>NC_079147.1:239683324-244483324 GCF_945859685.1 Eupeodes corollae
TTTATTTAAAGCCAATATCTCCACTGCTTCTTAAGATGTGGCTAACACAAAAAGGTATCCCCTACGCATAAAACGTTCGCACACAAAAAATCTCTCCAAAACCATTTTATTTAAGTTTTAGGAGCCTTGAAACGTTTAGAAATGTCCTAAACATTTAACTCAACAAATCAGATCTATTACAATAGCTTTCTTTTGATAGTTGAAAATCCTTCAAGAAAATGCTATAATACAAATTTTGGTTCGATGAAAATATTTGCGGAACAATAACAGATATTTAAACCATATCGTATGCAAAAAACTGTTGTTATTTGTGTTAGAAAAATTGTCAAGAAAATATTTAGAAAAATGCAACTGACAACTTTTTCTTACAAAATAACGACGAAAATTTTCAAAAACGGATAAAATGGGTTTCGGTTGAAAATATCTTGGAAAAAAATAAAAGTATTGACTTTAAACTTCTTTTTTTTATCGTTCACAATATGTTTTTATTAATATTTTGTAAACATTTTAGAAATATTGACAAAAGTTATCTGCGCAGGGTTTGCATCCCAGCCACATTAAAACAAAATTATTAACGAAACTCCGACTCAATTGAAGTAGTTTTTTTATCAATCTTCAGATCTTCAAGCACGATTGAGAGATTATAGCGTGTAAGAGTGTATACTCTTTCGAACTTAAGAGCATCAACGATATAAAGGGTGATTTTTTTGAGGTTAGGATTTTCATGCAGTAGTATTTGACAGATCACGCGGGATTTCAGACATGGTGTCAAAGAAAAAGATGCTCAGTATGCTTTGACATTTCATCATGAATAGACTTACTAACGAGCAACGCTTGCAAATCATTGAATTTTATTACCAAAAAGTTGGCAGAAAATCCGCTTTTTTTATCGACAAATTTTGGTCAGCGATGAGGCTCATTTTCTGGTTGAATGGCTACGTAAATAAGCAAAATTGCCACATTTGGAGTGAAGAGCAACCAGAAGCCGTTCAAGAACTGCCCATGCATGCCGAAAAATGCACTGTTTGGTGTGGTTTTGTACGCTGGTGGAATCATTGGACCGTATTTTTTCAAAGATGCTGTTGGACGCAACGTTACGGTGAATGGCGATCGCTATCGTTCAATGCTAACAAACTTTTGTTGCCAAAAATGGAAGAACTGAACTTGGTTGACATGTGGTTTCAACAAGATGGCGCTACATGCCACACAGCTCGCGATTCTATGGCCATTTTGAGGGAAAACTTCGGGAGAACAATTCATCTCAAGGAATGGACCGGTAAGTTGGCCACCAAGATCATGCGATTTGACGCCTTTAGACTATTTTTTGTGGGGCTACGTCAAGTCTAAAGTCTACACAAATAAGCCAGCAACTATTCCAGCTTTGGAAGACAACATTTCCGAAGAAATTCGGACTATTCCGGCCGAAATGCTCGAAAAAGTTACCCAAAATCTGGACTTTCCGAATGGACCACCTAAGACGCAGCCGCGGTCAACATTTAAATTAAATTATCTTCAAAAAGTAAATGTCATGGACCAATCTAACGTTTCAAATTAAGAATCGATGAGATTTTGCAAATTTTATGCGTGTTTTTTTTTTTTTAAAAAGTTCTCAAGCCTCTTAAAAAATCACCGTTTAAATATTGTTGAGTAATCAATGGCAAAGAAAGAGATAGGGAACAGCTAGATGTCGCTTTTCATTCGTTGTCAGAATAAACTGTTTTAAGGACTAAAGCCAAACAATTAAGTAAGAAGTAAGTTCCATAGCTGAAAGCAATACAAAGCCAATACTCGCACGGTCATTTCAATACGTTATAAGAAGTAAAATTAACCGAAGCATAAATTCATCTCCGAAAATTATCCTTTTGATGAGTGCTTACATCATTTGAACTTATTAACTTCGAAACTACGAACTCTTAACGTCATCGGTAATTGATGAAGAATTATTAAGATTTATTATAATTGGACAAAAAAATATCCAAGTTGTGGCTTTAGACGCAAAATGGAGTTCACGAAAAACAAGGGGCTTTAACATAGCCCCACATAGTCTTAAGGCGTTAAATCACACGATCTAGGATTCCAATTGACTGGTCCCGAACGTGAAATAAAATGTTTACCGAACTCGCCTCTTAATAAGTCGATTGTTGCACGTGCTGTGTGACATGTGGCATCGTCCTGTTGAAATTACATGTCATGCAAGTGAAGTTCTTGCATTTTGGGCAAAAAAAAAGTTGGATATCATCTCACGATAGCGCTCACCATTCACAGTAACGTTACGATTCGCATCATCTTTGAAGAACTGTGACTTTTTGTGGATGCATTGATATCTCTTGCAATGCTTCTGGCTAATATTCACTCCCAAATCGACAATCCTGCTTATTTACGTACCCATTGACGAAAAATTTTACATTGCTGTATGTCCGTTCAACTTCAATTCTTGCACCAGCTGTAATTTGATACAACTGCAATATTTTCTTCAGTTCTCACTCAACTTAAGAGTGTTGGTATTTTAATGTGCAAATTTGGTGGCCGAATAGCAGCTTCAGTGAGTCGATTTAACCGACCATAAAATAGAAGAAGCGCGCTGACCTTCTTAACAAATCACACATCACAAATTTGCAAGCAGCGTTGTTCGTTTGTAACACGATTAATGGTTAAAATTATAGACCAAGCTGAAAATGTTTGACAGTGAAACAAAACACGAAACGTGCGGTCAGCTGTTAAAATAGTGTTGCCAAGAAAATAATACCAAATAAATCACCCTTTATTTGGAAACAAATGTTTGATCTCCCAGAGAAACAATTTTAAATAGAAAACAAAAATTATTTTTCCAGATTTCAAGTGTGACTTTTGGAAAATTAAAAATTTTGTAAAGAATGTCATTTTTGACATCTGGGAAAGTTTAAAAGGTTATTCAATTTCCAGTTTTCGTTTTTTCAATACAACCCAAATCCATATAAACTTCGAAAAATTGTTAAAATATTTGCTAACAATTTTCAAGAAAGTTTTATGTGGAAATATAAAAAAATTAAATAAAGTCGGTAAAATTATTGACACCTGCTTTTGTTTTATAAATAGAAGTAAACTAAAGTAGGTGGAAACATATGTTTACTTTTCAGAAATATTGTTTTGTAAAAAGGCAGTTTAATCCATTACGAACGAGTTACTTAGACATAAGATGCTTCACCAAATGCAATATGTTTAATATTTATTATGAAAATAAGAGGCTGGGATGCGACCCACGCTGATAACTTCCCATGCCGTCTGTCGATTTGTCTTGCTTAAAAGTTTGTCTAAATATGTATTCGTATCAATTTTTACCAAATTTGCGAACTATTTTTTGTATTTTTTATTTTCTAGGAAAAAACGGACTGTTGGATTTTTATATAAAAATTACTGAATATCGAAAACAATATTTTTTTTGAAATAAAATAAATTAAAAGCCAATGTTTTTAATTTTTGAAAAGCTATTTGAGTCGAAAGTTAATTTTAACCAAGTTTTAGTATTGTTTTTTCTTAGAGTTTTATTTTTTGCAAAAAAAAACTGTCAATTAGATTTTTTTAAACAAAATTTACTGAATGTTAACAACAATATTTTTTGAAAAACAAAAGAAGTTTAAAGCCAATATCTACAATTTTTGAAAAGTTATTTGATTCGAAAATCAATTTGTACCAACTTTTATAATTTTTTTTTAGTTTTTTATTTTTTATAAGAAAACTGTCAATTCGATTTTTCGCAAAATGTGTCCGTTTTCACGCTTTTGAAACCAAACCTCAAGATGTTATAGAAACAAGCTAATAAAACAGAAATTAAAATAATAACTATTGAAGTATTGAATTATAATTATTACTTCTTTGCATAGCAAATATTAAAAAAAAAAGAAATTACGAAACTGATGTTACGTCTGGAATGTCTCGAAACCCTTCAATTACATGCTATTCGATTATATGATATGAATTTCGAAGCACTACTAAAATGTAATAAGTGTGACTTTACCTCAGCTTTTTATTGTTTAACTGGTCTTAAGGGAATAACGCGGCTTAAATATATTTTGGTATTGTTTTAGCTTAACTTTTTAACGTTAATGAAGAAATACTCAATTTTAGTTCGATATATTTAATCTTTAAAATACTTACAGTTAAATAAAGCAAATGGAGTTCTTTACCTGTCTTCGGTTCAGAATTGTCACTTATCTGAAAATAAACATTTCGTTATATGCGATTCAGAATCATATTAGCCTTTTTTTTTATTTTACCTCAAAACAGAATTTTGAACAGAGTTCTGGCATATCGAGCAGGCTCGCCTTGGGGCAGATTTCAGTGTCAATTTGACTCCACTTTTCAAAAATAAGTCGATTTGGACACTTGTTACAAATCTAGCAACTTTTTGAACAATATTTTAAGCAAAACAAACTATTTGTTCGAAAAAATGGAACGCATATCGTTGCAAACAACTAAAATCTCAAAAATTAATAAAAAGTATAGGGTTGTGGAGTTGAAATATAGAATAATTTTGATTCAAAAAAGAAATCATAAATGAATACATGCATCCAAACTTATATGAATTTTTAGAAAAAAATATTGAGTATGAATGTGCTGAGATAATATTTTCCAAGCTTTTGCTTATGAAAAACAAACATACTAATAAATTAAAAATTGAAACGTGGCATTAACTCCTTTAAGCTTTAAATAGTTTAACATCCAAGGATTTGAAGTTAGAGGTAGAAGAATGGGTTTGTGGTAAAGTTCTTATACAAAAGTAAAGAGAGCAAATATCAAAGAAATATTGTGATATTAAATATTGGGACTTTTTAAAACTGTTTTCTAAACAATTTTTGTAGGTGTTAGTCACCTGAATCAATTCAATATTTGTGTGTCCTTAATAGTTAATAAAAACTTAAAGTTAAACTGATTTTTATTTGACATGTCTATGGGACACCTTTTTTCCTCTCGGACACCTTTTTTTTACTCTTTTGAAAAATTTTCAGAGGTAACAATGATTTCGAATACGCTATGAATACTATTTCAAGCTCTGAACTTTCAGAATTAAAAAGAAACACAGTTTTTTGATTAACAGTTCAGGCTCAATCAAATGTGCATTTAAATGATTGGTCAGTGAATAGTCATATTGCAAAAATCTGTAACTTTCAATCAACGGTTTTTATCTGGACTTCTTTGAAGCCACTCATTTATATATCTTATTAATCTGTTTCTCATTTAATAGTTAGAGGAAAGAAACATAAAGATGATTTCGCCTTTATAAGTATTAACGGGATAAAAGATGAAATGTCAAAATGAGTCAGCTCAAGAAAGTCTGGTAAAAACAGCTTGATGAACATTTCGCAATGAAGAACATGTTTAAGGTCTATTAAATGACATCAATATGATTAAATGAAATCTGAGTTCAAGCTTGATATTCCCTTAAAAAACACATTAAAAATATGAAATAATCATAATCAGTCGATTTAGACTGTATTCCCTATGTACAGATATAACAACATTCTGATGCACATAACAAAGAGAAGGACGACGACGATGATGCTTTTGGTTTAATTTAAAATTTTCCATAATCTCGCATTCGAGTGAATAATTTTTGTTTCTATTCGTTTGGTTTCTTTTTATTTAAAAAAGAAACAAAAATTGATGCCTATAGTTGCTGTACCTATGCCTACCTATTTTTCCTTGCAATCCTATGTCCAAACCAAAAAGCCTACCTTTGTACCTCCCTATAAGTACCTATGCCTATATTTTCATACATTCCGAAAGACCTCCTTTGAGAGAGTGGCTTTGAAAGCTCTGGAGACAGCAGGCATATCATCTAAGCTACGTTTGTTTAACGAAAATTATACCTATAATCATTTTCTGCATAATACCCGTACCCTTCCCTACCCATCCCTAAGCTTGTCGTTAATTGAAAAAAGGTCGTCATCATCATCATCATAATCATCATATTAAAAATATGGAAGTTTGGCAAAGACGTCAACACTTATAGAATATGCACATGCAAGTGTTTTTGCTGCACGTTTTCGTTCTTCTTTTATTTTGAAAAATAAAAACATAAGGGTAGCACAGGACTACGAAGAACGATATTAATTATTTTTGTGGTCAGGTGCATCGATCGTATTTGGTTGTCTGCAATATGTTTTATGGCATAAGGGCAACAACCTGGGTGAGCTCTAAACACATTCCAAAACAAACAAACAAAAAATGATGTGAAAGGATGTTGGACTTATGGTTGAAAACAGGCGTCCTTAAAAAAACATAAAAAGAGAATCCCTAAAATCTGTGGTTTGTCCGTAATTAAAATAAAAAAATATATAAGTGGCCCAAACAAAAGCACATCACAAAAAAATATAATATAAGGCTTTTCAACATTCATATCTAAACAGAGATATACATATGTTTGTATGTAGACATATTTAGGAGTAAGGACATTTATTTATTATCTTGAAAACAAATTTCAATCAAGCTTTTTCTAAAGTCTGGACCTGATTGATCCATGATCCTTCAATTTATCTGAATTAGTCCATTAATTTCTATGCCTTCGTATATGGGCTATAGGTAGCTGTATAGGATTATCTGGATTGTAACCTTATAAATCTGTTTGGTATCCTACAATTCAATGGAGTCCTTATAGATTAGGACTTTGGAATTAGCTCACATTGTCATGTATCTCCATTATGTACCTCTAGGAAAAGCCTTCCTATGTCTATAACTATGAATGTGAATATATATTGATGAATCACTATCGGTATTTAAATTGGAACTAAAGAAACTCAAGTCTCGAGACTTGTACAAACAAGAAGTTGATATACAATCTGAGAGAGAGAGAGTTTTTGACAATCTGACATTGAAATAAAATTTATGATAAGAAAATTTTCGTAAATTATTCATAGCCAATCATTATTGTGCAAATTTGTATGCATAAGGCCTATGATATGATATGAGCGATACATCTTTTATGGTCAAGTGTAAGTGTTCTGCTTATTGCATAGAATGTACCTAAAGAGTATTTTGTTGTAAGCCTGATTCCTTTAAGATTCATTCACCTATAGAGCCTTAAAAGTGATCAATAAAAATCGTTTTAAGATTATTCCAACTATTTCAATTCCAATTATTTTTAAAGAGTCCCAAACAGACTCAGGCAATAAGTCTTGAACTTGGGCTATGCATATGCATCTAATGGCATGGAAGTCGGGAGGTTTTTTCCATACCTCAGCATCCACAATCAATCGCCGACCAGGTTGACCATATTGTGGTCGGTGCAGGTGCTAAACACGCTTCTAGCTTTATGAATGTCCTAACTTTCCGAGGAGGTAACATTAATTTGGAACACTACATCGTTGTCCTCAAGGTAAGGTATCACTTTGTATCTCTAGACCTAAGACAAAACAGTCACAAGTAGCCTATTTCGCAGTCTCTTCTCTGTTGCTAACACAATATATCATAACCAGTGTCAGCTTCCAGAAGATTCAACCCGAGACGCTTCTAACGTGTAGGGTTTTGAAAAGCCACCAACAAGAATCCTTTAGTTTGATTTGCAGGTAAATGCAGCCAAACCAGAAGAATGCAAAGTAACGTATCAAAACAGGGGAATGAACTGTACCACGAGCTCTAGGAGAAGAAAGAAGAGTACAAGAAGAATGGGGTCGAAGGCGTTGGAAGGTTCAAAAGCAGAAGTAAAGTTCAAACGTTTTAAAAGCAGGAAAACAAATGCTGCAAAAAATGAAGTGGAAATATCATAGTAGAACCACTGTCAATGCTGAAAACATGGAAGGATTACTTCTGCCTGTCAGGCAGGATGATCCATTCAATAAAGACGACGAAAGCCAACAATCCCGTCTTCCAGATTTTTGGACAAAGTCAAGATTGTTATATCTTAGCAGAGCAGATAGCCTTAATGCCGACTTTTTCAAAGCAGCTGGAGATAATTAGGTTAGGAGCTTCCACCAACTTATTTGTGAACTATGATCGGAAGAAAGCACGTCCGATGAATGGAACCTCAGTATTGTTTGCCCGATACTGAAAAATAGAACATATATAATATAATATAATCCGTACCAACTATACGGAGATTAGTCTTCTAAAACGTCTAAAACTCATCATCAACAACATGATTATCAGAGTGACCTTAGATTATCAGGAAAGTCTATAGCCGATGAAATTTAAAAAACGGCAGGTCCTGGAATAAACCAAAATAAACATCAAATCGATACTCCCCACGATGAATATGAGAGCATTTACAGAACTGTGTGGAGTCCTGTCTAATTTAAGTATCTTTGTCAAACTCGTTAGTCTTATGAAGAATGACTTTGCGCTGCTCTATAAATGTTAAAAACAACTTTACCAATCCCTTTAAAAAAGTTTCGGATCAGAGCCTAATTCACACGGGACTTTAGAGCCACCTTAAGTTAATAAGAATTTTAAACTTAAATGACATTTATTCCAATTACATACGCTAATAAGATTGGTTTAGAGATTCCAAGTTGGATCTTGACTAAAGTTTTAAGACTGTTTTAGACACCTGAAAATAACGTTGAATTACTAAAGAAGCAGTTCCAGACTCTCCAGTGCCGTTCTTGTCAAAAGTTAGTCAATTTATGGGAACCCTTGAATAAAAAAATCATGTCTAGTACTTCTTGAGTGGTTTTTAAGTTGTAAACGCAGGCCTTGGCTTTTCAAAGTGGGGCTTGAATATAGTGAAGGTAGAGTTTGAGTTGAAAAGTCAGTTCTAAACTTTTCAAGCTGAGTTTATAAGTTTAAATATAACTCCTAGAATTACTAAAGCGATTCCAAAAATGTAAAATTGAGTCTTGAAATGAAAAAAAGTAAGCGCCTTGAGTAGAAAGAAGTAAGATTATCAAACGTAAAGATTTTCTTGCTTTGGCTTGAGCTGAAATTATAATTATTCTATATGGCTCTTACGTTAACTACACTGATTTACAGGATGTGTTGTTATTATTTTGATAAAATACCGCTTTAGTTTTGCAGAGGTACTAGGTGGCTTAAAGCCTTCGAGATCGTCACCAAACAGCGGCTGAAGTGTTTCACAGATTAGAGAAATCACTTTAAATGCTTCAACTGAGGGCTTGGGTTTAATTGGCGAGACGGACATAATCCCGAAAATTAAATTCCCAGCGGAAACATTTCTGGGAAAGTTACGTCATGGTGTGGGCAGGAGTTTTGGTGCACGCAATAACTGGGCTTTTTTTTTTTTTTTTTTCAAATTCATTTTTATTTAATTCAATCTTAAACCTATCTTAAAGCTAGACAAAAATTCATAAAACTAGCCTAATTATCCATAACTTACAACTAACTTAATGGTCCCATACGGACACTCTAAGCTAAACTATAACACTAATTACTAATGCCTTTCGGCCTTAAGATCTATTTTACTTCAATTTAAATTTTATTTGTTTTGTTTTTATTAGAAAATTTTGAAAAAACTAATATCAATAACCTTTTTTTTTTATTTATTTTTACTTACAAACTACTTAAAATAAGGTCCTTAAATAAAACTTAAAAACTAACTTAAACTACCTATTCTACCTATAAACTACTTAAAACTAGAACAACCACAGCAGCAAATCTAACTATCTAACATTTTTGTTTTTCATATTTTGTTGTCTATTTTTTTTTATTATTATTATTTTTTTTTTTTTTAATCCATGTTTTTTTTTAATGTTCTTTTTTTTTAATTTTTTTTTTTTTTTTTTTGTATTTTTTGTATTTTTTTTTCTATTTCTTTTCGTGCCACCATGCCTATTCTACTTAAAACTAAACCCTAAAACTATAAAACAAGTATGTAAGCCGGCCAAGGCTTAAAACCCCATCCCGACTACCCAATATCAAGTGCCGATTGAAGCCACCAAAACTGGTTCTCCTGCTTCACCCTATCAGTCCGGTCCCGTTCGGACACAGCCCTACTGAACCGAAGGAGCTCTGCTCCGCCTTGTGCCATGACGTCCCGATTGTACAGAAGTCGCCTATCCACGGTTCTTCGTCTGACGTGGTAGATTAACGGAACTGCCAATCTATCCTGTATCAGACCGCATCTATCTAAAAAGAGGAATGCCTCTGGGGGAATGAAGCCGCTCAAGCGTGCACTCTCAAAATACTCGTCGTTCGGATAGAACGCCCCGAAAATTAAATTGTTGGTCGAAGACATAGCTCTTGCAATGTGACCTCGAACGAGTTTTATCACGAAATTGTCAATTCTGTTGATTCGAGCCCCGTTGTACAGGACCTCGTTGGAATAATAATGCACATAAGAAGATTCGGCTGTTCGATATAAGCCGGTACAGCGTCGTAAACACTGCCGCTCGAACACCCGAAACTTCTCCATCTGGGAAGGGGCAACGTTGAACCACACAGGACAACCATAAACGATCATTGGCCGTATGAGGGCCATGTAGCAAATTACCTTCACTCTGGGGTGAAGCCGACTGCTAAAAAACAGTCGTTTCGTCAGAGCGAAGGCTCCTCTGGCCCTGGTCAGAGCAGCATTTATATGTCTGTCGAAATATAAATACTGATCTAACCAGATACCAAGGTACTTCACTACACTTTTGCTCGCCAATGGCTGCCCGTGAAGATCAACGATGACCATCTTGCGCCAATTCTTACACGTATCCCTCGTGGCCCTAGCCAACGGAGTCCGGAAGAGAATTGTCTCTGACTTCTGGACATTTATTTTCAGTTTCTAGTCGTCGCAATATCGCTGAATCTTGTCGAAATCACGCTGCAAGAGAATTCTAATAACCTCAACCTTTCGGGCCGTTCTGTACGCAATTAGATCGTCGGCGTACGCAATTGCCTTTGTAAGACTACCTATCAGATCGCTGGTGTAAATGCTGAAGAGAATCGGCGAATTCACCGCTCCCTGTTGAAGACCATTTTTAATTGAGAATGTTGTGGTAGAAGTTACATTGCCACTTTTGACAACAAACTTTCTACCGTTAAGCATATCATAAAGTATATACAACAATGGCTTGCTTATGCCAAGCCTGTTCAGTTTTAGGTAAAGACCCTCTAACCATACGGTATCAAAGGCCTTTTCCAAATCAACCAGAACAGCACCTGTGCATTGTTGTTTTGATTTATTCCATTGGATATCAGAAACGAGTTTAGACGCAGCATGTATTGTGTCATGACCCGCCTTGAACCCGAACTGTTTATCCGGAATAATTTTGTTGTCCGCAGCCCACTTAGTCAGAGCCATATTAATGATTTTTTCGAAAACTTTGCTGATGCTCGGAAGAAGACTTATCGACCGAAGATTTGACGGGTTGGAGTTGTCCTTTCCCTTTTTCGGGAGAGGATGAACCACAGCAGTCTTCCAATGCACTGGATAATATGCATTATTCAGTGCATTGTTGAAGAGTGTGGTGTAAATGTCAATTGCTTCCATCGGTAAATGTCTTAGTACAACGTTGGATATACCATCGACACCTGCTGACTTTTTATTTTTTATTGAATTGAAGATGAGTTGAAGCTCAACCTTCGTCACTAACAAGGGACTTGGTCCCGTTTGCTCGGCGATTATGGCATTTGCCAAGGAATCGTCATTGAACCGCATGAAACCGCGGTTCTCAGATCGCCAATGTGTGATATCATTACGGAGGTAAAAGTGATTAAGTAGGGCTCTGTTTTCCAGGTCGTGGTTGGGGCGAATGCTAACATTCACCTTGTACACTTGCTGGAAAGCAGCTCCCACCGCCTCCACTTTTTCCTTCGGATCTTCAATTATATAAAAGTCATCGTCAAAGATGGCTTCTTCTGGATCTATTTGCGCTGTCATGAGTACGTCTCTGTTTTCTTCGTTTCTTTGGAGTTTTAGACTCGGAAGGTCTTTGTCGTTCTTTTTTCTGAATATCTTGTTGATTTTAGGGAACATACTAGGGTCGCTCGAATTAACTGACCGGATCTTGTGGTCCCAATACTTGTTAATTGATAGCCTGTAGTTCTCCTTAATCAACAGATTGACATTTTTTATTGACGATTTCAGTGTCCTAACCTCCACGTCGCGTGGGTCTGTAAGTCGTCTGTACAAGTTTTTGAGTCTTGTCAGTAAGCCACTCTTGTGCCTACGTAGTGCGTCAATAGTCGCGTTTCTGTAAGCGTCCATTTGGTCCCGTTCTTTGTGCTTTGGAATTGTCCTTTCCATTGTTCGTTTTATTGTTTCGTCCATCTGTTGTAAATGTTGGTCAATTTCTGTATTTGTCAGGTTTCTGTTGTTTGGTGGGGCTATGTCACTCGAACGAAGTTCTCTCGCTAAGGCGTTGGTGAAACGAGGCCAACGCATCTTACTGTAATTGTAAGAGTGCGTTGCAACGTATTCCTCCAACTCCACGCGTTCGTTCTGCAGGATTGGTTGTTGCTGCGGCTGTTTTGGCTCTTCTTGAAGCCGTTGTTTGGCTTTTGTTGAGGTTGTTGGGCCCTCAACACTTGGGCCTGCTGTTGCTGGCGATGTCTTTTTAAACTGCTCCGCCCCTGAGATTTTGGAAGCGGGCTTGTTTTGTGGTTGTTGCTGCTGTGGTTGTTTCTGCTGTTGTTGTTGTTGCTTTTTTTTGTTTTCCTGTTGTTTTTGTTGCTGTTGCCTTTGAGCCGTCTCTTCTTGGCGGCGCGCCTCTTGCTTCAGCTTTAACTGTCTAAGGAGGGGCTCCATTTCCTCCTTAAGCTATTTGAGGTTTTGCTCAAACTGGCTGATGGCAGCCTGTTTGGCTTGCAGGGCCTCCACCAGTTTTGTTTCTTCTTGGAGGTCCCCCTCTCCCTCCAACACCTTCTTTGTTGACGGCACTGGCTCTGGCTCCGATAGGATTGCATACCTATTATTCGGAGACCTGTAGTGGCCCTCTCCACCTTCGGAAATGTATTCCGTTTTCTCAGACTCAGCATAGTCTGAGAAGTCACTTTCAGTGGTAAAGCCCCCTTTACCAATCCCTTCCATTTTTTTTTTATTGGCCTGCCGCTTAGCTGAATTCGTTCTTTTTACCTTGTTTGGGCTCTGTTTTTTTAATTTTCTTTTTTGAATTCTTGACGTTGACTGGTCAGAAGCCTGACCTGATGTTGTTGCGGTTGATTTTGGTACCGCTGCTGGCACCACCGCAACATCGCCTGATATGTTGGCAGAGGTATCTTTCGATACCCCTGCTCTTTTCTCCTTCTCCATCTCCTTTTCTTCCCAACAGATAAAATCAACAATTTCTCTGTTGTGAAAAAAAGCAATTAAATTTTTCGTTGACTCCGGCTGGGAATCGAACCCACGACCCTTGGATCTGCTTCCGGACGCCACTTCCACTGGGCTATCAAATTGTTATTTTTGTTGGTGGCAAACTGCCAACTTTACTTAAAACTTTACTTGCACTGTTTAACTTGGAAATAATTATAAATGAAAACACTTCTACACTCGTTGGAGGTCAAATAACGACTGCAATAACTGGGCTGTGCATAGTGGAATGATCAGTGATTATTGGTAAACATTTGTTCTGATTCCAGACAGCGCGAGAGCTCACGTTGCCAGGTGCATTACGGACTACTTGGAAGAAGTAGAAATCGATGTGATGGCTTGGCCTGCCATGATCCCGGACTTTAATGACATCGAACATTTATTTTAGATTTGCTGGAAAAAAGAATAAGGATGCGTCCTGCTCTTCCCGAAACACTAAGTGGGCTGAGATCTGGTCAAATTGAGGAGTGGGATAGTTCAGACAACGCGATCGTAAGAAACCTTAATCAAGGCATATTTACTAACTTAGGTCCTCAGACTTGTTTAGTCCATTGGGAACCCCTTAAGGGACATAAAGCCTGTACTACGCCTACGCCCCATAGTGTACGGTTTCCAGAGATGTGTTTTAGCTAACTCCAACTTTTGCCTAGTGACGTCGATTCCGCCTCCACTGCCCTGCGCCATGTGCTACTCGGTCGTTCAGCTCTTCTTCCTTCTTGTGTGAGCGGATTCCACTGCATTGCTTAGCCTGTATTGCACTCGTTACCTCTTTGAAGCGTATATCCAACCCATTGCCACTTACGCCTTCGTATTAAAGAGTCTATAGGTTCCTCACCTGTCCTTTTATGAAGGACCTTATTTGGTATACGGTTTGGATAGAAAATCCTTAGGATCTTACGAAGAAATCTATTCAAGAAGGCTTACAGCTTTCTTGTAATGGATGAAGTAGCCTTCCAAGTGCTGCACAAATAAAGAAGCACATATTCCACGTTTGTGCGAAACAGTCGTAGCTTTGTTCTTAAGCTGATAGAGTTATTCCTCCATAATTTGTACAGCATACCGAACGCCGCTTTGCCGATGCGGCAGATGACGTCTTGTTCGGCTCCTCTTTCGATGGAGACGATACTTTCAAAGTATTGAAAGCTCTCCACATTTTCAACCGGTTGCTAGCAAATATTTATTTAAGAGGATGGTTGGGTTCCGACGCTAATCATTTTTGTTTTGCCGGAATAAATTTTCAGCCCACAATTTCTGCTTATCTCTCCACGCATATTGTCAATTGATGAAGAACCATGATCCTAGGAGAGAGTAAGCAAACATCGTCCGCGTAATCCAAGTGCTTTAAATGGGATTTCAAAGTCCATTGAATCACTCCGCTACCTGACAAAACTGCGGGCAGTACATCGCTTATCACCAACAAAAACAATATTGGCGACAGAATACCGCCCTGTCTGACTCCGTTAACGGATTTCGGACATGCCAAGGCGAATAAAACCTTTGATAGGTTTTAGGGGAGACATTATCAGTGAACAAAAACTCAACTTTTAATAAACAATATTGAATTAAAAAAAGTCTTTTTACATATGTATTTGAAATTATTGCGAATTTTCAAGGTGCGGCCCTTTTTTGTAACTGAATATTTAATTTGTCTATAATATTAAAATTAAGTCTAAGAATGTAAAAGTGAATCTTAAAATACACAGGGGCCTAATTAAGAAATTGAAATCCTGAATCTTACTGAATTTTGACTTAAAAAGGTCAGGTATGTTGTATGTTAAGACTTTTCCAAGCATATCCTATCCTGAGTTACAAGTATTTTTAAAGTTTGTCTGCGTTAACCTTTAAAAGTCGTTAGATTCTGAGAGAAATCTTAATTTCGTAGTTATATATCATATATTCAAATTATAACATCTATAAAAAATTTCTCTTTAATTGGAAATAGTCTTGCTATTTAAATACTTACAAAGATTGGTTTCACAAGCTTAAAGAAAATGTTCTTTACATTCCCTTACACAGATTTTATAAATCCAGTGCCCTAGAAAAAAACATTATGTGACACAGGCTTGGGATTCAACCAAAGACCTCTAGCAGGACACTGCTTGGCACTTAACATTACAGCACGGGTACTTATATGTAAATTTTAAAGGAATTAATACAGTGTGAGATCCATTAAAATAGGGAAGTATTTAAGAGAAGAAAACAGTCATCTAAGTCATCGAAAACTTGGACCACCGGATGGAGGTATGTCACTTGGCCGATATTTTTTTTAAGTACATAATTGAACCATATTAGTGTTGTCATAATAAAAAGAAATGACTATGATTTCGTAAATAATTTGTGTTTTATTCGAAATAAACATAAGCCTTCTAAATTTAACCACCTTTTCTAATTTTTAATTCCAAAATGGCAAAGAGAACTAGAGTTGGCTACAGCATTCCACATTCTTGATGTGCAGTTGAAAAATGAATCTTTCTCCGAAATGGAGCGTGTAAATTATTTTATAGATATTGAACCGTTTAATTAGTAATATAATTCAATTTTGCAAATAACTTACAATGAAAAGTTAAAAAAACAACATCCTTAAATGAAAATCTGTACTATACTTCTGCATTCCATTTTTTTAAACCCCAATTACCTATTTTTATAGTCTTTTAAGTTTCCATAGCAGTTTAAATAATACAATAATTTAATATTCACTTTTAAAGCCAATAAGTAAAATTTAAAATTACACCATAGAAGCCAATCTACCCGAAACGCATTAAACACACAAATCATTCATGGTAGGTAATTCAAAAATAATTAATCACTTAACGAAATCCCAAAAAAAAAGAAAAACAAGAGGAAGAAAAAATGTCCTCGCAATATTACTTAATGATGGACTTGTTGAAATAAATTCGCAAAAGATATTGAAAATGTCAATAAAGTCTCACTCACTCTGGCTGTCAACCTCCTCTGCCGCCGCCGCCGCTCCACACCACCCACGTTGTCTGATGCTTCCTCAGGATGTTATCTGTAAATTTAACATTCTTTCACATTCACATTCACATTTATTCGTATATCATTCTGCAAGTTGTTGTTTAAAACCACCCTCCATCCGTATATAAATGAAAACATTTTTTGATATCCTCCCTTCTCGTTCTCCTTTACAAGGATTCCTTCCATTTTTGGTTTTTATTTTCAGGACCAGCCAAAGCCAATACAATGTCGATTTTTTGTCCCTAAATCAGCTTTGTGTTAAGCATTAACATTTTATTTATATTTTTTGTATGTTTGTTAAGTTACATACCTCTAGACCTTCCTTCCTTCCTTCCATCCATCCAACCATCCTTGAAGGTTTGATTGATAAGGATACAAAAATAAATCCAAATCCGAAAAACAAAAACCACAACTAAGTGACATAGAAAGTTGTGTGCTTCTCCTGCTGCTGATGTTTGGGAAATAAAACATTAAAAAAAGGATTTGGTTTTAAAAGTAGAAATTAGAAAAGAAAAAATATTCAAACACAAACCAAACAAACTTATCCTTTGTGTATGAATAATAATGGCGCAGAGAAGCCACACTTAATCTCTGAAAAATCAACCAAAACCAATATCCATCTATTTATGTCTTTCAACATAAAGACAAATCCTTAAATCTAACTGCAATATAATTTTTCAAAAGATTCTTACTCAATAACCCGCATTATGTACGAAGTATTGTTCATTTATGTACGAGTAGGTAGAAGCTTTATTTGAGTATTGAAATCTTTTAAAATATATGTGTATTTTTATTTTATTATTTTAGAGCGAACTTTCAACACAAATCCCACAATTCCCATCCATATTATTGACTATTAAGTTCGGGAAATTTTATCTCGCCCATATTTTTGAGTATAAATCATAAAAACAAACTTCAAAATTTTCTAACACGATATATACGCTAAATATATAGACACTCATGTGTATATAAAAATAAAAGAACATAAAATACTCGTCGTCGTATACTTTGTACATACATATAAGTCCTTCATATAATATTTAAACTAGCAGTTGAATGAAAAGTTTTCGTCCTTTTTAACTCTAATATCGGACATTTTAATTCTCCCCCATGGATAGCCATAAAAACAAACCTCTTTTTTTTCCTTTTGTTCTTTTGTATACCTACTGTTAAGGTCGGGAGTTGATTTGGGAAGGTGTCCAAGGCCTGGGGGCGATTCGGAATATGGTTTTTGAAGTTTGGAGAAATTTGTAACTCTTGACCTGGAAAGAGATGTTGGTGGTATTGTCTACTGATGAAATAAAGGAGTTATATTCTAGCAAGCCTTATCCAGCAAAACTGTTTCAGTAACCTTGCTAGAGACAAGCTTAATTTCGCCAACATAAGAATCAGTAGAACGGTAGTGATGTGAAAAATGTTTTCATATCAGGTGCTGACGAAACAATCGGTCGTGTGCAAGAAATAATCGATACCTGGCTTTCAGAAGCTCATAAAAAAAGCCTGGACAACCGCAATCTTTCCCAATGAGTGGAAGAAGGGAATTATCGTCAAGCTCCCGAGAAAAGGAGATCTGACAAAGTGCGAAAACTGGAGCGGAATTTGCGTTCTACCTGCCGTTGCCAAAATAGTAGCAAAAATCATACTGGAACGCATCAAGGAACACCTTGAGGTCACATTCGATGCCGAACAAGCAGGATTCCGAGGTGGATACTCTTGTATTTATCATGCCAACACCCTGCGGATCATTATTGACCAATTCGTTGAGTATCAAGCACCACAACACTTGCTGTTCATCGACTTCGAGAAGGTCTTTGATAGCGTTAACAGGGAGTATATCTGGTTAACTTTGCCGAGGAGAGGCATCCTAGAAAAACTAATCACTATTATTAAAGCAACATATGATGGATCGAAGTGTCATGTTCTGCACGGTGATATTTTGTCAGATGGTTTTGAAATCCATAGCGGAGTCAGACAGGGCTGTATTCTGTCACCTATATTGTTTTTATGATGATAAGCGATGTACTGCGCGCAGCTTTGTCAGGTAGCGGAGCGATCCAATGGACTTTGACATCCTATTTAAAGCACTTGAATTAAGCAGTTGCTTACTCTCTCATAGGTTCATGGATCTCCATCAAATGACTACAAGTGTGGAGAGAGAAGCAGAAGTTGTGGGATTGAAAATAATTCCAACAAAACAAAAATGATCAGCCTCGGAAATCGACCATCTTCTCAAATAAATATTTCCTCGCAACCGGTGAAAAAAGTAGAGAGCTATCAATACCTTGGAGGTATCGTCTCCATTAAAGGCGAAACTGAATAAGACGCCATCTGCCGCATCGGAAAAGCAAAAGCGGCGTTAGGTTTTTGTCGAAATTTGGTTTCAGAACAAAGCTACGACTGTTTCGCACAAATGTCAAATCTGTGCTTCTTTATGGGTGCAGCACTTCAGGGATTATAAGAAAGCTGCAAAACTTCTTGAACAGATGTCTTCGTAACATCCTATCAAATGAGATCCTTCATAAAAGGACAGGTCAGGAACCTATAGATCATATTATACTAAGGCTTTAGTGGCAAAGGATTTTACATACGCTTCGAAAAGGTAACGACTGCATTGCAGGCCAAGCAATGCAGTGTAATCCGCTCACACAAGAAGGAATAAGAGCAGGACGACTGAGAAGCACATGGCGCAGTACAGTGGAGGTTGAATCAGCGTCACTAGGCAAAGTTGAAAGAAGCTAAAACACATCTCCGCAAATCGTACACGATGGCAAGTAGGCGTAGTAAGAGGTTCCCAAGGGACTTAGCAGGTTCGGGGACCCTGAGAAGCTTTCAGAGACGACATAAACAAAGATCAACAATGGGAAACAATTCGAAGCTCATTTAGCAGTAGCTTGTGTTCAAAAAAGTAATGAGCTAAGATCGAAGGCTGAAGATGCAGAAGAAGCCGCAAAAAGCTTCAGCAGAAGAACTCTCTGTAGAATTACTAAAGAGTTTAGTGGTATTGTGGAAGGAACATTTTGATTTGATTTTATTCCATATACTCGACGACAACCTGGATTGACGTCTGCTGACTTTTCCTATGCAACAAGTTAACAAATACGTACCGCATTAGTAAGGAAGATTCATTTACCGCGATAAAAGCACATAAGATGCTGCAATCACTCATAGCCACAACATCGGTCACTAAACACTTCCCAAAAAAGTGCTAGAAGTGAAAGATTGTCAAGCTTCTATAAACAGGAGACCATATGAAGTTTAATAACTTGATTAGGCATTTTTGTTTTGCCTGTAGTCAACAAAATGGTAGCAAATATTTTCTTGGAACTCGTAAAAGAACACCACTTGACACAAGCGGAAACAAACAGAATTCCGCACTAGATCCTAATATAAAGAATACCGTTGACTGTCGATCCCCACTTTACCTGAAATTCATTGAACTCGGGAATGCTTTTGATAGCTTCAGCAAGGAGTTTATGTGGATGTGTCCAAATTTCACGCCTCACAGCGATTCGGAAAGAATTTCAATTTTAGAAAAAGAATTTCAATACTATCATGAATTGGTGATCGGTAATGTGCTACTGGCAGCTTAACAGAAAATTGAGGAACAAGATTAACTAAATAATAGGATATTATATCTCAATGAAATGAAGACAAGGGAAGGGAAGAAAGCATAAATGGTTAGGCTGGAAATCAACACAGGAAAAAGAGCAGTCACCGAACCTCCAATTCATCTTCTCTGATAAACATTGCTCACAAACCAAAAGAAAAAGAAGAGCATTTTCAGTATCTTGGAAGAATTATCTCTACTGAAGTAGGAACAATATCGGGAAATCTAAGTCTAGTTCAGTAAGTTGACCAATGTTTAGAGGAACGATACTCTAAGCTTGAAGACAAAGCTACAACTATTTCGCTTAACAGTGAAATCAGTACTTTTTAACGAATGAAGCATCTGGAAAATAATAGCAGCGATTACTTGGAAACTGCAAATCCCCAATAAAAAAAAATACATCTTAAGGGGCTTCTGGCCCAATTGTTTATTGTAGGGAACTAATTGACACTATTATACGAAAGCGCTTGGAAAGGCTAATGCCTAAATCAAAGGCCAGACAATACTGTAAAATACTGTGAAATCCACTCACACTGGAAGGCAAAAGACTCGTGAGATCAAGAAGCATGTGAAAGAGAACAGTTGAGAAGAAATTGTCCAGAAAGGAGGGAGCTCAAAAACATCACCGAAATCCCTGAGAATTGTGTTTTGAGGCCCTTTTTCTCACTAGGCAGGTAAATAGTAGTTTATGTAAATTTATTTAGTAATGATACGACTAATTTCTATGAAAATTCATGATACTGAAGATGTGATCTTTGGTGACCAAAAGCCGGTCAAATTCATTGTTTTTTGATGAGTCCTAAGATAGCCACGTCCCATCCTTATGAATACCAGTGGTATACAACTGTCATGCCAGAAGTCTTGGTTTCAATTCCTGCCTGTGCCCCCTTAATTTTTTTTTAAGTTTTTCCAAAAGTAATTCTTCTCATGACAAGTGCTGTCAAAAATTAGACGTTCGGATTCGGCTAAAAAAAATGTAGGTCCCCTCCAATCCTGGCAACTTTACTTGCACACAGAAATGGTCGACATTTGTGACTTCAAGCTCTGTTGCGCCGCCTTATTATTTTAATTTATCCATCCTTAGACTCGAATATTCTTGATGAGGAACTCCACTTGAACCAATAAGTCTTTAGGACCAGCTTTACTATTGGAAGCATGACCTTTCATCACGCTCATGGATACTTGGTCCCTGGTCATTTTCCACTTTTTGTTTTCAAGAATAGGGCATACAATTCTAATTTTGTGTATTTTAGACTAAACTATTCTCAGGGCCTTACAGCCATAAGGCCGTCTTTCATACAAGCAAACCTTATATGAAGTTTTTATTTCGCTTTAGGCAATTTAACTTAAGTAGTCTTGTTTGAATAAATCAAAAGGTTTTAAGCCTTTGTAACCTTTCTTTAACAGACTTTGGACATATTCAGGTACCTACTAATCACTTATGTTTACTCCAGGAAGGTGGATACGGACTTGCTATAAAAAGCACTAACCTGTGCATTTAACAAAATCCACTCCTGAATTCTTTGATACTTCACACAAAACTTTTTGAACCGAAAAAGGCCGATTTTGGGGGCACAGCAAGTATTATTGAAAAATATCACATTCTCCCCGAGTGGCTGTATTAGCATTGGAATTTGAAATAGTTAAGAGAATGATGATTCTTCTGACCCGAATCCTCATTATGCAAATTATGCGGATCTGCTGTCTCGTATATCTACTTTATATGGTATAGCGCAGCCAGCCCGGTTGTTAGTCGGTTCTGTCCCAACCCATTCTTTCGGTCGTTCCCGTGTAGCATATGTGTGTGGTTTTTCTGGCGTTTTGGAACGCTTTTCGTATGAGGAGATATTGTAGAGTATAGTAGATATATAGCATTTTTGACGACAGAAACAGACTTAACAAAAGCATCAGCATCACCATCAGGAGCAGCTGCAGCTGGCTGGATAATTTGTTTCATATACCCCCATTGGCAATATTTGGCCAAAAAATATATGTATGACCATCCACCGTTCCGTTGGATGTGATTTGAGTGGTTGGTCGTCGTAGTTGGAACTTCCTCTTCCTCGTCCACTTCCACTTCCGCCATCATCATCACCACCATATTGTGTTTGCGTGTGTCTATTATATTCTTCATCTTCTTATCCTTCTCCTCATCCTCCCCTTCTACTATATGAAGCCATATATTATGAAGAGAATCCTTGTATCGCGTGAGCCTATACTTTGTTATATGACGAAGCAAAAGCAATCTCGAATGCAAATTTGAGCAAATATTATACTTTTATTGAATATTTGACGAAATGCCAAATATTTTTTTTATTTTTGTTTTTTGTATTAGACGATATCCTTTTTGCCTCTTAACTCGTTTCCTAGAACTACATACATTTTCCTATTCAGTGCGCGTTTCTATACTCTTTTCTATTAATAGGAAAATAGAATAAGTGAATTTCAAACTGGAAACTACGAGTATTTCGTATTTCGCTTTTCGCATTCACTCGCATCATCAGAAGAAAATTGACTGATATTGAGCAGAGGCTGAGGCTTGGTGGCTTCTTTCAGGTTTTTCTTTTTTTAGGGAAAAAGTTTTCAAATTAAAGTTAAAAATTGGTCCTCTTTGTCCGGAATGATGATTTGCTTTTGTGTAAAGAGAAAGAAAAAAAACAGAAGAAAATAAATGGAATCATCTATCACTTCTCAAAGTTGAAGTTTTCAAATCATTCTATCGACTGGATGAACAGATTTCATCAACAAATCAACATTTCTTTAAAAATTAAACATTCGGTTTGACTTAATATATCTTAGATGTCCGTCTTATTTTTCGTTTTAATCGAACAGTTAATGGGGAAGAAGATATTATTCTCTGAAAAAGTCATATAACTTATAACCTACTCTTAGATTCTAATTAAGCTCGTAGAAGGTTTGTTAGTTCTTATTTATTAGTATTTTCAGACTAAGAGAAAAGAGGGAACCATAAATTATGTGACTTTATAGGACATAATACTTGACACTGTTCCGTCATGACTCACCCTGAGAGGTAATATGTTAGTATTTTCGTAGGAATTCTCTTCAATTCAAAACTAATTGTATTGCGTTTAGAATATGAGCCACATTAAATTTTGAATTTTATCTTTGTTGCTAAAAGTATTACTTTAAGCTGAGGACTAGACCAAGAACATAATATGAATCGAAAATTAAGCCCTATTCCATACATGCAGCTCAAATTCATAACTTTTGACTAATGGACGAACCAGGGGGTCATATGAGCCATAAAGCTAATACGGATAAGTTGTATAAGTAAATATATCATCTAAAGATTTGTTAGTCATTTAATAGTATTCACCAAAAATTCAATCGAACAGTTTTTTAATTCGAAAAATTGCAAAAATGAACCAATAGATGTTCTTAAAACGTTCTTTAATTTTGTTGCTCTTCATTTAGCTTATTTCTACCAAAAAAAAATTTATTTTGGTAAAGCTCCAGAGGGGTTCTCCTCATAAAACCGTGATTTTGTTTTTAAGCTTTCTCAAGAACTAATGGACCGATTTCAATAATCTTTTCTTTCTGTAAAAGCTATTGTCGGTAAATTCAAATGATTGAGAAATAGAATGGCATTTCAATTTTTGAGAATAACTTATTTTGCAGGTACATAAATATATTTAATAATTTGATACAGACTATTTAGAAGAAATTAGGAAGTTCTAGCGACCCAGTCGTGCATTTAATTTGTTTCAATATTAATTTTCTGCTGAATACAAATACGTTTGAAATCTTAAAAATTAAAAGAAAACTGCTTTTTAAAGTGTTAGTAGCCGTGGGGTGATTGTTAGTGCGTTGGATTTTTCAGTGATCTAGTTTGTTCCTAAAATCAACAAGATATTCAGGAAAAAAAACCTGAATATCTTGAGATTCCTTCAGATTCGCAATCTCCAAAGAACTGAAGAGAACAGAGACGTACTAATGACAGCGCAAATAGATCCAGAGGAAGCCATCTTCGACGATGACTTTTACATAATTGAAGATCCGAAGGAAAAAGTGGAGGTGGTGGGAGCTGCTTTCCAGCAAGTGTACAAGGTGAATGTTAGCATCCGCCCCAACCACGACCTGGAAAACAGAGCCTTACTTAATCACTTTTACCTTCGAAATGATATGACACAATGGCGATCTGAGAACCGCGGTTTCATGCGGTTCCCTTGTTAGTGACGAAGGTTGAACTTCAGCTCATCTTCAATTCAATAAAAAATAAAAGTCAGCAGGTGTCTATGGTATATCCAACGTTGTACTAAAACATTCACCGATGGAATCAATTGACATTTACACCACACTCTTCAACAATGTACTGACTAATGCGTATTATCCAGTGCATTGGAAGACCGGTTTGGTTCATCCTTTCCCGAAAAAGGGTCGATAAGTCTCCTTCCGAGCATCAGCAAAGTTTTTGAGTAGATCATCAATAGAGCACTGGCTATGTGAACTGCTGACAACAAAATAATTCTGAATAAACAGTTCGGGTTCAAGGCGGGTCATGACACAATTCATGTACCCTCTAAACTCGTTTCTGATATTCAACAATAGACTTCAATCAAAACAACAATGCACGGGTGCATTTCTGGTTGATTTGGAAAAGCTCTTTGACACCGTATGGTTAGAGGGTCCTTACTGAGCAAGCTTGGAGTAAGCAAACCATTATTGTTTATACTTTATGATATGCTTAACGGTAGAAAGTTTGTTGTCAAAAGTGGCAATGTAACTTCTACCACAACATTCTCAATTAAAAATGGTCTTCAACAGGGAGCGGTGAATTCGCCGATTCTCTTCAGCATTTACACCAGCGATCTGATAGGTAGTCTTACAAAGGCAATTGCGTACGCCGACGATCTAATTGCTCACAGCACGGCCCGAAAAGTTGAGGTTATTAGAATTCTCTTGCAGCGTGATTTCGACAAGATTCAGCAATATTGCGGCGACTGGACACTGAAAATAAATGCCCTGAAGTCAGAGACAATTCTGTTCCGGACTCCGGTGCTAGAGCTACGAGGGATACGTGCAAGAATTGGGCCAGATGGTCATCGTTGATCTTCACGGAAATCCAGTAGCGAGCAAAAGTGTAGTGAAGTACCTCGGTATCTGGTAAATCAGTATTTATATTTCGACACTGACGAAACGTCTGTGGCACAGCAGTAGACTTGATTCAACAGTGAAGGTAATTTGCTACATGGCCCTCGTACGGCCGATGATCGTTTATGGTCGTCCTCTGTGGTTCAACGTTACCCTTTCTTAGATGGAGAATTTTCGGGTGTTCGAGCGGGAGTGTTTACAACGGTGTACCGGCTTGTATCGAACAGCTGAATCTTTGCAGGTGCATTATTATTCCAACGAGGTCCTATACAATGGGGATCGAATAAACAGAATTGACAATTTCGTGGTAAAACTCTTTCGAGGTAACATTGTAAGAGCTGTGTCTTCGACCAACAATTACATTTTCGGGGCGACGAGTGCATGCTTGAGCTTGAAATGATGTCCGATACAGGATAGATTAGTAGTTTTGCTAATCTAATACGTCAGACGGCGAACCGTGGATAGGCGACTCCTGCACGTCATGGCACAAGGCGGAGCAGAGCGCCTCGGGTTCAGTAGGGCTGTTTCCGAACGGGACCGAGCTGATAGAGTGAAGCAGGAGAACCAGTTTTGGTGGCTTCAATCGGCACTTTATAGTGGATAGTTAGGATTGGGTTTTATTTTATAGTTTTATAGTTTTAGGGTATAGTTTTAAGTAAAATAATGAAAATGGATTAAAAAAAAGTGCGTTGAACTGTCATGCTAGAGGTCTTCGGTTCGATGCCTGCTTGTGCCATCTAAAGTTTTTTTTTCACGGGAACTGCCTCTTGCAAGGAATTGACAAATTCTCCAAGAGTAGTTCTTGTCATGAAAAGCTTTTCCTCAAAAAAGTCGCTCGGATTAGGCTTTAAACTGCGGGTCCCCTTCATCCCCGACAGCAATACTCGCATATGAGTATCGATTCGCTTAAATTTAATCCGCTTCAGAGGTCAAAACATCATCGAACTTGGTTATCGCTCAAAACGTCAAATTCTAGCGAGTTATTATATTCAGTGATAACCCTTGCAAATTCAGAGTCTTGCTAGGCTACTGCATTTGTTGGGAACGAGTCCCGATATTGCAAGGGCCATAGGATTATTCGGTTCATCAAACAAGAACTAAATAGATTATTGACAAAATTTTCCAGAAGAACTGAGCACTTGGATCTCCGTTTCGCGAAGAAAAAGATTGGCATAAGGTTTGTTCATACAAATTTTTAGTTTTCATTAAAGCAATTTTTATTTGCAAATAGGGTTGGTTGGACTTCAAAATAAAACTCTAACAAAAAACAGCTCAAAATAAAAAATTCCACATATACAGGTAGAGAACCATACTGCCAGGCGTCTTTGTATCCTTTGAGCAACCTGTGGACAGACTTCTTAGCCTGAGCCAGTCAGTTAATTCACAAGTCGATTGCCGATGTGATGCCTATTTCTAAAAAAAACCTTTAACAAGATATTAGTATCAACATTGAGGCATGTGAAGGTTGGAGGATCTTTTCAACAAAACTCATTGATGCCAAGTGCAACGGAGGCCGAAGAATCATATGCACAACAAAGTTTTTTGCCAAGTATAAAGTTATTTCATCCACTTTTGTCATAGTCCCTGCTTCTGCACCGTTTAGTAGGGCAGGGATGATATCTGCCTAATAAAATGACACATTGGTTGCTTTTTAAGTCTAATCAAAACAGTGGTTAGCAAGAGTAAGCCTTTCCTTTTGCGTGAAGTTATTTTCAAACTTTCGAGGGTTTCCTTAAGTGTTGGACAACAATATTGCAATCTTTACTATCCTTAATTGTTGTCTTTTATCTTTCGTCGTGTACTTTAAATGGCTCATCCTGTCTGTCACCGGTATTTGGTTCGGTTCGTTATCCATAAAAAATCTTCAAAGTTGGTCTTTCCATATCCTCATCATTGGCTCCTGCTAATTTGAGAAAGCACTTTTCATGACTCCTGTTTTACCATGATATTTTTACTTTCGCCTTTGAAGCCTCGGCCTCGAGGTTTATGCTTTCGTGAATTTCGTATAACCTGCTCTTAAGAATTTCCAAACTCTTGTCTGTTTCTGATGCTCTCAACATCCTCGTCAGCAAGTTCGTCATTCTCTCTCTTTTATTTTTAAGAAGTTGATATTGCTCTCTCCTCTTCACATCGTAAAGCTCGTGAGCAGCCCTCGTTCATACTTATTTCTTTTATTACCTATTAAACAAATATGAGAAATAGTGGCGGAGACAGCTCAGAGCCCTGGGGGACTCCAATATTTGTATCTATGTGTGTAATACTTGAACTGATGGGTCCAAAAGGTGATTTATTGAAAACTTAATTGCTCTTGAAATATCAATCTTAACATCCTCAAAATGATGTACAAATTTCTTCTATACATTTCGGTAAGATAAACCATGAGTTACCAGACTAGTGAACATTATGTTGCAAAAGCGCTCATTAAGAACCTTTCGATCTTTGTCTTGAGCTGATTATTAATCGTTTATGAGATACAAAAAATTGGATCGGAGACCAAACTGTACTCTCAACTACTCAATTTACTTATTTTAAACTTAGTTATTACACTGTTAAGTAAGCCTCCTGTCGACTTTCAGTTGAGCTAGGTTCCAATTTGGCAGATAAACCAACTTGAAGTCTGATTGGACATCAGTCAATCCCTCAAAAAAAGTGATTTAATATCTTGAACAGAGGATATACTACGTTTGTTCAATTCTCTACTCTACAACCCTTAACAACGTAGTTGGTCCTTTGACTTCACGTTTTGTTTGACAAATTAAAATCACAATCACGATATCGTGTCCTGACCAAACCACACCAAACGTATCTTTTTTCCCTTATTTTCATTTAACTTTTGCTTTAGATTTCCATTTCAATTGAATTGAAAAACTTTAAAATCAAAAAGGAAAAAAAGAAAAAACAACAACAATTTCTAAATAAAAATCGACATCCTTAGAGTTCGTGTAAAAATGTATGTTCGTGATGATGACGACGACAACGACAACGACAATAGCGACACAAAGCTAGAACAAATTTCAGTTTCCGCAAATCGCAAATAGTGTGCATTGTAGCATACATTCCGCAATTCGTTTATATACGAAAACGTCGAGTATGTGTTGTGTACGGTACCTACCTCTCATTCGTAGGTACGTATTGTACGGAAGCGATAACAAAATTCAATATTTTCTTTCGCCATCTGTGTGTACACGCGAGTCCTGATAATAATTTGGATTTCTTTTTTATTATTTCTTTTTTTATTGTTTTTTTTCTTTTATTTTTTTGATGAAGGACGACCGAAAATTTTGATACCTACGGTTACCATACTTCAAAAAAAAGTATGAGAAGGTGGTAATCGTAGAAAAATTAATAAGTACTTGGTTGAATTCTTAGTATTTATACAAATGAAAATCCAGGAAACGCTCGAGAAGCTAGAGTTTTTTTACTCCTTACAAAAACGGCAATCAGTACCCTTATTTTGTGGGAGCTCCTTGGAGAAAGGCTTATTAAAGCTAGGTTTCAGAGTAGATAAAGACCCGTCAACATTATAGAGTGTTACGCCCGACGCACGGTACTCGCATGTGATGAAGAGAAAGAATACTTTTAAAGTCAAATAGGATCCGCCTACAACAACGCCTCCCGCGGAGATATTATTTTGGTAATTGAAGACCTCAATGCAAAGGTTGGCAGTAACAACAACGGGCTAAAGCATGAGATGGGTGTTCACGGAGTCGGCAATAGCAATGATAATGGTGAGAGGTTCATTGACTTCTGGCACTATGGCACTATGTTTGAACACAAACTGGGTCATAATATTAGCAGGGTGTCGACGGACAGACAAGCGTGTTACAACCAAATTGAACACTTCGCGATTAGTCGACGCTCTAGAAGCAGTCTCCTGGATATTCGAAAGAGAAGAGACGCCGACAAGGTAGTTGCCCGTGACCACCATTAAATGATAGCTATCCTAAGATTGAGTACAGCTACAGTTCGAAAATCAAACGAATAACACAAGCGCCAAATTCAACATCGCTAGACTAAAGTATCCTACGACCAGTCTACAATTAAGGGACCACCTGTCTCACGAAATCAGAACAATCAGCACCACAGTACATGACGACTTCGAACACCATTTTAATGCTGTGAAAAATGTTTTCATTTAAGATGCTGACAGAATAGTCGGTCAGAATGAAGGAAGCAACAACACCTGGCTTTCAGAAGAATCTTGGACAAAGATCAACGAACGCAAACAGTTAAATGCTCGAACAATTGCTGCAACAAGGTGAAGAAAGAAATGAGCTGAAATCCTCGTAAAAACATAAAAAAAAGAGAGGTTCACCGCAGTGTGCTCCATTCGGGCGTAACTACATCAACGCACTGGAGCAAGAAGCAGAGGATACTAGAATTAGGTGCGACTTCAGGACGGTTTGCAGAATAACGAAAGACCTGTCCGGTGCACACAGCTCAAAGCAACACCTGGTGAAAGAAGTAGACAGTACTGTGATAAGTTGGGTGGATAAAAAGTTCACTAGATGGAAAGAACACTTTTCTTTGGCTTCTGAAGCGCCCGAAAAAAACTAATCAACGAATCCGCACCGCACCTTACAGTAAAGATAAGATCGTTGCCGCAATTAAAGCACTTAAGAACAACAAAGTGGTTTGACTTGATGGAATTCCCACAGAGCTTTTACAAGCAGCGCCAACGTCATCAAGCGCACTGCTTCATCCGCTTATAAAAGAAGCCTGGACCACAGAAAGCTTCCCCGATGAGTGAAATAAGGGAATTATCGAGCTTATTATCGAGATTATTATCAAGCTCCCAAAATAAGAGGAATTTGCGTTCTACCTGCCGTTGACAAAATAGTAGCAAACATCATATTGGAACGCATCAGAAAACACCTTGAGGCCACACTTAATGCCGAACAAGCAGGATTCCGCTTGTTCATATAAACACGCTGCGGATCATTATTGAACAGTGCGTTGAATTTCAATCACCACAACAACTGCTGTACATCGACTTCGAGAAGGGCTTTGATAACGTTAACATGAAGTATATCTGGTTAGCTTTACGGATCAGTGGCATCCTAAAAAAAACTAATCGCTTTTATTAAAGCAACATATGATGGATCCGCTCTGCACGATGTCAGATGATTTTGAAATCCGTAGCGCAGTCAGACAGAGCTGTATTATGTCGCTAAAATTGTTTTTGTTGCTGATAAGTGATGTATTGCCCGCAGATTTGTGAAGTAGGGGAGGGATCAAATGGACTTTGACATAATCTTTAAAGCACTTGGATTACGCAGACGATGTTTGCTTACTCTCTCATAGGATCATGGATCTCCATCAAATACAGAAGCTGAAGTTTTGGGACTGAAAATTAATTCCAGCTAAACGAAAAATGATCAGCCCCCGCATCCGACCATCTTCTCAAATAAATATTTCCTCGCAACCGGTGGAAAAAGTGGAGAACTTTCAATACCTTGAGACGTTATCTGCCGCATCGGCAAAGCAAAACCGGCGTGCGGGTCGCTGTCAAAAATTTGGAGGAATAACTCTATCAGCTTAAAAACAAAGCTACGACTGTTTCGCATAAATGTCGAATATGTGATTCTTTATTTGTGCAGCACTTGGAAGGTTACTTCAGCCATTACAAAAAAGCTGTAAACCTTCGTGAACCTTTGTAACATCCTAATGATTTTCTGGCCAAACCGTACATATATAGAGTATAGAGTATAGAGTATATTTTATTTCGCTTAAAATTCAAATACATTATAATAAAGATAAATAATTAATAATTAATCAAAATAATAATGACATTTTGTATTTTTTGATACAATAAAGCATTAAAAATAGTGTTAAATGCCACTTCAATAGGCTTAACAAATTCAAAAGATTAATGAGGGTGGGGTGACCCAAAGTACAATTTAATGAATTCAATTAATAAAAATCTATAAAAATGCATACAAAATTAACATTTCTATAATTAATTTAACAGAACTAGAAAAAAGTAGTGTTTTAGAAATTTGTATATTCTCCAAATAAAATTTAATAAAAGCTAAACGAAAAGAAATAGTGATAAACTCTCTATCAAACCAAAATATCGGTGAAAAGTGATTCAATATTTAGGTAATCAAAATTGAAAAGCCATTGTTTTATGCGTTTTAAAAATATTCCAGAAATTGTTATGGATCTTATAGACTGGGGAAGTTTATTAAAAAGACGAAATGAAAACACAGAACAAAAGTTACGGAAAGCCGTGGTGCGAAAATCTGGTACAGTAACAACATTCAAAAAATTACCTCGAAGATTATAGTTGGAAATTAGCCTGAAATTAAGATTTCCTGACCTCCTAAAAAATGTTTTCAATACCTTAAAACAGTACAAATGTCTAACAGGAAGTATCTTAAGAGTAGCAAAAAGTTCAAAACTTGGATGTCGACGGTGTTTTCTACAAATTTTTCTAATAACAGCTTTCTGGAGTATAAGAAGCGGTTGAATTTTATTCTGATAAGCCCCTCCCCAACAAGAAATTGCGTACTGTAACTTAGAATGGAAGATGCCATAATAAATTGTTGTGAGGAGCTTTAAAGAACAAACATTACTAAGATAAAAGAAATTTCTTAATGTCCAGTTGAAATACTTTCTTAGATACTCCGTATGACATGAGAAGTTCATTCTCGAGTCTATATGAAGGCCCAAGTATTTAAAGCTATCAACTTTTTCTACCACGAAACAATTAGCGCTGCAACTTACATTGTTATAAAATGAAAATTCATTTGTGCATGATTTGCACCTATTTATCATAAACCTTTGGCAATCGTTCGCATGGTACATAACATCAGTTTCAAAAACATTTACCGAAGACAGATTGAAAAACATAATTTTTGTTTTAGGGCTTATAATTAACTTATGTTCATTGAACCAAGTTCTCAATAAATCTAGATCCCAGTTTATATCAGCAACAAGATTCAATGCACTTTTAGAGCCATAAGTACAGCCAATATCATCTGCAAACGCAGTAAGAGTGCTTTTAAAGTCCAAACTAAACAATGAGTTTATATAAACTAAGAATAGAATCGGTCCCAAAACCGAGCCCTGTGGCACTCCTATGTTAAATGAGGCTATACTACTTCTTATATTGTCTATTTTAACTCTCTGTGATCTATTAAGAAGATATGATCCGAACCATTCCAACATAAAGCTGCGAAACCCAGCATTTTCAAGTTTTCTCAATAATATCTTGTGGTTAACCATGTCAAAGGCTTTTGTAATGTCTATAAATAAACCACATGTATACTTTTTTTCATCAAGATTAGAAAAAATCCGAGAGCAAAATTCTAAAAGAGCATCTTCTGTGGACTTTCCTTTTTGAAACCCAAATTGCACTGAACTAAAAAAATTGATAGTTTTTAAATAGTTAACTACCCTCTCTTTGACAATTTTCTCAAAAACTTTACTAATTGATGGCAAAAGAGATATAGGCCTATAATTGGTCATCTCATCTATTGCACCTTTTTTAAAGAGGGGCATGACATCTGCACATTTAAGTTCATCTGGAAACACTCCCGAATAAATGCTATTATTAAACAAATGTGCCAAAACGTCCACTAAAAAAAATGCTATCCTTTTAATGACTATATTAGAGATGCCATCAACTCCACAAGCATTTGAATCTTTGAGACTACCTATAGATTTCAAAATTTCCGAAGCCGTAATTGGTTCAAAAGCAAAACTATTTGTATGTGTTAATTCAAAACCATTGAGATGAGAAGAGCAAGTTGTGCAATTTGAAAGAATGAAACCTGTCTGTGAATTACCAGCAATTGAAGTAAAGTAGATGTTAAACGCTTCAGCAATATCAAAATTGTCTGTTAATTCACAGTTATTAACTCCACTTCGAATAACAGTTGGCTTTTTTAAAAAAGAAGACTTGTTAAGTATATTATTGACAACTTGCCATTCATCTTTTAAATTTCCTTTAGCCGAGTTTAGTCGTGTTCGGTAAAAATTGTCACGACAGACTGGTATTTCCTTTTTTAATTCCAAACAAAGTCTCTTATATCTGTTATTTAGGTAACTATTGGAGGGATTTCGAGAACATTTAATTTTTATTTTAAGTTTATTTTTAGTTTTAACTTTATTAAGTAACTGATTAGAAATCCAGGGCTTGAGTCTTATATTTGATTTTTTTAAACGGATGGTATAGTAGCTATTTGCAATGTGTTCTTTTAGTTTCTTAATAAAAATCGAATATGATCTAGAAGCATCACTTTCAATGAAAACATCTTCCCAAAACTCATAAAAGAGATCGGTTTTAAGTTTTTCAAAATTGATTTTTGTTTTAGTTTTATTATTAGTGCTAGGAGAATGTATAACCCTTTTTGTTTTAACCCTGTTTACCAAAAGTACTGTCATTGCGTGATCAGTAATCATAAAATCAGTTACACCTTGTTCATAAGTATGCGATATATTGGTAAAACGTCCATACATATGGTCTAAGCAAGTACCTGACACCAACCTTGTAGGCTCATCTATAAAGCATTCTAGACCATTAGAGGCAAGCAAAGCCCTATACATTGACACAGTTTCATTGTTTTCTAAAATGTTAAGGTTAAAATCACCCACAATAATCAGGTTTTTTGACTTTTCTCTTTCTAATAGACGTGAAAACTCATTAATAAAAGAAGAAACACTGAACGCATGTAACCTATACACACATAAAAAAACATAAACTTCCTTATCAACTTTAAAAGATACTTTTATAACATCCGCGCTCACGAAATCTACATCAGACACTTCACACTCAGTAAATTCTTCTTTTATAAAGCACCCAACACCACCGGCAGCATAACTTTCATTTGTTTTGGCATGAAAATTGAAACCAGGTAAAACATAGTTATTTTTTTCAAACCCATAAATCCATATTTCAGAAATGAAAAAAATATCTGGAATGCATTCAAACGAATCTAAATGAGTAACAAGAACAGAAAAATTTTCTCTCAAACTTCTAATATTCTGGTGGGCAATAAAGAGTTTACCATCACAATATGTAGAATTAGAAAAAGCATTCAAAATATTAAAATTACTATGATTAAGGGAAGAAAAGTCATCAATTAGTTCATTCTCAAAATTCATTTAAAAGAAAATAGTATATTATGTGTATAAAGCACTAAATAATTGCAAGATCGCTAAAAGATTTAATTGAAATGACTTTTCCACCCTCATCCTTTCTCATTAGTATTTGATTACTTTTAAACCATAAATATTTAAAACCTTGTTTCTTTTTTGCTTCTTTAGCTTGCATAAATAGAGCTTGTGTAAAATTCGTAAGTGCATCGTTAATGTACACAGCATTCCCTTTGCCTCTTCCGCTACCACTGCCAGAACCACTACCATCTCCACCGCTGTCACCGCCACCGCCTCCACCAGTATGAACATCACCATCATCGTCATCATTATTTAAATTTAAAGAGAAAAGCTTATGATTGTTCTTCGTTTTCACACTCATTATTCGTTGTTTTGTTTTGACATCAGAGAATTTAATACAGATGATTGATTTGCCTTGCGAAGAATTATCGCCGTTAATCTCTTTTTTTGAGTGTACTCTTTTAACATAACACTTATCTATTTTGTCATTTGAGATTTCCAGTGAGAGACATTTGGAAAAGATGTGTTGTGCTTTAGTTTGGGCATTATTATTATTGACGTTTGGCACACCAACAATTTCAATGCATTTTTTAAGATGATGCTGCTGCTGCCAATTAAGTTTGCTTTCTAGCACTTCGATTTTAGATTTTAGTTCAACATTCTCAGTGTGTAATTCATTTAGAGATTTCAGATAACAATCAAATTTGTCTTCCAGTTTTGTGAGCTTTGCATAAACCATTTGAATAGTGCATTCGCTGTCGCTCTTCCCATTTCCCGCTTCTTTCTCAGTCATCATAGATGATTTAGAGTTGTCGATAAAGGTTGGGTTGTTGTTGTTTGTGAGTGACGTGGCATCTGCTACGGTTACGCACTCAGACACTGTGAGAGTCTTTGATTTAGCAATGCATTTTTTACATCGAAATGATTTTCCCAATGATTTGGAGTTCACAATATCTTGTGCTTTGACTTTGATGCATGCAAAATGGAATATTGACATGCAATCTGAGCACGATATTTTTTTCACTAGAATTTCTATCAATTTTTTGACAACACTTTAAACAAATCATTTTGATAATTGTATGTTATTAAATAGTGTTTCAATGCAATGCGCACCCCACGACACTTCAACTGAAACTGATGTCTTTCATAGAAAGACAGGCCAGAAACCTATAGACTCTATATTAAGACGGCGTAAGTAGCAATGGAGTGGACATACGCTTCGAAAAGGTAACGACTGTATTGCAGGCCAAGCAATGCAATGGAATCCGCTTACTCAAGAAGGAAGAAGAGCTGGACGACTGATAAGCACACGGTGCAGGACAGTCGAGGCGGAAAATACATCTCCGGAAACCGTACACGGTGGATGGCGCATAGGCGTAGTAGAGGCCCTATGCCCCTTAAAGGGTTTCCAACGGACTTAACCGGTCTGAGGACCTAAATTAGTTAGTATGCCTACTAAGCTATCGTACAAACGAAACGATATCACTTTTCGCCTTACGTGAAGTAAGACTATCGTGGAAACGCTATCGGCTACCGATAATCGTTTTTCGCAATAAACCCGATCGAGCTATTCACCATGACGTTACAAAATAAGCAGTGGAAATGGGTAACAACCCATTCCAAACTTATAAGCTTCAAGCAATTTCTTCATGTGATTTCTTCAACTTGGCTTTTGAGCAGATAGTGCTCAAAAGAGAGGTGTTGGCGTTATAGGCACTATCTTTAAAAAGCTACTCAAAGCAATCTGTTCTTAATTGTGGGATTTAAGGCCTATAGGGCTATGTTAAGGCTTATATCTATAGAAATGGCGCACTGCTATTCAACATTGAAGAACGTATTCGTGAAATATCAGACAAAATTGGAGTAATCTAATCGACCACTTAAGGCACAACACGATCAATATTTGCATGAATTAATCTTGAAACATTCAAATTATTTCGACCGACTTTCGATTTCAACCATTTTTTAAATTGTTTATATTTTTGACTTCACATTAGAAGTAATTGTATCGGTCCATTTTGTACAATTGAAAGTTTTGAAATTTCTCGGCGTGATTGAAATTTGGTAGGAATTCGAAAAAAAAATGCGATTTACTTTATTTTTATAAATCATCATCAATTTTTTTTTTCAAAACACTAAAACTTACAAAAACAATAACAAAAACTGATAGAAATGGTTTTCGGCTCGAGTGCTAAGAGAAAAAATAAAGAAATGAAATTGATATCAAAATGATATCCAAATACGACGAGGTGAATTTCTCCACGTCTGATTGATTATAGTGGGCGCCAGGAAACTTTTTACTGGAAGTTTAGCAAAACCAGTAGCTGAAAAATTTGTCTTCAAATAAACTCACGAAATAAAAGAAAGGTTTTATTTTCCCGAAAGGAAATTTAGATTATGTTTTATTGCCTGGAAAACCTTGGCCGGAGCCGGGATTAAAAAACCAGGATCTTTTATAAAAGAGAAAGATGCAAATTGAATTATTGAGATTGACAGAAGGTCAATTCTCGATAAATGTTTTGCAAAAGAAAATGATGGATATAATAATAAAAACCGATAAAAGAAATCACTCGAAGAAAATAATTTCGATAAGAAAAAAAAAATCAAAAAAAAAGCGGTAAACGCATCCCGTAGTATCAGGAAATTAATACTTCGACTCGAAGGTCAATAGGACGAATTTGAAACAAATGAACACCAGGAAAAGCAATATTCTTAGAAACACTATACCTAGCTTCTTTTTGACTTCCTCCAACGGCTATCGTAATCCTTCCTCACTTTTCTCCACGGCAGAACAAAACAAAATCTTTAACTTAATAGAAACTTAAAGAAAAAACCTATCGTAGAAAAATTACTTAATATAGGTCTTTTCAAAAAAATTCCTTCACACAATTTTTCTTTCGTCAAACGGCTTTGGGCGCAATCCAAAAAGTGGCCATTATCATGGTGAGCTTGACCCTTCCGGCTACTTACCCTCAGGCAATCCTCTCGGACCTTTATGCGTGGTGATCGATCTGTCTCGGTCCCACAACTTCCTCCATCCATAAGATTGGGGTGTGCGACCGAGAAGCCAGATATCTTTCATCGCATGCGATCTCTTTAAAGAGGTGATGCGATCACACAGTAGCTCAATGAGTGAGTTCAGTTCTTCACTTTGGAACCCATTCCATTCAAGACTTTCTGAAAAAATCGTGTGGAATTCCTCGCATTACCGAGAACCTAACCTACACGCACTAGATTTAAGTTGAGGAAAAGCTACTTATGTCGTATTGAAGGAAATCGGTAGCCAAGCCTATAATTAAAATAAAAGTTGTCAAGATATTCTTGGAGTGATTTTTTTTATCGGTAATACTTTATGATGGGCACTCGGCCATACTATGTTAATGTTGGTGTGACTTTACTACTCACATTGTTGGGCATGGGTATCGTCTTCGTGCCTTGATGATCTTGTTCAACCAATTTGCGGGTCAACCATCGTACAGGTCCTTTCGCACACTTTGGTGCTAGGAGAGCAGGTCATTGGCTGATGGTCCAGGTTTCTACTAGACTCTTCTAGAATTTTGGGGTTGCAGTAAGAAATCGTCAAGGGTGGTTAGCAACAAGGGAGGAGAAACTTGTTGTGGTAAAATTTACCGCAACAATTGTTATTAATATTTGTTAAACTTTAGAAAAGTCAATTTTTCCCCAACTCTGATGATTAAAGTCTGGTATTCGACAATTTTGGAGCATGAATTTAAACCTTTTTTTTACCTCATGCTCATCGCTTATTCCTCCTGGCTGTGCCTCGTCTTCAATTCTTTTATTTCGACTTTCTTGCCACAATTTGCAACTCGGAAACTATTTTTCTTGAACTAACGTAGTTACTTATTTCTGCAGAATCAATTTCATCCCGGAACTGAGACGTTGTCTATTTTCAGACTTAAAAAAAGAAGAAAAATTCGCTACTAACCTGTTTAGAAAACTGTATACACACATGAATACTCAATTTAATGTTACAAAGAGGTCTAAAAGATTCAAATGTAACGAATACTAACAAAGGCACTTCAAAAATGTTCAACCGGGCGTATTTGAGTGATTTCTATTTAATTAATGGAACTTCATCTACCTTTTTAATGAAAACTCCGAATTTTTTGCAATCACATTAACACTTTTTTGAAAAACCAAAAAAACCAACAGAATTGTTCGTTTCCCTAAAACTTGACTCTAAATTCTAACAATCTAACATTTTTTCAAAATAAAACCCGTCTAAAAAGCTAACTTGTGTTAATTTTCGGAAATGAATCAAACACATTGATAGCAAAAACATCCACTTTACTTCATACAGGACAATTTTTCTAAGAATTTGAACAATTTTAAGGACCTATGAAATATTTAATCCACTTGAGTTTATTTTTGTTTTTATTGAGAGAGGTTAAATTTCAGACGAATAATTCCAAATAAAATATGTTCATCATTTGTATAATTTGACACGTGGCTTGGATTGGTATCAAGCATCACTTCAAAAGAAACCCAAATGAAAATATTCGTAGTTACCCGGTGAATTCCCAAGAAACTGTTACCGCATTTCAAAATTTATATATCAATAAAATACAAATGGTCACCTTTATACCACATGAAATTTATGTATATTGAAGTTTATATGAAGATATCAGACGATGACCCCGCAACAGAATGAACTTTTAAAATAATCCTTAAAATAATGTTCGGTTAGCCATATATGTATGTGTGTGTGGGTATACGTTTATATTGTTTTTTAAGTTTTTGACAAAAAGGATTTAAAAGAAAAAACTTAGTCCCCGGAAATGGGCTAAGGATATAATGAAAACAATATTCTCTATAGCCATTGGCATTTATACATTTTACCAACTTAGTAGGTCTACAAAGCTATCTACGAACATATATACCATAGATGAATATTTGCATATTGAAACACCATATCAGGAGAAGGACACATATGTATGCAAAAGTTAAAAAATAGAAAGAAAAAAAAAGAAGAAAATATCCTAGATATTTCTTGTTTCTCTTTGTTGTTATAAGAGTCAGCTCTTATCTTTCCCTAGTCTCACAGAGCTCAAAGCCAAACAACCAGAAAGGACTAAAAAGTTTTTTTCTTCTTTCTTTAAAATAAGACGAAGAACGAAAAAGAAAGAAAGAAAAAAAAAACTGTTCTATACCTACCCCAACTTAGTATGGGGGTAGTAGGTAGGGTGTAAGAAATTTTCGTCGTCCCTTTTATGTCCTTTGATTTCCCAAGATACCACTTTTATTTCACGCCCCCATAAGCATGTCCATTTAAACGTCCTGTAAGGATAATGTTTAACATAAAAATAATAACGCAGAGTTGAAGTTAGTTGGTTTCGTTTCGTCTTTCGTCTCTTATTTTTTTTTTGAGGACTCTCTGTGACTCTGTGATACTAGAAGCCGCTACATACCCTCAACATAATCGGGACCTATTCGGTTCGGTTCAGCTAGGTTCGGTTTCGTATATAGAGTGGTACCTAACCTATATTAGGGCGCAACAAATCCAACCCATTATCCTGATGCTCATTCTGCTTTATATGTACGTTTGTATGTATGGGAGAATATAGTAATAGATCGTAATAGGTCCTTTTGCTTGGCCATCTAAATTGAAATTTTGTCTTTAATTTGCGTATGCGAGATTATCCTCTTGTTCACCGTCCGTCGACCTTTCCTATACTCGAATATACAACCGATGACGACGAGGATGTTGTTGCTCCTTTATTCCTTTTGCTAAAGTATCCTTTTTTTTGTATGTAAAAGACTGCTATTTCGAAATAACCATATTTACAATGATTCTCAGCTTTTATTTTATTTTCTGTCGTCCTTCGTCTTTTTGGTGTTTTATTTTTATTTCCATTTATTTATTTGTTTTCTGTTTTTTTTTTCTTTTTCGATTTTTCTTTTTTTTTGGTTTGGCTAAAAAGAGTTTTTTGGTAATAGAAGGTATTTTGAATTTAATGGAATACACGAAAGTTCCACCAGAAAAAGCAACAACCCTTACCCTCAAAGCCTTTTCCTTTTTTTTGTCGTTTTTGTTGTTCTATATATGTATATAGTTAAGTGCAGGGAAGTTTAAAACGAAGCACAACAACAAAAACAACAACAACACAAGTAATATGATCAAAAGGGTCGAGTTAGTTTGAAGATGTTTGTCCCTTTTCAAAAAGAACACAAACTGAAAAAAAAGCGTATTAACCAAAACGTTATGTAAACGCAAAGGCTGAGGCCGGAGGTCGACATTGAAACAAAAAGATAAGGTTAGAGGGCATTTTGAACTTTTGGACTTTTACACGATATCCCAGCCATCAGAAGTTCTATTTTTATTTTATTCGTGGCTGTCACTTAAAATAAGATATAAATTAGATTGACCTTAAACAAATTAATTAAAGTCTGCTTAACATTTTATCTAATGCCAAACAATTTAAACAAAAGCAACAAAAAGAACAGATGCTGCATCTCCCATCCTCCCATCTCTAACACCCTCCTCCCCCTCATCATTATCATCAAAGAAAATAGCTAGCTATTTTATTTTAAGGACTCAACTTAACTTAACTTGAGTATAAGAGAGGATTCTACATCTATACACAGTTAAAATAGTTAAATGCGGAGTTAATATAGAGTCTTTAAATTTTTATTGCATAATTTTATATAAAATGGTTGTTTTTTCTTTTTGTTGTTTTTTATGAGTAGGTACCTAATTTGATGACCATGAAAAGACCACTCCGAAGGGTTGCTTATATTTATCCTTGGGTTGGTTTTTTGGTGAGCTTTAAGAATAAGAGTTGGGTATGGTAATGGGTTTCACTTAGTTTTTTTTTTGTTTTGCTTTTTTTCTTCGAAGACCGAACGAACGACGATAGGACACTATAGTGCGGATTCAGCTTTACTTCGAAGCAAATAAAAAGAAGTCAATGCCTTGAAGCACTTTAAGAAACATCTAGTTTTTTCTTTTAGAATTATTTTGGATGTTAGAAGTGAAAGGACATCAAAGTATTAGGTTTCTTTTTCTGATTTTGTATCGGTATTAAGTTCCATTATGCTTAAACCTTAAACTTAAAAAGCACTGTGCTATAAATAAAATGAAAATTCTGTCAGACGAAAAATTGCACAACTTTTTCTAGCCCAGAAACTGAACAAAATATAACTTTTTGTCAAAAATTCGTACTCAAAGTAGGCGTGGTTAATATTTCATCTTACTCTTTTGTATTATGATAAGTTAAGTTATGAGAAGACTTAAGGGTGATATATTTTAAGGTTAAAAGTTCTTATATCTATTGTCGTAGTTATACTTTACGTCACCATATATAGTGCTATAATTCAACAATTTGCAGTTGAAAGTCTTACATTTATGAAAAACCATCGCTTAACTATCGTACAACACAGAAAGATTGTTAAAACCTACTACAAAAATAATGATTCTGCCACAGCAGAACTTTAACTGGTCACTATGCTTCCTCGATAGTGACGTAGATTCAAGCGCAGATATGGCTACAAACTTAATTCTTTGTGGAATGAGAATCTTTATCCTGAAAAGGGTAAAATTTATTAAACCTAAAGAGAACTCATGGTTTGAATCGATTAGGATCAGAGATGTAAGTTTCCTGTTTTTTAAAGCCAACCTCACTGAGGAAAAATGAGGACTTGTAACGGCCATATCCGACGAACCAAATTTTTGCATGATCAGAAATTAAGGCAAAAATACTACAATGTCCTAAAAGTAGTAAAAATGTCTGGTCATTTGTAAAAAACGTACGAAGAACCACGTCATCCTCGATTCCATCGCTCGTCCACAGTGACATTCCTTATGTAAGCTCGATTAATAAAGATATTTTGTTTGTTAATTCGACGCTACCAGAGAGTGTCTTGAGTCCTCCTGTTCTTGAGAGCATATACGATTTTATGGGACAAATCTTCTTTCGCAATCGTGCAGTTGCAAGAGTACTGAAAGACCTTGATATACACAAATCCTCTGGCCCGGATAGTATCTCCCAAATTTTTCTGAAGAGGTGCTCTTCAACGCTGGCAAAACCACTGCGAAAACTTCTCCACCTTTCCTACTCTGCAGGCCTCTTTCTGAGCGGATAGAAAATAGTATTTGTACAGCCTGTCCCTAAAAAAGGTGAAACATCCTCCCCCTCTAACTATCGTCCAATAGAAGTCTCGTCCCTTCTTTCCAAGGTCATGGAAACGTTGATTAATCATCAGCTTAAGAAATATATTGAAGAACGGAAGCTTCGTAATGACCGATAGTATGGCTATGGCTATAGCAATAGGTTCACTGTTGATCTTATGGTTTACTTCAACGAATAGTGGAACAAATTTTTACATATCTAGTTTTGGAGAAAGTAAGATTATTGCACTTGATATTTCAAAAGTATTTGATAGAGTTTGGCATTAGGCTCTCTTATCGTAAATGAGTGCTTTTGGTATTGATGAATCCCTTCTCCGTTAGATTAGAAAGTACCTTTCTAACCGTTCAATGCAAGTTGTATTTTATGGTTTCCAGTCTGAAATGTATAAAATAAATGCTGGTGTCCCCCAGGGCTCCGTTTTATCTCCGACTCTCTTCCTTATATTCATAATTGATCTTTTGTCTGCGCCTTCTAATCCATTAAACTGTTTCGCTGACGACTAAGCTTTTCATATTCATTTCTAGATTCACATCCTTGTCTTTCGGATGTAGAACTTCAACTGCAGCGTATGATAAGCTTATTAAATTCTGATCTTGACATCATTGTACAATGTTGAATCAAAAACCGTGTAGAATTTAATGCTTCGAAAAATCAAAGCTGTCTCCTGCCGTTAAAGCGTAGCCTACCATTTTTTTGACAGGATCAAAAAAAAAGAGGTTTGAAAATGAGAGGCGATAGAACTATAACCGTAACAATTACGTCACCTGAACACCGCCACAATGTTTCATGCCTTTCGTTGTTCTACAGATATTTGTATATACAGTGTTCTGCCGAATTAGCCAGGTGCATTCCCCCCCCCCCAAACAATTCAGCCGTAACACTAGTTTTTCTAGGAATGCAAATTAGTTTAACCTTGAGCTCAATTTCGGACATACTGTCAAGTATAGAGAATACTTTTGTAACCGCACATCGAGAATGTGGAATGCTTTGCCCAATTCTGTTTTTTCCTATCATTTTGATATTCAAAACCTTAAGACCAATGTGCATCGGTATCTCTTCTTTAATTCTTCCCTATTTTCCTAAAGCACGCATTGGTGAATCTTGTAAATTTTGTTTGGCCATCTCAATTCTCTTAGATTGAGTGTTATAAAAAGGGTTCCATATTACACAACAGTGCTCTAAGTTTGGTCTTAAATGTGAGGTAAAAAGCGATTTTAGAGCAAAAGGTTCTTTAAAGTCTATGCTATTGCGTTTGATTAAACCGTTCATGGAATTTGCTTTGGATAGACTAAATTCAATTTGCTTAACGAAGTTAAGTTTAGGGTCAAAAACAACACCATGATCTTTCTTCTCACTTACTCTTTTTAGAAGTTGATTCTCAATTTTGTAGTAAAAGATGATTTCAGAAAAGTTGCATGTAAGCGACATTTAAATATAATTGGGTTTTTGAGCACCATTTTGATAGTTACGCAATATTGTCTTGTAAAGGACGACAGTCATTAATAGATTTTATGCAACGAAGAAACTTTAAGTCATCAGCAAAATTAAGTTGAGTAAAATTGAGGAAAATACTAATTTAATCATTTATATAAACTAGGAAAAGAAGGGGTCCAAGATGGCTACCTTGGGGCACACCAGATGAAACCAAAACTGGCTTTGAGAAAACTTTTTCTATGCAAATAAATTGCATTCGACACTTAAGATAAGATCTTAACTTCTATCGTAACTATTATGGTTTACATAATCATCCAACTACGCAAGAAATTGTCAAAATTGTAAAGAAATTTGAAAAGACTGGATGGGTTACGGATATTTTAAGGCCGGTGGATCATCATTTCGCTCGTACCACTGAAAATATCGCAGTTGTAAGTGAGAGTGTTGCCGAAGACCCAAACGTGTCGATTCCTTGTCGTTCTCAGAAATTAGTACTGTCTTATGGCGAATCTGGATCTATGCCTACATCTATATAAAGTACAACTGAAGTCAGCTGACCATTCACAACGTCGAAACGTAGATAGGTCGAATGGGTGCTTGAACAATAGGCGGTTGACTTTGATTTTTTGAACAAAATTTTCTTCAGCGACGATGCATAATTCTCACTCGTCACGGTGGGTATGTTAATACACAAAATGATCGTATTTGTGATTCTTAGAATCCTTAAATTATTGAAGGGAGGGTATTACATCCACAAAAAATTATTGTTTGGTGCGCTCTTTGGTCCGGAGGCGTGATTGGATGTTACTTTTTTGAAAACGAAGTTGGTCATATTACAACCAACTTGTTTTTGCCTAATATTGAAGAATACGATTTGGAGAATATGTGGTTTTAACAAGATGGTGCCACATGCCACACAACTCGAGCGAATAAGGCTTTATTGCAGGCGACATTTTATTTTATTTGTGGGGCAACGCGAAATACCGTGTTTATGCAGATAAACCTTCATATTTTGAGCTCTTAAAAACCATTATTTGTAGAGTTATGGCTGAGATACCGCCAAGTATGTTTCAAAAAGTGGTCGAAAATTACCTTTAAAGCTCTAAAGCGTCGATGCCTTAGAAAACGCAAACATCTTGCGGCATTTTTGGCGACATCGCATATGTGGTCGTTCCACAAGAGGTGGTTGGTTGTACACATATCGAGAATATCGAGATGTTCGTTCTCCTCAATTCAAGTGCCATCCAGGGATAATGTCAATGGGGGATATCTTGCTTTAACGATACAAAACAGCATTGGGTTTTCGAAGCATTAAATTCCACGTGGTTTTTAATCCAAATTGAACAATGCTGCTTAGGTCGAAATTTAATGAGCTTATCATATTTTTTCGTTGCAGTTCCACATCCGAAGAAGAGGGTTGTGAGTCTGAAAACGAATATGAAATGCTAAGAGTACCATCGTCAGCGAAACAATATATTGGATAAGATTTTGCAGACAGCAGATCATTAATAAAATGAGAAAAAGTGTGGGAGATTAAAGGGAGCCCTGGGGCACCCCACCATATATTTTGTCGTTTTCAGACCTGAACCCATCCAACACTACTTCTATTGAACGATTCGAAAGGTAATTCCTAATCCAATGAAGCAGGGCGCTTCTTGAAAACCGAAAGCATGCATTTTCGATAAGAGAGCCTGAAGCCAAACCCTATCAAATGCTTTTGAAATATCAAGTGCAATAATCCACTTTCTCCAAAGTTATGTAAAGATATGCTCCACTGTTCGGTGAGATAAACCATGAGATCAGCAGTGGACCTATTGCTTCGAAAGTCGTACTGCCGGTCACTAAGAGTCTTTCGATCTTCGCGATATTTCTTGGGCTGATAATTAATCAGCGTTTCCATGACCTTGGGGGACGTAAATGCAATCGGTCGGTAATTAGAGGGTGAGGAAATTCGCCTTTTTTGGGAATGGGCTGGACAAATGCAGTTTTTCGTCCGCTCGGAACGAGACCTGAGGAGTATGACAGATGAAAAAGCTTACGCAGTGGTTTTGCCAGCGTTTAAAAACACCTCTTCAGAACAATAGCGGGGATACAATCCAGACCAGCGGATTTATGACTGTTGAGATCTTTAAGAACTCTTGCCACAGTACGACTGCGAAAAAAGGTTGGGCCCATAGAATCACTAACTCGCTCTAGTACAGGTGGAGTCATAACATTCACTGGTACTGTTGAATTGATGGCGAACTGACTAGCAAAGAGATTAGCTTTCTCTAAAGAGCTAACAAATGGAGTGTCATTGACAACGAGCGTAGGAACCGAGCAAGAGGAAGAATTCCTCATATTTTTTGACAAATGACCAAAAATTTGTACTGCCTTTTGGACTTGGCAGTATTTTCTGCCGTAATTTTTGGTCAAGTAAAAATGTAGTCCGTCGAATATGGGCGATACAGGTCTTCCAGGTCTTTTGCTCCTACTTCCTTAGAAGGGGTAACTCAGGTGACAGGAAATAACACAAACTTACCTTCTTGACCCTCTTTACAGCTCGCATCGAACCATGTGTTTTCCTCTGAAGATTTTAACCCTGTTCGGGATCAAAATTCTTATTCCCAGGATAATCAAACTTGTGATCATATTAGCGCTGGCGTCAACGTCACTATCGAGGAAGCAAAGTTATAGATAAATTGGAGTCCATTGGTTCAATAAATAATTCGTGAAAAAATAACTTTAAAAAAAAAAAACAATAAAATAACGCCAAGAACTATAATGGTATTTAAGTGATTAAACGAATTAACAATGTTACTGTCAGCTTTTATTTTGAACGCTTCTTTTTGAATACTGTTTAAGTTTCCCAAAGACTTAAGACGCTAGGAATGCTCAATCTTTTATTAACTTCCCATAGGAAGTTATTGTAATGGGTCCGATTTGTCAAATTGAAAATTTTGACATTTCTCGACGTTTCAAGGTCCCTAGAGTCGAAATAAAAGATTTTTGGAAAGATGTCTGTGCGTGCGTGTGTACGTACGTTTGTATGTCCGTACGTCCGTACGTTCGCGACGTTTTTTTCGTCGTCCATAGCTCAAGAACCAGAAGAGATATCGACTTCAAATAAATTTTGTTATACAGATAATAAGGCACAAAGATGCAGAAAGGGCTCTCAAGAAAATTGCGTGGGTGGTTTTTTTACCATAGCAGTTTAAAAAAAAGGTGAAAATTTTGGTTAACCCTAAATATCTTACGAACCAAAAACGCTAGAGACGTGAAATAAATTGTATATATTATATTGTAACATGATACCAAACAGGTATATTTTTTGAAAAAAATCAATATAACGGTTATTTTTTAAAGTCAATAAAACTGAAAAAAAAATTTGTCACCTCCAAAATTTTACGACTGAAATATGATTTTATCTCTAAAACAATTTTGTGCAACGACGAATAATGTTTTTGACATCTGACAAAATTTTGAGAAAAATCTAATTTACAGTTTTTTTATAAAAAATAAAAATCTAAAAAAAAAACATTACTCAAAGTTCGTTAAAATTGAATATCGATTCAAATATCTTTTCAAAAACTTGAAATTTAGGCTTCAAGCTTATTTTATCTTATAAGAAATATTGTTTTCAACACAATGAAAAATGTTGAGAAAAATCGAATTGAGAGTTTTTTACAAAAAATAAAAACCTAAACAAAAAATGAACAAAAGTTGGTAAAAATTTATTTTCGACTCGAATATCTTTTCAAAACTTTGAGATATTGGCTTTAATTTACTTTTATCTTTCAAAAAATCTTGTTGTTAACATTCAGTTAAAGTTTGAAAAAAATCGAATTGACATTTTTTTTACAAAAAAATAAAAACCTAAAAAAAAATTTATAAAAGTTGGTAAAAATTTACTTTCGACTCAAATAGCTTTTCAAAACTTTAAAATATTGGCTTGAAACTTATTTTATTTCACAGAAAATATTGTTTTCGATATTCAGTAATTTTTATATAAAAATCCAACAGTCCGTTTTTTCATAAAAAATAAAATCTACAAAAAATAGTACGCAAATTTGGTAAAAATTGATACGAGTACATATAGACAAACTTTTAAGCATGACAAATCGACAGACGGGATGGGAAGTTATCAGTGTGGGTCGCATCCCAGCCTCTTTTTTACATACGTTTTATGCATAAAAGCTTGATCTAGAGTTAAGAAAAACTTTTGTCACATTGCCTCTTTAAAAATATAACAATGCTTTCCAGTTTTAATTGGATGAGGTTATCTTATCACATTTTCGCTGAAAAGATTAAAATCAAATAAGTTAGGAAAATCCAGAAAAATTTTATACAAAATCTGAAATATAAGACGAAGCATCGTTTACTTCCAAAAACAAATTTTGAACGTCGAAAGAATACTTTAGAGTAGAAAGCTAACTTGGAGCTCATTTAAGAGTTGTTTAGTTAAACAAGTTACTAGTATTATCAGCAAAAAACAAGGTTATTAGAGATGGAAAACGTCTTGATACTTCTCTTAAATTTGGTTTTCTAAGAAAAAAAAAATTGTCCAGTCTGATACTGTAGTCAAGTTTGAGCAAAAGGTTCTGAGTATGTTAGTGGATAACATTCAAAATCCTTGTTCTTGTTAAGGTGCTCAAAGTCAAGAATGTGGCCTCTGCAGATAAGAGTGTGAGATTCCATCAACAAAAATCGAACTTAAAAGCTCAATATTTCACGCATTTCTTCGTTTAAGAATTCTTATTGACTCAATAATTGAAGGTCATCGAAAGGCCATCCATTTGCTTAACGCGTTGAAGATTGAACCAATGAGCAGCTTGAATTGAACAACTACACGGTTTTTGACAAAAAACATTTTTTCTTAAGAGGCGAATTTTTATTTCGGCATTTAGCAGCAAAGTTACCCAACAAAATTGCCAAATCTTGGAAATTTAACACATGTTGGCTCCTAAGACCTCTGCTTCTTTTGCTCAATATTTTGTCAACGATCGGAAAATGACTCAAACACTTTAATATTTACTACAAAATCCCTAAACCAGAGCCCCGCCCTTATAATACTTGAGTTCTCTTCTTTGAAGCCCACCGAAATACCCAATTAAACGATGCCAACTTTGTTCCATAATTAATACAAATGGGGCAACGGCCTAGTTACTAATAAGACATTAAAATCAAGTATTATTGAGTGCAGTTAGTAAAAAGATGGCTTTTTATCAAAGCTTTAAGACCCATTTTTGTTGTTTTTAATTTCCTGCCCGCGAAATTGTTTATTTATTTTTATTTTGGATCTAAGGTTTACAAAAAAATCATTTTAGAAACATTACAAAAAATAGCAAAACAAATTCGAGGACAATAACTTTTCAGATGCAAATTTTCACGACTTCAATTTTAAAAATACTTTTTTTTTAATACAGATGTTCAAAAACTCTTTAATTTGGTCAAACTAATAACTAATTCAACTCTATTTTCAAAAAAAAATGCAATACCCAAAACGTGTTTAAGAATTAATAAATTTGGTCAAAAGTCAAAAAGCCGCTTTCACAACTTTGAAGTACGAAGAGTTTCAATTTATTTAATTTGATTTTAGTCAACATTTAGAATTTATAGACAAAAATCTTATTGCATTCCAAAATTAAACTTTTGAAGTCTTAAACATTGAAGAACACTACATCAAATTTATAATTTTATTTTCAAAACATGCTCTAACCCACTCCTTCTACCCATTCAGCACACTAAATCCTTAAATTTGACTTTAAAAGACTCCTCCTAATGTTAGCCTTTTTCTTGAATAAGAAAAGTTCAAACAAAACCTTATGAACATCAACCATCATGAGAACGATAAATTCTTATAAATTTACTAAATTTTTAAACGCTTTTGATTTCATTTTTAATCTTTTAGATGAATTTAACCTTATTTTGTGTTCGCTGGAAAAAGCTCTCAAACAAACTGGTCTAAATAAATAAGCAAATTCTCAACATTAATTTCGTGCGTTAGATCCTTCCATGAGATATACCAAAACCAACTAACCAACTAACCAACCTACCTCTACCCAAACCTACCTTCCTAACATAATTCGCATCATCAATGTCCCATCTCTAAAATCCTCGGTTAATCCTTCTTTTAGGTCCTCCATATACACAGGACACACTTCCTTTTTGTTTGCCCTTTAGGCTGGACAAAAAAAAAAAGAAAAAAAAGTCCCTCACACTTCACATCAATTTGCTATTTATTTATGCGGAACTAAAACGTTTAATTTTGTTTTATTAATTTTGACCCTCTTTATCTTTACGGCAGCGATGGCAATGGCAATGGTGATGGCCACGACGACGACGATGACGAAGTCGAAGTCGAAGGCGGTCGGTGGAGGCTGCCAAGGATGGCGGTAACGGGCGGCTAGTTGGCCAAAACTTCTTTGCCACTTGGATGGTTGGGTTAGGTATCCACTTTTTGTTTTTAGGTAGATATATAAGTTGATACCTTGAACGTCATATCCCTTTTTTTAACAAAACAAAAAAACATAAAATAAATAATAATATTCCAGCAAAGTTTTGCAGATGAATAATTTTCTCTTATATGTTTCATCATACCCATTCATACACACAAATAGACACTAAAAGGATACTCAACTCCTAGTATAATAGTAGTCCTTTATATTGATTTTTCAAATTTAATTTCATTATTTTATAGAAAAATAAAATTGAATAGCAAATAAAAAGAACCACCAAACCAACAACAAAAACAACTAAAGCAAAATCCTTAATTCAAGTGGGTATACGAGTATACAAGGACTTTTAGGTACCAACTATTTGTATTTGAATTTCTTTGGTAAACCGACATTTTTTTGAAATGTTATAATAATATTTAGCAATAAAGTGGTGTAATAAAACGTATTTCTCTCTTCAGACTTGGTTCGTTTTATATACATATAGGAAGGAGCAAAGTAGTTGGAGCAACGACTACGATGACGACGAAGTCGGAAACTCAGATTTTTGTTTCAATTTTAGAGTATGTTTTGTTTTTGATATGAGATAAATGCGTGCGTATATCTGTAATAATTTCTACACGGTGAAAAATATTATTAAATAATTTTATTAATAGATACATAAAAGCTAGTTTTATAGTGCTCTACTTTTGGGTATTGAAATTGGTAATATGTAACTACTCCAAAAGCTTTAAAGCGAAATTTTAAAACCTACGTTCCTTGAATAGACTTTTTTTTTCTTACCATCACAAACTTTTTTTTTCATTCTAGATCCTCTAATATAAAACATATTTCCGTAGCGGAACACTTGAATTAACCAGACACAAATTATGGTGCCCTGAAGTATGAGCTGAAATGGGCTGTGATTCCACCTATCTTCTTATATGTAAATATACCCACCAACTACAATAATATGCCACGCCCTTGCTTAATTCTGAGAATCCTCATACCATAAAAAAGAACTCATCCCAAGAAATATGAAATACTGGGAAACTAATTTATCGAAATAAATGGTTTGTGTATTTGATTAGTTCGTTCAAATACACAAACCATTTCTTGTGATATAATATTTTCCCGGTATTTCACATTATTATTTTAATAGTGTATATCTAAGTTTTCCAACAAATTACAAGTTTTATTCAATAAAATAGTACCAGTGACATGATGGTTATTGCGTTGGAGTGTCATACCGGAGATCTTGCGATCAAACCCTGCTTGTGCCATTTAAAGTTTTCTTTCAAGGGTACTGCCTCTTGCGAGGAATTGACAAATTCTCCAAAAGTAATTCTTATCACGCAAAATGCTTTCTCGAATAAGCTGTTCGAATTCGGCTTAAAACTGTAGATCCCCTTTATTCCTGACTACAGTACTCTCACACATTAATGGTCGAGCCACCGTTGAGCGGACTATTGCGCCACCTAATTATTTATTTATTTATTAAATAAAGTACAATCAGCATAGGCTACAGAAAATATCCTTTCTTTTGACAAATAATGTGTTAAAATGAAAGACTTGCTAACGAACTGATTATGTTCCGAGATGGTAATACAAAAAAAAGAATAAAGCCAATTAGGCTTGATTTGAATTTCGATGACTTCCTAAATTATATTCAAAAAGTCAACAATATAATAAATTCTTTGCTTTCAAGAATTATTATGTGTTGTTTGAAAATCTAAAAGTTTTGTTAATTTTTACGGTACCATATTCTTGAACTCCTGTACAAATAATTGGAAAATGAATCAAACATTTTTGGAAAATAAATCAGAAAGGTTAAAATTTTTGCAAACAGGAATGGAAACGTAACCAAACATCAAAGTAGTAACTGGACTAGATAATCCAGCAAATTTCTGTTGTACTTTTTTCGTTATCGATTTATCAGCTTCGATAAATCCTTCAGCAAAATATTGAAGGAAAAACGTAGTCTATTACTAAAATGTTGTATATTAGATTTGAAAAACATCAGAAAATGTATTTTATTTATTAACACCTATGGTGTTCTTTGAATCACCCTTGGGAGATTGAAGTTAAGAGCTCTTGGTATACTCGTATACTTAAAATACGCTGATCTTCTGCAGAGTACACTAAGCTCAATATGGATCAATAATTACTACTTGATTTTTTTTGAAGAGTTTTAAATGTTATTTTATAAGCAAAGTACATTTTGAGACAGGTTCCAATTCCAATAAAAGTTAAACTCTTTGACATTCTAACTATTTCCATTGAACAGAACTGTTACCTTTCTTCGTTCTCGATTCCTCGAGAATTTCGTGATATGTAAAAAATTATGTTTGGGCTTCAAAGGTCAACCTATGTTTCTGGTTTAACATTCTATAGAAATTTGGAATTTACTCTGTCTAAATACATTAATGGAAATCATCGAGTTCTACGAGAAGTTTAATAACACAAAATCGACTGAATTGATAGTTTGCTCTTCTGGAAAGAATGCCTCAAAGATTTGAAAACCCACAGTTATTTTGATTGGTTAAAATATGTACAATTTTTGTTTTACGTACTAACGTAATTTTCAATCTTCTTTGGTAAAAATCTTACGCTAATTCACGAAGCCCACTGATATGAAAGTGATTGGTGACGGCGGCGGAGTGGCTCTGATTTTTTAAGATCGTCCATAAGGAAAAAATGAATTTCCGATAAAGCTTCATTTAATTTTTACTTGTACAAGTTTATTTTCAATGGTTCATACGGAAAAAATCGTGATTTGTAAACCTTAACTGTTCCAATGGCTTTGATTTTTGCTAGACAAAATTATTTAGAAACACCACAAAAAGAAACTATGACAACTCTGGCAACTTCTGCTTATGAGTTCAAAGAACTCTAAGTACCTACAGTGTTCCAACTAACAGGTATAAACATATTGACAATAGGGCTTGTTTTGCTATCACCATTACTAACTTCCCATAGGAAGTTATTGTAATGGGTCCGATTTGTCAAATTGAAAATTTTGACATTTCTCGACGTGTCAAGGTCCCTAGAGTCGAAATAAAAGATTTTTAGAAAGACGTCTGTGCGTGCGTGTGTACGTACGTTCGTACGTCCGTACGTCCGTAAGTCCGCACGTCCGTACGTCTGTACGTCCGTACGTTCGCGACGTTTTTTTCGTTGTCCATAGCTCAAGAACCAGAAGAGATATCGACTTCAAATAAATTTTGTTATACATATAATAAGGCAGAAAGATGCAGAAAGGGCTCTCAAGAAAATTGCGTTGGTGGTTTTTTTAACATAGCAATTTATAAAAAAGGCGAAAATTTTGGTTAACCCTAAATATCTTACGAACCAAAAACGCTAGAGACTTGAATTTAATTTTATATAATAAACTGTAACGTGATCTCAAAGAAATATGTTTTTTGAAAAAAATCTATCTAACGGTTTTTTTTCTAAATCAAGAAAACTGAAAAAAAAATTTGTCACCTCCTAAATTTAACGACTAACATATGATTTCATCTCCAAAACAATTTTGAGTAACGGAGAATAATGTTTTTGAAATCTGATAAAATTTTGAAAAAAATCGAATTGACAGTTTTTTTTATAAAAATAAAAATCTAAAAAAAATATTACTCAAAGTTCGTAAAAATTAAATATCGATTCAAATATCTTTTCAAACACTTAAAATTTAGGCTTCAAACTTATTTTATCTTATAAGAAAAATTGTTTTCAACATTCAGTAAAATATTGAACAAAATCGAATTGACAGTTTTTTTATAAAAAATTAAAAACCGAACAAAAATTAACAAAAGTTGGTAAAACTTGAATATGGATTCAAATATCTTTTCAAAAACTTGAAAGTTAATCTTCAAACTTATTTTATCTTATAAGAAATATTGTTTTAAGCATTCTGAAAGATGTTGAGAAAAATCGAATTGAAAGTTTTTCTTACAAAAAATAAAAACCTTAAAAAAAATGTATAAAAGTTCGTAAAAATTGATTTTCGTTTCAAATATCTTTTCAAAAATTGTTGATATTGGCTTTTAATTTAACTACTTTTATCTTTCAAAAAATATTGTTGTTAACATTTAGTAAAATTTTGAAAAAAATCGAATTAAATGTTTTTGTACAAAAAATTAAATACCTAAAAAAAATTTAACAAAACTTGGTAAAAATTTACTTTCGACTCAAATAGCTTTTCAAAAATTAAAAATATTGGCTTCAAACTTATTTTATTTTACAGAAAATATTGTTTTCGATATTCAGTGATTTTTATATAAAAATCCAACAGTCCGTTTTTCATAAAAAATAAAATCTATAAAAAATAGTACGCAAATTTGGTAAAATTGATACTAGTACATATAGACAAACTTTTAAGCAAGACAAATCGACAGACGGGATGGGAAGTTATCAGTATGGGTCGCATGCCAGCCTCTTTTTTAATTTCATTTTCACTCTCTGAATTACTTACTTAAGGTGGCGCTTTAATCTGGGGTGGACCTGGGCTTCAACCAACATGCGTCTCCAGCTAGCTGTCTCCAGTTTTGCACGCCAAGTTAGTGACGGTCTTCCGTCCAAGCTGAAGTGCAATAAATGAAAACTGGGATGTAGAGCTCTTTCCTATAGATTCTGTCATACGTGGGTTTAAAATTGATAAAGATGGTGGGTATCGATTTGAAGTTCCTGAGTTTTTTCAAAGATCTGCAATTACTTGAACTTTTGGTCAATATTCAGACTTTCATGTTCTGAGGCCACACTAATAAGGACCTATCAGGTTGTTGAATAACGGAATCAGACGTTTACAGAATACGGGAGAAAGGATTTTATATGCAATGTTCAGGAGACTGATGCCTCTGTAGTTCTTTCTCTCTTACAGCGGAAATCGATTCGTCATCGCCGTTATATAATTTCTAGAAGTGGTCTTTCCATATTCTCAACACATACTGCGGTTTAACAACGATATTCCCCTGATAGTGCTTACAGGCTTCGGTTCGTTGCTTGTACCCTTGGGAGGTTTTTTTTTACCATTTGTTAAAATTTACGAACCTCATTCCTGTTGTGATATCCCTCTATATCCACTCTCGCGCGTTTCTCATGCTCACTTTTTCCCATCTAAGAAGCCGATGTTCTTCATTGATCTTGTGCTCGTAGAGTTCACGACGTTTTGTATGCCTGTTGTTTAGATACGTGTACTTGTCGGCATCACTCGTTGTCAAAGCAGGGATTTCGCTGTGGTGACCATGTGAAACCTAAAACTTCAGAGGCGACATCTTAAGAGGTTATTAGAGACTTGATCGGAAAAGGACATGGCAGTCTCTTGCGATTGTAGCCGTCTTACGTCGAATCTTCTCACAGTACTTTCTTGTTTTGGCTTGGATCGGAATATTTGTAGCCTTAACTTAGCTTCAACAAGGTAGTGGTCCGAGTCAATGTTGGCCCCTCGGAAAGTTCGGACATCCTGTATACTAAAGAAGTGTCGTGCGTCGATCGCAATGTGGTCAATCTGGTTGACAGTTGATTGATCAGGAGATTTCCATTTTCCCTTGTGGATATCAAGATGTGTGAATTGCATACTAGCTATCAGAACGTCTCGCACCGCAGCGAAATCGATCAGCCTGTATCCGTTGTCGGAGGTGGTGTCGTGCAGGTTGTATCTCCCGATAGTGCTACCAAACATGTCTTCTTTCCTAGCTTAGCGTTTAAATCTGTTAAGACAATTTTAATGTCATAGCCAGAGCACCTCTCATGTCTTGTCCGAATATATGTCTTTGGTGTCTTCATCTTTCTCCTCTTATGTTTTATGCGCGCATATGAGGGATATTTTGGCAAATTAAACCTTGATCCGGATTGTTGTGTTGCGCTCGCTCACACTGTTGAAACTCAAGACTTTTTGCCTGAGTCTAGTTCCAACAACAAATCCACACCCAAATAGATGCTATCTTTGTACTCGGTAGTACCCGCCTTAGTATACATCGCAGTCTTTTAGTTTGCGTTTGCCCGGTGCATCCCATCACACTTCTTGGATATCAGTAATATCTGCCTTGCAGCAGTTAAGGGTTTCCGCTAATTGTTCGCCTGCACGTTATCTGTTAAGGGACCAAACATTCCACTTGCAGATCCAAAGTTCGTTGTCCTTATTTCATTTGCTTGGGTTGTCAACAGTAAATCCGTCCGTGTACGAGGCTTGTTGGTGCTTCGCAACTAAGGTAATTTTTACGTGGTCAGTAAGTCACCCCGACGGCACAACCTCAAACCTGGAGTTTCAGATTCTTAGCATAACTCCAAGGACGTGAAGCTGGATAAACAGCTCCTTATAGGTCTGGACTCCAAATATGACGTAGAGCCCTATAAGGTATTGACTAAGTAGTTCAACTTTACTGGAACTGTAGACGCCACCGTTGATTTCATCTCGGGAATTTCTCCGCTGCCGTCTGGATAAGGCGAGGTGCCTTAGTGGAAACACCCCTCCCTCCCTCTGTTTTGCTACTTCTAACAACTTTCTACTGGAATTAGAACCCAATCTAAAGTTGAGATACTAGGTACCCAATGTTTACCTCGGGGAGGTGAGAGTAGGAGTTCATAGACAGCAGTGGGTTTTGAGAAATAACATGTGGTCGCATTTAAACATCCGTCTCTGAATTGGTTACAAAAAAAACAAGCAAGTGCTTAAACATGGTCAACTTGACACAATGTCTTATTTTTGACCGTTAAGCTATTTGGACTTACATTTCACGACTTAGAAAGAAAAAACAATATCTGTTGTCGTACTCATCCTTCTTGAAAGTATTTCTAAAAACTGACTATTGCTTTAGTAATGGATCCACTTTAATCTTTTGTTATATTTTTCTCACGGTGTAAATTAGAAAAAGGAAATATTTTTATTATTTTTATTGATGAAAAATCTTGTTTGAAAAAAGAACTTCGCATGGCATTTATTGACTTAAATGTGAAAATGTGCGACATAAAAATATATATGTGTATGAATTTTTCTTTTTTCTGCAATGGTTATAGTTTTCCTTTGTATTAAAAAGCCTCAAAAATAAGACCAGAATAAGTCGACAGGAGAAGGAGAGGGTAGTTTTTAGTCAAGCGTTTTGATATTGCCAATTTTTATATTAAGTAGTTTCATAAAAATTGAGGGTAAAGTTTTGTTTGCTTGGCTGTTTTCTTTTCTTTTTTTCTCCCATATTCATCTTCATATTCCCTGATACTCATGTTTAGTTAGTTATACTTATAGCTAGATATTTGTTTAGATATGTACATGCATAGATATGTGTAGAAGACTAGGAGTATTGAATGTATGTAAGCTCCGGAAGCAGTTTGTATCAGATTCTCGTCTATTAATAGGCCCCCCTTCAAATATCAGAGATATTGAATGATGGCGAATTGTTATTATGTGAACGTATATGAATAAGATATCTTTTTTGGCGAATTGTTCGAGTTTATTTGAAACGGAAAGAAGAGATTTTTTCGCAAAAGGAACTAAAAACAACAAAAATAAGAGTAGAAGTATAACGTAGTATAAGCCAACGAATCGGTCGTAAAATCCCCTCACGTACGAATATCCATAAGCCCTTACAACATTTTTAGATTCGAATCGGGATTGAGATTGAGTCTTGACGACGAGGAGGAGACAGAGACGATGAAGGCGGTGCAAGGATGTGGCAAGAAATCGAAGGAGTATGAGATTGGGATACCTTAGTATCGATTAGAATCCTTGTAGTTGAGGTACTATATAATAAAACTTCTTCAATGTTAATTTTGTTGTTGAACAAAAAGTTATTATATCCCTTAACTCAAACCCTTAGTCTTGGGTTTGGTTTTGTTCGTGAAAGCTTCGTAACCGCTGCTGAATCTTTATGTTTGTTCTTATTTATACCTACTTTTTGTTTTTGTTAGCTGATTTATATTTTAGAAGATGGAGTACATGAAAAGTAAGTAATGTTTCATCGTCGCGTCGCGTCGCCATCTTTACCATGCGTCGCATCGTCGCTCGTTGTTTTGGTATTGGTTAAAGATTTCACATGAAAGTTTTGTTAAAAACTTAATACGAGCACGAGTTGCTACTTGTGGTGATGAGAAAATTGAAAATTATGCCTTTTTTGTGTGAAAGGTAACCAAGAATAATCAAAATATATTTGACAGGCATGTTATTCGTGCCTATAGTAAAAAACAAAACACATCTTCCATAAAATGTCATCAGTGGAAATGTGAAAACCTTCCATAATAATCATTTTACCATTTTATGGGTGTACTGTAGGTATAGGTTAGGTGTATTTAGTTTTGTCAAGTCACGTGTCTACCACAATAGAAACCTTTTCGCTTTCTTGTAAATGCTGATAAATTTATATGTATTGAAGTAAATCTTAAGATTCTGAGAAAAGCGTCGCGTCGGTTGCGGTGTCGTAGACACATTTTACATGAAGTTTGAAAATGTATTATTGAGTAGACTGATGTTTTTGTTTGTGATACTTTCTAACTAATTAATTGATAGTGGTAAATATTTAACATTCATATCTGTATTTTGTTTCAGCTTGTTTTTTTGAGGTTAGGTGTGATCTTAAAGTTGAATATTTGATATCATTAAAACTTAAAGACGGTGAAGTTCTGATTTCTTGAATTAAGAATATTTTTGATGGATTATAATTAAAATCTAGAGTTTTATTTTATAAGCATCAAGATTTAAGCTTCAAATCGAAAGCTGAAAAGAAAAAATTGAAAACATCATAGTAGAACCTAGTTTATGCTAAGAACATGGAAAGACTTCTTCTACAGACTGTATAACGGCGAAGGCGAACCAAATTCAGCTGTCAGGCAGGATGATCCATTCAACAATTCACGACTTAGAAAAAAAATATTGCCATATCTAATTAGAATTGGATGGCCTAATTGATACTCCTCTCGGACCATCTGAACTGCACGAACTATTAAGGAATGAGTCTACTTAACATCGCTAACAAAATATTTTCTAATGTAATATGTGAATGTTTAAAGCCCATCGTCAAGAACCTGATAGGTCCTTATAAATGTTGCTTTAGACCAGAAAAGTTCACAGTGGATCAAATATTCACATTACGACTTACTTATTTACTTAAGGTGGCACTACAGTCCTGTTTGAACTAGGGCCCAACCAACAAACTTCTATATCTAGCTCGGTCCTTAGCTAGATGTCTCCAGTTTCGGAGCATTGGATTCCTTGCTCTCTACGTGCCCCATCTTAGTCGTTGGACTTTTACCCTTCTGGCTAAGTCTACGTCGCTGTACAGCCCGTACAGCTCGCCTTTCCATCTTCTCCTCCACTCTCATTCGATGCATACAGGACCATAGATCACATATAGAACGTTTCTCTCGGAACGACCCAAGGTGCTTTCATCCGCTTTTGTCATAGTCCATGCTTCTGCACCGTATAGCAGAACGAGGATGATAAAGGTCTTATATAGGGGCACTACGGTCCTTCGAGAAATCACTTTTCCACTCAATTGCTTTCTTAGCCTAAGGAAACAGTGGTTAACAAAAGTTATTCTTCGTTTGATCTCAGCGCTACCTCAAAGTTACGTCTATCGATGGTGACGTTTTGTCCAAGACGTGCTCGGTGTTGTAGGCCTTTTCTTAACGACAACATGTACTTTGTTTTGCCCTCATTAACCGTTAAATCCATTTTTGCCACCTCTGCCTCATTACTCACAAAAGCCCCATTGACATCACGCTGAGTTCTTCCGATTATGTCAATAGCAATTAAACAGACTTTTGAAAGATAGTGCCTCTAGTATTGAAGAGGGATCTCTTCACTATTCTTTATTTCCTTTTTGACATCGAAAGTTGTTTCCAACCTTTATGGAGCATCGTTAATTCTCCATGGTCATCCTGCACAAACGAACGAGTTTGGAAGGGATGCCAAAACTAGATATGGCTCATCTATACAGCTTGTTTCTGTAGGTGCAGTCATATCATATGCGGCCCTGAAATCGACGAAAAGTTGGTGGGTGTAGATTTGGTGTTCTTCGGTTTTTTCCAGGGTCTGCGGTGATGTGAGTATTTGATCGAATGTGGACTTTGCTGGTCTAAAACCACACTGATAAGGACCTATTAGGTTGTAGACGACGGGCTTTAGACGTTCACACATTACGCCAGAGAAGATTTTATTAGCGATTATAAGTAGACTGATTCCTTTATAGTTAGTGCAGTTTAGGTGGTCTCCTTTTTTCCGGATCAGGCATGCTTTCTCCCGACCATATCTTACAGATAAGTTGGTGCCTGCTCCTAACCAACTTATCTCCAGATGCTTTAAAGAGTTCGGCATTCAAGGCATCCGCTCCAGTGGCTTTGTTAGACTTCTGCTTAGATATGGCAATCTTTACTTCGTCTAAGTCAGGAGGACGGGATTGATGGCTTTCGTCGTCTATGTTGAATGGATCATCCTACCTGACAGCGGAATTTGGTTCGTCGTCGTGGTTATAGAGTTTTGCAGAAGTGGTGCTTCCATATCCTCAGCATTGACTGCGGTTCCACTATGATGTTACCACTTTCGCCCTTGCAGCCTTTGGTTCTAGGTTTATGTACCTGTGAATTTTGTCTCACCTGTTCATAAAACTTTTGAACTGCATTCCTGCTTTTAAACTAATCAACATCTTTGACAGCATTCTTTTCATGCTCCCTCTTTTTCCTTCTGAGAAGTCGGTGTTTCTCTCGCCTCATGATCAGCTCTCGTCCTTTTATTCAACTCCACTTTAAGTGCCTGTTGTTTGGCTGCATTTGCCTGCCAACATTCTTCATCAAACCAGTGGTTCCTTGTTGGTGGTTGCTTGAAACCCTGCACGTCAGAGGCGGCTTCTCTGATTACATCTTGGCAATGTTGCCACTGGTTTTCGAAACATTGTGTTGGCGGCAGAGAACTTCGAGAGAGGTTACTTGTAACTCGGTCGGAAAAGGATTTGGCGATCTTCGACGTTGTACCTTTTCCCAGCATTCCACGTGCACATCCGAAGTTCATTGTCATTGAAATGTTTGCGTAGGTTGTCAACAGTAAATCCGTTCTTATCCTGGGCTTGTTGGTGCTTCGCAACTATGATGTTTTTAAGTGGTCAGGAAGTCAACCCGACGACGGCATAATTCACATTACGACAGGTACCGTAAAAAACAAAAGAACATGAAATCGACCCACACCATCTGATGACGAGCCATGTCCAATTGCTGCATCCCCGGCTGTTGTGCCATATGACCATGGAGAATTCATTATGCTCCAACGTCACTGAACCTTTTGATGCCAAAAAATATTTCACAACTAGAGGCCATATACATACAGAAACATATTCCAAAGTTTAATAAAACCGGGACTATTTAGTCCTTGCTCTAACGTTATTGAACTTGAAAATAAAGTAAATGACCTCAGCTATGAATAGATAGTTAGAAATTGCTTGTCTATGTATACACATAAGCGTAAAAAGAAAACTACAATGGTGGACCTCAGAGCTCAATTCGCTCAAAAGAGAATAAAGGAACTTTTTAATCAGAGCCAAATCCATAAGACTGGTCTCTCACTGGGATTTTTCCAAAGAATCTCTTAATATTCATAAGAAAACACTTAAGAAATCTAAGTGATCTTCCTGGTGGTACTTCTGTGGCATGAAAGAAGCCTCCAGGCTACGGAAAATTCTTTCAACTAATCCATCGATGCAAAGTGCTTTCTCAAATAAGCCGTTCGGACTCGGCTTAAAACTGTAGGTCCCCTACATCCAAGATAACAGTACTAGCACACAGGAATGGTTAAGCGTTGTAAGTCACTAGGTCGTATTTCTTAATGGACTGTTGCGCCACCTAATTTAGTTTTTAATCCATCGATGCCAAGCTGTCTGAAAAATGCAGAAGGCTCCAGAACAATTTTAAGTGAAGAATAGCTGCTCTTACTACTGGATACTGACTTTCCTGGTAGTTCTCTTACCGCATTTTGAAACATTTATATTTGTTCAGGCTTCAATATAACATATCCACAAGGGACAACGGACAGTGGGCTCCCAACAGTCCTATTTTCGAGGAAAATAGGACTCCCTACATAAAAGGAATTCAATTAAAGTTCTCAGTTGAGGCTAAGTAACTGGGTCTTATTTTAGATAAAAAACTTAAGTGGAAATTTGGAAAATTGGTATAGCTCTCTTTTCTTGCAAGAAAAGCTTTTGGTAATTACTAGGGCTTACAACTCCGAATCCCGCAATGGTTGTTCACATCGGTAATCAGACCAATTTTAACGTATGGTGTGGCAGTATGGTGGAATGGTTTACAAAAACCTATAAGCCGCGAGAAACTAAATTAAATCCAATGTTCAGCTTGCTTATGTACAAGCGGATCGCTTCGCACAACCCTATCTTCGGCACTGGACACCTTATTCTACCTAAAACCTCTTGCTATTCGCCTCAAAGCTTCGGCACAATGGTTTAACAACAACATTGCCACTCCATAATTCTTAAATATTTATAATCAATCCTAAAGCGCACAGACTACGCCATCCCCCAGTCGCAATTCGACAGGAACTTCCAGATGTCTATACCTTCCAGATATTTTTTTTGAGGTTAAAGAATTCCTGGAAGATTAATCAGTCCATTTTTATACAGATGCATCAACAACAAAGGAAGGGGTTGGTGGAGGGGTGGACGACTGAAAATACATAAGTTTCTCATTCCGCCTTCCCAATCATTGTAGCGAGTTTCAGACGGAACTTTTGTTGATAAAAGAAGTCTTGTCCTGGCTTAAAGAAAACGTGATATCAACATCTGATATCCGTATTTTTTAGATAGTCAGGCCGCTAGCAATTCTCTGGACTCTTTCTCTACAAACTTTATAACAGTCCATAACTTTCAATCAACGGAGATGGTATAACAGTTTAATATTCACCTTTGCTGGCTGCCGGGACATACAGACATTTCAGGTAACTGTAAAGCAGATGAATTCTGCAGGAATGATACAGTTCAGTTCCATTCACCAGCGTTTGCATACCAATTGCTACATGTTAACTATTGCTAATGCCTGACGCTATGAAGAAGGCAAACACCAGGAGGAGTGACATCACCAGATGTCAGGTCACATAGAACTCTGGCATATTGTAGATTTAAAGCGATCAAGGTGTTTGCTATTTTTTTAAGCAGATCGCATATAAGCTCGATAATCTGTGCCATAAGCGGGCATTGTCTAATAGGCGTACTCTCAAATGACTTTTGCAAAAGCTGTATGAATGAGGAAGAGGTGGAAACAGTTCTTCACCTTCTCTGTACATGCCCTGCTCTAGCTAAAAAAAAACAAACATTTCCTAAAAGAATTCTTCCATAACGATCCAAACGATCTCAATAGATTTTTTTTTATAATAAGAGCACACTCAAGAGGATTTTACTACCCTTATAATGTAAAGACACAGTGTGAGCACAAGGAAAGGGAGAGAGGGGTTGAAAGAAGTAGTCAGTGCACATTGGTTTTGAATTCCTGAATATTGCATTTACTTGGAAAAAAAGAGTGTGGTAAGGCATTCCAATTCGCGTAGTACGGCTAAAGAACAAATCTCTGTATTTGACAATACGGCCGAAGTTGAACTCGAGGGTATACTAGATGCGCGAGTATTACGGTTGAACTGTTTAAGGGGAGGAATGCAGCTGGCTGTTTCTCTAGAGCATAAACCTTAAAATAACGTCAGAAAAGGGTGAGACAAGAAACTTTACGACAATGTTCGAGCGATGTAAATAATCTTATGATGGTATTATCACCAATCAATCTGAATGCTCTACATTCAATACTTTCCAAGAGGCTTAGGTGAGTTGTAGGAGCATCAGGCCAGATATAGGAGTTAAACTCAAGCTTTGGACGTACATATATAAGTCCGGTAAATGACAGCCAGATTAAAAGGAGTGAAATATTTCTTGTATCGCCTAAGGAATCCCAAACAATCTAGATCATTTTCGGCGACATCGCATATGTGATCGTTCCACAAGAGGTGGTTGTTTTACACATATCGAAAATATCGAGATGTTCAGTTTCCTCAATTCAAGTGCCATCCAGGGATAATGGCAATCGGGGTATATCTCGTGTTGACGATACAAGACAGCATTGAGTTTTCGAAGAATTAAATTCCACGCGGTTTTTAATTCCCCATTGAACAATGCTGTTTAGGTCTTAGTTTAATAAGTTTATCATATTTGCAGTTCCTCATTCGGAGAAGAGGGATGTTATTCTGAAAAGGAATAAAAAAACTAAGAGTTCTATCATCAGCAAAACAATGTATTGGATTAGAAGTTGCAGACAGTAGATCATTAATATGAAATGAGAAAGAGTGTTGGAGATAAAACAGAGCCCTGGGGCACACAAGCATTAATTTTCAGGTTTTGAGACTTGAATCCATTCAGTACAACTTGTATTGAACGATCCGAAAGGTAATTACTAATCTAATGAAGCAGGGACACATTTTTAATAAGAGAGCCTGATGCCAAACCGTATCAAATTCAATAATCTTACTTTCTCCACTGTTCGATGAGATGAACCATGATATCACCAATGCACCTTTTGCTGCGAAAGCTGTATCGTCGATCATTAAGAAGCTTTCGATGTTCCAGATATTTCTTGAGCTGATAATTAATCAGTGTTTCCATGAGCTTGGAAAGAAGGACGTTAGTGTAACCGGTAGCTAATTAGAGGGTGAAAAGGTTTGCTTTTTTTGGGAATAGGCTCGTTCCATCCGCTCGGAACGAGACCTGAGGAGTAGGACAGATGAAAAAGCTTACGCAATGGTTTTGCCAGCGTTGAAGAACACCTCTTCAGAACAATAGTGGGTTTACCATCCGGACCAGTGGATTTATGTATGTTAGGATCTTTTAGGACTTTCGCCACAGTACAAGTGCAAAACAAGATTTGCCCCATAGAATCACTATGGTAACAGGCATTGGTATTACAATGGGCCATTAAAACTGACCTTAATGTGACATTAACACTTTAACCTAACCTTACATCGGCATTACATACCTTGAAGGACTCCTAAAAAGGTAATTAAGAATGCTATGGTCTTAAAAAAAAATGTGTCGGTGATATTACTTTAAACTATTTTCGGTGAAAAAACTAGCTTGATTGTATTTAAGGGTAATTGATAACCTTTGATAAAGATGCTCTTAAAAAGAATTTCTGTAATATTTTCCACTCATATGCAGCTCACAGAATAAAACCAATTTGAAGTTAAAAGCATTTTAAAATATATTTATGTAACGTTACTTTACAACACAAATCTTATTTTTCCAAATTACGATAGCTGAAATTTTTAGAATTCTTAAAAATTCATAAGCAAACACTTCTATTACTCAAAAATGTATAACAAACGACAACGAGAAGAAGAAAAACGAAGACGACGGCAGGAGTCGACAGCAAACGACGACGATATATGTTTAAGGTATGTGACCCGGATTTTTAAAATCTGATCACGAAACCAACAACTTCTAGATTCTAGAATATCTTTTTAGTTTTTCTTTGATTTTTCTTCCTCGTTTTATTTTTCATTTGAAGAAAATAAAATTAAAACAAGAAACAAAAAACGAAACGAAAAAGCACGTTAACATTTTGAAGGAGTTTTACAGCCATAAAAGTTTCAACTGCACTCCAAACTATACTCCTTAATTATTCCCTCTCACTCTGGCAACAGGTACCAAACTACTACATCTTTCATGCAATTGCACCCCCATAACTCTGTGCCACTGCGAATTAGGTATACATTGCGAGTTCTTAGAGTTTCGAGCCAAAAAGCATAAGAAGAGAGCTAAGGAATCCAAAGTTGGAAGCCGAAGCCGAAGCCGAAGAACAACAAAAACACAAAAAATTCCTCCTCCATCTCTGCCTGCACCAAGAGCAACCTGCAAAATAGTTACTTCTTCCATAACACTACTGCCGCCACTTTCCTACCATACCAACCACCCCGACAGAAGGACGAAGGCAGGAGCTATTCAGAAGATCAGCATCAGATACCTACTTGGATAGAAAAGTTCATCAACCCTTTCCAACAAAAAAGAAAATAGGAACAAGGAGCAGATTGCTTCCATCATGTTTTATATACCTCAGATTCGAGCTGCTATATATAAAGTATCAGCTCCAGCATCATCACCACTAGCAACAACAGCAGTAGCTGTAGCACATTTTACACTAGGGTTGCTGTATGACTGATGAGATTCTGTGCTGATGGGACAGACGGTTTACCTAAAAGTTTGTGATTAATTGGGGCCGAAGTTCTTCTTGGAGTCACTCACTACACTATAACTACAACTCTATACATGTCCCTTTCTCTGGATTTCCATCCGCATCCACTACCTAGAGGGAGACTTGCTCCTCTGCTTTTGCTCTAGCTCTGGTTCGGGCTCTGGCTCTATCATGACGACAGTTAAATGTCAACATTTGAATATTCTTCATGCAAAAGCGTTTTAGACATCACACCACTCGAGCACTATTGATATCAAATTAATGTGTGTGATATTTATACGGATTTAGAGTGTTGTTCTTCCAACGACGACGAAGAGGACGATGAGCGCCGGTGACTAGGACGAGGATGAGGATGAGAACAAGGACGCCCGATGATGACGATTATGGTGCGAAGAGCCACCCGCCCGCCATCATCGTCAGCCAAAACCCCGCCCCAAGCTCGAAGGGCGGGCGATGTTCCAATTATTTGATTGTTATAAAACACTTTAGAATTCATGAGGAACCCAAGCAAAGCCCGAGGCTTGATCCTTTTATTCAAATGTTTGTTTTAATTGCATATCGATGGAGATAATCGGATTGTTTGACGAAGATTTATTAAAAGGCTTTTACGAACTTTGTCGTGTCGTATCGTCTAAACACATACATAGGAACTTGCTTCCCTGTTATCGTTGTTTTTGTTGTTGTTGGTTGATTGCGAATTGTGTTTTGTGTAATTGTGATGTGAAGAAGAGGAGTTTATTTAAAATAATGCTAAACATTTTGTAATGGAGAAATAAGGAAATCCTCCAGTTAAATTACTCTTACGAAAATAATAGATTTTTCAATGGATCGAGATGGAGATGAGTGACAAGAGAATTGGGGGCAACAAAAAAGAAACAATTAACTTCGCATATCCTTTCGAACTTCCTTGCTCCTTGTCAACTAGAAAACGTTATCATCATACAGATAGGAAAATTGTGCCCTAAATTATTATGCAGGTTTAACAAGAACGCAAAAAAACGAAGAGAGTTGAATCTACTCTTAAGTATTGAATTGTAAAATGTTGTAGAATTTTCCTTAAAAGTTTTGAAAGAGTTTCTTTTAACGAACTTGATTAAGTTCTTGAAGAAAGAAAAGATGGTGAAATATTTAGAAATAGGCAACTGATTTAGAGTATGCACTAGATATTGTACTATATTAAGTTTAAGAAGAAGTGTCGGTGCACCTTCGTTAAGAATTATTGAATATTACAACTACTGGGGAGAGACAGAGTGTAGTTAGAAATTTCATATTCATGTAGTTCGGTTAAGGAACGAATCTCTGCACGTGACAGTAGCATCGAAGTTGGACTCGAGTGTATACTGGTGAGCATTCTTAGATGTGCAAATATAACGGCTTAACTGCTGGGGGAGGAATGCAACTGGCTATTTCTCTAGAGCATAAATAATAGTGACTTACAACTTTTATCCTTTTCTGTGTACGAGTAATATGTCACAGTTGGAGGGGACCTGCATTTTTAAGCCGAATTGGAACAGTTAATCTAGCAGTTCCTCGCAAAAGACAGTACTTGTCAATAAAGCTATAGAAAGTACAGGCATGGATTGAATCCATGACAGTCCTACGCACCAACCATCACGGGCACTTGAATATAATCCGTTAAAATAACAGTAAAAAAGGTGACGGTATTTAGACGACGAAAACGATTAAGCAATTAAATTAGCATCCATCAATTTGAAAACTCTACTCATTGGAGTGCGATGGTTGGGATCGGGCAAATACAAGTCACCGACGCGTAACACTGTACCTCTCTACTCTGGTCACCCGAAAACGCTCGAGAAGCTGTAGTTGGGTTACTCCTTACAAAAACGGCAACCAGGAACCTTATTTCGTGGGAACCCCTTGGGGAAAGGCTTAACAAAGCTAGGTTTAAGAGTAGTGTACGACCCGTCACCATTATACACTGTTACGCACCGAGACGCACGGATCTGGCATCTGATGAAGAGAAAGAATGTTTATAGTCCACTAGGATCCGCGGAGATATTATTTTGGTTATGGGAGACATCAATGCTTGGAACAACAACGGGCTAAGACATGTAAGTCGGCAATTGTAATGATTATGGTGAGAGGTTCATTGACTTCTGCAACGCCGATAGCCTTGTGACTGGTGGCACTATGTTTTAACACAAACTCTGTCATAAAATTAGCTGGGTTTTGACGGACAGGCAAGCGTCTTCCAACCAAATTGACCACTACGCGATTAGTCGACGCTTTAGGAGCAATCTCTGGAAAGAGAAAAGGCGCCGATATGGGACTTGCCCGTGACCACAACTTAATGATTGCTACCCTAAGATTGCGTATAGCATGAGCCCCCAAATTCAACATCGGATCATACGGCTGGTCAACAATTCAGGGATCACCTCTCACACGTAATGAGAACAATCAGCACAGTACATGACGACATATTGGAATGAAATGTTTTCATTTCAGGTGCTGACAGAATAGTCGGTCCGAAAAAAGGAAACAACAACACTTGGCTTTCAAAAGAATCTTGGGCAAGAAGCAACGCACGCAAATAGTAAAGAGCTCGAATAACTGCTACACAAGGGGAAGAAAAAAGCAAGCTGGAGTCTACGTATCGCATAAAAAAGAGAGAGGTTCACCGCAGTGTGCGCCGCGACAAGCGTAACTACATCAAGCGCAACATAGGTGCGACAGCAGGACCGTTTACAGAATAACCAAAGGGCTGACCGGTGCACACAGCTCAAACCAGAATCTGGTGAAAGAAGTAGTACAGTCTACTAAGTTCTGTGGATAAACAAGTCAGAAGGTGAGAAGAACACTTTCTCTCTTTTTAAACCGAGTGTTTGCACACTAAGTGCAGCCGATACCTTCTGAAACACCTGCACAGACTAATAATCCGAATTCGCACCTCCCAGTTAAGATGAGACCGTTGCCGCAATTAAAGCACTTAAAACAACAAAGCGTAGGACTTGATGCAATTCCCGCAGAGCTTTTACAAGCAGCGTCAACGTCATCAAGCAAACTGCTTCATCCGTTCATAAACGAGGCCTGGACTACCGAAAGCTTCCCCGATGAGTGGAAGAAGGGAATTATCGTCAAGCTCCCGAAAAAAGGAGACCTTACAAAGTGTGAAAACTAGAGAGGAATTTGCGTTATACCAGCCTTTGCCAAAAAAGTAATAGTAGGTAATCAGATGATTTTGAAATCCGCAGCGAAGTCAGACAGGGCTGTATTCTGTCGCCAATATTGTTTTTGTTGGTGATAAGCGATGTACTGAGCGCAGCTTTGTCAGATAACGGAGGGATCCAATGAACGTTGACATCGTATTTAAATACTTGGATCATGGATCTCCATCAAATGGCAACAAGTGTGGAGAGAGAAGCAGAAGTTGTGGGGCTGAAAATTAATTCCGGCAAAACGAAAACTGATCAGCCTGGGAACCCGACCATCCTCTCAAATAAATATTTAATCACAACGTGTGGAAATTAGTGAGGTTTCAATACCTTGAAAGTATCGTTTCATTCCAAGGCGGAACCTAACAAGACGTCATATGCCGCATCGGCTAAGCAAAAGCGGCGTTTGGTATGCTGTCAAAAATTTGAAGGAATAACTCTATCAGCTTAAGAAGAAAGCTACGACTGTTTCGCACAATTGTCGAATCTGTGCTTCTTTATGGGTGAAGCACTTGGAAGGTCACTTCAACTTCAGCCATAACAATAAAGCTGCAAAGATTCGTGAATAGATATCTTCGTAAGACGGTCCTTAATAGAAGGATAGGTTAGCAACCTATAGACTCTGTAATACGAAGGCGTAATTGGCAATGGATCGGACATACGCTTCGAAAAGGTAACGACTGCATTGCAGGCCCAGCATCTGCTCACACAAGAAGAAAGAAGAGCTTGGCCACCGAGAAACACATAGCGCAGGACAGTCGAAGCGAAATCAGCATCACTAGGCAAGAGTTGGAGATAGCTGAAATACATCTCCGGAAACCGTATACGATGGTACGTAGGCGTAGTAGAGGCCCCATGCTCCTTAAAGGGTTCCCAACGGATTAAACAGGTCTGAGAACTTACGTAAGTAATTTTAATACTGTACGTTCAATACTGTCTAAGAGACTTAAGTAAGTTGCAAGAGCTTCAGCCCAGGGACGGGAGTTATACTCAAGTTTTGGACATATAAATGTCTTGTAGTTAGTTACTTATTATGAGCTTACAGTCCTGTTTGAACTGGGGCCTCTAACAACAAACTTCTCCATCTAGCTTGGTCCAGAGCTAGACAATTCTAAGTGGCCACTCTAAGTTGGATAAAGTCACTTCCTACCAGTGGAATTTTATGGCTCTGGATTTTGATTCATATTATGCGCGCACTTAAGGGGATATGAATACCCTTATAATGTTTATACATAGTGCCAGCAATTAGGAAGGGAGGATAGGATTGGAAAAGAGAAAGGTTTTGAATGCCTACATATTGTAATGAGTGGGATATTTAGTCTGGTACAGCATTCCACATTCGTGTCGTATGATTAAAAACAGAATTTCTGTACTTTACAGTACGTCCGAAATCGGGCTTGAAGGTAAACTGATGGGCATTCCTTGGGGAACGTTTTTCGGTTAAATTGTTTCAGGGGAGGAATGCAACTGGCTGTTTCGCTAGAGCTAACTCTGTACAGCCCGTACATCTCGTTGTTCTATCTGCTCCTCCACTCGCCGTCTTTACATACGGGACCATAGGTCATGCGTTGAACTTTTCTCTTAACTCAAGGTTCTCTTATTCGGGGTTTTTGAAAGTCCATACTTCTTTACCGAATAGCAGGAAAGGGATGATAAAGGTCTATTTAAGATATCCGAAAAAGGGTTTTTCTACACATACATAATTGCTTTCTTAGCCCAAAAGAACAGCGGTTTGGAAGAATAATCCTTCGTTCGATATCAACACTTTTTAATTGTCTACGTTCATAGCGGAACTAAGATTTACAAAGTCCTCAACTGATGTTTTGATAACGACGTTCGGTGTTGTAAGTCTTTTCATTATGAAGAAGCGTGTACTTTGTTTTACCCTCATTTTCTGATAATCCCCTTTTCAATGCTCAAACGCCAATGACATTGCGCTGAAGTCTTCCGATTATTTCAATATCGGTAGCATATCCGAAATATTGGACAGTTCTTTAAAAGATAGGTTCTCTAGTATTAAAGTGAGAGCTTGGCAATATTATTTGAAGATTATATTGACAAAATCACATGACAACACATTACCTGCTCTAAAGCCTTTTTTGACATCGAAAGGTTCGGTAAAGTTGTTTTCAATCATTGAAGAGCTGCGCAAATTCTCAATATTTATCCTGCAACTGGTATGCTTTCTTTTAAACAGATTTTTTAGATAAATTGGTCCATGCTCCTAACCAAATCATCTCCAGACATCTTGAAAAATTTGGCATTTAGGCCACATGCTAAGATTTTAAACTTCTGCCTTGTTTTTAGAAATCCTATATGGCAATACTTCTTCATAAAACTATTTCTTCACACCACTTAAATATTTCGCTTTATCGACTTAAAATACCTATTTCCCTGTTCGGTACAAGCCTTCACCCAACATCAAGATAAAGACTCACCCTAGTTAGAGTGAGCAGATGGGTGGGGTGTTCGAATACTTTCCTTCTCTGCTGGACGTCAGAAATAGTGTCATATTAGCATTGATTTATATTTTTAAGTATACGTTTTGAAGTTATGCAAGTCCTATAAATTTAAACAATCAGAACATATCCTTACGCATTCTTTATTAAATTTTCTTCTTTTTCTTTTTTTGCAGACAAAAAAGGCAAAGCCAAGAAGGAACACCGGCCCATCCCAACCCATCCCAACTTTCAAAATTATGTAAGTACATAAATGGCTGTTTTTGACAGGCTTCTTACTTCTTTTTTTCGTATTGTATTCTGATTTTCCTCTCCTTGTTTGTTGTTTCTTCCTTCCGCAAAAACACAATATCTTGAATTTATTTTTAGAAACAAAAAACAAAAAGAAAAAAAATCAAGACTTAAAAAGTTGATTAGTAAATAATCCTATTTACATCATAATTCTCCTAATCAAATGTTATTTGTTCCAAAATAAACACAACTCACTCTGCCAATAAACAACAATTCTCAAACTGCTTTTTATGTGTCGAAAGTTATTTTTCCCTCCCCATCATAATTTTCATTGATATCATCCCCTCCCCCTTTAACCCCTATATTCAGGGTGTTGTACCTACCCCGACCTATTCTTTATAACTTATAGGCAAAGCAGAGTATAAGGAGCAACAAAACAAAATAAGTATTAAGGGATGAAATAATAGGGGCACAACCTATATAGCATCATTTTCATAAAGAAAGAACCTATACCAGTAATCATGGTGATGGTATATGGGCTTGGTTTTGGCTTGGTTATGGTATGGTTATGATGGTTTGTCGTTTTGTCATCTCCTTTAGGAATAAAATGAAGACTAAAATATGATTTCAATGGTTTTTTTTTTGTTTTCATTCCTTCCACCAACTTGGAGATCTATTTATTTTTCGTTGTCCTGGTGCTTCCTTCCACCTCCTCCTCATCATCAGAGTAAGTGCCAGTGCGAGCACCAGCATTATAAACTCCCCCCTTTGGGCTCCCCATCACCCATCAAGGCTTGATGGGTAGAGGGACCGTTCCGACCGAATACTGTCAGGAACTCGTACAAATGCTCCAAGTGTGTGCCCTTGCGTTGTCTCACTTCAGCTTCTGCTTTTTTTTCAAATGAACTGTTTATTACAAACAAATTTACGCAGATTTGAACAGAGAGTCCTTACAGCCAAAGTTCCGGCCAGGAACAGGAGTAGGAGCAGGAGAAGGAGCAGGAACATTTTTCTTATGCTTTCGTTTCTTTGGGCTTCTTTATTTCATATTTTTGTTATTTGTTGTTGTTTTTGAAACAAGGGAGTAGGTATATGAATATGGTATAGAATTTATTCATACATATGTAGATGTCAGAATATATATAATACCGTCGGGACGAATCCTGGCACATAATATCGAATGAGTCCTGATGGGATGGGGGCTGAACACCCGCCCCTTTTGATGATGGTACGTATCCGATGGGTGAGATACAATGTGAAGGAAGAGGAACTTGGGATTGATGTTTTTCTGAGAAATGTGATCTAAATTGACAGCGAGTATACATGGAATAAGATTTATTGTGGCCGTGTGAAGGCGTGTGGCTGATTTATTTTCTTATTTTGTTTTCATTTTGTTGCTATTGCTGTTCCTGTTCCTGATGCGTTTGCTTTGGCTTTGAGACGTTGCTTTCCACCAACTTGCGATGTTTTTGTTGTCTTCCTTGATATGACTTATAAAAATAATATTGCTAGAAAATTTGTATTTTATTTTATTATCTTCTCACATTATGTGTGTCTTTTTTTGTTGTTCTTGTGTTTCAATTTTTTCACCATCTTGTGACGTGTGTCTGGCTTTTTATTCCTCTTTAACAAATTTCTAGAAAATATTACGTAATGAAATTGTTTTTATATTTTGTTTTTCTTAGAAATTGGGATGACTTTATGTTTCATGGGAAAAATGCAAATAAAATCCATAATGAAGTTCCAATTGGTAGCATAACTTGTGTTTATTGTGGGTTAGAGTGAACGAAATGAAGATGGATAGCTTTGACTTAGAAGACATTTCACTGGAAACAATTCTATTTTTATGTTTCTGAAATATTTTTTTCAGATTTTTCTTGCTTTATAGACCTGAATTCAAAACTCCAAACAAACACTCCAGGCAAAGCCTTATGTTGGTGGAAAGCTTTCTTATACGTTCTTAATACACGCTTAAAAGTCATTTTATTTTCGACCGGGTCCTACAGATTTTTTGCATATAGAACATGTTGCAACAAACACGATGTGTATCAAACATGTTGCCCTAAAAAATAAATGAGGTGTCGCAACGGTCCGTTGAGAACTAGAGCCAAGTAACTTACTACTTTTAACCATTTCTGTTAGCGAGTAATGTTGTGAGGATCTTCAGTTTTAAGCCGAATCTGAAGACTAATTTGAGAAAGCACTTTTCATGACAAGAATTACTCTTAGAGAATTTGTCAATTATTGGCAAGAGGCAGTACCCGTGAATAAAACTTTAGATGGCACAAGCATTGATCGAACCCAAGAACTCTAGCATGACAGTCCAACACTATAACCATCGTGCCACGGGCACTGCTAACATGTTGCATTAAGACATGATAATTTTCAAACATTGAATTTTTAATGTTCGATGTTCAATGTATCATCTTAGCTTTGATTTTGGTCTTGGTCTTATTCTTTTTGGCGGTATCCTTGGTATTCATTTTGAAATGAGGACAGTTTTTCATTACGGCGATTTCAAAAATTATTCAGAAAAACGTCGAACACATTTGCTTACTCACTTTTAGAACAAGACGCAAACAACTTGTCGCACAACGCCCAACCATCTATTTGTTGGTTGCAAAATAAAATTTGACAACAACTTTTTTCAAGCAGTCTTCCTGTAAACAGATAACCCTTCATTCGTGGAACTTAAACCGCTCTCGATTTATTGGTGTGGTGCTTTGAAAGGTCTTTGCGTTATGCTGACAAACTGACAACATTGGAAGAATTGGAAGCCAATACTCAAGTCACTATTGAAGCTATACGGCCAGATTCATTAAAAAAAGTTGCAAATCGAACTATGCAACGGATACAACGATATTTAAGCTTTTGTTATTGTTTAAAGTGCACAAACTTTTTTTAAACTTAAACTAACAAAGAACTTATTTACGTCTTCAGACCTATAAGGCTGTGAATTTTTGGAACCAAAACAAAGGGCCCTCATTTATTTCTATACACAACATTGGTAGTGGTTTTTTGATATGTGATAAGCTCCCTCCCGCACTTTCCGAAATCCCGAAGATTTCTCCCCAAATGTTCTTCTCCATGATCTTCTTAGCCATTCGATTCTTTCATTATTTTTTTAACTTACGATAATGACTTTTATAATAATGCCATTGTGTTTTCGTCCCATTATCTTATATAGTCCTTCATGGTGTCAGAAAACAAGTAAGAAGTTTCGCAGACAACGGGGATTAAAGTTCTGTAGTTTTCCTATGGTAACCGTTTATTTTCCGCTGATACTACGTTTGAGCGAAACAGTCGTAGGTTTGTCTTTAAGCTGAGAGAATTGTTTCTCCAAACATTGGACAATATCCCTAAGGCAGTCTTAAATTTCCCGATAAGGTTAGCGATATCTTGTTTGGTGTGACCTTTAGTAGAGGCAATTCTTCCAAGATACTGGAAACTCACTTCTTTTCTACTGGTTGTTGTGCAATGTTTATACAGCTTCTTTTTTCTCCCTTTTTGTTGCAAGTATACATCGTCTGCATAGTCTAGATGTTTCAGGTTTGATGTTAGAATCCATATTATTCCTCAGTTCCCTGTCAAGGCTGCCTTCATCACATAACTGATCTGATCACTAATAAGAACAGAGTTGGTGACAGTATGCCACCCTTTCTGACACCATATTAGACTACAAACTCGTCTTACAACTTGCAGCTCAGTGTAAGACCTGATATTTGACCCGCAAAAGTCGCCTTTAGTATATAATAGAAAAATATGAATCCGACACAACCTTCCTTCCAAAAGCAAGCTAAAAAAGAGGCTAGGATGGGACCCACGCTGATAACTTCTCATCCCGTCTGTCGATTTGTCTTGCTTAAAAGTTTGTCTATATGTACTCGTATCAATTTGTACCAAATTTGTGTACTATTTTTTGTAGATTTTATTTTTTATGAAAAAACGGACTGTTGGATTTTTATATAAAAATTACTGAATATTGAAAACAATATTTTCTGTGAAATAAAATAAGTTTGAACCCAATATTTTTAATTTTTGAAAAGCTATTTGAGCCGAAAGTATACCAAGTTTTAGTATTGTTTTTTTCAGATTTTTTAAAAATTTTACCAAATGTTAAAAACAATATTTCTTATAAGAAAAAAATAGTTAGAAGCTATTATCTCAAAGTTTTTAAAAAATATTTGAGTCGAAAATCTTTTTTATAAACTTTTGTTAATTTTTTGTAAAAAAACTGTCAATTCTATTTTGTTCAAAATTTTACTGAATGTTGACAACAATATTTTTTAAAAGAAAAAACTAAATTAATGCCAATATCTCAAAGTTTTGAAAAGATATTTGAGTCGAATATCAATATCAATTTTTACCAACTTTGAGTAATGTTTTTTTTAGATTTTTATTTTTTATAAAAAAAACTGTCAATTCGATTTTTCTCAAAATTTTATCAGATTTTAAAAACATTATTCTTCATTGCACAAAATTTTTTTGGAGATTAAGTGGTAAAATTTTAGAGGTGACACATTTTGTTTTCAATTTTTTTTGATTTATAAAAAAAACCATTAAATGGATTTTTTTCAAAAAATATATTTCTTTGATATCACGTTACAATTTATTATATACAATTTAATTAAAGTCTCTAGCGTTTTTGGTTCGTAAGATATTTAGGGTTAACCAAACCTTTTTTTAAAACTGCTATGGTAAAAGAACCACCCACGCAATTTTCTTGAGAGCCCTTTCTGCATCTTTCTGCCTTTTTATCTGTATAAACAAATTTATTTGAAAGCTATATCTCTTCTGGTTCTTGAGATATGGAAGACGAAAAAAAATCGCGAACGTACGGACGTACGGACGTATGAACGTACGTACACACGCACGCACAGACATCTTTCTAAAAATCGTTTATTTCGACTCTAGGGACCTTGAAACGTCGAGAAATGTCAAAATTTTCAATTTGACAAATCGGACCCGTTACAATAACTTCCTATGGGAAGTTAATAAACTCTTTGTTGATTCTGTCAAATACCTTATCAAAATATATGATGAGCAGGTAAAGTTTTGATTGATACTCAAAGCACTGCTCTATGAAAATTGGTCAATTCAGAAAGATCCCATGCGGAATCCTACTAGCTCTTTGGTTATCCTAAAGATAAAAGTTCTAAGAACAACCTGCAATCTAGGCCATTGGCTATTTTGAAAAATGCTCTGTGAATTATAAAACAAAGAAAAAGAAAAGTTTGGAAAAAGCTTTTGAGCTTTATTAAGCTTTTCAAAAATCTGAATTCTAAAGTCGAAAAAGGTATTTTATCTATCCTCATTTTTTTAAATTCCTGTTAACAAATTTAAGATGTCAAAATCTTAGCCATTGGCAATTGCAACTGATATTTCAACTACTGCACTTTGAATTTCGACGTACAAAGCTTGAGTGTAGCTTCAATCTCTGGTCTGGTGATCAAACAACTAGCTTTAATCTCTTGAAAACTTAAATAGTTTTCAAAATGGCGCCTCTATAATTTATTCTAACAATAACATAATTGACTTGATTGATAACATTGTCAAATACCTTGGAACGTATTGATGACAAAAATGAGATCTTGTCACCTGTTTTTCCGAACTCTCTGTCCTTCTATGGTGATTTGGCGATGTAGGGAAAATAAACACCGTCTAAACTGACAGAATAAATTCTAAAAATATGGCCTCTATCAGATGCCAAATTAAGGAAAATTCTGATTTTTGTTTTTATTTCTGTATCTTTTATATTTTGAATGCAGTTGAACATTTTTTTCATAATAAAAGCTTAGAACTTCAAAATGTTTAGGACTTATTTGGCCGAATTTGAAGTGCTTAAGTCATTATCAACATCTTGTATTGTATAGGTTCAATTTCACTAATTCAAAAATTGACCTCTTTTGATATTCCACTTGAAAGTAAGCGCTTTAAAGGTTATTCTATTTCTAGGTTGCTATCACTTTTTAAAGACCACAAGTTTTAAAGTTTTGAAAGCTTAAACTTCCTCTACGATTTTCAATAAAAATTTGTCTATATGTTCAAAAATTCCAAATGTAAACCCCTTTGATTCAATATATACCTGATGCTAAACCAATTACAATTCTTGTGGTCTTGAATATAATTGAACTAGTGAGTTAATAGAACCTGTCATCGATTTAAATTTAATGATTTCGTCATCATATTGTGTTTGTTACGAACGGTGCCAATACGTCCTTTATACTGATGTTGGTAATATGAGCATTTGGAAAATGTTAAATGTTGGGTAACCTCATATTTAAGGCTGCCATTGTTTGTGAATGGACTAAGGTTAACTATGATGGTAATTTTGAAAGCCTTATGCCTTTTAGCCACAAAAGCCGCATACTATATATGGTTGCACCACCAACATACGAATGCCATCAGAAAGTCAGCCTTTATTTATCAACTTTGAGAATATGGCATTGCAAAAGTTGGTTGCAGCAGCACCACTCAAATGTTGCATATCCTGTTCGTTAGCATAGCTTTCCTCAATCTCATAATATCTATACTCGTATAAGGTATGTGCCTACCTGGAGGAGAATACGTACGCTGTCTATATCCATATCCTGAACCCCATATTTAACCCTCTTAAACAGACTTATGTGCTCTGTCTCCGCATCTAAAATACACCCTTCACGTTAAGTTCTCTGCCATATATGCCTCTCTTACGTCAGTGTCACCGCATACACCACATCGCAGTTAAGTGTAACAGAATATGATACTGGTATCTACGTTAGGAGTAATCCTGATGCCGCAGGCTAAATAAACACCCCCCATCTCACCTACTTCACTTCCACACACACCCCCTCCTCTATTTGACTCACTTTTGATCCTTCACAAAGTCAATAAATAAATACCAGACATCGTTTCATCGTTTGCAAAACATAGCGCAAAAAGGGTGCCATAATTCAGGTGAAAAGTCGTCCTCAGCGTCGTCGTCGTCATCATCGTCATCATCTTGTGTAACTCGTAAAGCTAATAATGTCGAGTTAATTGATTGTGAACACAATATTGGTTAGGATACCTTTTTGTCGGTCATAAAATCATCTTGACTTGATGTGTTTTTCCTTCTGGATTTGATCCTTCACAATCTATCAAAGCAATTCTATATCTCTTTCTCTTTCTCTTTCTCACTTCGTGATTTGCTTAAGGAAGCGTCACAAAATTTCGATTGTAACACAAAACATATTGTAAATGTTATGTTCGATGGTTGTAACTAGATACAAGATGTAAGACGATAAAATAATTACATCTTACAAGCAAATTAGGATTGACTGGAAAAAATAAAGAAAAGATTAAGACCATCAATCTGTTGCAGTGTCGTTCCCTTCCCCATCCCTATCTCTATAGACGGTCCCTATATCCATATCACATCGAAAAACAATAGAAAATTATTTATAAGATTTATTTTAGTATATTTATACACCTACTTGTATTTTTGATACAGTGATGTTGTTATGGCTGTTGTGTTGTCCGTTTTACTGGAAGCAGAGGATATATCTGCCGGAAATCTTGATACATGGATTCCCGCATGTCCTGAACGCACTCGCAAGTTTTTTTCGAGTACATGGCCGTCTTTTTCACGAATGGAGCCCATATTTATCACTTATTATCTTCCCAAAGGAAGTTCGATTTTTCAAATTGAAGATTTTGACATTTATCAACGTTTTAAGGTCCCTAGAGTCGAAATAAAAGATTTTTAGAGGGATGTCTGTGCGTGCGTGTGTACGGACGTTCACGACGTTTTTTGTAAAGTGGAAATAACGATAAAAATAACGTTTTTAACATCTAAAAAAAAACAATAATCAAATTTGAAAAACATTGGATTTCGAATCAAATATCTTTTCACAAATTTGAGATTTCGGCTTCAAAATGATTTCTTCTTATAAGAAATATTGTTTTCAACATTCTAAAAAATTTTGAGAAAAATCGCATTGACCGTTTTTTTTACAAAAAATAAAAACTTAAAAGAAAATTTAACAAAAGTTGGTAAAAATTTATTTTCGACTCAAATATCTTTTTAAAACTTTGAGATATTGGCTTTAAACTACTTTTATCTTTTAAAAAACATTGTTGTCAATAGTCAACATTTTGAGAAAAGTCTAATTGACAATTTTTTACCAAAAACTCAAAACCTAAAAAAACAATACTAAAACCTTTTTACTTTCGACTCAAATAACTTTTCAAAAACTAAAAATATTGTCTTCAAACATTTTACTTTCATAGAAAATATTGTTTTCAATATTCAGTAGTTTTGTATAAGAATCCAACAGTCCGTTTTTTCATAAAAAAATTTACAAAAAATAGTACGAAAAATTGGTAATAATTTGTTTTCGACTAAAAATTTATGTAACAAAACTTTCGACTAAAAATTTATGTAACAAAACTAGATTTTCAAACTAAATTTTTTCTATATATGAAAAATATTGTTGATAATTTTAAAATTTTAACGAATAATCAATTGACAACTTTTTTAACCCAACACGAAAACCTACAAACTTTTAACCAGCACAAATATAAAGATGGGATGGGAAGTTACCAGTTTGGATCGCCTCCCGGCCTCTTTTTATAGAAAGGGTTGTTATTTTTTTTTATAATTTACAGGAACTTAAGGGGTTATTAGTACCCTTTATATGTTCATATATCATTTATATGTTTGCAAATTCTCACATCAAAATGGAAGGGGGAAAAACAGAGTTGGCCAAAGCATTCCTGATTATCGATGTGCGATTTAAGAAAAAATCTGTATACTTGACAAAACGACTCACGGGTAAACTGATGAGCATTCCTGGAAGTGTGTTATTACGGCTTAATCGATTAAGAGAAAGAATGCAACAGGATAAATCGACAGAACATTGTTTGTAAAAATATCGATAAAACAACGAAAGAAGTGAAAAATTACGTCGATTATCAAGCGATGTAAATGTTTCGGTTATAGTTCTATCGCCTATCATTTTTAAAGCTCTTTTTGAATTAGGTGTATCCTATAAATTTAAATTTGTTTAAGGCGCAATTTTGTTAATTACAGCTAGATCAGAAAGGGTGACACGGTTATTCTAACTTCGGAGAAATCCTAACACCGTTTTTTGACAATATCGAATATGTGATAAGAGGTGATCTGTAATTGAAATTGAAAGTTGATTTATTTCCTGGCTGCAAATGCCACTCATAGATAGCCTTATCGGGGGTGAATACGCTTTAACGACAGGAGAAAGCATTGAGTTTTTAAAGATTTGTTTTTTGATTCTCCATTTTACAATGCTGTACAGATTAGAAGTTAATTTGCTTATCATACGCTGCCATTGAAGTTTCCGTCCAAAAGAAAAGAAAACGAATATGAAAAGCCGATGATATTGTCATCAGCGAAAAAGTTGAACGGATTAGAAGTGGGAGGCAAACGAATATAAGGAAGAGAATCGGAGACAAAACGGAGCCCTGGGGGGTAACCACAATTTATTTCATGAGTTTTAGATTTCAAACCATTAAATACAACTTGTATTGAGCGATTAGAAAGGTAGTTGCTAATAAAGGAAAGAAGCGATTCAGCAATACCAAAAGCACGCATTTTTGATAAGAGAGCTTGATGAAACACTCTATCAAATACTTTTCAAATACATTGAAATCGGCCGCAATGACAATTTCAGAGTGAGAATAATGGGAAAAAATTCTTTGAATGAAGTCAGGCATAGAATCAAATTCGTTAAAAGTTGAATTTTTGTCCAGATTGGACTTCGATAAATAAAATATGCATGGATGATGTGCTTATTTACCCTAAAATTTTACCAATTGAAGTTTAATTTTGTGTTAGAACCAAAACCGTACTGTGGCTGAAGTTGGTATTCAAAATCCTTTCTTATATAAACGGCTAATCCATTTTCAAAAACTTTATATTTAACTCAAAATTTGATATTTACATTGCTAAAAAATTTGTTCCTCGTCATAATCACCAAGTTTTAAAAATTGCAGGTTTTTTCTTTGATGTGTTTCTTGAAGGCTCAAGTCAAATTTATTTTAACTCCCAAATACTTCACTTCCTTAACAATGTTAATTCTGCTTACATCACAGAACAGATTTCCTGCCGCAATATTTCGTGAACTTTGATGTTTACGTCACTTTTCTTGTGATTTAGAAATATAACTAAATATTAAAGGAATCCATAACTGAAGCTGTTAAAAGTATGACATCAAAAAAGTTTTTTTTTCAGTTGGGTTTTTCAAGTTGGTAAACCATTTATGAAGAACTTATTTGGCACGCCATCTTTACTAGATTCTTTTTCATTTTAAGAAAGACATTTTAGTAATTTAAGGGGCTTAGAAAAGTAATTAGCATAAACCATATTTTGCCCCTACTTACTTCCCCTTGGTATTCTTTTATGCTCTATTCATAATTAAGAGCCAATTTTAAGTAGTGTGATGAAAAGCTCTGCTCCCAAATTCAGCTTTGTTGAAATTTTCAAAAGAACTTAAAATATGGAACTAAATTCATGTTTTAAACCTTCTATGAACTACAATCTTCTTCGAATTATAATGGTCAGATTTATTTATTAAAAAACTAACAAATACTTTTTGCTTAATTTTGCCTATTTTCAACATTAACTTAACAAAATAATTGTACAATTTTTCAAGCTCCAAAATTGTGTTTAATGTATACTTTGATGCTATCTTCAAAATGTAAGCTCTTTTATTGCAAGACAAAATTTGATATGAAAGACTTTCGTGAGGCCTTTCAAACTGAGAAGTAAAAATTGTTTGAAGAGTATCGAGAAAGCGTTAAAGACAAGATACCACCACCGTCAGGACGTCCACGAACATCTTTGGATGAACTAAATCTCAGAAAATTCTTCATCTAAGTTTTTTGAGTTCATATCTCTAAGTTTCTACAATTTCTAAAAATTAAATAAAACCATAAAAAATGTTATAGAGACTAAGCTAAAATTTAATTTCAGGCGTTTTTTCTTTTAACAAACTTTCGAAAAATGTATACGCATCTACCACTTTGGTAAAAAATTCTGACATAATTTTAAACACATGTAGAGTTTGTTTATCTAAAATTCACTTATTATTTCAATGTGAAATATTTCTGTACTTTTTTCTAACAATATAAAATTCCGACATAATTCCGGGAGTTCTCTCGACTTCTTTAAAAACGCTTAATTTTCGAATTCGACCATATCGTTCCGCAAATACCGCACCATGTTTACTTACTTACTTAAGGTAGCGTCCTGCCTGAACTAGGGCCTCACCAACAAACCTCTCCATCTAATTCGGTCCCTAGCTAGATGTTTCCAGTTTCACGCTCCAAGTTGGGTGAGGTCACTTTACACTTGTGCACTCCATTTGATCCACGGCCTTCCTCTACTGCACTGTCTGTGTTTATTCGAAGGCTCTCCGGGCCGGAGCATTGGTTTTCATGCGCTCTACGTGACCCAGCCATTTTAGTCGTTAGACTTTTACTTTACGGGACAGTAGATCACACAAAGAACTTTTATCTCGAAGCGACCCAAGGTGCTTTCATCCGCTTTTGTCATAGTCCATGCTTCTGCACCGTATAGCGGACGGGGATGATAAGGGTCTTACATAGCAACACTTTGGTCCCTCTAGAGTGGACTTTACCACTCAATTGCTATCTTAGTCCAAGGAAACAGCGGTAAGCAAGAGTTATACTTCGTTTGATCTCAGCACTGATGTTGTTTTCTGCGTTTACAGCGGAGCCTAGGTAGACGAAGTCCTTGACTACCTCAAAGTTACGTCTGTCGATGGTGACATTTTGACCAAGACGTCGGTGTTGTATGTCCTTTCTTGACGACAGCATGTATTTTGTTTTGCCCTCATTAACCGTTGAACCCATTATTCAATACTCACAAAAGCCCCATTAACATCACGCTGAGTTCCTCCGATTATGTCAATGTCGTCAGCAAATGCTAGTAATTGGATAGACTTTTGAATGTTAGTGCCTCTAGTGTTGACGTGGGATCGCTGCACTATTCTTTCAAGCACGATGTTCAAAAAATCTCCATGGTCATCCTGCACAAACGGACAAACTTAGCACGGATGGCAAAACTAGACATGGCTCTATACAGCTCGTCCCTGTAGATGCTGTCATATGCGGCAATGAAATCGATGAAAAGATGGTGGGTGTTGATTTGGTGCTCTTGGGTTTTTTCCAGGATCTGCCGTAATGTGAATATTTGATTAACTGTGGACTTTTCTGGTCTAAAACCACACTGATAAGGACCTATGAGGTTGTTGACGATGGGCTTTAGACGTTCAAATATTACCGCAGAGAAGAATTTGTAGGCGATTGTAAGTAGACTGACTCCTTTATAGTTCGTGCAGTTTAGAGGGTCTCCTTTTATCAGGATCCGGCAAACAAAACTGAGGTTGAATTCATCGGGCATGCTTTCTTCCGACCATATCTTACAATTAAGTTGGTGTATGCTCCTAACCAACTTATCTTCAGCTGTTTAAAGAGCTCGGCATTCAAGCCATCCGCTCCAGCGGCTTTATTAGACTTCAACTTAGATATGGTTATCTTACTTCGTCTAAGTCGGGAGGACGGGATTGTTGGCTTTCGTCGTCCATGTTGAATGGATCATCGTGCCTGACAGCGGAATTCGGTTCGTCGTCGCCGTTATACAGTCTGCAGAAGTGGTCCTTCCATATCCTCCTAATATAAATGCAAAGACTTCATTTTAAACATTTCAACAGAATACAAGGACTTCAACAGAATACAAAGACTTAAAGTCTGAAGTCTCAAACGATTGCAATAAATTCATTGGAGTGGAAAAACTGATTGCAGTCTTTCTAAAGTCAAATTATAAGTCATTGCAAAATTCGAAGTAACAATCTCATGGTAAATTCTTTGAATGCAATCTTAAAGTTGAATTCAATAAATTTGTATCAATAATGATTGCACTCCTAAAAGATTGTATTCTTCTATTAGCATGCCGAAGGTTATTGTAGTTGAAAATTTAAATCTGTGATGCTTAAAGTTTCTACCTCATTTTACCCGGAATATTTAGTTCCAAAACCTTTTTCTTTTACTTTCTAAGCAAAACATGTACAACTTTAAAACGGAAGCGGAAATTCACATAAATAACTAATTCCACCAATTTTATGGAGCCTTTTTAAACTATATAAACCCCTCTAGCCTAAAGGATACTTTATTTTAACCTTGAAGTCCAAAAAATATTCATCGATCCACAACTTCGAATAAATAAAAAAAACACACAAGGTAATAATTTTAAGGTGTTTAAATAAATCGACAACTTATAGGTCTATCGTATATGGAGCCTTGAATCCCAACCAAACGAGGCAATGTGTTAAGTTGGCGCTGTTTGTTATATTGGTTTATGGATACACTCCTGTGATGGCAGCAACAGTGGTCTGGTCCTAACCATATCTTAGACCAACCAACAAGACAAGAAGACACTCTTGTGTACATTTGAGAACGTTTTGTTTTCATCGACCGCACCTCCTCACTCACAAGTCATATCCTTATTCTGCCTTACCGCCCGACCGACCAAAATACACCTACCCTAACATATGTCTAAACCTATACCCACGTCATATATGTACAGTACATCCCCCAAAAGGAATTTATTTATTTATAAATTTGTGCCTTTGTTTCTCATCCATCCGTCCAATGGCTTTGGAAAATAATAAGAAGAAATATTTGGGGAACCCTTGAGATTAGGTTTGGAATACCTTCAACCTATATAGTTAGTTATTTTTCGTTGTTGTTGTTCTTGCTTTAGCTTGTCTTCCTTATATTTCGTTTGAATTGTTTTAGTTTATATGTTTCTGGTTTTGTTTTTATTTTTTTCCTCACTCACCAACCCCCACTCCTCGAAAAAAAAGTAAGGATAAAGGAGGTAGGTTAGGTTTATAGTATATATTCTGTCGTGGTGGATTGCCTCGTGGTCATGAGGAATCTCTTTTCAATTCTTTTTTTCTCGGTTCAGTTCGGTTGGTAAATTTATTTTCTATAAGCAAAGTCATATATCAAATTTTCAATTTTCTCAAAAATGAAATAGAATGCTCTCCTGGCATGTGTCAGGCCGATGGGTCACAAGACTATCACAAGGTGAGCGGCCTTGTACCCTATGCTGCCCTGGCTAAGATCTTTTTGGTTATTTCTTTTTCATTTTGTCTCTGTTTTGTTTGTAAAAGCCAATGAGACACATGTTTTTGTTGCAAAGTTTGTTCTTTAGGCCTATAAGCTCCCTGATCCCTAAGTGCCCCACGAGGGATTTCAGAGTGAAACAAAATAAAATAAGAAGAAATTCGTTTGATTTTTATTTTCACATCATATAATAATTCATGTGCAAATAAAAAAAGCAAGAAAATAAAATAAAAAACCTAATGAGGGATGGATGATGTGAGGATGAACAACAAATGACGTAGAGCCTTCTTTGTAAAATCATATCTCGTCCTTAAAAAAAACCTCCTCTTTCATTGCACAAGGGTATACCTATCTAACCTCTAAGAAGAGAAGCAGAGGAGCAGAGCAGAGTAGAAGAGGGCACGTTTGACGAGATGCTTCGACCTCGGTTAAGGAGGTGTGGAAAGGTCTTGTGTTGTGTTGTGTTTGATATACATATTCTTTTTTATTGCAATATGAAGATAAATAAACAGAATTTTTTGAGGGCATCAACAAATAATTCTGTTTGCAAGGTTTCAAATTGACAAGTCGCAGGAGCTTTTGTGTATACTTTTTCTTTCTCTATTAATCTTTGAAATAGGTATATTCAGCTTCACCTCATTCTTAAACTGTCTCGTCTCGTCTTGTTTCATTTCGTTTAGTCTGCTCCTGCTTCAAAGAATTATAAGTACAATGAAAACGCTTGACTCTGATGTGACAACAAGGATATTTTAATACTCCTTTTCAAAGAATTTATATATAGAAAATATAAAAATGAAAATTTTTGAAAACACATTTTTCTAATACAAAATGATCTAATACACCCTCAAACGAAGAATGAAGAATGAAGCCCCCCAAAAATATGAAAAAGAAATAGAAATGCTGAATTATGCTTAAATAATCACATGAATATAGAAAGTTGAAAGCAATGTCCAGGAAATATATAGAATATCCTTTATTTTCTTTTGACTCAATGGATTTCGTTTTGTCCGTCATCGGTTGGTCCTTGGTCAATCCTTGTGGCCGAAGGATTTAGTTTTGAAAAATAAATAATATAAAACAAGATGAAGAGAAATCTCGTCATTTGATATCACATATCTGCAGATCTTCTAACTTTGTTGATAGATTCTTTTTTCTTTTCATTTGTTGTTGAGTTAGAAGGAGAATATCCTTTCCTCCTGTCTATGTGCACAATCATGAGAGCAAAAGGAAATATCCTACTACATATTATTTATATATTTTTATACACTATCCCTGGTGTATGAATTGACAACAAAACGACAGAAGCAATATTACTCGACATTTCAGTATATTATTCTATTGAAAGAGAAAAATGTTTTTCCCATTTTTGGAGTAGGTTCCTTTTGGGATGAAATCCTTCTATAAACGTTCGTTAAATGTACTCGTACCTCTTATATACGAGTATGGCAGATACAAGATGAGGACAAGGACAAGGAGTGGTTCGAGTGGTTTTCTACTATAGAGGCTAGACGAAAGGAGAACCTTTTCTAGGATCTAGAGAGAGTGTGTGTGATGATGTTATAGGTACTTCCTGTCTTCCTGGGTTTAAGAATAGGAAAAGAAGGATGTACGGGTCTTCTATTGCCATCCGATTCGAATGCCCATCACCATTTTGCCACCAACATTAGAACATAATCACGACGTTTATAATACGTTTCCATTGCCGGAGATTCGTATAATGAATAGAAAGCCACAAATAACAATACTCTAGCTTTGTATATCCTGTTTTTCTTTCTTGTTGTTGTTGTTGTTGCTGTTGTTGTAGATGGGTCCTCTTGAAATGAAATTGGTGCTTGTTGAAGTTAAGACTCCTTTTCATGTGGCGCTTTTTGTATCACAAAAACAGAATGTTGACAAGGATAAATAGTGTCCATTTTGTTGGGATTTAAAAATAAGGAAAAATAAAAAAGGAAGAAAATACCTCACGTTGTGTATAGGATTTTTCCTTTCTATGCGTTTGCAGTCTTGTATCGTTTCAATGTTAGGAAGCCACCTATCTTCTACTGCTCCTATTTAATGAAAAGTATCTCTATATACCTACATACATCTACTTAGAAGTATACAATGTATATAGAAGTTGGAATTGAGAGGAAGAAAATGTTTGTCTAATCCATATTGGGTTATCCTGGAATCGTATTTAATTTCAAGACTCTTTTTAATGACTCAAGAATTAAATGTGATAAAGTCCGTCTTTATTTGATTTCTCTTTGTTATTTGATTTTTTTATTTTATTGTTGTTTTGTTTGTTTTCTTATTTTTTATTTTTTTTTTTCATTTTGTTTGCCTTGTATCCGTCCGTTTATATAGGATTGGATAGGAAACGAAGACATAACATTTATTGTTGTTTGTTTGTCTTTTTTTTTTAATTTTTGAAAAGTTAACGATGGTAGTTGGCTACAGAGAAATTGAAGAAAGTAAAATTTTTAAGTGCCTATCATAAGGTTTAAAATATTGTTATGCTACTAAGAGGAAAATAGGTTGTTGTTTTTATTTTTATTTCAAGGACAACCATTATGACCTTTCGGAAAAGTCAGGTCGAAGGGTGGAGTAGAATTTCACTTTTGAAATTTTTGTTGAATTTCTGATATTTAAAGAATTTAATTTGGTAGCATCTGTTTCCTCCAATTAAGGTTTAATTTAACGTGTTGGACACTTTTTTGGATATCCAAGTTTTTCAGGAATATATTGAAAAATATTCAAGAAATGTGACTTTAAAGCTTTGTAGTTATATCTAACTAAAAATTAAGATTACTGTTAATAATAACATAGCTCTTGGAGGCAGGTTTTAGCTGGAAACTCCTGCATCTGAAAGAAAAAAAACCAGCTCATTTAAAAAAAAATTATTTTCTGGTAATAGCAAATGCAACTGGATTTCTTGACTTCTGATGATCCTAAGACATTCTCATCTTGCCTTTACAAGGTCTTAGTATTAAAACGATATTTGTGGACTGGGATGATGAAAACCCTTTCTAAGGCTCAAAGGAGGAGTGCAGTAGTCAGTGTCTACCGATTCCCTCAGTGTCTGAGGGAATCAATTTCGTTGTGTTGCTGTGACCATAAGGTTTTGACAACCAGTTTGATTCCTTCAGCCTAGTAGCGCTGCAGGAAACTATGTATTTAATAAAAAGGTCCATTGGTAGAAGATCCAAAATAACGTTTAAGGCGTAGGTTCGGCAAGTACGCATGGCCCCTGTGGTGCCCACGCAAGCTGTTCTCTGAACCTTCTTTAGCTTATCAATATTATAGGCTTTGCTAAGAGCAGGCCACCACACAATCGACCCATATGTTAAGATTGGACGTACTACGGCTGTGTACGTCCATAAAATCATCTTCGACTGAAGTCCCCACTTTTTGCCGAAAGTTTTGCTGCAGGCGTAGAAGGCAACACAGGCCTTCTTAACCCGTACTTCAATATTTAGTTTCCAGTTTAGTTTAGGGTCGAGTATAACTCCTAAATATTTTGCACGGGAAGAAAATGATAGGATTTGACCGTTGAGTCGAGGTAGCGTGAAGGGCGGTACTTTAGTTTCGGTGGTAAAAGCCAACAGTTCAGTTTTACTTTGGTTTACTCCTAGTCCACAACTAGTGGCCCAGTTGCTACCTTTCTTCAAAGCTGACTCCGTGATTTCACTAATCACAGAGGTGTACTTTCCTGACACCAATAGCACCAAATCATCTGCGTAGGCTTCCGCCTTGACTCCACATCTCTCTAATTTAACGAGAATTGTATCAATGACCAGAAGCCATAGAAGAGGCGAAAGGACACCACCCTGGGGTGTTCCCCTTCTCACGTATTTTGTTGCGATTGTATTGCCTCGAGTGGCTCGAATCTTCCTACTACTGAGCATGGAAATAATCCATTCTCGAATGATGTCTTCTACACCAAACTTAACGAGTGATTCTTCTACGGCTCCAGTAAGGACGTTGTTAAAAGCACCTTCTATTTCTGAGAAAGTGGCAAGAGTAAATTCTTTATAATGGACTATTTGTTCTATAGTACGCACTAACTCATGGAGGGCAGTCTCCGTAGATTTGCCCTTAAGATAAGCATGCTGAGAGCTTTCTAAAGGTCGTCCAACTAGGATTTCTCTTATATGGTAATCAAGAATGCGCTCCAAGGTTTTAAGCACAAAAAATGATAAGCTTATTGGTCTGAAATCCTTCGCGGGTTCGTGACCTCGCCTGCCCACTTTCGGGATAAAAACTACTTTGACCTGTCTCCATGACATGGGCACATGTTTGAGAAGGAGGCATCCTTTGCAAATTTGTTCCAGCCATGGAACTGCCACATCATGCAACTTTTGAAGCATAACTGGCAGTATGCCATCCATGCCTGGGGATTTATATGGAGAAAAAGTATTTGTAACGAATCCTATAGATTTTACCCTTCACTGTTTAAGTTCACACTATGAACTATAGTCTACAGGAAGCTATCACCTGTAACGAATCCTATAGATTTCACCCTTCATCCTTTAAGTTCACACTATGAACTATAGTCTACAGGAAGCTATAGTCCAGTCCTGTAAGCAGGAATGAAGGGTGTTCCGGTATCTCTCTGGCTGGCATGCTTGAAATGGGCTTAGCTCGTCGGAAATGGCTGGGTTCTTGCCAAGGGATACCAAAACGTGTGTTACGTAAAATCATGCCGAGTTGTAGGTATAAAAACACAGATAATACAAAATAATTATGATCAAAAAAAAATTTTAGGACCCTAAATTCATCCTTAAGAAAAACAAACGAATTACTATTCGAATTTCGACAAATTGAAAGGATTGATAGCGAAAGAAATTTCAAGTAACAACCTCAGAGAAGGAAGGACTCGATGTTATGTCCATATGAGGTATATACATCCCACCCACGCATCACTATAATGTGGTACGACCTTGGCTACTGCTACCTCGATGTCGTTTGCAGTAACCCCCTAACTTCATATGTGGTGACTTACCGAAGGTTATCTGAAATGGTCACATTTACCCTATGAATATTATTTAGCAATCCATGAAATTACTGACTCGTAAAATTCATCTCTTTATCAATTTAAAGTCATTAATTTTTTTAAAACGTTATAAATTTAATTTTATTTTACAAAAAAAGTAAATAAAATATGCATACATAAAGGAGAGAAAAAAAACTAGAATCTAAAGAATAAAAATGAGCTAAAAATAATAATGTGCAATTAGGATGAAAAGTCTATGTCTAAATTTTATGTTATTGTATGTGTTTTATAAAACTATTAATATAAATGTATTGTTTTTGTATTCGTTTTTAATTTCTTCTTTTTTTTTTTTTTATTTCGCTGTCTCTTTGCATTCGTTTATTCGTTTATTTTTAGGATTATTTTAGGTGAATTAATTAAGCACATTTATTTCTATTTTGATAACAAAAAGCCTACTTTTAGACAATATATTTTTTCTTTTATTTTCCTATTGCCTACTTTCAGGCAAACTTTCTTGTAATTTCAGTTTTTTTTTTTTGTTTTCAAACTATGTATGTATTGAGTGTATATGTTTCAAAGCAATTTCCAACAATAAAATTCACGATCAAATTTAAATAAGCAAAAATCACTTACCGAGCTTTTCAAATTTATGGAATTATAAAAAATGTAACCTTGTTGTTATTGTGGTGATCAATGGATTTTGTTTTTGTTGTTTTAGCCGTCGAGGTGGTGCACCGCTTCGAGGATAAGCATACAATCCAAAGTAATGGTCGTGGAACGAATAATGTGTACCTATTTTCAATGAGATTTAAATTTGATTGAATTTAATATATTGAAAAATTGCTTTAATTTTCTTTTTAATTTGATTTAATTACTTTAGTTTAATTGATTTTTTTTTCTTTATATTTTTTTTTTTGATTTAAGTTTGATATTTTGTTTTAAAATTTTAATTTTTTTTTTACTTTAGTTTCTCTAATTCTTACATATTATGTAATGACATAAACACAAAAAAAAATGCAACAATAAGATAATAATAGATAACATAAAATTTGATAACCTGGTACTTAGCTTTTGAGATGTTTTGATTGAATTCTGGACTTTGTTGGTAAATGGAGTATGGTGGTCGTATATACTTGCTGTTAGATTTTTGTGCGTGTGTGGAAGGTTGTATACTGCTGCTGTTATGAATGGTGTGAATGTGGATGGTTGTCTGATTTTGCTGTTTCTGTTGTGCACTTTTGCTGATGTGGTCGTACGATTTTGCTGATGTGGATGAATGGACTGTGTGGATGGTTGTATGATTTTGCTGGTTTTGGTGTGTGTATGCGGATTTTGGGTGCGGATGATGGATGTAATGTGGTTTTTGGTGATACCTGGTTGGATGTTCTTGTTGTTGCGGATGGATGGATTGATGGATGGTTAATTTGACCTCTTGGTTGTTGTTGGTGTCGAGTGATGGTAGATGGTCGACATAGTTTCGACGATGATTTTCTTGGCTTTACGGGTTTTTCTTTGACCAAATGTTTTAGTGGCGTTTCTATTTTACCTGAATCTCGTCAGCCCTTAAAATTCCTGGTCCCTCGTGGCGACTAGACTATGAGTCTTGTTGATGACTTTTCTTTTTAAAAAAAACAATATTAGAAAAGATTTTTTTTTTTTTTGATTATTATTATTTCACATTTTTCTTTCATTCTTTCACTGTATTATATCTGTACCTTTTTTTTTTTAAAAAAATGTGATGTTAATGATGTTAATGATGTTATTGGTTTTACTCTTAATTTTTCTGTTGCAGGTATAACTTCACTTTAAAATTTTTTTTTTTTTACTACTTTTTCTTTAAAGCTTACACTGTGGTATTATCTCTTCGCGCACCAGGAACCAAATGAAAGATTTGTCCTGGCCTTTTTCAGCTTTTCCATTGTCGAAATTATTTGACGAAACTGGGCATTTAAAGATGGAAGTGGATCCGGTCTTTGTTTTTTTGCTTTTTTGAACCCGATATTTTATTTAGAAAAATCCAATTGTATTTCAAGATTGAATAATGGATTTTTCTTCACATAAGTGTGATATAATTTAATAATTTTGGTCAAAATTCTTGAAATCTAAGAAACACGCAAGACCATACGTTACCAATACAACGATTTTCTTTGTATTAGTTACCGATCACGATTCCTTTTTAATTATTCTCTTTTGTTTTTCTTTTAATTCCTACATCCTTAAGGTTGCTCCTTCAAGTGTTTTGCGTTATACTTTCATTTTTGATTTTCTTTCGATGTCCTTGACCATGGTCTTGTGGTCTCGAGATGGATCCCATCATCCCTACCATCAGACTCCTCGGGTTCAAATCCCACTTCTTCCATTTTTACATTTTTTTCTTTTAACAATTCTTAAACCCACTCCTCATCCTTCACGTAAATTTCTTTCCCTTTTTTTTTTTATTGTGAATTGTGTTCGTCATAATCATTATCGTTATACGACGATCTTTAACTACAATATTTAAATGCATTTAAAAAAACAAAACAAGTCCGAAAAGATGTCACCCTGAAAGTATGCATCAACCTACTAGCTTCTACAAAAACCTTTTCATTCACATTTCCAAACTGTTATACAATCTCATACATTGCTTCATCATACCAAATTAAACAACAAACAATATTGGGACACGCTTGCGTATTCGCAATTTCAATTTTTAATTATCTATGTATTTCATTTCTATTTAAAAATGTCATTTCTCACAAACCTGCTTACTTTTCCGAAAGGTAATGAGGTAAAAGGAACAGGAAAGAAAACAGAAAAAGAAAAGAGACTCATGCACAGACTGACTGCCGGGCATATGAGATATGACCTTTATCGTCGTATGTCCTTACAGTGGTATATTCCTACTCGTTTTCCATTCATGTCTTCTAGTTCGTACAGGTTGTTTCCTATAACCTTTTTTATTCTCATTTTCAGAAATTTCGGAGATAACTTAGCGCTAATTTTCTTAGATGCGTCACTCAGAATAAAATTTCTTCTGAAAACTACTTCACCCACGGAAAATTTGATAGCTTTACTGCGAGTATTATACGCGTTCTCATATTTGGTGTGAGCATTTGCTAAGGATTCTTTAATATGTGAGTGTAAAATGTTCATTTGTGATGCTTTTGACAATGTTTTAATCTCGGAATTATTAAGAGCGTTGAGATCTTTCAGAAGTTTGTAATCAGCACCATGTTCAACCATTGGTTGGCCAAACAATGCCTCGTATGGCGATACACTTGTAGCTGAATGTATTGTTGTGCGGAGAGCGCACGCGATTGAGGGGAGATGTAAATCCCAATTACGTTGGTCTTGATCGATGTAAGCTCTAACTGCTGCTAAAATTGACCGATTTACTCTCTCGCTTGCGTTAGCTTGAGGGGAGTAAGCTGCGGTTTTAACATGATTAATTCCAAACGAAACCATGAGCTTTTCAAATTCCTTGCTTGTAAACTGTTTTCCGTTATCGGAAAGAATTGTTTCCGGTACACCAAACAGACATAAAACATTTTCAGTAAGAAACTTTATTACCGTTTCCGAAGTAGCTTTTCTCAAAGGCTGAATTAAGACAAATTTCGTTAGTTGGTCTAAAGCAATAACAATATGTGTGTTTCCCGTTTTCGAGCGAGGGTAAGGACCTAAGAAATCAATGTATAGCATTTGAAATGGCCTCTCTGCTGTAAAGGCTTTTCCCATTGGTGGTCTAAGGGAACTGTTCGGTGCTTTACATGATTTACAAACATCACATCGTGCAATGTATGCTTTCACCTGTGTAGCCATGCCAGGCCAAAAGAAACGAGTACGTAATCGGTACAAGGTTTTCGATATACCACCATGCGATGCTCTTGGCGGCCGATGAGCCAATCCTATCAAACGATCGGTTAAGGCTTCCGGAACCCAGAGCTTCCAAATAAGGTCATCCTCCAATGGATTACCTGTGCAATGTTGGACCCTCTTATAAACGAAATTGTTCGATACTTGAAGATCCGGTAGCTGGTTCTTTTGGTTTCTGACTGTGTCAGTGATCTTTAAGTATTCCTCACATTGAAAACTGGGGTCTTCAAGATCTATGTGCAGCGCGTCAAAGTCTTCGTTCCCAACCGAAACATCGTGGTCCAGTGCTTCTATTTCAAATGCCCTCGATAGAGCATCAGGGACAACGTTCTGTGAACCTTTCCGATGTTCGATTGTGAAGTCAAACCCTTGAAGCTTCAGGCTCCATCTTGCCAAACGACCGCTTAAGTCCTTTTGACTCATCAGCCACTTTAAACTTGCATGATCGGTGATTATCTTAAACGCTTGACCTTCCACGTATGCTCGAAACTTTTTAACTCCGACCACTGCTGCTAAGCACTCGCGTTCCGTTACGCTATAATTGCGTTGTGCCTTATTCAGTTTCTGTGAATGGTAATATATAGGTTTTTCGTTACCTTCATCGTCGAGTTGACAGAGAACACAGCCAATGCCTGTGTTTGAAGCGTCGCATAGGATTATAAATTCCTTACTAAAATCTGGGTTGATTAAAACAGGATCAGAAGTCAATGTCGCTTTTAAGTTTTCGAAAGCTTTTACAGCTTCTACTGTAAATTCGAATTTCTTTCCTTTCTTCAAACAATCCGTAAGCGGACTGGCCAAAGTTGAAAAGTCTTTGACGAATCTTCGGTACCAGCCTGCCATTCCTAAAAATCGTCTGACCTGTCTTGGTGTCTTAGGAACTGGAAAGTCAACTATTGCCGAAATTTTTTCCTGATTCGTTTTAATACAACCATGGCCTACTACGTAACCTAAAAATTTCACTTCCTTAAAACAAAATTTGGACTTTTGAACGTTAATAGTTAAACCTGCCTGCCTAAGTCTATCTGCTAACACTTTCAAGAGTTTTATATGGTCTTCGAATGAGCTTGACACTACTAGTAAATCATCTACATATGGGAATATTTGTTCTCGCAATTCAACCGGTACAACTTTATCTATAACTTCACACATTGTCTGACACGCGTTTTTAAGGCCAAATGGCATGACCTTGAACTGCATTAATGGTCTACCTGGAACCGTAAACGCCGTTTTTTCCCTTGATGACTTCTCCAGAGGGATTTGCCAAAACGCGTCCTTCAAATCGATGCTTGAAATCCAACGAGTATCTGGAAGACGAGATAGCAAACCCTCTATATGAGTCATTGGATACGCATTTCCCTTCGTCTTCGCATTAACTTTCCTGTAGTCGAGGCAAAGTCGATTCTTTCCTGGCTTCCGAACCAGAACTACTGGAGAACTCCATGCACTAGAACTCTCTTCTATAATACCTAACTCTAGCATACGATCCAACTCCTCATACATCAGTTTTTGCACTGCTGGAGAAATCGGGTAAAAACGTTGTTTGATTGGCTCTGCATCTCCCGTATCAATTTTGTGTTCCGTCAGTGAAGTTTTCCCAAGGCCTAAAATAGCAGAAGATGGAAACATGTTGATGGTTTTCCTTAATGTTTCTGACTGCACAACCGTCAATTCATGGGCATTCGGATCTAACTCTTTTGACGTCGTTGTGTTCAGCGAAAGCTCTGAGATGAGGCCAGGGGCTATATTAAAATCTTTCCAGAAATTTATACCAAGGTATAAATTCTGTTGAAGAGATGGTACAATATATAAGTACAATTCTTTCTCGATACCTTTGTAAGAAATCTTGGCCAAGACTTTGCCTACTATAGCCTGATTCTTACCATCAGCGGTTCTTATGTTTTGAGATATTTTGCTGTACTCTATGTTTTTCTTGCGTAACATATCAACACCTCCTGCTCCCAAGCAACTAATACTTGCTCCACTGTCAAGCAAACCTTGCATCTGTTCGTCAAAAATTTTCACTGTAGCATATGGTCTAGGATCTTCCGCATTATACAATACCGAAGCTTCTATCGCTTTGAACTCTTGTTTCTTAATTTTGAATTTTTGTCTAAGTTTCGTCACCTTTTCAGAGACGGGTGTCTTCGCTTCAGTATTGTCAAAAATTCTATTCCTAACTCTATAATAGTTTTCTAATCTCTCGTGTAAGGTTTTTCGAGGTTTGTCAGGTTTTTGAATTTTGTCTGTTTCTATTGTCTTTGGTCTATGTCCGGGTTTTAGAATTAAAATTGGATGTGTTGGTTCATTTGTAGTTTTTGTTCGAATCTGTGATTCAAAACAAATGATTGGGTTAAAAATGTCTCTTTTATGTCCAGGTTCTAATTTTTCGAACAGTTTGCCTTGGACATGGGACTGTTCTTCACCTCGTTTCCCGAACAACGCGGGCATTGCGGTACGGTAGTGTTTTCATATCCACATTTATAGCAAAAAAGATTTCTTTGCGGCACTTGGCAATCGAAGTAAGTGTGTCCTTTTTCTTTGCAATTGAAACATACGAGGTTTCGAACATCCCTACCTGAATTGAAGGCTTCTATATTTGGATCAATCAAACTAACTTCGTCTGTCTCTATTTCGGAAACGTTCCTTCGGTTTGTTAAGGGTTGCTGGAACTGCGGTTTGAAACTTCTAGATGAACTCGAGTCTTGAGAATTATTTAAGTATTTTTCAATTTTTCTACAAACGTAGACCATTTCAGGTAAACTATTTGTATGAAAAGTTATTAGCAATTCGCCTATGCGTCGTTTGACATTCAGTTTTAATAACTCTACAATCTCTTTAGGTTGTTTCGGTACTCGTAATCTATGGTTCAGTTGTTGTATCGCAGTATAAAAATCATCGAAAGATTCCGAAGACTGTTGTCTTCGATCGAAAAGTTTTCGAGAAAGCTCGGAGTCCGTTTCCAAACTACGATATTGCTCTATTAAAGCAGTTTGAAGCGCGTTCCAATCTGCAGTTGGGTTTGCGTTTATATAAACCCAAAACCAACTTTCAACTGGCTCTGCCACAAAGTGATGAAAGTTCTGAACTATCTCTTCCCAACAAACGTTATAACTACACCTCACCCTATTCAGTCTAAAAAGGAAGTCATCAACCGTCATTCTTTTCCCATCAAATTTCAACCCCCATTTATGGAAATTATGGTATCGTTTTGTCGGTGGAAGTGCCTGAGCAGGTTGGTACATACTTTCTACAGGATCATTCAAGGACATGTTGTTAAGCTGTCTCAAAAATTCATTTGCATTCGAAGAATGATTCTCGCCATGATGATGGGCTGTAGAGTCATGCTGTGGACGATCATCTCTCGTTGAACTATGCGGTGTGGTTGGGTTGATTGGTGGAAGACCGTCAGTTCGCTCTCTTCTAGGTTGGGTACTTCTAGGTACTGAAGATTCTCCCCGTTCCGCACTATACCTTTCTGGAGTAACTGCTGACAATGTCCTACGCACTATATTTGCAACCTGTTCTTCTAGGTGAACCCTATTTCGTTCTGCCTCCGCCCTAAATAACTCCATATATTTTGCGCGATTTATCCCTATTGCTGCCGTTACCACTTGCTCAATATACCCTCCTATAACCTGATCTTCATCACACTCATCTTTGTCGTCGTCAGCATCCAATTGTGTGTCTCTATTTTCAAGAGAAATCCCAAGGTTTAAACTTCGAATCCTTCGTTCCGCTTGAGTCAACAAAGACTCCGCACCTTCTTCGGATTCTACTTGATGTCTACCTGTCGGTAGTTGCACTCCATTCAACGAATCTCTGTCATTTCCTTCCGTTGTGCTGTTGTGTTGATCCGTCACATTTTCAGCTTGATTTCCCGCACCTCTATTCGTATTACTACGCAAAGCATGTATCTTTCTGTACTTTCCTAAAGTCAGTCTTCGTTCATTACCCATCTTTACCTCTGTCAATGAATTATATCCAAAAACAAATAAAAAGAATTGAATCTAGGATTAAATCTAACTAATCCGACCCTGAAGTTTTGAATTCAGACACTCTTTAAAAATTCTACGAACTATCAAAACATAAAGAAAGCAAACAAAAATACAGAAAGCAAAAAAAAATCCTTATAAAATTAAACTATCTATTACCACCAAAAAACTTCAATTCTGTTTTGTAAATTCAGAAAGAAAAATATGATAGATTTTTAAAGAAAATGTTTCCAATGTCAAAGAAAATCATAAATAAAACTGGTAATGAGAAGTGTCTTCAAGAATAATTCATTATCTTAAAGAATTTTGAACTTCACAAATAAAAAGAATAAAAGAATGTTCACCAAAAAAAATATAATCAAGTTATATATAAAAAAATATACTGTAAAATATCAATATATGTATATATAACATAAAGAAAATCGAAATTAAATTTTTGTTTTATCAATCATAATGTGTAAGGGTAAATGTGCCAAATCAAAACCTTTTCATTTATTTATCATAAACTTAGGTTTATCACCACTTTTCTTCTCCAGGATGCTCTCTCTTTTCCTCTCTCTCAATCCTATTAAATTGCTAAAATTCAAACAATCACCATCGAAAGAAAAATAAGTCAGATTTGTAAATTTTTTGTTTTTAATTTATTGAAAGGTTAAAAGTACTCGCTACTAAAGACTAGTTCTATGACTTTATATTTTCAGGACGAGCACTTATAATTTCTCTTCAAATTTCTCTTTCCAAATATCAAAATTCAACGGCAAAAAAAATCAGATCAAAACAATCCAAAATTCGGATTAAATTTAACAAATGAACAAAGTATTGTCTATACTTAACGAATTAACCACTATAACTACATTGAGCGCTACAGACTGAGCAGCGACACAATCATCCACTCACTGGTCGTCAACTGTTAGCTACAATGGATTCATCAAATGTTAATTAACAAAAAAAATATCGAAAATCGAAAAATACAAAAAAACATTTTTTTCTTCCTTTGGCATATTCTTTTTCTTTTCTATAAGGACGAATTCGGGCTCCACGTTGGGCGCCACCTGTAACGAATCCTATAGATTTCACCCTTCATCCTTTAAGTTCACACTATGAACTATAGTCTACAGGAAGCTATAGTCCAGTCCTGTAAGCAGGAATGAAGGGTGTTCCGGTATCTCTCTGGCTGGCATGCTTGAAATGGGCTTAGCTCGTCGGAAATGGCTGGGTTCTTGCCAAGGGATACCAAAACGTGTGTTACGTAAAATCATGCCGAGTTGTAGGTATAAAAACACAGATAATACAAAATAATTATGATCAAAAAAAAATTTTAGGACCCTAAATTCATCCTTAAGAAAAACAAACGAATTACTATTCGAATTTCGACAAATTGAAAGGATTGATAGCGAAAGAAATTTCAAGTAACAACCTCAGAGAAGGAAGGACTCGATGTTATGTCCATATGAGGTATATACATCCCACCCACGCATCACTATAATGTGGTACGACCTTGGCTACTGCTACCTCGATGTCGTTTGCAGTAACCCCCTAACTTCATATGTGGTGACTTACCGAAGGTTATCTGAAATGGTCACATTTACCCTATGAATATTATTTAGCAATCCATGAAATTACTGACTCGTAAAATTCATCTCTTTATCAATTTAAAGTCATTAATTTTTTTAAAACGTTATAAATTTAATTTTATTTTACAAAAAAAGTAAATAAAATATGCATACATAAAGGAGAGAAAAAAAACTAGAATCTAAAGAATAAAAATGAGCTAAAAATAATAATGTGCAATTAGGATGAAAAGTCTATGTCTAAATTTTATGTTATTGTATGTGTTTTATAAAACTATTAATATAAATGTATTGTTTTTGTATTCGTTTTTAATTTCTTCTTTTTTTTTTTTTTATTTCGCTGTCTCTTTGCATTCGTTTATTCGTTTATTTTTAGGATTATTTTAGGTGAATTAATTAAGCACATTTATTTCTATTTTGATAACAAAAAGCCTACTTTTAGACAATATATTTTTTCTTTTATTTTCCTATTGCCTACTTTCAGGCAAACTTTCTTGTAATTTCAGTTTTTTTTTTTTGTTTTCAAACTATGTATGTATTGAGTGTATATGTTTCAAAGCAATTTCCAACAATAAAATTCACGATCAAATTTAAATAAGCAAAAATCACTTACCGAGCTTTTCAAATTTATGGAATTATAAAAAATGTAACCTTGTTGTTATTGTGGTGATCAATGGATTTTGTTTTTGTTGTTTTAGCCGTCGAGGTGGTGCACCGCTTCGAGGATAAGCATACAATCCAAAGTAATGGTCGTGGAACGAATAATGTGTACCTATTTTCAATGAGATTTAAATTTGATTGAATTTAATATATTGAAAAATTGCTTTAATTTTCTTTTTAATTTGATTTAATTACTTTAGTTTAATTGATTTTTTTTTCTTTATATTTTTTTTTTTGATTTAAGTTTGATATTTTGTTTTAAAATTTTAATTTTTTTTTTACTTTAGTTTCTCTAATTCTTACATATTATGTAATGACATAAACACAAAAAAAAATGCAACAATAAGATAATAATAGATAACATAAAATTTGATAACCTGGTACTTAGCTTTTGAGATGTTTTGATTGAATTCTGGACTTTGTTGGTAAATGGAGTATGGTGGTCGTATATACTTGCTGTTAGATTTTTGTGCGTGTGTGGAAGGTTGTATACTGCTGCTGTTATGAATGGTGTGAATGTGGATGGTTGTCTGATTTTGCTGTTTCTGTTGTGCACTTTTGCTGATGTGGTCGTACGATTTTGCTGATGTGGATGAATGGACTGTGTGGATGGTTGTATGATTTTGCTGGTTTTGGTGTGTGTATGCGGATTTTGGGTGCGGATGATGGATGTAATGTGGTTTTTGGTGATACCTGGTTGGATGTTCTTGTTGTTGCGGATGGATGGATTGATGGATGGTTAATTTGACCTCTTGGTTGTTGTTGGTGTCGAGTGATGGTAGATGGTCGACATAGTTTCGACGATGATTTTCTTGGCTTTACGGGTTTTTCTTTGACCAAATGTTTTAGTGGCGTTTCTATTTTACCTGAATCTCGTCAGCCCTTAAAATTCCTGGTCCCTCGTGGCGACTAGACTATGAGTCTTGTTGATGACTTTTCTTTTTAAAAAAAACAATATTAGAAAAGATTTTTTTTTTTTTTGATTATTATTATTTCACATTTTTCTTTCATTCTTTCACTGTATTATATCTGTACCTTTTTTTTTTTAAAAAAATGTGATGTTAATGATGTTAATGATGTTATTGGTTTTACTCTTAATTTTTCTGTTGCAGGTATAACTTCACTTTAAAATTTTTTTTTTTTTACTACTTTTTCTTTAAAGCTTACACTGTGGTATTATCTCTTCGCGCACCAGGAACCAAATGAAAGATTTGTCCTGGCCTTTTTCAGCTTTTCCATTGTCGAAATTATTTGACGAAACTGGGCATTTAAAGATGGAAGTGGATCCGGTCTTTGTTTTTTTGCTTTTTTGAACCCGATATTTTATTTAGAAAAATCCAATTGTATTTCAAGATTGAATAATGGATTTTTCTTCACATAAGTGTGATATAATTTAATAATTTTGGTCAAAATTCTTGAAATCTAAGAAACACGCAAGACCATACGTTACCAATACAACGATTTTCTTTGTATTAGTTACCGATCACGATTCCTTTTTAATTATTCTCTTTTGTTTTTCTTTTAATTCCTACATCCTTAAGGTTGCTCCTTCAAGTGTTTTGCGTTATACTTTCATTTTTGATTTTCTTTCGATGTCCTTGACCATGGTCTTGTGGTCTCGAGATGGATCCCATCATCCCTACCATCAGACTCCTCGGGTTCAAATCCCACTTCTTCCATTTTTACATTTTTTTCTTTTAACAATTCTTAAACCCACTCCTCATCCTTCACGTAAATTTCTTTCCCTTTTTTTTTTTATTGTGAATTGTGTTCGTCATAATCATTATCGTTATACGACGATCTTTAACTACAATATTTAAATGCATTTAAAAAAACAAAACAAGTCCGAAAAGATGTCACCCTGAAAGTATGCATCAACCTACTAGCTTCTACAAAAACCTTTTCATTCACATTTCCAAACTGTTATACAATCTCATACATTGCTTCATCATACCAAATTAAACAACAAACAATATTGGGACACGCTTGCGTATTCGCAATTTCAATTTTTAATTATCTATGTATTTCATTTCTATTTAAAAATGTCATTTCTCACATATTGAAGGCCCACAAAATATTTTCTCTGGTTATAAAGGAATTGACTTGCTCCACATGAGCTTCGTTTAGCTCTGTGGTTTCAAGCGGTTCGGGGTTATCACTCTCGCAACACGGAAAGTGCGTCTTCATCAGTAGCTTAAGAGATTCGGCTGGAGAGGCTGTCCAGGTTCCATCTTTCTTAGAAATTAAGGATAACAATGTTCCTTCGATAAAACTTTGCTGAGTCTTTCGGAGCCCTTTATGTCTTCGATTTATTGACAGTATTTTTAAGAGAGTCTTTGTACGGTTTTTAAAACTTATGTTTGTGGCAGATATTGAAAATTGTCCTCGTTATTTTCCTAAGACTGGACAGTTCTTCATTCCACCAAGAAGGAAGTGTTTTACGGCTATATTTAACTGGGCAAGAGACTCTTAAAGCTTAACTTATAGAAGTTTCAAAGGTTTTCACCTTTGATTCAAGGTCTCCTATCGATTCAGTGAGATTCGGTAAGTTGCTAAGTTTGGAATTAGAAATTTGACTGAATTTCGGTCAGTCAGTTCTTTTGGGATTTCTGTAAGGCGGAGGGTTTTTCGACTTGAAATTAATTTGAAAAAGAATCCTCTTGTGATCCGAAAACGAATTCAAAGGGGAAACTCTCCAATTCTCCACTAATAAATTACGGTTATTTACTAAAGTAACATCAAGCACATCCTCCCAACCATCATAATTTTCCGAGCTCGGAAAGACGAAAGTGGGAGTATTGCCTCTGTTACAAATGGTCATATTATTTTCAATAATAAAATCAAAAAGTGACTCACCTCGTTCATTGATCACAGAACTTATCCAAAGGGTATGCCGAACATTTACGTCGCCTCCGATCAGAAGGTTTGCCTTTTTGATGTTAGCTTTGGTTGATGGAGGTGATAGTGCATTTTGGGCAGAGTAAAAAGAGGCCAACAGCAAACCCTGTGTATTCTTATCTTCAAATCTGACAACTGTCGGATCGGGAGTGCTAAAATTTGTACATAAAAAACGTTTTAAATGTTTCCTAGCTAAAATAGAAGTTCTGGGATTACCTTGGTCTTCATCTGCGATTTTATAAAAGAGGTCGTATTGGTTGTCTTGGAGGCCTCGCACTTTGAGGCCGTTTATCCACGGTTCTTGGATAATGCCAATGTCGAAGTTTTCCTCCCTAAGAAAACTCTCAGATTATCTGAAGCGCACTTAGAGTGCTTCAGATTAATCTGGATGACCTTCAGCGAGTTTTTTATTTATTTTTAGCTGCAGAGCTGGGGCCCGGCAACTCGCTGGGGATCTCGACTCCGCTTATAACATCGTCAACCTCGACGTTGTCATCAGCTTTGTCGGTGTCTGTTCCCTGACTCTGCAGAATTTTAATTTTGGCATTCCTTACGCCAAAACTGAGTTTGTATTCGGCCTTTTCGAGAGCCCCTAGAATCTCCTCGCTAATCCTCAGAGGGTAAGAGGTCCTGGTCCTCTGCGGTTCTTCTGCCTTTACTACAGCCCAATCGTTCATGGGGACCAGCGGATTTTGCCTCTGAAGACCGCGGATCAGGTCCTGTCCGCTTGGCTTTATGCTTTTGAGCGGCAACCAAATGCGAGCCTACGGTTGTCTATTGATGTCCTAAGCTGGGATAAGCTTGAGCTTCAAGCCCTTACAGTCATTGCTAACCTTGGAAATGCTTTCACTAAGGAAATCGCTAGAAAACCTGTCCGCACACTTAATTACCCTATACCCCCTGAGCATCTCGCCAGAGTCAAAACTAGGGTAGGGGCCCTCACTGAGAGAGCTTGCCCTCGATAGAGTTCCACACGTTCAGCAGACCTTTGCTGTTTGTGGAGAGCTCATCCACAACTGCTACGTGGAAGTCATCCCTGACAACCTCACTAAGAATACACAGTTGCGCTGCTCCAGAAGTTGGTGCTTTCACTGGTTTTGTCCGGTCGTCAAGCTTGCTCTTTTTCTGAGACATGCAGATCTCTACCTGAGATCTGTTTCGCTTAACGGCCTTTTCTCGACTGATGAACACAACAACCTTCTGGTACTTTATTTTATCTTGGGCGTCCCTCTCATGAATCACTCCGGTTTTTTCTTTTTGGCAATCTTGGCAAGAATGTGCGAGCCCGTTTTGAAGCGGTTCCTGAGAAGAGCGCCTTCGGATGGTTTTTTGGTTCCTCGTCCGGTTTTGTATACGGTTTAGGAAGTATAGGAGTGCTATGATTAGCACTGCCTATACTTTCTGTGGTTTTGGGTTGCTCACAAGTGCTGGTACTACCAGCGCTAAATGAGCTCCTCTTCAAAGTCTCCTGGCTAAAGGCCAAGAGTTCATCCTCCAAGTCTGTGAAGGGTTCTACGTTCGTCATGTTTATTTCGTCCATTTTGTTTAAGTTTCTTGTATGTTGGTTCCACGAGTGGGTCGGAAAAAAGAGGTCAGCCCCGGCAGAGCCGACATACCGGGGTAAGGCAGAAGATAAGACGGACCCTGCCAAGGCATCCGAATGAGCTCGTTAGCGACTGGTTTGCCCCCCAGCCTTTCATTCTTCGGCACGGATTATGTAAGACGCTCACACCACCACTGAAATTAAGGACCCCGTATCTATGGTCAAATTGCATTGCTAATGCTTGCTACTATTAAGGAGTAGGAAACTTCAGCAATTCAACCTGACCTTATCTGATCTCCATCTTGACAACGTGCAAGACAACTGTGGTGATCATTACCGCCCGGCACCCACTGGGAGGGTTTGAAACGAGGATTTTTGCCAGGTACCATCAACATTAACTAGGAATGTTCTTGAAGTCATAAAAGAGTCGATAATTTTGACTATCCGAAAGGAGACTACATAGTGTGGCATTTGTGTACGGACGGGAATCATGGTTACGCGATAAAAAGCTTTTTGTAGGTCCGGTGACATAACTAGACTTTGTTTGGTTTCAGAAAGATTTTCTTCGAGTTTGTGCTCCAGCAAGTGATCAAGTGTATGTACTCCTCTGTTTTGTCTAAAAGCTAGTTTTCCTGAATGTGCCTTTTTATCTGCAAACCAACATATTTGTCCGCGATAATTTTTTCGAAAATTTTAGAGACAATGGGAAGCAGTGCGTTAGGTCGGTACTCATCGAAGCTGTAGCGATTTTGGAGGTTTTTAGGAATTTGCTTGAACAGAGCCATTTTTCAATTGTCTGGAAGAACATCATTCATTAAAATGTTATCTGTCTTGGCCTTATTTCACTTTCAAAGTACAATATGACCAACTGCTGAAAATTTGCCTTACTTTACTTTTGTATAGAGCAATTTTTTAAAATTGGTCTGATTTAACTTGACCTTATTTCACAGCAACGCAATGCTCAAAAACTTGCCACTGACATTGCGCTTTGATCTTCTAATTATGTCAATATCATCGGCAGCGTATCTGAATAATTGGCAGGACTTTAAAAGATTGTGCATCGAGTGGTGACAATTGGGTTTTGAACAATTCCTTCCAGAACGATGTTGAAGAAGTCGCAAGACGGTGCATTGCCTTATCTTAAACCTTTTTTGACATCAAAATCATCGGTTAGGTCTTTTTTACCTTTATGGGTCAACGTGCATTCGCCATCGTCATTCTGTCCAAAGGTACAAGTTTTAAATTTCTGCTCTATGTTATACCCTGCCTTGAAATCGATGAATAAAAATAAATATATAATGATCTAAATAAATTAAATTAAACAAGTTGGCGCAACAGTTCGTTGAGAACTAGTTCCTAGTGACTTACATCTCTCAACCATTCCTGTGTGCGAGTTCAATTATCAGGGATAGTGGGGACTTACAGTTTTAAGCCGATATCGAACGGCTAATTTGTGAAAGTGTTTTTCATGACAAGAATTACTCTTGGAGGATTTGTTTCTTTTACAAGATCTTGCGTAATGTAAAAATTTGGTCAATAATATGGACATTTAGGGTTCCTGAAGAATAGCTTCAAACGTTGACATAATACGGCATAAAAGATCTCATAGGAGATGTTCAGGAGACATTTGTTGTTGATGGAGTTCAAAAAGTCTCCTCTCTTGGGGATTCTGCAACCTATGCTGCGATTTCACTCATCGAGCAAGCTTTCTTCCGATCATAATTTGCGATGAAGTTGGTGCTTATTTATCCTTACCAAGTCATCAACTGTCGCTTCAAAGAATTCTTCAGCGATGTCGTCAGCTCCAGCAGCCTTGTATGACTTCAGATTAGATAAAGCTATCTTAACATATACAGGACTAATAAAACTCCTGTGGACAAGCACTACAATATGAAGTTAAACAAATTTTCCGGGCCATACGAGAAACAGAAATTTTTTGATATCGTCAATGTCTTACTCTTTTTCTGTTATTTTAACGGAATGCGCTCTAGCTAAATAGAAAGTTGTATTCCACCCTTCAAACGACGTAACCGCGTTTCTTGTGCTTCCAGAAATGGTTATCAGTATACCCTGGATTCAAATTTTAGTCCTACGGTCAAGTACAGATATTCGTTTTTGAACCGTAATAAGCGAATGTGGAATGCTTCACTATCCTTTTCATTTTCATCCTTTCGTTATTCAAAGTGAACTTATTTTATAACAAAAATCATTCCCGTAAACTCAAGCTATTTAAATACAATCTTATTCTCCTTAAATGCATTTATTTTTCGAAGAGCGGATTAAGACTTTGGGTCGTATTCGACAAGTGTTTTATGTAACATAATACTATGTCGTTATGAAATATGATAAACCAGTCAACTTTAGTGCTTTTAAGAAGCTTAATTGATTATGGACACCAAAATGATTCTTGAAACTGATAGTTCTTCTAAGTTACCAAATAAACCCTCAACTTCCAAAACTAATCCCGAAAATAAGGATTGAACCGATAAGTTTCCATCGATCGATCTTTAACTCAGTCTGAACTGCTGAGCACAACATTCAAACATTCCCTATTTAATTCTACCAAATTTTTCGTTTATGCAAATGAAATCGGTCTCATCATAAATTTTTAAGGTACTCGTTATTTTATTTTACTATATTGCTTTTAATCAGATCTTATATATAAACAGAAACACGCTTTAATAATAATTCCGCAATCTTCTTATATTCATCATAGAACATTCATTATCATCATAATCAACTTTATAAATGATGGATGAGAAGGATGCAGAGGTTGGGTGTTGAATTTTTAAATTCCCCTCAATCCTCATTCAAACGAAATTTCAAACTCATTAAAACAGTGTCTAGTCTATGATAATAATAATTTAAGTTTGTTTTTGATTTTAATCTTGCAAGTGGTGTTTTTGGCAGCTCATTCACAGATACATTATCTTAAACGAATCTGATTATCTACGTTATATCTTTTTGTATATCTTGTTCTCGAGATTACGTTTTACATGCAAAATGAAAAAAAAAATAGAATCCAAACCCCAAACCCTTAACACATGATGTACATATAAAGATATGCAAATATGAATACGAGTATTCTCTTAAATCTCCATATATGTATGTATGTAGTATGTTTGTAGGTTAGGTTTTGTATAAAAACCCCAGAAAACCAACAACTCTTGAATGTTGAACGTTGAACCCCTCGAAAAAATAACACGCTAAACTCTTTTATTAAACAAAACCTTAACTCGACACATGTAAATACTGTTGTCATACATATTTGATTAAGGGCCAACAAAACAAGGACTAAAGTAAAAAATTCCACAAATTCTTGTAAATGTATATGTAGATCTTTTTCCATAGATACATTTGTATATACAACTCCCTATAGTTAACATTATTATTGTACAAGTATCCATCTCTGTGCCTGGGAAAGTTCATATTCATATTTGGGTGGTTCTTGGTTGTTGGGGGGTGTTTAACTGTTTTCGATTTTTGCCAAACTAGCAAAAGTATGCCTGTTTTAATAGTTGGGGAAATAGAGTTGATAATTTGGCGAAGATTACTCGTAAGTCGCTTTTGAAATGGTTAAGTTTGATGTTTGAAGAAAGAAGATCAAGTGTATTGAATTACTGATGTTCTGGAAAAGGCAGTTGAACCAAAACAGTAATATTTCAAGATGTTGCTCAAGCCTTTGACAGTGTGTATCACTTGGAAATTGAGTAAAGCATAGGGACCTCCAATGCAGTACTACAAAATACTGAACTTATATCTTACCAAAATTATTCGGAACTAATTATGTAAAATTGAAGTAGGTGAACCACAAGGAAGTGTCCTAGGGCCAACATTATATCTTCTGTAGTCAATATACTCTCCAGTATCGTAATCTTCAAATTTAAATGGTAACAGAAGTGGTTAAAGAAAGTATGTATCACACAATCAGCGGCCAACTCTGAAATAGAGACTCGACACCTTTTAAACTTAAAATTCGAAGGTGAGAACCTTTTGGCACGAAAGCTCTCTGCACTTTACGCTATAATAATATCGTTGAAAGCATATATATCACGACTTAGCTAGATTGGAAAGTCGTGAAGCTGATTTTTTCAAATCCAAACAGATCGGACATCAGGTAGGTCATTAATAAAAATAAAGAACAGAATTGGACCTAAATGTCTCCCTTGCGGAACGCCAGAAGTAACAGAAAAGGGATGAGAGGTAATCGAATCAATTGAAACAAGATGACTGCGTCCTGTAATATAAGCTGTCAGCTATTTAAGCATATTGGAATGAAAACCTATCTTCACTAATTTTTTTAATAGAATTTTGTATAGGTAACGTCTACTTGGTAACCCTTTTCTTATAAATTGAAAATACAATTTGTGAAAATGTTTAAGTTGTTGAAAGTTGATCTACCGGATACAAAACCAAGAAAACCAAAGATCTGTTTTTTCAACACCTAACGAAACTTGAAAACGAAGTTTTTCTAGGTGCTTGATCAATAATTGTCACCATTGTACCAGTCCTGAAACCTCCTGGCTATGGGATAAAGCTTCAACTGATATTACAGGAGACGAAGACTTAGAAACAGAACACTAGTTGTTAGATAATGGGAGAAGGTACAACGTTGAATGGCTACAATCACAAAAGATCGCCAAATCCTTTTTCGAACGAGTTACAAGTAACCCCTCTTGAAGTTCTCTGCCACCAACACAATGTATCGAAAATCAGTGGAAATATTGCTAAGATCAGAGAAGCCGCCTCTGATGTGTTGGGTTTCAAGAAACCACCGAATGGGACCCCTGGTTTGACGAGGAATGACGCTGTAAAGTCGAAAGTGGAAACAACATAGTAGATCCGTAGTCAATGCTGAGGCTATGGAAAAACCACTGCAGTAGACTGTTGGATCTATTCAACATAGACGAAGAAAGCCAACAATCCCGTCCTCCCGACTTAAATGAAGTAAAGATTACAATATCTAAGCTAATGCGGCTGGATCGGATGGCTTGAATGCCTCTTTAAAGCAGCTGGAGATAAGTTAGTTAGGAGCATGCACCAGCTTATCTGTAAGATATGGTCGGAAGAAAGCATGCCCGATGGATGGAACCTCAGTATTATTTGCCCGATACAGAAAAAAGGAGACCCCTAAACTGCACCAACAATAGAGGAATCAGTCTTCTTGACATCGTCTGTAAAATCTTCTCTGCCGTAATTTGTGAACACCTTAAGCCCATCGTCAACAACCTGATCGGTCCTTGTCAGTGTGGTTTTAAGCCTTGAAAGTCCACAGTCGATCAAATATTTACAACACGAAATCAACACCCACCATCTTAGACTTAGCCAGAAGAGTAAGAGTCCAACGTCTAAGATAGCTGGGTCACGTAGAGCAAATGGAAACAGATTGAAAAGAAATGGGCCAGATTGAGAATTTGGTTGTGTGAGGCCCTAGTTAACACAGGGCTCTAGCCCACCTTAAGTAAGTAAGTAAGTTGTTAGATAATGAGGTCGTACAGTACTAAGAATATACAAAGGACAAAAATGCTGATTTGTGTTTTATTTAAGTTTAAATAACAGGAAAGAAAAGCAAAAGAGGGTCCCATTTTTAGATGAGATCTCAGAAGATTTAAAAAGCTATAAGCCTTTCCAATTCTTCTATTACAAATAGGAAAAAAAGACCTAATTATAATTTAAGACCATAAAACCAAATATTTACAAAAAAAAAGATTGAGCTATACCTGAAGACCAAAAAGATGTTTCCTATCGCACTCATTAAATAACTTGTCAAGGGTTGATCCAAAACTTAAGTATAAGTAAGTAAGGGCGATTGTTGTGGAAAATGAAAGGAAGAAGATATGCCTACAAAGCCTCAGAACTAAGCTTATCTGTTAAAATGTGTGTACACCAAAAAAACGATAGAAACACAATGCTTGAACTTCAAATCCCAGGTCTCGAATTAAAAGTGTGTGAATCCTCAATTTGAAACTGAACCATTGTCAGGAGGCCAGAATGTTAGAAAAATGAGGATATAATTTACAAGTATTTTGGCTCAGAATAATTCTTTTTAATGGAAAGATAAAGCTTCCAAGGATGTTCAAGGACCTTGTTTGCCTAAGAATCACATTTAACCCACGGAACTATATCAAGTTAGAGAAGAATCGACAAATCTTTCTGTTAAGAAATTATAGTAATCCTTTTGCGGAGGCTTGACAATTTGTAAGTCATGAAGGTTCTTCTATTACGACAGGAGCTAAGAACTACTTAAAAATGGATTAAAATGTTTTAAGAAGCTTTGACTGGAAATTTTGTCTATTAAAACGATAGAGTGTTAGTAACCCTAAATAAGATAGACTTATTGTTTGGGAAAAATTGAACATTTGAATCAGCAGATGAAGATCAGGCAAGTGCATACACCTAACTAGCAATCTAATCCCAACATTCCTTCCCTGGGCTATAACTCGAATTATTGGTTCACTCTGATGGTATTCCCATATCACATAGAGTTCTAAAAAGGTATGTACAATATGAGAAGAGCCGGGCCGGGCCAGACTGAAAGACTTATCGCATTGCTATTATTTTTGTTTCCGTGTAAGTTTTGTTAAATTGCCAAAAACTATACAAAGCACCCTCCGCAAGATGTGTTGCAGAGGACTTCAGTTCTCAGACAATAAATTCCTTGGCAATCGATTGTGCCTCGTCATGAAAGTTTTCTAGATCTCATATATAGATCCCATATGAAGGTATACAGCAGTGGTAACATATACCATAAGGATATCTTGTATGAGGTAACCCAAAAAGTGAAGTATCCGAACATAAATCCAAGAACTAGAAATAATGATACTGATGACAGCGATAACCCGTTGAAAAGAGGATATTGATTGTATCAAACAAAAAAGCGCATCAGGACCTTTGAATTTAACTTGCTTGTATGTTATCCTTTTTTTGTTCCTGAGATTTAAAAAAAAACAAGGAATCTTTCTTGTATGCCTGTTTTATGCATACAGATTCTCGTACCTAGAGATAGATCCTCTTGAACTTTTCTTGTTTTATGAAGGTTAAAATAATATTATGTGTTTATATTGCATGCAGTGTGTGTTTTTGTTTTGTTTTCTTTCGTTTTGGCATCCTTGAAACATTTACGAGGAGTTTAAATTTTTGTACCTATATTGTTTGTGTGTGTGTTTTTTTGGATTCTAACGAAAGACTTTTTGTGTTTTTGTTTACAGAGTGTTGACAGGATGTCCTGCAACTCCCTCACAATTCATGTTTGTAATTTTTAGAGTAAAAGTAAAACACAACACACACATTATACAATTTGTTATCCTGTTTTCCTTCCTTTTTTTTTGCTTAATTTAAGGACTTCTTCTATAGGTACTATAACGCTTCTGGTATTTTTTAAGTTTTCGTAGAGTTTGAAAATTTAAGTTGACAGAAGAACCGAACAGAACAGTGAAGGAAAAATCTGCTTTTGCTACAGATTTCTTGTGCTCCTTGGCAACTATATGGAACAATAAACATAAACATGGGAAGGACATGGTCATATAGTGTTATAGTGCGTGTTGGTTAAATTTATTGCACTTGCGGAAAGTAGCAACCCTGGCATTTTCTTCCATACTCTAATTAAAAAGAAAAACAATATTGTGTTGGACAAGTTCCGTTTGAACTATTTTGTGGTTTCGTAGAATTTTTGTTTACTCTCTTTTTTTATGTGTTGAAAATAAGTTGGGAAAAAAGTGCAGTGGTTAGGAATACATTTCCTAGATATGTTGATACATATATTTTAAAGTTACGAGTTTGATGGTAAATAAAACTTGAATGCAGAATAATATCACACTGAAAGTTAAGGACTTTTAAAGCTTCTCACAACTGTTAGCGAAGAAATTCCAGGGAGTCCTGTAGAAGTAAAAAAAGTAAGTTCTGATTAACTTACAACTTAAGTAGGTTTAAGTGAAAAATACTCGAAATTCTGTTTTAGAGTTTCTTGAATTGCAGGCGTTAATATAGCGTTTTTTTGGTGATGCATGAGAAGTTTTGATGGTTTTTCTCTATGGTTTGACAGTTCAGAATGTTAACATTTCTGTTAAGTAAGATTTGGAAAATAGTCATGAATTGTTAAATTGCATAATAACGTTTCAAAAATTTTGGAAACTTACTTTAAAAAAAATGCGCACGAAAAGTTCATAGTGTACTCCGTCTATTTTACAGTGTGAAAGGACGAAGCTTCCTGAATAATATTCCAGCCAAAGAAGAACATTTCACCTTGGAATAATTCGCATTTCGATGAAAATTACTGTAGGCTTTGATGAAATCATTATTACCAAGTGTTAAAGAGCCCCAAAATATCCCAAGTTAACATACAAAATGTTTAAGGTTTTTGTCAAATATGTCCGTATTCAAGTTGCAACTTTTCAACAGTAAACATTAAAGAAAGTTTTAAGCTAAAGTGTTTAGATCATGAAGTCTACTACAAAACAGCTTAGGAACTTTGACAAACAAGCGTTTGGAAGTTAAAGGGGTTTCAAAAAATATAACATGTCCCAAAAAATCTCGACTTATTGTGTATTGTGCAAAAGCGGTTACTTGTATCTAAAAACACTTCAGGTAATTACTGTATTTTTTTCTTGTTTCTCCATAAATATTTTATCATTAAATGGGAAAAGTTAAAAAGTCCGTTTTTTTTTTATATCTTAAGCCTCAAATGGCCATGCTGTTTAAAAATATTTTTAAGGTTGCTTGACAACTATTTAACTATTTACAAAATTAGTTTAGACTTTTTTCCAAACAAGCATAACAAACTGTCGATAACGTTCTGGTGTAATACAACAAGGCTCTTCATTTATTCCGATCGCGTTATCCCAAGGCTTCAGGCGTTAGCTTCAATACCATAAAATGTACTAAAAAGGGCTTTTTGAAATTTCTAGGTACTGGAGTTTACAGAGTTTAATTTGTGTTACAATATCGAGGTGGATTCCATACAGTTTATGATTATACTGTTTCCGGAATCATCCTTAAGGGGCCCATAGTTCTCCGCTAGACCTTACCCTCGAACGCGACAAAGATGTTGAATTGCCTTTTACTAAGTACGCAGGTCCCATATCCATATAAGAGTAATAGGAGGTTGGTAAGGTTTTTGGGTTTAAAAAGCTTGCCTTTGAGCAACCACCATCGTATTTTTCTTCTTGTTTGTTATCGGCTGCTACTATTGACCCAAGTCTTTAAAGGATTGCTTGAGGTGACCCAATTTTACATTAACAATTATTTTTATTCTTTAGTCCCCCAGCAGTTCTTTTCGTAGTTGACGCCACCAAATGCTTTATTTATTTTCACTAATGTGTAGCTCTAGATGTTGTGGCACTTGTTCGATCTGGATAAAGGAATCGTGTTCTTCTTGTTCGGTTTTCCTGATGATGTCGATGTCGTCTTGGTAAGGCTAGCTGGACCTGGTGGTACTGGATGGTTAGTTTTGTTAAGGAACCAGAGTCACGAATCGCTTTTTCAACGTCAGTTCTAAGAGGAAGCAGACCAAACAGTCCCATTGTCGGAGTCCATTGAAGTTATTAATTGGTCTGGATAGCAATCTGGCATTCTGGATGTTAATTGGTCTGGATAGCAATCTGGCTATTTTAACTTGGTTTGTTATATTGGTCATGGCAAGCCTTCATAGTTGTGTCATAGCTTTGTATATTTCTACCCTGGGTATGCCTGTCTGGCCTAGATACAGCCTGCCTAAGGGTGAAAATCTGATCAGTTCTTGAATTGCCTGGAATGAATCCAGAGTGATATTGTTCGATGATAGTTTTATCACATGGGGGGGCTACAACATCGAACTTGTACGATAGAGGAGAGTATCTTATAGGCGGTACTCAACATAGTGATACCTCAATAGTTGCTGCACGCAGTGACATCTACTTTCGTTTTTGTATGGGGCATATATAATATCTTTGCTCCAGTCTTTTGGGATTTCTTCACGTTCAACTTTGTTCAAGTTAACAAATCAAGTTTTTGACCAAGGCTTATTTTTTCTATCTGCGAAGCTGTTCTTTTAATTCTACTTAGCTTTTTGTATTCGGGTGCTCAAGTTCTATGAGATTGATACCTTCAGTCCATGGTATGTATTCATAATCGATCTAGTTGCTTTAATCTCTAAGACTGCTATCTAAGATGGAGTTAACAGCGCTAATAATAGTATTTTAAAGGCGTGTTCACTTATCTTCTACGCCTGGTCTACTGACCCCAGGACTTATTCTCCTTCTATCGATCTTGCGAATCCTAATGCATTACCAAACATATGTTACTGATATTCTTGTTGCGTAGGGAAGCCATGAACCTGAATGTTGGATGAATTACTTCTTCTTAAAGCAATCCGCCCGCAGAAAACCATACCAACAAAATAGTGATCCGAGTCGGTATTGGCACCTCCGTAATTTCGTACTGTCATCAAGCTCAAGTTGTGACAACGGCGACGGTCTATCAATACGTGGTTATTTTGATTACGAATCACTCTATGAGGTGATACCCAGGTGGATTTGTATGTATCATTTTTTAGGGATGATTTCTTAGATGCGCCGTACCAGTACCAGCAGAAATCTATAAATATATATATAATATTTGAGACAGCAACTGTTCCTGCAAGCTTAAAAAGGGCAATTATATATCCACTGCACAAAAAAGGATCATACGATAATCCCGAAAATTACAGATGCATCTCTTTTTTGAATACATCGGCGAAGCTATTTAGTGGTTTGATTGTTAATAGGTCCATGCAGGGGTAAATAAAAAAGAAATACTTTGCTTATTTCAAGCTAGGTTTAGGAAAAACTGTTCGACATTGGATCAATTATTCACCCTCTTTAATATTGCGGAAAGCTTCAAACGAATGAAGAAAGGACTGTATGCTTTTTTTGTCGATTTTCGTTCAGCTTTTGATACAATCGCAAGTGAATAACTCTTTTATAAGCTATATAAGTTAGGAATATCTTCCAAAATTGTAGTTTTATTAAAAGCAATGTACGACAACAATGTGGCGTATGTATGGGATGGCAAGTTTGTTACCGAGGAGTTCACAACACAAATGGGAGTAAAACAAGGATATGTCTTAAGCACTCTACTCTTCATCTTGTTTATAAATGATATCGTAGAAACTACCGGTGGAGGAATATAGTTTGAAAACATACGAATACCTGCTTTATTGTTTGCTGATGTAATAGTTTCTTTGCCTGAATCTGTCGATGGAATGCAGTGAACGATGAATCGTGTTGAAAACTGCTTTAAACTTTGAAATTTGTCCGTCAATCAGGAGAAATCTAATGATGATCTTCAGGGAAGAAGGCGGTAGTCACGCAAACAGCGAAAAATGGAGATATCAAGGAAAATATGTTGCAATAGTGCGGGAGTATAAATACTTAGTGGTGATAGTAACTGCAAACCTCAGCATGAGTGTGCTGAGGTTGCTGGCCGATGCAAAAAGGGCAGTTTCTACCGTGTGGAACCGATGCATTCATAATAAATACATTGATCATAGTTCGAAATTGAAAATTCATACTGCTTTATGGGGCACAAGTTTGGGGTTCTAGGCTATTTCGAAGAGGTTGAAAGGTTTCTGAGGTATTTTTAAAAACGATTTTTGGATTACCAGCTTGCACACCAAACTATTATGATGCATTTAGAAACAACCGTTCCACCATTATTTTTCGACACTCTTAAGATGCACTTTGAATATATTTATTAAAATATTGGAGATGGATGAGGGAAGGTTAGCAAAACGAATACTGCAGCACACCTTAACTAATAGGGAAAATCTTGTCATGAAGTGGCAAATGTTCTTGAAGAAAACTGCGGAATTTTATCCGAAATAAGTTAGATGGACTTAATTAACATGTTAAATGGGACCCTTGAGAGAATAAGCCACACTTATTATGGCAAATTTAAAACCGAAGCACAATATCATCACAACACAGAATTTTCTTCAGCAAACTGAACTTCGGTCTTAAAGAACTGACATACTTTCAAAACAGCTTTTCCCTTAACATGATGAGCGTTATATTTAAGGCAAGAGGCGAAATTATCAATTTAAACATTATACCGTGATCTTATACGTAATCTATACGTGTGATCCTTGCAATCTTAAGTAGAGAAAGGATATATAGTATTTCATTGCCAGATGTCCCATCCTAAATAAATTCCGGGTTAGTCATTTTGGTGTTAGTTTGATAAATTTGGATGAAGCCATCGATATCTTGAATGGAAAATTTGGTTGAGAAATATTGATGCTACCAGTTCTATGACTCGAGGTCCGTTTACATTAGTGCTCTCGTGCAAACTATGAGCAGATGAGTAACAACTGCATACCGGCTCTTTCGACTGTGTCGCAGTATGAGTCTCATGTTCTAAAATGTTGACGATTGCAATGTCAAATCAAATCAAATGGGGTGGCGCAACAGTCCGTTGTGAACTAGGGCCTAGTGACTTACAACTCTCAACCATTCCTGTGTGCGAGTACTGTTGTCAGGAATGGAAGGGACCTACAATTTAAGGCCGAATCCGAACGGCTAGTTTGAGAAAGCACTTTTTCATGACAAGAATTACTCTTGAAGTATTTGTCAATTCCTCGCAAGAGGCAGTACCCGCGAAAATTATTTTTTTTTTTTTTTTTTTTTTTTTTTTAATTAAGGTGGCACAGGCAGGGATTGAACCCAAGACCCCTTGCATGACAGTCCAACGCACTAACCATCATGCTACGGGTACTACTGACGATTGCAATGCCTTCTGTTTATATCGTTTAAGCCAATAATAGTAGAATTCACTTTTTCGCTGACTAGGAAGCCTACTAAGAGCAAATGGTGTTTTGTATGTCTTTCTTTTTTCTAGAAAACACAACTCCCTCTAAATCGTATCTCTGTTATGTCAGCTTTGTACATTGACAGGCTTTGCAGTTCAAGCTCTAAGAGCGATCTTTCATAATAACCAACAAGTAACCAACCTGAAGAAAAATACTGACCATATTAGTCAAACCTTTTTGGGCGTTTGTTTCTCTGTTTATGTGCATATGCTACTAATTGTTTCCTTTTTCGGCTATCGGTTGACCGCTAAAAGATAAGTAAGTTCTTGAACTATTTAAGGTGTTTAAGTTTCACATAATTTATTGATGAGAAATATAACCACCTGTTCTCAAAATAAGTTCAAGAGTGGGATCAAATTTAACTAAAATCCATTCAAGTGAAAATATCTCAGAAACCTAAATACACCGTGTTGAATTGTTGAATCCTTAAACCACAATGTTGTTTTTATCGTTATTTAACAAAATATTCACACTGGTGATTTAGCATAAGCTCCGACATAAAGGATGATCGATATAACGAAAAACCTTACAACAAGTCCATTAAATACACCTATTTTCTACATCATCGTACAATTTTAAAATTTATTTTTCATTTTTTTTTACAAAATTTACGTGTAACTTTTTCATTCTGTGCACAAAATAAAATTGAAGTTATTTTCACATTGAATGCCCTCTGCCCGCATATATAAACATCAATCATTTCTACATGTGAACTTTAAATACGAAATATTAAAAAAAAAAAATTGTAGAATATAAAATGTTCAATTTGTTTTGCATAAATGAATTCAATGTTTCGCTTGAAAGGTTGTATTATATTTGGTTATTTAACTCCAAAATAAAAAAGGAAGAAAAAATAATAAATATACAAAATATAACCCAACTTACTGTTTTATAAATGTATGAGAATATGACCAGTAGTAGTATATCAGTACGCACGTCTGCATATTAAATGGAGTTTAACAAAATGGCAAGTATCCTTTTTTGAACAACAGAAAAAAGAACCCACATAATAATACGCACCGCAACAAACATCAATAAGGCCACTTCAATTCTCTATGCCATCGTAAATCGAGTGGGTACACCAAGCCAACACCGACCCACCTCACACTCACAAATAAATGCACCAACCCGACGAAAAGGACGACGAAGCTAACGCCAAAACCATAGCCACATAGCCAAGGACATAAAAGGGTTATATTGCGAACGTTTTCTTCCCGAATTCCCAAAAGGACAATCAGTAGCAATCACCAATAGCAACTTGTTGCAAAGGGATATCGTATCGAACTTATAGGAACGAACAAACCAACAGCAGCGCCAACGGACGAACGAACTAACTTAGCTTTTTCTAATGCCCCTTTATGTGGCTGCTCTGCTGCTGCTTCTGGATGGATGGCGGGCGTCCTGACTTATTTGTTTTGTGTCCAGACACCACTTGACCAATATACGAGCAGAGTACCCAAAGTACAAAGAGCTAACCGGCCCGGCTACTTTCTCAAATTGGCCCTAGAGAGGAGTAGGTACATAGCAACAAGGGACAAGGGATGTTGGTACTGTACGTTACAAAAGCTATACGTAACGTTTACACTCTGTGACGGTTGAATGAGGTTAGGTTTTTCTTGATAAATCTGCAGCTTGCTGTGGAATGTTTTTCAATGATATGCATAGTTTTTAGGATTTATTTATCTTATTTTTTATAAGCAGATAGCTAAATTGTTTCAAGATCCAAATATAATTTTTTGACTGCTTCCCGCACTGATAACTTCCCATCCCGTATAATATAATAATATTTTTTGTGAAATCCAAAATTTTAAGTCAGTATCTTTCTTTGTTTTCATAATACTTGAGTCAAACTCCATTTCTTATCAGTTTTTGTTGTTTTTGTAGGTTTTTGCGTGTTGTAAAAAAGTTGTCGATTAATGTATTCTAAAAATTATGAATCATCCCGAATTTTTACCAAAGGCATCATTTAGGTTATCTTTGAGACCCATAGTGCTGTGCAGTTTTTTTCGCAGGCACCTGGACTTAAGAAAGTTCCACAAGAAAATGTGTAAAGAGGTCAAATTACAAGATCTTAGTGGCCAGTTCTATGAAAACACGCGTAGGGAATATCGATTATGTCTTAAGCTGTGTCCATAGCATACAATTCAGGCCACAAGAAGTCAACCTATAGTAATCTCCAGGGTTAGGATTTTGTTGACCTTAAAAATTAAAAAAAAAAGGCAAAACAAAACACTTAAAAAGCCAAAGAAAAGGCATTTATTAAAAAATACTAGGGAAATAAACAAAAAAAAATTAAATATGGTAGCATTGGAATACCAAGAGTTTTTTTTAAGTTCTCAATTAGCAATATTCTTCGGTTGTCCCTTAGAAGAAATTTAAAAGAGCTAAATGATCTCTAAACTTCAATTGAAACGAGTGGATCCCACCGAAAACTTTCAATATTATTCACTTAAGTTTTTCCTGAAAGTTTGGAAACCACGTCGCCGTTTATTACAGAATTTATTTTTTCAATCGTTTTTAGCCCTGTGTGTCCATTGAAAACGGCAGTTAACTTCTTCAAGGCTTCTTATGAAATGAGCTTTTTTGCTTTTTTTAAATGTTCTTCATTGGCTTTTAAAACAGGCAGCACTTCGCCAGTTGATGTTCCTTCATGAGAATATTGTAAGCTTAAATTATAAGTGGGTACAGACTCTCAAATATACCTGTTTTTTGTAGGTCTTTGAAAATATGTTTTTACGGATCGATTAAAAACCCAAAATTGCAGTTCTTCATCTGCAATCAATCAGCTTGCATCATCTTCTAGAGCGCTGATGATTTTTTTGATCCGAGCAAAGTAGTCCGCATAATATTCTGCTGCCTCTAACCAAGTTACTAGTTTAAATGTTATTTCAAAAATACGATTTCAAATTCAGTTTCAAACAATCTTACCGGTTGAGGCGGCAGTGGCAATTCAGGTTCCATATCCTTAAAAATATCAATCCGAGATTTACTCTTCAGAAATACTTTTTTCAAGTTCATTTTCGAAGAATTTTGTACAGATGTGAATGCCAAATTTTGGAAATTTTTCATCGCTGAAGTTGATTTTTCAACCAAAATTTTGATCAACTTCTAACTGCTCCAAAGTTAAATTTTCGAGCAAACGAACCACAGCGCTTCGTATATATTCATTTAGTTTCAGGTCCTGGGTCAGTTGGAGTTTGTATGGGTGCAGGCCCAAAGTCCATTGCAAAATTCGGTATGTTGTTTTCTGCGACAGGCCAAGTTCTTTTTAGCAACTCGGAACTGTTCCTCGGGCCAGTGGACTGGAATGACCACTAGAAGTTGAATATTCGACTTGGAAGAACGAACATCTACCTCATAAAATAAATCAATAAAGTTTTATTTATTGTACTTGGTGCTCGATGCTGTAATTTCCCATAGTGATTCAGCCGTTTCTTTAAATTGTTTCAGTAAAAACATCACGCTTCCAATTTTTTAAAACTATTTCTGTATCTTATGATGTTATTACTGTAAAAATGAATAGTTTGAAGGCAATATCTCTCCGGCTATCTCAAATGGACGAACGTAAGCACGCACAGACATTTCTTAAAGAATGATTGATTTTGATTCTAGAAATCTTGAAATGTCAACATTTATAATCCGACAAATCGATCCTGTTAAAATAAGTAACTTCGAGAAGTCAACGATTTGATAGATGACTAAAAAACTTGGGACTAGAACAATCTCCATTTCTGTTATTAAAATTTCAAAAAAACATGAAGTGTTCGTAAGAACATTTCGAAATAAGTGTGTAAACTATTATAAAGTGTATTGGGCACTTTATCTTTGCTGATGAAGTAGCCACTTAGAACCCAACGACTTACTATGGATATGATATGATGAAAGTGGTGCCCAATTGGACTAACAAAATGAAAGACTCCATTGTCTTTATGAATGCCATAAAATTTTTGAAGTAAAATAAAATCGGTTCTTCCAAAAAATGAATACTCTTTATACTTGAAGTTCTCAAGCCCTTCAGTTTTCTTAAGGCTCCATTTTTTTTTTGTGGGAACTAATTTTGAGCCGTTTTAAGCTGTTCCTCTTCCTCGATGAGAGGTAGTCGACATGTTAACTAGAATCTACAGATCACAATAATCTACTCTAGGATAGGTCTGTGATTAAAGCGTCTCTGAAATCTGGAGTCGTTTTTTCTCACATAGGCGACTTAAAATCATCCTGAAAATTTTGTCTCCATCAGTGCTCAAAAGTAAAGAAACGTGGTGGCAATTTTTTACAATATTTGGTGAGGTTCCTGACAAATACAATGTTTTAGAGTTTCGCGATTTTACCTTTCTCATCGAAGTCTTGATATTTTTTTTAATTTTTTAAATGAAAGCATTTAAACAACTCAAATGAGTAAGCCCCAGATATTCCTCTTGTTTAAGTTGAAAAAATTCGTTACAAATTTTGACTAGTATAGCAAAAAGCTAAAATTGAAAATCGAACTTATTTTTGATTTACATACCTTGCTTTTAGGTAAAATAATACGTCCAATGAAAGTTTAACATCGTTGGCTGTTCTTGTAGGATAAAGGTGATTTAAATGTTGTGAAATCTTCCTAAATATCAAGCATACTCACCAGTCCTTCCAAGCATTATATAATGGAGGATTTCTTAAGCCCTATCGGAAATTAAAAAAATGCACAAATGTACCGTTGGCTTAGACTGCTCGTCATATGCATTTATATTTTGGTCGGTATCTCACAAACAACTACTTTAATGTTGGCTTTTTGTGGTGTGTCAATCGAAGCGGGCTTGTTGCTATACCCTTAACCTATCCACACAAAAACTAATCTAGAGCAGTTAAATGGCACGATCTACTGTTCAACTGACCGGCTCCAAATTTGAAATAAACTATTCGCCTAACTCACTTCTCAGTTGGTCCATTGTTAAGAGTGCTATGTGGAATTTACCACCGTTTGTTGAAACCAAAACTCATGCCAGTGAAGTTCTTCCATTTCGCGCTAAGAAAGTTTATTATCATGGCACGGTAGAGAACACCATTCCCTTTAGTCCGCACCAAACGATGACTTTTTCTAGATGCATTGGTAGCTCTTGCACTTCTTCTGGCTGCTCTTCAATCCAAATACGGCAGCTCTGGATCTTCGGTCAACTTTTAAAGAGCCCATTCACCAAAATTTAGCTATAATATGGTACATAATTCGGCTTCAATTGTTGCACCTGCTGTATTGCAAAAGGCTTCAAACATAAATCCTTCAAAAAAAAAATGTTGCACGTAGTAGAACAACGGAGGCCTACTAGCTGTCAGAAGCAAAACGTTTTCATACGTGTACTGTAATGAAGCTTATCGCCTCACCTCTATTAAAATATTACACCACGGCGGCGTTACCATATTAAAATGCCTACAATATATATAATATATATATTAGGCAATAAAACATTAATGAAAGAATTTCTGAGCACATTTAGTACCTCAAGTACAGGACTGCTTAGTAATGTTTCGGTCCCAAAATACAAGGCTTAGACTCACCTGTAATTTGCTGCTATAGGGTCAAGGAACTCAATCCCAACCAATTATTCCGGGGTGACTGTCTAAGAGAACCGCAGCCTAGCCTAGAATCGTGGTTATATAAGTACGCTGACCATTCTGTAACCATTTCTAGAAATAGGTCTTAATACCCTTACCGCCTTGAGCATTTTATCATTCCAATATATTAAGTCACGTATTATTCTATCTCAATATATAATTTGTAAAGTTGTTTGTTAGTTTTAGTGTTAAGGAAAATAGAGTACACAAAAGACCTTGTTAACAGTCATAAGATTACAATTACGATTTAAAGATAATAAGGTTGGTAACAAATCGGAGTTTGAAAACTTTAAACCTATGTTTTTTGCATTCTTTGTGGAGAACCCTGGACAATAATTTCTAAAAAGTGACTCTTCATCTTTGATCAGCTTTTGTTTGAAATGGCATTGACTTCTTGTCATTAAGCCGACAAGTCTTTTCTAGTTCTTGGTACTGGAAACCTTCTAGAATTTTTCATTAATTTTATTTCTGTCTCTTATCAAGCTTTTTCGAACAATTTTCTTCTACTTCCTGGGTTTTTCTTCAAATAGGAAATAAACTTGGCATTCTTCTTAAAAATAATTAACTCAAAAGTGATAAGCGTGAAATTATGTATGCTAACTCCCCTCAAGTACTTTGATTTGATATCAATCAATAATTAGTTAAAAAAAAACCTTTAAATCATACCTGACGCGACGGGCGCGATATATCATATTTGCTTTTAGAGTTCACAGCCATCAGACAGACGAAGTACAATATTTGTGTTCATCAGCAAAGTTAAGTAGCTATGTACATTACACGCATACATATGTACTGATAATGTTTATGCAAATATTTACTGACAATCTTTCACACCCTTAAAATTAAACTATTAAATTCCGCAGCCAATATCTCGCTTGATAACCCACTTCAGCTAACTGTAGTAGGAACATCTATTTATAGTACAAGCGAGATATGAGTTGAGTACTGCGATGTTTACCAACAAAATTGAATCCCTCATCAGCTAGATCCCTGATGTATCTATATAGTTTTCGAAGAAGTGCTTGTGTAAAACAACTCTCAATTTGGTGTAATTAACATTCAATCAAAGTCAATAACCATCACCATCATCATTCCACTTGAATCTCGAAGACCTGTAGCATAAATAATTTGCCTCATAACTTAAGTTCTATTTCGCTCTTAGCTTGTTGTGTGTGAGTGTGTGTGCCAAGCCAAGCCAAGCCAAGAGTAAGAGTGCCAAGTATAGAAGTACGATACGAGTACCACCACTACCGCCACCATGATGACACTACGACGACGAAGCAATGTGAAGGGTGTCAATAATCCTTACAGCTCGCAAGGATTTCTGACACACGAGTGGAAAAAAAATCAATTTATCTTAAAAGCTTATCGAAAGTGTATATTCCATGAAACATTCGAGATGATTTTGAACTCGGCTATAAAAGCTAAATTACAACATCTTACTTATTAACGTTACAACTGCGATTTCGCCCTGCACCGCTCTCGGAGGGAGTTGTCTGGCGTCGTCATCAACGCTGGTAAGCTGATGTAGCAAGGACATAGCTCAGATTGCTATTTTTATTTGTATACCTACCTAAGCAAACTCAAAGACATACAAATGTGAGTTCTTGAGATACTAAATATTTAATTGACTAAAGAATCGTGCAAATGACAATTAAAGTCAGAATCAAGAGACAATAAATTGCCTTAAATGTCTTTCGAATCAAGCTCAAACATACGGAAATAAATAATTACGCAATATCGCATTTCGAATTCACCTACATATCCTTTGACTATATATTTACCCAACATACTCGTACACCCACAAGAAAGACACACTTTGTCGTGCTGCCGCCATAGCCCATTGCCATCGCCACCACCGGTACATCCACCGCCACCACTTCCATAAGTTTTAGAAAGATAGAAATAAAATGGCAGAGGGGGGATAGAACAAGCTTGATCCTTATAGCAGAAGAATAGAAGTTTAATCCAAAGGTATTTTTTATATATTGCAGACCATTGTGAAGGCAGTTAATTTTATTTCGATAACTCAAGGATTAGGAAGCTAAGGAAGGCAGTTTATCCGCAAGGACTCTGTAATCCTGTAATAGAAAACCATCCGCGTGCTTCCCTTTTCACTCGCATTTTTAGCCTATATACTATCTATATCTATGTTATATGGAATCGAGAGACTGTGGACCATCGACTGCGATGCCATTGGCCTTAATGGAGGCGATTTGTGGACTTTATCGCTATATAAGCCATCTATGGATGATGCTAGGTGACAAATTAGGGCAATTAATAGTGTCAATGGAATTTTCCAAGTCTGCTAGCCAATATTTGCCTCCTATCACTGCGGAGAGAGGAGCGGAGTTCGGGGCGGGCGGTTGCATCGGTATGGACCGTGCAAAAGCGAACAACATGTACAAGAGAGTACCCATACCTACGATATTACCATTAAGGATGAGGCTTCGATTTTGTTCCATATTTCTATTTACATTTACGTATGTATGTACGATATATGTCACAATCATGACCCTTTTTAATGGCCGACCGTTCCACCACGTTGCGTCGTCGTTGTCGTGTGCTTCGACAAAAGCAATGATTACGTGTTAATAGAAGCCATCCATTATTCTTCAGGCGTTCTTTTGAGCTTTGTTTTTCCGAGATTTTCAAGAGTGTGGAAAATGTAATGAACGTGTGCCTATGCAACATTCGTGGAAGAATACACTGCTGCTGATGCTGCTGGGATGGACAAGGCCCACAGAACCAAATACAAAAAGGATTACAGGTCTTTTTTCTAAGGCTTCACTTTCACATTATTTGATTGAATGTCTTAGGGGCTAATGCGTGCCACTGATTGCAACGTTAAAAAATCTTAGTGATTAAGAATTTAATCCACGCCACTTACACTTTGAAATCGTATTCGAATACGGGAAGAATCGGGTAATTTTTCACTAACTCTACGAGTTTGGCACAAAAATGGTACCATATACTGTACATTAACAAATTTTCAAAGTAACTGAAAACTTAAATGTAGGCTGAATACCGAGAAAAGAAAGGCTTGGGTATTCGAAAGAGGAAAAAAAACAAGCGATAATTCTCTACCACCACATTGTTTCATCTCAAGGATTGAAACAAATTAAATGTAATATTTGTCCCATATGATGAAACTGAAACTGTCGCCAAAAAATCCGGGAAAATGTCTTGATTTCCTTAAGCGACGTTAAACAAAAATTTTAAGAGCGTTCAAAGCCAAGAACTCAAATCATTGAGCTGGTGTTCCAGAAACTTACTTAAGTTTCTTAAACTCAAAAACATCAAGAGAATGCAAGAACTACAAGTAAGTTAGTATTAGGTTAGGTTAAAGTGGCTGTCCATGATGGAATCGAACACACTTAGGCCAGTTTAATGGCCCACTGTGATACCACATGCATCTTGAGGCTTCCTCCTAAGCTCAATGAAACCAGTTTGAGTCCCTTACGAAACGTGAGAGGCTGATTATGTTGATATGATTAAGATAGTTAAAGAAGAATTTTATTAGGTAATTCTTGCGTTTTCGAGCCAGGCTATCACTCTGAAACACTCCGCACCCAGAATAGTAAGGATTTCATTCACCACTATGTTCCAGAGGAAAGAAGATAGAACTCCACCTTGGGGTGTCCCTCTACTAACGAATCGTTTGGCAGAAGAGTTGCCCAGTTTTGAGTTAATTATTCTGCTAGTCAGCATTAAATGAATCCACTTTCAAAGCGGGCTCTCTACATTTAGAGATGTTAGTGCAGATCACCTTCTATGTCAAGGAAAGCAACCAAAGTGAACTCTTTATGATGGAGGGAATACGAATACGAACGGAGCGTATTAAAGTGTGTAACGCTGTTTCCACCGATTTACCTTTACAGTAAACATGTTGAGACGAAGACAGAAATTTTGTATCAATACTTGGCCTTAAATGGATATCAATCAAACTTTTCAAAGTCTTAAGAAGGAATGATGATAGACTTATAGGTCGTAGATCTTTAGGATTGACTTGCAAGCGGTATAAAAACAACCTTAACTTCTCTCCATGCCGAGGGAACATGGACCAAGTAAAGACGGCTGGTAAGAATTGCATCAAGGATTGGTGCAATTATGTCAGAAGTCTTTTGTAGCTCGGCTGGTATTATTCCATGTGGTCCTGCGGATTTGAAGCTGTTGAGAACCCATTGTAGTTTGTCTCTTGTAATCAGAACTTGTGGATAAGTTGTATTGGAACTTGAACGTGTAAAACTGTTGCAAGTTTCGGTAAGAGAACTACCAGGAAACTTAGTAGCCAATAGTATGTTCAGCGATTCATTACTTGAATTTGTCCAGGAGCCGTCTGCATTTTTTCAGCAGCTTGGCATCGTTGGATAGGAAACAAAATTGTCCGTAACCTAGAATCTTCAGAAGTTTCTTCTATCGTGCCACGAAAGAATCGCCAGAAAGATCGCTTAGATTTTCTTAATGTCTTCTTTTAAATTCTAGGGGATTCTTTGTAAGAAACCCAGTGAGAGGCTTTTCTTACGGCTTTGTCTCAGTTGAAGATTTCCTACATACTCTGCTGAGCGAGTCAAGCTCTCAGGCCACCATTGTGGTGTCCTCTTTCTTCTTATGAGTATAGTGGACAAGCAATGAATAAGCAATTTCTAGCGATCTGTTCATAGCTGAAGTGAGGCTATGACTTTGTTGTCATGGTCATTAGCATTAGAGGAAGGACTTGATAGTCCAGGAAAGATTCATTCATATTTCCCATTCATAAACAAGGTAAATAATCTGAAATTAACAATTATAAAAATATTGCTAAACTTTCATGCATCCCAAAACTTTTTGAAAGCTTAGTTTATGATTCCGTTTATTTCCATTTTAAGCCCTTATTCTTCCCCGCTCAACATTGTTTTCTTAAAAGTAGATCCACTATGACTAACTTCATTGAATTTATATCCAAAGTTTTGTCAGCCCTCGAGAATGGCAATGAAGTTGATATTAGGCTTTTCATCTATATTTATAAACTGGATAAGTACCTATCTTGCAACTATAACCTAACCTAACCCAACCTTTCTTGTAAATAGACCTTGTGCCGTCGGGGTCACTTCCTGGATACGTAAAAACTTCATAGTTGCGAAACACCAACAAGCCTCGGATACGGACGGATATACTGTTGACAACCTACGCAAACGATTTAAAGACAAAGAACTTTGGATATGCACGTGGAATGTTAGGTACCCTTAACGACAACGAACTTTGGATATGCACGTGCAATGTTGGGTCCCTTAACGTGCGGCCGAAGAATAAGCGGAGGTTTTAGACCGCTATAAAGCAAATATCAACGCCATCCAGGACTGCTACCTTTTTCATTGGAACCAGACATCGAAACGAAGTCTTAAGCTTTAGGTGCATTTGTGAGCACCTCATGACCATACGCATCAATGCTAAATTCGGCAACATTAAAATAATATGCGCGCACGCCCCACAGAAGAGAAAGACGACAACACCAAAGGTATGTTCTTCGAGCTCTTAGACAAAAAATATGAGCAGTATCCTAGCTACTTAATTAAAATAGTCCTGGGCGATTTTAATGCCAAGCTAGGAAGGGAAGGCATCTTTGGTGGAATAATCGGGAAGAACAACCTGCACGACAACACTTCCGACAACGGATTCAGGCTCATAGACTTTGCTACGGGGCGAAACATTATGGTAGCCAGTACGCGTTTTCCACTCCTCAACATCCACAAAGGAACTTGGACTTCTCCACATCAATCCACCGTCAACCAGATTGACCATATTGCGATCGACCGACGCCAGACACGCTTCCAGCATCATGGATGTCAAAACTTTCCGAGGAACTAACATCGACTTGGACCACTACCTCGTTATAGCCAAGGTAGCACTTCAAGTTTCCAGACACAAGGCAATTTGATTTGCTGGGTTTCAAACAGCCACCAACAAGAAACCCCTGGTTTGATAAGGAATGTCGGCAAGCAAATGCAGTTAAACAACAGGCACGCAGAGTGGAGCTACATGAAAGGACGAGAGCTGCTCATGAGGTCTATGAGCGAGAGGAACACCGACTTCTCAAAAGGAAAAAAAGAGGGCATGGGAAGCGTGATGTCGAAGATGTTGAGAGGTTTAAAAGCAGGAATGAAGTTTGAAATTTGTATGACTAGGTGCAACGAAACTCACAAACTTGAACCAAAGGCTACAAAGACGAAAGTGGAAACATCATAGTGGAACCGAAATCAATGCTGACCATATAACGGCGACGACGAACTGAATTCCGCTGTCAGGCAGGATGTTCCGTTCAACAAAGACGACGAATGCCAACAATCCCGTCCTCTCGACTTAGACGAATTAAAGATTGCCATATCTAAGCTGAAGTTTTATAAAGCCGCTGGAGTGGATGGCTTGAATGACGAGCTCTTTAAAGCAGCTGGAGATAAGTTGATTAGGAGCATGCACCAACTTATCTGTAAGATATGGTCGGAAGAAAGCATGTCCGATGAATGGAACCTCAGTATTGTTTGCTGCACCAACTATAGAGAAATAACATGTCGCCTATAAAATCTTCTCTGCCGTACTATATGAACGCCTAAAGCCCATCGTCAAAAACCTGATAGGTCCTTATCAGTGTGGTTTTAGACCAGGAAAGTTGATCAAATATTCATATTACGGCAAATACTGGAAAAAACCCAAGAACACCTAATCGACACCCTCCATCTTTTCATCGATTTCAAGGCCGCATATGACAGCATCTATAGGGTCGAGCTGTTTAGAGACATGTCTTGTTTTGACATTCCTTCCAAACTCGTCCGTTTTGCAGGATGGCTATAGAGAATTTACGCTGCTCCATAAAGGTTGAAAACAACTTTACAGAACTTTTCGATGTCAAAAAAGGTTTTAGACAAGGTGATGCGCTGTGCAGAGCTTACACGTCAACACTAGATTTACTATCGATAGACATAACTTTGAGGTAGCCAAGAACTTCGTCTACCTAGGCTCCGCTATAAACTCAGAAAACAACACCAGCGCTGAGATCAAACGAAGAATAACTCTTGACAACCGCTGTTTCTTTCGGCTAAGAAAGCAATTAAGTGGCAAAGCCAAAGCAAAGGTGCAGAATCATGGACTATGACAAAAGCGGATGAAAGCATCGTGGGTCGATTGGAGATAAAAGTTCTTCGTGTGATCTACGCTCCCGTATGCATCAAAGGGGAGTGGAGGAGAGGCCACATCCAGTAAGTAAGTAAATGTAAACAAATGAACTTTTTGCGCAATCAAATATACATCTCATACAGTATATTACTTCCTTAACGACGCCGTAAACGTAGTCGATTCTATTAGAGATCTTGGTATTATTTGTGACGAACACTTGAATTTCCATTCCCATTTTGCATAAAGCTTATAAATCTCTCGGTTTTATTAAGAGATGTTAAAAAAGAAGAACTTTACATAGGAGTTGTAACTAAAGCTCTTTACATTTCCCTAGTCCGTCTTCATCTTGAATATGCAGCCTAAGTATGGTCTCTCTTTTATGAAAACCATTTAATCAGAATTGAAAATGTTCAAAGACGCTTCGTTCGATTTGCCTTACGTGGCCTCCCCTGGGATGATACATCCAACTTGCCTCCTTATGCCGATCGACTAAAACTGATAGGTTTGCAGCACTTATATGTATATTAGACGCAAAAACGCTGATATATTATTCGCTTACCAAGTGTTAATGGGCAATATAGATTTCCCGGCACTCCTTAGTTATCGTAATACCAACCATCGAAATCTGCGATCTGTCACCTTTTTCTATATCCCTCATCACAGCACTAATTACGGGCACTTTGATCCAATGTCCATAATTCTTCGCCACTGCAACGCTGCTATGCTAGTGTTCGACTTAAACGTTTCCAAATCCCATCTGAAAGATACCCTTTATTTTTTCCTTTTTTGAGTCCAAATTCCTCGTCCCTTTAAGTTTCAAGTGAAAACTGATAACAAGAACTAAAAAAAAAAATGTTAAGTTAAGTTAAATTAAAGCTTGCATTAAGCTGAATAAATAAATAAAGCCAATATTTAAAACTAGACAAGTTTTGATGAAGTTAATAATTTGAAAAGTTTTAACATCATCTGCATAGATAAGCGATGTATAATTATTTAAAACAAAAGACAAATCATTAATAAATAAAATAAACAGCAATGGACCAATGTGACTCCCTTGATGTACACCACAGTTGACTTTAAATTGACATTAAGGGTTAATCTAGAACACGACACAACAATATCTTTTTTGAGGTATGACGAAATGACGAAATAATAACGAAAGGCGCGTTGAAGTTTTAAGTGATTTATTTAAAATAATTTCAAGAATTAATCTGTCAAATGCAAAGAGAATAGTCTATAAAGATGCAATCGACTTGAGAATGTTTTTTGAATGCATATAAACAAAAAGGAGAGCATGGTATTATTATTACTAATTGCAAAGTTTTCTTCAAAACATATTCGATAAGAGACGAACATTTGTAACTACATTTTTAGATCCTTTTTTATTGACTTAATATCTCATCACTCTTTGATAGAATAAACTTTAACCAATCGTTATTTCTTTTATTTTTAAAGTTTTAAGATACAATCAAAAAGCCATAGCGGACACCTAATAGAAGTGTTTTTAATTCGTGATGTGGGATAAGATCTAAAAAAAATAACGTAGTAAGATTTCATAAAATCGTCATTTCATATTAACACAAATTTGAATTGATAATGATTCATCTCAATTAATAGCTGAGTAAGATTGCATTTTTAAAAGTCAAACTCGATATGATTTCCACATAAGTTAAAAACATCTCATTCGCACAAATTTAATGAAATAATAAAGGCAGGAAGTTGGCAATCTTCACGTACGATAATACTTTTTGTAGCTCCTTCTACTAGGATTTTGCACTGTCGGATCTGTTTTCAAAAAATGCTTGAAATAGCTTTGAATCCAGACTTTCGTTAAGTAAGAATTATATACGACAGCGAATACAACTAAAATTACTGCCACATTTTCAATCAATTTGACACAATTCTCTTTTCTTTTGTTCAAAAACAAAACTGCTCACAATTTATATTTCTCGGATTTCAAACACCTTTCTTTCTATAACTCAAAAACACAAAACAAAATTTCTCGTGAAATTTAGCATTTTCTTTCTCAAAATTCGGAGAATAAAATTGTTTCGATTAAATTTCCAAGCTATTTTCTATTTTGCACAATTCAAATAAATAGAAAATAAAATATCAAACTTATTTGTGTTCTTGGTGAGAAAATCTGTTTATATTTTATTTTCAATCAAACTGAGAAAATTCTCAAAATCTAAGAAATGTAAAAAGAAAAACTGAAAAAAACTTATGGCTTTGTAAAAAGAAAAACACTAAACGAAATAAATACGTGAACATTATTTTATAAGTGTCAATTTCATTCTTTGATTTTGACATTTTATGGGAACCGTATGAAAATATCACCATGCAATTTATTTTATATTATTTTGACAATCATTGGATATTGTTTAATGGAATTGAATTGAGCTGCATCAGTTTTCCCCTTTCCATGCACAAAAAATGCATGATATGCATTTGACTATGAAAAAAACACAGGGGTTCACTCAGGCGTATACTCACTTTTTTTGTTAATGTTATAATATCATTTTTCCAGTGGATATCAAATAAATTATTAAAAAAGATGATTGAAATGAAAGCTTTAAAATAATATTTGTTGGAATTCTTTTATTCTGCTTATTACAAAGAGTTTTTATTAAGTAAATCAATATTCAACTGGCAGGGTTCATTTAATTAACAAAGGTCCATTGTGAGTCGATGTAATTTTGACCTAAAAAATTTACAATAATTCTCGCCAACAATTAATGGAAAAAAATGTATGATATTTGTCATAACCTTCAAAATAATATAAATTAAATTAAATAACTTTCGAAATGAAGTTAAAAAAAACTGCTTCTCATTTCCCTTCATCCTTATTCTGGCCGTTTATAGATACAAATCTTTTCAAGTATTGTTTTGTATTCCGTAACTAATGAAGTATTTGAAGGAGTGTGCATAAATAATTTCTGTTTCCGTAGTTCTTAAAATCAAGAGTTACTCAATTACCAGAAAAGCTTCCCGCAACAACTTTAGACGAGAATAAAGCAAGAAACCCCAACGAAAAACCCTAATAGTTAGTTATTTTTCTTATTAATTTATTCAAGTTATCATCATGCAACAAATATAATGATTGTTTTTTCCCTTTCCTTTTCCATTTTCTTTTTGTTTTTGTTTTTTGATAGGGATGGCACAACTTGTATTCTTGGTTATGAAGGAAGCCCCATTGGGAAGAGAGAGAATATCTTTTTCTTTTGTATTTTCCAACGAACGAAATAAACGACACGAAATGAAATGTATCATTCATATTTTTACGTGAGCTGAATTTTGAAATGCTTTACTGCTTCTAACCTTATAGGCTCTATTTCTATAATACGAAAGGAAGAGGTATAGGAAAAATCACATTTCCCAATCACGACCTCAGTGAGTAGTGAGCAGCGAGCAGCGAGTGACGAAGACGCAATGGGCATCACGTATTTCTAACAACCTTGAATCGTGAATTCCATTCCGGCCTCTAATAATTTACTCAAAGCATTTTCTCTTCTTCAATTTATATGTTTTGGAATATTTTTGTTGTTTATTTTGGGTAGACTTACTTTTAATATTAATCATTTATCAGACTTTCGAAATAACAATCAATTACAACAAAAACAAATATTATAAATAATAATTGTTTGGAGGGAAACTATCGTAAGTAAACAAGTTACTAATTTACCACGTATCGGAAGTAGCAAGGATTTTGATATTTGCATGTATATATCTTGAACATCCTTTGGAATCAAATTTAATTTGAGATTCTTTAAATACTTGAGATTTAAGAAAATCAAGAATCTTTTGTTTTAATAGGAATTAAGCTATTGTTTTAATTCCTTGTTTGTTTGTTTGTTTGTCCGTTCTTCACGTTGCAGTGGAGCAATATTATGACACCATTTTTTGTGTGAAGGTAGTTACAAAACTGGAGAGAATTTTAAGTTACTTTTTATCGCGGTCAAATATCTCATTCCCAGCTCATAAGAGCAGATCCACTGGTAACTCATAACACTTTCAGGACACTAACTACCAGCATATCATTAGTTGTTGCCTATTTTTGGACTTACATAGATAGAATCGTTGCCTATCATTAGACGTTCCTTAAAATGACATTAATACACAAAACTATTTTTTAGATCGCTGGTATCGTTGAAGTAGTAGTCTTCAAGGTGGATTCTACGTCTTTGTGATAAGGCAGGACATGTGCACAGAAGATGAAAGATTGTCTCCTCCTCGTCCATGCAACTCCAACAAAAATCATTTGCAGGGGCTCCAAGTCGAATAGCATGCCTTCCTATCAAGCAGTGTCCAGTCAGGACACCAATAACGAAGTAAATGTGCAATGTACTCAGAGGGATTAATTGTTTTGAGCGCCTGGCCAAATTAGTATAGTCGCTTAACAGGTGGAGGTGTTATTCCACCTGAAGTTTGTTTTGTATGGTATCTTGCTTTATCATGAGTTTACATGTAGCTAAAGGGATACCTATGCTAGCATTGTGAGTCAACAGAGGTAAAGTTGATCCGCTTTTTGCAAGTTCGTCAGCTTTGCAATTTAATGGAATGTCTCCATGGCCCGGCACCCAGAAGAGGTGAATATTGAAATGTGTAACCATCTCCGTAAGAGATGATCAACAATTAAGGGCTGTTAGTGAGTTAATGTAGACAGAGTCTAGCAGCTTGGCTATCCGAGAAGGTGAGTATATCATTAGTTGATATAACGTTTTCTCTAAGCCAGAATAGGACTTCTTTTATAGCCGGGATTTCAGCTTGGAACACGCTACAATGATCGGGTAGACGAAAGGGAAGACTTAAGTTTAGTCCATAGAGTTTACGCCTTCACCAACCCCACCCTCCGTCTTTGATCCGTCTGTATAAAAGTTTATAGGAACAGCCTCTAACACAGTGATGTCGAAGTCATCTTTATCAAAGGACGATTCTAAAAGAATGTCCTCATCTCCACTGTCGTAGACCTCGGTCTACATTGCGGAAAAACTTTGGTCGGTGGAAAGAGCTTCCACTACTACTGGGGATACCAGGGATGCATAGTCTTCCAATGAAGGAAATGTGACCGATGCACCAGGTTCCTCAGCAGCCGTTTAAGCTTGTATGGGTGGGGGAGGGGGAAGGTTTTTGTGCCTAGGCCCCATCTTTTTTGTAAACCCTTAGCCTTATTTCATCAAACCCGAACCTGATCACACCTTTCGATTGCGCCAGAGGAGAAAGAGACTCTGCATTAATGATAATAATTGCACCCTTATAGGGTCTCTTTGAATTCTCTAGTTTCGCAACCTTCCAGTTGTGAGTAGGAAGGGTTAGATGGGAGAGCCTGATTACTTTCAGGACGTGGTCAGCTTCCTTGAATATGGTCGGAACCGTGATGAGAGCTCTTGGTCTGTAAGGGCTCGCATCACGGTTCTTCCTTTGCGACAAACTCCAACTTAGCACACGGCCAGACCTGCCCAAGTCGGCCAACCGTTAGCGTCAGTAGATCGCATTAACTCCATCAAGAATTGTAAAGAGCTACAAGAACATCCAAACCAATTTTGAAAATCGTTTGAATCCAGTTTTTCTGAACTTGATGTTGTACTAGACTCAATATTAAATTTTAATAATCACTATGATTATGTTACGAAAAAAGCTGACAAAACATTTGTATTCGTCAAAAGATTTTCTGGAGATTTCCGTGAGCCGTACGTTATTAAGATTCTGTATGTTTCTTTTGCTAGCCAAATTCTTGAAAACTCTCTCGGTGTGTGGGCGCCATAAAATTCCTGTTCATATGGATAGAGTTAAAAGTATTAAATGTAGATTTTCAAAACTTTTGTCTTCCTAATAGACTTTTATTACCTCTATATATACTTAAAGGCGTAGTCACTTGATAAATCGAATGAATCGATTTCATGTCCATCTATTATTCCTTTTCGATTTTAATCTGGGTCAGGCTAATTTAAAACACTCCTACCAATTCAACGCTGCCAGTTAGTGTTATGACTCCGCTTGTCATCGAGCGCGTTAGTGGTTCTATGGGGCCAATCTGTTTTCACATTCGTACTGTGGCAAGAATCCTTAGAGATCTAAACACACTTAAATCCGCTGGTCTAGATGGCATCCCCGCTATTGTTCTGAAGAGGTGTCCTTCAACGCTGGCAAAATCACTGCGAAAGCTTTTTATATGTCCTTCTCCACAGGTCTCGTTCTGAAAGGATGGAAAACTGCATTTTTCCAGCCAATCCCCGAAAAAGGCGAATCTTCCTCACCCTCTTATTATCGAACGATTGTACTTATGTCCCTTCTTTTCAAGTTTATTTAAACGCTGATTAATTATTATCAGCAAGAAATATATTGAAGATTGAAAGCTCCTTAATGAACATCAGTATGACTGTCAAATCAATTGGTTCACTGGTGACCTCATGGTTCTTCTCACCGAACAGTGAAGCAAATGTTTACATCGCTTTGGAGAAATTAAGAAATTGCACTTGATAGCTTAGCTTTTCATATTCTTTTTCAGACTCACATCACTCTTCCTTGGATATAAAACTGCAACGACAAAATATGGTAACCTCATTAAATTTCGACCTTAACAGCATTGTTCAATGCGGATTAAAAACCGTGTGGAATTTAATGCTCCGAAAACCTAACGCTCTCGTGTATCGTTAAAACGAGATATATTCCCATTGCCGTTATCCATGGATGGCACTTGCATCAATGAGACTGAACACCTAGATATTCTCGGTATGTGTGTCATCAACCACCTCTTGTGGAACGATCACATACGCGATGTCGCCAAAAATGCCGCAAGGTGTTTGACTTTCCTTAGGCGATGCAAGAAATATTTCACTCTTTCTGATCTGGCTGTTATTTTGAGACTTATATGCGTCCAAAGCTTGAGTATAACTGCCATCTTTATGCTGGTGCTTCAATAACTTACTTAAGCATCTTCGACAGTATTGAAGGAAGAGCATTTAGATTGATAGATGATAGTATCATTATAAGTTCATTTACTTCTTTGAACATCCTCGTAAGGTTTCTTTTCTTTTAATTTTTAACCGTTATTTAAACGTTGCTCTAGTGAAATAGACAACTGCATTCCCCCCTTCAACCGTAATACTCGCGCATCTAGGAATGCTCATCAGTACACCCTCGAGTCCAACCTCGGCCGTACTGTCAAATACAGAGATTCGTTCCTTAGCCGTACTACGCGAATGTGGAATGTCTTACCACACTCTATTTTTCCTAGTCATTGCAATATTCAGGAATTCAAAACCAATATGCCCCGATATCTCCTTTCAAACCCTCTCTCCTCTTAATAATGCTCCAACTGTGCCTGCATAATAAGGGTAGTAATATCCCCTTGAGTGTGTTCTCAAGGAAATTTAGCCCTTAGAACAATTTTTATCAGTTCGAATTAATAGAGGTAGCAATCTTCTTGGTAAGTTAAAGTAATTCTCAACACTCTACAAATGACAATCTTTATCCTACAAGTCTTTAATAATACTGGAATTATGTAAGCCTTAAATTTATATTAATGGTGCCTCAATATACACTAAAAAATTTACATCACTCCAAAAATGCCAATTTTGTTTCTTAACATTTGCATTTAATCAAAAAGAAGCTTAACAAAATTCTTGTTGCAATCTTGTTTTATTTCGCGGAAACTACAGCTTTCCAGGCGATTTTGTGTCTTTAATTTTTGAAATGCAATACCAAACTTTAAATAAACCACTCGACAAAATAGCATCCATAGTTAAAAAAAATTTCATTTCCGACTTAGAGATATATACCTTTATACCTATGCCACATTTTGTGTGCTTTTGATGTCTTTAAACCGCTAAAAACTAACTGCTTTATTAACATTATTCTAGCTAAGGTAATTATAAAACTATTTTTCACTCACGTGGCCACGATTTTATAATTATATAATACTAACTTTGTTTTTGTCGTTGACATGGGTACACAGCTTAAATAAAAGCTCATCATTCTAAGGACGTTATAAACAAATATACCTTTCAACTAACATACCGAATATTTCTTCCTCCCTTAATATTTCCCCGTGATAATGATGATGATGATGGAAAACTAGTTTTATCAGATGAGAACTCATCCGAAAAACCATTCAAATTTCAAATGTTCATTTTGCCCGAATAATTTTCGTTGAGGCCCATCAGCATCACCTTTAAAACAAAACAAAAATATACGAGTATATAAATTCCCTTTGAAGATTTGGTATTATTTTTACAATTATTATCCATCAAAATCAGACAAGTTGCAGAGGCAGGAGATGGATGAGGCAGGTGAAGGATGGCAGGAAGTCTGTTGCTACAAAGGTTAGCCTTTAGTTATTCGTTCGTTTGCTTGTTCAAGTCCCCGCATCATGACTAGCATCCCATTTTACCAACCCAACCCATTATGAGCTGAGCTGAACTGAACTTAACTGAGCCCAAACCGAATACCAACACCAAAACTGATTTGACATAAACCGAATTTCAAAAAGTTTTAATCTGCTCACTGTGTAGGTATATAATCCAATTTAAACCAAGTCTAGGAAAATCTCCATCAATTAATTTTAATGTAAATTTTATTTACTCCATCATCACTACAATCTCACTTTCATACTTTACTTCCCTAAAGTTGCGAACTTCCCATATCAGGAACCATCAGGAACTAGAAACTAGGATAACTGCTACAAGTAGTATCATTTGGAAGTTCAGCACAGCACAGAACAGCATAGCTGCGGGTAGGTAGAAAGGTACTGCACATGAAGCATATCTGTAAAATATAATACTAGTCATGGATTTCCACCATTTCCACATTACATATCCTCATCCCCACCTCGATCCCGAGTGTCCTATGTATAATCATCATGCTCGTTTTATAAACCCCCTACAAAAATAGAGCATAGATACTTTCCCACAATCAGCAAGTCGTCCACACATAGTCATATAGTGGATTGCAGTGATTCTCAGTTGTGATGTGTTGCCCTGCCCTGCCCTGTGCTCTGCCTTGCCTTACATTGCCACCATTTATAAAGGTTGAGGACTGAGAGTTTGAACTCCTGCGAACAATGGCATAATTCATTTTGTATTGTGCCTCAGGCTGTCTACAATTCCATTGCTGCCCTTCTAACTATAACTTTATTGCCAGGACACGAAACACGATGACGATATAGTCTAACCACTCTGTAGCTCTCACTGAGTCACTGGCTCATACTCGATATAGCTCACAGTGCTTATGCATTCATGCGGGCTAAATTTTGTTTGAGCTATTGAACGTCAACGACATCAACGACGACGACAACTACGACTACAACGACGTCAACGATAACGATAACGATAAAGGACAAAGTCCCTCCTACTCGTCCTAAATGCAAAACATGCCAAAAATAAAAGACTCAGTTATTAATAAATCTACATATACAGATTTTTACCCATGATGTGGAATTTTGAACTTGGTTTGTTTTGCTATTTTTCTTGTATCCTCTGTATTTTTGAATATCACCTCTCTAACAGGGTTCTTCGTCCTTCGTCCTTCATCCTTCACCCTTCGTTTCTATATGTGCCGAAATTAATATTAGATTTTCGACATCATTTTATGAAATTTGGCTCCAACAACTCAACATACTGGAAGGTAGGTTAGGTACTGGTATAGATCCAAACCAAATTTTAATGCTAAATTGCAGTTTTTCAAAAGGCTACATACCCACACACATACATTGCCCCTTTGTGTGAACATGTGTATGAGGTATAAGCGGGTATTATATGCATTTTGTTGGGGTTAACCATATGTATACGTATTACGAACATTTGTAAGTTGCGGCACATCAGCAATTTCATTTCTAAACTAAACTACATATTACACCAGTTCAAAATGTGCCCCTAAGTTGAGCCCCTTTTTGATATAGAAATAAGCATTAAATTATATCGTTTTCAATTCTATACACACAACCACACAAAAACAACCATCCAACCAGAGAACCAAACCAACCCAAATTTCCTAGACTTTAATTCCAAGTTAAATAGAAATTTTTTAGATATATTCGAATTTTATTCAGCAAATATTAGAAAATTCATAGCTATACAAAAATATAGGCTTTTCTAACAACCTAGGGACATTATTCCTTGAACTTTAACTTATTACGTACATAATTATATTTTGAAAAATTAATTAGAAAAACCTCGAGGCTTTTGTGTAGTCGAATGCGAGATTAGAATTTTGTTTGGTGAAACAAACAAAGTGTATGCCTAACCTATAACGGAGAAAATGTGAATTGGTGCGGAATTAATATAGCCGCCATTATTATATGGAAATCTATGCTTCGCATATTTTAGCAGAAAGCAGGTTTCAAAAATGTCCAATAAATGTATGTGTTAAAACATTTCAGAATATGTTGATGAATATCGATTGAAAAAGTCTCGAAAATTGAAGTTGATTCAACGAAAATATGGCTATAATGGTTATTTACATGTTTGTCAAATATGCCAAAGGATATCCCATTAAAACCTGAAGACGCTAGTATTTCAGTGGAATTGGTTGAGGGGAGCTATTTATCTAGAGCATAAACTGTTAACATAAATTCAAAAAAGAATAAGACAAGAAACTTTATGACGCTGTTCAAGAGACGTAAATTAAGCAGTGATGATATTATCACTAACTACTGAACCGGAAGAGCTCAGCTCAGCCTTGTACCATGATGTCCTGATTGAACAGGAGTCACCTATCTATGGTTCTTCGTCTTACTAGGTAAATTAGCTGAACTGCCAATCTACCCTGTATCAGACTGCATCTGTCGAAGAAGACGAATGCTTCTGGTGGAATGAAGCCGCTCATGTATGCAATTTCAAAATACTCGTAGTTCGGATAGAACGCCTCGGAAATTAAGTTGATGGTTGGTAGAAGACATAGCTCGTGCAATGTGACCTTGAACGAGTCTTATCATGAAATTGTCAATTATGTTGATTCGAGCCCCGTTGTATAGGACCTCGTTGGAATAGAAGATTCGGCTTTTCGATATAAGCCGGTAAAGCGTCGCAAACACTCCCACTCGAACACCCGAAACATCTCCATCTGGGAAGAGGCAACGTTGAGCCACACAGGACAACCATAAACGATCATCGGCCGTATGAGGGCCAAATTATCATATTACCTTCGCTCTCAAACTGACTGCTGTAAAACACCCGTTTCGTCAGAGCGAAGGCTCCTCTAGCCCTGGTGAGAGCAGCATTTATATGTATGTCGAAATATAAATACTGATCTAATCAGATACCGAGGTACTTCACTACACTTTTGCTCGCTAATGGCTGCCCGTGAAGATCGACGATGACCATCTTGCGCTAATTCTTGCCCTAGCCAACGGAGTCCGGAACAGAATTGTCTCCGACTTCTGGACCTTTATTTCCAGTTTCCAGTCGTCGCAATATCGTTGAATCTCGTCGAAATCACGCTGCAAAAGAATTCTAATGACCTCAACCTTTCGTGCTGTTCTGTACGCCATAAGATCGTCGGCGTACGTCTTTGGTGTAAATGCTGAAGAGAATCGGTGAATACACCGCTCCTTGTTGAAGACCATTGTTAATTTGGAATGTTGTGGTAGAAGTTGCATTGCCACTTTTGACAACAAACTTCTTACAGTTAAGCATATCATAAAGTATGTTCAATAACGGTTTGCTTATGCCAAGCCTGCTCAGTTTTGAGTTGAAGATGAGCTGAAGCTCAATTTTCGTCACTAACAAGGCAGTCCAACACACTTACCATCATGCCACGGTCACTAGAGATAAAAACAATATCGCCCGAAAAACAATGTATTGGATTAGAAGTTGCAGACGGGAGATCATCATAAAAATAAGAAAGAGTATTGGAGATAGATTAGAACCTTTGGGCACACCAGAATTTATTTTGTGGATCATTGTCATTGTCCATCAAATACTACTTGTATTAAAAGATCCAAAAGGTAATTACTATTCCAATGAAGAAGGAATTCAAGAAAACCGAAAACACACATTTTTGATAACAGAGTTAACATGAGTTGACATAGGAAAAAAGGGACATAAAAGCAATTGGGGAAGACCAGGACAAATCCTGTTCTTCGTCTACTTGGAACTAGAACTGAAGAGGATTAGAACAGATGAAAAAGTTTACGTAGTAGTTTTGCCAGCTTTGAAGAACACCTGTTCACAACAATATACCATCTGAAACAGCAGATTTATGTAAGTTGAGGTTTCTAAAGACTCTTGCCACAGTACGATTTTGAAAAAAGATTGATTCCATAGAATTACTAACGCGCTCAAGTAAAGCCGGAGTAGTAACACTCTCTGGCAGCGTTGAACTAGCAAGGTGGCAAAGAGTTTGGCTTTCCCTATAGAACTAACAAATGGAGTGTTATTGACAACGAGGGTGGAACCGAGAAAGAGGGCAAATTTCTTAAGTTTTTAAGGAATGACCAAATATTTTTAGTGAATTTGGGACATTTCTAAATGTGTTCCCGTAATTTTTGGTCCTCTCGAACATGCTTCAATTTCATGTGCAATGTTCGAGTGGGCTCGTTGAGTAGCTGAGTTAGGTGGTTCAACTCAGCGAAGATCTCGGCACACATTCCTTTGTATTGCTGCCTAGGAAGGTCTCTTTGCATTGTATACTCAAGTCTTTAGTGCCAAACCTTACCAAAAGTTTCAGCATTATCTATGTAATCCTTTATTTTTATCCAAAGACCTTTTTCACCAAATCCGTATTTTAATGTGTTTGGTATAAGTGGAACGCTAATTTCCAAACACAAGCTATAAGGCTTCTATCTTCTATTATTATGTTGAACATTCTTAGGAGCAATTTTTGAAAATGTTTGCCATGATTGGTGTAAACGATATTGGTCTATGGGATGTTATTTCTGCAGATGTCTTACCTTTTTTTAGGTATTCAATGACTTCTACAATTTTTCGACAAAGTTGTTTCTACCTAGGGCTCTGTTTTGTCTCCAAGACTCTTCTTTATTTTTATAAATTATCTTTTACCTAAAACTTTTAACACAGTTATTTGTTTTGCTCATAACAGTACCCCAACTTTTTACATTCGTTTACAGATCCATGGTTTATGGATTACCAATAGCAGCGAATGATAAGCTCATTAAATTCTGATCCGTGTATAATTTAATGCTTCCAAAACTTAATGCTGTCTACTTTCTCAAAAGCGCAACCCTCCCGTAATGTCACTATCTATGGGTGGTAGTTGCATTGAGGAAACAAAACAGCTCAGTTCAAGGTATGTGCATCGAAAACCATCCCTTGTGGGCATGACCAAACCTATGAAACCATTGATCGAACTATAACGAACAGAAAATTCTATCAACTCTTTAATTTTCTAACATTGCAGAAAAGCTTATTTTGTCTCACATTTCCTTCAGAAGTCAATCAATCATGTTAAGAAGTCAAGTTTCCGTTATATTTACTATAACTAAGCTGTGATGTACCACAAGGATCTATTTTAAGACCTCTTCTTTTTTCTGCATAAGTGTGAATTTATATAAACTTTGTTAAGCTTTTTGATAATTGTAATATGAGCCTTATTGAAGATTGTGTAAATATAATATATGTAGTGACCTTCGAATAGTTTGATAAATTTGGTTTTATTTTGACAAAAAAATACATCTTAATGCCCAAAAGGAGAAGATTCGTCTGACTTTCTTTTTTTAGAGCGTCAAGAAGCTTTTGTATAGTATTTTGGAAAAAAAAATAACATTCAGAGAATTTATTTCAACAGAACGCTTTGGTGGGGCCTTATGTTGTCAATTTTGAGACATCCTCTATAAATATAGCTCAGTAGTGGAATGTGTTCATGCCTGTCCAGATCTTACAGGCCTTTTCGTCAATTTAAAGCTAATCAGGGTTTCCTGAAAGACTATACAATTTAAGACAAGACCGTTTAAAACAATCAAAAGAAGTGGAGACACTTTAGTTTTGAATAATAAAGGAAGGTTCCTCAAGACTGTAAGAACATCAATACTTGCGACCCACACTGATACTGATAACTATCCAACAAGCCATTTCATTTGCATAGATTGAATACAAAGCTCAAATTTTGTTCTTCTGGTTGCAGTGTTCTTAGTGTTAAAGCCTAGTCTAGCCTTCCTCCATTTTTGCGCTCCATTTAAAGTTGAACTTTACTTAAAAATCCTCTTTGACGTGCTTATCTTCATTCAATCTTTCAACATTAATGAAAATGAATACATAGTAGTTCACAAATTTGTTATACAAAAATTCTAGGGTCTTACATCAGTTTTTGACATTTTTTGAACCAGACTCGTTTTTATTATTTACGAAACCAAGAAGTCAGAACAAAACAAACAGTTTTTGAATTGAAAACAAAACAATCTGCCACATGATCATTAATTTTCTACCTAATCTACACTGTTGCAACCACTTTTTACATTCTACACAAAGTATGAGTCTGAGTCCTTATTCTACATGTAAAATGACAAATCACACATAGTACCTACATATCTAGCTACCGACATCATTGTTTGTGATTAAAGTTAAAATAGCTAGAGCTGATTTAAGACTCAAAGAGGTTCTACATGGTTCATGTATATATTTGTTAAAAGCACCAGCAACAGCGACAAAAGCAGCAAAAGCATCCTGAAGGAACCATGTTACAGAGGCAGCCAAGAAGAGTGAACAAAAAAAAAAAAAAACAATGTTAAAAATAAAAACAGCAACAAAACAACCAACAACAACAGCAACAAGGACTAAGACTTGTGCCGAGAACACAACACTGTTTACCAACTAACGACGATTGTATGACTTCAGTTTCGAAAATAAAAAAACTCAAGACCAAAAAGAACGGAAAAAATTCAAAGTGAGTTTTATGTTGAAAGTTTTGCCAACAAATAAACGACTAAGGTGGAGGAGATGATGGCTATGGAGTCCTCCATAACTATATACCTATATCGGTACCTTCAACTGACTACTTTACTCTGGCTCTGACTATGGCTCCTATAGAGGTCCTAGAGACGAAGAAAACGGCAAGGAGACGTTATAGAGGGCGATGTTGGTAAATGCAATAGGAAACTTTTCCTTCATCAAAGCTACAAGCCCAAAACAAAACATTGTTCATTCGATTCACTTTTATTTCGTATCCTTATACTTTCGTCCTTTCGAACATTTGTTGGTTGAGTGGAGGGTGGGGTTGGGGTTGGGTAGTAGGATTGGTACTATATGTGTTATTTTATCCAAGAAAAACTTTACTCTATTAAAAATGGATTTGTATTTAACGGGCGTACAAAAGACGGAAGTTAAATGGTTAGAATAACAACGATAAAAGTCGTTAAAGGCTCCAAAATTAATTTTCACTATTAAAGGACTAAGTCGCATGTAAGGGAATATTGGACTTGCATATAAATATATATCTATTCTACAATTGTACAGTTTTACATATATGATTGAATTGAATGTATGTATGTAGTAATCCAACCCCCTTTGCAGAAAGTTGGACTTATGTGAATTTCAAGTTGTGAACGAGAATGTCTTTTTGTTTTAATTCAATGAACTTTTACATTTGCATTTACCATCATATGGGGAAGAAGTTCATTGCATTCCTTTAATCTGGTTAAGCAACTTCAAGTCTTATGGTAGTAGATACAAAGTAGAAAATGAATGTTCTGTGTCATTTGATGAAGGATATAATTTTATTTTAATTTAATTTATTGCATATGTTGTGTACATTTTACACATGTATAGGGACTTGTATACATAACTGTATTAACAACAAAAAAAAGTTGGTTATACTTGATAAATGTGACTTTTGGAGGAAATTGATTTGAATATAAGGGACGTTAGAACCAGAATCATGAAATAATTGTAAAGTGATATCAAATTGAACATTCCATTCGTAGAATTATGAATAATAATAATTTCTGTCGTTACACCCATCAAGGTCCTCTAAAACCTTAATCTGATTTCATATAAGTTTTAAGGAAAACAATTGAATCTCTCTTCTGGTGACCTTTTAACATTGAGTTATTGAAAAATTTCTAGTTTTTCACTTCAATCAAAGTGACATTTTTTTCAATTTGCAATTTGCATCTTTTCTGAAAATGGTCATAAGTTAGAAACCTTGAATCGTAGTACTGCTTTCGTGTCCAAACTTCGACTTAAGTTGTCTACTCAAATTTAAAAAATCCTCGTTTTCAAAATTACATAAGGACGAGTTTGGGGCACCGCTTAAAAATGTTCCTTAATGTTCTGTAAAGGAGGCCTATATTTTAAGCATTACTAAAGTTTTAAGATCATTACAAAGATTTGAATTATTTTTGACAGACAAACCACTTTTTTGGTGAATATCGTTAAACTGCCAACAAATCTTTAGATGAAATTCTTGCTTAAAAAAATAAAATATACGACTGGGTCGCACGAATTTCCTCCTGTATGCAAAAAGTCTGTTTAAAAAAGTACCAACCTATACAAGATTTAAAAATATACTTGTAAAATAATTTATTATAATAAATATATGAAATACGCGGACAATATTATTTTAAGGGAAATGGTTTGTGTATTTGAATGAACTAATCGAATACACTACAATTGTTTGTCGGTAAGGTAGCGTCTTCCCAGGTCACAACTCATCCCGGAAATGAAAAATACTTGTAAGCATAACTGAAATTATCTGAAGATAAGAAAGAGGAATAACATGTATGTTTAAATTGTAAAGCGATCGCCTATTGGTTGTGTAGCTAGGAAGGTGTCTAAAACGAATAAAGAAAAGTTCATTGACGGGCTCAGCTTTATGCAGATAGATATGATGATAATAGAGAAATGTTTATTGGTAGGTAGAAGGTTTTTACTACAGTCCAATCACATTCCTTCTTTCCTACAAGTTTTCAGCACAAACATTTTTTATCACGGGACCCACCTTCTCGACTTCTTTACCATCTTTATATCATGTGTACGAAAGTACAATTACAAATGAGAATAAATTTACGGAGAGAAGACAGTTCAACATTTGAAGGAAACAAACCTTCTAAAATTATCAAATACAGTCCACAAATGAGCTACATGTCAAATAATTAATGGAATTGTTGTATAATCGAATATACATTGTCTTGTGACTAAAAATATAATTCAAAATTGATTTCTACAAAGTGGTTGATGTTTTATTTCTTTTTGTTCTTCTTTTTTTTACTAATTTTTTATAATAAAAAACTTAGACATAATCATTTGGTCCTTTTCGAAACGTTTTTTATGAACATTAAACAATTATTTGAACAATAAATTTTAAACAGTTATTTGAAAAATAAACTTTTCACGGAATGTGTGTTCAGTGAGTGCTATTAACTTCAATCAACGATTGATCAAAAATAATCACGTGAATTAAATTTGCATTGACAATAATCAGTTTAATCAAGTGATTTATACAAATTTTCTTAAATAATAACTTAATTTAATTTAAACTTAACTTAAAAACTAAATTAAAACTAATTTTGTACACTGAGGACATCAGCGGAGTCACCAAAAATCATCCTTAATATCAGCTACAGCATCAGTAACACACAAAGCAGTAAGTTGCCTTTTTAAGTGTCGTAAACTTGTCTACATTTAACAATTGTTGTATTCTGTTAAATTAAAAGAAAAAGAAATTACAAAAATGGCTGAAACTAAAAATTATAAATACGGTGAGCTGCAGGAAGGTATTTTCAGTAAGATGATAAAGGATCTTACCTTAAAAAGGCTCCAAAAGAGCGTAGGGTGAAATCTTATGCCACAGGTCGTCTCAGTAAATTGGAAGATGATTTGTCCACGTCAAAATCCTACCACGAAGCCATCATTGGGGCAGGTATGCTGGAAGATAATTTAAAAACAGAAGAGTTAGAGGTGGTATATGAACAAATAAATGATATATACCTTGAATATCGTGCAGAGTTAGTAGAGGCAATCGAGAAATCTTCGCCAATGATTGCGTCTTTGTCAGATACGGGTGCTCCGCCCCTTTCTACAGCTGTATCATCATCGCATACGGGGATTCGACTACCTCGAGTTGATCTGCCAAAATTCGACAATTCATATACCACCTGGAGTGCTTTTCAAGATAGGTTGCAGGCTCTCGTCCACAATAATAGGAGCATGGATGACATTGACAAGCTGCACTTTTTACAATCATGTCTAATTGGTGACGCAAATCGATTTTTGTAAAATTTGTCAGTGGAAGCAGCGAATTATGATAAGGCTTGGGAGCTTTTGAAGGAAAGGTATGACCATAAGCGCATTCTGGTCCACATCCAAATGCAGAAGCTTTTTGGCCAACCCTCCGTGCCTTGTGAAACTGCTGCTGGTCTTCGGGATCTTCTCTACACAACAAGAGAATGTTGTCTGGCGTTAGAAAACATGGACGTTCCGGTATCTAAGTGGGATACGGTTCTCATTTGGTTCCTTAACCAAAAACTTCCTGGTACGAGCCAAAAACTATGGGAAGAGAGGTTAGGAAACAGAAAGGACTTACCAAATTTTAAAGAATTTACCGATTTTTTGGAAACTCGTTTCCGGTCTTTGGAAGTTGTTGGCCAGCAGGAAACTAGAGCGGCAGGCAGAAACAAAGATGAGCCACCCGTCAATCCAAGGCCTCGTTTCTAGCCAGCCAAAGCAAAGGTGTTGCATGCTAAACAGGTCGTTAAGCAGCCGGTCAAACCAATTGCGAAGACAGTTCCCGTTGAGCAGTTGTCATGCAAATTGTGCAACCAAACCAAGCACACGCTGAGAAGATGTCAACGATTCCTCAACATGGACATCATGGGGCGAAAGGAGACAGACAGTACGCAGACTAAAAGTATGCGAAAATTGTCTGTCTTATGGGCACATCGTTCAAGATTGTCTTAGTTTCAGCAGTTGCTTCTTTTGCCAACAAAGGCATCATTCGCTGTTGCACCAACAACAACAATACCAACAATAACAACCACAGCAACCAACAACGTCAAATACAACGGAACAACCGTACAAATACTCTTCAGGCGTCCGTGAACCCTCATGCGCCTGAATTCCAACCGATGGCGGGACAACAACTCCAATCAAACGGATACACTCTGAATTACCACACGTAGCATGGTGATCGTCGACAAACACACCAGGTGGTTCTAGCGACAGCAGTTGTGAAGGCGCGAGCAGCAGATGGGAAGCTACGCCTTCTACGTGCTCTGATCGACACAGGCTCAGAAACGTCCTTCATCACAGAAGCTGCCGCACAACTGCTGAAGTTAGAAAAGCGACTTACCATTGCCGAGGTGTCTGGGTTAGGATTGGTTAGGAGCGGCATAACGCAACACTCCGTCGAAGTACGTTTTACGTCCCGACACTCGACGTTTGAGACAGCTGTACAAGCTTTGGTATTCAAGTCGCTGACTGGGCATCTCCCGACCCAACCAATGACACCCGGCAATTGGGACCACCTCAAAGGCCTTTCCTTGGCAGACCCCCATCTCTGTGAGCCTGCACCAATCGATCTTTTACTCGGAAGTGACGTTTGCGCTCAGATTCTCCTTCCTGAGATAAGGCGTCCAGAGGATGGCATCGGTCCGGTGGCACAAAAAACCGAATTGGGATGGATTGTTTTTGGACAAGTCTCACCAGATTCTCTTTAGTAAGTTCGCAGTTTTGCCCAAATTGCTGACTTGAGCTCACAACTTAAACAATTTTGGGACATTGAAGAAACGCCGTTCCAGCCACATAAGACTGAAGATGACATTGTATGTGACAAACACTTTTCGATGCACACAAAGCGCCTACCTGACGGGCGTTATGAGTTTAAGCTGCCCTTCAAAGGTGAAGGCTGTCCAGCGATGGGCTCCAGTCGACAAAGCGCTTATAGACGATTTCTGCACTTAGAAAAGAAGCTTGAGAGCAATCCGAAGCTTCGTGTAGACTATAACAAATGTTTAAAAGAGTATGAAGAACTCCATCACATGGAGGAAATTGATCTAAATGATGCGGTTTTACAAACCCCATTTCACTACTTTTTGCCCCATCATGCGGTTTTTAAAGAAGCTAGCTCCACTACGAAGCTGAGAGTAGTATTTAATGCAGCAGCGAAAGCTTCGGACGGGAAATCCCTCAACGACCGGCTACTTGTGGGTCCAAAACTGCAGTGGAGCATCATAGATCTCGTTCTAAAATGGCGGACTCACCGAGTCACATTTACGGCCGAAATCGAAAAGCAAGTGCGCCGTATCTTGCCATCAAGATATTGAAAAGAGTAGCCGATGATGAAGAAGCCAATTTTCCGGAAGGGGCGAAGGTTGTCCGTGAGGACATGTATGTCGACGACCTTATAAGTGGGGCAGATTCAATAATAGAGGCACAAACGAAACGTGACGAAGCGAGGAAACTTTTGGCATCTGCGGGGCTTAATTTGCGAAAATGGACGAGCAACACAAAAGAACTCATCGAAGACATACCAGTTCAAGATCGAGAGCTCGACTTTGAACTTCCGTTCAATTTGTCGAACCATGTTAAGACTCTCGGCATCAAATGGTTTCCTATCGACGACTACTTTTCGTACCACAATCTTCAACCTACAACTGATGCTACCACCAAAAGATCCATGCTGTCGACTATAGCCAAACTTTTCGATCCTCTTGGTTGGATCTCGCCGTGCATCATAACCGCAAAAATCATGATGCAGCGATTGTGGGAGCTCAGTTGTGACTGGGACGAACCGATTCCACCAGCCTTGGAAAAAGATTGGAATGCTTTTCTACGAGAACTTCCAATCATCGAACGACTTCGCATCCCGCGATGGACCCACATGAGCAAGACCAACAAGTCCATCGAATTGCACGGGTTTTGCGATTCTTCGATGAAAGCTTATGGTGCAGCAGTCTACATCCGTGTTCTGGACAGCGATGACAACATCCATGTGCATTTGCTTTTGTCAAAGACGAAAGTAGCGCCAAGTCAACGAACTATCACTCTTCCACGTCTTGCAGGACATAGGGTATCATGTGATTGAGCTCACTCTAGTTCTTTCCCAATCTCAAAGATTCTTTCTCGACTGTTCTTATTCATTTGCTTCTCGATCTCCCGACTATTTTTCCTTCTTGAGTGAGTGGATTCCAATGCATCTTTCAATGCAGTCATTACGTTTCAAAGAGTGTGCCCATTCCATACTGATAGTTGCTACTTCGTGTACCTAATAGTATCAATGGGTTCCTCATGCATTATCTTATATAGTTCGTCGTTGGATATACGATTGGGCCGGAAATTCCATAAGATGTTTCGTAGACAACTATTAATGCAGGTTTGTAGTTCCTTGGTAATCGTTGCTGTTATTTCTCAGGTGCTGCATCAGTACAATATTAAACTTACTTGAGGTTTGAGAGAAGACTCGTTACCTCAAACATTAAACAACATTCTGAAGGAAGCCTTAGATTTTTCAATGCTGATATATCTTGTTGGAGGTCGTCTTCAGTAAGGATAATACCTCTAAGATACTGGAAACTCACTACTTTTTCTACTGACTGTTGAACAATGTTCATCAAAGAGGATGACTGGTAGATTCCGAAGCTGAACATCTTACCGTATTGATTTTTAGCTACAAGATCGTTATTTGGTTCAGATCCTAAGAGATAATAAGTATACATGGTCTAAGTAGTCCAGATCTTTCAAGTATGTTGACATCAATAAGAAAAGAATTGAGGGAATTGTGTATCCTGGTCTGACTCAACTTTGGGCTTCAAACGCTCCTGATGACAGAAATGCCATTTGGATCCAATATAAGTTAGCCTTTATAATATAAGTTAAAAATAAATATATTGGGTGGCGCAACAGTTCGTTGAGAACTAGGGCCTAGTGACTTACCACTCCGAAACATTTCTGTGTGCGAGTACTTTTTTCAGGAATGGAGCACCCTACAGTTTTAAACCGAATCCGAACGGCTAATTTGAGAAAGCACTTTTTCATGACAAGAGTTACGCTTGGAGAATTTGTTTATTCATCGCAAGAGGCAGTACGATGACAAACCATAAGATGTTGATGTTCTTTATGCAGGTGAACCCAGTTTGAAATTTTGCTTGTTCAGCGTCAAGGTGTTCAAGTTTCTGAAATTACAATTAGGATGGTCTTTGAAACTTATCCACTTAAAGATTGTATTTAAATGTCTATTTTTATGCCATTGCAAAATTTCGAAACAACTATTATTGCTCCCAAATGCCAGGTTTTCTCAAGTTACTTTCAAAACTAAACAAATCTCATTACATTTTAGTAATCTCCTAAGTTCCTTACTCTATTTCTAAGTTTTTTTTTTCATTTTATTTAATTTTAAAAAAATCAATCATTTTTAAAAATCTCTGTTAATTAAACAGCAGATAAATTTTCTCCACGCAATCCACAAAACCCCGCACCAGGACATTCACCCGAACCGTCTTCCCAAATCTTCCCTTTACCATGTTTACACTTTATCCTCTGATGAACACACAAATCTTCCGTCCAATTTTTTAAACTTTTTCTTAAAAATAAATAAAAATTAAATAAAAATTGAAAGAAAAATAAAAATGAGAAGAAAAGAAAATAAAGTAACGAATAAAACGATATTTGTTCAATTTTATCTGAAAACACTTGTTTTATGTGAACGAAAAACGAAATCCATTCCACTGAGTATATAAAACTCAAAAAAAAACAAAAACAACAACAAAAACAACAATTTATTCAAACAGAGAAGTAAATGACCGGAATCCGGTAATGAGATTTATATTGCACTCATTCAGTACAAAGGCAGAATTTTGTTTCGTTTCATTAATCTTCTCCTTACACCCGAAGGCATGCTCCAGCTTCAGCTACAGCTTTAGCTTTAGCCTCCCCATCTCCAACTTTAGCTTTAGTGTATACGATGACGACGAGTAGGTAGGTACATTCATCCATACCCACATATATTCATTCCATTCCTTGAATCCAGCAATAATATTAATACCAATAGCCCCGATAGCAAGTAAGCAAAGCAATAGCATCATAGGGTATAGGGAAGCCCCGGAAGCCACTAGAACCAGAAACAGGACCAGAACCAGGACCAGGACCAAGACCAGAAGCAAAATGCAGCAGAAGAGAAGCATTGGTATGGTACTCGTATATATGAAAATAGTGATGGTGATGGTTAAAAAGAAAAGAAGTCCTCATCCTCATAGTCATCGTCATTTCCATCGTCATTGCATCTTCATCCTTCTTCATCCTCCTTCATCATCAGCATCAGCATAAGCATTGAACGTTGTGTTTTGTTTGGTTTGAAGGACGAATAGCTCCTCCACTCCCACCACATCCTTCTCTCTAACGTCTCCCCCGCTCTGCTCTGCTCTGTTCTGTGACTGACTGATTACTCTGAGCAACGTTAAACACCACAAGAGATGTCACTAAAGGAATTACCCGCTTATATTCCTTTTTATTTTGTTCTCGATTTTTCTTTCATTCTTCCTTTTTTTTCAATTTCAATTTATAATTAAAAAATAATCCCACTTGGTGCCCATTTACAGCGATTTTCCCATTTTCATTTTTGTTCTTCTCTAAAAAAAAAAGACTATTGAAGGCATCAGTCAAGCAACAAACCATCCAACCAACCAACAACAGTTAGAATAGAGCTTGAAAATCAATATTTTTCCATTCATCAGGATCAGCAAAGTAGGTAAAGAATTGCTAACAAAAAATAAAAATAATAATAATAATAATAAAAAAAGAACACTAGAGAGGAAAATAAAATTGGTCGGGACGCGGACGCGGACGGGAAAAAATCTCAAGTCAATTGAACAACGTGCCGGCACATATTATTTTCATTATATATAAAAATGTGATGTGTGTACTGATATTGATACAGCTCCTGCTCCTGCTCCTGTTTCTGTTTTTGATTTTGATTTCACTGATCGCATCAGGATAATGCGTCAATTCCTTTTTTTTATTTTGGAATCGATTCTGCTAAACAATGCTGTGGAAAAAATATCAAAAAATAAAAATCAAAACCTCTGAATTCGACGTAAGGTTTAAAATGGGCCTTACATCAGTTTCAATTGATTCACGAATGGGTGTAGCCATTGTGTCCTACCTTATCTATAGGTGGACTCTTTAAATTAATATATTTTTTATTTCTATATGGCTTTGTTATATTGTATACTTTAATTCACATTTGTATATGTTCAAGCCTATGTGCAGTTCGTGGGTTTCACGTTTGTTATACTTTAAATTGTTCACAATTGATATTAGGGTGAGGCCAAAATATTGAGGTTCGGCCAGCACATTAAAACCTCTGGTTTGACGATGAAAACGAAAAGCGCGCGCATCTTAACAACACGCATACAAAACGCCGCTGCTTAGAAAGGTCAGAGCTGCTCTCGAGCTCTACAAGCATAAGAGGAGAGAGGAACATTGGCTTTTCAGAAGGAAAAAAAGGGGACCATGAGCCTCTTGCGACCGAGGAGATAAAGAGATGTCACAACAGGAATCAGGTACCTAAATTTAACAAAGTTTAAAAGAAACCTGTGAGGGCGATAAGAGCAACATCATAGTTGATAAGCTAAAGAAGGTTCAGAGAACAGCTTGTGTGGGCACCACAGGGCCATGCCCAACGGACGCCTTAAACTTAATTTTGGATCTTCTAACAATCGACCTTTTTATTAAGTACTTAGTTTCCTGCAGCGTTATTAGGCTGAAGGAATCAAAAAGCTGGTTGTCAAAACCTTATGGTCACAGCAACACAACGTAATTGATTCCCTGAGATATTATCTCAGTAGACACTGACTACTGCACTCCTACTTTGAGCCTTAGTAAGGGTTTTAAGGTTATTTTCCCATCCAGAGAAGATTCGGAGGATGACATCGTGTCGATAGGTTTCGACACAACCATCTTTACTGACGGCTCAAAGATGGAGTGCGGAGTTGGTTCTGGTATCTTTTCTGAGTCCCGAAATGTAGCTATATCCTTGAGGCTTATAGACTTTGCTAGCGTTTTTCAGGCTGAACTGCTGGCAATAAAGGAGGCATGTAAGATACTTGAACAAAGCCCAAACCAAAACCAAAATGCGTCTATCTTTACAGACAGTCAGGCAGCTGTCAAAGCCATTAACTCGGCCAAATCCTCATCTAAATTGGTCCAGCGATGTCGTGATAAGCTTGCGAGCCTGAATATTAACCTCAGTGTCGTCCTGATCTGGGTTCCAGGCCATAGTGGTATCGTGGGAAATGAACGGGCTGACGAGCTAGCCAGGCAAGGATCGGCCCTTCATAGCTCACTTGCGGAAATGATTAACATTCCTCTTGGTGCTATGAAGGATAAAATCTTTTCTACCTACCAAACTGAATCAAACCGAAGGTGGAGCAACTTACCCAACTGCATTATATCTAGGAAGATATGGCCCACCTATAATAAAACCCGTACAAACAATCTTCTATGCAGGCCAAGGCAAGACATAGCCAGGATTGTTGCGGTTTGTACCGGACATTGGCCTATAGGAGTTCATGCGTAGAAGTTGGGTATCTCTTACAACACCTTTTGCCGTAGTTGTAGTGACCAAAGAGAAAATGAAACGATAATCCATTCCCTCTGCAAATGTCCTGCTTTGGCAAACACTAGAATGAAATGCTCTGGAAAAGCATGCTTTCACGAACTTGATGAGCTATCTGAGACAAAGACCTAATCTTTTTTCTCAATGCGACAAAATGGCTCTAACATAATTGCTATGAAGCTTCTCTATAAGTCATTCCCTTTCTATCACAGGCCAAACGAGTTTTGGTATCAAAACTTCGCACTACTAATTGGCTAATTGGCTAGGTTGCCTTGAGATCGCCATTTCTACCACCACCATCATAGTTAAACCACAGTCTATGCTGAGAATATGAAAAGACCACTTCTCCAAACTATGTATATAACGACAATGATGAATCGAATTGGGCGATGTGGAACAACAATTCCGTCTAGCCGACATTGACGAAGTGATATAGAGCAATTTCTTATCTAAAATTCAGAAAGTAGCTTGAGCTGACGCAATCGCTGGTCAATTATTCAAAATAGCAGGAGATGACTTAGAAAGGAGTATGCACCAACTTATCTGAAAAATATAGACGATGGAAATCATGAACGAAAAGTGGAATCTCAGCATAGTTTGAACGATACGCTAGAAAGGAGTCTGAACTGCGTCAACTTGAGAGGCATCAGTCTCCTGAACATCTTTTCTGTCGTATTGGGTGAGTGTCTGAAGCCAATTGTCTAGAACTTGATAGGTCCATATCAATGTGGCTTCATACCACAAACGTTCATTTTCGACCAAATATTCACAATACGGAAGATTTTTGGAGTGAAAAATACACTTGCTTCTAATCGATACCCACATTCTATTAATTGATTTCAAGGCCGCATGTGACAGTATCTAAAGGGAAGAACTTTACAGATTTATGTCTTATTTTGAAATCCCTGTCAAACTTGTCCGTTTGTGCAGAATGACGATGGACAATTCATGCTGTTTTATTAAGGTTGAGAAGATCTAACCGATGGTTTTAATGTCGAAAACTGTTTTAGACAAGGCAATGCTCTGTCATGCGACTTCTTCAACATCATTTTTCAAAGAATTGTTCAAAAACTCAATTAACAACACTAAAAGCACAATATTCCATTCATGATATTTATCAAGGCTTGATTGCAGTATCGCATTTTTAAGCATTACGTATGAAAGTGGAGAAGGTGGGTTTTAGTGGTCAATATGAACCAAGTATATGATGTCATCAAAAAAGGATATTAAACAACAACGTCTTGGACAAAACTTCACAATGGGCAACTATATCAACGAGTTCGTCCAGAAGGTATTGGAATCTAATCTCGAGAAACAGCCCAGTGAGAGAAGACCGTGACTTAGGTGCAGAACCAACCAATTTGTGTGTGAAACTGGAGACAGTTCTATTTGCTCTTCTATTGTTGAAAATTATTAATGATTTTAAAACAATAAACAAAAAACTAAGTCATCTAGAAGAAATTGCAATTTCGATGCCGAACTGTCAAATGCCAGCAGCAAAAAGGCGACAATCAACTTACTCGAACATCACCAGGAGCGTTCCCGAAAAGTAACGAAAAAAGGCATCATCATTCATTTTTTTAGAAGATCAGGAAATCGTAAACTTTTAAAAATTTCAACAACACAGTTTCTGTAAAAGTTTATTTTTCTGGTTCAGTGCTAAATTAATTACCAAACGATATGAACAATAATCATTGGGTAAGAGATTTCGGAATTTAAAAGCTTGTATTTCAATCAAACCTTTCTATTCTCATGGGAGGTCTCCTTGTGAACACCTGGCGTATTTAAATTTAATGTCCTTAGAGAATACATTATCTATCTAAAGTTCTTCCAGTGAGATATGCAGATAATAGTTTTTTCGAGATTCATTGAGTCAAATGTTTTACTAAAATCCATATACGAGTATGAACGGCATTATTTTGAAATCCTCTTCCATGGCAAAAGGGACATATGGCTTCAAATTAGCTAAATTTGTATATGCCAAAAACCAACATCACTTAAGAAAATATAGTTGCTTTTTCACTGCCCTTTTTAATAATTTGGGAGTTAAAGAGAATTTACAAATACCTCTATAGTTTTTAATATTATTCTTAGCTCTTAATTTATGAATGTGCACAAGGTACGAATTTGTCCACTCATTTAAGAGGTTTCCCTCCGAAAGAAATTTTTTGAAGAAGTTGAAGAATTGAAAGTCCCCTAACACATATATATTATTAAAAGTTGAGCAAAGATTTTCGATACGGTCAATATTGCTAATGTGTTTTTAATAAGGCAACTGCTTTTAACACCAATACGTTTTTGTCTTATTAACAAATAGTCTTATCGTAACCACGGTTAACAATAATTCCATTAAGGGCACGGATTCTAAAATTATCTTCAAGTCAGACTAACTTAAGGTACAATATTCAATTTCTTAAATATCAGAATGATAATGTTCTTAACATCAACTGACTCCTTATCCTATTTCTTCCTTTCCAACCACCTCTTATCTTTATTGGGCTGGATCTAAGGTGTTAAACAACCTGTGCCGATGATAAGCCTGGTTGGGGGCCCAATTCAAAGAATAGCATAGTCTCTAACGGAGTATCTGGATACCTGGCGACCTCCGGATTAACTAGCCTTATATGTATAAAGTGAACCTCTGTACAGATGGACCTCTTTTTCTGCGCAACGCTTGGTACGAAAAATGAATAAATACAAAAAAGAAAAAGAAATGAGACCGGTACCTCTTCAACACCGGATGGCAGTTTGGCGTCAAGGCCTGTTGCCGTATCTCCTGCGGCCAACACAGAGGAGGGAGTAGTGGTAATGTTATTAGCAACGAGAGTAGAGATGTAGCAATACCTAATTCCAGTAGTAGAAGGGTTGTGAATAATGGCACTACCACTACTACTGAGAGTACACCCAGAAATGGAAAAGGGAAACTCTCAAAAAGCCTATACAGACAAAGTCGGCAAGCTGCAAAAATCCTAAAGGCCTCTGATGCATCATTGGAGGCTGAAAGGACATTGCAGCAAACCACTCTCGTTGAATGCGCAACGACGTGTTGCGCAGTAGTAAATACTCTATGTCTAAGCGTGAAAGTTCTCTTGAGAGGGCCATACCGACAACAAAACGGCCTCGTGTGCACAACACCAGCACTTAATTCAATCCGATCAGGAAACAAGCCAGATCGTCCAGGACCACTTCCTTCCATAAGCGATGGGGGTTGGCATCAGGGTCATGTCAAACTCATGGTTTGTAGCGATCAGAGGTCTTGTGCATTCTACAGACTTGCTATTAGCTGGTTAGGTGAAGTTTGGCCAGGTGCTGGTATCCTACTGGTATCGATGACATTTTCGAAATGATCAAGGTTTGAATAACTGGAAAATCGTCAAGCTAGAGGAAGTAAAGGGTCTTAATAGGAGTGCCATTGAGGTACTCAATAAAGAATAATTGGCTCCTCTAACCCTGACCAATGAGGCTATCGCGGATAGTGTGCCTCCAACAACAATCGAAGGTGAAGTCGCAGTTGGTGGGCCTGGGACGTCGTTTTCTCTCCCACCATAGGGTGATGCACCAATGCCCTCTCCAATCGCGAATATACCCTCTAAAACAGTCGACAACAGTCTTTTCCCAATGGAGACTGAGGACGACTTAAACATGATTCTTCCGAGCAAGGACGAACTCTTGGGTTCTTCCCAAGATTAATCTCCAACACTCCATACACACACTTCTTCACCACCTGGCAAGAAACGGGGAAGACATTGCCCTGATCTAAGAGCCATATGGATTGTGAAATCCGTTGTTCGAGGACTCAAGACTCCTGGGTACTACACACTATATGAGACAGATAAAAGTGAACCTATATCTCCCATACTAGTGAAACATACCATTATTGTATTTTTACGCCATAATTTCAGTGACAAAGATACCACCGTAGCTAGGCTGGAAACAACCAAAGTTCCTGGCTAGTCGGCATATCTTGGCCATGACCACCTTGGCCCTCTCCCTGCAAAAACAATGGAGAGAATCGTCACTGAAGCATCCTCCTAATCATTGGGAGCGATGTTAACGCTCAACACACGGTTTGGGGAAGTACGAATATCAACGACAGAGGTGAGTCTCCTTTTGATTATATTCTTGGTACCAACCTCTTAGTAAGTAATGTTGGAAATGAACTAACCTTCATCACTAAAACTCTACAAGAAGTCCTAGACATAACTCTTGTCTCAGATACTATACACCATATTATGATCTTGAACTAGAAAGTTTCCAAAGAACACTCGTTCTCTGATCATAAATACGAGTATATCCAGTTCAATATCAATCTGGATGAAAACCCTAGTCCATTGCCTTTTCGAAATCATCGGAAAACTGACTTCATGCAGGAACTTGTTACAATATTTACTAAAACCTGACAAAAAAGTCAATGACCTCACCTCAGCTATGAAAAGATCGCTTGACTCGCTCAGAAGAGAATGCAGGAAACTCTTTAACCGAGCCAAATCCCCAAGACTAGCTTCTCACTGGAATTCTTACAAAGAATCAATAAGAATTTACAAGAAGGCACTAAGGAAATTTAAGCGTTCTTCTTGGCGATCCTTCTCAGATAGTCAGGCCGCTATCAAATCTCTGGACTCTGTCTCTACAAACTCTACAACAGTCCAAAACTGTGGATCATTTCTAATGGATATGGCACAACAGCCCATCCTACCACGATGGTTGGTAACGATCTAAACTATCTAAATCATACCAGCATTATCAGTCTTTCACGTTTCGTAAGGGACTCAAACTGTTTCCATTGAGCTTAGGAGGAAGCCTCTAGCTCAATGTGGTATCACAATGGGTCATTAAACTGGCATAAATGTGTCCGATGCCATTATGGACAGCCACTCTAACCTAACCTAAACTAATCTAAGGCCCTTAAAGTTTACTCCGACCGGAATTAAAGCTGGTCATTAAACTGATACTTGAAAACTCCAAGGTGTTTGGAAAATGAATACATTTAATTACTCATACCTGTATACAATGTACATATATAAATAGATTAAATGGTCCATAACTAACAAGTGTATAATGCAACAAGTTTCTCATTTGAATAAAATTTAATATGTAGGGTCTTCAACTAAACTCTTTAAAACTCTTCGTAATGCTAAAGTTTTTGCTTTTGTATTGTTTATAACAATCTAAATCAAAACTATTGATCAAGAACCTTTAAGAAATTTGCATCAAAATCTAAATTAAAGTCAAAACCTTCTCCACATTACCATATACCACCTCCCTCCCCTTTTAGTACAATAACAAAATCTAATTAAAGAATCAAGAATGATTTATTGAATTTCATTTTTTTCCCTTTACACTCTGTAAACGACTATAAGATATGTATGTATATAAATATTTGTGGGTTGAGGAGAGGATGGGAAAAGGACGAAGAAGTAAGAAGAAAAAAGAAAATCCAAGAAACAAAAATACAATTCATGTTTGAATAAAATGAATGTAATAACTTTTCATTATCATCTTTCTCTCAGGATTTTCACATTGTCGCTCTCTTGCTCTATTGTTGAAGATGTGAATGTGATTCCACATTCCAAAATTTTTGATTCGCTTTAGCCTCTGGATGCCTCTTATGAAAAATCAGAGGGCGGCAGAGCAGCAATCTAATGAAATCAAACCAAGTGAAAAGATAAATTAAGTGAAATATTAAAGGGCTCGTCCGCCCGCTATTTACCATCAACAGGGTAGGTCTAGCTCATTCGCTCAACTCTATTCGATATACGATTCTCGACTTGACTCAGCTTGGCTCAGGAATCAGGATCTTTGTAGCTATAGGTATAATAATTCTATGAAGTAGCTAAATTCATATTTGCATGAAACGAACCGTTCACCATTCAAAATATCAGCATCACAAGTAGTGGAATGGGATGAGTTCAAAAATATAGCAAAGGCAACTGGTGATGCGAAGGCTAAGGAATAAGCAATAAGGATAAAGAGAAGGCGATGGGTTTCGTTTCGTTTCGAGTCCTCAAAATAGATTTCGCCACGTCACTCCATATTCATCTTTCCCGACGAGCTTGATGTTTGTTCCTCCGAACTCCCGGTCCTCCTTCACGAATCGTCTCGTTTGTCGTCGTCATTCTCATGCCTCATGCCTCGTTGTCGTCCATGTTCAATGCCACCTCCCCCTGATGCTTGCTACTTGTCTCATCTCACAGAATCCTTGTGATCGCATAATAATACAAATAGGAACCACTCAAGTATGTCGGACTCCAACAGTCTAGAGAGAGAGAGAGTAGCAGCTATAGCAGCTTTACCATCCATGCATCCTACACAAACACCTTCGCCGCATCCGGAGTTTGATGCCAAGTCAACTGGATGAACAAATTGAATAAAAGATCCAAGGCAAATTGAATTTCCAACTGAACATTTCGATACCCGTGAAATAGCTAAAAATAGCTTGGATATCTAAAGGATAGCACAATGTATTCAGGTTTGGGCTTCGATGAGCATATACCACTCATATAGTCGTTGTACAGTCTAAAGGCAGCAACAGCTACCAATAGAATATACATATGTACCAACTTATGTATATATCGTATATGACGACGACGATAGGATACGATATAAGGACGGATACGGGATACGGAATGAGTTTAATATTATTCATGATGGTGTTTCTCATAATTCAGTATGTGTAGCGTTGTTGAAGTTTTCGCCGGATACCCGATTAGGGGGAAGCTAAATTTTGAAAAACTTTTGTCAGCATTCGAGTAACAAAAACGCACCAACAAAACCAACACCAACAACACAACAACAGCTCGAGTCATGACGTGTATTGTTGTACATATATTGAGGAACTTTTGATTCACATATCCTTTATCCTTTTTTGGTTATGTTTTGTTTACTGTTTATTTGGGGCAAAAGAAGAAAATGTGGATTGCGAAGACGCATCAATTCGTTTCGTCCAAGGGTTAAATGCGTTTATTTGCTGGCTGAACTATTTGCTTGATGGTTCTGGTTCATATCAGGGTTTTGGATTAGTTTTCAATTTGAATATATCTACTGTACATTAGGGCAGGATTTTACTTAAGAGAAGGGTTTCAGGGGGGTCGGTTATTCTAATTGATTACTCTTTCAAAATAAATTGGCACAACATCAGCTTCAGCTTTAGCTCTAGTTTTAGCTTCAGCGGCATTCAGCTTTAGTATTGAACGAGATTTCTTGGAGGATGCATTTTCATCATCGGTTTTGAGTAAAGCTGCAAAACTCTTTACGAACGATTGCTCTAGATAAGTACCTACTCGAATTTATACGAAATGGTAAAGTTTGATGTAAATTCATGTTTTACTGTCAAAGCTGGTAATCCAGTTTTAAGGGCGAAATAAGTTTATTTATATTCCAGAAATTGGGCCATAGCCCAAAAACTGTGCGATAAGAAACGATCAATCAAGCTGAATGTTGGTTTGAAGTTTTGGGTGGTTTGTTTCGTTATAAAGGGTGGACACATTGGGCATGGACAGAAAGACAGACGAACAGATTATAGTTTGTGGTTAGAATTCAAGTCGGTTTGTATTGTGATGATGCTTGCACGATGGAAATCCAACGAGGAACTGGTTGTGCTCGTGCTTAGAAAAGTTTATGTTCCGCACATAAAACCAAGCTAGTCGTATTTTATGCGGATGGCGTTGTGAGTTAAACTTTTCAGGAAAGAAGATGCTTTATATGTTTGGTTTCGAATAATGCATAATTTATGAAAACGAAGATGCAACTGCCAACACTATTAGACGAAGCTCTTATAAACTTCGACTTGTTTCTCTCAACTGAATGACGGTCAAAAGTAGTCTTGTTTTTGAGATTCTCCTAATTCTTTTGACTTATGCGGTCAATCTTTCAATCAGGTGAAGTGTGTTGAAAATAGTGTGAAATTTATGTGCAAGAAGATTTAAGAGAATCATGAGCAGCGTGAAGTCATACAAATTCAGAGATGTTTCAACAGAATACATTTACGGCATAATTCATAAGCTGTTTTGTGGCTTGCAAATAAAAGAAAGGACACACAATTTGGGAAGATGCACTTGATGCATAAAGTCTATAGAGACTATTTCAACGTTCGGCTTTTGTTAATGTCGATGAAGTCCAGGATCCTGCCTACGTGCAGCTTATTGAAAATTTAGCTGGTTAATGATCAGGGATTTTAGGAGATCAAGACACTCTAAGAAAAGCTATTCAAGGTCTCCTGCCGGATATGATTTGAAAAGGAGCTTTTTTATATTGTGCGCACACTAAAGGGGTTATAAATACCCTTAAAATGATTAAACACAGTGCGAGCAATTAGGAAAGAAGGATAGAATTAGGAAGGATAAACCGATGCACATTGTAATGATTTGAAAATATTGAGTCAGGTAGTCAGTGCGGCTAAGGAAAGAATCTCTGTACTTAAAAGTACGTATCGTCGGAGAAAATCTAAATACTTAGCAGCATTTTTGGCAATGTCAAATATTTGATCACTCCACAACAAGTGGTTTGTGATGCACATACCTAGGTTTGATAGCTGTTCAATCTCCTCGATGCAAGTACCACCCGTGGATAGCAGCATTGGGAGAGGCTTAAGCTTTTGTGACAGTAGACAGCATTAAATTCTACACTGTTTTTGATTCCCTATTAGACAATGCTGTCAAGATCAGAATTTAATGATCTTATCATACGCTGGAGTTGGTAGTCCACATCTGAAGAACAATGATGAGAATCTAAAAACGAATATGAAAAGCAGAGGGTACTGTCATCAGCGAAATAATGTAGTTGGTTAGACTTAGTTTCAGACAAAAAATAATTTATGAATACAAGGAAAAGAGCCGGAGACAATACCGAGCCCTGAGGCACACCAGCGTTTATTTTGTGGATATCAGATATCAATCCGTCCAATACTACTTAAATTGAATTTTCTAACCCAACAAAGAAGAGATTCATCAATACCAAATCCATGCATTTTCGATAAGAGATCTTGGTGTTAAACTCTATCAAATGCCTTTGAAATATTAAGTGCAATAATCTTGCTTTCTTTAAAACGATATAAAGATTTGTTCCACTGTTCAGTGAGGAAACCATTAGATTACCAGTGGACCTATTGCAACGAAAGTCATAATGCCGATCATTAAGAAGCTTCCGTTCTTCAAGATATTTCTTAAGCTGAAAATTGAACAGTTTCGGAAAGAGATTAGTTGAAAAGGACAGATGGAAAACTTACGCAGATGTTTTGCCAGCATTGAAGAACACCTCTTTAAAAGAATAACGACGATACTAGCGGATTTGTGATTGTCAACACTATCTTGTCGTACAGTTTGGTTGGAAGAAAATATGCCTAACAAAATGTACAACTTAAGAGCTATGATTGACCCTTATCATCAGTGTGGCTTTAGACCTGGAAATTCTTCTATAGATCAAATCTTCACTTTACACAAAATCTCAGAAATGATCTAAGAATACAAAATTGATACACATTGCTTCTTCAGTGATTCCAAAGCAGCATATGACCTCGTCGAGATTGACGAACTCTACCATTCCATGTAGGGTTTTGGTATTTCTGCCAAGCTGATATACCGCTTATCAGAATGAAAGAAAAAAGAAAATGCTTGCTGTTCCATCAAAATTCAAAGAAATTCAACAGAACCCTTCGAACCAGAATATTACGACAAGGTGAGGGGCGTTGACAAACGTCATGGCACCATATTTAAAAAAATCCACACAGTAACTTAAATCGGCTTGGACATTACGGGAAGGACTAAAAGAGCAGTTACGAATGCCTTTTCTAGTATCAAGCCTAAGGAGACAAAGTCTTGTCATTTATAAGAACACAATAAAAATCAAAGAAGGTCAATAGCCATCCTAACTTGCTCAAAACGTGCGCCCTTTGATACAACTTCTAGGTGGTCAATGAATTCATCTACCCGCACAGTGATGTTAATTTTGCAAATGACACCGATTGGGAAATAAGTTTCTAGGGCAAAATTCTATGAAAAAGCTGCGTACACAACACTTATTATCTCCCAGGTAGTTAAAAGGCTTCCTTCATTTCTAGAAGTTAAAGGTTCTACGAAAGACTAATGGAATGATTTGTGTCAAAAAACAAAATAGCAACTAAGGGAGACAATACAACTATCAATTTAAAAGGTTAGAGCTTGTTGAGCAAATGAAGCTTCAGCTTATAACGTATTAAACGACTTTTTAATAAAAGTTACTTATGAGCTTGTCTTATGTTCTCCTTTTTATTGTTAAGCAATCTTCACAAAATTCTTATATTAAGTTTTATCTAACCGAAGACACTACGCAAGCTATAGACGAGAACATTGTCTGTTAAAATATTGGCAAAGCGACGAAAGGCATGAAACATTGCAACGCTGCTCGAGCGATTTAAAAGTTTCGGTCACAGTTCTATCGCCCATAATTTTCAGAGCTCTTTTTAGATTCTTTCTAAGAGATATATTTAATTAAGGGCACCTTTTAATGTGATTCATGTTTTAAACTATTAACGGCTTTGAAAATTTCAAATCGGAAGGAGAAATTTTAAGCACTTAGCAGTAATATTACCAATCAAGAATGTGTGCTCATTCCATGTGATACCTATACTGAGTATTGTTAAACGACGTTTGGGTGGATAGTGCTTTAACGGCAGGAGAAAACATTAAGTTTTTGGAGTACTAAATCCTATTTTGCGTTGGTTAATAATTCCCCAGTGGAGAATGCTGGCAAATTTAATAAGCTAATCATACATTTAAAGTCTAATGTCTGAAGGACAAGGGTTTGAGTCTAGACACGAATATGAAATGCTGAGGGCACTATCATCAGTGAAAAAGTTGTATTAACAATAGCAGATATGATATCGGCTAAGAATTTAATAAATAGGCTAGTAGACAAAACGGAGCCCTGAGGTACTCCACTATCTATTTTATGAATTAATTAATTATGAATTAATTAAACATATCAATATGGCTGACCAAATTCTGACAGCTATTGAAAAATTAGCTGTACTTCATGTGGCGCTACAGTGCATTGTACTCTTGGGACTTAAGTAATAGATTCCGCCAGCTAATTCGATCTCTTGTTTGCTGCCTCCAGTTTTGAATACCAAGCTGGCGTGTGTCGGTCTCAACTTGATCACTCTACCGGAGATGAGGATGTCCTCTGCTTTTAGTTCCCTCAGGCTAAGCGTTTAATACCCTACCGGCTGGAGCTTCGATGTTCATTCGCTCTACATGCCCGAGCCATCGTTGTTTTTTTACCAGTGGCAAGTTCCAGTACAGCTCGTATATTTCGTGATTGTATCTTCTCCGCCAGATATTTCGTGATTTTATCTTCTCCACCAGATATCGTTTTGCTGGTCAACACAAATCGGTCCATATATCGTACGCAGAACCTTTCTTTCGAAGATATCAAGAGATCCTTCATCCATCAGGGAAAGAGTCCATACTTCTGCACCATACAGTAAGACTGAGATGATTAAGATTTCGTACAGTGTCTCCTTGGTAATTCGCGATAGGGTCTTATTCCTCAAGTGCTTACTAATACCAAAGAAACACGTTTTATTTCAGTGCTGATTTCATTTTCAGAGTCAAGAGCTGTACTCAGATAGATAAATTCATTTAACACCTCGGAGTTATATCAATCAATGATCACGTTCCGACCGAGTCTACGATGGGAATCGACTCTATTCGATGACAGTAAATACTTTGTTTTGTTCTCCGTAATCACAAGACCCATTTTATTCGATTCAGACTTGATAACGGAAAAGCACCCGTAACTGCTCGTTTCGTTCTACCGATAATGTCAAAGTCATCTGCATGTCCAAGATATTGTGAATTTTTGAAAGATGGTACCATTGATGTTGACGTTGGTTTCAAGAACAATATTGAAGAAGCTACATGAGAGCGCAACGCCTTGTAGAAGTCTTCGGTTAAGTTTCTACCAATTTTAAAGCAGCAACGAGAATTCTCCGATGTTCGTCGTGTTGCTAAATCGTATCAGTTTGGCAGGGATACCAAAACTCGAAATGGCATGGTATAGTTCGGTTCTGTTGACACTGTCATAGGCTGCTTTGAAATCGATGAAAAGATCATGCGTATCGATGGTATATCCCAGATCTTCTCCACGTTCTGGCGTAGCGTGAAAGTTTGGTCAAAAATAGATTTTCCAAGAATAAAGCAAAACTGATAATTGCCAATCAGTTCATCAGTGATGGCTTCAGTTGTTCACATAATAATCTATACAGGATCTTGTAGGTGATGTTTAAAAAGCGGATGCCTCTGTAGTTGGCAGATAGAGAGTGCTTGGATTCCACTAGTCGGGCATGCTTTCTTTCAACCAGATTTTGGTAATGAAGTGGTGCCTGCTCCTTACCAGCTTCCTTTAAACCATCATCACCAGCAGCTTTGTTCGAACTTCAGTCTGGTGTTAGCAACTCTGATCTCATTCAGGTCAGGGATCTCATTCTGGGTGGATGGAACTCTAGATCATTAACAAAACGCTTTTGTCGAGGCTGCTCGTTGGAGTGATCGTGGGCTTCATCGAAATTAAGCAGCTGGTCAAAACGATTCTTCCAAATTTTTAACAACGGAAACTTTCTTTTCTGACCCTGATTCCTTACAGCTCCAATGACACCATTATTTCTTTTTCGGTTTTAATAATTACGTTTGTTATCATATATGCGTTAGAATGCACGCCACTGTGTAGGAATCATATCACCACTTGAAGTTCATAAAGAAACCGTTGAGACCGTCCCAGTTGATCGAAATCTTTAAGTATCAGATTTGTTTTAATCTTACTTCAGATAGAAAATCAATCATATGATTTTACACCTTAAATACAGTTTCCACCAGAAATTTGTAAATAATTCAAATTGCTGTTGTGCACATTGGCGTATATACGCAATTTTTTTATTTGAAAAAAAAACGAACAGAAACAAATATACTCTGTTGTTACTCTCGTATACGTTTAACTCTATAGACTTCGAGACACACACTTTGGATTGCATCTCACCAAATCCTGATATTGCTGCGAATCCTTGACTTCGAGACACGCATTAAATTAATTTCACGTTTTCAAAAGGAAACAAAACACAAAATAAACCAAATTTAATAAACGATAACAATATTTCAAAAACGAAGTTTTCTGTTTGAATTTTGAAGAGATAAAATGTTCACTAACTTGATTTGAAAAATAAAAAAAAAAACAAAAACAAAATTCCAAGACTAGAACATAACCTATTTTTGATATTCTTTTTCTCCGCTGGCTCTGCTCTGTTCCTCACAATGATGCCTCTCAATTAGATTTTTCACTTCATTTAAAACTTGTGAAAATAATAAAAAGATATACACAATAAAAACAAATTAGAAATAAGTTCAAGCACAAAAACCTTAACTCTGCTGAGCTTCTGCTCTGCTATACCTCTACCTATACTCTGCTCAAATGCCTGATGGTGCCTTTGCTGTGTGTATCTGTATCCTGTTGCGGTTTCCAGGGCTTTTTGAAGATTTCATAAATCGACCAAATCTAAATGGAGCTAGGTAGGTAGGTATACAGTTTTCTCCATAATAAATAAATTAAAAAGTTTACTCTCGCACTACACTTCACTTATAACGGAGCATCTAGTATACGGGATATACTATACCTACATATATAAGATAGAGCACCCGTAAGCCAATAAAATGGAATCGAAATCACGGGATTCACAGGATCTTGTTTCTATATCTCCTTGAAAATAAAATGCTAAGTATACATCTAGGGGTAAAAACAAACCAAACAAAATAAAAACACCTTATAGAGCAGAGGAAGAGAAATCTGAAGTGTCTGAGAAAAAGTTTCTCTATGAAAATAATTAACAACTTTTTAAGTTTCTTCTATTATCGACGTAAAGCTGAAGCCTGAAACTGAAGAAGAAGAAGAAGAAGAAACAGCAACGAAAAACACCAGACGCAGGCAGACATTTTGTATACGAGTACGAACGCTCTTGTCTTCATTTATTTTGTTTTTGTTTCTTCTCAAGCGATACGATGCTTCGAAAAAGTTAAACCGATAGCCTCTGAAGACGCACCATAGACCTTAGCTTCTTCATCCATACACCAATATACACCAGAGTACCTACAAGAGATAGACAAGCATATAGAATGCCAGGATAATTCCAGGATAGGTTTCTCTATCCCAATATCCTTCTTCTTCTTCATCTTCATCTTTAGGAAGTCATGGAACTGCAAGTAGGTGAGATGAACAGATTTTTTGAATCTTACTATACTGCTGGCAATGATAGGGCTCAGGTATGTACTGCAGTACCAGTTACATTAGAACTAAAGCTAACTTAGGTATAAGTTGAATATAAATATAACTGTTTATGTGGCAATTTTGTACATTTTATTATTGTGTGTAAAATGAACGACATTTCTTCAGTTAAAGAACGAACAACATTTCTTCTTATTTTTGTTCTTCATTTTCGTCCTTATAAGTTTAGCAGCGTTACTTTAAAGGACTTTCTAACCGAACAAAAACGAAAACGAAAGAACGACCGACACAGGTAAGAAGCCGCGACATAGTTTGCCAGGGTTGGTGCTTATAGGTCGTTGCTTACCAAACCTAACCTAACTACCAACACCCCCCCCCCCCTCAACCTCTCCGTCTTTCCAACCCTTGGGGGTACAGGCCAAGTGAAAGGTTCTATAGAAAATTGGAAAATTAGTTCAAGTAAAGAGCACATCTAAGGTGTTCTACTTGTTCTTGTTGTTCTTTGATAGGGTGGGGGGAGAAGTGAGGGGTAGTTCTGAAGTTGAGGCGTTGAATCCTGTATTGAGGAACCAGCGGCAGAGACACAGATAGAGAAGCAGAGTCGTATCGAAGGCGGCCAACGACGAAAATGACGACGACGACGATGGTGGCGATGGCGATGGAGATGGCAATGGCGTGTTGCAACGTTTGGCATGGTGGCGGCGGCGGTAGTGACAGCGGCAACGGCAGCGGCAGCAGGCGAAAAGAAAGTTTCTTAAAATAATGAAAGTTTATGGAAATTCGACTGAAAGGATGTTATTTTATTAAAAAGTTACCTACCTGAGTATGAAAGAAAGTTGCCAATGGCATCTTTCGTTTTGCTGCAATAGAACCTTTAGAACATGAACACTGAACAGTTATAGGGCATATATAGGGTTATAAGGCTACACGATAGATGGTTGAAAGAAAGAAGAACCAAGGAAGGGGGGGGGGGGCTAGGTCTAAGTTAACTTTGCATCTTGCCTTGCCTGGTTTTGTTATAACCAAAATGAATAAGAAAAAAGTTATAGATTCAAAAATATTATTACTGCTGCGAATAAAGTTATTCTTTTGGTGGCAGCGTGGAGTTTGTACTATGATTGAATTCATTCGTTTAACCGGTGCCGGTGACGGTCCTGATGCTGGTGCCGTAGCCGGCGCTAGAGCTGGTGCTGAAGTTGATGCTGCTGAAGTTGATGCTGCTGATTCTGATGCTAAAGCTGATTCTATGCCCTGTGATAGCGGTATATCTAACCTCTGTGCGTTTGCTAGCTTTTTGGTGGAGGTGAAGATTCAGGTACCTACCTATATAAGTTTTCATTCTCTTCAAGTCCGAAAAGAATTGTCTTTCATAAAAGTTAGCTTGTTTTTTTGTCTTTTTATTAGATATTATTATTTCTTTAAATATTTTTTCGAAAGGGAAGAAGAAGTTTGGGTGCCGTTTCCTCTTGGTGGTGTTTTCTTTTTTTTTTCAACGATAACATCCATTCAGTTAGATTGGTTAGCTTAAGGGTGTCTTTGAATAGCGAAAACTTAACAAAAAGATATGACCAAGCTAATTTTGCACAAGCTAAGTTTGAGAGAAGGAAGAAAGCGAATTTTTTGTTTACCTTTTCTAGACAAGAGGGCTTACCTAGGTATGTATAAAAGTACATAGGTATAGCTAGCTACTTTGAAAAGTAATATCTTAAAGTTAGTTTTTTGAAAAGTATATGTACTCAAGTATGAAACAAGGTTTCTGTGAGACAAAAGTTAATTTAAATTTTGAGAAAAATATTGATAAATATGATTTACATTTAAGGGTGCATGTAAAGTTGTTAATTTAAAGATATAGATACGAGTTTTTTAATAAGAAGATACTTTTGAAATATAAAATAAAATAGAAAATTTTTAAAGAGTAAGCAATGAATCAACCAAAGCAACAAAATTGCATCCACGGTTACGGTTGCAGCATGAAGTTGTTCGTAAATTCACAAATTCGATCGATTTTTAAACATTCAAAACCTTATCTTTTACATGATCCCAAAAAAAAAAAGCTCTTACTTGTGACCAACACTGATATGATTTTCCATTCGTGCGTGTCTGTTCATATTTTTAAGGTCTTACTGTGCTTGATAAAACGACCAAAATTGTGATGAACATTCTTCGAGGCGCATTTATATTGGTTTATTTCTTTGGGGGAGTAATACAACTGACTATTTCCCTAGAGCATAAACTGTTAAAATGACGGTAAAAAAGGGTGAGACAATAAACTTTATACAATGTTCAAGCAACGTAAACGTATTATCACCTATCAATTTACATGTTTCACATTCAATACTGTCTGAGGTAGATTAGCTTTAAATCCAGGCTTAAGAAAGTTGCAGAAGATCCAGCCCATAGATGGGAATCATACTCAAACTTTGGACATCCTGTAGATAACAGCCAAATCAGAGGGGGAGAAAAACTTATTGTATCGCCTTAGGAAACCCAAATATCTAGCTCCATTTTTGGTGAGCTCGCGTAAGTCATCTTTCTATGGTGATTTTTTAAAAGCTATAGGAAAGTTTTTCAAAAAAAAAACACATACAATTTAGTAAAATGCATGAAATCTTTATTTGAATCGATAGTACGGTCCATGTTATTTAATGTTTGAAGATTATTTCATGCAAATGTTGACCTTGACTGCACCTCAAATGGTCCTTAGTCCAATTTTGGCATACTCTTTCCAACATTTCACCCGGTATCTCAAGAATAAATGCTTCCAATGCGTCAATTGAAGCGGGCTTGTCTGTATAGACATGAGCTTTAACATAGCCCCACAAAAAAAAGTCCAAAGGGACCAATCCACCGGTCCCAAACGTGAAATGAAATGTTCACCGAACTCGCATCTAAATAAGTCCATTGTTGCACGTGCTGTGTGACATGTAGCACCGTGTTGTTGAAACCACATGTCATGCAAGTCAAGCTCTTGCATCTTGTGTAAATAAGATGGATATCATCTTACGGTAGCGTTCACCATTCACAGTTACGTTACGATTCGCATCATCTTTGAAGAAGTACGGTCCAATGATGCCTACAGCCCATAAACCGCAGCAAACTGCGACTTTTTATGAATGCATTCGTAGCTCTTGCAATGCTTCTGGCCGATATTCTCTCCAAAATCGACGATTCTACTTATTAACGTATCCATTGAGCCAAAAATGAGCTTCGTCGCTGAACACAATTTTTCGGTAAAAAGTGATTCTTCGACCAACTTTCCAAGAGCTCAATTATCAAAAATGTTACGTTACAGTAGGTCGTTCGGCTTCAATTCTTGTACCAGCTGTATTTTGAAAGGCATCACACCTTAACCCTTCCGCAAAATTTTCCTTTTCAATGTTGTTGAGTAGCAGGGGCCCGCAATTGCTGCGAACGGCTACGAATCGACAATTGATGTACATCATTAACACTGGCTGATACAGCTGCAATATTTTTCTTCAGTTCGCACTTTACGTAAGCGTGTTGGTGCTATGTCCAACAATGTAAATTTGATCGATATTAAGCCACCATAGCCCGAATCGCAGCCTCCTCGGTAGGTTGCTTAAACTAACCATAAAATGGAAGAAGTGCGTGATGAACTTTCTTAACAGAGTACACATTTTGGTAATAAAATTCAATAACTTGCAAGCGTTGTTCGTTTGTAAAACGATTCATGGTTAAATTATAGACCAAACTGAAGATGTTTGACAGTGAAACAAAACACGAAACATGCGTCAGCTGTTAGAACCAGTGTTGGCAAATAGATAATAGCTAAAATATCACTATATAAGGAAGGGTTACAGAATTATAAAGAGAATTGTAGACGAAACGGAGCCCTGTGGTACACCAGCATTTATTTTATATTTCTCAGACTTGAGTTCATCCAATACTACTTGAATTCAAAAGTGACTGAAAGGTGGTTTTGAATCCACTAAAGAAGGCATTAATACAAGCCAAAGGCACGGAGAATTTTCGATAAGACGGCCTAATTCCTAACCCTATGAAATACTTCTGAAATATCACGCGTAATGCTCTTGCGTTCTCCACAACGATGTAAAGATTTGCTCCAGTGTTTGAAGACTTGAACCATGAGAACAGCTTTGAAAGCCAAACTGCAGGTTATAGAGAAGCTTTCAATTTTCGACATATTTCTGTAGGTGATAAATAATCGACGTTTTCATGATCTTGGAAACATGGGACGTAAGTGCAATCAGTCGATAAATAGAGGATGAGGATGATTTCCCTTTTTTGGAGATGGGCTCGAAAAATGTCTTTTTCGCATCTTTTGTTGTTAATATCTGTAAAACAAAATTGATTTTAATCGTAAACAAATTTAAAATATTAAAATTGGCAATAAAACTGAGAGTCTTTCGATGAAAATCCGAAATATTTTGTAACTTTTCAGAGCCAAATTGTCGAATATATATGATAGCTTTGGGGATAAACCGGCTGTAATTCTTGTGCTAGCTGAACTTTTAAAGCCTAAAGGCCTTGGTTTTGTATACAAAGTACGTAAAATGTCGTTTGTAGAAGTCATATGGATTGACGAGGAATAGACCTACTTGGGTTTTAGTAAACATTGCGGGCTGCAGAAGAAATGATCTCAGTTGTTCTTGAGCATGTGGTTTTGATTCTTCACATTACTAAATTATCCCAACAACTCGTATTTTCTATTACCTCCGCCAGTTTTAAACTATATTGCCGACTGACTTTTTTCATGTCAGAAAAATGACAGCTTCAAAAGGGTCAATATCCCCAAGAACAAACAGGCTATTCAAAATAAAACTTCTTATTGGAAACCCTTTACTAGCACTTTCGTTTTTAGGATTATTTTTTAGCAAAGATAAGGTATTATTATTATTTTAACTCCCCCCTTTCTCCTTTAACCCTGTCAGAAGAACATTCACCAAAAACTTATGATATTTATCTTGTTGATGGGTAGAAGAAGGAGGGTGGTATACTCAGATAATTTTCCCTCTTTTTATTATATCGCTCAATTTCTAAATGAAAACCATATTGAATAGTGAAATAAATATTTTGATCATTCATGTGGAATATCATGCCAGTTTACATACTCATATGCTGCCTCCCCATTTCCACCACACTTATCCTATAGGTATTGCAGTACCTATGTTATATAGCAGTGGCAGGAGTAAGACACCATACATTCAGGTGACAGGATGACACAAAGAAGGCAATCAACTGTTAAGCGTTTCCCTTGAGGATACAACACCAACACAACATCAACAACAACAACAAAAAAAAAAGTATTGAATGAATCTCATGTCTGCTTCTACTGATAGCTAGTATACTTGAACTCAGGAAGGTACAACGATACTATACAGACACAGTTGAGGTCATACAATTAAGACACTAAAATTAAAGTTGAAAAAATAAAATTTTAAATACGTTTAAGTAATAAGATGCGACTGCGTTACTAGGTATTTATTTTGCTAGTGACGTTGGTAACGTACTTCTCTACAAACAGCTTTAAACACGTAGTTTCTTTAGTCACGACATTATTTTTCTCTGTTTGGATGTAGCATGTCAACCAGATCAGCCCTAGGGTCCCTCTAAGGACCCATGTAATGTAAGTACAGTAGCCCACATTGGCTCAATTGTGATATTACTGGCTATGATCCCAACTTTTCAATCTCGAATCAAGTAGTATAAACAGTTCTTTCCACTTTTCTCAAGAAACAAGAGGAGTATATTGTGAAAGTCATAATGTCAAACAAGTCAAATGCCACAAGCTCAGATTTATTGGAGCCTTAGGTCATTACTCACATATTTAACAACATATTAACCACATCAAAGTTTTTTTCAGGAAAAAGACCAAAATATATACTTCATCTCCCTAAAAATGCTACAAAGCTTCGGCCAAATGCCATTACCCCCATTTCTCTTGAAGGTGTTTGAAAAAAATTTGTTAAGGCGGTAACAGAATTACTTATCGATCAACAACCTCCTAAGTCCTTGCAAAACTGGTTTGCTTACTTTTTCTTTACTTCTAGTGATTGATTAAATAAAAATCGCAATTGACAATGATCAAAAATACTGTTAATTTTATTGGACTTTTCTAAGGCCTTCGATACTGTAAGTAAAGTTTCTCCGTCGAGTCTTATAAGCTAGTTTATTCGTACCTGAACCGTAGACAATAATGTCTAGTACCAAAAGAATAATATTCCATTCTCTAAATGTCTCTAATAGAGTGCCTCAGGAATCTATGTTCGGACCCATTCTATTTTCCGTATATTTAAATGAGCTTCAACATATTATTTGAAATTTTATGATGCCGGTCATGTGCAACTCATTATGAGTCGACCCTTTGCTGCGAAAAATGATGTTGTAGCTTTAATGAATGAGGATTTCAAAAAATTCAATCAATTCAAGAGGACTTCAGATTCAACGTAAATATTGTGATCCTTTAATTTTAAGCCGCTTTAAGTTGGGAGATGAAAATAATTCATTATGTCAGCACAGCTAGAAATCCAGGACTTATTTGACACCGCACCCTTACATCCAATGACTTCCTTAATAGTATTATTGAAAACTTCTATGGAAGTCTTCACTCTCTTCAGGTAACTAGAAGTTTCACCCCAAGAAAGACTTAAGTAAAAACCCAATGAGCCTTCAAAAATTAAGAATTTTTAGATTGTATTCATTACGCTTTAAATCCCCTTACACAACTTGTGTACCTAGTACCTTGTTTTCGTATTACTTCTGCCTTCTTGTCAAAACTGTACTGACCTGTTTTGCAAATTATTTTTTCAACATACTCCTGTTTGATTATTCCCCAAAATGTGGCCTTCGCCTTACCTATTCATCGCTTTTCTTTTTATAATACCCAATAAATTGACTTTAACTGAAGAACGCTTGACTTATAATCTTTGGTCACTTCAAAACTCTTTAAACTAATAATTATCACTCCAAACGATCAAGTTTCAAAAAAGAGACATTTTTAAAGATGATTTTGTGCCAAGTCCTAGGTTAGTCAAAACTCACATTACAGATTCCCTTATAAAAGGGAAGAACAACCTCTAGAATCTACATATCTCATGAAGATGAAGGAAGTTCACAGAAGCTCCAGGCGTGATAACCGCAACTATATTAACACATTGGCTACAGAAGCAAAACAAGCCATTAGAAGTTATGCCAGTTACGTCGCCCGAGAATTGGTTTGTTCCATACGCCACTTTTGGCGGTTTTGAGTTAGGAATGGATTCTATGCTAATTTTGTATGCTCTTTCTAAATCTGTGATCAGATTTGCGCTACGTCTTTTCAATCCCGAGATATCCAACATCAATTTTGTTCCATATCCACCAAAATCAACATTTTCTAGAATTTTTTTGTGCCATAAACCATTTTTTGGCGTTTGGGACATTTTTTCCATATAATTTTTGTCAAGTTTTTTGTCAGAATTGTTTTGTTCCACGTGCATATTACGGTGACAAGGGATAGAAAAAATACTAAGAATGTTGAGAATTGGTTTGTCCTACGTGCACTTGTGTTTAAGAAATGCTATGTTTATGGGACAATGATCGCAAACAACATTTTAGTATTGGTTTGTGCCATATCCATTACAATTGTGTAGATATCCCGAGACAATTGTATGAAATCAGTTCGTCGTGTCTTGGCTGCCAAAGTGGAAGGGCGTGCGCGGTCGGTGAAGTTCAATCTAACTGCACCAATAGTAGTTGCTATGCCTGTCATAAAAAGATTTACTTATTGCGTAGTTTGGACAGAAGCTCATAGTGGTCGCTCGGGAAATGACATTGCGAGTGCATTAATACAAAATTTGGAAAGGGCTTATCGAAGTATACCCCACCTCAAAATCCATCATACTATGGAGTGATTCATGTGTTCCGCAGAATAGAAACAAAATCAATTCCACCGCAATTAAAATGTTCCTGAACCGAAGTGGTGTAGAGATAATTGTCCAGAGATATTCCGAGCCGGGACATTCCTTTATTCAGGAGGTGGATTGCATTCATTCGGCAATCGATAAGTATTTGAAAAACCTTGAGATCCATAGTCCACTGCACCTAGTCAAGCTTTTAACAAGTACGACCACAGACAAAGTTGAACTTAAAATTATTCAAATTCTTCCTGAAGATTTTAAGGCGTATTCCATTTTGGCTAACAAAATGGACTTCAGCAAAGTATCTTTTTCCAAAGTAAAAATATTGCTTTATGAAAAAAATTTCGATTTTGAAATAAAATTTAAAAACTCGGCGAAAGAAAAAGAGTACAAAACTGTAAGTTTAAGACAGCCACCAAGGGTGCACTACCAACACAAAAAAATTTGCTTTGTGCAAAATTAACACAAACCTTTAAAACACCGATCTCAAAAGAAAAGAAAAAAGACCTTAAAGACTTGTTACCGTTTTTACCTGAAATTGATAAGCAATATCTTAAAACATTGCTTAATATTAAGAAACTAAAAAAGTGATAGCAGTAGAACTGCTTTATTTTTTGTTTGTTTTTTGTTTATTTTTAAAGAAAAATATTTATTTTTTATTTTGTTTTGTTAAAGAAAAATATTTATTTTTTATTTTGTTTTTGTTTAATAAAGACTTTATTAAAAACAAATATATAATCGATTTTCTTTTAAAATTTTAGCATCCAACAACATGATTTCTTGCCTTTCACAATATATATTGATGAGAATTGGTTTGTGCCATATTCATTTTTGTGTGTTCCACGTGTATGGAAAAAAAATCATTTTCAAAATGTATGAGGTGGGATACAAGCTAAAAAAGTAGACTTTTGTGCTGATTAACGTATCTTGTTAACGGTTATGCAAAACAGTTTGAAAATTGGTAGATAAAGTCTTAATAAGACTAACTTTAATTTTAAAAAATAAAAATAAAATCCTATCGCACAGTTTCGGAGTATTAAGTACGCGAACCTTTAAAAGCGTTTTTCTCGAAAAAGTGCCAATGGCGTATGGAACAAACCAATTCTCGGGCGACGAGTAGTCGGTCTTCAGAATTATCAAAGAGATCCAGATGTCCAGAGCTTCAAACAATACCATTGATTTCGAAAAAGGTGTTCGGCAGACAAGGCTGCTATTAAGACTCCATATGATGGATCCAAGTGTCAAGTTTTGTATAAAAGTATCAGTCGTTAAGAAAATCTAAAATCCAAAGTGGGGTTAGGAAAGGCTGTATACTCTCCCCAATACTTTTTTTTTATTGGTTATAAGGTACGTATGGCACGCAGCTTTCTCAAATTGAAATGAAGAAATTCGGACATTTGGACTACGTGAAATACGTATGCTTGCTATCTCATAGGCTCATGGTTTATGGATCTCCATCAAGTGAGCAAAGGGGTTCATAGAAATGCAAAAATCATGGACCTAAAGACCACCTTGGTGAAAATTTAAGTCAATATTCCTCGATAACCTGGTTTTATAATTGTTTGGTTCGCATCATAATTAAAAATAGTTCCAAAATAAGAATTCAAAACTTTCTAGCCTAAGATAACGTTTGCTATAATATTAAAGCTTAAACTTAACTTATTAAGCTAAATGAAACTAATGAAATTTAGAAATGAAACCCAAAATTTAGCTTTTACTTTGAATTTCAAGTTTTATCTTTTGCTTTTTTTTTATTTCCAAGACCCATAGAAAGCAGAAATTATTGGTTGTTTAAGAAATGAAATCTAAGTTGATGCAGAGAAAAAAATGTTTTATTTTTTTTCCGTTTTTTGGTTTAATTACATGACCACAACTGTACATGTATCTTTATAGGTAAGGATGGTAGCTATAGCCTGATGGTGAATCCCTTATCCTTTTAGTGCAGTGTATGCTATCGTGTTTAACTGTCAATTTGAAGGTTACAAGTTCATGCAATCAGTAATCATATTGGTGAGGGTGTGTCTTTTCAATCTGACCCATTATACCTATGAAGGATAGCTTTTTGTTGTTGTTTTTGTTGTTGCTCTGTCTGTGGGTGGTCGGATTTTTATTTTTCTCTTATTGTCCTGTATATCTCTTTGCACTTAAAATAGGTTCAAAAGGTTGACAGCACAGGCTATCACTATAAGCTACATACATGCAATTGAGAGAAAGATAGAGATATTGGTAAGGCATCAGTCAGTATAGTGGCATGGTGATTTCCATTCGATTTTCCAATATAAGGATGTGAAATTTTTCAGAATTCTCCATTTTGCCAATTGATGTCATAAAAAAATCGCAATCTATCAACTTAGTTCCTTCATTTCAATTTATACGAGAAATGTCCATCAAAAAAGGATGCACTTTATATCATCGCAGTCACCAACACTTCAAGTTCTTAGTTCTATAGGTACCTAGGATATTTTTTCATTTTTTTTTCCACACACAATAACGAGTAGGAGTAGGAGTCCCTTTAAAAGGACCCAATACAATTTTAACCGCATCGCACGAGCAATAAATTAAAACTTGAGAATCGATAGAAGTGAAAATACAATTTCAAATGGATACGTCAAAATTGTATTCGTTGCTTAAATTGCTAGAATTCCTTTTTTCACGGGGCACTGATTCTAGGAAAGATTGAAAATCTTTTGAAAGTATCTTTTGTTGGGAAAATTGCATAAGCCATTAGTCATTCGGATTCAGTATAAAATCATAGGTTCTCCACGCATTGCAATTACGAAATGTATTTGAGGAATGCGAAGTGTAAAGTTTTTAGTGCGAATGAGAAATGCTTAATTCAGAGTTAAGAATGTGAAATTCCACACGTGTAAGTTGACAAGGTTAAACCGGATAGTACGAGGAAATAAGAGGAAATTTCAAACTGCACGAAAAACCCAAGCATGTTGTGTACATATAAGTGAAATATATGTGATAATGCAAAGCTATCGAATTGAGAAGCATAAAATAAATACTGGAAAAGTCAAGTCAAGAATTGCAACTTAAAGAATTTTTGAAAAATGGCGTGTGAAGTCAAAATTAAGGGAATTTAAGGGCCTAGTTTACTAAGAACTGCAATACTACTTTGTGACTTATTAAATATTTTTATACTTTGAATTGATTTTGAATACTGAGTGTGTTTTAAAAATGAACGCCGATATCTTTTGAAGAAACTTTGATAGTAAAACTAAATTTGAAAAATATCCAGCAAGTCAATTTCGAACATGTTTGCAGATTTTATTTAGGACTGTCTTTGAAAATATTTCTTATGCAAAAGCTTCTTCTCTTATTCCTCCTAACAAAGAAGAATACAATAATTTTATGTCAAAACATTTTTCTATAAACGTGACAATATTTTAAAGCTAAACTAGTGTTTCCTAGTCTTGGTCCTGATATATATGTTTTCCGGCTGTAAGCAGCGCTTTAACTCCTCCTGGAGGTTAGTTCAGCAGAAAGATCCTTCCACTTATCCCTATTCACTGCAAATGACCTCAGCTATGGCCACGATTGAATACCTTGAGACCGAACCTTCTTCAAAACTGATGACCTCCAAGTTGTCTTTGGTCTTCCAACGCGTCTAATAGCCTGAAGATTCCATTGAACGGATTGTTTTCCTATATTGTCGTCAGGTTTCCTCAGTTTATGACCTATCCAACGCCATTTCCGTTGCATGATGTCTACGTCCAATTTGGATTTGTTCTGTCTGGTGTGCGGCAATCGGATCTTCAGAATAGAGCGCAGATAAGGGTTAATGAAAGGTTGAAGTCTGCTAGAGATTTTGGCAGAGCATTTCCATGTTTCAGAAGCATGTAACAACACTGTTTTGACGTTGGATTAGAAGAGTTTCAACTTGGTGCGTAGCGATATTTTGCTATAGTTCCACACGGAGAAAGGATTCCAAATGCACTACGAGCTTTGTTTATTCTACCTATAACATCCAGGTCCGTTCCACTCCCGAGAGCTATAAAACTTCCCAGATAATTAAACTGCTCGACCTCCTCTATGGTCCCCTGCCTTAGAATAACTTGTGTGCTTTGGCCCGTGGTCATTACTTTAGTCTAATTTGTGTTAATTCTTAAGCCAGGCACCTTTTCATTCAATTGCAGTGAATGACACAATTTGCCTTGAGACATATATTGTCAAACATCTTCTTGTCTCACTCCTTGACGCACATTGAAGGAGTCGGAAAGCTGTTCATATGTGGAACACAAAACACCTTGCGTTGTTGTACGATTCTTTAATATCAACCACAATTTTCTCAGGGATTTCTGGAGCAATAAGCGAAACGCCTTCTCAAAATCTACAAACATTAGGTACAGCGGTGATTGGTACTCAGGTGATTGTTCCAGTATGATTCGCAAGGTGTTGATGTGGTCGACGCACAATCGGCCACGGCAAAACCCCTTTTAAGGCTAGACTCGATCCTGGCGTTAATCCTCTCTCTCTGGTCCTGATGGACAAATAATGTTTATGTCGAAAAATCTGTCTTATATTTCACATCAATTGTTTCTTCATTTCAACGAGTCTCTGAAATGTTTTAAGTTAAATGAAAAAGGTTAAAATAATTGTTTACAAATAATCTTCCAATTGCTAAATTATCTCTTATTCCTAGATATTATAGCGTCATGTTCAAAAGTAACGCTTTATGTGAATTAAAAGTGAACTCTGGTGTACCTCAAGGGAGTCACTTTGGTCCAATGCTTTTTATTTGATTTATTAAGGATTTCCTTCTGTTTAAAATAATTCTATATCATTGATCTATGCAGATGACGTTAAATTGGTTTTAAATTATTAACTTCATCAAGAACTGTAAAGAGCTATAAGAAGGTATAAATCAACTTTGGGAATGATGCAATTCGTTTGTTTTTAAATATTGACGAATGTAGGAAAAATTGTTTTAGACGCAAACTTAATATAATAAATGATGACTATATTTGTTGAATTCGTCACATTTGAATAGAAATCCAGTTTTTCTGAACTTGGTGTTTTAGTAGACTCAAAAATAACGGGTTTGGATCATTAAAATTTTGTTATGAAAAAAGCTAACAAAGCACTTGGTTTCGTCATTAGTTTTTAGGGAGAATTCAATGAGAAATATGTTATTGAATTTCTGTATGTTTCTGACAGACAAAGTTCTTGAATACGCTTTAGTTGTATGGGTGCATTCTATTCCCTTCATATTATTATAATAGATAGGATTCAAAGTAGATTTGTAAGATTAAAAAAAAATAACGACACCCTATAAATGTCAAAAATGTGATACGAAGCTAGAAGCCAGGTTAATAAAGTTTAAGTTCCCAATGATGTCCGAAATAGAGAATGACTCAAATATGAGGAGAATCAAATTATAAATACTGTAGATTGTGAAATACAAAGTGAAAAGTAGAACGGGTGAAGTGAAAACTGAGAAGGAAAAACGAGACTACAGAATGCGGAAGGACAAAGAATGGAGTTCGAAGTACGCTATAAACTTATCAAAATGTGAAGTAAAGGGTGATTTTTTAGATATTATTTTTTTGGCAAAACTGGTTCAAACAGCTGACGGAAGTTTCGTGTTTTTTTTCACTCTCAAACATTCTTCAGTTCGGACTATAATTTAACCATGAATTGTCTCACATACGAACAACGCTTGCAAATGATTGAATTTCATTATAAAAATGCGTGCTCTGTTAAGAAAGTTCATCGCGCGCTTCTTCCTAAAAATTGTGTTCAACTAAGAAGCTCATTTTTGGCTCAGTGAGTACGTAAATAAGCAGAATTGTCGTTTTGGAGTAAATATCAGCCAGAAGCATTGTGGCATACTTCTTCAAAGATGATGCGAATCGAAACGTAACTGTGAATAGTGAACGCTACCGTAAGATGATAACCAACTTTGTTTGCCCAAAATGCAAGAGCTTGACTTGCATGACATGTGGTTTCAACAAGACAGTGCCACATGCCACACAGACGACCAACAATAGACTTATTGAGAGGCGAGTTCGGTGAACATTTTATTTCACGTTTGGGACCGGTCAATTGGCCGCCTAGATTGTGCGATCTAACACCTCTAGACTATTTTTTGTGTTGTTATGTATGTTAAAGCTCATGTCTATACAGAAATTGAAGCATATTATTCGAAAGAATTTTGTACGAAATTTTAAGTTTTTATTGCAAATCTTTCAATTCCCCTAAACAACTTGGTTTTCAGAAATAACGGTTTACCGCTACCCACCTTGTGAAATTTGTGTCCATTACACTTTGGGCACTTGAAAAAGGAAAAGAAATGAAGGTGACGTAATTTCCGATAGCTTTAGCAAAGCTATTTGACAAAATATCATACAAGCTGATAATCTTTAAGCTTTTTACTCTTGACTTTGAAAAGCGATTTTGTTGGAATGGATTTCTTCTCACGCGTTCTATCCTATGCTTTTCTTGCTACTCTTGGCGTCACATTATTTTATCTCGGTCCTTACCAAATTTTAACCCTATATATCATGTAGTAGACTACAGGCCGCAATCCATTTAGGCCTTCATAATTCTCCAACTATTTATTTTGTATTGTATTGTCTACACTCCGTTTTTTCTCCTTCTTCGTGATGATGATAGTTCAGCAGATTTTTGAGAATGATTTTGCTATAGACAAATTAATAGACAATTAGGATGAAGACATAATTCTAAACCCCAGAAAAAAACCGCACCCTTCTCCGTTAGGTATTTAAGTTCCGTCAGCCCCCCTGCAAAACGACAGAAGCCTTAAAAACTTACATTACTGTGGTAAAATAAGACTCTAGAGATGTTTTGGTTCTTGAAACTCCTATCCATTTCTTTCTTTAGTTATTTCCTCCATAACTTGTAACGAAAATTCCAACAACTTTTTAATTTTTCTGTGACTGAAATCAGAATCATTCAAATAATCGTGCCTTCAAATAAATTTGAAAATGTCATACAGCATCTCCATTTCGACAACAATATTAAAATTTTCTCCAGGAAAAAATCCTGGATGGGTTATTCGAAATTCGTCCAGTTGTTCAGTCAACTAGTCAACTTATGCGTGAACCTATCTGATTTCACTAAAAATGACTATTTTGAAAGTCTTGAGTTATAGAGGTTTAAATATCTTTAAAATTCAGTAAGGAAAGTTGGAAGTTGTAGGCATTTGGCAGTTCAATTAGAAAAGTTGTAAGTTCTATGCATTTGACAGTTTATAAGTTGGGAGATACACTCACAGTAAATTAGTTTTTGATATACTTATACAATTTTGTTTCGAATGATATCTCGAGCAAAGTCAGCCTTCAATGACATTTGACAATGATTGCCATCACCATGTATAATATTTAGTCGAAAATAAGTGCTAAAATAACCTTTTTCAGTGCAACAATTCAAAGTTCAAATATTTAGAAGTTTCTTTAAACTTTTTTTTCTATCTAGACGAAGAATATGAAACCCGTAAAGACCGACAAAATCGATGAGACTTTGGGTAAATTTCGGCACAAAATATACAGTCTCGTCTCGGAAGCTTCAAAAGTAGTATCTTCTGATCTCGGGGCCGGTCCTATAGTATTTTTGTAAGTTACGTAATTTCGCCTTGACGTGGAGTTTGAATGTTGTCAACGAGTTTGCCATTCTCACGAACCTTTTGCACATATCTTCATAACGTACAGAATGAGGAGTGGGTGTTTTATTTCGGGAAAAAATTCCCCGGATTTGACTTTCTGTCAAGATTTCGACCAGGTGTCAAAACAACATTTTGTAAAAAAAAACCATAAAATTGTCCACCCTGTAAAGTTGATTTAGAAAATTAGTACACAAATATTTTTCGAATTTCTATAAATCAATTGCAATTGAACATCAGCTTTTTAGATAAATCAATACTAAAAAGCAAACAAATAAAAACCTTTTTGTATTCATAATTAATCACCCTTTTTCAAATTTCTCTTTTTTTGCTAGTTTAGATTAAAATATTGGATATTCTTTGTTATTCATGAACAATATCAATGATAAAAATAAAAATTAAATAATAATTGCAGGCAAAAAGTATAAAAACAATTAACTTTTTTATATATTTATTCGATATTCCTGATAAAATAAGCATTTAAATTTAATGATTTTGTTATATTTCAATTGATTAAAATCTATAAAAAGAATGAAACAAAAGAACGCTATGCATCACACAACACGCGCCCTACATACGAGCTACGTACTCAATTATGTTATTGACTGATATCCGATCCAATATTGCAGCGCTTTTAAGTATATTTCAGGAAATTACCATTTTTTCGAATTATATTTGAATAATATTTATTATATAATAATAATATATTATTGCCTTAACCCGCACAATCAGTTCCTTTGAATTGTTTGAGTTTTAAATATAATATGCTAATAGTTGTGTAATTATTGTTCGTTTTGTATTCATAAATATAAATTTCATTGGAATCACGTTATTTTTAATTTTGAAAAAAAGTCAGTTTTTTCTTGCTTATAAAAGCTACTTATAGCTAAGAGTTATAGGTGTGTTTTTGAAAAATAAATTTAATTTTAGGCTTTGTGTTGATTGTAAAATACAATCTAAACATATACATAGGTGTCAGAAGTGGGAAATCCTAACATATTCATCCCTATATCAGGATTAGCCTAATTGACAGTTTCAATTATTTTTCAAAATTTTGCCATTACCGAATCAGACGAAAGACTGGCGGTTGCTTGCAATGCACTACCGAAATGTTGGTCAACTTATCTCGTATTCCTGGAATTTCAACCTTTTCGCACACCATCATTTTTCTATGATCTGCTATTCACCCTAATTATCATCTAATCATTTAATGAAAAGTTAAAAAAATGTACGTTAAAAGTTTATAATAATGAATTTGTAAGTGTTTTTAACATTTTTTAGATTTATTTTTTATAAGTGTTTTAAGTTTGAATACTCGATTTTAAAACATCACTGACAGATTTTAAAAAGTTTTTAAGCATTACAATTTTTTGTATAATAAGAATTGTGAGCATTAGGTAGGTGTGAACCTTAGGTAAGGGAGAAGGGGTTTGAAAGGAAGTGGCGGTGCAGATTAGTTTTGAATTTCTGAATGACTTGAAATGATGGACTAAGGTAAGGTATTCCACATTACTGCAGTACGGCTTAGCAACGAATATCTGTACTTGACAGCACTCCCGAAGTTGCGCTCGAGGGTATGCTGATGAACAGTTCTAAAAGAGCGAGTATTGCAGTTGAACTGTTTAAGGTAAGGAATGCAATTGGCTATTTCTCTAGAGCATAAACCGTTAAAATAACGATAAAAAAGAGTGAGATGAGAAGCTTTGTAACGTTTTTCAAGTGACTTTTTTCAATGATTATATCACCAATCCATTTAAATGCTCTACGTTCAATACTGTCCACTTACTTACTTAGGTCCTCAGACCTGTTAAGTCCATTTGGGACCACTTAGGGCCACTACGTGCTATCGTGTGCGGTTTCTGGAGATATTTTTCAGCCTCCCAACTCTTGCCTAGTGATGCTGATCCCATTTCCACTGTCCTATGCCGTGTTCTTCTCGATGGTCCAGCTCTTCTTCCTTCCAATGTAAGTGGATTCCACTGCATTGCTTGGCTTGTATTGCAGTCGTTACCTTTTCGGAGCTTATGTCCAATCTATTGCCACTTACGCCTTCACATAATAGAGTCTATAAGTTCCTGACCTCTCCTCCAATGGAGGACCTCATTGAATTTTCGGTTTGGACAGATGTTGGGAAGACATCTATTCACGAAAGTTTGCAGCTTCCTTGTAATGGCTGAAGTAACCTTCCAGGTGCTGCACCCATAAGGAAGCACAGAGTGAACATTTGTGTGAATCAGTCGTAGCTTTGTTCTTAAGCTGATAGAGTTACCGAACGCCGCTTTTGCTTTGCCGATGCTGCTGACAAGACTTCAGTCTTGTGCTATTTCGCCTACGAAAGAAACGACACTTCCAAGGTATTAAAAGCTGTCCATTTTTTTCACCGATTAAGAGGAAATATTTATTTGAGATGATGTTCGGGTTCCGAGACTGATCATTTTTGTTTCCTCGAAATTAATTTTCAGCCTCACAACTTCTGCTTCTCTCTCCATTCTTGTTGTCATTTGATGGAGGTCCATGATCCTATAAGAGATTAAAAAAACATCGTCTGCATAATCCATGTGCTTTAAATAGGATGTCAAAGTCCATTGGATCCCTCCGCAATCTGACAAGACTGCGTGCAGTACATCGCTTATCATCAGCAAAAACAATGTTGGTGACGGAATACAGCCCTGTCTGACTCCACTGCGGATTTCAAAACCATCTGACAAAACCATCATGAAGAAACTTGACTCTTGGATTAGTTTGTCTGAGAAGCCTCTTCTCCGCAAAGCTAGCCAGATGTACTTCCTGTTGACGCTATTAAAGGCCTTCTCAATGAATAGCAGGTGCAGGGTTGTTCGATATTCAACGCAGTGCTCACTAATGATCAGCACGGTGTTGACATGATCAATACAGGAGCATCCTTCTCAGAATCCTGGTTGTTCGGCATCGAATGTGGCCTCAAGGTGTTCTCTGATGCGTTTGAGTATAGTTTTGCTACTGTTTTGGCAGCGCCAGGTAGAACGCAAATTTCTCTCCATTTTTCGCACTTTGTAAGATCTTCTTTTTTTGGGAACTTGACAATCATTCCCTTTTTCCACTCATAGGGGAAGTTTTCGGTGGTACAGGATGCGTTTATGAGCGGAGCTTTTAAAAGCTATGCTGGAAATCCATCGAGTCCTACCGCTTTTTTGTTCTTAAGTGCTTTTATTGCTGCTACGATCTCATCTTTACTGGGAGATGCAGCACGGATTCGGGAATTGGTTTTTGCGGTTGCTTCAGAAGGCATCGGCTTTATGTTGTTTGCAAACAATCGCTTTAAAACCGAGGAAAAGTGTTCTTTCCACCTTTTGACTTGCTCATTCACCGAAGTTATCACAATACCGTCTACTTCTTTCACCAGGTGTTGCTTTGAGCTTAGTGAACCGTCCTGCTATCGCATCTGTTTCCAGCATCTCTTGCTTCTTGCGCCAATGTGTTAATGTAGTTACGCTTGTCACGGCGCACACTGCGGCGAACCTCTCTATTTTTCATGCGGTACGAGGATTCCAGCTCATTTCTTTCTTCCCTCTGTGCAGAAGTTCAGATTTTCAATGGTGTTCGATGTCGTCTTGTACTAAGGCGCTGATTGTTCTCATTTTGTGAGACAGGCCTTAAGATCCTTTAGTCTAGCGATGTTTAATTTAGGGGTTCGTGTTATTCCGTTGGATCTTCAAGCTATACCTGTACGCAATCTTATGGTAGCTATCATAAAGTAATGTCAGGTAAAACGACTATATAGGAAATCTTGCAAGTCATGACATGGCCACCACAATCAGAAAATATTACCCCCTTAGAGTTGTTGTGGATGGAGCTGGATAGTAAGGTCCAGAACTTATGCCCTTCATCGGAATCTGCATTGTGAAATAATGTAGTTCAAAATTTTGTAAACTTTAATATCATTTAAAGTTTGGACATCGATTTTAGTTCATCACTTTGTGTATAATTGAAAGAAAGTCCTGAAATCACAATGCTAAAATTCACGAGATATGCCAGTTCAAAGTGTACACAGGGGTTCTTAAATGCTTATTTAGCAAGATACGGACATTTAAAGCACTATAAACATTCATTACCTTATATATGACCCAAGAAGAATTCCTAGAATAGATATTTAATTCAGTTTTGATTATACTTCCCATTGCTTCGTTCCTTCTCGTGCGTGAATATATTTCGTGATAAATTAATTCCTTCGCAAAGGAGGTTTAATAATTTTTCGAAGAAAAACTTGAACAATATAGAAACGTTCTTCATCTGATGCTCTTAAACATGAGATATTCATTAGCTATAAAAGATACATGTAGTATGTAATAAACTCTAATATAGATATTCCCTAATACATATTAATAATAGATAATTAGTCAGAAATAGACACAAACGCTTCCCTGCTTCCAAAATCACCTGATATCTAAATCAGTTGGCATTTATTGGAACTTCGAGGGTATTAGTGATGATTTTGTGTTCAAAATTGAGAGGATTCGAATTGGTTATATAGGATTTTCGGGATTGTCCAAAAACTTAACGCAGTATATAAATGTGTGCATTGAAAGGTAAATGTAGGTATAGTAATTACATATATATATGTTATTCGACGAAAGTATTTTTACGATTTCATAAAGTCCTTGCCTTGAAGTTGATGCTGATGCTGATGGTTTATTCTATTCTCATACCCGTGACTGTCATGGGATGTTTAAGGAATTAAAGAAACCACAAAAATACGTGATCAATACGAAACCACAAACGTGACTTATCTATAAGTTGGATTGTATTAAATCTGCAACTTACATTTATAGAAAGAGTCAACTTTTTATATGTAGTATATAAAACATTTTTATTTTTAACTTGCCATCGCTGTATGTCTTGGAGAACATGGAAGATGATGAGGATGGTGCTGATGATCCTGGTTTTTTGGCAGGGATGTATTCAGTGTGAGAATTTTTATTTATTTTAGGTAATTGATTATCAAGGTATAGAAGTTGCTGTTTTTATTAAATTAGACTGAATGTTCAAATATCTTATTCAGCGACTAGCAAACCCGGTGAATTCCGTTTCGCCATCAGTTGGCTTCGGTTTTTGTAACATTTCGTTTGGTTATTAAAAGATGAAGACAAATTATTCGATTTTTTTTATATTTAAAAAGGAAAATTTGTATTTCATTTCACAACAGTAATGAATTCATTTTGATTACAAAAATGTAGTGTAATTTAGTTGGACTTCTCTCAGTAAAAAATGAAAGTGAATCCAAAGTAAATAATGAATCGAAGCCTTATACTTGTCCGCAAATTATCCGTTTCATTGAAGTGGTCTTTGGTAAACCACATTTTTTTTTGTCTGTCGTTAACACAAGCAAATCGGCAAAAGTCGTTGGTAAGAGTAATTAATGCAGTTGTTGTATCAACTGGCACTTTTCCATTTCCAACAGCTAACAATTGTTTGGAAAATTTTGCGGCACTTTGATCATTTTGAAGTTGAACTCTGATATTAGTGGTTAGCCATAATGTTTTTACGTTATTCCACAAAATTGATGCCTTCAGATAAGCATTCATCTGCAGGCGTTCCACGGGGAATTATTGGCAAAGTCTGCCTGAAATCGCCTGCCAACAATATAATCAAGCCGCCAAAGATTTGGCTACATTTAGGGACTCAGAAAAGATCCCAGAACCAACTCCGCACTCCATATTTGAGCCGTCAGTAAAGATGGTTGTGTCGAAACTTATCGACACGATGTCATCCTCCCAATCTTCACTCGATGGGAAAATAACCTTAAAACCCTTACTAAGGTTCAAAGTAGGAGTGCAGTAGTCAGAGTCTACCGAGATAATACCTGAGGGAATCAATTTCGTTGTGGTGCTGTGACCATAAGGTTTTGACAACCAGCTATTTGATTCCTTCAGCCTAATAGCGCTGCAGGAAACTATGTATTTAATAAAAAGGTCGATTGGAAGAAGATCCAAAATAACGGTTAACGTGTTTCGCTTAACGGCCTTTTCTCGGCTGGCCAGAAGATTGTTGTATTCATCAACAACCTTCTGGTACTTTATTTTATCTTGGGCGTCCCTCTCATGAATCACTCCGGTCTCTTCATTTTGAGCTTTTTATAAAGCGAAGAAGGTATTTGATATCGTTTTTAGCTAGTTCACTGGGATTATCAAAAGAGTAGTCCCCCAGATGAAGTTTGCGTCTGAGTGAAAGGGCAAGTGCATAGGAGATGAGAGATTGTTTCCTCTTCTTCTTCGTCCATACAGATCCTACAGAAGTCATTTGAGGCTACGCCAAGTCGTATTGCGTGTCTGTCTATAAAACAGTGTCCCGTAAGGACACCTATTAGGGAGCTAATATGAAGTCTGCTTTGAGATAACAAGTCTTTAGAGCGCTTTAGATCCAGTGAAGGCCATATCAGTTTTGTGGCTGCGCATGTTGATAAGCTGTGCCACCTAGAATTTGCTATCGCAAAAGCTGTTTCTTTTAGCATATCTTCTCCCTTTCAGGTGAAATAGGTATGACGTTTCCATTTTTAGCGTAATCATCGGCTCTACAATTACCTATGATGTCTCTGTGGCCCGGCACCCAACAGAGGTGAATGTTAAATTGCTGCGCCATCTCCATAAGAGACGATCAACAATCGAGGGCCGTTAAAGATTTGGTCGAGACACCGTCAAGGAATTTGATAGCAGCTTGACTTCAGAGAAGATGCGGATATCAGAAGTTGATAACACGTTTTCTCTTAGCCAGGAGAGAACCTCTTTGATCGCTAAAATTTCCGCTTGAAAGACGCTACAATGATTAGGGAGGCTATTTCGTCCATTTTGTTTAAGTTTATTGTATTTTGGTCCCACGAGTAGGTCGGAAAAAAGAGGTCAGCCCCGGCAGAGCCGATATACCGGGGTAAGGCAGAAGATAAGACGGACCCTGCCAAGGCATCCGAATTTCCGATGTTGTTACTTCGTCAAAGATCCTTCAGTGTGAAGTTAAGTGCTTCAAGAGATTTCTTATGTGGCATTGTGCACTCATTCCAAACAATGAGCTTGCATTGCATCAACATTTTTCCCATTGCACTAGATCGTTTAATATTGCATGTTGGAGTATCAATAGTATTTAAACTGAGTGGCAACTAAAGCGCAGAATTTGCAGTACGACCGCCATCTAGAAGTGTTTCCGCAATTCCAGATGATGCTAACGCCGAAGCTGTCACATCTCGATCTAATAGAGGCCAAAATCAATGAAATGACAAATTTGTTCCCTGTTTCCCCAGGTGCGTCCAGGAAGAATAGACTACCAGTATTATTGTCCATCGCATTAATGTTTCGTATAGTTGTTTTTCCTGTTCATTCAGCAACGTCACATTATTTCGAAGAAATTTCTGTAATGTAATATATTGCAGCTCTCGATTTAATTCATTGTTCAGTGCATCGATCGATTTGGCGCAATCGTTCAGTAGTTCAATCAGTAGCTTGTTTGCAATAGTCAAGCATTGCGGTATTTTAGCTTTTCAGAATTTCGGAACTTTTTGATTACTTTTTGTTAAGTTGGTTTTTCGGTATTTTGGGTTTTTTGGGATTTTAGCTTTCAACCCTTCATTTGTATTTGATGCTGATATTAAAAGAACAGACCGAAACGTTATTTCACTGTTAATCAATATTTTAAAGAATATACATTTCAAGATTATAACCAGGACCTACTGTAAGTACAACTTAAATATTTGGATATTCGGTATCTCAAGCTTTCCTAAACCTTATTTTAAGAGAGCAATGATACCAAACCTTCTTAGTTTAGCTTGAATCGGAAAAATTGAAAATTCATAAAATTAAAAATTAAGTTGAAGATAAGAAACATTGAAAGAAATGCTTTAGAACGCAACTGTTGGTTCACCAAATACCTAAACGCCGACACTTGTTTTATTATAATATCATTTAAAATATAGCTCAACATAATAAAATATTCTATCGTTTCAACAAGTCATGTGTTTTTTTTTATTTACAATTTCAATCAATTTTAAATTGAACAAGTTTAATTTCTTATTTAGAAAAAATATATATTTAAGGCTATTCAGCCAAAAAATTGGTCCCTCGAGCCGGATTTTCCATTTTCGGGAGAGGCAAAAGCCTAATGCTGGGCGGAGATGTGGCACATGTAATCATTCGGATCAGGGTTTTGGGTTCATAAGAGGTTGGATTAGTTACTACTTTCGATTTTGAACTAAATCAGCTAATCAGTCTAAAGGCGAGAATGACGAAAATAAGACATTCCATTAATGCAAAATTGGACTAAGCCGGTCCAATTACTATCCGGGTTTGGAAGGGTCAAGGTGCGAAATCGTATAAGTACTATTTAGCCATTTTTGTTTGCCTAGTTTAGAAAGCCAATTATCTGAAAGCAGTAAACGTTCTTTGCAGCATTTCTCTTTTCTTAGGTATGAAAATTACCAATCATTTAAATTCACTTTAAAAAAAAAGTACGCCCGAACGTGAGGGATAACTTTTGTCCATCATATCGAAAGACTGAGATATCGACTTCATCTAAAAAATCGTGGGAACATTGAAATCCAACTTTGTGTTTATTTTTTTGAGAAATCCCATTCACAACTCTTTTGCAAAATCCGAAAACCTAAAACTGATAAAAATTTTTTCGACGAAAGTAACTTGAGAACTTAAAAAGATATTTGCTTACAACTTTTTCACCGTATACAAAATTTGTTTACTAATATTTTGTACAACTTTAAGAAATATCAACAGACGGACACGAATAGGAAATTATCAGTGTGGGGTCACATTCCAGCATCTTTTATCCAATTTCTTTAATTTAAAAAAAAAAAACAATTGCTGACTTTTATTTGAAGTCAGAAACAACATTCTCTCAAAAGACCTGGAACCGTTGAGAAATGCCAATATTTGAAATATTATAAATCAGAACTTTATTGAAATTGATGTAATGACTTTTTGTAAAAATGTTGGGTACATTAAGACAGTTGCGGCCATTTTGTTTTAACTGTCAAATTATTCTTCATTGTTTTTTTTTAGATATGTCAGACATAAAGAAACAATAATTTCTGGTAAAACAAGATAAGCTAATTTGACCAACTGAAAGAGCCATTTCTAGACGAACTGCGTAGTTACGCACAGCAAGAAAACCTGGTTTTCTGAAAAATTATGCGTCCATTGCAATTATCCTGAAGCCCTTAAGTGTATTTTTTTAAAATGCTTTTGCTTCAAGCTGAATTTCCACTACCAGAAAAAGATCCATCACAAAACCTTGAACTGTAAGAATTAATTCAAGACGTTATGATATGATCAGATCAATCTAAGCAAAAAAACTTAGTCAATAAGCTTAAAAGTTTTATTGAGGATATTTCTCTCTCATGCCTCATTCTTATCATCTTATTGCAAAAAAAAAAAGTTTTCTTATTGAAGGCCTCCTTAATAGAGCAAGGACTCCATATTCCAACCCTGCGTTTATTTTATTTTTATATTTCGCTTGGCTAAGAATATTTCCTCCAAGGATATACGAAGTAAGAACATTTTTGGTTTTCATTAGGAACACGAATCACGTTTTCTTACTTAAAGCATGATTAAATACCAACGGCTTGTAGCTCTTAAATCGCGGTCCCCAAACAAATCTTAACTTATATCCGAATTTCGCACAGAAGAGCTAAACCTAAAGCATGAGTATCAGCTTCCAGCAGTGTAGTATGGCAAGCAGCACCAGAAGCCTCATCATCAGCAACGATTATAATGCTTTCTGGTTCTCATCAAACATCCAAATGGAATGTCACCCCTAGAGTACCTACTTACCTATACTCCATATCGTCCCTACTCTCTATATAGATAGGTCTCGCCGTTACCGCGCCCGCCACCCCTCCGTCACCCGTCGTCGTCGTCGTCATTGTTTCCGTCGCCATCGCCATTGCCATCGCCATTCGTCGGCATCTATACATTTGTTGTTTCAGTTGCTGTCTCTGGAGTGTTTTGGGGAGGTTATTATAATAGCAAATGGTGGCAGTGGTTCTGGTGCTGGTTTGTGAGGCGGTATGTTCTCTAGAATTCATCTGTGCTATGCCAAATTAATCACCGCACGTTTTGTGAGTCTTATGACACTTGAAACTTTCAAAATCTGTGTACATTTCATTAATTTGTTAATTTAATACTATTTACGGATAACCGCAAACTTTATTTAAATATTTTCCCAGGGCAGCATCATTGACCACATCAGCTGCTGCTTCTGTTGTGTTATACTGCTTCTGATGCCGATGCTGCTATTGGCTTAAATACCATCTATAGCCTGGTTTGGTCATAATGCAGCTCAGCATATAGAAGCACCAGAACCCGAACCAGATCCAGCACCCTCATGCGATACTTAATTTAAATTTCAAAGAACACATCCAGCGCAGCTCCCAACCAGGGATGGGATTGGACCTGGGATAGGGATAGCTCGGGACGCATCTGCTGGCTAGGATTCTGTGTTCAATTATATCAACTCTTGTCGTAATCACATTTCAAATGGATGTGTGCTTTGATTCTCAAATGTGATGTCGTTGCGAGACGGGTGCGGGCGGTATGGGGACAGGCGAAGGCTTTAAATAGTATAAACTTCCCCTCACCGCATGTCTACAAATGACTCTGAGTGTAAATTCCAATGTTAGTGGAATCCTTTTGTTTTATATCAAGCTGAAGCCAGAGCGGGCGCCGAAGCCGAAGCCAGGGACAGGAAGTTGGAGTCCTATTATGGGTCTTTGTTTTTTTTTTTATATTGCATTGCATATTTTTCAGAGTATAATTTATTCGCCAGCTAATGTCGAACGTTTACAATTTTTAATTGAATCGCGGCAAGGTTGCACTGTTAACACAACCCCTGGATATGTTCACTGCGCACTTTAATTTTTATGATTGTGGTAAAAAATTATTTTTCATGTGTGTACTTTTGGTGTATAACGGTGCATGTAGATTTTATCATATGGCTTTCTGGCTTGGTCTATGGTTGTTAAAGCTCCACAATTTTTCCTGCCAATGATGCTTCTGTTCTGCTCTGGATGCTTCGGCTTCGGCTCCGGCTGGTAGTTGGGTGCTGATGGGATTGGGTTGGGTCGAGTCGGGCTTTTTTACAGGTCTCTTTCTCTTTAGCGAGCTTCGCGCCCTGTCCGCCGTCGCCGCACATACCGAGACCGCAGATGAATGTTAGTGCTCGTTAAAAGCCTTCGTGTTCATAATAGTCAGCGAAGCACTAAAAGGGTACCGTTAATAATTCCTGATATTTTTTTTGTGTTTTTTTATTTTAATTTTTTTCATTTATATTATGTAATTTTTTTCTTGTCCATTTTTTGGTCAGTTTTACACCCGTAGTGAGTTTGCCGGGTTTCAGTCGTAATTTTTTGTTTGCTTTTTTTTGTATCTATAAACAGTCGAAGCTCTTGAAGACGTGAGTTTATTTTTGCTCATTTGCTTTATAAAATAGGGTGTTCCAAAATAAGATAGGAGATTTTCCGCCATTACGTATTAGAATATTTTTGCTAACGTTGGACTTTTTTTAAGACGATTATGTGACGTTTGAAGTTTATTTCATTTTTTAAAATAGCTGATTTACTTCCCTATATTTCCTTTATAATTATTGAGTAGGGGCGAGATATCAAACAAAACAATCTGTTTTTTAAAGTTAAGAAGAAGAAGTCATTTCTACCACATTTTTAAAAAAGGTCACAAGGCGGATATAACAAACTATAGTCCCATTGCAAAGCTTTCTTGCATTCCTAAATTGTTTGAACAAGTTGTTTGTGAAAGTGTCGCATTTTTTAGTAAAAATCGCATTTGCGAACAGCAACATGGTTTTGTGAAAAAAAAGATCAATCGTTACTAATCTCCTCATATTTTCAAACATAATGTTCAAACGCTTTAAAGCAAGGCTATTTACTTGTCTGTGTATACGAGTACACTGACTTCTCTATAGCTTTTGACCAACTAAGCCACGGCATTATTTTACTTAAACTAAAAGCTCGTGGTTTTCCTCCATTTTTCTTAGATTGGACCAAATCATACCTTGAAAACAGATCCTATGAGGTTAAATTTAGAAATTGTCTTTCAGAACCTTTTGTTGCTCAATCTGGTGTTCCCCAGGGAAGCCATCTTGGCCCTTTTCTGTTCATCCTGTCTATTAACGACGTATCGTCATGTCTAGGTTCAAGTAATGTTCTCATATTTTCTGATGACATGAACATTTTTAAGATTATAAGGTCCACCCATGATCGTATCCTTTTGCAAGTCGATATTAATAGTTTCACATTTTGGTGTTCAAAAATAGCCTTGCCCTCAACCCTTTAAAATGCCAGACGATAACTTTTACTAAAAAACGAGTCGTTAGTGTATTTGATTATTGTATATCACAGCAAAAAAAGATTTAGGTGTTCATTTCTGTTTCAACTTAGAATTTACACATCACATTAATTGCATTGTTAATAAAAGCATAGAACTTGTGCTTGGTTGTATAAAACGCTGGGCAAAGTAGTTCAATGATCCCTATGTTACTCTTTCTTTGTATGATTGCCGTGTTCGTCCTCATCTTGAATATGCTTCGCAGGTATGGACTCCCTATTAGGAAATTCATAGAAAACGTATTGAATCAATTCAACATAATTTCATTCGCTTTGTCTTAAAGGGTCTTCCTTGGGAAGATCCTTATGATCTGCCTCCCTATGAACATCATATTCAGTTTCTTTAATTGCAATCTCTCCATCAAAGGCGTGTTAATAATGTTTTAATATTTCTTCATCAACTCATTACCGGTGAAATTGATGCACCTTATTTGCTATCTTGTGTAAATTTGAATTATCAAGGTGGAACTCATCAATGCTCAAGCAATAGTATGTGAATTAACACATAACATAAGAATAGTTTAAATAGAATATTGGATTTAGTTTTTTTTTAAAAATGATTTAAAGTATTCCTTAAAAATTTCTGATTTTCTCTATAAAATAACTTTATTTATCATAAGGCTATTTCTGTCTCTTTTGAAAACTATAATTTTTTCTTTTGCAATTCTGCTTATGATTATTTAATGTTTATAATATTGTTAACTTTTTCAGCGAAAAAGCCACCTTACTTCTGCGTGAAGAAGTAAAGACGTATGTAGACTAGCCATGTCATCACACAATACTTTAAAAAGCCGTGTATTCTTGGTACGTAACCTTTCGTCCAACACCTGCTATGGCACCGGACGTTTTTCCAGTCATGGCCTTGGCACATCCAGGCAGTTAACCCATGGTACGTCATTTACAATACAAAAAAATGTCAATGAAATACAAAATTTCAGCACAAGTTGTAGTACTTGGACACGACTTTCAGAAGCACAGATCTTTTTGAAAGGACTGTAGACATTGGTAGCGCAAAAATATTATTAAAATAGCCAACCCTGCAACATCCGTTGATTCATCAATTTCTAGAGCAAATTTTGTGACTTTTATTCGTAAAAGTAAAGAAGCTTTCAAATTCTCCGCTAAGTCTCCGATTCATCTTGATATTTTGTTATTTGAAAAAAAACGGTGTCTACTAATTTTTTGGTCTTTTCACCCAACAAACATTGAACAATGTCTTCAACACATGGCTTTATTAAGTTTTCAGTAATGGTATGGGCTTCACCAGTTTGCGCTATTCGAAAACTTACCGAGTAGATGCCATCAACGCATTTTTGTTCACTGTCTTTGAGTGATAAGCAATAATGGTTTGAGATGTAGTAAGTTCAGCATACTTTCTTTTGAAGAAATCAGTCGGTTTGCTTTTGCAATCTGGATGATTCCCTGAAAAGTGACCTTTCATTTTTGCTGGAAACATTGCACTGTTCGGCAATACTTTGCTGCAAATTTCGGATTGAGGTTTGTTCTCACTTGTCTCAGCAAATCCAAAATCCAAATATGATCCTTCGTACTTTCTTTGATTTTTTTCTGTAGCATTGATCATCATGGAACTAGTACTAGGCAAACCATCAAACTCAAAACCTGCAGAAATTTCTAACACTGCTGTCTCTATTGCGTCATTTTCCTTCGCACTAAAATAAGTATGGATATGGAAAACCGAAATTGAACAAACAAAATAAAATCATTGAAATCATTTTGTGCGGTTAAATGCTTAAAAAGCTGAAGTTATTTAGCGGGGATTACTATTTTACATAAATTATGATTTTGTTTGGACTTATCCGTCAGTTGGTGATCCTTCGGCAGCTTCGGATGCTTTTGCGGAGCATTCACTTGCTTTTATCAAAGATCCAGACATGAGCCAGCGATCTTTTCGAAAATTGTATGTATAAAAAAAATAAGTAAAACTCACGCACTAAAAGCAACTGCAAATTAACTTCACCGTATCACGTTTAAAAGTTTGCATGAATTGAACAAAAACTGTTTCTTTTTCAATCGTCACCCGATTTGACACCTGTTAAACTTAGCTGACATTTCAAGTGCCATAATCTCACTTGAATTTTTGTCAATACCGATGATAGTTTACTTCTTTAATTGAACATTGCCGTCAACTTAATTAAAACGTATTACATATGTTTTGATGTAAATTCGAAGAGAGCAAAAGCGTCGTCACGCTCAGTCAAAGTTTCTGCTTCAAGTTCAAAAATTACCGATGATCCGAATTTATTGATTCCAAGATCCAACGCAAAAGACCACAGTTTCATTCAGAATTTCATTTGTACCTAAAGAGCGTGCTTCCAACATGCAAAGCTATAAGAACTGAAGTACAAGCCCAAGCCTGATTATATGTTGAAATACACATAAAACTAGGGTGTTTAAGTTCACTGAAGATTATAGTACTCAAGACTTGAGTACTTAAGCACTACTTCAAGATAATTGATACATACATTCTTCTGATGAAAAATATACAAAACCGCTCAGATAAATTAATATTGACATTGAACACATGGGCAGAAAATTACTAGCCAAGTACTCAAAGTGCTACGTTATACTCAAGTATATTTCTGGTTATTGATACTTGATATTTGTAACCGAATATTAGAAAATTTCGAAAAATGACTGCACTAAGTACTTAAATACTATGCTAGAAAAGAATTAAGTCATGTGAAATACTTAAGTACATACCAGGAAAGCGTGAAAAAAAGTTGGGGATAGTAAAGCGTCGTACTAACGCTGTCGATTGTGAGAGCTCCCACTGTCCCAGTCGATGTTGTATATACACAAAACGTAAATACCTACTCTATATACGCTTCAGCAATTTAACGTAACCAAATAGCACGCTTGCCATAACCATTTTGCAAATATGCAGTAAATGAATAAATCACTGATAAAATAAAATAAATAAAAAATTAATCATTAAATTGTTACATTGCAGATGCCAAAAATATGAATAATTGTATTTGTTGCATGCAAAATATTTTTGAATGAGAATTTTGGGGTGAGTTCGAGTCAGTTCTCCAACTCTGAGTCTGACTCTGAGCGTAGCTTTATTCTGTGTTGGTCACTGTACTGTTGGGCGGGCTAAATGTCGAAGCGACGGATGGCCAAACTGTGGGGGGGGATGAGTTTAAATGGAGGCGGCCTATTCGGATGTAAGTGAGGGGCAATATACTCATATTATAAAGAATGCATAAGGCAGGAGCAGTTTATGGGGGGTGTTTTTTGGGTTGGAAAGGGGTGTGTAGGTTGGCTATGGAGTAGCATTCAGCAGACGTTTTTTGTTGGTCGGTTGCACTGCTAGCCCAAGCACAAGCAAGCTGTAGTCAATTACTCTCTGACATGACGTTGATGGAAGATGGAAGCTTTTATGATTGAGTAAACTGGGTGCAGTAAATTGTAAAACTATTCACAACTGGCAGTATAACTGAATGTTAACTTCAAAGGAATTTATATATAAAACCAAAAAAAAACACAACAAAAATTCATCAACAAAAATAAAGCACAGATTGAATAGAAAATTTAAACTGAAATTGATATTGACAAACGGTTTTTCAACTTTATGTAGCTGAAAGACCTTCCCCAAATCACAAAAAGTTTGCTTTTGTATATATTTTGTGTTTTTCAGTTTTGTTTTGTTTTTGATTAATTTGAAATGGTCAGAAAAAGTTGTAATGCATTTGATGGCATTTAAACAGGTGCCAGAATCAATATAATGTTTGATTTGACTCTCTGCGGTCTGATTGGTCATTATTGGACTTTAACATTCACCTGTGTTGTGGACGAACACGATGAAGAAGGGTTTATACAATTTTTTTTTACGAAAATTCTTTACAAATTTACCTTTGGTTTTTCTATTTGGTCTGGATTATGAAAGTCTTTCACACACCAGCTAAAATTGTAAGATCGAAATCATCTTTTAAAGCAAAAGTGGTTTGATAAGGACTGTTGGCAAGCATGTGCAAAACTCTTTTGCGCTTCTTCGATTCCTACGATCCTAAAACAACAACAAGCTTAAGCCCTTGTCCGAATTCATAACACTAAAAAAATTAATAAGAATACAACAGAAATCAATGAAACAAACTTAAGTATTGCTGTAGGTGTATCGTCCGGAAGCCCTGACACACAATTTATACTCCCTTAGCTGAACAACTTACCGTTGATGAGACATTGGACGTATTGTATCAATAGTAGAAATAAATCTGATCATCGCCGTTAGTACGAAAAATAGAAAGGCTCCAAAATTTGTCCACAGCAAAAATTACATCCTCATTAAAAAAGTCAGTGATTTGTCCAATAAAATAAAAAGGTCCTTTGGAAGTTGTAATAAATTTAATAATCTTTTATAAATACTATTGAAAAAATATTCTGTGGAGTCTTGATAAAATGATTGGAAAGATAGGTTGAACACAAAAATCTTCTAACCGACTTGATATCTGGTTTGAGGAAGAACTATTCAATCGTAGATCAGATATTTACATACTCACAGCAATTTTCAAAGTGTTTCAAGCCCGATCTGGAAAAAGTGTTGTATTCTTTTTTGTTGACTTCCAAGCGCCGTTTGACTAGTGCAGTCATTGGTTTGAAACATATACAAACTTGAAAAATGGCTGCCTTCGGAGTTCATTATTTATAAACTATGTAGTAGATGGTTTTCAAAAAGATGTTAAAATTGATTGCTAATCAATGTATTTGTATATGCCGATGATCTCGCTATTCTTTCTGAATTGTGTGAAACCTACTCGTATCACTTCAGTGGCAATGTTGCCACTGCTTTTCAATGCTTAATGCAGGCAGCATAGGACTCCTTAAGAGGTTATTAGAGACTCGATCGGAAAAGGACATGGCAGTCTCTTGCGATTGTAGCCGTCTAACGTCGAATCTTCTCACAGTACTTCCTTGTTTTGGTTTGGATCGAGATATCCGTAGACGTACCTTGACTACAACGAGCTAATGGTCCGAGTCAATGTTGGGCTCTCGGAATGTACGGATATCCTGTATTTTTTTTTTTATAATAAGCGCACACTCAAAGGGATAACTACCCTTATTATGTAGACACAGTGTGAGCACAAGGAAGGGGAAAGAGGGGTTGAAAGGAGGTGTCGGTGCACATTGGTTTTGAATTCCTGAATATTTCAATAGCTGGGAAAGACAGAGTGTGGCAAGGCATTCCACATTCGCATAATACGGCTAAAGAACGAATCTCTGTCTCTTGACAGTACGACCGAAGTTGGGCTCGAGGGTATATTGATGAGCATTCCTAGAAGCGCGAGTATTACGGTTAAACTGTTTAAGGAGAGGAATGCAGCTGGCTATTTCTCTAGAGCATAAACCATTGCATCGCCTTAGAAAACTCAAACATTTTGCGGCATTTTTGGACATCGCGTATGTGATCGTTCCAAAAAAGGTGTTTGGTGATACACATACCGACAATATCGAGATGTTCAGTTTCCACAATGCAAGTGGCAAGGGGGGTATACTTCGCTTTAACAATACAAGACAGCATTGCGTTTTCGGAGCATTAAATTCCACGCGGTTTCATATTCCCCATTGTACAATGCTGTTTAGGTCGGAATTTAATGAGCTTATCATATTTTGACGTTGCAGTTCCACATCCGAAGAAGAGGGGTGTGAATCTGAAAACGAATATGAAAAGCTGAGAGTACTATCGTCAGCGAAACAATGTATTGGATTAGAAGTAGCAGACAGGAGATCATTAATAAAAATATAAAAGAATATTGGAGATAGAACAGAACCCTGGGGCACACCAGAATTTATTTTGTGGTTTTCAGACTTGAATCCATCCAATACAACATGTATTGAACGATTCGATAGGTAATTACTAATCCAATGAAGCAGGGATTCATGAAAACCGAAAGCACGCATTTTCGATAAGAGAGCCTGATGCCAAACCCTATCAAATGCTTTTGAAATATCAAGTGCAATAATCTTACTTTCTCCAAAACTATGTAAAGATTTGTTCAACTGTTCGGTGAGATGAACCATGAGATCATTGCTACGAAAGCCGTATTGTCGGTCATTAAGAAGCTTTCGATCTTCCAGATATTTCGAGAGCTGATAATTAATAAGCGTTTCCATGACCTTGGAAAGGAGGGACGTAAGTACAATCGGTCGGTAATTAGAGGGTGGAGGAAGATTCGTATTTCTTGGGAATAGGCTGGACAAATGCAGTTTTCCATCCGCTCGGAACGAGACCTGAGGAGTAGGACAGATGAAAAAGCTTACGCAGTGGTTTTGCCAGCGATGAAGAACACCTCTTCAGAACAATAGCGGGGATACCATCCGGACCAGCAGATTTATGTGTGTTAAGATCTTTTAGGACTCTCGCTACAGTACGAGTGCGAAAAAAGATTTGCCCCATAGAATCATTAACTCCCTCAAGTACAGGCGGAGTCATAACACTCACTGGCAGCGTTGAATTGGCGGCGAACTGCCTAGCAAAGAGATTTGCTTTCTCTAAAGAGCTGACAAATGGATCGTCATTCACAACGAGCGTAGGAACCGAGGAAGAGGAAGAATTCCTCATATTTTTTACAAATGACCAAAAATTTGTACTGCCTTTGGGACATTGCAGTATTTTTTGCCGTTGTTTTTGGTCATGTAAAAGGTCCGTCGAATATGGGCGTTGCAGGCCTTCCTGGCTTGCTTGAACTTATTCCGGTTTTCCTCAGATGGATTGGCTTTAAAACAATGGGAACTTACCTACTTGACCCTACTAACCTCTTTACAGCACGCATCGAACCATAGGTTTTCCTTAGGTCTGATGCTTTTAACCCTATTCGGTATACTGGAGAAGTGTCGTGCGTCGATCACAATGTGGTCAATCTGGTTGACGGTTGATAGACTAAAATTAACTATACCACATTATCTAAGCTAGCAAAAACAACAACCGAAATGTGTTCAGAAGTAAGGTTCTGAAATCTTACCTTTTAGACAGTGTCCAATTATGACACCAATTGCCAGTTTGTCGAGAAAGAGTCCAAAAATTGAATGACTATCAGCGAAAAAATATCACGTGTTTTTAAAAAGGACTTTACTTCTTTTACCGCCAAAAGGTTCTGCATGGACCACGATACAAGAATTTTGAAGGCGGAATGAAAAACTTTAATCGTTCAGAACACCCGTTTACACCAACTCCCGTCATTGGTTTTGATCCATGTCTATAGAAGTGATTTGTATCGCCTTTTAAAAGTGTCCTATCCTCCCAGAAATATCTGGAAGGTATAGAAAGCTGAAAGTTTCTATCTAACTGTAGTTGCAGGATGATGTAGTCTGTGTAGCTTAGAATTGATTCAAAGTAACTAAGCGTAGATTCATAATAACACGATTGTCGAATCGATCTTATGTGACATGAGGCAAAATTTTGCCTGTTGGACGGATTTCATAAATGTAGTGCCCTAAAGCTTACAATTCTTACGAATTTTTTACACAAACTTTCGTACCACAGGCGTGACTATAAGGCATTATTTCTACTATTTTAATGAACTAGGACCAACAAATCAGAAGATGATAGGCGATTTTAATTGAAGGATGGGGCAATCGCAAAACTTTAACAGAGGAATGAAAACAACTCATATTTATTATGATAGAAAATCGAAAGATGAGCAGTTTCGGAAATTTCTTTTCCTCTAAAATTTAATTGGAATGAACACAAAAAATTCATTTTTCTGTGCAGTATAAGCAGACAGATCAAAAAACGTTTGAAAGAAAGATTACTACAAATAAGCAAAAGCGGTCCGATAGAAAGTGTTTGGCAGCAAGAATTCTTCTTTTTCTGTACTTAAAGTTACTCAGAATGTCAGACAACATAAACTTTAGAGTAGTTTATACATCTGCAAACAAAACATACAAAGTGTTTCGTAAGCTTAAAAAACGAAGTTTTGACCTCGGAAATATTGAAACAATAAACAAAGCTAAAAACGCAACTGATTTCTAGAAAGCAGTGAAGCTTTGGAGCCAGAATCACATCATTGACCTTCTCAAAACACGTTTTTCGAATCTTTTTAACACAACTGAAATATCGTTTCCATTTCAATATGCAACACTTTAATAGCCGACGGATTTCTTGATGCTCCATTATATCTATCCGAAATTGAAGCAGCTATACAAAACTCTAAAGATTGCAAAGCTCCTGGGGAGCACAGAATACCTTTTGATTGTTTTAAACATCTCACCCAAATTTCCAAAGCTCCTGATTGCCAAATTCAACAAATTTTTGAGACGGCCAACGCTCCTTTGAATTTTCAATTAGCAATTATTTTTTCTTATATGAAAAAGGCAACCCTGAAGATCCAACAAACTACAGGGTCATCCCTAATTTAAACTCGAACCTTAATGTCAATAGACACCTTTGAGCAAAAGTGTGGAAAAGCTTCTATTAAAGAATAGGTGTGGGGACACCTGCCGTTCGATGCAGTGGAAAAGTTCCTCCGTTTTTTCATCAAAAGCACCTTAAGATTGCCGATTACGACAACAAATTATATGCTGCACTTTGAAACAGGAAAATGACCATTTTTCTTAGATACTAGAAAATTACACTTTAATTATGTGGCAAGAGTTATGGAGATGGAAGAAAACAGGATTTGAGGGTTTCGCTGAGTCACGTTTTTAATTCTACAAGCTAGGTGAGTGTTATAAAGTGGCGAACGATTGCTCAACAACTTTTTTAATATCAACTGAAGATAACCTTTCTTCGGTTAGTTCGAAATTTGATAATTTGTCGATAAAAATTGGAAACGGGTTGTACAATCAGTAAACTGAGTAAGCGGAATCATTGTACTACAGTACAGGCCGATCACACCATCCGCAAAATTAGGACAATCTTTCAAGTCAGAGGTGAACTCTTCAGTTTAAACTTTATTCCTCACTGTCCAGATCTTCCTCTATAGTGTGATCTATGCAATCGAAGGGAACGTGAAGACGTGTTCTATTTTTGTTTTTGGAAGTTTTTCCAATTCTGGAAGAATTCCGCAAGTGATACTTTGGAATTGATGCACTCAGTTTCGAGGAAACCATAAAATTGATGAATGGAGACCAAGTGTGGAAAGTCTTATATCAATACCATCGGCCAAACCAAGTTAAGACTTAAGATAAACTTAAAATAAAGAAAAATGTGGACAATATTAAAATGTTGAAGTCAATAAAACTAAAAACTAAAACTATGTCTAATAAAACATCTTTCAACCAACGTTCTAACTTTGAAAATAAGTTTCGTTAATACTGACTTTATATTAAGACTAATAGTGCGAAACAGCTGTCAGTGTCAAAACAATTTATTTAAAAAAAACCACTAAGATTATCAACCCTTCTTTTGTTTTGATACTTTCGTCACCCTGTTTCCGACTTCTTATATAAGTACTTCACCAATCCTTGTTTCCGTAAAAAGTCACAAATCATTATATCAATTTATACTCAGTTAACTCGTGAAGGCTTCCAACAAACAACATTGTTAATTTGCGTAAAGTATAATTTCACACGTCACAGTCATAACTTTTGTATTTTCTGATTTCTGCCTGTTTTGTTTTTATTTTTTTAGCTATATAATAATATTAATAGTGCAATGTTAAACTTGACAATCGCACAAGATATCATTATATAGAATTTACAAACCAAGCAGGATAAATTATGATGTTAAACACTACAAAGCCTTAAGTAAAAAAAAGAAAACAAAACAAAGGTAATACTTTGAGACGACCGTAGAAGGAGGGTTGAGGACTAAGGGCGGACAAGGACAGAGGACCAACCAAGCACAAACTTCGAGGACGTTTATATGGTAAGGGCTGAACCTGAAAACCAACAACAAAACAACCGGATGGTTGCGCCTTTGTCCTTTACATAATAACAAGAAAAAGAAGAAGAAGGAAAAAAAGAAAGAAATCGTCTGCTTTTAGGAAATCTGCAGCATCATACTATGTTAAAGAATGTATTTAGAAGGAAAATGTAGACCTCTTTTATAGACGTTATGCTCTATACCTATGTTCCATATAATATCATCTTCATTTAGTCTGTTGCTGGTTCTGGTACTGGTACTGTCTGACTGTCAGGGAGCCCTAAAGAAATACACAGAATTATCATCTTTATTGGGAAATTATACAGCAAGGATGCTGAGATAAGATAAGAAGAGAAGAGATGAGACTCCTTTACGCTTCAGCAAGGACATCCAAAGCTATACGATGACGACGAACGTAGACGACGACGATGACGATGGTATAAGGCAAAGCAATACGAAGCAACCTTTGTGTATAAATACGAGAGTTGGTATAAGGACAGGGACTGAGTAGAGTAGAGTGAAGGCATCTCTATACTACACGATTCTAATTAGTTGTGAACCCATTGGGTAAATGAATATATGGCATATATACCGACCCCATTTATATGTACTTTTGTATACTTAGAGATACATCCAGAAAGCAAGCGAGAAAGGGCAGGGTAGGGGAAGCGCAACAGTTTCTCGAATCTCGACTCGAATCATGAGCTTTCTGCTTCCAGCTTCGGCACAAGGAACAAGGCAGAAGGCACAAGAAAAGCATCCTCAATGATCACGACTCAGCTCAGGTATACTGCACGTTACCTACCTACTACATACGTCTAATGGCAATAATGCTGTCGATGTGTATAGTATATGCTGTGCCTCCTTTTGCCTTGAAGGCTCTAAGTTTATCTATAAGGAAGGGCAAGAAATGATGACGATGGGCTATGGGGGGTTGGTAGGCAAGGCACGCAGCAGGCAGGTATAGTTTGTTGGTTAATGGTTGCTTGGCTTGGCTTGGCTTACCTTGGCTTGGATGGGAAGGAAGCAAGGAAGGATGAAGATATCTTCATTATTATGGAACAATTCTATTCTGCCGGTTAGTAAGTTAATACTGTTGAGTTGAGTTGAATGGTAGATTGTATTTTACCTTGGCCTTGTTCACCCCATATACCTACCACCCATTGTGCCTCCTTCTACAGCTTGGCTATAGGTATATACCCTCTTATACCTTTACCTTCCTACCTATCTATCCATCTATAGTAGGTATAGTGCCACACACATAAAGTGAAGCAATATGAAATCAAGATGTTTCGTGTATCTTCGTTGTTAGTATATTTTATGCTTTTCCGACAGGGATTTTTCGTCCTTATACAAGAGATAGAATGGTTTTTCCTTCGGTCTTCGTTCATCGTTCTTGGTTGTTGGTTATTGTATTGTTGTTGTTGTTTTAGATGTGATCATTGTTAGAATATTGTTTAGCCTTTGTTAAGTAGTAGGCAAGTCGAATGAAGGCGATGTGTGATGTGATATGTAGGTACATACATATAATCCTGTATCTCTTGTACCTTACTACACTATTATCCTTGTGCGTATATACATATGTATCTATATATATGAACCCAGTATGAGATGGTCATTAACTATCTTAATGAATTTTTGTTCGACTTTTGAAAGCAATTTGTTATTATATCCACTTTGGTGCCCGGCTACAAATGAAGGATATGATTACGAGCTTTAATTGACAGAACTATTTGAGCAGGACTTAATGTATTATTTATTGCTAGTGATTGTTAGGTATACCCTACCCTACACTATGACTACATAAACATACCTATGTACGCATATATATATATGTAGTATATTGTATTATGGTGTTTTGAATGTCATTGATGGTTAATCGGGGAAGTTGTTACCTACTTGTTAATACATAATAAAGTTATTGATTGAGAGAATTTCATGAACTTAATCAGTATAAAGAAGTATAATACTACTCGTATGTGTAAGGAAAAGGTTTATAGTAATTTAATTTGTTGTAGGTGAGGTGATTTTTTATAATATATTATTGATGTATAAGTATGAGCTTTTAGCACATATTGTGACTTTATCAAGATAAACCTAATCTATTTTAATGGGTTTGAGGAGGAAATTAACTGAACTGACTTATGTAGTTTTTAAACGATTTGATCTTGCTTAAGAAAAGTGAAGAAGAAGAAAAAGCTGAAATAACTTGCAAAATATTGAAGACGTTAAAAGAGTTTAAGCCCACTATTGTGAAGATGTTTCTTTTCTGTTTTATTTTGACATTTGATAAGTTAAAACTACACCATTATTAAAAATGAGACGAATCAAGAATCAACAAGGTATTGATATTGTTTAACTTTGCAATAAATGTCGTCGTGAAACAGCTTCGCTACCGGTAATGGTCAAACTTTTGGGACAAGTAATACGAAGTATTGAAACGTTGTACATCGCTAAAGAATAACTGTGTCACTTTTTTGAGCGGTTTCAAGGTTGGCGTACTTCTTTGGTTTAACGTCAAATATTCAAAAATGAATTTAGTGCAACCGATATGGTGCATGGTTCGAGTTACCAAATTATGAGGTATGTATTTTTATAGACGGAATTGGAAGATAAGTCCACTATCGACCAAATATTCACACTACGGCTCTTGGAAAAAACCCAGGAGCTTCAAATCGATACCCACCATCTCTTTATCGATTTTAAAGCCGCGTATGACAGCATCTATAGGGAAGAGCTCTACAAAGCAATGTCTAGTTTTGGCATCCCTGTCAAACTTATACGTTTGTGCAGAATGACGATGGAGAATGCACGCTGCTCTATGAAGCTCGGAAAAGATCTTACCGATTCATTTGACATCAAAAAAGGTTTTAGACAAGGCGATGCACTGTCATGCGACTTCTTCAACATCGTTCTGGAAAGGATTGTGCAAAACTCAACCGTCAATACTAGAGGCACAATCTTCCAAAGATCCATCCAATTACTCGGATACGCAGATGATATTGACATAATTGGAAGATCAAAGCGTGATGTCAGTGGAGCGTTTTTGAGCATTGCGACGGAATCGAAGAAGATGGGTTTAGTGGTCAATGAGGGCAAGACCAAGTATACGCTGTCATTAAAAAGGACGCTGAACGACGACGTCTTGGACAAAACGTCACCATGGACAGCTATAACTTTGAGGTAGTTAAGGGCTTTGTCTACCTAGGCACCGCTATTAATGCAGACAACGACACCACCGCTGAAATCAAACAAAGAATAACTCTTGCAAATCGCTGCTTCTTTGGACTTAGAAGGCAATTGAGAAGTAAAGTCCTCTATCGAGCATGTAAAATCACCATCTATAAGACACTCATCATCCCGGTTATCATTTATGGCGCTGAGGCCTGGACCCTGTCAAAGAAAGATGAGAGCGTCTTAGGATGCTTCGAGAGAAAAATTCTTCGGGTGGTTTTAAGTCCCGTACGCATAGATGGAGAATGGAGGAGAAGATATAACGACGAACTGTACTGGCTGTACAGCGACACTGACCTAGTTAGCAGAATTAAAGTCCAACGGCTTAGATGTCTAGATCATGTAGAGTGGATGGACATCAACGCTCCAGCCCGGAAGGTCTTCGAATCCAATCCCGAGGGACGGCGCAGTAGAGGAAGACCGCGACCCAGATGGCGCACCCAGGTGGGACAGTACCTCAACCAACTTGGCGTCCGAAACTGGAGACAGCTAGCTAGGGACCGAGCTGGCTGGAGACGCATGTTGGTTGAGGCCCAGGTCCGCCCCGGACTGTAGCGCCACCTTAAGTAAGTAAGTAAGTAAGAATTGGAAGATATTGATTTGGATATATTTTATTTTTGACAAGACGGTGGTACTACATGCCACACGAGCAACGAAAAAATCCCAATTTTGCAAGAAAATTGAATATTACCACCGATATCTTGTGATGTTAGTAGATCGTTTCTTAGCTTACGACGAAAGCGGAGAAAATGTATTTATCAATGGTCAATGAGTGCATTGAGTCATTGAAAGCAAAGTTATGAACAGCTATAACTTTGAGGTAGTTAAGGACTTTGCTTAGACAACAACACCAGTGCTGAAATCAAAGAATACCTCTTGCAAACCGCTGCTTCTTTGGACTTAGAAAGCAACTCAATTGAGAAGTAAAGTCCTCTTTCCAGCATTTAAAATCACCATCTAAAAGACACTCATCATATCGGTTCTCAATCAATTATGGCGCTGATGATTAGACCCTTTCAAAGAAAGATAGAATCTCTTCGTTTGATTTTTGGTGCAGTCGGCATAGATGGAGAGTGGAGGAAATTCGAATCCAATGCCGAAGCACTATGCAGTAAAGAAAGGTCGCGGCTTAGGTGACGCACGCAGGTGGGAGAAGATCTTAACTGCGTAACTGAAGATAACTAGTTGGTTGAGGCCCAGATCTGTCCGGGCTGTAGCACCACCTTAAATTAAGTAATCAAGACCTTTGAAAACAACTTAAGAAACTTTACACATACCAGCATCAATAGGCAGTTCTTTAACAATATTTTAAAACTATAGTTGTTCCTTTTTGAAGTTCTTTTTTTAATCCTCAGTCTATTCGTCTATTAATTAAGGACAGTTTTGCCTTTCTCAACTTTGATTTTTTTTTTCCAAAATATGTCCTGCAGTTTTCATTTGTTTTTTTTTAACTCAATTTCCTCCTATCTACAACAGTGTCCAAAGTCTTGTCTGTTATTTTTCATAAAGCAGCAGACATTATCTGGTACCATATTTATACACAGATCATTTAACCTGCTGGGGACTAGAGACTGAAATAAGAGTTTTGGAAGTGCTGCATTAATTGCAAATAATTCGTTTGTTGACTTGAAAATTAGTAAGCAAACCTAGGCCCGACTAAGCCCCAGTCTCTTTTCGAGCTATGAAATGTAAATATCTGCAATGGCATTTGCTTTTTGGTTATGATAAAATTTCTTCTCCCAATTTACTATTTTATGCTTACTCTGTTTTAAATTTGTTTTCAAAGGTGTATAATAAATTATTCCATGTCTAAGTATGTTGAAAAAGACTTACATTTTTGGACTTTTTCTCTAATAATTTCACCCCCCCCCCTAAATCTGTTCTGTTCTGTTAAAATAATTCACCTGGCCAAGAATATGTTAAAGTTTGGGGTACGTTTCCCTAGTGAGCTTTTTGCTTGTTCAATACTATAAGTTTTTTGGTAAAGTGGAGCTGTTCGAGCAGCTAATCGAAAAAATGGTTTCTTCGTTGTTGGCAGGTTTTCCAAACTTAATTTAAACGGCAGTGCAAAACTTCATTTGTCAATTTGTCCACTCTCTTTGAATTTTATTCCAGAAATATAGGGTCGGCCATTTAACGTTTTTTTTTTCAACTAGTGCTTATTTCGTGAATGGTATCACTTCGCTCATGTCTGATTTCACAGATAATTATAGTTTTATCCTTCCGCTGAACGAATATGGTTGTGTATACGATTGAACAACGCCAATTTTGCCAAAAATATCATCTTTACAGATAAAGCTCATTTTGATCTTGGCAGATATTTAAAGAAGCAAAATTATCACATTTGGGGCACAGAAAACCCGCTCGCATACATCGAAAAACCGATAGAGCCCAAACGAGTCATTGTTTGGTGCGGATTTTTGTCCAAAGTTTGGTTCAGAGTCATAAGTAGGCCATGGAAAATGAGCAAGAAGAGGTCGTTACAGTCAATGGTGATCGTTATCGGACCATGTTGAATAAATTTGATTTCAAAAAAGAAGAAGGAGGATATTGGAAACATTTGATTTCAAGAGGACGGCGGCGTCGGGTGGTATGTGCCACACAGCCGTAGCTAAACTTGATGTTCTGCGCACTGTTTCAAAAAAGAAAGTTATTGGGGGACCCTATTAATTGGTATAGAGTATAGTATAGAGGTGTCAAGTTTCTATGAGAAGAATGTAGTTTGGTGTTATGTCTGGAAGTCAGAATTGACGTTTTAGATATAGAATCAAAGAAGTTTTTCAGTGGTTTCATATTGACTCTACTCCAAACTCTGTATTTTGAGCTGAAACGGAGATCCTGGTTTCCATACAAATTTATCCAAACTGTTCCAATAGAGTTTTTGGATACCAAAATCTTGTCTAAAGGTGCTTGATATTGTAAAGCCTAAGTATCTGAGTCCTTTCGATTAGATTTTGACCATTAACCATTTTTCGTGTTGAACTAAACGTCGTGATGCTCCCAGAACAAATTTATTTTTACTGGTTTAGATTGAAAGTCATAATATCTTTTAGATTGACATAGTAATATCTTTACCCTAGCTGTTGATCAACAACTAGAGTGACTCAGGAGATTCGGACAAAAGAAAGATATTGTTTGCATGTGTTAGGATCTTAATATAGAGTCCGTCAAAAGTAAACCATACTATTTTAAACATATTCCATTCCTGTAAAGTTTAGTATTATACCGATTTCGTATTTGCTTAGCAGACTTCTGGTGTCAATCCATCTCATAATAAAACTTCTTAAAATCTCCTTTTACATTTTTAGTGAAGAGTTTAGAATAGCGATATTACATTTCTTGTATAATTTTATAAAAATTGAAAAAATTACTGATTCTCAAAGCCTAAGTATAACTTCGGTACTTAATATATTGTTGTTTACAGCTGAAAGATTTTTTTTTTTTTAAACTTTTCTGTTGAAGTTCTGAACGTCATTTTTGGACGTGTTTTTTACTCATTCTTTTGTTTTAGAAATCAATCAACTCAAGTAACATATCATGTCCTAAAATGTTCACAATTTCTGCCAAGGCTTTAAGTTTGATTAATTAATTTGGGAAAAATTGTCGTTGAATGTGAAAAAAGAATGATATTACATACGCAAGTAAAGATCACGCTAACATTGTATATTGTATTACATTTTTTCTATAAATTATTTAAATAATAAATTTGGCATTAATAAATTGTTGGTAACTTTAAGTTTAGTTAAAATATTTTTTTTTTTCACTAGTATCATAATAAGTTTAAGACTTTAGTAAAAACACTTCGGGCCTCAAAAGCTCTCTTTTGCTTCTTCTGTGATCCTTCAAAATCGGTCAATTTCCAAGGAATAGAAAGACATTCTACTCTGCACACTTGGTGCCTAAAGTGCAGATATCAACCGAATCAACAAAATTGATATTTAACAGCTCTGGTTTAGAAAATTGTGAAAATAATTTTTGTTTAGTAATTTTCGTTAAAATCCGCTCATTTAAGTTGTAGTTAATGGAAGCTTAGATGGGTCTCCCGCTCAAATACCCAGCTCGTTCAATTAATGCATATCTTTCATTTTCGTCGACATCATACTGAAATATTTCAAAAAGCAACTTTTTCTACTAGGCAAGTTTTATTTCACATTAGTTTTAATATCATTCCACATTCCGCTGCAAGACGAACCCAATCACTGTAGAAAAGAGCATTTTGCCGGAAATATTTCATCAGTACAAGTTTTAGTAATCTATTTCATGCACACACAACCCATCACCCTTTCCTAGGGAACACAATGAATCCAAAGAGATCCATGTGTGATGTTTCTCGGCCTTTACGGTTGCATTACCCTATACATCCTTACCTTGCCCAGCAATTCTATCCATAATTTATATTGCCAATTTTCATCTAAAAAAATTCTTCATGGGCCCTTTTGAAAAATCATAGTTTTAGAACTTTGAGAACTCACCATTTTTCCAAGTAGTCTAATAATATGTTTATCATTAGTTGAAGAGCATATGGGATGTCGGCTAACAAAGGTATATCGTTTACATCTTGCAAGGAAGCAATTCAACGATATGACCAAGAAATAGAGCAAATGGCAGAGAACTTAAATTGCACTCTTGTTTTATTCCGTGATAAGTCGCTAGATTAGCGAATATTTTGGCAACATTCATTATTAATCCATTTGTGATTCTATATAGTTTTTTTCCAAACTTTTCCTATGTTATACAGTTAAAAAATACTTTGCTTTTAAATCTACAATTTTTCGCAGCCAAGAACAAATAAATTATTATTAAAATACACTTTCCGAAACGCAGACTTAAGCTAGCTTAACTGATTTTTAAACCCAAACAAAATGCTGTGAGTCTTTTATTTAATAGCAATGGCGCAAAATTTTAGACGATTTAGTACGATGTTAAATCATTTTTAGTATGATACTAGGTTAAAAAAAGGATTTTGATAATTTTAAACGAGTTTAGTATCGTACTATCTTCTTAACATTTTACTAAAGTTAAAATCACCAAATGGATACTTTATCTTTTTAGTATCGTATTAAATCTATGTCATACAGATTTTTCTTGTCATTTTTTTCAAATGTGACAGTGTTTTAAAATTGATAAATTGTGAAATAAAATTTATTTATACATATCATAAAAAGTAAATTAATTTAAAATGTTTTCGGAAGAAGAAGATTTTGAAATGTTTAAGGATTCAGTGTTGTGTAGGAAAGTTAAAAGTTTTAAAACTCGAGCAAATCCTCTTGAAGAGCTGGACGATGGTGAATTTTACTCCAGGTATAGATTTGATAAAACAACTGTTCGGTTCTTGGTTGAAAATCTTGACATCCAAGACCCTATTACAAACCGTGGGATACCTATTTCTCCAGATTTGCAAGTTCTAGTTACGTTACACTTTTTTGGAAGAAATGTCCATCAATCTGATGTTGGTAAATAAACTTTTCTATAACTAGTCAACAAACGTGTAAACATGCACAACTTTTCGAATACTTTAGGAGCATTACATGGAATAGTGCAGTCCACAGTGGGAAAAATAATTAAAAACATCGCAAAAAGAATTGCTTCACTACTTCCACACTTTATACAGTTCCCATCTTCCCCTGCGGAGTTGAATGACATCAAATCCGGATTTTACAATATCGCCAGGTTCCCAAAAGTCATAGGTGCAATCGATTGCACTCATGTGCAAATCAAGCGACCAGCTAGGATTGTGGAAATGAAAAAAGAAAATACAAATTCAATGTTGTCACTTTGACATTTGCAAAAATATTAAGGTACGTTTGTTTTGTTTACTCCACAATCTGTCATTATTTAGATGTGTTCATGTTTTTTTTTTAATAAAATGGTTTTAGCATGATACTAGTTAGCAAAACAATAAAAAGTGTTTAAAATTAGTGAAAAGTTAGTAGATTACTATGTATATAGTAAATTGTTAACTAGTATCGTGCTAAGGCCTTAATAATAGGTTGTTTAAAATTTTGCGCCAATGTATTTATTTTTAAGCTAGAGTTCAAGACCGAAATGCCTCTAAAATTATCGGAATCGGATGAGACCCATTTTTTTTATATATGTAAAGTAAAGGGTTTTTCAATAAGGGCGGGTAGATGGGCAAAATATCAATAGTGGCGTTTGGTGTGTGGCACGTAGAACCGACGTACACCGGCCGTGCTGCTGGAACCACAGATTGTCTAGGTACATATGGTTCAATTCGGGCCATAGGAAATTAGTTATCACCCTTCTGTAGCGCTCTTTTTTGTCGGTGACCGCCTTTTCAAAAAAGTACAGAACAATTACGCCACTAGCCCAACATCTACATCAAACGGTAACTTTTTAAAGATACATTATCACCTGGGTTGGTGTTGTACCATACACAGCAATTTTGCTTGTTAACACAGCTATTCATCCAAAAATGCGCTTCGTCACTAAAGATGATTTTTCGGCCAAAATTGTGGCCGTCTTCCAAACGATTCGAAGCCCAGGCTGCGAATAAACGGCGTTGTTTATGGTAATGAATTTTGAACTTCTGGGTCAGTTGGATCTTGCACGAGTGTAGGTCTAAGTCCCAACGCAAAATTCGCCAAGTTGAAGTCTCCGAAAGGCCGAGTTCTTGTGCAAGGGTGTTGGCTGATTGTTTAATGAACCGGTCGTCTTAAATTTGGCCACCAAACATTGAAGAGTTGACTGTGAACTGCCACCATGTCTACCGTAAATTGGGCGCAATGAGCGTAACGTTTGCGTTGATTTGATAAAAAAGCTTTATCAGTTGAACATGGTGTTCAATCGTGTTACTTGCAATGATGATTTGGCATAAACAACTGAATAATAAACAAAAGATTTTACAGATGTCATCCAAACAAATGGCTGTCACGGGGTGCCAAAATCTACCCGTGCTAATTGAAAAACCCTTCATAAGAGCATCATCGGAAAAATCAGGCTGCACCGAAAAGTTAAAAATCAAGTTAAGAGCTTGTATTTTATTCTATCTAGATTGTTTCCAATATATTTAAAGAATAGGTTGAGTAAAATATTCCGAAAGGAGCAAAAGTATTATTATAGTAAAATGACAGTTCTCCAGCATATGCTTGTCATGCAACAGAGCGAAAATCAAGCTTACTTATAATAATGGAAAATTTCAATACCTTTTAATTTGTTCGTCAATTATTGTCACAACCAATATGTATTGAAATTCGACAGCCAAATGACTTCTTAAAACCACACTTTTATCTAATACCACTTCCTAACTCTGCTTCATCATTCCAAAAACTTAAATATGTTCCCAACCGACATCAGCCAATATGCATGTCTCTATTTATTGTCCTTTTTTTAACTTATAGAATGACATGTGGGTGTTTCTTTCAATTATTAAATTACCAAATGAAATAAAAATAAAAACCAAAACATAACAAATTTCATTTGAATGAATTTAAAATGTTGATCCCCGTCCGGAGTTCGATGCAGTATATTATGACGATGCGGTGGTGGTATTATGTGGAGAAGGTGGAAGCGACGGTGGACGACGATGACGCGACGGCATCCTGGCTTTGCTTCAATATAAAATTAAAAAGTAAAAACGAAATACAACAACAACAACAAAAAGAACAAAAAAAGAAACATATATAAACGAACAGATAAACATGCAACCAGAAAGCAAATTAAGCCTACGGTAGACAAGTGAAATATTTAAGCTATCGCACATTGGTAATCCCCGGTAATATCATACCCTTCACACAGCAATTATGCCTGACGGCAATGGTTATCACATAATGTTTAAATGAATCCAAAACCAAACCAAACCGAATGCTGGTGTGGCCTACCACTCGAAGGCTTTTTCAATACTTCTATAATATATGAACAGTTGTGGCAAAAAGTCTACCACACCTTAAATTCGAAAAAAAAGTTCAAAATTTGATCAAACTTTAGACAGATATCCAAGTAAAATAATGGATAAGCTACAAATTAGTGTCAATTTAAAGCGAGATTAAAGTTTAGTTCATTTTAAAAGTAAGAAAATCAAGTGGCACAACATTTAGATAAGTTTTATAATGTAGCGATTGATGGCGTTGACGCCACACTTAGATCAATATAGAGGGCTTTACAATTGGTGCGGGTAGATTTTGGCGTCCCTTGGGGGCCATTTTGTTTGACGGTAAAAGTTCAAGACCATAGACAACGCCATTTTTTCGCTTACTGGGCTTGGAAGCGTTTGAAAGAGGACCCCAATTTCGGGCGAAAAGTCACGGTTAGTGACGAATCGCATTTTTCAATGAATGGCTGTGTTAACAAGCAAAATTTCCGTATATGGGACGACACCAACCCACGCGAGGTTCACCAGTTGATAATGCATCGTAAAAAAGTAACCGAATGGTGTTGATTTTGGGCCGGTGGCGTAATTGGTCCCTACTTTTTTGAAAAGGACGTTAGAATACAAGACATAACGATGATAACTAACTTCCTATGGCCCAAATTGAACCATATGGACCTAGACGACATGTGGTTCCAGCAAAACGGGCGGCGCTTCGTGCCACACAGCAAACGCCTCGATTGACATTGTCAACATCTACCCGCCCTTTAGATCCATTGTGACACCTTGATGTATTGAAGTTCCTTAAAAGATAAGGAAATAATTAAAACCTTTGATACCTATAAAGTGCCTTGTTCCAGCCCCTTTTAAAGGCTTTAATAAAGCCTAATAGACTGTTGCCTGGAATGTCTCCGAGTTTCTCAAGATTATCTTAAAGACCTGCCACAGAGTTTATTTTTAATGTAACATAGTGCTTAGCAATGAGATAAGAAATAAACAATATCTTCAAGTAGACAAGATTGGCGCTGACTGTTTTATTGTGTTTAAGATTGGTTCGAATAAATTTAATATCCATTATCAGTCTTATTTACCATCAGCAATCCCAGTTTACAGTTCTCTTCACATGGACCTTAAAGTCTGCTTTTCGCAGAAGTGGTATTGATTTCTAGATCAGTCTAATAACCACTTCTGTGTCTTCTTCTAATTTTTCGACTCTGATTATTGCCCAGTCTTGGCTTTGCAGAATGGTATTGAGATTTAAAATGAATCACTCAAGTCAATGCTTTAGGAGTTGAGGCAGGTTGAGGTTTTTACTCTTTTTAATGTCTTTAAGACGAATATCAGCAGTGCCACAGTTTCGCGGATGAAATCTGGAAGCCACTCTAAAGTTCTGTCATCCTCTGATGTCAATGTTTTGAATCCCTTGACCATCGTGAAGTTGTCAATTAGTTGTGGGGGACTGTTCCTCACAATTACATCATTGATCTGTTCGTTGGTTCAATCACTACTATAACAATCCGGCTCGAAGGACCAATGAAAATAATTATGGACTGAAATAAAAGACACGTCTCAATTCTTGTGAATGATTATTCCTACTTAATTGTTTTTACCCTACTTACAACTATTTATACCTATTTAAATCTAATTAACATGATATACTGACAAAAATAGAACACAGATTTCTACCATTTGCTATCTTTGGGTATTTTTGTGTACACATGTGTTCCTAACCTATGACGCTACGCACTATCACAAGATTATTTTTATCTCTCTTGTGGAAATGCGCAGCTGCACCAATATTCGGGTCATGTTCATTTATGAACAGATCTCTTTCAGGATTCTAAGTTAGAGCAGCTGACATTGTTTCTCTGACAATCTACGAAGTCGGTGAGGGTTACCAATTGACCGAAGTCACTATTTTGATAACTAAGAACAGGATTAAAGTGTTACCCATGTTAACTCCCGATATTTGGTGGGTAAATCACGGTTTTAATTTGGCGATTGTTAATTCTCTAAAATTCAATCTTCCTCAACCCAGGGACTCCCCCACAACTCATGCTCAATTAAAAGGACAACCTTGCATAAGATCTCTTCTTAAAGTAAAATACCTTGTTTCATAAATTAGTCACAGTAGAAAGGTTGATTTGTTGTATAAGCACCGAGTACCCTCCCTCAATAAAAAGTATCAAGCTTAATCTAAATTCCCCCTCTTAGTCGATTATTTCTTTCACGCTAAATTAGTTATATTTAGTCTTTGAAAAAAAAAAACAATTATCACTAATTGTTTAACAACTTTTAACCAAAACTGTTTCTCGATATCGGCTTTTGAAATTCCATGAAAACTCTGCAAACGCATCGAATATGTTGAATTGAATATTAGTGGCAGTCAAGGGGAATCATGATAATAATTGGCCAATTTGGTCCTGGGAATTACCCTCTGAGATTACAACATTTAAACGTCCCTATTAGTTATTTTTTAGTCAATGAAAAAGACATTATATCCCAATGCGGGAGTATAGGAGGGCATAGGTATACCTACAGCAAAAATATGCGAGGATGGGGCACAAAGTGCGGTAGATGTGGACAAAATAGATGGCACTAGTATCGATTTTATTTCGAAAATATGCTAATCACAATGGAATTTTCACTTTGTTTTGTTCAGTTTTCAGTTTTCAATTTTTCAGGTGATGGCCTACCCCCTACCCCGCACCCAGCACCGTGAAATAATATTATTTTGCCCCCGAAAACTTGTTCATAATAATAATCATTGCCGCAGGTAGGCACTGTTTGGTTTTGGTTAAGTTGATGGTTAGATAGGTATTACCTGTATCTCGAATTTCATTATGTATCTGATTGATACAAATAGTCTCAGAGGGTAGATTTTAAAGCACAGATATTTTCGCCTTCGAGTTAACCTGACTTTTCAAACAATAAAAACAAATACAAAAAAAAAACAATAAAGTCAAAAAGAACATTTTGAGTCATTTCGGAATTTAATCTAAGTTAGAATCTATATATTTGCTCCTCTTTCTCCTCAAAAAACAAACACAATAAAAAGCATACCTAACCTACCTCTTTTTCACTGAGTCTCTCCAAAGATATCTATACAATAAGAATCTATAGATAAGATACTTAAGAAACACAGTACGTCCTTAATACTTAATGCTTTTTAAAGAAGAACAAAATCAATTATGGCCTACCTAACGCTAACGGAGTCGAAGATAACAGCAAAGGGAGTGAGGGATCCGGGTCTCTGGGTTGCTGTGGATGATGTGCGGATAAATATAAACGATTCCTAGCCAAAAGTCTTGTTGTACGTACGGTAGCGGTATACAAGGTACGTCGCTCTACGTCGCTGTACGTCGTCATCATCGTCCTCGTCAGTCGTATCGAAAGGTATATTCGTTTTTTCTCTATATCTCTACTATTCGAGACTATATCGAGATGCCAGAAAGCTCATGTTTTCCCAACCAAACGAAATCAACCCCTAATATCAATAAAACTTCTCACTCTCTACTTTTGTGTTCGTCGAAGCCGGATGTTAAATCCAATTTAACCGAAGAACCATCATCTGACTTGAATTACCACCAACCAACCAACCAACCAACCGACCGACCGGTGAATGCCACCAATAAAACGATAGAAATAAGAACAAGAAGCACATCATAGGAAAGGACGAAATGAACGATAGAACGAACGAGAACAGTTGAACGAAAGCTACAATTGAAGGTGGAAGGAGGTCAAAACAGTATCAACACATTTAACTCCCACTTTTAAATAGTTGTCTACCGCACTATAGACTAGTCGTATTAAAGTACAAGATACTATAAGGTAAGGTATAGGTTTAAGTATTGTTTAGAATGTACACCGATAGAAAAGCAGGGATATCTAACAACAGCTCTATAGGACGCATCTTCTAAGGACTATTCGATGTCATACTTTAGAAAGGTAGGTAGTGATCAATAAGCCTTTTCCCATATTTCAAGTTTAAAAAAAGCTTCTTATCAACCTAAGTAGATTAAAAACGTGTAGGCTGTAGAATGTTCAAAGTCTTACGGAGTTTCTAATAAAGTAAAGTTTCTTAGCTTGAAACACTCCCTTGGGTTCCATTTGCATCGATTCCAAACCAGATTCCAATTTTATTAAGAGATAGTTTCAAAGTATTAAATCCAATATATGCAAATGCAGTGATTTCTTATTCAATCTTGAGTCGGATTTTAACTAAACTTTCTTTGAACTGAGTCTTCCTCTTGTGGAGGAGCATCTCATTGAAAAGAGAAAATATCGAACATTAGTTCGATGAGTTTTATAGTGTCCTTGACATGATGTTTAGTGCGAAGGACTGTTATACCAGAGAACAAGGGTTTAAAACCTTTTCTGTGCGACCTGAAGCTTTTTTTCACGAAGAATTGACAAATCCTCCAGTCGTAATTCTTGTTATGAAAAGTGCTTTCTTAAATGAGCCGTCCAGATTCGGTATAAGAACTTTAATTTTCTTCCATCGCTAGTTGAGAGTTGTAAGTCACTTGGCTCTGTTTCTCTACAAGTTCGACCTAACACAGCTTATTTCAGATATCAGTTAACAAAGCTATTAGATTCTTGCAGCCAATGGAAGCCATTTTGTTTTGGTTATATCTGTCAAATGATTTGTTTTATTTTCAATAACATTTGCCAATCATTATAATAATCGAACAGCACGTTCATTTTAAAAGACTTTGGTTTCAAAATGTCGGAATTAATTTTGGCTAAGAAATCCTCTTTAGCAACAAGTTTCTCGTTTCCGGATGATTGGTTTACACACGAAATTCCCATATTTTTGTGATGTCATTATCCCAGTGAGGATCAGCAGGTGATAGAACTTGCATACCTATTCAAGAAGTAAAACCTTAGAGTGGATTTTGGGAGGGTTTCAAATTATAAACAAAAGTAATAACAATAGTTGCTAACAAATTTCTTAGTTGCTATTTTTAAGTATGGTAATTATGTTCAAATGGTAGACTTGTGCATTCAAAAGGACACAAGCGTCCACAGGTTTTTCTTAAAACCCACCTCTGTCTATTAACTCCTTCTCTCACCTCCCCGCGGTGAACATCGGGTGCATATTACCCCAACTGAAAATTGGGTTCTAACCCCAGTGGAAAGTTTTAGGGGCAGCAAACGAGAGAGGGGGTAGAGGTGTTTCCACTAAGGCACCTTTCCTTACTCAGACGACAGCGGACGAATTTCCGAGATGGAATCAACAGTGGCTTCTACAGTTCCAGTAAGGCTGAACTGCTAAGTGAACAACTTATAGGGCTTCTCCGACTTATTCAGAGCCCAGGTCTATATATTAATCATATTAAGAATCTGGCCCTCCAGGTTGAGGATTGTGCCGTCGGGGTAACTTCTTGGTCACGTAAAAACATCATAGTTGCGAAGCACCAGCAAGCTTTGGATACGGATGGATTTACTGTTGACAACCTACGCAAACGAATTAAGGACAACGAACTTCGGATACGCACGTAGAATGTAAGGTCCATTAACAGACTACGTGCGGCCGTGGAATTACCGATGCCCCAGACTGCTATAAAGCAGACATCACCGCCATCCAGCAAATACGATGGGATGGGCCGGGCAAAAAGAGGATGAAAAACTGCGACTGCTACCAAGAAAAGCATTTGGATGCGGGTTTGTCATTGGAACCAGACTTAGGTCTTGAGCTATAGGTGCATCAACGAGGGCCTCATGACCATCAAGGCTAAAATCGACGCTACACACGTTTCCCCAGCATTATGGAAGTCCGAACTTTCTGAGGAGCTAACATCAATTGGGACCACTAGCCAAGGTAGCACTTTTGGTTTTGAGACCCAAGGCAAAACAGGGAGATGCTGGGAGAAGATACAACGTCGAATGGCTACAATCGCAAGAGATCGCCAAATCCTTCTCCGACCGAGTTACAAGTAATCTCTTTCCAAGTTCTCTGCCGCCAATACAATGTATTGAAAATCAGTGGAAAAATTTCCAAGATGCAATTATAGAAGCTGCCCCTGTCGTGCTGGGTCTCAAGCGACCACGAACAAGGAACCCCTGGTTTGATGCAAAATATTGGAAGGCAGATGCAGACAAGCAACAGGCACCCAAAGCAGCGCTGCATAGAAGGACGAGACCGGCTTCTCAGAAGGAAAAAGAGAAAGCATTAGAAGCGTGCGGTTGAGGATGGTGAGAGGTTCAAAAGCAAGATTGAAGTTCGAAAGTTTTAAGACTAGGTGAAACGAAATTCAAAAGTATATAAACCTACAACCAAAGGCTGCAGAGACGAAAATGGAAACATCATAATGGAACCGCAGTCAATGGTGATGACATAGAAGGACCACTAATGAAGACTGCATAATGGCTACGATGAACCGAATTCCACTGCGAGGCAGGATGATCCATTCAACATAGACGACAAAAGCCAACAATCCCGTTCTCCCGACTTAGACGAAGTAAAGATTTCTATATCTTAGCTGGAGTCTAATAAAGCCGCTAGAGCGGATAGCTTGAATGCCGAGCTTTTTCAAACAGCTGGAGATAAGTTGTTTAGAAGCATGCACCAACTTATCTGTAAGATATGGTCGAAAGATGAATGGAACCTCAATATTGTTTGCCCGATCCTGAAAAAAGGAGACTCTTTAAACTGCACCAACTAAAGAGGAATCGGTTTACTTAATATCGTACATAAAATCTTCTCTGCCGTAATATTTGAACATCTCAGGCCCATCGTCAACAACCTGATAGGTTCTTATTAGTGAGGTTTTAGACCAGGAAAGTCAACAATCGATCAAATATTCATATTAAGGAAGATCCTAGAAAAAACCCACGAACACCAAATCAACACCCACCATCTTTTCATCGATTTCAAGGCCGCATATGACAGCATCTACAGGGACGAGCTGTATGGTGCCATGTCTAGTTTTGGCATCCCTGTCAAACTTGTCCGTTTGTGCAGGATGACCATGGAGAATTCACGCTGCTCCATAAAGGTTGGAAACAACTTAACAGAACCTATCGATGTCAAAAAAGGTTTTAGACAAGGTGATGCGCTGTCATGCTTTTTTTTTAACATTGTACTTGAAAGAATAGTGCAGAGCTCACACGTCAACACTAGAAGCAGTAGTGCTACCACTAGCAGCTGATGACATTGACATAATCGGAAGAACTCAGCGTGATGTCAATGGGGCTTTTGTGAGTATTGAGTCAGAGGCGGTAAAAATGGGTTTAACGGTTAATGAGGGAAAAACAAAGTTTATGCTGTCATCAAGAAAGGACCTGACCTACAACACCGACATCTTGGGCAAAACGTCACCATCGACAGACGTAACTTGGAGGTGATCAAGGACTTCGTCCACTTAGGCTCAGCTGTAAACGCAGAAAACAACACCAGCACTGAAATCAAACGAAGAATAACTCTTGCTAACCGCTGTTTCTTTCGACTGAGAATTGAGTAATTGAGTGGTAAAGTCGAGGGACCAAAGTTTTGCTATATAAGACCCTTATCATCCCCGTCCTGCTATACGGTGCAGAAGCATTGACTATGACAAAAGCGGATGAAAGAAATTCGTGAAAAAAGTTATTCGTGTGATACTGGGTCCCGTATGCATCAAAGGGGAGTGAAGGAGAAGGTGGAACGACGAGCTGTACGGACTGTACGGCGACGTAGACTTAGCCAGAAGAGTAAAAGTCCAACGACTAAGATGGCTGGGTCACGTAAAGCGCATGGAAACCAATGATCCGGCCCAGAAAGTCTTCGAATCCACACCCACAGCATAGCGCAGTAGAAGAAGACCGCGGATCAGGTGGGACGCACAAGTGGAAAGTGACGTTAAATTTGATACAAACATTCTTTAGCCAACTTTAGATAACTTTCAAAAACGCATCAACAGCCAATACATTAGAAAGCCTTAATTTTTTCTTACAGTGTATTTGTATTTCGACAGTCGACAGTCAAAAGGACTTTCCATAGCCATTGTAACTACATACAAACATACTTATACATTTATAGAACTACAACATTTTATAGAATATGCGAATATTTTGTGTGATGTGATCCGCATTTGAGGTGGTAGTTATTGGCTTTTCAAGGCTTTTGTATTTCTCAAAGACTACAACAAGAATACAACAAAAACAACAACACTAACAACAAGAGAATAACAACAACAAGAACAACAAAAGTAGACTCGTAGACTTGTACTCTATACTTGAAAGATAAAACAGTGGTAATTGTGGGCTTAGTGGCGGGAACTTCATTGAAATGCATAACTCGTTCAAAAGTGCTGCGATAGAACTCAATTTGGGATTTTACAAATTCAATTAAGGAATGCATTCGCTCCTGCATTGCGTTCCGTTTCGTTTGGAGAATCCCTTTGGTAGCAAGGGGTATATACATAGTTCCAATGTACATAAGACTAGGACTATATAGAGGACAACTACGACGAACCAAACGCCATGCGACGAATGACGACAATGTCGACGACGACAGTATGAACGCTTTTTGAAATGGTGTTGCTGCTGTTTCTAGGATATGGATGGTGGGTGGGTAGGGTGTTGAAGTTAGGGGATGGAGATGGAGAGGGTTAGGAAGGTTATGTATGTTGTCGCCCTGACTCGATTTTACGAATTGGTATGCTAGCAATGCAGCGTAGACTTTCGTCCTTAATACAGTAGTCGAAGCTGCCTGCTATGTCGAATGTCACAAGCTCTCTCGCCTTTTGTCTATAGCTACTCTACTCAGTACACATGTACCTATACTATGTATTTATCTGGGACTACCCCTATTTACCAGGGTATATCTGCCCCTATACATATACTGGCATTTGGGCTTGGTATATGGTGTGCTTCTGGTTGCATTTGAAGTTTGTACGACGACGACGATGACGACGACGATTAAATTAGTTGTTGCTTTTCCATTCTGACAGACGAAAATCGAATTTGTCCACATGCTATATACGAACTGGAGTACGTTAGTGCTGCTATGCTCCTGATGCATGCAGTGCCAATGCTATACGCTCTTTGCGGAGCTTCCACTTCCACAACTTCCTCTGCCATTTCCATTTGCACTATATGCCATTGGCACTGCAACTGCCACTACCACTACCACTGCCACTACCAACACTGCTTCTGCTTCGACTGCGTTCATTTTCAATTCGTGATTATCGTTATCCTGGTGCATTGCATTCGTGGTCAATACCCATTGTTACAATAGGGCTAAACGAATTTAAACGTGTCACCTAGAATTTAGGAACATCAGTCACGAATTTAAACACTTTTCAGATTAAATAAACGCATTCACGTTGAATTGTTTTCGAAATCCATATTGAAAGAGTGTATGTACTCATTTTGATGGACCAAGAAAAACCAAACTGATAACCGATAATAAAGATATAGATATGCGGGTAAAGAAGATGTTATCTCCATCATCAGAAGAGCTCAAAAACAATGATGGTTTAAAGTTCGAAAATACACCTTAACGTCGAATATTAAAGTGAGTTTATGCATCTGAGAAGTAGAACGACAGACAGAGTGCTGCAATTTCATGCACTCTGTGCGGTTCAGTAACGACATCAGGCAACAGACTGTGAAAAGATTTAGGAATGACAAAATTAAGTGACTTCCAGAGTTCAAACTCAAATGTTGTGAGCGCTAGTTGAAGGAGTTCATCAGAAACTTGATAGAATGTTTTCATTAGTGTGACTTTGGACCAAAATTCAGAAGTAGTACAACAGAAATGACCGAGTATTTCTGGGAAAACATAACTCATATCATATTTTTCAAACTCGTTTGGTTTGACTTGGAAAGTGATGAAGAACTAGTGTTTTTGTCATGAAGGATATTGGAAAATTTAATAATGACTTTGATGCCATAAAGAAGATCTTAATCATCAAACTGTATATTGGCTTGAACGAAACTGCAACTTGCTAAACAAATATAGAGAAAAGAAACTTTACAAAATGTAGCATTTTCATTTCTAACATAAATAAAATTTAACATATGTTGGCACAAAGGGGGCCTAATTTTATACATTGATGAATTTTAAATTTTAACATTTGTTTAACATGAAGTGGATGGCTAAAAAAAAAGTGTCGTTGGAGAGGTTCATCTCGGGTTGTTCAGTCCCGGTTGTCCTGGTGGAGGTTGGTTGGGTGTGGCGGTGTTCAGCCGCGGTAGTATGCTGACTCCAGGCCAGCATAGAAGGAGACGTCGTCGTCAGTGGGGAGTTTGTCCAAGATATCCATACCACAAAGGTATCTTGGGTCCGGGTGTCGTTCCTGATTGGCCATCCTTCTCATTAATTGGTTAGGGTAGCTGGCGACTTTGGTGATTATCTTCCTTGCTGCCTGTGCAAGGAATTGGTCAAGTGGCTTGATTTCAGCTTCTTCGTAGACTCTACGATTACTTTAGTGCTTTTGTCGGTGACGGTCGAATTGTAGATCGGTGCTTATCCTTAGTATCGTCGTCTCGAAGAAATTTAGTCTTTCCATTGCAGTTTTTGATATGGTGAACCATATCGGAAAACCGTAGGTAATAACCGGTCTTAGCAGTTGTTTGTATATCAACATTTTCGTTGGTTTTCTTAATCCAGTTTTCTTCTTCAAGAGAGGATGAACTCGATGGAGTGCGATGTTGGCTTTTGTTATCACAGCCTTAGAGTGAGGGTTGAAGCGCAGCAGCTCATTGAAGTGTATTCCCAGGAATTTGGCGTTCTTCTTGGCTTTAATCCTTGATCCATCTGGGAACGTCAGAACAAGGTTTCGGGCCACTGCCGCCGATCTACAGCGGCTGTTGTTGGTGACAGGTCTCCGGAAGCATACCAGTTCCGATTTGGAGGTATTTATCCTTATTCCCCACTTCTGGTAGAACTCGTTAAGTCTACTTATGTGTGCTTCTATACTCTTCGGGCTGCGATCGTAGGAAACATGGAGGAGGAATAGGTGAGTGAGTCATCCGCAAACAGCACGTTCTCACAATCCGTTGGCACTGGCTGGTCAGATGTCATCAGGCTGTTTTCGATCCTTGGGTGATTCCAGCCTTTACGTCTCTAATCGTTGACTTGCAACTATCTATTTCTACGAAGAAGTTTCTGAAAGAAAGAAAAGAAAACAAAATTTTTATTATTGGCTGTGGGATATTAAAAATTCGGAGCTTATGGATGAGAGCCTCAATCCATACGCTGTCGAAAGCTTTCTCGACATCTAGAAAGCATCCAACTGTGGCTGAGTGGCTATTGAGAGCAGCGGTGACGTCAGACTAAAACTTTAGAAGTGGATGGATCGTTGAGTGAGCCTGTCGGAATCCAAACATGTCGGGGATGATGCTATGCGCGTTGCAGAATTTCTTCAGTCTCCTTAAAATGACTTCTTCCAGAATTTTACTGATGTTGTTGAGGAGTGAGATAGGCCTGTAGTTGGAGATCATATTGGTACTGCCTTTCTTCTGAATTGCCACTACTTAAGTAAAGTAGCCGTTGTTGATACAGTTATTAATGATAATAGTCAAGATTATCAAAAAAACTTGAGGAAGTCTTTTAAGGCTTCAAGTTGTTAATGATCTCAGCAATCTATTCAGGATTGTAGAATTTATTGGTGTTAGCTGGTTCGTCGGCTTAATTTCTCCCTCAATCTCTTTTTAAAGGAGATGTCGTTGTGATGTCGGATGGAGTTTCGGAACATGATGTTCAAACATTTCAGTTCGCTCTTGACGGTATTCAGGGTTCACCATGTTGAGTTCCCTCTGATGGATCCTATGGAGGCGCTTTCTCAGCCTTTGTCCGTGGGAGTATAGGTTTTGAACATATTCCGGGAGGTGTTGGTATCTGTACAGGAGTACTGCATCGTGGTCCGAATCGCTTGGGACAGTTGAACACGTAAAGTTGCAGATGTCTGGAATGACAAAAACAAAATTTGAACTTGACAGAAAGAAATCAAGAGTTGATGGAGTTCTAGGGAATGTGGGCTTTGGCTGAGACACTGAGACACTACCACTAAAGAATGTTCATCAACATGATCGTCCAACCAGTTCACTATAGCTTTCCCTTCGATACTGATAGTTGCATCCTGCCATTTTTTTTTTTTTTATAATTTGCAGGCACTCAAGGGGTTATTAGTACCTTTTATATGTTTATATTTAAACACAGTGCGACTATTAGTAAAATAGGCCTCAACCAACATGCGTCTCCAGCCAGCTCGGTCCCTAGCTAGCTGTCTCCAGTTTCGCACGCCAAGTTGGTTGAGGTCCTCTCCCACCTGGGTGCGCCACCTGAGTCGCGGTCTTCCTCTACTGGGCCGTCCCTCGGGATTGGATTCGAAGACCTTCCGGGCTGGAGCGTTGATGTCCATCCGCTCTACATGACCTAGCCATCTAAGCCGTTGGACTTTGATTCTGCTAACTAGGTCAGTGTCGCTGTACAGCCCGTACAGTTCGTCGTTATATCTTCTCCTCCATTCTCCATCTATGCGTACGGGACCAAAAATCACCCGAAGATGATAGTCCTATAGATGGTGATTTTAGATGCTCGAGAGAGGGCTTTACTTCTCAATTGCCTTCTAAGTTCAAAGAAGCAGCGATTTCAAAGAGTTATTCTTCGTTTGATTTCAGTGCTGGTGTCGTTGTCTGTATTAATAGCGGTGCCTAGGTAGAAAAAGTCCTTAACTACCTCAAAATAATAGCTGTCCATGGTGACGTTTTGTCCAAGACGTCGTCGTTCAGTGTCCTTTTTTGATGACAACATATACTTGGTCTTTCCCTCATTGACCACTAAACCCATCTTCTTCGCTTCCGTCGCAATGCTCAAAAACGCTCCACTGACATCACGCTCTGATCTTCTAATTATGTCAATATCATCTGCGTATCTGAGTAATTGGATGGACCTTTGGAAGATTGTGCCTCTAGTGTTGACGGTTGACTTTTGCATAATTCTTTCCAGAACGATGTTGAAGAAGTCGCATGACAGTGCATCGCCTTGTCTAAAACCTTTTTTGACATCAAATGCATCGGTAAGATCTTTTCCGACCTTGATAAAGCAGCGTGCATTTTCCATCGTCATTCTGCACAAACGGATAAGTTTGACAGGGATGCCAAAACTAGACATTGCTCTATAGAGCTCTTCCCTATAAATGCTGTCAAACGCGGCTTTAAAATCGATAAAGAGATGGTGGGTATCGACTTGAAGCTTCTGGGTTTTTTCCAAGATCTGCCTTAGTGTGAATATTTGGTCCATAGTGGACTTTCCTGGTCTGAAGCCACACTGATAAGAACCTATCAGGTTGTTGACGAACGGCTTCAGATGTTCGCATAATACGGCTGAAAGGATCTTTTATGCAATATTAAGGAGACTAATGCCTCTGTAGTTGGCGCAGTTTAGAGGGTCTCCTTTCTTATGTATCGGGCACACTATGCTGAGATTCCACTCATCGGAAATGCTTTCTTCCGACCATATTTTGCAGATGAGTTGGTGCATGCTCCCTACCAAGTCATCGCCTGCTGCTTTGAATAGTTCGGCAGCGATGCCGTCAGCTCCAGCAGCTTTGTTTGACTTAAGTTTAGATATAGCTATCTTCACTTCGTCAAGGTCGGGTAGGCGGAATTGTTGATCTGCGTCGCCTAGGTTGAGTGGTTCTATCTCCCTTATAGCGGAGTTCGGTTCGTCATCGACGTTATATAATTTAGGAAAGTGATATTTCCATATTCTCAGCATCGACTGCGGTTCTACTACGATGTTTCCCTGATCGTCTTTACAGTCTTCGGTTCGTGGCTGGTACTCTTAGAGGTTTTTTATACTTTTTGGTAAAATTTACGAACCTCATTTCTGTTGTGACATCCCTCTATCTCCTCGATCGCGCGCTTCTCATGCTCTCTTTTTTCCATCTAAGAAGCCGGTGTTCCTCTCTCCTCTTCTGCTCGTAGAGCTCGCGAGCAGTCCTTTTGTGCAGCACCGTTTTGTATGCCTCTTGTTTCGCTACGTGTGCTTGCCGGCATTCGTCGTCAAACCAGGGGTTTCGCTGTGGTGGCCGTGTGAAACCTAGCACTTCAGAGGCGGCATCTCTGATGGCTGCAAGGCAATGTTGCCACTGGTTTTCAATGCTTAATGCAGGAAGCATAGGACACCTTAAGGGGTTATTAGAGAGTCGATCGGAAAAGGACATGACAGTCTCTTGCGATTGTAGCCGTCTGACGTCAAATCTTCTCACAGTACTTCCTTGTTTTGGCTTGGATCGGGATATCCGTAGCCGTACCTTGGCGTACTAGCTACCAAAACGTCTCGTCCCGCTGCGAAATCGACCAGCCTGAATCCATTGTCGGAGGTGGTGTCGTGCAGGCTGTATCTCCCGATTATCCCACCAAAGATGTCTTCTCTTCCCAGCTTGGCATTAAAATCTCCTAAGACAATTTTAATGTCATAGCCAGGGCACTGCTCATATGTCTTGTCCAAGAGCTCGAAGAATATGTCTTTGGTGTCTTCATCTTTCTCCTCTGTTGGGGCATGCGCGCATATTAGGCTTATGTTGGCGAATTTAGCCTTGATGCGGATTGTCGTGGTGCGCTCGCTCACACTGTTGAAAGTCAAGACTTTTTGCCTGAGTCTAGTTCCAACAACAAATCCGCACCCAAATAGTTGCTGTTTTTTTCTCGGTAGCAGTCGCCGTAGTATATATCGCAGGCTTTTAGTTTGCGTTTGCCCGGTCCATCCCATCGCACTTCTTGAATGGCGGTAATATTTGCCTAGTAGCAGTTTTCGGCTTCCGCTAATTGTTCGGCTTCACGTGGTCTGTTAAGGGACCTAACATTCCACGTACATACCCGAAGTTCGTTGTCCTTATTCCGTTTGCGTGGGTTTTCAACAGTGAATCCGTCCGTATCCGAGGCTTGTTGGTGCTTCGCAACTAAAGGTTTTTTTTACGTGGCCAGGAAGTCAACCCGACTGCACAACTTCCAACCTGGAAGGCCAGATCCTTAGTATAACTCCAAGGAAGGGGAGATTTTTAGAAAGATGTCTGTGCGTGCGTGTGTACGTACGTTCGTACGTCCGTACGTTCGTGACGTTTTTTTCGTCGTCCATAGCTCAAGAACCAGAAGAGATATCGATTTCAAACATATTTTGTTATAAAGATAATAAGGCACAAAGATGCAGAAAGGGCTCTCAAGAAAATTACGGGTGATTTTTGTACCATAGCAGTTTGAAAAAAAGGTGAACATTTTGGTTAACCCTAAATATCTTACGAACCAAAAACGCTTGAGACTTGAATTAAATTTTATATAATATATTGTAACGTGAAATTAAAGAAATATATTTTTTTGTCACCTCCAAAATTTTACGACTAAAACATGATTTTGTGCAACGAAAAATAATGTTTTTGACATGTGATAAAATTTAAAAAAAAAATGGGATTGACAGTTTTGTTATAAAAAATAAAACATTACTCAAAGTTGGTAAAAATTGAATACCGATTCAAATATCTTTTAAAAAACTTGAAATTTAGGCTTCAAACTTAATTCATCTTATATGAAATATTGTTTTCAACATTCTGAAAAATGTTGAGAAAAATCGAATTGACAGTATTTTTACAAAAAAATAAAAACCTAAGAAAAATTAAATAAAAGTTGGTAAAAATTGATTTTCGACTCAAATATCTTTTCAAAAATTAAAAATATTGGCTTCAAATTTATTTTATTTTACAGAAAATATTGTTCTCGATATTCAGTAAATTTTATATAAAAATCCAACAGTCCGTTTTTTCATAAAAAATAAAATCTACAAAAAAAAGTACGCAAATTTGGTAAAAATTGATAAGAGTACATATAGACAACCTTTTTAGCAAGACAAATCAAAAGACGGTATGGGAAGTTATCAGTGTGGGTCGCATCCCAGCCTCTTTTTTAAAAATTAAAATAGTATAATAAGAAAATATTATAGCAAGATATAAGGAAAATTATACAAATAAACAATTAATACAAACTAAAAAGAAAGAAAATATATTTAAGAGAGAAAATTATAATAGAAGTAAATTCATTGAAGTGAGATTGAACAATTATAAATATAATTGAAATAATAATATTTATTCGTTTTATGTTGATCTGGTAACGTCTTCAAGTCCCCCGAAGAAATCAAATGGTACAGCGGTTTCATTTACTCCATGTTTTTTTTTTTTAACAACTCCCTGTGCAGTAAAAACAGATGATAGTTGTTTACATCTTCTTAATTCAAGTGCACATTTTGTTATCGCTGTATTCCGTTAAGTGTCAAACTCTCGCGTATTTGGTTAGAAGATGACGCGACTCGGAGACATTTTCGGTGGTCAAGTGAATATCAGCAAGATTAGCAATGGAGGCTAAAACATTGTTTTTATCAATTTTTACTTTGATCGCAGAGTTTAAGTTGTTTTTCTTCGGGCGTGTGCGGTACATATTATTTAGAGTTTGAAGTTTAATATAAATAATATTGCAAATTAAAATATTAAAAATGGATTTAAGATTTTCGTTTGACAAGAACGGAATACCGAATATAAAAGCATCGCATGCAATAACGAAAACATCATCAATGACCTGATCATTTATCGGTATTTTCTTTCAATGAAAGTTCAGTGTTTGTACATTCAGTGGTAATATTTGCAAGTGACGTTTTGAGTGACATTGAGTTCGTTATTAAGTGAGCTGATATTCTTTTGTATATCAACATTGAAAGTTTCCAATTGTTCGTTTTTGTTAATACCATTTAAACTGTTTTATTGTCTTTGCTTTTGCGACCTACATAGATCCTCTTTTATTCAGTGTTTTCAAGTTTTTGTGACAATAATTTAGTAATAAACTGATTTTGTTGACGTAATTTATCGTCCATCCAGAAGTGATCATCACGTTTCCCGTTATTAGCTGAGGGTAATCCCGATGAAGATGATTTGTTAGCGGGTGAGTCTATCTACTATTTCTTTGTTTAAATAAAAAACAATTTATGGAATGTTACAAAGTTGTATTATTTCAAAAGTAAAAATACACAATTATTTTATACTTTTTCGAAAAAACTTTCACGGCTATTGTTAGTATGTAATAAAACTTTCCGCCCCATAATTTTACAAGAGTTGATAATTGCGCCAGCAATTTTGTTGTTCCTGAAATAAAAAAAAGGAAATTGCAAACCTTTTCTGAAACAAAGAAGAGAAAAACACCAACAAAACAGTCCAACCATAGAAAAAAAAACAAAATGGATATCTTTAAGGACAAATTTATTTATTAAAATATGTAATATATCATGGACTATGCCCCCTAAGGTCTTAATTCCCACAAACAAAATTGGGGTAAAAGAATTAGAACGAGTTAACACAAAATAAATAAATTTGTACTTATCTTTTTCCTGCAGAATCCCCAACTAGATATTTTTCCTTTCCTTTTCTTTTTTTTCCTTTTTCTCACATTTTTTTTAAACGATACTACTAAATTTTCTAAGTTATTCTCAATTTTCTTTCTTTGAGTCGGTCAAGATACGAAATCAGAAAATTATATTTTATTTTTTTTTATGTCCACACTTTCAATGCTCGAAAAGAATTGACGGCCAGATTTCAAGATCTGTCCTATCGCTTCTTTTTCATCTCCCGCCATTTTAGCTTTCAGCCAATATGGAGTAGCGGATTTCAATCACTTCATCAACAGCCAACCGGAGATCGGCTTGCTGATCTCAACTTGTGATGAAATTCTCGTGGTCCTGCTTACTCGCCTTTTCCTCTCACAGCTAAATGCAAGTCACCCTGGAATTCGCCGCCCGCTGGATTCACTTCCAGGTTACGTCGATTCCAGGAGCTGCATTCAAAGACTGAGAAATTTAAAATTGAGAAAACCTTTAAAGTAATTAACTAAACTTTAACTTTGACTCAATGACCGCTCGAAAGGAAAGGAAAAATAGCTATACTTCAGGATCTGTTAATTTTACACCGAGTTAAGTTGCCCGAAACTTAACCGCCCATAAGTCCATAAAACTTGTTTCCCGTATTACATTCTTTTCAAAATTAATACAATTAAGAATTTAACCAAAAAAATTAAAAAATTTACAATCTTTAGACTTTATGTTGGGCCGTGGGCCATTCTCCAGTTGAAGTAACTTCCCGCGTTTGTTTCGGCTAAAAGTTCACCTTCCCCAGACCGTCCATCTGGTTTGGTTTCACTTACATGGAAACCATTCCTCTTTGGTAACCAGAAACGAAACTCGGTTCTTTTTCCTCACGAAAATGACAGAGAGAACCATGGTCAGAAGGACTATGGCCGTCCCACTCTCTCTCGTTCTCGTGTAAAAGGATTGTGACATTTGTCAAATCGAATAAATTAAACAAAACATAAGTGAAAACTGTCAATTCGATATTTCTTAAAATTTGACTAGATATCAAAAACGTTATTCTTTATTACATACCATTTTTTGTAGGGTGAATCATCTTTTGCTCGTAAAATATTCGAAGTGACAATTTTTGTATTCATAAAAAAACGGTTATTGGATTTTTGTCCAAAAACATACTTGTTTGGTATCACGTTAAAATATAATATCACAAAATTTAATTCAAGTCTCTAGCGTTATTGGTTCACACGCACAGCCATCTCTCTAAAAATCTTTAATTTAGATTCTAGAGACTTTGAAATTCCTATAGGAATTACACCCTTCTAACGGAACGGATTCGGGTCTCATTGTGTTTATAATGAACCAATGATATTTTTTTTTTATTTTTCTCCGGCATGAAGTCGTACCGACAGCTCAGTGCTAAGGTAGCAAGAACCCCCCGCCCACGAGCTAGTTTGTGCGTATGCAAGCATGCCACGCTGCCCTAGCGTGGACACCCTCTCCTCCTTGCTGCCCGTATCAGCCTCACGTTTCCTGTAGACATGGGGTTGTAACGGTGATATAGGGAGGAGAGGTCGGATTCTGAGAATGGACTAGGGGCCTGGAGGTTTATTTATACCCTCTAAGTGGTAAGCCCTAACCTCCAATTAAGAAATCCAGCCGAAAACACCACGGTTTTGTTACAAATGTTCAATTTGACATATCGTACCGATTAGAATAACTTCCTATGGGAAGTTAGAAATGAGAATTTTGGAAAAGTTTAGAAAAAGTCGGTGTTAAAAACTAAAAGCTTAAAAACGCACATAAACTTCCCGTTGTCGATATTTTGTGAAAGTAAAGCAGAAAGCAGTGAAATGTGGACAAATATTTGTTATGTTTCAAGTGCGACACACACGAATGCAAATCAAAAATTTATTAATTAAGATTTTAACTAAACATGTCCTTAGGACGGTAGATAAATCGAAAAAAGTGGGTCTGCTGATACCGTTTCTCCGTCTGTCTCTCCATACCGCTGTGGCTTAATATACTGCATTGATTGAGTCTAGACTTGGAAATTATGGTTTCTAGAATTTTTTTTGAAAACCTAAACTAGCAATTAGTTGTTAAAAATATGGAACATTAAGAAACTTGGCTTCATTCAAGTTAAAAAAAATATGTTTTTGTATCACTCAAGAAAAGTACTACCCGTTGGTTCATCACTTTGTTTAAACTTTTCTTAGGAACTCATAAACCGATTTTAAAAATTTGGTGCGTCATTTTAGACAAATTTTCTCTAGAAAAATTGCACTATTTGGGCTGCACCGAACTTAATTTAAGAAATAAGTTTTCAATATTTCTCAATATTATTGAATCTTATTTCTTTCTCTGCACTTTCAACATTTCGATTTCAAAAATAGCACTTCATTGTTTCAAGTAATAGAAAAGAATTTTATTGATATTACCAAGGAATTGTAATTGTGTTGTAAAATTAACAAAATCGAAACGCGAATCAATTAACTTATGATTTCATTTTATCTAAGATCTAGGAAACCTTTATAAATATAGGGAGAAAACCCTATCTACTTACTTACTTACTAAAGGTGGCGCTACAGTCGTGTGTGAACTAGGGCCTCCCCCAACAAACTTCTCCATCTAGCTCGGTCCCCAGCTAGATGTCTCCAGTTTCGCGCTCCAAGTTGGGTGAGGTCACCTTCCACTTGTGCGCGCCACCTGATCCGCGGTCTTCCTCTACTGCGCTGTCCTGTGGGTGCGGATTCGAAGACTTTCCGGGCCGGAGCATTGGTTTCCATGCGCTCTACGTGACCCACCCATCTTAATCGTTGGACTTTTACTCTTCTGGCTAAGTCTACGTCGCTGTACAACCCGTACAGTTCGTCGTTCCATCTTCTCCTCCACTCCCCTTTGATACATACGGGACAGTAGATCACACGAAGAACTTTTCTCTCGAACCGACCCAAGGTGCTTTCATCCGCTTTTGTCATAGTACATGCTTTTGCACCGTATAGCAGGACGGGGATGATAAGGTACTTATATAGTAACACTTTGGTCCCTCGAGAGAGGACTTTACCACTCAATTGCTTTCTTTGTCCAAAGAAACAGCGGTTAGCAAGAGTTATTCTGCGTTTGATCTCAGCGCTGGTGTTGTTTTCTGTGTTTACAACGGAGCCTAGGTAGACGAAGTCCTTGAATACCTCAAAGTTACGTCTGTCGATGGTGACGTTTTGACCAAGACGTCGGTGTTGTATGTCCTTTCTAGACGACAGCATGCACTTTGTTTTGCCCTCATTAACCGTTTAACCCATTTTTGCCGCCTCTGCCTCAATACTCACAAAAGCCCCATTGACATCACACTGGGTTCTTCCGATTATGTCAATGTCATCAGCATATGCCAGTAATTGGACAGACTTTTGAAAGATAGTGCCTCTAGTGTTGACGTGTGAGCTCTGCACTATTCTCTCAAGCACGATGTTAAAAAAATCGCATGACAGCGCATCACCATGTCTAAAACCTTTTTTGACATCGAAAGGTTCTGTTAAGTTGTTTCCAACCTTTATGGAGCAGCGTGAATTCTCCATGGTCATCCTGCACAAACGGACGAGTTTGGCAGGGATGCCAAAACTAGACATGGCTCTATACAGCTCGTCCCTGTAGATGCTGTCGTATGCGGCCTTGAAATCGATGAAAAGATGGTGGGTGTCGATTTGGTGTTCTTGGGTTTTTTCCAGGATCTGCCGTAAGTGAATATTTGATCAATTGTGGACTTTCCTGGTCTGAAACCACACTGATAAGGACCTATCAGGTTGTTGACGATGGGCTTTAGACGTTCACATATTACGGCAGAGAAGATTTTATAGGCGATGTTATTTCAAGGGTCTCCTTTTTTTAGGATCGGGAAAAAACTGAGGTTCCATTCATCGGGCATGCTTTCTTCTGACCATATCTTACAGATAAGTTGGTGCATGCTGCTAACCAACTTATCTCCAGCTGCATTAAAGAGCTCGGCATTAAAGCCATCCGCTCCAGCGGCTTTATTAGACTTCAGCTTAGATATGGCAATCTTTACTTCGTTTAAGTCGGGAGGACGGGATCGTTGGCTTTCGTCGTCTATGTTGACAGCGGAATTCAATTCATCGTCGTGATTATACAGTTTGCAGAAGCGGTCCTTCAATATTCTCAGCATTGACTGCGGTTCCACTACGATGTTTCCACTTTCGTCTTTGCAGCCTTCGGTTCTAGGTTTACCTACCTGTGAATTTCGTTTCACCTGTTCATAAAACTATCGAACTTCATTCCTACTTTTAAACCTCTCAACATCTTCTACCTTACGCTTCTCATGCCCTCCCTATTTCCTTCTGAGAAGTTGATGTTCCTCTCGACCCTTCTGCTCATAGAACTCATGAGCAGCTCCAGTCCGCGCCACTTTGCGTGCCTGTTGTTTGGCTGTATTTTTCTGCCGACATTCCTCATCAAACCAGGGGTTCCTTGTTGGTGGCTGTTTGAAACCCAGCACATCAGAAGCGGCTTCTCTGATTGCATCTTGGCAATGTGGCCACTGATTTTCGATACATTGCGTTGGCGGCACAGAACTTCGAGAGAGGTTACTTGTTACTTGGTCGGAAAAGGATTTGGCGATCTCTGGCAATTGTAGCCGTTCGACGTTGTACCTTCTCCCAGCACCTCCCTGTTTTGCCTTGAATCTGGAAATCCGAAGTGCTACCTTGGCTACAACGAGGTAGTGGTCCGAGTCGATGTAAGCTCCTCGGAAAGTTCGTACATCTATGATACTGGAAGCGTGTCTGGCGTAGATCGCAATATGGTTGACGGTAGATTGATCTGGAGAAGTCCAAGTACCTTTTAGAATGTTGAGGTGTGGAAAACTCGTACTGGCTATACCATGGCGTTTCACCCCGCAGCAAAATCTATGAGCCTGAATCCGTTGTCGGAAGTGTTGTCGTGCAGGCTGTTCTTCCCGATTATTCCCCCAAAGATGTCTTCCCTTCCTAGCTTGGCATTTAAATTGCCCAGGACTAATTTAATATCGTAGCTAGGGCACTGCTCATATGTATGTTTTGTCTAGGAGCTCGAAGAACATATCTTTGGTATTGTCGTCTTTCTCTTCTATGGGGGCGTGTGCGCATATCAGGCTAATGTTGCCGAATTTAGCCTTTTAGCGTATGGTCATGAGGCGCTCATTGATGCACCTATAGCTCAAGACTTCTTGCCTAAGTCTGACTCCAATGACGAAACCGCATCCAAATAAGCGCTGTTGGTTTTCGTGGTAGCAGTCACCATACTAAATATCGCAGTTTTCATCCTCTTTTTGCCCTGCCCATCCCATCGTATTTAATAGATGGCGGTGATATCTGCTTTATAGTGGTCTAAGGCCTCCGCTAATTCTTCGGCTGCACGTGGTCTGTTAATTGACCTAACATTTCACGTGCATATCCGAAGTTAGTTGTCCTTTATTCGTTTGTGTTGGTTGTCAACAGTAAATCCGTCCCTATCCGAGGCTTGTTGGTGCTTCGCAACTATGAAAGCTTTTACGTGGCCAAGAAGTCACCCCGACGGCACAACCCCCAACCTGGAGGGCCAGGTCCTCAGTATAACTCCAAGGACGGGGAGCCATATAAAACGCTCCTTATAGGCCTGGGCTCCGAATATATCGTAGAAGCCCTATAAAGTGTTCATTAAGTAGTTCTACCTTACTAGAACTGTAGACACCACCGTTGATTCCATCGCGGGAATTCTTCCGCTGCCGTCTGGGTAAGGAGAGGTGCCTTAGTGGAAACACCTCTCCCCATCTCTCTCGTTTGCTGCCCCCAACACGACCTCACTATCCTTCGCTTCTCTAAAAAGTGCCATAATCATGGTGAACTTCCCTCATCCAAGAGGCCACGACTAGTATGCCATCCTACTCTAACCTTTTGTAATGATCTGGTTTTCTCTTTAGGTCTAACTGCGACACCCGGCTTTTTCGCTGTGGTGCATGCCGATTACAAAAACCAGCCAAACCTTTGTCATCTCTTTCAACTTAGTGATTTCAACATCAACCTTGGCTTAATGGACGAGTTCAGTTCTTATCCGTCGAATCCAATTGGTCTAAGAATGTAAATGGGAAGTTATTGAGAGTTCGCAAATAAAATCCCCACCCCAAACCGGCCTAGTTTAATAACTTGAGAAAGGCGATCTTCTTATTGTTGTGACAATAAATAAGCAGTTAATAAACGCCGTTTTTTATATTAATGCACGTTTGTTTTTTCAGTGTAATTAGGAACCTTCTTAAAATTGAGACAGGGTCTGATAGTTCACAATTCAGACTCAAAACCCTTAGACTTCCGTGCAGACCATTTAAGGGGAAGGGAAAACACATCGCAAGGTGACCTTCCTTAGTATTCTGACACTTAAGATGGGGCATTAAGCCATACAAATTTTAGGGTGGTGTGCAAATTAGGGAAGAGATGCACGCTATTCGTTGAACATGGGTAAACTCTTCATGTTTTTCTCCTTGTGGGGGACACCTGTCGCACACTCAATAACGCCGTCTTTGTGACTCATCCGTCACACAGTTATTCATTTTGTGACCTCCTGTCACACAACTCCGCATTACCACTGAAAAACATATTTTGTTTGCTTTTGCAAAATACAATAAGAGCAGGACACTATCTGATAAAAAGGATGATTCAACTGAACTCTTAAAATATTTTGGACGTGCAACGACGAAGGGAAGGTTAAAAAAGGAAAAAGGATATGAGATAGTCTAGTGAAACTTGTTGTGGTAAATTTTACTGCAACAATTGTTTTAATTTAAGTGAAATCCCTCTTTCCCCATTTAAGTCAATTTTTCTGGAAACTCTATTTCTTAATTTGTTTGAATTTATTCAAAATTTTAAAAACCTCTGATTAAACACTGAGCAATTTTCAGCATAAAAAACACATTGAAGAACGAAAGCCTCTTAATGACGTGCATGGTTTTCGTAACAGAAGGTCCACTTGTGATCTCATGGTTTACGAGTATCTCACCGAATAGAGGAACAAATCCTTACATCGTTTTGGAGAAAGGAAGATTATTGCACTTGATATTTCAAAGGCATTTGATAGAGTTTGGCACCAAGCTCTTTATCGAAAATGCATGCATTTGGTATTGATGAATCCCTTCTTCGTTGGGTTAGAAATTACCTTTCGGACCGTTCAATTCAAGTAGTATCGGACGGGTTAAAAATTGATATCAACAGAATAAACGCTGGTGTGCCTCAGGGCTCCGTTTTGTCTCTGTTTTTTCCTTATTTTTATAAATGATTTTTTGTCTGAAACTTCTAACCCACTTAATTGTTTCGCTGAGGACAGTACCCTCAGCTTCTCATATTCTATTTTAGATTCCCATCCTTGTTCTTCGGACGTTGACCACCAACGGCAGCGTATGATAAGCTCATTAAATTCTAATCTTGACAACATTGTCCAATGGGGAATCAAAAACAGTTTAGAATTTAATGCTCCGAAAACTCAATGCTGTCTACTGTCACAAAAGCGTAACCTTCCCCAAATGCCACTACCCATGAGTGGTACTTGCATCGAAGAGACCGAACAGCTTTCAGTCCTAGGTATGTGCATTATAAATCACTTGTTGATCATTTCACATCATCCCATCACATATTTGACATGGCCAAAAATGCTGCTAAGTGTTTAGGTTTTCTCCGAAAATGCATGAAGTTTTTTACCCCTTCTGATCTGGCTATAATCTAAAAAGCATTTAAATATCCGAAACTCTAGTAAAATTCCCATATCTGGGCAGGTGGTTCTATAATCTACTCGAGTCTCCTCAACATAATTTAAAAGAGAGCTCTAAAATTATAGGTGACTGCTGTCTAAGTGAAACTTTTGTAGCCCTCGAGCACCGTCACGTCGTAAGGTTTCGTGCCTGTCATTATTTTATCGCTACTTTCATAAACAATGCTCTAATGAAATAGCCAGTTGCATTCGTCCCCTCATCAATTCAACCGTAATACCAATTTTTTTAGTAATGCTCATCAGGAATGCTCCTTGAGCCCAATTTCGGACGTACTGTAAACTACAGAGATTCTTTCTTTAGTCGCACTACACGAATGTGGAATGCTTTACCAGACTCAATATTTCCCACTCATAACAATGTTCAGACATTCAAAACCAATGCCAACAAAATGGGAGCCAGTAAATAATAATACTGTTCCCAACTTCAAGTTCAATACCTATAAAACAGAACAGCCTCGTTAATTAAGCTTGAGCTACAACAGTTTTGAACTGATTCCGATGCTACTACGTTACGTGCCCGCTGTCAAAAAGAGGACAAGTCCTTGAAATCAAGACTTTTGTAGTCATCTTAAATATGTCAAATCTAAAAACTCATTTCTGTGTCCGTATAAAGACAGTACAAAAAAAATCAAATACTTCACTTAAATCTCAAAGGTAAAGAGCGTTAGCCTTCATATAAATGATTAAAAAGAAGGTTAACATTATAACTTATATTTTTAAATCCCATCTACATACTTTGAGTGTTTCTGAAATCCAAGAAAAAAATTTATAACTTTGACATAGAACCATCAAGAGCTATTTCATTGGTGTAGTGGAAAATTCGATTTCACGAAGAAGAAAGTAAAAAAAAAAAATCTTGAAATCGTAGCCATTTTCCTAAGCCTTTATGCCTTTTTTCTACCCAATTAAAGCTTAACCTACCTATTTCTTTATGCGCTTCTTTCTTTGACGTTGCGTGGAGAAAAACAAAGAAAAAATAAAAAAAAAACAAAGTAAAACATTAAAAAGGCTCGTTTAATAGTTAAAAGAACAAAGAAAAATAAAACTTTTCTTTTCTCTTTGAAAATGTCACTGTACCTATATACACTATACGTTACGTAGCGTAGCGTAGGTAGAAAAGGAATTTAAAGGAAAGTTTTCCACTCAAGCATTTCATTTCAAAAGGTTTGCTTTATCTTAGCACTTAAAGCAAATCTCGGAGGTCATAAGGACTAAGTACATACATATACATATTATACCTGGGTTTGATATTATTTCTTCTTCAAGACTCCATTTAAGACTTTGTATATACAGGAACATTGAACCCCTCCACCTTCAGAGCTACTCGTAGCCTGATCCTGATCCCGATGCTGCTATTCTTGTTTACCAAAAAGTCCACCATCATACTATTTTATATACTCTATTTAATATTCACAGATTGAAAACAAACATTACTTTGGGTTCCGTCAAACTTTTATAATATAATTTTTTCTTTTTGGTAACTTTTTTAGCTTCTGTCAGAAAGGCATATTCTCTCTTCAGCCAGCCCAAGCTCAGCCCAGCCCAGACCAAACCAGCCAGAGAGCTATATCAGTTTTCATGGCACAGCACAGGAGCAGTGTCATTCTGAGTTGAAACCATTTTGGAAAATTTTTACTTCATCTTTGCTGTTGGGAGTGATTCACCTCACTTATTCAGCCTTGAAAGTGCCAATTGGGATTTATAAAATAAAAGTACTTTTTCTTTTGAAGTTTTGTGTCATACAAAAGTGAGCTGTGTGTATGTAGTGTAGTGTCGTGTAGTGTAGGTGTCTGCATAAGAACACTTTGTCAATGTGGGTGTTTTATATTTTGAGTTTCTTTCTTTTTTAAAGCTGTCATCCTGATGGCAAATTTGTTTTGAGGTTTTAAGTGCATGAGAGAAAAAAAAGGACGAAAAAAAGGATTTGTTTGCAGGTGAAATGTATTTTGTGCTGACGAAAGTTTAACTTTAACTGTTTACATAAACATAAACAAAATTCCAAAAAGGAAGAACATGCATTTCTAAGTAACAACATAGAAAAACATACTTTTACTTAACTTAATAATATAATATTAAAAGGTGTTAAAAACAGTGGAACTAGGGTTTCTATTTCTGTTGAATGCATATAACTAAGCAGGTTAAGGGTTTTTCAATGACACTGGATTACCTGATTGAACAAATCCTTCGAGAAATTGGTAAACTACACTTTATTAGTGCTTTCAAAGCATTTGGAAAAAAATTAGTTTTGATAAACTGAATGTAGGTAACGCTTGGTCTTTGTTCAAGAACTTTTGGATAAAAACATCAGTGTGACCCGACTTCTTTCAATCTTTAAAAGATACCATACAAATTATTTGTTAGGTACCCGTCATGTTCTGGAATTTTGTAACTCTAGTTAGTCTAGTGCTTTTGTAAACTCGTTCCTTCTTTAATCTTTAACCTTATAAAGATTGATTAATATCCTTTTAAAGGCTAGAATTGAAAGTAGACTTCTTTCTACGTAAATGGAAATCGGTGAAAAGGGCGTTACACACCTAAGTACGCACCAACGAATATTCCCGCAATCATAAAGAGTTCAAAATGGTTGCTTCTCTTGGCATCAAAGGTGCTCTAACGTAAGGGATAAAAAGGAACTACAGTTTTAAGCCGAATCCGAACGGCAAATTTGAGAAAGCACTTTTCATGACAAGAATTACTCTTGGAGAATTTGTTAATTCCTCGCATGAGGCAATACCCGTGAAAAAACTTTAGGTGGCATAGGCAGGGATCGAACCCAAGACCTCTCGCATGACAGTCCAACGCACTAATCACCATGTCACGGGTACTACCATTTAATGCTTACTAGGAAAATAATTAACTTAAAAATGGGGAACTCTTCTGGCAGACGATTTGTAAGTAGAAGGACATCGCCAGGTGGTGTTCTATCCCCTCTCCTCTGGTACCTAGTGGTGAAATCCTAACCAGTCTGAATGCGGAGTGATCGCCTATGCGGACGACGTTGTTATAGCAGTTTCAGGAAAGCAGCTTAACACCTAAAAGAACCCTTACAAAATGTCTAAGACAGACTAATACTTTTGGCTGATTGGTTTGGACTGGATGTTAACCCACCCAAAACCAATTTAGTCTTATTTTCGAGGAGATATAAAATTCCATTTGTCAACCCCCCCTATATGAAAAAAATCCGAATTATTAAATTCTCGGACGAGGCTTGTTTTAGATAAAAACTAAATTGGAAACGCAACGTACAAGAAAAAGTCAAAAAAGCTTTTGGTAATAACTGGGGCTTACAACCCATAATCACGCATTGGATTGATTAGATTAGACCGATTTTAATGTACGGTGTGACAGTATGGTGGACTGCTTTAGAAAAAGCTAGAAATCACGACAAAATAAATAAAGACAACGTTCATCTTGCATATATGTAAGTAGATCACTTCGCACGACCCTATCTGCAGCACTGGACACCCTACTCTAGCTAAAACCTCTTGATATATTTAGCAAACAAACAGCTGCAAGTTCTTCTATTCGTCTCAAAGCTTTGTCGCAGTGGTTTAATAACAACATTGGCCACTCTATAATTCTTAAGTACTTAGAATCAATTCCAAAGCACATATAGACTGCACCATCCCCTAACTGCAATTTTAGAGAAACTTCCAGATTTATATACCTTTCAAGTCTATCTGGGAGTATTCGACATTGCTGGAAGACGAGTCAGTCCTATTTTATAGAGATGGATCAAAACATATAAAGGGGTGTGTCTCTCGTTTCGGCTTTCCAAACGGTGTATAGTGCTCCAGGCGGAAATTTTGGCGATAAATAAACTCTATTCAGTCTATAACTGTCAATTATCTCTAATAGAGATGGTACAACAGTTAAATATTCATTTTTACTGGGTGACAGGGCTATAGGAAATTGTAAGGCAGATCAACTCGCCAGGAATGTAACATTACAACCCATTTTACAACGTTTGTCCAATGCTGGCAGGAGAATTCTTCTTACCGATCTAAACAATTTCAGTCATATTAACATAATCAGTCTCTCTCGTTTCATAAGGGACTATAACTGGTTTCATTGAGCTTAGAAGGAAGCCTCAATATTGATGTAGTATTATAATAGGCCATTGAAGTGGCCTAAGTGTGCCTTACTCCATTACGGACAACCACTTTAACCTAGCCTACTTGAATAAAGGTTTCCATTTATATACTCTTGCAGTGCTTATTTTAATTAGAACTTTGGAAGCTATTTGGATTTGTATTTGAATTGTTCAATTCGAAAATCGATCCACTGCCAGTTGTCAATGCCCTGTTTGGTATTTTGTAAATTATTAAATTGGGTTACCGTCTTTGGAAAAGTCAAATTTATGATCCTAGCCCCATCACAAGTTTAATGTTATAGGGTTTTCTATAATTTATGAGGTACTAGAAATATTTCAACTATTTGCATTAAAGATAGGAATTAAAGATTTGTAAAACCATCAGGAATTTATAAGTATTATTTTTAATTTCAAAAACCTATATCTTAAAAACCTGACGAGGAAGTGAAATTTGATTGCTAGTATTTTGTGTATTTACGCTATAAACGATCTTCGTAGGGTTCGAGAATTTTTTAAATCAAAGTTTTTTGGAAACCTTTGTTAATAAAATATTTAAAATGGGTTCGAAAAAACTTACTTACTTACTTTACTTACTTAAGGTGGCGCTACAGTCCGGGGCGGACCTGGGCCTCAACCAACAAGCGTCTCCAGCCAGCTCGGTCCCTAGCTAGCTGTCTCCAGTTTCGCACGCCAAGTTGGTTGAGGTCCTCTCCCACCTGGGTGCGCCACCTGAGTCGCGGTCTTCCTCTACTGCGCCGTCCCTCGGGATTGGATTCGAAGACCTTCCGGGCTGGAGCATTGATGTCCATCCGCTCTACATGACCTAGCCATCTAAGCCGTTGGACTTTAATTCTGCTAACTAGGTCAGTGTCGCTGTACAGCCCGTACAGTTCGTCGTTATATCTTCTCCTCCATTCTCCATCTATGCGTACGGGACCAAAAATCACCCGAAGAATTTTTCTCTCGAAGCATCCTAAGACGCTCTCATCTTTCTTTGACAGGGTCCAGGCCTCAGCGCCATAAATGAAAACCGGGATGTCTTATAGATGGTGATTTTACATGCTCGAGAGAGGACTTTACTTCTCAATTGCCTTCTAAGTCCAAAGAAGCAGCGGTTGCAAGAGTTATTCTTCGTTTGATTTCAGTGCTGGTGTCGTTGTCTGCATTAATAGCGGTGCCTAGGTAGACAAAGTCATTAACTACCTCAATTTTATAGCTGTCCATGGTGACGTTTTGTCCAAGACGTCGTCGTTCAGTGTCCTTTTTTGATGACAGCATATACTTGGTCTTGCCCTCATTGACCACTAAACCCATCTTCTTCGCTTCCGACGCAATGCTCAAAAACGGTCCACTGACATCACGCTTTGATGTCAATATTGGAAGATTGTGCCTCTAGTGTTGACGGTTGAGTTTTGCACAATTCTTTCCAGAACGATGTTGAAGAAGTCGCATGACAGTGCATCGCCTTGTCTTAAACCTTTTTTGACATCAAATGCATCGGTAAGATCTTTTCCGAGCTTGATAGAGCAGCGTGCATTCTCCATCGTCATTCTGCACAAACGGATAAGTTTGACAGGGATGCCAAAACTAGACATTGCTCGGTAGAGCTCTTCCCTACAGATGCTGTCATACGCGGCTTTAAAATCGATAAAGAGATGGTGGGTATCGATTTGAAGCTCCTGGGTTTTTTCCAAGATCTGCCGTAGTGTGAATATTTGGTCGATAGTGGACTTTCCTGGTCTGAAGCCACACTGATAAGGACCAATCAGGTTGTTGACGAATGGCTTCAGACGTTCACATAATACGGCAGAGAGGATCTTATACGCAATATTAAGGAGACTGATGCCTCTGTAGTTGGCGCAGTTAAGAGGGTCTCCTTTCTTATGTATCGGGCACACTATGCTGAGATTCCACTCATCGGACATGCTTTCTTCCGACCATATTTTGCAGATGAGTTGGTGCATGCTCCCTACCAAGTCATCGCCTGCTGCTTTGAATAGTTCGGCAGCGATGCCGTCAGCTCCAGCAGCTTTGTTTGACTTAAGTTTATATATAGCTATCTTCACTTCGTCAAGGTCGGGTAGGAATTGTTGATCTGCGTCGCCGAGGTTGAGTGGTTCTATCTCCATTACAGCGGAATTCGGTTCGTCATCGCCGTTATATAATTTGGAGAAGTGATCTTTAAATATTCTCAGCATCGACTGCGGTTCTAATACGATGTTCCCCTGATCGTCTTTACAGGCTTCGGTTCGTGGCTGGTACCCTTGGGAGGTTTTTTTTACCTTTTGGTAAAATTTACGAACCTCATTCCTTTTGTGACATCCCTCTATCTCCTCGATCACGCGCTTCTCATGCTATCTTTTTTTCCATCTAAGAAGCCAGTGTTCCTCTCTCCTCTTCTGCTCGTAGAGCTCGCGAGCAGCTCTAGTCCTTTTGTGCAGCGCCGTTTTGAATGCCTGTTGTTTCGCTGCGTGCGCATGCCGGCATTCGTCGTCAAACCAGGGGTTTCGCTGTGGTGGCCGTGTGAAACCTAGCACTTCAGAGGCGGCATCTCTGATGGCTGCAGGGCAATGTTGCCACTGGTTTTCAATGCTTAATGCAGGAAGCATAAGACTCCTTAAGAGGTTATTAGAGACTCGATCGGAAAAGGACATGGCAGTCTCTTGCGATTGTAGCCGTCTAACGTCGAATCTTCTCACAGTACTCCCTTGTTTTGGCTTGGATCGGGATATCCGTAGCCGTACCTTGGCTACAACGAGGAAGTGGTCCGAGTCAATGTTGGCCTCTAGGAATGTTCGGATATCCTGGGTACTAGAGAAGAGTCGTGCGTCGATCGCAATGTGGTCAATCTGGTTGACGGTTGATTGATCAGGAGATTTCCATGTCCCCTAGCTACCAGAACGTCTCGCCCCGCAGCGAAATCGACCAGCCTGAACCCGTTGTCGGAGGTAGTATCGTGCAGGCTGTATCTCCCGATTATGCCACCAAAGATGTCTTCTCTTCCTAGCTTGGCATTAAAATCTCCTAAGACAATTTTAATGTCATAGCCAGGGCACTGCTCATATGTCTTGTCCAAGAGCTCGAAGAATATGTCTTTGGTGCCTTCATCTTTCTCCTCTGTTGGGGCATGCGCGCATATTAGGCTTCTGATGGTGAATTTAGCCTTGATGCGGATTGTCGTGATGCGCTCGCTCACACTGTTGAAACTCAAGACTTTTTGCCTGAGCCTAGTTCCAACAACAAATCCACACCCAAATAGACGCTGTCTTTGTTCTCGGTAGCAGTCACCGTAGTAGATATCGCAGTCTTTTAGTATTTAGTATTTAGTATTATTTAGTATTTAGTATTTATTTATTTTCTTGATTAGCTTACACTTTAAGATACAATATCTTATTTATAGTGTAGCTTGTAAAATGTATAGTAGCTACGTACATAATTGATTTAAATTCAAGTTTTACATATTTTTACAAATTTGCGAATTTAACTTAATCTATGCATTATTAAAGTAAAGTTTAAGTTCCTTTCCCATTTGTTTCGTGTTATTAATACTTTTGATTTCTCGCGGCAATGAATTCCAAATTCTTACTGAGTTTACAAAGAACTGACGTTCAGATGTTAGACAATGAAAACGCGGAATTACTAGATCACGACATCTGTTTGAGTTGAAAAATTTTAATTCATTGTAAAGATCCTCAGGTTGGCGGGTTAGAAGTATGTCAGAGAACAAGGTTATTGTGCGGAATTTTATAAAATTCTCAAACGACATCCCAAGAAGTTGGGATGTATACTGCGAAACTCTATCGTAACGTCGCAGCCCGTGAATATATCTTATTGCGCTATTAAATGCAACCGTTAATTTCCTTTTACTCTCGAAGTCTAACTTACAAAATATTTCACAGCCGTAAGTAAGCAGGGGTAAAATCAGCGTTTTCACTAGCAGAATTCTAATTGTTAAAGGAATAAAGTGCTGTGTTGACCATAGCATGCGTAGGACACCATACGATTTCCCAATTGTGTTGTTTATGTGATGTGTCCAGGTAAGGCTGCGGTTAAAAACTACACCTAAATTTTTAGCTGAGTCGACATAAGCAATAGGACAGTTATTCAAAAGGATTGCTGGAAAGTAAGACACATCAATTTTGTTTTTTGAAACCACGAGACACTTTGATTTCTTTGGGTTAAGAAGTAAGCAGTTTTCAACCGACCAACGCTCAATCAAGCTTAAGTCCTCATTTATACAAGCTGCAGAGTGTTCAATACGTCCCAATGGGCAGCTCAAATAGAGTTGGGTGTCATCAGCATACAGGCGTATTGAACATTGTCTTACAATTGAAGGAAGTTCGTTAACATAGATTGAAAACAACAACGGGCCAAGAATCGAACCTTGTGGAACACCCCTAACGACAGGTAAGAAGTTGGAAAGAGTTCTGTTAACCTCTACTGCTTGCACTCGATCAGTAAGGTATGAAAATAAGAGCCTGACTGCGGAGGAAGAAAAGTTAAAATGACGTAAGAGTTTTTCGCAAAGTACCATGTGATTTACCATGTCAAACGCTTTTGAGAAATCGAGGAGTATTAAAAATGTGACATTATCCTCGTCCATAGCTTTCCTTATATCTTCCGAGACACTTAACACAGCTGTAATGCAGCTGTTTTTCTTTCGAAAGCCTGATTGCTTGGGGGTTAATAGACTGAACAGATTAAGAAACTCATTCATTTGTTTTTGTATAATTTTCTCAAAAACTTTTGATAAAAATGGCAATATTGAGATTGGCCTAAATTCGTCTCCTTTTGAAGTTTTTGGAATGGGTAATACTTTTGCCCTTTTCCATTGTGTTGGGAATTCATTTTGTGCCAAGATAGAATTAAAAATATGGGTAATAACGGGCAAGAGCGTTGGTAATATAATTTTTAAAAACGAAGGGTGCATATTATCAAGGCCTATAGCATTAGACTTAATAGAGAGGAGTGCTTCTACAACATCCTCCGCAGTTATTGCAGAAAACGTAAATGAATTTGAGTTTGAGGTATGCGATGAAAAAATCTCTTCACAATATTGTATGGGATCTAACGATTGCTGATTAATAGTTGGGTTAGAAACGAAAGATTTGTTGAGAGCGTTGATGTCTATGTCTTCATCTAAACCACAAGATACTTTTCCAACACCGATATTCTTCAAATTTTTCCAAATTTGCTTACTTCCTAAAGACGCGTTGATGCGAGTTGCATACAAAGCGGATTTTGCCTTTCGAATTTTTTGAACAGTTTTGTTGCGCAAAGAGGTAAATTTTTGGTGAAAGCTGTCAAGACGAAAGAGTTTCCACCGTCTATAGGCTAGGTCTCGCTGTCTCATCAAAGAACGTATGTCATTTGTGAACCATGGTTTGTTGTGAGGAGCGCAGCTTTTGGTTTTTAAGGGTACATGGGTCTCAAATAATCTATTCACCCTGCTATTCAGAAAATCTACCTGCACGCTGGGGGATCGGATTTCCATGATATTATTCCAGTTTATGCTTCTAAGATCCATTTCAAGTGACGTATAGTTGATTTGTTTGAAATCACGGTATTCGATGGAACGAATATGAATTTCTACTTGAAAGTCGAAAGTTAAAAAAATTAAATCATGCTTTGAAAAAGCTGGCGCAGACAACTGATCGTAAAGAATCACTTTGCTTTGATCGGTCACAAGAAATAAATCCAACAGAGTGGGGTCAGAATTTGAAAAGTGGGTGGCAGTACATGTGTTTACGGAGTAGAGATTAAGAGAGAGAAATTCGTTGAGAAAGTTATTTTCATCAAAAAGGTTGCAATTGAAATCTCCACATAGAATAATATTAGGATATGAAACTGAAATTTGTTCTAAGGTAGAAATAAGTGGAGAGATACTAATGTTTCTGTTTGTTCTGTATATGGTACCTATAAGAAGCTTTTCACTGTCATTAGTTAACTCAACAAAAATATATTCAATTTCACTATCCTCTACAGAAGAGACCTTAAATTTGCATTTTAACCCTTCCCTCACATACATAGCAACGCCCCCTCCTCGGCAACGCACCCTATCTGAACGATACAACTTATAACCCGCTAATGAGCATAACTGGTCGTTTAGCGAAACATTAAGCCAAGTTTCAGATACACAAACCACGTCAACCTTTGAATCTTCGAATGTACAACGAAATTCGTCGATTTTACACATTAAACTTTGTGCATTAATATGGCACACTCGAAGGCCAGTTTGATGACAACTCAATACCTTAACCATGGTGCGCAAATAATAATTAGCCATTGATTGTTAAGAATAATCTAAATAGGATCAAGAATAATAAGCACGAAAAAAAGAGGAAAAGAAATGAAAAGATAAAGCAAATTATTATTTAAAACAAGAAAACAGAAATATTTAAGAGAAAGTTAAAATTTATATATTATAAAGCAAATTATTATTTAATAAACAAGAAAAAGGAAATAACTAATTACAAAAATACAAGTGATAATCAAACAAAAGAAAATTACAATAGGTAAATGAAATTGAAACTAATGTAGAAGTTAAATTAAAAAGAAAAAAAAAAAAAAAAAAGTCAAGAGAAATTACTTTAAATAAAGGAAACAGAAAAATGTATATTAAGTTAACAGAATTAATTAAATGAAATCAAAATAAAATATATATAACTTTAATTTTCAGAGCAGGCAACCCTGTCCAAACTCTCGATGCAGTCGATCGGTTCAGCAGCTTCATTCATAAGTCGTTTTACATACACTATTCCTCTTGATGCGTATACAGATGACAACTGTTTTTGTTTTTTTAAGGCCATTGCATGTTGAAAAATTGTTTGGTTGCTTTTAGTTAAAGCTTCCCTCATATGGAGAGCTTTTGTAGAGTTTAAGTCAATGTCTTGCAAGCAAAGGTCTCTTTTTTTTTGTTTACGAAATTGCGCGATGGACTTTAGAACAAAATTTCGGTCATACGGTGTTTTAAATTTAATGATAATAGGTGTGTCTTTACAATCAGTGCGGGCGCGCGTGCGGTAAATTGTTTTAATTGTTGGTGGTTTTATGGTTAAAGCATCGCAAAGTAAGTTAAATGTAGAATTAAGATTTTCGTCGTCGAAATATGGGACGCCAAATAGGAAAGAATTATTTGCTACACTTCGGTTTTCTTGTGTGTTTTGAATTTTTTTCACATTATCCATTTCGGTTTGTGTGATGGTGCATTGGTTGTTTACATTAGCGATAGTTTTTTTTAGTACAGATATTTCGGAGTTGAGTGTGTCAATATTTGTGTTAGCATTTAAAAGAGCTGTTTCAAGTTCAGTCACTTTATTTTTAGTGTCGTTTATAGAGTTTTTCAATTCTTTGATTTCGTCGCTTATTCTATTAGAAATTCTTTTTTCGGAATCGATAATTTGTTTGGAAAGAAGACCAATAATATAGTCGCACTGTTCCTTACACTGCCGGTCCATATTTTTGCACTCTTCATTCGCACACGTATTCATAACATTTTTTGGGGGGGTCAAAGTGTTTGTGGATCGAGCCGGAGAGTGAGAAGTTTCCGATGTGGTTGTGGTTGTGGCTTTGCTCCGAGAGGAGGTACCGTTACGTTTCGCTGGGCCTGGCATTATCGCGACAAAAAGAAAAAACACTTAAATTCAACAACAAATTAAATATTTATTTCAACTCTTTTTGTGACTAAACTAACAAACAGTTTAAATACCAAAAATGCAATGATGGTAAAGCAAAACAAAATAAGCTATTTTCGGTAAGTCTTTTTAATTTATTCGTAAATTATAACACTCGAGAATTTAAACAAGGAAGCCGGACTCTTATATACGTCTACTCCGTAGCTATCATATTATGTCTTTTAGTTTGCGTTTGCCCGGTCCATCCCATCGCACTTCTTGGATGGCTGTTATATCTGCCTTGCAGCAGTTAAGGGCTTTCGCTAATTGTTCGGCTGCACGTGGTCTGTTAAGGGACCTAACATTCCACGTACAGATCCGAAGTTCGTTGTCCTTATTTCGTTTGCGTGGGTTGTCAACAGTGAATCCGTTCGTATCCGAGGCTTGTTGGTACTTCGAAACTTAAGGTATTTTTACGTGGCAAGGAAGTCACCGCAACGGCACAACCCCCAACCTGGAGGGCCAGATCCTTAGGATAACTCCAAGGAAGGGGAGCCGGATAAACCACTCCTTACGAGCCTGGGCTTCGAATATGTCGAAGAAGCCCTATAAGGTGTTCACTAAGTAGTTCAACCTTACAGGAACTGTAGACGCCACCGTTGATTCTATCTCGAGAATTCGTCCGCTGCTGGCTAGATAAGGAGAGGTGCCTTAGTGGAAACACCTCTCCCCCCTCTCTGGTTTGCTGCCCCCAACAACTTTCCACTGGGGTTGGAACCCAATCTCCAGTTGAGGTACTAGGCACCCGATGTTCACCGCGGGGAGGTGAGAGTAGGAGTTGATAGACAGAGGTGGGTGTCGCAAATAACTCGATGGACTTATAAACAGAATGAATGGTAACATCTTACACACTGTAAGTTAGTGTGAAAAGATGTTAACGCTTACGGGTTATCAGATGAAGTAGAAATAACCTTTAACATATTCATGTCATCAGCTTAAATAGTGAGACAGTTTATTTTATCAATAAAATTAATAACGTCGTAAATAGTTAGGACAAATAACGAAAGACCAAGGTGACTCCCTTGAGGAACTCTTGACTGAAGATTGAGAAACTGAAAACAATTTTATATCAATGGTTTCTCTAGATCTTAGCCATGAAATGAAAATGGGTGTCAAATCAAGGGCTTTAAGTTTAATTTAAATACTTTGCTGACTAGTTTATTAAAGCCTGTAGTGATAACGTCCACTTCATTTCCTTTCTGTAATTTATTTATAGTTTCGGACACAAATTTAGTATGATTGGTTGAAACTGATCTTCCTTTCAAGAAACCATGTTATTGGGGAGAAGAAATAGGTCTACAATGAAAATAGAGATAGTCTTAGACAATGCTTTCAAAAAACTTGGGAATTGAAGAAAGCATGGGCATATAGTTTTTAAGATAATTGTTTGCTCTTTTTTCAAAGCTTTGTGAAGTTTTCTTGAAAAATTAAAGGTCGAAACAGTGCTAAAACTTGTTCACATATTGAGGTAGCAAACTTTTTTATATTATTGCAGCCAAACCAACCCGAGCAGGAGATAAATCAACTTCAAGTAGACTTAATTGTTTTCCAACAATATCATCATTTATTTCGATTTTTGAAAGCAAGTTGCATAAGGTTCCTTTTAAGTTATAAAAAAAAGCTATGCTAAATTAAGATGACTACTGTACTATTGGCTGAAGAATGAGCAAACATTTATTCATTCTGATTAGATAGCTAGTTTCTTGTGTCCCAAAACTTATCATTTGTTCTCGAAGAAACTCCAAAATGTTGTCATGTGTCTAAAACAATCGAATAAGATTAACACGATTAAGTTAAGAATATTCTTTTTGGCCTCTTAAGACAACCCTAATAAAGGCCAATCACATTGTCCTGAGGTTTTAAATCAGTTCCAAACTCCCAAAAACCACCAACTTTCTTAAATCTCTTTCATTATATACCTTAATAAAAATGGTTCAAAAAAAGTCACAAAGGTAGATTTTTCTTCCTTTTTCGTTTTCGTTTTCAATTTGAAAGTTTTGTTTTGAAAAAGTTTATATTTTTCTTATGTGTCAGTTCGAGTTCATCGAACAATGATTCTTCTTCCGCCTGAGTTAATATTAAAATTAAGTGAATTTATGTGAATTAAAGTAAGAAAAGAAAAAATCGTTAATTTTATTTGTGATTTCTTTAAAAGATGAACCAATTTAACGAAGAAAAATATAAATAACAAACAAACAAATTAATCTGTCTGCCACTAGCACCGGCATAAAAACATCAACTTCAGATCCTTATTCCAACAGCCCTTCTCCCCAAACCTCTTCTCTTTCGCACCCTTATATACATTTTCCTCTGTTATTTTCCATTGGAAAACTTTTACCTTTATTTATCCGAGCATTAATTATCTATATTTTCCGCAGTTCTTGCAAGTATTTACCCCCCCAAAAAATGTAAAGAAAACCAACAACAAAATATTTGAAAAACATCTCCAATTCATTTCAGCCAGCGCCAAACTAAACAAAACACAATAAATCAATGGTGCGACCATAATTTATGTTCCATGGCCTTGGTGTACATAGCTATACCAAGGTATATGGTATATTAGTTCCTTCCGAACTTGTACAACATATTAAATTAGAAGTTCTTATATAAGGATCAAGGATATGCCATGGTGTTGCTTTTGTGGTGGCAAAAACGCGCAACCTATATGATTCCGGGGTTAGACCCTTCGACCTAGTCAAGTCAAGTTAGTCATATCATATAAAATAAAAACAAAAACTCTGTTCAACTCTGAAACTCAAAAATTCCAAAACAACACAAAAATTCTATGCGGAAGTCTTGATCCTTACATCATACGAATACACAAAAACACAACTCAGACACGACGCAAACACGCATATTTTATATGCCTATGTTTAGCATCAGAAGAATGAACTTAAGGGTTAACCATTCGTTTCGAATTTATTTAGAGGATTTAGAAAAGTGAAATGAACAAACGCCCCTCAACTCTATCATATTCTATTCTATCCTTATAGATCCCCCAGATACGTACAAGGCACATCACATACAGCTGTGGCCAAAATAATAGGAACAAAACTTAATTTTTTGTTAAATGTACTTGCGTGATTTTAATGTGTTGTCAATATTTCTAAATCCGTGATTTTTAATTGCGACATAAAAAGGAACAATAGGTTAAGTATTGCATTCGAACAAAATTTTAAACTCGAGTTTTTAAAGAAAAAAGTGGGTCCAGCGATTCCGTCTGGCTGTTCCAGCCCCTCCCCTTCTGTACTGCCTGAACTTTTGAGCCTATTGAGTTTTAGCAGACTTGTGTAAGGCACATAGTTTTTGGTAAATACCCAAAGATTTAGTTTTTGAGAGCCCACTATTATATAATTAACATAGTTAATTTCTTATGCTATATACAGCAGTGTGCAAGTATAAATGGACGTCTTCAGCAAACATATGAACTTAAGAAGATTTAATCAGTCGAGAAAGCTCATTAACGTAAAGTGAAAATACTAGAGTTCCAAGAATAGAACCCTGAGAGACCCCTGCTAGAACTGTCAGAAATGAAGATGTCTGATTTCTTATAGCAACGCATTGTTGTCGATGGCAGGATAGCAAAAGGCCTTTATTCTGGGTTAGCACAGTTGAAAGTCATACGAATAGGAAGTATCTTAGCATATTTCCATCTTCTCCGATACTCAGAACTGATTAATACAGAATTAAATAAATCAGTTATGTATTGTAGAATATCAGGCAGTACAATTACATGGTCGTCAATTTCATTACTCGATACATCATATGCAGAGCCATGAGATTCAATTGAATTACGTGTTTTGGGAACAGATAAAGACACAAACTGGGCATTGAGTTGGTTGTAGCCTATGTTAGCATTAAGTTCTGAAATTCGTTTACCATTGCCTAATTTACGTAAGTTTTTCCAAAGGTTTTTCCCAGATTGGTAATATGGGTTCAATAAATTTTCATAGGAGCGTCTCTTAGCCGTTTTAATGCGAAAAATTACTAAATTTCGAAAAAACGGAAGATATCATGAACAACTGCTAGTTTATAACACTTCCAACGAATAAACGCATTGTTTCGTTTTTTAATCAGATCTTTTATAAAGACATTTAACGAAGGCAAAGAATTACCTTAACTAACTTATATTTCATGGGAAGACGTGACGATCATAAAAGTTGTTTAGATTTTCCCATTGCGTACTTCGTACATCATAACTTAAACTATTGTAATCTATGGTCTAAAAGTCTCCATAACTTAAAACTGCGTCTGTCGCGTCCAGTTGAATAAGAATATCATAGGTTAAGAATATCATATCATGAGAAACCGGCGCAGTTAGTTGGTTATAGAAAAGAGTTTTCCTGATATTACCAACAAAGAATACGTCGAGGAGTGTAGGGGTATGATTTTTAGCGAAGTGAGTTGCTGACGTAATATTAACAGATAGAAGATTCAGACGTTTAAAATGATCAGTAATAATTGAGGAGGAGGCCAGCGCAACTTTTCTTTTTTTCGGCCGTTTTGCTTACTTCCCTTCTGTTGGCATATAATTACTTCCCAAAAACGTTTGAGACTTCGGCAAGCACCTGTCTAAAACTAGGATGAACAGTCCAACGCTAAAGTCTGTTCCCAACCCCGTTTGGTATCCTTCTTTAGCAAAAAAAAACTCACACAAGTGCGCAATTATATAATACATACAAAATTTTCGTTCCCGATTTTAAAGGGAAAAATTGTCCCCGGGAAAATTAGGAATAGAAAAGTTTTACTCTAGGGAGAAAATACAACTAGTGTAAGAATTGAAGACCAAAGACCTACCAAAACGCCGAATTTTCGATGAATGCCCTTTTAAAAAGTTTAGCCGAGGATGAACTTTTTTACCGGAAAATTATTTTCACCGATGAGCTCATTTCTGGTTGATACTTGCAACGGCAAAACCGCCCATGTTTGCAGTGTAGAGTAGTTAGAGGCATTGCAAGAGCTGCCAATGTGTCCAGAAAACGGCAATGTTTGGTGTGGATCATCGGCTGGTGGTATCATTAGGCCGAATTCGTTGAGAGAAAATGCGGATCGCAAAGTCATGTGCATGGTGATTGCTGCCGTGTGATGATAACAAGCTATTTTGGAACACATTATAGTTTGTGACCGATAAATTTGACGCCTAGATTGTGTAATTAAACACTTCTATAAGCTTTTATTTGTGGAATACCGGCCAAAATGTTTGAAAGAGTATGCCAACATTGCAGTAAGTTGATTTCCCATTTGAGGCACAGCTGCAGACAACATTTTCATAAAAAATTACTTAGATCTAAAAAGTCCCAAACAGAGATCAATAAGTGAATCAATATACACTTACATTAAATTACATTAACCAAATAAGTAGCATAATAGTAGTAAAAATTGACAGCGACAAAGGCAACATCTCGTCCTGGATCCTGTGGCTAGCATTTTGTTTCCTTTCGGCTGCAAGTAACGATTATCGACACATCGAGAATTTTAACAAATATTTCAGCGAGTATACCTGCCACTCGTGAGCACAATTTTGGTAGAGCGATAGGTGGATCTTTGTTTGGCTTTAAAAGTAACGTCAATGGCAACTTTACCGTAGTAAATGATCAAACATGTCTTGTAATCAACAACCTGAGTAAAAAGTACTTTATTTTGCTCAAGTATCTAAATTGCAATTTCTGGGATAATGATTTCAATGCGCTTCATGATTGTCTATACACACTGCAGTCTCAAAATATAATGCTGATCGGTGACGTTAATGCTCGGATAGGAAATAAACAGACAGTTTTGGACGAAAATAATCGTATATGCATAGATATAGTAAAAATTCTAAAGACCAAACTGTCAACAGAAATGGTAGAATTTTTATGTGTCAAACAAATGATCTTTTTATTCTTAATGGCTGTATTTAAAATGATTCACTAGGAGAATTTACATTCATTGGAGGATCAGGAAATTCAGTAATTGATTTCTGCGCAATTTCAAGTGAATGGATAAAAATCACATCGTCCTTCGAAGTAGGAGTAAAACCCATTTCTGACCATATCTCTTTTAATAGAACTCAGCCTAAACAACCCCTCATATCACTATGAAATAGCGCTCCCCCCAAAACTCGTCTGGAAAGATAGTTCAAAAGAAATATATGCAGCAAAGTTACTGAACCAGGTCAACATAACCTTTTTAACTACATTGGAAGTTCGACCAAGAATGCTTCACCGCAAGAGAGCTATCTTTCGATCTGCTTAGAAAATTATATCACCGCAAATAAAAATTATAAAATTATGCCATTATAAACGCAAACATTACTACAATGCATTAGCGATAGAGCTCTCCTGTACAAGAGATACCAAAGGTTTTTAGACAAAAATAAAGTCACTAATGTCCTAGACTTCGTTTGTGGGATACACTTAACGGCAGGAAAACTGGCCGAACACTTCAAAATACTGCTGAATCTATTCTACTTGGAAGAGCACAACGTTCACTATGCAGAACCACTGGTCGAAGATGATCTACTTGATAGGGAAATAACTCTAAATGAGCTACAATTAAGTCTGTATAGCTCTAAGAACAGAAAAGCACCTGGTCCTGATCGAATTTTACAAAAATGCTCCTATCGAGTTCCTAACGCACATGCTTCACGCCTTCAATTTCATCTTCAGAACCGGTATAGTTCCTCAGGAATTTAAAGATGCTGCAGTGAACCCGATCTATAAAAAAGGTGATGTTAATTTGGCATCCAACTACAGGGGTATATCGTTCATGAACTCAAGAGCAAACATTTTCTCTGCAATTCTATTTAATCGAATAAACAAATGGATAGAAAGAAACGAAGTATTGAGTGAGTATCAAGCAGGTTTTCGGAAAAGGTACTCGACGATAGACAACATTTTCACTGTGACGAACATTACCCAACATTTTCTGAAACAAAATATAAAATTATACATGTTTTTTGTCGACTTTAAAGCAGCTTTTGACTCTATTGATCGCAATGCATTGTTTATAAGCTGTCACAGAAAGGATTGTCTACGAAGCTGTTAAATGTCCTCAACAACATCAGGAGTGAAGCAAGGCTGTCTTCTGAGTGCAATATTGTTTTCACTGTTCATTGACGATATTTCTTCTCATCTACCTGCTGGAGTATGCTTGATATATGATATAATTTTGGTTTCAGAAGAGCTAATTTCCAATTGATGTCTGCAGATTTAAGAACTTCAAGAATAGCTGATACATCCGCGTTTTATAATATTGACGAAGCAGTTAAAAATCTATGTTTTAAGGAGTCAAGAAATGCAACTTTAGCCACCCTTGGAACACGAAAGAACTGCGTTCACTGCCCAAATAACGAAATAAAAGACATAGAGCATAGAAAACTTATCTCAAAACTATGTGTCCAACTAACTTCTCTTTTTATATTGAACTTTTTAATGAATTTCCTAATTCCTTGCACTCGAATTACAATGCCGATGAGGGAACTTCTTTAAACTAGAACTCTAAAAATCTTTAGCAACTTATCAACGTAAAGAAAAAATCAAATGGCTTTCCAGTTAACTTCACTTAAAAAAACCTTACATTAGATAAAACTGTTGATATTTGTACTGTTTTCGCATCCAATTTTCATGAGTCATTTTTTATAATAGCCCTCAACAAGTTGATTTAGTACATTTTCATAATCTTCACTCCTTTACGCTAGACAAGCTGTATATTCATATCCCTCTGCTTCAGAGTATGGTCCTTGATCTTCTATTGGTGTTGGATGATAACTGCTCAGTCGGTCTCGATAGTATTAAAGAAGTGTAGAAATATTTAAGATGAACCCTTTTTATATATATTCAAAATTTCTCCAAAAAACAGAAAATTTTCCGGTATAAGAAAGAAGTCCTTTCTTACAGCAATATTCAACAAAGGTAAGAAGACGGACATAACGCTTAAGAACAAGGTTAAGAACTTTCCCGTGTTTACACTCTCTTTTCTAAAGCTTTTGAACAACTTAGGCAAACAATCTCTCTTCTTTCCTACCTTTTTCTAAGGTTGAACAGAATTTAGAAATTGTCATCCAGAACCTTTTGTAGCTCAATCTGATGTTTCATAAGGAAGTCATCTTGGTCCTTTTCTCTTAATCCTATCATGTATATAACATATTTTTTTCATATGCTAATCTAAAACATTTCAACTAAAAATTAAGAAATGTTCCCAATATTATGGCCATAGCTGTAAATGTTCTTGTATATAAGCCCATTGGCATTAATTTCACAAACAATATTAATCAAAATATTTCAGCAAAATGAATTTCATATTTTATCATAAATTGAGCGAATTTAACGGAATATAAATTAGCAATGGAGACAAAATTTTACAAATAGTACACAGTGTTTTAGTTGCTAGTGGGGGGATGGTGGGTAAAAGCAAAAAACATCACTATAAATATTCTGTTGTTTTTTTTCTCAGTACGCGTTTGTATTTTTATTCATTTGGAGTAAAGGTAAAGTTTGAAAATACCATATATAGGTATTTGCATATATTTTGGGGAATTTAAATTTGTTATTTACTTTACAGTTAAACTCGCTTTTAAATATGTCAGGAAAAAGTTTGAGTTTTGAAAATTTAAAGTATTAGGATTCTGGCCTATGAATTTAGGAGACCCCCTAATCGTATAAGAATAGGCTAAGTTAAACAGCAACAAGTAAAAGAAATTCCTAAGTCAGTCGAACCTTATAACAAGGAAATTGGATAAAGAGTTTTTTATGTTTATAAACAACCTTGAAAACACTAATGAGTGACCTAATGTTTTCGAGCAAGAAACTAATGGGAAACTACACCACAATTAACCTCATTTTTTAATTAGAAGGATGACTAACTTACCATGAAATTCCAAACGTAATGGAATAACAAAATAACACCGAAATAGCAAACCCCTTTAACCGGACCTAAACCGAAAAAAAGCATTTGAAGTTTTCGTTCGAATATTACGTAAGAGTATGTTTATGTTTTTAGTTGTATTTACTATTTGAAAACCTGATGTCAATATAATCATTTTTAGGGTTCTGTTAAATATTTAATGTAGGTTCGCCCACAAATGTCTCAATTAGTTGTAAGTTGATGTAAAGCTCGTTAAATTAAATGAGGACGATGAAAAAAATTGAATTTTAAAAATGGTTTGCCAAACAAATATCACGCATACGCCCAAAAGCACCCCCATGATGATTACTGTGGCAAATGATGCAATTCAAAGGGTGCATTGTGATTCTTTGCTTGCATATGGAGATTTAAGTGATTAAAATTGATATTATTTTAGACTAGCTGACCTGGCAGACTTCGTACTGTTTTAATCGATAATTAAAAGACCTAAACTTTAATTAACAAAAAAATGCTTAGTATATGCGGTATCAAGACATCCTGTGCTTTGTATTTTTTCTCGATGGTTGTTTCTTGTTCCATTGCACAGTCAAGGTTGATTAATATTAAACAGCATGATGATCTCACTTTTAACTGCTAATTTTTAGGTGGTAATAAATTTTAAAACTCCGTGACTACGTCATCTTGGTTCTTAGCTGTGTGGACTGCTTTGAATACCAACTGTCCCGGAAGAGAATTCTGAATGGTCGTATTGAGCTCCTCGACATCCTTATTTTTCGCCGCCAAAATAAAACTAAACCGTAATAGATTAAGGTACAGGCAAAGAACCTGGAGCAATCTTCTGATTACCCCGAGTTGAGCAGGTGATTGATTCTTGTCGCACTTCCGGTTAAGAATAAGACTAGTCTCATTGCTATCTATTACGTTATTATAGAATATTTTGGCAATTAAACTTTAAGGTTATATGTTAATAACATTTGTGCATATAACTTTTGTAAATCAACCTCTATAGTTCGAAGGAGATGCCTTTTCATAGAACGGAATTCGGCCCGCGTTCATATCTGGTAAGAGCGATTGACGCCTCGTTGAGACAATTGAACGGTGAAAGGTAAAAGTTGTCGTTAACACCTGTCAGTGGTGTTCGATTCTGTTTTGTTTGAATGAAGGATTGTGCGCTCTATCCTTTTCAAAAACATGTCTTTTTGGTACTGCATGATGGGTGTTACTCGTGTTGAATCGTAGATTGTTTTGTTAAAATACCATTTTTACTTGCGACATATAGGAACTATATGGCAAGTTTTGCATTCGTGCAAAATTTCGAACTCGAGATTTTAATCAAACATGATATTACGATGTTAGAGAAGTCGAAAAAAGTGGGTCCCGCGATTCCGTCCGGTCGGTTTTGTCTGTCTGTCCACGCTCCTACAGCCTAAACCATTGGGTCGATTGAGTTCAAACTTGGAAGTTAAGGTTTTGAGCAGATTCGCGTTAGGCGTTTTTTTCATTTTTTTTTTAAGATCAAAACTAACAGTGGCCACCATACAATTTTTTTGGTCAAAAAACGAAGATTCGAACTTTCTCAAAAACAAACCGATAGATTTTCTTTAAATTTTCTCTAAAATTTTATTTTTTAACTTGGCTTCTTTTAATAAGAAAAACAAATTTTTCTATTGCTCAGGAAAGGTACCGTTCATAGAACCGTTATTTTGTTTTTTAATTTTCTCAGTAACTTATGAACCGATTTCAATAATTTTTTTTCTGAATGAGCTCTTATATTGCTTCAACAATATTTGGTTATAAAAAGTGCAATTTTGTATTGTTTGGATTTTTAAAAAAATATTGAATTTTATTTTTTTTAAATTCGATATCTCAAAAACGGGTCAACAATTTTTTACGAAATTCAAACGTATAGCGTATATTAACAATCTCTAAACAACTGCGTACCAAAAATATTTTTAGAACAAAATTTAAAAATTTTATATATAAAAAATTAATTTAAAAAAAAACCGCTCTAACGATTTTCAAAAAAAAAATTAGAAATTTCAAATGTTTTTTGATTTATAAAATGGCATTTAAATTTTTGAAGACAAACTTATTTTTCGGGCGAAATTTTGAATCTTTAAATAGTTTTTTTTTTTAAATATTTTAACTGTGCATGAGCCCGAAAGAGCGCATTATTTTGACAAAATTGTGAATACATTCCTAGTTTTTATCTAAATTAGTGCATTTTGTACATATTTATGTATTTTTATAACTAAAATTATTGAAAATACCAACGATATGGCCGCCCATGTAGCGCAACTGTATCGGATACGATATATTTAATAAACAATCTATTTTAAAGTGTCTATCAAGAAGTAATATATTGGTAACTTTGTATAGATGTGTTATTTTAAAAAAATATTCTTTACGAATATGATTTTCTTTCCTTCGCCTATATAAAAGTATAAATACCTACTTAGTACAAGTTAAAGAAACGGGCCAGAAAGAGTATATGTATTTACTATTAGAATCACTTTTTCAACGTATACACATTATACCTATTTATAAAGGCATTACGTACAACTTCTACAACTACTGCTGACGTGTCACTTCATTACTAAAATCCAAAACGCACAAAAGCCTGACTGTAAACAACACATGAATAGCAATTTCTTGTACCTGTTCGTATGCTTGTTATTTTTTTAAACTTTAATAAAATATAAACATAAAATAAAACTCCATGTTAGCGCTGAAAACTTATAGTAAAGAAGGAATGTAGTATGTACCTTTTAGCTACCAATAACATTCCTTCATTATCATCATAAACATGTCCTTATCTATCTATCTGCATAAAGCTAAGCACGCCAAGTGAACTATTCTATGGTCGTTTTAGACATCTACCTGCTACCTAACTACACAACCAATAGGCGATCGTCATGCCTCTTTCCTATCTTATTTATTTTCCATCCTGGTTCTTCTAATATGAAATTACAATAAAGCTATCTAAAGGAAAAAAGCTTTGAAGGAACAAGTTGAATCTATATGAATCGCATCGTAGCTTTATACATAATACAATCCATTTTTCATATACAAGATCGTACACAAGTAAAAGCAGACTTATGAATGTAAATAAAAACAAATATCGGTAAAAGATCCTAAACAGCTGACGTAAGCAAGCAAAAGATTGTTTCATCCCCTTATTAGATACAATATTAAGCCATTTTGTTTTACTTTTACGTTTTTATATAAAGTGCATTGATATAAAAAAACAAAAACAAATTCATCAAACTTCATATAGAAGCTCTTTTATGTGAAACATTATACAAAGATAGACTCAAATAGAATGAAGGAAATTGTGTAGACTTTTTGGGTCGTAAATTAATTATCTCCCTTATTCTGCTGGCTGCTTATGGGAATAGAAATAATAATTTTCTCTCGCTCCCTCTGAATTTCTCCACTTTCAATACAAACGCCACGAAACCAACGACTCGCATCTGGTCGCCCTAAAAGTTTCTGCTCATGAGAGTACTATGGTTTTCATATACAATCGTGCGGTTTTTTTTTTGACAAATTAAATGGCATTTATATCTTCGAAGACAAACTTATTTTACAGGTATATTTTTAAATCTTATATAAGTACTTTTTTAAACAGACTCTTAACATACAGGAGCAAGTTCGTGCGACCCAGTCGTGCATTTTATTTATTTGGTTTTCTAAAAACAACTGTTGGTGATATTGTAAACCCAGTGCAGAATCCGTACGTAAGAATGGGTCTTATTAATGTTTTATTTTGCAAGAATTTCGAATTAAATAGTATTTTCAATGAACCAGCTGCCATGTTTGCCTTTTTTATAACCATCCTACCATGTTTATTAAAGAGGAATCGGTTTTGAAAATTGATGCCAAGATACTCTGTTTCGAACGTAACGGTATTTCAAAATTATGTATTGTAAAGTGAAGGGGTTTACTCTCTTTAACTGCAAGATAATGTCCTTTTCAGCTCGCATTTCTAAAATAAGTCAATCCACATTTTCTAGCGTTAATTTTTAGTCTCCATTTCTAAAAATAATTTTCCACAAGTGGTAGTCATTGCTTTATTTTGTTAAGGGTTAAGGTTGGTCTAACATCACTTGCGAATATTATTGAGTCATGAGCATAGTGAATAGAATCCGGTTTATCTGATGTGGGGTATGAAAGAAGGAAATCTTGCAAAAAAGATATTAAACAAAAGTGGGCCTAAAACAGACCCTTGAGAAACGCCTGTATTAACGGGGAAAAAGAGGTGTGTTCAAAAAATATGTAATTTTATATATTGCAGAAGTTCTGTCAGTGAAAAAGTTTAATATCAACTTAATGAGCCAATTTGGAAAATTCAGTTGAACGAGTTTAAAAATTAGACCAAAGTGCTAAATCGAATAGATAGTTTTTTCAAGGTCAATATCTAAGCACACTGTACACGTTTTATTCTTAAGACTATGAACTAATTTATCTTGGAAAAGAAGCAATGCATGTTCAGTGCAGTTGCCTTTTTTAAAACCGAATTGTTTTCTGGGAATGATGTTTTCATCTTCACAGAACGTGTTTAAGGGATAAGATAGCATCCAATCGAAAAGCTTAAAGGAATAATTAGTGGAGTAAATGCACTTAAGTGGAGTAAATGCACTTAACTTGGACTAAGTGTCGACAAGTTCTTGTACGTTGTATAGAAGATTCTGTTTGCGCCCCGTGACTCAGTAAATTTCTTTAAAAGCATAAGGTGAAGGCGTAATTTTACTCACTCTAGATTTAAAGGAATTATTAAGATTGAGGTTTACATTTCCCTTAATAATTTAAATTATGCCTTGAATTTTTGACTGGAGCTCCAAATATTCAGTATTCACTCTATTGACATAACGATGGTAAAGTCCTTTGAGTTGTCTAAGCCATAATTTACGTAGATCAATAAGTTTCCTTGTAAGTTCTGAAATACATTTAAATTTATAGTTATTCATGTTTATTAGTTGAGAGTGACCATCAACTCTTGATATTATTGTTTAGAGTGTTGATAATCGAGCTTATCTCAGAATTTGATACGTTTTGCTCGTTTGGCAGAATGAAACCAAAATCTTTGGGTAATGCGATGAACCCGGTCAAAATGTCCGTAGCGACTTTATTTTAATTCCAATGCAGCAGAACTGTTTTACAAACACATGGTTGTTAATGTTGTAGAACTTTTGGTTTTTGAGCTATAGCAGAGCATGTACAGAGAAGTTGAAGCACTGTTACTTGCTCTTCCTCGTCCATACAGCTTCTGCAAAAGTCATTTGACAATACACCTAACTGCGTGTCGTGCTCTCCTACAAGGCAGTGCATGGTTGGCAGTTCTGACACCTATTATCCGAGCTTATCAAGAACCTTACGCGCTTTAAATCTTGAGTAGTCAAAATATTCCGTGAGACCTGGCAGGTGTTGATCTTCTTCCTTATGATGGTTTTCTTAATTGCTTCTTGTCTCAGTAAAAGCCTAAACGGAGCGATTGGTACGACAGTATTAGCTAAACTTGACAGGATGGGCATTATTGTACTATATTTAGTGAGTTCGTCTGCTTTCTTGGCTGTTATAGAGTTTGTAGGGAGAGAGTCCAAAAAATTAATAGCAGCCTAACTGATATCACATTTTTTTAAGCCAGGATAAGACTTCTTTTACCGCTATAAGTTCTGCCTGGAATACGCCACAGTAATTGGGAAGGTGGAATTAAAATAAATTAAATTGGGTGGCGCGATAGTCCGTTGGGAACCAGGGCCTAGTGACTTACAACTCTCAACCATTCCTGTGTGCGATTACTGTTGTCAGGAATGGAGGGGACCTACTGTTTATATGCCGAATCGAATGGCTAATTTGAGAAAGCACTTTTTCATGACAAGAATTACTCTTGAAGGATTTGTCAATTCCTCGCAAGAGGCAGTACCCCCGAAAATGAATTTTTTTTTAAATTAAGGTGACACAGGTATCGATTGAACCTAAGACCCCTTTCTTGACAGTCCAACGCACTAACCATCATGCCACAGATACTACTGGAAAGGTGGAATGAGAGACTTAATTTTAATCGTTCAGAGTACACGCCTCTGCAAACGCCCTCATTGATTTTTGATCTTTCTGTATAGAATTGGATTGACTTTGTCCTTTCCTACCAGAAAGATTTGAAAAGTATAGAAATCTGGAATTTTCTATTGAACTGTAGTTGAGTGATAGGCTGTGTACTTTGTAATGGATTTTAAATAATTAAGAATTATGGAGTGACAATGCTGTTATAAGTCCCAAGGTGTCACATTATGAAGAGTATCCAATGCCACATACGGGGTCGTATGAAGTGATCTACTGATACATCGGCAAGCTCAAGATACTTACAAACCTTACAACAGAATCGGTCTGATTACCGATATGTATAACCAATGAAGAATTCGGGGTTACAAGCTCGATTTATTCCCGATGGTCTTCTTGCAGAAAGACGACTTACAGCAGATTTCTTGAGTTCTTTCTTGTAGATTACGTTGGCAATTTGTATTTTTTGTCTGAAATGGGACCCATATATTTAGCTTCAAAGCAATGTCATCCGCATTAGTAATATCTCTAAAACCCTACAAATCATCCAGACTAGTCAGAATGTGATAACAGACTGCCTTGAGACGTACTTCTGCTGACAATTCTTCTAGCAGAAAAGTACCCTAGACCCTTCCCTTTCCCGACGTTTCAAGGTACCAAGATTCGAAGTAAAAAAAAATCATAGCTCAAGAACCAGTAGATTTATCGATTAAAAAACCTCAACAAATATTTACAAAAGTTCGTAAAAACTGTTTTTCGACTCAAATATCTTTTCAAAAACATGAGATATTTGCTTTTAACTTATTTTATCTTTTAAAAAATATTGATTAGGAAATGCTACTAAAATTGGTAAAAATTAGTATTTTACTAAAAATCTATTTAACAAAACTAGATTTTCGAATAAACTATTTCATTATATGAAAAATATTGGTGGTAGTTTTTTAATTTCTAAGAATAAATCAACTTACAACTTTTTTAACCCAACAAGACAACCTACAAACTTTTAAGCAAGACAAAACGATTAACGGGATGGGAAGTTATCAGTGTGGGTCGCATGCAAGCCTCTTTTTTAAGCTTTTTATTCTGCTGGTCAGCATTTTATGAATGGAATTTCTAAGCGATTTTTCTATGTTCAGAGAATGTAAGTACCGATGTTATTGCATAGAACTTATTTAGTCGTTGCAAAAATCTAAAGCTTTCTAGTTAACTTCGTCTATACAGGCTTTACTGTTAGCAAATATACCTATAAAATCCAAAATCTGAATCCACAAAGGCAATATTTTACCCTAATTCATTGAACAAACATAAGCCGCAAATTTTACATGTTTCTCGCGTGTGCAAATACACAACAAAACAATTCCTGTTTATTTATAAACCTCAATAATATTTTTTTATTTATGGCAAGGATATGTACATTTGGCATTTACTATATTTTTAAACGCACTATACGCAGGCATATATGTATGTATGTGTAATAACAACGAATACATTACCAATTTGAATCCCACTTGAGAATTCCCTTCTCAAATAAAATCAAACAGAACCACTTAACCAAGTTTACTCCAATTTAAAACTCAAGTCAATTCAAACTTTTTCTTCGGAAAAAAAAGAAAATAGAAATTAAAAAACAAAACTTTCACTAGAAAAATGCAATGCAGTTTCTTATGCGAGTAAATTTTCATTCCCTATCAAGTGGACTGCACGATTAAGCGTAAAATACAGCCACGGCTGCTGCATGCGAATTCTGGGGCTGGGACTGGGCCTGGCTGTACAGAACTCTGTAGTACACGAGTATAACGCAAGCAAATTGAAGTTTTAGTTTTTTAAGCGATATCCATCCAGGGAAATCAGAAAACAGGCCTTTCTCAAGCTCAAGCTCAACAAAAATCCAAAACCAACATCAGCAACAGCAAAAGCAAAAGCAACCTACTAAAGGATGAAAATCAAAACGTACAAGGACTTTAGTTTGCTGGTGCGAAAGTATATGAATCTGATGGCTAGGTCATGGGAGGAAGCCGTCATCCTTCTAGTCCTCGTTCTCGTCCTCATTCTCGTCCTCATTCTCGTCCTCATTCTCGTCCTCATTCTCGTTCTTCCTTCCTTCCCGTCGCATCATCAAAGTTTTAGAAAACGCAAAATAGTAGATTCAAAAACACAAGAACAAAATCAGAAATAAAAAAAAAAACAAAATGGAAAACTCAATTGGCTATACGAGTTTATAGGAATATACTCTCATCTCATCGTAGGGTTTCATTCGAGATTCCTGATGCCTGCGTTAGTGTTCCTATTCCTATTCCTACCTCAAGCTCACTCCATTACGTGCATTGTGCATATTCCTCCAGAAAACATTACCATCATGGTTGCTTTTTTCTTTCCGTTTTTGTGTGTTTTGGTTGGTTTTTCCTTTTCTATATTTTTTGGACAGAAAGCAAAAATCCAAAACGGAAGAGAGATATTCCGCAAAGTAGCGAAACAAAGATAGATCATTGCAGGGCAGTACCGACATTGTCAAAGTAAAAATAATTTATTGAACTTTTGTGGAACTAAGGCACTGCACATGACTACTACTGCCAGTTGAGTTGAAAACGTCTCTTTCAGTCCTCTTTTCCTGGCAAATGTACACCAGGACATTTTCAATATAAATTCACATAATATGGGGATAGAAATGGAGGAAGAGTTGGTGGAGCTGTGATGCGAAGCAGCAAGAATCAAAAGGGGATGCAAGGAGCCAAGGAAGCAGGAGCCACCATTGCATAATGGCCACATAATGTTGTATTTATGATTTGCTCTAACTCTGTTCTGTGTGATGTTGATGCTGAGGCTGAGGCTGATGCTTATGCCGATGCTGGTCCTTCTGCCCTGGCTGATGATAGTGAGCTTGCTTTCAGCCGCCTTAGCCTCGAAAACGAATGCAAACATTTTACGGTTACCAATTTAGTGCAGTTTGCAATTTGAATTAGCATAATTTTTATTCCAAAAACGCTACAATGAATATTAATCTCATATTAAGTATGATTTGAAGGCATCATTGAAAAAAATTGACAGTGATTATTTTACATTTCCGTTAGAATTTATTGATTTTATGAGTGATGACCATTCTAGAGAACCATTTAACCTAACAAACGTTCTGCCTTAACTCGTTCTTAGAATCTACTTCACATCTTATTTTGCATGTTTTTTAAAAAGCCAATCCTCCAATCAATAATAAATATTAGCAGAGTTCCGTTTAATTTTGAAAATATGTCTGTTGGAGAAACTACTAACTTTTGTACGCTTCGTACCGATTGTAGAGTTTCTTCGTCAGTATCTTTTGGGTATAATCTTAGAATTCAATAGCGCTGCGAAACCAAATAACCAAAGACCTATTTTGGGTATTTTCCTAATTTTTGACCATTGAAAATAAATTTTAAATAAATGATGCGTTCACTCCGGTCTCTGATGGTCTCTCTTATATTCCTCTTCTGTTTCAGCTTCTTTACCAAAAATGTTTCCTTTTCTCAAGGAACAATTCCTAAAACATGGAAAACATCTTTCGTAGCACCAATTGGCAAAAAGAGACCGAAAAGAGAGTTGAAAAATTATCGATCAATTGCTAAACTTTATCATAACCCATTTGTGAAACCATTTTGTATCTCCCCCTCTAGGTCTCTAATTACCCGAGAACAGCACGGGTTCTTTAAAAAATAGCTCTTTCAACAAAATCCTTGTAGCACTTGAAATGGAAATGAGTTAGAAAACGGGAATACAGTTCATAATGGTATCCACTGACTTCAACAAAGCTTTTGGCAACATTTCTCTTAATCTTATAGTCTTTATGTTTTGAAAACTTTTTTCTAAAATGGATTACTTTTTTAATTTTAAAATTGTAAAAAGTAATTGTATTGTGTTGGATTTAAATCGGCAACGTTGAAATCCTATTCCGCTGTCTCCCAAGTAGTCATTTAAGCCATCTTCCAATCACCCTTTCAATAAATGACATTAACAAAGTCATTAAAAATATTTGTACGATAACGATAAGGAAGTTTGCAAAACCATTGAAACAGATGAAGACATACCTATCCTTTAAACAAAACTCGACAGTTTCTCATGAAGCTAACTCTGTATTAAGTTTTACTAAAAGATGGTAAAAATAATAGTCTAACCCTTACGTGATAAGATTGCTTTACATGACGTTTGTTCGATCTCTTCTTAAATATGCGTCTCAAATTTGGTTTTGCCCGATTTCAACTATTAAACCTTAACTCAATTCAGTTACGTTGTGAAATTGCTGACATTGTTTTCATATATCAGCTTCTTTCTCGTCCAGTTCACTGCTCCGCTCTCTATAACTCGATTTCTTTCAACAACTGAGACACCTAAGAGCCTTTCATTTTTTAAAAATGTCTCTTTGAGTTCCGCTTATTGGTGTTAAACATTGGATTTGAAGTATCTTAACTTAAATTTAAATAAAGTTCACTAAAGGCAGCAGAACAATAGTATTGTTAGCTCCAAGCAGAGCTGTACATTTCCAAGCACCAGTACAAGTACCGAGTACTGGTTCTATTACTTGAAAAAATCAAGAACCTGATACTTATATACCAGTACTTTTTCAAGTACTTGCTTCAAGAACTTTTACTGGGTAATGTTATACTTTCAAGTACTTCTTAAATATTTTGAATTGGTATTGTGATACTTCCAAGAACATTTGTAAGTACTTTTCATATTGTTGTTAATTACTTTAGAACTCTTCCTCCAAGGTAGTTGAACAATTGAACCTCTTCAACTAGGGTATTTTATAAAATAATACTTAAATGTGTTGAAAGGCTTGTATTTAACAAGCCTACTGCTTTCACTGCAAAAACAAATCAGTTAAAAATGTCAAACGTTTGTTAATTTTTTTGAATATTTGCAAAATTTTCTTGGGCATGATTCGTTTGCAGAAAAATTAAGAAAATAAAAGCTGTCCATTAGCGACATAATCAGCCACATACTTTTCTAACGGTTGACAGATTTTGGCAGAAAGTCTTACAAATAAGTTGACGGATATTAAGCTTATCCGATTTCGTGTTCATATAGATACATATATCAGCAATTTTCTGGAACATTAAAGAACTACGAATTACAACCATGAATAACAATTAAATTCAGGGCAATATTAAACGAAAATATTGTGAGTTGACATTTTAAGATCTGACAATAGTTTTTACTTACATTAAGGAATACGCAATAATATAATTAGGTTCATTTTAAACTATTTAAACAAGTTGTGATGAAATATGAAAAAAGTTGCCACCTTGGAATAAGTTAATTTCGTGCCTACATATTAGGAATTGGAATTATAATCACTGCGTCATTAATCGGCAAGATTGTGGCTATTGCTGCAAGATAAAAAAAATTGGATGTAGATCAAGACTTGAAAAAATAGGCTACCTACTGCCATAAATATAGTTAGAAGAACTAGCAACTTTCAAAAACAAATTTATGATTTTTTGAATTTTTCCAGAAACTAAACACGATGCCGTAGTGATTACAGAAAATTGCAGTCTTTGCAAGAAAATTGCAGCCTTTGCAAGAACTCTAAGAACTCCTTCGGAGAGTCGATTTAAATCACTCCCTGTTTTTGACAAAAGTAGATCTCATTGTTTTTTTTTTTAAGTCGTAGTCCCATAAAGTTTTGCTATACTACCAGCGGGACCTCTTTGGCAGACAAATCAAGTAGTAGTAGTAGTTTCATTATTTCATAAAAAAAATATTTTCAAAAAGGTCTATGACCGCTCATTTTACAATTCAGAAATTTGATAATTATATCTTACAACTGAAACATTATTATTATATAGTAAATAGTTAAGAAGAAAATCGAAAGATAATACGAAAAAAACCTTAATTCAAAAACTTACATACAAAAAAGTTTCAGAATAAGTAAATAAACCAGAAAAAGTAAATTTAATTTACACAAAACATTAGAGAATAGTAATAAATAAATAAAGTGTAGAAACATATTGTATAAGCAAAATAAATAAATATTTAAAAAAGATGGCAAATAAATAAATGACAAATTAAATAGCTAAACAACCAAATAATTGAATATAAACATAACCAAGAATAAATAACTAAAATAACACATAGTAAAATCAAAAAAATAAACAAATAAATGAATGAATACATATATAAATAAAAATGAATAAAAATAAAAAATAATAAATAAATTAACACATAAGTAAACTAACAAATAAGTAAATTAATAATGAATTATTAAACAATAAATAAATTAGCACATAAATAAATTTGCAATATTTGAATTCAAAAACAAATTAATCAACAAATAAATAAATTAACACAAAAATTATAAAACAATTAAAGAAATTAACAAAAAAAATAAAAAATAATTAACATAAACCAAAAAAGAAAAGAAAAACAACGCAATAGTCTTACTTAAAATATATCACAGATTATGCAGGAAGTTGGGTTATGAAAAAATTCTCAAAACATTCACAGCTGATATTAAAATTATTTATAAGCTTACAAATTCTATCAGATATCAGTTCAATATTCGCTTTTCTGTGGAGGCTTAAGTTTGAATAATGCCAAGAAAGGTTTATCATCATTTTTAAAACCTTGTTTTGGGATACCTGCAACTTCTTTAAATGGCATCTGGAAGCGTTAACCCCATACTTGACACCCATATTACAGTATTTCTTGGAATATAACCTTGTGAATGATAATCTTATTTTCATTTGTGAGTTGAGATTGTCGGTTAATAAAAGGGTAAAGCATCTTGATAGCAATATTCTTTTTTTTAACAGTATTTTGAATATGTTGATTAATAGTTAGTTTTAATTTGGGATGAATACCTAGGTACCTAACACACTGCTCCCATTCAATTGTGGTACCACTTACATGTAGCTGATTGCTGGAAAGATAACAAGGTTTTCTTTTTCGTGAAAAAAAGATGGCTTGCGTTTTCCCAACATTCAGCTTTATTTTCCATTTTGTATAATATTTTTCAAGTACTTCGATCGCATGTTTACGATTTGTCTTAATGTTGAGAGAAAATTCATTCGGAATCAAAAGTCTTTTCCATGTCTGACAATACCATGCCCGTTGATTGACCACACGGGAACAATGGTCTAGAACATGATTGAAAATTCGTTAAATCTAGTGAGATGTGCTGTGAGATCTACGGAAGTCAAATTGTATATCGGGGAGAATGTTTTTATCTGAAAAAACTATTAAAATATATTGTTTCAATATTTTTTAAAAAACTTTACTTATGTTGCTCAGTAAACTGATTGGTCTGTAGCTTTCAGGATTATCTGGAGCTTTTCCAGCCTTAAGCACTTTGACAACCATTGATTTTTTCCAACATTGCATTTATTATGAATGTTAAATACTTAATTCCAACGCAAGGCAGTTGTTTTAAATAACTATGTTTTTACCTATAGGGCCGAAACAAAGACTGTACAGTACACGAAGTAGTTAGGTTGTCTAGAAAGAAAGGTGACGTTGATTTATTGTATGTTTACAATGTTCTTAAAATCGTTAATAGGAATATTTTTCGGTAGACTTTTGATTCACAGAAATAAACAATTTCTCTTTAAATATACTTGAACAATTTTGTCTTATAAAAACCTTTGAATCAAAGTTTCAAAATTTTATAAAAACCTTTGAATCAAAGTTTCAAAATTTAAAATCCTAAATTAAGACACTCTTGTAAAAAAAAAAATGCAATCTTCCGGGAACGCAATCAATTTAGTGTTAATAAATAAATTCAGTAGCGCAACAGCCCGTAGAGAACCATGGTCTAGAGACTTACAACCATTCAACCATTCCTGTGTGCAAGTACTGGTGTCAGGGATGGAGGGGACCTACAGTTTATATGCCGAAGGGCTAATTTAAGAAAACAGTTTTTCATGACAAGAATTACATTTGGAGAAATTGTCAATTCCTCTCAAGAGCCAATACCAGTGAATACAATTTTAGGTGGCACAGGCAGGGATCGAACCCAAGACCTTTCACATGACAGTCCAACGCACTAACCAACATGCCATGGGTACTTGATTGATTTTACCTAAAAATTAAATCTTTAAATTTTCTAATCACCAATAATTGGACCTTAAAAAATTGCAATCATTTTTTTCCCAATCATTTGAAGCTTTTTAAAGTTTTTAAAATATTTGCGTTCATTGTGAGTCTTAATATTTTAAGGCAGGAAAGGCTGTTAATTTTGTTGAAGTCTTTGCATGGTTTAAGGACTCTGCATTCGTATCCCAATTTTCAATGTCAAACCCAGATCTTAGATGAGGACATACACAAAACGACTAAAATAAAAAAATAGAAAATGTTTTATCAAATTTCACTTAAGATTACATTAAAATGCAAAGACTTCAAAAACATACAAAGATTTTTAAAGAATGCTTGAAGATCCAAATAATTGAATGCCTTCAAATGATTGCATATTTTCAAGGCCAAATTAATGATGATTTAAAATTTTGAAGTTCCAATCCCTAAAAAGATTCAATGAATGTAATTTTTTTTTGAGTCATAAAATATTGTATTTTTCTTAAAGCCTGTCTCAGGCAATTTAACAGGACTCAAGGGTCATGCATGAATTAAAATTAATTTATAAAAGGAAAGGCTCGAGTTATAATTCCAAAATTTGACACTGTAAGTTCGTCCTTTTGGTGTTGGTAATATTTTCATCAGACAAAATTAAGGCTCCAGGATTCTTATTCAATTTTATACTCGTGTCAAGAAAGTGGCAACCATAACCGTTATTGAATGAAATATCTGAATATACCAATACGATTGCGAATATACAAAAACCAATACGAATATATACACGAATCCGATTCTCTTTATAAGTTTTGTGTTTCGAAAATTTTATTTTTGTCTGTCAGTCGCCAGAATATGGCAAGATAAAGGCTTTGTCCGGATTTTGTGTACATTTTAGGTTAACTTTCTATCAATTTTAGATTTCCGATTGAGAGTCTTTTTTAACACAAATAGAGAATCAAAAAAGAAAAACTAAGTAGAAACTGTAAAAAAGAGTAAATAAGACGAAAAGAAAAGAATATAAAATCCTCAAGGGTTGCCCCGGAATCGTTCGCTGGATGGATGCATTGTAGAGGAATAGAGTTTATTTTTCTGTACGTTTTGTCTTTGCTTTTCTATATAAGAAAGATTCATATATAGATAGAAACGTTCGAATGTCTAGTACCAGCTTGAGTATCCTTTCACTGGACGGTCCATTGATTCTTTTACTTGTGTGTGCACAGGACGTCGAAAGCCTTGTTAAAGGACGTGTTGGTCGTTCTCGTTGGTTCTTATATATCTTTATAAACCTAGAATCCTAGAATGGAGGAATACTTGGTGGGGTTGAAGGAAAGCTGATGCAGAAAATTTTAACAGTACAATACAAACTGCGATATCATAGCAAGACTAGCAAGACCATCAGGGATGAGATGGAATGGTGGACGAGGAGGTCTTCTAGGGAGGGGACAGATCTGATGGGTAGAAGATGAAGTAAAATTTCATATCGTGCAGTGGTTAGAGTCCAGGATAATGTGCCTTAGTTTTCCCACAGAAGATGAGTATCGAGAGTATACAATATATAGTTGGAAATACATTCTGTCCTGTTCTGTTCAGTCCTGGTGTTCTGGTAGCATTGATAAAGATTCGTATTTCCGACGAAACTTTTTAACAAGCTTGAAGTGTTTCTGTCGAGTGGGTAAGTAGCTTTGATATTCACTTCTGGCATCACCATCAGAAGAGGGTTAGGTTGGTTAGGCTGATGGTGATGGTAAGATGGTTTGCCTTCCTTCATTTTCATTGCCTTGATGGTTGGCGCAGCGCGGCGCGGTGGCGTTCTCACAAAAGTCCATGACCAAGCCTTAGCCCATGTCTTGTCTATATAACCCTCTGGAATTATTTATGAACTTTCGTTCGGGGAAGTGTCCGGCGAAAAATGTGTGTTTTCTTTTTCTTCCTTTTTCTGTTCATCCTTCGTTCTAACATTTATTCATTCGGTCGGTCGTACAGTGTTTGAGTCGGTCCGAGCCGAGGCGAGTGTAAAACTGCCTTGCATAGCACTATAAGATAATGGACAATAAGGGATGGACAGATTTCTGGGTCAAGATACTGTCATTTGACAAAATGGGCGAAACATTGAAGTCTCAAAAAAAAAAGAACCTTAAAGAAACACAAGAAAATAACTGTACTAGAATAACTTTTCTTTGAAGGCTACAAGTTTGGATGAATGTTTGAAACATAAAAGAATGATAAGTAGGAAGATATGTCATAGCATATTGAAATATTCATATAACGTTTTTTTTTTTTATTCCATTCATGTCAGAGTTATATGTCTTATACTCGTCGTATATCCTTGTGGTTGAAGGGAGGATTGGAATAGGCTGTAGTGAAGGGATGGTGACGAAGTAGAACAGGGTTAGAGCATAGAACTGACTGTCATAAGTCAATCGAGTATTGGTCATTAAATTTCCATTGTTATTTATTATAATCGGATTAGCTAAATGAATTAATGATATATACTTTTATGCACGTATACAGTTTGGGTATTAGAAATATTTACACTCGATTAGGTGTATATATGTATTTCGATACGTGAATAGAATGCATTAGTATATAAATGTTATAGAAATGTGCCTCCATGATTGATTCAAAATGCTAAAAACAAATCAAGTGAATTTTCCATTTATGTATTGTACATAATACTTATATAAAGATAATTAAAGGGTTTTTGTTAAAAGACAATTGAACCGTTAAGAATGAAAGGAGTTATAATTTTAAATTGTAAGTGTGTGCGTGGTTTTGTTTTAGTCATGGTTTTGGCGACTCTACGATTCTGTGTGGTGTAATTACACTGGTCGACAATGTTGTGTTCCTGGCAATAACATTGCACTTAACGTTTAAGTTTGTATGGCCTTAATTCCAATCCAATTTCACGTTACTCTATCTCACCAGATTTTTGAGATATTACTTTTTGAAATCCGACAAAAGCAACGTGAATGGGGCTTTTTTAGAATATGAAAATAACGATAAGAATGGCTATTTTAAAATTTAAACATATTGTTAAAATTAAAGTTCGGATTCAAACCATGAGAGCATTAAGCTCAATCGTTGCCCGATCACTTTCCATTAGTAGTTGAATTAAAAACTAGCTTAATAGAGCAAGAAAATAAAACGGTTTTAAAGCTGACACCAAAACTAAATTGGGAAGAAGACAGAGCGCACTAGTAACCTGGAACGGAATCTTCCAACGGTGCCTCAAATTTCAATAGGTGGAATCGCGGAATCAAGAAAATACTAGGGAAAAACTCTTAAAAGTAAAGAAAAATGGTTTGACGTGCATAGATTAAGAAAAAGCACCCAAATGATCAATCGGATGGCTAAAAGCTTTTAGAAAATTCAGTTGCGATTCCTTTAAAAAAAGGTAGCAAACGCAGAATTCAAAGAAATATGCAAAGAAAAGAAAAATTAATGAAACTGAGGCTCTTATGTTATATTTATAATTTATTATTGTTATACATAAATATTATATTGCCCTTCTGGCAACTCCTAAAATACTTAAGTATATAATATGTAATAATATAAATATGTATGTATGGTATATCATATTAAAAATGAATAAAAGAGAACATAACGAAATCTAACCTCGTCTTTGATCGACGTATAGAACACTTAGACTTACAAGCTGCAAGGATTCTAAGGAATTCTAGATGGCGAGCATCAAATTAAACGGAGGAAAACCAAAAATCAGTTTGAAACGAAATATCGATGTATTGTATAATCACTTCAAGTTACTTTTGAACCCAGAAAGTCTTACCCTTCCTATCCAATACGCTAAACCTTCGTACTCGAACAATATTTTGGATAGTGTCATAACTCATGACGAAGTTAAAACCGTATTAGTGAAATTGAAGGACGAAAAACCTTTAGGACCTGATGGTATACCACTGGAATTCTTTCATAATGGAACTGAAAGGCTAACTTAAAATTTAACATCGGCTTTCAATACAATTTTGGATACTGGACTTGAATACTACCAGATCAGTTAAAAAATTCCTTAATTTTGTCCATACATAAGAAAGGCAACATTTATGATCCATACAACTACCGTGGGATATCCTTCCTCAACGCCACCTACAAATATTCGCATCATTATTAAATAACCCATTGAACCGTTGGATTCATGATAATAAGTTGTTTGGGGAATTTCAGGCAGGTTTTAAAATTGGGTACTAGACTATCGACAATAGTTTTGTATTGCATATCATGGCGGCAACCTCTATTGAAGGAAAAAAATAAGCTCTACGTATTTTTTGTCGATTTCAAGGCAACTTTTGATACCGTTAAACGCCGATCACTATTCTTCAAGCTTTACAGTTAGGGGATGCCAAACAGATTTGGGCAGGTATGAGAAAGCATCTATGACAAAAATAAGGCAGCGGCATGGAATGGCGCCGAAAAGTCGGAGAGTTTCGAAGAAGCAAGGATGCAATTTAAGCCCAAATCTTTGTGCTTTGTTCATAGAGGACTCATTAAAGCCTTTTTTTGCAGATGACGTTATAATGTTTGCTTAAATCCGACTAAAAGTGTATTGACGGTTATGGAATCTGAAAGTCAATTTCAGCAAATCCAAGGTGATTATATTCCGGAATGGTTCTGGTAGAACCGCCAGGAATAAGAAATGGCACTATAACAGAGAACCAGTCGAGACTGTGAAAGCCTACAAATATCTAGGATTTACCATAACCTGCAATCTTAATATGGAAACACACCTTAAAAAAAAGCTTATTAAATCTAAAAGTGCAATATCCGCAACATGGAAGAAATGCTTTTCAAATAAGTGTTTAATATAAGGACTTTACTGAGTAGCGGAATCTATTGTGATATATGCAGCACAGGTATGCAGACGGAAGAAGTTTGAAACGGTTGAAAAACTTCAGAGGTTCTTCATTAAAAGATGCTTTCGTTTACCGAAAAACACCCCAAACTATTTGATCTCAATTGAGACAGGACTATCACCGTTCTTCATCAAAACTTTTAAATGTCATGTTGATTATATCAAATAAGTTTGTAACATGCTAGAAAAAAATTCAGGCATTGAAAACAATTGAGATACGAAGCTAAAAGACCATGTTGCCTACTGTTGAACGGACTTTCGAAAAGTTGATGAAAATGGTCAATACTGCGACGACGACCTCCGGAATCTTATTGCAATTTTCAAAATGAGAGGAGAAATGATAAGTCTTAATTATATACCACATCGGGAGGATCTGCCTATATACTGCAGCCTTTGAACCTTAAGAGTAAGGGAAGATGTAATCCATTTCATAGGAAAATGTTCAATTTTAAAACTGGAGTCATCTAGCTAATAACCGATCTAGATAAAGAAGTTTGTTGGGTGAGGGCACAGCACTGTATCGCCATTTTAAGTTAGTAAGACGTATACGAGGTATATCAATGTTATTAAATTCTGTAAAATGGAACTAAGGTTATTCATAAATAAAACTAATAATACTGGACCAAGATGGCTTACCTGTGGAACACCAGAAAAGACTTAAAAATTTCTTGAACTATTATTTTTAAAAACAATACTGTATATAACAGTGTAATTATCTTGTGAATAAATCAATCCATTTTCACTAATTTTCGTATAAATACATTATGACTTAGTTTGTCGAACTATTTTCATAAGAATGGAAGGCGACAGCAATTACTAGATTTACCAATCGGGATAAACAACGGATTGTCGTAAACTTTTGAAATATTTTCTAGCATAACTACTTGACAGATTGTCAAATTAATAAACCCCAAGTTAGGAAATTATTCAGAGCTAGAGGATTTATTTGAAAAATTATAATTTGATGGAAAAGAGTCTTCATAGACACTCTTAAGATATTTCTCAAACAAGTTTGATAAATATTAAGGGTCATGGCTTTTTTCATTCTTGTAAGACAAACTTGAAGGCAATCCATCAAATTTTCTTTTACAATAAACATAGGACCAGAAATTTCACGCATTGACTTTTAAATCACATTTGGTATTCGTAATAAAGTTCTTACAGTTTGATTAAATTATGAATTTATTTCTAAGCTGTAAATAGGTATTGTAATCCTAATCAATTCCTGACAAGTTACACTTCAAATAGGCCTTGGTTCTAATATTTTTAAATTCTTAACATTTCGATCAAACCTTGATGGATTCTTAATCCTTAGTTTAACCTTATATATAAAATAATTTAATGTATGCATTTAACGATTTTGAAAATTAATTGTGTGTGTTTATTTTTTGTATTTTAGAGACGAATTTCCTAAGAAGACTAGAATGGAGCTGCGTTAGGATATACGAAATCTCATATGCTCTGTAAGTATTTTTCTATTTTTTTGTTTTACAGTGAACATTTGTTCGAATTTTCTTGAAATTTAAACTAAGTTCTAACTTATCATCAGTCTTACCGATCGGAAGTAGGGTATACCACATTCTAGAGTTAGAATTAAATTTTAAAAGTTGCATTCAAAATGTTCATTAAGTATATAAAAAAGTGAAAGGGATAACGCGCCCACAATTGAAATTTCAGCTTAACGAATTTGTAAATCGAACCATGTTCTATTAAATTAAGCCCAAAATGTGTTTACAAGCCAATATATGTATGTAATTTTTATTCCAAATCAAAGTCCCAAAAGTGTTATCTCGGCTTACACCAGTCGAGAAAAATATAAAAAATTAGCTTTTTCCAATTTCCATTCAATTTTTTTGCAAACCTCAATTTTGTAACTCAATTGATCAATTGAAAATATTTAAGATTTTTGGCGATCGAAAATGCTTTGATGAAAGTTTACACCCAAATCCTATCAAACAGGCTTCAAGAGTGGGCAGAAGAAGAGCAACTAATTCCTGAATTCCAGAACGGTTTCAGAAAAGGACGAAGTTGTGCTGATAACCTCCTTATCCTAAGTGCAATCACAGATATTACTCTTGCAAAAAAGAAAGGAAGTTTTTTTTGTAGTCTTTGTTGACATTAAAGGAGCTTTCGATAGTGTGAATCACGATAAGCTATGGACCCACCTTAGATCCATTGGAGCAAGTGGGAAAATAATACATGCATTTCAAAACATATATGTGAAAACCAAAATTGCTATTAAGACAACAAGTGGCCTAACAGAGGAAGCGAATGTCACAAAGGGTGTTCTACAGGGTGATCCATCAGGGCCCTCCTATTTAACTTATATATAAATGATTTGGAAGAATTCTTAAGAATCGAGGGCCTTACAGGAATAGACATTTCGGAAACAACAAATGCTATCCTGATAGCATATGCCGACGATATTGCTGTCTTCGCTCAGTCTGAGCTTCATTTAAGAAAAACTCTGAAATCACTTGAAAAATATTTTACAGCAAAAGATATGACATTAAATACTGAAAAATCGAAGATAGTAAACTTTGCAAAAAGAAAAATATCATCATGCCCGGAAAGATTTGCATATAAAGAAGACTCAATTGAAGTTGTAGATAGCTTTGAATATCTGGGAATAACCTTGAGTCGAACTAGATCTTGGAATGAAACCATGAATGTCTTCAAAATCAAGGCAAGAGCAGCAGCAGCAGTAACCGAAAAAGCTATGAGGAGCCCTTACATGGAAATCTGGGAAGGAAGAATCAAAGTTTATAATTCAACAATTAAATCGACTTTACTATGCTGTGCGGAGATATGGGGTCTGGAAGCTGGAGACAAAATTGAAGTTATTCAAACTTCAAGTTTAAAGAAGTTGCTTGGTCTAGCTAAAAACACACAAAGCAATGTGGTTCGCTTAGAAACTGTTACACTTCCATAAGATTACGAGATAGCGAAAAGAGCTTTGCATTTCTGGGAAATACTGTTGAATACCTCTGATGAGCGCCTAATTAAAAAGTGTTACAACGAAATCTTGAGAACCCATAACAACTCCCAACGACCAAACTGGGCAACAAAATTTAAGGCCGCCTTAATGAGTAATTTTATGGATATATGGGAACAGCAAAACTTATTACCTGTTCGTCAATACTATGTAAGCATCCTTGAAGACAAGAAGAGAAGCATTATAAATGATGATTTCAGGAAGGCATCTAACTCAACTTCTTGCTGCTATTATGCTCCTTATTTAGCGAACATACAAGAACCAGAATATAAACCGGCTCCGTACCTGAATTCATCCTGCAAACCATACGTGCATAAAGTCTTAGCGCAAATTAGGTGCGCGAACATATATGCCCACAGAATAGTTTTACACGGTGATAGACATATATTTGACCCAATGAACATTTGCACATTGTGTAATACATATGAAGATGATACAATTGAACACTTCCTTTTAGGATGCCCAATTTTTAATGCAGTTAGGAACCACTTCCTATCCCCTATGAACTTAACTGACATGAATAGTATAATGAAAGTTGAAGATCAAAACGTTGCACTGAATATATATAAATATGTTAGAAACTCGCTTAACTTAAGAGCTTTTATCCTTAACGAATGATAAATCCAGGTTTCAGGTTAAGTAATAAAAGTAATTATTTTTTTATTTCCTTTATAATTGTTGCTTCATATCTTACCTTATTGTTCTGTTAGATGAATCAAAATTATATTACACTTACCTTATGAAATAATGTAATATTTACATATTGCCAATCAATTTGTAAAAGCTAAGCTTATAAACAAATAAATATATCTATCTATCTATCTACCTGCTAAATCCAAAAAAAAATTAAATTCGAAAAAAAAAACAAATGCACACCTGGATCGCACCAACTTGGTCATATTCATATTCACAGAGTCTGTTTAAAAATATTTTCTGTGTTTTAAGATTTAAAATGTACCTGCAAAAAAGTGTACTCTCAAAAATTTAAATGATATTTGATTTTTCAAAAAATAAATAAATTTTTCATTTTTTTTTTTTCGGAAATCGTTTGAATTTATTTTAAAATTAAATTTGTTTGTACAATGATGATGAAATGATTTGAGATATCGAATTTCGAAAGCAATGTTCTTATATTGTACGCGCACTCAAGCACTCAAGGGGATATGAACACCCTTATAATAATAAAACACAGTGCGAGCAAGTAGGAAGGGAGGATAGGATTAGAATGGAGATACCAATGCACATTGATTCTGAATTTCTGCACATTGTAATGAGTGGGAAATATTAAGTGTGGTAAAGCATTCCACATTCGTCAAGTGCAACTAAAGAAAGAATCTCTGTACTTTACAGTATGTCCGAAGTTGGGCTCAAGAGTAAACTGATGAATTCGTAGAAGAACGGGTTGAATTCAACTGGCTATTTCATTATAGCATTGCTTATGGAAGTAGCGATAAAATAATGGCAAACATGAAACCTTACGACGGTGCTCTAGAGATACAAAAGTTTCAGGTAGACAACGGTCACCTATCATTTTTGAAGCTTTCTTTTGAATTCTTCCAAGAGACTCAAGCACTTCTTGCATCATTGGAGAAAACCTAAACACTTAGCAGCATTTATGGCGATGTCAAAAGTTAAGGGTACTGTCATCATCAAAACAATTCAGTGGGTTAGAAGTTTCAGACCAAAGATCATTTATAAAAATAAGGAAGAGCGTCGGAGACAAAACGGAGTCCTAGGGACACCATCATTTATATTGTGGACATCAGAATTTAACCCATCTAATACTACTTAAAGAGATTCATCGATATTAAAAGCACCCATTTTCGATAAGAGAGCTTGATGCCAAACTCTAACAAATACCTTTGAAATATCAAGAGGAATAACCTTACTTTCTCCAAAGAGATAACAAAGAGATAAACCATAAGGTCACCAGTGGATCTATTGCATATTGCCGGTCATTAAGAAGCTGTCGTTCTTCAAAATATTTCTTAAGCAGAAAATCCATCAGTTTTTCCATAATTTTGGAATGAAGGGACGTAATTGTAATTGGAGGATAGTTAGATATTGAAGAAGATTCGCCTTTTTTAGGGATAGGCTGGACAAATGCTGTTTTCCATCCACTTGGAAAGAAACCTAGAATTAACAGCAAACTGTGCAAATTGGCTTTACCAATCAAACTTACAAAAAGAATATCATTAGAAACGAGCGTAGGAACTGCCAATGTCGTATTGTTTCACACATTTAAAGGGTGATTTTTTTGAGGTTAGGATTTTCATGCATTAGTATTTGACAGATCACGCGGGATTTCAGACATGGTGTCAAAGAGAAAGATGCTCAGTATGCTTTGACATTTCATCATGAATAGACTTACTAACGAGCAACACTTGCAAATCATTGAATTTTATTACCAAAATCAGTGTTCGGTTCGAAATGTGTTTCGCGCTTTACGTCCGATTTATGGTCTACATAATCGACCAAGTGAGCAAACAATTAATGCGATTGTGACCAAGTTTCGCACTCAGTTTACTTTATTGGACATTAAACCAACCACACGAATGCGTACAGTGCGTACAGAAGAGAATATTGCGTCTGTTTCTGAGAGTGTTGCTGAAGACCGTGAAATGTCGATTCGTCGCCGTTCGCAGCAATTGGGTTTGTGTTATTCGACCACATGGAAGATTTTACGCAAAGATCTTGGTGTAAAACCGTATAAAATACAGCTCGTGCAAGAACTGAAGCCGAACGATCTGCTACAACGTCGAATTTTCAGTGAATGGGCCCTAGAAAAGTTGGAAGAAAATCCGCTTTTTTATCGACAAATTTTGTTCAGGGATGAGGCTCATTTCTGGTTGAATGGCTAATTAAATAAGCAAAATTGCCGCATTTGGAGTGAAGAACAACCAGAAGCCGTTCAAGAACTGCCCATGCATCCCGAAAAATGCACTGTTTGGTGTGATTTGTACGCTGGTGGAAACATTGGACCGTATTTTTTCAAAGATGCTGTTCGACGCAACGTGTAACGGATTTAGCTGTTCTCATTTAACCAAACGTTGTAAATGGTTTCCCTCATTGCTTCCTCAAGACCACAGGATTCCCTGAGTCAGCTCATGAGATGTTAAATGAGTGTCCGAGCAACAAAGTACGTTGCGGCATGCTTGCTTCACCATATGACCAGCTCGTCGGTGGGCGGGGGTACTTGTACTCGTTGCTACAGACTACCGATTCACTTACTTCATGCCGATAATTTGTGAAGATATTGAACATGACCTATGTATTCGCTAAACTATTTGAATTTATTCTCTTTTTATTATTTTATTTTTCTAAAACAAAATGGAACCCTGGGTGTAATTTGGTGTTTCTGAGTGTAAACCCACCCACTGTTTCTATACGTCCAGAAACTCCTTGGTTATTAAGTCACTCAAATTGTCTTCTTAATAACCCCTATTTTAATGTAGTGCACTGCCTAGCTACAACTACTCAACGTTATGAACATCACTATTTTCCCTTCCCTTTAGCACTTTAATTGAATAAAAATCACTCCATCTTAACTTCAAAAGAAAGGACTCAAATTGTAAAAATAAATTAAATCCATACTAATTTTATTTAGTTTAGTTCATAATTCAATTTCTCTTTTGTTTATTTTGCTTTGTTTTTGTGTTATAGTTTTTTACTTAACTACATTTCTTTTTGTATTGAACTTGAGTCTGACCAGAGATCGAGTGAAAGTACAAGGCAAACTAAAGTACAGAAAAAACTTCCTTTTCTTATTATTGAGTAAAGAGAAAAGTTTTTGTTTCACTCTAAAGAAATTTAATATAGACACTCTCGTACTTCCACTCTCACTCTCACTCTCAGAAAACACAAATTGAATCTTATTGTTCAATCAGAATTAATATGAAATACAATTTAGAATTAAAATTAAGGGATGATCTAATTTCAGATACAAATTTTTATTTTTTTGTATCCAAACTATAAAAATATATCTGATTATATAATGTATGAACGTTCAATTTAACCAGTATGCAATTCAAATTTCGAAAATCACAATATATGTATATATATATATATAAAACACTTTATTTGTACTCACCGGCTCTCCAAAGATGATGTGCACAGCAGCTTTGTTGATGTCCGATCTAGGAAAGTTGTTGATTTGGTGAAGTGCAAGCACTTGTTAAATTGTACGTTCTTGTTTTTTTTATATTATTAATGTAAAAATTGAATTTAAATTATTTAAGTTTTTTGTTGATGATCACACAGATGATGATTGTCAAATTTTGGTATTTTAGGTTAATTTAGGTTGGTTAAAATTATGATGAGGTGAATGGCAGTGGTTAAAGCGCGAACGCTGATACGGGAAAGTAGATCAGCTTCCTTTTATCAATTGGTATCAAATATATGGATATGTGATGAATGTGCTATTTGTCACAAGCGGTAGTGGAATGGCAGGGGTTCACTTTAGGTGTGTTCTGACCATGTGCTTTCCCACTGTAATGGCACAAGCAGTGGGACAAACAGAGATTCCTGGTCTTATCACCACCTGTTTGCTGGACGAATCTGGGCTGGTGATAAGCAATGAGAATATCGATCCTCGTGCTTTGGCCGAAGTGTCTTATCGCAAACCTAAGACACAGAGTTATATAATAAAAAAAAAGGAAAGAAAAAAAGACATGTGCTTGAACGATACTAACCTAGCGATCTGGCTTCTCGATCTGGTTAAAAGAAGTTAGCCTTGAACACAATGAGCTTTAATTTTCGTATTGAGATCTGGCTGAGGTTTAGCAATATCAACTATGACAAGTGCACGTGACCTTTTTCCTTAGTTTCTTTTCTTTTTATTTTTGCCTTGTGCTAAGATAAACTATTAAACATAGCTTTATTGTTAATGTTTTCACACAAATTTTATTAGGAATTACCTATAGTGACGTAGTTAAAAGAATTCAAACTTAGCAAATTAACTAAATATACTATATAACACTTTAGGTACATATGCTCTTCATAAGCTTTTAGCCTGTGTTTTGTTTTGTAATTATTTGGTACAGTCACTTTTTTTATTTGGATGACAAACTATTACTGATCGCGGTGGCGTTTGGTATAGAAAAGAATGATGATCGAAACCGGAAAATAGAGATTGAAGTCAGTCAGGGGTAGTTATGCATGGTGAAAATCTTTAACTCTTATTTTTTTCTTGTTGTTCGAGTTTCGAACATCCGCAAAAAAAATTGTAAAGGTGCGCTAACATTTTTTCGGAGTAATTATGGTTTAATGATTATAATGTTTTATGTAAATATTTTACGTTATATATTTTTATCTTTTTTTTTTGTATTTTTGGGATGGTCCATTCACAGCATTTCAATTTTTTGACTCTCTGGTCATAAAATGGAAATGAAAAGGACATATCTGTTTAAAATTTAGCTTTTGTTTTGTCTATCACGTTCGCATATCTTTGGCGTGTATGATTCCAAAAGATTTTCCACCTAAGTCTTCTAATTCGTACAAATTGTTACTTACGATTCTCTTAATTTTCGCTTGTACGAACTTAGGACATAATTTGGCATTTCTTTTCTTAGACTTGTCACTCAATACGAAATTACGTTTTAGGACAACTTGCCCTACTTTGAACTTGCAGGTTTTGCTGCGAGTGTTATAGGTTTTCTCATATATTTTATGTGCCTGAGCTAAACATTCTTGGATACGGCTATGAATAATGTTCATCTTGTTGGCTTTTGGAAGTGTTTGAAATTCCGAATTATTCAATCCATTAAGGTTCTTAAGGAGCTGATAATCTGAACCATGTTCTATCTTACACTGGCCGAAAAGAGCTTCATGTGGTGATGTTTTTATGGCAGTGTGTATGCTAGATCTTAATGCACTCAATATAGATACCAAATGTCTATCCCAATTAGATTGGTCTTGATCAACGTATGACCGTATTGCTGCTAAAATTGAGCGATTAGTACGCTCACTGGCATTTGCTTGAGGTGCGTATGATGCAGTTTTTATGTGTTTGGTTCCGTAATGAGTAAGAAACTTCGAAAATTCTTTGCCTACAAATTGTTTCCCATTATCTGACAGCAAAGATTCTGGTACTCCAAAAAGTGAAAACACGTTCTCTTCCAAAAATTGAATTGCGGATTCCGCTGTTGCTTTCCTAATCGCTTTGGCTAAGATAAACTTTGTTAACTGATCAAGGCAGACTATGACGTAACAATTACCCTTTTTAGACCTAGGATAAGGACCGAGAAAGTCAACAAATACATGTTGAAATGGCCTTTCGACGAGGAAGGATTGTCCCATTGGTGGTCTTAAAATGGTGTTTGGAGCTTTTGAGGATTTACACAAAACGCATTGGGCAATGAAAGATTTTACTTCAGTCGCCATATTGGGCCAGTAATACCTTTCGCGAAGGCGGTACAAAGTTTTTGTGACTCCACCATGCGAAGATCGCGGGGGGTCATGTGCCAGTCTGATTAAACTTTGAGTTAGGGTGGAAGGTACCCACAGTTTCCACACACAATCGTCCTGTATGGGGTCACCGGTGCAGTGTCTAACCTTCTTGTATATGAAATTTTCTGAAACTTGGAGGTCAGGTAGCTGTTCTTTATTTTTGTTTATCGTTTTCATCAATTCCAGATACTCATCCGACTTAAAAGCCGGATCATCAAGATTGACGTGAAGAACATCAGATGGTGTGAAGTCGATTTCATCCGCAGCATAGACACGAGATAGAGCATCGGGTGCCACATTTTGTGAACCTTTCCGATGTTCTATAACAAAGGAATACTTTTGAAGTCTCAAACTCCACCGCGCTAATCTTCCACTCAAATCTTTTTGGTTCATGAGCCACTTGAGACTCGAATGGTCTGTCACGATTGTAAATTGATGTCCTTCAATATAAGGACGGAACTTTTCAACACCTAACACGGCAGCTAAACACTCAAGCTCCGTAACACTGTAGTTACGTTGGGCTTGATTCAGTTTGTATGAATAGTAGCAGATGGGTTTTTCTCTGCCTTCTTCATCTAGTTGACTCAGAACGCATCCTACACCAGTAGATGAAGCATCACATAAAATGATAAAGGGTTTTAGAAAATCAGGATTGACCAACACGGGAGCTGTCGTTAGAGCTACTTTTAGTTCTGCAAAAGCTTGCTGAGCTTCAGGAGTAAAGACAAAGGTCTTGCTCTTCCTAAGAGTATCGGTTATTGGGGTTGTCAGGGATGAAAAATTTGGCACAAAACGCCTGTACCATCCGGAAAGTCCTAGAAACCTTCGAACTTGTCGAGGGGTCTTTGGTGTCGGAAACTCTTGTATGGCCGCTACTTTGTCTGGATCTGTTTTAATACAGCCTCCTCCAACAATGTAACCTAAATACCGAAGCTCTTTAAAACAAAATCTTGATTTCTCTAGGTTTATAGTCAAATTTGCTTTACGCAAAAGTGCAGCTAAAGTGCGCAGTATTTGAACATGTTCCTCAAACGTTCCTGAGACAATCAGTAGATCGTCCAGATAAACAAAGATGTTTTGTTTTAATTCATTAGGTATCACCTTGTCCATCAGCCTGCATAAACGTTGTGCCGCATTGCAGAGGCCAAAAGGCATGACTTTGAAGTGATATAAGGGTCTACCAGGTATACTAAAGGCGGTCTTTTCCCTTGTCGATTCAGCTAGAGGTATCTGCCAGAATGCATCTTTCAAATCAACACTACTTATGAAATGTGTTTCTGATTGACGACTTAACAGATTCTCTATATGCGGAAATGGATAGGCGTCATTCTTGGTTACTTTATTAAGTTTCCTGGAGTCCAAACATAAGCGATTTTTCCCAGGCTTACGCACGAGAACTACAGGTGAACTCCAGGCACTTTCACTTTCTTCTATGACATCCATAGCTAACATCCTATCCAACTCTGCATACATAAGCTTTTGAATGGCAGGTGACACGGGATAACTTCGCTGTTTAATTGGCTCCGTATCGCCCGTGTTAATGGTGTGTTCTTCAAGTGTGGTCCGACCCAGCCCTTCCTTAGCGTAGGACGGAAATAAACTAATGGCTTTTTCAATTTCATAATCCTGATTAGCTGACAACTCATGAGCATTTGTGTCACATTGCCTGAGTCGTATGGGACAAATTTCAGATATAATTTCAGGTGCTATCTCAAAAAGTCTCCAAAAGTTGATACCTAGGTATAACGATTGTTGTAGAGTTGGTACTAAGTATAATTTTATTTCTTTACTGATGTTTTTATATGTTAATTTGGTAATTATCTCGCCAACAATTTTCTGTGGTTGGCCACTTGCAGTTCTTACATTGGAATTGAATTTCTTGTATGGTAGTCCTAAATCATGTAATATTTGCATACATCCAGATCCAAGACAACTGATGCTCGCACCACTGTCTAATAGACCTAGCATAGTTTTTCCAAATATGGAAATGCTAGCATAAGGCCTAGGATCTTCTGTGTCACAGAGTGTGGTTGCACAGATTTCACGATGAATCTTTTTCTTATCTTTAAAACGGTTTCTTAGTTTTTGGATGTGTGGTGGTGGTTGACCAAATATTCTTTTGCGAGCTTCATAATAATTTTGTAATCTATCATGAAGCGATACAGACTGTTTTGAGGATATGGTTGATTCATTTGGTATGATATCTCGTTTCAAAATTTGTATCTGGTTAGTTTTGTCTAGTGTCTTATGTGTTTTCGATAAGTCAGATTGATTGTTACATTCAGGAATTTTCGGACATTCAGGTAAGAATGTACTGTCAGGTTGAAAAGATTTATCAAATTGATTTTTTATTTTTGATCCGGGTTCTCTTTCGGGTGACAAAGCTCCCCGGTCGTCGAATTGCCACGTTTCCGGTTTCCCGAACACTTAGAACAATTCGGTGTAGTTGTATTGTCCATACCGCACTTGTAACAAAACAAATTACGTTGTGGGCTCGCACATTGGACGAACGAATGTCCTTTCGTTTTACAATTCCAGCAAACATAATTTGCCTGGCTATGTGAAACGTTCAAAGCGTTTACATCGAATTGATCATCTTCTTGAAACGAATTTTCTAATTCATTAATTTGTTTCTTGGGATTATTTTGTTGGAAAGCTTTTATTTTGAAATTGTCATTTTGCTGCGCATGTTTTTCAATTGACCGACACACATAAACCATTTCAGCTAAGCTTTGTGTGTTGAATGTTATGAGAAGTTCGCCAGTTCTTTTCTTAACATTTTGCTTTATAAGGTCAATGAGTTCTCGTCGCGATTTAGGTATACGCAAACGAGCATTCATTACTAAGATGGCGTTATAAAAATCATCAAAGCTTTCAGATACACCCTGACGTCGATCGAACATTTTGCGAGAGAGTTCAGAGTCCGTTTCAATACTTCTGTATTGTTCAATTAGAGCAAATTCTAGACTTTGCCAATTGGCGTTTGGATTTGTTTTGAGGAACGTCCAAAACCAACTTTCGACAGTTCCTGAAACGAACAAGTGGAAGTGAAGAAACAAGTCTTCCCATGAAGCGTTATAACTTGCTTTGAGCCTTTTTAAACGAGTAAGAAAGTCATCTACCGTCATTCTTATGTTGTCAAATTTCAAGCTCCACTTATGAAATTCAAGAGCTCGACTAGAGCTAGCTTGTGATATATTTCGACTCTGATTGGGACTAGTACCATTTAAATCAAGTGCATTCATTTGACTCAAAAAGTTTTGAGCGTTTTCGCTTATGTGGTCTGGTGCGTGGTTATTAACAACTGGCCTTGCATTTGGGTTAAAGGTACTATGCTCTTCAGGGTTAATTATACCATGCAACGAACCCACTTCTCCGTTTGGAGTTGGTACTCTTAAGTTATCCCTAATTGTTGTAATTATCTCTTCCCTAATTTTGGTTCTCTCTTCCTCATACTCAGCCTTTCTAGCACGTAAGTCTTCTGCCCTACTTAAGCCGATGGTTGCATTTACGATATTAGTTATATATCGCTGTAAGCTCTCATTAAATGAAACGTTTGGGGGAACTTCATCCTGACGATCAGTAAATTGACCATCTGAAGGATTTTGTTGCTCCTGAATAGATAGAATTATATCTTCGGCTTCATTGTTAGCTAAAGAATCAATATTCGAAGTACTTGCGTCAGTATTTCGTTGACGTGGATTTCTAGAAGAAACTTTTAAAGGTTTTTCTTTCGATTTGTTTGAATTGTCTTTAGATTTATCTCTGGTTGGTGCCATTTTAATTTTTTTTTATATATTTCTTTTTAAGTAAGACGAAACTTAACTCAAGGATTTTCACAATCAATAAAAATAAAAGTAGACTTGCAATGTCTAATCGGATTATTCAAAAGTTAAAAAAAATACGAATGTTTTTTTTTTGTTCTTTTTTTTTTTCAATGACCTTTTCTAAAAATAATTGTAAATTTGTACATAAATAAATCATATGTGCTTGGGAGAGAAATTAGTAATGTTCACTAAAACGATAGAATTTAGAAAAATAAATAGGTTTACGAAATCGCTAAACAATTAACGCAGCTAAGTACTTGATAAACTTGTATCTTAAATATTTAGGTCGCTTGTTTTGCTAAGCATTTTCGATAATGTGTCAACAGTATTTGCGAATAATATTGGTAATTTCCAAAATTATTTAGTGGGATTCAAAAAAAAAAAATTGTAGTTATAGATTTTGATATAAGTTGAATTTTTGAGCATCAGCGCTGCAGACGGAGTAAAATCTATACGATCTCATGTTGAATATCTCCCGGTCATTGATGCTTTTCACTTAAATTAAAACCGTAACAAAACTATGAATTCATGTGATCAACGCAACAGTCGATGAGGTTGTAGCTAATAATGTACAAAAATATCATCCGGACATTAATTCACATAAATAATAGCATGATTATAAAAACACCGTCACTGCTTCAAAAAGTACAGTCTACAAACCGTAACTTTGGACATGACTTTAATTTAACAAAAATGTAAATATAAAATTGTTAAGGTCTAATCAAAAAATTATTTAATTGTTTTGAGTTGGAATAAAACTACTTTTTATTAAAATTTATTCGAAGCCCCACTTTGGGCGCCACCTGTGTAACGGATTTAGCTGTTCTCATTTAACCAAACGTTGTAAATGGTTTCCCTCATTGCTTCCTCAAGACCACAGGATTCCCTGAGTCAGCTCATGAGATGTTAAATGAGTGTCCGAGCAACAAAGTACGTTGCGGCATGCTTGCTTCACCATATGACCAGCTCGTCGGTGGGCGGGGTACTTGTACTCGTTGCTACAGACTACCGATTCACTTACTTCATGCCGATAATTTGTGAAGATATTGAACATGACCTATGTATTCGCTAAACTATTTGAATTTATTCTCTTTTTATTATTTTATTTTTCTAAAACAAAATGGAACCCTGGGTGTAATTTGGTGTTTCTGAGTGTAAACCCACCCACTGTTTCTATACGTCCAGAAACTCCTTGGTTATTAAGTCACTCAAATTGTCTTCTTAATAACCCCTATTTTAATGTAGTGCACTGCCTAGCTACAACTACTCAACGTTATGAACATCACTATTTTCCCTTCCCTTTAGCACTTTAATTGAATAAAAATCACTCCATCTTAACTTCAAAAGAAAGGACTCAAATTGTAAAAATAAATTAAATCCATACTAATTTTATTTAGTTTAGTTCATAATTCAATTTCTCTTTTGTTTATTTTGCTTTGTTTTTGTGTTATAGTTTTTTACTTAACTACATTTCTTTTTGTATTGAACTTGAGTCTGACCAGAGATCGAGTGAAAGTACAAGGCAAACTAAAGTACAGAAAAAACTTCCTTTTCTTATTATTGAGTAAAGAGAAAAGTTTTTGTTTCACTCTAAAGAAATTTAATATAGACACTCTCGTACTTCCACTCTCACTCTCACTCTCAGAAAACACAAATTGAATCTTATTGTTCAATCAGAATTAATATGAAATACAATTTAGAATTAAAATTAAGGGATGATCTAATTTCAGATACAAATTTTTATTTTTTTGTATCCAAACTATAAAAATATATCTGATTATATAATGTATGAACGTTCAATTTAACCAGTATGCAATTCAAATTTCGAAAATCACAATATATGTATATATATATATATAAAACACTTTATTTGTACTCACCGGCTCTCCAAAGATGATGTGCACAGCAGCTTTGTTGATGTCCGATCTAGGAAAGTTGTTGATTTGGTGAAGTGCAAGCACTTGTTAAATTGTACGTTCTTGTTTTTTTTATATTATTAATGTAAAAATTGAATTTAAATTATTTAAGTTTTTTGTTGATGATCACACAGATGATGATTGTCAAATTTTGGTATTTTAGGTTAATTTAGGTTGGTTAAAATTATGATGAGGTGAATGGCAGTGGTTAAAGCGCGAACGCTGATACGGGAAAGTAGATCAGCTTCCTTTTATCAATTGGTATCAAATATATGGATATGTGATGAATGTGCTATTTGTCACAAGCGGTAGTGGAATGGCAGGGGTTCACTTTAGGTGTGTTCTGACCATGTGCTTTCCCACTGTAATGGCACAAGCAGTGGGACAAACAGAGATTCCTGGTCTTATCACCACCTGTTTGCTGGACGAATCTGGGCTGGTGATAAGCAATGAGAATATCGATCCTCGTGCTTTGGCCGAAGTGTCTTATCGCAAACCTAAGACACAGAGTTATATAATAAAAAAAAAGGAAAGAAAAAAAGACATGTGCTTGAACGATACTAACCTAGCGATCTGGCTTCTCGATCTGGTTAAAAGAAGTTAGCCTTGAACACAATGAGCTTTAATTTTCGTATTGAGATCTGGCTGAGGTTTAGCAATATCAACTATGACAAGTGCACGTGACCTTTTTCCTTAGTTTCTTTTCTTTTTATTTTTGCCTTGTGCTAAGATAAACTATTAAACATAGCTTTATTGTTAATGTTTTCACACAAATTTTATTAGGAATTACCTATAGTGACGTAGTTAAAAGAATTCAAACTTAGCAAATTAACTAAATATACTATATAACACTTTAGGTACATATGCTCTTCATAAGCTTTTAGCCTGTGTTTTGTTTTGTAATTATTTGGTACAGTCACTTTTTTTATTTGGATGACAAACTATTACTGATCGCGGTGGCGTTTGGTATAGAAAAGAATGATGATCGAAACCGGAAAATAGAGATTGAAGTCAGTCAGGGGTAGTTATGCATGGTGAAAATCTTTAACTCTTATTTTTTTCTTGTTGTTCGAGTTTCGAACATCCGCAAAAAAAATTGTAAAGGTGCGCTAACATTTTTTCGGAGTAATTATGGTTTAATGATTATAATGTTTTATGTAAATATTTTACGTTATATATTTTTATCTTTTTTTTTTGTATTTTTGGGATGGTCCATTCAAACGTTAGGGTGAATGGCGATCGCTATCGTTCAATGATAACAAACTTTTTGTTGCCAAAAATGGAAGAACTGAACTTGGTTGACATGTGGTTTCAACAAGATGGCGCTACATGCCACACAGCTCGCGATTCTATGGCCATTTTGAGGGAAAACTTCGGAGAACAATTCATCTCAAGGAATGGACCGGTAAGTTGGCCACCAAGATCATGCGATTTGACGCCTTTAGACTATTTTTTGTAGGGATACGTCAAGTCTAAAGTCTACACAAATAAGCCAGCAACTATTCCAGCTTTGGAGGACAACATTTTCGAAGAAATTCGGGCTATTCCGGCCGAAATGCTCGAAAAAGTTACCCAAAATTGGACTTTCCGAATGGATCACCTAAGACGCAGCCGCGGTCAACATTTAAATAAAATTATCTTCAAAAAGTAAATGTCATGGACCAATCTAACGTTTCAAATAAAGAATCGATGAGATTTTGCAAATTGTATGCGTTTTTTTTTTAAAGTTCTCAAGCTCTTAAAAAATCACCGTTTATTACAAACAACCAAAAAGGTATACTAGCTTTGGGACATTGTAGTATGTTTTAAAGTAATTTCTGGTAATGCAAAAGTTTAGTGCGTTAAATATGTTACACGTCTTTCTAGCTTGTTTAAAATTATTTTGGTTTTCCTCAGTGGGGTTGGCTTTATAAATCCGGAAACTTACAACTTTGAACCTTACCCTCTTTACAGCACGAATTTTTACCTATTCGGTATAAAATGTCTCATTCTTCAAAGGATTAAATATGCAACCATATCTGCGCTGGAATTAACGTCACTATCAAGTGACCAGTTAAAGTTCCTGAAGAAGTCTTTGAGATCGTTCCAGTTCGCTTTCTCATATTTTCAAACGGTTCTAGTAGGGGCTTTCTCTTTAACTGGGGTTTTTTGGCATGAGAAATTAGCAAATATGACACAACATTGATGTGCCTAGAATCGATAGTACACTGAACGCATATTTATTATGTTCAGAGACTGACTGACCTGCAACGTTAGTAATCCAAATAGGATCGTCAACAAACTGAAACAGGTGGTTAGGTTAGGTTGAGTGTCTGACAGTTGATAGCTTAACCGTCACACTTAGATCAATACTTATCCATTGTGATACCCGTGAGTATTGCTACTCAAGCTAATAAGAAAAACGTTTGTGTTCAGTTAGTCAAGCCATTTAGAGGCTTTAACGAAGTTCATAATGTTCATACCTGGCGTACTACAGAGTTTTTCTAAATCCCTTAAGAAATAGTTGCCAAGCAGCTTCTTCCTTTGATGAGAGAGTGCGGGACAGTGACGTAGAAAGTGCGGAGTGTCTTCATGCACCTTCGCGTGACCGCATCCTCTGCATAGATCATTTGGACTAATTCTCATCTTTTTCATATAAAAACCCAACATATTATATCCGGTGATTATGCTCACAAGAGATCGAAGTGATCTCTTGTGCACCTGCATAATTCTTTCCGTTCTTTGTTTGTTAAAACAGGGCCAGATCTTTCTTGTAGCACCGCAGGTGTCAAGAAGGTTCCACCTTTCATCGGCCTTGATAGTTATTCTTTTTGATATTTCCTGTTTTAAATAACAGGTAGGGGTGCTAACTAGCTGATCTTGGCTTACGTCAAGCGTTGACCCTAATCTTGCTAATTCATCAGCTTTCTCGTTGCCTAGTATATCGTTGAAGCCTGGGACCCAGCAGAGTCTAATGTTGTGCTGTGCGCTCTTCGCGGCAGCATGAAACAAGCTTTGATTTTACCTCAGTTGCAGTAATCGCTTTTATTGCCGCTTGGCTATAAATGTAAAAAGAGATATCATCTCGTGGTATCGCCATCATTTATACCTTTTTAGCAGCTGTTGTCACTGCCAGGACCTACGCTTGGAAGACGCTTCTGTAGTTTGGAAGCCTAAGCGATGCGGTTAATTTGAGAGCTTCAGAATAGAAGCCCGCCCCTACACCAGTGTCCATTTTAGAGCCATCGGTATAGATAGCTATTGACGACTCACTGGAGTATGGTATATTATCTATCTGCTTGGGATGGCAGCCTGGAATGGTTTATAAAAATCAAGTTCGGGTATTTTATAGTCTGTTGGAGTGGATCTTATTGCTCCCGTAATGGCAGTACACGCGAGTCTTTGAAATGTTGTCAAAGTTTTCAGGTTCGTGCTCTTTTCTAAAGCATTTCACCATACCAAATTACCATAGGTTGGTATTGGTCTAATTATTGCCGAATACATTCATCTGATAATTTTAGGGTTTGCTCCCCAGGTTTTCTCGAAAATTCTTTTGCAGGTTTAAAGGCAATCGATGCCTTTTTGAATCTATCAGTGCCCCAGGGCTCTGTTCCAACACTTTTTCTCATTTTATTAACGATCTTCTGTCTGCAACATCTAATCCAATACATTGTTTCGCTGACTTTATTACTCTTAGCTTTTCATATTCATTTTCAGACTCACATCCCTCCCCTTTTCTTCGTTTTTGGAACTGCAATGACAAAATATGATAAGCTCATTAAATTCCGCCCTAAACAGTATTGTTCAATGGGAATTAAAAAACAACGTGGAATTTAATGCTTCGAAAACCCAATGCTGTCTTGCATCGTAAAAGCGAGATATACCCCCATTGCCATTATCCATGGATGCCACTTCCATCAATGAGTCTGAACACCTCGATATTCTCGGTATGTGTGTCACCAACTATTTCTTGTGGAACGATCACATACGCGATATCGTCAAAAATGCCGCATGGTGTTTTATGTTTCCAAAGTCAACGCAAGAAATATTTCACCCTTTCTGATCTGGCTGTTATTTACAAGACTTATATACGTCCAAAGCTTGAGTATAACTCCCATCTCTGGGCTGGTGCTCCTGCAACTTACTTAAGCCTCTTGGATAGTATTGAACGTAGAGCATTTAAATTGATAGATGATAATATCATCATAAGTTCATTTACTTCGCTTGAACATCGTCGTAAGATCTCTTGTCTGACCCTTTTTTATCGTTATTTTAACGGCTTATGCTCTAGTGAAATAGCCAGTTGCATTCCTCCCCTTAAACAGTTCAACTGTAATACTCGCGGATCTGGGAATGCTCATCAGAATACCCTCGAGTCCAACTTCAGCCGTACTATCAAATAGAGAGATTCGTTCTTTGGCCGCACTACGCGAATGTGAAATGAATTACCACACTCTGTTTTTCCTAGTCATTGCAATATTCAGGAATTTAAAACCAATGTGCACCGACATCTCCTTTCAAACCCTCTCACCTCTTTCTAATGCTCACACTGTGTCTGCATAATAAGGGTAGTGTGAGTGTGTATTATTAAAGTGTGTGCTTATTGTAAAAAAAACTTTCAAAAAGTTCTGATAATGTGGATACAAATTTTGGTTTTCGACTCAAAATGTCGGGAACACAAGCAGATATTGAATTAACACTTTCTGTTATTTTTTTCAAAAAAAAACCTACGAAAACAACACCAAACTGATGCGTTTCGACTAGAAATTTATCATAACAAAGAAAGATATTGTTATTAATATTTTCTTAAAGTGTATCAAAAATCGATAGGATAGCACGGATGGTAAGTTAACAGTGTGGGTAGCATCACAGACTCTTTTATGAAACTAAGATCAAAAATCATTAAAAGCTTAATCAAATCTCTTTCAATCAACTTAATGAACTACTTTAAGGTTTATTTCAAATGACATAATTGGATTTCTTATACTATAAATAAACCATAATAATCAAAGTCCAACCGAGCAAAAGGTTCGTCTAAACCAAACCACTTGCGGTTGGTATAATTCCAATTCAGAGACATTATTATTTCGAAAAGTCGTTAATCAAGCAACTTACCATACATTTATACAAAATTCATTTAAAAACATTTTTAGGCAACATAAAATAAAAACAAAAATCAACAACAAACTGTTCTATTTATCTCATCATCCATCATCGATATATATGTAAAATACATTTATCCAAAATATAATAATAATTATAATAATCATAATAAATATCATCCACCCCACACTCCTCCCCTTTTGTGGGTGATAACAAAATTAAAAAAAAAAAAATAGAACTTTCTCCCCTATTTTATTTATAATAAAATATATAATATACATTGACAGGTGGCCACATAGAAATAATAACGAAAAGGTGGCTGTGAGGTTATGTGTTATGTATTTTAAGCTGAAAATTAGTTATTTTAATTAAAATTTTAAATTTTCTACTGTTTAACTAAAATGAATATTTATAATTCGGCCATGAATATTAAATTAAGACTAATTAATGAAATTCCACAATTAGTTTACACAAAATTTTACTTGCATATTATTTTGTTTCTATCTATAGGCATAGTTATATGGTCCGGAGGGTAGAGTGCCGGGTATCTATATAAATTTGTATTTATACATAAAAGTTGGCTCTCGGCTCAAAACACAATATAGATACTACCTATAAGTTTCTACATTTACATCCGTGTAGAAAAGGAAGTTTTTTGTGCGGGATAACAACATTGATGATGACAAAATAGTAAGTATACGCCACCATGGCCATCATCATCGTCGCATCGTCATCACTCTCGCACATCCTTTGTGATGTTGTTTTAAATTTGATTTAAACAAAGACTATAACAAAAAATTCTGCCTTAGACTTTAAGCTACTTAAGTGTTTTTATTTTATTTTATTTTTGTGCCTTTTGTTGTTTTGTTTCGCGCGACATGCGATGGTGTTGTCTTGTGTATAGGTGTGAGGCTATAGTCAAGCAAACCATCAGACCATCGCCTCGCATCAGTACAACAATCTAGATCCATCAAAAAAAAAGTGGAAAAAATCCATTATGTTAATTTACCGTGTCAGGAAGACACATCCATCCTTGCATAGAGTTCTTAGTCCTTTTTCTGTTCCTTTCCCGTATATGTATATACAAACCTACTCGTAGATAGAGTGATGCTATATCCCACCCTAATATCGTCCTGTTATACACTTTTATACCTCTATACAAGGACTAGCTATACAATATAAAGAGAAAACTGATAATAATACTATGGTTATAGGATGGTAAACTGCTTTTGTCCTTTTTATGGGTAACTGGGCTGCATGTCGACGAACCCTTTTATCGGAATTAAAAAGTCCTTTAAATCCACTATTATACTATATTTGAAATGGTTGAGCAGAAAAATATTAAAAAAAAAAAGAAGAAAGATGCAACCTTCCTCCTTCGCTGTACCATCTCTGTATATCCTTAGTTTCTCACTCTACTATTACCTCTATACCACCCCCAACCCCAGCCACCATCATTCCATTCTGCAACCCAAATGATAAAGCTTAGATTTGATGTATTTATGAGTGACAGTCAGAGAACTTTTTTTCCCACATTTTTAAATTATGGAATATAGGTATAAGGCTAAAACCTACATAACAACTATACCTTCATATTATATTAAGGTAAGTTATGGATTTATCAAAAATCCAAAATGGTATTATTTCTGGGTATTTTCATCAAATATGACTTTTAACAGAGGTAGATAGATTAAGAAGTCAGACAAATTTGATAGGTAGTCGAGTGTAGCTACTTACTTTTTTCATATATCCAAAATTTTATAGGTCCATTAAATGGAAATACATATAGGTAATGTGAGTAAGAGGATATATCTGGACTTTCAAGCTGCCTGAGGGAGTGTTTGTAGACCTACTTCGGGAAAGGCTATAAATTTAAGTTCAAGGGCAGGATATTTAATGCGACTAATACTTATAAGCTTAGTGGAGAGTTTAGTACACGTAATCACACTATAGGAGAACGGGACTTAAGTAGGACAACAAAGGTTTCGATATAAGGTTTGGAAACTGTTGTCTAAAATGAAAAATGAGTGTCTTTTTCAGTCTACTAATAAACGACATTTTGATAATCGTACATCAAAGATCTCTTTTATAAATTTTTCCTTTCTAAAAAGTTGATAAAAAAACAGGTTATCCATTTCGAAGTCTTAAAATGATGATTCTACTTAGCCCTCACAAGAAATTGGGAAGAAATTTAAAGAGACTGGGTTTGTTACAGATATTGTAAGGCCTGTGTATCATCGTTTCGATGGTACCACTGAAAATTTCGCTCCTGTAAGTAAAAGTGTTGCCGAAGACCCAAATGTGTCGATTCCTTGTCGTGCTCAGGAATAAGGACTGTTTTAAGGCACATTATTTTTTTTTTACAAACTTAAAACTAAAGATTACAAGCATGGCTCATGGGCCGTCTGCCGGTATATTTTTATAAACTAAACATTTATACAAAAATTTGGTTATATAAAGAACATAGCAACTGAAAAAAAAAAAAGAATAATGCCGGATGGAAAAAAAATATTCGTTTTAATGGTGTAGCTAATTTATTAGATAAATAAATTTATAAAAAAATATAAACAAAATCTGATTCGGGCTTTTAGTTTAGCTAAAACAAAATTGTAATAGAATTATTATTCTAGTATATATTAATATATTATATTATTAGACATTCTTTAAGTGACAGAAAACTCTTGTTAAAATAAAGCCGACGAATTTCCTGCAAGATTGGGCACAATGCAACAAAGTGGAAAATGTTTTGATGCTTCTCTACGTATGTAAACTATCACCAGATAGAGACAGAGGAAAGTTGTGTGTCGAGGCCAGTATGATACCAGTCTTTAAATGGAGTATACCGGCATCTAAAAAACACTGATAGGACCCTCTTTTGCAAATTGTTGGCCAACCTTTGCATTACCCTCAATATATAATCAGCGTTTGCTTTTAAATTCATAATAAATATTGGAGCAAGTCCCGATTCGATATGTATAGCATAATTGGGCGTGTTAGTTGGGAGTCTAAAGATACGCTTGAAAATATATCTTTGGACAGATTCGATATCTTCTATTTGCTTGTACCCATAGATTTGGTTGCCATAACACAAACAGCTTTTGATAGTTGCTCCAAACACTTTGAGCTTAGACGTAGGATCAACAAGTTTGATATTTAAAAAAGTTTGACCACGTACAATTTATTGCAGTTTTTGCAATTCTCACCTTATCTTTTATGTGAATACCAAAATTCAGGTTATGAGTTAATGTCTAGCCTAAATATTTAAATTCTTTCACCACTTCTGAGTTGGAACCATTGGAATCCAGTTGCGGTCGGTTCTAATGCAACTATGTTGGGACCTTAAGACCATAATCTTCGACTTTGAGGTGTTTATTTGGAGATCCCATAGATCACAAAATAGTTTTAATTTGTTTATTTGAAGCTGAAGTGTGACTGCATTATCAGTTAAGATCACCAAGTCATTGGCGTAGAGCAGAACTTTAAAAGACAAATCACCAAAAGTAACACCACCAGGGATATAGTCGTTAATATCATTTATAAATAGTGAAAAGATAAGTGGGCTTAAAATGCAGCCTTGAGGCACACCTGTATTACAACTAAACGGTTTCGATTTGCTAGTACCATTTGAAACTCCGGTGTCATATTTGAGAGCAGCTGCTCATAGATTCGGATAAATTTTTTCGATAGCTGCAAGTTTGAATAGTAGAGATCTTCTGTTAATGGTGTGAAATGCTGGTTTAAAGTCAACGAAAAAAGAGTAAAGATTTATTTTTTCTCTAAGTAACGCCAAGCAACACTAGTGAGAGTGAAAATTTGGTCGATTGTCGAAAGATTAGCTCAAAAGCCCGCCTGAAAGCAACTTATTTTGTTGTTTTGTTCGATCTTACAAGCCTGGAATAGAGGATCTGGGTGAATAATTTCCTTAGAGAACTAAGCACAGAAATGCCTCTATAGTTTTCACGTAAAGTAGGGTCACCTTTTTTAAAAATTGCAGAGATACATGAGGACTGAAAAATTCCTGGAAACTGCTCCTCCTCAAACTTTTTGTTGAAGAGCACTAAAATAAATTCTAAAAACTGCAAGGTGGCGTTCTTGTAGAACTCAGCTGGTAAGCCGTACAGCCCTGCAGCTTTGTTGTTCTTCATTTTTTTTTAGCGCAACAACCAGTTCTAACATTGAGAATGGAGCATCTAGTTCTTCAATATATATAAAGGCAGTGCAAAGCTTATAGACTTCTGGCATGGATCAGCTATGCAAAGGTGTTCAAAGTGCAATGCCAACTGATCTTTTTACGGCACATTATGGGGTATTTTGCATTTGGATGTACACCATTCATCTATAGAAAGTCCAGCTCACACAACAACTGAAACCAGCTGACTATTCAAAGCACCACAGATACGTCGAATGGGTTCTTAAACACCAGGCGGTAGACGGCGATTTTTCGAGAAAAAAAATTCTTTATTTTATGGTTCTGATAATCCCCAATTAATTGAGAGTGACGTAAAGTCACTGTATGCTGCGTTCTTTGGTCCGGGGGTGTGATTGGACCTTACTTATTCGAAAACAACGATGGAACGACTGTCACCTTCAATTCGGAGAGTTATGGTAATATTATAACAGTCTTTTGTTTGCTTGCTGTTGAATAATACGACTTGGAGAATATGTGTTTCAACAAGACGGTACCACATTCCACACAACTCGATTTTATTGCAAGAGACATTTTCTGGCCGCGTAATCGTAGCGGCAATATCAGCCGGCCATCAAAATCATTTGATTTTGACCCCGATAGACTTTTTTTGTGGGGTACACAAAAGAGCGTGTCTATGCAGATAAACCATTAACTCTTAAGCACCTAAAAACGAACATGTTTTTTCAGAGATCTTGGCTTTAATCCCCGCCTGTGTCAACGAACATTTTTTTCACGGATACTGTCTCTTGCGAGAAATTGACAAATTCTTCACGAGTAATTATTGTCAAGAAAAGTGCTTTCTCAATTTGACATAACAACTGTAGGTCCCCTCTATTCCTGAAATGATTCTTACACACTAATGGTTGAGAGTTCTAAGTCACTAGGCGTTGGTTCTTAACTAGTTGTTGCGCCTAATTTATTCACTCGGAACTGTAAGTTTTAAACATTTTATTTGGCTGCCATTCTGTTAGGTCTCCATTGATTTATTTTTAGTTTCCTTAAGTATTCAATCATAAATAGACTGAACCCGCAACAAAGCTTTCAAATTGTGCAAATTTATTATTGTTTATTTTGGAAAAATGTAGTGCACGAATTGTGTTTAGCGATGTATTTTGCGACACCATTACATCCACAAAAGCAAACTGTTTGGTGTGATTCATGAGTGTGTGAAGTTAGCTCCCCTTGTTTCGATTTTCCAATTTTGAAAAGTTGTTCCCAGTTGTTCCGGTTTGTTCCGCATTGTTCCAAAGTATTTTTGAAGAATACCCGAAAATGGGGTCTTAGACCCCGAAAGCAGTTTTTAACCCAAGCCCCTATTTTTTGAAAATCGATTTTTTGAAAATTGTTCCAGGTTGTTCTAATTGTTCTGAAGGCTGAACACTGTTTGTTTGCAATTTTTTCATACTAAAACTCAATTTTAAGAAACAAATCTCTGGAACAATTTATAAGAGCCCCAGAACAATTTTGAAAAAGTTTGGAATTTTTAATTTCGGAAAAGGGGGGCAAGAACAAGGATGACAGAATGGTACACTTATTTTTGAACATATTTGAATGAAACTTTGGAACAATTTTATCGGAGTGATTATGCATATACATATACAAATATTTTTTAAATGTAGTGTGGGGGGTTAATAATGTTTTTTTTTTAATGTAGGTATAATAATTATTAATTTCATAGAGTCGGAATCTTAAAGAAATTTTTCTTTGCTGAAATAATACAGTTTTGGCTTAAAATTTTTAATTTTTTCATTATATTTTTCGTTTTTGTGCGAACTGGGGAAAGTATGGTTTGACTTGGAACATTTTCTTTTTGAATTTTTGATTTTTGAAAAGGGAGAGCTAAAATAATTTTTACAAGATTTAAATACATCGACACTTTTTTTAAAGGTCAGGGGGCAATATATTTTGGGTTGTTTAAAAAAAAATTATGACAATGCAGAACAAACCGGGAACAACTTTCCAAAATTGGAAAATCCCAAAAAAATGGGGGCTAACTTCACGCACTCGTGCTTCATGGGTTAGTGGAATAATTGGTTCACACTTGATTTATTGAAGAAAACTTTTTTTAAACATTGTTTCACTTTACAACCCCGTTAATCGGCCTCCAAGGTTGTAGGATCTAACTCCACTTGAGTATTTTCTGTGGGGATATGTGGAGTCGCTAGATTACGCAAATTAGGCCAAATTAATTGAAAACTTAGAGGACAGCGTTCACCGTGTTTTGCATATGGCCACAAATGTTAGAAAAACTCATCGAAAATTGAAACTAAAGATTAGACTAGCCGTTCAAGAATCATACTTAAATTATAAGGGACCCACACTGATAACTTCCCATCTCGTCTTTCAATTTATCTAATACTTTAACAAAATATTAATAACAACATTTTGTGTGAGATAACAAAATTTAAAGTCGATATCATTATTTGTTCATAATTTTTAAGTCAAAAACTATTTTTTATTAGTTTTTTGTTGTTTTTGTAGGTCTTCATATTTTGTAAAAAAAAAGTTGTCAATTAACAGGAACAAAAACTCCCGTGATTTTTAGTCGAAAACAATTTTTTTTAAAAAAACATAGATTGTTTTTTTCTAAAACCAATATCTTACGTAAACAACAAAATTTAGAATGAAATTAAATGAGATTAAAGTCAATACCTTAATTTGTTCACGAAATTTCAATTTTTACGAATTTTTCGAAGTATTTTTTGTAGAAAAAAGGTTTTTATCAAAAATATGCCAGTTATTCTTCGTTGCATGAAATTATTTTCGAGATTAATTAATTGTTTGTAAAATATTTGATGTGACAAACATTTGTTTTCAGTTTTTTGTTTCTGATTAAAAAAAAAATAGTTTATTGTTTTTTTTTCAAAATTGTACCGATTTTTATATGATGTCACATTATATAATATTAAATTTAATTAAAGTCACTAGCGTTTTTGGTTCCTGAGATATTTTTTTTAAGGTCCTTTCTACATCTTTCTGTGTTATTATAAGTACAACGTTTTTTTTGAGGTCGATATTTGCATTAGATTCAAGGGACCTTGAAAAGTCAGGAAATGTTAAAATTTTCAATTCAACAAATTGGAACGAATACAAAAATAAGATTACAATAATAAGCAGTTAATACTGAGAAAATAATATATTAAAAAAATGGTTTGTGTATTTCAAAGCACTGATCCAACACACAAACCATTTCCTTCGATTATGTAATTTCCCGATATTAGATATTTTTTATAACAGTTTTTTCTGACGTTATGAACGGTCCTAGGATGCACCGAGCTAGAAGATAAACCATGCCAACTGTTTTTGTGGACGGTGTGAAAGCAGCTTATCTCAGCCCATACCTCAGGGACATCTCATGCCTGAAAATTAAATCTTAAAAAAAAGGGAATTTGTTCCACTATCTTTAAAAAAGGCAAAAAAATGTTTGACTTACTTCAGAAAGCTTGATGCATTAATTTAACTTTAAACCAAGTGCGCGAGTTTCCATTAAAATAAGTTTTTATAATAAGCGTGAAAAATTTCTTGCATCGCCTTAGGAAACCCAAACACCTTGCGGAATTTTTGGCGACATCGCGTATGTGATGGTAACACACGTACCAAAAATATCGAGATGTTCAGGCTTATTGATGCAAGTGCCATCTATTGATAATGGCAAGGGGAATATCTAGCTTTAACGACACAAGATAGCACTGGGCATTTAAAAGACTAAATTCCACTTATCATATTTTCTAGTTGCAGTTCCACATCCGAAGAAGAGGGATGTGATTCTGAAAAGGAATATGAAAAGCTATGATTAATATCGTCAGCGAAACAATGTATTGGATTAGAAGTTGCAGACAGGAGATCATTAATAAAATGCAAAAGAGTGTTGGAGATAAAACAGAGCCTTTGGGTACACCAGCATTTATTTTTTGGTTTTCAGTCTAGAACTCATCTAATACTACTTTTATTGAACGATCTAAAAGGTAATTACTAATCCAATAAAAACCGAAAAACTTATTTGCGATAAGAGAGCTTCATGCCAAATCCTATCAAAATGCTTGTACTGTTCGGTAAAATGAACAATAAGATCACCAGTGGATCTATTGCTGCGAAAGCTGTTATACTAACGGTGATTAAGAAGCTTTCGATCTTCACCATATTTCTTGAGCTATTAATTAATCAGCATATCCACAACCTAGGAAAGAAGGGACGTAAGTTCAATCGATCGGTAGTTAGAGGGTGAGATTAATACGCTTTTTTTGGGGATGGGTTGGACATGCTATTTTCCATCCATTTAGAATGAGACCTGGACAGTAAAACAGATGACAAAGCTTACACAGTGATTCTTTCGGTTACCATTTGTACCAGTGGATTTATGTGGTTTAGATCTCTAAGGAGTCTTGCCACAGTACGAGTGCGAAAAAAGATTGGTCCCAAGGAATCATTAAAATGTTCAAGTACAGGCGGAGTCATAACACATTGCAGTATTTCTTGCCGTAATTTTTAGTCATGTATAAATTTGGTTAGTCGAATATGAGCATTGCGGCCTTCCTGGCTTGTTTGAACTTTTTCCGGCTTTCTTCAGTAGGGTTTGCTGTATAGCAACGAAAACTTACTTCTTTGACTCTAATAACCTCCGGGATAAAAGTTCTCATTCCCAGGAGAATCAAACTTTTGATCATATCAGCACTGGGATCAACGTCACTACCGAGGAAGCATAGTGACTAGTTAAAGATCCTGAAATTATTTATGACTGTCCCTTTTGGTTTTCTCGTATTACCAAACGGTTCTAGAAAAAGAAGTAAATGCTATCCCTAAATATGATTTATTTGATGAAAATAAAAGTCAGCTAGGAACTTCTTCAAAGCCTTTTCCGCGAACATACGTCAAACTTTATTTTCTGTGGTAGTTAAGTTTCAACTCTTGGAGTTAGTTGAAATTTGTATCGATGAACTCTTTTATGACGTGAAATTCTTCAAGTTCTTTTCTGTGTTGGTTGCTAATTTATTTAACCAGTGGAATCAAACTTATCCACCACACTGCGAATAATCCTTTAGGTCTTTTATGTCAACAGCAAAAAGAGGCAAAGGAAACTCGCGTAAAAAAAACATCCATTTGGATTGAACTATTTCCGTCCGTCTTAATTTGGCAAAACAAACTAAATTAGTGGAAGCTATTTTGGCAGATAGGGCTTAAGAAATAAGATCGGTATCAACTATCAAATCTTAATGTCTTGAAAGTCACTATTGGAAGATACTTTTTAATTTGAACAGTACAAAGTTCAAAATGCTGGGACAAATGTACCTCATATTTCTATGTCCACAATTTCAAGGTGACAAGACAAAAAGACCATTTCTACAGTTTAAAGTCCTTACGAATACCGCGACTCAATTCGGTATCTAAGGAAAATAGAAAATGTCAGTGTCTCAGGTTTAAACTCTTTCACAGTACTTTTTCATAAAAGCCTATACTTATTTTGGACTGACTGGAAAATTACAAGCAATTGCTTCCAACCAAGTCGTGAGCTTCTTCCTTTGCTTGATTTTTTTTTTGTCATCTATTTAGTACAAAGTACATATAATGAGGGGGTATTAAAGTAAAAGTTCCGTAAGCAATCCTATTTAGGATAATAATATGAATATTGTTGTAAGTATGTTCCTGGTGCATTACTTTACTCACTGGGCATTTGATAAAAAGTGAATTTATCTTCTATTTATGTTTTCCATCATAATATAATATCTCTATTGAAGTAAAGTGTTTATAACGTTTAAAATACAAGAAAATGGGTTATAATATACATCAGTCAAGGGGTAAAGGGGCTTTTAGAGAAAATTCCATTGTAACTACTTTCTCAATGAGATTCAAGATGCATTTGCATATTGAACAATTCTTTTTTATTTCTTTTTTTCTTAAGTGCACTAACTTAACTTCTCTAAGGAGAAAATAGAAATAGAAAAAGATTTACAATGTACTCTTCAATAAAGTACACTATGATTATATTACATTTTTGGCAAAGAAGAAAATATTTCGAAAAAAAGAATAAACATGAAGTATTATAATGGATTCTTAATTTGAGAGAATGATAATAATCCATTTAAAAATCTTATTTCCTTGAAATTTTATATGTACTGTATACATCTTCTGGGTGTGCTGTAAAAATAGTAAGAGTTGATGTTTTGAGGTCATTTAGTTTCTTGTAGTATAAATGTACTTATTTACCTTTTCTGATATGATTCCACTGCGCAAATTAGTAGCCCCCCAAGGTTTGATCCACATTTAAAAACTTAAAAGAAATAAGGCCTGTTTTAATATCAATCTTTTGAAGAATGATTAGAGACTTAGAGTTCATTTTTAATACTGATCTTAAAATGAACCTCCATATGGTTTGAGGATAAGTACGTTAAAAGCATACGTACATTTGATAGATATTGACAGCTTGTATACCTTTTAAAATTCTTCTAGCCATCTTCCAGAGACAATGTCGAACATGCTCTCAGATTATTTTAAGACTGCCTTCCAAGATATTTCTTCTACAAGAACATCTTTTTAAAAAACCGTCATCTTACATCGATACATTTTTCGATTTATAAACCCTCTATACATGACAATATTTTAAAGCTACATAAATGTTTCAGCCCTGACCCTGATAAAATACCATAATTTATGATTTTTTTCTTCTTTTCAAGCAGTCTCTGAAATGTTCTTAGTTCCTTGATCTTTGGAAATATTCATACCCAATGTCAGTCCATACAAAGGATTCAAAAATGAAGTTACGAATTATTGCCCTAAAACAAAATTCTATGCTATTCCTAAATTTGTTTGAATTTCTTTTTAATGTCTTCAATTGTTCTTTTGTTATTTGTGCAAATCAAAATGGGTTTGTGAATTTCGTTATATCTCAAAGATAGATTTTCTATAATGTCATGTCAGGAGTAACCCTTCATGTCAATTTATAATCAATTATGGTGTACCCCAAGTGAGTCGCCTTGGTCCGTTAATGTTTATTTTATTTATTGATGATTTAGTTAGTTAGTTTCAATGACTTCAAAAGATACAAGACCAAAACATTATATTAATTGTAAGATTACACAAGTCTTTAAATGGTTTGGTCGAACGCCGTCTACCAGACTGAAATTTTTTTTTAAATTTATATGTACGGAAAAAAGCTAATTAGATACAATTCAATAAAATAATCTTTATAATTTTCCAACTTTAAAACCTTAAAAATTTTAATCAACTTTTCTGGTTGTATAGCGAAGAGCATTCAATGAGTATTCATGCAGAAGGTCCCAACCTAGTTCTCCATTCAAGATGTTGATCGTTTCTTCTAAACCGAGTATATCTATCCCAAAATAGCGCTTTCGGAACTCCTTGAGTATTGGACAAACTCCCAGGAAATGAAATACATCTTCGCGTTCTTTGCGATAGCATACATCGCACAGATTGATATGTGTAAAGATAATGGTACAGACCAAAACTTTTTTCATTTTAAATGTTTACATTCTTCCAAAAAGTTTGGAGTCTGTTTATAACGATCTCTCCTTGGCATTAGACTATATTATGAATATGTCCAGCTCTAACACCAATATCTTACTTTTAGGTGATTTTAATTTACACACATTGACTGGATTCCATCCGAAGACGAATCCTGCCTTGAAGCCTCTCCTTCTTCTTCACAAATGGAACTATCTCTTCCTGATAAAGTCCTTCTTACTGACTTACAGCAAACAAGCTGTATTAAAAACTCAAAAAATCTAATTCTCGATTTAGTCTTTATAACATTGACGAAGAAGTTTCAACTTTTTATAGAAGAGCCAATTTCCAGCAGTTGTCTGAAGATTTAACCATTTCTGGAATTGCTGATACACTAGCATTTTATAACATGATGGACGAAGAAGTTTCAACTTTTTATAGAAGAGCCAATTTCCAGCAGTTGTCTGAAGATTTAACCATTTCTGGAATTGTTGATACACTAGCATTTTATAACATTGACGAAGAAGTTTCAACTTTTTATAGGCTACTAACGAGAGTACACCTGTCAACAAGAACATAAAGAAGGATAGACCTTTCAAAAGCTCCTACGCCAGGGTCATCTCCTTTCATAAGATATAAGGGTTGGCATCAAAGACATGTCACACTAAATGCTTGTGGGAATCAGAGGTCTTATGACATTTACAAGCTTTATGTCGGCCGATTAGGTAAAGTTTGGCCTGGTGTGAAATTCAAGGTTGACCAAAATCTCGTACTTTGATGTCTTGTCTTGGCTTAAAGATAAACGCGATATCAACAGACAGTGAGGCTGTTATCAAAATATTTAAACTTTGTCTCTACAAACTTTAAAGTCCAGAACTGTGGATCATCTCAAATGGAGATGGCAAATCAGTTTATCATTCACCTTCCCTCGGTGCCGGGCCATAGATACATTCTACGAAATTTTAAAGCAGACGAACTAGTCAAAAATGGTACAGTACTACGCATTCTACCACGGATCACTAATGCCGGCATACCAATCGCAAAGTGTAAGCATTTGCTAAAACAAGGTGCTAACATCAGTTACAATAACATCACCAGCTGTCAAGCCACAAAAAATATCTGATATTATAAGTTTAATAATCGATGTCATAAATTAACACCGCCTAAAAGGAAAGCACGTCACGTGGCTTTGCGTATTCTTCGACTTCAACTTTTGCAGTAGCTGTATGGACAAGGAGAAGGAAGAAACACTTCACCTTCTCTGTACATGCCCTGCTCTAGTTTAAAAACAAAAGATCTGACTAGGAAAATTCTTAAAACACTCTAACATAATTAGTCTTTAATGTTTCGTGAAGAACTCCAACTGATTCTATTGAGCTCAGAAGAAGGAAAATTTATGTGGAATCACAATTGGCCAACAACTGTCCTACTCTTTCCCAGACAGCCACTTGATCCTTATCTTACCTAATCTTCCTGCATCTTTTGATGATATTATCTGTGCAAAAAATGTATTTAAAGTCGCTATTTCTACTGGTTCTCGAGATTCTTCATAATATTTACGCTATTTATTTTTCTCTAAGAGAATATTCCATAATGCACTTCATGTATAGCGTATTACCACCTTGCAAGCCTATTCATATTTTTTACTTAATCATGTGCAATATGTTATTCGATTCAAATTTGTTTACAATTTAATTCTGAACCTTTAGCCCAAGCTTTTTGTTTCCCTAGTTACACGAAAATTTAGTTTAAGCAATGTAATTCCCAGGATAAAAAAAATATTTTCAAACCCAAAAAATCTAAAATCTGCATTCATTCGTTCCTAATGAATTTAGAAAAGCCCACTTATTTGTCTCTGTCAACTGAGTTACGTTTACTTACGAAACGAAAACATAAATTGAAAAGTTAATCCGCAAAACAAAAACAAAAACTAACTCGAAACAAAAATAAGCACAAAAAATATTGACATATCGTGTGCGAGGGAACATTTTGGAAAGATGCGACGAGTATAGAAAGCTCTCGAGTCAAAGTGAAATTAATTTATTTGTACAATCTATTTATGAAGTCCTTTTTCAACTCAAACCCCGCATCATCGTCCTCGTCCTCGTCGTCATCAGCCATCGCACAAAAGCCCATCATCACAACCCACAAAGTAGGTACCACCAACCGACAGCATCATATACGTATATAGAAGACCAAACATCACTGACAAACCGACAGACCGATCGGACCGTTTCACCAAGCCCCAAGTAGTGCCAATGCACTGGATAGCGTTGTGGCTAACTATTACAGGCTATGGCGGTGGATGCTCTGCTCAACTCAGCTCATGCTAACTTAACTCACAGTCACAACTCTAAATTATTCCTGTCACCCAAAAAACAGTATGCACCACACTTTAACGGTATGTAGTATACATAGTTTTAGCATATCAAAAAACACCCTACACACAAAACAGTGTTGTTTCGAAAAAATTGAATAAACCTCGAAGTTTTTCAAGGTGTACGATGGTGTGGAAATAAAGTCATATTCTTCTAGAGCAACGGTGACATTACTTTTAAAAATACTTATTTCCAGAAAAATTCGAAAACTTACTTACTTACTCATTTACTTACTTAACGTGGCGCTACAGTCCTGTGTGAACTAGGGCTACACCGAACAAACTTCTCCATCTAGCTCGGTCCCTAGCTAGATGTCTCCAGTTTCGCGCTCCAAGTTGGGTGAGGTCACCTTCCACTTGTGCGCGCCACCTGATCCGCGGTCTTCCTTTACTGCGCTGTCTTGTGGGTGGGGATTCGAAGACTTTCCCGGCCGGAGCATTGGTTTCCATGCGCTCTACGTGACCCAGCCATCTTAGTCGTTGGACTTTTACCCTTCTGGCTAAGTCTGCGTCGCTGTACAGCCCGTACAGCTCGTCGTTCCATCTTCTCCTCCACTCCTCTTCGATGCATACGGGACCGTAGATCACACGAAGAACTTTTCTCTCGAAGCGACCCAAGGTGCTTTCATCCGCTTTTGTCATAGTCTATGGTTCTGCACCGTATAGCGACACTTTGGTCCCTCGAGACAGGACTTTACCACTCAATTGCTTTCTTTGTCCAAAGAAACAGCGGTTTGTAAGAGTTATTCTGCGTTTGATCTCAGCGCTGGTGTTGTTTTCTGCGTTTACAGCGGAGCCTAGGTAGACGAAGTCCTTAACTACCTCAAAGTTACGTCTGTCGATGGTGACGTTTTTTCCAAGACGTCCTCGGTGTTGTAGGCCCTTTCTTGACGATAGCACGTACTTTGTTTTGCCCCCATTAACCGTTAAACCCATTTTTGCAACCTCTGCCTCAATACTCACAAAAGCCCCATTGACATCAAAAGGTTCTGTTTAGTTACTTCCAACGTTTATGGAGCAGAGTGAATTCTCCATGGTCATCCTGCACAAACGGACGAGTTTGGCAGGGATGCCAAAACTAGACATGGCTCTACACAGCTCTTCCCTGTAGATGCTGTCATATGCGGCCTTGAAATCGATGAAAAGATGGTGGATGTCGATTTGGTGTTCTTGGGTTTTTTTCAGGATCTGCCATAATGTGAATATTTAATCAACTGTGGACTGGTCTAAACCACACTGATAAGGACCTATCAGGTTGTTGACGATGGGCTTAAGACGTTCACATATTACGGCAGAGAAGATTTTATAGGCGATGTTAAGTAGACTTATTCCTCTATAGTTGGTGCAGTTTAGAGGGTCTCCTTTTTTCAGGATCGGGCAAACAATACTGAGCTTCCATTCATCGGGCATGCTTTCTTCCGACCATATTTTACAGATAAGTTGGTGCATGCTCCTAACCAAACTATCTCCACCTGCTTTAAAGAGCTCGGCATTCAAGCCATCCGCTCCAGCGGCTTTATTAGACTTCAACTTAGATATGGCAATCTTTACTTCGTCTAAGTCGGGAGGACGGGATTGTTGGCTTCCGTCGTCTATATTGGATGGATCATCCTGCATGACAACGGAACTCAGTTCTTCGTCGCCGTTATACAGTCCGCAGAAGTGGTCCTTATATCCTCAGCATTGACGGTGGTTCCACTATGATGTTTCCACTTTCGTCTTTGCAGCCTTCGGTTCTAGGTTTATGTACCTGTGAATTTCGTTTCACCTGTTCATAAAACTTTCGAACCTCATTCCTGTTTTTATACCTCTCAACATCTTCGACCGCACGCTTCTCATGCCCTCTCTTTTTCCTTCTGAGAAGTCGGCGTTCCTCTCGCCTCTTCTGCTCTCGTCCTTTTGCGCAGCGCCACTTTCCATGCCTGTTGTTTAGCTGCATTTGCCTGCCGACATTCCTCATCAAACCAGGGGTTCCTTGTTGGTGGCTGTTTGAAACCCAGCACATCAGAGGCGGCTTCTCTGATTGCATCTTGGCACTGTTGCCACTGGTTTTCGATACATTGTGTTAGCGTCAGAGAACTTCGAGAGAGGTTACTTGTAACTCGGTCGGAAAAGGATTTGGCGATCTTTGGCGATTGGAGCCGTTCGACGTTGTACCTTCTCCCAGCACTTCCCTATTTTGCTTTGATGCGTATGGTCATGAGGCGCTCATTGATGCACCTATAGCTCAAGACTTCTTGTCTAAGTCTGTCTCCAATGACGAAGCCGCATCCAAATAAGTGCTGTTGGTTTTCGTGGTAGCAGTCAACATAGTTAATATCGCAGTTTTTCATCCTCTTTGCCCGGCCCATCCCATCGTATCGGTGATATCTGCTTTATAGCGGTGTAGGGCCTCCGCTAATTCTTCGGCCGCACGTGGTCTGTTAAGGGACCTAACATTCCACGTGCATATCCGAAGTTTGTTGTCCTTTATTCGTTTGCTTTGGTTGTCAACAGTAAATCCGTCCGTATCCGAGGCTTGTTGGTGCTTCGCAACTTTGAAAGCTTTTACGTGGCCAGGAAGTCACCCCGACGCACAACCCCCAACCTGGAGGGCCAGATCCTAAGTATAACTCCAAGGATGGGGAGCCGGATAGAACCGCTCCTTACAGGCCTGGGCTCCGAATAAGTCGAAGAAGCCCTATAAGGTGTTCACTAAGTAGTTCAACCTTACTGGAACTGTAGACGCCACCGTTGATTCCATCTCGGGAATTCCTCCGCTGCCGTCTGGATAAGGAGAGGTGCCTTTGTGGAAACACCTCTCCCCACCTCTCTCGTTTGCTTAATGGTGTTTGATTTAAAACCGTAGTTCACATTTTCACGTATCCACTCTTTCTCGTTACTTAACTCCATCTAAAAGTTTTTTTCGAAATTATATTTTGTGGCCATACAATCTCTTGGAATGTCTCTATCTAAGGTTTTGCAAATCTAGGCTCTTTCAATAGAACCTTTGATTTTCCCTTTCCCCGTTCGCTCCTCAGCAAATCACGATATGGCTGTTTTCTGAGTTTTCTACGACCACGTACAATGAGGTCAAGTTAATTATAATTTCAATAACTACTGTGGAACAGGTTCTCAAAGCTCCAGTGAATCATAGGCATAGGCATTCCAGTCATTGTATTGTTTCTGGTGACTTCCTAGTCTGCATATATTCAGTTCTCTTTAGTTAATGCTAGATCTTGATATCATGGTATTCATCCATCTCAGGATATTTGGTTTACATCACCATGATTTACCTGCAAGTATCTTGCTTTCTCGACAGTAACGTGCGTCGATATATTTTTGTTCCATATAATTTTGGAATGTGTAATTCGTAGGTATTTAACTTCTTGTTAGTTGTGGAACACATCTCCAGCTTACCACATGACTTTGAAAGGATATAGAGGTTTTTTTCCTAATAAGTGATGATACTATTGTTGTTTGTGTAGACTTTATATTTAATCCCATTGAAAGCAGCAATTTCCAGATACACTTAGTCTTCTTGGAACTGTATCATACAGATTTTATTTAAGCTGACCTTGAGAAGAAAGGTTTTCTATTAACTTATCTACTACGAAGCTCCATAGTAAGTGGGATGGGACCAATTCCTGTCGGCGTTGCATTATTTCATCTTGTTATTTAATGAAATAATGCCTTATAAGGGGTTTATCTAAAGCTTGTTGATAGGCTTGGGAGGTGCTTTCAAACGCTCCTTCAATTGTTTGTTTTTTATATAAAGTAAGTAGGGTACAATTTTTGAAATTCATTTTTCTCTAGGATGCATTCGGAAATTGGTCAACTTTTGTTAACTTAACCAAAGGAAATAGTTCGAGTATTTGTTAGTGCTTTTTGCGGCTTCTATATCTCAGAGCAGTTTTCACGTATCCTCATCTTATTGAACAGTGAAATATACAAATTGTCTGAAAATTTTTCGTCTTATCTCTCTCAAGATTGGATTAAAGATTGGACCCAGGGGTCTGATTATTGGATTCGCGGCGAATCGGTTTGCTAGAGAGTCTGCCATTTTTCAATTATTACTTTCGGTTTCGCCTTCTTCATTTTGAATTTGACTAATTAAGGAATTCGAAGGTGAATTTGAAATGTCATAATGTTTGTTGTGGAGGTGCAATCCGACAGATTTTTTTGGCGGATTCACAAGCGAAAGAGTGTTCATTTTTATTCACTGTTCGATTTCGTGGATTCTTTCTTGATTGTAATTATATAAAAATGTGAGTAAGCTTGATTTTAATTTTCTTAGAATTTATCCACAATCCACAATAAAATATAAAATTTTGAATAAATCACCGCAAATTCAATCAAAACAAAAGAAAAGTTGTGGAAAGGTGTCAAATCACTGGAATATAGGAAGAAAAAGTCAAACCAAAAGTGTCAAATCACCGGAATGTAGGAAGAACTATTTTCGCTTAGCAGAAAATTTATTAATAAGGAAATTAGACACTAGTCAAATTTGAAAGGTCGAATTGAAAACGATCCACCGCGAACCTCATAATCAGGCCCTAGGCCTATTTCGAACCTTTCTGCTAGATAATTCTTTTTCTCAAACTATCCTCTTCTACTTAACAGCAATTGCATTGCTATCTTTAACTGTCTTCAAGAGCAGTTCTGACAAACCAGTTTCCAACATTATCAAATAGGTTGGAAGGTGAAATGTTCTCTTGATTAAGAACCTTTGAAGTTTTTTAACTATGTTTTCCTTTCCTTTTCTCCCAATAACTGGGCAGAATAAAAGAGAATAGACGTTAATAAGCTTTTATTTAAGCAATTTTCCAACTTGCATTTGTAGCTTTTTCAGATTTTCAATCATAATACTCATTCATTCTACTAGTTATTTCTCCTCAGCACAAAAAACATGGTAAAGGTTAGAATATCCATTCCATTTTAAAGACCAGCTTAAAACTCGGAGATTTCTCGAAGCTACACAGATCCTAAGACGTACCTATATTTTGATAATTACGAAAACTTAGAGCTTCTTTTATGTGATCTGGGACTATTTTTTCCGTAAAAACTTGGTTTATGAACACAGCCAACTTTTTGATAAGGTTAACGGTGTGGTGTTTAAAAAATTCGATTGGTATTTCATCAGCACCTGCAGCTTTGCCATTTTGAAATCCAGCTTTACTTAACTAATGAAACATTTTCATCCGATTTTATTAATTCAGTACTGGTTCGTCCTGCATTGATCACATCTCCTCATTGTGGATCGTCATCGAGCATCATCGGTTTTGAGAAGCCTTTAGGCTCGTTTCATACTACACGGTTTTGACCGTACGAAAAAAAATTGGATCAATGGCTAATTACACATTATACGGTTTTAACCGTACGGTAAAATACGATATTTGCAGGGTTCCTGTGCTTAATATACATTTTCACAGGTTTAGTTTTTAGTTGTCGTGAAGTAGCTGATCTAACTCTGCCGCACGAATAAAATTGTCGTATATGTTCTTCTTCGCGCCTCTAACAAAATGTCACCATCCGGTTTTTTGCCGTACGGTCAAAACCGTATAGTGTGAACCAAGCCTTAGACAGCGTCAACAGTGAGTTTATATGGCTTGTTTTTCGGATTTTCGGAGAGAGGTATGACGGATAAACTAATTTCTATTAGGCGACTTATGATGGTCCAAATGTCACGTCTTACACAGAGCTAGGTTTTCAGAAGAGTTTTAAGTTCAAAGTCTAGTCAGACAGGAGTGCGTACTGTCACCTATACTGTTCTTATGTGAATTCAGGCAGCCTTGATTGAAAACGAAGGAAAAAGACTTCTAGATTTGGATAATTTATCTCCATCAAATGACAATAAGGGTAAAAGCCAATATCGTAGGACTGAAAATCAACAGGAGCAAACCTAAGTAGCTCTTCGTCGGAACCTTTTAATCATCGTCTCTAATAAACATTGCTCAGCATTCAGAAAAAATAGAGAGTTTTAAGTATCTTGGAAGTATTGTCTCAACTGTAGTCGGAACCGAACAAGATATCGCAGCCGTATCTTGAAATGTAAGGCAGTGTTAGGGATGTAGTCCAATGTTTGGAGGAACAGCTCTCTCAGCTTGAAGACAAAGCTACAACTATTCCGTCCAAATGTCGTTGGAATTAGTACTGTTTTACAGATACAGCACCTTTGAAATAACATCAACGATTACCGAAAAACTGCAAAGCTTTACAATAACAGGTGTCTACGTAACATCTTAAGGGTTTTCTGGACCAATCATTGACGAAAACTCAAGTGGCGGTGGGTTTGATACACGCTTAGAGAAGATAATAACTGCATTGCAGGACAGGCAACTCAGTGAAATCCACTCACTTAAGAAGGCAGGAAATTCAGGAGACCAAGAAGAACAGTCGATTAGTAATCATTGCTGAAGAACTTTAGGGAACTCAAACACATTGCAGGAACCCTGACACAACAAAGCATGGGAGTCGTTGAGGCCCTACGAGCTTTACAGATCTTAGGAACTAGTTAGTAAGTAAGCATGGTACAAATGTATCAAAAAAGTTATCATGCCGCACAAATCTCTCACAGCCCTGTGCCCGCCTAAAAAAACAAGAAAAAACCTTTAGCCCATGCATATATGCAAGTTCGCATATATTGCAGTAGAAATAAGCGCGTATTTCTGAACACATGCATATCCTTAGGAAATTTATCATTCAGATGATGGCAGCTACATCAGTGGCGCGACGGGCGGTGCGGCGGCAGTGCTACTCAGCTGCTGTCGTCCATGATAACCATGTTGGTTGGCGACACCCGCGCATTACGGTCCATTTCAGTGGACCAAAAAGGGAAGTTTTTTAGTACAATATAGAAAGGGAGTTACGAGGAGGTTTATAGATGGTTTTCGATGTACCTACCTACTGCAGCGGCAGCAGCAGCAACAGCAACAACAGCACATAGTTTGTTGGTTGCTTGTGCTTTGATAGAGAGAGGCAAAAAGAGAGAGGGTGTCGCATAGTTGTCGATGACATTGCAGCAAAACTAAACTTAGGGCTTTAAAATGCTTTTAATATTAGTTATACGTCAATGTGGATTAGATGCCAATGAGGGGTGAAGAACATAAAACCTGGCATCGGTACATAGAAAACAACAACAATAACAAAAACAACAACTAAAAAAGGCGCCAATACATTAGAGTATAGTCAAAATGCAATTTGTATCCTTTCTATAACCATGGTATGGACTAGTGGCGTCGTTGTCGACGTCGTCCTCGTTCGTCGTTGTTCGACGGTTGCCGCCAGCTATGGGCACATTTCTACATATATTCCATAAATGCATACCACATATGTATACCCTAAGGGTATAAATTAAAGGAGAGGCAAATATATTGTACATAGATATGCCTATGTACGATAATATAAACCCGACAGCTTGTAGGCTTATACCATATATACGCATATGTATGTAGCTCCTTCCTTAGTTTATAATTGGTTACAAGCAGGTAACAGAATATAACGATTGGTATCATTATTTAACGATAGAATAATTTATGAGGTTTAAAGTTGGTGCAAGAAATTTTCCAGCCTATAATGAAATTTAAGAATTAAATTTTAAAGTTATGACAAAAGAGAAACTTTCGTAGAAACCAAGCTTATTATTGGGATGCGTTTATTGCTGACGGGTAAATAAGTGAGCATAAGTCCTTTCGTATTTAATGTCACATGCATCCTATAGTTTATCTAAGAGCAAAATTATGCGATATCGTTTTCACTTGGCCGAACAAGCTTTGTCAGCTTGGTGGACGAAAAATTACTTGTTTAAACTTATAGCCACTTATATCATTGTTTTTGCCCAAATCAACTACATATGTATGCCTGTGTTTTCAACTTTTTGGAACTTTAATAGCGAAAAATGACTTGTATAATCTTAATCACACTAAGCTGGCTGAACCCCTTACGTCCAAAGCTTGAGGACAAGTCCCATTTCTGGTCTGGTGCTCCTGTAATTTACTTAATCCTCTTGGACAGTATTAAACCTAGAGCATTTAAATTAGTTGGTTTTGTCACTGGAACATTGTCGTAAATTTTCTTGTCTCAGCCTCTTTTCCCGTATTTTTATGGTTTTCGCTCTAGAGATCCAGCTGTATTCTTCCCCTTAAAGAGTTCAACAGTAATGCTCAAGCTTCTAGGAAAGCTCGTCAGCTTTGAACTAAAGCTTGGAAGTACTGTCAAATACAAATATTCATTCTTGAAGCTTACTGCTGGAATGTGGAATGCCTTACCACACTTTGTGCAGTCTTTTTCATAGTGCTCAAACTTAGCCATTGAGTGTACACTTATTAATCTGTTGTATTCTTTCCAGTGGAGAGAACATTTTCAGGTAAACAAATTTTCTAAATTTTAAATTCGATCGCATTACCTGTAAGATATTTTATCAAAGCACAGTGCTGTCGTTTTCAACATTGGAAGATTTACTAAGTTCCATATATTTTAAAAGCATTTAGTAGAATTTAGCATCAAGCTCTATTGTTAAAAATGTGCGCTTTTAAAACAAATAAATGCTGGTGTCCCACAGGGTTCCGTTTAGTCTTCACTTCTCTTTTTTATACATATGCATTCATCAACGATCTCTTCTGCGTAAGTAACTTCTTTACAAAGTTTACTCTTGGGCTTAATTTCGGGTGTACATCGTCATGTATAAAAATTCTATTTTTAGTAGAACTCCAAGCATTTGGAATGCTTTACTCAGATGCGTTTTTGCCTCTAATTTTTGTACTCAAAACTTTAAAACAATATGCATCTTTCTGAATATTTCTAAAAGAGATTTAAGCTGTACTTAAGGTCGTGGTTTTAAATGTCTAAAGAATGTCAAAATAATGGTTTTAAATTGAAGTTGATATTAAAAGCTCGTATTCTAAATCAGCATCAACAATTAATTTTAAAACTAGTTCGATGTTTTCAAAATCTTCATACAAGGTCAAGGAATACTCGTGACTTATGATAATTACTGGAAACTAAATAAGAGCAAAAAAGATTGAAGCTGTTTGATAAGCATTATGCCTTTTTTTAAATTAAACTATGGCATTTTCTATCTTATTTTTCATCAAAACCCGCGTACGACATTTCTTAAATTTGTAAAGATTTTCAAAAACCTGATGTGATATGTAAATTAAAATTTGAGATTCGAATAAGGACATCCAAAGTATATTGTTTGTGTTGTGTATCAGAAAAGAAGCTTTATTTTGTTGACGTTAGAACGTCAAAATTTGATTCGCCATTATACAACCATGTCCAGATCCGAATTCAATGAGTTATCATTCGCTGCAGTGGGTAGTAGGGTGTCCCAAGGTGTAAGGGAACATTTTTTTTCGAAACTTGATATGCATACCCTCCAGTTTTGTTCGTATTAGCTTTAAATACTTGACTATAAAATTTTATAGCGGATAACAGTAACCCGTGCCGACTTGATGCCAAACTTAGAGCCTAAGAATTTATTCTTTTTCAGTTTTCAAGTACTTAAAACTCATGAAAATAAAACTCTAACGAAATAAAATATGCTTCAAATTATTTATTTACGAAAAACAACAAATCTTAATTGCTCTTTTATTAAATCATATCCATTATCCATATGTAATTATTCACCATATCTCCTTTTGAGGGTTGCCTTCTTACAATCCGGGTATATTTTTCTATGTTCTTGAACACAGCGTAACAAAAATTGTTTTTGTTCCTCTTCGACTGTTATCAAACCATGAAAGTCTTGCATAAGTTTAACAGCTCTTTCAGCAGTGTCATTAACAGTTCTGAGTGTTGAAACAGCATTTTTGGCTTGTAAATATGAAGTTGAAGTATTCCATGAGTATGGACTTTCTTGAAGAAAACTGTCATCAATTTTGAGTCGAGCGAAGAAGAACTTGCTTCTGATCGACACGAAATCTTCTAAGTTCTTATCTGAAACAATACAAAATATTAAAGATAAAAAACCTCAAAATTAAAGGACAACTGAAACTGTTTTATGTATTAAAAACTTACCGTATAATGAACCAGCAAGTTCTTCCTTAGATGGAATGTACCGTTTCTCATGGGTCGACACTTGTTCCCTCGTCAAATTTGCGACCATTTTAGTTTTAGTTTCTAGTACCATTTCATCGTCAAATAAGGATAGCATGACTACTTCATCTGTCAAATACCATAAATGCTGACTAAACTTCTTAAGAGCTGCTTTCGAGATACTTTGATCCACTTGTTCATAGTCCTTCATTGCCTTCAGGAAGCACAAATCTTGGTAAGGTGATTTCACTGGTAAAATGCATTTAAGCCATGGTTTAACATAACATGTTACAATAAAGTAGCATACATCTAATAGTGATGCTTTGTCCTTGGAAGTTATTTTCAATTGAGAGCTAAGTAAAACCATTTTAAGTGAATACATTGCTCTTGCCATCCATCTAGCTTGATGCATGGCTCCTGGAGGTCTAATCTTGAACTACTTTTCTGGATTTCCTCCCAAAAACATCAAACAGAGCTCAATCAATTCTCGATAATCATCTCTAACTATTTCCTTGTTCAATTCTGTTTGATAGAATCTAATAAGTTCATCTATCTGTGAAACTGTTAGGAAAGCTTGTAAGTTTTCTCTGAAACTGTTGATATTTACGGAGTTTATATTTTTCCAATCATCCTTGAACTTTTTAAGCATTGAAAGTGGGGCTTGTTGTCACCCGGCTGATTTTAGTTTCAAAAACACCTTTTAATACTAGCTTGTAAACATGGTGACGACAAGCAAAAATAAGAACTTCCCTATCCAGTTTCTGCTCCAAGAGAATACAGGCACCATTGATGCGACTTGTATTGGATGCCGTAGTATCACAACACAAAATTTGAACTTTATCTTCATGGTTCCAATCTAAAATTGCGTTCGAAACAGCATGCGCCTGTTCCTTGACGGTAGAGTTTTCCAATTTGGGAACACCAATGATTTGCTCTTCTTTATCAAAAGTAATAACAATTGGAAGCCGTTATTCTTTCGATTTTCTTGCATCTAGACCTGGTAAAAGTTTGCCGTCCCAATGTACCGTGACAACATCTGGAACTTTATTGCCAAAATATTCTCTCTCTCTATGGCAGCTTGTATAATATAAACAGAATCTCTCATGCTCAACTGACACCGGTCTAAGGCAGCCACTAATTTAGAAGTAATGAAGTCTATTTTTATTCCTGTTTTACTAGTCCCAGGCTGCGTGTCCTCAATTAAATCTACCTCTAATAATTGAGGAGTAATGATATCTGATCTCACCTAAGTTGTACCTATCCCGGGCTGTTGGGTCTTGAGCTCATTTGCTAAATTTTCTTCGAAGTCTAGGTCACTATCTTCATCCCCAGATTTTGAAGATAAAATAACCTGTAAAGGTCCACACAAAGATGTCGCAGAAGAAGATTTGTTTCGCCGGTTTTCTTCTTGAATAGCTCTCAGTCGTGACCTTTTTTCTTTTTCAGCCAGCTTTTTATCCACTCCAGCTAAATGACCGGGTCGTCCTGGCTCTCGTTGCAGTTGCAAAAATATTCTATCTTCTTTTATCTTTATCAATTGGAGAGCATCTGCGTGAGAAATAACAAATAAATTGTCCAAATTGGTTTCAAACTCTTGTTGACGTCGTTTGAACACGTCTCCAATTTTTTCGCATTTTTTTGCAAATCTCTCCAAGTTTGGTATAAATCAACACATTTTTTAACGCTGTTAGGTAAAGATTTAGTAGGAATTCTTGCTTTTTCGTAAAAAATAACACACTCGCGAATAGTTAGATTAGCGCTTTCATTAACAGTTAAATTTACTTCACGGATATTATAAAAAAAAACAGCTAGAGCTTGTCTATTAGAGGGAAGTTTTGTTCCCGCTATTTGGTGTTTTGTTTCTCCGACCAAAAATATATGAAATTTTGAAGAACTGCGTAATTCGCCCGACAATTCACTGGCCAAAACAAAATTTCAACCGAACTTGTTACAAGAAAATACACGTGCGATGAGAACGTAGGACTAACATCATTAAATGAAAGTCGGCACAGGTTGCTGTGATCCAAAATTCAAAAAATTTTATTTACATGTGTTTTAACACATAACGAACAAAATTGTAGGGTATGCGTTCAAAAAAAAACACTGAGTTTCTTGGGACACCCTAGTGGGTAGTCTATCACCGAAGGACTAGGATGTGAATCTAAAAACTAATTTAAAAAGCTAAGGGAACTTTGAAACAATTAAGCGGGTTAGAATTTTCAGACAAAAGTTTATTTATAAAAAAGAGTGTTGGAGACAAAACGGAGCCCTGGGGCATACCAAAGCGATTATTTCGTTGATATCAGATTTAAGAGCGTAAAAAACTACTTGAGGTAATTGCTAATACAATGAAGGGGAGATTCATCGAAACCAAATGTACTCATTTTCGATAAATGGGATTGATGCAAAACTTTATAAAATGCTTTTGAAATATCAAGCGCAAGTAATAATGCTTTCTCCAAAACGATGCAAGGATTTGTTCAACTCTTCGGTGAGATAAACCATGAAATCATCAGTGGACCTATTGTCCCTAAAAAGCTTTCGTTCTTCAACATAAATATACCTCATAATCTGAAAATTGATCAGCGGTTTCGTAGTATCTATTTTTACGCAGTTGTTAGTTAAGGTTAGTCTAAAAGTTTCTTGTAATAAATCAAACCAATACAATTGAAGATCAAAGTGATATTTTCAGGAATAAAGTCATGTTAATGCTTTCAGCAGATTTATTTTGAATTATTTGACAATTACATTTTTAAGAGTTTGTTGTACGATGGAAGGAGATTAGAAATATTTTTAACAAAAGAATATCTTTTCGAACTTTTATTCAAAGCTGAAGAGAAAACTGTAACACATAGTTCTCACCGGATTTTTTTGCCCCCTAATTTATTTAGTTATACAAGAACCTTTAGTTATCGAAAGAATAAAATTTATAATTGTATTTTTTTAATGCTTTGTTTTTTTTTCCACTTAAAAACATGGTGTTTTATTTGGGCTTTAATTCTGTTAACTAGGTCAGTGTCGCTGTACAGCCCGTACAGTTCGTCACTATATCTTCTCCTCGATTCTCCATCTATGCGTACGGGACCAAAAATCACCCGAAGAAAATCTGTGCCTAGGTAGACAAATTCATCAACTACCTCAAAGTTATAGCTGTCTATGGTGACGCTTCGTCGAAGACTTCGTTGTTCAATGTCCTTTTTTTATGACAGCATATACTTGGTCTTGCCCCCACTGACCACTAAACCCATCTTTTTCGCTTCCTTCGCAATTCTCAAAAACGCTCCACTGACATCACGCTTTGATATTCCAATTATGTTAATATCATCTGCGTGTCCGAGTAATTGGATGGACCTTTGGAAGATTGTGCCTCTAGTGTTGACGGTTGAGTTTTGCACAATTCTTTCCAGAACGATGTTGACGAAGTCGCATGACCGTCTAACGTCGAAACTTCACACAGTACTTCCTTGTTTTGGCTTGGATCGGGATATCCGTAGCCGGAGAAGTGTCGTCAATCGCAATGTGGTCAATCTGGTTGACAGTTGATTGATCAGGAGATTTCCATATTCCAGCAGCGAAATCGATCAGCCTGAATCCGTTGTCGGAAGTGGTGTGATGCAGGCTATATCTCCCGATTGCGCCACCAAAGATGTCTTCTCTTCCTAGCTAGGCATTAAAATTTTAATGTCATACAATTTTAATGTCATAGCCAGGGCACTGCTCATATGTCTTGTCCAAGAGCTCGAAGAATATGTCTTTGGTGTCTTCATCTTTCTCCTCTGTTGGGGCATGCGCCATATTAGGCTTATGCTGGCGACTTAAGCCTTGATGCGGATTGTCGTGATGCGCTCGCTCACACTGTTGAAACTCAAGACTTTTTGCCTGATTCTAATTCCAACAACAAATCCACACCCAAATAGAAGCTGGCTTTGTTCTCGGTGGCAGTCGCCGTTTTATACATCGCTGTCTTTTAGTTTGCTTTTGCCCGCTCCATCACATCGCACTTCTTGGATGGCGGTAAAATCTGCCTTGCAGCAGTTTAGGGCTTCCCCTAATTGGTCGGCTGCACGTGGTCTGTCAAATGGACCTAACATTCCACGTACAGATCCGAATTGCGTGGTCCTTATTTCGTTTGCTTGGGTTGTCAACAGTAAAACCTTCCGTATCCGAGGCTTGTTGGTGCTTCACAACAAAGGTATTTTTAACGTGGTCAGAAAGTCACCCCAACGGCACAACCCCCAACCTAGAGGGCCAGATCCTTAGTTAAACTCCAAGGACGGGGAGCCATATAAACCGCTCCTTACAGGCCTGGGATCCGAATATGTCGTAGAAGCCCTATAAGGTGCTCACTAAGTAGTTCAGCCATACTGAAACTGTAGACACCACCGTTGATTCCATCTCGAGAATTCATCCGCTGCCGTCTGGATAAGGAAAGTTGCCTTAGTGGAAACACCTCTCCCCCCTCTCTCGTTTGATGCCCCAACAACTTTCCACTGGGGTTAGAACCCAATCTCCAGCTGAGGTACTAGGTACCCGATGTTCACCGCAGGAAGGTGAGAGTAGGAGTTGACAGACAGAGCTGGGTTTTGACAAAAAATCTTTGGACACTTGTCTCTACCATTTGAACATCATTCAAATTATTATAAAATAAAAAAATCATCTTTGTTGTATTCCATATCATTGCTCAAAAATCTATTCCTCAAAAATAAACCCTTCACAAGAGGGACTATTTCGAGACTACTCATTTTGACGTCTTCTACTTTGTTCAATCTGAATTCTTACTCGAATTCGACTTAAAAGCAAATGCAATTGCCTTTTTGATATCCTACATCGTGAAAGCCTTTTGATTACCGACGACCATATTTATTTTTTCCTTGCAATAGTCAATAATCTCAATGATTCAGTGCACATTTGAAATTTCAAAAATGTTCATAGTTATGAGTTGTCAAGGAATGTCTACAATCTGCAAAACTTTTACCTATATCAAATGTTAAGAACTTATATCACTTTTGAGCCGTTTAAGTCCATTCAATTTATTCTACTTCTTGACACGTCATAAGTTTGAGTTCTTAAACTTATGCACGCTAATTGACACATCATTAAACTTGTATATAGAGAGTTTCGAGATTATCATTTTTATTACCGAAAAAGCCTTTGCAATTATCTTAATATCAGGTTATTGGTAAGATATTGCATCAAGACTGTTGCTGAATATACATTAAATAGCTTGTAGCTCCTGAGCAACACTCAAGCTCTCAATCTCACTAGTCAATTCATCCCTCTAACCATAAAATTTAACGATGTTAACAAAAAGCACTCACCGACCGCATCAAACCGCACCGCTGCCACGCCACGCGTCTCGAACGCTTCAACAAATTTCAATCATAAATATTTTGATTGCTTTTCTCTGGTGACTCGAGTTGAAAAGAAATCCCACAGCCTAAATAGGATAAGAGATTCAATCAAATTAGGCATATATAAAGTTCATTTAAAGCCGCACCGCGCCTCACCGCGCACCGTCATCACATCATACTCCTCTCAAGCTCGACGAACTCCCTAATACAAGATACCAGATAATTAATTAAATTTAGCAAATCTCAAGAAATCCTCAAAAGCCCCCTTAATATAGAAAAACCAAAAACAAATTGTTATCTTAAACTTATTCCATACCTAATCCATGATTTCCTATTTCCAAAGGTATACATAGTACGAGTAGCTGATGGAACTCTCGCTGGTTCTGCTTCTGGTCCTGGTCCTGGTGGAAGAAGAGCACCAGAAGCATAACCAGAACCAGTCTAGCTTTAGCATAAGCGTGTTCGTACACTTGTTGGTTTTAATGAAGAATAAAGGATCCCCTCTGTGCTCTGTGATGCTGCTCTGTCATCTATCCATTCTACAATATATTGTGGTGGAATTCACATCATCGAAATTTGTCAACCTTGACTAGATACTTATACTTGACTTGGGTAGTAAATGGTAATGGGTTGGTTTCGGGTTAGGGTTTGAGCGAGTGACTATGAGTTATGATGCTGACAACATTTATAATATTACCTTTTGTATCATTAGGTTACTTTTTGTCAAAGCAAAATAAAATATGGAGCTATGAAGATTGATGAATTTATGTGAGGGATATCTTATCTCTCTACCTATACCTTCTATATTTTTATTCATTCTCTCTGTAGACAAACAACAAGACTTTTGTTTGGAAGGGTGAGAAGGGGGTAGGAATGTTATGATGGAAGAAGAAAAGGACATTCATATAAGTTGACTTTGTCCACATTGTGTCGATGTCTGAAAGTAAATATGATATAATTTTGGTTAATAGAATAGAAAAATGGTCGTAATGAGGTTAGTTTCGGCTTTCATGACTTTGGATTAGTGATAAAAGGATCAAAGCTAATTTCTCCTTAGTTCGTATATGGATAGAAAAATTGACTCATAGTATTCTTATTAGATTTGTTGCAAGAGACAAACAAGTAGCCTTCGTATTCTTCAATTAATAATAGAAATTAAGAATAGGTGATTGGATGCTGTTTTAAGAGCTGGTTGCCTCGAGCTTTACCTTTTCCTACACATAAAGTGCTTACTTTACCAGCTTATTGGTAACCGCTAGACATTGGGCTGGCCTTCATGCCTCGGAAAACGGCCTTTAGGCAGATATTACCGCAATCCAGGAAATAGGATAGGAAGGATCAGGAACAACGCAGAGAAAAGATTGTTACATTTATTGCAGCTGCCAACAAAGAATGCACATCTATACTTTATTAATGGGAAAGTCAGTTTGTTTGTTTGTTTGTTTGTCCGTTCTTTACCTCTCAACGGAGCAGTATTGTGGCATGATTTTTTGGGTGGAGGTAGTTTAATTACGAAATTGTTTTTAGCTACTTTTTAAAGTGGTAAATTATTTCATTCTATATATTATAAATAATAATCCCCAAAAACGTTAAACCCATATAGCCCAACTCACAATTAATCCCATAAACTTTAAACACACATAGCTCAACTTACTAGTATCTCCAAAAAGTCAAACCCATATAGCCTAAGTCGCTATTAACCCTAACTTTAAACTCAAAAAATATTAACTTACGAACTAGAGCAGCTTATTCAAATGATGAAATTGCAGCCACAAGTGTTTTCTTTTCAAGCTCAAAAAGACAAAAGTGGATCGTTGAAAAACAAATGATTGACGTTTTTGCAAATGTTTATATAGCAATTAGAAAATTCGTAACAATACCTATAGCTACTTGTGAAGCAGAAAGATCTTTCTCAGTCCTTAAAAGAATACAAAAAATATGTACCGATCTTCGATGTTGGATGACAGATTATCATCTTTAACTTGTGTAGCAATCGAATCCGAATTATTAAGATCGATTGAGTTTAATGATTTGATTCAAGATTTTGTAAAAATGAAATTGAGACAAAAAAAATGGATTTAATAATTATTATTTACAATGTATACTTAGTAATTAAATCTAATAAATCCTAATTACTACATAATTTGTAACTTTTAATTTTAAGAGTTTTGATTAATCAAAAAGAAATGGTCTGACGGTTTTGAGTTCATGGTTTTTAGATTAATTGCAAATTGGGTTATGTGGGTTTAACGCTTTTGGGTTTACGATTTTTTATTTGTGATTGCAAATTGAACACATTTAATTTTTCAAAAGAGCCCCTGATGAATAATTAGATTCTTAATCTTATCGGGGATTGAAGAACTTGGGGATAGCTTCTTGGATTTTCGATGTGTCAACTCCTCGGCGCATCGGCTCTGAGAGCGTGCACTTCTAGCACCCCGGGTTATTGGTTTGGCTCGCTTGGGGCTTATGACGCTTTGGGTTATTGGGTTCGCTCGCTTGGAGACGGTCCAGATTATGAGGGGTTGGCTTGCTTGGGTTTTATATCTTTTTAAAGGGCTTCAAATTTAAAATAGCCCTGGGCCCCCATTTTCCTTAATCCGGGCCTGTAGATTCTGCCCACTTTTGGACCTATTATCGTTGTCTATCATTAGGAGTTTTTTAATTTATTTTTTTAAATAATGCCACTATTGCACAAAACTATTCTTGAATGCTATTGTGACACTAACAGTAGATTTTCGTTACTTAGTACATAGTAATTATCAACTAATTGTAAGTGTTTATCATTGATTTACAAAGTAACGTACATGACAATCAGTTACTCTGTCAAATAATAGTTTGAAAATAAATTTATATAAAAGTACGCTTCAGCGATGTGTAAAATATTCAAATTGAGGCAAATTAAATAAAAACACATTCAGATGGATTGATATTAAGTCCATAATCCTTAAGGTGCTGGAAAATTAGTTTCAGGAGTTTTTCGTGCTTCGCAAGTTTTTCGATGCAACGAATCTATACTATCTTCCTCTAAACTCTAAAAAAAGAAATATTTTGTTGCACCCTGTTTTCTGGAAATCACCTATGGAATTCGAAGTTCGAAGTAGCGCAGTGGGTACCAACCGAATCATTTTAACCACCAAGCGAGTAGGAACGCCTCCTCAGAATAAGTTCTAATAGAATTGTGGAGTTCTTTAAATGTTTAAAAAAAAAATCAACTTCTTTTTATATGACAAAAAAAAAGAAATTATCTTTAAACCGCAAGACACTTTCAGTTGCATATCACAACCAAATCGAGACTGTGAACCTCACAAAAACGCCTCTGTGCAGAAAACCGAGTTATCGGCTTTTGCCATTTGCACCACGGGCACCATTTTTTTTGTATCAAGTGCAAAAACGGAGGAGAGTACGATAACTTAGGCGACAAAGTTTAATGACGGATTTGTATAGATTGGGTAATTTTCAATTTTCTCAAGAACTAGAAGTTATAAAATTATCTATTTTTCAGTTTTTGATCAAAAACAAATAAGAGCAATACATTCTAAATAAAAAACAATAGTAGATAATTTTGAAGTATTGAAAAATTAGACTTTAAACCTTTTTTTTTTGCTTAAATTTTGAGTTTAATTTTTTTTTAAAACTACACATCGTTTTAACTTGATTTAAAAACTGGCTAATAATTGTAAGTAATTTCCATTTTAAGTAATAATTTTAAATTGCCCCTCCCGCCTAAACGGCGGCGGGAGATAGACCCCCCCTTCCGTAGTAAAAAATGCTTATTTTTAACTGTTCTAAAAATTCCGTTATAATATCTTGTAGCCTAAGTTATCGTATACTGCCCAACTACGAATCCTAGAAAAGACAGCGAACAAAAAAATCAATTTCAAGTTCAAGGCCAAGGCCAAGCTCTTTAAATCCGATAACTGTAGCACTTGCCGTTTTCCTCTCAGCTTCTAGCTCAGTAACGGCTTCCTTCCCTGAACGAATCACTGAATCGAAGGCATAGGCACCCGAACAAGAAAGCTAAGATGCAGTTTACAGCTCAGTTAAGTGAAAGTCGCGAAACCAATCGGCTGGCTGAAGCCTTGATCGAGCCTTTGTATATGAAAACTATAGTACCTTTGTATATGAAAACTTTTCATAGGTATACAAAGATCGAGCTACGGCCGGCGCGTGGTGCGGTGAACGTGAAGTGCGGTGGAAAGGAGGGGGTTACAATCAAAGCGTTGAATTTATATAACCCGAACCTGTATTAGCTGTCAGTTAGAACAGAATTATAAAAGCGAATTCAAAAACCCAAAGAAATTTAATCAAAATTGAGATACAAAAAAAAATAAAAAAAGTATAAAAGTTACAATAAGAAAAAAAAATAAAAAAAGAGATTGAGTGCATAAAAAGCACAACAAAAAAAATAAGATAAATAATTGTGTTTAAAAAAAATATATAATTTTTTTATTTTTTTGATTTAAAATTTCCAATACAAAAAAATTAAAATAATCTAAAAGATAGGTTCCACAAAGGTACATGAGCTGTCAAGGCGTCTGCGAAAGCAGGTAGGGAGGGAGATAGAGACCTGGAGCGACTCCAACACCTGTCGCCTGGTAAATTGGTAAGGTTAAAGAAGATGTCCGTCCGCAGTCATGAGGTTTTTGTAAACCATGGCATGAAAAAAGTTTTCCGTTCTACTCCCCAATCCGACGTCGCCTAGCCGTGAATATGCGAGCATGCCGAGTAAGGCTCTTAGGTCACCAGATTATTATAACCGTAGCAACCATTATCGTCTCTATAAGAAAATGCGAAGTCTTCATATCCTCGTTAAACCTCATGCATGTGCCTCTGAAATGTTTGGGCAGCATTTCTTAACCCAAACATCATGTACACAAGTTCGAACTATCCGAAGGGTGTAGTAATTGCCGTTTAGGGCACGTCACACGGCTCAACAGGAATTTAATGAGAAGCTCTCTTCAGGTTTATAGTTGAAAAGGCTGCGTTACCTTCCAAGATGTTACCAAAATCTTTCACGAATGAGATAGGATATTTGTCTGGAATGGTGATATTGTTAAGGGACCAAGAGCCTCCACATGGAGGCCACTCGCCGTTCGGTCTCTGCTGCATGTGCAATGGACTAGCCCAGTTGCTTTTAGAAGGACAGCTATCAACTTAGCACCATGCTGACGATGTGGGCGAGAAAAAACTGGGGGACCCTTGGTCTCAATGTGATGCGTTGTTGGTGTTATACTCGCTGGACGTCTGTTTGACTTTACGTACAGTTCTTAAAACTCAGCTAAAATATAAGCAAAAGGTTGATTATTATTTTATTTTTTATTTATTTATTTATTAATATCATATTCTCCTAACAATTTTTAGATATCTTATTTCTAATTTAATAATATATGTATTTTGTACACTTAATTAGAGGGAATAGGTTGTAGCATTTGAATTTTAAGTTAAAATTGAATTAATGCCACATGTACAAATTTTTATATTTTGGGGTGGACAGATTATAAATAACGAATATGATTAAAGAACAGAAACAGAGAAAAAAGTTTTTTATAGAATGATCACTATGATTGATTTGAACTGCATAAACAAAATTTTAATTATTATATACGTAAATAAACAAAGGGAATAAATATTATCAAATGACGTAGTTTAACAAAGATTCAATGTTATAAGTATCGAAATTAAGAAGCCATAATTTGACTGCTTCGTAATTCAGCTGGTAGACTATTGTATAATTTGCGAGACACAATAGTGTAAGAATTCCTAAAAAGTGTAGTTCGAAAAATGTTTAATCGTACCGAGTTAGAATTTCTCATATTATATGTATTACTCATAGGGCTTTCCAAATAACCACTCCTCATAAAAAATATTTTCAAAACCTTAAAATAAAACAAGTGTCTTACTGGTAGAATACCTGTTTGTCTAAATAAATCTGCAGAGTGAGTGAGGCGGGCAGCGTTGCATATTTTTCTTAGGACACTTTTTTGAAGAACTGTTAATTGTTGGATTTTGTTTAAGTATGCACCTCCCCAACAACTGATACCATATTGTAACTTCGAGTGGAAAATACCATAGTAAACCTTTTTTAACGTGGAGAATGAACAATATTTTTTTTATTATTGAAGGCTTTTACAATTGTACATTAATTCACGAATGTTTGCCGCTTTCTTGTAATGGCTGAAGTAACCTTCCAAGTGCTGCACCATAAAAGAGCACAGATTGGACTTTGTGACAGCATACCGAATGCCGCTTTTCCTTTGCCAATGCCGTAGATGACGTCTTGTTCGGTTCCGACGTCGGTCGATGGAAATGATACTTCCAAGGTATTGAAAGCTCTCCACTTTTCCCACGGTTTGCGAGAAACTATTTATTTGAGAGGATGGTCGGGTTCCGTGGCTGATCATTTTTATTTTGTCGGAATTAATTTTCGCATAATCCAAGTGCTTTAAATGGGATTTCAAAGTCCATTGGATCTCTCCGCTACCTGACAGAGCTGAGCACAGTACATCGCTTATCACCAACAAAAACAATATTGGCGACAGAATACAGCCCTGTCTGACTCCGCTTCGGATTTCAAAATCATCTGACAACCTACCATCGCACAGAACGTGACACTTGGATCCATCATATGCTGATTTAATAGTAGCAATTAATTTGTTCTGGGATGCCTCTCCTCCGCAAAGCTAACTAGATATACTCCCTGTTAACGCTATCAAAAGCCTTCTCGAAGTTGATGAACAGCAGGTGGTGGTCGATATTCAACGCACTGTTCAGTAATGATCCGCTGGGTGTTAAATGTGGCTTCAAGGTGTTCTCTGATGCTTTCCAGTATGACTTTTGCTACTGTTTTGGCAACGGCAGGTAGAACGCTGTTTTGGCACTTTGTAAGATCTGTTTTTTTTGGGAGCTTGAGGATCATTCCCTTTTCCACTCATCGGGCAAGCTTTCGGTGGTCCAGGCATCTTTTATGAGCTGATGAAGCAGTTCGCTTGATGACGTTGGCGCTGCTTGTTAAAGCCATTCGGGAATTCCATCAATTCCTACCGCTTTGTTGTTCTTAAGTGCTTTAATGGCGGCAACGATCTCATCTTTACTGGGAGTAGCGGTACGGATTCGGGGATAAGTTTCTTCAGGCACTTCAGAAAGTATCGGCTGCACGTTGTTTGCAAACACTGATTTTAAGACCGAGGAAAAGTGTTCTTTCCACCTTCTCACTTGCTCATCCACCAAACTTTTCACAGTTCCGTCTACTTCTTTCACCACGTGTTGTTTGAGTACCGGTGAGCTCTTTGGTTATTCTATAACGGTCCTGCTGTCGCACCTGTTTGCAGCATTTTCTACTTCTTGCGCCAATGCTTTGCTGTAGTTACGCTTGTCGCGGCGCACACTGCGGTGAACCTCTCCCTTTTTCATGCTTTACGAGGACTCCAGCTCGTTTCTTTCTTCCTCTTGTCAGAAGTTATTCAAGCCCTTAATTGTTTGCGTTCGTTGATCCTTGCCCAAGATTATTCTGAAAACCAAATGGTGTTGCTTCCTTTTTTCCGACCGACTATTTTGTCAGCACCTTAAATGAAAAAAAATTTGCATAGCACAATGGTGTTCGATGTCCTCATGTACTGTGTGGCTGATTGTTCTCATTTTGTGTGACATGTGGTCCCTAAATTGTTGACGAGTCGTGGGATCCTTTAGTCTGGCGATGTTGAATTTGGGGGCTCGTGTTGTTCCGTTGGATCTTCGAACTGTAGCTTCACGTAATCTTAGGGTAGTTATCATTAACTGGTGGTCACGGGCAAATCCCATATCGGCGCCTCTTCTGTTTCGTACATCCAAGATACTGCTTCTAAAGCGTCGACTAATCGCGAAGTGGTCAATTTGGTTGACAGATGCTTGCCTGTCCGTAGACACCCAACGGATCCTAGTTTCCTATAAAAGCATTCTTTCTCTTCATCAGATGCAAGCTCCGTCGGTGCGTAACACTGTATAGGATGACGGGTCGTGCTCTACTCTGAAACCTAGTTTTTATAAGCCTTTCCCCAAGGGGCTCCCAAAAAAAAGGCTTTTTGTTGCCGTTTTTGTAAGGAGTAACCCAACTCCAGTTTTTCGAGCGTTTCCTGGGTCATGACCAGAGTAGAGCAGAGTACAGTGTTACGTGTTGGTGACTTGTATTTGCCCGAGTCCAACCATCGTACTTTCCTTTACCCTAAGATATCTATCCTGTACCGCATAAATTGCCTCTCTAATTGGAGGAATCTGGCATTGTGCGGACTTTCACTTTCTGCGTCCAGAAGCGTCCTCACAACGAGTTATCATTAATTATCCGAGGCATAATTTCGGTTTCTGTAGCGGTATGGTCTTCAGCTACGAAGAGTGCTAATCTAATCTCCGTAACCTATGCTGAAGAGTCAGGAGACTTCGCCCTTGATATTTTTGCTAACTTATGTATATTGAGATACACAAATAATTGCCCGGGGCCACCACAAGGTGGTAAAGCAAGAACTTTGACTTGGCAAGAAAGTTGCATTGCTGCCCTAAACCAAGTTTTAGGCAATCACCAACTACCCGATCTTCCATCTAGCTTTTTAATAAAAGTTGTAGATTTTCAACAGCAATTCATGATCAGCTTTCTTAATTCCTGACCTTGGCGCCATCGATCGTTAATTGGAGAATAAGAAATCGTATTGAGTTTACTCCGCCAAAAACTCAACGATTTCCTATCAATAAACCTGAGTTGACTCATTACCTTTGCGTCGGTTAAACGTCATATAAATGTCTTATGTCACACCCTTTGATACCGTTATTTTAAGAGATAATGAACTTTAGAAGAACCCAGTTGCATATATCCTATTGTAATTCTGGCACCTCCATGTAATGCTCATCATTATACCCCGGAGCCCAGTTTGGTCCGTTTTGTCAAGTAAAGAGATTATTTCTTTAGACGTACAACGCGAATGTAGAAACATTCTATGTCACACTCTTTCCCTGCATCTACAATATGAAGGCATTCAATATCCTTTTATTTGTATCTGTATTCAAAAATACTAATGAGAAATTCAAAATTATAGAACTGTCCTCTTGATAACAATGTAGAAGTTTCCTTTAGGACAATGACCTTAAATAATCCTTTTGCCGGTGAACTCCAGATTTTTGAAATATTTGATGATTTATAAATTTAATTTCCTACCAAGCTGGAGGCCTTTTCTAAAAAGCCTCATAAAAGCTAATAAGGTATTTCCACTAGCAGTTTTGGTATCTGTCTCTTTCGGTGTTTTCAAATTTTCCACTGCATCCTTTTCTGTTTAAAGTTACGAACTCTTTACTCTGTCTGACACTAATTGAATCCATTTGAAGCTTTTTAGTCCGAGGTTTACTTAGAGTTCGAGTCAAGCCCTACACCATCGCCGCCCGTGCCGCCGGCCGGCCGACTTCATAAAAGTCCAACCATCAAAGCAAAAGCAATTATGTGTCAAGACTTTCCCTCAAAAATGTTGAAACACCTTTTTGTTGTTTATTCGTGGAAATTTTGAAGCCAAAAGTGTATTCCCATTTTGATTGCAATCTTAAAATTATATCTTGGTAGGAAGAAGGTAGGTTAGGTAGCTTTGGAGTTGGAATGCACAAACATAGTCTATGTCTATGCATAAAACAAAACCTCCACCATTTAGAGCTACGTAGGTAGGTCTGTACTTTTGAAGATAGATAGTTAGAGTTGGAGTTAGAGTTAGAGGTAGGAAGGTTTACCTTCATCACGATGTTTGCGCAATGCATATAAATTTCATGCCTCAAAATTCTTGTTTTGCTTGATGAAAAATTAATCAAGGCTCCGACCGAATGCAGTGCAAAATGCAAAGGGATGTGATGGACTTCGGCGACGTTGATGAGTTTTATTCCATAGCTTTAGCTCCGGCTACCGTTCTCCCGTTTCCCCGTTTCTCGTTTCGAGCCTCTTCCTGTTGCCCTTCTGATGCTTCTGCCTAACTGCATTCTCTTGGCAAAGAGGCCATCGTCATATTTTTCACTCCTTTAGACTGTTTTCATCCTTTTTTATTTTTATTTTTCACAGATATAGTTTTTCTATTTTTTCTTCCTTTGAGGGATGTGAATGCACTTCCATTTTAGTCATCATCCTCTTTGAGTTTGTTATTTTGTTGTTTTTTTAATTTCTTTTTATTTAAATTTTAATATCAATTTTTGTTGTTGTTATTAAAGCTTAAAGCCAGGTCATTAAGGACCATCATAAGTTTTGTTTTTAGATTTGTTGTTTTCATCATCAGACGTCCTGTTTTTCCTGAGTATTTTTTTTTTCCTTTTCAGTTAGTGTTCCTGGATAGGTATTTTTTTTTTGTTTAATATAGATTTGTTTTTGAATCATTTAAATTAATTGAAGTTTCAAAAGAGAAAATATTATAGGAAAGCGAGCAATTAGGTGAGTATCTCTTCATCTATACATAAATACCTAAAGTCCTAAAGGAATGCAGGTCTTACTTTCGGTTTGGGTTTTATTTCTTAATTTATGATAATATTTTTATTTTCTTGTTTATGTTTATAAATGTTTTAGGTGTTTTGGACACAAACGGTAAGAGGTAAGGGCACATCTTAAGGACCCTTTATCGTAATCAACCTATTTTTAATCGAGAACAAATATTAATTAGACATTCTAGTTCATTAAAATGTCCAATATTCGAAATGGAATTTGTTCAAAAAGACCAAATGAAAACATTTGAAAATATATTCCAAAATGTTAAAGTACCCGTTTCATGATGATTAGTGCGTTGGACTGTCATGTCAAAGGTCATAGGCTCGATCGATGTACGAAAAATAAGATGGTTGCCTTTGAACTGGAAATAAAAAGGGTCTACCCAAAAGTACATAACTCCAAACCCAAGGCAAAGTCGTGGTTATGAGCGATATGAGCTGCAAAGAGGGTCTTAGAGCCAACCTAACTAAAACAAACCGGAAAAGATTAAAGCAAACCAAGAGCCCAAGAAGGCCTACAACGAACATAATCCAAGGACCGATTTTTTTTTTGACCAAAACTTACGGCAAAAATATTGGAATGTTCCGAAGGCAGTATGAATTTTTGGTCATTCGTAAAAAACATGAGAAATTCTTCCTCGGTACCTACGCTTCTTGTTGTTATTGGCATTACTTTAGTTAGCTTTATTGAGAAAGCTTATTTGTTGCCAAAATACCCCCTTACCTCATTTTGGCATGTCTTTCCCACTTCTTTAACGTTGAGTTGTTTATTAAGTCAAGGAGGCTGATAAAATTAAAATAACATAATGTAACCTTACATTTAGCATATTTCAAGTGCTAAAATGATAATTTTAGCTATTATATTTTTTAGAAGGCATGAAGGCATATTTTATTTCTACGACTTCCTGCATGTCAAAGCATTCTCGTAACATAAAATAGTTTAGAAGGGTTTTGGGTGCATTTCAAGCAGAAATGTTAGAAATTGTGTTTAAACGTTGCTTTTTTCCAAAAATAATTTATTTATTTATTTATTTATCAAAAAATAACTTACAAAAACAAATTTATAAAATTATTTATATTGAAGACATCAGGGCGGCAAGACCATAGATGTCGTATTTAATTAGTTTTTTTTATTTAAGTAAAAATATTAATAATTTATGAAAAAAATTAACATCGAAAAGAAAAATATGATGTAATGTTATGTTATTTATTTACAAAAAAAAAATAATATAAAAGTTCAAATATTTTTAAATTTGTTGTGTAGGGTTGTTGTTGATTTTATGCGTTGATAAGTATTAATGTCAGATGGGTTTAGTATTTCACCCATCTGTTTCTGCTTGTCTTTCAATGAGATAGTATTTTTGATTAGGCGAGAAATCGGACATTCTGCAAAAATATGCCAGATTGAGAGAACTTCTTTACAACTTTCGTACTCCCCTGGGGGATCGTTTGTGAAGAAATGGCGACTCGGAAACAAAGTTTTTCCAACTCTGATCCGAAATAGAGAAATACATTCTTCTCTGGTTAGGTTTTTGTTGTATGGAGTTCTGAGGTGTGTTGAGTGGTGTTTTCGAAGAAAGTTCTCCTCTTTTAGCCAAGAGCTTCTGAGTTCTTCTTGCTCATTAGCCATGAACATTTTGCGGATAAGCTGAGATATAGGTGGCAGTTCTTTTAAATACGGATGGTTAGTGGCGCCTTTTGCTGCAGTATCTGCTAGCTCATTTCCTCTTATACCAGCGTGGCCTGGTATCCAAGCTACTGTTATGTTGGTTTTGTCAAATAGGATGCTTCGGATGTAATTAAGAGTGGAGCAGTTGTTAGTTGCACTTTTGATTCCGGTAAGGATACTTAAGCTGTCAGTGAGTATCAATGTCATTTCTGTCCATGTTTTTGCCACGGACAGTGCTTTCATTATTGCTGTTAATTCTGCTAGATAGCTGACAGCCGCGTCTGGAAGAAGTCCTTGAAAAGTGATGATTTCTTCGTGGTTCGCTATGAGCTCGATGACGGCGTATGTTGAGGTTTTATCCCTATAGGATCCATCTGTGTACAAAATTCTCACTGGTTTGATGTTTTCGATCAGCTCACGGTGAAGCATAAGGAAGTGTTCATTTGGAGTGTTTTCTTTCTTGTGACTAGACAGGCTGGTGTCGATTGGCAGTAAGTGTCTTTTCCATGGAGGGGGGGACGAATAGTTGAGCTTCAAAGACGTTTCTAAAGGCATACTTCCATGAGCTGAGACAAGGCTTAATATTTTACTAAGGGAAGATATTGAATTCTTCCTGTTTTGTTTTGGTCAATGTTGAACTTCTTGTGAAGCAGAATAAATAGGGTGATTTATGTCTGTAAGTGCTTTACTTATTAAATTAATTGCTCTTTTTTGTCCTAGCCTATTAATTGTTTTATAGCCAGCTTCTATTCTGAGAGCACTTCGGTAGCACTCATTTATGGCTATATCGATGCTTTCCAGGTTCTTTTTTGTTGTCCACATAAAAATAGTGAGTCCATGCTGGAGCGTTCCTTCAACTAAGGCTTTGGCTATTTTTAGGGCCGTTTCTAGATGTGGACCTTTCCGGCGGGGACATATCATTCTCAGAGCATTGTTTCGTTTCTTAAGTTGGTTGATGGTGTTTTTTATATGGAGATCCAAAAATAATATTTTCTGTTTCCTTACTATTTCTATAATCGCAAAGAACGCTTCAAAAATATAAGGTTGCCAGGAAAATAAAACAAAATTAATATGGCGGCTCCAAAAATTGGAGCTGATGTTAAAAGACAAATTCCAAAAGATTCCTGTTTTTCGTGAACCCTTTGAAAATAGTTTAAACAATAAGGACACAACAATACTCAAAAATTGGAGAAAGAAATATGTACAATTACGTTAATAATTTCTGTAAAAATGAAACAAAACAAATTAATGTAAACGAATAAGTTTTAAAGAAACTTAGGGTGGAGGTCACAAATTACACTTGACATAATCTATTCTCACTTCAATTATCGAGGCATTCAAAGCTTTTATATTTTTAATTAATAAATATGAAAGGAAAACTTTATATGTAATTTAATTAGCCATTTTGCTGTTTTTGGACATTTTTATTCTTGAAATTCATGTTTAATGTGCAATGTATTAAGATCTTAAATTTTGAAAGAAAAAAACACTTTAGGAAAGCATTAAACTCCTCGGGCCATATCTATAGTTATTTGATAAGTTCAGATTTTGTCTTTGCTGAACCAAACTACAGTTTATGTTACTCATAGAAAATGTAAACCCATTTCAAAACGATAGCCTGGAGTCTAAAAATAAACATGGCAACTTGTTTTTAAATCTATAAAATGTCAAAAATAATTCAGAACATTACGTTGCGAGCTGCCTTGTCGAGAGGAGGTGGAAAAGGGGGGAAGCTCCCCGGGCCCGGGATTTTCTAGCGGCCCGTAAAATTGAAAGCAATGGGGAGAGTGTTTTTTTAATATACTGTATAGATTAGATTAGATTAGATTAAATTCTTTATTTCGATTATAAAATTACATTCATTTAAAGCTAAGAATATAAGGACATGGCGTTGTTGCCGTCTGCCTGATAGACATTTCAGTTAAAAATAGGTTAACATAATGAAAGTTGTTTTTTTGTTTTGTTTTTAGTATAAGAAATAAAAACTGTATTTTTTAGTGATTTTTCTTCATAATTTTCAAATATAACAGATAAATAATTTATTAACTTGAATATATATAAAAAAGATGATAAATAATACATTTTTGAATGATTTTATTATCTCTAAAGATATGTACACAATTTTGACATGATTTGAAACAGAAAAATTTTTAGTTAAAACAGCTCTATTTTTTTTTTCTTTTTTTCGATTTTACATTCTCATTGATTCGAGACTTAAAACATAAATTTTGCCGTGATTTGAAACACAAAAAATATTAAATTCTCAATTACCATAACTGGGTACATGACAGCTCAAAAGCTACTTCTATAAGCTAAAGCATGTTTGCAAAATTTAAACAGATTCGTCCAACCGCTCAGCCTAGTTAAGAATGTCAATGACTTGGAAATATAGTCGTTGTATTTCTTGTAATATTGGACAAACTGCTATGAAATGATTTATAACCTCCACGTCCCTTCTCTTGCAGAGAGTGCAAATTTGTCTATGGGGAACAAAGTTGAGATTAAGGATCTCGACTCTAGCTTTAAAAATTTTGCCGATAGCTTCCGAAGTCATTTCTTTACAAAAATAGTTTGAAGTTGATGACTATTGATGGTTTAAGCACTTGAATATGTTTCTGCTTGCCGATGAGGATGCAGTTTGCAGGTGTTCTAAATAAAGTTTTTCATCAATTTTAGCTATCAAAACCGCGAACATATTTAGCCATTCCTCTATATTATTTTCTCTTAAGGAGAGTACTATATCAACTCCTGCAGCAAGCGAGTTCCATTCTCTGAAGGGAGAAGCATTTGTACGGAGCCGGGAGCAGTCTTATCAAGATCGTCTTATGAAGCTCATTTTCTCTTTTCATAATCTTAGCTTAATAGTCAGAGTGCCGTTTCAGATTCTGAATATATATCGGTGCTATTCCTGATTCGATATGTATGTATGTATGGTGTACGTGTAGCGTTAGGCAGTTTAAAAAGTCTTTTAAAAAAGTATCTTTGTAAAGTCTCAAATTCCTCTATTTGAGCGTATCCAAAAGCTTGGACACCGTAACATAAGCATGTATTTATTGTTATTGTTGCATTGAAGACTCTGTACTTTGATGAGAGGTCGATAAGTTGGTTGCTAAACAAATTAGGCCACATCTGGTTTAGGGTTAGTTTGGCCTCCCTGGTTTTCTCTTTCGCACGATTGCTCCAATTTAGGTTATAGGTCAGCAGTACACCTAGATATTTAAACTCAGTCACAATTGCAATACGCTCTTTGTTGATGTTTCATGATTCTTCAGCACGTCGGGCATACCGCCTGGATTCAAATATCATAATCTTGGTTTGTTTAGTATAGATCCGTAAGCCCCAAGTTTCACAATATTCTTTAAGTCTGTTGATTTGCAGTTGTAAAGAAAATGGGTTATTCGCCAAAAGTACCAGATCGTCTGCATACAGTAAAACTTTAATCAAAGATTCGCCAAATATTACACCTCACGGTAGGATTTCACAAACCGCATCAATATGAAGTGCAAACAAAATGGGACTTAGAATACATCCTTGGGGAACTCCTGCCGCTGTCTCAAAACTTTCGGATAAGTTGTTACCATCCCATTCTGAGGCTTTCGTTGAACATAGAAAGTTAGAATAAAAAAGTAAAAATTTTGTCGAAAGCCCAAGAGAAGATAGTTTGTAAATCAATGCTTGTCGATTGACCGTATCAAAAGCAGCTTTGAAGTCAATGAAGAAGCTGTAAAGCTTTTTCTTTTTCTCCAAATGTTGTCTTGCTATGCTTGTAAGCGCAAAAATTTGTTCTACCGTTCATTGTTTTCAAAACACTTTCTAGTTCAATCAAGGATATCGGTTCATCAAGTTCAGGAATATGGTTGTTTAGCATGGCGTAACTAAACGATAACAAAAACTCATCTGCTGATAACAATCCTTTAAAGTAATCTGCCAAAACCTCAGATCCGAGAGCATCATAATTTGAAGGAGTATGTTTACGCCCTCCTAATTCCCTCACATTATTCCAAAATGTTTTAGAGTCCTTACAGAGCACTAAGTTTTTTGCAGTAGTTTGAAGATAGTCAATCTTTTTTGAGGAACAAAGCTGTTTATATTCCTTATTAAAATGTAAGTACTGGTTTTAAAAAAAATCGCTGTTAGTATATCCGAATAGTTTTAAGATACTGTATATTCATCATCAACATACCTATTCCCACTTATTTGTAGAGGCCCGAAAATTTAAAATCGTTCATGCTTTCGCAATCGGGCCCTTTTTGCATGTTATCTACCAATCTATCAGTCACAGCTGGCCGATCTGGGACCCTGCTTATTATTGGCGTACGTTTTTGTTAATATTTAATGAAAAATTGGGCAACTCTGAGCTATTGAAAGAAAGTTATTATAAATTGTTTAACTTTTCTTAAATAAGAATTAAATTAAATAATTTAACGTAAATTTAACATAGAAGAATTAGAGAATTTTTAAATTCAAAATAAATGGCCCGGCAACTTAAACATTTATTTCGGTTTCTGTTTTTATAAAGTTTCTTATCCATCCTCCATTTCAACTAAACTGGACTATACCCGTGAGATTGGTTTTATGATTAACACTTTTTTGCGGTTCACTTTGCAAACAAAAAATTATTATATCCGTTAATTCCGTTCCGGGCCCGGAATTCATCTCGACGGCCTTGGTTGCGAAATATTTTATATGAAAATATAAAAACAAAAATTGAAGTGTCAAAAGATAGATGACGATGATTTCTATGAAAGGTATCCATTCGTTAAAAAATAAACTATGTTCAAGTCTTAACAGCACCTGTGCTATGGTTTTCACTCGCTATATTCACCAAGGTGCCATAGGCAATGTGATGTTTGCTACTGTCTTTACCACAATAAATGCAAATTTTGACTTCAAGCACCATAAGCTTGTGTTAAGAAAATAAAAAGTTTTCTCGGAACAATATATTAAATTAATAATAATAATTCAAGGCTTGTTTTTAAAAATCCGAATATTTGCTATTTCTCTCAGAAATGATCTTATAAGCGTAAATTGGACTTTGTGATTATTATAAAGATTTTAGTTGTTTTTGACAGACAAACCACTTTTTTGGTGAATAGCGTTAAATTATTAACAAATTTGTAGAAATATTTGTAAATATTTGACTATACAACTAAACTGTACGAGTTTTATGGCTCATATGACCTCTCTCTGGATCTTCCATTGCTTAAAAGTTAAAGAATTTGTACAGCGCAATTGAACTAGTGCTGGATTTCCGATTCATATTGTTTTTGGTCCAGACCTCAGTTAAAAGTAGCACTTCGAGCAACAAAATGAGAAGCACAAAAATACAAATTCAATGTTAATACAAAATAAATTATATAATTCAATTGAATTCATACGAAAACTAAAAAAAATAATCTCCCACGGGTTTCCATGACTCCTTCGATCCCCTCCCTTTGTATTCGCTATTGGAACACCAAATAAAGTATTTTCAAAACATTTAGTCTACCGCCATTCGTTTTAAGAAACTTTTAGGAATACAAATGAAAATAGCCAGAAGTTTACTCCTTGACGAGCCCCTGGCAGTGTTACCGCTTTTCGACTTTAGTCGCATTTTGACCCTTTTTTGTGCCTCATGCGACAACGATACGACCTTTTAAAAAATTGTCTATTTAGACCCTTTTTAAAAAATTTTGCGACTTTTTTGACCCCATCTCAAAAAATTCATTGAAACAATAAGTTATTTTATTAATTCACACAAAATTTCCAAATTTTTAAATACCGTATTTCTTTAAGAATTACCGCAGAGCCCATTATAAGGAGGTTAATTTTTATATAAAAATTCACTTGGCCTTTACTAGATAAGTACACGTTACCTTTACTAAATACTAATTTTAATATAATTTTGAAGGTTACATGTGGCAGAACCAAAGCGTGCGACATAACATTTTTCGTGGGAAGAATGGCCACCAAAATGATTGCAAAAAAGATGAGGCAGGATTTCTCCACTTTAATAATCGACGAAACCACGGACGTGTCATGTGAAAAATGTTTGGTGATGGTGGTTCGACTATTTGACGAGCAAAATGGGAAGACTACTTCTTCCGATTAGTCGAACCACCAAGCAGCACGGGAGAGGGCACTTGCAGGCAAAACTTGGAAACCCTAAGTGAAAAAAAAATTCCCCTGAAAAATGTCATGGGATTTGCATCAGACAATGCAGCAGCCATGACTGGTAAAAAAATGGTATTATAGCCTATTTGAAAAGAGAGATTCCAAATCTTTTCCACATCAGTTGTGTAAGTCACTCTATCGATTTAATAAATCATGCATCTGCAACAGCCCTTCCTCACAATGTGGAGCAACTATGTCGAAATGTTTCAGATTTTTTAAAATAAAGTGCTAAGCGGTTAGGGGATTTTAAGAATCTTCAAGCTATTTTTGATGGACCAGAACACAAGCTTTTTAAACTCAGCTCTAGATGGTGGCTTTCCGAATGGTTGACCCGTGGGTAGTTCTGCAGCATTACTTTGTGAAGGCAAAGTTTGAAGAAAAGTCACCAAACCTTGTTTCAAAAATTTCGGACATCTTAGAAAATCTTAATTGCACAAACTTAATTTATTTAAAGTTTTTATAGTATGGTCTTACAATAATGATGCAGCCAAATTATTTCAAGGTTTGATATTAACGATAGGTTTTGAGGCACTTGGAGTATTCAAACTCCAAATTATAATGATCTAGTAATTGAAGAAGCTTTTAGAATTCAAAATTCATGAAAAGAGCAGTCAATTTTTTAGGAGTTTTGGCATAAGATCGGGGCAATTAAAAACCCTCTAGGAGAATATGTTTATTCCAACTTATACTCCTTTGTACAAAATATTTTTACACAGCAGTGAGTGTGCCAAAATAGTTTTTTCTAAGTTATCTCATTTTTTGCAATTTTTTCAGATTTCGTTTGAAATTTGTAGATGTAAGGTTAAGCTACATATTATGTTATTTAAATTTAGTCAGACTCCTTTACAGAACATTAAGCGGTGAGTAAAAACGCGTCTAAAAATTTTAGTAGCACCGTGAATTCTTCAGTCATAGTCATAAAAGATGGCGGGTATCGATTTGGTGTTCTTGGGTTTTTTCCAGGATCTGCCGTAATGTGAATATTTGATCGCTTGTGTACTTTCCTGGTCTAAAACCGCAATGATAAGGACCTATCAGGTTGTTGACGATGAGCTTTAAACGTTCACATATTACAGCGGAGAAGATTTTGTTAGCGATGTTAAGTAGTTAAGTGATTCCTCTATAATTGGTGCAATTTAGGGGGTATCCTTTTTTTAGAATCAGGCAAACAATACTGAGGTTTCATTCATCGGAAGTGGTCCTCCCATATTCTCAGCATTGACTGCGATTCCATTATGATGTTTGTTTATGTACCTGTGAATTTCGTTTCACCTGTTCATAAATCTTTCGAACTTCATTCCTGCTTTTAAACCTCTCAACATCTTCGACCGCACGCTTCTCATGCCCTCTCTTTTGCCTTCTGAGAAGTCGGCGTTCCTCTCGCCTCTTCTGCTCATAGAGCTCATGAGCAGCTCTCGTCCTTTTATATGCCTTCTGACATTCTTCATCAAACCAGTGATTCCTTATTGGTGGTTGGTTGAAACCCAGCACTTCAGAGGCGGCTTCTCTGATTGCATCTTGGCAATGTTGCCACTGGTTTTCGATACATTGTGTTGGCGGCCGAGAACTTCGAGAGAGGTTACTTGTGACTCGGTCGGTTTCACATCTTTTACTTTACAAATATTTTTGTTGTGTTTACTTTTCTTTTATTTATACTCAATTTTAAATAAATACATAATTACAAAAAAAAATAAAGTTTGTAATACAAAAATAAATTAGTTCATTTTGAGTTTTTTAGACTTGGAATGACTTAGATCATCGGAAACAAGGTTCAGAGACCAAAGCAGAATCCAAATGGGGAAACAAACACTTGTCAATGTTGTAAACAGCCAATTTCCATAAATCTAAAAGAAAACAATTTTTCATTTAAAAAATATCAGGACATTTAACTTCAGTAGAACAAAAGTTGCAAAAAACACTCACAATAGAATCAACTAATCCATAAGTTATGGCATCCATTGATGCATTTAAAGCCTTGAAGCACACATTGCTTAATGAGAGTTCTGGGAATGCTGACATGGTGAGAATCAAAACTTGCAAATAGATAACAAACAGAGGATTGAGCAGGAATGTGTAGAGAGTAGTGAAGAGCTTGGCAGAATTTCCATGTTTCGTATTGATGAGAATAGCCAGAGGACAGCTTGCTACAGCAATGAAAAACCCTAAAGCAAAATTGAGCAATCCAATTACAAGAAGCGCCGATCCCATCGCTAAAAGCGACCCAACGTGCAGCAATTCCAAACCAGCCTGGTCCAAGTGGATGAAAAATGGCATAAAGAAGCCCAGAACTGTGACAAACGAAAGGAAGAAAGTCACACCAATGGGAGTGGAGATGTCATTCTCGGCAAAGAAATTGCCCAGAGATTTGTTGAGTGGCAGCAGGTTGGCCACAATTCCAAGCAACGCCACTATACCCATAAATATCAAGACTTTTATGTATGGCAATTCTTTTTCATGCTCCTTAGACTTTTGCTTCTTCTCCGAATCATCGGTGTCATCATCTTCGGCACTGTTCAGATTCAGCCAGAGAAGGAAAGCTTTGATGTACAGAGGACCAGCCATCAGAGCCAGACATGGCATAAAGTCTCCGATCGAGATGAATCGGTCATTTTGGACGAGAATGTAGAAGAAGTAACTCTGATGGAATCGCTCGAGAAGGTTGTTCAAACTCCTCGAGATTCCCTCGACGGTTTTCAAGAGAACAACTGCAGCAGCAATATTCCTACTGTTCGTGTTGCTAGTGGAACTTCCTTTTACGGCTTCAAGTGTGAGTGATTCAATGCGATGCCGATGGAAGAGCCCGTGATTTCCAGTTGGAACACCATTCGCCTGACTGGAAATCATTGCGAGGATATTCTTGAGGTTTTCCTTAACGGTGGTCTGGGATGCCTTGCGCTTCTTTCTTGGAATTTGTTTGTAGCCCGATGATATTCCCTCGCGAACAGTTAACCGCTGCACGAGATTGAACATATCCAGGTTTGGTAGTTGACCGTTAAGGCCTTCTATTTTGACATCGATGTATTCTATGAGGAGAAAAACATACAGATTGGCAAACCTTTAGGATAAATGATGTCATGTACCTGCATCGAAGTCCTGAATTTCTAAATTTAAGGCTGCTTGGAGAGCTCCAGCTCTGGCAGGGAGATTGCCACTGTTCAACACTGATTTATCGCCCATGCCTCCACCGTAGTAAGCCTCGAGCCACGCGTGAACACCCAACTGTTCTTGTTCGGTAACCAAAAATATCAAATCCTTTGCCCAGTAGTTCTTTCCTGAAAAGATTATGCATTAGCATCAAAAATGGGTTGAGTTTTTTCAAAACTTACTCCTAGCAAAGTCTGCGAAGGCCAAGAGAAGTGGAACACTGGGAGTTATGTCAGCGTGAACGGAGTTCGGAGGGCGGTATGGTGCTGAAAAGACAATCCCTTCAGTTGAACCGATTCGAGGAGCACGAAGTATCCCATAGACGTTCTTCCCTTGAAAGACCTTCCCTCCCCCAAACGGATAATTTAATGTGAAGTTATGAACATGGGTCTCCAAACCGATTTGCTTCATTTTAGCTTGAATCCAAGCATAAGGCATATTAGACCGATGATCTTCTCGTTCCCTTTTCAACTCTTCCAACAAAGTCTGCGCTAATCTTCCCGAATCAGGTTTCAACTCAGAATAGACCAAACCTTAAAATTTTGTTTGTTCAACATTAATTGCTTCGTTATGATTGTAATTCTAATGGTGGTTACAAACCTGGCGATAAGGCGTTTTCTGATAAATAAGTCGAATGATTAAAATCTGGATGACCCAAGCAGACGAACCACACTAGGCCGGCTAAGTAGAGAACAAAACATATTTTCCTATTGTGTCTTATTAAGGTGCGACCGAATTTGCTCCTCTGGTTAAGAGATGGATTCGTGAGAAGACCCATTTTCTTTTATTTTCGAGTAAATAAATAAATCTTCTCGCCTTTGAACAAATTTTCTTTCTTTGAGTTTTGTAAGAAAAAATTATGATGAACTTTAACTTTGTTTATACCGCTAGTGTTAAATGGGGTGTGATATTTGTATGTCAAAGAGAGAATACTTGGTTTTTAATGCCTTCTACAATAAAGGGATATTTTTATTTTAAGGCATTGCTTACACTTGAGCCGTTTATCAGCAAAATTGTGTGGATTTTTGGAATATATAAGGGCGAATTTATTGAAAGCAATAAATATCAGAAAACTTGCCATCAACCATTTAAAAATGTAATTTCTCAAAATGACTCAATGATTTTTGAATTATTTCAACTTGACTTAATTGGCTCTGCTCTCTACTAGTGGGGTTCAATAAAATAAAGTCATTTGCCAAACGATTTAAAAATTTAACTGAAGTTGGAGCATAGAAAAAGACGTGCCAGAATTTTGTAAGAACCATAACCCAGGCTTTATTCTCAAAGGCTAGTTGTAGATGTCATTGGTTTTCATCATTGGACAGGTTCAGACGAAATAAGGGACTTGTAGCTGTAGGTAAGACAATTGAACAGCTGCACTGAAAATCGAGGCAAATTTAATGGAAAGTTTACTAGAAAGTTATTCAAAAGAAAAATATGCCTTGCAAAGAAGACAAGTCTACTTATGTCAAAATATCAGCTGATCATGTTCTTTCAAGTGAAAGCTGAACTTGTCATATTGGTAAAGAAAACAGATTTTTTAGTTACAGAATAAAACGCACCATATGAATTTTTTTTTGTAAATTATAATGTTGTTAATTTCTGGAAGTATAATATAGTCAAGTTAAATTCTATCCCTAAAACTAATGACATCAGATAAATCACCCAGCTGCCTTGGTCTTAAATTGTTTGCGTTTAAAGAATTCATTTGACTGCAATAGAGTCCCTTTTGTCACCTAACCCATTGAAACTCTTGATTCCAGTTTTGTGAAAGGTTCATTGAAATTAGGGTCGATACATTGAAATAAAAACAAAATGGAATGGTTTCAGTAAAATAATTTTGTTTCAAAATATGAAAAAAAGTCAGTTGTTCATTGAAAAAGATTTTGCCGTATTGGTTATAGCCTTTTCACACCAAACCCAAAACAGGGTTTTTGGCAAAAAGTTTTTGAAAACCCGAAAATCGTTTACACCGAACATTAACACGTTTTCATTTTACATTTAAATTTATTTACCACCGGCTGTCAAATTATGTATTGATGAAAAAAATTGTGAGTAAAAAGTTTTGTTCTTTTCAAACTATTTGTGAAAATAAAATGAATTCTAACTTATTCATATTGATTTTAACGTAATACTAGCTCGTCGCGACGAAGAGCTTCAACTGAAGTTCGGGGGACGGGTGGAATGGGCTCACCGACATGAAGCAACAAGAAAAATTAATTTTATTTAAAACATTTTCTCCTTCTTTCACAACAAATTCAATCCAAAATACTGAGCTTATGAATATTGCTTCTGATGGCCAAATGTCCCTTCAGAATCCCCATATATTGTGGCTGTCCGAGCAACTTATAGGCGGAGTTAAGAAGATTCTGAACGACTTCATGCAGGTCCTTATGGCCGGAGCAAAAAATGTCAATTCCTAGTTCCGGATTCGTACCAAAATCACACTTATCCAGAGCGATCACTGAAGCTGGTATGATGATCTGCAATTTCTCCATGACTATCTCTTTGCTTTCTTCTTTTGAGGACTCGCCTGGCTTGTCCAAAGGACTGAGGATCTTCTAGATGTTGGCATCGCTGTCCATCAAATGACAATAGCCCACTGTTGTGGTTTTATTTACTGAAAGAACGATTCCGACATTGCCTTTACCAGAGATTTACTTTCGTACTTATTCTCCTCCTTGGAAACGTTATTACGAACTATGAGCAAATGTTCCTCGTCGCGCCAGTAGCCATAGTGAATTCTGGTTCTTCGCTTAACAAAGAGCGTTTGAAACTCTGGAGGATCATAAAACAACCGCCAGTGAGGTAAATAGTCACCGGGATTTTATTCTCGATGTTTGTTTTGTTGCCACTCAGCTCCCCCAAAGTTTCCTTAGTTTTTTTTAGTAAAATAAAATGTACAACTCATTGGCTCACCAAACATATCAAATTTAATTTTCTTCATCGCTTTTAACTCTCAAAACTAAAAAAAAATTTTAGCTATAGCATGTCCTTTGAGATATTTACTTTACTCGAAGTTGATAAATCGACTTGAGGATTTTTTACTTGCGATGTATAGCAACTATGTATATGGCAAGTATTGCAATCGTAAAAAATGTCGAGCTCGAGATGTTAATCAAACATAACATCACGATGGTAGAGATCGTATCTCCCGATTCCACCTATCCATCTGTCTGTTCTTGCACCTACAGCCCAAACCATTGGGTCAATTGAGTTCAAACTTGAAAATTAAGGTTTTTAGCCAATTCACGTTAGGTGTTTTTTCGATTTGCGCATTAGGCGTTTTTCCGACTAAAAATAACAATAGTCCGCATACAAATTTGTTTGTCAAAAATTGAAGATTATTGTTTTCTCAAAATCAATTCCATAGACTTTTGTTTAATTGTCTCTAAAATGTTGTTTTAAACTTGGTTCCCTTAAATATAAAACAATATTTTTGTATTGCTCCAGAAGTGTACCCCTCACAGAATCGCTGTTTCGTTTGTAAGTTTTCTGAAGAACTAATGAACAGATTTCAATCATGTTTTTCTGCCCAAGCTCTTAAACTGTCTTGATTATTAAAAAATTAATATCCTCAACTTGACTCCCAACTTTAAGTCTTATAACAACTCTTAGTTTGATCATCTGCAGAGTTTGAAACTAATTAAAAAAAATTAACAGTCTTTGCAAATTCGCAAACGACGTAATCATTGAAAATGACCTTGCGATATATTACGCTATACAAACCTTTTTTTTTCATTTTTGACAAAAAAAAATTAACACAAAATTTATTTTTTTTATTTTTTATTTTTAAATATATTTTTATTTTTTTTTCTCAATTTTTTTGTATAAATTAGAATTTATATTTTTTTAATTTGATGGCAGTGTTCGTCACTGCTGTCATCATCGCTTTCAGTTGCTCTCCTTTTAACGACAACGCTTGCTCGTAAATATGATGACTCAGGTTTCTCATGTGAGCGTTGCATTTTCTTGTACAGCAAACAATCGACAGCTAGATCTAAAGATAACCCAGATTTTGTTATCTTAAACCCAGTAAATTTGACGATTATAACCGAATACATATAATTTGGAGTAGACAATTTTTCCCACTTGCTTTCAACTATACTGTCCCCCTTAAGCTCAAGAACCGGTGACAAAATTTTTGCTGGTGGTGTTTGTGATGTGAATAGGCGTACGCCAAATACACCGGGTGATGTTTTTCCTTGTCGTATACTGGAACCAGTGATATATCTAGTTTTTAATTTGTTCAATATATCAGGCATATCACTAAACTTTATATTATGTTTTTTTAAATTGTTCTCCAAATCCTTTGATTTTGTTGAAAGTTTCCGCAAATCGGTTATGAAACCTTCAATAACGCTGGTCATCAATTTTTTGGTTTCCGCATGCCAAGCAGTGGGCATCAATACCGACACACGATGTTTCGCTTCTAACGAATTCAAACTTTCCATGACAGTTTTTGTAGAAAAATCCTCCAAATTACTCACGCATACGCCATATGAGTTTCCAATTACAGCAAACTTTATGGGATTTTTATAATTATACTGAGTATAATTGAACCGGTTGATAACATTCGGATGAAACTTCCGTTTAAAGGCAACATATTCCAACTCCTTTGTTATAATTCCTTCACTTTCCTTCACCTCTGATATACATTTCTCCACAACCTCGTTTTCTAATTCACCATCCTTTGGCTGAAGTAGATACAAATTTTCAGTATCAATGGATACATCATAATCTTCGTCGTCGCTACTAGCAGATAAAGCAATGTTTTTAGATGTCGACGCCATTCTTACTCTTATATATTCTTATAAATTTCGTTAATACAATAATATATTCTTATAAATTTTGTTAATACAATATTATATTTTTATAAATTTGGTTAATACAATAATATATTTTTATAAATTTTGTTAATACAATAAATCTGCACACTTGAACTGTCCGAAGCGAACTGAATTTGCTTCATTACTTTCTTATAGAACATAGCATCGGCACTAGTTTTTTTGCACCCGGAAACCATCGAAGTTGTCTAGTCGTAAGAAATGGCAATCTTGGCGAAACCAACCGCTCCGTTAACGCGTCGAGATCTGGTAAAAAAGATGGTATTTCAGGATAAAAAAAACCATTATATTTGCTCATTATTGGAATTTTATCATTTAAACAGGCGGTATAACAATTTCTACATAATACATATGTTTCTTCTACTTTTTCTACTAAAGTAGAAATAAAATTTATAAGTTTTTGAGGACCGCTAACCGTAATAGTTTTATTTGACCACCAAAACCGATCGCATACATTACATATACTATTTAAATGAAGCAAAAAAAAATTCACATTCATATAATTGACCAACCAACCCATCGCGCCATCAACCCTTTGTTTTTCCAAACATAGCCTTTTACGCTCTGCACCACTAAGAGGCTGTTTTATTTTAGATGACTCAGAATTTAAAATTTTCTTTCTTTTGCGATGCATCGCACGCGTTCGGTTGAGCTCGTTTTCTCACCTCCTTCCATCTTGACGCTCTTATTAATACTGACGATAAAATTATTCAAACGCTTAAACGATGACGATACACACTCACTCTACCCAAATCCCTCCCCCCCTTAAACAACGAAACGATACACACTCACTCTACACAACCATCAAATGTTTCATTTTTTGTTACCCAATTTCGTTCCCAATTTCGTTACCGATTTTCGTATATACTGACCCTATAATCATTTTCAATGATAAAAAAGTAAAGAAAACTGCATTTTAGTCACCGATATCGAAATTTCAATAAAATTACTGAAGAACTTGTAATGATGAGTATTTAAGCCTAGAACGTACATTCAGAAAAACTAAATTTGATTTATTTTTTTGTATTTATTTATCACCTATTTATTTGGTTAACAATCTTTTTAAGAACAAAGTTTCAGTCAGAATTTTTCTTTTTCAAACTGTTAACCAAACGAGCAGCTAAAAATACTGCTGCTGTAGCCAGTAGTATTGGCGAAAGCCCAGACGCATCTTAAAATTCGGCACAACACAAACGATTTTAATTTATTTTATTCACTTACCAAAGTTACAATAGTTACTTAAGTGATAACTTGATAATATGATATTTACAATTTTAAATTGTAAACAATACCACAGCAAAAAATTAACAATATATTTGTTTTTAATAAAAATCTACTAACATTGAAATCAATAATGTCGCAAACAGTATTTGACATTAAAAAACGATTTATTTCAAAACAATCTACTAATGTGCCACAAACATATAACCTCTTTGAACTTTCTACGAATGTTAAGCGGCTAAATACCAAGTAATTTACACACATTTCATTTCATAGGAAGGAAGTTCTATGTTCCTTTGAAATCTTTATAACTCTCGTAAAACGTTTTTTGATCTTTTCAATTCGAAATGAATGAATAAAATATGAAATATTCCAGATTACATTGCAGCATTCAAGGTCAGACCTAAGAAACGCTAAATATTAACACTTTAAGGAGTGTGGATCGGAAAACTCTTTCAAGTTACGCAATATGAAACTAAACATTGAACAGCCTTGAAAAACTAAAAAAACTATATAATTTACAAAGTCAAGTTTTTTTGTTTCAAGATCTTTTTTAAAGGTTTAACGGACAATGGCATATGATTTATTTTATAAATAAAATTAATTGAGCAAACATTACGCTTTGACATTGGAAAATGTTTACATGTCAACAGTTAGTTAAACACCAGTCCGTTAAAAGATCAAGATCTTGTTGCAGAAGAAAACAATCATGTTCAAATTTTATTTTGTTTATAAACAACAAAAAAAGAAGAGAACCAAGATGGCTTCTTTGCAGGACACAAGACGTAACATATACCGGTGCAGAAAAAATATTATTTATACGAACCGTTTTTAAAAAGTTTGAATGAAAACTTACTTTATTTATCTTCTTAAGTAAAACATCATGACTGACTCTGTCAAATACTTCAGAAAAGTCAGTACAGAAAACATAATATTGTCAACCTTTCTCAAGTACTTAATTATTAAAAACGGTAAAGTTAGTTGCAGTGGATCTACCTGCTACAAAACCATGTTGGTATGGATAAATGAAAAGAAAAGGAGTTAATCTGTCATAGAAAAAAATTTGTAAATCGTGGCAATTGTACAAATTGGACGATAGAATGATTCATCTTGCCAACTTCCTGATTTGGAAGTAAGTGTGACTGTTGAACGTTTTCTAGTATTTAGAAACTCGCCATTTACAAGTGAACGATTATAAATAATTTTTAAAAGAACAGCCAATGTTTTCGCACACATTCGTAAAATGATCAGTGAAACTCGATCTACGTCACGTCCAGGTGTTTATCAGCCTTAAACTTAGACAACGCTAACTCAATCTGGGAAATGGAAAAACTTTAACTAACTATACATATTAATATTTTTATTTTAGGAGTTTGCATTATTTATAGACAGCTGTCAAAATAAACCGACTGAAAGTGTTTAGCAAACAAGTTACCTACAACAAAGATGTCAGAAACAGGGTTGCAGGTTTGGGAATTGAAAAATCATTAAATAATAAAAATTAATTCAGAAGTCACCAACAGACTTATGAGTTAAAAAAATTTAATTCACAAATCAACATTTAAATAAAGTTAGTTTAAACACAAGATCTTTAATATCTTTAAAAGATATTCCAGTCGAAAGTAATTTTTTAACAACTTTTAGTGGTATTTTATTTTTTAGAACATCACTTTGATTTCTTGTAAATAAAAGCGTCATTCTACGAGTTAAACAGATATTTGGATGAAACTTATTTTTCAGTTTTTAAAACTGCTATAATAAAAAAAAAGTATTTTTAAAAGATCAAATATTTAAATATGTAAATTAAAGCGTTTTCTCTGTCATTTGTCATTTAAACTGAAACCTAGATGTCTCTTGCATCAAATAAAAATGTCCCCCTATTTATTTTGACAAATCTGTCAATTCGAGCAAAAAGAAGAAAAAAAAAGAATTGAGCGAAAACTGAAAGAAAAACGAAAAAAATGAAAAGAGTTGGTTCAGAAAGTTCATTCAAGATCGAGCTTCTTCGCCACACAAATTTCAATTTTCTTTTATTAATTATACCCACAAAAGGGTAAACCCCAAAAAGTTTATAATTAATCAAAAAAAAAATTCAATATCTCTCAAAATATAAAACAATAATCTAATTTCCAATTAAACGTGTAATTAAATTCACCTCTAAAAAGAAAAACTACGTACTTGCATTTTATTTTTCGTCAGTTTACTTTCTCAATTTCTCTAAAGAAAAGTTCTTCAATTTTGCAAATTCTGACATTCAGATTCATTCAGAAATCAGAAAGACGAAACCAAAGAGGAAAAGGAAAAAATTTCCTGTTATTTGCATTTGTTCCCTTCTTCTAAGTTCTGTTCTGCTTCTTTCAAGTCTCAAGAAAGTGTAGCAAAAATCATTTCACGGTAATTTTATTTTTTGGTGATTGTGAATGTGATAGTTCGCCTTCGATTCGCAATTTTGTGTTTTTCTTTTGGATTAAGATCGAAAATAATAATTCAAGTTTAAAGAAAAAATTATAATTATAATTAAAAACTTATCAAGAAATAAAAGACACTGCTACACAAAAGATCGTGTAACAAAATAAAAATACAAATTAAATGGCCGAAGTTGCTAATTTGCCATCACAGGCGCCACCAGCTCCTCCATCATCGGAGCACTCTGCGGCTTCGCTTGTAGCTGCTGCCTCTGCTACTGCTACTGCTACGATTCCTGCTGATATACCAAATGAAAATCTTAAAAATGAGGTAATTTTATATATTTCCTATTTTCATATGTCTTCATAATCATTCGTTCTTTTCCTTGTTCTTTAAACAATATAATTATTCTACATACATATTAAAATATTATTAATTTGTCCGATTAGTCGCTCGTCGATGGCGATGGCGAAGCGATGCATGGTGTGAAAAATTTATCACACATCAAACGAAAATAAAACGTAGGTTAAATCAAAATGAAATTAAAAAGAAAAAAAGAAAAAATTACATAGGTATAGGTCTACCTATATAGGTTTTAGAGCTAGAGCACTCAGCAGGCTGAAGAAGGCTGAAAGCTGAAGGCAAGAAGTAGAAGTAGAAGTCGAGGCAAGACGAGAGAGTGCTGTGCTGTGGTGTTGTGTGCTGCACAATTAAAATGAAAGTTTGGCGGTGGCTGTCTCGTTTAATCATCCATCGGGCTGCTTTATTATGACCTCGATTCCAATTGCCATAAAATATATACGCGGCACTACTCGACACTCAGCACTCGACACTTCGACAATGGCAGTGGCAGATAGAAAGATGAAGACTTCTTTTCTTTCTTTTTTTTTAAGATTCTTTTTTCATTATTTTTCTGTTAAATTTTCGTCAGGTGAAAGAATGATTTTTTGATTTAAATTGGAATTGGAAATGGAATCGAATCGGAATCGGATGTGTGTCGTATCGGATTGCATTTCCACCTTTTTGGGTATTTATTTATTTGTTTTGTGTTTTTGTGCCGCCAGGTGAGAGCGCTCTATTAACATTCTAATGCAGTAGCGTACATTTTTGCAGTGGGAGAGATAGGCACCTAAGTCATGTTGAGAATAATTTTTGTGAGGTTTTCCTTAACTGGAACGATTTATTTAAAATTATGACAAACTTTCGTTAGAGGAATTTTTTGATGATATCAGAGCGGCAAATTATTTCCAGGTTATTTTATTCAATGATTAAGTAACCACCTTTTTTTGGTCAGTTCATTCAGTGGGGGAATCTTTAATCCTGAAAGCATAAATAATCATACAAATTTGTATGAAAATAGAAAATGCATCATTCTCTCAACAAACGTAGATAAAACCTGATTTTTTTTTATCTTGGGGTGGAAATAATAATATATGCAAGACCTGCTTTCTGTTTTCATTCATAAAAAGAACTCATTTACAATGCATAAAGATTCAAAATAATGGTAACTACGTCGTCATCGTTTTATGTTATTATCATATCAACATAGGTATTTTTAAACTAGATATTTACACTTGCGATGGCTTCCAAAAATAAAATAAATAATAAACATTCTCCTTTGAAGTCTGAAGTCTCAACTATTTATCGTCTTTGATGCGTGTGTTATTTTTGTCTCTTTCTCATGAAAACTTTACTCCTCGATTATTTTGTAAAAACTAGGTAAGGCGTGATATTCTGATATTCCTTGATGTGTTCTTTAAAGTATACTGGTTGGCAAAGTTTTTTCTCCTGCTCTTGCCAAAATATGAACTTTTAACGAAATTCTTACACGTTATAAACAAATTGTATTCCGAGCCAAAAACAGCTGTACGGGAGTCCCACATTAATCCGAGCTGGGCCCAATTTTATGTTTGGTTTACATTAATTCCCTTTTCCACTTGCTCTCCGAGGTAAAGTCAGAGCCTTTGGCGATGAACTTGATATTGCATACTGTAGCAATAGTCCTTTGAATCTAATTTCATATATTAACTATGATGTTCACTTACTAAGATTTTGGTTTGCTAAACATGAGTTTAGCAGCAACACAAAGTCAATGTTTTTCAGCCTAAGAGGTAGTATTTCTCCAGACATACCAATAATTTTTCATTCTCACGATAGCATCAGTCATAAGTTACTTTATGGTGAATGTAATGGTCACCATACTCAATCATACCATTGCAATGATAGCTGTTTTGAAATTGAAAAAGTTGAAGATTTTAAGTACCTCGGCATTTAAAACCTTAACTGGGACAAACAAATTGCTATTTTAAAAAACTATCTTCTACCTGAAAAAAACATTGCTCTTCCAATTTGTTGAAGATGGTATATTTTGGAATTTTGTATACAAAGTTGCAACATGGAATGCCCGTGTTAGGATGGTGCATGTGTCAACAAACTACAACAACTCACCGTTATTCAAAAATCAGCTATACGTAACGTTTGTAAACCCATCGTTTAAAATCATCAATAGAACTTTTTAGGTCCTTAAAAATTCTTCCCGTTAGACACTTATATTTTTTTTAAGTTTTAAAAATGCTTTTTTAAAAAGCTGGATATTTGGAAAGTCCGATTTTCGACATACGAAGTCTTAGAAGTTTTATTTTGTGAATATCCCATATTTTCGTACGATAAGCTACAAAAACTCCTAATTATTTGCTTCCTGCAAACTTTTTAATACGCTTCCTATAGAAGTCCGTAAATTAAGCATTATTTTCGCGTTTTTAAAAGAAATAAAGTTAAGTTTCAGCAAACAATATTGATTTGTTTGCTGAAACTTAACTTTAAAAAAGATTTTTAGTTTTCAAATTTCTTTTCGCTAAAACAATTTTTATTGTTCTAATGCATAATTCTCAATGTATAATTTATATTAATTTTTTTTCTTCCATTATATTTTTTGTAGCCCCACCACTGTTTTTAAAAAAAATTGTTTTCACTAACTATTCTTATTATGCAATATTATTGTTAACTATGCCTACATATGTATTCGAGCGCAATGTAATATATAAATTCATTAATAAGAATAAAGAACTTATCTATCTAACTGATACTGAAGTAAAACAAGGTTGCCTTCTAAATGCACTTTTGTTTTCACTCTATATTCATTACGTGGAGGACTATTTTTTTTTACATTTCAGAATTTTCAGAAAGTAGTAAGCTTATAGCAAGCGTCAAACTACGATCAGAGGTTTATCATAAGTGCATGTGTTAGTTGTTAGTAAAAAATAATACAATTATAGCCTTACACACGCACTATTACAGAACAAAAAATAAAATGAGAACGTTTACGATAATGAAGCACTGGTTTTAAACAATGATTTTAATCCCATCTTCTTTAGATTTAAATCTATCTATGAACACTTTTCCTTGTGAAATACGTTTCACTGATTTAAAAATCAATGTTCTTTTGTTTGCAGATGATCTTGTGATACTTTCTAAATCTCCTAGCGAAATACTGCAATGAATATGGACTTAACATAAACTTCAACAAATAAAGTAATGGTCTTTAGATCAGCAGTTAGCCTAAACATGCAGTACTGTGCAAGACAATTGCAACTAGAACCTCCAACATTATACATACATTAAAAAAAATTGTTTAGAAAATCAAATAGGCAAATTCTTTATTTGGATTTCTAAACTTTTTTGATATTATCTTATAATTGTTGGAAAAAAATGAACACTCTTCACTTAAACAAAAAATAAATAACTAAATACTATCATAGTTGGTAAAATTGCAACATATAACTTAGACCTCACTTCTTAATTTCAAACTATTGTCTTTCTTCAAGGCAAGGAAATGTTAATATTTAATTGCGTACCATTTATTTTATATAATAATAATTTATAAAGTTATTAATAATCGTTCTTGGAATGTCATTCCACTGCCTATGAATTCCAGCGAATGTGTCAATTTTGTGCTTAAAAATGTTGCTCCCAATTCTTCTTTTCACAATTTCTCACTGGGTTTAGGTCTATGGATTGGACTGGCCATGGTAAAACCCCAATATTTTGTTCTGTAATCCACTTTGTGTGTCAAATTCGACTTATGCTTGGGATCATTGTCGTGTTGGAACGTCCATTTCCCAATGGGCATAAGTAAGCATGGTGTTACAAAGATGTCTACATAGTCTTCAGACTTTATACACTTGTCGAATTTGCCCTATTCCTTGGCCAGAGAAGCAGTCCAAGACCAAAATTGAACCACATCCATGTTTGACCGTCCCTTTAGTGTATTTTTGTGTGATTCTCTCACCTCTTGGCCTTCTTACATGATGTTTTCCAACCGATCCGTGCATATTGAACTTTGATTCGACAGAAATCAAGACCGTTTCCCATTTTTTGGGACTCCAATTGAGATACGTAACATGGCGCAACATCTTTTTAAAAAATCCAATTGACCTCTCAGCCAAGTATAAAATATTCCCTGCCGTGGTTAAATTAAATTGGAAAGAAAGAATTGCAGTTTTGAACAATTTCCACTACAAAGACCTTTTATAACTAATTGAAAGAAATTTCAAATCATAAAATATTACTGGTAAAGTGATAACAGACTTTATGTGAATAACTTTTGAAAACTATTATATCAACAACATTATGTAAATAGCTGACGGCAAAGCCATAGCTTTAAAATGTATATAATTGTAACGCATGGAATGAGGAAATCGGAAAGAAATAAACTCATTACAATCAACTGCTGTCAAAACAAAAACTTGCACCACTTAAAATCGTTAACTTTATGAAGTAAAAAAAGTGATTTCATAAAGGCTATTTCAATAATAATTAGACAACTTTTTTTCAAATAAATCGCAAACTATTTGAGAACTTTATTAACAGCTTGAAGTACCTACAACCAAAACACTTATGAATAGAACCCGACTTCATTCAAAATACCACTGTGGTTAATTTCATTCGGCTAAAAACGCGTGTTTTGATTATTGACGAACCCAATCAGCCAAAAATGAAGTTTGGACTCAAACTTCGGTAGAATTTTGTTTATAATTAGCTGACGTTGCTCGTTCGTTTACTTTCCTTTGTTGAAAATATTGAGTCGGTCCTTCATGGTTCCACACAACAAAAAAAAGCCAAATCTGTCAAACCACAATGTGCCGATTAGATTTCAAAGACAACTGATAACAGATTTTGGAATAAGGTTAATTTTCGAAAAACAGATTAACCAATGATGCCTCCACTCCCGCTGTTCACTTTTTTTATTAGGATGATTTCCAAAGCACAAGATGTGAACTGATACCGGCCTAAACTTTTAAGCACGAAGCAGTTTTGAGTATCAAAATAACCTATGATTTAAAAAAAAAACACTTAAAACACCAGCCTTTATATTGTGGCAGAAATTAAGCTCGTTTTGTTCGTTGGGTACGTAACTTAGCTAGCATGACCCAAGAAAAATCGGCTTGTAGTCCTTATAGTATAAAATAAACAGCATTTAGAGTGATGGTTAGTATGTTGCACTGTCATATCATTGTGTTCAATCCCTGACTATGTCACCTAACAGGTACTACCATTATGAACTATTGAAAAATCCTCAAAGACTAACTTTTGTTATAAAAATGGGATTTCTTAATAAATCATTCGAGTTTTATAGTTTCATTCCTAGTCCACATCAATAGTTAAGCTTTGTAAGTCATAAGTACTTTGTTTTTTTTTTTCGATTTGAGCCTGACAGTCTAAGCATATATTTTACCCCAAAATTCTCTGGGTAATCTGTCTTAAAAAACCTACATTCTCTCTCCTCATGTTCAAAGTGTTAAACCATCCCTAATGCCGCTTTTTGTGAATGGTAGTGAATTACAGATCATTTTGTGTTAATGATCATGTAACCGAAGATGTAAGAAATTTGTCACCCTTCTTTCGAATCTTTATCTAGTCTTAAAGGCTTCATTTGTCCAAAACTCGAGTATAATTCATATAAAATGGTAGGCCACAAACAAATAGCTGCAAGCTCTGCTATTCGCCCCAAAGCTTCGTCGCAGTGGATTAACAACAACATTGGCCACTTCGTAATTCTTAGGTATTTAGGATCAATTCCAAATCACACAGACTGCACCATCCCCAGAACTGCACTTCGACAGAAACTTCCAGATTTCTATACCTTCCAGATCTTTCTGGGAGGATAGGGCATTCCTGGAAGATGAGTCAATCCATTTCTATAAAGATGGTTCAAAAACAAAAGAAGGGGTTGTTTGAGGTATGTACTCTGAACGACTGGAATTAAGTCTCTCATTCTGCCTGCCCAATCATTGTAGGGTGTTCCAGGTGGAACTTTTGGCGATAAAAGAAGTTTTGTCCTAGCTTAAAGAAAACGTGATATCAACATCTGATATCCTCTGCTAGGTGCCGGCCCATAGAGACATTCCAGGAAGAAGGCAACCACCAGGTGGAACAATATAAACACGTGTCAGGCTAACACTAGATTTAAAGCGATCAAGGTGTTTGCTATCTCTAAGCATGTAAGTTCGATAATGGGTGTTATAACCAGGCACTGTATACTAGGAAAGTTCGTCACGTGGGTAAGAAGCTGTATAAATGAGGCCCTGCTCTAGCTCAAAAACGCAAGAATTACCTTAAAAAATTCTTTTACGATCTAAACGATTTAAATCATATCAGCAAATCAGCCTCTCACGTTTCGTAAGGGATTTAAACTGGTTCCATTGAGCTTAGGATGAAGCCTCAAAATGCATGTGGTATTACAATGGGCCATTAAACTGGAATAAGTGTGTCCGAGACAGCCACTTTAACCTAATCTAACCTACATTGTGTTTCTTATCCTATATCATCCGAGGGACTATAACTTATTTGTTCGAAAAATTTAGCTGTGAGCATGAATGCCACCAATTAGATGAACATTCGATCTCAAGCAAAAGTGGACGTAGTAGAAGGCAGTGTTCAAATAAGTCCACATAACTCTGTTCGCCTTCGGGTCGGTCACAGCAACTAGGTATTTCACGAAGTTCAGTTGATCGTATTTTGAACAAAATTAACTCCATCTGCAGCCTTGTAAGATTCAATTGACAAAAGAATTGAAGCGAACAGCTCAAAGGACATTTACTTGACAGTATTTTCTATCAATTAAGTTAGATATGTAGATTTTTAAGAATGTGATGTTCTGCTAGGACAACCTTCTTTACTTAAACTATTACTTTACTTTTAAACACGGACCTAATATAATTGTCCTTGTTATTTGGTCGCAATTTCTATAACAAATTTTATTTTGAAATATCCAATCCCAAGAGTTTACAACTGATTTCAATTTCGGAAGTCCTATCAATTGTTGATATCATTATTATTATGTTATTCCCACTATTGTATTATTTTTTTAGCGTACATCAACCTTTTATTTCAATATTCAGAATCTCAAGCAAAATTTGCATCGGTATCGAATTTCAACTTAGAATGTTTGCTAATGCGTCTTTGTTGTTGTCTTTTCCTCGTGAATTCTATTGTTTAAACGCGCCTCCTCTTTGCATCAAAGGAAGTGCAATTTCAATTCTTTTTTTTGTCTTATATAACCTTAAGGCCAAATAAATTTGTGTTTATCTCCTTGAAATCTCTTTAATCCCTAACCTGTCATACAAAACTACACGATCAAAACATATGCAAAAATAAAATTTAAAATTAACCCTTGATTAATGTACAACTACAAATATTCTTATTTTTATCACCCACAAAAAAAAATAAAGGTAAATGATTTATCTTCAACTGCTCAGCTGGGAACATCGCCGAATCAGGAAAAATCAAGTAATTCTCATCATCATGATTCTGAGTATGACACAGCTAGTGACCTCGAAGGTGGCACTCATGACGACTATGAAGACGATGATGATAACGATGAAGAAGGCGACGAAGAAGATGATGATGACGATGATGATAGTGTTGAAGAAGTCGGAAATAGTGACACGGATAGTGTTGAATTTGATGCTGAAAGACAACGTGGCGATGGGCAGGAACAAGCTGATTATACTAAGAAAGTAGATGAAGATCGAAGCAATCCACAATATATACCTAAGAAGGGAACTTTCTACGAGCACGATGATCGTACTGCTGATGAACCGTGAGCGACTTAAACAAATAAATATATATTATTTTTGTTTGTTTTTTTGGGAAGATGTAATTTTTTTTTCTGAATTCAGGGAAGGTCAACCGTCTCAAGACAAAGCTGAGACAACTGAAGTTGGAGGAGAAAATAAGTCAACTTCGCCGACAACAATTTCTCAGGCTTCAAAAACTATGAAAAAATGGCAACCAGCATCTGGAGTGGATCGTTGGTCTCATGATCGTTTTGTTGCTGGCGAACAAGCACCCAAATCGCGAACAGAACTTGTGTCTGCATACGGGTAAGTTTTTCTTTTTTATATTTTCTATCCAAAGGGAATTTTTTAGGAGAAACTATTAAAGATTTTTTCTTTACTTTAGGAGAAATAATTATATAATTTCCCATAGCTTTAAGACCATCAGCACATGAGGCTGAAACATTTCTTCTTAGTCTCCAACGTCATTTCTACATTTAAGACGGCCTCCTTTGTTTTGCAATTTTTTGATGGGCTCAGCATTTTCCTTAAACTTTTTCCTACTGCATTTTTGCAATTTTTGCACCAATATTAAAGTATCATCAGCAAAGGTTGCAGTGATAGAGTTTATGTTAACTGGAACATCCGTTGTATAGGTATATAAAATATACAATGTTGGCCCTAGGACACTCCCTTGTTGTAACCGGCTTCAATTTTAATTTTTCGTAATCTTGGAGTGTACTCTGAACGGCCAAAACTAAGTCTCTTATTCCATGCGGAATTTTTGTCTATAGAAGAAATCTTGACCTGGCTGAAATAAAACGTGATGTTAACATTTGATATCCAGATTTTTTCAAATATTCAAAACGCTATTTAATCTCTTGACTCTGTTCGTACAGATTCTTTAAGAGTCCATAACTTTGGATCATCTCTAACATAAATAGTGCGGCAGTTCAACATTCACCTTTGCTAGATACCGGGTCATAGAGACAGAGACATTCCAGAAAAATATTAAGCAAATGAACTGGCTACATTGAACACTTCAAAAACATCATTAACATTAACATTAACATTAACATTAACATTAACATTAACATTAACATTAACATTAACATTAACATTAACATTAACATTAACATTAACATTAACATTAACATTAACATTAACATTAACATTTACATTTACATTTACATTAACATTAACATTTACATTAACATTAAAATTAACATTAACATTAACATTAACATTAACATTAACATTAACATTAACATTAACATTAACATTAACATTAACATTAACATTAACATTAACATTAACATTAACATTAACATTAACATTAACATTAACATTAACATTAACATTAACATTAACATTAACATTAACATTAACATTAACATTAACATTAACATTAACAATAACAATAACAATAACAATAACATTAATATTAACATTAACATAGCCATCTGTTAGGCTCCGGAAAACATTTGGTGCTTAATATCACTAAGCTGATTGCATATAAGTTCGTTAATTGGTATCAGAACCAAACACGCGGCTCGACGTATTCTGAAATAAATTGCAAAAGATGTATGGACGAAGATTAGAAGGAAACATTACCTTTCCTGCTCTGTAAATACACTGCTCGAGCTAAAAAACGAAAGACCCACATAGGAAAATTCTTTTATAAAGATCTAAACGATCTCAAACACACTTATATCATCGGTCTTTTACTTCACGTAAGGAATTCTCATTTGTTTTATTGAGCTTAGGAGAAAGTGTGTCTTATTCCATCCCGGACAGCCACTTCAACCTCACCGAACATAACTTAGTAACCTTGAGTCCGTTTGTAAGATAAGATTTCAGTATTTCTTAGTAATGCCTTGTAAGGTCCTTATGAACTTTTTACTCAAGTCCCAAGTGCCAAATCTTATCGTGAAATGTTTATTTCAAAATAAAAACTGATAGATAGATAGATTGATATATTTCTTTCAAAGTAATTTTGATTACATATTTAGCGTACAATCCTTTTAAGGTATGGCCTTGGCCGTCACCTTAGATGGCAAGTAAAATAATATTTTCTGAAAACAATTTATGATAATACTTTTTTTATTCAAGAAACTATTTTTCTTTTTAAATAAATATTTAGTACATGGGTTGGGTATTTTTTGTTTTTGATAAACTTTTTTTTTAAATTTTTCTGCTATTATTTTGGCGGCTTCCATCCTTCACATACATTCTAATAATTGTTGTTCTCTCTAATGTTATTTTCGAGCTGTCGGACAAAACCCTTCTTATCTCACTGAGAACCGGGCATATTGCTATAAAATGGAATACATCCTCTCGTGATCCAAGGTAACATAAAGCGCGAAATAAAGGAAGATCATCCCTGTGTGGTTTGAAATTCAAGTTAATCAGTTCTCCTCTTGCTCTAAAAATGGTTGATATATTGAAGGTACTATTTTGATACCGAAAATAATTGGATTCATTTGAGTCATAATTAAGTGTGCAGTAATATCGTCTATAAAGAGATGACTGCGCTTGCTCTTTAAACTCCTCTCTTAGTTTTTCATCCAGTCTCCTTATGAAAACATACAAATTCTGTCTCCAAGCATGCATATTAGCAACCGTAACTTTTAGATCCAGGTTGTATCTTCTTGCCAAAAGTTGCCACTTTTTTAAAGCAAAGATTTGGAAGAGATAGCATGCGTTACAACAAGCCTAGTCAGACGGTTAGATGGCTGCGACATTGCTTTCATTATATAATTTAAGTGAAACTTCAAGGTTGCAGTAAATAATGGCGACAATCCCGTTTCTAATAAAAGCATATAGTTTGGACTGTTCGAAGGGAGTTTGTACAATATCTTGAGAAAAAATCTAAGTAATTTTTAAACTTCTTCATTTTGGTCGTAACCCAAAACCTGAACAGCGTAAAACATGACATAGAAGTCGCATCAAAAAGTGTATGCTTTGCACTTAAACTGATTTCAGTTCTGTTAAAGCTTGTTGGAAAGGTGACTTGTCAGAGATAAATTAGATGATATTTTCATGCCAAGATATTTGAATTCCTTGACGATTTCAATATCTTCACCAGCAAATTGCCACTTTTCATTTTGGGCATACCGTCCACCGGCCTTTCGAAATATCATTATTTGGGACTTACTCAATTTCACCGTGAGATTCCATTTTGCGCAGTATTCTTCCAGGTCCAAAATCATGCGACTTAGTCCTTGAGTCGTGTCCAATAAGAGAACAATATCATCAGCATACATGAGCATTTTAATTTTCCTTCCAGCCCACAAAATTCCACCGCAAAGCACATCATTCAGGTCGTCAAGAAATAGAATGAACAAAAGAGTACTTAGAACACACCCCTGTTTTACTCCCATGTATCCAAACTGATTAATCCGAATAAGTCTTCTTTCTTCCATTACCTTACTGAGCCATTTCAGTACCAAATCTTCTTAATCTTATGCCATGATTGCTATAAGTGATATTGGTCTCTGAAATGTTTCTTATATTTTGGTCTTTAATTCTTTGATTTGATACATATCTTAAGTGAAGCCATGCATTTATTATAACTATAAAGAAGCTTCTGAAAACTATTTCTTTTAAAATTTGAGCAGTTTCTAGATCTTTTATTAGATAACTTCAAGCTTCTTACTTTTTAGAGCGAAAAAAAAAGAATTTCATATTCGTCATTTCTTTAAACAAACTAAAGAGGATATGTAGCTGCATAAGCTTGGAATTGTTTGAATACAATCGCAAGACGTTTAGCTTTTTGTTTCAGGTTGTTTGCGATCAATTTACCATCAAGAGATCTTACTGGCGAGCTTTGTGTCTTATGTCTTTTATGACGCTTTACTGATTCTTTTTCTTAACCAGTTTTATCATCTTCAAAATCTCCAGCTTGTCATTTTCTCTTCTCTTTTTTTCAAAAACACCTTCTTTGTTTCGACAGGAGAATGTTAATTTTGTTTCTCTTTTTTTCTAAATAGTTGAGTAAGTAATCTGTTGCATTTGATGGAAGTCTTCAGGTATTAAGCTTTTATGTATGCCATTGTCTTTTAATAGAAGTGTTTGATCCGAAAATTGTAATTCCCACAACTTAAAATAATGTAATGCTATGTATTATATAATGCAGACCATTTACCTGCTTTTTACAAATTCTGTAAACTTGCAGAGTCGAGAAGTTGTAAAGAATCTTCATTCTTGTTTGCTGAGAAAGCTCAATATGCATGTTTTTTCTATCATAGACTAATAGTACTAGTTTTTTGGCAACTCTTCGGTCAGTTTTTTTAAATCTTTTTCTATTTTGGAAAAAACCGGAGTTCTATGTTTTGTTACCTCTAAAATGGAATCTATTAAGTTATCTTAGCGTTGGTTTTCAAAACTGTTTACCCCTGGCATCAGTAAAGGATCTCCTTCGATTCCTTTGGGACCGATCAAAAAAAGTTGGATGATAATTTTACTCAAGAATCTAAAACAATTAATTTAAAAAAATCATTACAATTAACAAAATTTCAGCTATGACATCAGAGATGAGGATGGTCCGCCAAGAGCGCGCAGACGTCGCCGATATGCTCGCGGTCCAAGTAAATACTCGCGAAATTGGGAAGACGAAACAGCCTACATTAAGGCTAGCAATGCCCAAAGAAAACCACCGCGTCCTGAAGACTTTCCAGCCCTGGAAGAAAGGCAAAAAGCCCGCAAGTCGCGAAGCTATCGTGATGAAAAGGAGAATCGTTTCGATCGGCCACAAACTGATCGAAATCGTATTGCAGCAGCAGCTGGCGGCGGTGGCGGAGGTGGTGTACAACAAATCCCCAACAGAGGAGAGAACAAAGAACCAATTAGACGCAGCACGGGCAACACGAAACATGTTCGTCCCGGCGGCAGACAACACGGTATGGAATTCAAGAACAAAAATCGCTCCCACACTGGCCATATGAATTCAAATCGAGGAAGCAATAACATCGACAGAGATGGTGTCAATATAACGCGTTCAATTGTTAATAACCAAGCTGTTGACCAATCGTCCATTGTAGAATCATCGAATTTCCAAAAGACATCTTCGAATACAAATAACAAAGGCATAAATATGCAACAAACAGTCAAGGTAGTAAATCAACAGTCATATAATGGCTATGAGCAGCAGCAAGGCCAAGCCGTGCACAAGTCTCAACAACAAATCAATAATGCTAGTGGCAGTGGATATAATTCACGAGATGTAAACGAGAAGTTCACAAACAATCACAGCACTCAGAGCCCTCGGCCGGTGACAACTCCAAGTTCGAATTTGTCTGCTCGTTTGCAACAGGCGCAGAATCGCAACGATCCCAGCCATGTTGGCAGCGTCCAGATGCATACATTGGCCAATCAACACAGTCCACAAGTTCCAAATCAGAATGCTATGCAAAACAACATAGTTGACATTCAACACCAGCAGCAGCAGCAACAACAGATGCAGCAGGTTGTCAATCAGCAAGAACAAGCGCGATCAAAGAGATATTCCAGCTTAAGACAGAGGACACAACATGAGACTGCCGGACCCGTGCCTAGTAATCCACACTTAGATCAACATACTCTTCAGCAGTTGCAGATGCAACACGAAGCACAGCAGCAACAGCAGCAGCAACACCAACAGATAACATCGAACGTCCACCCACCACCACAGCAGTTGATAATGCAGGAGCAGCAATTGCTGCAGGCTAACTTGATGCAGCTTTATCATCAGGAGAATCTTCAGGCCCAGATGCAGGCTCTGCAAGTGTCCAGCTTGCCGCCAGCTGCAGCCCCGCAGCCACCAACTGCTGCAAAACAGCCTTACGCAACAATACCACAGCAATACGCTGCTGGAACTTCTGGGCCACCGGCAGCGACCTACTACACACCATCCACGCCCGATTACAGCTCGCCACCGCCTGCAGCTGTGCCTAGCCAACAACTACAGTACACACAGCCACCGGCTGCATTCCTGCAGTCGCAGACCGCAGCGGCTCCACTTGCCTTTAATCCGACCGCAACGCAGCAGCCTCTCAGCCAGAACGCAATGGCACCTCCCATAGCCGCTTCAACCCCAGCTCAGGTACCACCAGGCAGTGTTAGTTATGTTCAGGCGGCTCCCCCGAATCCATCGACAGCACCCTCCACTTCTTATCCCAACTACACCAATTACACCCCCAACTTCAACACGGTTGGGGGCACAACATATTTCGTTCCTACACCGCAGCCGACTGCTCGTCCACCAGTACTGCCTCAAAGAAGACCCACAAACGCTATACCAATTCTACCGCCATCCGAAAAGAAACGTACCGCAGATAACAAGCAGCAGCAGCAAGATGAAGACTCAAAGACCAACAGTTCCACTTCAACGGCAGCGTCAGCCAATGCTCCCATTGGCAGTGCCGAGAACATCGATCACATTTTGGACAACATGTTTGTACAGCGAGCGCCATACCAACCTCAAACTCGCAAGAGTGCTTCTCCACCCAGTGACGATCCGAGCAAGGGCTCCAACACCTCGGCAGCAGCTGTAGGCGCAGCAGCAGGTGCAGCCGATCCGTCCTCTGTTGGTAAATCCCGGACACACGAATCATCTTCTGTAGGTATCCCAAGCACATTACCATAACATCACTCAGAGCTTAAATCCTTTTCCAAATCTTTTCTAATTGCTTGTTTTCATAAATTTAGAATGCATCTCAGTTGGACAATGAATCGTCATCAGCTGCAGCGGCAGCTTCTAAGCAGTTGTCAGCAGTGCCAGATGCCAATACTCAGAATATGGTTGTAAACAATTCCGAATCTGGTGCTGGCGTCGTCCTCGCCACCGCCGGTGAATCTACTATTGGAAAGCAGTCAGCCATTGTTCCGCCGCAGTAGGAGTTAATTATTATGCAACGTTTTTGTTTGGATTATTTTAAAAATCATGTTTAATATTTTTTCTCTTAATTTTCTCTTACTTCTTTCTCATTGTTTTATTTTCCACTCTACATTTATTATCTCCTTCCCTGTCTCCGCCCCTTTGCTGTTTATAACTTAAATTCCTTGGATTATTTTTATTGAATTGTTGAAATTTAGATCATACTATAAAATTGTATCTTTTTATGCGTTAAGCATATAAAACCATGCAATAACCTATTATTTTCCTTTTAAATTGAATTAAACAAAAATTATAAATATATATATGAATTTTAGAGTTTAGGGACAGACAAACAAAATAATATTGTTTAAATATAAAATTTTAAACAGATAAATTTTAAACTTCAAAATGAAATGAATAGAAAAAAAAACATAAATTATAACAAAAATAAATACTTATTAGAATTTAAAATAGAAATATAGATACAAATTATGTATTTAAAAATGAAAATAAGCAAACAAGAAAAACAAAAAAATAATGAACAAAAATTGGATATTTGCGAGAAAGCATTTAATGTTATCATCTATTCTTTATTTTAATTTTTAAATATAATTTATTTTTATCATGAAATAAAATTCAAACTGAATTCTTTTAATAAAAATCTTTTAATACAAAAACAAAAATCATTTTGGATTTTAACAACACAAATGTTAAGTCGACGCGACCGACGTTCAACTCAAATTCAAAAAGGTTTTAAAATTTCATTTCAACTTAAAGATTTTTTGATTTTTGGAGGAACTATATGGTTTCTATATTTTCAAGTAGATTTTAAATAGCAAACAAATAAAACTTATTCAAATTCAAAGTTATGGGGCTGATAGAGAAGTTAGTTAAAAAACAAATAACAATCAGAACAAAGGAAGTCATAGTAGCCAATACGCGTTTTCCACACATCAACATCCACAAAGGAACTTAGTTCACCAGACCAATTTACCGTCAAATAGATTGACCATATTGCGATCGACGCTAGACACGCTTCCAGCATCATGAATGTCCGACTTTTCCGGGGAGCTAACACCGACTCGAAACACTACCTCATTGTAAGCACTTCTTGTTTCCAGACCTAGGACGAAATAGGGAGATGCTGCGAGAAGATTCAAAGTTGAACGGTTACAATCGCAAGAGATCGAGAAATCCTTCTCCCACCGAGTCACAAGTAACCTGTTTCAAAGTTCTCTACCACCATCACAATCTATCGAGAACCAGTGGCAAAATTGTCAAGATGTAATCAGAGAAGCCGTCTCTGACGTGCTGGAAACCCCTGTATTGATGTGAAAACACACTTGGCAGGCAAATGCACCCAAACAGTGGGCACGCAAAATGGCGTTGCATAGAGCAGGGGAGGAGAGAAAAACACCGACTTCTCAGAAGGAAAAAGAGGGAGTTCGAAAGTTTTTTAGCAGAGGAAACAAAATTTAAAAGTCCATAAATGTCGAATTGAAGGCTGCAAAGAAGAAAGTGAAAACATCGTAGTGAAACCGCAGCAAATGCTGAGGATATGGAAGGACCACTATTGCAGACTGTATAACGGCGACCACGAACCGAATCCATCTGACAGAGAGAATGGTATATTCAACATAGACGATGAAAGCCAACAATCCCGTCCTCCCGACTTAGACGAAGTAAATATTTCCATATCTAAACTGAAGTCTAATAAAGCCGCTGGAGCGGATGGCTTAAATGCCGAGCTCTTTACAGCAGCTGGAGATAAGTTGGTTATTAGCATGCACCAACTTATCTGTTAAACATGGTCGGAAGAAAGCATGCCCGATGAATGGAACCTCAGTATTGTTTGCCTGATTCTAAAAAAAGGAGACCCTATAAACTGCACCAATTATAGATGAATCACTTAACTACTTAAGATCGCTTAGAAAATCTTCTCTGCAGTAATATGTGAACGTCTAAAGCCCATCGTCAACAACGTGATAGGTCCTTATCAGTGTGGTTTTACACTAGGAAAGTCCACAGTCGATCCAATATTCACATTACCGCAGATCCTGAAAAAAAACCAAGAACATTAAATCGACACCCACCATCTTTTCATCGATTTCTAGGCCGCACATGACAGCATCTACAGGGACGAGCTGTATAGAGCCATGTCTATTTTGACATCGTCCGTTGTGCAGGGGGTGCCAGCACGTAACTTGATACAATCGAGGATTGTCGATCGTCGATGAACTCGAAACAAATTATTTTTGACAGCACGTAATTTGAGACGAGTTCCATTGTGACTTTTACTTAAAAAAGTCATTGTGAACTATAAAATGAAATGTCAAATGAGTTTTCTTTGAAATTATTCCATTCTAGTTTCAATTATAAGTTTTTTCGAAATGTTTTTCTTTGATTCGGAGACTGAAAGTGAAGGCGAAGAAGTGTCCTATGCCAAAATAAAAAGAAGATATTTGAGAGATAACAGCAACCCATTCGAATTGAGTGAAAATGAGTAAATATTCAAAAAGAAAAGAAAGATTATGTATAACATTTGTAAAACAATTTTTTTTAGCTTTGTACAGCAGTTTAGAGTCAACAAGGAATGTTTTAAAATGATACTTAGCTCGTTAGATCTTCCACAAGACAGAAGAAGAACATCAGTTCCACCAGTTCTACAGCTGTGTGCAACATTAAATCTCCTAGCTAGTGAGAGTTACCAAACCAATGTTGGAACAAATGTGTTGCTAAGTATGGCACAGACAACAGTTTCCAAGTTCTTTCGCCGAACGTTGAGTCTCCTGGAAAATAAGTTTTGTCCGCAATGGATTAAATTTGATTGCTCTAAATTTAGAGACAGCAAGGAGTACTACTATAGGAATTTTAAACTACCGGGAATAGCGGGCTGCGTTGATGGTACTCATATTCCTATTTTAAGACCAAAAGAAAACGAGCACATCTATTTCAACCGTAAAGGGTTCCATAGTTTGAATGCAATGGTGGTAATATTATGAATTCTATTTTACATACTAAAATGTACATATCAATTTGTCTAGATTTGCAATCATCTAAACGAAATAATAGTCAAAATTTCACATTGTTTTTTATTTATTGACATATTTTGTTTTTCAATATTTTGTTTTTCCATTTTTCCGCACAAAAATCACTGCCGACGATAACTTATTTCTGTCGAGTGAAAACTTTTGTTTCAAACGTCAATTTGAAGTTTGTGTGCTGGCAAATCTTTCGAAACAATCGAGGAAGCTCGATTGAACCAAAATGTGTGCTGCCAATGCTCGATTGTATCGACTAAACTCGGTTGTATCAAGTTACGTGCTGGCACCCCAGGATGACCATGAAGAATACACGCTGCTCCATAAAGGTTGGAAACAACTTAACAGAACCTATCGATATCAAAAAAGGTTTAGAAAAGGTGATGCGCTGTCATGCGATTTTTTTTAACATCGTACCTGAAAGAATAGTGCAGAACTCCCACGTCAACACTAGAGCCGCTATCTTTCAAAAGTCTGTCCAATTACTAGCATATGCTGATGACATTGACATAATTGTAAGAACTCAGCGTGATGTCAATGGGGCTTTTTTGAGTATAGAGGCAGAGGCAAAAATGGGTTTAACGGTTAATAAGGGAAAAACAAAGTATATGCTGTCAACAAGAAAGGACATATGGGTGAGGCCCTAGTTCACACAGGACTGAAGCGCCACCTTAAGTAAGTTTCAACATATCTTCAGAAGCTATTAAACTACTTTCTTCCTTTTTTAATGATGGAAAGCAAGCTGTTTTCTTAAATGAAAATCTCCGATATTCTTCCGGTTTAACAAGGAGTTCCCCAAGGATCAATTTTAACCCCCTTCTATTTTCATAACATGTGAATGAAATCGGTTTAATTATGAATGAAGTATCAAAACATTTTTATACCGATGATATTAAAATTTACAAAAGCTGTCCTTTGGGTTTAATTTACGACTGCGCTTTCACCCTGAACCAAGAACTAGAAAAGATATCCTAATCGGCGTCGTGCGATGGGTTGGTTCTTAACGCAAGTAATTGCAAATGGTTATATCAAAGGAAGAATTAGACTTAACATAATGTCCTTCCATATTTCTAAACCAAAACCCATTGGAGTTCGTAAATTCCAGTTAATATCTAGGAGTAATCTTCAATAAAACATTGACCTGGAATAACCACATCAACCAATTAGTAGGTAAAACTTATGGAACGTTTAGAACGCTGTGGACCGCCCAAAACATCAATCCATTTAAAACCAGACTAATTCTAGCAAGGACCCTTGTAATACCTGTTTTTACTCATGGATGCGAAATTTTTTACAACTGCGATTTCATCAGTAAAAATAAATTAAACATAGCATTCAATAGTATCATTCGATACATCTCTGGGTTAAGAAGGTACGACCGTGTTTCACATTTCCAAGAGATTCTGCTTGTCAAATCAACACTTTCTACTTTCGATTTCAAGGTATAAAACAAAGCACACTCCGTCATCAAAAAAGGACCTACAACTTATTTATCTTAGCTTGGCTAAGTCTACCGGTCGCCGTCATGAACGAAGGATTACTATTATTATTAAATATACTTATTATTTCTTTAGGCTAAGAAAACAATTGACTATTAAATCCCTCTCTCGAGCAATGAAAGTGTTGTTTTTTAAGACCCTCATTATCCCCGTCCCATAAAATAACCCAAGTTCCACTTTCAAGTAAAAAAAAGATGCGTGTCTTATACGAGCTAAAAAGCAAGCTAAAGCTCTGAATATAAATAGCGAATTGAAGCTTGTTTAATTCGCGGCTCCGAATTTAAGGTTGAATAAAAAAAGATGTACCAATCCAAATCATCGCCTTGAAGACATCGAGATGTAGTCAAAAAATAATAATAAAATCCAACATTTTAAACGACCAGGAAATATAAGGATCTCCAACAACCTTAAAGATGTCCTAAAAACGTTGGTTAATCTAACGTACATCCGCATAATTATGTAGTACAAATAGGTACATGGCCTTAAGTTTTAAAAAACAAGATAAAACGGTAGTACACTTGCGTGTATACGCATTCCTGTTTTTTGAAGTGTTTATAGATTGTATCTCAACTATCTTTGCACATGATGAAAGTCAAACGTGGCTTCTCAAAAATAGGTACTCTATGACGCTAACAAAAGAAAAAAGCAATGGATTACTTGAAAACAAATACATATATCCAAAAAGATCAGCAATTGATATTTTTAAATCTAATACCCAAGAAATGAACGGTGGTGTGCCATAGGGTTCCGTTCTGTTTCCGACACTCTTTCTCCTTTTTATGAATGATCTCCTGTTTGTTTGAAACTTCGCTGAAGACAGTTCACTCAATTTTTCATATTTTCTTATAGATTCGGATGTGGATCTTAAACATCAATTTATGACCTTGACAAAAAAAATCGTGACGATTAATGCCTCCATAACAATGATGTCTATTGCCCGGTAATCGTTATTTAACACCATTGCCTTAGTCACTATCCATGAGTGGCACTTTCTTTAGAGAAACTGAAAATAACTTGTGAAACGATGACATGCAATGTCGGTAAAATTACCTTTTGGTTAAATTCAGCTGAATGGTGTTCAAAATGAAAATTGAAAAAGAGGCTGGGATGTGACGCACACCGATAACTTCCCATCCCGTCTGTCGATTTGTCTTTCTTAAAAGTTTGTCTATAAATACTCGTATGAATTTTTACCAAATTTGCGTACTATTTTTTGTAGATTTTATTTTTTATGAAAAAACGGATTGTTGGAATTTTTATATAAAAATTACTGAATATCGAAAACAATATTTTCTGTGAAATAAAATAAGTTTGAAGCCAATATTTTAAATTTTTGAAAAGCTATTTGAGTCGAAAATAAATTGTTACCAAGTTTTAGTATTATTTTTTTTAGAGTTTTATTTTTTGTAGAAAAAACTGTCAATTCGATTTTTCTCAAAATTGTATCAGATGTCAAAAACATTATTCTTCGTTGCACAGGGACCTTGAAACTTCGAGAAATGTCAAAATTTTCAATTTGACAATTCGGACCCATTACAATAACTTCCTATGGGAAGTTAAAAAGAATATTGGTTATTATTAACTTTTCTGCTGATGCTGCTACTATCCCGTGAGATTCAAGGATCGTACATAAAGATCGCCATTATCGTTCCCATACTATTTCGTTAAATGTATGTAATGTTTTTAAGTTAGGTAAAAATCATATCCAGTTTGATGACTATAAAAAATGTAACATTACTCAGCTATGTATATAACTCATTACTCGAAATTAACTTTGCTTTATTTTCAAATTTATGTTTAGATGAAATGATTTTATGTTGTTATGAAACCTTATTTGATTTTTTCGTAGATCTACCCAAAGCACTTATTAAAACCTTTAAATAGAAGCCCGACAAGGTAAGAAGTGCATCTTAAAACTTTTAAAATAAAATAAATAACAACTGGTTGAAATCGAATCTATCGAAGAGCTTGCGAAGAACTGCTATACGACTTTGTGACTTTTTGTAATACTGTGTGTGTGTGAGTAAATGTAAACGGATATCCATCTTGTAAGAAAATTCTTCAAGCCATCTCCCAGAGTCAATTTTGAACATGTTCGCAGATTATTATAAGACTGCCTTAAATGATTTTTCCTCTGAAAGCACGGGTTTTAAAAAAAAAATCTACAACTACTAACTTATAACAATTCTCTGCTTTTTGTTTTTATGCATTCGATAAACACTCTCAAGTCGATTGCATCTTTACAGACATTAGCAAGGCATTTGACAAATTCTTCTCCCACCTGACATCTTCTCATCGACTTAGTAAACAGTTCGTTCCATATGTTTTGCACGTGGAATGTATTGGGGTACAAATGAGCGAGAATTCCAATATAAAATAAATAAATTATTAAAACAACAGAAGATAGAGAGGAATGTATACAAACTCAGCGAAAGTTCGAGGGAGGCAATGAAAAGACATTTTTGTTACATTATTATTTCTATTCTGTATAATGTATTTTTTTTTATTGGTTGATTGGGAATGTAGACAATTAAAAAAATAAACACAACAAGATTAATCAAAGAATCAGAATATAAACTTTTTGTGGTTGCCAATTAGAAAAATTAAGGTTTTACCTACATACTTTTTTCGAATCATTTTCAAATGAGACAGATATTTTTAAACCATGCTAGTAGCAGTGCGAACATTTTTTGTTTAGTTTTCTTTTAGGAGTAAATAATATAAAAAGAATGAATTAAACAAGGTACATACATTAACTACAGAAATGTCTTGAGAAAATTCAAATGTTATTAACTTCCCATAGGACGTTATTGCAATTGGTCCAATTTGTCGAATTAATTTTTTTTACATTTTTCGACGTTTCAAAGTCCCTAGAGTTTAAAAAAAAGTTAAAAGTTTGTCTGTGCGTGTGTGTGTACGTATGTACGTCCGTAAGTTCTGGGACTTTTTTCGTCGTCCATTACCCATGAAGATATTGACTTTTAAACAAATTGAGTGGGTGGTTTTTTTTTTATCATAGCAATTAAAAAAAATTAAACCAAAGACAACAAATAAAAATAACAATACTAAAACTGGTTAAAAATTTAATTTTAACTCAATTAACATTTCAAAAATAAAAAACATTGGCTTCAAACTAATTTTATGTAACAAAAATATTATTTTCGACATTCAGCTAATTTTTATAAAAATCCAACAGTCATTTTTTTTTTTTAAATTGAAATCTACAAAAAATAGTACTAAAATTGGTAAAAATAGTTTTTTGACTAAATTGGCGTTTAAAAAATATTTTGAAATCAAAGTTTTTAATCATATGCAACATTTTTGTTATAATGTGTAAATTTTTTTAGAATAATTAAACGGAATGGGAAGTAATCAGTGTGGGTCGCATCCCAACCTCTTTTTTTTATATATGTATATTGAAAATACATTCATGTTCAAATAACAGTTTTAATGGTCACTTCTTTAAAAACTCCCTTTAGTTGATGTGATGTTAGGTGAAAATTAAAATTGACAATGATTTAGTTATATATACAAAATAAGTTAGTTTAATTTGAAATTTAAAGTACTTTTCTTCAATGTTCAGGTTTGTTGATCTTACTTCCTAAATTAAAAAATTGAAATGCAAGTGAAAATCAATAGTTTAAAATAATGAAAAAATTGAAATAAATGAAAATTTTGAATTTAACTACCGTTTTTTTTCATTAAGTTTCTCGAAGAAGGCAATCATTTTTAAATTTTGTACTTAAAAAGGATTTTTCCTAAGAATGCGAAAAGCTATTACACTATCTTTAGCCATTTATCCATTTTTTGAAAAAAAAGACGAAATGAGGGCGAGGAGGATTGTAGGTTCTTAAATGAATGTAGTTACTTTTTTGGTTTAATACATTAATTTAACAAAATTATGCACCACCCTGCCAACCTAAACAGATAGTATCGTTCTTGTTCATGTATCTTTTTAATTTGTTTACCTTTCTGCTTCCAAAAGGATAAATATAGAACAATATGTTTCCCAATAGGTACACATGCATAAATTCTCAATTTTTTTCAATTTTAAAACAATTGTTTCGTACTGCTAAATATTAAAGAAAAAATCTGAAGCTACTATTAGAAGGTCAACATAAACGGTCAACGCGTTGATTCTTTGACGTAAAAATCACGTCATTTGTAGACCTACAATTAAAAACTATACAATAATTATGTTATATATGTTTCGTTAGTACAAAAATTTATAAAATGAATTTTAAATCATAAATATTGAATTTAACTTAAAAGTAAAATACATTTATATCAGTTAAAAAAAATTGCACTATTGTGAACTGAATTGTATGAATTGTAAACTGTATTGGTATAAATTTCAAACTTCCCGCCCATCCGGCCATATTTTATTTAAAATTTAAAATTAAGAAGAAAAAGGAAAAGAAAATGAAATGAAATAAAACCATTCCACACGATAGTTCCGCACAGTTAACACGCGTTTTATTTAATCCGTACTTTTTCGCTTGGTTTTTAAATTCATTAATTTGCGAAGTTATTTAACAGCTCAAGTAAGAGCTAATTAACAAAAAAGCTTGTTAAATTTTCATGGCGCCCGAGCAGGGACAAATTTAAACTAATAGTTTGTTCCAATTTTAATAAGATTCGCGCAGTGTTCAATCTATACATATATCGCACATATATGTACATTAAAAATACATACATTCTCGCGTGTGAATTTTATTAAAAAACAATTAAAATTTAAATTTAAAACAAAAAAAAAAAAATATATATCAAATCGGTGGAATCATAAATTCGTGCGTGAGTGCAAAATTGTGTACAAAAAACCACCCCCATAAGGATTCATTGCTGCAAATATCGCCTGCAGAGAACAACAACACCAAAAGGAGCTCCAAAGTCACCCCAATGTCAGAGGACAAAAGCCCAAGGGAAGTCGACACAGAAACTGAGGTATCCACAAAAACTGAAAGTTCTTAAAATTAATTTACTGCATACAATTGCAAATATTTGTTAAATAATAATTAATTTCAATTGATATAATTGATAGCAAAAAATTGCAATATTTTTGTTTTAATAATTAAAACAACAGCACAACTTTCAGTTTTTGTCATTTTTTGCAACACATATATACACATACATACATATATTTATATTATATTTGGTGAAACAAACAAAGTGCGGTTTTTTGTTTAAAATTTTGTATTCTATATTCTATAAACTCATAAGTTACAAAATTAATAAATTTAATTCAATAAAATTAATTGCATCTCGATCTGTTGCCGCGCCGCCGCCGCTGCGCTGTCGCCGTCCGTCGTACACATCGATATTTTTTTTGGAAAAACACACTCGTTATCTTCGTGATAATCGTTTGGAACTTTACGTTCATAAAATTGTACAATTTATTAAATTAAATATAAAATTTACGAAATATTAATTTCATTTAATTAAATTAAACAATTTATGTAAATAAAACCGAAACTCTTGTAGAGAAATTTGTTTACAAATTGTTTTGTCATTTCCCTCGTTTGACAATTGACAGTTCGTTAAGTTCATACTCTCTTTCGTTAAGCTTTCAGGTATCAAGAGTGATCGTGTTTAGTGAAGCAAAATATTTTCCAAATATATTATACGAAGAGTGTGTTCAGCCAAATATTTATAAAAAATATTTTATTTTCAAACAACTTCGATTTGAAATCAACAACTTTCGGCAATTTGCACATACAAAGTTTTTTTTTTAAAATTTATTTATTTTCGAGGAATTTCGTATAGAAATAAACTAATTTTCTAACGATTTTCCAATTTTTGTAAATTCAAATACTGAAGTGCAAATTGAATAGTTTGGATAAACTAATTCCAATAAATAAATTATTTTTCGAAAGATAGTAAATAAATAAATTAATTACAATGACGGGCAAGAAAAGGCAGCAATCACCAAAGAAAAGCGCAGATCTTGAACATTTGGTTCATCAGCGATTACAAATTAAAAATAATATAATTCGCATTAAAACGGGTCTTGAGGAAAAAACTTTATCGTTAAATCCAATTGAATTAGAATGTCGATTAGATATTTTAAATTCATATATTGATCAATTAATGAATTGTCAGTCGGAAATAGAATCCGAAGATCGTGCTGATGATTCTCGCGGTGAATTGGAAGACATTTGCGTTGGTGCTAAAGCACTACTTATATCACATGTCAATAAAAGGCGAAAGTCTAGTGTAGTTGATTATTCATTCAGCAACCCACACCATTCACGACTTCCAAAAATGTCTTTGCCTAAATTCAGTGGAAAGTACTCTGAATATAAAAATTTTATCAGCCTTTTCGAAAGTTTGGTAGACAACGATCCAATGCTTCCAGATATTGAAAAGTTCAATCATTTAATTTCCTGTTTATCAGGTGCAGCTTTAGGAACAGTTAAAGCTTTCCAAATTACAGAACAAAACTATCCAAAAGCATTAGCAAGTTTAAAAAAAGTCTACGATAATAATTGTTTAATCTTTTTCGACAATGTTTCCACACTTTTTGAATTGAAAGAAATTTCCAAACCATCCGCGTCCTCATTGCGAAGCATGATCGACACAGTGTCTGCAATTTATGATTCGCTTCTTTCATTGGGTGATGAAAAGAATATAACAAACGCGATCATTATACATTTAGTTATGTCAAAGGTGGATGCAATCACTAGGTCAAAATGGGAAGAACAACTAGATTTCAATACTCTTCCTTTATGGAAAGATTGTGAAGAAGCTCTTAATAAAAGATATCAGCATCTTTCTGCTGAAGAAGCTTCAAGTGCAAAGTCAAAATCTTCCGATAAGCCCTCCAAAACTAACCAAGATTCAAGTCGTTTAAAACATTCAAGGTCCTCATTTGCTTGTGTAAACTCGCAACAAAATAAATCCAAATGCCTATATTGCAAATCAAACGACCATTATATAACGACGTGTCAAAATTTTACTGCGTTGCCTGTCCAGCAAAGATTCGAGTATGCTAAAAGTGTTCCTATTTGCATTAACTGCCTTCGAAAAGGACACACAGTTTCGAAATGCAAAATGAGTCGATGCAGCGTTTGCAATCGATCTCATCACACATTATTGCACCAGTACGAATCAACTTTTAATAGTTTACCGGCACAACCTTCAACAAGTTTTCAAGCTATGCATGCCTCAGTTTCGGCTGATAAAGTTATTCTTGCCACTGCACTTGTGCAAATAAAGGGCAGCTCTGGAGAATACATGATAGCTCGAGCATTACTTGATTCTGGCTCTCAATTAAACTTCATAACAGAAGAATTAGCCCAAAGATTAAAACTTCGAAAGGAAGAAAAACCTTTGAATCTGCTTGGCATTGGAAAGGCAAGTGCTACAGTGAATAAAAAAGTACATGCAGAAGTAAAATCAAGATTTAATGATCATTCGTTTTCTGCTGATTATTGGGTAATGAACTCAATATCGTCTTATCAGCCGGATCAAGCAATAAATACTTCGGATTGGAATATTCCTTCCAACATTCAACTAGCTGATCCATATTTTAATAAGCCACAAAAGATTGACCTACTTATTGGAGCAGACACATTTTTTGAATTGTTGTCGGTTGGTCAAATTAAACAAGGTCCCGAATTTCCAACTATTCAAAAGACAATTTTTGGCTGGATAATATCTGGGAAATATCCCAAGGGTACAAATAACAGTACCAAGCATTGCAATCTAGTATGTCAGTGTGAAGATTTATCAGATTTAGATGAAAAGATACCAAAACTCTGGTTATTGGAAGAATTTCCTGGCGAAACGAAAAAATATTTTACTCCAGAACAACAATTGTGTGAAAAACACTTTGTTGAAAATACAAAACTTTTGCCGACAGGTCGTTTTGAGGTTAAACTTCCCTTCAAATTATCCTCAAACTCGCTTGGATCATCATTCGAAACTGCCAAACGTAGATTTCTTGCACTTGAGCGCAAATTATCCAAAAACAGCGATTTGAGAGGAATGTATATGGATTTCATGAAAGAATACATTTTGTTGGGTCATATGTCACCAACAAATAATGAAATTCCAAAGGGCCCGCACTATTTCATTCCACATCAGTGTGTTTTGCGACCACAAAGTACAAGTACTAAGTTGAGAGTTGTTTTCGACGCCTCAAGTCGAACATCTTCTCAACTATCACTGAATGACATCTTGATGGTTGGGCCAACCATTCAAGAGGAGCTATTTTCGACGTTGCTCCGTTTTCGTACACACAAATATGCTATTACGGCTGATATTACGAAAATGTACCGGCAAGTTCTTGTTGCGGAAGAGCACACGAATTACCAGCTCATAGTGTGGAGGCAGCATCCGTCCCAACTATTGCAAATCTTTCGTTTAAACACCGTAACGTATGGTACGTCTCCAGCGCCATTTTTAGCGATACGGTGTTTACAAATGTTGGGCGATGCTAACGAATCTTCTTTCCCCACGGGGTCAGATATAATTCGAAGAGATTTTTACGTTGATGATCTCTTAACTGGTGCTGATAATCTTGAAACCCTTAAAATATTGAAATTCGAGATTCAAGAAATCCTCACAAAAGGAGGGTTTCAATTAGCCAAATGGTTTTCAAATCATCCAGAGTATCTAAATAAGGATAGTTCTGAAAAATCAATTAATTTTAATGATTCAGATTTCACAAAAACTCTGGGAATGTGTTGGCACCCTAAAGAAGATACATTCAGCTTCAATTTGGACAATAATTTTCATGATCTACGAGCTACTAAGAGAAACATATTATCAGTTTCCGCTCGTCTTTTCGATCCTCTTGGTTTGTTATGCCCCATAGTAACCAAAGCCAAAATCTTATTACAAGAGCTTTGGGTTGCAAAGATTGAATGGGATGAGTCGATTCCATTGCGCCTTGATACAAGTTGGCAAAATTTCAAAACTAATTTATCTCAACTTGGCGAGATAAAAATTCCAAGATTTGTCGAAACTCATTCGAACGCAAAAATTCAAGTTCATGGGTTTGCCGATGCTTCGACGAGAGCTTACGGTTGTTGTATTTACATCCGAAGCCAAAGCACAGCCGGTATCAAGTCGACGCTATTAACTGCAAAGTCTAGGGTGGCCCCTTTGAAAACGAAATCGATCCCTCGATTAGAACTTTGCGCAGCGCATACTCTTGCTAAGCTATGGACAAGAGTAGAGGCAATGTTGAGTCTTGACATCGACCAAGTTATTTTCTGGACCGATTCCGAAATAACTTTGCATTGGATAAAAACACATCCATCTACGCTTGCAACCTTTGTTGCAAATCGTGTGTCCGACATCCAAGAGTGGACACAAAAAGTATCATGGAGACATGTACCAACAAAACAAAATCCAGCAGACATTCTGTCAAGAGGCTGTAACGTTGAAGAAATCAATGCTTCAATTTGGTTCAAAGGTCCACAGTTCTTGTTAAACGAACAATCATCGTGGCCGGTCAATTCGCATTTTGAATTGTCTCCAGAAGATGAAGCTTTAGAGAAACGAAAAACAAACACGGCTCTAATAGCAGTAGAAAAACCTCGAACTAAACTTCTAGAATTTATAGAAGAAGAATCCTCATATAACGACCTTATTACTACGTTTGCTTATATAATGCGATTCTTTAAAATATCTAATAACAAAACAGAAAGAACATTTGAAGAATTGCCAACGGCAAAAGAAAGAAACTTGGCGTTTCTAAGAATAGTTGAAATCGTCCAAAGTTATGAATTCCCACAAGAAATTGAAAAACTTCGTAGGAAAATAACTCTTCAAAATAGTTTTCAAAAACTTAATCCGTTTATTCATGAATTTCAAGATAACAAATTTTCATTTTCGCTGATTCGTGTAGGTGGCCGTCTCTTTAACGCCCCAATTGAATATGATAAAAAATTCCCGCTTTTGTTAACCAAAAATTCACCATTTGTAAGAACGTACTTAACGTATTTGCATCGAAAAAATTACCATGCTGGACCTCAAGCTATGGTGGCATTGCTTCGTGAAAAGATTTGGCTAATAAATGCAAAAGAAGCTTGCCAAAAGGTTGTGCGACAATGTATAAATTGTTTTAAGTACAAACCAAAATTACTCACACAAATAATGGGTAATTTACCGGCGGATCGATTGCGAGCGCAACGACCGTTCTTAGTATGTGGCGTAGATTTCTGTGGCCCGGTACACACCACCCTTAAAATTCGTGGCCGGTCACCCAATAAAACTTATATTTGCGTCTTTGTTTGTTTCGCCTCCAAAGCTGTACACATTGAATTAGCTTCTAATTTGTCGTCTGAATGTTTTATTCTCGTTCTTAAAAGGTTTATCTGTCGCCGAGGACTTCCGAAGACGATCTACTGCGACAACGGGACGAACTTTGTCGGAGCTCAGACGATCTTGAGGGAAATTCAAGAGGAGATAGAGCGAGGAGCAAAAGCTGTTCGACGGTACGCAGCAGAGGAAGGCTTCAACTTCGCCTTGATACCGCCCAGGGCACCGCATTTCGGAGGTCTATGGGAAGCGGCGGTGAAAGCGGCGAAAACGCTGTTACAGCGTACCGTGGGCAACGCACTTCTCACAACAGAAGAGCTGCTCACCGTAGTCATCGAGGTCGAGGCAATCCTCAATTCAAGGCCAATCGCACCGCTAAGCGCAGACCCCAACGACGGAGAAGCCCTCACCCCAGCGCATCTACTAATCGGCAGCAGCTTACGATCGCTGCCCCCAGAACCAGTTCCGGAACGGCAAACGGGCTGCTTGAAAAGATGGCAGCTTCTATGCTGGCTCAAGCAGCAGTTCTGGCTGAAGTGGTCCAAGGAGTATCTGCTTGGCCTACAAGCGCGATCCAAGTGGGTACAGGAGCAGCCCAATCTCGTCGTCGGCAAACTAGTTCTTATCCACGAGGACAACTCGCCTCCTCAGCGGTGGAAAACAGGACGAGTTATAGGGGTCGTCGAAGGGCAGGACGGCAAGGTCAGGGTCGCCGACGTCAAAACATCAAGTGGTGTACTCAGACGCCCAATCGTCAAACTGGCCCCACTTCCCGATGAAGAATATTGAAGCCTGCAGCCTTTCAACGTGGCCGGTGTTTCGTTAGTACAAAAATTTATAAAATGAATTTTAAATCATAAATATTGAATTTAACTTAAAAGTAAAATACATTTATATCAGTTAAAAAAAATTGCACTATTGTGAACTGAATTGTATGAATTGTAAACTGTATTGGTATAAATTTCAAACTTCCCGCCCATCCGGCCATATTTTATTTAAAATTTAAAATTAAGAAGAAAAAGGAAAAGAAAATGAAATGAAATAAAACCATTCCACACGATAGTTCCGCACAGTTAACACGCGTTTTATTTAATCCGTACTTTTTCGCTTGGTTTTTAAATTCATTAATTTGCGAAGTTATTTAACAGCTCAAGTAAGAGCTAATTAACAAAAAAGCTTGTTAAATTTTCAATATACTTGCATTGTAAAAATGTTAACATTCTTCCACACCCTAATATGAAACAAATTAAAATAACGTTGGCTTAAATAAATATTATTTGGTCAAATCATATGATAGTCAACGTTTTAAGCATTAACGCTGTGAACGTTGACGGTGCGTTAGCACCGAAAATTTAGATGTTTTTATGACTTCAGAGAGTCAACGAGTTAAAACTTTATTTTGACCGTTTAATTCTAGCTTGAGTCATGGCTTAACTGCAATCACGAAATGACTTAAGTCCTCCAATTCTGCCTAATACACTGCAAACTTCTTTCCTTAATACTTACTTTTCTACATACCTACCCACCCACTACCCACAACGAAGCATTGTATCATATCTTCCTTACATCGATAGGTATGAATAAACAATAAATGTATGTAAGTCAATGTGTTTTACACGCAAACGTAATATAATTATGACTACATGCAATTCATCACGTTTAAATAGGAAATCCCGCTTTCCAGACCTTATTGTTGTACTGTACGAAAATCCCCTTTTTATTATTATTTCATAAAAACGCCATCATTAAAAAAAGTATAACATTTTATATTTTCAATCTACAGAAACAAGTTTAACTGTTTTTTTTTGAAACAAGGACATTTCATAAAATGTATAATAATTGTTTTTCTTTTTCTTGAATGAAAATCAACAAAACAAAAACAGCAGAATTATCTATTTATTAAGTCTCAGCAAAATTGCTGTTTAAAAATATGATGCTGTTGAAATCAGCACGCGTCCCAACACCATTCTCGATAGCTCTATGTGCCTTGCGAAACAATTCCTCATGAACACCCTCAGACGTACTCGGTAAACTCAAAATATACCTAGCCAAAGTCCTAAGATTCGGAAAATTAGTTGTTCTCTTCCAAAACCTTAACAAATCATCACTCGAGCTATCGAAACTCTTTGTCACAAAGTATTTCTGGATTTCCTTATCGAATTCTTCCTCAGAATTGTCATCGTTCCCAGCATCTCGTTTGGTATTGATTTTCTTGAAATAAAATTCTTTGATTGAATTGAAAACTTCCTTACGTTCGGCTTCAGTTAGGATTTTGAGATTTTTGAAATTTGGATTAAGGAATAAGGCAATTTTATAGATGGGATCATCGACCGGAAATTGTGTTTGGATGAGTTCGAGAGTGTGGAACTTCAATCGGGCATTCATCTGGTGTTCGAACAGAACCGGGGAATATTGTTCGACTAGCTTTTTCTTCCACAGCAGAATCCCGTTGATGGTTATTTGGTTTTGTCTTATTGTATCCACACACAGCTTTATTACCTCGAAGCCGTTCAGAATGGTTTTGACTTTGTTCTTTGGAATATCCGAGAGAGCACTGTGATCTCTTTGGCACGGTCTGGTGTATTTCAATAGCTTCTCAATGGGCTTGTTCATTTCGTAGAATTCTTCCAGCAGGTCGAGCAGACATTCGCCTCTGCCCAGGGCGTAGTTGTGTTCCTTGGTTATGTGCTCTATGAGTTCTTGCACCTTTCGAACTATGTCGGAGATTTTAAGTTCCGGATCGTCGACCTGCAGGACTTTATTGGTAATCGATTCCAAGCTGTGGGTGATGCTTGGCAATCGAGTGTAAGCTGCAAAGGCTTCGGTCAATATCGCATTGCTCTCGTTCAGCACAACAATACACCTCTTCTCCAGTTCATCGGTGTCCAGATACTCCTTCATGATCTCCACGAAGGCTTCTCTCACCGCCTCGCCAGTGGCTTTGTCATCGGGAAACTCCTGAATGCCCACCACGTAGGATCGGTTTTCAAAACACTGGGATATTGTGTGCGTTTTGACTGAAAAATAAGACACCGGCTTCGAATGCGGCTCTGCGTCTCTCACCAGGTCAACACTGACACTGAGGTGTGGTTCATCGGCTATGAGTTCCTTGATCTTCGCCTTGAGTGTGCGCATCCTATGTGGAATGCTGTGCTTCAGAATTGTTTCATTGCTGGGTATGAAATCGTTGGCATTGGTCTCGCCATATTTGGCTCCGAAATTGATGAGACTCTGAGCGAATAATCTAAAATTGGGGCTCTCCATGAAGCTCAAGGCCTGTCCACTGCTTGTGATGACACAATCGATCATATTATTGGCCACAACATTGCTCAGATCGGATTCAGTTTCATTTTGAATCTCCGCCGCCTCGTCTTTGATGAGTTCTTCCAGTGGTTCCGTTTTGGGAGCAGGCATACTGTGTCTCTTTAAATGGGCCTTCGATTTAGTTTCGGTTAAAGTTTCAGGTAGTTTTTCTTTTTTAATTATTGCCATCTTTTTGGGATTATGATTGAATTTGATGTTGTGACTTTCGATATGAAGAACCAGATCTTCTTCATTCGCACTACTGACAAAGGTATCACAAACGGTGCATCTATAACAAGGTTGTCGGAGATCTAGAAAAAGGATTCATTCTTGAACTTCTTGATAGATTATAGGGAGAACAGTGGAAATAGATGCTTACCCTTGTAGAAAACCAACTCGAGCCAATTCCAGATCAAATTCTTGATCCCAGCCACCTTGAATTTGCTAAAGTGAAAAGCGTTGGAGGTTTTATTTGAATTGTACAATGATCTTAGCCGAGGCACGGACATGGCATTTGGTTTATTTGTAGAGTTTGATTTTGTTGGATCCGACTTTCTATAAGTTCTCGTTGTAGTCGTTGTTGTTTTCGCTGCGGCAGTTGGTGAATCCATAGGTATTTCCTCTTCATACATCTGCACGTCTGGAATGAGTGAATTCTCCAGCTCGCAATTATTGCTCTCATCCGAGAAGCTGTCTTCCTCGTCTTCGACCTTCATACTGCGGGGATCTTTTATTTCCAGATTTGGTGCCTCGATACCCTGCTGTCCGAGATTGTGCTTTGCCGCCAAAATGGCCTGACAACGCAAGGCGTGCTTTCGAATCGAAGATGTGCCATTCTTGTTGGAGTACGTTACCAGACTTTCACAGAACCTGCACCGAGCAAAAGGTTGTCTCTGCTTTTTGTAGAACACCAAGTCCATCCATTGCCAGGCAAAGCACCGGAAATTATTCTTCTGTTTTGTCATCAGAAACGGTCTCTCCTTGGGATTCCTGTACATCTCGTTCAGTTGCTCACGCGTCAAGAGTCTTGGCTTGTCGGCGATTTTGTTTGCACTTTTCCGATTGGAAGTGTTTCTGATTGTCGTCTTGGGGGAGGTTTCTTGGAATTCTTGCTTTTCCCGTTTGATCAGAACTTTCTTGCATTTGTGGTTCTTCAGCTGCCCCATGGACTTTTGTGGATCCTTGTCAAATATCTCACTGCAATCGCGACACTTAAAGAAGTTCTGCTCAACGCCACCATATGTAATGGCCAGAAAATTGTCCCAAATCGAATTGTTGAGCGATGCGCTTCCCACAAACTGAAAGTTCGCATTCTCGCTCGGGTCGTGCAGCTTCTCTTGGATAGCTTCCTTTGTCAGAAGCGATTGCGCCAACATATACTCATAGTTCTGGGCAGTGAATTGCTCAGGCTCTTCGTCGATCTCATCGTAAATTACAATAACATCGTCGTCCATAATTTACCTTGTTTTGAAGGGAAGGAAGATCGATGAAAATGTGTCACAAGGTGTAAGTCCCAATCTTATTACAACAATTCGAACTTGTTGCTTATAAGAACGCGGAAATGTTTATTGCAATACAAATTAAAAATTCATAAAAGTTAAATGGATTTTTTGACACATATGTGGAATATTTTTGTAGATAAAAATATTCAACAAAAAAAAGTTATGAAGCCCTCCTGTCAAAAAATTTGAGCATTTTTTTGAAATAGCGACAAAAACAAAAATCGAATGTCGCTCTATTGACGTTTGTGACCGCGCTCAAAACTCGTATGGGAGGGTGTGTTCAGTGGGTTTGGATTTTGTTATAATAATTTCCCAGTTTTTTCTTGTGGGTGGGTTACACGATAGGTCTTTGTTGCTGGGATTTTCGGCTGTGCTACAAAAGTGGTAAAAATAATATCGCAAACATTTTATTATCCTTACATTAGTGTCAATTGGTTTCTTATAATTTAAATGTGTTTTGTTTGATATTGACTTTTTGTGTAAAATCACGTTTGTTCGTCCATTAGTTCATTAAATAAATTTTCGGATTCGGGCGCATTCATAAATCTAGTGCAATAAAGCACTACAAAGCTTTTCAATTCGGAACTGGCATATTACTGACAGATGTAAATATATAAAATAAAATCATTTGTGTTGCGAGGTAAACTTGTCAAGCTAATTGGAACAGCAATTGCGAAGGAGGATACAAATTTAAGGCTATCTATACCTGTGGAGGAGAGATTGAGCGTTACGATAAGGTAAGATAAACCACAAATACTTTTCAACTATTTTCATTAGAATTAATATTACAAAATTCGTCGTTTTGAGAAATTAAGTTATTTACAAGTACGTTTCATTTGAATAAGACTGGGCTGTATCGGGTAGCTGTAGGTACTCTGTTGTACGTACATGTTGGCTTAGAAGTAGACTGAACGCACCTAGCTAATCTTATCTGTTTAAAAGCGTTAAGAATACTTATTTTAGCATTAAGTTTTTCTTCTGCGTTTAAATTTTGGAGTGAATGAACCAGTGACAAACCAAAGTTCACATCTTCATCAGTATTATTATTGTCCTCTTCCAGGTTACCTTCAGTAAGTCGGTTTTCCATGCATAGAAGTAAAAATAATAACAGTTCAAAGCAGACATATTTACGCCTTTTATTCGCAGCTAAGCAATCGTCATGTATGCGCAGGCGTGTAGACGCCAATACTGATTAAACAATCGGCCGATAGTTGGCCGACAGATTATTTTGAATGTATTCGGGTAGCCCATCAAACTTTTTTATAGGCCGATACTGAATCGCTGTAGTGTGCGCATATACATTCCTCTTCATACTGATTAAGAAGCCCACCAAACTGTCGGCTGATAACAAATATGCAGCCCTTATAAGTATTCAATCATCACTTATTTACGAAAGCGCATTAAGTCTCTACTCACTTCCTTAGAAATGTTAAAAAAAATAAAAATAATGTTTTTAGTGCTAAGGGAAGACACAATATATGTCTTAAAAATAAATAGTATGATTTGGAAAAGTAAAAATCCTAGTCTTCTAGGTACGGTTAAAATTATTTTAGTAAAAACTTCGATTTGAACTATCTAATCAAATTTTAAAAATACCTCTTTTTAACATAATTTTTACATTTCAAAAACTAAATGTGGTAGCCTTGCTTAAATAACAGATTCGTTGCAGTTAAAAAAAAAAACAAAAATTACTTTCGAACCGTTTTGCCTCTTTCTGTTTAAACTCGTTTAAGAACCAATAAATCATGAGAACCCATCGAAATGATTGCCAATTACAAAACCCTGTCGACCTCTTTTCTTAATTTCGAATTTTTATTTCTTAAGCCTGCTCTAATCTCGAAAAATTAATCTTTTGCACTACTTATACCGCGAAAAACTTAGTAGAGTCCAATGTAAATCGCTGTGGCACTGGCCACCCTACTCCATCTAACACCTTTAGATATACTCAGCAAACTCAGCTTCATCACAGTCGACTAATAACAGTATTGGCCACTGAGTAATTTTGAATAAATTAGAATCAATTCCAAGGTAACCAGGCTATACCACACCCCAACTACAGTTCCATAAAAACTTCCAGATATTTCTAGGAGGATGTAACGATCCTGGAAGACGAGTCATTCCACTTATATACAGAAGGATAAGAAACCAATGAGGGGCTTGGTGGAGGCGTGTGCTCTGTACTATTAAAATTTAGTCTCTTATTCTGCTTTCCCAATCATGTAACGTATGCCTTGTTCTGGCTCCGAGAAAACATAATACCAACATCTGATTTCCGGTTTTTCTCATATAGTCATCCCACCATTAAATCTCTGGACTCCGTCTCTATAAAAGTCCCTCTCAATCGATTATCTCAGAAGGTTTAAAAATTCAACTTTGCTGGCCACCAGGCTATAGAGATATTCCAGAAAATTCTAAAGCAGATTAACTTGCCAAAAATGTTACAATACTACCCATTCTACTACGTCTGGCAAATGCTGGCATACCAATCGCCAGGTGTAAGCTTTTACTAAAACAAGATGCTATAAATAAAACAAACATCAGGTTGAATAACATCACCACATACAAGACCACGAAAAACATCTGGCCTACCCTAGATTCAAAGCACTCAAAAGTGTTTGATGTCTCTAAGCAAATTGTAATAAACTCTATAATTAGTGTCATAAGCACTCCACGTGGCTACCCGTATTCTCAAATGACTTTTTCGTGTACGGTTTCCGGAGATGCATAGTGACGCTGATTCAGCTCTTCTTCCTTCTTGTGTTAGCGGATTCCATTGCATTGCTTGCGCTGTAATACAGTCGTTACCTTTTCGAAGCGTATGTCCCATCCATTGCCACTTACGCCTTCGTGTTATATAGTCTATAGGTTAGTGGCCTGTTCTTCTATTTAGGACTTCATTTGATATACGGTTTGGTCAGCAAACCCTTAGGATGTTACGAAGACGTCTATTCACGAAGGTTTGCAGCTTTCTTGCAATGGCTGAAGTAACTTAAAGCTGAAAGTTCCCTACTTTTTCCACCGGTTGCGAGAAAATATTTATGACAACCTACCATCGTGCAGAACGTGATACTTTGATCCATCATATGTTTCTTTAAAATAACGAGTGTGGCCACAAGGTGTTCTCTGATGATTCCAGTATAACTTTTGCTATTGATTTGGCAACGGCAGGTAGAACGCAAATTCCTCTCCAGTTTCGCACTTTGTTGGATCTCCTTTTTTTGGGAGCTTGACGATCATTCCCACCTTCCACTCGTAGGGGAAACCTTTGGGTGGTACAGGCTTCGCGGATGAAGCCGTTCTCGCTCGATGACGTTGGTGCTGCTTGTAAGAGCTCTGCGGGAATTCCATCAAGTCCTACCGCTTTGTTGTTCTTAAGTGCTTTAATTGCGGCAATAATCTCATCTTTACTGGGCAGTGCGGGTGGATTCAGTGATTAGTTTGTTCGGGCGCTTCAAAAAGCATCGGCTGCAAACACTCGGTTTAAAACCGAGGAAAAGTGTTCTTTCCACCTTCTGACTTGCTCATCCACCGAACTTATTACAGTACCGTCTACTTCTTTCACCAGGTGTTGCTTTGAGCTGTGTGTACCGGTCAGCTCATTTCTTTCTTCAAAGAAAGCTGTATGGACGAGGTAAACGAGCAAACTGATCTTCACCTACTCTGTACTTTCCTTGCTCTCACTCAAAAGCTTAAGACCCAGGTAGGAGATCGTCACATCTATAACAATCTCAGCAACACTAACATCATAAGTCTCTTTCTTTTCGTAAGGAACTCCTATTGTTTCCGTTGAGGTCAAAATAAGGCCTGATGATTTATGTAATATCACAATGGGCCACCAACTGGCCTAACTGTGTCCTATTCCATCCCGGACAGCCACTTCAACCTAACCTAAACAATTCCTTAAAAATTCGATACATACTCTTCTTCTGATTCTAAAATATTTCTTGCTCAAAACTTCGGCTTTGTAATCATTCTTCCAGCCCATCCTGTGGTTAGCTTTAAAACACCTCTTTTTAAGGTTTAGCTTTTAAGTTACAAAAGTATCGTCTCCTTACCCAGAATTTCGATGTTAAACTAAATCGTATTCACATTTATCATGTTCAGTCGACAAGTTTCTGCAGCTATACCTGTGAAAACTATTTAATATATCTCTAAGGAAACCCAACCGCAAAGCTTATATTTTATGATTGATAATAAGTTCTTTCTGTTTCCAACACTGGTAATAAAAATTTAAAAAAATGTATCTCCTCATAATTGACGACCTTTGCCAAAAGAATCAACAAACAAATCCATAGTAGGCGGAATAAAATAAATTTCAAAATACCTACTCTAGAAAAAATATATTCTATTTAAAACCGATCAATAAATAGCAACAACTTAAATTTCAACAAGCAACAAGCACACAAAACATATAGAACCTTTCCCAACTGTAGATGTTTTCAGTGCTGAAACCTGTTTTTTAAAAAACAAAACATTCTCTACTACCTTTTCTCACTAAAAGACAAAGCCCATACAATAACAAAAAACGATCGTCAATTAGTCTCACCTGTAATTTTCTATAACTCTATCTGAATGCAACCATTTCGTGCCGAGGCCGATGTGAGTCGTTCCTAAGGAATGTGAAACCACTGGCCACTAACCGAACCGAATACATAGTACATACCTGCACTTATATACCATCATCCTATATGCAGCAGCAGTTTACCATTCTTCAATTCGAGTGTGTCGCAAAGTGTCAGATGCAAGATTTTATTTTTAATCCTCCAAGTGGAATTTCTCAAAAAATAATTCAAAATTTATGTTTTTCCAATTACTCAATCAATCCGCTATCGAATCAAGTGATTATTTGTGTAAAATAACCGAGTTATCTATGAAAAAATGATCGAATTCCATTGGACCTGTGTTCGTTAAAGTAGTTTGTAGTTTTTCTTTTTGACCAGCATTATCAATAAAACCCACACATCAGCATTGGCACCACAATAACAAGAAAAAAGTCCAACAAAATTTTCACTGCAGATCACATTCCAATGTAACAATTTCCTCGTGCTACCTTCGAGCTATATTATAAGTCTTTGAAAATAAAAGCAAATAATCCTCGCGTTCATTCCTCGGAACAAAACAAAAGAGTTCAACAAGCTACGAACTCGATTTTGTAATATCAAATGAAAATATAAGATAGAAGAAGAATGGCTCACCGAAGAACTCTTGCTGCTGTTGCGGAATCCATTATACTCGTCGTACTCGTACTTATGAATCATGTGGGATTATCTTACATTTAAGACTCCCATCATCTTCTCCTCTGTTAGAACAATAATAAAAAAGAAACTGAAACTGAAAAAGAAGAGAGAGATACTCTGAGACTGATTTTGATTTAATTTAAATTAAAGAAAAAATTATATAAAATTGACGACGACATGTCTGAATTTCTACCACTTTGTGATGTCCTCTTCAATGTGATATCGTTGGCTGGGTACTTCTGTGACGTTGTCTTCGATGTGGTACTTGGATATGCCCTCCTGGAGCGTGGTCGCGTCGGCTACTTCACCATAGTGATATCACTGGTCTTGCTGTCGCTGATTGTGTCTCAAATTGTGTCGTTTCGATGGTATTGGAACAACCAGAAGCGTAAGAGAGCCGAATCAGCAGCAGTAGCAGCAGCACAGGCGAATGAGAATGGGGAATTGGCAGTGCCCGAGAAGAAAGATGCCTTTGGAGAGTGTGGAGATACGAGGGCAATGCGTCTGAAGACCTATTCCATCATTGCGGTGCACGCCATTCAATGTGGAGTGCTGTGGCGTTATGCAAAACTCTTCGTTCCGGTGAACTTGAGACGCGTCAAGCATGAAGTTCGCGACTTGTGTATGCTTCGTTTAGTCCATGGTTTCTGTGAAGCTGCCCCCATGCTGCTCCTGCAACTGTACCTGCTCATAACAATCCAAAGTGATAGCAAGTTTCTTTCCGAAGGATCTGAAGTGAAACTGAAGACGTTAAGTGGAAAGACCTACTCGCCCGGCCTAACAATCACCCAACAGTCTAGCTTGGCCCAACAACAGACCGAAAAGACATTCAAGGACCTGAATGTTGTGTCGGCCTCTTTGTCGCTCTTTAGCGTGTGTTGGGCCCTCGCTAGCTTCAGCAAGAATGTTCGCCTGCAAAAAGTTCATCGCTTGGTCCTCACATGGCTGGGAGTTATCTTTCAGTTCATTTGGCGTTTGGGAACTGTAACTTCCCGAATAGCATCGCTCACGGTCTACGCCTCGGTGTATAAATACTGGGTGTTCCTGGTGATCATATTGCATTGGTTCTCAATGCTCCTGTGGCTGATCTCACCGAAGAACGTCTTCCACGGTGAACGGATATCCAAAGTCCGCAAAACCCTACTCTCAGCATTGATAGCATTCGTTTATATCTTCGCGTATATCAATCTTCAAGAAGTCAATCATAGGCAGAAAATGTTCACCTTCTACATTGTGATGTTCCTCGAGAATGCTCTGTTGGTTTCGCTCTGGTTGGCCGGAATCTGGGAGAGAAGAACCGAGCAGTGGCATGTGACACCAATGCTCATTTTGGGAACCTTCATAATAGGGATTCTTTTCATGCTTTTATATTATAGGTAATTTTTATTTTTATTGATTTTTGTATCGATGAACATAACACAGTTCTCGTTTTACTATTGACTCAGATTCTTCCATGTTCGTCGCTTGAACTGGGAATCGGGAGGTCGTTATCCGTGCAACGAAAATGAATTCAAAAGAAATAACAACCACCGAAAGGGCACAGGAAAAGTAGACGGTGCGAATGGGCAGCCTGCCATTGCTGGAGTCTTCAATTGTCGGTTCACAAATCCAGTTGGAAAGTAAGTGACTCTCTTAAGTGCCTTAAGTCCGATATGGAAGCATTTTAAATCGTGTCCTCATGTTTTTTTTAGCGCTGCAACAAAAAGAAAGAAAAAGAAACCAACGACATTTATTCCACCACCGAATCTAAGGTACACTCCGCAACTAGGTTCGGTAAGCTCGATTATCACAAACGGCACAATGGCAATGCCATTCTGGCGAAGACCCCTCTCCCGATCTCAAGCCGGATCGAGTGAAAACGAAGGGAGCAGTGCTGGTTCTCGTGTAAATATCCATCAAAAACTTCAGGAGAAGAAACAGAAACAATTAGCCGAATTAAAGATCATCGAGGAGGAGATCAAACAAGGCAAGCTTGGAGGTCCAACGACGAATACCTTGAGTTCTGGTGATGATGGACGCACATCCTTACCTCGACAACCGATTCCGAGGACCAAAAAACACACAAACTTACTCGATGCCATGGAATGGTGCTCTGCCAATCCGGGATTATTGGAAAAAAGCTTCAGTGATTTCGATGAGATGAATAACCTGAATAAATACTGTGCCGATGAGTTGTATTCATCGTTTGGTCTTAGTGGCATAAATATTCCAGCACTGGAACAACAAAGTCCAATGCCAAAACCAGTAACTTCATCGATTCCCTCCTCATCGCAACTCTCAGCCGCGGAGAGTAATTCCCTCACACGACACGCAGTCCATGCCAGGACTAAAATTCCCCACAGTGTACCTCTAAATCCGATACTCTTTGAAAACTATTGTAGCAATCAACACGGAAGCCCGAACGGCAATTTCGAACATTTGAATAGACAGAATATTTTCCATGAAATCAATCATCCCAGACAGATTTCTGGAACGTACAGCAGTAACACGGCTGAGAATCCGAAAGGAGGTTTAGATGGAGGACTTCCCTTCCCGTACAATGTTTTGCCACCGCCAAGATCGAAACTGGACAGTCGGTCAACACCTCCAACACCCTCAATAACAATCACTCAACAACAACAACAACAGAAGCAGCAGCAACAACAACAACAGCACCAATCACCCCCGAAAGTGTCTGCTGCTGATTTTCTATCCAAATTCTCACAGCGCCAATATCAGAGGGCAAAGACACCAGAAGTTCTCCTAGCACCGCACTATCTCGATAATTCAAGGGTCTACTATGATTGGGTTGGAAGAGAACATCCATATAGGTAAAAAAAACAACACTCGTACAATATTTGAAAAAGGGAATCATTTTTTAATAAAAACAAATTGTCGTCATAAAAGGTCACACCATAATCCAGATCGGGTAAGCAGTGGAGACGAAAATCTGGATGTTTCCGCAGCAGACGATAGTGTCCTTGGTCTGAATGAACCAATCGGACATAGAGCTTCATCCGACATAGACAGTCAGGTAGGGTTTTAGAAATTTGATGGTTTGAAAGAAACGAAATTAAAGAGATCATCTTTTCAAATCTAATCACAGGTATCACTTCCTCGCTCATATACTCTCCCGAGAGAATTCAAATACTATCGCAGAAATAAGCCGAGAAAAATCATAAAAACTGAGACTTTCATAACAAGCACCAATAGCAGTGACGGTAAGAATTTATCAAAAACATTTCGGAATCTGAATAACAAAATCAATCGTGACGTTCTAGGTGACGTTGATAGTGGCGATGAAAATGAATCCGAAGGCAACTCCCATTCGGATGACTCACAATGCAAAGCAATTCCTCCGCCAAATTCCAGGATAGCTTCGAATAATTTCCACAATCACAATGGCCATAATCGTAGTCAAAATCGAATACTAACTGCCAACTGTACCACTACCAGTTCCGCTGCTTTACCCATTCAACATCACCAATTGCCGCCTCAACCTATGGCCAAGAAGGCGCATCTTCAAATCGGAAGTAGCAATAGCAATACGGCATCACCATTAAATGAAGGCGGTCCATCAATAGCTGTAAATAATTTAGATTTAATTAGCGGTGTAAGTGATGTTGGGCATTTTAGTCAGTTTTCGAATCGACCTCGAGTTAGGACTTATGCTTTATCGAAGAGCACAGCAACTCATCTGCCATATTGCAGGCATGAAACGAAACTCTAAAGAAATTACCTATGTCATTCGAAATTCCCAAATTACACTGGCCGACTAAATTTTGTTTTACGGTTTTTTTAAGGCTAAGTTGAAAGTTAAAACACATCTCCCTTGACAATAAAATAAATGATGATTTTCCAAAGTACACATCTTTACCTTCTAGATTCAGTTTATCATCATTTTAGTATCTTACTTAGTTTTGGTAGTTTCCTATTATTTGCCAAATGACATATGGGTCTTTATTTGACTGTATCTGATGTTTTGAAAGTCTTTATTTGACTCTATCTTAATTTTAAAAAACCTTGAACGTAATTTCTTTAATTTTTAAATATTTCGTGTTTGACATAATTTTGAGTGCTGATTCCGGTCAAACTCAGAAATACCCGTTTCAACATAATTGTTTTCAATATTTATCAAAAACTTGATATTTTAACCTTAAGACTACGAATTCGTAATACAGTTATGGGTTTCTATGTAAAAACCATCTTTCCATAAATGCTTCAGAGCAAGTAAAGGCTTTTTTTTTTTGAAAAATAAATAAGATATTGAAAATGTTTGGACGCAGTATCGAAGTAAATGATTGTAGATTTGGGAAATCATTTCGTATTCTATTGAAAAAAAAAAACTATTTTATGAATTCCATCATCAACGGTTCGCCATCCAGTTGCTCAACCTGATCAACGCCATCTCTCCAGCGTAAGCATGGTCTGCCAAGCTGTCGACTACTATAAAATGTACAACAAACGACTTACCGAGCTGATTGCTCTTTACTCCTATGAGCTAGGTGTCTAGGCCACAGGAATCCTCCGAGGTTTTTTGTCACAATATAAGCTTCGAGGTAGATTACATACAGGTCTTGATTGTAGCGTCACCAGAATGTCCAACAATTCCCCGCAAGACTTCTCTCTCTCAAACGCACTTTAGGTCGGCTGCTAATATTGACCCAAGGTATTTGATGGATTGCACTACTTCAAATTCATTCTCCTCTACCTTGATACTTTGAGCAATTGTTCTTCTGGAAGTCGACGTCACCATAGATTTTGTTTTTTTCCTTCACTAATGTGCAGCCCCAGATTTTGTGTCGACCAATCGATCTGAATGAAGAATCATTGTTATTATTGGAAATATATTTTCCGTCGGCTTTTTTGCCGAATGTGTTCATGGCTTTGTATAATTCTATCCTGGCGATGCTATCGTTAGGTTAGGTTAGGTTAAAGTGGCTGCAGATTCAGAATTCAAACTCTTAGGCCAAAATAAAAGCCCCATTGTGATAACACATGAATCTACAGAACTACTTCCTACTAGTCTAACCATTTTGAGCTTTTTATAAAGCGAAGAAGATATTTGATATCCTTTTTAGCAAGTTCACTGGGATCATCAAAAGAGTAGTCTCCCAGATGAAGTTTGCGTCTTAGTGAAAGAGCAGGGCAAGTGCAGAGAGAGTGAGAGATTATTTCCTTCTCTTCCTCTTCCATACAGCTCCTGCAGAAGTCATTTGAAGCTACACCAAGTCGTATTACGTGTCTGCCTATAAGATAGAGTCTCGTAAGAACATCTATTAGGGAGCTTATATGAATTCTGCTTTGAGATAACAAGTATTTAGAGCGCTTTAGGTCAAGTGAAGGCCATATGAGTTTTGTGGCTGCGCATGTTGGTAAATTGTGCCACCTAGAGTTTGCTATCGCAAAAGCTGTTTTTTTTAGCAGAAGTTTACATGTAGCTATCGGTACACCTATCTTCTCCCTTTCAGATGAAATAGGTATGACGGTTCCATTTTTAGCGAGTTCATCGGCTCTACAGTTTCCTGTGATGTCTCTGTGGCCCGGCACATCGTAGGAGGCCTTAAAGTCTGTAACCAGATGGTAAGCTGGAATATTAAATTCTAGACATTTCCCAACGCCTACCTAAGGGTAAAAATCTAATCGGTTGTTGGTTTGCCTGGGATGAAGCCACACTTATGTTGTCCGACGATAGTATGAGTGTATCTTACAAATTTACATAGTCTCAAAAAGCCTAATACAACCAGAAATATAAAACGTTGTATCTCAAACACCTTACGAAAAAGTATATTTTGATTTCCACGTACATTACCTTGTTGACCAGTGTTATTATTTGACTATTATTCAGCTCGAGAAGAAGTCTTGATTTGTTTTGATTTTTTAGGAGCTTCAATTTGATCTTGAAGGATCCATTGCTAGTTGTTGGCAACATTGTTTCCATATTAAGGATTAAGTTCCTCTCAAATGGTGAATAATTTCAAGACTCACTCTTTTGTGATTAACAAATTCGGGATATTTTGTTTGACATAACGTATATTTTCAAATTTCCTCTCCTGTCTGTTCCTTTCTTAAGTTTTTAAGATGCATACTTCTGTTACATAATATTTATATAAAATACTTGTTATTCTTTTGTTCATTATTATTATTATTTTTTTTGTTTTGCATACTCTGTAAATCATCTAGATTAGAAAAAAGTATTTATAATTTTTCTTTTTATAATGTGAAGAAATAATGTAACAAAATGTACTTTAAAACATTGCATGTTTGTATATACTTATATATATATATATATATATATAATTTTCCATTGATTATATTAATAACAATAATAATAAAAGTAATATTAAAAATGTCCCTCAGTATTTTCTTTTGTTTTTGTTCTTTTTGTTTATGGCTTTTCTCTCTTTCGTCATCATCATCATAATCTCGATATCGTCGTCGTCGTTATGTGGAAATTAATTCCTTTGTTTGCACTTCTTTTATTATTGCTTAAAGATCATCATCACCGATACCCTCGAATGCTTCATTATGCACTGATTCGCGACCATTGCGGAAGAACACCGTTGTAGACATTTTATTTTTGATCTTTCTACGCATTGATAGGAAATTTGATTGCGATTGAATTGGCATATCAATGTCGTTATTCTGTAAACAATTTCATTTTATTTTTATAAAAATACTAAGGAAATTCTTAAGATTTGTCTTCAAAATGCTTACCAAGCTAGAGAGCGTGTCCGAAGAGCTAGAATCACAAATTTGATTTGTGGAGCTGCCATCTCTTCGAATATAGCACATTGGTTGGTACGGCACACTGTCGGTCTGCAGAAAAATATATTTGTTGTATAAGTATTGTATTAATTCGTTACAAGAAAAAGTATAAACTTACTTTATATATATATTGATTTCCATCTTTTTGATTTATTAATTCGTCTACCATGCCTTGAAGGCAAACAGATATAAGCATTGCTTGGTCACTAGCAATTGTAATCCATTTTAGGCAATTTTTGGACATAAGATACTCGAAAGATAATTCAAGACTTTGCGCTGAGTTATCTAACGATGAAGTGTTTTCTTCTTCGTTCTATTATCAAAATATATACAAATTATGTTAATTAAACTTTAATTTTAAGAAGGTGGGTTTAAGAAATATTTACATTATGAATAGTTGTTACTCGCCAACAACGCATTCGAGTAACACGAAATTTGGTTTCATGGATTTTTTGTCCTAAATGAGATCGAATACTTAGTTCTCGATTACCAACTGTTATAACTGCTATATTATTGGGTTCAGGATAATCAACTATAGCACTGGAAAACTGCACACATCCGTATGAGGGAAGATTTCTTGCTATCTCAATATACTGAAAATTATTTTGTTAAAAAACGAATATTGTTACAATGATTTGTTGTAAAATTGTGTTCTGTTTTTTATTTACTTCTTTTTTATTTCCACGTTCTTGGAGATTTCGGAGTTCTTTTTTGACATCAGGTCCAACAATAATCCAGTCTCTTTCGATATCACTTATGGTTTGTATAAAAAGTAAATTTAAAGCAATTTTATCTTGCATCAGTTGTATATCATAGCATGGATCCCAGTAGCTGAAAGTGGTAAAAAAAAGGTTAAAATGTTTTTAATTAAAACTTGCACCCAATTAAATTTAGTTTGTAAAAATTTTAAAAATTGTTAGTTTAAATTTTGAGACTTTCTTGTCTTTTAATTTTTCCAACATCTAGGTGATTATTTTATATGCGTTCTATTCTTCTCATGATATAATATTGTTATTAATGGGTTATCCATTTTACGGTTTCAAAACTATAGGGCTGGAATTCGACATTGTTTTTTTTATTTTAAATGTCAACTGTTTTTACTTGCGACATATAGGAACTATATGGCAAGTATTGCATTCGTAAAAAATTTCGAACTCGAGATTTGAATGAAACATGATATTACGACGGTAGAGAAGTCTAAAAAAGTGGGTCCCGCGATTCCGTCCGGTCTGTTTTGTGTGTCTGTCCACGCTCCTACAGCCTAAACCATTAGGTCGATTGAGTTCAAACTTGGAAGTTAATGCTTTGAGCAGATTCGCGTTAAGCATTTTTTAAATTTGTTTTGTAAGATCAAAACTTACTTGGACCCCATACAATTTTTTTGGTAAAAAAACGAAAATTCGAATTTTCTCAAAAACAAACCAATATATTTTTTTAAATTTTCCTTTTGGATTTAAAAAAAAAATATTGATTTTTTTTTAAATTCGATATCTCAAAAATGGGTCAACATTTTTTTACGAAATTCAAATGTAGAGCGTCTATTTACGATGACTAAACAGCTGCATACCAAAAATATTTTGAAAAAAATTTTGAATCTTAAAATACTTTTTTTTTTGTATTATTTTAACTGTGCATGAGCCCGAAAGAACGCATTATTTTGAAAAAATTGTAATTACATTCCTATCTTTTATACAAATTAATGAATTTGGTACATAATTATGTATTCTTATAACAATAATTATTGTAAATACCAACGATGGCCGTCCGTGTAGCGCCACTGTATCGGATAACGAATATGATATATTTAATCAAGAATCTATTTTAAATTGTCTATCAATAGGTATTATCTTGGTACCTTTGTATATATGATTTTAAAATATTATTCTTTTCAAATAAGGTTGTTTCACACATATTTTACTTGCTAAGAATAAATACTTAGTACAAGTTTAAGAAACGGGACAGAAAGAGTATATGTATTTTCTATAAGAATCACTTTTTCAACACACACACAGGTATACACATTATACCTGTATAGGTGTTACGCACAACCTCTACAACTATTGCTTACGTGTCACTCCATAACTAAAATCCAAAACGCACAATAGCCTGACTGTAAACAACACAAGAATAGCAATTTCTTGTACTTGTTTGTATGCTTGTTTCGTTTAAAATTTAACGAAACAAATAAAGTGAACGTAATAACTCCATGTAGGAAAGAAGGAATGTGATTGGATGGTAGTAAGTACCTTCTACCTACTAATAACATTTCTTCATTATCATCATAAACATGGGTGAGCACGCCAATGAACTATTCTTTATTCGTTTTAGACACCTACCAAACTACAGAACCAATAGGCGATCGCTTTACAATTTTAACATACATGTTCTTCCTCTTTCTTACTTACTTACTTACTTTAGGTGTACTACAGTCCTGTGTGAACTAAGGCCTCAACCAACAAACTTCTTCATCCCCACGACGTTCACATATTACGGCAGAGAATATTTTATAGGCGATGTTAAGTAGACTTATTCCTCTATAGTTGGTGCAGTTTAGAGGGTCTCCTTTTTTCAGGATCGGGCAAACAATACTGAGGTTCCATTTATCGGGCATGTTTTCCTCCGACCTATCTTACAGACAAGTTGGTGCATGCTCCAAACCAACTTATCTTCAGCTTCTTTTAAGAGCTCGGCATTCAAGCCATCAGCTCCAGCGACTTTATTAGGCTTTAGCTTAGATAAGGCAATCTTTACTTCGTCTAAGTCGGGGGCCGGGATTGTTAGCTTTCGTCGTCTATGTTGAATGGATCATCCTGCCTGACAGCGGAATTCAGTTCGTCGTCGCCGTTATACAGTCTGCAGAAGTGGTCCTTATATATCTGCTGCTTCTAAACCTCTCAACACTTCCTTCTGGGAAGTTCCTCTCGCCTCTTCTGCTCATAGAGCTCAGGAGCAGCTCTCGTCCTTTTATTTACCTGCCGACATTCCTCATCAAACCAGGGCTTCCTTGTTGGTGGCTGCTTGAAACCCAGCACATCAGAGGCGGCTTTTCTGATTGCAAATTGGCAATGTTGCCACTGGTTTTCGATACATTGTGTTGGCGGCCGAGAACTTCGAGATAGGATACTTGTGACTCGGTGGGAGCAGGATTTGGCGATCTCTTGCGATTGTAGCCGTTTGACGTTGTACCTTTTCCCAGCACCTCCCTGTTTTGCCTTGGGTCTGGAAACCCGAAGTACGTTTCGCACGGCAGCAAAATCTATGAGACTGAATCACTTGTTTTTTCCGATTATTTCACCAAGGATGTCTTCCCTTCCTAGCTTGGCATTAATATCGGACAATTGTAATATCGTAGCTAGGACACTGCTCATATGTTTTGTATAAGAGAAGAACATATCTTTGGTGTTGTCATCTTTCTCTTCTCTTGAGAAACATACTCTGGACTGTTTTTCGTATAATGTTGTTGACTCCATACACTGAATCAAAAGTAAATGGGTAGACACCTTTATGTGAAAATACTACAGAATGGTATGTTGTCTTATGAATCAGAGGAATGTTGTTTAAGTGCTTCTTTTAACAGGACAATGACCCGAATCATGCCAGCAAATTAGATAAGAAATGGTTTCTGGATAATAATGAAGACGTCATGGAATGGCCTACAAAGTCGCCTGACTGAAATTCAATCAAGAACCCATGGGCCGACGGAAAAACTGAAGTTTAAAAGTGTAAGCCCATACATAAAAATGAACTCTGGTCTACTGTTGAGTGCGGCAATTCTTGATAAAAGACGACAACGACTTTAAGACTGAATGCCAAGGCGCAATACAGCTGTGATTACAAAATGGAAAATGCCACTAAATAATGATTTTCACCAATTTTTAAAAAAAATTAAAATGTAATTCCCAAAATTACCAAAAAAGATGCAGTTTTCATTTTGGACGAAGGTTGCTACTTATATTTCTATAAGCCTAATAATGAAACAACAAAAAACTACGATAAAAATTGGTTTCATTGTTTTTCAACATATTCTCCATGAAGAGCAATACACTTTTGCATCCATTTGAACCAATTTTCGTAGCACTTTTGCCACTCCGATTGAGGTACCTCCAAAACATAGTTTTTGAATGAATTAACGGCTTCTTCGGGGGTCGAAAAACGTTTTCCGCGCATTTAATTAATGTGCGGGAATAAAAAGAAGTATTTGGGTGCCAAATTAGGACTGTACGGCGGATGATCCATTAATTCGCTGTTTTGGCTTGTCAAAAATTTCTTTGTTTGAGGCAATTTGTTAGAGCTTGCATTGTCATGATGAAGAATGATTCGCCTTTTCTTTTGCTTTTTTCCGATGACTTCTGGCAAACAAATGGTCGTATACCGTTTAGAATTGACCGACTTGCGTTGCTCTAACGCTACAGTCGCCACGTGTCCGTCCGGTAAAGAAAAAGGCAACCATTTGCTTCGATATGTTTCTTCCGCGAACAACTTTTGTTGGATTTGGCTCATCTTGGAAGACCCAAAAAGACGATTGCTATTTTGTTTGTTTGTCAACAACACAAATCGCACTCAAATGAAACATGTTCTGTAGAAGGTCATGGTTAAAAATGTCAAACTTTTCGTTGAAAATGTCAGCTGGCGCCTGGCAACACTTACTGCTACCTAGGCTAGACATATAAGTATCCCAACCCAATGTAGAACAAAAAATCTCATTGAAGTTGCTAACGTAATTGGTTCGATAAATATTTGATATCATCCAGTTTCCATCTTTTCTACTCTACAGGTTTCTTTCAGTCAACACCAGAGGCACTATCTTTCAAAAGTTTGTCCAATTATTGGCATATGCTGGTGACACTGACATAATCGGATTAGGTGGCGCACAAAAGTGGACAATGACCTCACCCAACTTGGAGTTCGCAACTGTAGACATTTAGCTAAGGATCAAGCTAGATGCAGAAGTTTGTTGGGTAAGGCCCCAATTCACAGAGGACTGAAGCGCCACTTTAAGTAAGTAATTTTTGAATGTTATTCATGGAAGTCTTTTGAACTCAAAGAGCATATCGGTTTCGAATTTTCCTTTGTTTTTTTTGAATTGTTTATTAATTTACTTATCAACAAACGCCCACATACCGTTGCACAGTTTTAGTTGGTTTAAGTTTCGAAGAATTATTACGAAGGAGCCGATCTTTAAGCGTAAATTCTGGAGTGCAGTAAGCTTGGCGCAACCAAGGAGTTTAAAATTTCAATTGGACACTTGTTTGCTTCATCTTAATCAATAGATTTCAATGAATTCATTGTTCCAGTGATCTCATTTTGAATTATATATTTAAGGTTATCTACATTTTTATTCTTAGCCGCTAAAATTATTCGCTCACTCAACCATTCATTTCTATTTATGCAAATAGTAATGATGTTTGAGAATACTTTATTGATAAGTTTTTCTTTAGTTTTTCTTTGAGGATAGATTTTGTTTATTAAAGTGCACAAATCAATATTTCTCGATAAGAAGATTTCTTTGACTATTAATGGTGCAAGGTCTACAGAGTTCTAGGACAAGTTTTGAGTGCAATAGCAGTACTTATAGTTATTGTATTATTTAAAAGTATTGTAGAACAGACACTTTCTGTTTTAAGTTCTTGTGTTCTGATATTCTTGTTGAAAAGTGGGTCATACATATTTTGATTGAAACAAAAAACACTTCCCTTCAAAAAGTGTGAATCTTGTTTGCAATTGATTTTACCGCATCCATTTGTTTTATCACCTCCTTCTTCTCTTTGCATGAAGCATAAATAGAAAGAGGGTGACTAAGTTTTCAAAAATGAGTTCATGTATTTATGCATGTTTCTTGATTTTTAGACGCTACAATATTTATTTGCAAACACAATCTCAATGAAAAAATAACACGTACAAATAAAAATAATATTAATATCATATAGTAGTCGGTCAATTTTAAGACTTCCTAACTAAAGTGTATTTTTGGATTTTTTTCACATAGGAGTTTAATAAATCTGGAGGAAAATTCTGAACTTTTTGTGAATACATATTTTATTTGTATTAAGAGATTGTTTTTTTAAACACAAAGAATAATATTCACTCCAAAAAGGGGAGTTGAGTTGTGCATTGTTAACTTTTTTCTTATTGTTTTGCACACGTTTAGGTTTTCTTGATTACAAACTTTGCTCTCCCTCCGGCCATATAAGTATCCCAACCCAATGTAGAACAAAAAATCTCATTGAAGTTGCTAACGTAATTGGTTCGATAAATATTTGATATCATCCAGTTTCCATCTTTTCTACTCTACAGGTTTCTTTCAGTCAACACCAGAGGCACTATCTTTCAAAAGTTTGTCCAATTATTGGCATATGCTGGTGACACTGACATAATCGGATTAGGTGGCGCACAAAAGTGGACAATGACCTCACCCAACTTGGAGTTCGCAACTGTAGACATTTAGCTAAGGATCAAGCTAGATGCAGAAGTTTGTTGGGTAAGGCCCCAATTCACAGAGGACTGAAGCGCCACTTTAAGTAAGTAATTTTTGAATGTTATTCATGGAAGTCTTTTGAACTCAAAGAGCATATCGGTTTCGAATTTTCCTTTGTTTTTTTGAATTGTTTATTAATTTACTTATCAACAAACGCCCACATACCGTTGCACAGTTTTAGTTGGTTTAAGTTTCGAAGAATTATTACGAAGGAGCCGATCTTTAAGCGTAAATTCTGGAGTGCAGTAAGCTTGGCGCAACCAAGGAGTTTAAAATTTCAATTGGACACTTGTTTGCTTCATCTTAATCAATAGATTTCAATGAATTCATTGTTCCAGTGATCTCATTTTGAATTATATATTTAAGGTTATCTACATTTTTATTCTTAGCCGCTAAAATTATTCGCTCACTCAACCATTCATTTCTATTTATGCAAATAGTAATGATGTTTGAGAATACTTTATTGATAAGTTTTTCTTTAGTTTTTCTTTGAGGATAGATTTTGTTTATTAAAGTGCACAAATCAATATTTCTCGATAAGAAGATTTCTTTGACTATTAATGGTGCAAGGTCTACAGAGTTCTAGGACAAGTTTTGAGTGCAATAGCAGTACTTATAGTTATTGTATTATTTAAAAGTATTGTAGAACAGACACTTTCTGTTTTAAGTTCTTGTGTTCTGATATTCTTGTTGAAAAGTGGGTCATACATATTTTGATTGAAACAAAAAACACTTCCCTTCAAAAAGTGTGAATCTTGTTTGCAATTGATTTTACCGCATCCATTTGTTTTATCACCTCCTTCTTCTCTTTGCATGAAGCATAAATAGAAAGAGGGTGACTAAGTTTTCAAAAATGAGTTCATGTATTTATGCATGTTTCTTGATTTTTAGACGCTACAATATTTATTTGCAAACACAATCTCAATGAAAAAATAACACGTACAAATAAAAATAATATTAATATCATATAGTAGTCGGTCAATTTTAAGACTTCCTAACTAAAGTGTATTTTTGGATTTTTTTCACATAGGAGTTTAATAAATCTGGAGGAAAATTCTGAACTTTTTGTGAATACATATTTTATTTGTATTAAGAGATTGTTTTTTTAAACACAAAGAATAATATTCACTCCAAAAAGGGGAGTTGAGTTGTGCATTGTTAACTTTTTTCTTATTGTTTTGCACACGTTTAGGTTTTCTTGATTACAAACTTTGCTCTCCCTCCGGCCAGTAAAATTGATTTTTTAAATATGATTTGAGTAAACAAGAAAAGTTAAACATTCAATTTGAATAAATAAAAGAGGGGTCTCAAATTTATGACTCTTTTTATGTAAAAATGTCTGTGTTTTGGATGCATTCTTAAAAATATAAAAAGAGCGTTTGAAAGTCAGAACGTGCTGGTTGTCGCTTTATTTAATTCAGAATTAAAACTAATTCAGAATAATGCTTTGAAATTCGGACATCGATTTTGAATGTCGCATTCCACATTCGTGTAGATGGAATAAAAAAAGAATCTCTGTTCTTGACAGTACCTCCGAAATTGAACTCAAGGGTAAACTGATGGTCATTCATAAAAGAAGGGGTATTACGGGGGAATTGCTTGAGGGAAGGAATGCAACTGGCTATGTCACTAGAGCATTGTTTACAATACAATACAGATACAAAAGTTTCAGTAAGACAGCGGTCACCTATCATTTTAAAAGCTCTCTTTCCAATTCTATTCAAACGATTCAAGGACGTTATTTTGGGACACCAGCCCAGTTATGAGGATTATATTCGAGTCTTGGACTAATAAAAGCCTTGTTAATTATAGCCAGATCAGGAGGGGTTAACATTTTGGGACAATAGACAGCATTGAGTATTTAAAGCATTAAATTCCACACGATTTTTGATTCCCCATTATGAAGGGTTATTTTTTAGCTATTATTTTTTGGCAACACTGGTTTAAACAGCTGACGCACGTTTCGTGTTTTGTTTCACTGTCAGACATCTTCAGTTTGGTTTATAATGTAACCATAAATCGGCTTATAAACAAACAACGCTTGCAAATTATTGAATTTTTTTTTATCAAAATTGGTGCTCCTGTTAAGAAAGTTCATAGCGCGCTTCTTTCATTTTAAGGGCATTTTAATCGAAACACTGAACCGCCTATTCTGGCTATTGTCACTAAATTGCGTACCAAATTTACATTGTTGGATATTAAACCACCAATACGCTTACGTAGAGTGCGATGATGACCATCAATTATTGATTCGTAGCGTAGCAATTGGGCCTCTGTTCCTCAACAACGTGGAAAATTTTATGGAAGGATTTAAGTGTGATGCCTTTCAAAATACAGCTGGTGCAGGAATTGAAACCGAACGACTTACTGCAATGTAACATTTTTAGTAAATGGGCTCTTGGAAAGTTAGCCGAAGATTAACGTTCTTACCGAAAAATTGTGTTCATCGTCGAAGCCCATTTTTGGCTCAATGGGTACGTAAATAAGCAGAATTATCGATATTGGAGTAAATATCAACCAGAAGCATGGGTAGAGCTGCCAATGCATCCACAAAAAGTCATAGTTTGGTGCTGTTTACGGGATGGTGGCTTCTTTAAAGATAATGCGAATCGTAACGTTACTGTGAATGGTGAGCGCTACCGTGAGAGCTTGACTTGCATGACATGTGGTTTTAACAAGACGCTGCTACATGCCACACAGCACGCGCAGCAATGGACTTATTGAAGGGCGAGTTCGGTGAACATTTTAAATTCACGTTCGGCACTGGTCAATTGGCCGCTTAGATCGTGCGATTTAACACCTTAAGACTATTTTGTGTGGGGCTATGTTAAAGCTCATGTCTATTCAGACAAGCCAGCTTCAATTGACCCATTGGAAGACAACATTGAAGCATTTATTCGTGAGATACCGGCCAAAATGTTTGGAAAGAGTATGCTAAAATTGGACTAAGCGAATGGACCATTTGAGGCGCAGTCAAATGCACTACCGATTCAAATAAAAATTTCATGCATTTTTCTAAATTGTATGTGTTTATTTTCAACTTTCCTAAAGCTTTTAAAAATCACGCTTTACAATGCTGTCCAGATCAGAATTCAATGAGCTTATCGTACGCTGCTGTTGATAGTTCACATTCAAAGGACAAGGATGGGAATCTCAAAATATGAAAAGCTGCGGGCCCTGTCACCAGCGAAACAATTTAGTGGGTTAGAAGTTTCAGACAAAAGATCATTTATAAAAATTAGGAAGAATGTCAAAGACAAAACCGAGCCCTGGGGCACACCAGCGTTTCTTTTGTGAATATATTCTTGAATTTAACGGTAATTTCTAACCCTAAAAAGAAGAGATGCATCACTACCAAACTCTATCAAATGCCTTTGAAGTATCAATTGCAATAATCCCACTTTTTCCAAAGATGTGTTCCAGTTTGCTGCGACAACCCATCAAATAACCGGTAGACTATAAGCTCTCGTTCTTTAAGATATTTCTTAAGCTATTACACAGCGTATAGACAAATGCTGTTCTTCATCCACTCGAAAATAGATGTATAAAGTAAGACAGAAGGAAGCTTTCGCATAGGTTTCTCCAGCGTTAAAGAACACCTTTTAAGAACTTTTCAGGCCAACGGATTTGTGGATTTTAGCCTGGTAGCGTCATTATTCCAAATTTCCTTTAAAACTGCGTTTTCCAGCCCAATACCAATCATTTTGAATTTAATCATTCATGCTTGAATTTAATGATTTAGACATCAACGAAATGTGGCGGTATTTTGTTAAAATAATGAAAAAAATATCTTTAGGTCCGTGTCCATTTGAGATTACTTCTGCTAGTTAACCCTATGGAGCAACTCTCGGGAGATTGTCCATTTGGGAGCAAAATTTTGCTATCGCGAGCTCTCTGCTAGAATATTGAGAGTTCCTTGCTGAGGGTACTCTCATAATCGTGTCCACTAGATAGATTTCTTTTGCTAGCATATTATCAGTTGGCCATGTATTTTTACAAGCAAAGTTTTGCAGCTGCTTTAATTGTCGGGTCAAACCGTGGGTAGATCGTCGTAACCAATTCGGTGCGGTCTGCTCTTTTAAGAGAGCTTCAAATTGCAGATCCTCAACAGTTTCGAAAATTTTGCCGTTTGTCAGTTAGTGAAATTGAATTTTTGATACAAAACGTTGGACCCATTATATTTAGAAAAGATACCCAACTAAGGGAAGCGTATACTGGTAACACTTAAACTTTTAGCATCCGGTAAGCATATGAATTGCAAATCATTTTCGAAGGAAAAACTAAAAGTGTATGATCTGTGCAGGTGATTCATACTGCAGCCTTCAGTACCTTTTTCGGATTCCAGTATCTTTTTATTTCGTCTTCAGAACAAGAGAACTGTTTCGAAAATTCGTTTTTCTTTATTTTTATCGCAAAATGATTTATCCGTAGTTCTCCACAATAATTCAACTGACGCATATTTTTCAATAAGTTGATTGGTGTCCTCCAATGTCCACTGCTTTGCTATGTTTACTCTCGACAGCTACTCGAAAAATCGAACTGTGTAGGTATTCCGCAGGCTTATCTTAGATAGTGGTAAACACATGTGTCCACTTGCGAGTGACTTTCAAAAAGATCGAATGTCGAGAGTAATTAGTCAACTCTCCGCGACCTACTCTCCAGACTATGTCTACTTGTGATATCGCTCTCGAAAGCAGCTTGAGAGCGACACGCACCACGTTTACTCTCAAATAGACACCCACCTTTAGAATCGGTTCCTGTCGATCACCAACATAATCAAGTATCCAAAATATATCGTAGGTTGTTGTCATGTTTTGTCTCCTGTCTCTCGTTTTCCAGTTGATTGTGTTGCAAGAAAACTCAAGCCAAAATATTATGATTTTTCATATGGTTTAGCAAAGCATCCGGATCCTTTATCATATCAGTCGCTTCGGCCACATTTAAGTTTATTATTATTTTCTACTCTATTGAGTGTCTACCCACACGACATAATAAGCTTAAGTCCCTTGACGTACCCTATTCTATTGTTAATAATAATTGACATTAATGAAATTCTACAAAAACATTTCTAGTTGCGTGATTACTATCAACCTACACAATTTTGTAATAAAACTAAAAACACACAGAAAGAAGAAATGTAGGTACCTTTTTCTTATAACAATTTGGCAATCCTCAGCTATCCGCTGTGATATGTAAGGTGATTCAAAGTCCATCAATTTCCTAATTAGAATAACGCCCCCGTCGTTATCTTTCCGCATCAAAAACAGCGAAAAGTAATTTATATAGCTACATGGCAAGTCTATATTTTGGCACGCCTTCGAAAGCACCTTCAGTGAGTAATCGTTTGTATAGCAATTCACAGATATCCGAAATCCATTCATCAAATGCACATCGATAGTTGTTTCTCGTGTATCAATGGACGAAGATTCTTGCTGGGCGCTCAAAAGGAACGTTCGCAATAGCTCTGATTTGGATATGACCGGGTCCTGCCCGACAATCTGTACATAATGCTCGAGAGCTATTCTTCGTGCTTCGATTTGGTTATTTGTCAAAGGAAGCAGTTTCTTTGGGGGGAATGAGGGGAGAGTGGCATTTGGAGTGCTGGACGTTGCTAATGACCGCTTAAGTTGCTCGTGAAGGCTGTGAAGCTGTTTGAATCGCAAACAGCAATGGAAGCTGCCATTTATGTGAATATTAAAACCCTGTTAATAAAAGGTTTAAAAATGATGAAATATATATAAAGTGGGATGTGGATTGACTTAGACTTACCGTGTAGGTGGAACCAGTTGTATCGTTGAAGAATTCCTGTGTGTCCGGAATTGAGAAGTGCATATTTTTGGTTTTATTTAAAGTTATCAGTTAATTGGTGAATCTACTATCAATTTACATAGATTTCTCTTGCAGTTACTGTTGTGGTTGCGGCGGCAAAAGAGAAGAAAAACAAATTAAGCTGGAATTTTCACAATTTCCTTTTTTGGTTGTTGTTGGTGGTGGGGTGCAAGTGCAAGTGCAAGAATCCACAAAAGAAATGCTTACAACGCTCCCTTGAATGATTGAAAATGAAAACAGAAACAAAAACAGAGACCGACCATCAGTAATCATAAGTCATCATTTTCAATTGAAACGTACAAGTACCTACTTTTGATTTGATCTTTTTGTTCAAGCCATGGAGTAGACAGTAGTTGTTGTAGAGTAGAAAATACACTTCTTGATGCTGGGGGCTGGCGCTGCTGGTCTGGTCTCTGGTATTATCTGGTCTGGTCACTGGAGATGGAGACGTTTTTCGTTTTCTTCTGTCTTGTCTTGTCTTCTTTTTGATTTCGCTTAATTTTTTACGATTCACTTTCGGTGTAGACACAAACACTTGATTTTTCTTCTTAATGATTTGTTGGTTTCTTTTCTTTTTGTTTAATAAATTGACACGATTACTTATCAGCTATGAGTTGATTTAATGAATTGAAATTGGAATTGTGTTTATTGATTGGCATTAGACATCGACGATTCGGATTCGCGATTGATTGATTTGTAATTCGTTTTTCTATTTTATTTTTTAAACTAAACAAAAAAGGTATTTTTTAATCAGACCACAGAGAGCGATAGTCGGTAGAGAGAAAGGGAAAGAGAGAACAGAGAAGAAAATTGCAAAATCGTATTGAACGCATTCATTTTTATGACAGATTGGAAGAGTACTGTTCGATTTTGTTGAGATAGATTAATGCAGGGTGTTATATTTTTTGGATAGAAATTGTTGGTTTGTCAAATATTGAAGATTAGGGATACAAATCTCTCAAAAAGAGTAAAATTGCCAAAAAAGTATGGAACGCTCTTTTGGTAAAAATTGTCTGCTAAACAATCAATGTGATGGCTGAAACACAAATATGCTTCAGTGTTTGGCTTCGCCTAACGTTTACTAGTTCATGCAAAGGGAAATCAATGCATTCTATCACAATTAAGCTTTGACCTCACGTTTCGTTTGACAATCGTAAAGAAAAGAACTTTATGTTACGTAATGTGACTTTGCCTGACAGCTCAACAGCTGTGAAAAAAGTCAACAATCAAAATACATTTGATTTTGTAGGGATTCCCATTGGTTATAGGCTGTGTAAACTACTTCGGCGATAAATTTAATTTGTTCGATTTCAAAATTCATATTTTTTACTGTACGAAAAATCAAAACAAACTTTTGGAGAAAAAATAACAGCTGCTAATGACAGAAGTGGCGTTTTAGAAATGTCATATTGGAAATGTCATTCAAAGCAAATTCGAAGCAGGTGCATCGTAATGCAGACGAAGCTGAAGCGTGTTTGTGTTTCAGCGATGAAGCAAACCTAACGGACGACGCTAATATCAGTCAATTTACGTGCACTAATATGACACTTGACATACCAACAATTTCTACTGAAAGAAATTTCTTGGGCAGTATTTGTCAGGAGGGGAAATAATTTTATTTTCTCATGAGCGCTCTGTTTTGAAACATTTTAAAGCGTGGAAAAGCATTTGAGTAACAATTGTTGACAATTGGCAATTATAGTAAAAAATGGGAAGAGATAAAACAACGTTATTCCGGACTGTGTACTTAACAAAATATATATTTTTTGCAAAAAAAAAACTCTCTAGTTATTTAAGTTCCATTGAAAATTGTATAATTTGATTTGATATCATCGAATGAAGAATGCATTTTGGAAAGCCATAGCAACGAGTGGTTTTTTAGAGGTATAAAAATTCAAGTTTGCAACATTATTTTAACTGGTGGCCATTTTGTCAGCTGTAAAATGATTTATTTTTAGTTTGATTTTCTTTTTTCGATCTATTTTCTTTTTTGTCGAACTTTGACAGCTGACGACCAAACCTGTGCATCAGCAGTGACTTACCTTATGTTATCTTATATATAAAAAATAAATAAATAAATGAAAAAAGGGTCAGTTAACTTAAGTAAACTTTATTTCAACGTTTGAAGTTAAATAAAGTCTTGCAAGTCTGTTAAAAGCCTGACTGACCTAAAGCGTGGTTGTATTTTAGCCATAATAGACTGATGCCTAAACAACTCTTCCAAATTGTGCAAATTTATGTTGAAAGTTATGGTTCTTTTTTATCACAAGTGAATTTTGTTCGGTGATTTAGCTCACTTTTGGTTCAATGGACACAAGTCAATATAATAATATATATATAAATCGCCGTTTTTAGATTGATCATAATCTTTAAGTGTAAGTTGGTACACGGTTATATCCGCAAAAAATGCCTGTTCGGTATGTTTTATGGGTTGGTGCAATAAATTGATTCGTACTTCTTTTCAAACTATGATGACAATCGAAGTCGTGTACTTATAGCCATGATTATTGACTTTTTCGTTCGTCAATTAAACAACAAAAATGATGTATGCATGAGCTGTGCCACTTGACTACCTTCTGTGAGAATATGTAAAGTCGCTAGTCTTTACAGAGAAGCCCAAAATAATTTACCACTTGAAGGAGAAAATTCGCTAACATACGTTCACACAAAAAAATCATTCAAAATTAGACCAACGGATTAGACTACGTCCTCATACTAGATGGATGTTTTAGTCCTGGGCCTAATGGTGTGTCTTCCTCTATTTTTAAAAGCTCATTTATAACTTCCACTTAAGTAAAAAGCTTCCAAGAATAATGAACTATCGGCTATGAACTAAGCATCTAAAGTGTTTTTCATTATAGTTCAATTATTTGTTTTAACCAGCATGGTTTCGTTAAAAAACGTTCTACTGTTATCAATTTATTTAATATAACGTTACTTTGTTTGTATGTTTTTGAGAAACGTAAACAAGTAGATTGTATTTCGTCTTAAAATTGATTTCGTTATAGTTAGAAAATAGACAATATAATGTTATATTTCGTAATTAATGTTCTAGTATATTTATGTGGAAGCCTGGTCAGGACCCAGATCCTTTGTATTTGTATTTTATAATTTCAAAAATCGGTTACAAGGTAGGACATAAGTCTTATAAAGTGTTGCAAGCCTTTACATTTATTTCAGAATTTGAATACAAATTATATACCTAAGACTTCTATTTCCGAATTTATACATTTGCCAAATAGTTGAAAAGTAAAAATTTAAATCTACTTATGCTTCTTATTATTCTCATAGCGATGGGCAAAGAGTTTCAAAGGCGTACAATATGAATAAAAAATTGACGCTCAGTATTTAGAAAATCGTATCGGGGTAATATTAAAGCAAAGAACCTTGTTGAATGAGGGAAATTCAGCTTACTGTATAGATAATCATTTTTTTTTGTTTGGATGCTTTCATGCAGGTACAACCAGAAATCCGTGCCGCAAAAAAGGATATGTGATCATAACGACGTAGATTATAAATATAGCGGGCACTATTGTTATAATCAATATTCAATTTTCGGCTAGTCACACAGTCTAGTTTACAAAAGATTTCACACAGCACAGTTGGTAGTATAAGGGCCTTAGCAAGTAGCAGTTTAGTTTTGGTCGGGATGAAATTTCGAGTGACTTGAAGAAGGCGGAGACTTCCATAGACTTTACCAATGGCACTATTAAGGTGGTCATCCCAAGCGAGAGTGCGATTGAATACTACTCCTAGGTTTCTAGCAGTGCTTACATATTCAATGGTTTCGTCGTCAAGTTTCAACAGGTTTAAACCCAATAAGTCAAATTTTTTGCGATAGAAGGGGAGGGATATTGATTTGACAGGGTTAAGGCTAAGATCGTTTTTTGACCACTGTGAAATGCGGAGCAGATCCAAGTTTATTAAAGCTACGGCATAATTTTTAGCCCAAAAAAGTCTAATTATCAGGAGCTGCACATCCTCAGCATAACGATGAATTAAACAATGTAAAGCAACTTGTGGTAACTCATTTATGTAAAGTGAGAAGAGGATTAGTCCAAGGATAGATCCCTGTGGCTTTCCGCTCAAAACATTGAGAAATGTGGACGAGGATCCATTACCACCACGCATTGTTGCCTTCCACTGAGATACGAAAGAACAAGCTTACAGGACTCTAAAGAAAACCCAAAGCTAATTCGCATATTTCTACAAAGAATTGAGTGGTTAACAGTATCAAAAGCCTTTGAATAATCTAACAGTGTTAGCAATGTAAAATGATCACTGTCCATTGCCATTCTTATTTCATCAATTACAAAAAGTAAGGTGGATTTGCAGCTGCGCTTATGTCGAAAACCAGACTGACAGGTACTTAACAGATAAGATATTTTTGGATCTGCCCCAGAATAGTTTTTTCAAACACCCTGAAAAGAAACGGAAGAATGGCAATCGGCCTAAATTCTGTAGCAGTACCTGTTTGCTTTTTGGTATGGGAATAACTTTAGCCTTTTTCCATTCTAAAGGAAACTTGGAAGTTCTCAATATGCTGTTAAATATGTAGGTCATATAGCGCAGTATATATGAAAGCAGTAGTCTCAAGAAATTAGGGTCCATTTGGTCCAGGCCAGTAACATTAGATTTTATCGATATTATTGCCTCTACCATGTCTTCCTCTTGTATTCTTATAAAACTCAGAGAGCTGTTTGTAGCAGGTGGTTCCCCCTCAGTAAGAGAATGAACGGGTGAAGCAACGTTTAAGGGCATGGACGTACATTTTTTGTTGAGTGCATCACAATAGACGTCACCAACCGGATTTTTAGATTGTTTGCCAATACCCTTTCCAAACTCTACCAATCACTTCTTCCTACCTCATCCTACCCTACCCTTCCATATTTGAAAAGGCAAATGGATTTAATTGCGTTGATATTTAGTCACGATTTTCATGATCCTTATGTTCTCAAGCTACTTTTTATTTCATTGGTGAGGCCAATAATAGAGTATGCCTATGAAGTTTTGGAAAACCATAGAATATATTTACAATTTTGTGTTTTGAAGTAGTAACAATAAATGCAAAAATATTATCGCCATTGGTTTTTATTTGTTTTAACTTCAGTTTTAGTCGATCAAGCATACGACTCCAAAAACTACTCAATACAATTATTAGTATTTCTAACTATGTTCCTAATAATTGAAATTCGATAAATTTTACTTTCTTGTAATTTCACCAAATAAAAATTTTAAAAATTTCAAATTTAAAACAATATTTTAAACAGGGGTGGAATCGGCTAAGGTGATTGTTGATAAATGACAATCAAAATGATCGAATTTGATCTACGTAAGGTGATAGTCAAATTGATACCTAAAAAGCTATCACAAAAAAAAGTGATAGTCGTTTCCAAACAAATTTGTTTATTCCGAATAGAGCTACCAGACGCTTACACAAACGACTGGAAAATGTTCTTAGTTCACTTTGTTTCTTTTAAAAAACACATTCCTGTGACCTACAAAGCTTACGACATTCGAAAAAAGCAAGAAAAGTAAGAATTTTATTCAAAATCAACCAATTTGAAACTTTTATTTAGATATTTTATAAGAATCAGTTTAAAATTTCACCAAGGCAACAACGAATTTTGACAATTTGAATCTGAAATTGTTCAATCGAATTGAATTGAGTTGAATCATCTTACACAGACGGAATGAAAATGATAGTCAATTTGACTATCAAAAAATTGATAGTCAACAATCACCTTAGCCGATTCCACCCCAGTTTAGATTGAAATTAGATATTAAGTAGTTTTTAAGCATTTATTCTTATACATTGTTTGCATTCAACCAATTTAAATACATACAAAAATAACAGGTGAAAACGATCACACACATCTTTTTTTCCAAATAATTTAAAATGATTTGATAACGACCTGATAAATCTTTTACTTCTCAAAACAATTTAACTTAAAATTCTGAATATTTTAGCAAAATCTTTCCTCAGAAAGAAATCCTCAAACGGTCTGTTGCGCCACCCAATTTATTTATTTTTTAGGGCTAAACCTGTGATTTAACTATAAATATAAAAATTGCTGTGTTTAAGTTGTTATTATCACAGACAAAATTTTGATTTTTGTTTGTGCATTGAAAACCTGAAAAAGTAAATTATATCAAATACATTTTACGTAAACTTCCAATCAATTGAAGAAGATATGGATATCTTAGGGGAGTCTGAGTTATTTGGTGATCTGCACATTATAATCCACCAAGAAAAAGAAAAATATATAAAACACGGTCCAATCCATTTGAATTAAGCGACAAGGATTTCAACTAATGATATCGATCGAATAAAGAAAAAGTCACATTTATTTTATTTTATTTAACTCTGAAACATGGATGTTCTTGCGCTAAAAAACAGGGCCTTAGAATTTTGTAATCGATATAATATTGAAAAACTAATTAAATGTTCGCTTTATAAAAATTGTAATCTCTACATTTCCTCTCGACCATCTCTGTCGCACAAATCAAACAGTCCCATCTGCCATCCAACAAATAACCCACTATTCTGTATGCATTTTCCATCAAAACACAGAGAAAATTTCCCTCTAACCAGTATTCTCTTCCCATTAAAAAAAAGCATACACCAAAATACCCAAAGATAACAGTGCATCAATTCAAATTCAGTTCAGTTTTCAGTTCAATTCAATCATCCATCTTGAGTTGTTTGTTGGATCGCAATCTCGTTCTTTATTTTTTAAATTCGATTTCGAACCAACAAAAGGAAAAATCGATTGCGGTCGCGCTGCGTCTGAGTGTATCTGTTTCTGTTTAGTGAGAAAATAAAATAGAATTGAAATAAAACAAGAAAAAAACCAATAAGAAAAAGTGTATTTAGTAAGTGCCGTTGTTTTTCTAATAAGTAAAATGTTTGTTTAACTAAAAATGGAATAAACTAAAAAAAAGTTCAAAATTTTCAAAGAAACATCACAATCCCCACTCGAAAGTGACGAAGTCGGGCTCTTGAAAACGGCCTACGGGCCGGGCACACGGGATAGTCAAGTGAAAAATGTGCAAAATAGTTTTTTTTTTCTTTTTATAATTCTCCTTGTTTTTCTTTTATATTTCATATTCGTAGTGCGGCGCAGCTTCTTGGTTATTTTTGTTGTCCTCTTGTTGTTCAATTCGAATAAATTGTGCAGAGTGCATTTTTGTTTTTTCGGTGCCAGGAAAATACAAGAAGAAAACCTTTTACCTTTCGCGTTACATAAATACAAATTTACAGCTCATCGTAGCCTCGTAGCCGTAGCGTAATTATATTATTATTCTATATTCTGATAAGCAGTTTGTACACGTTTTAGGTTTAGTTTTTGTTTTGCTGTGTTCTTTTCTTATTTTCATTGATAAGGAAAGAAAACAAGTGACTCCGTTGCGATATCGTAGTTTCGTATTCGTTTGTCCGGTCCGTCCGCCGTCTCTGTAGTTCGCTAGGTTTACCTTTACACTTTACCTTTACCCGTTTACCTACCTGAGTAGGGCTTGCCTGGTTTCAGTGCAGTCAGACCTGGCGATGGTAAAGTCTTTTTTTTTTGTGTGAGTGTGTCTCTTCTTTTCGTCTCTTTATTCGGTTTGGCTTTTCCCAGGAAGGGTTTTCCGGTTTTTCACTGTTCCACTGTTTGACTTTATTGATTTTTCCTTTGGGAAGAAAGAAGAGAGAACTCGGATAGATATCGACCGATAGTAGAAGCAGAAGCAGCGGTGGTAGAAGGATGATGATAGTGTTTCAATTTAAAGTCAAGTCGAATTTGTATTCGGTTCCTTTCGGTCGGACTTGAAATCACATCTTTTTGCTTCCTTAATTATTAAATTAAACCAACAAGAAATTGTGAAAAAAAGTGATAGGAACCAATTTCGTGTGATTAAAGTTTTTTGATTTACACTTTTTTCGTGAAATTTTTGATTTAAAGAAGGAAAAGAAAAAAAAAACCTTCAAAAAGTGTGATACATAACGAGTTTCATGAGGAGCTTAGTGGTTATGGCTTATGGAGGAGTGAACGTGTTTTAGTTCACATTTAAAAAAAAAATGAGAACAAAAATTATAGATTCAAGTTAAATTGTTTATAAAATCTTCTTCTGTGTTGTCTTCTCAGGGACTAAAGAGGGCGATTGCTTGGGATACCTTTGGTTCAATGTAGGTACCTACTATCTTATGAAAACTATGGTTTTATATTGAATTTCTTATTAATGAGCCAACAGGGTTGGATACATTGTTGTAGGTCGGAAGAAAATTACTCATTTAGGATTCGCCCCATTAAAGTTATTGTCTTATGTGTATTTTCTACGAAATGTGACAACATGGTGAAATGAAAGTAATTGAATGAATAAACTGCAGAATGATAGAGAGAAGCATAAAGTTCCACAGAGACCTGGAGGAGGAGGAGTAGGAAAAATTATTAAAAAAAGCAAAAACAACAGAAAAAAAATGGGGCGTAAATCTGCACAAGGGAGCAAGAGGAACCTTGATGGCATCGTCATTCATTTGTGTCATCCACGACGAAGATGAGTGACGACGTCCATGCACTTTCCGCAGTTTGAGTCATTTAATTTTTTCCTACCCCCTTCCCCTCCTCATCATCCTCCAAAAACAAAACACAGAAAAACAGTCATCATCTCGTTAGTTTATGCAAGAAATTCTGATGTCACGAAGTTGGGACATTTATCTGAGATTTGTTTGTGAAACAATAAAACAAAAATACACAATTTATTAACATAATTATATTATTTGTGTTGCGCTGTTTGTAGGTATGAAATGTCTGATAAGAATATACCTACCTAGTTATCTATCATCTGATTTTCTCAGACCTTGTTACACATTCTTTTTCTTATTCTTCTAATGCAAGATGCAAGAATCTCTCAACTCTCACAGAGTGTGATTTATCGTGTAAGATTTTTTGTTGTTGTTGGAAGGTTTGATATTTTGTTCTTCTTGTTCCCAGTTTCCCACTTGCATCGGGTCGGGTCGGGATTGGGAATCTTCCCTGTAGGTAGGTAGTTTCTTTGTTCTTTTGTTCTCATCAAAATCTTTTACGTACATTTCTATGTACAAAAACCCACAGAGGTATCTATATATGATTATGATGAGGATGTCAGGACAGTGAAGACATTTTACCTCCTATGTAGCTATACCTTACCTACCTCTGCCTTTCCTATATGTAGATAGATATAGTGTGTCTTAAGAGCTTTTATTGTTCTTCCTTTGGTCACTGTTGTTGTGGGTATTGTTGTTGTTTGGTACTTTAGTTTTTTTTTGGTTTGTGTTTACTGTTTATGCAATGTCAGCCAAGTTGAAGGAAGTTCTTTGTGTTTTTGTTTTTGTATATAGTTAGTTTTGTAAAGGCGATTCTATACTTGGAAATGAAGGTTGTGTCATTTAATATTTTTCACTAGTTTAGGTATAATTCTAAGAAGGAAACAAGTTATTTTCAAGGTCGTATTGATGTAGGTACAACTCTCACCTACTATGTTGCTTAGTAAAATTTACTAGTTTGAAATATAATTTAATTTACGGGCATTGTCCTCTAAAGGTTTTAAATATCAATCAAATTTGTAGACAAATGTTATCGGATTGAAACGTAAAATTATGTTAAAGAAATATACTGGCAGTCGATGGTTCTATGACCGTCAAAAATTAACTGTTTACCAGGTTCTTGGAGCCTTTTAAATTAACATATCTGACATTGTATTCAGACCTTTTTCCCACTTTGTTGATTTCCTTTTTAAAGTTTTTTAAAACCTTTTGCTATGTTTAAATACAAAAATAATATAACCTTTTGCTGTATTGTTAGAAAAATGCCTGTTTAAAACAGTTATCAGAAACCTTTGTAGGTTCCTATGTAGACCATGTTTTTTTACCTAGGCAGCTAGAAATCAGAATTGTGAAAACTAGATAGGCTTTGCAGTACTCGTGGCGGGATGTTTAGTGCGTACTACTGTCATGGTCTTGGGTTCAACCCTTGCTTGTGTCACCTACATTATTTTTTCAGGGGTACTGTCTCTTGCGAAGAATTGACAGATCCTCTAAGAATAATTCTTTCCATGAGAAGTGTTTTTCTTTATTTTTAAATTGACCGTTCGGATTCGGCATAAGAACTGAAGGTCGACTCTATCCCTGAATTGACTTGCAAACAAGAACAGTTGGGAGTTGTAAATCACTACGTCACTAGTTTTAATATAGGTTTAAGTTCGATCCCTGCCTGTGTCAGCTAAAATTTTGTTCACATGATAAATTGCTTTCCAAGTCCGATTTGATATAAGAACTGTAGATCATGTCCACTCCACAATAAGTTCAAACAAGCTAGAAAGACTTATAACGGACATATTCGACGCATTAAATTTTTGCATGACCAGAAATCACGGCAAAAAATATAACAACAAAGTCCCAAAGGTAGTAAAAAGTTCTGGTCATTTGTAAAAAATTTGCGCGACACGACGTCATCGTCAGTTCCTACGCTCGTTTCCAATGACACTCCTTATGTTAGCTCCATTCATAAAGCGAATTTGCTTGCAGCACAGTTTGCTGTTAATTAGATGATGCCAATGAGCTACGTGACTCCTCCTGTACTTGAAAGCGTAAACTGTTCCATGGGACGAATCTTCTTTCGCACTCGTACAGTTGCTGGAGTACTAAAAAATCTTGACATTCACAAATCCTTCCCCTCCTTCCCCTCTAACTATCGTCCAATTGCACTTACGTCCCTTCTTTCCAAGATCATGGAAACCCTTATAAATCTTCAGCTTAAAAAATATCTTGAAGAACGGAAGCTTGTTAATGATCGGCATTATGGCTTTCGTTGCAATAGGTCCACTGGTGATCTTATGGTTTATCTCACCGAACAGTGGAACAAATATTTACATCGTTTTGGAGAAAGTAAGATTATTGCACTTGATATTTCAAAGGCATTTGATAGAGTTTGGCATGAAAAATGCCTGCTTTTGGTCTTTATGAATCTCTTCTTTGTTGGGTTAGAAATTACCTTTCGGACCGTTCAATTTAATAAGTATTGGACGGGTTTAAATCTGATATCCACAAAATAAATGCTGGTGTGCCACAGGGCTCCGTTTTTTCTCCGACTCTCTTCCTTATATTCAAAAATGATATTTGTCTGAAACTTCTAACCCACTACATTGTTTCGCTGATGACGGTACCCTCTGCTTTTCATATTCGTTTTTAGATTCCTATCCTTGTTTTTCGGATGTGCAATGTCCTTAACCCTTGTCCAATGCCACTATCCATAAGCGGTACTTGCATCAAGGAGACCGAACAGTTTTCAGTCCTAGGAATGTGCATCACAAACCACTTGTTGTGGAGTGATCACATATTTGACGTCGCCAAAAATTCTGCTAAGTGTTTATGTTTTCTCCGAAGATGCAAGAAGTTTTTTACTCCTTCTGATCTGGCTATAATTTACAAAGTTTTTATTTTATTCGTCCTAAACTCGAGTATAACTCTCATATTTGGAGAATACTTGATAAGAACTCATTCATCTTTTATTTGAATTATTCCTCAAGTGGTGAATTTGAAATTGTATGAAGAAAAGAAATAGATAGAAATACCTTTTCCAAAAATGTTGCCTTGCATTCAGCAATAATTTTAAACAATATTCTATTGAATTATAGCAAATCCAAAGTACGACTAAAGTTGAAATTTTTTGAAATAACTCATTTTACAACCTAAATTTTGTATGTGTGCACTTTTAAAGGCCCTCAATGCCTGTCCTAGAAGTCATTCTTGGGGATTTGAATGATAAAATAGATCGGGAGCCGGTATTCACTCGTAACCAAATTGACCACATGTTGATAGACCGTTGATACCGGTACGAACGTAACGAGGTGCCAATATCGACTCGGATAATGTTCCGAGAGTGGATTGTCTTACGAATACCTTTTACAATTTTGCAAAACAAATGATGCTCTTTTTGAACGCAATTTTCGATTTGTAAAGAGTGATTTTTTAAGAGCTATCGGCAATTAAAAAAAACAATGAATGTTCAAAAAAATGCATGCGATCTTCATTCCAATCGATATAATTAAATATTTTAACATTTTTTAATGCAAATGTTGGCTACGACTGCGCCTTAAATAAACCGTCCGCTTAGCCCAAATTGGCGAAGAATAGAAACTTCAATGTTGGCTTTTAGTCAATCTATGCGGTCTTTTTGCTATAGAAATGAGCCTTGCTATAGCTCCACAACAAATAGTCTAGAGGCGTTTAGTTGCACAATATAGCCGGCCAATTGAACGACGTGCAATAAAATGTTCAAGTATCCATTCCACCAGAAATTACGTTCAATAAAAAAAAGTTGATATTCGACCAAGTTTTTAACAGCCAATTCACTTAAAACTCAGTTTTATGATAGTTCGTTCGGCTCAAATTTGTATACTAACGCATTTTTAAAAGCTTCACACCTAAATCTTTCTGCAAAATTTTCGGCGTGCCCAATTGGTGGGAACGAAGGTCAATCGATAATTCATGGTCATCACTAACACTAGCAGATTTAGCTCCGATATTTTCCTCAGTTCTCTAGTTTCCCTAAGCGTGTTGGTGATTCAATATATAAAAAAGTAAATTTTGTGTGAATAGCTCGAATAGCCTCCTTAGTAGGTCGATTGTAGGTCTATACGACTTAGCTGTGGCCAAGAAGTTGTTTGCATTCACTTCCATTCCTTTTGTATTTCAAGCCATCGTTGGTGTTTATTGTTGAAATCGTGTTGAGTTGGGGGCTGTCTTGGGACTGAGAAGGTCAGTGTACCACAGAGATTTGATGATGGCGAGTACTTGGAATCGTTACCTTATTTCAAATGCCATTTAAGTACAATATTGTCCTCAGCATACGGAAGTATTACCTCTATTAAAATATCATTATGTGTTTCCTTGGTCATGATTCTTATGAATTTACAAGATCTGTACAACACTAAACCAAGAAAATAATTAACCATCAAATTATTCACAAATTGTCTCCCTTTTTTAAACAGACTATGCTCTAGTGAAATAGCTAGTGGCATTATTCGTCTTCATGAGTTTCTGTGATGTATGCGTTCTTTTATGTCTTGTTGAAGAGAGTTAAATAATGCCAAGCGATTATCAGTATACCCTTAAGCCCTACTTCGGCCGTACTCTGTGAGTGTACAGAGATTATTTCTAGGATATTAGGAATTTCGACAAAGGTGTTTTATTTCTTATAAATTGTAAGGCTATGATTCTAGTTTTCGACTCTTTAAAGGCAAATTTTATGTGCAAAAATTGCAGTTCTCAGCTTTGAAGAACCATACTGATTTCCTCAGACCTATAAAGTCTGTGGGTGATTCCTAGCGGGGCACAGAGCCTTAATTACTCAATCGTATGCGGTTAAAAAATTGGGTGGCGCAAAAGTCCGTTGTGAACCAGGTGACTTACAACTCTCAACCATTCCTGTGTGCGAGTACTGTTGTCAGGAATGGAAGAGACCTACAATTTTAGGCCGAATCCGAACGGCTATTTTTTTGAGAAAGCACTTTTTCATGACAAGAATTACTCTTGAAGGATTTGTCAATTCCTAGCAAGAGGCAGTACCCCCGAATTTTTTTTTTTTTATTAAGGTGGCACAGGCAGGGATTGAACCCAAGACCCCTTGCATGACAGTCTAACGCACTCACAATCATGCCACGGGTACTACTCGTATGCGGTTGCTAGGGTCGAAAAACAGGTTTATTATGGACGGAAAGTGTGGCCCATGTAAGCATTCGGGTCAGGGTTGCAAGTTTATGAGGGGTTAGACCAGTACCTTCTCCAGTACGACAATAAAACGTATTTTGGGACTGATATAATTATACATTGTATTGGGTGCACAATGTGACCAACCTCTCCCAATCTTGTAGATTCCTCTTCGACTGTTATTTTTCAGCTTCTGTTGGTTCTGTCTTCTTAAGTGAATGGATTCCACTGCTTTGCTTGATCTGCAATGCAATCATTACGTTTTCGAAGCGTGTGACAAATCCACTCCCCGTAATTCAATTTAGTATGAGAAACCTTGTTTGGCTGTACTATTCGCAAATGTCCTGCTTATCGTGATCCTTTTTCAGTCTACGGGTTTTCCAATAAGTTGTAGAATTATGCAGTATGGTCGATTGTATTTATGTTTTTTTTTTACTTGATTGTAGGTATGTTATTTTTCTAACTAAAAAGCTGTAAATCGAATTTATTTTGCGATGGATCTAGGGACTTTCTTATGCAATTGATCTGGAAATATTTTATAAGTAAAACATCACTTTTAAGATCAGAATTTGTACCTTTAAAAAAGTTCCCTAGATTTTTGTAAAATCTTAAGCCTAGCATCAGTAGGAAAAAAATACCACAAAGCGGCGTTGTTGTTTGTACTCGCACACATTTAAACAAAAAAAATTAAATAAGTACAAAAATATATATAAAACCCTATGGATACCAGTGATAAGTTTTATTTCTAGCTTAGTGTGAGCAGCAATGCTTAAGCATGCTTTATACAATTAAAAAAAGTCATATAACTCTGTATACCAATTATGAGTAGTGTGATTTTAATATTTCTCTAATATACTTAAATAATAAAACAAAACAAAAAAAATACTTATTTAAAATAGAATTATCATCCTATACGCCTTATTGGCGGTGGCGACAACTCGACGACGCACGGACGTTGGAGTCCCCAAAACAATCTAACAAAAATACGTATAAATAAATATATACGTAGAAAAAAGGATTGAGAAAGGGAATCCTTCAAAATACTAGCCAATTAAATAAAAACCCACCCATCCATTAAAGTGTATATACAATAAATATATACATATAATAATTAATTTAACAACCTTCAATCACGGCGTCCACACCGCAATATTATCGAAATAAGAAAAGAAGAATTTATGCATCCACTAGCAGCACATCGAACATTATGATGGATCGGGAGAGCCTTAGCGAATGGGCTAAGGACAAACCCTTAAGCATTTTGCAATTGGACCCAGCTGATCGAGCTGTTTTAAGAATAGCAGGTGAGTTTTTTTTGTTTCTTCTTAAATTTGAATTGTTGTCATTTTATTATATTTAAACTTTGCAAGAAAAAAAATTATGTATATTTCTACTAACAAAATATTTATTAAATATGTTAAGTGCTTACGTTATGTTTACAATATTTACTTAAATCAAAGAATTTGTTGAATTTACTAACTAATTGATTAAGATGACTGTTAGCACCATAGTTCGATCTTCTAAAAATAGTTTTTCTTAAGCTAACCTCACTCAGATTGAAATTGAATCAAAAGATCATAGATGGACATAAATAAAGCAGAACTGAAAATACTCTCTGTGACCAGGAAGAGATGGGAGATTTATCAAGGAAGCCTTCGAGTGTTTTTTTTTTAAATACATTTTTATTAATTCATTCTTAAACCTATCTTAAAGCTAGACAAAAATGCATAAAACTGGCCTAGTTATCCATAACTTGCAACTAACTTAATGGTCCCATACGGACACTCTAAGTTAAACTTTAATACTCAGCCCTGTCATGAATTCCATCGTAATCGGAAATTTGTACGAATCCCGAAAAACTGTATCATGAAATCCGTTCGTAATGCAAAATTGTGTGAGATTTTCCACTACGAACGGATTTCATGATACAGTTTTTCGTGATTCGTAAAAATTTCCGATTACAATGGAATTCATGATAGGGCTGACTAACTACTAATGCCTTTCGGCCCTAAGATCTATTTTACATCAATTTAAATTTAATTTATTTTTGTATTTATTAGAAAATTTTGAAAAGAACTAATATCAAGAGCCTTTGAGTGTATGAAGGTAATAAAAGTCTTTCTGGTTTGGGGAAATGAAGACAAAACCTTACAAATCTACGTTGAATATTTCTATTCTATTAATAGCAAGCGTATTCAAGAATTGGTCTGACAAAAGAAGCTTACCGAATTTTAATACCATATACTTGTGTGGATCACTTTATAACTTTTGTCGAAACCAAGTGATTTTGTAGCTTTTTTTTTGTAATATTATCCTAATGATCTGTAAGCGTTAATTTTGAGTCTAGTGTAATACCAAGGTCAGAAAATCGGGATGCTTTATTTAAACGTGACGATTTTTACATATTCATTATTTTTTATATTTTCCATTGTCTTACATTTGTCAATATTTAAAATGAAACCATTTTTATTGCACCATTCCAAAAATTGAGTTAGATCTTCTTGTAGCTCTTATTATTCTTGAGGGAATTACTATTGGGTGGCGCAACAGTCCGTTGTGAACCAGGGCCTAGTGACTTACAACTCTCAACCATTCCTGTGTGCGAGTAATGTTGTCAGGAAAGGAGGGGACCTACAGTTTAAATGCCGAATCCGAACGGCTAATTTTTGAGAAAGCACTTTTTCATGACAAGATTTACTCTTGAAGGATTTGTCAATTCCTCGCAAGAGGCAGTACCCGCGCATATTAATTTTTTTTTAAATTAAGGTGGCACAGGCAGGGATTGAACCCAAGACCCCTTGCATGACAGTCCAACGCACTTTTTTTTTTTTTTTTTTTAAATTAATTTTTATTTATTCAATCTTAAACCTATCTTAAAGCTAGACAAAAATTCATAAAACTAGCCTAATTATCCATAACTTACAACTAACTTAATGGTCCCATACGGACACTCTAAGCTAAACTATAACACTAATTACTAATGCCTTTCAGCCTTAAGATCTATTTTACTTCAATTTAAATTTTATTTGTTTTGTTTTTATTAGAAAATTTTGAAAAAACTAATATCAATAACCTTTTTTAATTTATTTTTACTTACTACTTTTTTTTTTACTTAAACTACTTAAAATAAGGTCCTTAAATAAAACTTAAAAACTAACTTAAACTACCTATTCTACCTATAAACTACTTAAAACTAGAACAACCACAGCAGCAAATCTAACTATCTAACATTTTTGGTTTTCATATTTCGTTGTCTTTTTTTTTTTTTTTTTTTTAATTTATTTTTTTTAATGTTTTTTTTTTTTAAATGTTTTTTTTTTTTATTTTTTTTTTTTTTTTCGTGCCACCAAGCCTATTCTACTTAAAACTAAACCCTAAACATAAAACAAGTATGTAAGCCGGCCAAGGCTTAAAACCCCATCCCGACTACCCAATATCAAGTGCCGATTGAAGCCACCAAAACTGGTTCTCCTGCTTCACCCTATCAGTTCGGTCCCGTTCGGACACAGCCCTACTGAACCGAAGGAGCTCTGCTCCGCCTTGTGCCATGACGTCCCGATTGTACAGGAGTCGCCTATCCACGGTTCTTCGTCTGACGTGGTAGATTAACGGAACAGCCAATCTATCCTGTATCAGACCGCATCTATCTAAAAAGAGGAATGCCTCTGGGGGAATGAAGCCGCTCAAGCGTGCACTCTCAAAATACTCGCCGTTCGGATAGAACGCCCCGAAAATTAAATTGTTGGTCGAAGACATACATAGCTCTTGCAATGTGACCTCGAACGAGTTTTATCACGAAATTGTCAATTCTGTTGATTCGAGCCCCATTGTATAGGACCTCGTTTGAATAGTAATGCACATAAGAAGATTAGGCTGTTCGATATAAGCCGGTTCAGCGTCTTAAACACTGCCGCTCGAACACCCGAAACTTCTCCATCTGGGAAGGGGCAACGTTGAACCATACAGGACAACCATAAACGATCATTGGCCGTATGAGGGCCATGTAGCAAATTACCTTCACTCTGGGGTCAAGCCGACTGCTAAAAAACAGTCGTTTCGTCAGAGCGAAGGCTCCTCTGGCCCTGGTCAGAGCAGCATTTATATGTCTGTCGAAATATAAATACTGATCTAACCTGATACCAAGGTACTTCACTACACTTTTGCTCGCCAATGGCTGCCCGTGAAGATCAACGATGACCATCTTGCGCCAATTCTTACACGTATCCCTCGTGGCCCTAGCCAACGGAGTCCGGAACAGAATTGTCTCTGACTTCTGGACATTTATTTTCAGTTTCCAGTCGTCGCAATATCGCTGAATCTTGTCGAAATCACGCTGCAAGAGAATTCTAATAACCTCAACCTTTTGGGCCGTTCTGTACGCAATTAGATCGTCGGCGTACGCAATTGCCTTTGTAAGACTACCTATCAGATCGCTGGTGTAAATGCTGAAGAGAATCGGCGAATTCACCGCTCCCTGTTGAAGACCATTTTTAATTGAGAATGTTGTGGTAGAAGTTACATTGCCACTTTTGACAACAAACTTTCTACCGTTAAGCATATCATAAAGTATATACAACAATGGCTTGCTTATGCCAAGCCTGCTCAGTTTTAGGTAAAGACCCTCTAACCATACGGTGTAAAAGGCCTTCTCCAAATCAACCAGAACAGCACCTGTGCATTGTTGTTTTGATTTATTCCATTGGATATCAGAAACGAGTTTAGACGCAGCATGAATTGTGTCATGACCCGCCTTGAACCCGAACTGTTTATCCGGAATAATTTTGTTGTCCGCAGCCCACTTAGTCAGAGCCCTATTAATGATCTTTTCGAAAACTTTGCTGATGCTCGGAAGAAGACTTATCGACCGAAGATTTGACGGGTTGGAGTTGTCCTTTCCTTTTTTCGGGAGAGGATGAACCACAGCGGTCTTCCAATGCACTGGATAATATGCATTATTCAGTGCATTATTGAAGAGCGTGGTGTATATGTCAATTGCTTCCATCGGTAAATGTCTTAGTACAACGTTGGATATACTATCGACACCTGCTGACTTTTTGTTTTTTAATGAATTGAAGATGAGCTGAAGCTCAACCTTCGTCACTAACAAGGGGCGAATGCTAACATTCACCTTGTACACTTGCTGGAAAGCAGCTCCCACCGCCTCCACTTTTTCCTTCGGATCTTCAATTATGTAAAAGTCATCGTCAAAGATGGCTTCCTCTGGATCTATTTGCGCTGTCCTTAGTACGTTTCTGTTCTCTTCAGTTCTTTGGAGTTTAAGACACGGAAGGTCATTATCGTTTTTTTTCCTGAATATCTTGTTGATTTTGGGGAACATACTAGGGTCACTCGAATTAACTGACCGGATCTTGCGGTCCCAGTACTTGTTAATTGATAGCCTGTAGTTCTCCTTAATCAACAGATTGACATTTTTTATTGACGATTTCAGTGTCCTAACCTCCAAGTCGCGTGGGTCTGTAAGTCGTCTGTGCAAGTTTTTGAGTCTTGTCAGTAAGCCACTCTTGTGCCTACGTAGTGCGTCAATTGTCGCGTTTCTGTAAGCGTCCATTTGGTCCCGTTCTTTGTACTTTGGGATTGTCCGTTCCATCGTTCGTTTTATTGTTTCGTCCATCTGTTGTAAGTGTTGGTCGATTTCTGTATTTGTCAGGTTTCTGTTGTTTGGTGGGGCTATGTCACTCGAACGAAGTTCTCACAGTCCAACGCACTAACCATCATGCCACGGGTACTACTCTTGAGGGAATTAATAACTCGAAAAATATCATATGTAATCATTAATAAATAAAGCAAACAGCAATGGCCCAAGGTGAATCCTTTGAGGTACACCAGAATTGACTTTAAATTGATAGAAAATGTTACTCCTGACCATGACGTTATAATATGTAACTTTTATACAAGGTTATCCATATTGCTGTTTCAAAAGTACAATATTTTTTATATTTCCTTTTATTATAAAGTTTGAACGTTGACATGTGAAACACTGCACCGTTTAAATTATTCGATTCTTTTGAGATAATTTTCGACAACTTTTCACACATATTGGGCGGTATCTCGGCCATAACTTGACGAATGTTGGTTCTTAAGTTGTCCAGAGTTAAAGGTTTATCTGTTTAAACATGGTCTTTTGCGTAGATCCACAAAAAATGTCCAGCGGTGTCAAATCGCATGTCTCTTGCAATAAAGCTATATTCGCTCGCGTTGTGTGGCATGTGGAACCGTCTTCTTCAATAGCAGGCAAAAAAAGTTGGTTCTCATATGACCATTACGCTCCGAATTGACGGTAACAGTCGCTCCATCGTCGTTTTCAAGGAAGTAAGGTCGAATCAAACTTCCGGACCAAAGGGCGCACCAAATAGTGACTTTTTGTGATTGTAATGGCCTCACTTTCACACAATTTCCTAAGGATTCACAGAACCTCAAAGTATGAACATTTTGTTTATTAACATAACCACCGATAGGAAAATTTGCTTCGTAGCTGAAGAAAATTTTGTTCGAAAAATCGCCGTCCACCGTATATCGTTCAAGCACCCATTCGACGTATCTACGACGTTGTGAATGATCCTAAAGATCTACGACCTATGAGTCTATCATCATTCCTTCTTAAGACCTTGGAAACTTTGATTGAAATCCATTTAAGGGCAAGTATTGATACAAGACTTCTGTGGGTGGAAACAGCGTTACATACCTTATCCATCATTATCTCCATTATAAAGAGTTCACTATGGTTGCTTTTCTTGACATTGAAGGTGCCTTTAACAACATGGACACATCTGCAATCACATCTGCACTAACATCTCTAAACGTAGAGAGTTCGCTCAGGGAGTAAATTCATTTAATGCTGACTAGCAGAGTAATTAACTCAAAACTGGGCAACTCTTCTGGCAGAAGATTCGTCAGTAGAGGGACACCGCAAAGTGGTGTTCTATCCCCTCTCCCCTGGAATCTGGTGGTGAATGAAATCCTAACTAGTCTGGATGCGGAGGGTTTCAGAGTGGTAGCCTATACAGACGACGTTGCTATAGCAGTTTCAGGAAAGCATCTTAATATCCTAAAAGAACTCTTACAAAATAAAGGATAAAGGAAGTCTTGTCCTGGCTTAAAGAAAACGTGATATCAACATCTGATATCCGTATTTTCTCAGATAGCCAAGCCGCTATCAAATCTCTGGACTCTGTCTCTACAAACTCTATAACAGTCCATAACTGTCGATCATCTCTAATGGAGGTGGCACAACAGTTTAATATCCACCTTTGCTGGGTTCCTTGGCCATTGTAACATTCCAGAAAACTGTAAGGCAGATCAACTCGCCAGGAATGGCGCAGTACAACCCATTCTACCACGTTTGGCAAAAGCTCGATACCAATCGCTACATGTAAACTATTGCTAATGCAGGACGCTATAAAGAAATCAAACACGAGATTTAAAGCGTTCAAGGTGCTTGCTATTTCTAAGCAGATCGCAAATCAGCTCGATAATGAGTGTCATAACCGGGCTCTGTCTAATAAGAAAACCCGAAACGCGGCTAGGCGTATTCTCAAATGACTTTTGCAGAAGCTGTATGGACGATTAAGAGGAGGAAACAATTCTTCATCTTCTCTGTACATGCCCTGCTCGAAAACGCAAGAATTACCTAGATGAATTCTTCTTTAACGATCTAAATCATTTTAGCATAATCAATCTCTCACGTTTCGTAAGAGACTCAAACTGGTTCCGTTGAGCTTAGGAGGAAGCTTCAAGATTCATGTGGTATCACAATGGGCCATTAAACTGGCCTAAGTGTGTACGTTTTCATCTCGGACAGCCACTTGAACCTAAGCTCAACTGTGAAAGATCAGCTGGATTTAGTTATTGTGTGAGCTGGACTTTATGTAGATGTACATAGGTGTAGTTCCAAATGCCAACTGAAAAAAAAAAATGGTTTAGCAACTTAGTTTGTGAATGTCGAATTCCAGACCGATGCTTTTAAAACCGTGAAATAGATAACCCGTTATATGACGAAAACCACATAACGAAACGGTATTTATATCCAATTTTACTTAATTTGTCAAAAAGAACTTTATGGCTCAATTTTCCAAAAGCCCTGCTGAAATCTGTACTAATTCAATGGACTTGAGAACGTTTTTCGAATGCATCCAAACAAAAAGATGAAAATTGTAATAAGTTAGTAATTCTAGAGTTATTCATTATGACTTTTTACATAAAACAGAAGAACAATAAACAAAATAGGACGATATTTCGTACCTTAGTTTTTAAAATCTTTTTTTTATGGATTGGCGTTTAGTGCCAAGATTTGAAAACTTAGAACAATTTAAAGACCGTTGAAAAGAAGAAACAATGAATAGGAAACATGAGACACACTTTTTATCAACATAAATAATTGCATTCCATCAGCATCAGGACTAAAACATCCATTAAAATATTGTCACAAAATCCTTTAGAAATTTAAAAATGTTCTGATGTAAGATGAATGTAGTCTTGTGCCTAAGAAGAAATTAGAGAAGAGGTGCTTGCAAAAGAAAAATCTTCAATAATCTGTAAACTTGTTTGAAATTAGAGGGTTTAAAGAATTTTCAAAGTTTTATCGAGTGCCAAAGCTGAAAAAAAATCTGTCGGGTCTCATTAGCACATCAAATGAGTTTTTATTTATAGCATAAGAAAAGATCTCATTAATTTTTAACTTTACAAATATGCCAAATAATTAACTTCTTTTATAATCAAATCACATATCCCATAGCTCAGTTATATTTTTATTTGTTTATGAGCTTCATTAAATGAAATACAATTAAAGAGATATGCCATCAAAATTCATAAAAATTTATATCTCTAAGATCGTTGTTGGTTATTTGAAAGTTAGAACAGTTAAAGTTTACTTTTTTTGTGTACATTTATTCAAACGCCAACCTGTTTAAAAATAAAATAACAATAAAAAAATCGCACTATAAAATCATAAATAAAGAATGATATTAAAAAATTAAAGAAAGAAGATATTCTTCAAAAATTGCAACAACACCATTTTATGGTAATTCAGAAAAAGTGACTCAAACAAGAATTTAAAAGAAAAGAGGTTCATACCAATTTGGTAGCATGAAGATGAAGAGTTATATAACTTTGCTCTTTATTTCATTTAAAGTTATTACCCTGATATTATTTAAAATTTATATTATAAAGTATATGGCACATAGAAATAATGCCAAGTTCTCAGAGCACATAGGATATACGTAGAATTTATAGTTGAACTTTTAAAAAATCAAAATGATGCACCAACAGCTAAGATAATGGTCGAAAACTTAAGGACATTAATCATTTGGTAGTTTGGACTGTAATAGACTATTTTCGTTTCGATTCTTTTTTTTGTATAAATGATTGTGGATCCATACTCTCCCATTGTCGTCATTCGAAACAATTTTCCAGACCCTTGACCTTAAAAATAGCTGTGATGTCGTGTGGAACACTGACTAATATACTTATACCTGAAGTTTTTTGTTTGTCTTTTAAGGATGATTCCTTTATGCATCATGCATGGTGGATACAAATATTACTCATACTTTTTAGCTGGAAGTGGAAGCTCCTACGACAAAAGAGAGAAGGCTAAGAGCTTATACATACCTATACGAGTATGTAATTGACATTTTTATGAAGCTGAATGTTTGTTGTTCGTCTCCATTCCATTAAAGGAAAACGTCATTCTCCTGTGTTATGGATACCTACTTGGATGCTTTGGACATGTTATCTAAACCTATTTACGCTCCTACGCACTCTTCGATGAAAGGCAATGTTGATTTTTTTTTCTTAAATTCTGTTTAAGCTCTAAAAGGTTTCACAAACTGGAACAACGTAATTAATCTTCTTTTCTGATATATACTCGTAGGTAACATTGATACAGAAAAGTAAACTAGTTTATAATAAAAATAGAAGATTTTTTACTTACCATAATTGGCATAATGCATTTTATTTCCTTTTTAAGTTCATAATGAAATTGAATTGTCTTATGCATTAGACATTATAAAGATTGATATAGAAAAAGTTAAACCTTAGAAAGAGTTGTCTACTACGCAAAAATAAAAATTTAATTGTGATGTGTTTTTTGAATAGTTCTTTCTGTTTTCTATTACTTACTTACTTACTTAAGGTGGCGCTACAGTCCTGTGTGAACTAGGGCCTCACCCAACAAACTTCTCCATCTAGCTCGGTCCCTAGCTAGATGTCTCCAGTTTCGCGCTCCAAGTTGGGTGAGGTCACCTTCCACTTGTGCGCGACACCTGATCCGCGGTCTTCCTCTACTGTGCTGTCCTGTGGGTGCGGATTCGAAGACTTTCCGGGCCGGAGCATTGGTTTCCATGCGCTCTACGTGACCCAGCCATCTTAGTCGTTGGACTTTTACTCTTCTTGCTAAGTTTACGTCGCTGTACAGCCCGTACAGTTCGTCGTTCCATCTTCTCCTCCACTCCCCTTCGATGCATACGGGACCGTAGATCACACGAAGAACTTTTCTCTCGAAGCGACCCAAGGTGCTTTCATCCGCTTTTGTCATGGTCCATGCTTCTGCACCGTATAGCAGGACGGGGATGATAAGGGTCTTATATAGCAACACTTTGGTCCCTCGAGAGAGGACATTACTACTCAATTGCTTTCTTAGTCCAAAGAAACAGCGGTTAGCAAGAGTTATTCTGCGTTTGATCTCAGCGCTGGTGTTGTTTTCTGCGTTTACAGCGGAGCCAAGGTAGACGAAGTCCTTGACTACCTCAAAGGTACGTCTGTCGATTGTGACGTTTTGACCAAAACGTCGGTGTTGTATGTCCTTTCTAGACGACAGCATATACTTTGTTTTGCCCTCATTAACCGTTAAACCCATTTTTGCCGCCTCTGCCTCAATACTCACAAAAGCCCCATTGACATCACGCTGAGTTCTTCCGATTATGTCAATGTCATCAACATATGCCAGTAATTGGACAGACTTTTGAAAGATAGTGCCTCTAATGTTGACGTGTGAGCTCTGCACTATTCTTTCAAGCACGATGTTAAAAAAATCGCATGACAGCGCATCACCTTGTCTAAAACCTTTTTTGACATCAAAAGGTTCTGTTAAGTTGTTTCCAACCTTTATGCAGCGTGAATTCTCCATGGTCATCCTGCACAAACGGACGAGTTTGGCAGGGATGCCAAAACTAGACATGGCTCTATACAGCTCGTCCCTGTAGATGCTGTCATATGCGGCCTTGAAATCGATGAAAAGATGGTGGGTGTCGATTTGGTGCTCTTGAGTTTTTTCCAGGATCTGCTGTAATGTGAATATTTGATCAACTGTGGACTTTCCTGGTCTAAAACCACACTGATAAGGACCTATCAGGTTGTTGACGATGGGCTTTAGACGTTCACATATTATGGCAGAGAAGATTTTATAGGCGATGTTAAGTAGACTTATTCCTCTATAGTTGGTGCAGTTTAGAGGGTCTCCTTTTTTCAGGATCGGGCAAACAATACTGAGGTTCCATTCATCGGGCATGTTTTCTTCCGACCATATCTTACAGATAAGTTGGTGCATTCTCCTTACCAACTTATCTCCAGCTGCTTTAAAAAGCTCGGCATTCAAGCCATCTGCTCCAGCGGCTTCTGTTTTCTGTTCTGTTTTCTATTAGCCATTTTTTAATCAGTGATCTGGTTCAATTCAGCAGATCAGTAAAACGTAACAGGCTCAATTGTTTTGTCCCAAAAGTATTTTATATATAATTTATATTTCCTATTCAAAAATAAACCGGAATAACTATTTTTAACTATTGTAGTACCCGTGACATGTGCGTTGGACTGTCATGTAAGAGGTCTTGGGTTCGATCCCTGCCTGTGACACCTCACGGGTACTGCCTCTTGTCAGGAATTGACAAATTCTCCAAGAGTAATTCTTGTCATGAAAAAGTGCTTTCTCAAATCAGCCGTTCGGATTCGGCATATAAACTGTAGGTCCCCTCAATCCCTGTAATTGCTCGAACATAGGAATGGCTGAGAGTCCCTAGGCCCTGGTTATTTCTACATATTTTTTTATCAAACATTTTATTTTTTATTTACTAAACATCATATAAATTTAAAAAGCGATAATTAAATCAATAACACCTCTGTTATGTATTTAAAAATTTAAAATAATATTGGACCAATTTTGCACCGCTGTAGGACAAATGACCTTTCTAGCTTGACAGCTGAAATCGTCTATATTTCTGAAGAAATTTCTTCCCACTGTTCTTGAACCCGTTCCTACAGGACTTTGACTGACGATGGTAATAAGACGTAATTGTTAAACAAAGCCTTTTTTAAAAATGACCATAAATTATTAATTGGATTAAAGTCTGAACTCTGTGCATGCCACTGTAGAACTTGAAAACATTGATTTGTTAACCATTTTGGCAGTTTGTTTGGGGTCTAATTCATTTTCAGTTCCCGGTATATTTTCAATATTTTCTGTTAAATTATTTTTTAAAATATCAAGATACTCGTACATTTCTTTTTTCATGGTTTCATTAATTTCAAATGTTTCCTTTTTTTCTCCAAGACTAAAGCCAATGTATTGCACGTTAAACTGTCCACTTGCTAACAGTTTTGCCAGTATCTCTGCGAACTAGTGCTGCTGCATTTGAAGCCGAATTTGCTTCTCCTGTAGCAAGATGTCTGATAACTCGTCGAGTATCTGCAAGGCTCACCTTTAAACTTTTGTTTTATTCTCTGCACAGAACTCTTGTTTTCCTTAAATATTTGTTCAATTTTCTTAACAAGATTTCCTTATTTTAATTTATTTAATATTAGATTATTTAATGATTCTGTGAATGGTTTCATTTTCACACTGATGTAATAAAAACTTCACTTGATGGTAAGCGAAGTGTTAAAAAGAAATATTCTTCTTCCAATGAAATGCTTTCTCTATGCCTTGAATTTTGCAGACAACGGTTAGCTTTTCGTTATTAAGCTATTGTGCTATTAGTGACGTATAACATTATAACAGTCTATATTCCCAATACACCAAAAGAGAAATAATACCACATTTAAAAATAAAATGCCTATTGCTTGGGACATTTTTGCACCTAACTGAATACCTGAGCCCAAACTTTTGGACAAAATAACAACCGATCTCACAGTAATCATGCGAGAAGGGTTCGACGAGAGCTGTCATCTCAAACTACCTTCAAAATCAGTCAGGAAACCAACTCGGTGGACTAGTGAAATTAGCAGCATAAGAAAAACAAAAAAGAAGACTTTTCAAAGTTATTAAGCACACCAGGCAGTTTGCAATCATGATGAAAGTAATAATTTAGAATCTGTATCCTATTCGGAAATTGTAGTCCCGATCGGTATGATCACGATGGATATGAGCTCCTTTCTACCATTAAAATCACCAGGTCCTCACGACATTTTCCTTATAATACTACATAAAGCGCTGATCTCTTAACTGTACTCCTTAACAATCTATTTTATGATACCCTTAGTTGTGTCCTAAGTTCTGGCGTAAGGTTAGAGTAATTTATATACCTAAAGCTGGTAAATCCAACTACTCTAGTGCTAAAGACTACAGAACAACAATTCGTACATCGTTTATCCTTAAAACATTGGATACCTCAAGCCTGATGTTATATCTCCTTCACAGCATGCCTATTCCAAAAGCGTAGAAACGGCCTGTTAAAAAAAATACCGCATGATAAGGAAGGGCTTTCAACAACGTTGAAGTGCAGTCAAAAAGCCCTCAAACCTTTCGAAATAAAACAGTCTTTTATAAACTGGATCATGTGTATGTTAAAACATAGACAGCTCAATAGAAAACTAGGTGGTAAAAAGAAAAGTATCAACATCCAGAGGAACGCCTCCTCAAAGAGGTGTACTCTAATCACTTCTCTGTATTCTGTAATAGAAACTGGAGACCGATTCCTAAAATCATACTGTGGTTGTAGACTATTCACTTACACGTACACGTCTAGTTTGGTAACATGTTATACATTGAATACTTCCTGATATCACAATGTTACATTGATTAAAGTGTAGCAATAGTGTCTTCAATCGCCAGCCCATCAATCTAAATAAAGTAAAATGATAAAATGAAGTATTTAAGGAGAGGTTTTAGAATTGCCACTAAAAAGTTGTCATATCTGACAAATTATATCCATAGATTGCTTTGGTATTTGAGGGCGTTTAGAAAAGAAATCTATCGATAATGTTTAATATAAATCTTATATTAACACGGACCAGTAGATCTAGCAGGATCCTTTCTACACTGGTTTAACCATCTGGAGCAAAATATTGGATCGTTAAGGCACAAACCCTACTGAAAGGTGTCTTATAGTCTTCTATGGATAGGGCAAGACATGAGTTGAGCCCAGAAGTACAGAAACTGTCTGGCCCTCCTTTTCATCGTAAATTAATTTTCAGGAACACCTAAAATTTAAGCATACCTATTGAGCACTGTCCAGTAAGGACGCATATAACGGAGAAAAGTGAATTGCTTTGAGCGTTTAACATCAAGCCTGACCATCAGCTTTCGTTCGCTTTTTCTATGGTGGGCGTTGTGCTTTATCACAACTTTACGTGTGGTTAAAGGTATACCGATGTTGCCAACTGAAGAAAAGTCAATTATTACCAAATTCGTGACGTTTACAGTTTTCTGTAATGTCCTGGCATCCAACAAAGGTTAATATAATGGCCCATTGTGAAACCACATGAATCTTGAGGCTTTCTTCTAAGCTCAAATCAATCAGTTTTAATCCCTTACTAAACGTGAGAGGCTGTTAATATGATTTAGATCGTTAAGATCGCTATAGAAGAATTCTCCTAGGTAAACCTTGCGTTTTTGAGCTAGAGCAGGGCAAGTACAGAGAAGGTGAAGAACTGTTCCTCCTCATCCTCATCCATTCAGCTTCTGAAAAAGTCATCTGGTGGTTGCCTAGTTGATAGCGATTTGCTTAAGCGATAGTTTACATACAGTAATTGGTTTCCCAGCATTTGCCAAACGTGCTAGCATGGGTTGTACTGTACAATTTTTGTCGAGTTCACCTGCCTTACAGTTTCCTGGAATGTCTCTATGGCCCAGCACCCAGCAAAGGTGAAAATTAAACTGTTGTACTATCTCCATTAGAGATCATCGATAGCTGTGAAGTACACAGGCATATCGGCGAGAGACGATTGACAATTTAGAAGTGTTCTAGAATTGATAGAGACAAAGTCCAATGATATTTTTCCGTTGAGCAACATCAACTTGTTATCATGTCTTAAGGAAGTTTGACAATTTTTTTCTATACCTATTTTTCCATTTATTTAAACACTTTGGTAAGATCGCTCAAGAGACAATTCTAAGGAACGACAATAATTTCGGGAAATAAGGAAGAAAACAAAGAAGCAGAAAGCAATAGTCAAAACGATATTCGTTCGATCTAATCATGATCTGTGTCCTATGATAACAAAATACACATGAATCAACTTTAGTGTAGAGTCGGAATGCTAAATATCCTATTTCCAATCAACAGTTTCAATATAATTTTTGAAAATTGAGACTTAACATCGTTTAAATTTTGTTTAATGAACATTTTTAATCAATCAGCTCCTACAAGTGAACATTGAATCATTCCTTCTGATTTTGTTACCATGTTTTGAGGCTGAACAACAAGAGACATCGAAAAAATGATGTTTTGACGATAAGAAGATACTTGGTTATATTGGTTTATCATTCATTTTAGCATTAATAACATTTTCCAATGATAAGGTGATGCAGCTTTTTCTTTCTTCTTATTTTATCAAGACTTATGAATCAAGTTAATAGTAAAGGTATGACATGTAAAAATTGTGTTGGTGGAGTGAAATTCTAATGCTTGCAAATAGTTTAAATTCAGTTCGAGTTCAAGTTTTATTGAGACAATTAAAAACAGTACAATTTGGAGAAATAAATTCGAAAACTTTAGTTCGACTTAGTGATGTGTCTGACTTAAGCAAAATTCCAAAAGTTTAAACTTTTTTGCTTACACCCGGCGAACATTATCATTATAGCTCTATTTTGGCTAAAATAACTAAAACACTAAAACTATAAATAAAACTAAACCTGAACTTTATCTAAAATAAAATAAAATATTACTGAAGATACAAATTTTCCTTACATAACATTTTACTACATTTCATTGATATTTGCAATAGTTTATGTTAGCAACACTTTTTTATAATTTTAACAATATCACTCTGCAATTGGAGATGGAAGCTTTTACTTAAAAAGGGATTTGGTTAACGTTTGCATCTGGTCTTAAAACAGCAATTGACCCCTCATTAAGGATATTAAATAGTGACAAATAATATTTGCCTCATATTAACAATCCACAATAAAATCTTAATATTTTTCTTTCAAACACTTCCAATTCATCTGCAACCTTCCCGTCAGTGATATGGTGAACCAAGTACAAAAACTGTATTTTAGAACCGCCCTAAAATTTGCCTTGTAAATTGGAATTTTAGTTTTTGCTAAAAGGAACTTTGAATTAAACATTTAATAATGGAGGTCCTCAGATCTGTTAAGTCCGTTTGGGACCCCTTAAGGGGCATAGGGCCTCTACTACGCCTACGCCCCATCGATTACGGTTTCCGGAGATGTGTTTCAGCTCCCTCCAACTCGTGCCTAGTGACGCTGATTCCGCTTCGACTGTCCTGCGTCATGTGCTTCTCGGTCGTCCAGCTCTTCTTCCTTCTTGGGTGAACGGATTGCACTGCATTGCTTGGCCTGCAATGTCTAATCCACTGCCAGTTACGCCCAAGTGCTGCTCCCATAAAGAATTTTGTTCTTAAACTAATAGAACTATTCCTCAAAATTTTTGAAAGCATACGGAACTCCGCTTTTGCTTTGCCGATGCGGCAGATGATGTCTTGTTCTCCACCTTCCATGGAAACGATGCTTCCAAGGTATTGAAAGCTCTCCATTTTTTTACCGATTGCGAGTAAATATTTATTTGAGAGGATGGTCGGATTAATTAATTTTTAGCCCCACAGTTTCTGCTTCCCTCCACACTTTGTTGTCAATTGATGCAGATTCATGATCCTATGAGAGAGTAAGCAAACATCGTCCGCATAATCCAAGTGCTTTAAATAGGATGTCAAATTCCATTGGATCCCTCCTCTACTTGACAAAGCTGCGTGCAGTACATCGCTTATCACCAGCAAAAACAATATTGGCGACAGAATACAGCCCTGTCTGACTCCACTGCGGATTTCAAAACCATCGTGCATAACGTGACACTTGGATCCATCATATGCTGCTTTAATAACAGCAATTAGTTTTTCTGGGATGCTTCTCACCCTCAAAGCTTACTAGATATACTCCCTGTTAACGCTATCAAAGCGAAGTGGTCAATTTGGTTGGCAGACGCTTGCCTGCCCGTCGATACCCAGATAATTTTATGACAGAGTTTGTGTTCAAACATAGTGCCACCAATCGCAAGGCTTTTAGCGTTGCAGAAGTCAATGAACCTCTCACCATTATCATTGCAATTGCCTACCCCCTGAACACCCATCACATGCCTTAGCCCGTTGTTGTTACTGCCAACCTTAGCACTGAGGTTCCCATATCCAAAATAATATCTACGCGGGAAGTGTTGTTGTAGGCGGATCCTAGTTGCCTATAAAAGCATTCTTTCTCTTCAATAAAAGCGAGCTCCGTCGGTGCGTATCACTGTATAATGGTGACTCTGCCTTGAAACCTAGCTTTAATAAGCCTTTCCTCAAGGGGCTCCCACGAAATAAGGTTGCCGTTTTTGTACGGAGTAACCCAACTCCAGCTTCTCGAGCTCCAAACAAATCAGTGTTCTCATAATTTATACGAATTGAGCCTTTTCTGTATGTTAATAAACTAAAAATTATTTTGATGAGCCGATTCGGGAAATTTATAAGTACAAGTCACCGATGTCAATTTTCATCGAAGGCTTTTTGAAGGTCAATATCTAGACTCCCTGTGCACATTTAATCAAGAAGATGATTGATATGGAGATTTAAAATAAATTTTGTTGAGTACCAAAACATAATTCACTCTGCTGCTAATAAACTGGGTTACATAGAAAATCTTACAACAAAAAAATTAATTCAACTGCACAAAAACCGGAAACCACTCGAACAGTCAGAAATAATAAAATAAATTCAAAATAAAAACAGAAAAACAAAATTAACTTTATTAGAATATGCTCTGTGGTCATTGGTCATTGGTGATGTTGAGTGTGAGTAAGTTTTGTGGCCAAGTCCAATTACATGAATGATTTTTTTATTTTCCTTGCCGCAAAGTAATTCTGTGTTTTGAGACTTTTGTCAGCTTTTTCTTGAAACTTCTAAGAAAAAGTAACACCATAAAATTAGTTTTTATAAATTCTTTGAATTTCAATCATATACTTTACTATACACCTGGTGGGAAGCAGCAGATCTTGGAATCATAAAATTTGATTCAAATTTAGCGAAGCCACGTGTTAATTTTGCTTGTTCCCTCGAAGAACCAAGTCTACAAAGTCAAGTCATCGACTGCTGCTGGCTGAAGTGCCTACTGTTTAGAAGCCGGTGATGGTTATGCTCGTAGGATATGAATCACTTCTTTTGAGAACGGGAATTATTAAAAAACCTTTTAAAAATTCAAGTCACGAAAAGTCTGTATATCGCGAAATGAACGTTGTCTTGCTGTCTTCATTTGTCGTTCTTCTTCGTCGTTTTCGTCACTGATGGTGTAGTCACCTTATTTAAATTTCTAGCGGTGTGTTACGTATTTTTATTTACTTGTTTTTATTCTTTCCATTGTGTGTTTTTGGTAGTCAGTAAAAAGCTAACAATTATGTGCGTAATCTGAAAAATTGACATTTGTTTCAATAGATTGATCCCACATTATTTGTTTTTTAAATTTGTAATTTTATTTAAGTCGGAAATCAATAGAAAGGGTGGGTGTATCTATTTTAATAGTTCACAACGGTATATCGTTAGAAAAAGTTCTATTATGTGTGTTGTAACTCTTTTTCTTCATTTTTTTTTTAAGTTTCCTCAGTTGACAAATTGAGTAACTAATTGTTTATTCAGCAGGTAGTTGTTTTCTCGCCTATTGAAGGTATTTAATAACAATAAACAGTAGAATTACTTATTCCATTAAGCTTAAAAGCAAACTATACAAAATTTCAATTCTAAATTACTGTCACTTGTTTGAAGTTGCTGTCATTGTACTCGTATGAAAGATCTAAAGTAAACTTATCGAAAAGGCTTCTGGGAATAATAATAAAACAGTCGGAAAAAGTTCGAAAAGAAACAATATTTCCTTTGTGTTTTATGTTTTGCGATTTCTTTAGGGATTTAAATCTTTTGTACAGTGTTGAACACTTTAAAATGTTTGGCTTTTAAGAAAAACCGATAAATTCTTTTAATTTTGCTTATCTGGAAAAAAATGATTCAAAAGGTGCCGTTAGAAACAATTGTTTTTGATTTAGCTGAAATTAAATGTGTTTCGAAAATGTATTTATAGGTGAAATTTGCAGTTGTTATGATTTGACGATTGAAGTAACATTCATTTATTATAAATCAGTGACATTCACTGATAGACAAAAAAATACTTTTATACATCACCATATTCTGACACAATGGATATGTTTTTATTTTTAATTATTTCAAAGTGCACTCTTAGTTGGTTGAGGTCTCATTCCTATATGAAGTCTTCATCCGATTCATTTTTCAATGAAGGCGAGTAGAAGATGAAAATGTCCATCGTAACCCTTGTTTGCTATGTGGCACGTAGAACCTTCCTGCTAGACCACATGTCGTCTAGGGCCATAAGAAATTAGTTATCGGCGTTAAGTAGCTCTCACTGTATATGGTGACCGCCTCACTAAAGCCGTTTTCATAAAAGTACGAACCAATTACGCCGCCGCCACCTGGTAAACCTCGTGTGAGTTATTGTCTTCCCATAAACGGAAAATTTACTTCTTAACACATTCATTCATCCAAACTAAATTCGGTTAAAGTTGGGGTCCTTTTCCAAACTTTAAGAACTCCTGGCTCAGTTGGATCTTGTTCAGGTGTAGGCCCAAGTCCCGACGCAAAGTTCGCCAAGTTATATTCGTGAAAGGCCGAGTTCTTGTTCACGGCCCGTGGCGATATTCTCGGTCGATCTTGCGTTCCTTGAACGTACGGGTGTTGGCTGACTCTTACCGGTCGGTCGTCTCAAATTTGGCCACCAAACGTTGAAGATTCGACTTTTATAAAAAAGTGTAATTATTTGAACATGCTGTTCAATTGTGTAACTCTCCATGATGATTTGGTATAAGCAACTGAATAATAAACAAAATATTTGACAGGTGTCACTAAAACAAAAGGGCCTCCAATTTAAAAATATATATTTTGTTTTTATTGCTTTTTCGTTAATTTGGCCATAATATAAGTTCAATTGAAAAAAAAGTTTCGTTCAAAATGACCGACCTCAGCTTTAATGCCACCCTTCAGTTCTTACCGCAAAAAATAATCGTATGGATGTTGATGTTGACCTTAAGGCTATTTTTTGTTGTCTTGGCTTTTATGCTTACCAAAGTTCTGTAAAAGAATCCATCTATCTTTATTGAAAAGGGTATTCGTTCAACCCTTTAAAACCTTCATTTAATTCTCTATGGTACAACTTTTCACATTCGTTCCCAAAACTTGACGACACTTTTAAGTGAGACTTTAAATCAAACCATTAAATAATCATGGTGATGGTTACGTTTTCCACTTAGAACTACAATTTAAGTTTGATTTAAGGATGTCTCGACATATCGTTTTCTTTTTGTATAAACTCCTTAATCGGTAAAATTCTTTTCATTCAAAAAAATGTATTATTTCAAGCTCGATTCTCACGTTTTACAATAAAGGCCTTTCTTTCCTATATAACTTTTTAGTGTCGAGATATTAACAAACGATTTGTAGAGCCTTAATAGCTTTTTATGTGCGGTACTCTCTAAATAGCATTGAAATTTATCTGGCGAATATATCCAATTACCTTTTCAAGGGCTTTTAGTGGTATTCGTTCCCATACGGGGGCCCTCCTCTGTAATGCGTTTCGAAAGCCAATCCTATTCGAATCTGATATTCGATAAAACTTTCGAATCGAACAAAACCATCATCTAGTAGTTTTTCTATTTATAGAATAGATTTGCCGAGTCTCGAAGTATTTATCATGAGATGTGTCAAAGCGAAAATACAAAAAATCAAAACAAATTGCAAACAAGACGAGAGGTAAAAATTAAAATTCACTCATTATTATCACTTGAGAATAATTGTAATGCGACTTTTTTACACTTCATCGCTAATGATTCCCTGATGATTCCCTGTAATGAAATTACATTTCCTTACTTACATTTTATCTTTATCACACAACTTAACACAATTTTCTTCTTCGTTTTTGAATGCTAATGATATTCGGAAACGCATTGCCAGGTACGAAAAATTAGAATGCGGATTTGTCATTCCCTAAGTACTAGATTTCTTATCCACATTCGAAATAGAGAGTACAAAATATTCGCTTTAGAAAATATTTGCTTTCGAAACGCATTACAGAGTAGGTCCCTGCTTTCAAAAGCGTACAGATGTAGGCATTAGGCAACGTGCGGACAACTAATTTCTGGGCTGTCATGTACTCTTGAAGATATAGTGAACTGACGGAGAATTCCATTTCCGAACATTATTGCAGTTTCCAAGGGTTTTCAAAACAAGTAAATTTCGCCAATTATTGTTTATATATTTTGTTCAGTGCCTTACTCCATGTTAAGTTCTAGTACGCTGCTTACAAAAATTCCCATACAAAAATGACATGACGAAATCATAAACGAAAAAATTCGGCGTGTTTTTCGTTTTTCAGTACGCTGCTGAACAACAAAATACTTCATTTTAGTGGATAGCAGTACTAGATTTCTTAGTACAATTCTCCACTCTTTTAGTTCTCAATTTAATTGCCCGGCATATTAATGGCTTGCGAAATTTTGACGTTTAATTTTTTTATTGAAAAAAAAAAATTATTTACTCGTGACTTTCGGAGTTTTGACTTTCATTAATATTTGATTTAAAATAAAATGGATTTGTCTAATGTGTTCCTACAATACATTCTGAATCGGAAACTCAGGATGTTGATGTTATTGGTGATGTGCTAAAAGTGATGAAAACGAGCAGTGAACTTCAACTTCCAAAAAATAAACCGAAGAAAAAAATGTATTTCTCTTCGGAGGAAAAAAAGAAACAGTGAAGCTCCTACTCTCACCTCCACGTGGTGAACATCGGGTGCCTAGTACCTCAACTGGAGATTGGGTTCCAACCCCAGTGGAAAGTTGTTGGGGGCAGCAAACGAGAGAGGTGGGGAGAGGTGTTTCCACTAAGGCACCTCTCCTTATCCAGACGGCAGCGGAGGAATTTCCGAGATGGAATCAACGGTGGCGTCTACAGTTCCAGTAAGGTCGAACTACTTAGTGAACACCTTATAGGGCTTCTTCGACTTATTCGGAGCCCAGGCCTGTAAGGAGCGGTTTTATCCGGCTCCCCATCCTTGGAGTTATGCTTAGGATCTGGCCCTCCAGGTTGGGGGTTGTGCGTTGGGGTGACTTCCTGGCCACGTAAAAGCTTTCAAAGTTGCGAAGCACCAACAAGCCTCGGATACGGACGGATTTACTGTTGACAACCAACGCAAACGAATAAAGGACAACGAACTTCGGATATGCACGTGGAATGTTAGGTCCCTTAACAGACCACGTGCGGCCGAAGAATTAGCGGAGGCCCTAGAACGATATAAAGTAGATATCACCGCCATCCAGGAAATACGATGGGATGGGCCGGGCAAAAAGAGGATGAAAAACTGCGATATTTACTATGGTGACTGCTACCACGAAAACCAACAGCGCTTATTTGGATGCGGCTTCGTCATTGGAGCCAGACTTAGGCAAGAAGTCTTGAGCTATAGGTGCATCAATGAGCGCCTCATGACCATACGCATCAAGGCTAAATTCGGCAACATTAGCCTGATATGCGCGCACGCCCCCACAGAAGAGAAAGACGACAACACCAAAGATATGTTCTTCGACCTCTTAGACAAAACATATGAGCAGTGCCCTAGCTACGATATTAAAATAGTCCTGGGCGATTTTAATGCCAAGCTAGGAAGGAAAGACATCTTTGGTGGAATAATCGGGAAAAACAAACTGCACGACAACACTTCCGACAATGGATTCAGGCTCATAGATTTTGCTGCGGGGCGAAACGTCATGGTAGCCAGTACGCGTTTTCCACACCTCAACATCCACAAAGGAACTTGGACTTCTCCAGATCAATCTACCGTCAACCAGATTGACCATATTGCGATCGACGCCAGACACGCTTCCAGCATTATGGATGTACGAACTTTCCGAGGAGCTAACATCGACTCGGACCACTACCTCGTTGTAGCCAGGGTAGCACTTCGGATTTCCAGACCCAAGGCAAAACAGGGAGGTGCTGGGAGAAGATACAACGTCGAACGGCTACAATCGCCAGAGATCGCCAAATCCTTTTCCGACCGAGTGACAAGTAACCTCTCTCGAAGTTCTCTGCCGCCAACACAATGTATCGAAAACCAGTGGCAACAGTGCCAAGATGCAATCAGAGAAGCCGCCTCTGATGTGCTGGGTTTCAAACATCCACCAACAAGGAACCCCTGGTTTGATGAGGAATGTCGGCAGGCAAATGCAGCCAAACAACAGGCACGGAAAGCGGCGCTGCATAAAAGGACGAGAGCTGCTCGTGAGCTCTATGAGCAGAACAGGCGAGAGGAACGCCGACTTTTCAGAAGGAAAAAGAGAGGGCATGAGAAGCGTGCGGTCGAAGATGTTGAGAGGTATAAAAGCAGGAATGAGGTTCGAAAGTTTTATGAACAGGTGAAACGAAATTCACAGGTACATAAACCTAGAACCGAAGGCTGCAAAGACGAAATTGGAAACATCATAGTGGAACCGCAGTCAATGCTGAGGATATGGAAGGACCACTTCTGCAGACTGTATAAGGGCGACGAAGAACTGAATCCCGCTGTCAGGCAGGATGACCCATTCGATATAGACGACGAAAGCCAACAATCCCGTCCTCCCGACTTAGACGAAGTAAAGATTGCCATATCTAAGTTGAAGTCTAATAAAGCCGCTGGAGCAGATGGCTTGAATGCCGAGCTCTTTAAAGCAGCTGGGGATAAGCTGGTTAGGAGCATGCATCAACTTATCTGTAAGATATAGTCGGAAGAGAGCATGCCCGATGAATGGAACCTCAGTATTGTTTGCCCGATCCTGAAAAAAGGGGACCCTCTAAACTGCACCAACTATAGAGGAATAAGTCTACTTAACATCGCCTATAAAATCTTTTCTGCCGTAATATGTGAACGTCTAAAGCCCATCGTCAACAAACTGATAGGTCCTTATCAGTGTGGTTTTAGACCAGGAAAGTCCACAGTTGATCAAATATTCACATTACGGCAGATCCTGGAAAAAACTCAAGAGCACCAAATCGACACCCACCATCTTTTCATCGATTTCAAGGCCGCATATGACAGCATCTACAGGGACGAGCTGTATAGAGTCATGTCTAGTTTTGGCATCCCTGCCAAACTCGTCCGTTTGTGCAGGATGACCATGGAGAATTCACGCTGCTCCATAAAGGTTGGAAACAACTTAACAGAACCTTTTGATGTCAAAAAAGGTTTTAGACAAGGTGATGCGCTGTCATGCGATTTTTTTAACATCGTGCTTGAAAGAATAGTGCAGACCTCACACTAGAGGCACTATCTTTCAAAAGTCTGTCCAATTACTGGCATATGCTGACGACATTGACATAATCGGAAGAACTCAGCGTGATGTCAATGGGGCTTTTGTGAGTATTGAGGCAGAGGCGGCAAAAATGGGTTTAACGGTTAATGAGGGCAAAACAAAGTACATGCTGTCGTCTAGAAAGGACATACAACACCGACATTTTGGTCAAAACGTCACAAACGACAGACGTAACTTTGAGGTAGTCAAGGACTTCGTCTACCTAGGCTCCGCTGTAAACGCAGAAAACAACACCAGCGCTGAGATCAAACGCAGAATAACTCTTGCTAACCGCTTTTTCTTTGGACTAAGAAAGCAATTGAGTGGTAATTACCTCTCTCGAGGGACCAAAGTGTTGCTATATAAGACCCTTATCATCCCCGTCCTGCTATACGGTGCAGAAGCATGGAACATGACAAAAGCGGATGAAAGCACCTTGGGTCGCTTCGAGAGAAAAGTTCTTCGTGTGATCTACGGTCCCGTATGCATCGAAGGGGAGTGGAGGAGAAGATGGAACGACGAATTGTACGGGCTGTACAGCGACGTAGACTTAGCAAGAAGAGTAAAAGTCCAACGACTAAGATGGCTGGGTCACGTAGAGCGCATGGAAACCAATGCTCCGGCCCGGAAAGTCTTCGAATCCGCACCCACAGGACAGCGCAGTAGAGGAAGACCGCGGATCAGGTGGCGCGCACAAGTGGAAGGTGACCTCACCCAACTTGGAGCGCGAAACTGGAGACATCTAGCTAGGGACCGAGCTAGATGGAGAAGTTTGTTGGGTGAGGCCCTAGTTCACACAGGACTGTAGCGCCACCTTAAGTAAGTAAGTAAGAAGCTATTCGGAAGTTGGAGCATAGGCAAAAAACTAATTCAGCCGTTGCTAGCCTTTGGAGTAATATAGCTGCAGAAATGAAAAAACCATGTACTAACTGCTCAACAAAATGTTTATAAATAGAATTCTTTTTCACTTTTATTTACCAGCAGCTGACTGCCAGAACTTGTCAATTGTTTTTGACAGCTGACAGAACTCTCCACAACTATTTTTCCGCTGTAATTTTTCGTTTTATTTTGTTCTGGACTTAAAGATCTCCGAAAAAATTCGTTTCACTTCAGCTGCGTACTAGGCTTTACAGAAAAGAAACTGAAACCAAATTGACATTTATTCTTTGCTTACTAATGTAAAAACCCCTTTATATCAAATAAATGTCTTAAGCAATAAGGACTTAGAGTTTCGTAACAAAATTTATAGCACAACTGGTAGATTGTAGTACCCGAAAAGTCCTTTCTCAAATAGTAGATTTCATTCCCCGAATGTTACCCATTCCAAATGGACGCAATATCTTGTAAATCTTGTTTCTCTGGAAATGGTCAATGATTTCTTCATCCGCCTTCAAACTTCCATTGTTTAGAACAGTGTATCAAGATTGGTGTATGTTGCTCAGGATTGAATTCTTTTGATCACTTGATTATCTTTTTAATAAAAAAAAAGTAACACAAATTGGGAGTGCTGATCCTGCAGAACTCATAGTAGGGCCGTATTTGACTCTCATGTAATTTTAGATCGATAAGTTGCTGAATTATTATTATTCCTTTTTTTAATTAAAAAACATTTTTTTACAATTTAAAGATCAAAATAATATATGAACATGGCAAGAGTGCCGTCTGCCAGAAAATAAGATTTGCTTTAATAAAATAAAAAATAAATAGTTCGTGTGTTTCCATTAGATTTCTTGTTTAAAAAAAAATAAAATTTGTTGTTTTACATTCGCTCAAGCAGAAAAAAATAAATGATCTTTTCATAACTAATGATTCTTGCGTTTTAGTTTACGTTTTTATAAATTCATATCATAAATTGTTTTAGAAATTTGTAAATTAATATTTTTAGGAAAACAAAATTAAAAAAAATAAAAATAAAAGTTTGAAAAGCTTCTTCGATAATTTAAAACATGGTCACAGAAGATGAAGAGATTTGTCCACCCAACGGTTCCGTTCATTACACCAAACCTTTGTTCCTAGAGAGGACAATATGTTGAAAATAGAGCCTTCGAATTTCTTGTAGTATCGGACAAATAGTTATGGAATGGTAAATATCGTCACGCTTATTTCTGTTACAATAATTGCAAAGGAGAGGTGGATCTCACCGATGCGGAATATAATTCAAGTTCACTATTTTAACCCTTTCTCTGAAAATGGTACCAATAACTCTTACAGAAAACCTATGATTGAAATAATTTGTCGCATAAGTATTTAAGGAGTGCCTTAGATTTCTATGAATTTCTCTCTTAGATGTTAAAGATATATATTTTCATCAACTTTTGCGATAACATTCAAAAGATATCTTGCCAGTTATGTATGTTAAACTCAGTCAGTTCTAGAAAATCATTTTGCAACCGGGCAAGTTGAGTCAATTCCTTAAATGGCTATGCTTTTGTTCGCAAAGGAACCTTCATGATATGTGTGTAAATTTTCGAACTTGGTTTACATATCACACTTTACATAAATCGGCGCATTTCCAGACACAACATGAATTGCATAGGTTGGAGTCGAACTAGGTAACTGAAATAATCTTTTGAAAAAATACATTGTATCAACTCAAATTCTTTAAAATAGGTGTGACCAAAAACTTCTAATGGTTCATTAGACAAGCAAGTGTTGATGGTTGCTTGGAAAACTCGGTGTTATGAGAAGAAAGTTTGTCACGTTGTGTTGAGAGCTACTTTAGCTTCTTTACTCTTATGCTGAACATGTTTATTGAAGCTACCGTTAGCAAACATCAACACTCCCGGATATTTCAATTACTGTGCTATTTCTTCTCTCTGAGTTTATTTTAAGGTCCTACATATTGCAGTACGTTTGGGACCTATTAATTTGCAGCTGGAGAGAAGATGGGTTATCCGCTAGCATAACTAAGTCATCCGCGTAAAGAAGTACTTTTATACGAATGTCAGAAAAACAAACTCCACCGGGTAAATGATTTGAAATATAATCAGTGTAGAGGGCAAACAAGATTGGGCTGAGGATACATCCTTGGGGAACACCTGCAGTCGTTTGAAACCAATTTGAAATCTTGGCCACATATTTAGAAATTTTCTAGATATACCAAATGAGCCCATTTTGTAAATGAGAGTTGCTGTATATCTTTTTGTTTAAAGCATACAACACGAAATCAATTGATTTTAGTTTTTTTTTTATAATATAATTATAGTGATCAATTAACGTTAATTTTCAGTCAATAACAACACCATGATCAGAAATATTGAATTCTCTATACAAACGTGACGAATTTAGCATAAGGTCATAATTTATTGTGTTAAGTGCTGTGTAAAAGCAATTGTCTTACATTTGTCAATATTTAAAAATCAAAATTGATTAAGATCTTCTTCTAACTCTTCACAATCCTTGATAGAGTTAATAATTCCATCAATTTTAACATCATCTACATACATGGATTAGTGATACAGAATTATTTAAAACAAAAGCCAAATCATTACTAAACAAAATAAAATAAACAGAAGTGGCCCAAGGTGACTCCCTTGAGGTACACTAGAATTAACTCAAATTGACGTGAAGGGTTGCTATTGAACATGACGGTAAAATATCTACCTGAAAAAATTAAAACAAACAGAAATGGAACAAGGTGACTCCCTTGAGGTATACCAGAATTAACCTAAATTGACATAAAGGGTTGCTATTGAACATGACAGACGGTAAAATATCTACCTTAAGATATGACCAAATCTTTATAACGAAACTGTCGTCAAGTACGATTTCCCTAATTTACTAAGAAGAATGTCGTGACTGAATTTGTCAAATCCCTAGCTAAAAAGTCTATGACAGTGTTTTTCTCGACAGCATCCAAACAAAAAGTATAAAATTGTAATCAATTAGTAATTATAGATTTATTGTCAAAAACCCGTGTTGATTTATATAATAACAGAAGAACAATTTAAAGAAATTATATCACCGACAAAGAATTCAAGCAATTTGGGAATTGCAGTCAATTTCGCTAAAGTCATAACTAAAAACATTGCACAAAAAGTTTGAAATGTCTTTTCTTTTTAGTAATTGTATGCGTATAATTTTGTGACTTACTGACTAAGGTTCGCTGTTACAATTTTTTCTCTTGACGAACAGTCGTTATTGAAGATCATCCCTTGTATACCAAAGTTTTTTTCACTGAACTAATCATCACAAAAAGAAGAAGGTCCCCTCTTTGCTACCCAAATATGTTGTGACAATTTGCTATAATCATGTTTTCCTTTAACAAGTGTGTTATCCACTTGATTGAGAAAAGACTGAAATATCACCCCGCATGTAATTTGATCGATTTCATCCTTAATTTATGTTATCCCTTTTATTTGCCTCTAATATGTGTATCAATATCACGTCATTTGTGTGTGAAATTAAAAGCAAAACCTTCACTCGATGAGGTACATTGTTCTCTTATGAGTGAATCACCCTGTATTTTGTGATTGAAAAATTCCTTCTAAATAATTTTGTTGTATTCTTGATCTCTCTAAGCGTTTTTTTTTATAAATTGTTTAATTGGTATGAACTTTCCGATGTTTGTTCAAGTGCGTGGGTGTTTCTTATTTGCAAAAGTTCACTAACACTTTGTGTCTACATTTTTGATTCAATTCGATTCCATATAGTACTCTTAATGGCCACTTGATGTCTTTTCAAACCTTTTTTTGACTTACAAGAGTACAAGTTCGAGTATACTGTTCAAAACCTCTCATTATATACTAATTTATTAATCTCCATTTTGTTTAATTAGCTGCTTTGGGTAGGGTAGCAGTCACATCCATGGGACCATAAAGGTGACGGATTTAAGTAACGTCATTGATATAAATAATTCTCTCTTATAGCCATTCTGACCAAAGAAGCACCAGCAGCATCAGAATTACCAGCACTAGAATTAGCAGCAACAGTCTTTTCAAGTGTTTCATGTCTAATTGCTGGCCATGATATTGCAATGTCTATATATGTAATACAAATAACGGGTTGGCGACCGGCTTCGACATCGGCATGGGCCGCGTCATGGCGCGGCGTTTATCTGATTTGAAAATTCTCACTTAAAAAAGACAAGTGCAACAGATAATTGTTAAAGTGTATCTCATGGATTCCATGACTACGTCGCGTCGCTCAAATACGACGACCACGAACTACGAACGAAGACGGACAACGACTTCGTCTTGGACGGGAATCAGCATCAGTTCATTAACAATCTCTTAAACAAGCCATTTTATTTTATCTATCTCGAATGGTTCTTGGATATTCGATTGCTTTATCTAGAAAATTTGTTCATAAAATAAAGATAAAGCGTTTTTCAATTTTCCATTTTAAGTACCATGGTATTGGGATTGGCGGCTGTGGTATGTGCGAGTATCTACGTATTCGAGTATAATGATGCGAGCCAGCCGGCCGGGCCGGCCGGTATTTTCCAATTCAAATCAAATTGCAAACGGTTTTGGTTTAGACTTTGGAGTTAATCCAAATGATGTTGTGTGTTGATGCTCTTTCGGTGCTAATTTGAGAAAAAGCATATTTTATTGAAAACATAAAATAAAACGAATAACTACAGTCAGCGACGCGATGGTTAGGAGGCATATGTTCGTACATAGGCGGAAACAGAGCTGTGCTGCTATTCTTCTTGTTGTTGTTGGTGCAGCCGTTTTGTTTTTTCTGAGAAGTTCCAATCTTATCGACTTCGGGCTTCGGCAGCCATCAAGAATAAGGCAGGCAGGTACTAATTTAAGAAATCTTATTCACACTTTTAGAATGCACGAAAGAGGCAATGTTCGTTCGTACATTCGCTTTTGTTTCGAAATGTTTTTATTTTTGACGAAGTTCTTCGATCGTGTTTCGTATGCTTGTGATGTGATATGTTGTTGTCATATACCATGCAATGCCCTGCCCAGCTTTGCCCTGCTTATACTTTAGTATGTTCATATCATGATGACGTTTATTTCAAACAGATCCGGATTCGAAATGCTTCAGGCCTTGTGGTGTTGCAGTGTTAAACGAGTACGAGTTGAACAACTTTGTTTGCAATAAAATTAACATCATTTGAGCTGAGTCTTAATTTGACCAATTTACTTATTTATTTATTTACACATCAATAAAAAGAACAAAGTTCTCTTATAGACTAATAGATTACAATTTTAAAGGTATCTCTTGTACAAATTCTAAAAAAGTCCAAACTAGTACAAACTGAATTTGCTTTTCTGATGCAACGAGAAATCGGTTCATTCCGACCATAGTTAGATCTATTAAATTGCTCGTAAAATTATAAGAGCCATCTAGTTTCATAAGATGGAACAACAATACCCCAATGAAGTTTATAATAGATAAACCTTGAAATATTTGTCTGGATTTTCTCGATTCTTACAATTATGGTAGTAAGGCACCCGTGGCATGATGGTTAGTGCGTTGGACTGCCATGCAAGGGGTCTAGGGTGCCTCACCCAACAAACTTCTCCATCCAGCTCGGTTCCTAGCTAGATGTCTCCAGTTTCGCGCTCCAAGTAGGGTGAGGTCACCTTCCACTTGTGCGCGCCACCTGATCCGCAGTCTTCCTCTACTGCGCTGTCCTGTAGGTGCGGATTCGAAGACTTCCAGGCCGGAGCATTGGTTTCCATGCGATATACGTGACCAAGCCATCTTAGTCGTTGAACTTTTACTCTTCTGGCTAAGTCTACGTCGCTATACAGCCCGTACAGCTCGTCGTTCCATCTTCTTCTACATACAAGACCGTAGATCACACGAAGAACTTTTCTCTCGAAGCGACCCAAGTTGCTTTACCACTCAATTGCTTTCTTAGTCCTTGACTACCTCAAAGTTACGTCTGTCGATTGTGACGTTTTAACCAAGACGTCGGTTTTGTAGGTCCTTTCTTGATGACATCATGTACTTTGTGTTGCTCTCATAAACCTTTAAACCCATTTTTGCCGCCTCTGCCTCAATACTCACAAAAGCCCCATTGACATCACGCTGAGTTCTTCCGATTATGTCAATGTCATCAGCATATGCCAGTAATTGGATAGACTTTTGAAAGATAGTGCCTCTAGTGTTGACGTGTGAGCTCTGCACTATTCTTTCAAGCACGATGTTAAAAAAATCGCATGACAGCGCATCACCTTGTCTAAAATCTTTTTTGACATCGAAAGGTTCTGTTAAGTTGTTTTCAACCTTTATGGAGCAGCGTGAATTCTCCATCTTCATCCTGCACAAACGGACGAGTTTGGCAGGGATGCCAAAACTAGACATGGCTCTATACAGCTCGTCCCTGTAGATGCTGTCATATGCGGCCTTGAAATCGATGAAAAGATGGTGGGTGTCGATTTGGTGTTCTTGAGTTTTTTCCAGGATCTGCCGTAATGTGAATATTTGATCGACTGTGGACTTTCCTGGTCTAAAACCACACTGATAAGGACCTATCAGGTTGTTGACGATGGGCTTTAGACGTTCACATATTACGACAGAGAAGATTTTATAGGCGATGTTAAGTAGATTTATTACTCTGCAGTTTAGAGGGTCTCCTTTTTTCAGGATCGGGCAAACAATACTGAGGTTCCAACTATCGGGCATACTTTCTTCCGACCATATCCTACAGATAAGTTGGTGCATGCTCCTAACCAACTTATCTCCAGCTGCTTTAAAGAGCTCGGCATTCAAGCCATCCGCTCCAGCGGCTATATTAGACTTCAACTGAGATATGGCAAACTTTACTTCGTCTAAGTCGGGAGGACAAGATTGTTGGCTTTCGTCGTCTATATTGAATGGATCATCCTGCCTGACAGCGGAATTCAGTTCTTCGTCGCCGTTATACAGTCTGCAGAAGTGGTCCTTCCATATCCTCAGCATTGACTGCGGTTCCACTATGATGTTTCCTGAGGGACACTAGATGGACCAATATTTGGTAAGACTTGAACTCTTGAACTTATAATGAAAACCCATTTCCAATACTTTGTGTAAAAAAATATGATGTTAAGATTATTATTGTAAATCCGTGTTGGAAATCGGATAAAAAATCTTTTAATTGAAAAGTGAGCTTGTTACAGAATAATTTATCAAATAACTTAGGAAGAGCAGATATTCTGCTGGTTGGTCTATAATTTGTAATTTATTGTTTAAATCCAGAATTGGTGTAATATAAGACAGTTTCCAACATTCTAAAAATTCACCTTTGTAAAGGTTGAAAATGGCTGTCAATGGAATAGCTATAGATTGAAAGCACTTTTAAGCAATGCAATTTGTGGGATCCCATCAGGGCCTGCATTTGTGTTGGTATCTAAATCTAATAAGGCTGATTCTAGTTCAGAAAACGTCAGAACCATTGACCCCATGTTAACGATAGCATAAACTGTTGGTATACAAACATTCGTTGGAGTGTTTGTGGAGTAAGCGGACTGAAAATAAACAGCAAATAGGTTACAAATTTCTTCAACATCACTCGTTGATTTATTCAACTATTTCAGCTTGTATAAAAAGTAAAAATAAATTAGGTGTGCGCAACAGTCCATGAAGAACCAGGGCCTAGTGACTAACAACTCTCATCTATTCCTGTGTGCGAGTAATGTTCTCAGGGATGGAAGGGACCTACAATTTATATGCCGAATCCGAACGGCTAATTTGAGAAAGCACTTTTTCATGTCAAGAATTACTCTTGGAGGATTTGTCAATTCCTCGCAAGAGGCAGTACCCATGAAAAAAGCTAGGTGGCACAGGCAGGGATTGAACCCAAGACCCCTTGCATTACAGTCGAACATACAGTTTGGATACCCACTGCTTTTGGGCTTTACATTAATGAACTTCCAAAAGTTTTCACTTTTTTATTTAATATTTGACTCAATACTGAACAAATAAGCCCGATTTAAAAATGTATGAAGCGTATCGAATTATTTTGAATAGACAAATGCTAAGACCTCAAATTTGGATCATGGCGATTAGTTTTAAGTAATTTAAAAGATTCACTTTTTATACTTTTGAGATTTATTTACTTATTTTAATTGTATTATTATTCCAAGCTTTATTCACTCATTAATACTTTAAAATTTACAATAATTTTATAATTACCATTTGATTGAATATATTTACATTACATTTAAACAAGTATGTGTACGTAAAATTAATTAAATTACAAGAAACAAATAATTCAATGAAGGTTTAAAACTAATTTAAATATATACATTATTTGACTTCTCCATCTTCTTCTATCTAGTGCTTCTCTCCAATAAAGTGGGCATATTTTTCGGATGTCATCCTTCCAGCGTTTATGTTGTCCACCTACGCTTCTTTTGCTTTCTAAGGGTATCCATTCGGTTACTAATTTTGTCCATCGATTATCAGGTGTACGTATTACATGTCCTGCCCATTCCCATTTGAGTTTCTTAAGCCTGTGTCTAACGTCTTCAAAATTAGTTTGACTTCTTATATTCTGATGGTTAATTTGCTGGGCAATATGAACGTTCAAAATAGCTCTCTCCATTGCTCTCTGACATGATTGGAGTTTCATTTCAGTGTTTTTCGTGACTTGCCAAGTTTGGCACCCATAGGTGAGGACTGGAATAACTGTTGAGTCAAACACATATTTCCTTGTTTTATTCGAAATATTCAATGTAAGAAGATGCTTAACGTTCCAGAACTGCCTCCAAGCGTTCGTCATTCGCTGCTCTATATCCTTTTTTTCTTTGTCTTTGAATGAGATAATCTGACCAAGGTATGTGTAGTCTTCAACGTATTCTAGTATATTGTTATTAAAACTAACTGGATCATAAGCACCATTTGTCATAATTTTAGTTTTCTGTTGATTTGTTGACAACCCAATATTTTCGCATTCCGAGCATAGTTCGTTTAGCATCGTTTGAAGTTCTTCACTGCTGTTTGCGATAATTATAATGTCATCGGCAAATCGGAGGTTTGAGAGACATTTGCCATTTATCTTTAATCCTTTGTCTTCCCAGTCTAGCTTTCTAAATACTCCTTCTAAGGCTGCGGAAAACAGTGCTGGTGAAATTGGATCTCCTTGCCTAACACCTCGCGATATTTTAAAATCTGATCCGATGCATTCCGTTTTTATGTGGGATGTGCTCCTGTCATACATTTTCTTTAGGATTCGAACTATTTTTTCGTCTACACCTTGATTGAGAAGCGCCTTCCAAATAAATCTTTGCTCTACTGTGTCAAAGGCTTTTGCAAAATCGATGAAGGCAAAGTATATTGTGATGTTATACTCTTTGCATTTTTCTATTATTTGATTAACGGTTTGTAGATGGTCTATTGTTGAAAAACCTGATCTAAAACCGGCTTGTTCACAAGGTTGATTTAAATTAAGAGTGGTTTTCATTCTCTCAAATAAACACTTCGCAAAACCTTGTATATCGATGATATTATGCTTATCGGGCGATAATTGTTGATATCGTCCCTGTTCCCTTTTTTATGTATGAGAATTATTTCCGATTTCGTCCATTGGTCTGGGACTTCCTCGGTGACCAAAACCTGATTGAAAATAGTAGTCAACCAGTTGGCCAGTGAAAAGTTGCCGAACTTTAGGTATTCAGCTAATATCCCATCGTTTCCTTTGCTTTTTTCATTCTTTAAACTATTTATTGCTCGCTCTATTTCACTTTTAAGAAATAGTGGAAAATCTTCTTCCTGGTTTTGTCGCTCTAGAAATATATCATCAGTGTCTACTATGCGTGTTTTGTATAGATCAATGTAGAAGTTTGTAGCTATTTGGTTAATATTCTTCCTTTCGTGAATTCTTTTATCATTATCCGCCATTGCTGTTATCCACTCTTTATAATCTTGGATTGCACACTTTGCCTTTTTTATTGATCTCGTTTCTTCGATTACTGTCTTTAAGAGGTTGTCATTGAATTTTTGGATGTCTTCTTGACAACGTTTTTTGATGTTCTTCCTTATATTTTTCAAATCTTGTTTTTCTTGGGCATTTCGATTGGTCTTTTTTCTAATACTATCACGAAGTGCTATCATATTTAGAGTTTCACTCGATAGTTTTTGCTGTTTTTCAGATACAGCAGTGAGAATATACCTGTCTGTATACTTATTTAGGAATATTTCCAAAATTTAAAATATTTTATCTATTCTAAGAGGGCAGCTATCATTGGTTTTGATCATTGAAACCAATCATTGAAATTTGTTGACAGTTTGGTTAAAATTGTTATTGAAATTTTCTTTCATTGAAAATTCCTATCATTGAAACAAAATTTCTTGATAATAATAAAAAATTCTAAGTTCAAGTTGATCATTGAAAGTTAAACCGACAGGTTTTGAGATTGCAAATAGAATGGTACGCTTTCAGTTTAACGATGATGTCCTGAAGTATGAAATCAGTTATTCATTGAAAATTAAAAAAAAAAATTAGTAATAGGTTAAATATTGTATTTTTTCTGTAAACAAATACAACAACTGATCAATTTCGCTTTGACACAAAACATTACAAATTTTAGTCTCTTAATCGTTTTTAAATCTTGAAACAGAATGTTCATTGATGAAAACCAATGATAGCTTTACCTGGAGAGCCACAGTTTATATACTTTTTGTTCACTTATAGAAAGGTCGAAAAAGATTATTGCATTCAAAAAACTCTTAATAGGGTCTCCAATCGAAAATGCGTATCTATCGGTATTGATGGATCTCTTCTCTCAAATCGTTCAAGCTCTTTAGCTATCGGAGGTGAAATAGTAAACCAGGAGCAAAATCCGTATGCCAATATTGGTTTTATATACCAAAAGATTTGTATTGTTGGGCGTTCCTTTTGTGTGCAGTACTTTCTTTAACTGCCATACGATGGCCTTTTCCATTTGCGTTTCGAAAGCAGGTTAAGCTACAGTTTTCTAGTATTTCTGTTTAAACCCCACTTTTTGTAATAGCCTAAAAGTAAGGGTAATTTTTGTTCTATTTTAAAAAGACCTTTCTGTGGTCGTACGTCACTGGCTACTATGATGATATCGTCTGCAATAACCGAATGGAAAATCATATAAATATATATTAAACAAAATAGGCCCCAATATTGATCCCTACGGAATACCTGATAATATTTGGAAAGAATCTGCTCAGTTTTGACAAATATTCAAATCAAGTGTTTATAAATTATCCCTTTGTGTCAAAGATTATCAAAAGCCTTTTCAATGTCTATGTTTAATGAAATCGTACGTCCTTAAGATCTCAGGTTTTGAATAATTGTATTGCAAAGTTAGTGGCTTTTTCAGTTAAATGTTCTTTTCTAAACCCAAATTGAGTTTGAGGAATAATGGTTTTATCGTCACAGAGAATATTGACTGGTTCAACTATTATTATTTCGAAGACCTTTCCAATGTTGGAAACCAAGGAAATAGGTCGAAAGTCTTTTAATTCTGTTGTAGATCTAGTTTTAGCTATTGGTAACAATTTTGCTCTTTTTAAAGCTGAAGGAAAGAAGCCATTGTTAATTCAATGAATAAACAGAGATGCCAGTATTTCATTGAGTAAATGGGAGCTTTTTCACAGGATAATGTTGGATATTCCGTCAATTTATTTTTTATTTTTCAAACCTATTCTGCAAATATGAACATGTTGGGGTGTTATGAACGGTGGAGTGGCTGAGTTATATGATGGCCTAGAAGGTGAAAAGGTAATGATTTCTGAATTATTTTCAGGTTAAGAAAATTCGGAAACTTTAAGAATGACGTCGTTGGTTAGGTTTAAGTTTTGAGAGAAAAAAAAACCTTGCCAAATTTACTCCAGAACTTGCTTTACACTTAAGTATCATTTAATTAATTGTCCAGCCGACTTCATAATTATTAATTCATTTTTATATTTTTGTACATAAGAGAAAATTGTATTTCAAAAGCCTCAATAAAGAATTGAAATTGTATTGAATTGATGAATTCTTTGTTAAATTAAAAACTACCTTTCGAACCGATCAATACAAACTAATTTGAATGATTTCAAGTTTGAAATTCATGGTGTTCCTCAAGGCTCTATTTAGTCTCCGATTTTCTTCCTTATCTCCATGAACGATCTCTTGTCTGTTACTACTAATCCATTGATAACAATACCCTCAGTTTCTCATATACTCGTTTCTAGATTCAAACCTTCTTCCTTCGGGTGTGGAACTTCAACAACAGTGTATAATAAGTTCATTGAATTTGGACCCATACATTGTCTAAACTCGAATCATTAATAGTGTTGAATTTAATGATTCAAGAACTCAATTAAGTCTCCTTCCGTTAAAGCTTAAAACAATTCAAATGTATATCTATGTACATGTGCAATAGATATCAACTCTTATGAAATGCTGACAACTTCGACAATACCAACAAAGTTGCTACGATGTTAGGGTTTCTTTAAAAACTTGAATTTAATTCGCATATTTGGGTAGGTGCCCTTAACCAAGTTTTTTTGACACAATATAAACAATTGTTTTGAAAATTATAGGCGATAAAACTATGACAACATACTAGGACATTCATATGGAAAGCTCCTCAGTTTAGTCTTGCTCTCAATTTCGGACGTACTGATATTCTTTTTTTTAACCGCACTTCAAGAATGCGAAATTTTTTTTTGCTTCCCATTTTGATATTTTAAACCTTTAGGCTAACGGTGTCTTCTCTTAAATCCTTGCATATTTTCACAGGGCTCAGATTTCTGTCTTTCTGTCTTCTAGCCCCGAGAGAAAATCGAAGATCGAATTGCATAGAAGCTTTCAGTTCTTTTAACAAAATTATGTTTTCGGGATTCAGGGGCGCCACCCTAACTTGCAACTTTTTGTTTCTTTTTCAGAGGCCCAACACCTTTTAAAATAAAGTTAATGTGAAATTTTAGCTTTATCTCAGCTTAGGACTGCTCTGTGATATTAGACATCAGGTTTTGGATAAAGTGTAGCTTTTTTAGTTCTTTAGGTGTTCATACTTATGTTCGTAGTTGTGGTTGATCATTTTTGAGAAGAAAGTAACTTGATCTGCTTTATTTTTTGTTGGCACTCGTTTTCACTCATATAGCCATTTGGGATGATTAAGGTTGTTCTATGAGTACCAAAACTGGGGCCATACTATGTAACTCGATTCTACTTTTAATTCTTTTCGAAACTACTTTCCGATTCTACTTTCTACGTATGAAAGTATAATCGGATGCCGGTTATAACAACTTGTTTTCGAAAAATGTTTTTTCTTTGAACGATTATCGAGTTGTTTGACAGTTCAGTTTTTGAGTTTACAAGAGGTTACCAAAACCAAACCATGTCAACCGAAGTTTTGACATCAATCGAAAGAGTCATGTGCCAGCTGATGATACATTTTGAAATAAATAAGGAAGAGAAACGAAAGTTCAAACTCAATTTTTGGCAAAAATCACGAATTCCCGGTTTAAGTGGGGTGTTAGATAGAACTCATATTCAACATTTTACTTACACTTTGACAAAAAAAAACCTCGCTCGAAAACACATTTGATGAAGAGTGATTATTTTCGATTTTGAATTCTACTTTCGAGTTACGTAGTTCCTTGTTGATTCGAAAGTTCATAAGATATAGTTTGCACTACTAGAAATATTCGATTCTCGTTGGTTCGAGAGTAGTCAAATAGATACATAGTACCAATATTTCGAATTCGGGCAATTTCATTGTAGAATCGAGTTACATAGTAGGACCTTTTGGTTATAGTTCCCGTGGCGTGATGGTTAGTGTTGCCTCTGCCGTCTAAAGTTTCTTTCACAGGGACTGCCGTTGCAAAAAATTGACAAATCCTCCAAAAGTAATTTTTGTTATGAAAAATGCTCTCTCAAATTAGCCGTTCGTATTCGGTATTAAAACTGTAGGTCCCTAAAATGACTCGAACACATGAATGGTTGCGAGTTGTAAGTTAGTAGGAAGTGTTTCTCTACGGACTGTAGGGTCATCTAATTGAAATTTATTTATTCATGCAATTCTTTGAAGCTTAGCTTTGGTCAACATCTTTCTTCCAACATTTGAATGACTTTTTTACGACTTTCTATACTTTTTCGACTTCTTCATTTTGCTGACACTTTTGGTTTTTCATTTTCTTGATTGCTTAAAAGTTCTGCTGGTTGTTCAAATGGATGAAATTTTATTGTTTATTAAATGCGGGAGTTTCTTGCTTGCCGCTTGGTCATTTATCAGCACCGATAATATCCGTAGAATCCTGAAACAAACGTAGGGCTTTCATGCATGGGTACCTCAGTAAGTGGAGCATGAGACAGAACAACCGCAGGTGTACTTCTGTCACTTCCCATGTTTCGGGGAACCAATGAACTCCCTCTTTGAAATCTTCACTCCTGAGACAGTCGTACTTAGATCAAACATAAATTCGAACAAACAGTGTTGTGGTCCATTTACACTAAATCCGACACTGTCTTAAAAAATATATCCACGCACCATACACAGAATGAGGACGTGTTACAATGTTAATAATACTATATACGATATAAAAATAAGCGTCCACTCTATTGTAATGTAAAAAAAGAAGTATAAAAATAAATATTTAAATAATACGATAAACGGTTTGCCCTCAATGGGCCATTGGGACAGTGGCACACTTTATTCCCCTATTATACCAATATCAACACCGACTGATGGTGTTGCACTTTGTGATTTTGTTGTTGTTCTTTCTACAAAGCTACTGTCACAGTTTATCACTTACATTCCAATTGTTGTTTTGGTCATTTAAACAAAAAAGAAACAATTGAGTAATTTATACACTACGAGTATTATGAGTGTAAAATGGAAAATGTTAATGCGTTATTTTTCCACTTTGATAGACATTATTTTGTGTAGAGTTCTGTGAAGTACCTATGACGAAATAGTTCAATGTCAATGTCGTATAAATTAACAACGTATAGGTAACAAAAATATTTGCTTCTGTCATCAAATTGTAATCATAATAATTATAATTATTATTGCTCACGAGAACTTAAAAAAAAAAAACAACAACATTCTAAACTCAATAAATCAAACTTTAGTTTATGGGTGAAGGTATATGATTTTAAATAGATTAGCTCACTCATAAATAAATTATTAATAATTTTTTCGATAGAGCGTTTTAAGGTTTTAAACTCGGGGTTGCTAGAAAAGTGGTGCTATGGAAATAAACTTAAATATTTATTAGCTAGCAAATTGGTTTCAAGTTGAGGCAACATTTTGAAATTAGACAAGTTGAAAGGTGTTTGAATTAAACTGTGAAACGTTAAAAATTCATGAATGGTCCTTAACTGCTGGATTAGTTTAACTCTTTTGGGGGTATTTAAAATATATTTCAGCCTCACCTAACGGTAAAATTCTAATTTGTATGTGTACTTTGGTATGTTTTCGTTGTACGTGCCGGATTCTATGTTCACGTTCAGTGTCATTTTTGTGAATGAAATCCACCTTCAACGAAAGTTTGCCTTATAAAAGCATTGCTAGTTTTAGTAAACTCTATAAAGTAAGCCCAATGTTAGACATTCTAAAACGAAATTTTAATCAAAACTTTTACTCCTCAAAAAACATTGCTATTGATGAAAGTGTGATCAAATTCAAAGGGTGCAACTTTCTAAAGCAGAATATGACAAAAAAGACAATCAAGCGGGGATATAAGGTTTGGATGAAGTTGTGGAGTCTGAATATTGTTTAGATTTCGAAATATACACCGGAAAAATAGGAAACATAGTTCAGATTGATATCGGCGGCAAGGTAGTTCGAAAATTTAAAATCAAAGAATAATAGAGTATTCTTTGATAATTATTTTAATAGCTGCGCCCTGCAGGTAGACTTACTGAAAGACAAATATATCATCGTTTGGAACTGTGAATTTGAATCGTAAATATCTGCCGAAATTGAAAGAAGACAAACATATAAAATGGATGAAGAGGACGATGAACTTTCTTAAGAGAGCCCGCATTTTGATATAACAATTATGTATATGATTTACAAGCTTTTTCGTTTATAAGACGATTCATGGTTCAATTATAGACCAAACTGAAGATGTTTGACGATGAAAAGTTTTATAAAAAAAAAAAATATTACCCATTAGAAAATCATTAAGTATAAAAATTCAAAACATAAAAAAGGGCTTCAAAAATGTGCGTATTTTCAAGATAATATTATTTCTCTTCATTCTCAAGATATCGAGATAAGAGCGCTACAAAAGTTTTTATAAAAAAAAACAAAAACGGTTTTGGATTTCAATGAAATTCCTTATTCCTGTGAAAGTACGTTCGATGACATTATGTATGGAACTCGATTTCTTTTGCATAGCCATCAAAAAGGAAATAGTCTCACGGCGGCGTTGAATCACACGACCGAGGTGGCTAAGCGAATGGACCATTTCTTAAGATAACACGTTCTCCAAACTTGGTTTCCAATCAATTGAATGTGACATTCGCTGTGTGGTTCGTGGCGCCGGCCGTTCTGTTGAAACCAAATGTCCTACAAGTCCATATCATCCAATTGGGGCCAAAAATATTAGGTTATCATTGAACGGTAGCGATCCCCATTTGCAGTAACGTACCAGTCTTGATTATCTCGGAAGAAGTACGGCCCAAAAGTCACACTAAACCGTAATTTTGTCGGGATAGAAAGATGATTCATGGAGTACGTGTGGATTGCTGTATGACCAATACCGCATGTTTTATTGACGAAGCCATTTAGCCAGAAATGAGAATGAATGAGAAATGATGAAAATCCGAATCATTTTCAATTTGTTGCTCAGCTCAATTCACGAACATACGACGCTTCTGGTGGTGAAGCGGCTTCAGTTCTTGCGTCAATTTAATCTTGTAAGGATGTAGGGCGATTTATTTTCATAAAATTCGCCATAACGAAGTCACAGAGATGCCCAACGCTTTAGAACGACGACGAACGTCTGAAGACTCAACGGCAGCAATATTATTGACAGTACGGGCACTTCTTTGTCTTTGTCTCACTTGCACAGGAACATTTTGTACTGTGCCTGTGAATTCAAATTTTCCCACTAGGTGCTCAATTGTTGATCTGCTAGGACGATTATGACGACCATAAATTGGATGTAGCACTTTTAACGTTGAGGCCACTGACTCCGTACAATTTTAATAATTTCGACTCGTTGTTGGGTCGTATATCTTTCCATCATGAAATGGCAAATCTTACTGAAGAAAAATGTCAAAAGAGTGACAATAAATATGGCGTAGTTTGTTCCTGTAGCTATACTTTTGTAGCGTCCCTGTTGAAAAACCCTGTACTTAAGTGGTAAAACGTAAAAGAAATTTTGAATTGTAATAACAATATTTTAGATATGATGAAAATAAGTTTTACTTTGATAATTTTTGTTTTCTGATTTATTTTATACCAAAACAGTTTTTATGTTTTAAAAATAAAGCTGTCTATTTGAATTTTCGATTTACATTTTAGGGACCTCGAAACGTCACCATTTTAAATCGATAAATCGGACTTATTGCAATAACTTCCCATGTGAAAAGTGCACTTAGTTTTAAACGTTGTCCCAACAAAAATTATGTATTTAGGAATCACAGAAATTCTTCTTTTCAAAACTGAGAAGAAAACTATTTAAAAAAAACGTAGATTCGTGACCGTAAAAAAAATCTGTTTTTTAAGAATAATTAAAGTTTTCGAGGTCTGCAAAAGTTTTCAAGTACAAACAAATCATTTAAACAGTCATAGCTATAGGCTCTGCTATCACTATGAGTGTAGAACTATACAACTTGATTTGGAGCACGGAACCATACGCTGGCTTAAAACTAATAAAAAAGTCCAAAATCAAATGAATCATCCATCTCCTAATACAAAAATTCAGCTGACATAAAATTGTGCAATTACTTAATAGATTTTTAATTTTCTTTTTGAAATTAACAATTTAACAATCAATTAAATACAACTTTAAACGTTTTGTCTATAAAAACTAACTAAGCTTTTTTTTCAACTTGGCGTCATTTTTATTTCAAACCTTCAATGATGATAATTTGTTGGCTTAACTTATTCTAAATTGTTTCTCACTCAAATCGTAACCACATATTTTACATACGAAATAAAATATAGCACTTCCCCATTTATTTAGATTTGTCAAACCGAAAACCCATCTGAAGGTCAAGATTGTGTCAAATTAAAGAACAATGCTCGAAGCTTAAATAAAGATTTGTCACAATCAAAACACCATGGATTAAATCCACAAAACTAGTTTTTGATTGTTTTAGAAATTAAATCAAATTCAAAACTTCTTAGATCACTTACAATCAATTTAACAATACCTTCACTTTTTAATTTAAAATCAAATTTATAGACATTTGTATCAATCAGGTTGTCGGTGGTTTTTGTTGTCCAATAAAATTATTATAAATAAAATTTGAACGAGTATGGTTCATATATTGGAATGTGAGTTAATTAATTAATGTGTTTGTTTTTTGGAATACATATGTTAATTTTTGTTTTAATTTATAAAATTTGATAACTTATGGTTGGCGTTTTTATAACCATCGTTTATTAGCTTCAAGTCAATTTGTTAAAATTTTTTAATTTATTGTGATTTTTGTCAAGAAACAATTAACTAAATTGGAGGGTTCGGGGTTTAGAAACAATTTACGGTCTTTTAAGGTCATTTAATTGTTTTTATTTCAAAGTTCTTTTGTGAACTTTTGATTTGTTTGATTAGGAAATACTTTTTAACCGATTTCAAATAAAACATAAACAATTGAAAATATTGATTTTAATTAGGTTATCTTATCTTAAATTGTAATCGAATATTTAAAGTCGATCTGTGCGCTGAACTTTTATTAGGGGCTTCTTTAGCAGATTAGCTTTCTTTTAAATACTTCAAATACGAATAAAACTTAATTATTCGAAAATGACTACTGGAATATTTTAGTGCTGGCGGTAATTATTATTTTTCCAATCGCAATGTGGTGAAATTATCTAACTTATATTAGCTGCTAAGAAGCATCTTAATGATGAGACAAATATTGCGTACGTGTCAAAAAGTCAATCTCAAGTAATTTGATCTTCATCGTTGGATGCAGTTTTTTCCAAGATATATTTCTGTTTGTGGATTGTGAATTGGATTGAAAGAAATAATTTGATAAGTCGATATCAGGCTGGTTTCCGGGCGGAAACTCTTACGAGCATTGCCAGGCGTTTTCTCGACAAAAAGAAGTCCCTATGCATTTTTTTTCGTCGATTTTAAAGCTGCTTTTGATACTTTTGATCACTTTTACATAAAACTAGCAGTTATTGTTTTTTCAACCAAATTTATTCGGATTTATCAACAACTTTATTAAACACGTCTGCAATGGTTTACAAGGCTGTATAGTGTATATTGAGTCCGCTGATGTTCGCTCTTTTTATCAATGATATTGAAAATAAATTACCAGGAGGCGTCAATAATGGCGATTTGTCTTTGAAGATTTTGCTCTATGCTGATGACTTGGTGGTGTTCTCTGATAACCCAGTGACATTGAAGCTTCAGATAAATAAACTTAAACAATATGGGATCTCAAAATCAACATTTTTAAATCTAAAATTATGATTTTTAAACCTCAAAACCGTTCAGATAATAAAGTACGAAATTGGACATTAGATGGTACTAATATTGAAGTTGTCAGTGAGTTTTCTTGGTATTACTATCACACATAACTTGAACATCAAAAATCATATTAAAGAGAAACTGGTAGTAGCCAAATCAGCTTAAACTCGATGTGATCACTTTTTTTTTTGTCAAGAAGATTCGTGGACCCTACATCCAAATTTAAGGTTTTTGAGGCTACCGTGAACAGTTGCTTCTGTTATGGGAATCAAGTGTATGGATACCAATTTCTAGAGAATATGGAAGTAATTCAAAAATACTTTCTTGATATAAGTTTGATATTCAAAATACTGACTGAAACTCTTGAGCTCAACTACAGGCCACTTAGAACTAACATAGATGCAATTTGTTCAATCAAACCAAAACGAAGATGTTTACCATTTCTTAGAAACTTGTCCTACTTTACAAGAAATCCGTAGACTTCATTTTTATAAAAGCATCTTTTCGTCGGAAGAATGTTTATGTGTTTTGAACGGGGAGTATGGTTGGAGATTGCTGGTACGCTATGTCTACCAAGCAAATAATTACATAAATTCTTATTTGAGTCTGTTTTGAAGTATCAACTTAAATAAAAAAAGAAAAAAGTTTTTTTTTTTGGCTATACTAAAAGCCCCAATATTCAATTTAACTAAACTTACTTACTTACTTACTTAAGATGGCGCTACAGTCCGGGGCGGACCTGGGCCTCAACCAACAAGCGTCTCCAGCCAGCTCGGTCCCTAGCTAGCTGTCTCCAGTTTCGCACGCCAAGTTGGTTGAGGTCCTCTCTCACCTGCGTGCGCCACCTGAGTCGCGGTCTTCCTCTACTGCGCCGTCCCTCGGGATTGGATTCGAAGACCTTCCGGGCTGGAGCGTTGATGTCCATCCGCTTTACATGACCTAGCCATCTAAGCCGTTGGACTTTAATTCTGCTAACTAGGTCAGTTCGTCGTTATATCTTCTCCTCCATTCTCCATCTATGCGTACGGGACCAAAAATCACCCGAAGAATTTTTCTCTCGAAGCATCCTAAGACGCTCTCATCTTTTTTTGACATGGTCCAGGCCTCAGCGCCATAAATGAGAACCGGGATGATGAGTGTCTTATAGATGGTGATTTAAGATGCTCGAGAGAGGACTTTACTTCTCAATTGCCTTCTAAGTCCAAAGAAGCAGCGATTTGCAAGAGTTATTCTTCGTTTGATTTCAGCGCTGGTGTCGTTGTCTGCATAAATAGCGGTGCCTAGGTAGACAAAGTCCTTAACTACCTCAAAGTTATAGCTGTCCATAGTGACGTTTTATCAAAGACGTCGTCGTTCAGTGTCCTTTTTTGATGACAGCATATATTTGGTCTTGCCCTCATTGACCATTAAACCCATCTTCTTCGCTTCCATCGCAATGCTCAAAAACGCTCCACTGACATCACGCTTTGATCTTCCAATCATGTCAATATCATCTGCGTATCCGAGTAATTGGATGGATTTTTGGAAGATTGTGCCTCTAGTGTTGACGGTTGAGTTTTGCACAATTCTTTCCAGAACGATGTTGAAGAAGTCGCATGACAGTGCATCGCCTTGTCTAAAACCTTTTTTGACATCAAATGCATCGGTAAGATGCTAAAAGTCCATATTTTCTGAAACATTTCCACTTCTTCGCCATCTTCGGTTTTTTGTTAAAAAAAATTAAGCTTAAATATTTTGAACAATCATTTAAAGTACCTAATTGTAAATTGTTTACTTTTTTCATTGTAACACACATTTATTGTTAACTATAACAAAACAACATTTAAAAAGTTGATCACATTTTTGTAATATTATTTATAAATGTTTTTTATTCTATATTCCATAATTGTATACTCTTTTTTTTTCAACGTAAATGCCTTGATAATATTCGGCAATCGGCTCTTATGCCATACTTGAATGTTTTGTGTATATAGTAAATTTGTATGTATCGAACAATAAGTATTTATGTAGCTATATTTCTGTTTCATGACTTTAACTTTGAGTTTGACTTAGATTTGAATAGATAAGTCTTCACAAAAAATGTTAGGAATTTGTTTATGCAAATAAGAAATCAATCTTCTAAAATTGTGTTTTTCCAATCAGTGTACCGAAAAGTACGGAGATTCGTTCTTTTGCCGGACTACGCGAATGTGGAATGCTTGACCAAACTCTTTTCTTCTTTTTCCCTCTATCTTTTTTATACTCGCATTGTGTCTTTGGCATAAAATTCCAAAAGCCCCTTATATGCAACTTACTTAAAGTATATATTCCTGTTTCGCGGTCTTCCTCTGCTGCGTCTTCCTGTGGACTAAATTCCAAAGCTTTTTGGGTCGGGAGCATTGGTTTCTATGCGCTCTACTTGACTTAGCCATCTCGGTGGTCGGGCTTTTATACTTCTGACTAAGTCTACGTCGCTTTACAGCTCATCGTTCCTTCTTCTCTTCCACTAACCTTCTATTCATACGAGACCGTAGAGCACGCAAAGAACTGTTCTTTCGAAACGATCCAAGATAATTGTATCGGCATTTTTCATAGCCTATGCTTCTGCACCGTAAGGTGGGGATTACAAGAGTCTTTTATAGCTCCACTTTGGAGATTCAAGAGAGGGCTTTTTACTTAATTGCTTTCTTAGCCCAAAGAAAAAGTGGTTAGCAAGAGTAATTCTGCATTCACAGCGGAACCCAAATAGACAAAGACTTTAACTACCTTATAGTTACATAGAATTCGGTGTTTTCAGGTCCTTCCTTGATGACAGCATGTACTTTGTTTTGCCCTTCCTTCCTCTGTCTCAATACTTACAAAAGGCCCATTGACAGCACGCTGAGTTCTACCGATTATGTTAATGCCATCAGCATATGAAAGTTATTGGCCAGACTTTTGAAAGTCTAGTTTTGACGTTGCCTTTTTTTAACGTCATAAGGTTCGGTTAAGTTGGGTTCAACCTTTAAAGAGTTGTGCGAATTATCCATAGTCATCTTGGACAAACGGACGAGTTTGGAAGAAATGACAAAACTTAACATGGCTCTATATAATTCGTCCCTGTACATCCTGTGATATGCGGTCTGGAAATCGATAAATATAGGGTGGGTGTCGACTTGGATGTTCTTGAGTTTTTTTTCCAGGATCTGCCGTAATGTGAATATTTGATCGACAATGGACTTCCCTAGTCAAAAGCTACACTATAAGGACCTATCAGGTTGGTGAAGAAAAGCGTTAGATGTTCACATATGAAGGTAGAGAAGAGTTTGATGAGGTATGAAGAGGTTGATTCTTCTGTAGTTGATACAGTTTAGAGGGTCTCGTTTTTTTCGGGCAAACAATAGTTAGGTTTCATTTTTCGAGCTTGCTTTTCTCCGACCACATTTTAAAGATCAGTTGAAAAGCTCGGCATTTAAGCCATCTGCCCCAGCGGCTTTGTTACAATTCAGCTAATATATGGCAATCTTTAATCCATCCACCTAAGTCAGCATTATTGCCTTTCGTTGTCTATATTGAATGGATCATTCTCCCTGACCGCAAAATTTGCTTAGTCGTCGCAGTTATATATTCCGCAGAAGTTGTCCTTCCATATTCTTAGCAATGGCTGCGGTTCTACTATGATGTTTCCACTTTCGTCTTTGAAGCCTTCGGTTCGAGGTTCTCATAAAACTTCTTTCGAACCTTGCTTTCCCGCTCTCTCTCTCCCTCTCTCTCTCTCTCTCTCTCTCTCCCTCTCTCTCTCCCTCTCTCTCTCTCTCTCTCTTGAAGTCAGTGTTAATATCTCCCCTTCAGCTAGTAGAACTCGTGAGCAGCTGTTGAAGCTGTTTGAAACCAAGCACATCACTTCAGATGCAGTTTCTTTGTTTGCATCTTAACAATGTTCCAACTAGTTATCGATACATTCGGAGAAGGTTTTGCCTTAAGCCTGGAAACCTGAAGTGCTACCTTGGTGTACAACGAGGTAATGGGAATTTTCGGACACCCCTGATGCTTTAAGAGTGTCTAGCGTTAATATGGTCAATCTGATTATCCCTTAGTACTGCTTAACGAGAAATTACTAAAGTAATGTTCAAAATGGTTTTTTGTTTATATTTGTATTGCTTTTGAGGGTTTGCTTACTTGTTTGTAAAAGCAAATAATTTAATTTATTATAAAATTAAAAAAAAGTATTGGTCTGAGATTACTGCATTGAGGGATCCCATAAAACAATGAACAAATATTTTGTCACTTTTGTAGGTTTTTTTTTATAAAAGTTTGAAGAAGAATTGACCAAATTTTGTATGATTTATGATGTTTGCTTGAGCATGATTTTCTTAAAAGTTTATTGCCTCTAACAAAATAAAAATAGATCACATAAGCTCCACAATGTCTCTCACTAGTCTAAGAATTTCATATTATGTTCGAAAAACTATTTTCGGAATGACGTAAAATGTTCATTCTCTTCGAACCATCTGCAGATTTCTCTGTTCCTGGAATTTTAATTTAAAAAAAAAAAACTTTTTAAGTGCTACTAAAAACAATCATGAAATTAAATCAGGTATTTTAAAATTCTGTATTATTCAAAAATCTTTTACCTTTCTATGTGTCTCATGAATCATTATTTTATCACTCATTGGAACTGGAAATAGAAAATTTAATTTTTGTTTTGTTATAATTCTTGTTGTATCTCCACGAATCGAAACTTAACAGATTTTGGTGATAGACAGCTCATATTTGATGGCACCATAAAACTCTGCATAAGTATAATAAGAACAAAACAAAAAAGATTTCTTTGATTCAAAACTTATTTTTAGACATTTATGATGAGTTTTCTGTATCTATGAATATTCTACGAGCTGATTCGACACCACGCTTGCATTTTTATATTAAAAAACGAAAAAGTAAGAACATGAAATCATATTTGAAAATCTCTAAAAAATTATGTTTCTTTATTTTTTAAAATGTTTTTTGGTTTTGAAAGAGGATAAAATAAAAAGTATATTGACATGCGACGATGAGGCATAAAAGAGTCAAATATGAACTCATAAAAATATATAATACACACTGTGTACAATGTACAGTCGTCACATAACTTAAATTACTACAATTAAAAGCTAGAAGAACATGACGTTCACAGCCTCCATCATCATATACGTCATTTATCAATTCAATGAAATTAAAACCATTATTATTTATGAAATATGAGTTGACGTTGGTTGATGACAGTAAATTGGGGTCGTGGGTACTTGCTTTTTAAAAAAATGTGGTAATTTGTATTCCCATACGGAAATAAGAAGCTTTAAAGATAAAACAGTTCATCTTTCTGGAATTAAGTATTTCTGCAATTCTGTAATCCCTGGTGTACCAAACTCTAAGGATATTGGTTCTGGGATCTTAGCAACTAATCTTATAAGATATTAGAATTTCGTCTTGTGGGATATTCGGAAAAAGATCAGTCGAGAATTGGTTAAAGAAAGTAATAGTATTGACCTTTTCTTGCGAATATCCCACATTAACTGTGTCAACAATTTTTGAGTATACAAATAATTTAAACATTGATAATAGTTTATTTCTACTCAATTCTCAAAACTAATTGACTTTTATGAACATCTTAAAATCTTGATGACATTCATTTTGCGAATATCCCACAAAACGGGGCTCTAATATCTCTAAAAACCTCCATACGCTCTACGTGACCCAGCCATCTTAGTCGTTGGACTTTTGCCCTTCTGGCTAAGTCTATGTTGCTGTACAGCCCGTACAGCTCGTAGTTCCATCTTCTCCTCCACACATATGCTAGTAATTGACAGACTTGTGAAAGAAAGTGCCTCTAGTGTTGACGTGTGAGCTCTGCACTATTCTTTCAAGCACGATGTTAAAAAAATTGCATGACATCGCATCACCTTAAAACTTTTTTTGACATCGAAAGATTTTGTTAAGTTATTTTCAAACTTTATGGAGCAGCGTGAATTCTCCATGGTCATCCTGCACAAACGGACTAGTTTGGCAGCGATGCCAAAACTAGATATAGCTCTATGCAGCTCGTCCCTGTAGTTGCTGTCATATGGGGCCTTGAAATCGATGAAAAGACGGTGTTCTTGTGTTTTTTCCAGGATCTGCCATAATGTGAATATTTGATCGACTGTGGACTTTCCTGGTCTAAAACCACACTGATAAGAATCTATCAGGTTGTTGACGATGGGCTTTAGACGTTCACATATTACGGCAGAAAAGGTTTTATAGGCGATGTTAAGTAGAGTGCAGTTTAGAGGGTCTTCCGACCATATCTTACAGATAAGTTGGTGCATGCTTCTAACCAACTTATCTCCAGCTGCTTTAAAGAGCTCGGCATTCAAGCCATCCGCTCCAGCGACTTTGTTAGACTTCAGCTTAGATATGCCAATCTTTACTTCGCCTAAGTCAGGAGGACGGGATTGTTGGCTTCTGTCGTCTATGTTGAATGGATCATCCTGCCTGAGAGCGGAACTCGGTTCGTCGCCGACGTTATACACTCTGCAGAAGTGGTCCTTCCATATCCTCACCATTGACTGCGATTCCACTATGATGTTTCCACTACCGTTTTTGCAGCCTTCGGTTCTAGGTTTATGGACTTGTGAATTTCGTTTCACCTGTTCATAAAACTTTCGAACTTCATTCTTGTTTTAAACCTCTGAACATCTGTTACCGCACGCTTCTCATGCCCTCTCTTTTTCCTTCTAAGAAGTCGGTGTTCACATTGCTTACTTTTTTCTATGACTGGCAGTTCCATTTACTTTTACTCTATTTAGATTTAGGCAAGCCTTTTTTATGTATATCTATATCACATATCAATCCCTTTAAATCTTTAAGGTCTTTTTTGCGAATATCCCAAATATCAGGAGCTTAAAATTATTATCAATACAACAAGATCCCACAAAAACCTTTGAGATCCTCGAAAATGTTTCATCATTTTGTAATCATTTCTGTTTAGCTTTACAGTTTTCATTGCTAACTCCCATTTTAGTTTTTTGTGTTGCGAATATCCCATATATGGAATTTAAGATATTTTAAAATACCTGGAATACCTTGAATAACTGACAATTGACAAAAATTGTCAGTATTTAAAACCAAAATCATATTTGTTTCATCAGACATTTTTGTTGACATACTTTAATAACGAATATCCCACAAACTTGTGAGGTATGTTCTTAAAATCCCTGAAATCAACTTTAATTTAATGGTCAACCAATCAAATAGGGAGTAATTACATCTTTGTTTTTCAGTAACTGTACGAATCTTCAGCTTTTAGCAAATTTCAAACCTACGTCTCAAATGAGATCTCTTAAGACCTTGAACAACTTTGACCACTGATAAAAATTCTGCATGGACTTAAAACCAATTGACTTGTCCTTATCAATTCGTTTTTAAATCTATAGATTGCACATAAAGTATTTATAAAGTTTCAATATCTTTAACGATTTTCTTTTATCAGTTTATGCGAATATCCCACCTTTGAATGAAGAGGTTTTTAAGACCTTGAAATTTTGAATAACTTTAACCATGTACATGTTCAAATTTGTTTATTTTCAGCTTATCATACTTAGACATCAATAATTTTGTTTAATCTTGGAGAAGAGATCAGTGTTTGGCGAATATCCCACATACATATCAAATGAGATCTCTAAAGACCTTGAATAGCTGACTATTGATTCAAATTCTGTATGAACTTAAAACCAATTGATTTCGCCTTATCAGTTCGAGGTTAAATTTCTAGATATTCATACAATTTCGACATCTTTGACAATCTTCTTTTATCAGTTTATGCGAATATCCCAACTACGAAGAGTTTATATAAATCCTGGGAATTGCAAATAACTTCAACCATTTACGTGTTCAAGTTTGATTATTTTCAGCTTATCATACTGAGACATCAATAATTTTGTTTAATCTTGGAGATATCATTCGTTTTTGGCAAATATCCCACATACGTACGTATAAAATGAGATCTCTAAAGACCTTGATCAACTTTGACCGTTGATTATAATTCTGTATGAACTTGAAACCATTTGATTTGTCCTTATCAATTCGTTTTTAAATTTATAGATAACACATGAAGTATTTATAAAGTTTCAATATCTTTGACGATTTTCTTTTATCAGTTCATGCGAATATCCCACCTTTGAATGAAGAGTTTTTTAAGACCTGGGAATTTTGAATAACTTCAACCATGTACATGTTCATATTTGTTTATTTTCAGCGTATCATACTGAGACATCAATACTTTTGTTTAATCCTGGAGATGCCATCAGTTTTTGGCGAATATCCCACATACATATAAAATGAGTTCTCTAAAGACCTTGAATAACTGACTATTGATTCAAATTCTGTATGAACTTAAAACCAATTGATTTCGCCTTATCAGTTCGAGGTTAAATTTAAAGATATTCATAAAATTTCGACATCTTTGACGATTTTCTTTTATCAGTTTATGCGAATATCCAAACTACATATGAAGAGTTTTTATAAATCATGGGAATTTTGAATAACTTCAACCATGTACATGTTCAAATTTGTTTATTTTCAGCTTATCATACTGAGGCATCAATAATTTTGTTTAATCCTGGAGATGCCATCATTTATTAGCAAATATCCCACATACTTATAAGATGAGATCTCTAAAGACCTTGAACAACTGATTAAAATTCTGCATGAACTTTAACATTTAGCAACATTAAATAATTCGATTTTAAATTTATAGATAACACATAAGGTTATAATGTTTCAACAACTTTGACGACTTTCTTTATCAGTTTATGCGAATATCCCACCTGGGAATTTCAAATAACTTAAACCGTTGACGTGTTCAAATTTGTTTATTTTCAGCTTATTATACTGAGACATCGATACTTTTGTTTAATCTTGGAGAAGTCATCAGTTTTTGGCGAATATCCCACATGCATATAAAATGAGATATCTAAAGACCTTGAATAACTGACTATTGATTCAAATTCTGCATGAACTTAAAACCAATTGATTTCGCCTTATCAGCTCGAGGTTAAATTTCTAGATATTCAGAAAATTTCGACATCTTTGACGATTTTCTTTTATCAGTTGATGCGAATATCCCAACTATGAAGAGTTTTTATAAATCCTGGGAATTTTGAATAACTTAAATCATTTACATGTTAAAATTTTGTATTGTCAGTCTTTCATACTGGGACATCAATAATTTTTCCAACCTTTGAAATGTCATCAGTTTTTGTCAAATATCCCACATAAATATAAAATGAGATCTCTAAAGACCTTGAATAAATGACTATTGATTAAAATTCTGCATGAACTTAAAACCAATTGATTTGGCCTTATCAGTTCGGGGTTAAATTTCTAGATATTCATAAAATTTCGACATCTTTGACGATTTTCTTTTATCAGTTTATGCGAATATCCCAACTATGAAGAGTTTTTATAAATCCTGAGAATTTTTAATAACTTCAACCATTTACATGTTCAAATTTCTTTATTTTCAGCCTATCATACTGAGGCATCAAAAATATTGTTTAATCCTGGAGATGCCATCAGTTTTTGGCGAATATCCCACATACATATAGATGAGATCTCTAAAGACCATGAACAACTTTGATCATTGATTTAATTGTTGTCTGTACCTAAAACCATTTTTTTTTTTGTTGAATATTGAAATTTTTGCGAACATCCCACATATGAAGAGTTTTTACAAATCCTGGGATTTTTGAATAGCTTAAACCATTTGCATATCAAAATTTGTTCATAGTCCGTTTATCATGATGAAGACAATAAATTTAATAACTTTTAAGATGCCATCCAATTTTGAGGAATATCCCACATATGAGTTCAAATATCCCGAATATTGCAATTTTCTTTGAATTGCATTGAAAAGACATTGATTTGGAATTCGGCTATTAGACCAATTTTTTGTTTTTGCAAAATCTATATCTTACCCTTACCAATCGTGCTCATTTTCTTACCTAATATCTGAAGTAACAAGTTATTCATCCAAAATCCACGTTTGGATATGTATAATTGGTTCTAGGGTAAACCTCTGCTCCAACTATCTAAAAACTAAACTAAACTAGAGACTAGATAAACAACTACATTATATATCTTTTAGCTCTTCGAAAAAGACTCGCCTGCAGCCTGTTCGTGATCTACAAGCTTATTCGATTTTATAATATTCTTTAGCAATTTAGTTTAATTAATTTATCTTTTATCTTTTGTGTCTTAGTTTTTTTTCTATTTTAATTTTTTTTTTAAACATTCGTGCCAAGAATAAATAATTGTACATGAGAGAGTGCTTCAAATTTAATTCATTCATTTTCTTTCTGTCCTTTTAGTAGTTGATTTAACATATGTATATGAATGTATCTACATATATGTGTGATATGTATATTGTATCTATAGTACCAGTGACATCATCTTACATTATATACTTTTTTTTTATTATACTATATGTGCATTTTGTAGGTATGTAGGTATTTGAACTTAAAAGAAAACAAGGGTAGTAAAAGATATGATCTCATTTTCCATTTTCTTCCTCGTACTTTCTACTTTAATTTTTTAATGTGGCATTGTCCCTGAACCTATCCCAATTTAACAAGTTTCCTTTTATTATTTTTGTACAATTTACACGATGAGTGGTGCCGCCAGCCAAAGTGAATCATGCGCAAGATTTTTTCCAACAACGTAACAAGAAAAATAAGGAACAAAAATAAGCACCAAAGAGAAGAAAGAAAGAGATAAAAAGCCAGTTCAACTTGCAATATTCCCTCTGATATCAAATACAACTAAATTGAACGGCGGCGGTAATGCAGGGGGAAAACAAGAAGGGTTCATTGCCCCGGGTTGGCTGTTGGCTTTTCGCTGTTGAAGCAACGTGAACGGTTAAAATACACGTTAATACACCAACCTCCTATATAACTACCTTACCTACATTACCTTACCAATGTTAAGTGAAGTGAAGTCGTCGGTCTTCGCGAAGTAGAAGAGTAACAGATGCAAGTTTTATTTGGCCGAGACGCGATGTTGTTTGTAACAAGACACAACAAATCTCCCAACACCGACTCTTTTCTTGGCTGTGGCTGACTGGGTGCTGTTTATAAAGCATCTCCCAGGTCTCCAAGTTCCATCGTCGCGTCGTCAGGTCCCAGGTTCCTAGATACCTACTTCTTGTTGGCTGCCAATGCATGCGTTACGTTTGCTGATGATGGTTGCTGATGATGGTTGCTATTTGCTGCTTAGAGAAAAGAGGGGTCAAACCATAAACGCAGCAGTGAAATGTAATGTAACAAAACTACAACAATAACAACTAAACAAAAATTATAGTTTTCTGCATGGTTGGTGTAGCACGCAATATCTATCTATAAATACAGTTGTGGTCATATAAATAAAGCATACAATTTTTATTTACAATACGTTTTTTTAGAGTTGCAGACCTCGAAAACTGAATCAATGACATTGGAAAATTTCGAACACTAAAATTTTTTGTATAAATTTATCCCATTATTTTTTTTAATGAGTTTTTAAGATTAACTTTTTTTTAATTTTCTTTTGAACAAAAGAATTTTAAGTCAATATTTTTCATTCTTGAATTGAAAACAAATTTTCTAGGTGTTTTTTTTTTTATAGTTTTTTTTATAAAAGATGTTTTCAATAAGATTTTTCAAAAAAAGTAACGTAACAATCCTTGGAATATAATTTAATACTAATACTTATTATATTATAAAGATTAAAGATTTGTATTTTTGTATGCAACGAATAATCTCAAAAAGGACTGGACCGATTTTAATAATTCTTTTGTCATTAGAAAGCTTCATTAATACTGAGTAACATAGGCTATATATATAAAATGTCTTTCATCGCATATTCTGCAAACTGTATTAATAATAAAGGGTGTCCCAAAATTAACGCAAGATTTGAATTTGCCGCCATTTGTGCAGTGAAGTGTTGGCAACCCTGAAAAAAAGCAATTTGACAGCTAACAGTATAGGGTTATTAGAAATCGAGCGTTATACGATAGAACAACGTGTCTTCATTATTAAAGAATATTTCAAAAATAGTGAAAGCTTGGCGGCTGCAGTTCGAAAATTTTTCAAGCAAAATCATCCTAAGCGATGAAGCACATTTTCATCTTGATGGCTTTGTCAATGGCCAAAATTGCCGCATTAGGGGTTCGGAGAACTCACATGTGACTGTCGTAAAACAAATGCATCCACAACGCGTGACTGTATGGTGTGGATTTTGGGCTGGAGGCATAATTGGGCCATATTTTTTTGAAAATGATGCTGGTCAAGCAGTGACTGTTACTGGTGCTCGATATCGCGACATGATTACAAAGTTCTTTCTGCCAAAATTGGATGATATTGATGTGTCCAATATGTGGTTTCAACAAGACGGTGCCACATGTCATACAGCCCGTGAAACAATTCAATTACTGCATGAGACATTTCCAGGTCGTATACTCTCTCGTTTCGGTGATCAAAATTGGCCTCCTAGATCGTGTGATTTAACACCATTAGACTTCTTTTTATGGGGTTATTTGAAATCACAAGTCTATGTCAACAAGCCCACAACCACCCGTGCATTAAAGGAGGAGATTCAACGCTGCATCAACGAAATTCAGCAACATTTATGCAGAATGGTCATGGAAAATTTCAACAAAAGAGTGTGCATGTGCATGCAAAGCCGTGGAGGCCATTTGTCCGATGTGTTATTCCATACATAACCCTATCCTATGTTCTTTACGAGCCAATAAAAATATAACTATTAAAAGACTAAAAACGGCGTTTTCTATTTAATTCAAATCTTGCGTTAATTTTGGGACACCCTTTAGTACAACAAATTGTTCGACAATATTATAGAATACAAGACTTTTGATCAACGAATTAAGAAAATATGTGATTGTAGCAACTATCATTACGGATCCCGTGACCGTTCAGCGCGCACATATTCCGCGGATCCATACTGATTTGCCCATATCTTTTAAAAGGTTACAGTTCCCTTTAAAAATATCCTTTGCTTTAAAAACAAATAAATCCCAGGGACAAACTTTTTCCATAGTTGGTATCGACTTAAGGAAAGTATGCTTTTCCCACGGGCAATTGTATGTGGCACTTTCTCGAGTAGGATCTCCTGAAAATCAATACGTTTTGTTGACACCTACACCTACAAATACCAACGTAGTGTACAGGGAGGCTTTAAGATAAGTCTACAATTTTTTTTTATAATTTAGTGATTTATGGTCGTTTTAATTAGCATGCTTATAACTTAAATATCTGTTTCTATTTATGTCTACCCGTGCGAAGCCGGGACGGGTCGCTAGTATTTAAATATATTTGTTTTCAATATGTGTTTTAGTTTCTAAGATATTTAAGTCAAAAACCAGTTTTAAACAATTTTTATAAATTTGTACCGATTTTGTATCAATTTTTACCAATTCTTGTGAAGTATTTTTGTTTTGTATACAATTGAATATTTTTCAAAAAATTTAACTTAACATTTAAAAACAATGGCCTAAAATAATAAAACGGTTTATTAAATGGTAAAGCCATTTTTTTTTAGCAATTATTAATCAGAAAATTTACCTAATTTTAAACGTTTTAACATCTAACTATCTCTTAACAATTTGTTAAAGTTAAAATCATAAAATCAATCATCGTTAACTTTTGCTAAATCCATATGACATCTGGAAATTTCAATTAATAGGTCCGTTTAAGCGTATTTGGTTTGTGTATTCTTACGAACTGTCACTTTTTAGACATGTTTGGATGCTTGTTTTTTTATAAAAGGCGATTATTTTGATGTTTTATCATTGTAGCTGTTTCGGCTTTCCCACTTCACTGTTAAAAAGTTACAAGAAAGTTAGAAAATTTAATTATCAAACAAGATAAAATGATGAAATGGAAAAAGAAGTCACCTCAAATAATTTAAACATTCAAACACCGTAACAAAGGGTGTTTTTTTAAGCATGTGTTTACCGAGAAGAAACAAAACGCATATAATTAATGTCTTTAAGCTCTGCTGTAAAGATAAGAGTTTGCCACTTGTTTAAAAATGATTATAAGAAGTGGCCACCGGCTGGCACGAATAAATTTCATCCGAGAGAGTCAATTTTTGAACATTTTTTGCAGCTATTAAGGCCGTACGTCAGCAATAACGCACTGAATATTCTCTTTCAAGGCGCCTATCGTCTTGGGCGTTTTTGCGTAGACAAGCGCCTTCATTTAACACCACACAAACTAATCGAGCGGTGTTAAATCGATCTTGGAGGCCACGGCAAAGACCTATTATGCGAGATAATGCGCTCTTTAAAGGTAATAAATGTACACGGTTTTCAAAGTTTTTTAGGAGTAAGTCTATTTATTATGAAATGGCAAAATAATAATGAGCTTAAATTAAGTGACATCTGTCAAAAAGACCAGCAAAAATATTGAAATATTAAAAACCACACATCTAAAAGAAAATTCTTTAGTTATCAATATACGAGTTTATTTTAACTAGCTGAACCCGTAACGTTGTTTTTTTTTTCTTGAAACCAAAATAATATGCTGAAGTTAAGTATTTTTGTATGTTTAATTAAAAAATAAGAACATTTCAATCGACATATTGGTTCATCACAATCTTTAACGATCATTCGATTCGTATGAGCACAAAACATATAACAACGCTGTTTCAGTTTCATACGTCATCTGTCAATTGTGTAAGATGCTATAATTTTTGCAAATGTCGTTAAATGTCAGATTTTACTTTGGAATTTTTGTGATATAAACACAACAACAGGAATGAATAAAATCACAATTTTTAACGATCATTCAATTTGTATGAGTGCAAAACATATAACAACGCTGTTTTATTTTCAAACGTCATCATTGCTTAAGATGCTATAATTTTGCAAATGTCGTCAAATGTCAAATTTTACTTTGGAATTTTGTGATATAAACACAACATCTACATACGAATCGCTATACTCTTGAAGATTTAATTGAGGAATAAATGACGGAGGTGACATCTCTTAAGGCTTATTCACATGAGACCGATCAATAATCTTCGAATTAATACAAAATTTAATTTTAAACAATATAAACCTAATTCGTGTGCAAATTGAACAAAAAAGAAGAAGCATAGCTTAAGTTTTTAAAGAAAAATTTAAGAAAAGAAATTATTCGTCGCGAATTGCTATCTGATTGTAACGAACTGTCAAACTCAGTTCACGTTCCACATACAATCCACATTTCAACGAATGAAATGTTTGCGCGCGTCTTAACCTAAAAAATCAGACTGGTCTTTGTTGTGTATTAGTAATGACAGATACAAACAAACAATGTGAAAGAAGTGTTTTAATGTACTAATATTCGTTGATCTTTGGTTGCTCTTATGTGAATAGTTCTTAAAGCATCTTTCACATGAGCTACGAACTGCGAACTGTGGATGTTCGCATATTTTGACATTTCTTTCACATGAGATTTATTTCTATTCGCAGACAGCGACGAATTGTCAATTTCAAAATAAGAGTGGTATAATTTTGAGGTTAATTTGAGCGCGAACAATTTATTTGTTGCAGTTTGGATGGTATGTGGCAGAGTTTGACAGTTCGTAGCAATCACACTGCAATTCGTTACTACCAAATTGTTTTTACAAAATTGTCTTTTTTTTAAGGCACAAAATGCAAATTTTATTATCCTTACATAAGTGTCAATTGGTTTCTTTTAATTTAAATGTGTTTTTGTTTGATATTGACTTTTTGAAATGTGTAAAATCACGTTTGTTCCACCATTCGTTGATTCGTTGTTCGCTCTCATGTGCAAGGCCCTTAAATACTTAACAAAACAACACCCACACAATTTTTAAAAGTCGTTTCTGCATATTCTGATGTTACCGTGTGTAAAACAAAACTAACTTGAAGTTTATGTTTCCACTTGTTCTTGAGATATTTTTGACCAAAAATAGGCCCTGAAACTTCAAGTAATGTTAACATTTTATCTCTCCCTTCATATTCCGAAATAATAAAAATGTTGGGGATTCACAACGCACTACAACAACTAAAATTAAGCGACGCAACGGACTATCGAGAAAGAGGGCCTTACAACTCTCGACCTTTCCTGTGTTCGAGTCATGGCCGAGATGGAGGCGACCTACAGTTTTAATGCCGAATCCGAACGGCTAATTTGAGAAAACACTTTTCATGACAAGAATTACTCTTGAACCCAAGACCTCTTGCATGACAGTCCTACGGACCAACCATCACGCCACGGGTTCTATTTACATTCTTATTAGTTATGAGCCTTTATTTTACTCTATATGAAGTTTTGATAAAACCTTTAACGTTTTCGAGTTAATTTATAGTCCTAATTTCAAACTTTAATTTTGACGATTTACATATGTTTAAAAATACTAGTTTTTAACGTTGTTTTTTATATTTTAAATATATTTCAAAAACTTGATATGATAGAATTGTAAAGGCAGCCGATTCGTTGCTTTTTCTGTTGAAAACCGTTTAAGCACAAATAGTTTAGAGTTATTTTCAGATTTTTGTAAGACGGGTGAAATCTAACAACTTATGAGCATTTTTCGAATAATCATATTATGAAATAATATACAGTTGTGTTCAGAAAAATAGTAGTGCTGGGCACACCTTAGTAGATTGTCAATTATTCAAAATAACGAAAATTCTTACAAAAAAATTAACATGTCACTTGCATCTAACGATCTTTCATTTTCATATTAGAGACTTTAAGCTTGAAGTTGTACTCTAATTTTCTTGGTGAACATACATTATTTCAAACTCTCTGAATATAAAGTGTTCATAAAAAAAGCAGTGCCTTTGATTTTATAATTAAAAAGTGTTACCAAAATATTCAAGACATCCTAAGCTGTTCAGCAAAAATGGTCAGTAACGCTTTAAAATGGCAAAATATACCGGAAAGAAGTGGCAGAAAAATTGTTCAGTTAGCAATACAGAACCCTTCCATAAGCTCCAGGGAAATAAGAAATGGACTTGAACTGTCTTCTAGCATTGTCACAATACAAAGACGTATTGGTTCCAAGGGTCGTCGAGAATATGTTAGAAGACTTCAAAATGCAGCAAACGATCCACGGTACACTATAAAATAGTGAAGAATGGTGGAGGAAAAATTCTTTGGCGTTAGGTACAAAAGTCTTAAGTGAAAAAATTGCATTTTGGGTTTTTGATTTGTTTGTTTCTTTCGATTTTTATTATCAACTTGAGTCTAGAATACCTGCTAAATATAGTATTAATTTTGTCTTTAGGCAATAAGATAGACAAGAATGTATTTCTTTTGACATTGACGTCTTAAGTTCATTGAGCCTACGCGACCAATATCTGACTTAGGACCTTTTTGCCTAACGCCGCCAAAGAATTATGATATGGGCTTGGTTTTCATATTATGGGTTCGGGCCTATTTATCCCATCGAGGGTATAATAGATGCAACCGATTCTCGAGAATGTTATGTTACTCTATACTGAAGAGGAAAAGCCCTTGGTTTGGGTATACCAACAAGACAAATGACCCAAAGCATACGTCAAAAAAGGCAAAATAATATATGTAACTATTTCAACTGAATATTGAAGATAAGGATTTTAGATTTGAAAAATTATTATTGGTTTTATTTTAAATAACTTTAAAAAGCTTCATATATTCTTTTTTCTAATTTTAAAAAGTAATATCTTCTAAGACCTGACGTGATACCATAGTCTTAAAGTCGGATTAAATTTAAGACCACCAAAACTCGTTTGAAAAGTGATCTTATCGACCAGTGTTATATTTTAAAAGACATTAACTATAAATACAAAAGAATTAAATTATTTTTAAAATTTACTTAAAACATTCACTTTCAATGACTACCTAATTTCTAACTAAAAAAATATCTTTAATTAAAGTGGCCCAATAAAAAAAACCTCAACTGTATAGTTCATACATACCTGCTTACCAAACATTTCCACGACTCTTACCTACTCTAGTGCAACTGCCACTGCAACAACAGCAAACAATCTTGAGTGCATTGTGTTGTCGGTCGTTGTTTTTCCTACTATCACCTGATCCAGTTAGAAAATACAAGTAGTTTTACAATGGCTGCGCGTTGCAGTCGTTGCGGCAGCCGCGGTGGCCGACATGCAGTCGGTATCAACATCGGCAGTGCTAGTGCCAGTGGGGCTGTTGAGCTCGAGATAGAGTCGACGTCGAGACGGAGACACCAGCTCAATTGATGTATCTATCAGCGAGTAGCGCGATTCCCAATTAGAGTAGATACATAGAAGAAGAAGAAAAAGGAGGAAAATTGTATAAGAATTTGGGAAACATGTTTAGATACATTGTATCTATGGTGTTGATATGTTTTGAGCGCAGATTTGTTGCGCGAGAGCTTTTGCTAATTCTCCATTACCACTATTTTGTCGGTCTCTTTTCTTTCATTCTTTCTTTCGCTCTGTTTGAGTATATAAAATAAACAAACAAACCTAATCATACATTTTTCACTCATTCACAAATTATTCACGGGTGGTTTTTCAGTTTCTCTTTAAGTTTGTTTCTGTTTTGCAGCCGCATGCGCTTTAATTTAACTTGAAGAGAGGAATGAAAGCTTTTTTTAAATAAAAATATGAGAATAATTGATAAGAAAGTTTAATATTTTCCCTTCCTTAATTGAGTATAAGAGAGAAATAAAAGTGCAACGTTGCGTTTTCGGCTTCGGCGGCGTCGACTTTCGGCATCCCCATTAAGCATTTGTATTTTGTTTTTGTATTTTAACAGTCACACACATCAAAAGCCAACCAACGTGTTTTCCAGGCACGTGATGGAAACATACAATGGATAAGATAAAAATGAAGACAGTATACACGTCAAGAAATAACGTGCTCTATTTGGCACATTTTCAAAAGCTTGCTGTACAAATTCTAAGAATTTAAATACCATTTATGTGCGAGAATAAAGGATTTTAGAATTTCGTTCTACATACTTCTTTTCTTTAGGGAATTCGCGACAAGGAAATTATAGATCTACAAAATAAAAACTACGATGATAAAATGGCGGAGGTATTTCTTAATTGCATTTTGGAGGTTTACATCTTCTTTTATAGGAATCAATTCCAATAAGCATGACCCCGTACCTTCAACATTGATAAAAAAACAAAAACTTCTGCAACTTCCAATAAAAAAAATGAGGAATGTTCAAAATTTAATACAAACTAAAAAAAAGTACGTATGCGCCTCAGTGTACCACATAGGGTTTTTAAAAGAATTGTGATTTGTTATATTTCGCGCATATTTTGACATTTTTTGATATTTATTTATTTGTATGTCAGCTGTACATCAAGTTAAACTTATAAACAAGATTTAAAACATTGATTTAAGATACAATTAACAAAAGAAATATTTACAAACATGTGAGACCAATATTAACAACAAATTAATTATACATTAAAAATGGACTAAAATTAAGAATTAAAGATTTCAGAACAAAAAAAAATCAAAGATATGTATGTTAATTAAAAGTTATCTGAATCACGACGCAATGAAAATTAAATTGAAAATGATTAATTTAGAAGTATGTTCAGTTCAAGTTTGAGAAATATTCAAAAAAATTGCTTGAAACTTTCTGTTTTCGATTCCAAACCTCATGTGACTGGGAAAGTTATTCCACAGTCTAACAGCATGAACGAAAAATTGCCTGCGCGATATCAAACGCGTAAAGGTGGACGAGAGCAATAAAATCGAACGGCTAGAAACACACAAATTAAGTCAGTCACATAGATAACTTGGAGTCTTCTTAACAATCAATTTGAAGAGTAAAATACAACAACGATATTTGAATAAAGCTACCAGATCGCAATTTAAAAGCTGACGAGCTTTGAAAGAGTCATGATTGAACCTACGTAGGTTAAAAACAAACCGAGCTATTGCATTAAATGACCTTTAGTTTGTGAACTGATTGAGAATCAAGATCAGCAAACAGCTCATACCCGTATGTTATTATAGGCAGGACAAGTGCTTTTACCAGCTTTAATTTAATATGGGTAGGTAGTACGAATTTAGTAACAGATAGTCCTCTAAGTGAAGCATAGATCTTTGACACAACTGTATCGACATAACTATTCCAAGTTAACCTGTTGTTTAAGACCAAACCTAAGTTTCCAACTTTGGCAACATATTCAATAATACAATTATTCAACATAACGGAAGGGAAATTATCTGGGTTTGGTTTGTTTATTGAAATTGGAAGAGCTTTCCTGTAAATCAATGTTTATTTTAGATATTGCATCCTTAAGCATCATCTCAGGAGAACTAATATATAATTGGATATAACAGAGGGCAGATCATTAATGAACAATGAAAACAGTAAAGGTCCAAGGATTGATCCTTGGGGAACACCATTATTAACATGGAGGAACGAGGACATTCTACCGTTACAAGACAAGGCTTGCATACGATTGGTCAAATATGAGTAAATAAGTTTTTAGTTGTGTCAGAGAAGCTAAATAGGGTGGTCAAATGGCTTTGAAAAGTCAATTAAGGTTATCACAGTTGTAAATTTATTGTCTTAAGCATGTCTTACCTCATCAGATACGTTGAGTAAAGCTGAAACACAACTATGTCCAGACCGAAATCCAGATTGCAAATGATTAAATAATTGCTTGTCTTTAATATAATATTATATCTGGTAACTTATCAGACTTTCAAAAACTTTAGATAGAAAAGATAGGATAGCTATCGGTCTATTCCTTCTTCTTTCCTTCTTACCAAAAAGTGGTTAGTAGTATCATTCTCTGCACGTCTAGAAGACATTTCACAGAATTGGGTTTATGAAGTAGAGAATTTAATATTCAAACGTTCCAAATCAATATTATCATCACAAGATTGAACATCTTCTCTCAAAGCAATATTCTTAACTTCCTTCCAAAAAAACTTTGACGACCGATTTGAGTTAAACTTGTTATAAAATTTGTATTTCGCAGTTACAGAATTACGTAATTGTGTGAAGTTTGAGGACCATTTCTAGACAACCAAAACGTCTCCAACGTGGGTATGAGACATCTCTAGCCTTGATACCATTAAGTATATCCGCAGACAGCCAAGGACAACTTCGAGATTTTATATGACACGTTTTTAATGTAACATTATCAAAAGGATCTTTAATCACTGATGTAAAGTATTCAATTTGATAGGTTACGTTAGATGTGATGTAAATTGAATGAAAATCCATCGACATACATTCGTTAAACAAGTTTTCAACATTAATATTACGAAAATCATGATACTGAAAAGAGTGCTGGGATTTGTATCTAAATTTAAGTCAAGCGTTGAAAATATAAGGTCATGATATGAAAACACAGGGATGGATAATTGACTAAAACATTTAACAACATTTTCATCACTAGTAAGGAAAACATCAATTAGCGATGGGAATTAGGGAAGAAGTGGGTTGGTTCAGTATTATTAATGCAGCAGAGTCCTAGGGATGTTTTAAAACAATTTGATGAAGGTTAAAAAAGATTAATATTTAAATCACCACAAAAGAAGAGGTTTGGTACGCCAGAACACATTTCTTCAATAGTGCGAGTGTTGGGAAAATATAGACGTATTTAAATAAAAGGAGATGTCGTCAATTATTGGTCTTAAAGTTTGGGTAAAGCATTATTATTTGCATATTCTTGGTGTACGGCTGAAAATAGAATCTCTTTATTCAACAGTAGCACCCAAATTCAGCTCAAGGGTAAGCTGATTTTCATGCATGGAAGTGGGATTGTTAAATGTAGGAAAAAAAAATAGTCTTCAAATTTGTGCTTAAGCTTCGTCCTCGTCTTAAATTGTTTGTTTTAGTGTAGTTTTAGTTTTATTTCATCAATCAGATTACAATCTTATAGACTAGATACTTACACAAAATATAACATAATTGTTGGTTGAAATATACTAATATAAATAAATAAATATTACTATTAATTATTTTTTTAATTTATAATTTACAATTAATAAATACAATTTAATGATAAAAAAAAGATTAAGTCTAAAAAATTTTTAGGAAGTTACAGTTTAAATATTATTTTAAACATATTTTTTAAATGATTCTCTCGAAACATCAAGATTAAAATCAATCCTATTGGAAATTAAATTGACTTCTCTTTTCGTCGAGGAGGACAATTGATTTGAAATGTTACGATGTCTCTTGCAAACATTACTGAAAAATAAGCCCTGGGATCATAAAGAGATTGCATACCAAATAATAAACATCGAGTATAATAAGAAGGCCTTACAATCCTCCAGTTTAGCTTATAAAATGCATACCTTGTAAAATGCTTCTGAACTTTTTCAATTCTGTCTATTGAATTATTGTAATAAGGGTTCGAAATAATGCTACAGTATTCAAGAACTGACCTTACCAGTGAATTGTACAACGATTTTAAGGTATATGAATCTTAGAATTCCTTGGTGTTTCTTTTTAAGAAACCAATCATTTGATTTGCTCTGTTTATGATATAATCATAGAGCGGTAAGAAGAAAAGTTTTGTATCTAAGATTACTCCTAGATCCTTCGTTCTTGTTACACGCTCTAAATTTGCATGGTGGATAGTATAATCAAACACTATGGGATTCGAATTTTAGAAACACGACAAGACTTGGCATTTAGAAGCATTTAACAGTAGGTTATTTAGCTTGCACCATTATCACATCTTTAACAGATCTTCAAAAAGAAGAACACAGTCGGCTTGACAAGAAATCTTACGGGAAAGTTTGAGATCATCCGCGAAAAGAAGGCAGTTTGAATTATGAAACATATCAGGTATATCATTTACAAAAAACAAAAATAATAATGGACCCAAATGGCTTCCTTGTGGAACACCAGATGGGACCGAGATATAGTTCGAGAACGAGCTATCAACTTTTACTATTTGAATTCTACCAGCTAAATATGATTCAAGCCAATTTGGTATAGGGAAGAGTGAATACCTAGAGAAGTTAGTTTGTTTATTAAGATTTGATGGTTAACTCTGTCAAATGCCGGTTCAAAATCTGTAAAAATAACATCTGTTTGCAACCCTTTTTCAGCAGTTTTCCACATGTAAGTTGCATTTTTTTTAATTTAATTTTTCATTCGACGTTATTACTTCAAGGATAACAGCAAACCGCCGAATTTTGGATAACTAACTCCAGGGATTTCTGAAGTCTTGGTTGGATTTGTAAAAAATCTTCTGGCGGTGTTGCCGTCATTACTAGTCCCAGTACCTTGTTTTACAAGATCGGCAATGATGCCCAGTTTCACAACCTCCAAACTCCTGCTGAATTTTCTTCTTCTGAGTATCTCTAATATGGCAGGTCTCATTGTTGGTTCTCTGTGCTTTAAATGGCAAATTGTAGGCAACATGGAGGATACACTCCATACATTTTTTCCGAGCGTGAAGACTAGACATTCCCATTTTTAAAGCTTCCCTGTTTATACTTTGGTTCTTATATTTATCAGATTATTCAGTCCAGAAGTTATAGTTTCAAATATAAAACATGAAGAAGCCAGATTGGGCTTTCTTCCCGTCCTGTCCTACTTTTACTTTTTAAAAATAAAAAATCCTTTTCCTTATTTTGTATTAAGCTCTATCATACAATTCAAAATATCATACAAATATTTTATTTTTCGTGTTTTGAGTTCAAAGTTGAAAAATTTTCCAAGCAGTGATTTTGCAAAAATCAATATTCTCAGACCAAGGTCAATGTACTAGTTTTGTTTTTGGTTTTAAAATAAAGTTTGACATTTTTTTTTTAAATAATGGGCTTAACCAGTTCTTTCTGACAATACCAAAGAAATCAAACTTTTTGGTAAAAACCACCGTCAAAACGGAGTTTTTTGAATCTGTACGTATCTGCAGCTGATTTTTGTCAGTGCTTTAACGTGAATGTATGGAGCATATGCTGGCATACTTACTTTCGTGGTATCATTTGACGCTTTTTTAAATCCAAAAGTTTAAAGAAACGCATTTTTCCTAGTACTTCAGACTTCTTATATAAGGTATATTTTATAAATAATTGATATAAATATATTTTTTTTATAATCGAAAATAGACCAATTAAATTTTTTAAGAAGCTAGAGAATTTATCTAAAGGAACTTCGGGAAAAAACATCTCAAAATCTGTTAAAAATACGATTTGAGTAAAATTGTTTTTCAACTTTGAGGGATTGTAAATTAGAATATACAATACACATATATGTATGTTAAAAAATATTTTTAATTATTTTTTCAGACTTCTTATATAAGGTATATTTTATAAATAATTGATATAAATATATTTTTTTTATAATCGAAAATAGACCAATTAAATTTTTTAAGAAGCTAGAGAATTTATCTAAAGGAACTTCGGGAAAAAACATCTCAAAATCTGTTAAAAATACGATTTGAGTAAAATTGTTTTTCAACTTTGAGGGATTGTAAATTAGAATATACAATACACATATATGTATGTTAAAAAATATTTTTAAATCATACGCTCCGGTTATCTAAGAGTACTTAAACTTTAAATACATTGACAAAAAAAAAACAATTAAAGATTTATAAGTTTAAGCCTTTACTGAAGAATTTCGAACCTATTGGACCATAGATAGACGCCAAGACAGAAGCAAAGTAGAAGATACACTTTGCTTCTGTATTCGCGTAATTGTACTCTTTCTATTCTGTTTTTTTAACTGAATAATGAAAGGTCCATATTATGCAACCATAATATTCCAGTATAAGCCTTAAGGATGGTTCTTATTGGCTTTTTTTTTATAAATTATGTAGTCATAATTGTCTGTAAGAGTTAATTTTAAGTGAAGAATAATAATAACAATGTCAGAGAAAGAAAAGAGCTTAGTCAAGTAAGAGGAGCTTAATTCATATTTGAAAGTCAAAGTATTTGTTTTATTTCTTTGCTTGTAAAAAATATTGCCTTAAATTTATCTACATATATCTTATATACATATATTACACCATTCGTGAAAACTACTAAGATCATATTCTGTAGACGTTAGCAATTGTCATTAGAGTTGCATATTTTAAATTCTTGATGTCATCAGCGTAAATTAAAGCCGACGAGTGTTTCAAAATCGAAGGTAAATCGTTTATTTATGAAATAAACAGTAAAGGTCCTACGTGGCTTTCTTGTGGTACACCAGAGTTTGTGTAAAATTGTGATGGCTTCACAATTTAAATGAAACCCACATAAAAAAATGTATGAATACCTAGGGACTTCAGTTTTTTAGATAATATCTTAAGGTATAATTTGCCTTACAGAAGTCTTCCATTTACTTAAACCTATCTAGGCAAAAAAGAGAGGTACAATGAATAAGGTTGCTAACTGTTGACTTATTTTCAACAAAGCTATGTTCACTCTGACAAATTATAGATTCACAAATAAATGATAAGAATTTACAAATAATGGACTCAATTTCCTGACGAATAACGGAGAGTCTTATAATGGGACTACAGTTTCGTATTTCATTTCACTGCCGTTTTTATGGACTGGTGTTGTGTGAGAACTATTCCAAAGTTCTGGATAGATTAAAGTTCTGAAAAGGGTAGGATAAATAGGAGACGCTTACTTAAGGTGGCTACACAGTCCTTGAGACTCACCCAACAAACTTCTGCATCTAGCTCGGTCCCTAGCTAGATTTCTCCAGTTGCGAACTTCATGTTGGTTGAGGGCACTTTCCACTCTCTGGGTTGGCGAATTGGTTTTCATGCGCTCTAGGTGACCCAGCCATCTCAGGCGTTGGTTGGACTTTTATACTTCTTCGTTTCATCATATCCTTAACTCACCTTCAATAAATACGGGACGGTAAATCGAGCGAAGAATTTTGCTCTTAAAACGACCCAAGACGCTCTCAACCTCTTGTGGCATAGTCCATTCTTCTGCACCGTGTAGCGACTTATATCGGGACACTTTAGTTGCTCGAGAAAAAGCTTTACAACTCAATTGCTTTCTTAACCCAAAGTAACAGTGGTTAGCAAAAGTCATTCTTCGTGTGATCTCAGCGTTTCTGTTGTTTTTCTACATTCGTATAGGGGCCTAGGTAGACAAAGTCATTTAATACCTAAAAGTTACATCTGTCGATGGTGACGTTTTGAGCGAGGCGTCGCACAGTGTGACATTTCGCTTATTTAGCGGGATTAAATTAATAACGCTCAGAAATGCATGTTTTTGTAAATTTTTTTTTTAATTTTATTATAATTGTTTATAGGAAAGAATTTGATAAGAAACATATCTAGACAATTTTCAACAAAAAAACAGCATCAAAAACCAAACATTTCACGTTTTTTACTCGTTTGGTATGTCTAGCAATTGGAGAACTTCTGGTTCAATTAAACTTTTCTTTTTTTGGAATGCATCTTATGCTTGCCAGAAATGGATCCGATGATACTAACAACCTGTTTAGAAGGTCTGTATTTGTGTCAACACGCGAAGTTTTTCTGGTGAAAAGTTCTCTATATTTTTCTATTATCCTTATTCCTGGCTTTTTGAGCTTCCTCCGAAAGTTGTCCGATTGGAAGAATACAAGTCGCAATTATTTGTTTTCCATGAAATAAGAACCTGTGCACACTAACTGGCATATATTACCAGCCATACTTTTTTTGATAAAGTTCCCTTGTTTCCGTTGCAAATCTCTCGAAGGCATTTAATTCAATTGGAAACCCTGACCCAAGAGCTTCTAAGATGATATAAAACTTTTTGATCATATCTATGTCTATTCCTGTAATTTCGACAGTTTTCACTTCATCTCTGAAGAATCGTCTAGACGTGTTCCCATCATTCGTATTGCCTGACTGTTGAGTTGGCATATCGACCAATAGACCAGTTTCACTTCTGAATCTTTCTTGAATAAGTTTTTTTCTAGCTTTTACTTTTTCTTTAGCAGCCTGGTCTCTTACTTGCCAAATTTTCACATCCAGTCTGTACACAATGTGAAGTACACATTCAATAAATCGAATCCAAGAGTGAAGGGGACTTAATCCGATTGACATTGCTTGTTGGTCTAGAGACTTCCTCGAAATATTGGCTGGGTTGTTCATTTCGGAAGGTTTTGCAGCTCAAATATAACAGGTTTGAGATGAAGACGTTACTGATGACAAAGCAGTACATATTTTGCCGTCAATCATAGTAAGCAAGAAAACTGGTTTGACTAAGATATGAAAACTGTCTTGATTTATCTCAATAGGCAATATGGTGTTTATTTGATGTTGAATTGAATCTACTTCACGTTTGATCAATTCGGTCGATTCTTTTGCAAAACTTAATTTAATAGGCCTGCAATACCTTGTTGTACCAAGGTACTATTTTGGTTTCTTCCTTCAAAAAAAACATTTGAATGGGCACCATAGATACACTGAACAGATTTTCATCGAAATGATCGCCTGATGAAAATTTTTGCTTGTATGACTTTTGCTGAGCACCATCACAACCCCATTTAATTATCAGGGATATTTCTTTTAAACCTATTTTAAAATCATCAATAGAATTTAACACGTCTTTTTGAGCTAAACATATACGCTAAACACTATGATTTAGTAAACTTTGTAAGCCACATTCAGCAGAAGATTCGCTTACAGATTTGCTATCGGGGTAGCACTTTGTTTTAGCCTCTTTAATTTTGTGATAAGAGGGTAATAAATGTGGAACAGTTTTATTTATTTTCTGGCGTATTATTTCATATTGGTGAGTAGATAGCTGTGAGTCTGTCATCATTGCTAACGCTTCATCTGCAGACATTGAAATACAGCCAGAAGTAGTAGTTTCCAGTGCTTTTCTTACAATTGAACCTTATTAACGATTAAAAATGGTAATACAAATTTACATAAATTTAATAACAAACAAACCTCTTTTTGGGGAACATGTTGACAATTGCTTTATTGCGATAGCAGTATTTCTTTTTCCTGCTCTTCTAAGGTTTAGTTCATTCGCAATTGAAATTTCTGTGGAGCTAAACGAATCTAATAGGTTTGGTACTTTTCTCTTCTTGCTTCTTTCACAGCATTCATCAAAGCTTTTTCTTGGTCTTCCTACCTTGTTTTCCCGAGATGAAGAAGGAATTTCATCTAAAACTGTTTGTGGGAGTATAAGGGTTTCATTCAACCACGAACAATTAGTACTTTCCAAGCGATCCCGATGGCGACCACTTTTGGCCATCCTTTCGTCAAACCTCAAGCATAAGTTTTTTAAAGTAGTCTTTATTGACTTGATTGCGTCCTCAGAAAACATATTATTACTAAAGAAGCTCATAAAAAAAGAAAATACTGCATCAAAGCGCTTAATTTTGACCTTAGAAATCCAAACATCATAAATTTGTTTCTTCGTAATTTTGGTACCCATCTTAAAAAAATTAAAAATTTAGTATGGGTGTCGCACTTGTGCGCAAAAAGTCAAAACACTTTTTAGTAACCAACATACATGGCTTTACAACAAATAGGGTTTTCAACTTGAATAACACTGAACAACTGTACTTTCGCTCTAATGAATGCATAAAACGCACAAAAATTACCAATAATTTTTGTTTCCTCTCTTCTCAATTTAATAAAAAGATCCCAATATCCAAAATAAACTTACTTTTTTATTTATTAGAAGTATATTAATTATTTAAAAATAAAACTTTCAATTAAAATCACGCGTACCACTTGCAACCAAATATGAAACACTTGCTCTCACATCATACCTTGTAATGAATAATTGAACACAAATTGAACTTTGAGATCAATTTTTTTTGTTGGACATTATTCTACAAAAAAAATTGGTCACAGTTATTAAGTGGGAGGTATTAGCTGCAAAAAAAACGGTTTTTGTTTACATTTGTGCAAGTCTTTTTTGCCATTAAATCCCGCTAAATAGCGAAATTGTCACACCGTGCGTCGGTGTATCTGTTATCTTTCTTGATGATGACAGCATGCTCTTTGTTTTACCCCTATTAACCCATTTTTGCTTCCTGCAACCAATGCTTACAAAAGCCACATTGACATCACAGACTTTTGGACAGACTTTTGGAAAATAGTGCCTCTTGAGCTCTGCAAGCGCATAACCTTGCCTTAAGTGTTTTTGACATCAAAAGATTCGGTAAAGCTATTTCTAACTTATCGAATAATGGCGAATTATCCATACTCACTTTATACAAAGGTACGAGTTTGTCATTTTTAATGCTATATTAAGGAGGCTGATTATTATATAGTTGGTGAAGTCTAGAGGGTATCCTTTTTTCAGTACCGGGCAAACAATACTGAGGTTCCAATCATCGATTCGTTCTTCGGTATTATACAGTCTGCAGGAGTGGTCCTATCATATCATCTGCCTTAACTGTGTCTCTACTATGATAATTCCACTTTTGTCTTTTTAACCTACGGTTCGAGGTCTATGTGTTTGTAAATTAAGTTTTACTAGCATGTAAAACTTTCAAACCTCATTTCTGCTTCTCTCTTTTTAATTCCCTGTCATCCAGTTAGAAGATTTCAAAATGTTGATCATTCATAATAAACCACTTGGTTTTGAGTTTAAAATCTATCCAAACACTTGTACCAATTAGAAAATTGTGAGCACATTTATCGAGTTACGTTCTATTTTTCTGACTGATATTTTCAAACATTAAGTAGAAAATTCTTCCTTACAATTCTTCAATAATAAAAGACACCCCATCAATACTTTACCACTCCAAACCAACAAACCACCATTGTGCTAAATTGAAATCTTCAAGTACCACCTACGCCTCTAAAAAAAGACGTCAAATAGAACACGACACATCATTCACATCCACCCACAACACCACCCCATCATTTCGTATCTCGTGTTCAAATTATATCAAACGAAATAAAAAAAACATCTTTGTAAATATTTGATTTACGAGTATCATGAACCGTAATCAAATACAATGAAAATTACTTCCATTAAACGATTTGAAATTACTTATCTTTTCTAATCACTACGGTTTCATGTAAAGAGGCACAGAAAACAAATGTTTTGATAACACGCCCCATTTGAATTACCACTGAACTTAATTATCGTGTGAAAGATGATAATGATGATGACGATGAATGAATATCGACCCCAATTGACACACATACCGCTCGTTCACGATTCACCCCACCTTGAAGCCACCACATATCCAAGTCGCTCAAGTCTGCTGGATAATAATGCAGAAATGGAGAGAACATAATATCAAATATCACAACCCAATTGTTTGTGTTCATTGTTTTCTTCAAACTTCTTCGCTTATCTGTAGGTAATGTAGTTTTCAGTTGAAATTAGTTTTCATGTGTTTCCAATAGGTGGCAGCACGAGTGTGTAATAAAACAATTTTGTGTGAATACCTTTGGTGTATTTGTGGTGTGGTATGGTGCTGTGCGTGTTGCCAATTACTTTTTACATAATCGACGCTACGATTGACTTTTTATCGCCCATCATTTAAATTGTTGTATTCGAGGGGGCGGGAGGAGGGGCTGTCGGTGGTGATACCGATGCCGATGGTTTCTCTTATCTTATAAAGAAAATTAAAACAAAACAACAACAACAAAAATCGGAGCTAATTAGCCGAGTTTGGAGTTCCAAAGTTTACCAGTTACAAGTTGAGTTAATTGGGGGGAAAGCCTAATCGTGTGGAAGGTATTGCAGTGTGTGTTTTTATATACAAGTCGAGGAATTACACGTTTTTGATTTTTGTGTTTTTAAACAAAAATGTATAGAAGCAGGTTCATTTATGGTGATGGTGTAGCTTTGAGTTGCGTTGCGGTGCCTTTGTGGGCGGATTTTATTTCTTTTGTTTATATTTTGAACCTTAATTCAGAGTACGTTAATTTTATCATTGACGCACGCCCTCAAATTATTTTTATTAGTTGAGGTATTTAACCTGTTGCTGGAATATTTATATAACCTTGACCTTGAGAGGAGAGGGGGGATGATGATATATGGTGTTCTGCCTGATTTGCGGCGACCGGCGGGGCGCATATTGATGCAATACATGCCTCATGTTAACGGCTTACTATAAACATTACCTCACCTTGCTGATGTTCGGTGCTGGTGATGATGTTGTTAAAAAATTGTTCAATAAAAAAATAAAATTTATTAATGAATGAAATAATTTGTGTTTCCATTTTGATGAATGAACCGATGAGTAACATTCAGACTTGTAGCACTCATCGTTGGGCGCCAGTTACGGAATGACTGTTGAGAATATTAATAGCTGCAAATAGGTTCATATTTATATTTGAGTGTTTTTTTTTTAATGAGTATTAGTAGAATGATGTGTTTAAGACCATATTAAGTTATGAATTAGGCGTCTCATAGGGTTCAGAATTTTAATCAATTTTTGTGATGAAATTCGAATTCAATTCAGAAAATTAATGTGATACAAGTGTGGTTTGTAGAATATTCATATTATATATGAAACTATTTATGTAAATTCAATTAAGCAAAGCTTATAAATTATTGCTCGTAATAGGTTTTGAAAACCTGAAAAAATTTAGCTACCTGTTGATTTTTGTAATAAATATACATATTTATTTTTTTTTTGTTGTATAATTAAATGTGGGAAAAGGAAAGTAGGTAAGTTGTTGTTTTTTGAGCCTTCAAAGTTAAAAATAAGTAAAATATGCGGAAACAAAAGTTTGTTATACATTGAACATGTGTCGAACATTTAAACTGATGATTATGTATTGTCCGAGTTGAACTGAGGCTTTACCATTAACATTCTTTTTCCATTAGTTTAATCCCTTGCTATATTACAGAAGGTGAAATGGTAAGTGCGTAGAACTGTCATGTCAGAGGTCAGGGTTTTGGATTCGGCAGCAAAATTAAGGTCCCATCCATCTTTTTTAATTACTCTCACACACAGAAATGGTTGAGATTTGTAAGTCACTAGGCCTTGGTTCTTCATGATTTTTTTAATTTCCTTACTGAATGTTTTAAGTTTTGTATGAACTTAAGATTATTAATCTTTTCTTGAAGGTGTTATTTTAAAGCGAGAGTTTTTCAAGAAGAAATAAAACGCATTTCGTTAAGTGTTATGGCTAAAATGTTACCTTTATTTAAAATATGATGGTAGGCCAATTTGTTTTAAAAATGATTTCGAATAAATTCCAGACGAGAGGCTCAACCACTTTTTGAAGTAATTGGAGTTATATGCCACCAATAAAGCGCTAAATATTCTCTTCCAACGTCTCGATCTTATATACGTAAAAAAGCGATACAAAAGAAGTCTACTGGTGTTAAATCGCATGATCACAGAAACACTAACGATAGATAATACTTACTTACTTAGGGCCCCAGACCTGTTAGGTCCGTTGGATTCCCTCAAGGGGCATAGGGCCTCTGCTACGCCTACGCGCCATCGTGTACGGTTTCCGGAGATGTGTTTCAGCTCCCTCCAACTCTTGCCTAGTGACGCTGATTCCGCCTCGACTGCCTTGCGCCATGTGCTTCTCGGTCATCCAGCTCTTGTTCCTTTTTGTGTGAGCGGGTTCCACTGCGTTGCTTGGCCTGCAATGCAGTCGTTACCTTTTCGAAACGTATGTCCAATCCATTGCTACTTACTATTCACAATTGTTTGCAGCTTTTTTGTTAATACTGAAGTAACGTTTCAAGTGCTGCACTCATAAAGTAGCACAGATTAGACATTTGTGCGAAACAGTCCTAGCTTTGTTCTTAAGTTCATAGAGTTATTCCTCCAAATTTTTGACAGCATACCGAACGCCGCTTTTGCTTTACCGATCCGGCAGATGATATCTTGTTCGGTTCCGCTTTCGATGAAGACGATACTTTCACGGTATTGAAAGCTCTCCACTTTTTTCACCGGTTGCGAGGAAATATTTATTTGAGAGGATGGTCGGGTTTCGTTGCTGATAACTTTTGTTTTTTCGGAATTAATTTTCAACCTCACAACTTCTGGTTCTCTCTCCACACGTTTTGTCATTTGATGGCGATCCGTGATCCTATGAGAGAGTAAACAAACATCGTCCGCGTAATCCAAATGCTTTGAATAGGATGTCAAAGTCCATTTTATCCCTCCGCTACCTGACAAAGCTGCACGCAGTACATCGCTTATCACCAACAAAAACAATATTCGTGACAGCATACAGCCCTGTCTGACTCCGTGTGGGATTTCAAAATCATCTGATATGTTGCTTTAATAATAGCAATTAAAATTTCCTCTCCCCCCCAAAGCTAACCAGATATACTCCCTGTTAACGCTATCAAAGGCTTTCTCGAAGTCGATGAACAGCAGGTTTAGTGGTGATCGATATTCCACGCAATGTTCAATAATGATCCGCAGGGTGTTGATATGATCAATACAGGAGGATCCAGCGCGGAATCCTGCTTGTTCGGTATCGAGTGTGGCCTCAAGGTGTTCTCTGATGCGTTCCAGTATGACTTTTGCTACTATTTTGGCAACGGCAGTTAGAACGCAAATTCCTTCAGGTTTCGCCTTTTTCAGATCTCCTTTTTCGGCAGCTTGACAATCATTCCCTTCTTCCACTTTTGGGGGAAGCTTTTAGTGGTCCAAGCTTCTTTTATGAGCTGAAGATGCAGTTGGCTTGATGACGTTGGCGCTGCTTGTAGAAGCTCTGCGGGAATTCCATCAAGTTCTACCGCTTTGTTGTTCTTAAGTGCTTTAATTGCGGCAACGATCTCACCTTTACTGGGAGGTGCGATGCGGATTCGGGGATTAGTTTGTTCAGGCGCTTCAGAAGGTATCGGCTGCATGTTGTTTACAAAGATTCGGTTTAAAACCTAGAAAAGTGTTCTTTTCGTCTTCTGACTTGCTTATCCACCGAACTTATTACACAACCGTCTACTTCTTTCACCACGTTTTGTTTTGAGCTGTGTACTCCGGTCAGCTCGTTGGTTATTCTGTAAACAGTCCTGCAGTCGCGCCTGTTTGCAGAATCTTCTGCTTTTTGCACTAATGCGTTGATGCAGTTACGCTTGTCCCGGCGCACACTTCGGTGAACCTCTCCCTTTTTCATGCGATACGAGGACTCCAACTCGTTTCTTTCTTCCCTTGTGCAGCAGTTATTCGAGCCCTTAACTGAATGCGTTCGTTGATCTTTGACCAAGATTCTTCTGAAAGCCAAGTGTTGTTGCTTCCTTTTTTTCCGATCGACTATTCCGTCAACACCAGAAATGAACAATAGATAATGCGCTTACCAAAAGCTACCTCCAATAAATTGATTATTTCGTTTGACAGCTGTCGGCGGTGGCGCGACCAAGTCCACCGGTTACGTCAGTAACCGCCTCGTCTTTTCAGAGGATTTTCGGTCTTTTTTTTTTTGCTGGACCTTTTCTAATAATTTATTTATTTTCGTCTTTTAAGTAACATGACTTTATGGAGACTAAAATTAAATCAAATAAAAATAAGATTTATTAACATATGAGTTCAATATAATTAACTTAAAATAATACAGTTTATAACAAATTCAATACATTTCTCTTAATATCTAACCTAAAAATTCATTAGAAGCAATACAGAAATCAGTAATTGGATTGTGTTTGGCATAATATGTACTATGAAAAGGAACATGTAAAAAATGTCCATCTCTAGGTCGCAAACTCGAATATAGCTTTCTTCTCAAGGTTTTAAATTGATTAATTTACACCTGAACTCATAAGATTGAATATCTGAGTTTCGAAAAACCTTACGTAAGGCGAATTGGTAAATCTTTTATGGACTTCTTAAATCCTAAGGATACTTGATTGAGTAAAGAGATTCCATATAATGCAACAATACTCTAGCAAAGATTGACAAGGTATAAATAAAGAGTTTTTAGAGTAAATGGATCTTTAAAAGACTTAGAACTTCTAGATATAAAACCCAACATCGCGTTAGCTCTAGAAATCACAAGGTCAATATGAAGCGAAAAACTCATTTTATAGTCAAAGATAACTCTAAGATCTTTTTGTCTTGTTAACCTTTGTAGTGGATGATTATCAATTTTGTAATTGAAACTTAATAATATTAATATTGAAATATAAACCATTCATAGTACACCAGTTAACAATGCAGTCAATATCAGTTTGAATTTTACTGGCATCTAATGGATGCCAAATAAAAATCTTGAGATCATCGGCATATAAGAGACACTTTTCATAAGAAATATAATTTTGCAAATCATTAATAAAAAGAATAAAAAGGAGTGGCCCAAGGTGGCTGCCTTGAGGAACACCTGAAAAGTGATAAACATCACCAATTTTAACATATTGACTACGTCCAATCAAATAACTTTTAATCAGTCAATGAGAGCAGAGTGAAACCCTAGCAGCTCAAGTTTTTTCAAAAGAATATTGTGGTGCATACGATCGAATGCCTTTGAAAAATCGGTGTAAATACGTCGTCTTGCAGGCGAAATACAGTTTATTTTTAACAATTGCTTCAAATACTTTTGGAATTTTGCTGTCGATTCGCTCCATGTAGACAAGCAAGTGTAGTCCGCATGTTTTAGCTCCTTAGACTTCTTACAGCTTGTAAAGTTCACATTTGTATAAATATCCGCCCATGGATTTTGCTCTCAAAGTGCCCAATATCAATTCCCCTTTTTTACTTATCGTTCAGCATTCATCATTCAGCTCCGACTGCTTCCCCGTCCGTAGAGTTGAACTACGCTTAAATAAGAGTTTTATATGAGAACACGTTGCCTTTCGAGAAGGGAATTTAAGAATCTCAAATAAACACCCTTCATTATTATGTAACTGATAGTGGGTTGTAGAGATTTTTTAGCTGCCTTAAATATATGGATTTTTAAAAATTACAGTAAAAATTATTTGCCACAGTTTCAAAAATCAAGAACCAAAATCAACTTAAACTTTCAAAATCATAGCCCAAAAGCGAATTCAAAAATAATAATCGTTTCAGTATCTTTTCTGGGAAATCTTTAAGGGGAAAATTGCCTCAAAACGTTTCAAGAAACCGATTAGCCCACTATTCTAGATTAAGTGTGTAAAGTTTTAGCTCAAAATTCAAAGTATTTCGGGACAGACATGGATATTCAGGCTTTCCTTACAGCGCTATTGGCGGCCACACGAGATAAGAGAATGCATGAAGATAGCGATTAAGATTTGTCTGTTAAAACTTACCTGCATTTTTTTTACACTTTTTGTATTTCAAAATCGCCATTCTTTCTTTTAGAAACCTGTTCAAAGGTACATGTGGGTTCGTGGGTCAGATTTTACATGTTTTAAGAGACCTGTAGTGTTTCAACTTTCAGAGTTTAATAGTGAGTCATGTTTGTACAAAGTTTTTCTTACCCACCTTTTATTTTTTTTACCGGCAATTGATTGGCAATACTGGAGAGTAAAACTTGTTATTTAAAAGTGTTAATATTCAACATGGAAATAATGCCAAATAATACACCTTACCTCATTCAAAACTCCTAAGATGTTGTCTTTCAATCTTTAAGCTATGATTTCTTTAAGTGTTCCCTGTTTTTTATATTGTATCCGATGACAGTTTGCTAATGACGGCATTTCTAAATTAAATTCTTAAATAGGGTCCTTAGTAAGTTTAAATCACATTTTAAAACAACGGAAACTGAAATTGAAATTTATTAACGTCAATTAATCAAAAGCTTCTTATTAATTTCAGAAATCTCCGAAATTTGATCTAAGCTGAGATCATTTTCACCGACCAAATGAACAAGACCATAAATTATGACGAATTTCATTTTAAATAATTTCTTGAGAGTTTGAAGATTTATGAGACTTGAGATTAATAGCTATTTCACGGTTTTCTATTTTCTTTTTTTCAAATTAGGGAGTTTGCCAAAGTACTCATAAATTCTCTTTTTTTTAGAAGAAAAAGTTGTCATCGTCATAAGTTCTTCGATTTGAAATATATTAGAAAAAAAAACGATATACTTATAAATCAAATTGTTAAAAGTGTTGTCAGCTTGTAACAGAAAAAATCCTCTTAAGACATTGAACAGTCCTAGCTTCCCAAGATTCCACCATAATACAAATCGTTTCCTTAAAGTGCATTTTATGATTTTCCTCCATTTCTGCAATAAAAATAACTTAAAATTCTAATTTGTAACTTTTCTAGTGGAAAAAATCAATCCAAAATGTTGCATATTCAATTGAAACTCCAGACGATTAGTTTAATTCTGACGTTCCTCCACGTTTTCCTCATCTCTCGAATCAATTGCAAAACTTTTTATTGATGATATTCCATTTATACTTAAATGCTTAACTTAAATAAATTTCATATCTTGACGACGACGAGCGACGACGCCGCCGGCCGGCCGTCCTCATCAACGACTCCAACGATTGCGACGCATGGTGACGACAACGACGCCAAAACTCACAAATATGCTGAATTTGCAAAAACCAGGAAGTAAACGAACGAACGAGTATTACACTACACACATTTTTCTTATGTGCTCCTCTAGACTTTTGATGGATTTTTTTTTCTTTTTACAAAAATTGTTTATTTCTTGATGTGTTTATGAAAAAGGAAAAATGAAAATGAGATGGTTTACATTTCTATTCTCGATCTTATACAACTTGCATATGTTTTATATTCTATCGGTTCGTAGAACTGCAATCGTGCCTTTTCTATTTTATGGTGACCAAATATGTTTTATTTTCAACATTTAAATAAAAATTAATAGTTGAATGTTTTATGTACACATTACATATTTTTATCTTTGCTTCTTTAGTGAGTACATAAATATTTATTTAATCAGAATTGCATAAATACGTTTGGTCTATAAAAAAGTAGTATTTTTACAAAAATATGCCCATATCTGTATTCGGTACATATGAAATGTAATTATTACATAAATGTGTCTTTGCTTGCTTTTTTCCATTTTTCTACTGTTGTGATGACCAAATATATTTTATTTTTAACATTGAAATACAAATTAATAATTATTTACTCATTACATATTATTATCTTCGGTTCTGTAGTAAGTACATAAATAGTTTATGTGTACATGATATCAGAATTCCATGAGTTTATTGCATAGATAGGTATTTACTTTATAGATTATGTATTTGTCACATGAATTAGTGCATATGAAATCTAGTAATCAATAATAATAGCCCTCGTACTTATTATTAAAAAGACGTTATGTTTTTTCCCTGTAGTCAAGTATAATGTTAATACTTACTTACTTAAGGTGGCGCTTCAGTCCTGTGTGGACTAGGGCCTCACCCAACAAACTTCTCCATCTAGCTCGGTCCCTAGCTAGATGTCTCCAGTTTCGCGCTCCAAGTTGGGTGAGGTCACCTTCCACTTGTGCGCGCCACCTGATCCGCGGTCTTCCTCTACTGCGCTGTCCTGTGGGTGCGGATTCGAAGACTTTCCGGGCCGGAGCATTGGTTTCCATGCGCTCTACGTGATCCAGCCATCTTACTCGTTGGACTTTTACTCTTCTGGCTAAGTCTACGTCGCTGTACAGCTCGTCGTTCCATCTTCCCCTCCACTTCCCTTCTGTGCATACGGGACCGTAGATCGCAATAAGAATTTTTCTCTCGAAACGACCCAAGGGGCTTTCATTCCCTTTTGTCATAGTCCATGCTTCTGCACCGTATAGCAGTAAGAGGACGATGGTGGTCTTATTTAGTGACACTTTGGTATTTGGGAGAGGACTTAACCACTCAATTTCTTTCTTAGCCCAAAGAAACAGCGGGTAGCAAAAGTAATTCTTCGTTTGATATCAGCGCTGGTGTTGTTTTCTGCGTTGACTACCTCAGAGTTACGTCTGTCGATGGTGACGTTCTGACCAAGACGTTCGGTTTTGTAGGTCCTTTCTTGAACACATCATGTACTTTGTGTTGCCCTCATTAACCGTTAAACCCATTTTTGCCGCCTCTGCCTCTATACTTAAAAAAGCCCCATTGACATCACGCTGAGTTCTTACGATAATGTCAATGGCATCAGCATATGCTAGTAATTGGACAGACTTTTGAAAGATAGTGCCTCTAGTGTTGACGTGTGAGCTCTGCACTATTCTTTCGAGCACGATATTAAAAAAATCACATGGTAGCGCATCACCTTGTCTAAAACCTTTTTTGACATCAAAATCATCAGGACATCAGGGATGCCAAAACTAGACATGGCTCTATACAGCTCGTCCATGTAGATGCTGTCATATGCGGCCTTGAAATCGATGAAAAGATGGTGGGTGTCGATTTGGTGTTCTTGAGTTTTTTCCAGGATCTGCCGTAATGTGAATATTTGATCAACTGTGGACTTTCCTGGTCTAAAACCACACTGATAAGGACCTATCAGGTTGTTGACGATGGGCTTTAGACGTTCATATATTACGGCAGAGAAGATTTTATAGGCGATGTTGAGTAGACTGATTTCTCTATAGTTGGTGCAGTTTAGAGGGTCTCCTTTTTTCAGGATCGGGCAAACAATACTGAGGTTCCAACTATCGGGCATACTTTCTTCCGACCATATCTTACAGATAAGTTGGTGCATGCTCCTAACTTATCTCCAGCTGCTTTAAAGAGCTCGGCATTCAAGCCATCCGCTCCAGCGGCTTTATTAGACTTCAGCTTAGATATGGCAATCTTTACTTCGTCTAAGTCAGGAGGACGGGATTGTTGGCTTCTGTCGTCTATGTTGAATGGATCATCCTGCCTGATAGCGGAATTTGGTTCATCGTCGACGTTATACAGTCTGCAGAAGTGGTCCTTTCCTATCCTCAGCATTGACTGCGGTTCCACTATGATGTTTCCACTTTCTCTGAATTTCGTTTCACCTGTTCATAAAACTTTCGAACCTCATTCCTGCTTTATACCTCTCAAAATCTTCGACCGCACGTTTCTCATGCTCTCTCTTTTTCCTTCTGAGAAGTCGGCGTTCCTCTCGCCTCTTCTGCTCATAGAGCTCACGAGCAGCTCTGGTCCTTTTATGCAGCGCCGCTTTGCGTGCCCGTTGTTTGGCTGCATTTGCCTGCCGACATTCCTCATCAAACCAGGGGTTCCTTGTTGTTGGCTGTTTGAAACCTAGCACCGGCTTCTCTGATTGCATCTTGGCAATGTTGCCACTGGTTTTCGATACATTGTGTTGGCGGCAGAGAACTTCGATAGAGGTTACTTGTTACTCGGTCGGAAAAGGATTTGGCGATCTATGGCGATTGTAGCCGTTCGACGTTATATCTTCTCCCAGCACCTCCCTGTTTTGCCTTGGGTAATAAATCCGAAGTGCTACCTTGGCTACAACGAGGTAGTGGTCCGAGTCGATGTTAGCTCCTCGGAAAGTTCTTACATCCATAATGCTGGAAGCGTGTCTGGCGTCGATCGCAATATGGTCAATCTGGTTGACGGTAGATTGATCTGGAGAAGTCCAAGTTCCTTTGTGGATGTTGAGGTGTGGAAAACGCGTACTGGCTACCATTACGTTTCGCCCCGCAGCAAAATCTATGAGCCTGAATCCATTGTCGGAAGTGTGTAGGCTGTTCTTCCCGATTATTCCACCAAAGATGTCTTCCCTTCATAGCTTGGCATTAAAATCGCCCAGGACTATTTTAATATCGTAGCTAGGGCACAGCTCATATGTTTTGTCTAGGAGCTCGAAGAACATTTCTTTGGTGTTGTCGTCTTTCTCTTCTGTGGGGGCGTGCGCGCATATCAGGCTAATGTTGCCGAATTTAGTCTTGATGCGTATGGTCATGAGGCGCTCATTGATGCACCTATAGCTCAAGACTTCTTGCCTAAGTCTGGCTCCAATGACGAATCCGCATCCAAATAAGCGCTGTTGGTTTTCGTGGTAGCAGTCACCATAGTAAATATCGCAGTTTTTCATCCTTCTTTTTGCCCGGCCCATCCCATCGTATTTCCTGGATGGCGGTGATATTTGCTTTATATCGTTCTAGGGCCTCCGCTTATTCTTCGGCCGCACGTGGTCTGTTAAGGGGCCTAACATTCCACGTGCATATCCGAAGTTCGTTGTCCTTTATTCGTTTGCGTTGGTTGTCAACAGTAAATCCGTCCGTATCCGAGGCTTGTTGGTGCTTCGCAACTATGACAGCTTTTACGTGGCCAGGAGGTCACCCCGACGCACAACCCCAACCTGGAGGGCCAGGATTGGGAGCCGGATAAAACCGCTTCTTACAGGCCTGGGCTCCGAATAATTCGAAGAAGCCCTATAAGGTGTTCACTAAGTAGTTCAACCTTACTGGAACTGTAGACGCCACCGTTGATTCCATCTCGGGAATTCCTCCGCTGCCGTCTGGATAAGGAGAGGTGCCTTAGTGGAAACACCTCTCCCCACCTCATAAATATGTCAAAAAAAACTTGCTTATTTTTCATTTTACTACTTTAATGATGACCAAATATGTTTTGCTTGAAATACAAATTAATAATTATGTACTCATTACATATTATTATCTTCGGTTCTGTAGTAAGTACATAAATAGTTCATGCGTATATGATATCAGTATTCCATGAGCTTATTGCATTGATAGGTATTTACTGTACAGATTATGTATTTCTCACATGTATTAGGTGCATATGAAAACTAGTAATTACAGAAATATATCACAGTAAAGTCTATTAATCAATAATAATAGCCCTCGTACTTATTATTAACATGACGTTGTTCTTCCCTGCAGTCAACTATAATGTTAATGCTTATGCTTTTTTCGAAAAAAATGTTTTTTAAGAAATTGTATCTAAAATTTTGATATTAACTGCCATAAAGTGAGAGCACAAACCGAAGTCGATTTTCCATTACAGAGCAATCGTAATTTATAGATTTTTCTATGTTTAGTACCTGCTACATACTTTAGGTGTTATCTGTACTTATTACATAAATTACTTTATGCGTTGTCTGCACTCATTTATGTGTTATCTGTACTCATTACATACATTTCTTTGATTGAAGATTTTTGTATTTGGGTCAATGATACGAGGTGTGGGCAAAAAGTACCCGGAATTTTTAAATTTCGCGGGTCTGGAGAGTCCGAAGGTCAACATTTTTTTTTTATATACATGCCCTTGAAGTATGATGCAATTTTCAGCTATATTGACTTTTTACTTTGTATGTGGTAGTTGCTAAGGTCGACGTGTTTTTATGAGCTCGTCGTTTTTTGCAAAATTCTGCTGAATGTTGACCAAAAAAACAATCGCATGAACATTGCTCAGGAGCTGTTAAATGAAGTTAACGATGATCCAAGTTTGCTTGAAAGGGTCATAACTGGCGATGAAACATGGGTGTACGGTTCTGATGTCAAAATCAAAGCAAAATCGTCCACCTGGAAGTAGCCAACGTCACCAAGAGCGAAAAAAGCACGCCAAGTTCCATCAAATGTGAAGGTTTTGCTTACTACGATTATAATGGCATAGTATGCAAGAGCTCTTACCATAAGGTCGTACGGTTAATAAGGAGTATTATCTTGAAGTTATGCAACGTTTGCGTGAAGCAATCTTAAAAAAAACGTTCAGATTTATGGAAAAACAATTCATGGCTTTTACACCACGATAACGCACCTGCTCACGTCGTTGAATGTTCATGACTTTTTGGCCTAAAACAATACCGTAGTCATGCCCCAACCTCCATATTCACCAGATATGGCTCCCTGTAACTTTTTCCTGTTTCCAAAGTTGAAGAGACCAATGAAAGGATGGCGTTTTTCGTCGGTTGAAAAAATAAAGGCCGAATCGCTTAGAATGTTCAAGAACATATCAAAAAGTAAATATCAAGAGTGCTTCGAAGATTGGAAAAAAGGCTGATATAAGTGTATTATAACTGGGGGACCTCGTACACCTTAAAAATGTGTATGTAACTGTAATAACTTAACTTAGCTCATTCATCAAAGTATATAGAGTACAAGTTCTTTGTATACATGACAAATAAGGCTCATAGACTTCATATGATTCTCTTATTTTTTTGTAAGCTGGCTAAAGGTTTGAAATTATTCTATAATCATTGCATTTTTCAGTGTTAGCATCAATTCAAATGTTGCTCATTCAAGTTTTGAACACTTGAAAAAATGTACAGGCTGGCAAAGCGGCTGATTCCGACGGAATTCTAATTGAATTTTACAAGTACGGCACCAATGAGCTGATAAATTAGATTACTTCGTAGTATAACCATATTTTGGATAGTGGAAGTACTCAAAACCCAGACAACTATAGTGGAATAAGTTTTTTGAACGCTTCATGCAAAATTTGCACTCCGATTTCGCAAATACGACTTAATTTGTGGATTACACATAAGTTTTATTGAAGAAGTTTCAGAGCTGGTTACTTTTCGGTCGCCCAAATTTTTGTCCTTAAGAGCATTGCCGAGAACTTTCTATGAAGCAAAAGGAAACTTTACTGTTTCTTCGTGGATTTTAAAGCAGCGTTTGATACGGTGGACAGAAATGCGCTCTTATAAAAACTTTATGGCCGTGCGTTAAGTCCTCTTTTATTTGCGCTCTTTGTGGATGACCTTACCGACAATATTGGTGGAGGAAAGGAATTCGCCGGGACAACTATCAAAGCACTATTCTATGCCGATGACATTGTGCTGTTTTTTCTTATTCACCCCAATCACTGCAACCAGTTGCATAGGTACTGTGTAACGTGGAATCTTAAGTTCAATTTAAGTAAATCTTAAATACTGATATTCAAGAAAGGATGTGGAGGAAGAAATAGCTCAAATGAAAGGTGGAGCTACGATTCGAACTTGATTGAGGTGGTGAGAGAATTAAATTATCTAGGAGTGTGCTTTACAAAGAATCTTAGTATGGAAAGACATCTTAGTGAAAAACTTATGAAAGCAAAAAGTGTAATCGGAACTTAATGGACACAGTGTGTCTCAAACAACAGAGGCATCAGTCTCCTTAACATTGCATATAAGATCCTCCCTGCCAAATTATGTGAACGTCTGAAGCCATTCGTCAACAACCTGATTGGTCCTTATCAGTGTGGCTTCAGACCAGGAAAGTCCACTATCGACCAAATATTCACACTGTGGCAGATCTTGGAAAAAACCCAGGAGCTTCAAATCGATACCCACCTCCTCCTTATCGATTTTAAAGCCGCGTATGACAGCATCTATAGGAAAGAGCTCTACCGAGCAATGTCTAGTTTTGGCATCCCTGTCAAACTTATCCGTTTGTGCAGAATGACGATGGAGAATGCACGCTGCTCTATCAAGGTCGTAAAAAAGGTTTAAGACAAGGCGATGCACTGTCATGCGAATTCTTCAACATCGTTCTGGAAAGAATTGTGCAAAACTCAACCGTCAACACTAGAGGCACAATCTTCCAAAGGTCCATCCAATTACTGGGATACGCAGATGATATTGACATAATTGGAATATCAAAGCGTGATGTCAGTGGATCGTTTTTGAGCATTGCGACGGAAGTGAAAAAGATGGGTTTAGTGGTCAATGAGAGCAGCAAGTATATGCTGTCATCAAAAAAGGACACTGAACGACGACGTCTTGGACAAAACGTCACCATGGACAGCTATAACTTTGAGGTAGTTAAGGACTTTGTCTACCTAGGCACCGCTATTAATGCAGACAACGACACCAGCGCTGAAATCAAACGAAGAATAACTCTTGCAAATCGCTGCTTCTTTGGACTTAGAAGGCAATTGAGAAGTAAAGTCCTCTCTCGCGCATGTAAAATCACCATCTATAAGACACTCATCATCCCGGTTCTCATCTATGGCGCTGATGCCTGGACCCTGTCAAAGAAAGATGAGAAAGTCTTAGGATGCTTCGAGAGAAAAATTGTTCGGGTGATTTTTGGTCCCGTACGCATAGATGGAGAATGGAGGAGAAGATATAACGACGAACTGTACGGGCTGTACAGCGACACTGACCTAGTTAGCAGAATTAAAGTCCAACGGCTTAGATGACTAGGTCATGTAGAGCGGATGGACATCAACGATCCATCCCGGAAGGCCTTCGAATCCAATTCCGAGGGACGGCGCAGTAGAGGAAGACCGCGACTCAGGTGGCGCACTCAGGTGGGAGAGGACCTCAACCAACTTGGAGTGCGAAACTGGAGACAGCTAGCTAGGGACCGAGCTGGCTGGAGACGCTTGTTGGTTGAGGCCCAGGTCCGCCCCGGACTGTAGCGCCACCTTAAGAAGAAGAAGAAGTGTTTCAAACAAGAACATAGCACATAGTAGCAAATTTCGTGTGTTTGAAGCAGTGCCTAGGTCTATTATACTTTACGCATCACAGGTTTGGGGGTAGAAATAGTCCGAATGTGTGGAAACACTTTTTAGATTCTTTATTAGAAGAATATTTCTTCTCCCCTACAACACAACAAATTACATGGTTTTGCTGGAAACGCTTTTTATTCAAACCTTAAAACTTAATATAGACTACATCATCAAAGTCCTGCAAATGCACAATGAAAGATTACCAAAGAAAGCAGTCCTCTTTGCAATCAATGATACAAGTAGTTGGTACGCAGAATGGCATGGGCTTACTCTGTCCTAACCTTTTTCCAAATAACTATTTTAGAGATGAGAACAGAGTGGATGTCATTTCTACGATGCTGAGAGTTTGCAAGGAGCTCCTGCATCTCAACTATATATCACATAGGGAGGATCGACCCGAGCAATTCAGTTTATGTTACTGAAGAGAAAGAGAAGATGATTTTCACTTCTTAGGAAAATGCTCTTTGCTAGTAGAAAGTAGGAGAGCCTTTCTTGGATCTAATTACCTGACGGAAAAGGAAGTAATAAGACTCTTAAATGAAATGACTGTGGAAGAACTCTTTATGTACTGCAAAGGGGCTAAAACTTACCGGGACAGAATAATCTGATATGTGTTTTTGCTATTTTGTTTTTGTTTAACAATTCTTGTTTTGTAATGCAACCATTAAAAGCTTATCTTGACATTTATTGTATTAATTACATATTTTTCGTATACATTAGACATAACACCAGTAGGCTCAATAGGTTTTTTTTGGCAAGCCAAACGTTAAAAATGATTTCTGTAATAATAACATATTTCTGTAATCATTACATATTTCTGTAATCATTACATATTTCTGTAATCATTACATATTTCTGTAATCATTACATATTTCTGTAATCATTACATATTTCTGTAATCATTACATATTTCTGTAATCATTACATATTTCTGTAATCATTACATATTTCTGTAATCATTACATATTTCCGTAATCATTACATATTTCTGTAATCATTACATATTTCTGTAATCATTACATATTTCTGTAATCATTACATATTTCTGTAATCATTACATATTTCTGTAATCATTACATATTTCTGTAATCATTACATATTTCTGTAATCATTACATATTTCTTAGTTTGTAGCAATTGAATAGTTTTATATTGAGCTATAGACCAACTCTAATAATTTAATATACGTCGGTAAAGGTCACTCCGTAGATACATTTAAATGTAACCAGCACATATTTCCTCTTATCGTGGGTTGTAAAATCAACATCTGAAACAATATGGTCACCTTAATGATACAAAACCATTTCCAGCCCGACTCAGAAGACGAGCGCTGAATTTAGCACTATTGCCAGCCTGCTGCACACGCTTTTCCTGCCACCTAATATAAATAATTTCAATACACACATAAACGGGGGGCGCTGCTGCCGACCGCCAATACCGGCCGCTATTTTTCTTTGGTTCATTTTCTTTTCACTTTTCCACATAAATTTATCTTGTTGGAATCTAATTATGTTTGGTTTACATATTTATTTTGAGAGTACCTACCTTTCTATGTTTTGTATGAAGTTCTTTTATTTTTCTTTGAAATACAAATATAGTATAGAAAAAAAGAACTGTATATGATTAGTATCTTTCAAATGTGGAATCATAACTCACACTCTCATAAAATCTAACTCTGAGAATTTTAGTTATTACTCAAAACACTTTGAAATATCACAAATCTAATTTTGGAAACTTCATCATAATATTTAAAGGAAACACACAAAACACAAACGCCTCAGAGCGATGTACTCTTAAGTTCGTTTCTTTTCTTATTCTTATATTTTTGTCTGTTAATAATAATTCCTAATAAAACTGACCTAGGACTAAGTTGCTTTTGTTGTTGTTGTTTTTTTTCTTTATTTTTGAAATCGCATTTGCATTTAATGCACATGTATTGGTTAGTAAAGTTGATATATTTGATTCGCACTAAATCTACACTGATGTGCAACAAATTTTGACAAATTTGTTTTCATTTTCAATGTATCGCTATGTAAGCTGTCATTTTTGAAGCTGTCACTTTTGACACTTGTCAAGTAAAAACTACTCACAATAAAAAAAAATAGGTGGAACAACACAGCACTTTCCATGACAAGATTTACTCTTGGAGAAATTGTCAATTCCTCGCAAGAGGCAGTACCCGTACAAAAATCATTATATGACACAGGAAGGGTTTGAACCCATGAACTCTGACATGACTTTCTTACGCACTAACCATTACGCCACGGGTACCTACTACAAGTAAAAACTACTCCATTACTAAAAACGGAATGATTTTTTCTTGAACAACGTATTGAAATTCTTTAAATTGACATGGTGAACATTTTGAAGTCGGAGTTCGCTAAACTGAAGCCCTTTTACATCGTCGTTAAGCACCTTATTTGCCAGCAGTACTTAACTGGTGAAAAAATCTTATTTGAAAATTAGTCATGCGAAGAATCAGAACCAAATGTGTCGCTCAAGAAAACTGAGAACATTGCTGCTGGAGTCCGAAAAGTTGACGAAAACATACCTTAATCGATTACTCGTTGATCTTTAGAATTAAGCGTTCCGCATTGATAAACGATTGCTTATCATTCTTACAACTCTCTTACATATATCCAAAAGTCCCAAGTACATTATTGGGTTACCAGTCCAGATATGGGAATTATTCTTGACTTTTGGAAGAATCAAAGCCTGAAAGGTGTACAGTATCCTCGATGCAAATACCATTCATTGATAATGGCATCGGGGAAATGTTACGCTTTGGTGAAAGTAGACATAATTCCCATTGAAAAATGTTGTTAAGATCACAATTTAACGAGCTTATGTGGATGTGGATCTTAAAATGCATATTTAAAGCTGAGAGTACTGTCATCAGCGAAAAAAATAATTGGGTTAGATAAAGAGTATCGGAAACAGAACGGAGCCCTGGGGTACACCAACGTTTATTTTGTGAATATCAGATTTGAACCCGTCCAATTTTTCTTGAAGTGAACTGTCCGATTTCTAACTCAAGACAAAAAAGAGATTCATCAATACCATAAGAGAGCTAATGCATAATGTCTTCAAAATATCAAGTGTGACAATCTTACTTTCTCCAAAACGGTGTAAAGATTTATTCCACTGTTTGGTGAGTTTAACCATTTGATGACTAGTTGACCTATTGCTACTAAAGCCATTCTGCCGGTAATTAATTCCTCACATTGTGTATTTTGCGTAAGGTTTTAGGGCTTTTAAAGTTCAATTAACACCAGATCACAATCCGATCGATCACCAATTACGTCGTATTTCCGATGATTAAGTCCTTGAAATATGTCAAAATGATTGTGCCATACATACTTCAAGGCATGGTAAATAAGATGGCAGAATACTAGCAACGGTAGAATCTTGTTTTAAACCTGGAGAAATCGAAAGCGATGGTATTTAGAAATAGAGTTGGTAGAATAAGCTAACAAGAAAATTTGTAAGCTCAATGGAGCAACCATAGCAGTTGTTAGTAAATACAGGTACCTTAGTATATGACTAACTTCCGGACTAAGCCTAACGGAGCAATTCAAAGAACGACCTAAACAAGCTACACAGAGCTTATCACTAATAAAGATGTCTAATAAACTTCTAAGATCGATGTCTTCAACTCGGTTACCAGGGCTATTCTCGGTTATGGAGTATTGGGGAACTTACAACATGATGAAGTGGAAAAGATGCAAAGATACTTCTACAAAAAAGTACTGGTTCTGCCAAGTGTGAAGCCTAACTAACTAACCTGTCTTTGAATACACGATGAGATGTCATATGTACTATGTGGGAAAAGTTCTCAGTAAAAAGTTCTCAAATAACAAGTTACCAAAATTTTTAGCCAAACTGATAATGGAAAAGAAAATTTTCAAGTTTAGGAGTTGGGGAAATAGCCTCAATCGGGAAGATGTAGAACAGTTGGATGACCAACAAAACTCTGTTTAAACTGGCTGTGGATGGCGTAGCGGTTAAAATAATCGAGCCCGATCACTTAGAGTCTCTGCAAAGAGCACAACAAACGAGAACATACAGCTTACACCATTTGCTTGATAATACTGCTGGTGAAGTTTACGTCTCGGATAATTGGGATGACTCCAAAATTCGCTAGATACTAAAAGCAAGAGCAGGACTCATTATGCTCAATGGAACACGAAGGACAGAATCTGAAAATCTAAACTGTACTCTCTGCAATTGAAACGAAGAAGAGAACCTTGCACATTTTGTGGGAACTTGATATGAACACTTTAATAGATTTCTTAAATAGAATTAAGGATTGGAACTGCTTCATTAAAAACTTACAAATACCACTGAATTATCTCCAAAAACTCATAATTGAATTTAACAACTAGAATTTGAAACGTATCTTGCCTTAAAAATTACTATAAATCTAGGGAAGTTTTTAGAATTTTTTTTATTGATTGCGACAGACGACAAAAGTCATTGTTGAACCTTTTTGTTTAAAGAAATAAAAACACATTTGTTAAATTATTACTAATTTTATAAGAACTGAATCAAATCATACTATTTATTTTTTTTTAAAATATCAACTTTTTAAACAAAAATTCTAAAACTTCAATTTCAAGTTCTCCTGACAGTTACAATTTTCGAAATGATATTTCTGCACAGCTCTGTTACAATGAATAACTTGTATAGAAGCTTTCTTCCAAGAAATAAATGTAAATCATTTTATGCACATAAATCAAAGACAAAAACAACTCTTGTTTTAAAAAACCTAAAAACGAAGAAAAGACTCAAAACACTTACCAAAAATATACGATAAAAAGGTTCTTTTTTGTATTAATTTCCCATCTGTCAGAATAGGTTACCACCAAATTCTCACAGAATGGTGTTTTTTTTTTTTGAACTTGTGGGTTTTGGAGTAAGCTTACTCAAGAAGTGACTATGACGTGACAGTTCTATAGAAATGACGTGTCATACAGATATTTTAAGCCATTGATTGAATTAGTTTATGTTTACTTTGAATATTATGACTTCGTTTGTTATTTTTACTGTTGACCATAGTTGGAGATCTTAAGAAACGCGACAAAGTTCGTTCCAGATACAAAAAGACGGAGAATAAACTTTAACAAATGAATATTTTATGTATGTAGGTTAAATTTTTGGTCTGTTTACAATTTTTGATGATGATGGATATAAGTGGATGGAATGTTAAAAAATCTGATTCATCAGTCTCTATACTTAAAATGACTTACACCCATTTTTGTGGACTTGTTGTTTTCGTTGTCAAAAATGAGAGTATTTTTCTTTACTTAGGTATACAACAACTTCGGCCTTCCTATGGCCTTCGTTTTAAGTACTTTTAAGAGTACAATAGAATGTAAATTAAACCTTTTTTGTCATCATTTCTTCATTAATAAACAACGATTATCTATTTAGCAAGTTAAAAACTACCATAATAAATTACATAACAATTATACCCATTGTAATTGCAATCTAATTAACTTAAAGTATCTATAAATATAAAAGCACAATAGCTACTCTAAACTCTACACAATAAATTGCAATAAGTAGCACAAATTAAAATAATTCTTCAACATAATTTGCGCTATACTAAGCAGGTTGCATTTAAAAAAAAAGGGGGATGACCTACTCGCGCGCATAGTGTTGCTGGTGCTGTTGTTGTCCACAATCTTACACTTCAAAGATATTGTATATTGTACAATAGCTAGTTAAGTTAGATAGGTAGGTAGGTAGGTACTTTCTATTTGAGCATTGACCACGACAGCTAAACAAAAACAAATAACTATCAATAACAGCAACAAGCTCACATAAAAACAACAACAACAAACTAAACATAGTAAACTGTCAGTGGGCATAAAGAGTATCTTTTATATACTCGTCGTCGCGTCGCGTAGCATCGTCGTCGTACCAAACCTACTGGTTGGTCAGTCAATGGAAATACCACCAAGTTTTTCCCGAAGTAGCCTGGCCATAACAGCAGCGCCAGAATAGCTAAGTATCTTTGGCTAAAAGAAAAACTAGCCTAGCTATACAAAAACGTAGTCGTTGATGTCGTCGGCGACTTGCGCCAACACAAAATCTCTTAGTAGTTGTTGTTTCTAATTCTCTCTCTCAGCAACAACAACAACAATAAAAAAGAAAATAAAAGAAAAACTATTTTTCATTTTGTCGTGCAGAGTGTAGAGATGTAGTTATATAGAGAAAATAAGGCCCACTAGATGGCCACAAGAACTTGCTTTTCACCTTTATACTTTAGGATGTGGTTAGGCCTGGTTGTGAAGACAAATTTCTACAAAAGGTCAGAAGTGGGATATAATTGAAGAATGAACTTGAATGCAATATCAAAGATCCTTAAAGATTATTAAGCTTCTTATCCAAGCATTACTATTTGATTTATAACTGGCAGAGCTTGTATTTATTTGAATTCTTAAAAACTTCTTAACGGGTTATTAATATTGAAGCAACCTAAGACAAATTTATCTTAAAATTCATATAAATCGAACATTTGGAATATCATATATGAACGTACATGACGTTTTCGGAATTGAGAGACTTTAAGATTCCTATTAAATTAGGAAAGTTCTAATACTATTTATCAAATTATAAAACTTGGATGACTTGGCTGTTTCTTTACAAATTATTTTTAATCGTCTACTTGCAAATGGCGAGTTTCTAAATACTTGGAAACGTTCAACAATCACACCTACTTACAAATCAGGAGGTAGGCAAGATGTTTCAAACTATAGTCCAATTTATAAAATTGCTACGATTCTCAATTTTTTTGAAAAGTTAGTCTATGACAAATTAACTCCTTTTCTTAAAGCAATGAATTCACCATACCAACATGTTTTTTTAGCTGGTAGATCCAATGCAACTAACCTCTTTGTTTTTAGTAATTTAGTCCTGAATCCACTTGAGAAAGGTTATCAGTACGAAATACTGACTATACTGACTTTTCTAAAGCTTTTGACAGACTCAATCATGGTGCTTTACTTATGAGGCTCCAACTTTTTAAAATGTCTGCATTCCTACTTAAGGGATCGTATTCAATACGTTTGTATGAATAATAATATTTCTGCACAGGTATATGTTACGTCGGGTGTCCCGCAAGGAAGCCACCTTGGTCCTCTTCTTTTTTTTTTTGTTGTTTATAAAGGACATTCCTGATATGTTTTTAAATTCAAAGTGCTTGATGTACGTAGATGATCTTAAGGTATTTCGTTGCATAAAATCTGAAAATGATTGTTTTCTTCTGCAACAAGATCTTGATCTTTTATCGGATTGGTGTTTAACTAACTGTTTACATTTGAACATTTCCAAATGCCAAAGCTTAGCGTTTGTTTGAAACCGTTGTCCAATTAATTTTATACATAAAATCAATCATATGCTATTGTCTGTTATACATAACCTTTAAAAAAGATCTTGTTGTGATTTTTGACAAAAAACTTGACTTTGTAAAGCTTATAGATTTTTTAGTTCCTAAAAGCAGTTCAGTGTTAGGTTTCATATTGCGTAACTCAAAAGATTTTTCCGATTAACACACCTTGAAGTGTTTATATTTTGCGTTTGTAAGGTCTAATCTTGAATACAGCAGTGTAATCTAGAATCATTAATTTTGAATGAATGTAATGTACTATTGGATGTGGTTAGGCCTGGTTGTGAAGACAAATTTCTACAAAAGGTCAGAAGTGGGATATAATTGAACAATTAACTTGAATGTAATATCAGAGATCCTTAAAGATTATAAAGTTTCTAATCAAGTCATTATTATTTGATTTATAACTAAAAGAGCTTGTTGGGGAGATGCTATTCCTTCTTTTCCTTTAAAAGGTTCTCTAATATTACTGTATAAAGACAAATTTAAAAACTTCTTAACGGGTGAAGCAACCTAAAACAAATTTAGCTAAACAATTTTATAGTGCAACGTTTGGAATATCATGTACATAACGTTTTTGGAATGAAGAGATACTGTTTATCAATCAACAAAACTTAAAATATCAAAACAAGTATAAGAGATTGAAACTAACGAAGATGCTACTGCAAAGGGTTTCTAATATTGCCGGAGGCTTGGTGACCCTTTTAAGTATTGAAAAATGGCATTTTTCTTAGGCTGCACTTCAAAAATAAATTTTGCATCTGCACAAGATACGATTGACGCTAGACTTCTAAGTTAATAATCACAGATTCCCTTACTCATTTAGAAACGTATATTTTTTGATGCATGGCTTGTTTAAGGTGAAAGTCCCCTCAAGAACCCGACATAAATGTATTTTTTTTTTGTTCTGATTAGTTTTCTTACAGAAAGAAACTTCGGAGACATATTAAAATCCGTTCTTCACAAATAGTAGCATTTCATAATGTATTCAAAAATAAAGAGAAAAGGTAAAGAATTATTTAATTATCTTTCTCGCAAAGTGCTTAAAATTAGTCACTAGCAAGCTCTGAAAGTTGAAACACTACTGGGCTCCAAAAACATGTACAATCTGATACACTAACCTTTATACCTTTGAACTGGTTTCCAAAATTAAGAACAGCGATTTCGAAGATGGTGATTGTTATTTTCATTCAGCTTCTTAACTTGCGAGGCCACCATCAGGGCGCCGACATGCTTGACCGAAAAAATATTTGTGTCTCTTCCGAAATACTTCGATTTTCTCCCAAAAGAAGCTCAGAAAACATGGCACTGCATCGATAAAAGGTTACATGTTGGTGCAGATCAAAGCCCGCACGAATGCGTCTTTGATCCAAACTGCTTCAAAACCGAAATGGTAAATGTCAACCCATTAAAAGAAAATTGTGAATTTGAAATGAGCTTTTTGTTTTATTAAGAAATCATAAAACGAAAACAACAAACTAATAAGTAAATAATTAAATAAAATTAAAACAAAATTACGTGTACGCCTCAGTGTAACATTGGCATTCCTTTGACAAAAAAGCCATTTTCGCACTATGTTTGGCTTTGAAGCCTGATTGATATTAAAATGTTTTGATATTTAAAAAATATCAATCCGAAAATGAAGGTAAAGGGCTTTCCATTTTGCGGTTTGAAATGTAAACGGAAATAAAAAACATGTAAAATATTAAGTTTCATGATATTTTTTTGTTCTTATAAAGTTTGAACGTTGACATTATGTTTGAAACACTACATCATTAAATGACAACCAGGCGAATTATTGCATCGATTCTTTTGAGGTCATTTTCCACCACTTTTTGACTCATGTTGTTTAAACAAGAAATTATGCGGCTAAGAAATGCTTCTTGCAATAAAGCCATATTCGCTCGAGTTGTGTGTCATGTGGCACCGTCTTGTTGAAACCACATATTCTCCAATTCGTATTCTTCAATAGCAGGCAAAAAAGTCGGTTATCATATGACCATAACGCTCCGAGGTGACGGTTACAGTCATTCTATCGTCGTTTTCGACCTCCGGACCAAAGAGCGCACCAAACAATGACTTTTTGTAAATGTTAAATGTGTTAAAAGTTTATTAACATACCCACCGAGTGGGAAATGTGCACGCACTCTTTCGACATTTCTACGATGTTGTGAATGGGCAGCTGACTTCAATTTTTGTGTGAGCTGGTCTTTTTATAGATGTAGATGTAGATCCAAATGCAAAATACTCCGTAGTGTGCCGTAAGACAGTCCTAATTCCTGAAAACGACAAGGAATCGAATTCGGGTCTTCGGCAACATTTTAACTTACAGCAGCGATATTTTCACTGGTACAAGCGAAACGATGATGCACAGGCCTTAAAATATTTGTAACCAAATTTCTTCACAATTTAGACAATTGCTTGCGTAGTTAACGATAATGTAAACCATAATCTAGTCTTAAAGCAAGATATGTGGCACGATTCATGGCTGTGTCAGAATCACCATTTTTGTAGTAGGTTTTTACAATTTGTATGCTTTTAACTGAAAAACAAAAATTGGTTTTTAGAAACTTAGTTTGTCAGATGTCGAATTCCAGCCATTGAAGCTGCAAAATGAATAACCCGTTATAACATTTACATGGGAAAACAATATCAGACAATGGCAGCCAGTACCAGTTACTTGAATGATGTTGAGTTCCATAATACCGTTTTTAACAAGCATTGAACTCTTTACCCTTCAAACTCGTTTTGATCTCATCAGTTCATTTCAACGTTGACAGATGGATTTATAAAACAGAAAATTGATAAAACTATGTTAACAATGTAATGAAATACGAAAATACGTACACGCCTCAGTGTACCATTGGTTTTTCTTCGGTACCCTGGAAAAAAATAACCATTAAGGGCTATCATAACTTGAATTTTTTTTACAGAATCTCATCACTCACCAAAAACATCTTCAATTGAACATAATAAACTTTAGACGTGTTATCGAAAATGCGTGCTTTTTTATTGATGAAACTCTTCTTCCTTGAGTTAGAAATTACCTTTCTAACGGTTCAATACAAGTTGTATTAGATAGTTTCAAGTCTGATGTTCGTAAAATAAATACTGGTGTTTCCAGCTCCCTTTTTTCCGACTTCATAAATGATCTTTTGTCTGTCACTCCTAATCCATAACAGTGTTTCGCTGACAACAGTACCCCCAGGTTTTCATATTCGTTTCCAGATTCACATCCTTGTCCTTAGAATGTAGAACTTCAACTGCAGCGTATGTTAAGCTCATTGAATTCCGATCTCGACAAAATGGAACTATAATTCGTGCAGAATTTAATGTTTAAAAACTCAATGTTGTCTCCTGTCGTTGATGCGTAACCCACTCCCGATGCCACTATCTATGAGCGGTACTTGCATCATGAAACTAATCAACTTTCAGTACTTGGTATGTGTATCAAAGATCCTCTCTTATGGAATGATCACATATTCGATATCTCCAGAAATGCTGCTAGGGCTTAGGATTTCTCCGAAGGTGCTGTAATTTATAAAGCCTTCATTCGGCCAAAACTTGAATATAACTCGCACATTTGGGTAGGTGCCACTAAAACACGTTTAAGTATTTTGGACAGGATCTAAAAATGAGCTTTGAAAATGATAGGCGATAGAACTATAACCGAAACAATTTACTTACTTACTTACTTAAGGTGGCGCTACAGTCCGGGGCGGACCTGGGCCTCAACCAACAAGCGTCTCCAGCCAGCTCGGTCCCTAGCTAGCTGTCTCCAGTTTCGCACGCCAAGTTGGTTGAGGTCCTCTCCCACCTGGGTGCGCCACCTGAGTCGCGGTCTTCCTCTACTGCGCCGTCCCTCGGGATTGGATTCGAAGACCTTCCGGGCTGGAGCGTTGATGTCCATCCGCTCTACATGACCTAGCCATCTAAGCCGTTGGACTTTGATTCTGCTAACTAGGTCAGTGTCGCTGTACAGCCCGTACAGCTCGTCGTTATATCTTCTCCTCCATTCTCCATCTATGCGTACGGGACCAAAAATCGCCCGAAGAATTTTTCTCTCGAAGCATCCTAAAACGCTCTCATCTTTCTTTGACAGGGTCCAGGCCTCAGCGCCATAAATGAGAACCGGGATGATGAGTGTCTTATAGATGGTGATTTTACATGCTCGAGAGAGGACTTTACTTCTCAATTGCCTTCTAAGTCCCAAGAAGCAGCGATTTGCAAGAGTTATTCTTCGTTTGATTTCAGCGCTGGTGTCGTTGTCTGCATTAATAGCGGTGCCTAGGTAGACAAAGTCCTTAACTACCTCAAAGTTATAGCTGTCCATATTGACGTTTTGTCCAAGACGTCGTCGTTCAGTGTCCTTTTTTGATGACAGCATATACTTGGTCTTGCCCTCATTGACCACTAAACCCATCTTCTTCGCTTCCTTCGCAATGCTCAAAAACGCTCCACTGACATCACGCTTTGATCTTCCAATTATGTCAATATCATCTGCGTATCCGAGTAATTGGATGGATCTTTGGAAGATTGTGCCTCTAGTGTTTACGGTTGAGTTTTGCACAATTCTTTCCAGAGCGATGTTGAAGAAGTCGCATGACAGTGCATCGCCTTGTCTAAAACCTTTTTTGACATCAAATGCATCGGTAAGATCTTTTCCGACCTTGATAGAGCAGCGTGCATTCTCCATCGTCATTCTGCACAAACGGATAAGTTTGACAGGGATGCCAAAACTAGACATTGCTCGGTAGAGCTCTTCCCTATAGATGCTGTCATACGCGGCTTTAAAATCGATAAAGAGATGGTGGGTATCGATTTGAAGCTCCTGGGTTTTTTCCAAGATCTGCCGTAGTGTGAATATTTGGTCGATAGTGGACTTTCCTGGTCTGAAGCCACACTGATAAGGACCAATCAGGTTGTTGACGAATGGCTTCAGACGTTCACATAATACGGCAGAGAGGATCTTATACGCAATGTTAAGGAGACTGATGCCTCTGTAGTTGGCGCAGTTTAGAGGGTCTCCTTTCTTATGTATCGGGCACACTATGCTGAGATTCCACTCATCGGGCATGCTTTCTTCCGACCAAATTTTGCAGATGAGTTGGTGCATGCTCCCTACCAAGTCATCGCCTGCTGCTTTGAATAGTTCGGCGGTGATGCCGTCAGCTCCAGCAGCTTTGTTTGACTTAAGTTTAGATATAGCTATCTTCACTTCGTCAAGGTCGGGTAGGCGGAATTGTTGATCTGCGTCGCCTAGGTTGAGTGGTTCTATCTCCCTTACAGCGGAGTTCGGTTCGTCATCGCCGTTATATAATTTGGAGAAGTGATCTTTCCATATTCTCAGCATCGACTGTGGTTCTACTACGATGTTCCCTTGATCGTCTTTACAGGCTTCGGTTCGTGGCTGGTACCCTTGGGAGGTTTTTTTTACCTTTTGGTAAAATTTACGAACCTCATTCCTGTTGTGACATCCCTCTATCTCCTCGTTCGCGCGCTTCTCATGCTCTCTTTTTTTCCGTCTAAGAAGCCGGTGTTCCTCTCTCCTTTTCTGCTCGTAGAGCTCGCGAGCAGCTCTAGTCCTTTTGTGCAACGCCGTTTTGTATGTCTCTTGGTTCGCTGCGTGCGCTTGCCAGCATTCGTCGTCAAACCAGGGGTTTCGCTGTGGTGGCCGTGTGAAACCTAGCACTTCAGAGGCGGCATTTCTGATGGCTGCAAGGCAATGTTGCCACTGGTTTTCAATGCTTAATGCAGGAAGCATAGGACTCCTTAGGAGGTTATTAGAGACTCGATCGGAAAAGGACATGGCAGTCTCTTGCGATTGTAGCCGTCTAACGTCGAATCTTCTCACAGTACTTCCTTGTTTTGGCTTGGATCGGGATATCCGTAGCCGTACCTTGGCTACAACGAGGTAGTGGTCCGAGTCAATGTTGGCCTCTCGGAATGTTCGGATATCCTGGATACTGGAGAAGTGTCGTGCGTCGATCGCAATGTGGTCAATCTGGTTGACGGTTGATTGATCAGGAGATTTCCATGTCCCCTTGTGGATATTAAGATGCGTGAACTGCGTACTAGCTACCAGAACGTCTCGCCCCGCAGCGAAATCGACCAGCCTGAATCCGTTGTCGGAGGTGGTGTCGTGCAGGCTGTATCTCCCGATTATGCCACCAAAGATGTCTTCTCTTCCTAGCTTGGCATTAAAATCTCCTAAGACAATTTTAATGTCATAGCCAGGGCACTGCTCATATGTCTTGTCCAAGAGCTCGAAGAATATGTCTTTGGTGTCTTCATTTTTCTCCTCTGTTGGGGCATGCGCGCATATTAGGCTTATGTTGGCGAATTTGGCTTTGATGCGGAGTGTCGTGATGCACTCGCTTACACTGTTGAAACTCAAGACTTTTTGCCTGAGCCTAGTTCCAACAACAAATCCACACCCAAATAGATGCTGTCTTTGTTCTCGGTAGCAGTCGCCGTAGTAGATATCGCAGTCTTTTGCGTTTGCCCAGTCCATCCCATCGCACTTCTTGGATGGCTGTAATATCTGCCTTGCAGCAGTTTAGGGCTTCCGCTAATTGTTCGGCTGCACGTGGTCTGTTAAGGGACCTAACATTCCACGTACATATCCGAAGTTCGTTGTCCTTATTTCGTTTGCGTGGGTTGTCAACAGTGAATCCGTCCGTATCCGAGGCTTGTTGTTGCTTCGAAACTATGATGTTTTTTACGTGGCCAGGAAGTCACCCCGACGGCACAACCCCCAACCTGGAGGGCCAGATCCTTAGTATAACTCCAAGGAAGGGGAGCCGGATGAACCGCTCCTTATAGGCCTGGGCTCCGAATATGTCGAAGAAGCCCTATAAGGTTTTCACTAAGTAGTTCGACCTTACTGTAACTGTAGACGCCACCGTTGATTCTATCTCGAGAATTCGTCCGGTGCCGCCTGGATAAGGAGAGGTGCCTTAGTGGAAACACCTCTCCCCCCTCTCTCGTTTGCTGCCCCCAACAACTTTCCACTGGGGTTGGAACCCAATCTCCAGTTGAGGTACTAGGCACCCGATGTTCACCGCGGGGAGGTGAGAGTAGGAGTTGATAGACAGAGGTGGGTTTTGAGAAAAACCTGTGGACGCTTGTGTCCTCTTGAATGCACATGTCTACCATTTGAACATCAACCGAAACAATTACTTCATTTGAAAACCGACACAATGTATCATGCCTTTCGTTGTTCTACCGGTATTTTTAAAACAGTGTTTTGTCGAATTAGCCAGTTGCATTCCCCCACCCCATTTTAAACAATTCAGCCGTAATACTCGTACTTCTAGAAATGCACATGAGTTTAACCTTGAGCTCAATCTCGAACGTACTGTCAAGTATAGAGATTCTTTTTTTAACCGCACTTCGAGAATGTGAAATGCTTTACCCAGCTCTGTTTTTCCGTTTCATTTTGATATTCAAAGCTTCAAAACTAAAGTTCATTGATATCTCTTTATGTTAAGGGTATTAATAACCCCTTGAGTTTTTTAATATTTCCTAAATAACACAAATTATACTGAATATGAAGCGATGTACCGAATCGATTTAAATGTTTTTGACGATCCAATTAATTTCCCCTTTTACAATTTTTCTAAATTCAGAACTCTTCTTTTGTTCGTATAATAGTTTTAAAACCTAATTTTAACTACACTGGTCGAAAAATTACTTTTTTTTTTCTTCGGGAACACAAACAAAACAATATTTTTTTAAAGCATAAAAATGTTATTGATTGTTTAAATTTGTCTATCACGTCAGGTATGTATTTAAAATACACCCCTTTTAAAATTTTAAAATCAAGGGTTTTAAGACTAACATTAACTAAAAATATCTTTTAACAATTAATTGTAGGATGTTTCAATATCTTTCTCTTCTAGACACAATTTAATTCATTTTAGTTTAAGCAAATGCTCATAAGTTATGAGTCTTTATTTGACTCTATATGAAGTTTTAAGCAAACCTTGAATTGAATAGTTTTGGAAAAACGTTTGGAAGTTAACTTTTTGTGCTAATTTCGAATCCAAACAGTATTTTTATATTTGTTTGATATATTTCATAAATTTGATGTCATAGAATTGTTTAGAGAACAAATTCGTTACAAGAACTAAACTTACTTTCAACCAGTTTTGCCGTTTACTGTTGAAAACCGTTTAAGCATAAATGGTTTAGTGTCTCTTTCGGATTTTTTTAAGACAGATGAAATATAACAACTCATACAAATTTTAAAGGAATGTATGAAAGAAACATCAATATTTGAACAGAATACTGACGAAAGGGATTATTGAGATTTGAAAAACATCAAGGATGTTTTTTAGAAAAGCTACTTGATAAGTGTTTTTTTTCGAATTAAAAAAAAGTAATAATATTTTTTTATTATTTAAGATTAAAATACAAATTTATTATTTTCTTCACCATTTAAATGTTGAAACCTTAACAGACCCTTTAAAGTTCCCGTACCTACCTAATATCACAACTTACGAAAATACAACAACAACAACAAAAAAGAACCATGGTGGAAGAGTGGAGCACTATAGTGGGTTTTCTGGGCGCGCGGCGCGTTGCTCCGCTGTAGATATTGGATTGGTTTGGAATGTTTTTATTTGGTTTTAGTTAGGATCAAAAAATGTTTAGTAACGAAACTGGTTTGTACATGGGCGGTATAGAAGACGTGTAGTATACCAAAGTTGTAGTTGGACTTTTGTGCGAATGACGCAGACAAAATACCTACCTACTTAGATTGGCCTTACATTAAATCTCAGTTAATATTTGGTCTACCTACGCGAAGTCAAGTGTATCACATTAAAGGAAAAAATATTTCGGTTCGGTTTATTTAAAAAATATATAAATTAATTAAATTAACAAAAATAAAAAGTAAATACAAACAAAAATAATGATATGCAAAGAAAAAAAAACGAATTGTTTTCATATTCTCTGTATTGTTGTTAAAAATTAAAATATAAAAATATTCACAACAATAAACCACACAATCGACAAAAGATAAAATCTCAAATGATGCATAAGCAAATTTATAGCAGTCAGGTCCCTGAAATCAATTAACATCGCAGTTTTATTGTTTTTTTTTTTTTGGTTTGTGATGTCTTGAGCTTCAATTCAATTGTAAGTTTTGGAAGTCGTTCAAAATGTATCCAAAGTCAGCAGCTGGTGTTTTTATACATCTACCGCCACTGTTGCAGCTGGTTGGTGCTGTTCGTTGATGTCATATTTAATTCTCGGCAAATCAATATAACGTCATCTACCTACATACTTCAAAATCTACAAAGGGAGCTTGAAATACATAAATACATATATGTCTTGAGTTTTGTATAGTTTATTAAGTGACGTTGTTTTTTAATGTTATTTTTATTTCGTTTGAATGAATCAAATAGTAACAACAATGAAAAATAATCCATGAATAATTATGAATCATATATGTTATGAGTGTGAGGGGTATGGTAAAATTTCAACTTAAGACTTTTTCTCCCCCTTTTTTTAAATTAAATTTGAATGTAATATAAATGCTGAATTGACAAAAAAAGTCCTGCAGATGCGGTAATGCCTTGTAGTGGTCCCAACCAACGTCTATTTAAAAAGTATATAATTTATATATAAAAAAGTACGTATACGCCAGAGTGTACCTATTTTAGTGTAAATTCAGAGATAAGTCTCACTTACCGACAAAATACACCTTGAAGGAAATTAGAACAATTGGAAACAAACATTTTAAGGCTTAAAAGTGACAATTTGATATTGAAACCAACAATTATATATTTTATAATAATTCAAATCGAGAGTTTGTTGATTTATAATTGTTTGTCCGTCGAGTATCACTTCTACATTTTATAACTATGATTTTCCAAGACCTTGTTGATGATTTCGGAGTGTATGTAAGGGATTGCTTGGATTATACTGATCCATCCCAACCAACGTTTATTTAAAAAATATATAATTTTTACTTAAAAAAGTACGTATACGCCAGAGTGCACCTATAGTAGTGTGAATTCAGATACAAGTCTCCTTACCGACAAAATAAACCTTGAAGGAAATTAGAACAATTTCAACGAAACATTTTAAAACTTTAAAGTGAAATTTTGATATTGAATCCTACATTTATAGCATAATTCAAATCGGAAGTTTGTGGATTTATAATTACTGACTTTCAAGGAATCACTTCTACATTCTGTTACTTTGATTTTCGAAGACCTTGTTGATGATTTCGGGCTATAGAATTAAAAAAGTGTAAATAAAGTTATGTGTGCCTTGATGTATTATAAACACCAACACCCGAAATTTGGGTTTACAAATTCTTAGGTCGGGTTTGTGACACATGATATCGTTTAATATCGTAAAGTTGGTTAGAAGGCTGTCCAAATACCGACGGACCTAACGTGAGGTTGTGGTTTGGTCATGAGGCTAGAAGTGCTACAAGTAAAAACCTTGAAAAATGTCTATGTAATGCTCACAGATGACTAAGTCCTATATTTAATGTAGCAGCCTAAATAAGAAGGAAAGTACCTTCAATTGCTGAATCAATTCAACCTTATAAGTGAGATATTTGTGAATAATTCTTTCTCCTCAAGCCAGTGCGTGAACTGAATCTCATGTCCTCGGCCAAACCAGTCAAATTTTCGTCTGCGCGCACTTTACCACTACGGGGCCCATTAATGTTGCCCTATAGGATATCATTAGTTTCACGAACTGTATGTTAAAAAAATCACTTTTCGGACTACGCTCACTTCGAAAATAAGTGTTCGATATTTTATTTAAGCGTAAAGGAACTCATTTCGTTAATTTGAGCAATGATACCGGCTGTCTGTTAAGACTGCGGAAAAAACCCGTGACAAAATAACTTAGGATTTAAAAGAAATCAACTAAATGGCTGTTTTCTGTTGAAAATGTCAACAAGAACTGGGCTTCGGAAACAACTTTCAGGGTTTTCAATAAATTGTCTCGTGCATATTCTTAAGTGGATCTTAAAAAGAATACAATTTTTGTCTTCACTTATCTGTTACAAGTCATGCAATTGAAATCAAGATGAAGTCCCACAGGGAAGTCATTTAGGCCCCCTTCTTTTTAAATTTTCCATGTTTATTATAAAATGAATGGATGAATCCGTCGAGTCCTTCAATAAGTAAATTAAATAAAGTCCCACATGGAAGTCACTTAGGACCCCTTCTTTTTATTGTTAACTGCTATTTCATGTCATCAGTCGTTGCTGTTCTTTTTCTCATAAAACTCTTTGAAATTACTCTTTTAATTGGGTCTTCATTGTATTTTCTTCCGAATCCGAATAGTTCGAATGTCAATTTTTTCTTGCATAGTTGTGGTTTGAAGATTTGAAAATCATTCAAAGCATTAGTTAAAAGTTTTAAGAATTATTTTTAAGGTCGGTTTAGCTGCCCGTTACCCGCTATTTAATCGTTTTTTAAAAGAGCAAAGTAAAGTATGAACCGACTTGAAACCACACCAAAGCGCAAAACAACATGGACTTTCGTGGTAATCCTATGTTCCACAACCTCCAAGGTGGATGAAAACAAACACTTCACAAATGTCATCAACCCTTCTAAATCAATTTAACTGTCATAAATAAACAAACGTCAAATCGATTTCACTTATTTGTTACTGAAATTAACAATAAAGATGAAGTACCACAGGGAAGTCATCTAGGGCCCCTTCTTTTTAAATGTGTCATGTTAATCCATAGTAATATTATAAATGCGAAAGTAACTCTGCCTGTCTGTCTGTTACTCAATCACGCCTAAAGTACTGAACCAATTTGCATGAAATTTGGTATGGAGATATTTTCATACCCGAGAAAGGACAGGGGCTATTTTTTACCCCGGGAAAATGACGCATTCCCATGGGAAAATTCAGGTGGGGCGATCACGTTTACGCCTAAACTACTGAACAGATTTAAATGAAATTTAGTTAGGAGATAGTTTGAGGCTTTTAAGAAAGGACATGAGTTACTTTTGACCTCAACGGCTCAATTACGTAGCACAGATGAATTAAAAAGTAATGTCTATCCAAACCTGCCTTTAAATATGTTTAATCAGAAGTGATTGTGTGTGAGGGCAATTTTAGATCCAACTAATGAGATAGGTAGCCAGATAAACGAGCAAATTATTTGGGAAGTGGAGGGAGATATCGTCGGGTATCTCTCAGTAGAAAACGATATTGACACGGAGCAAGTAACATCATATCCCATAGAGTTTCTTAACTCTTTGGAATTATCAGGGGTATCTTCTCATAAGTTGAGATTGAAGGTTGGTGTTCTAGTCCTGTTAATGAGAAATTTTGAAACACTAAAGTTATATATGGTACACAGCTAAAGATTACTCACCTAGGACGAAATATTATAAAAGCTTTAATCTGGAACTGGAATAGCAAAAGGAAAATATGTTTTAATTTCCAGCATTCCGATAATTCCAATTTTGCCGTTTCAGTTTCAAAGAGTGCAGTTTCACCTGAAAATAGCATTTTCATTAACAATAAATAAAGCTCAAGGGCAAACACTGAAAATTGCAGGTGTGAATTTGGAAAAAAATTCTCCCATGGGCAATTATATGTAGCATGCTTACGAGTCTCAAACCCACAAAATCTTAACGTCTGGCCATGGAAGGAAACACAAAAAACTTCGTATATAAAAATGTATTGCAGTAACCTATCTTCTTCTTAAAATATATTAACGTAACCTAACCTCTGACAATCACACTTAGTATCCCATCTCGGGACAATTCAAACATATGTACGTACAAAAAAGTACAGCTCAGTTTTTGTTCATACAAAAAAAAACTATCTACTGCAGACAAAGTCGGGATTCAAAACTAGTTATAAAATAAATGAATGAATCCGTCAAGTCCTTCAATAAGCAAACTGGATGAAGTCCCACATGGAAGTCACTTAGGACCCCTTCTTTTTATTGTCATTCAGTGGTATTTCATATCAGCAGTCATTGCTGTTCTATTGCTCATTAAACTCTTTGAAGCGACTTATTTTATTGAGTCTTCAGTGTATTTTCGTCAGTTTATCCGAATAGTTCGAACGTCAATTTTCTCTTGCATTATTGTGGTTTGAAAATTATTCAAGGCTTTAGTAAAACGTTTTAGCTGCCCGTTACCCGCTATTAAATCATTCTTTAAAAGCGCGTTCTCTAATAAAGTATGAACCGGCTTGCAAATAAATAATTTGGACTTAAACTGCAGTAAAGTGCTTAAAACATAGACTTTCGTGGTAATCCTATATTCCACAACTGCCAAGGTGGATAAAAACAAAAACTACACTAATGTCATCAACCCTTCTAAATCAATTTAACTGTCATAAATATACGTACATACGTCAATATCGATTTCAAACAACGTTATCACTCTGACTATTAAGCTTTGCGTTGTGCAAATATTATGTTCGAACTATGTTTTTGAGTTGCTGCCCTGAGCCTGCTGCCGTCGCGTCGTTCCAGTGCTGCATCTTGTGAATCAGAATCAGGCTTTGCCTGATGGAATGTCGTTGAGCTTTTACTTTTTTTCTTTCCTTCCATTTTCTTCTTCCTAAGTATTCTGAATTCCTGTTATTTTCTTTTTCTTTTTTTGATGACATAGCAGAGCAGAAATATGCATGCATTTATATGCATGCATATGCAGTTCTTCCGTACTATCAATGTAGGGTGTGAAATTGATTTTTTGTATTTTTTCTTCATCTTCTGTTTCATCGTCAATTAGCTGCCTTCTTTAGCTTCTGCTTCAGCTTCTACTTCTGGGGCTGTTATTTATGAGAGTATCGGGACAGACGTTAGGTTATGAGGTCATTTAGAAGTACTTTGAACTATTAGTAGCTTCGAACACTCAAATCAACCTCCATACAAATGTAAGTGAGTGCAATTCTATAAATATTGAACTTACGAACACTTTAAACATATTTTCCAGTGCTCTTCACAATATTGCTAACAAGTTTTTATTGTCAAGTTATTTAACAATAACAATGCGAGAATATAATTAGATGTTATTTAAATTGTGAATAACCTCCAATACCGTCGTCGGTATGATGTATAACCTCCAATGCAGCTTTGAGATATTTTTTTTTTAATAAACTATTCGTTTTGTATAATTTCATTTAATAGTTTATAATTTATCTTATAATAGATAGACAGTCATTAAATAATTACCTACCTAACCTATAGCTTAAAAGTGTTGGACTTATATGGTGGGATTAGTTTAAATTCGTTTTCAATCGAAATATTTCGCAAAAGGAAATACATGATGTGTGTGGAGTGGTGTGGAGTGGGTGTGGGCAAATAAGTGTATAACTTCTTCCCACATAAAATTTGTGTTTAATTTTTCTTGTTGCCAAAATAAACGTAGCTTAACTAGTTTAGAGAGATAGATTTTGAAGAAAACCATTGAAATTGAATTTTTTAACAGAAGGTAGTTATTTTTGGTAAAAACTAAATTAAAATTGTAATTTATTAGTGCACCATTCAGAGTTGCCTCTTTGCAGAATTTTTCCAATTTTTTGCTAGCTGCTTTTGCTTCACTTCTATTTTTTCAAAATATTGATCAATTTATTTTTCAGGCAATTCAATTTAATATCAAATCAATTTTTCTTCGTAGTAAATCAAGTGTTTTGACTTTTCTAGAAGTATTAGTTTTCAAGATTGTCCTTTACTTCAGGCTTTTAAATGTCATTAAATGGGAACTTTTCAATCCTCAATAATTTGTGACAGTAAAACTAATAAGATGAAAAGATATTTGAAATTCAAGAAACATAAACCCAGTTAGAAGTTATTTAAACAAAAATCAAAAATATCTAAGAACTGTTGGCAACTCTGTAATTTTTAACAAGCATCATAATTCTTCCAATTTTAGTTATTGTTTTTAATTTGGGTTTATTTTATTTCTGAAATTTTTAAATGTCTTCATTATATCATAATTTTTGGAGGATATCCGTTTGGAACAGGTTTTTTTGTTTTTTTTTTTTATTTTAATGTCAGAGTTCTTAAATATTTCTATTTGATTTTTAAATTTTTTTGTCTTAATCTTCTTAAAGTCATTTAAAAATTCTCATATGAGTTTAAATTAAAAAAATCAAGTGCCACAAGAATTCGCTTTATATTCTTTTACTTTTCTAGTACTCTTTTTCGTAAAAACCAAAACTGACGGATAGCTGACATATGTCACTGAAATTCGATCTAACTGTGACGAAATTATGTATTCCATTGGAAAGTGATATCTTAAAAAGCGAATTGTATCATTGGTATGAAATTTTAATTGAATTAAAGATTGTTATGATCTTAAATTAATTATTTCATGGATATTGAATTTTTAAGTTTTGTATCTCTTTCGTTAAGAAGAAATAGTTTAGAAAATTTGGATAATTTTATTTTTTTGACATTAAATTCCATTTGAAATTTGCTTTTAAATTGAATTTGGAATACGTCATTATATATTTAGAAAATAGCTTAGCTTAAATTTCCAATATCATGAATTTTGGACTATTCTTATCCGTATTCTTAAAAAAAAACTTATTAATATTTTCACCCCTTTTATACAGGGTGCGTTAGAGACATGGAAACAACTTATTTAATCATAATTCGCAGTTTCTAAGTCTTTTAAAAGAGAAGAGAAGTAAAATTTGTTTGGTATATAATTAATGTATTTCGGAAACTTGCGGATTTAAAAAATAAGGTCATTCAGATGACGGCTCTGATTTTCTATAAATGACGCAAACGTTACAAAAATTTTCGTGGGCTTTCCTTAACATATCCCTTGAAATGTTATTGAATTTAAACTTTTAGCTCTTCCGAGTTCCATGATTTAGTTTCATACACTTTGGACTTTAAATAACCTCATAACAAAAAGTCGCACACGAATAAATTAGACGAGCGCGGCGATCATATGATTTCTACACTACGCTAAATCGACCGCACAAAATCGTTTATCTAGCAGCTGTCCGTAGCGTTTGCCTATTCCTGGTCCGTCGAAATAATATGGGCCGATGACACCACACGCTACTACTCCCATCCTTACACTAACCTTCGGCGAATGTAGGGCTCACTATGCCAAAAAAGTAATCTACTACAAATTCGCGCTATTTGTGCATTCCCCCTCGTTCCAACCCCACGCTGTAAGATTTGTTTCCTTACCTCTAGAATGAGCAAATTTGTTGCATCGTTAGAAATGTTGTTACCTGCAATAAATTAACTTGATTGAAATTTGGCTCAAACGCTGAGCACTTAATGCATCCGTCCTGAAAAACAGCAGTCAGCTATGATTTTAGAATTTGGCTATTAAGTATTTAGGCACGACTTTCATGTGTGTTTCTTATTTGTATTTGCAAGATCTCCCATATTTTAAAAGGCAATGATAAATAAATAAACAATCTAACAGAAAAACTTTATTGAATTTTTTAAATTAAATACAATGTCATTTTGCATTAAATAAAGTAATTACCTAGTTTTAAAGTTATATCCGTTACATATTGTCCTCTATTATTATTACATTTACAAAGCCTTTCCGGAAGTTTTCCATTGCTTGTCGAGTCATTTGTGGTGTAATGGCTGCCACTTCCTGAATGAATGCCTCCTTAAGTGCTTCCAAAGATGTTGGGCGATGAGTGTAGGCTTGGGCCTTTAAAGGTCCCCAAAGAAAAAAATCACAAGTTAATAAATCGGGGGACCTTGGTGGCCAGAAAGAAGATGCCCTGGAAACATCTCTCTCAAAATGGTTATTGAACGCCCTGAAATGTGTGCTGTGGCTCCATATTGTTGGAACCAGAATTCTTTTTGGTTCCTAGTAAACTGATTTAAGTTTGGTTGGAGGAAGGTCTAAATCATGTGACAATAGCGATCAGCATTAACTGTAACTTTTTGTCCATTTTCTTAGAAAAAACACGGACCTAGAGCACCAAATTCAGCAACAGCACATCAAACTGTCACATAGGGGCTGTGAAGTGGTCGTTGATGTATTTCTTGAGGGTTTTCTGGTGCCTGATATCGGAAATTTTGTTTATTTACAGTACCCGATAAATGGAAATGGGCCTCGTCAGACGAAATTAAAACAGTACCAACGGGAATGTTTTGATGAATGTCTTCACAAACCGCTCTGCGAGTTTCGAAATCTCTCTCACTTAATACTTGTGCGATCATCATTTTGTAGGGCTAAAGGTCGGCCAGGCGATTTTCTCCTTAGCAAACACCCGTTGCTCTAAGGTTTGATAACCAAACTTGAATTGTTTTTCTATCCGGAACAGGATCATGTCGTCTAAGTTGAAATCGAATTCGAAATGCTCGCTGAGTGGTAATCGCAGAACCACCATTACGGATATATTCCTCTACGACAAATGCATGATGCTCACCGACCACGCCATTATGGTTACTAAAAACGACACGTAGACCTCTATCTATCTATACCCGGAATACCAGTTTATCTATAAATAGCTTTAAATATAAAGGTCTTAAAATACGGGAGGTTTGTTTGCCGGACCCTGTATAAACGTTTTCGAGAATTGAACTTACCTACAAATTGAAAACTTTCTTGTTTTGGAAATGGAAACAGAAACTTAGTAAGTATTACTCTGAACGCGAATAAAGCTTATTTATTAAACGAAACCAAACCTTCTGTTTAAAATCAACGTTTACAATGAAACAAGTTAGACAATTTACATAAGTTCATTTACAATATACATACATTTGGAATTGTATGGTATTGGCTTCATATTTCTAAAAAAAAATTGAAAAATTTAGACAAGGAATATTGTTGAGCAATATTTCCAATTCTAAATACAAAATGCTGCTTAAATTTTAAGTGTACTTTGAGGAACAGCAAATTAAATTGTATATAATTACCTAAAATCTTAATTGCAAAATATCACTCAATTACTTTCTGAAAAAGAGTCAGAAGACGTCACTTAATATTATCGTTTAAGATATCAGACATTTTGATTGAATAATAGTTTGCGATAGTATATATAGGAACCACTTAATTAAAAACTTTATTATTATCTTGACGTAGACGTTATTACTGCATGAAATAGTATAGATTACGGTCGTGAGGAACGTCTTTCAATCTTTTTAGGTATTGTTGTAGTAGAAAGAAGACAAGTTTCCATTACAATATGTGAAAAGGTGTCACTATATTATAATGTAAATGGTAAAGGGAAGTAAAGTTAACTTATGGAATCAGTCCTAAAACGGCAGATATCCCTAACTAAGTACTTTAACACTGGTGATGTTGTTATGAATAGCAAATCAAACTTTCGATTAAAAGCAAACATTTTTGAAATTGCTAATTTCACGAATTTCATTTCAATAATCCACAAAGCCACACTTTCTGAAAAAGAATGTTGATTTACTTGAGCTTTGGAGTTAAATTTTGCTACATATTGGATTTCTTAAATTTTAGCTTTGAATCGATTGTTCGATTCGCTATTCTTAATAAGATTAATTTCTAGAAACATACTAATTTTAAAATAAAAGGATTAGTTTTGAAATTAAACAAAACTAAAGTTTTTTTTGAAAAGAAACCAATAGATATTTATTCTATGTGCATTAAATATGAAGCACGATGTCAGGTACATGACTGCCAGGGCTACGGTTCCAGCAACATATTTTTTTTTATGGAATTTGTCATGACCAAATCACACATTTTCGATAACTTCATGAGTTCCTTATGTAAGTTCTCAGATCGATTATTGAGAATTGGCATAGACCTAATCTGTAGCCTTTAACATGGTGTTAAATTACAATTTTGATCACTTCTTTAAGAAATAACGTAATCAGGAAATATTTCTTGAAAATCTGCAAAACTGCGAATTCTGACTGCCAAATATCCCCTATTTTGTAGTAAATTTTACAAATGTCACAATGATCGACAAAACTACCTTCTTTTAGGGAGCTCAAACAAAAAAAAACACTGCTTTTTAAAGCATTAAGACAATTGAATCGAATCTTGGTTTTATATTTTTCTATCACATACAATTTTTAAAATATGCCCCTTTTACAATTTAAATTATTTTAGTGTCTTGCTAAGCTTTTGACAATTCCCATTAGTTATAAGTCTTTATTTGACTCTATGTGAAGTTTTGAGAAAACTTTCAATTGAAAAAAGTTATTTTCCACCTTCACCTTTTTACCAAATTAAAAAAAATGTGGTTGTGAATTTAAAAATACTTGTTTTTACTATAAAATTGATACGTTATAATTGTTAAGACAACAGGTTCGTTAGAACAACAAAAAGTACCGTCAGTTTTGCCTTTTCCTGTTAAGATTTCCAAATTTTTTCAAGACAGGTAAAATCAAACAAGTTATAAAGAGTTTTCGAATATTATGTGAAATAATATAAATGTTTTAATATTAAAGAAAAGGATGATAGATTTAGAAAACCATTGCGGATTTTATTGAAAAAAAAAAAAAGGAACTTCATAAATTTAGATATGCTTAAAAAGCCTGATCAGTATTTTTTCGAATTTCAAAAAGTAATATCTTATAAACCTGACGTGATATATTTATTTTAAAGTCGGATTTAGGCCATCAAAACCCATTGGAAAAGTACATTACACATTTTAAAGCTAGTAAGAAAACCTTAAAACTAATCTCTATGCTTTATTTTTGTAAATTTCAAAGCTGCCTTTGATACTATTAACAGAAAACTATTAAATTTCAAACTAGCAGGTGTTGGATTATCAATACAATTTTTAAGAATATATGAGAAACTTCTTTCAAAGACAACAGCGGTAGTTTTTAATGGTAGAACCTCTTCGCAGCAAATTAAGACAGAAGTGGGTTTCCCGCAAGGTTGCATTTTGAGTCCTTTGCTCTTCCCACTTTTTATTAACGACATTGGAGACAGTGTTTCAGGGGGTGTATATTATGGTGATTTGCTTATTAAGGTGCTTTTATATGCGGATGACCTTGTCATTCTTACTGATAATCCGGTAACTCCACAACTGCAAATTAACAAACTTAACCAGAATTGTAACTCTTGGGATCTTTAAATAAATACTTCGAAGTCAAAGATTATGGTTTTTAGATAGTTATTTATTTATAATTCGTTAAATACTAACGTTAAAAATTCTTAATATATACTTAAGATCTAAAAACTTAAACTAGACTTTCTATATTATGATTTGGTAAATTAATACAAGAGTGAAATTTACTATAGATTTCAATTCATGAACTTAAGGGGTTATGTACACCATAGTTTGACCCACTTAAACTAGTATTCAATGGTTTCTGGAGTCTTATACTTGAACGACTAAAATTTAAATTATCGAAGGTCCATTTGTTATTCCAACAATAAAACAAAATTCCAAGTACTTCCAATGATTTGTCAAAGAAGTAATGTTTATCAAATAAAGTCTTTGAGAGTAAATCAGTGATTTGAATATCATGAAATCACGGAAGGGATCGTAGACAATAGTGCAAAAATCTTTTCTGAATGGCTCCGAGTCCTGTGACGTGCACAGAGTACTAAAGTGATCATACTGTACAAGCATGTTCCAGGACTGGTCTCACAAATGAAACAAAAAGTAATTTTAAAACATATGAATCATGGAAATCACGACCTAATTCTTCAATGAAACCTACAACTCTATTTGCTTTTTTAACTATGAAGTTAATATGTTCATTAAATGTTAGTTTCTAAGACAACATCCAAGTCAGAAAATACATATACTCTACTTAAAGGACAAGAATCAAACGTGTAACCAAAAATGCTTGGAACTTTTTGCGTGTTAAAATCATGGTTTTACATTTGTCCACATTCAAAACAAGACCATTATTATTGCACCACTTCCTGAATAATATTATGTCTTCTTTCAAGAGAAGACACTAGATGTAGAGTTGATTTTTTGAAAATTTTAATGTCATCAGCATACACTTAGTCCAAAAAGTCTCCGTACAGCAGCATAATTTTAGTGTTAAAAAAAATGCTAGGAATAATATGAAAACCAAAGTGGTAACATTGAAAAAAAGTTAGTTTCTACATTCACCTTTTTACCAAATTAAAAAAAAAATGTGATTTTCTAAAACTCGTTTTTAATATATAAGTATAGCAAATATTTTATCTCGAATCATCAAATGGAGACTTTTTGGACTATGAGTGTATTAGGACAGACGAATTTTTTGTATGATCGAAACCAAATGATTTATAAATAAAGCAAATAGAATAGGGCCAAATTAGCTACCTTGGGGGACACCAGAACTAACAACAAATGAACTTAAACACTCATTGCGAAATTTAACACTATAACGTCTATCATTCAAATATGAGGGAATCCAGTTCATAAAACAGTGTTTATCGTTCCATTTTTAATAATGGCGTAATTTTTACTTGTCAAATGTCAAACGATGACAGCTTCAATAGTGACAACTACTCAAAAAAGCGGGATACTCAAAATAAAACCCGATTATTATGGGAAACCCAATTATAACTGTCAAAATAGTGTTACATATTTATACAAATACAACTTTACAATAAAATGACAAAAATTAAACGTCACTTGAATTCGTCATTTGTCACATTTTAAGAAACTTTAAACAATTAAGTCATTTCCTGATTTGTGTTTTTTTGTTCAGTAATTTAAATGTATACCATTTATTGTCATTATTGTAACTTTCATTTTCTGTTCCTTTAAATAAATATAATTTAAACGACACATTGTAAAAATAAATGTTAAGTGTCAATTCAAACTTCAAAAAAAAAAAAAAAAAAATGGTATGTTCGATTTGACAATGAACCAAGCCTCTGTCTTTATACTCTTTGACACTAATTTCAACTGACATGACACCATAAGTATCATAAATCAAATGACAACATAATCAAATGTCAATTAACAAATAGAAAAAAAAACAATCAAAACAATCACAAGTCAAAATATATGTACATACTTTTTACTTATACTTTTTTGAAAGGCTAAAAAATATATGCATGCAAAGTTAAAAAGTTAAGTTAGACAAAATAAAATCATTTTCTATACTCAATGACATGCACACTGAGGTCATTTCAATAAAGATAATAATCAATCTGTCTATCTTGAAGTTAAAAAGCAGCAAATAAAAAGACTTAACCATCAAAGACAAAAATTATATATTTGCTCAATTTTAATGGACCATAATGAGAGGTGTCTTTGGCGCAAAAGACAAACACATCACCCCAAAGAAACGACAAAATCCACTCCACTTAAAGACGTTGGTTGGCTTAAGTAATCATTAAAACCAAACCTTAAATTTGTTTTTGTTTAGCATTCGTATTTGTTTTAATAACTCGGATTAAAGTAAAGACACAGGGGGGCACACAGGGGCGGCATTCCTATGAATTTAATAAAATTGTGTAATTAGATGATAGAGTACGTACTTGTACTTTGACAGTGTGCCTATACTCTTTAGGCACGCATTTAAGTTGTTATATTATTTCAAGGATTTAATTTTCAGTCTTTTATTTTCTTTTGTTTTAATCGGATTAAGTTGGATTCTTCGTCATGACTCAGCTTTAGCTACTTTTTTAAATTGTATAAGGTCACCTGTTTAAGAAACAGATTTACGAGACAAGCTTTTGTATTAGTTTACTTTTAAATCCGTCGTTCGTTTCGAATCGAATCGAATTGAATTAAATCGGCTCGACTGATGGAATTCATTCATCAACAAGTCACGCAAGAACAATGCGAGCGACGCTACGTCGACGTAGACGAAGACGCGGACGGACGAAAGCGAATGCATGAGCCATCAATCTATGAGGCAAATGGAAAGTAATGATCTTAGTAAGTTATCGACGACGACGACGTCTACGGTCTTATTAGGCAACATATGGAGCCCCACAGTATTCATTTTTTTTAGTTCGTAGGCGTTAAAACTTAAGTTCGTCGGCGTTAGCCTGCCTACCTTTCTTAAGGTTGTTGTTATTTTATTGTGATTTTCAAATCCGACTAGTACGCCTTAATAAAATATGTAATACGTATTTTTGTTGCCGAATCCGATTGCGATTCCGATTCCGAATCCGGTCACTTATAATAAATCGCTGATGCCTAAAGCTGTAGCACAGGTATGAGAAGTCTTTAATATCTGATGAAATTGAGATCTCCATCTGCAAAAAAATACTTCTCTGTTTAGTCTTAATCACTTTGGGAAGCTTTAGACTTATAACTATGCGTAGTTGTATAGTTTTCGCTCAGTCAAGTTGAAGACATTTTCGTTCTGCTTTTAACAATCAAACGCCCAAACATGAGTTCCATAATATACCAAGTGGAGACTTTGTAGGCGTAATCCTATATTTTTGCAATTTTTAATATTTTGCAACCAAAACATACCTTCTACGATGACTGACTCTGGTTGTGAGCTGAATGAGTGACTTCGAGACGAGTTGTTGAAATGCAATCAAATTAAATCAGAAATATTATGCATATCTATCTCTAGTTCGTAGTTATGTTAAAAACTTGACATGCCATCAATCAAAAACTTATAAACCGTTGAACGCTAATTTAAGATTAATTATTATTTTATAACACCTTTTCCAAGTATTGCGTTGGAGGTGTTTTGTCAATTTTATTGTTTTACAAATTGAATACACTATTCTCGAATATAATAGGCATCAAATAATGAAAGTATATTGTTTCTTATGATGATGTGATATAATTGACAGTAACAGGATCAGGGTTTTATTTTTTAGATTGATAGACATGTCCACAAGTTTCATATGGCATAGTCATGAAAATAAAAGGTTAAAGTTTTGAAGGTCGTTTTTGAGTTAAAGAAGTGTTTAGATGGCTGATTTGTTGGAAGAGGAATTTCAACTTCAACACTTTTGATTTTTGTCTTAAACAAGCTATTAAAGTTATGAATATCGTAGGCTTATTAAAAAAGGTTACTCAATTTTTGAACTTTTTACACTAAACTAAGACTTCACCCTCCTTAGAGTTAAAAGTTTAGTGAAGAATCACATTAGCAAAGAATTTCTTAAGGAGTCAGTCCCTCAAAAGTTCTCAAAAAATCTTCCTTTTTTGCTTAATCGATTAGGCATATATTCAAGCTGTTTTGTGTAAAGTTATAGCTAGAAATTCGAAGTATTTCAGTAGAGACATGGATATGTAGTCGGTCACGCACGGTGACTGGTGACTGAACAAGGTAAAGGGTTAAAATTAAGGCGACGATTAAGATAGTTCTGATAAGACTTATGGACATTTTTTCAAACGTTTTGCATTTCGAAATCACTGTCCTTTGTTTTAGAAAACTGTTCGGAGATATATGTAGATTCGTGTATCAGATCGTACATGTTTTTCGATACCAATAGTTTTTCAACTTCTAGAACTTACTAGTGAACAATTTGTTTACACTTTACGGGAAAGATAATTAAAAAAGTTCGTAACCTTTTTTCTTAAAGCAAAATTTTTTTTTTATTCGCATGAAATGCTACTCTATGTGAAGTACGGATTTTAATACGCATTTTCGGATGTGAATTTGTCATGGGCTGGGTCGGAATTCCGTAATTTTACAATACTAAAAATATTTCTGAAGGTAGAGCTCGAAAAATCTCTTAGTTTGAAGGCGTGGATAAAGCTTAAAGAGATCCACGAATTTTCCGAAAATGGGAAATTTGAAATTGTTGAGTATTGTGAAGATGTTCACATTGCTAGAAAGGTGTATTAATTTCCTATCGAGCAGTGAAAAGACAAATAAATTTTGAAACATTACTAATACATATCTTAAAATTCTTACGTCTCCGATGTTTCTTTCTGTAGCCCTTTTTTGTCGGCGTTTTGAAACGACTATCACCCTTAAACCTATACAATTCTATTAAATTCACTCATTTTCATTCTTGTTTCGTATTTTTAAAAAATTTAGCTTCCTGAAGAGATTTTTTTATGGGAAATGAGATTTCCTTTAAAAGCTTTAAATTGTTTACAAAATTATGTAAAGCTATATAAATCAGAAAGCTCTTTCCAATAAGGAGTTAAATTTTTTTTAAATAAATCACAAAACATTTGAGATTTTTTAAAACATTATATCATCGGCTTGAAGTACAATCAAGAAGTTTATGAATAGAACTCGATTTCGTTCATTTTACTACCGTGGGCACGTTTACAGCGGTCGGTTCTTTGGACACGATTTTCGATGACTGCCACACACTTTAGTTAATTCACATATTTCAGCCAAAATGACCGCTAATTCTCTTGCAATATTGTCCCTGATCTCTTCCTAGCGAAGTAGGCTTGTTAGCATAGAACAAAGATTTAACTTTACCCATTTCTTGAGATAACACGCTCATCTAACTTACTCTTCAATAAATAGATTGTATGGTGTACTGTGTTGCATGTGGCATCATCTGTTAAAGCCACATGTCGTCAAAGTCCATACCCTTCTGCCTACTCACTGTTACGTGACGATCGTTGTTGTCAACGAAGTAAAAGCCTCTTCAAAAGGTCAATGGAATATATTGGGAACACTAAATGTCACCTTATACCTTCAAGGGTTCTTAAATTTGTTTAAGAAAAAATTATTAAATTCTATTTGTTTTTCGTATATATATTTTACGGTAGAATATTGTCCATTAACATCATATTAAAAAATTGTTACAAATACAGACCCGAATTTCATTAAAATAGCTTCTTGCCAATTTTAAACAATGCGGGCTTAGTGACTTACGTCTCTCAACCATTCCTGTGTGCGAGGGACCTACACTTTTAGGCTGAATTCGACCTTCTAATTTGAGAAAGCACTTTTCATGACAAGGAATTACTCTTGGAGAATTTGTCAATTCCTTTTGAGAGGCAGTAACCTTGAAAAAAACTTAAGATGACACAGGCAAGACCTCTAGCATGACAGTCCAACACATTTTTTGTTTTTTTAATTTTTTGTATTAATTATTCTTAAAATTATCTTAAAGCTAGACAAAAATTCATAAAACTATCCTAATTAACCATAACTTACAACTAACTTACTGGTCCCATACGGACACTCTAAGCTAAACAATAATACTTAATTCTAATGTCTTTCGGCCCTAAGATCTAGTTTACTGTGATTCATTTTATTTAGTTTTTGTTGATTAGACAATTATTTCAGTATATTTTTTTTTATTTTTACTTAAAAACTACTTTAAATTAGGTCCTTAAAATAAAACTTAAACTACCTATTTTACCTTTAAACTACTTAAAACTAGAACAGCCACAGCAGCAAATCTAACTATCTAACATTTTTTGTTTTTCATTTTCCTTCATTTTTTCCTTATTCAATTTTTTTTTTGTAATAATTTTTGTTTTATGCCACCATGCCTTTTGTACTTAAAACTAAACCCTTAAACTATAAAACAAGTAGGTTAGCCGTCCAAGGCTTAAAACCCCATCCCGACTACCCACTATCAAGTGCCGATTGAAGCCACTAAAACTGGTTCTCATGCTTCACCCTATCAGTTCGGTCCCGTTCGCACAAAGCCCTACTGAACAAAAGGAGCTCTGCTCCGCCTTGTGCCATGACGTCCCGATTGTACCCATGGTTCTTCGTCTCATGTAGTAGATTAGCGGAACAGCCAATCTATCCTATTTCAGACCGCATCTATCTATAAAGAGGAATGCCTCTGGTGGCATGAAGCCGCTCAAGCGTACACTCTCAAAATACTTTTTATTCGGATAGATAGCCTCGAAAATTTAATTGTTGGTTGAAGACATAGCTCTAGCAATGTGACCTCGGACGAGTTTCATTACGGAAGTGTCAATTCTGTTGATTTGAGACCCCTTGTATAGAACCTCATTGAAATAGTAATGCACGTAAGAGGATTCTGCTGTTCGATATAAGCCAGTACAGCGTCGTAAACACTGCCGCTCGAACACCCGAAACTTCTCCATCTGGGAAGGGGCAACGGTGAACCACACAGGACAACCATAAACGATCATTGGCCGTATGAGGGCTATGTAGCAAAATACCTTCACTCTGGGTCCAAGTGCTGTAAAACAGCTGTTTCATCAGAGCGAAGGTTCCTCTGTGCCTGGTCAGAGCTGCATTTATACGTCTGTCGAAATATAAATACTGATCTAACCAGATACCGAGGTACTTCATCTTGCGCCAATTCTTTCACGTATTCCGTGGGCCTAGCCAACGGAGTCCGGAACAGAACTGTGTCAGACTTCTGGACATTTATTTTTAGTTTCCAGTCGTCGCAATATCGCTGAATCTTGTCGAAATCACGCTGCAAGAGAATTCTAATAACCTCAACCTTTCGGGACGTTCTGTACGCAATTAGATCGTCGGCGTACGCAATTGCCTTTGCAAGACTACCTATCAGATCGCTGGTGTAAATGCTGAAGAGAATCGGCGAATTCACCGCTCACTGTGAAAACCATTTTTAATTGAAAATGTTGTGGTAGAAGTTACATTGCCACTTTTGACAACAAACTTTCTACCGTTAAGCATATCATAAAGTATATATAATAATGGTTTGCTTATGCCAAGACTGCTCAGTTTTAGATAAAGACCCTCTAACCATACGGTATCAAAGGCCTTTTCCAAATCAACCAGAACAGCACCTGTGCATTGTTGTTTTGATTTATTCCATTGGATATCAGAAACGAGTTTAGACGCAGCATGAATTGTGTCATGACCCGCCTTGAACCCGAACTGTTTATCCGGAATTATTTTGTTGTCCGCAGCCCACTTAGTCAGTGCCCTCTTGATTATCTTTTCGGAAACTTTGCTAATGCTTGGAAGAAGACTTATCGACCGAAGATTTGACGGGTTGGAGTTGTCCTTTCCCTTTTTCGGGAGGAGATTCACAGCAGTCGTCCAATTCATTGGATAATATGCATTATTGAAGAGTGTTGTATAAATATCATTTGCCTCCATTAGTAAATTTCTTACAACAAGGGACTTGGTCCCTTTAGCTCGGCGATTATGACATTTGCCAAGAAATCGTTATTGAACCGCATGCAACCGCTGTTCTCAGATCGCCATCGTGTCATTTCATTTCTTAGGTAAAAGTGATTAAGTAGAGCTCTGTTTTCCAGGTAATGGTTGGAGCGAATGCTAACATTCACCATGTACACTTGCTGGAAAGCAGCTCCCACCGGCACCACTTTTTCCTTCGGATCTTCAATTATAAAAAAGACTTCCGTCAAAGATGGCTTCTGGATCTATTTTCGCTGTGCTGAGTACGTCTCTGTTCTCTTCAGTTCTTTAGAATTTCACATACGAAAAGTCACTATCATCTTTTTCCTGAATATCTTGTTGGAACATACTAACGGTCCAACTTACTAACCATCATTCTACGGGAACTACACCTTAATTGCTTACGCAATCCAAATCTAATTGTAAACTTTTCTTTAATTTGTATTCGATCCGAAAACAAAATGTTAAAGTGTATACTTTTATTTTTAACTAAATTTGTACTAAGAAATTATATCGTTGGGGAAATTGTTTCTTACTTTGAAAAATACCTACGAACATTTAGAAGATACAAAAGTCCGGTTGCAGAAATTGTTGAAAAATTTGGCTTCTGTTAAAAACTTTGACCAAATAAACATTTAATTGCACTATGACTTCAGTTCTATAAAATCCTATTGCTCCTTTAAGACTCTTCTAAGGGACAATCTGAAGACAATCATTATAAATCATTTATTAAATTCAATTCAAAGATTTCATTCATTGAATTCACCTTAAGCTTGAGACTTAACATTTTGCAATCACAATTCACTTGACCTTAAAAAGACTGCAATCATTTTTTGTTCCAATCATTTGATTTTAATCATCTGATTGCAATCATTTGAGACTTCCTTCATTCTTTGCATTTACTTAAAGTCATTTCATTCATTTAAAGACTTTGTATTCTTTGCATTATTCTAAAGTGGCTCATACTCCTTATTTTTGGTGTAAAGCACCGATATTTAATGTCAGACACCAAGCGATTAAAATCAAAATGTTGAAAGTATTATGTAATAAAATTTCACTGGAGAATGCAATAGATTCAGAGACTTCAAGTTTAAGCAAAGGCTTCGAAAGGATGCAAAAAATGCAAGAAGATAATTGATTGGAGAAAAAGTTATTGCAATCTTTCCAAGATCACATTTGATTGTTGATTTCAAAATCTGAAGTCCAAACTTGTACATGATTGTATGAATGGAATCTTTAGATTGGAATCATAAAAGATTGCATTCCCAAAAGAGTGTATTCTTTTACAATCTTGCTTAAAAAAAAAAAAAGTAGCTGACCCGGTAGATGTTGTTCCAATCAAAAAGTGAATAGTTAAATCAAATTATAGGTTCGTTCTTAAGTTCTTTTGTTTGCCATTTTTGGGGCTTGTTAGGTCCAAAAGTCGAAAGAAATTAGTTTATCATCAAGCTTTACAATATTTATTTATTTCCTTAAAAATGACAATATGCTAATGACATTACAAATATGGCAAATGCTTCATATAAGAGATTTTTAAACCAAAATCATTTTTTAAGAAAGTATAAGTGTTCAAAATTATTCAATCCAACTACGAGTATGTATTTCCTCCAAGCATTTCGAATGTCATTTCGTCGAATTTTAGATCATAGAAGTTCTACTTCATTTGCATATCAAAATCTGTCATTTACCAATCTTGTTTCAGGAAATTAGTGGTCTGGTTGGTTGTCATTCCATTGAATTATATGTGTCACGAACTCTCAATGACTTTATATCAACATTCGTCATTTTTATTTTTATAAATGGAACAAGAATATTTATTTTAAAAAAATATATACACCCTCCAATAGCAAGTCTCCATTGAATTACTAGTTTAATTACTAGAAACTGTTATTTTTATCAGTTTGCTGACAACAAAAACAACAACAGCAATAATGAATTATTAGTCGTGGGAGTAATTTTCAACAACAAAACAATGACTGACTGAACTGGAGGTCATCAAATTAAACCACATTTCAATACAAGTTCTAAATTATTAAAAATAAAATTTACTTCAAGTGAGTTACGAACTCCGGAAATTGTAAATTAATGTAGATGCATATGCAAGTCACTTTAATCGTACAAAAATTTAGTCGTGTCTAAAACAAGTTTAATAAAAAAATTTAAAATAAAATTGATTGCAAAAAGCAAAGCACTAAAAACAACGACTCTCATATCAAATTGTGAAATACAAAATCCAGTCATTTTAAAAGTGGTTTGCATAATGATTAGAACGGCGGTGTGGGCTTAGGTTAAGCAAAGTTTTCAGCTTGATGTTGATAAAAGTGACGAGAAATGACGTTGACTATCACAGAGAAGCTCCCCTTGACGAGAAACAGAAGGTCTGGGTTGAAACTAGCTTGGTGCATGTTTTTGTGGGGGGCATTACTTTGAAGAGGAATCATTGACATTGGTGACATTGCTTGGAAGTGACAAATCCTCTCGAAGTCTTTATTTTTCCAATCTTCGAACATATTTGATTCAGCATATGACTGGAAATGTATCCACTATTCCTGGATTTCTGCTGATTACAAACAAAAACAGATCTCACTCAAGTGAATATTTCTAAAATGAGTCACCTCTTATGCATAGTTCTTCTCGCCGTGTCATTGCATTGATTTGTATTAAAATAAAAACTGATGTCATTCTTAATTTTTGTGATGACAACTAGCTGATCCGGTAGACGTTGCTCCATTCTTCCCGACAATAGGTTTTGGCTAGCATCAACAAATAAAAATGTACTTAATTTTTCATAAATTAAAAAAGTACGTATACGCCTTAGTGAACAATTCTTATGTCTTCGTTTTTATACAGAATTAAAAAAATGTATGTAAAATTTTTGGGGGGATTTATTAAGATCAAATTTAATTGTTGATCTAAAAAGACAGGTTCTTGAGTTTCTAGTTTTAAAACACAAATATTATTTATTTTTATATAGTTTCCCTTCGAACTTAAGTTTGTTTACATCCTTCATGACAATAAATTTTCCCTTTGACGATTTATACTTATTATAGTTGTATTTTTCAGTCAATAACAATAACAATAACAGCTGCGTGAAATTTAACAGAAATCAAGTTATCTTTATTACGCAATTTCAATCTTTAAGGGTCTTTCATGTCATTTTTATGCTAAACCTCTTTTTAAGGGTTGATTATCATAACTTGAGTAGATTCTTATTCGAATTTCAATGATACAAGTATTTCTCATAGATTTGACGACATTTCAGGTATATCTTAAAAAATATTACTCATGTTTTTGTTTTCTTTCTTTTTGTTTGTTATCCTCCGAAACGACAGATGGTTTTGTAGTTGGTTCATTTATGTACACTTGAGCAAATATATTTCCGTCAAAGGTATAAAGTTTTTGTTGGCATAAAATAAGGTGAACCTATGTGTAATTTAGGTAGGTTTAGGTACCTACTGATAAAATACCACAACAACATAATATCGAATTCCTATACAAATACGCAAATATTTTAGGTATGGTACCTTGCCTACCTGTGTGAATTATTTAAATAAACTTGTTTCTTTGAAGTACTACTCGTACCTAATTAAATATTCTTAATTTTTAATTTCTGAAAAAAAATATAGGTGTATTTTTTTTTCTAAAAATAATCGTATTGTGAACTTTGTTAGTTTGAAGTAGAGTTTGGAAATAATGATTAATTTTCGTAACGAATACACCGCTACATTATCGACTGCCATTGAAATTTCGCATAAGCCTAATTTCAATTGAAGCTAGTGAAGTTAGTTAAGAAACTCTACCGGGTACGAAGTGCTCTATTCTGTCATGGACAGAGTGTCTATTGACAAATACTCCCTTTATCTTCCTGAAGTTGTTTTTAAGGTTCATCCCATTTTAAGGAATTTTTAGGATTTTTTTTTACGACCAGTAAATAGATACAACTTTATTAAGTTTTAATATCATTTATTTAATATCATTTATTGTAAAGAACAACGGTGTGAACAACTCCACCTAAAAAAAGTGAATGGCGTTTTAATCTGTGAGCCTAAATGCATGGACGGAACTATCACAAATGAATATACCAAAAATTGGACTTTTCGGAGACATTTGAAAAATTTGGCGTTTTTTTCATTCGGTCAAGCCGTTTTTGAGAAACAATGAAGGGAAGTTTGAAAAACACGATTTTGAGAAAAACTCGTTTAAAGTTTCAAGTCCTCTTAACTATGAACATATCAACTTACCTTTCAATCGGCGATGCCTGGTTCATAGAGTATTCCTTCCTGTTCTTCTTGAAACTCTTTCAAAGCAGATTGCTTAGCTCTTGAATTAATTCTGGCTTGTTTAACGGCATCACTTACGCTCAGAACGAGCGATTAGTTTTTCATCACGTTTCTCAACATAAGTATGAGCTTAGCGGCCTATTCTCATAACCGACATTACTTTTAAATTACCTTCAAAGCCTTCATTAAAGATTCCTGATTAGCTTTATCAGTAAGTTTGCCTTGTCCTTTTCCACCGATTCCTTTATTTGTTTTATCTTTCTTAACAACCAGAAGTCTTATCTTTAAAACGAGTTCGAATTTTGAAAAATCCCTTTACTACCGTATTCTAGACATAAACAAAAAAAAAACGATTTTTTGAACCCATCACATGGGATGAATCGAACTTTGAGTCATGTATGTTATGTTGTTAATCAGGGTAAACACTTGCATTAAGTTGAGAATTCCTTAAGTGTCACTTAGCACTCGGCATCGGTGTTTATCCTCGCATCTTCTGTTTTAAAACATTTTTCAGCATAGTATCGTGCGTCAGTGTCGTAATTAAAAACACCTACTGATATGCAACACTGATAGGTCCAGAAACAGGCGACATTTATAGCTATGTTCTAAAATAAAAAAATAGTAATTAAAATCGTTACCTGCGGATCTGCTCGAATGAGCTGTGAATAAAATATTTTACCGCGGTAAAAAGTAGTTCAAAAAATTCTCCGGGATCGTAACTACCTCCACATAAAAAATCATGTCATAATACTGCTCCGTTGCGACGTGAAGGAAGGACAAACAAACAAACAAGCAAGCAAGCAAGAAAAACAGATTTTTCCATTTTTAAATATAAATATCTGTGAAACTGCATACAAACCTTTTCTGCATTTCTAATTGTTTGTTTATTTTTTTCGTGTAAAAATATCTGTTGAAAGATTTGGACTTTCTCTCTTTTTTATTTTTTAATTATGTTCATAATATTTTTTATAGTTTTCTAAACATCGTGTTTCTTCCTCAAAATTTTGGAAAAGTAACACTTCTTAAAAATCTCATTCCGCCTCCCTAATCATTGCAGCGTCTTCCAAGCTGAAATTTTAGCGATCAAAGTGGTGCTCTCCTGGTCAAGAGAAAACGTGATATCAACTTCTGATACACGAATCTTCTCTGACAGTCAGGCTGCTAATAAATCTCTTGACGGTGTCTCAACCAAATCTTAAACGGCCCTAGATTGTCGATCGTCTCTTAAGGAGATGGCGCAGCAAATTAATATTCACCTATGTTTGGTGCCGGGCCACAGAGACATCACGGGAAATTGTGGAGCCGATGAGCTCGCTAAAAATGGAACCCTCATGCCTATTTCACCTGAAAGGGAGGAGATAGGTACACCGATAGCTACAATGTAAACTTCTGCTAAAAGAAACGGCTTTTACGATAACAAACTCTCGGTGGCACAATTTACCAACATGCGCAGCCACAAAACTTATATGGCCTCCACTGGACCTAAAGCGCTCTAAAGACTTGTTATCTCAAAGCAGACTTCATATTAGCGCTCTAATAGGTATCCTTACGGGACACTGTCTTATAGGCAGATACGCAATACGACTTGGTGTAGCCTCAAATGACTTCTGCAGGAGCTGTATGGACGAGGAAGAAAAGGAAACAATCTCTAATCTTCTCTAACCTTCTCTGCACTTGGCCTGCTCTTTCACTAAGAAGCAAACTTCATCAGGGCGACTACTATTTTGATTATCCTAGTGAACTAGCTAAAAAGGATATCAAATATCTTCTTCGCTTTATAAAAAGCTCAGCATAGTTCGACTAGTAAGAAGTAATTCTCTAGATTCATGTGGTATCACAATGGGCCATTTCTTTTGGCCTAAGTGTGTGGATTTTGAATCCGCAGCCACTTTATCCTAACCTAACCTAACCTAAAAATCCCAGAAACATGAAAGAGTTTTGGTGAGAGTCGAGAATTTGTTGGAATATTTAAGGTCTTTACACTTATTTATTTTTAAATGCTGCGATTCAATAAAAGTTTTGGTACAAAATCGTTACTAAAAAGATTAGACCGTAAAACTTAATCAGAATTTTTTAGTGTTTATGTTAGCACAGCTGAAACTTTAAACATTTCAGCTACAACTTGTCGAATGTATTAATTTAAATCTGCTCAACTTTTTTGTGTAACTGTTTCGAAGAAATAATGGAATTTCAACTATAATAAGTTTATGGCGTCAGGTCGCTGCCAATTTTTCAGGATCTGTAACAGAAGCCCCACTTTACTTATCTAAATTACTAAAAATACTTAACATTCCCAAATTTTTTTATTTCTTTTTTAAAGAATTGTATTCTAAAGTTTCCATTTATCTCTATGGAGCGAAATGCCTTGTGACATTTCATTTCCTTATCTGATTTTTAACTAAGGTTTTCAAAAACTCTCAAGATGTGTCTGGTACTCTTTTTATTCCAAAGATACAGTTTCGTTCGGTAACAAGAGAGGGTTTCAAAAATTAAGTGTCGCTGCATTTTAATTTTGAATTTCTGAATATTGCTATTTAAGGGAGAAACAGAGTGTGGTAAAGCATTCTGCATTCGTAAAGTACGACTAAAGAACAAATATCTTTACTTTTTAGTACTATTGAAGTAGATCGCCATGAATTTTTCTAAAGGCACAAGTGTTATAATTAAATTTCTTAAGAGCAAGTAAGTGGCTATTTCACTGCAGTACAATATTCTAAAGTAACGTTAAAAAAGACAAGAGACATTACGACGTAAGGGTGTTTTAACAATGTTCAAAAACTTGTCATTCTTAATAAATTAGAGCAATTTAAAAACGTTGCTTAGTCGTACGTATTTTAAAATATATGTCAAATCGGATGTCACATAAAGTTTTGTTGGATATTTAAAAACCTTTGCCAAAAATTATTAGGAATAAGCTTGCCTTATACCTGCTTCAACTTCAACTGAAATTCTCAGAAATAAAGCATCATCGATTTAAAAGAATGACAAAAGCATGATTTAAAAATGTCTTTTTCATAAACCATTGATCGTGCTTAACTTTTCAATGGAATTTTAATTCCTTCTTCGAACTCAAGACTTACAACGAACTGAGACTTGTGTGTTAGAAAATAAAACAAAAACACAACTATACTGCTTGGAACATTATAAATGTATAAACTAGCTGATACTATACTTTTTGAGTGTTGAAACGCATGTTAAACATTTTCAACTTTAACTCAGATTCAAAATATCGATTAAAAATCAATTAATTTTCCAGTAATGAAACGAAACTAAACAGAAAATAAACTTTAACACAATTTTTCTTTAGCTGCTTTGATGTTATTTGTTTTTTTTTTTTTAATTTTTTTTAGCGCTCCGATATCAGTAACAACCTAATTAGAACTTGTACTTTGCTGCTTCTGATTTCTATACAACGATTACACTTTTACTACATACACTTTGTAAAATTCTCAAGATGACATCATTTTTGTTTAAGTCGAGCCGTTCAAACGACTTATTCCGACGAACCAACGAATCAAACCAAACGACGAGCGACGACGTGACGTCACTTTGTGCAATCTTATTAACAAAATAAAACATAAAAAAAACAGCAAAACACCTACTATACCATTAACCCCCAAACATCCTCAACCTCTATATATGTAGGTAAGGTATACCTTTTTATGGGTCTTATTTTGAGTTCTTTTTAAAAAAACCAACAATCTCTGCAAAAATTCGTGCTGAATTCCACCAAAGTCGTTGGAAGTTGAATTTCCCGAATTGACTGAGACTGAGACTTGACTGACCAACTTGAAAGGTATACCTATACCTCTACTATGCTAAATACATACCTTAGCCTACTCGTCGCGGTCGGTCGTCCGTTGGAGACGTCGTCATCGCCGTCGTCGTAAAGTAAATTGCAGCCAGGTAAACCCATTCAAAAAGATACAAACATTCTTATAATCTGCGAGTAAAGTGTATCTGTGTGTGTGTTTTTTTGCACTAGTGTGAGATTGAGAAGAACAAGAATAAGGTAGGTTGTAGACAAGGTAGGTTGTTGTGTGTTGTTAAGTAGGTAGGTAGGTAGCAAAAAGGTTCTCCCTTATCCCCGCCAAATCACTTCTTACCTTCTCTCTCAATCACTATCATCATCCTTATACCATCCATGTGTGTCAATTGTTGAAGAAATGTGAATGTAGTTGAGATACAGCTTTGGGAAAAATAGTAGGAACATTTCATAATTTTTTTATATCTTTCTTATAATAGTAATTTTGTATTGCCCTTAACATGTTTAAATTTGTATCCCGATGATAGGGTTTCGAAAAAAAGGGAATATGAATATAAAAATGGGGGGGGGGGGGGAAAAACAGAGTTGGGTAAATCATTCCACATTCTTGAAGTGCGGTATAACGAGGGATCTCTTTATTTGATACTTTGTCGAAACTAAATGAATATGAAAAATAATGGGCAATCCTCGAAGTGAGAGTATTTCTGCTGAATTGTTCAAGAGGAAGCGGTAGGGGGTGGTAGTAAATTCAACTGGTTAATTTGATAGAACATTAGTTGTAAAAATATCGATAAAGAACGAAAACAGAATATTGGAGCGGTGTGGTGTACAAATTTCGGTTTAAGCTCTTACGACTATCATTTTTTCCAAGTTCTATTTTGGATTGTAACCAAAAAAATTTCCCAAATATAAGAGTTATATTTAAGTTTTGGACGAATGAAAGCTTTAAAGCCCGGCGAAAAGAGGAGAGGTGACACATTTCTTGAACCGTTGCGTCGCGTCGCGTCTTCGGAAAAATTCTAAAATATCTAGTATTGTCGAAGTTGTGATTATTCCATATGCATTTCTGACAGTTTGGAATACGTAAAATCTTTGGTAAATATTAAAATCGACACGAGATAGAAGGTGCAAAAAGAGTCAATATTCCAGTTATTAATTTAACAATTGTAGCACCCGTGACATGATGGTTAGTGCGTTGGACTGTCATGCGAGAGTTCTTGGGGTCGATCCCTGCCTGTGCCACCTAAAGTTTTATTCACAGGTACTGCCTCTTGCGAGGAATAGTCAAATTCTCCAAGAGCAATTCTTGTCGGCATATAAACTGTAGGTCCCCTCCATCCCTGGCATCAATACTCGCACACAGGAATGGTTGAAAGTTGTCAATCACTAGGCCCTGGTTCTCTACGGACTTTTGCGCCACCTAATTTATTTGCATTTATTTATAATTTAACAAAAAAACACAAAATAAAATTAAAAACGTCTGTTCTCAAGGCTTGTCATATATTATAAAGTTTTAGTCTGTGTTGAGAAAGTGGAAGATCGTAAAGATCAACCCATGATTAACCTCGTCAATTCAAATCTTAGGAACCTTTAATTGCACCTGTTCTAGTCTCGATTTATGACATGCATAATTTGGTGCCCAGACTTGTCAAGCGTATTCGAGAATTGTTTAAACAAACTTTATAAAAAGCTGTTTTGATTCCATCTCACGTAACATAAGAATTGAATTAGACTTTTAGTCGAGTTTATTTTTGTGAGGATTTCAGTTTTTTGTTGTTCATTTAATTACACGAGATAATATTACTCTGTTAAACAAATAATAATCAAAAGAAATTACAGAAAGCTTTATCGTAAAGCTTATATATTCAGGTTTATCAACGTTAAAAATCAGGTAGTTAGGAACACAGTAATCTCTGATTTAAAAGTGAGTTTAAATCGCATTCCAATGCTTAATAATCATAAGTTCTTGAAACTGGGAAAGTCAGTTTGTTAGTTTTTTTTTGTTTGGTTGTTTGCTTGTTTGTTTGTTTGCTTGTTTGCTTGTTTGTTCGTCCTTCACGTTTTAACGGAGCAATATTATAACATGATATTTTGTGTGAAAGTAGCTAGGACGCTGGAGAGTGTTTTAAGCTAGTTCTTACCGCGCTTAAATATCTAATTTATGGCTCATTCGTAGAGATGTGCCGGTAACACTTATAATTAGATAATAAATATGCTCTTCTTTTAGAACACTAATTAGTAGCGTATTAATAGCTTAGGTTAGGTTAACATGGCTGCGGATTTAGAATCCGCACACTTAGGCCAAAAGAAAAGGCCCTAGAGAATTACTTCCTACTAGTCGAACCATTTTGAGGTTTTTATAAATTGAAGAAGTTATTTGATATCCTTTTTAGCTAGTTCACTGGGATTACGAAGAGAATAGTCTCCCAGATGAAGTTTGTGTCTTAGTGAAAGAGCAGGGCAGGTGCAGAGAAGGTGAGAGATTGTTTCCTCTTCTTCTTCGTCTATACAGCTCCTGCAGAAGTCAATTGAGGCGTCTCCAACTCGTATTGCGTGTCTGCCTATAAGACAGTGTACCGTAAGGACACCTATTAGGGAGCTAATATGAAGTCTGCTTTTAAGATAACAAGTCTTTAGAGCGCTTTAGTTATCGTTTTATGGCTGGGCATGTTGGTAAATTATGTCACCTAAAATTTGCTTTCGTAAAAGCTGTTCCTTTTAGCAGAAGTTTGAATGTAGCTAACGGTATACCTATCTCTCCCCATTCAGGTGAAATGGGCATTTCCAATGATGTCTCTGTGGCTCGGCGCCCAACATAGGTGAATATTAAAATGCTGCGCCATCTCCATAAGAGACGATCGACAATCTAGGGCCGTTTAAGATTTGGTTGAGACACCGTCAAGAGATTTAATAGCAGCCTGACTGTCAGAGAAGATGCATATAGCAGAAGTTGATATCACGTTTTCTCTTAGCCAGAAGAGAACCTCTTTGATCGCTAAAATTTCCCCTTTGAAGATTGTATTAATAGGTGCTCCCTTATCAATTTATCTGTCAAATAGCGATCATACCACCAAGAAACGATGTTGTTTTGAAAAGAAATTCAAACCTAATTAAGTCGCAACAGATATTTGGGAGTATTTGTCAAGAAACACTGTCATGAACTTAAAACAGAGCACTTCATACTCATTTGATTTTCTTTTACCACATAGGCAAAGCTGTGGGTAACAGCTAGTCGTTTATAAACTAAATAAACAGAATAGGTCCTAACTGACTTCCTTGTGGAATGCCACTGACTTTGAACTTGATTGATTCGTAACTATTGATAAGTACAGAATATGATAAATAAGACTGAGGCCATTTTACAAAACGTTTTCTTAAAACCAGCTCTGCGGTATCTCAGCCATAGCTTGACGCACATATATAAGTTTTTAAGTGCTCAAGTGTTAAAGGTTTGTCTGCATAGAAACGTAGCCCCACAAAAAATAGTCCAGCGGTGTCAAATTGCATGATCTTGATGGCCAGTTGATATCACCACACTCGAATTTTGTGTTATGTGCCATCGTCTTGTTTGAACCACATATTCTCTAAGTCGTATTCTTCAAGAGAAGGCACAAGAAAACTCGGTTATCACGTTACAATAACGCTCCGAATTGACGGTGACACTCGTTCCTTCGTCGAGCTCACCAAACAGTGACTTTTTGTGGATGTAATGGAATCTCTTCAATTACTTGAGAATTCCCAGAACCTCAAAAACGACAATTTCGTTCATTAACATACCCAACGAGTGGAAAATGTGCTTCTTGGCTGAAGAAAATTTTGTTCGAAAAATCGCCGTCCACCACTGTTGTTCAAGCACCCATTCAACGTATTTACGACGCACGTTGTGAATGGTCAGCTGGCTTCAGTTATTATGTGAGCTGGAATTTATATAGATGTGCATAGGTTTAGTTCTAAATGCAAAATACGCCATGACTATCCTAATTTCTGAGAACGACGAGGAATCGACATATTCAGGTCTTCGGCAACACTTTCACTTACAACATTGATATTATCAGTAGTACGACCAAAACGATGATGCACAGGCCTTTTCTGTAAACAATCCAGTTTCTTAAAATTTCTGCACTGTGTTGCCAATTGCTTGGGTAGTTGGACGATTATGTAAACCATAATCTCCTCTTAAAGCACCGTCTTTTAGTAGATTTTAACAATTTGTATGGATTGTGCGATAGATTTTTGTGAATGTCAGACTTTGAACTGAAAACAAAAAATTGGTTTAAGAACTTATTTTGACAGATATCGAATTCTAGCCCTATACTTTTGAAACCGCAAAATGGACAACCTATTATTAACAAAATATTTTTAGCACAACAAATCAAATAGTTAAAGAAATGCTAAAGACATAATTTTCCAAACAAAAATTAAGTATCGTTCATATTATTTTGTCCATGGCTGTATATACCTGTTCTGCTGATCAATTTTCGCTCTGCTATAAGATCGTATCTCAAAAAATAAGCAAAAGAAATAAAAATCACAATCATTTGCGCGAAGTTGCTCCTGCTTGAGATGATAGAGTCTATTATTGTTGTTGTTGTTGTTTCTTTAATTTTTGTTGTTGTTAAATGAAACAACCTTCGTTAGGAAAACACACCTACCCACACAAACGCACAATACAAAAACTTAGTGCTTACAAAATTAAAACAAAAAAAAATCTATTCAATTTGAATCGGATTAGCTCAGCTCTAGCTCTAACTCTAGCAAAAGTATCTAACAGATACTTTAAGGTGCTCCTACAAAACAAAATAACAACAAAAAAAACTATCTATCTACACAACCTTAGGCCATTCATTCACATTTGGTTTCTTATGGTTTCTCCACAATTCAACAATTCCAACACCGAAACCGAACCGATATCGAGTCGCGAGTATACCTTACCTAGAGCTAGAGTACTCTCACCGTTCGTGTCGTCGTTCGCCGTCATTTTAGTCATCGTCGTCGTCGGAGCACACCACTTGCTTAGACCGCTTTAAATTTGTATCTGGTACTGGTTTTTCAAAAGTATCTATGAGTAAAAAGTATCTGTGTGTGTGAGAGACATATTTTTTTTTTATTGTATGGAATGGAGTGTGGATGGACTGACTCTCGTCTCGAGCTCGACTGACTTGGGTTTTTCTTGAATTAAGACACTTTGTTATGTTTAGTCCCATTATAAATTCGATACCGAGCGGTCCTCTTTTTTATATATTGTTCTCTCTTCGTTCAAAACTTCTTGCAGTAATTTAAAAATAATAATTATTTTTGTGAAACTACAACTAAAACAAAAATTAATAATTCTTCATCTTCTCATCAACTATTTATCTTCTGGATAAATAGATTTTAAGAGAATCTAATAAATCGAAAAAGTGTTTTTCAAAAATTCGGAAAAATTCTTTTCTCTCTATCTCTCTCTCGAGAAAGAAATAAGAAAGAACTTTTCTTTACTAAAAAATATTCAATAAAATGAAAAATCCAGTGAAAACGCATTCAGCAACCTGTTTGGTTGGCATAATAAGAAAAATATAAAAGAAATATCGTAAAATTGTTATCTCTATGTGTATTGTGCCACATGTATCTAGATACATATTTATCTGAATGGAGAAACAATAAGAATGTACCTATATACAAAATTCTTCTTCTAGTAGATCTCTAGTAGAATTTAAAAAAAAGTTTACTTCTCGTGATAACCTACCTTTGACTACATACCTGCCTTATTTTTGTACCTTAAAGCTCTAGACGACATACTTTTTTTTGAGAACAATTTTATTTAAGTCAACAAGAAAAATAAAACAAGCTGGAATTTACATATCCAATAAATGGCAATTAAATTCAACTAAGTGTCATTTAAGAAAAAAGTCTGTTTTCGGTATTTTTGAAGTCAGTATCTATGTCGACCTTGATTAGGATTTCAGCTTCAGAAAAAATGAAAAGAGTTAAATCGAGTAAAAAAGTATCTAAATATTGTGTGTTTTTTTTTCTTTCTTTAATTAGGTTAGAGACGAAAAATGAAGCTTAGTCAGCCTTTCGGTTTTGTTGTTGTGGTTGTTTGCGTGTTTTTTTTCTGTTTTGTTTAAACTAATATATTTTTCTTATCGGAATAAATAAATAAACACAACTTTCTGTGATATTGCCATTCATACGGTAATTGATTGTTTGTTCGTTGATTTTTATTTTACAAGTGTGCTTCTTGTCGTCGTCGGGGCGAAATTCTTGTTAATTTCTGTAACGATTCTTCGTCAATTTAAAGGTTATTTCCTTTTACAGAAGGAGCAGTAAAAAAAAAGTACAAAACGTAATTGTGCATTCATGCCACAATTTTTATGTAAATTGATTATAATTTAACTGGGTGTGATTTATGTGTCCGTAGTGTATGTGATGTGCGTGGAGAGTATTTAATTTGATTGGATTTAATGCCTTTAATGGTTCGTAATTGAAAAAGACATCCACTGTAGTGAGTTGTTGAATTTCTTAAGAACAAGAACAATTTTGCGAAGGAGTGGAGTGTTGCATTTTATGCGGACTTCGGTGAATTGGTGGAGTGTGTGGTGTCATAAAAATGTCGTCAATTGTCGGCAGTAGGCTCAATGAACTACACATTTGATGACTTTTTATTGGCGAGTATTGGATTCGTGTAAGAAAGTCACAAGAATGTCCGAAAATGGAGTTATTTTGAATCGGATCTGTGTTACTTCGTGCATTTAGTGTCTTAGTTGTTAGACCAAATTCTTGACACTTTGTTGGATGCTTCAATAGTGTAAAATTGACTCATGATCTTCTGTGATGAATATTTACTATTTCCACTAACTTTTTGGTTAGAAACATTTCATCTTGTGAACATTTCAATTATTTAATGTTTTTGAAAGCCAAACAAATGTTCAATATAAAGATGAATGCGTGATAATCTATCTGGCTAAGTGCACATTTTCCTTGCATATGTTTAATTTTTCAAGATAGCCCAAAACTCACACAAAACTTTAACCGGTAAAGATAGAGAGGCTTTAAATTGAGTAAACAATTTTTAGATTTTCCGAGCTCGAAATTCTAAAATTCTGCTAAGTAACTTAGCCCTCGAATTGACAATGGGCCTGATCACTGAAGATCAGTATTTTGATGCATTTCAATAACCCATTTTTTCTGAAGGGGTTTTACTTGTCAAATGTGACAGTTGCTAAAACAGCGCCCTTCTCAAAATTAAACCTCTTTTTGGAAAACCCAATATTTTTACTTTTAAGGGTCGGAACACACGAGTGGTATTTATCACCATCCGATTTTATCCACGACTCGTCATCTTCTTTTTGGGACTCAAGAAGTTGTATTTAGTCTTTCTCGTTTTTAGAATCTTCGAGCTTCAAATATAACAATTAAGCTTTTCAAAGTAGTCACCGAGTGAAAATTATCAATGGTTGCACTGTTTTTTTGGAATGGTGAAGTTTTTACTTTTAAATGATAACTATTCCAAGAGTGATAGCTGATCAATTAGAGAGCTATTCAAAATGAAACCTCTTTTTGGAAAGCGTTATGGGTTACCTTTTTTAGGACTTAAATACTCGATATTGATGGAAAAGTGCTAAGAGTTCAATTGCTCTAAACGTTCATTGCAAAAATCTATGCTTTTTTTGTCTTTCCGAAGGAAATCTTCTAAAGACATTCACTAAGAATCGGTACCGAGTACCACCATTTAATCAGGGCCAATTTACGAAAGATTGTCAAATGATTTTTCTGTCTTAATTGTTACACAATGTTACACTTTTTCATTCCTTTTAATCCATCAGCTCATAAGGCTTAAAGCTTCTTCTTGATGTCAGAACATTGTATCGTACATTTAAGATGGTCTGCATTTCGGACATTGTAGTCATCGCTGATTTTGTAATTCAGCGTGTTTTTTAACCATTTTAATTTGGTTAAAATCACGATGTAGATCGGTATTTTTTAAGGACTTTGTTTTAGAATTTTTGAATAGGTTAGGCATTTGAAATCTTTGTTCAGCCTTATAGTTGTAGGCCATATTTTCAAACGGGTTCTAGTAGTTGTTTGTTCTGAATAGATAGGTAAGAGTTCTTTCCTTTATTAAATCAGTAAATTCGTATGTACTTGAAGTTAAGCAGTTCACTTTCTTTCTGATGTGCTTTTCGCTTAAAGTTGCATCTAAAGTCATTCCAAGGTATTTAGCAGTATTGGTATAAGGATTTTTCTGTACTGTTCATAAAGATTGCAACATTATTTATGTTTTTATTAAATGGATATGTTTTTTTTTTTTAATATTTTTGTACTAAATAATAAACATCAAAATTGACAGAACTCGCCAAAATGATTCTCGCTGACGCTTCTAACGATTTTAGTTAAACTTCTAAGCTGTGCAACATTTGAAATAGTTTTCAACAAAAACTACTCCAGTTTTTTGAAACTTTTTCAAAGTTATTTTTGATTTTGTATAAAGGGTGTTTTTTAAGACATGTGATTTTCAAAAAGAAATAAAACTCGTAGAATTTAATGTTATGGTCAAGAATCTTGCTTTATTATAAAGATATTATTATGTCTAGAACATGGAAGGCCCAATTTCCGACCACTTTTCGCAGAAGTCTTAAGCCTTCTGTGAGGAGCAGTTCTCTTCCAAGGCGGCAATCGCTTAAAGCTTATCTGTGAAACCTACTAAAAATAGTCCAGTGGTCGCGTGATCTTACAGATCACGTCACATGCCCACGAAGCGAGAATGCAAGCAAATATTTTGTTTGAAAATTTCTCCAGGTTTTTAAAACTTTTTTCAAGGTTATTTTTATTAATGTGTATATTAGGGACTGCTCAACTAACTCTATTCCAATTCAAAACACAACAAAATTGGTTTCGAAAAAATTTACAAAAAACTACGTCTTCTACCACAAGAGCATGTTTGTGCGATCTATCATGGTACATCTTATTAGTATCTTGTATGTTTTCGAGTGGGTTGCTGCTGCTGCTTCCGATGCGGCTGTTGCATTAATATCTACATATAAATTTAGATCCAAAAATAAAAAAAAAATAAAAATGCCCTGTGCTGCCGCACATAAAATTTGCTTTTATGACAGACTTTCTTCTGAATGCGCTGCCGACTTTGTCTTGTTCCTCCATCAGCCCATCACTATTTGAGGCAGCGGTAGCGATGCGGCGTTCACATAAAAATAGTTCAATAACCCTTCGCGCGAACAAGCTAGAGAAGGTGTCATTTCTTTATAGATAGATCGTGTTTTTTTTGTCAGTATTTTTTTGTTTTTGAAACTAACAATAAAAAAAATCGTCATAAAATTTTATAAAAGTTTATTTTTGTTTTGTAAAATTCATGACGAATAAATTTGCATTTTTGTAAAATATCTATCCACACCTAGTTTGAGAGATAAATAAATAGATACAGATACAGAAAGACATTAGACAGACATAAGACATAGAGAGATGACTCTTAAAATTTTACACTCACAGACCGGCATAAAGATACACTTTGTGGCATTGTGCCAACTTAGAATTCCTTGAATAACTTAATGTTTTGTTTGTCTTATTTGATTTTACAATTCTTACTCGAAGTAGCGTACTTAGAAATTAATTTTTGTTGAAGTTTTTTGAGTTACCAGATATTTTCTATTCAAACATGTAAACCTGATGTAACTTTGTCAAGTTAGAAGACTCCAACCCTTAGTCTAGATATTTTTATTTTACATAACAATCCCAACCCTTTTGACAGAGAAAGAGAAAAATTATGAAAACAATTTGTTTTAGTTGTGTGTTTTTGAAAATTTGTCATGTTTTAACATAGAATCGAATTTTATTTTAGTGCCAAACGATTTTTGCAATGTGTTGAGTGAGTGAGTATCATGAGTGAGAACAGAAAGATACCGAGCAAGAAAAAGTTAAAAATGTATTTATGAGATACAAAATACGAGTAATAATAATTCTATGTAAAAGGTGCCATTTTGAAGTGTAAAAAAAAAAGAAAATAAAATAAAATACACTCGTAATTAAAAAATAATAAAATTGTGATAGTTTGTTGACAAAGTATTAGAAAAAAGTAAAAATAAAAGAGTGCAGTGCCATTGTAAAAACTGTAAAAAAAAAATTGTAAAAATCTTCGAAAATAATGACAACTCAGTCATATTATAAAGATCGTCTTGGATTTGATCCGAGAGAAGCACTCTACGAACCATCATCATCGCCACCAACAAAAGCTAATAATGGTGGCGTTGCAAGTCGATACCAACATCATCAACAACAACGAATCTCTATATCACCTGGACATAATAGCAACAACAACAATCACCATAATCATCATAACAATCATCATCATGATCAACAACATTTGTACGAATCAAGTCCAGTTGCAAAAAAAGCTAAACAAGGAGGAACAACAACTTTAGCATCATCGTCGTCATCAGCCTTAGGAGCAATAGGAGCTTCAGGAGCACCATTAGGTGGCTATGAAGATGCTTTGACACAATTTAAAGGTACCATGTCTATTTGGGAATATTTTGTCGAAAACTGGGATATTGTATGTAAGTTTTTTAAAAAACAAACTCATTTCTTTGGATGGTTATTTTTGCGCGATTCCAAAGACTTTTTGATGCTGCTGCTTCTAAAGACGTGATGTGATGCTATAATGGAGTGTGTTTTGTAAGGTTTTTGTGTGTAATTTTATTAACAGAAGCATGGAATTGCCTTTTCTATAAACATTTTATTCAACCCATTAGTTAGTTAGTTAGTAAGAAAAATAACAATTATCAAACTATATTCACAAGTTAAATTTGGTTTTCCCAGTGGCCGTCTACCAGATTGACAATGTATTTAAGTTAAATTGTATAACTAGCCAAGTTGTTTAATTAAAAGTCTCCTTCCGGTTGTAATATATTTATATAAAATTTTCCAGCCTACTTTTCCATTTAGAACTTCCAATGTTTCGGCCAATTCCATCACAGCTGCTCCAAAATATTTTATAAAAAGCTTTAAAAACATGACATCTTGCAATGAAGTGGTGTACATCTTCTCTCTCATTAAGATTGCAAAGGTCGATGCGGAATGTAATTTAAATTTAATAGTTTACCTCTAACTTCAAATATAACATCTATCATACTTATGGGGAAAAGGTTGAGGAGGTATGTTCGTTCTTGAAGATTCAAATTAAGTTGACCGTAAATCATTCTTCCTCTTTTAAACTTCTATACACGACATGACTTAACTTCTCTATTATTGTTTTAAAATTGTCTTTTAAGTCTGAAAGGCTTATACCAGGTAAAAATTCGCTACTTACACCCAAGCTAAGAGCCAACTCCTGGCACTTTTCGACTAGATTACCCCTGGATGACAAAATCTTTTGAACTACGTGTCTCGGCCATCTTTCTTCGTCCATTTCCATCACCTTGATAATGTAGTCAAAATGCAGATTTAAGGTCCTTAAGAAAGGTTCAGTTGTTTCAAAATGTAGGAAATAAATTGAAGTGCAAATTGGTAGCCGAAAAATGCGCCTTAAGAAATACCTTAGAAACCTTTACACCTCTTCGTATTGACAATATCACCAAACTTGCGCCCCATAAAGCATTATAAAAGCTTCTGTTTCATGAAAAATGTTTAGCTTTGAGCTATGCTCGACACCTTTATAATCGATGGAACGTTTCCACACAGAAGAAACTGCTCTTTTCGATTCCGCTAACTTGGACTCAAAATGCTTTTTTATGTTGAGGTTATTTGTTATTACAACCCCTAACTATTTGTACTCTCAAACAATTGCAACATATTCACCTTTGTACATCCACTTTTCATTATTTGCATATCTTCCTCCTCCGCCCCGAAATATCATAATTTTAGATTTCTGTAAATAAACTGACAGATTCCATTTTCCCCAGTATGTCTCCAGTCTGTTTAATATAATCCGCAAATATCAGTCCTCCTCCGACCTCCTCAAAGATATCATTCATAAACAAAACAAATAGTAGTGTGCTCAACACACCGTCTTGTTTAGCTCCCATTGCTGTTGAAAGCTCTTCGGATATATACTCCCCATCCCATACGTAAGCCATATTATTTTCATACATCGTTACAAGGGTTACGACTTTACTTGATACTCCAAGCTTCTAAAGCTTATAAAAAAGCACTTCGCGGGCGATTGAATCAAACGCAGCTTGAAAATCCACAAAAAAGGCGTAAAGTTTTTGTTTACTCCTTTTGAAGTCCTCTGTAATGTTTATCAAACTGAATACTTGGTCTATAGTCGAATAGCTCTTTCTATGTCCTGCTTGAAATGCATTAAGAATTTTCTTTTATTTGGGCCAATGTGTAAGCCTATTAAAAATTAGAGTACTGAAAAACTTAAGGGAAGAATTCAAGAAGGAGATGTCCCTATAATTTCCCGGTACATCATAAGAACCTTTTTTGTGTAAGGGGTATATTATTGACCTCATGAAGCTTTGAGGGACGTCCGCGCTCTCAAAAATCATGGTGAACTCCACTGTCAATACGGACAAGAATTCTATGGAACAGTCCTTAAAAAACTCTGCGGAATTTGGTCTTCACCCGGAGCCTTACCCATTTTGGCATTTAATTTTTTTAGCTCAGTAGTCGAGAATGGTGCATCAAGAAATTCATCTTTGAAATACGGAGCTGCGTACTGTGAAAGCGTTGGAAATTGCTGCGCGTTGAGTAATTTCGTGAAATAAATACGGAGTTCAGACGCTTTCAGTGATGCAGCAATTAAATTGGTTTTTCCTGTGTCGTATTTAAAACGTTAATGTTTTGACGCTCCAGACTTTTTCTTTTTTTAAAACAGAGTTGTTTAAATTTTGTATTGGCACCTGCATACATTATTTTGAAAAGATGTGTTGGATTTTCTCAGCAGCTTTAAGAAAGCGAACGGTTTTTTTCTTGCTTTAAGACACTCATCGTCAAACCATCCCTGCCTAAAACTATTATAGACCTTAACTTCGACAGCCTTGACTATCATTTGAGTCAGGTCCTTTTGTTTTAATTGGTTATGCGACATATGTGTTTGTGTAATGTAAAGAAATCTATCTTTCCATCTCAGCTTGAGAAGCAGCCTCAGTTGTTGTGTGTTGGTTGTATCTTTGGTACCAGAGACTATGTAAGACACTTCCAAAGGCATGTGATCCGAAAAAGTCTGTTCAGCTATCCTAATATCTGACAATTGTATTCCATTTGCCGAACAACCCATTATTCACTTTAATTCTAATTCTGAAAATGATAAAAGTGAAGATAAGATCGAAAAAGAGTTAAATTGATTTAAAAAAATAAACTTCGTAGTTTATAACGAGTGATTGCTACATTACTGTTATCCGATAATTCAAACTTCGATATTAAACTTAATTTTTAAAGTTCAATTAAAATTATATGCGAGTATTAAATTACAACTAAAGTTTTCTGGTATTTAAGGATCTCGCGTTGGGCGCCATTCTAAATTTTCAGTAAATATGGTAATATCACATGATTACAGTTCATTTTCAACTTAAGATTTAAATGTTTATAACAAAAGTTGTTGGAATTTTTACTTTCTACAACTTTTACACGAGTGATAACAAATTTTATTAAAAACAAATAGGAAACAGCTTTAAGAAGTACTTTTAGTGAAATTTGTCTATTTCACTCTCAATTTTTAATGAGAAATGCTTAGGTTATTTATTCTCGGCTTCCTTATGAAAATGAATGTTTTTAAACCAAATCTTATAAACTACTTGTAACAGCATCGTTTTTAGGTGCTAAAATCGCTCGTTTCCGTAACGAATCATCCGATTTCTCTGAAATTTGAGCGGCTTGAGGGTAAACACCGTAGCTATTAATTCGTCTTGTCCAGTAAAGCTAGTTGAAAATGTTGGTTCTTTTAGTACTTCACCATCGTTATTTAAAATATTTCAATTCCCTATATCCAAAAGAGTTCTTGAAAATTGTGCTCCATTACTATAACCACCCAAATGTACGCGCATATTTGTGGTCAATCTTAAAGGTTTGACAGAAGCCCACAGAAACGACGATTTTAAGCATGCATTTATTTCATCACTTTTTGTGATGTTTGCCGAAAATCACCAGCGAACAGTATTACAACACCTTCCATTGGACGTTCATCTGCTCTAAGGGTACGATCCAGAGCATCAGACCCACCTTTATTTACCATAGTCGAATCGTCCCACACAATAAACGTCGTTTCTTTCAAGATCCTAAAAAATGAACACTCTTGGCTTTGCAAATCTAAAAGCGATTTAAAAATTGCGTGAGCTGTTTTTCCATTTTGTAGTAATGTTGCAGCAATCCCAGATGATGCTACTGCTAATGCAATTTTTGCTTGCATTCTAAATTTATTTAGCAAGCAAAAGATTGATCAAAACCGTTTTTCCAGTCCCGCCAGGTGCATCAAGAAAGAACATTTTACCACTGTTCTGCATCACGTTGTCGATTATAGTGTTGTATGCAAGTCGCTAGTCGTCGGTTAATTTTTGTTCATTTTCTTGAACGAACGTTGTTTCGGAAAGATTATCCCTGTCCTGAAGAAATTGTCTGTTGCGTTCTTCAATCCGTGTAGGAGATTCTATACCAAAGCCTGACATCATTTTTCCTGAAACACGAATCATACCAAGAAAATGTTTAGAATCTCAATGAGAATGATTGAAAAGACTTTTTAATGGTTTTAGTGGATCAGCGATTTCTGCCCATAAATCTTTTCCTCCTGAACAGCAGAGACCAGGTGGATCTTTATGCTATTTGAATGCACGACGGAAATAGCTCTTGGTATTTATATTTACTATCGAAACGAGAGATCAGTGAGTCAGTGATATTTGAATTTTATATGTATAGATAACAATTTATTGACTAACATTATCAGACTTTAAAAAAAAACTGCATGACAATTGGATAAAAAGTTTCGAAGCCAAACCGTAACAATGATTTATATAAATTGATTTAGCATCCATAATATTCTCCATGTTTATAAAATTACCATGACAATAAAAAAAGCTAATTTTTTAACGAAAGGTAAATACTCAAAAAACTGGTACAGACACGGAGTAAAATATTTACATTTTGCGTTACACTTAGTAAGACTTTTGTGGTAAAAGGTTAACTGGCGATATCATATTGGTTAGCGCAAGAGTTTGGCATTAGAAATCTCTCCTTAATGATAATCGATGGGTTCAATTCAGGTACCTATAAACTAAAAGATGGTGGGCCTCAAGGCTCTGTCCTGTCTCCGACACTCTTTCTTTCTCATTTTTATTAATAATTTCCTGGGCAATACAAGAATTTAACTCATTATTATCTATAAAATTTATAAACGTCCATTTCCAGAATATAATTCATATCTCTTTGCTGGTACTCCAGTAACTTCCCAAAGCACTTTGATAGTGTTCAAGGAAGAACTTTCTAAATAATTGGTGACAATAATATCGTGGATTTAATTACGTCGCTTTTACGCCTTCGTATTGTTTTTTGTCTTATTCTTTTTCATCGTTTCTTTTTTGTAAACTTTAAACTAGAAGCTGGTGGGCCTCAAGACTCTGTCCTGTCTCCAACACTCTTTCTCATTTTTATTTATGATGTTTTGTCTTAAACTTTTGTTTAAATCCTTTTACCAGGTAGGTGTTTGAGTTTTCTAGGGCAATGCAAGAAGTTTACCACGACCCCCTCCTCCTTAATCAGATTATTATCTATACAAATTATGAAATTATAAAGCTGCTGCTCCAGTAACTTCCCAAAACACCACTTGGATAGTACTCAAGGAAGGTCCTTTTACAAAATTGACAAAAATATCGTGGGTTTAATAACATCGTTTTTACGCTTTCGTATTGTCTCTTGGCTTATTCTTTTTCATCGTTTTCTTTTTTGTTAACGAGAAATTCTTCAAACAGTAAGTTTCACCGCCCTGCAGTACAAACGTCTCAAGGAATGCTCATCAGTAAACTCCGCAACACTAAACAAAAAACAACCAGTAATTTATTACAATTCTCGACTTTTTGTTTTGGTGCATATGAAAATCACTCTCAAGTGGATTGCATCTTTACAGACTTTAGCAATGTATTTAACAAATTATGTCATGAAATTATAAATTAAGTAAAATTGAACTATAAAATATGACCGTTTCGTCATGTGGATTTCTAAATATCATGAAAAAAAGATATTCTAGCGTCATGTTCAGAAGAAAATTCCGGTGTACCTCAAGGGAGTCGCCTTGGCCCATTGCTGTTTATTTTATTTATCAAAGATTTGCCTTCTGTTTTAAATGCGTAATTCTGTACCGCTATTCTATGCACATGATATTTAAATGTTTTGAATTATTAACTCCAGCAAGGATTGTTAAGAGCTACAAGAAGATCTAAATCAATTTTGGGAATGGTGCAACAAATTGTGCCGACTGTATTTCAAACTAGCTTAAGAAGAATGTATTTAAACAGTCCCTCTTTATCAATTGACTCTAAAAATGAAAATTTCAAATCTGCAAGCTCTAAACACAACTTCTCTGTTAAGTACAGAGATTTGTTTTTAATGTGCTTCATGACATTTGGTCTTTCTTTATGATTGCAATATTCAGAAATTCAATAGCTTCTCTCCTTTTAAAACCACCTTATCTTCGTTACCTAATGTTCACAATACCAAAAAGGTGTCAGAACCCCCTTAAGATTGCGGTGATTATTTATGGTATATACATATATATTCGAATACCTTGAATATAAAGAGCACTTTAACAATTCTCGTTTCGAATTTCGAGTGCATTAAAAACACAACCTTTAAAATAGAACAATCTGGCGCTCTAAATAATTTATCCATTAAAAATGTTTATAGAGCCAAACTTAGATAAACTAAAAAATCTGCTTTACGTCAGAATACTTAAAAATTTGTATCTCAATAGATACAAACAAATTTGATGAACAAAAATAATATTGACTCTCTAAATATAAATCGCAACGATTAATTAATTTATTTTTGTTTTATCTAAACTCTTTTCTTATTTAAACACAACTTAAGTGCGAAACAAAAAACACAACTACACCGTTTTTAAGTGTGTACAGAACTTAATTTTTATTGCGTTTTATAAACATGTAATGCTGTGATGTACACCTCATATCAGAAAATGTAATTGATTTCGTTTATTATAGTTTTAAGTTGTTCATAATCATTACCTATAACTATTTGCAGTTATTCAACATTTTTGTCCGATAAGATCATCATCATCAATTGTCTTTATAAGGTTAAACCTGTCAAGAATGTGTGTGCTTGTAAACATCGTGATTTTTCAATCACTTGAAAATATTAATATATTTTTAAAAAATAGGGTGTAATATAATGTGTGAAAAACAATACGAGTTGTTATACTTTTTCTTTTTGTTTTTAACCTGTCACTATATTACCGACACTAAAACAAAAATGCCGATTGATTTCACGTCATCTGCATAGACGATACTTTACATGCACCATATGTCATAGATCGACTTGAATTTTTAAAAAAATGGAGGGAAAAAACGGTAAAAACAACAATAAAATTGTATTTCTATTTCTATAAATCTTGCGCGTCTATCAACATTTCCTCTCATCATGCATCAAGAGTCACAGTCGCAGTGGAGCGGGCTGTGGTGCGGTGGAGTGTCTCTCCCGCTCGGACTCGGTGCGGAATGGATGTACATAGCACGTGATTCAAATGTAGATCGTGCAGCGCTTCACTGTGCTGCGATGTGGTGTTATGTCGGTATCGGTACTTGGTGTACAAATGGGGTTTACCTATGTCGGTACCAGAGTGATCAATCTTCTCCCAGCAATCATCCCATCCTCGTTTGCGGTGCGCTTCAGCTTTATAACTTCAGCCTCATCAGCTTCACAAGGAATGCGACCGAGTGACATGTTTCACACGGCAATTTTACTTTTTACTTTTTTTGTTGTTGTTGTCTTTTCTGTTATTATTATCTCGTAAGTTTATACTCAAGTTGCACGTAGTATATGCTCATCGTAATGTAGCAAAAGTATAATCATTTTCTTTAAGTTTTTGAAAAAAAAAATGGAGAAATTTCTTTCCCTTTCTTGTTTATTTAGTTATTTCTTCTGTTTCTTTTTTTTGTGAACTTATTTGGCGCGGCCTTTCTTTCTTTACTTGATACTCGAGTATACAATCACCATTACCGCCACCGGGACCGCCGCCGTCATCATTGAAATGAAAACACTTGTTTTTTTTTTTTGTACTGATGTCTCTTCTTGTTTTAATTAAGAATTGAAAAACGAAGTCGAAGATAAGAAGATGGTGAAGGCGCTTTATGGGGAGAAAGTTATATCCCTTCTTGGATTCGATATACTTAATTGTTTCTCGAAGCGGTCTGACGGCCAATCGGTCGACTAGCCGAGACAGGAGAAGATTCCAATGGACTTGAATGTCTTTTTAATCATCTTCTAATAGCTTCATCCTGAGATTTCTTCTTGTCTTTTTTCTTCTTCTTCTTTTCTTCCTGTGGTTAAGTACGTCCGGTTTCCTGAGTTAACCTTAACCTCCTCCTATTACAATGTAAGGTACCTTTTATATAATTTCCTTACTACCTGTTGGTCGTTAATTCTCTTTGAGGTATTGATTCTTATATTACGCGGCTTGACCTTGTAAATAAATTGTAGGTTCTTAAAAAGGAATTGTAGAACGATTTTATAATTGAACATACATTCCACAAATGGCAATCCAAAATATTAATGATTAAGCAATTTTAATTAAAATTCATATCTTGTAGTAGGAATTAAAAAATACACTTACTTGAAAATAAGCACTTACTATTAGGTACTTACAGTAAAAACCTCGTATATGGATTTTTGTTGCGTTTGAGTTTAAAGTGTTTTGGTGTTTGCTGGAAAATGTTTTACTTTTGTGTTTTAACTTTGGAACGTGGCGTTCCGCTTTTAACCTATTTATGTGCATTGTTTTTAAATTGACAACTTGACCAATCGCTCGGCTTCAATTCTTGAGTTAGCTTGACCTTTTGTGGGTGTAAACCAAGATCCTTATTCATAATGTTCTTAGTTCTTGAGAACGCCGCTGTGAAATTAATTGATTTGGATCGTTTGCTAGGGACACCTGAACGGTTGAGATATTTCGACCAACCTATTGTCTCACGAACACGATAACATCAAACAACGAATACACTGGTGGACAGTGTCTGTCCCACAAATAGTGTTAAATGATTAAAACGAATTCGAATCCCGCCTCAGGATCTATCGGGATCTGTCACATCAATATTTTAAAATATGCCACTTTAAAAACAACCTAAAAAGGCAGTTTTTTTAAGGCTAAGTTTAAATTATAGATGATCTTTCAAAGTACAAAAATTTTATGTTCTTACTTAGTTTTTGAAATTTCTCATTGGTTATGAGCAGGGTTAGGAATTAAAAAAAGACAAAAGAAAACACTTCAAAAGGCATTTAACTCATTTAAGGGGGTATTCTGGTCTAGAGGCATGAATTTTAGGTAATTTTTGAAGTTCTGTAGAAAAAAGCAAGCAATAATTTTAGCATCTATTTTTTTATACGTTATTTATTCACATTAGAAGCATGCAAAAAAAAATAAAAAAGTAAAAAAAAAATCAAAATTCCGTTAGTTATCAGCTGATGGAGTGGTGCATCTTAAAAATTTGGTGCGTGACCATACCCACGATTTTAACTCTTCTAGAAATCTGAAATCAAAAACTAAAAAAGATTATTAATCTACAATAATGTCGCAATGTCTGGAACTACGGAAAAGTTACAAACATTTTTTTCTACAAAATGGCGGCTGTCTAAAGAAAAATACAAAAAAATTACCATTTTTTGAACATTCTTCGATTTGTTAAAAATAGTAAAAATTTAAATTTGGGGATGGCCGTAGTTCCGGACGTAGACAAGTCACTAAAGAAGACTCTCTTAAAATTTCAAGTAAATCGGTTCGGCAGAACCTGAGAAATCGTGGGTATCAGATTCAAAAAGACAGTTCTGAGAAAAACGCGTTTAAAGTACTCCATTATGTCTTTTGTTCTATTAGTTGCAGCCCAACCGATTTGGGTGGCTGCTCAGCAAAATACTTATTTCTCCGAAAATAATTTGAATTTGGGAAAATCCTCTCGTAGACATATTCTTAAATAGTTAAACTATGAAAATATGAAAAGAAAAAAAAATCGATTTTTTTAATTTCTAGACCAGAATACCCCCTTAATTATGGTAGCATTGGATTACCAAGAGTTTTTTAAAGTTCTCAGTTAGAAATATTCTTCGGCTGTTCCTTAGAAGGGCTGTGAAGGAGCTAAATGATCTCTCAAGCTCAGCTGAAACGAGCGGAGCGCATCTAAAACTTTGAACATTATTAAGTCCAAAGTTTCCTGCAATTCGACAAAAATTTCGAGATTTCTATACCTCCCAGATCTTTTTGGAAGGATATGACATTCTTGGAGGATGAGTCAATCCTTTTTTATACAGATGAGTCAAACACAAAACAAGGGGTTAGTGAAGTTGTGTACTCTGAACGACTGAAATTAAGTCCCTCATTCCGTCTTCCCAATCATTGTAGCGTGTTCCAGAAGGAACTTTTTGGCGATAAAAGAAGTCTTGTTCTGGCTTAAAGAAAACGTGATATCGACATCTGATATCCGCATTTTCTCAGATGGTCAGGATGCTATCAAATCACTGGACTCTGTCTCTACAAACGCTATAACAGTCCTTAGCTGTCGATCATCTGTAATGGAGATGGCGCAATAGTTTAATATTCACCTTTGCTGGGTGCCGGACCATAGAGACATTCCAGGTTACTGTAAGGTAGATGAACTCGCCAGGAACGGTACAGTGCCCATCCACGTTTGGCACATACTGGCATACTAATCGCTACTTGTAAACTGTACGGACAAGGAAGAGAAGAAAACAATTCTTTACCTTTTCTGTACATGCCTTGCGCTAGCTCAAAAACGCAAGAATTTCCTAGGAGAATTCTTCTTGAACGATCTAAATCATATCAGCATAGTCAGCCTCTCAGGTTTCATGAGGGACTCTAACTGGTTCCATTGAGCTTAGGATGTAGCCTCAAGATTCATGTGGTATCACAATGGGCCATTTAACTGGCCTAAGTGTGCCCGTTTCCATCTTTGACAGCCACTTTAACCTAACCCTAACCTTCCTGAAAGGTCGCCGTTTATTACAGAAGTTGTTAGCTTAATCGTTTTTAGCACTGTGTTTCCATGGAAAACGGGAGTAAACTTCTTCAAGACTTCCTCTGCAATGAGCCCTTTCGCTTTTTTTAAATTTTCAATGTCTTTTTGCAGTTCTTCGCAAATTGATGTTCCTTGATGAGAATATTGTTAGCTTAAATTATAAGTAGGCATAGACTCTCAAATATATACCTCTTTTTTGTAGGTTTTTGAAAAATTGTTTTTTTCAGATTGACTAAAAACCCAAATTGACTTTAATGCACTCCAGCTGCGCTTGCAGCTGATAAGAAGAGAAGAAGAACTTCAATCAATTTTTGCAACACAGCTTGCATTATCTTCGAGAGTGTTGACGATTTTTTTGATCAGAGCAAAAATTCCGCATGCTCCTGCCTCTAACCAAGTACCCCCAGCGATGTAAAACCTAGGTTAAATGTGAATTCAAAAATATGACTTCAAATTCAGTTTCAAACAAACTAACAGGTTGAAGTGGCAGTGGCAATTCAGGTTCCATATCCTTAAAAATATCAATCCGAGATGGACTCTTCAGAAATACTTCTTTTAAGTTCGACACGAAGGAGTAAACTTTTGAGTAGTGACTGCGTATGATTTCACAAACTCTGTTTACATCGTGAGTCACGCAAGTTACGTGAACCATTTTTGAGTGCAACACTTGCAGAGTTTTGCCACTCTTCTTCATTAATACGGTTCAGCGACTGTTACACAAAAACAAAACCTTTTCTCTCTTAAGCTCATCGGGCCACAATAATCGCATCGAATCGTCAAAAAGCTGGGTTTTTAACTAAAGATTCTTAAAAATTGGAAAAACCATCACGGATTTTATTAAGAAAAAGCAAATTCATAAATTAAAATAGCCTCAAAAAGACTTTTATGGTTGTTCTTTCGAATTTTACTTACTTCGCGCTACAGCGCATTGTGCTCCTGGGCGTCAAGTAATAACTTTCGCCAGCTTACTCGATCTCTAGCTTGCTGCCTCCAGTTTCAAATACCAAGCTCACGTGAGTCGGCCTCAACTTTAACACTCCACCGGAGATGAGGCCTGCCTCTGCTTCTTGCTCAATCAGACTTGGCGTTGAATACCTTACGGGCTGGAGCTTCGATGTTCATTCGCTCGACTTGCCATCTTAAGCGTTGAACACGCAGTTTTTTGACCAGTGGTAAGTCGCTGTACAGCTCGTATAACTCCTGATTAAATCTTCTCCGCCAGATGTTACTTTGCCTGTCGACAAAAACCGGATCATAGATCGTAAGCAGAACCTTCCTCTCGAAGATACCAAGAGATCCATCCGCCTGGTAGAGGGTCCATGCTTCTGCACCATACAGTAAGACTGGGATGATTAAAGTTTTGTACAGTGTCTCTTTGGTACTTCGCTATAGGCCCTTACTCCCGAACTGCTTACTTAGGCCAAAGAAACAGCGATTAGCAACGGTAATTCTGCGTTTGATCTCCGCGCTGATGTCATTTGCAGAATTAACAGCAGTGCCCAGTTAAACAAATTCTTTTACCACCTCGAAGTTTTACCTGTCAATTGACACATTTTGACCAAGTTTACGGTGTGAATCAACTCTATTTGAAGATAGTAAATACTTTGTTTTGTCCTCGTTAATGTCAAGACCCATTTTTTTCGCCTCAGACTCGACATTAGAGAAAGCACCCGTCACTGCTCGTTTGGTTCTTCCCATAATGTCGATGTCACCTGCATATCCAAGATATTGTGTGCATTTTTGAAAGATGGTGCCACTTGTATTGCCGTTGGTGTTGCGCACCACTCTTTCAAGAACAATATTGAAGGAGCTACATGACAGTGCATTGACTTGTCCAAGTCCTCTAGTGGTTTCGAAGGTTTCGGTTGAGTCTCTTACAATTTTGACGCAACAACGAGCATTTTCCAGCGTTATCCTGATGAGTCGTATCAGTTTTGTAGGAATACCAAAATTCAACATGGCACGGTAAAGTTCGTTCCTGTCTACACTGTCATAAGCTGGTTTAAAATCGATGAAAAGATGATGTGTTTCGATGTTATGTTCTTGGGTCTTTTCTAGGATTTGGCACAGAGTATAAATTTGGTCGACGGTAGATTTTCCGTGCCTGAAGCCACACTGGTAAGGGCTTCAGGCGATCACATAATACGCTTGACAAGATCTTTTATGCGATGTTTACAAGGCTAATGCCTCTGTAGTTGGCGCAGAGAAGGCGGTCACCTTTTTTATGGATCGGGCAGATGGTGCTTAAGTTCCACTCTTCGGGCATGCTTTCTTCCGACCAAATTTTAGTAACTAAATGGTGAATGCTCCTTACCGGATCTGCTCCACCGTACTTAAAAAGCTCCGCCTGCAGACCGTCAACACCGGCCGCTTTGTTCGACTTCAGCCTGGTGATAGCTAGTATGATCTCACTCTGGTCGGGATAGTGGAACTCTAGATCGTCAACCAAATAGATTTGATGTAACTGCTCGCTGGCGGAATCGTTAACTTCATCACCATTAAGCAGCTGGATTAAATGATGTCTCCAGATTTTTAGCATTGACTGAGTCTCGACTACGGTATTTCCCTCCTTATCTTTGCAGGTTCTAGGGCAGCTAGTGAATCCCATTGTTTTCTTTTTGACTCTTCTTTAAAAGCTTCACACCTGTTTCCTGTTAAAACATGCTCATGGCCTTTTTTCTTTCTTTGGAGCAAGCGGTTCTCATCCCTTCTCTTGTCGACGTAGAGCTGGCGGGAAGATCGTGGTCTCCTTTGCTGCCTCCGTTTTTTCTGTGTTTGCCTAAAGCGTTCGGAGTCAAACCAGGGGTACCTTGGTATTGGCTGTGAAAAACCTAGCACCTCTTCTGCAGCATTCCTGATGGATTGTTTGCAAAGCTGCCGGTGGGTCTCTGGGCCCATATCGTCCGTTGTAGTGTTTCTTGCAAGCTCTAGAGATACTCGATCGGCAAAAGCATTGGCCTTTCTTTTGAATTTTTAAAAGTAATATCTCAAAAACCTGGCGTGATGCATTCATTTTTGAAAGCAGATTTGAATTAAGGGCACCAAAACCCATTATAAAAGTGCTATTTTATTGCCAATATAATTCACCTAAAATAAGTCATTTGTCAATTAGGTCAATCTGAGTTACATAGACACAAGTCAAGTTGAACTGATTTCGGAATAGTTACTTACAAACTACGAGTTTCACTTTTATCGATACTTCAAATCAATAAGAATTGTTGATATCAAACTGAACGAAAGAAATTCTCAGATATACATTGTCTTCTTCTGCCAAGCTATAAACTGTCATATTCAGTTGCAAAATGGCGGCAATGACATTAGATCAAAAAATAACAACTAAAGCTGAACCTACATCTTCGTTATCTTCATTGAAGAAATCTGTATTTGATATAACATTACCTATACACAAATAGTATTTACTAGTTTGCTTAAACTTCAACTTGTATATTTGGAATATTTGGTTGCGGTTTGACACATCGCTATAACTTGTCCTTGAACTGCTCTGACCTATAGGTGGCGTCATCATCGGTGTCATAAAAGATCAAACAAATTATTGTGGTTAAGTTTATGCTAAATTACTATAAACGTCATTGTCTTGTCAAGTGTGGTATTAAATTTCTTAGAAAAACCATTACCAATCAATTATTGATACGTTAAATGCGCGATGAAATGATATCTGATGATGATGATGATTTTTTGTTTGTCTGTAATTTACTTGATGAATCACATGCAATAGATCATTCATATATCAAAAACGAGACAATAAGAAATGCCTGGAGTGATTTCAATTTAAATCATGACTTAATGTAGACAATATTTTATTTTCATCTCCATGGAGGATTCTCTTCAACATTGTGTCATGGGAGACAACGAATTATTAGTCATAGTCATCCCGGAATTCAGCGCCACCTCGTTAACAGTCTGTCTTGAAATTTCTTGAAGATAAATCTACATTAAAAATGTATAAATCATTAAATAACGAAATGTAAACGGTTGTAAAAATAATTGAGCAAGAACAAAGGCCCAACATACCTACATTCCGATGCATATTTACGATAATTTTTATCGATCGAAATCTGTTTTGGAAAATTGCACTGAATTCTTTGTATAAATAAAATATTATGGACGACTTCGTTCAATTATAGATTTTATGAGTTAAAAAACGAAAATAATGAATGATTGCGTTTATGCCTTTTTTACTGTCTCGAGTTTATAAATTACTTGAAGATTTGAATAAGTAGGAAAGTTAAGACTTTTAAAAAGTATTTATGACTTCCTCATAGGCTCAAATAAAACACAGAATAAAAAGAGAAAATTCTCAAGTGGTTTGTGTATTTTGAGTTAATTGAAAATGTGAATTTGAATTTTTAAGATGCATTTGACTGTAAAGAGGCAGTAAAATAATAATTTAAGAATGTTTAATGCAACCGATAATACGTTTGATCTTCATAAAAAGGGAAAGCTTCTATTAAGCTTCAAATAAAATTTGAAGTAAGTTTTTATGGCCTTAAAGATATTGGTATAGCTGAAAGTTTTCCCCATTCAAAAGAGAGAACATTTGAGCTTCAGCTTAATAAGATTTATCATTTAAGCCTTGTGGAACGAATGACGAATATTGATTTCGAAAAAAAAAATATTATATGTTAAATAGTTTTAAAAAAAGCACTCACTGATCTAAAGCTTAACTTACAATCCAAATATATAGTGTTTTCTTATAGGAACCTGACAGCTTAGAATTTAATTTGTGAACGCACCCTTTTACTAATCATTGAACTGTCATTGTCAATTTAAGTGGCAAAATACACGAACGAGCAATGTCTGCAAATTTTAAACATTTTCCACCTGTCAACATATTCATTGTCTAATGTTGCCGTGTCAGTGATGAGACAACGGGATGGTGGAATTGGCGAAAATATCGCTGGCCAGGCGTTCATAGGAAACGATCCAAATACACAACATTATGGCGTATTTTACGTCAGGATCTTGATTTGCACTCATACACGATCAATCTGACTCAAGAATTGAAACGGATGGAAAGAGGCTAATTTTTTCCGAATGGGAAAGTTGTCAAATCTTTAATGGAAAAACCAATGACATATAATTTTCCTTCTTTTTCAGAGCAATCTGCTTCCGGAATTTAATTTTTTTAAGATTTTTCAAAAATTTGTTATGTTTACAGTATTTTTTTAACTCAGAACGTTCGTTCTTATTTTCCTGAGCTTGTTGATCGCGCTCTAACACAAGTGATACATATAACTTTGAAGCTTTGAACACACTAAGCATAGAAATGAGAAAATTTTTGAATTTGACATTTCAGGGTCTGTTCAAAAACAGAGAAAAAAAGCACTTGCTGTCAACTTAATTTACATTCTCAAATAAGATTTATTTAAATATAAATATTTAAATTAGGCCAATACAATTTTTTTGTTTCTTTCTGCCAAATAATGACGACAAATCCCATAGATTTTGACAAATTAACACTGGATTAACTTGTAATAAATTTGAGTATAAACTGACAATTTTAAGCTTGGATTTTAAACTATACTTATTTTGGATGCTGTCATAATTAAAATTTTAAAAATCCATTAAATGTCAAAACCGGGAATACAGAATTCTTTGCATCTAAAAACAAACTTAAAATTCCCCATTTAGCTCCCAGTACGTGTAAAATTCCCCATTAATCTCCCAGTACGTGTAATTTGTGTTATTTTACTCATATCACCATCTTACTCACTTTTGCAGATTGATTAAGAAGAAAAAAGAAAAATGTCTGTCAAAACTGACGGAATAAAAACACGTGAATGATAAATTTCCCATTTCTGTTTTCCGTAGCACTGTTCGTTTACTTTTTCCAAACTATACTATTTTTTTAAATGGTGATCATATGCGTCGTTAAATCTCACTAAGACTTGTGATAATTGTTAAAAGAAAGAATTAGTGAATAGCGCAAATTTCTTCTCTTCGAATCCTTCACAAATTTTTCTCATGAACTTTTTTAAAACTGACAGTTTATCAATTTCTGTCAAACAAATAATACTTTTCACATAGAAATGTAGTGACTTGATTTATTAATATATTACTTGAAGCATTATATAGTAAATTAGCCGAAAACGTAAATCTTTCAAGTCTGCAACATTTTATTACAAATTATATGATATTATTCTTAATGCAACGTAACCATAAAATCATGGCAAAAATAACACAGTGAATCTTCTTTAGGGGAAACAAAGATTAAACGCTAAAAATTGATCCATAAATTGAAGTCAGCCAAGTGAATCGGATTATGTGAAAAAAAAACACCGATTCGCTAAAATAAAATGTAACGGTAGCTTAGCTGTCATTTTTCACTGTCTTTATGTCTGAAATTTGACATATCAACAAACAGCGCGACGTAAAATGTTTGAATGATCTGTCGGAATAACAGAAAACGAAAATCTTAAGGGCGAAAAGCACTATACATCAAATACTAGTATACATTTTGGCGTCTATTGTGAAATTTATTTGACCTGTCACATTGAAAGAACAACAAAAAACTTAAGGGCAAAATGCATTTAATCAGCTGATAGTATGTCTAAAAATTGACGTCTATTGTGAAATTCATTTGACACTGACGTTTTAAGTAAATTGAAAGATAGGAATTTCAACACTCAACACGAGATAAAGAATTTATTATAATTTCATGCTGATTTTTAATTGGATTTATTTTCCTTAATAAATATTAATCAATGTTGATTTTTTGTATACATATGTATGTATTTGAATTTTGTTTTAAATTGCTTAAGCAATGTCTATCAAATCGAAACATCATAAATTGCAAACTCTAGGAAACACGAAACTGTTTTTATAAGTGTGTATCTATTTATCAAGTGTATGTTGTACGTGTCAGTTTGAAACATCTGGTTTATAATCATGATTTATGTAAATAAAAATAATAATCACATAAATCAGAATATCAGATGACTTAATTTGAAATTTAGATTAAAATCTCCGGTCCTCATTTTTTTTTTATATGTGAATTCTTTGATTTTATTCATAAAAATAATAATTTAACAGACTCCTCTCTATATTCGGGCAGATTTATAAATTGAATAATGTGTCATGCACCCTAAAGTCCACTCTAAGCAACAGCTTCTACATCAGCTCTTAAGAAAAATCCCCCAAAGGCTAACAAACAAAACTCGACTTAAAACACAAAGACAAGTATTGTTGATGTGACTTAAGCTTAAACTCCAATCGAATGGGTGAAGATCTTACTGCATCAAATCAAGAGACACACTCTCAAACTCTACTCATATCAAGCCGAGAATCAACCGACCGACGATGAAGATGAAGATGAAAATGACGATGATGTCATATGATGCAATTTATTAATTTGTCCCAAAATAGAATTATTTGATTAAATAAATGTGACGTAGAATGAAACCGCAATCGAAAAGTATCCAAAGTGAATTTGGTTTCCCTTAACATTTGCTGAACTCTGTCATTTTAATAGAGATTTGCGGCGAAATGGCGGCGTCCAGCAATGTCTTATTGATTATATGATTTGATTTTATTATTATTTTAAATTGAACCAATTAAAGGCAATTCCATGCTCTGATTTCTTTTTTCGTTTTTTTAATACAGTAATAATAATAATACACAAATGGAATGAGTTTGACTTACATACTAAAAAAAAGAGAAACATTTAAAACAAAATTGATTAGTAGTTTGAGCGTGGGATGCGTTCATTTTATTCGTTATATTTATTTTTATATTTTATATTTGTTTTTGTTAAAATGCGCGACGTGCAACTGCTTTTTTTGATTGACAAGCGGCTCCTACATATTATACTATATGTATGTCTAATCCGCCAAGACGAGACCGAGAACGACTTGACCAAAGAATATAAAGTGTGGGATGTGTTGGGGGGGAAGGAACGATAACCGCTCTAAGCAATTACACAAAATTCTAACTTAATAAGTGCAATTACTTGGCAATTTACTGATGTAAACTGCCATACGCTATTCAGTTTAAACAATTGTTTTTAACTAACATTTAACAGCATGTTGTTTTATAAACAATATATACATATTTATGTAGGTATACTTGTACAGTCAGTGAAACGAACAAAAAAAAACAACGAAAGATGTGACGCTTTTCACTAAATGTGTACGTGACAGATCTACAATTAACGATTAATTAGAATAACAACGAAAGCAGTTGTTGTTGCTGTGATTTTGATTGAATTATAAATTGACATAAGTTTGACATTTAGTTTTCATTTTTGTTATTACACAATTTTTGTTTTTTTTTTCTTGCAAAGTGTTTTAGAGAAACGAAATTGTTGTATAAATTAACTTATTATTAAATTTGTTATTAAATAATATTTTAAAATTTTATTTTATTTTTATAAATAGATGAACGTGATGCTATACAAAAGAAGACTTTCACAAAATGGGTCAACAAGCATCTAAAAAAGGTAAATTTATTTTAAAGACATTTATTTGTTATTTTTTTTTTATTTGATCAGATATTCATTAAAAATCATGTATGTTGGTAACCATAATTAAAAAATCATTGCTTCATGTAGGCGTTCTTCTCATTATTTGATTTGAAAATTAAAAAAAAAAAACTAAAAAGTTCAAAAATATTGTTATCACTTTCAATACCTTCATTTATATTTGTACTTAGCATGAAATAATATTCAAAAATATATATCCGGAAGCTTATGGTTCTTTGCATTTTGACACGTTATTCTTCGATAAAAAAAATACTTACTTATATTGTTTAAACAAATATACATCAATTATCGTTATGTATATATAGTTAACGTTAAGGAGTTTGAAAAATGGTGTGTCAATCAACTCTTAAGGTAGCTACTTTTATAATAAAGTATATTTTTGTAGAGTTATAAGCTTTATCTTTAATTTTGCTTTGATTTTTGTTAAACGTTTTCGTGCAGTTTATTATAGTTAATAAAATTATAGGATGAGATCATTCAGTTAAATATTGTTATTATTGATTGAATCGTTTCGATAACCATGAAAACGAAATAAAGGGAAATCACTTTAAAAGAGAAATGCGTTATAGAAAGGAAAACAACTTAAAAAAGACAAAGCTTCAAATGAAAAATCATTACAAATTGAAAATAATCACTCCTAATACAGAATTTGACAAATAAGCTTAAGTGACAGTTTCGATTATTTCTAAACTGTTACTAAATTCAACGAAACAAAGTTGAACGAACGTCGGTAACATGCTCTGCACCACCGACATTTTGTTCAACCTTCAACTCTTTCGCACTGCATACAATTTCGTTAATCTGTCATTCTGCTTAAATTTCGAGACGAATCTGAAGTAAATTTTAAGTTTGACAATGAAAAATTCAAAAATGTTATTTAAAAGTTTAGTATATGAAATGTTTAAGGGTTTTTGTTCTTTATAAATGCTTCTCCCAGTTCTAACTGTCGCCCAATTGCACCTACGTCACGTTCTTTCCAAGGTCATGGAAACGATGACCAATTTTCAGCTTATTAAATATTTTGAAGACCGAAAGCTTCTTAATGACTGGCTTTCAAAGCAATATGTCCACTGGTGATCTTATCGTTTATATCACCGAACAGTTTAAGAAAATCATTCGCAGCATCAAACCTGGCGGTGGGTCTTAATTTAATGGCAAGCTTTTAAACCTGCTGCCCCTTGCATTGCTTTGTCGCTTAGTTTTTTAAATTCGCTAAAAGTATTTCATAAGACTAACCCTCTCTTCTTTGGAAAATGTTTCGAGTAAGTTCCTCTTTCTAAGCTACCAAGACTTAACAAATGCACCAATTTGTTAACCTTTGGTCTTGTCTTTGTCTATCTAAGTATTGATTTATCTAGGGTGAACAATGAAAAACCAATACCCTATGCATATAGGATAAACCATAGCCACCACGATACTCTCACAAGGAGGCCATCCTATATATGATATGTGGTACCATATCTTCAATGGTGAGTTAATTTAGGTCCTTGATTTGGTGCCATCTTGGAAAGATAACCCTAGAAGTGTCCGCTCGGTTTCATGTGGGACTCAATCCACCGAGCTTTATCTACAATCGCATCATTTTTTTTAAATGATTTTTACTTCCACTCCAGACTTTTTTTTCTTGTATGAAATACCAACTTAATTGTCGATTTGTATATTTACTGATTTCTATGGATTTTTTATAATTTATATCAGTAAGTCTACCTCGAACCCATGAGGCAGGATGACAGTCCCTTGTAGCTTCTTGCGTTCGCTCACTAGAGAACCAACTCAGTGCAGTTTTAAGCTGTACCTTTTTCAATAACTATGAATTGCAACAGTATCAATCGTCATGGAACTACACTGATTTCTCTTACTTGTGCCCAGGGCCACCGCGTGGAGGTGCAAGTAAGCTCTGCTTCCTTCCAGATTATAGACAAGCATATAGCTTCCCTATATATACATACATGGAAGTCAGTTTCACCCCATATATCACCGAACAATGGCCCAAGTCTTGTTGTCCTTTTAGAGAGTGGAAGATTATTGCACTTGATATTTTAGAGGCATTTGAAAGAGTTTTACATCAAGCTGTCTTATCGAAAATGCGTGCATTTGGTATCTATACATTTATTCCTTGTTGGTTTAGAAGTTTCCTTTCGCAAGGGGTTCAAATCTGATATCTACAAAGTAAACGCTGGTGTACCTCAAGGTTCCGTTTTGTCTCCAGGACTCTTTCTTATATTTATAAATGATCTTTTGTCTGAAACTTATAACTCACTAAATTGTTTCGCTGATGACAGTTCTCTCAGCTTTTCGTATTCGTGTTTGGATTCTAATTCTTGCCTTTCGAATGTGGACTACGAACGCCAGCTTATGATAAGTTCAGTGAATTCTAATCTTGATAGAATTGTCCAATGTGGAATACAAAAACGGGTAGAATTTAATGCTTCGAAAACTATCGGAAAGCGTAACCCTCCTTCAATGCAAATATCCATCGATGGTACTTACATCGACGAGACTGAACAACTTTTTCAACAGTTCTAGGGTTGTGCATCAACAAATTTCTTGCAGAGTGAGCACATATTTAGAGTCTCCAAAACTGCTGCCAAGTGTTTAGGTTTTCTGCTAAGATGCAAGAAGATTTGTACACTTTCTGATCTGGCTATAATTTAAAAAGCCTGTCTTCGTCTGAAACTCGAGTACGGTTCCTATATCTTGGCAGATGCTGAAGTTACTTACTTATTGAGACTCTTGGACATAATTCAAAAGAGAGCTTTAAAAATGGTAAGTGCCGGTTGCCTAACTGAAACCCTTGTATCTCTCAAACATTCTCGAACATTCTCGATCATTATTTTATCGCTGTTTTCATAAACAATGTTTTAGTAAAATAGCCAGTTGCACTCCTCCCCTCAAACAATTCAATTGTAATTCTGGAAATGCTCACCAGTTTTCCCTTGATTAGAAATTTGTACTGTGAAGTACAGAGATTTTTTTTAACGCACTCCACGAATGTAGAATGCTTTACTAGGCTATAATATAATAATGTTTTGGGATACAATTTTGAAGCTTTGGAGTTTATTCGAAGACCTAATCCCTTTAAAAACGTAAATACATATGTATGTATTTAATTCTGGCCTATAAGATCTTCGCTAATGTAAGGCAAATAATGCTGATTAGGTATAATTCATTCAACTCTAATGACATTAACACTTTCGTTATTCTATCTTTAGACTTTAAAAAATACAAAAGACTTCGAGTTTGAGTACTTCACTTGTGTCAGATTAAAAATTGACAGCTGCACATTCCAACAAAAAAAAACTAAAATACGACATGTGTTTGGGGCGCTAGATTCGCTATATTTATTTTGTATTCATTGAGTGGATTTTAATTCCGTCCATTTAGATTTGACAAGGGATCCTCATGTCTAGTTTGGATTCCAGTGCGAACTTTTTTTTTGACAGCCTTACCCTTATGTCGATTTCTTTTCTATAACAGTTCTTGAAGATATCCAATTTTACAATTAGGAGTAAAATTGCGCAATTTCGATATTGTGCATAAACGTCACAATTCTTAAGGGTCTCTTCACATCTCTACCAACTTATTTCTGTTGATATTGAATAAATACAAACTCAATATAAAGTAACTTACTTGTAAATTTTGTTTACATCGTATGTCGTTACAACCAATTACCAAATTACCAGTTGGTGCTCTGACCGACTATGGTCGTGGTAGAAATGGCGATCTTAAGGCAACCTAGCCTCAAATCCAATTAACGCTGTAGTGCGCCGTTTTCATACCAAAACTCGTTTGACCTGTGATAGAAAGGGAAAGATTTATAGAGAAGCTTTGTCTCAGATAGCTCATCAAGTTCATGAAAGAATGCTTTTCCAAAGTATTTCATTCTAGTGTTTGCCAAAGCAGGACATTTGCACTTTCTCTTTGGTCACTACAACTACGGCAACAGGTGTTGTAAGAGATACCCAACTTCTCTGCATGAACTCCTATAGACCAATGTCCGGTACAAACCGCAACAATCCTGGCTATGTCCTGCCTTGGCCTGCATAGAAGATCGTTTGTAGGTTTTATTATAGGTGGCCCATATCATCCTAGATATAATGCAGTTGGGTAAATTGCTCCACCTTCGGTTTGATTCAGTTTGGTAGATAGAAAAGATTTTACCCTTCATAGCACCAAGAGGAATGTTAACCATTTCTGCGAGTGAGCTATGAAAGGCCGATCCTTGCCTGGCTAGCTCGTCAGCCCGTTCATTTCCCACGATACCGCTAGGGCCCGGAACCCAGATCAGGGTGACAACGAAGTTAATATTCAGGCTCGCAAGCTACATTGCTGGATCAATTTAGATGAGGATATGGCCGAGTTAATGGCTTTGACAGATGCCTGACTGTCTGTGAAGATAGCCGCATTTCGGTTTTGGTTTGGGCTTTGTTTAAGTATCTTACATGACTCCCTTATTGCCAGCAGTTCAGCCTGAAAAACGCTAGCAAAATCAGGAAGCCTAAAAGATTTAGCTACATTTAGGGACTCAGAAAAGATCCCAGAACCATCTTTTTGATTTCTTCAGCCTAATAGCGCTGCAGAAAACTATGTATTTAATAAAAAGGTCGATTGGTATAGAAGATCCAAAATAACGGTTAAGGTGTCCGTTGGGCAAGTACGCATGGCCCCTATGGTGCCCAGCCCACACAAGCTGTTCTCTGAACCTTCTTTAGCTTATCAATATTATAGGCTTTGCTAAGAGAAGGCCACCACACAATCGAACCATATGTTAAGATTGGACGTACTACGGCTGTGTACGTCCATAAAATCATCTTCGACTGAAGTCTTCTACACCGAACTTAACGAGCGATTCTTCTATGGATTCGGTAAGGAAGTTGTTAAAAGCACCTTCTATGTCTAAGAAGGTGGCAAGAGTAAATTCTTTATAATGGATTGTTTTTTCTACAGTGCGCACTACCTCATGGAGGCCAGTCTCCGTAGATTTGCCTTTCAAATAAGCATGCTGAGAGCTTTCTAGAGGTCGTCCAACTAGGATTTCTCTAATATGGTAATCAAGAATACGCTTTTAAGCACAAAAGATGTTAAGCTTATTGGTCTGAAATCCGGATTCATGATCTCGCCTACCCACTTTCAGGATAAAAACTACTTTGACCTGTCTCCACGACATGGGTACATGTTTGAGAAGGAGGCATCCTTTGAAAATTTGTTCCAGCCATGGAGCTGCCACATCATACAACTTTTGAAGCATAACTGGCAGTATGATGGCCCACAAAATATTTTCTCTGGTTATAACGGTATTGAGTTGCTCCACATGAGCTACGTTTAGCTCTGTGGTTTCAAGCGGTTCCGGGTTATCACTCTCGCAACCCGGAAAGTGCGTCTTCATGAGTAGCTCAAGAGATTCGGCAGAAGAGGCTTTATATATTGAAAATTGTCCTCGTCATTTTCCTAAGATTGGACAGTTCTTCATTCCACCAAGAAAGAAGGGTTTTACGGCTATATTTAGTTTAGTTGCTTAATTTTAGCAATTTGACAGAATTTCTTCAAGTCAGTTCTTTGGGGATTTCTATAAGGCGGAGGGTTTTTCTACTCGAAATTAAATTGAAAAAGATTCCACTTGTGATCCGAAAACGAATTCAAAGGGGAAACTCCAATTCTCCACTAATAAATTACGATTGTTTCCTAAAGTAACATCAAGCACATCCTCCCATAAATCATAATTTTCCTGACTATAGCTGTCAATAAGATGTCAGCAGCAACAAATATTTTTTGTTCACACGGTTGCTAGATTTTTTCCCAAAGTGTTACAATATTTGTGTTTTTCTTTTAAATTTCTGAACAGAGTAAGCGGGTCGATTACACTTTAAACTGAATTTGATCAGGGCTCTTAGATTTATTTATGAAACACACTTCAGAAAATTTTAGAATTTGACACCTGTCTATTTCACACGAAACAAGCGTGAAATCAGCAGCGCTCAAATTTTTACTTCATTAGTCCGGTCATTTTATTCATAGCTCAAAGAGTTCAGCCAATCCGAACGCTCTGATGTGTCTTAGCTTAATAAGGAACACAAGTCATTTTTTGACAGCTCAGTTCGATCAACCCGAGTGCTCTGATATGCATGAGCTAAATAAGAAACACAAGTAATTTTTTGACAGCTTAGCTGAACTTAAAAAGAAAAAACGCTTAACTGCTTTGTTTTTTTGTGTAAATTTCGATAGTTTCATTGTCGCTTGACAATAGCGTTTGACAATGACGTTTCTTCCCAAACTGTCAAAACATTGTACTTTCACGAGATTTTTAGACAATTGGTTATTTTTTTTAAAAGGTAGATCTGATCTGTTTGTTTTTTGTTTTCATGATGTCTTACTTCAATTTGCTGTCCGAATTATAAATTCAAATATCAAATCTAACACTTTAAAACTGGCTGAAAACTGAATGGTAGTAGCTATAATCTGTCAAATGAAAAACCACCTGTCATAAATCTTATGGCCTGTTTGTATAAATTGGATTAAATTGATCTGATTAATCTCTTTCCATAATTATATGAACTTCCGTCAATTGTTTACTGAATTATCCGCTGATTTTCTATTTCAATAACATTAATGTAACTAATCTAAATGAGTTCAAAAAATTATAATATGTTGACAATTACGACAAGTAATGATAAATGCAAGAGAAATAATTGAAGAGAAATCATGGTAATTTGTCGTTCGATTGAATTCAACATTAATCATATCTCTTTTTTAATTTTATTACTTACTTCCATCATCATAAATCAAAAGATCTATTTCTCGTTTGATTGCAGATAATTATTCAAAAATAGTTCGAAATTAAAACTTCTTCCTGGTTTACACTCTGGTTTTCTTCTATTTAAGGAATGTTGTTTTCTTGAAACTACCTTACCTACGCGTACCTAACTATCATTTTTATAAAAATATGTTTTTCTATCATATTTTTAATAATAATAAATAAATGCCAACCTCGCTTCGCATGTGTCAGACATGCCAGACACTTTAGACATGACGCTTTGCTATGTCGATGGCGTTTTGAAAATAATTAACATTTTTTTTAATAAAAATTCCAGATCAAATCAAGATCATCATCAATTGATTGAAATAAACTATACTTAAAAAGAAGAAACAGAATAAACTAATCTTGAAGTCAATATTATACTTTTAATGTTATATATTTATACAATCGCTCTTTTATTGTTGATCAAAATGAAAAAAAGAGCAACAAATATTATTAATTAATAAAACAACGTTAAGTGGTTATCTCTATAATAAAGTGGTCGGATCTGTTGGATAATAATATTGTGATGAGCCAGACGACTTTTGATGGCTATTCGGATTGAGTGTTGGATAGTAATCAATCGAAAGGCTTATCGCCATATATACGTAAAATACGGTATTTAAATTTATTGATGTTCAAAAAGAGGCATATCAATTTTCAAATGATTACTTTTCACACCTACGAATGGGAATTGATTATTATTTAACAATAGTTGTATGGAATGTGGATAGAATTTGAAGAGTATTTTTTTTACAGTTCTTAAGATGAGTCTCAAGGTCTTGATTTTACAAAATTATGTAAATGATTTACAAACTTGTATCTTAAATTTTTGGTATCGATTACCTCTAGAATACCCCGTGGTGCTTTGCTTGAAGTCAAGACAAAAAATATAAGTTACTCTTTGGAGTTATTTCTTAGTAGTCTGAAACTCCCAGTAGTACCCGTGACGTGATGGTTGGATTATCATGCCAGAGATATTGGGTTCGATCCTTGCCTATGCCATCTAGAGTTTTTTCACGGGTACTGCCTCTAGCGAGAAATTGACAAATCCTTCAAGAGTTTTTCTTGTCATTAAAAGTGCTTTTAGCCGTTCGGAATCGGCTTGAAACTGTAGGTCCCATCCATCCCTGACAGCATTACGCGCACACAGGAATGGTTGAAAGTTGTATGTCATTAGGCCCTGACATACGACTGTTGCTCCACCTAATTTATTTATTTATTTAATTATTTGAGGACTTTCATTTCCTTACAAGTACAGGGTGTCCCATGACCCACGGGAACCGGATCAAAAACAAATGAATGTAACTCCAAAAGTTAAAGTCTTAATTTTTTTTTAATTATTATCAGAAGGTAGGCAATTAAATGCCCTTTTAAGTTTAAAAAATTACGTCGGACAAATGGTGCCCATCTTGTTCGTAGCAGGTTGCAAGTCGGTACAAGAAGTTTCGGTGGACGCGCTCCAGTAGGTCTTGTTCAATTGACGCAACATCAGACTTTATTGCTTCCTTCAAAGCTTCCAAAGTGGGGGGTTTCGACTTGTAAACGCGTGATTTAAGTCACACGTCGTCAAGTCAGGGGACCTCGGGGGCCATGGCACGTCCCCAGAGCGTGACACAAAGCCGTTGGGGAACATCTCGCGCAAGAGGGCGATTGTGGGTCTGGAAGTATGATGGGCGCCCCATCTTGCTGAAACCAAACATCTGCTTGGTTGACAATTCGTCTTCTTCTGCGTAATTGAGGTCTCAAAAAGATATTTTTCATGTCCATGTAGCGGATAGAATTGACGGTGACGGTGTGACCTTCTTCTTCAAAAAAATAGGGACCGATGATAAATTTTCTTGACATTGCACACCACACAGTTACTTTAGTGCTATGCAGTGGTCGTTCATGGAAGCGTTTAGGGTTCTCAGGGGCATAATAGCGGCAGTTCTGTCGATTAACAGTATCATTGAGATGGAAGTGCGCCCATCGCTCTTGAGCAGCAACATATCGTCATTCACTTCAAACAACGTGAACATCTCCAATGCGAATGAAGAACGCTGTGCGTAATCAGTAAGTTGCAACTTCTGAACGATTGCCAACTTGTACGCGTGAAACTTTAAATTATGCTTGATAATTCGACTCACTAAAGAGGATAAAATGTGCAGTGATTGAGCTCTGGAGAACAGCTACTCTCACTCGGTCAACGTTTTGTTCAGTTGCAGCTGTCCGTACGGGGCCAGGTGGTTTCTTTTTCATTACACTGCCCGTACTCCGAAAAGAAGTTACCCATCTCATAATTGTGTTTCTTGAAGGAACAGTACCGTGACGTCCAATGTTGAATCTAATTCGGAAAGCCCACTGCACAGCCACCACCGATTCATTGTTGAAGACACGAATGAACCGCTTCCCAACGATCCATTGTGGTAACTAAACGGCACTACCTAAGATTTCAAACGAGCCCATCCCCACATCGGTCGACCGCACCAGTGAGGAGAAAGGGCCCAATACTTTTCGTCCGGTTCCCGTGGGACACCCTGTTCATGTTCTTGAAACTCAAAGAGAAGTCAAGTATGAATATTTTCTAAGCAGTTTGTTGATAAAAACTCCAAGTTACACATTCTAAGTACTCAAGCAATAATTCAAGTAGTTATACTAGGTCAGTACTTTAAAGCATTTCATAGCCATTGAGTAAAGTCTGTTTCAATTTAATAGTATGAAGAAAGTACTAGTCAAGTACTTGGGAAAGTCAAATACTTGGTTTGTCTTTAAGGACTTAAGTATTCGATAAATAATATATGCCACAAATCACTAATTGTTATTTGGAATTTACCAAGAAAGAAGTTGCACGTTCTTGAGTACTCAAGCAGTAGCTCAAGTCGTTTAAATTATTTCTTAGCTGTTGAGTAAAGTCCGTTTCAATTTAAAAGTATAAAAGAAGCACTAGTCAAGTACTTGAGAAATTCAAATACCTGGATTCGTTTTTAAGGACTTAAGTATTCGATAAATGATATTTGCCATGAAGCAATAACTGTTACTTGGAATTTACTAAGTAACAAGTTGCACGTTCTTAAGTACTCATAATTGGACGGTACTTTAAAGTATTTCTTAACTATTGAGTTATTTCCATTTCAATTTAAAAGTATGAAGAAAGTACTTGAGAAAATCAAATACTTAACTTCCACTTAAAGGACTTATGTAAGTATTCGATAAATTATATTTACCACGAAGCACTACCTGTTAGTTGGAATTTACCAAGTACCAAGTTTTAAGTTCTTAAGTACTCAAGGAGTAATTCAAATCGATACTAGGATAGTAAGGTTTTTAGAATGTTTAAGCCAAACGTAGTAGAATGGGTAGAACTGAACTAATTTTGGGCGAGTTCGTCTGCTTTACAATTTTTTAGAATTTCTCTATGGCCCGGCAACCAGTAAAAGTCAATATTAATTAAACTTTTGTGTAATCACCATTACAGTTGATCGACAGTTATGGACTGTTATAGTGTCTGTAGAAACAGAATCCAAAGATGTTATGGCACCCTGACTCTGAGAAGATCCGAATATCAGATGTTGATATCACGTTTATTTATCTCACCGACAGTGGAACAAATCTTTACATCGTTTTGGAGAAAGTAAGATTATTGCACTTGATATTTCAAAGGCATTTGATAGAGCTTGGCATCAAGCTCTCTTATCAAAAATGCTTGTTTTTGGTATTGATGAATCTCTTCTTTGTTGGCTTGGAAATTAACTTTCGGACCGTTCAATTCAAGTAGTATTGGACAGATTCAAATCTGATATCCACAATAAAAACGCTGGTGTACCCCAGGGCTCCGTTTTGTCTCCTACTCTCTTCCTTATATTCATAAATGATCTTTTTTCTGAAACTACATTGTTTCGCTGATGACAGTACCTATTCGTTTTTATTCTCATCCTTGTTTTTCGGATGTGGACTACCAACGGGAGCGTATGATCAGCTCATTAAATTCTGATCTTGACAGCATTGTTCAATGAGGATTCAAAAACCGTGCAGAATTTAATGCTTCGAAAATTCAATGCTGTCTACTGTTACAAAAGTGTAACCCTCCCCCAATGCCACTATGAATGGATGGTACTTGCATCAAGAAGATTGAACAACTAACAATCCTAGGTACCTATGTGCATCACAAACCACTTGTTGTGGAGTGATCACATATTTGACATTACCAAAAATGCTGCTAAGTGTTTAGGATTTCTCCGACGATGCAAGAATTTTTTTACCCCTTCTGATCTGGCTATAATTTACAAAGCTTTTATTCGTCCAAAACTTGAGTTTAACTGGCATATTTGGGCTAGTGCTCCAATAATCTACTTGAGTCATCTGGATAGAATTGAAAAAAGAGCTCTACAAATGATTGGAGATCGTTCTCTTACCGAGACATTTGCTGCTCTTGAACACCGCCGCAAGGTATCATGCCTGTCATTGTTTTGTCGTTATTTTTTTAAACAATGTTCTAGCGAAATAGCCAGTTGCATTCCTCCCCTTAAACAATTCAACCGTAATACCCGTACTGCTAGGAATGCCCATCAGTTTACACTAGAACCCAATTTCGAACGTACTGTTAAGTACAGAGAATATTTCTTTAGCCGCGCTACACGAATGTGGAATGCCCACTCATTACGCTGTGCAGACATTCAAAACCAATGTACATCGGTTTCTCCTTTCTAATCCTATCATCCTTTTCTAACTGCTCGCACTGTGTTTAATCATTATAAAGGACAATACTTTTTCCGCATAAGCTATCATACTAAAATCCTAGACATCCAGACTAGTCAGAATTTAAATGAATACCAGGTTCCAGAGGAAAAGAGACAGCACACCGACTTGAGGCGTACCTCTGTAACTTTCTAAGTGCACTCTCTTAGCTTACAAATGTTAGAGCACATTGTCCATGTTATTAAATTTGCCTTCAATGTCAAGGAAGGCAACCATAGGGTATTCTTTATAGTGAAAAGAGTATTGAATGGCGCGTAACGACGTTTCCACCGATTTACCCTGACAGTAGGCATATTGGCACATAGATTGAAATATCGTATCAATGTTCGCTCTGAAGTGGAGGCTTTCTGCAGCACCACTGATAGTGTTATGTCTCTGGTCTTGCAGATATATGTGGCGGATATAACAACGCTGTTGTCCATCACAATTACACCAACACTCGAGTCTCGAGACTCGATAGACGCTGCCTGTAGAAACTGTACAGAAAGTTCGAGAACTGCATTCTACCACCGGCATCCACTGAAGCAGCACCGACTCCTATAATTAAGTAAAAATAAAGACTTTAACTCTAAGTCGTTTTTGTTGGCTGTCCGTGAGCCCATCGTAGTTCGTCCTTTATGATTAGACCTTGTGGAGATGAAACGATATTAGAAAGTATCTGATTGCAACTACTTATTTTGGGAACTACCAGGAAACTGGATATCCATCAGTAGGAAGTTGAGCTATTTGAGTTGTCCAGGTGCCATCCGCATTTTTAAGTCTTCACTGGAAATCACTGGACTAGAATACTAGGACGGTATTTTATAGTATTTTTAGCTTTTAAGTAATGCCTGTTTCAGTTAAAAGACACGAAGAAAGTACTAGTCAAGTGCTTGGATTCGTCCTCAAGACCTTAAGTATTCGATAGCTGCTATTTATCACGAAACACTTTTTCTTGGAATTTTTCAATACTAGTGTCAAAGTACTTAAGCTTCATGTAATAGTCAAGGAACTAGTACTTATACTTTACAGACAAAAGCTCAGAAACAACTCATTAACTTAAAATTGAACGTAGTTCTAAGCTGTGAATGATTAAAATATAAAATTGATTTCATCGAACGTTATTGTGTCAACAAAAGGGACTAATTAAAAATGCAAACATGTGTATAGATTTTAATCATAAAGTTGTAGCTTATTTTAAAATATGTGTATTTTCATTGTATGAAAGTTTGTTTAAATATATTTCAAGTTGTTGTTTTAATTTTATTGAAATATAAACAAACAAAAACAAATAAATCAAGTTAATAATTTTAAATAAAATGTCATTTAAGATTATTTGTTTTTTAATTTCGCTTTAAAAAATAACTAAGTCAATAATATAAAAATAATATTGAATTTCTTGTTTCATTTGATATTACCTTTAAGCTGCTATATTCTTAGTGACTTAGTTAGTGACTTTTAAATTATTTAATTATATTTTTTGTATGTTTAATATCACTAAAGTTCTGGCACAACTTGTTTGCTAATATCATTGAGCCCAATATATAACGAAATAAACATTTTTTAAAAAACCCAGCATTATTCATAAACAAGTTTACGTTATAGAATTAAGTGTCGTACCTTTTAGACACACAACAAAAATAAATAATATCATTATTTAAATAAGTGGGATCTATTTTTATTATCTTATTTATTTGAATTTAAATTTAAAAATCAAATCAAATAAAGGGGGTGTTCGCATTGAGATGCCCTGATGAGTCATTTTGACGTATCATATCTGCATCTCCTTTCCACATGAAAGTTAAAAAAAGAGACATGAAAGTAAGGTAGACATTTTTAAATGTATATTTCAATTGACAGATGGCGCATGATGCAGTTTCACTTTATATGATGCTCTTTTTCGATCAATCTAAACTTTTATGTCTCATTGACAGATACAGTGCTGCCATCTCTTTTAAAACAATTTTATTTTTTAACGCAAGAGCCAATTGGCGGCTGGGTACTATCGTATCTAAAACGCACTTGAAACATGTTTTCCATGGCTGAACCCACTTGTTATGTCAAATTTGTAAAACCAAGGTTCAAACTATCTTAAAGAAAACTTAAAATTCAGTTTTACAGTGTAGACTCATCTTTATAAATTACACTTATTCGGCACTGAACTTAAAAATATTCAAATCGTGAAACTGAGTCTTAATTGTCAAAATGAGAAGCCATTAAGTCAGTAAGCTTAACGTTACGCACTCATCACTTTTACCATAAACGAGTGGCACCGGAATGTAACCCTAGATCTAGATCTAGATCTGTGTAAGTGGCACTTAAGTGATCAATATAGAAGACTTAAGTTTTACTCACAAAGTAAATTTTGCTCTTAGAAAATTTGACTATAATCTCTTTTATTGGCGCCGACTCAAGTGTCACTTTTGTGCCTATGAAATATTGGCTAAGTGTGCACTGATCTTTAAAATTTCAATAATTTGACTGACCCCAGTTCTACTGAACTGAAACATAAAACTCGTAAACGAAGAACTGCAAACATTTAAAATGTCCCTTAATACATTGATTTCTTAATTTCAAGCTAACATTTGGCACCTGTCAAACTCAGCTGTCATTTTAAGTTCTGGGAATCTTTGAACGGTGGCCATATTGTTCTCCACATTTAATTATAAATTAGAAAAGCAGAAAAGATCAATGTTATCTGTTCAATTGCTCTTCCATATGATAAAACTTGAGAAAAACATAAATTAATTCGCCCAAAGTATAATCGAAGCCTTAATTTTGTTTGTTCTCATGGAAATGTATGTTTTTGATTCTTTTAAAGTTTCCGTTAGAAAAGTACTCATAATAATTATTGTTTCGATAAATAAATTATCATCAAAAAAGAACAAAAGACAATTTTTATATTTAATTATCATCACTTTGAATTTTATTTGATTGTTTTGCTTAAGCTTGACGACAGTAATTTTCTTACCTTGAATATCTGTAAAAAAAACTCAAGAACAAGATAACAATTTAATGATTTTATGAGTCCTCAACTCATATGTCAAAATAGTTTGATTGATATGACAAGTGGGTAATGATGCCGTTATTAAAAGTTGCAAAAGTAGTTCCAAAATCCATTCAACCATCATGTCGTTTATTTTTGTCGTTGTTGTTGTTGTCTTTCAACTGTCAAATGATTCTGCCAACCATTTTAATTTATTTGAATGATTTCATCAGTCAAAAGAATAAAAATAGATGTTAAACATTTCAACCAAATATAATATCAGTATAAAGTTAGTAGCGTTGTAAGTTATATGGAACATAAATGGCCTTGTTTCTTACGAGCAAGAATCTTGTCAAATGATGTCATCACCTTTTATGTTTTTTTCGTATGTTTTTTTCTTTATTTTTTTGATGTTTGATGTTGTCAAACTTTTTTGGTTTTTACATCCCACGACATTTAGATATGACTTCAACTTGAGCAATATTACTTCATTACTGTCTTCTAAGATTAGGTATACAAATATATTGGTTACCTATAATTTATCGTTGATTCTGATCTTTTTTGTTGATTTGATGACAAAAAAAAAATATTATCAATTATTTCGCAAAATGTCAATTTTTTTTACTTGAATTTTATTTTCTATTTTTCATGCAGCACTGGAAATATGCAAAGGTATTGAATAAAATGTTTCCTTTTTGAATTCTTTCTTAATTTGTTTCCTTTTGTTATTTTATGGTAGATAAAATATTTGTTTCAAAATAGCCTTAAATGTTCTCATCTTTTGGTGAATTAGGAAGAATACAGTCTCCTGAGAAGTTGCCTGTTTTCATGATAACAGAGCTTTTTTGTTCGTTTGAAAAAAAAATATAAATTTAATTTAACGTCCCCCTGTAATTAAAAATGTCAAAATCTATTCTTCTGTCATTTTCCTGCAGAAATCAGTAAAAATTTATTCTAACCTTATTATTCAATAATTAAGAGAGTAAGATTAATGTACCGGGGAAAATAGACGTCTGTTATGATCAAACATATAAGCCATCAGGAAGTCTAGAGCTTTCGGCTGAGACTAGTTTCAAATAGTTCCCCAAAAGTCTAAAAACGAAAAAAAAGAAGCGTTTTTGGCGACCTCTGCAGCCTATCGAAACCATATTTGAAATCACCGAGTCGTTGGCGTCAAGATGGAATGCATTTGATGTGGTTTCCGTTCCTATTCCACCTTTTGGGAAAGTTATACTTTTGATGGACTTTTTTTTCAGAAACTTTGCTACTAGAAGATGAACGTTTTACCTTTGCTAAGACTACCTGCAACTTAAATTTCAACTAGTTCCTTTTACTCCAAATGGATCTATGAAGTTTGTTGTACTTAAAAGTCCAAATGAAAAATCGCACCTTGTATTGGAAACTGGTGAAAAAAACTTGAATTAAACTAGAAAATACTTCTTGTGTTTGGAAAATCACAATAAAAAGTCCCTCTGTTTCGATATTAAATTAAATTAGTATAAATGTTCCTCACATTTTTCAAACGATTCGCTTTATAAATGTTTTTATTTAGAAGAAAAGTTAAACCATGGAAATGTCCAAGTGACAAATTCGACAAAGAGTTCTGCAACCCATTTCTTGAGGCTAAGTTTCCTGTAGTCCAGTCAATGAACGAAAAAAATTGCGTTCACCTAAAAAAACCCCCACGGTTCTGAAGCTTGACGCACTTACTCTTCCCTGCCGCTAGAGTTATTTTAAAAACTATAACAGATACGAAAAAAATCATAGAAGCTTTTTTTTACAAAATTTAATGAGCAAACCTTACTTTTACAACTTTCGCGTAGAAATTAAATTACTAAAATTTCTCGTTAACCTTTCTGGTCGGATGCACAATGGCTGTTGCCTAATATGATGAGAGTTTTTTTTTAAACTTGTGGTTTTCATTCTGGCAATACTTTTTTCAGAATTGATCTTTTTGACAGCAGTCAAAGCTCTGTTTGGTTTGCCATTTCATAAGAACGTTTGCAAATAGGGCAAATTTATTCTGAAAATCATGGTTCAGTCAAAAGAGTGTTTTCTTGACTTTAAAAAATTTCTGTAAAATCAGACTAATTTCGAAACCATTTAAAAAAATGAAACTTAAATGACAAATCAATAGCTTATATGATTCGAACCGTTAAGGTTAATTTCTAGACCTGGTGTTGGACGTCGAATAATTCTTAGGTCTAAATTCTGATCAGCTAAGTGCTTTCTTTCTTTTTTTCTGCAAAGTTGAATTTTTGCTTCAATCTCTTATAATTACTATGAGTTTCTACTACAGAGTTGTCATTTTAACAAACCTTATTTTTACAACTTTCGCATAGATGTTATTTTATAAATAATGTCAAATTTATAAAATTTCTCGTTAACTTTCCTTGTCGGAAGGCACAATGGCTGTTGCCTATTATGATCAGAGTTTTTTTTTAAAGCCTTGTGGTTTTCATTCTGACAATACTTTCGGAATTGGTTTTTTGACAGCTGTCAAAGTTTTGTTTTGTTTGCCATTTCATAACAACGTTTGCAAATAGTGCAAATTTATTTCCAAAATCATGGTTCGCTCTAAAATAATCGATTATCGCATTTTAGTACTTATTGCATTTTAGTACAAATCGCATTTTTGACATATTGCCTTTAGTATATGTCACATTTTGGTACACTTTTTATCCAGTAAGTACTGGATTGATGTTTTTTTTTGACATTCAGCTTTATACCATAAACAGAGTTGCGAAAAAATGATTGCAAACAAATTAGTTACAATTACTTGTAATTCAAATACAGTTTTTCAATTACTTAAAATTGTAATTGAAGAATTTTTTAATTACTAATGAATTGTCACAAAAATGTAATAAACAGTATTTTCGTCAATTAATTTTTCGTTGATATTACCAAATAGTGTGGTAAAATGCTAAGTTTTGTTTGCATGTACTGATTGTTTTAATTTAATAAATAAATATGGAAATCAATTACCTCGACTTTTATTTAAAAATGAATAAAACAATAAAAATATTGAATTACACGTTATTCATGAATTTATTTTTTCATTTACAATTACAAGTAATTGAAATATTTAGTCTTCCAATTAGAATTGATAATAGAATTTCAATGAAATAAAAATTGAAACAATTTACAACAATTAATCATTATTTCCCACCTCTGACTAGAAAAATGCCGCTTTACAAAGCTTTGCAATCTTTTTTAGTTTAAGAAAAGTCTGTACGTTTCTTCCATAGCTATGTTTTGGAACTGAGTTCTAACTGAATTGAATAGAAGTTCTCCTCTTAGCTAATCGCTCATGCCTACCTGATGCTAGAACTTCAATTTCAATTCCCAAACAAAACCTCTATCTATGCGGTTCCCTTGGCATTGATCCATTAGTTTGACGGCAATATACCATCTCCTTGGACCCAAATCAACAATCGTGAGATTTCTCCATTTATATTTGGGAGATTAAAATTTTTTTATGACTGCAGGAATCATAACATCGCTTCTTGTTTTTCTTATATTTAAAGCTCTCATGGCTGAAACACAAACACGCTTCAGCTTCGGCTTTGCCTGACGTTTACAAGTTCAGCCATAGGAATTTAATGCATGCTATCACAATGAAGCTTCGACCTCACGTTTCATTTGACAATCGTAAGAAAATAACGTAATGTTACGTAATGTGACTCCAAACCGAAGATCTAGTTCAAATTTTCTGAACATTTGGTTTGTCTGACAGCTCAACAGCTTTTAAAAAATCAACAAACATAATACATTTGCTTTTTGAGGGATTTCCATTGGTTTTTATAGGCTGTGTAAGCTACTTCTTCGATAAATTTAATTTTTTCGATTTCAAAAATAACAGCTGCTAATGACAGAAGTGCCATTTTGGAAATGTCATATTGGAAGTGTCATTCAATGCAAACCCGAAGCAGGAAGCGTGTTTGTGTTTTAGCCATCACTGTTTACATGCTACCTTTTTGTGTCACATTTCTTCTACTGTCAATGAAGTCTTCATCATCACCTTAATTTTTCTGAAATTAACTGTAAATTTTCAATGTCGTTTGACATATTTTAAACGTCAGCGAAATATTCCCCCTCATCAAGCATTAGTATTCCAATTGAGATATAGAAATATAACCCAAGAAATATGCCAATTTTAAAACGTCATTCATTTAAAATTGCCTTTCACTTTACCTTTCAATTGAATAATTTCTCAATTCACATTGAATAAAAGATGAGGACATTTTTGTATGTTATTTGTCATTTTTCTTAGACCAGTTTCTTAAGTAAGATTTGTTTAAATAAAAAAAACTTTAAACAAGAAAAAATGAATGAAGAAAAAAACAATAATTATATACATTACAGACTTACACAATGTTACATGTTTGTGTTTATGTAAATGGATCACCCTGTTGTCCGCAGTCCGTAAGTCCGTAGAAATATTTAAAAAAAAAAGTGTTGTGTTTTCGAGTTATATTATGTGTGACATTTAATTTTGTTTTTTAGAATTTTAATTAATTTTATTTTAATTAGAAAACATTTCTCCCATAAAAATGAAAAAAAAAGTGTGATCATTTTACTCAAAATTTAGTGTTTTTTATAGCCCCTTGCTTGCTAAAAAATTAAATCATCTCAAATAAGCACCTGAAAATTATGCTTAGATTTTAACAACAAATTCATAATAATTAAACAAATCTTGCATGTTCATTTACCATTTTAGGAACAATTTTATTTTGTGTGGTTTTTATTGTTAATTTATTATTTTGGCACAGTTTGTTGTTTGAAAGCAAAAATTATAAATAAAAAAAAACTATAGTAGTTAAGATTTTATACATGAAATGAATTAACAATTGTTTCTTATTTTTTGTTGTCTTCTGTCCACTTTCCCCCGCCCATCATTAGGCCAATCGTCGTGTTGTGGATCTATTTGAAGACTTGCGTGATGGTCACAATTTGCTTTCTCTCTTGGAGGTGCTATCTGGCGAACACCTGGTAAGTTATTTGTTATAAATTTATTTATTATTATTTTTCGTTTTTATTTGGGTGATGATTTTTATGAATGGGATTTAATTAATTGTTGTCTTTATTCTTTAAATTTAGCCAAGAGAAAAAGGTAAAATGCGCTTCCATATGCTCCAAAATGCTCAAATGGCACTTGACTTTCTAAGATTTAAAAAAATTAAATTGGTCAACATACGCGCAGAAGATATTGTTGATGGCAACCCTAAGCTAACTCTTGGCCTAATCTGGACAATTATTTTACACTTCCAGGTAAGTTTTTTTTTTACTTTTATTTTCTATTGTGTTAACCTAATGTGGGAAATAGCATTTTGCTAATGATGATATTAGTCAGACTAACAGATTTCTGGGATTTCTAATTTTCATTAATTTTTTGAAAGAAATTTTTTATCATTCGAGGAAGCATACAAAATTTTTCTCAGCGTTATAAAAGTGAAAATTTGTATGCGATTTGAAAGGGGAAAAAATAGATAAAATGAAAAAACTGAGTTCAAAGAACTTATTTCCTTAAAAAGTTAAAAGTTTGTTCCAAAACAACCTGAGAGAATGTGTTGGGTAAATTTAGCACTGAACTCAAAAAACGTCAAAAAAGTGTCAACAACTTATGTATGCCTGCAAAAATAAATTTGAAACTTCAAAACCTAATGTCATCGAGGAATACAAAGGTAAAGTTCAGTTGCTTCCGTCTTTGCACACAAGGAGGCGTAAAATTTGTAACATGTAAAGGACTATTCACATTAAAGCAGTATTCACATGAGCGCGACCAACGAACGACAAATGAATTTCAAAATGTGAGTTTATATAAGTTTAAAGACATATTTCCACACAAATTCTTAACAAAACGATAGCAATGTAGTTTCTATTTGATTTATGATGCATACTTTTACTGTTGAATATCATATATTAAAAAATTAGAGAAAACAAAGTTATTCTTCGCGAAAAAAATTGTAGTTGATACGAACTGTCAAACTTTATTCGCGTTCCAAATAATCCACACTCGCAACGAATAAAATAATCGTGCGTACTTAACCTTAAAAAAATCATTCTTGATTTGGTTTCGGTGGTGAATGGTGTTCGGCTTATAATGTCGTTTTTAAAGCTAGTAAGTTTCGCAACCAAGTTGATCTTTACGAAGCTCAAAATGTTGTCAAATGTTTCCTTTGACATCCTTAAATATGTAAAGAACTTTTGTGGATATTTTGCCAGCTGTCTTAAACTACTGCAAGAATACGGCAGTTCATAAATGTCATCAAATTAGGCGCCTATAAAAAAGTATGACAGAAATAATTAAGTTTTTTATTTGAGTTAAGTGGGTTTTCTTTTTTTAGCGTCCAAACAAAATTCTTTCAAAATGTCGAAAAAAATGTTTTATTAGAACTTTTTTTAAATGTTTTGAATGGAACAACTTCATTCTTTCATTCATTTATATGAAGTAGAAATATTACATTTCAACTTATTAATAACAAATCATTTTATTTTTTGCCAACAATTTAATAAATATCCAATTATTGACATTTTCCTGCTGAGCGGCAACAGAAATAAAATGACTGCAGGTTTGATCACATTTCAGCTGTCACACTGTTTTATTTAACAGAGTTACCGACGGCAGTGTATTTAAATTTATGAAAGCAATTCTTGCATTACATGTGAAAGAAATGTCAAAATCGACGAATATTCGTTCATTCGTTAGCCGTGCTCATGTGAATAGTGCTTAAGACAGTTCTTTCACATTGTTTGTTTTTATCCGTCATTACTGATGCACAAAAAAGAACAGTATGACATTTGAAGGTTAAGACGCGCGCAAACATTTCATTTGTTGAATTGTGGATTGTATTAGGAACATGAATGGAATTTGACATTCGTTACAATCAGATTGCAATTCGCGACGAACAATTTCTTTTCTGACATTTCTCTTAAAAAACTTAAGATATACATATTTCAACCTTTCAACACGAATTAGGTTTATACAATGTTTAAAATTAAATGTTGTATTCCTTCGTCGTTCGTTGGTCGGTCTACTGTAAATAAGCCTTAAGAATTGACACCACCGTCATTTATTCCTCAATGAAATCTTCAGGAGTATAGCGATTCCTGTGTTGTTCTTGTGTTTATATCACAAAATTCCACAGTAAAATTTGACATTTAATGACATTTGCAAAAATCATATCAACTTAAAGCGCCTTGCACATGAGAGCGAACAACGAATGGAAGAATAAAAGTGATTTTACACATTTCAAAAAGTCAATTTCAAACAAAAACACATTTAAACTATAAGAAACCAATTGACACTTAGTAAGTCAGGATAATAATATTTGCATTTTGTTCTCTAAAACAAGACAATTTTGTAAAAACAATTTGGTTGTAACGAATTGAGGTGTGGTTACTACGAACTGTCAAATTCTATTCGCGTTCCACATACCATCCACCGCAACGAATAAATTGTTCGCGCTCAACTTACCCTCAAAATTATAACACTCTTGTCTTGTTTGTTGAAAAGGGTAATTATAGATTGACAATTCGTCGCTGTCTGTGAATAAAAATAAAGCTCATGTGAAAGAAATATCAACATATGCGAACTCATGTACAAGATGCTTTAATGACTATTCACATGAGAGCAACCAAAGATCAAAGAATATTGTACAATAAGACATTTCCTTCACATTGTTTGTTTTTATTCGTCATTCAAAGACTAGTATGAAATTTGTAGGTTAAGACGGTTTAGGTTCATTCATAGAAGTGTGGATTGTGCGTGGAACATGAATGGAGTTTGACAGTTCGTTACAATCATATTGCAATTCGCGACGAACAATTTCTTTTCTTAATTTTCTCTTTAAAAAAAAGTATGCTATATTTCTACCTACACAAATTAGTTTTATACATTGTGTTAAATTAAATTTTGTATTCATTCGTCGGTCGTTGGTCGGTCTCATGTGAAAAGTCCTTAAGAGATGTCACCACCGTCATTTATTCCTCAAGAGTATAGCGATACGTGTATAGTTTTTGTGTTTATATCACAAAATACGAAAGTAACATTTGACATTTAACAACATTTGCGAGAATTATAGCATCTTACGCAATTGACAGATGACGTATGGAACTTAAACAGCGTTGTTATATGTTTTGTGCTCATACGAATCGAATGATCGTTAAAGATTGTGATTTTATTCTTTCCAGTTGTCGTGTTTATTCACAAAATTCCAAAGTACAATTTGACATTTTACGACATTTGCGAGAATTATAGCATCTTACGCAATTGGCAGATGACGTATGGAACTGAAACAGCGTTGTTATATGTTTTGTGCTCATACGAATCGAATGATCGTTAAAGATTGTGATGAACCAGTATGTGGATTAAAATGTTCTTATTTTTTAATTTAACTTACAAAAATACTTAACTTCAGCATATTATTTTGGTTTCAATAACAAACAGAACAACGTTACGGGTTCATCTAGTTAAAATATTATCGTATTTTGCTAACTAAATGATGTTCTTTTAGATGTGTGGATTTTAATATGTCAATAATTGTGTTGGGTCTTTTTGACAGCTGTCACTTGATTTAAGCTCATTTTTGTTTCTCGCATTATAGGTATTTGGTGTGGCCTCCAAGATCGTGCGATTAAACACCGCTCGACTAGTTTGTGTGGTGTTAAGTGAAGTCGCTTGACCCTGTCGGCCTATTTCTTCTTGAAAAACACAAGTCTAAGGCGGCTTCTGTTTCCTTTTCATCATATTATCTTGTTCCCGCTCATTAAATGTTCTTATTTTCTTATCCCTTTTTAACTGTAAAGTGAAAAAGAGATACAATGATGAAACGTCAAAATGAGTTTTCTCAAAAGAGTCCAATGAACTCTTCGAAAATGTCACTTTGGTATCGATCGTAAAAAATGAATTTGTTTGCACAATCTGTTTTATCAAAGTCAGTCCATTATAAATGACATTAATGTAATCTTAATCTAAATAAAAAGTTGTACTGCAAAATTACATTATAAAACTGCGTTATAAAAAAAACAATGTTTTTCGTTTGGTTTTTCTATAGTTGGCTTTTGCATTTAATTTTATCATCATACATTTTTGACACCAATGACGTTTTCGTTTTAAAAACTGTAAAACAAAACATTATTGTCAAAAAAGCTTTTTTTTATAAATCAACCCACTTCTAGGTTCAACATTTTGACACATTTGACAGTTGAATGTTGATTTAAATGAAAACTAAAATATTTTTTATTTGCTCGACAAAAATGTCAAACTTAGTTTAACTTCAATTTACTTTAATTCAAGTTCGTTTCTACTTTTAAATATTATTCCCTAAGATTATCGTTAAATAACTTTTAGTTATTACATATACTTTACTATTTTATATTTAACTCAATGACATTTGAAAACGAAGTAATTTTGAATTGTTTGCTTGCCATGAATTAATTGAATTGACATTTGAACTGACTGACAGTTGTAACAATGGTTTCAGTTCTTCGATTTAAAGCTTCAAATAGCAACACTCTAACTCAATACTTGTGAGTAAAATACTTTTTTGACAGATCACCGGATACGATATGTCAAATCGTAGGTGTGAAAGAATTCCATGCGAATGTCTGTCTGGAAAAATTGTATATTCTGTTTCCATACGAACTTAAACACAAACACTTAACAGTGAAACAATGTTGGAAAGTCTTAAAAACCGCTCCTCTTAAAATCTTCATGTCTAAACACATTTCAAATCTTATTAGATGAACTGTCAGATGCACTGTCAGATATCTTATTTCCTCGCAATTATACACGTCATGATTATCATCATATTATATTTTTTGACATGCACTCATGTTACAAAGCTGGAAGGGACAGTAATTGAATTAGTGCTTCCACATTTATAAAAAGTAAGTAGGCATATTTTTCATTGACAGAAGAATTTGTCAACCTTGTTCTATTAAAGTTTTGTCTATAAATGAAAAACTGTACATATTTACTCAAGACACGCAGTGGCTCCAATAATCTCAATCGACTTTACTTTGTACACAAAAAAAAATAAATAAGTTATAATATTTCTAATTTATGTGACATTTTGACTGACACACGTTCGTTGAATCAATAATATGCAAAACTTATGAATTAATTCACGTTGTTGTAACGTTGAATATCTCTTATACACATGTATCGCTATTTCTGACTATCTTACAATAAGCTGGTGTATAACGTAATGTCAGTTAAAATCGCGACCATATGGTTGAATACCACGAATGTGATCTAATAAAATAACCAAAAATATAGATATTATTATAAGGTACGCCGCCGCCGCGCTATTAAGCTGAATAAACAAAAACCTACGAATTAGTCAAGACTATTTTTCATAAGTCATAATCATAAGTGATGATTGCTTTCAAGGGCGCGATGTTGACAATTCGGTGTTAAATAAAAATCAAAGGTTTTCAAAAGTCTCAAGACGGTTTTTTCTTTAAAAATTGAACGAACATATGTTCTCGAATGACAATATCCAATATAGGGAACAGGTAATTTTGATAGATATTCCAGTATTTATGTCATCTAACTAATGAAGCCTGACCCAGAATAGTAAGTTTGCAATTTTACAACGCCTACAACTAATTTGCATTAAATCTTGTCTTTCAACTCAACTCAAAACCTTACACCATATGAGAGCCATATAGATTACAAGTTTATCCATATATCCATATCCATTGGAATATAAAAATAGTGGAGGATTTTTACCTCCACACAACTTCCACCTATGTACCTGCCTACTCATAAAATTCCAATAGTTTCGTTTGGTTTGGTTACAAAATCAAAAACACGCAAAAGTCAACCCACAACTTGTCACAAATTCGGTATAGGCATTGGGTTATAACCTACACAAAATTAAAGGCAATCATTATTAATTTTTATAACACCAAACCACACTCAACACAGCACACATGCAATTTATTGGTTTGACACATGAGGCACTCCTGTCATTTAAATAAAAAAATATATAGCTAGGAAGGAAATCACCGTTTAAATAGGTTTTGAATGATGGAATTTATTTATTTTGTAAATTGTTAACTTGTTGACAGATTTAACTCGTTTTCATTTTAATTGTAGCCTGAGCCTCCTCAAACAGTAGTTTTTGGGGCGTGTTTGAACATTTTAACAAACAAAAAAAACTTAACGAAGGAGTTTATGTCTCATTTTGTGAAAGGCAATTGGTGGGTGATTAATTTAACCACTGTTTTGATAGAGTGTAGACATTAGGTGTTTCAAGATAACATTTTGGATTATACCTTTTGGCTAAATGGTCACAGTGTAAAATTTAATTGTGACAACTTTGCATATCGGCAGCTGTCAAAACACGAAATTGGGTTTGGCAATGCTTTGAGAGTTAATTTAGACAACACATAATGTACAAAATTAAGATAAAAAGAAGTGGTCCTAAATGTCTTCCTTTAGGAACTCCTCCATTCATAATATTGTGCAAATTAATTTGACTTTTGTTAGTAAATGTCAGCAAGCAGAAAGTGTCAGTATGAAAGTTGACAGTAGTAATTATTGGAAATTCATAGAACACTACTAGGTTTGACAGTTCTTTTTGTATATATTTACCTATTTTCAGTTTTAACAGACATTTTTGATACTTTATGCATTGGACGTATTCACTTAAGTTTTGATGAAGTATAGGCATAACACGATAATGACATATTGGTGTAAAGTTTATTTGTGAAACCGGAAGCCGTTAAGACGTGAAACTGGGTTTGACAACGGTTTGAAATTCAATTCATTTAGACAGATTCATACATTATACAAAATTGAGATAAAAAGAAGTGGTCCTGAATGACTACCCATAAGAACTCTTCTATTTATTATTAACGCTGAATTTTGCAGGAAATCCAAATTAATTTTACTTTTATAATATCAGTAAGTAGAAAAGTGTCAGTAGGAAAGTAGACAGTAGTAATTATTGGGTTTTTATTTAAAAAAATGATTGGTTTGACAGTTGTATAGCTATTAAGGTAACCCTACATTTGTCTATATTTTCATCTATTGGCTGACGTATCTGTAATTTAAACAATTTCAATAGACATTTTTAATACTTTGCGTTCCACATTATCCACACTCGTAACGAATAAAATAATCGCGTGTACTTAACCTAAAAAAATCATTCTTGTTTTGGTTAATTGTCAAAGTCAAACTTCATTCGCAACGAATTAAAATCTCTGATGTGAAAGAAATGTCAAACTCGACGAATATTCGTTCATTCGTTGGTTGTTGATCGTGCTCATGTGAATAGTGCTTTAGAATGGTAAAGCAACCAATATAGTATACACTGTAATAATAAAGTACCTGATGCGGACTAGGCTCATAAGTGTTAACAATTTTCGTTAAGTTGTATAAGATCGACATATTAAATTCATTTAATTTCTTAAATATAATCACATTTTATTGTAAATTATAAAAGTTAACAGAACTAACTGTCAGATAATTTTTATTGTTAGGCGGGGTTCACATTGGAAACGAGCGACTTGACGTTTAATCATTCCATCTCGCTCTCGCTTTTTGCCTAGAAAAATTGAAATTTTCTGATTGTCACTTCAAAATCTCTTTTTTGTGCTTTAAAAATGGAATCAAAATGAGTCAACCAAATTGTATTCTTTGGTGCATTATTTTTTTCTCCAAAACAAAGTTCAATAAAAATGATTGTTTAAAAATAAAATAATTTATTATTTTCTATTGTGCTTTGATTTATGTCATCGAAAATAATTTGAAAAAACCTCAAATTAAATCCAGATAAGGGTTATCAAAGATTATACACATGATTATTCTTTTTTCAGCTGGCTTTTGTATTGTTTATATTTAAATGCAAACAAAAGCTGAACAATAATATACAATCTTTGCTTAAGTATATTTCAAACTTGATAACTAAGATATGATTGTCCAAAACAAAAAAAACAAGGCCATTCATTATTAACGAGAGCAAAGTTTGTTATAGTAACCCAGTAACCTTCTTATGAATAAACCATTTCTCAAATCTTTTGACAGTCCTCTACCTTATTTGAGTGTCCAAAAATGTTCTAATGTTTAAAGATGGTATATTGAACGTACAGAAGAGCCCACTCAACTGACAGATGTCAGTGAGTAATCAGACAACAAAATTCTTATTCAAATTTCAATCCAATGTGTTCGCTGTCAATTTTACTAAATGTCAAATTTGCCATCAAAACAAATTTAAAAAAAAAGTTTGTTCTATTAGCTTTCAAAAACGAGTTCAGTTTGATACAAATAAATATCAATTCAAAAACTTCTGTGTAAATTAATTCTAACATTGATCGAATGACGTCAAATATGATATCTTCAGATTACCTTAATTTCATTTTTCTAAGATAAAAAAAGCAAAAACTTAGAAGGTGACCATTCTTTTCGTTTTTGCTTTCTTTTTGAAAGCTTAATTGATAAATAATTTACTTCTTGTTCAGCGAAGTATTAAAATCCCATAAAGTTGATTTTTTTTTTATTAAATACAAAATTTCGAATCAACATTACACAAAAATTAAAAATGATTGATGAAATATATAGAGTTAATGGTGTTAGCCTCTTTTTCTCTTTGGGAAATTTTGATTTTTTGTCGAAACGAAAGTTTTTGGACCACGCTCCATAAATTTTTATATATTTTCTTGTATAATACATTCACCATATAAATCTTCGTCTAGTTTAAAAGTTCAACTTAATTTTTTTTAAGGTTAATCTTTTGTTTATTTTTGCAGAGTGATTATTTTTGATTGTCAAATTTTTTTGGTTTCTCTTATTTTTTTTTTAATGTTTTATTTGGCAACCATGTTAATACTACTGTTTGTTCACTTAAAACTCGTATAAAAAATAAAATTGAACTACTCCTAGGATTGTAAAAGTAAACAAACAAACCTAATGGGAACGAATGTTTGACACTTCTGTTTCTTTTCGAATATATCAACATTCAAAAATTATACCTGTTTATTAATTCAAGAAACGTCATGGATGACAATTTAGTTATTTTTAACTGTTAATAAACATACAATCCATCCTTCAAGTTCATTAATGACCATTCAGTTATTTTTTAACGTGTTTATTTCTTATTTGCCTTACAATGTCTTGATTACCTCAACAAAATTATGAAGAATATTCTTTTAAAAAATACAAACAAACAAACAAATTAATCCAGGAAAAGAAGTGTGTTACCAAAAGACAATAATTCATTTTAATTTCGTGGGAACATCCAAATGGCGCTCAAATGTTAACACAGTTCAGGAAATATATTTTTGTATTCTGATAAATTGCTATGATTATTCTCTTAATTTTTGACATATGTTTATTTTGAGAATTAATGTGAACTAAGCTTTATGTTTTAACGCAAAATTTCAATGGACGTATTCAGTCAAAAACTACATATTACCTGCACACACAAGAAAACCATCATGGTGTTTTGACATATGTCAGTGAACAATTACGGTGAATAGTATGATCTATAAAATATACAACACTGCTTTCTAGACTATATGAATCTTCTTGGTAGGCAATTATCTTTAAGATACCACGAAGAAATAGCCAACATCAAAGCAGATGGTCAATTTAACATCTTTTGCGGCAACGGTATGACATCAGACGCATATAAACAAAAGACTTCACACAATATGGATACCAAATCAGACAAACCGAAACAATAAAAATAATAAAATAGAAAAACTTGTTCCCCCGTTTATGACACTGAAAATCATCGTAGTCGTTTGCCGTTGATGATATCGTCGTTAAATTCGCGCTTTACAACTTTTTTTGTTGCTGTTTTTTACTGCCTATCTCTAGATAGCTATAGGTAAACCACAAAACGGTGATGTTTATTAAATATGCAATAATTAAGTTAAAGAATACAAAAAAAAAGAATACAACAAAATGATTTAAAATATTATATAGTAGTCACAAAAAGCTTGAGTCTTATTCTGTTTAGAGTATAGTATCCGTTCGTCATCGTCATATTATTATTAAGGTTAACACACAAGCATTGACAATTCTTGTTAGAGAGACAGCAGCGAAGCGCACACTATGTACTATAATCTGCTTTACTTGATGTCAGCTCACAGTAGTCTTTTTTTTAGTTCTGTGTGTTTGTCGCCAGAGTGTAACGTCAGTGTAGCGTAATAACTCTTTTTTTAGACATCTGATACCATAACAATACAAAACAGCATTGTTGGTTAATTTTTTCACTTTTTCTTGGTGTTGTAGCAGGTATATACTCCCACCACCTGCCACTGCTGATGCATGCCTACTGTTTTTTAAGGGCTGGACTTCATTTATAAATAAATAGAACTACCTTTTTGGGGGCCCAAATTCTTCCTGAAAAATATAACTTGTTCGTATCTCATGAAATTTATCTAGATTGAAAAGTATTGATTGTAATTTGCTAAATGTCAAATTTGCTGTCAAAATTACTTAAAAAAATTGCATGTTAGACTAGTCTCTAAAGAAGTGCTCAGTTTGGTACAAACAAATAGCTCGTGTGACATAAAATTAATCTAGATTCAAAAAGAAAAGATATGGAAGGTTTTTGACATTTCGAAGTGACACTTCAATGTTCCACAGATTTTTCATGTCTCGTAATTAGCTAAATGTCAAATTTGCTTTCAAAACAACTTAAAAAAGGGCATGTTAGACCAGTTTTTAAAGAAGTGCTCAGTTTGGTACAAACAAATAGCTCGTATGACATAAAATTGATCTAGATTGAAAAAGAAAAGATATGGTTGGGTTTTGACATTTCGAAGTGACACTTGATTGTTCAACAGATTTTCAGGTCTCGTATTCAACTAAATGTCAAATTTGCTGTCAAAATTACTTAAAAAAAGGGCATGTTAGACTAAAGAAGTGCTCAGTTTGTTACAAACAAATAGCTCGTATGACATAAAATTGATCTAGATTGAAAAAGACAACATATGTAAGCATTTTGCATTTCGAAGTGACACTTGATTGTTCGGTCTCTTTGAAGCCCAATTGTTAATTGAATTAAAACTTTTTGTATCACCTAAAATTGATCTATATTGAAAAGTGACATTACTTTTTAGGATTTTGACATTTCAAAGAGACAGTCGAATTTTTAATCGATCTTAAAATTCTTACCTATACTAAAATAAGTACATCTAAAAAAGAATACCAAAAAAAAAAAAGCATCAAAGTAAAAAAAGAGTCATTTTGACAGCTGTCAAAGAAAATCAGATAGGATTCTACCAAATTTAGGTCCTAAATAGGCTGTTTCAGCAGAATGTTTAATTTTTCAGTAAAAATTTGTCAATATCAAAGGTGACAGCAAAATTTTCGTGTTTTCTGACATGTTTAAAATTACGATTGAAAAACGGATAATGATTAAATAATAATATTGCATTTAGCTTAATTTCTGCAAAGTAACCAACTGACAGATGAGCAAATGAGACAACTGCTTTTCTTCTTCCCACTTTAATCCCTGTCAAAGTCATCTACTAGTGTTTTTTGTTTTGAGTGAACGTCCTCTTGCGAGTAAACGACAAATCGTCTAAAACTAATTTTTGACATCAAAAATTAATAAGATTTTTTGAGATTGACTCATACAAGATGTAGGAACCTGCAATCACTTTTTACTTTGTCCTTGTTGCTTCTAGCCTAGGTTATACTAAACAAATGTCAGTTTCCATAAAGTGATGATTTTGACAGTTGTAAATATTAAAATGAACCACTTTTTCACTTAAAATAAAGTCTTTTCAAGATGTAAATAAATAAATCAATGACATTTGCACATCGTACATACAAGCTGTCAAAATCATCCAAATCCATCCCTGACATCATCACATGAAAATTGAGTTGGTGGTGAGTAAGTTCAAAGAAAATGCCAAAAGCCCACATCATAGTTTGGTTGCTTGGTTATAAATGCTTGTTTGTTGTATTGTGCAAAGGTGGTTCATGGTTTAAATAATGACAGTTGTTGTAGGTAGTCGCGTAGTAGTAGTAGTGGTTGTAGAGCTAAATTCACCTGACCGATACGATTAGATTTAAAATATAATTAAGGGCATAATTCTCTCTCTTGCTTTAGTTTTTGTCTGTTCCCCTAAACTCTTTTGACAGAAATGGAACTAAAGTATTAGATTAAAGCTTTAACTTTTAAATAAGTGGAAAGCCCATGCGCAATGTCAAAATGGAATTCAATTTTTACCTATAAATTTTCCTTAAGAGACAAGCCGGCTAGAATGGATGTTGATGGTAATTTTTTTGTCTTACCGCCACCACACTAATTTGTTTCTGTTTTGTTATTTTATTTTAGTTGTTGTTTCTTTACTCCACCAACGAATGAATGAACTCGTCAGTCGACACAAAATAACAACAACAACAACAATAATAACGAGAATGAGAACGACACACCTGGTAGACTTTAAGCGAATTTAACGTTCCGATCATATGTTAGTCGTTGTTGGTGAGACGCCGAGAATACGTTCCGTTTCTCCTAGTTTATCTGGGTGTCGTCGTTTTGTTGTTTTGTTTTATAATTTTATTATTATTTGTCTAATTTAATATTAATATTTCGAATTCGCTTAAATAAATAGGTGATTTTTCCGATTGTAAAGTTTTATGACATTTCCGACAGTTTGACAGATGGATTCGTTATAAATTTAACGAAAGAAATCATTTTATTTGGAGCATTCTGGAAAAAGACAGGTGGAAAAAAGATAACTCTCATATTGATTCGTTCTGCGCTGTCACTGTCACTGACTATTGTCTTGTTCGAAAAAGTGCCTGGACCTGTCATAATATTCTGGAGGGCATTAGTTGTTTGGCAGTTTTTTTTTTCAAAGTTTACGCTTGAAAACACTTGATTAATGGTTGGAAAATACGTTTGAAAACTTTTTTTTTGTATTCTTTCTCCATGAAGGAAAAAATAATGGTGGTGTTTTATTACCTTAATCGATTCGAACAACATATTCGTGTGATTGATAATTAAGAACAATTTTGTTTTCCAAAAATCTACATTCACCTGTTGTTTTGCTGTTTTGTGTGTGTAGAAGTTAAGTGAATTGGTCATCCTTATCTTAAGGTCAGCCAATAAATTGATAAACAAAGAATAAAAAACAACAAAATCATTTGATATCGCAAAATTCGATTTCGAATGTTTTTTGTGTTTCCATCAAAATATTGTATGAAAATTCTTTCGATCATAGATCATTCGTTGATTTAGTTTTCGTTGTTTTAATTTTAATTTTCCCCTCGGGTTTTTTAAAAAATAATACATAAGTATCTCATCATTCTAAATCTAAATAAGCCAAGCTAAGAAGCTTAGACGAATATCCGGTCGTTTGTATATCCAGCAAGAGTTCATTGCGGTTCAAATCTACTACACCTATTTAGAAACAGCGAGAGGCTCATTAATTCGTTTCTTTTTATTCATGAAGCGACATCAAAAACGAACCATAATTGGCATCCACCACGGTATATAGAGAAAAAAAGATATTAGACAAGAGTTTTACGGAACTCAAGACACGCAAAACGTTCGCGGTGTGGTTCAGTGGAAAATAAAAACTATAAGAGTTTGGTGGCGGTGCGCGGTGGCGTTGCACATCATTATCACATAAATAAGGCTCGCTAAACGTTCTCCTTTTATGCAAGTTCTGGAAAATTGTTCTTAAAACAACAAAAGCATGTATAAAATCGATGATGAATTTCGTCCCGGAGGAGGGCGAGTTTTTATGAGGGCCACTCAAGAGCATGCTGATCAACGAAGTTCGAGTGCTGAAGGACGAAAATCAAACCTTCGCAAAGGATCAGCCATAACAACGAACATTGACGATAGGAATATCCGTTTCAAACATGAAGTCAAACACGAGAAGACAATTGAAACTGTCATTCGTGATTATCCTGACGTAGGTGCTGTCAATGGAACGAGACGAAATGGATCAGCCATCAATTATCCACCTGCTTCGTCAAGTTCATCAATTGATCGAACATTGGTTTTAACGAAGAATTTCAATAATGGAGCCGATCGTTATCCCGGTGACATACCGAAGGTTGGGAGTGACGTTAATTCTTTTCATTCGATTACTAAGAATAAACGAATGTCAACGGAAGTACTTGGATCAAGTATGGAACGCACCAAATTGTCACAACGTGCTCCAGATGGACATCGACGAATAACTACACATATTGTGAGGAAGGTGACGACATTAAGTCGTGCCGAGGAAAAGGAACAGGCACAGAATTTGTTGCATTCGTCGGGAAAAAGTGTGCGAACTACTGAAATTGGATACTACAACAATGCACCACCACAAGCTATTGAACCGAAGCGTCAAAAGGTATTTTAATTTTGGTTGAATATTTAACGAACATTTTAACGATGTCGATCGTTTGCAAAAAATATATGCTAACGATATCTTTTGAAAAGTAAAATTTATTCAGGCATATTTTTGTTGAGTGGGCTAGTATCTTAATTTCACTGTCATTCTATTCTTTGACATGTTTGTTTTACGATTATTATTAGATAAGAAACTGTATAAACTTGTTGTTTAATGTGGGAATAGCTTTAGTGTGTGAGCTTGTTAGGGTTAAAATTGTTATTTCTCATACAAATGCAATATTTCCGGGGATAGTTAACTGACAGATAGTCCTGTCTTACTGTCAACAATTTTTAACAATTCTGTCAAAGTTTATCTACATAAATGGTGTAAAAAATTACATTTTGTATACAAAATTAGTCACTTTTTGTATTAAATTAAAACATTCGTCAAATAAGTGCACGAGATATAAATATTGTTACAATTTTTTTGGCAATGAGTGCAAAAATCAAACAGATCGAGTTAATGTCGTTGAATGTATTCATTAGCAAGTCGATATTTTTGTTGTTATTTTGACATAAGTATGTCTTGAATTTAATTAGACTTAAGATTTATTTCTTAAGGTCCCAGTTTTCGAGATTTTTAGCATGGAAAGTAAACGAACAGATCTACAATTTGCATTTCGAAAAGTTCTGTCAATGTAATTCTACTTATGACTTTGGGTTTGTTTAATTACATTTTACGCTGAATCTATCCTCACGATACATGTAAATGGAATCCAATTCACACACGACATCTAAATCTTTATTATTGTGAAGAAAATGACAGTAGAAAAATTTAACCTCAAAATTAAGTTGTGACCGAAGCAAACATGACAGATGTAGTTAAATAAAGTACCTTCTACAAGGAACAGAAAACAAAACCAATTTGCTCTATTTTTTCATAAAAGTTGATCTTTGAATGAAAAATTGCTGACATTTAGTTAATACAAAAATCAAATGGAGTTGATGGAACTTGACGCAATTTGTCAAAGTTAAGGCATATGCGCATTAGTTGCTTTTTCTTTTTAGTTCCGAGATATGAACTCTTGAGTTTTCAGCGTTTTGGGTCTCGGAACGCTTGGTTGTGCTCTGAAAATCCAAACGCCATCCTTTGGACTTACAAAGTAATACAACTTTGAAGCTCTGTACACATTGAACAGAGAAAGAAACAGAATTTGTATGTTTGACAGTTCATGATCTCTTAAGGTACAAAAACTAAAAACGCTTATCTCATTGGCTGCGTTTAATCTCAGACAGATAGGGTATCCGCATACCTTTTTGTTAGTGTCTTACGTGTCTAACGTATCAAAAACAGCTGAGATGTCAAAAAAGGTATCCAAGATTTTTTGGGGTATGTAGGTATCTGACAGAACAGCTGATTCGACACATGGTTAATCTTTTTGTTGGTAAAAAAAAATGTTAGTTGAAGTTGTATTTGAGGATGTTCCGTACATAATAGACGATGAAGAAGCTATTTGTCGCCGAATTTTAAATGTTTTATCTTACAACAATTTTGACTTTGAAGCTTAAATGTTACTCTGCTTTTTGTGATAAGTTATCCAACACGTTCAACAAATCTAAAAATCCACCTATCTAAGATACCCTGTCCAACACGAGATTGAACGCAACCATTACTTTTACATCATCTGTTGTAGTAAAAGTAACACTACACAAATCTAGGCAGATTCTCAAAACTTAAAGTGTCAAAAAATTGTTGCAATTCGCAAGTAGTTTATGAAAAATGACAGCTGAAAAGAAAAGCATATTGGAATATGACATTTTTTTGATTTTGAAAAAAGTGCTGAAAACTTATATAAACGCTAGAGCCCAACTTCGGTCGTACTTTGAAGTACAGAGGTTCGTTCTTTAGCCGTACTATGCGAATGTGGAAGTTATTATATAAAAAGCAACAATTCTTGAAATGATGTTTTAAAATATTTTAACCCAAATATTTAGTGGAGTTTAAAGACGTGCGGTTTTCAAGAAGAAATAAAACGCATTTAATTTAATGTTTTGACTAAGACTTTAGCTTTATTTTAAAGAAAAGGGTTAACCATTATGTATACAAAATAATTTCTTGTTAGTTGGCGCCAAGGCGAGCTCAAATAGATAGGCCGAATTTTCAACTACTTTCTGCAGAAACTGGAGCCAAATGTCAGCAATTACACGTCTTTACAAGGTGTCAATCGCCCTGGAGGCCATGCCATAGGCCCACGACACTCGAGATAATGTGCCTACCAAAAGTTTCCTTTAATATTTTGATTGTTTCTTTTTGTCGCTCTACCATCATTTTTAAAAAAAAAATTGCAGGATTTTCAAAAATTGTTCAGAATTATGTCAATTCATTATGAAATGGCAAACCAAACTGGGAATAAATCAAGTGACATCTGTCAAAAAGACCAACTCAGAAAAAGTATTGCCAGACTGAAAAGCACACATCTAAAAATCACCTCATTTCACACATTTGTCAAAATCTATTCAAACACAAAAACGATTTTGAAAATTCGAAAACATTTTAATTTTGACCTATGTATATTTTGTTTAATTTTCTAAGCCACAAACTTCGTATAAATATTAAAATGCATAATTTTTACCCCTGTCACCTTATAGGAATCTTGTAAAAAGAGGAGGATATAAACTTTAAATATTTAAACTCCATTTCGAAAATCATACTTTCCAAAATTGAATGTCATTTTCTTGTCCCATTTCACCTTAAAGATTTCTTTTTTGTTTAACAAACAGAACAATTAAGTATTTTTAAAACTAGTTTCTGTTACCAAAAATTGAGCGACATTAAAAAGAGAACTACGTACCTTTATATGAATCCATTGTGTTTCACAATCGAATGACATCATCATCACCATCATCATCATCATAATGGGCCTTTAGGATACATTAACTATAGCTTATTTGTTTAGCCATGATAAATCTGGGTCCATGCTTTTCTTTGGACCACACAAACAATAATTTAACCAGCACCTTAGGATACCACACTCCATATGGGTAGTACTTCAAAATACGCGTGAAAAAATGCCGCAAGGACGTACTGCATGTAGGTTAGGTACCTACTCAAATACAAATAAGAACTATTAAATAAATATCATACACTCCAACTCCATCAATCTTTCGCAATTACCTGTTTTTAAAATTTAAAGCTTGCTTTTGATACAGCCTCATTGTTCATCTATAAAATACTCAATCCGACACGTCGTCGTCGTCATAGTAGAAGGTAGCAGCAAAATGGAAATAAATCAATAAAAATGCGTTCATTGTATTTCGAAATGATGAAAAACAATAATTACGTCCGTCTTGTTGTGTAGGCTGGAGACTTGGTTAGTGGCGGCTGCAACCAGCATGTGAATGTGGAAAATAAATAGCCGCCACATGTTTGTCTTTTATGGAAGGTTTTGTTTTCGGATAGGATAGGAATTTCAAATGACGTCAACTCAGTTGATTTTATACAAAAGATGGCTAAAATAAAAAACACAATTCAAGGCAATGAAACTGTCTAAAAGACACTACACTACAATTACTCTTGTCCACAAATTTCTTCAATTTAACGCCACACTGACTGCGCCGTTAAGTGGGAAGAATCAAGGTTGTTAAACTGGAACAAACTTAAAGAAAAACACGTAGGGGTAACATTAATGTCTATAAATTGCAAAATCGAAGGTAAACTTCAAACTTTAAACGTCCGTCGTAGGCGGATCTAGATAAAAAATAAAAAATATATTTTAAACAATTTAGAATTAAAAGAATTAATGAAATATGTATTTTTTATATTTTTCATAGATCTCCGATATCGTTGTTGGAAAAGAAGATAACGTATCAGCTAGAGAAGCTCTTTTAAGATGGGCGCGACGTTCAACAGCACGGTATCCAGGCGTTCGAGTAAATGATTTTACTGGCTCGTGGCGTGATGGACTGGCGTTCTCTGCCTTGGTGCATCGAAATCGGCCGGATCTGCTTGACTGGCGAAAAGCAAGGACCGACCGACCAAGAGAACGTCTTGAATCCGCATTCAGTATTGTCGAAAAGGAATATGGTGTTACACGTCTGCTTGATCCTGAAGGTATTTTAACAAATCAAACATATTCAAATATAAATAATATACAAGCTCTTTTTCGTTTTAATAGATGTTGACACAAACGAACCTGATGAAAAGTCTCTGATCACGTACATATCTTCATTGTACGATGTATTCCCAGAGCCACCATCAATTCATCCACTTTTCGACATGGAATCACAGCGCCGAGTCCACGAATATCGTGACTTGGCTCAACAATTCATCTATTGGTGCCGTGAGAAGACTGCCTACTTGCAGGAGCGTTCATTCCCTTCGACTCTGATCGAAATGAAACGTTTGCTAAGCGATCTAAATCGTTTCCACACCGACGAGGTGGCCCCACGAAAGCGAGAAAAGACAAAACTTGTTCAAATCTACAAAGAACTGGAGAGATACTTCGAGAGTATTGGAGAAATTGAAGTTGAACCCGAATTGAGACCGGATTCAATTGAAAAAGTATGGTATCGCTTGCAAACGGCCTTAGCCGATCGTGATCATATATTACAGCAAGAAATTGAACGTTTGGAGCGTCTTCAAAGACTCGGCGATAAAGTTCAACGTGAAATCAAACACGTTGATATGAAATTAACCGATTTGGAGACTCGAATAAGCGAAGAAAGTCGTCGCATTGAACGATTACATCCAGTCGATGCGAAGAATATTGTTGAAGCCCTAGAAACAGAAATACGACACCTAGAAGAACCAATTCAAGATATGAATCAGGATTGTTTAGTTCTAAAGGAGGGCCGCTACCCACAAGTGGCCGAATTGCATAAAAAAGTCCAGAAATTACACCAACGATGGTCGCAGTTGCGTTCAACGTTCCATTCCACTTTAGTTCAGAAGCTATCTGGACTTAAGTATCCCGTCCATGAAACAACTGTGACGCGTCAAACGCGTATGGTTGTTGAATCTAGACAAATAGACACAAATCCCTACTTCCGAGACCTGCAAGAATATACTGAATGGTGCCAAAATAAGTTGGTAAGTACTTCAAACATAGTTAGTTTTCAAAAGGTTTCTTTAATTTAAATTGTGTATGTTTACAGAAACAACTCCACACTGCCGACTATGGATCTGATCTAGCATCGGTTAAAGAAGAACTTGAGCGCCATCAACAAGACCACAAGACAATCGATCAATTCCACTCAAAGATCCTCCAAGCCGAACGTCAACAAACCAAATTCAATGGTGACGAACTAAATCTATACCAGCAACGTTTGAATCAACTTCAAAAATTATATGCCGACTTGCTGAGCACATCAACCAAACGACTTTCAGATTTGGACTCATTGCAACATTTCTTGGCTCAAGCTTCAGCTGAACTCCAATGGCTGAATGAGAAAGAACAAGTTGAGATTACTCGTGATTGGGCTGACAAGAATCTAGATTTACCTGCTGTCCATCGATACTATGAGGTATGTTAAGCTTTTTTATCTTCGTTCAACAAGAACCTAGCAAAGTAGAAGATAAGAAAATTGGATCATAGCATGATTATGTAAAGTAATTTGCTTACAAGCATTGCAAAAGCTTCTATTTAGGGATTAGAGTGGCTCGATGTTTTTCCGTATTTCTTATTACTTTTAAGCTTTGGTTTCAACTACTGCTTCCACGTAACTCTCCACTTTCATAGGAATTAATTTGCCCTTTTCGTAGCAGGACCTTTTGTGTCCTTCTCATAATGAGCCCTATCACGACTTCCATTATAATCGGAAGCTTTTACGGATCCCGAAAAAACTATCACCAAATCCGTTTGTAGTATAAAATTGTGAGAAATTTCCGCTACGATCGTTTTTGGCGGAAGGTTTTTTTTCGGGATTCATAAGTTTTAGACTACAATGGGTTATTAATCTAGATATGGACTGGCTTTTTTAAGATGATACTGCTAATTAGATCAAAAGCATGTAGGTTCCCTTTGAGTTGTTCTCAAACTTCTAGCATTTTACAAACAACTCTTGCATTTCGCAAGCCCACAAGAATAACTATCCTAATAAAAGGGTATATCTAACACTTTTCCAAAATTCCAAGGAATCTTATTGGGATAAAATGAAGGCACAATAGGTCCCTAATGTCGATCACTGACCCTTATGCAATAATGAGAGAGCAGGTGTACATAATTATCATCACGAATAGAGCCTGCAAAAAGGAATAGAAAATAATCGATCCACTCTAATGTTAACCCTTAGACAACTATTCAAAGGAGTCCCTCAGTAGTTTTCTTGATTTTAATTGGAAAATGGGGAACTCCTCAAGTGTAAAAAAGAAATATTTAAATTTAACTCTTTTTTCAAGCGTACATTTGGAAATGGAGAAGAGGTAAGTTATTCATACACAAAAGTAAAATACTTGCCATTCAGCTTTATGTTTGCACTTTTGCCTTTATTTTTATTTTATAAAATTCGATCACCCCCAGCTCATCTCCCTTTTCTCTGTCTCAACGAACCAGCATTATTTTAATTCATTGGAATTTGATTAATTTTCTTTTGTTGTTTTGTTGTATTTTTCTAGAATCTGATGTCAGAATTAGAAAAACGTGAATTACACTTTGGAACAATCTTAGATCGTGGCGAGGCATTACTCAATCAACAGCACCCCGCATTGAAATGCATCGAAGCACATTTGAGTGTGTTACAACAACAATGGGCATGGTTACTCCAATTGACTTTGTGCTTGGAAGTCCATCTTAAACACGCAACTGAATATCATCATTTCTTTGCCGAAATAAAAGACGCCGAACAATGGTTGACAAAGCGTGACGAAGTACTCAACACCACATATTCTCAGTCTGACTTTGGTCTAGATCAAGGTGAGGCACTGTTGCGCGGTATGCAAGATTTGCGCGAGGAGTTGAATGCCTTCGGGGAAACAGTGCAAACGCTACAAAATCGAGCACAAACAATTGTGCCATTGAATAAACGCAAACAGCCTGTGAATAGACAATCTCAAGTGCAGGCAATATGCGCCTACAAACACCAAGGTCAACAAGTTAACGTCGATAAGGGTGAGACGTGCACTCTTATTGACAATTCAGGTCGTGTTAAATGGCGCGTGAGGAATAGCCGCAGCGTAGAGGGTTCAATACCAAGTGCTTGTCTGCTATTGCCACCACCCGATCCAGAAGCCATTGAGGCGGCTGATCGTTTGAAGAGACTCTTCGATCGTTCCGTTGCCTTGTGGCAGAAGAAACATCTGCGTCTACGTCAGAATATGATATTTGCCACAATTAAAGTAGTCAAGGGCTGGGACTTTGATCAATTTTTGGCAATGGGACCAGAACAAAGAACAGCCATACGACGGGCATTGAATGATGACGCAGATAAATTGCTCAGCGAAGGTGATCCAAATGATCCACAATTGAGGCGATTAAGACGTGAAATGGATGAAGTAAATCGTCTATTTGACGAATTCGAGAAACGGGCTAGAGCTGAAGGTGAGTGGGATTTGAAGGAGGGCAATTATTTAATTTAACTCATTTTGTGTGGAAATTTCAAGTGGGAAATAGTTTCTTCTTAAATTATTATTTATTTTTTATTGACAATGGGAGTCTGTGAAAAATGATATTTTTGTTCAGATATCATTTGGAATTTATCGCGGAAGCAACAACGTTCGACGTAGAATGAAGAAACTATTTGTCAGTCGAAAAACTCGGGGTGCTTATTTTTGTGCTTTTTTTTTTATTATTTGATCATAAATCAATTAAAATTTCTTTTGGAATATTTCAGAGGAAAGCAAACAAGCCAGTCGCATCTTCACCGAAGAATGCATATCCATCAAGGGCAAACTTGAAGATATGGCTCGTGAGCTAGACCACATCCTTTCATCTCCATTGCCTCGCGATTTGGATTCACTTGAACATGCAGTCCAAACACACGAGGACTATCAACGTCGTCTGCGTATTCTCGATCCAGAACTGAAGCACTTGCAAGAGACATTCCGAACAATTGCCCTAAAGACACCCGCACTCAAGAAGAGTCTGGATAATCTGTTGGAATTGTGGAAAGAATTAAACACTCAAAGTAATTTACACGGTGACCGATTGAAACTGCTCGAAGGCTCTCTAGCTGGTCTAGAAGATAACGAACATGTGATATCGGAGCTAGAAAATGCCCTTGCCAAGCATCTGAACTTGCCATCGTCAGCCGAAGGCTTACATATTGTCTTTAAACAATTGACCAATATGCAAGATGTCATATCACAACAACAACCTGCCATGGATAAGATGAACGATGCTGCTGATCAATTAGGACGCATGGGTGTACCAACAAGAGTTCTAGGAGATCTAAAGCGGTTGACATCAAACGTTGAACGATTAAATACCAGGTGGATAACAGTGTGTACCCAATTGGCTGAAAGGTGAGAATATTGAATTGATACGCTCAATTAAATTTATATTTTATCATTCAATCGACATTTGTGTTGATCCAATAGATATAATTATAATTAAGCACCTTATTCATGTTTCATTTAATTTTTTTTTGTCTCTGTTTTCAAATTAGACTGCGATCATGCGAGACGGCAATTGGCCTTTTGAAGAATCTTCAGGCTGGCATTCAAGTTGAAGAAACATGGGTCGATGGCACGACTGAAAAGCTTTCAGCAATGCCAACGGCTGCTTCTGCACTTGAACTAGACGTAAGTATTTTTGTTCTTCCTCCCCCATCATCGGTTGTCTTGAATGGTTTTAATTTCGCTCTGTCTTTCTTCACTCTGCCCCACCCCTTTCGAGTGATATTATTTTTTTATTCCGGGAATTCATTTATTTTCTTCAAAATTATTGTACAGTTGTTGTCTTTTTTAAACAAATTTCACCAGATTTTGCTTTTAAATACAAAATCCCCCATATCGTCATTGTTGTTGTATTTTTTTTAAATTCAACAATGAGAAGTTTAAATAAAAAAGAGAAAACACAAAATATAAGAGTACTTGGGGTGCTGGATGTATATTTTTGTATTAAATCCAATTGCTTTTTACATGTTTAAAAATAAAAATAAGAAAAATAGTAATTTTAAATATGAATTTGTCCATATATTTTGTTGTTGGGGAAATAAAAGGAAATATTGGTGAAATGGCTGTAGTGTATTTTTGTCGCTACTTTATTTTTTAAATCTAAATAAATTACAACTGGTATATAAATATTTTTTTTTTTAAGATTTTGTAAAAATAAACTTAACGCACATATCCCTTCTAAAAAAAAATCACCATAAATATTAGAAAATAGTTTAAACAAAGTATTAAATTTGTTGAACCCCCCATTGTCGTAGTAATTGTTGTAGTTTCGTTTAGTTTTTAGTTTATTTATTTTGTTAAAAACCATGTTTATTATATTAAAACAATCCCATTTGTATTACATTATTTAGTATACTAATCAAAACTATTTTATCTAATCCTTTTTTTGTATTTTCACCACAAAACAAACACACTACACACCAAAACAAAAACAAACAAATAAAATCACCAAAATAAACATAAAATGTATATCAAAATCAAATCAACAACAAAACACACAAAACAATATTTCAAAAAATATCTAAATCAAAAAATGTAATAGAACCTTCTTGGTGCTGCTATCGAACGAAAACCAAAAATCGAAAATGTTAATCTAACCGGAGGACGGTTTATTCGAGAAGCGAAGGTAATTTTTCTTATATTCTACATAAACATTTATACAATCAACAATATTTCCAAAAAACAAACTTTATTTTTTTCACACCAATTTGGCAAATTTTGAATGAATTGATTTGAACAAGAGAAACAAAAAAAACACTGAACTGAGTGAATGTGATGATTGATGATTGATGAATGTTGATAATAATATATTTAATGCTTTTCAATTAAGATTAAAAACAGAAGGTATAACTAAAATGCTTAATCTTAACAATGATGATAGTGATTAACGATAGTTAAACACACACACACGAAAAAAAAATACAAAAGCACTAAATATAATAATTTAAACAAAAATTTAACCAACAAAATTTAATTAATTAAATTTCATCCTCCAAGTCATTTCCTTAGATTATTTTATATTTAGTTTAATTAAAATTAAAATAATAACATTTATCACTAACTATTTAACCCTTAAACCAACAAAAATAACCAACCAACCAAAAAAAACCAAAACCAAAATCAACTTATTTCAACAACAAATACAACAACAACAACAAAAAGATATACGATGGAAAATGCTTGCATTTTATCGACTGGCTTGTTGAAGCCAGACCATCATTTTCGCCACCACGACGTGATCTACGACCCACAGATGCTGATCCAGGAGCAACATTATATTATACGCAACAATTGGACAATCTAAATAATAAATATGAAAGACTGCTTGAAGCTCTATCACAGAGATTAAAAACTGCAATTGAAGTTAATGGAGCCGATGGATTGGTAAGTTGATTTTGTTATTTGTTTGTATTCTTTTATTTAAATTTATTGAATATTGTTTTGGATACGTCGTCGTTTGAATTCATTATTAAAGGAATAAAAAGGCAATAATGTATAGAATAGAAGACTCGTCGAAATAGAAAAATGTAATAATGTTTCAAGGGTTTCGTGTTGTAGTCGAAAAAACGTTGGAGTTCTTGTTCTTCGAAAGAAAAAACCTAACTGAATATTTTGTCGATTCGATAGATTGACTGAACTAATCGATAAAATAGAACAAAATACTTCAATCTTAAATTGAGGTCATAAGTTTAAGCTGAATTGGTTTACAATTTAACAACGACATAAAGAAGAAGAAAGAAAAAAGCTGTTTGTGTTCTTACCTCACTACATAGGCTTAGGTTAGGTTAAGGTGGCTGCTGACCGGAATAATCAAAACACTTATTTATTTATTTAGGTACACATTTATAAATTAATTAGCCTTGCAAAATTTTATATAATTCCTTTTTTACACAATACTTTGATATATTAATATCATTTACACTAAAATGTTTACTAAAAGTTGAACTTTCTATTGATCTTAAGGAACTCGGATAAACTTTTATGTTGAGTTATTCCCATCAAAATATCATACAAAAAAAAATTGGGTGGCGCAACAGTCCGTTGAGAACTAGGGCCTAGGGCCTAGTGACTTACATCTCTCAACCTTTCCTGTGTGCGAGTAATGTTGTCAGGAATGGAGGGGGCCTACAGTTTATATGCCGAATCCGAACGGCTAATTTGAGAAAGCACTTTCATCGCAAGAGACAGTACCCGTGAAAAGACTTTAGATGGCATAGGCAGGGATCGAACCCACGATACTTCCATCAAAATATTATAGACAGATAAAATTTTTGTACTGGTTCATCTCTCAGCTAGTGATGGCGAATTATTAACTTCCCATAGGTTAAGTTACTATAATGGGTCCGATTTTTCGAATTGAACATTTTGACACTTCTCGGCGTTTCAAGGTCGCTAGAGTCGAAATAAAAGATTTGTAGAAAGATGTCTGTGCGTGCGTGTGTACGTACGCTCGTACGTCTGTACGTTCGCATGTCCGTACGTCAGTACGTCCGTATGTTCGCGAAGTTTTTTTTCGTCGTCTATAGCTCAAGAACCAAAAGAGTTATCGACTTTAAATAAATTTTGTTATACAGATAATAACATAGAAAGATGCAGAAAGGACTCTCAAGAAAAAACTGAGAATTGCGTGGGTGTTTTTTTTACCATAGCAGTTTAAAAAAAGGTGAACATTTTGGTTAACCCTAAATATGTCACGAACCAATAATGCTAAAGGCTTGAATTAAATTTTATATTATATATTTTAACGTGATACCAAACATGTATATTTTTGAAAAAAAAAATCCAATTAACGGTTTTTGTTTAAATCAAATAAACTAAACAAAATTGTTCACCCCAAAAATTTTAGGAATATAAAATGGTTTCATGTTCGAAACTATTTTGTGCAACGGAAAAAAAAAACAATTTTAATATCTGGTAAAATTTTGAGAACAATCGAATTGATAGTTTTTTTTATAAAAAAATAAAAACCCCAAAAAAAAAAATTACTCAAAGTTGGTAAAAATTGAATTTTGACTCAAATTACTTTTCAAAATTTTAAGATTATGGCTTCCAACTTATTTTAACTTATACGAAATATGCTTTCAACATCCTTTTCAAAACTTTGAGATATTCAGCCTTATCGGGAATTCCTTGGGAAATATTTTTCTCTAGGAATGTTTTCCTTCCCGGGAGCAAGTTCCTACTATTGGGAATTCCTCACGGAATTCTTTTTCCTTGGGAACAAATTTTGCCAACATGAAAATAATAAATTTATTTTCGAACATAGATTTAGAATTATTTGACAGTCAGTTTTTAGAGAAAAGAAATTGTTTGTTTTCGTCCTAGACCTAATCCTTAATTAAAAATGCAAAGAATATCATTTTTATTACTAATCGATGAAATACAACGAGAACAAAGAAGTTTTTGTTGTGTAAACGTTTTTGGAACTCGAGCTTTGATTTAACTTCCTGCATTTTCATCACTTCCATTTCAAGGTTGTGCGTTGAGGTTTCATCCAACATCTTCTGAAACTCACTAGTTTTCTCATTGGACCTGTATGTTATCTTAAAATAGTATTCCATTTCTTTTTGGTGTCGCTTCATAGTCTCAACTGCCTCTTCAACTTTATTGCACAGTTCTTTTTGGATTTCAATTTCTCGTTCCAAAGCGACGTTACAAGTTATGCCTTTTTGTGGCTTCTTTTTTAGACCGAGGAGTTGAAGTTTTGCTATCAATGTTCAGCTGGGAGACCAAAAGTTAAAGCATCTGTGCATTTTTCCACTAATTCTTCTAAGGCACACATTCGTATTATCGTTTTCTCCAACGCACTTAATATATACTCCTTGTTTGGGCCTCCACCAGTTGCTTTTTTGTCTTTTTTTTATCAAGCCATACCTTAAATAATTTTTTTTAAAGAAAAAAATCATGGTTATCAACTTATCACCTCCTTTTTTCCATTCAGAAAAAGATTTTGTTGGTGGGCCCAAAGTGTTAAGTTCTTTTTCTATTTGTTTCCAAAACAAATTGATACATCTTCCTTAGACCGATTTGTTGTGAAACCATTAGCAATATCTTGTTTTTATTCAATAATTAATTAAAACGTGAACTTGTGAGTATTTGTTTAATTCGACCATAAAAAGATACATTTTTATTAATATGTTCATAATTATATTGTTGAGAAATGCTTACATTGTTTGCTCCGCTTTCAATTCCGACAACTAAGTAACGGGGAAATATTCAGAGAAAAAAACACAAGATTTTCCCATGAAAACAAAAGTTGCTGATAGGAATTTTTCCATGGGAATTATTTTCCCAATTTCAGAAAATTCCCGACACCAATTTTTCGAATATGGTAACAAATCCATGGGAAAAGAAGTTCTTTATAACCCCACTTGGTTAAATCTAATTTTATCTTATTAGAAATGTTGTTTTCAACATTCCGAAAAAATTTGACAAAAATCGAATTGACAGTTTTTTTTTATAAAAAATAAAAACTTAAAAAACATTACTCGAAGTTGGTAAAAATTGATTTTCGACTCATATATCTTTTCAAAACTTTGAGATATTGGCTTTAAACTACTTTTATCTTTTAAAATATATTGTTGTCAACATTCTGTACAATTTTGAGAAAAATCGAATTGACGAACTAAAAGTTCGTAAAATATGATTTTCGGCTCAAATATCTTTACATCAATTAAAAATACTGTCCACAAACTAATTTTATCTCACAGAAAATATTGTTTTCTACATTCAGTCATTTTTTTTTACAAAAATCCAACCAAAAGCTTTTAAGCAATGCTACTAAAATTGGTAAAAATTGGTTTTCGACTTAAAAATCTCGTTAACTAAAATAGATTTTGAACTTAAACTATTTCATCAAATGCAAAATATTGTTGGTAATTTTAAAATTTGTTAAAATAATTCTACATTTTTTTTTACAAAACACGAAAACCTAAAAACTATTAAGCAAGACAAATCGACAAAAAGGATGGGAAGTTATCAGTGTGGATCGCATCCCAGCCTCTTTTTTAAGGCTAGGCTTTGGTTATAAAGTGGTACATTTGTGTCATTATTCCATGGCAGACGTCGAAGGGCATAAAGTAAAAATTGTTTTTTGTAGAGATTCTAATCGATTGACGTTAGATTGGTAAACACAGCTGCAATATTCTATACAAGAGAAAAGTATAAGGACTATAACATGTATGGGTTTTGAAATTCTTTTGAAAACGGCACACAACCCATACCTACATTTAGCTTTATTTATAATGTTAGAAATATGTTTATTAAAGTATCGTTTTTGGTCAATTACAACCCCAAGATCACCGAACATAAACATTTAAGTCATGTACATTTAGATTTAGATCCAAACCTTTAACACTACACTAATTTAAAACATTAATTGAATTTCTTTATAATAGTTCAGATAAGTTATTAATTTTGTAAGATAGGCGAAGCTTAGGATCATCAGCTTAAAGAAGGAGATTCAAAAATTGGTTAGTGTTTTGTACGTCTTTAATGAACAATACAAATAAAAACGGTCCAATATGCCTTCCTTGGGGAACACAGAAATGTACAATTGGATTTTTAAATTTAACGTTTTGTTTTCTTAGAGACAGATAACTTTGTATCCATTCTCATAATTTTAAAAAGTGGTAAAATACTTGAGGACTTTCAAAGGCTTGGAAAAATACCCTTGCGAATGGGCAAGTTAAACAAGTAGCACAGAGAACTATCTAAAACAGATATAAAAAGTTTTAGAACATAAATTGGAATTTCATCTGAAGCGAAATATAGTGAATCTTTTAGTTGAGAGACATAAAGAGTTAGCTCAATTTCGTCAATTTCTTGTTTAGCAAAGTCGGTATGAAAAAAGGTTGTAAATACATTTCTCTTTTATCACAGGTGTTATTGTGGGTATTATGACAGGTATTGGAGTTATTAACACAGTTTTTAAGAGAAACAGTCTTTGCAGCTAGAAAATGGCTGTCAAAAATTTCATTTTTTTTTTTTAAAGTTTAATTTACTCTCTTTTATGAAAATCGAAAATGTTTCTAATGAATTGTTACATTGCTCTAGATTAATTTTGTTCGTAAATTCTTATCAGTATTGTTGAAACTATTCAATTTTAAGCCTTTTAAAAATCAGACATGTCTCATAAGTTCCAAAAATCTAATAACTCGAAATGATTTCGATTTTGTGATTTTTTGTTTGTATTCTGGTAAAACCTCACACCTTATAAACGGTGATTTTTTAAGAGCTTGAGAACTTTTTTAAAAAAAAAAAACGCATAAAATTTGCAAAATCTCATCGATTCTTTATTTGAAACGTTAGATTGGTACATGACATTTACTTTTTGAAGATAATTTCATTTAAATGTTGACCGCGGCTGCGTCTTAGGTGGTCCATTCGGAAAGTCCAATTTTGGGTAACTTTTTCGAGCATTTCGGCCGGAATAGCCCGAATTTCTTCGGAAATGTTGTCTTCCAAAGCTGGAATAGTTGCTGGCTTATTTGTGTAGACTTAAGACTTGACGTAGCCCCACAAAAAATAGTCTAAAGGCGTCAAATCGCATGATCTTGGTGGCCAACTTACCGGTCCATTCCTTGAGATGAATTGTTCTCCGAAGTTTTCCCTCAAAATGGCCATAGAATCGCGAACTGTGTGGCATGTAGCGCCATCTTGTTGAAACCACATGTCAACCAAGTTCAGTTCTTCCATTTTTGGCAACAAAAAGTTTGTTAGCATTGAACGATAGCGATCGCCATTCACCGTAACGTTGCGTCCAACAGCATCTTTGAAAAAATACGGTCCAATGATTCCACCAGCGTACAAACCACACCAAACAGTGCATTTTTCGGGATGCATGGGCAGTTCTTGAACGGCTTCTGGTTGCTCTTCACTCCAAATGCGGCAATTTTGCTTATTTACGTAGCCATTCAACCAGAAAGAGCCTCATCGCTGAACAAAATTTGTCGATAAAAAAGCGGATTTTCTGCCAACTTTTCTAGGGCCCATTCACTGAAAATTCGACGTTGTGGCAGATCGTTCGGCTTCAGTTCTTGCACAAGCTGTATTTATATGGTTTTACACCAAGATCTTTGCGTAAAATCTTCCATGTGGTCGAATAACACAAACCCAATTGCTGCGAACGGCGACGAATCGACATTTCACGGTCTTCAGCAACACTCTCAGAAACAGACGCAATATTCTCTTCTGTACGCATTCGTGTAGTTGGTTTAATGTCCAATAAAGTAAACTGAGTGCGAAACTTGGTCACAATCGCATTAATTGTTTGCTCACTTGGTCGATTATGTAGACCATAAATCGGACGTAAAGCGCGAAACACATTTCGAACCGAACACTGATTTTGGTAATAAAATTCAATGATTTGCAAGCGTTGCTCGTTAGTAAGTCTATTCATGATGAAATGTCAAAGCATACTGAGCATCTTTCTCTTTGACACCATGTCTGAAATCCCGCGTGATCTGTCAAATACTAATGCATGAAAATCCTAACCTCAAAAAAATCACCCTTTATATAGATTTGTTCTCACCTCTTTTGCGAGTGTCAACTTTCAATTCACAGTTGATAAATACTAAACACAATTATAAATGTTTAATAGTATACATATGTACGTATGTATGATACTTTATAAATAAATAAAGTTTGAAAGGACCGAATTTCAATATTTATCAACTATGAACTAATTAGGGACTTCAAATTGTTCTTTATGATTTAAACGTTGTGATATAATTTATCCGTATGCCCTTCCGAGAGCTTATTCCACTACCTCCTGATTTAATTTTATTTGTCAGAAGTTCTGGTTTCTTTCGAGCTGAGTCTATAATGGTATTTTAAAATCAAGAATAAAATATTTTCTTGGGGATTATTATTCACCCCACCGTAAATAAGCGATGTCTTGTTTTTCTCTCTGTCGGTCGTGTCGTTTTTTAAATAGAATTTCATAACTTCTTCAACCCGACGATTTTTATCAAATTTTTACACGACGAAAAAGTAACCATCATCTATAAAAATCAAATGAAACTCAAAAGTTGAAGTTTACAAAGTTATTGCTTAATGTTCAATTAAAATTAAATTAAATAAATCAGTAATTAAGATGATAAAAGTGTTTAAAGGCTACTTTACAATAAAAGTAGCGATAGTGACGATGATGAGGAAGGAGGAATGATACCATTTAATGTTGTTCCTGTTTCTCCAAAAGCTTGAATCTTTCCTTTTCCGGTGAAGGCTCTTCGGTTTCATGTTGCTGTTCCTGATGTTGTTCTTCATGTTCTTGCTGCGGAACCTCACCCTATAATTCACCGAAACTGTAATCGCTACGAAATATTGCAATGATTGTCTATATCCGCCTGCATTCTTTAAATTTACTACAGCCTCATTCCGTGGAAATAAAATTTGCAGTTGGTTTTAGTATTTCCCTTGTGAATTGTGAATTACTTTAATTTGTATCTTTGAATTTCAAGTCCGCCCAAAACCTAATAAAAACGCACATTAAGAATTTGTTGTATACCAGTGGAATAAGCGATTTAAACCTTTTGCCAACCATTTGCATCTCTTAATAGAAGACTCTTTCTGTTTAGCTTTGGTATTACTATACCCGCTTTAAATTTAGTTTTGCCTGTTTCGTTCAAAAAACCCTTAACTAACTATTTGTTCGTTTGCATCAGCCTTACGAGCGTTTGAAATTGATTTTTGATTTGTTAACTTCAACAGCAAATGTAGACTACTTTTTCTTAAATAAAAATTAAAACAAAAATACTTAACATTTGTCGAGCAGCAATTTCTCTGCACATTTTTCAACAACAGATACCGTCATTTTTACATTGTTGCCGTTTGCTTCCGTCTTACAGAATTTTGAATAATAGTGTTCAATGACGTTTGATGTTTATTCAAGACAACAAAACTAGTGACTAAAGTTGAAAACGACTTGGTGCCGTTTATGACTTTGGCAATAGGGGTGATTGCTCAATTGAATTTGAAAACGATTTGTTGACTTTCGTTATTTTTAAAATGACAATAGAAGTTCAAGTTTGCTTTAACCTTGAACCTTTCGTTAGGGGACAGTTTAGTATTCATTGAAATCGATCCGGAAAACTTTTGAATCGATATTTGACAAAGTTTCCCTTTGATTAGAAATGAAAATTATATACTGATCGATCGGAAATCTCATAGTGTAATTACGCATTTATTTTACTCTAAAAATGCATTTTTCTATTGTTCAAAAGTGAAACAAATCGTTCCACTGATTTATGTTCCAATTCACACAATTCCAATGACAGATTTCTGTCAGCAAAAAAAATTTCGGTGGATTTCAATCAGGAAATTCGTTTCAATGACAGAAATTTTTGATGATCACTATAAATGACTTGCCAAAAAATTTTAAATGATTGGTTTCAATGACGAATTACAATTATAGAATTTTGAATAAAAGTGTTCAATGGTGTTTGACGTTTAAACAAGACCACAAAACTAGTGACAAAGTTGAAAACGACTTGCTGACGTTGGTAATAGGGGTGATTGTTCACGTAGAAACGGGACAAATTAATGTTCAAAAGTGAAACGAATCGTTCCACAGATTTGTGCTCGAATTTCACACAATTCCAATGACAGATTTCTGTCAGTAAAAGTTTTACGGTGGATTTCAATCAGGAAATTATTTTCAATGGCAGAATATTTTAATGATAGCTATAAACGACCTGTCAAGAAAATTCCAATGATGAAATCCAATGATAGCTATAACTGGCTCCTTTGAAAAAAATGCTAGAATATAGTATTCATCTTATTGCACCAATCTTTTGCTGGAAATAAATCTATAACATGTTCAAAACTAACAACAAACATTTTACTAATCGATTTTAATGAAAGCTATAACCGGCCCCTTAGATTTTTTCGAGCAGCAATTTCTCTGTAGTGCTCAAATTTTTAAACGACAGATACCGTCGTTTTTTCATACTTGACGTTTGCTTCCATCTTACAGAATTTCGAATAAAAGTGTTCAATGATGTTTGACGTACAAGACCACTAAACCAGTGACAAAAGTTAAAAACTACTTGCTGACGTTTATGACTTTGGTAATAGGGGTGGTTGTTCACGTAGAAACGGGACAATATTAACCCTTGAACCTTTCGTTGTTTTTAAAATGACAATAGAACCTCAAGTTTGCTTGAACCTTAAACCTTTCGTTAGGGGCCAGTTATAGCTATCATTTAAATCAATCCGGGCAAATTTTTGAATCGTTATTTGACAAAGTTTCTCCTTGATTAGAAATGAAAATTGTTTTTTTTTTTTAAGTGTAATTACGCATTTATTATTCTCTAAAAATACATTTTTTTATTTTCTATTGTTCAAAAGTGAAACGAATCGTTCCACTGATTTGTGTTCCGATTTCACACAATTTTTCGGTGGATTTCAATCAGGAAATTTTTTTCAATGACAGACATTTTTAATGATAGCCTTAAACGACCTGTCAAGAAAATTGCAATGTTTGTTTTCAAAGATGAAAACCAATGATAGCTCTAACTGGCGCCTAATTTTTAAAATAGACAATAGATGTTCCAGTTTCCTGATTTAAAAAAAAAGTAATAGGTAAAACCCGTCTCGATCACTTGTCAAATAAAATCTAACGTTTATTGACTTAAAGCCTTCTCTTGTTGAAAGTGGGACAACTTATGTATGAAGAGTGTCCAAGAACAATTTAATACACCAAATATTAATATTTCTAATATTTTTCTTTTCATAAATTTCAATTGAAGTAGGAGTGGGCCTGTGCATTGAGCTTTCATAAAATTTGATTTGATGATTGAAATTTATCTAAACTTAATAAAAATTGTCATGCAGATGATAAGTTTCTTAAATTTCAATTGAATACCGTGCATGACAAAAGACTAAAATTCATGTCACGCGACAAAAATTACTTTAAACAACAATAATAAAATTTGGCATTGAATAAGTTACTTTTATTTTGTATATTATGTATTTGAATATAAACGAAGTCACTTTCAAATGGCTTGAGTAGAGTATTGTATGATATCATTCATAATCAAGTCAATTCAACCATTAAACTTTATTCCATTAAATTGAAACTAAGTTTTTTTTTCATTTTTCGTTTTGTTCGTTTTTACAAGTTAACACCATTGAGATAAATTTAATATATCAAAAGATTTAGGTACGTATGAAAGGTATTAGTTGTTATAAAGTGTTGAATATGACGTCATTCAGTAAGCGGTTTAGATCTGACTTCAAGTAGGTTTTAGATGTCTTGAAGTAGTGAGCTGTTAAAAATTCATTACCGGGGTCACGCTAGAAAATATACAAAACCACAAATTAATGCAAAGGAGTGGGTAAACTGGTTCTTATTTGAAATTGTTTTGTTTCAACAAAAAACTAAACTTATTTTATTGTTAAAACAAAAACAAGACCAAGAACTTGAATACTTTTATATGAATGTACATATACGTAGATCCCCCTCCCTCCTCCTGAAAAAAATGACTATAATTGAGTTATGTTTTATTTTCTCACACGTTTTGGGCTTTTTGTTAAAAGACGCTTTTATGACAATGGCCAAAAGTAATTTAATGTGGATTCATTCCTACAGATATGTACATACGATGTACGAGTATATATAGAAAAGGTGGGCTTTTGAAAGTTGAACGAAGAGACAAATGAAGGCAGTTTATATGAGTTCATAATAATGAACTAATCTGATATCAAAACAAGTTTTTTTGAGATATTTGATTCGAGCTTAGAAGTTAAGACTCGAGATTATGACGATGACGAGGATCTGACATTTCTTTCTTTAAAAATTCAAAATAAAATCTCCTAATCGTGTCCTGCTTTTCATGTTTGAGATTTAATTTTTTGTTTTGGGTTAATAAATCTTTTAAATAAATGTTTATGGAGATATACATTTTTGGTTGTATAGTGAAAGAGCGTAGGTCTTGTTTTTTTTTTGGATTTATTTGGAATTTGGAGATAACAAGTTTTTCAATAACATTTTGAAAGAATTATGGTTTTAACCAAATACATTTTTTTTAATTAATTAAACTGTTATAAAATGAAAGCTAAATTAATATGCACCGGATTCAATAATATTCTGTTTATTTTATTTTATTTTATTTTAGTTTATTTTGGAACTTATTTTTTGAGAAACTTTTAATCGAATAATTTTTTTAATGGGTAGGTACAAAAAAGGTATATTGCCAATGTTCTGCATTTCGCTTATTGTGAACACACTTTACTTACTTACTTACTTACTTATGTCCTCAGACCTGTTAAGTTCGTTGGAAACCCCTTCAAGAGGCATAGGCCCTCTACTACGCCTACGCGCCATCGTGTACGGTTTCCGGAGTTGCGTTTCAGCTCTCTCCAACTCTTGCCTAGTGACGCTGATTCCGCCTCGACTGTCTTGCTCCATGTGCTTCTTGGTCGTCCAGCTCTTCTTGCAATGCAGTCGTTACCTTTTCGAAGCGTATGTCCAATCTATTGCTACTTACGTCTTCGTATTATAGATTCTATAAGTTCCTGAACTTTCTGTGTTCTATGAAGGACCTCATTTAAAATACGGTTTGGCCCGAAATTCCTTAGGATGTTACGAAGACATCTTTTTAAGGTTTGCATCTTTCTTGTTATGGCTGAAGTAACCTTCCAAGTGCTGCTCCCATAAAGAAGCACAGATTCGACATTTGTGCGAAAGAGTTGTAGCTCTGTTCTTAAGCTGATAAAGTTATTCCTCCAAATTTTTGACAGCGTACCGAACGCCGCTTTTGCTTTGCCCATGCGGCAGATGGTGATGACGACGTCTTGTTCGGTTCCGCGGTCGATGCAAACGATGCTTCCCAAGGCATTAAAAGCTCTCAACTTTTTCCACCGGTTGCGAGAAAATATTTATTTGAGAGGATGGTCTGGTTCCAAGGATGATCATTTTTGTTTTGCCGACATTAATTTTCAGCCCCACAACTTCTGCTTCTCCACACTTGTTGTCATTTGATGGAGATCCATGATCCTATGAGATTACGTTCGCGTAATCCAAGTGCTTTAAATAGGATGTAAAAGTCCATTGGATCCCTCCGCTACCTGACAAAGCTGCGCGCAGTACATCGCTTAACACCGACAAAAACAATATTGGCGACAGAATACAGCCCTGTCTGACTCCACTTCGGATTTCAAAATCATCCGACAACCTACCATCGTGCAGAACGTGACACTTGGATCTATCATATGTTGCTTTAATAATAGCAATTAGTTTTTCTGGGATGCTTCTCCTCCGCAAAGCTAACTAGATATACTCCCTGTTAACGCTATCAAAGGCCTTCTCGAAGTCGATGAACAGCAGGTGTAGCGGTGATCGATATTCAACGCAATGTTTAATAATGATCCGCAGTTTGTTAATTTGGTCAATACAGGAGGATCCAGAGCGGAATCCTGCTTGTTGGGCATCGAGTGTGGCCTCAAGGTGTTCTCTGATGCGTTCCAGTATGACTTCTGCTACTATTTTGGCAACGGCTGGTAGAACGCAAATTCCTCTCCAGTTTTCGCACTTTGTAAGATTTCCTTTTCTTATGAGCTTGACGATAATTCCCTTCTTGCACTCATGAGTGAAGCTTTCGGTGGTCCAGGTTTCTCTTATGAGCGGATAAAGCAGTTCGCTTGATGACGTTGGCGCTGCTTGTAAAAGCTCTGCGGGAATTTTAGCAAGTCCTACCGCTTTGTTGTTCTTAAGTGCTTTAATTGCGGTAACGATCTCATCTTTACTGGGGGTGCGGTGTGGATTCGGGGAATTTGGGTGTTCCACAGTTCGTTAGCGTTAATTGGATTTGATCCTTGATAGCTTCCTTCTGCTAGAAATCGAAGGGTTGCAGCAAGTTTTTGAATTGAAGGAATCGATGAAGATATTATAAATGGTTCTATTTCCCTTCGAACATATAAAAAAGCGTCTTTGCTTAATCTTAAATGACTTTATTTATCAGAACAATTCTACATAATTTACATACACTTACATTGTATCAGCTAAATCCTATATATTTGATTTGTCTCTTGAATTCTTCTTCCTTTTTTCATTTGAAATTGACAATAATATTGCATACATCTTCAAAACAGCAAAAAAATTACTTCAGAAACAAAATAAAAATGGGTGATCCTTCAGTTCTGACAGCTCGAAGCAATTTCGAAATATTTGAAATCGATCGAATTGAAGAACATGCAATTTCATTTCACGTGAAATTGCAAAGTAATTCAATTCACTTTCGATCGAAATTCGAAACATTGGCGATAAAATCGAATTTCAGAAGATTGGTTTCCAAATTGTTCTTTTTCCATTGTCTTTGTGTTTCATCTCCAGTGAAAAATTTTGTTTATATTTTTGAAATTAAATCCAAAAACCACACTGATTTTCCAATCATTCTTAAACTGTCCGTCAAAAAAAAAAGAAAGCTGTAACCCACACTGATAACTTTCCATCAATGAAATCTATAACCAACATGTGGAAAAAATTCCAATTATTGGTTTCAAAGTTCTTTTTATTCAAATTTTCAAAACTGGTTCCGTAACTTCCAATTCCAATACTCAATAAGTGAATCAGCTTAATCTTGTATGAGTGAAAACAAAGAACCATACGGAAAATACGCCGTAATGTTGAATAAAAAATGTTGGCGAGTTTAAATCCAACACCTTTTTTTGGCGGATTCGCAAATTTCACAAATTCAATCAAAACAAAACAAATTTTTAGAAAGCTGTCAAACCAAAAGTGTCAAATTACTGGAATATAGAAGGAAAAAGTCAAACCAAAAGTGTCAATCACTGGAATATAGGAACAACTGCTTTCACCTCGCCGCGAATTCGTTAATAAGGAAAAAGGTCAAATTGAAAACGATCCGCCACGAACCTCATAATCATGCCCCTGGATGACAGTGGTATTTTCGACGCTAACCAACCCCTTATGTGTTATACACATCACGCAAACAAAATTGTTGATTTAAAATTGTTCACTAAACTTTGTATTGCCTTTCTACTAGTGCGAGAACTACGACTGAAAATTGGAGAAAACGCGGTAAAAAATGTTCATAATTTGCAGCCAATGCTCGTTTGTGTACTTTACCATGATAAAAATGTTAAGTTCACTGAATAAATTGACAGTGACAGTTCAAAGATTAGTTAAAGGGTGTGTTTAAAAATTAAATTCTTAACTTTCAAGACCTATTAGAAAACCCAAAAATTTCCATTTCAGTAGCAGTATAATCTTTTACGGAAGGCTAAAACTTGACTCGTAAACGGATGTTTACAATGTAATTATATACTTACATAACAATTGGACATCTTTTCAATGATAGATATTATTTAACACCCTGTATAACGAATATTGAATTGAATGAATTATTATGATTTTAGAAATCTTTGCCTATGTTAAAAAATCAAAAAAAAACCAATTAGGATAGAGTAGAGAACAGGCATGAAAAAGATATACAACTGTCAAAATTGATTGATGTCAAGTGTCAATTAACTGCTTTCCAATTAACTGACATCTGTGAAGTCAAGTTAGAAAACAAAACAAAAATTACTAAATACCTTAGCTATATAGTTCAATTGTCAATTGATTGTCACTTTATATGAAACTTCATAGAATCTGTTTTAAATTAAATTTATTATAATTCATTTTAATATGACATACAAATGACAATTAGAAGAAGAACCCTTAAAAGTTAAATTTAAAATAGAGAAAGAATTTAAGCATAGGAGGAAAATGGACATTTTAAATTTGTATTCAATTACACTGGTCGACAAAATGACGTTTATCTGTACCGTAAACATAACAATACTTTTTTAAATGCCTAAGATGTCCGGGATTCGAATTTTGCCTTTAAATTATTCTTTGATATCAGTTTTTTTTTAATATTCCCCTTTAAAAACGTTAAAAACTATCAAAAACAGTGTTTTAAAAGCTAAATTTAAATTCAAAATATCTCTGAACAGTGAATTGTATGATAATTTTTCTAAAAATTCTCATTAGTTCCGTTCGCGTACTTTCTGCACTAAAATTCGTAAAAAGATATATTTTAAAGAGTGGGGAAAAATTCTCTCACAAAAAAACAAAACTTCAAAAAGTAAGCGAACGTGAAAACAACAAATGTTTCCCACAATTTGAGTGTCAAAAAAAATATAAAATTTTGAAATATCATCGTTTCATTTTGTGTTTAGAATTTATTTATGTAAAAGGATAAATTAAGACAACATGAACTTCAAGCAACATCATGCTGGTCCATTGTTTTTTTTTATGAACAAATTTCATTAAATTGAAACTTGAAAATTGCAAAATTGTTGCTGTTCTTTGGTAAACAATTTTTAATTTTGTAAGTGACAGCAAGAGCGAGTAATTTATTTAATTTATTTAAAGTTCGATCAAATTTGACACTTTTCACATACAGCCCAAAGAAATTTCTAAAATTCGTAGTTTTGCGAAATATTTTACTCTCTTGTGAGCGCTCTCTTTTATAAAAACTACGAAAATTTTGAATTCGAGAACAGGATTTAGTTATTCGAAATTGTTCGTAAAATTAGACTGTTTTAGGAAGGTACGCGAACGGACCTATTAATTATGAGTCTTAGTTTGACTCTCTATGAAGTTTCAAAAAAACCTTGTATTTAATACTTTCATAGTTTTGAAAAATACGTTTTCGAGTTCATTTTTTGTAGTGCCGATTTCGATTCAAAACTTTAATTTTGACTTTATGCTATAGTTTTAAAAATACCCGTTTTCAACATTATTAACTTCCCATAGGAAGTCTTTGTAATGGGTCCGATTTGTCAAATTGAAAATTTTGACATTTCTCGACATTTCAAGATCACTAGAGTCGAAATAAAAGATTTTTAGAAAGATGTGCGTGCCTGTATATGTTCTCGACGTTTGTTTCGTCGTCCATAGCTCAAGAACCAGAAGAGATGTCGACTTCAAATAAGTATTGTTATGCAGATAATAAGGCAGAAAGGTGCAGAATGGGCACTCAGGAAAAGGTATGGGTGGTTCTTTTTTATCATAGCAGTTTAAAAAAAGGTGAACATTTTGGTTAACCCTAAATATCTTATACGAAACAAAAACGCTAGAGACTTGAAATTAAATTTATATAATATATTGTAACGTGATACCAAACAAGTATATTTTTTGAAAAAAAATCCAATTAACGGTTTTTTTATAAATCAAAAAAACTGAAGAAAAAAAATTGCCACCTCGAAAAATTTTACGAATACAAAATGATTTTATCTCTAAAACAATTTTGTGCAAAGAAAAATAATGTTTTCTAAAAAATAAAAACCTAAAAAAACATTACTCAAAGTTGGTAAAAATTGAATTTCGACTCAAATATCTTCAAAAATTTGAGATTATGGCTTCCAACTTATTTTAACTTAGAAAACCTATTATTTTCAACATTCTGAAAATTTTTGAAAAAAAATGGAATTGACAGTTTTTTAAAATATAAAAAAAATAAAAACCTAAACAAAAAAATTTATTTAAATTGGTAAAAAATGATTTTTGACTAAAATAACTTTTTTAAAAACTGGAGATTATGGCTTCCAATTGATTTATACTAAAAATATTGTTTTCAACGTTCCCAAAAATTTTGAGAAAATCGAATTGAGAGTTTTTTACAAAAAAATAAAAACCTAACAAAAAAACAATGCTAAAACTTGGTAAAAATTTACTTTCGACTCAAATCCCTCTTCAAAATTAAAAATGTTTCCTTCAAGTTTTTTGTTTCACAGAAAATATTGTTTTCGATATTCATTGGAAGTTAGCAGTGTGGGTCGATTCCCAGCCTCTTTTTTTTATATTTTTTATAACATTTCAAAAACTTTATATAAAAGATAATTGGCCGTCTTCGTCTGTTTCCATTTGCTCTCCGGGTCGTCGATTTTCTCCAAAATGTCTTGATTCTGAAACATCACCCAATCCAGTAGCAGCTGCTTTCCATTCAGATGAAATTTGATCCCATCCGTTCCGGATAGTGTTCAAATCGGAGGTCAAGTTGTCGTGATTTCGAATTTCAACGTCAATAGTCATTTTTTTGGCTTGAAGAATGATACTTCTTTCATTTAGAGGACTTAGAACTATTCACCAAATCGAAGACATCAGGACGCTTTTAAATTTGTCCATATATTTTAGAACTCCATTTACATCTCTTTGAGCTTCAGCAGTTAAATTATTATCACTTAAGGCTTCTAATGAAGTTCTAAAATTTTTCAGATGATTTGCAAATAGCTTCACTGCCTCAATTCTAGCTGACCATCTTTTATCAGAAAGTTTGTGAAGGGATCCGGGCACATTTCTTCCTAAGAATTTCCCAACGTTGGGCACTGCTGCTAAATAAGTTGAAACACTTTTGAACAACACCAAAAAATTTTAAATCACTTTGAAGTGATTTGATATCCTTTAAATCTTCAGTAAACAACTTATTTAAAATATAATATTACGGAAACCATAATTGAAAAACGTTTGAGTAGGATTTTCCGTTCCCCCGAAACCGAATCAAAAATTTTATTCCCAGCAAAAACCAAATAGGAGAAAAGAAACTTTATAAAATCAGAAACCGAAATTAATATTTGTGTTTGGTTTTAAGTTTCCAGGCCACTATTTTGAAATTGCATATTTTCAAAATAAAATAAATTTGAAATTTACGTTAAATAAAATATATTTAAAAAAAAACACTCCTCATTGCTTTCAATTTCACGGGCCCCTAGAAAATCGCTGACCCGGGGTATTTCCACCCCCCTTTCCCCTCCCTCTCGACTGGCTGATAATTGGTGACACAATTGATTCGTTACATGAACAAAACTTACTTTCCGTATAAATGCTTAAGCGTTTCTTTTTTGAAAAAACCGGTAAAATGTAACAACTTTAGAAGATTTTTCGAATGTTGTCAGAAATAATATAAATATTTCAACTGCAATATTGAAGAAAGGATTTTGGATGCGGAGAACCATCACGAATCTTATTGAGAAAAAAAACTACTGTATAAATTTAGATAACCTCAAAAAGCATTATATTCGTGTTTTTTGGCATTCCGAAAAGAAGTATCTCAAAAACCTGACGTGAATGAAGACAATCAAAACCCATTGAAAAAGTGCAATTTAATTGCCAGGAAGAAAACCTTGCCCTTATACCTTTTCCAAATACCTTTGACTGAAAGCTGAAAACTTCACCTGTCAATGAAACATTAATCAGTTTTTCAAGCTGATATTTTTGTTCACCGATAATAAAATATCAATAATCAATAATTCAATTGAAAAAGAAAACAACAATTAATTTCAAGTCTAGTGGTTTTCTTTAGTTCTTTATCGTCCTATGACATCAGATCATCGAGTTCTCAAGTACTTACAAACCAACCTACTACGTTTGTACATTCCTACTTGTGTATACTCTGAGGTTTGAGTTTTTAGTGTTCTGGCCTTGTTATTGTGTTTTATTATTTTGTTGACATTCGTTCGTTTCCATATCACTTTAAGTCTTTAAAAACTAAAAATGAAACACTTTAACATCTCTCTCTCTCGTAGAGAAACAAAGAACTCCACACTCCACTATTGTCTTAAAGCCTATGAAATATTGCTCACTTTAATGAATGTAGGTTGTATAGGCGGTACGGAAGGTATATTTACATGAATTCGAATTCCAACAACCGGCAAATGAAGCGAAAAAGCTCATAAATTACAAAAATACAAAACACACAAAAATGTATCTCAATCGGTCTCGACGAACGCTGCCACGGCCGGTCTATTCTGCATTCAAAAGCTTTTACCAAAACACCCCCTATAACCGCCCTCAAGGCACAACAATAATGGCGCTATACACTTGATTTTGAGTTAAGATTGAGAACTATAATTCTCGCTATGAGCAGTGAGTCTTGGTGAGATGACTGCTGGTGAAATGATGACGTTTGGCGGCGCGGCGATATGGTGAGTAACCATCCAATATGCCAAAAAGCACATCCATATTATCCCCATATGACAAAATAGAACACTGGCACTGGTACTGTGGCGATATGAGGCTATATCTTGACTTGAAAGTTTATTCAAGTTTCGGCATTCGGTTAGTTTTGAATTGGTCGTCGCTGTGGGATGAGCTTTTTTCCAGCAGCACTCCCTTAACGTTGGTTTTTCTTTTTTTCGAAAAAAAAAAATACTTCTTATAGTAATTTGAAAATAGTTTTTTAATTTACAATTTTGTTGGATTAAATAATAACGCAGTGTTTTAAAAAAATCCACGCGCATTCTTGAATGAGATACAAAAATAATCAAGTGTATGAAATGTTAATGAATCTATTCGACCTTGAATTTATTTTAATATAAAATAATAATTCGGTTGAAGGGCGAGACAGAAAAGAAGAAAAAAATATTGTATTTTGTTCTCATCAAAAAACCACATTGTGTGATGTGCCGAAGTAAAAATTATTAATGATGATGTCATAGCCACTTGAAAAATAAATAATTTTATTTATTTGTTGTTTTTGTATTGATTTTCTTATCAAACTGTCACGAAGCGGCGGTGCCCGGCGGCGGCGGCGGTAGTTTTAAAAATGTTAAAAATATTTGAAAGTATTTACTTACTTCAGTGCGTGATGATGAAATATGAAAAAAGAAAAGTCTCAAATCGAAAATCCTTTCAATACTCAAAAGAAATCAACAACAAACTATCAAATTCCGGAATCTTGATGTGGTCAAATACCTGTCCTCCCTACTGTGGTGTATTAGCCTTGAATTTGAATTTCTCTTTTAACCGCTTAACGGTTGAGGTCTGTTTAGAATAAAACATATTTTGTTTGCTGTCAGAAGAGCATTTTGAAATAAATTTTGAAAATAATTGAAATACATACGAATCAGCTGTAGATACTTTAATTGGTGTGGGGTTTGGTGTTGACCTCCCAATCGATATTATGAAAAAGAGCTTTTCTTTTGCATTTTTATGCATAAGGGAAGAGAATCCTTAAAAGCTTCTTGAGTGAGGTGGCACTTAAACATCTGTGTTGTAAGTTGAAACACACAAAGCAGCATATCGTTTAAAGAAAGAAAATTGGACCATTTCTAAAAGAGTTCTTCCACGTACAATTATTTGCACTTTTTCAAAGTATGTAGTATTTGAATATACTCTCTTGCTCGAAACTACATATATTTAGTGACCCAGTGGTGTTCCAATTCCTGCCCTACGCGATGTCTATTTTTAGAAAGCCTATATTACTTCTTATACGAGAGCCTACTTAGCCTATATGTAGCTGGCGAAATTTTATGCAATGAATTTAATTTACGAATTGAATTTGTTTTTAAAATTCGAAAAATGTTAAACCTTTCACTTTTTTAGTGTTTTTTTCTTTTTTGTTTCGTTCAAAAAAAAAGAAGAAAACGACAAGAATGAGAATAATTTAATTGTTCCTTCTTTTTAGTCTTTGTTTTGACTTGTGTTAGATACAAAACAAAAAAAAGTTAAACAAGTTCTCTAGACATAAAAAGATGCATTTTTATTACATCATCACTTAATTATGACGGCATTTGTTATTTATTGGTCTGCTGTCATTTTTTTTAAAGGGTGTTTCTTTTGTTCTTTATTGTGAATTATTTTTATTTTGGTTCAATATGCTTCGAAATACTACGAAACATTATATTGTGTATGTCAAATAAGTGTCAGAGTAGTGGTGTTTCTTTAAAAAAAATATTGCTGTCAGAAGTGAGTTTAAAGTCTTCAACCCAGCAGAGAGAAGCATTTCATCGATCTTTTCAAACATAATTAAACCAGAAAAATTGAACATTACTTCTTTATTGACAAACAGTGTTTAAAACTTTTTGTTGTTGATTTTCCTTAGATCAGGATGTGTCAGTTTCCTAATGTTCCTAATTTGTGGCTGTCACTTTTGACATTGTGATTATTTAAAAAACTTTTGACATTGACTATTTGACAAAAAAGTGTGCCACTGATTCACACTTAAGTGAAAGTACAGATTGGAATAGCACGGATTAAATATTAGTTAACTCATTATTTTGACAGCAGTTGTTTTTTTGACAAAAAAATAGTTCGATATTGAGACTTTAAAAAAAATACTCATACCAAAGACGTCTTCAAAGTGATAAACATCAATTTCATCCATTTTGGTATCGTCACTATTATAGCTTACATTATTATAATCCACCTTAATAGTTTGACACTGTGTTAAAGTGAGTCAATTGTAAAGTCTTCTAAGAAATCTTTAAATGTCAGAAGTGAGCAGAGGCATTTCATCGATGTTTCAAAACATAATTAAATCAGAAAAATTGAAATCTACTTGTCAATAACCAGTGGTTAAAACTTTTTGTTTGTATTCTTCTTGAATTTCTTCAGATCAGGATGTGTCAGTTTCCTAATTTGTGGCTGTCATTTTTGACATTGAGACTATTTAAAAAATTGCTGTCACTTTTGACATTGACTATTTACAAATTGTGTGCCACTGATTCTCACTTAAGTGAAAATAAAGTTTGGTTTAGCACGGATAAAATAATACTTAACTAATTACTTTGACAGTAGATGGTGTTCCGTCAAAAAATAGTTCGACATTGAGACTTTTTAATCACAAAGCGCATACCAAAGACGTCTTCAAAGTGATAAACATCAATTTCATCCATTTTCATATCGGCACTATTATAGTTTAAATTATTATAATCCATCTTAATAGTTTGACACTGTGTTAAAGTGAACTAATTGTAAAGTCTTCTTAGAAATCTTCAAATGTCAGAAGTGAGTTTAAAGGCTTCGACCCAACAGAGAGAAGCATTTCATCAATCTTTCCAAACACAATTAAACCCGAAAAATTGAACACTACTTATTTATTGACAAACAGTACTTAAAACTTTTTGTTCTTATTCTTCTTGAATTTCCTTAGATCAGGATGTGTCAATTTCCTAAGGTTTCTAATTTGTGGCTGTCACTTTTGAAATTGTGACTATTTAAAAAATCGCTGTCACTTTTGACATTGACTATTTAAAAAATTGTTGCCTACTTAAGTGAAGGTTAAGTTTGGTTTAGCACGGATTAAATCATTATTTTGACAGTAGATGGTGTTCGACATTGATACTATGAGAATTTTTATCAAACATCGCATATCAAAGACGTCTTCAAAGTTATAAACATAAATTTTATCCATTTTGATATCGGCACTATTATAGCTTACATATAATTATAATCAACCTTAATAGTTTGACACTGTGTGAAAATGAACCAATTGTAAAGTCTTCTTAGAAATCTTCAAATGATTCGTACCAAAACAAAGAATAAAAATGGAAGGTTCATAACATTGAGCTGTAGTTTTACGTCTAGTTTCCTTCTTGAAATAAATGAAAATGACATTTAGTTTTTAAATAATAACAAAAAAACATTGGGCAGGTTCAGACGAAAAAGGGATTTAAAGGCATGACAAGTTTCTAGTATTTGATTGGCTATAGCTGCCAAAAAATGGCTTCCAATTAAAGTTACTTTGGTGGAAAGTTGACTGGAAGTTAGTAAAAAAAAATGACAAAATGACAGTTACTCATTTAAGTGAAAGCTGAACTTTATTATTTTCTGCAAAATCCATTTAATTTTTTTGTCCAAAAGTGTTCCTTGTCAAATTGGAAAAGAAATAAGTTTTATTGATTTACAATACAAAATATAAGTCGTGACAGTTTTAGCGTTTTTTAGACAAAATTGCTTTTTTAAACAAAAAAGAATAATATGGTAAATAAATTTTCGAGTTTGAAAAAACTATTTATCTTGCTCAAAATTTGTGTTCAAACAATGCAGTTGTCTGTAAATAAAGTCGCTTATGTTATCTGAACTCTATCCATTTTTGTTTGGCAACCCGAAACCGTTTGGACTGTTTCGAAAATGATAGATTACAAAAAAAAGACAACAAATTTGCATTTTGTAGTGTAATCAAAAAGATTTGTCAGTTAACTTATGTGATGGCTGTCACTTTTAACAAGCACCTTGTTTAATGTTTTCTCGTAGAAAAATGTGTGACCTTTTCAAACTTTATAGGCACTGAACGGACCTATTCCAAAATTGTATTTCGAAGAAATTAACGTTTGGAAAATTAAAACTATAAAATTTGTAATCTATCAAAATTCAAATTCAAATTCTATCAATATTCAATTTCAGAATTATTCAATGAATACAAATCTTATTTTGACGTTTGTGAAAAAACAAGAAAGAGGTATCTAAAGCAAATCCAATTTATTGACTACCATTGACTAACAATTGATTTTCTATGACGTAATGACCCGAATACTGTCTAGACAATTGCTAAACCAATTCAAAGAATTTTCCTACTCATTTTTTGTTTTGTTTTTATATCACTGACTTAAATGGCTTGAAAATATATGCCATAAGGTAAGGTGTAAAAGCTAACTCATTCTGCATTCCAAATGCATTAAATCATTTCGATTCACAGCTTCAAATTATTGTTTTCCAATAATTGTCTTCATTTGTTTGCTTTTTTAAGAAAGATTATATTTGCAAATACAAATGGTTTAATATTTATATTTACATTATCGAACTTCCTCCCTCAAACAAAAATAAAATTTTATATAAGTTTAAAATGTCATTCAACTTTAAAGATCATCTGTCAAAACATTAAATTAAAAATGGCGATTTGACATAATTTATTTTGTCTGTCATTTTTCTTATTTGCAAAATAAACAAAAGAAGTTAACTTGAAAGTGAATAAAGCAAATTTATTAGGTGTGTCTTTTTAGCCATAATTTCGTAGGCAAAGCTTTTATGTTTGATTGTACACAAAATTAACAGTTATTTTTTGCATTGTGCAGTGCATTGTTCATTACGGTAATGTTTGTGTAAAGTGCAAACATTTTCTGTCAACAATCACGTAGGAAACGTAGGAAAAAGTGTTGGCGGTGGTACCCACGCAGCTCTGAATGAATAATACTCTAGGCCTATTATTTATTTCTGGTTTGACATACTTCTTGCCATTACCTACGTGCTTAATTGATTATTTCTTATACCAACCTTAAAATAAAAGAAATATATACAAACTCGTATCGTATGAACAAGCGTTTTATTTAAGTAATTTAAATTGAAAAAATAAACACTATCGATTAATCCATCATTAAAGTTTATTTTTTTTAAATTTGATCCGGATCAAAAATGACAAGTGTTATGAATGCTCATTTATTTTTTTGATCTGTTTGTTTATTTTTCTTAACAATAGTTAATCCATTCACAATAAATGACATATCCGTCAAAATAAGAATTATCAGGATAGAAAACAGGGCCACTTTTCGTGTTTTGTTTTGAACATGTATCGAATTATTTGAATAACAAACAATATTTCTTAATCCAATTGTTTATGTTGTTGTTTCCTGACTGGAATGTCTTCCAAAATTCATTGAAAAATAAGAGCTCCTACTCAAATCCTGACATACATAGGTGACATCGTTTTTATTACATAGAACAAATGTCAAAATTATAAAGCGACATCTCTATTTAAAATTGCAAGAAGCTACTCAATTTGAATTTGCAAATAATGATAACTGTTAAGAAACTTTACAACAGCCTTTATTCTGCTAGCTAGGCATTGTGGTTTATAATCATTTTGACACTTTGATGAGGTGTGCTTAGATTTCTGGACAAAATTGATGTTTTTTTCGTGAAACATGCAACACGATTGGAATTGTTTTTTTTTTTGCTATTTATTAGTTTATCTTCGGGTACGTGTTAACAGAGCTGTCAAATTTTCAGCTAAACATTTTTGTAACAATATTTGATAACAGTATAAGTGCAAAGAGGCGTAAATTTTCTGTAAAATCCAGATCTAAGCAATTGACCTTAATCAAATCAAATCACTGCAAAAACAGAGAAAATTTGTATTTTGACAGATCTAGATCAAAACTAATTTGATTTATTTTATTCATTGAAACCCCATAAACAATTGTGGTTCATAATAATTTCGACTTAAACAATTTGATGAGGTGTTTTTAGATGTCGGGAAAAAATTGATGCCTTTTTTTCGTGATGCATGGAACACGATTAGAATTGTTTTTTGGTCAATTTAGTAGTTTATCGTCATGTACGTGTTAACTTAGCTGTCAAATTTTCAGTCAAACTTTTTTGTAACAATTTTGTTAGTATAAGTGCAAAGAGAGTTAAATTTGCCGAAAAATCCAGATCTGCAGGTTTGAACTTAAATTAATGCAAAAACAGGAAAAATTTTTATTTTGACAGATCTAGATCATAACTAAATTGATTTATTTTACCCATTGAAACCCCATTAGCAATTGTGGTTCGTATTTATTTTGGCTTTGACACTTTGTCTATTTACAGTGTGCCATCACATCTTCTATGTTAAAGCAATTACCTTATGTCAAATTAAATTGTCAATTGTCGAACATTATTATCGTCGTCGTTCACAATAAGATATTCACATATTAACACAATTGAAACACATATTCAATTTGACTTTGACACTTTGTGTCTTTTCACAGGGTGGCAGAACTGCTTCACATCTTTAGTGTTCAAGCAATCACCTTATGTCAAATAAAATTGTCAATTGTCAAACATTATTATCGTCGTCGTTCACAATAAGATGTTCACAATGAACACAATTGAAACATATATTCATTTTGACTTTGACACTTTGTGTCTTTTCATAGGGTGGCAGAACTGCGTCGCATCTTTATTGTGCAAGTAATTCCCTTATGTCAAATAAAAATGTCAATTGTCAAACATTATTATCGTCGTCGTTCACAATAAGATATTCACAATGAACACAATTGAAAAACATATTAATTTTGACTTTGACACTGCGACGCATCTTTTGTGTTCAAGCAACTACCTTATGTCAAACAAATTGTCAAACATTCTATTCACGTCGTTCACAATAAGACATTCACAATGAACACAATTAAAACACCCGTTTATTATTAAATGAAATAATGTTTATTTTAATAATTCTGTTTTTTTTCAACTAATATTATCACCTTCACCTGGTGCTATTTCAAAACAGAAATGATTTCATTGTTTATTTGTTTAAGTATATCTATTTACATACTCAACTCAACCATTTGACTGTTGACTCTATCTAATCAGTGAATTTTCTATTTTGTATATGAATTAAAACCAATCCATAATAATTTATAATCAACATTCATTTGTCTGATGCCGGTAGATAATTTTATTTTTATTTAATTTAACTTTGTTTGAGTGAAACAAAAGGAATGCTGCCTAGGCGGGCAGAAAAAAAACATCTGTTTTATTGGCAATTTTCATATATTTCAAGTTATTTTCGAAAAATCCCATTCCAATTAAATCGATTTGATTGTGAGTGGAACTAGAAATCTCGTATTCAACCGACTAATTACATTAACCATTTAGATAGTTTATCATAAGTTAATTAAAAATACAAAAAAGAAAAACATGTTTTTTGTTGGTTAGAAGAATGAAATATACAAATAGGTTCATTAGATCACCACAAGTCAAGTTTTAGCGTTGTTTTTTAAAACATCTAACAGCAATTATTGTACATAAATTTCACCACAACTTGCTCTGCTTCATCTTTTTTTACGTCGCGTCACGTCGCCGCCGTACCGCGCCGCCTTCCATGCCTTCGCCACATACCGCCACCGTTTCAGAAGCAGAAGCATTTCAAATTTTGTGTAGCAAATTCCCCGAAACGTGTGTATGGTCGGTTTGTCATCATGGTTTTGACATCATTGAATTTCAAAACAAAAAGAAATACCAACGAAATAAATAAATAAAAGTGTTTCCGTCTATTTTGTTTATTTATAGAAGAAGAAGAAAAAAAAAATATAAATATTTATCAGCACAAAATTATTCCTTCGGATTTATTAATCTTATCCCAGCGCACATGGTTCTTGAGAAAACCAAAAAAAATAAATTTAAAAAAAAATCAAATCAACAAACAAAAAAAAGAAACATTGTGTTAAATTGTGAATCAAAAGTTTAATAAAACAAAAATATGGCTTTGTTTTGGATTAATTAAGAAACGAATTTTTGTAAAAATTGTGATTCTTTCCCTCAGGGAAAAAATATCTTTAATTGGATTTGGAATATATTGAATAAAATTTGTATTTTGTTTCGCAATTATCGTCGTATTCGTCGTGACGTGATTTAGGATAGTGTGTCTTTCATTTTTGTTTTAATTTTTTTAATTTAAACTAAAAAAAAAAATAATGAATTCAGACGACTATGATTTTGCCTACGAGTTTCAGGTAATGTATCCAATACAACTTATTTGTTTTTGTATCTTTATTTTTTAACATATTTTTATGAACAGAATACTTAATCACGTAGCACATTGTCTATACCGCTCTTAAATTTTATAGTTTACGCGTCAAAAAATGGTTGAATTTTAGGTAAACCTTACTTTTTACCTTTGGCTTTATCTACCTGGTCGTATATAAACTGGCTTTTTTAATGGCCGGCAAAAATGTTATTTCATGCTTTGAAATAGTTTAGGCCACCTTTATACAGACATGGTTTAATTTTTTGCTTCGTGCAGCTTAATTGACTGATTTTGGCTGACTAAGTGATGAAGTTTAACCGTGCGTTGCGTCTTTTGACTGTCGTCCAAGGTTCACGTATGCGATAATGGCCATCAATTACATGGTTAAATTACCGTTGAGGAGGTTGATTACCCCGACATAAGTGATTTTTAAACTACTGAACCATGGATTAACTATTGAACCTCGTGTTTGCACAACTGATGGCAGTTTTAGTTAAGTTTTGAACGAAAATCAAACAAGCTTTTGTTATGGGCTTACAATTTTACTAACTACCAATTTGCTAAATTTTATGCAATGGAAGTCCAAAATGATAGACCTTTCTTTTTGTTTGAGTTACTAGGCAACTGCTTATAAAGTTTCATTAAAGAACGCTCGTCGAACATTTCTAAAAAGTGACAGTTCGTGAAAATAACCACAGAAAACAAACAAAAACAGACCTATTAATTGGAATTCCCAATGTTTAGACTGTTCCATTCCATCCACAGCTCTTATAAGAAATTTAATTTAGAATAATGACAGATGTCATATGGATGCAGGAAATTGCTATAAGTTTAGGAACTGACCCATTGACATTGACGTACATTACGTGATAATTTTCTCAAATGCTTAAACTACTGAACCATGGATTGAACATTGAACTTCGTTTTTTTTTGCACAACTGCTGGCAGTTTTAATTTAGTTTTGAGCAGAAATCAAACAATATTTTGTTATGGGCTTAAAATTTTACTAACTACCTACCAATTTGCTAAATTTCATGCAATGCGAATCCAAAATGCTAGACCTTTCTTTTTGTTTTTTTACTAGGAAATTGCTAATAAGGCTTCATTAAGGAACGGTCGTTTTAACATTCCTATAAAGTGACAGTTCGTGAAAATAAATAAAGTAAACATATAGAAACGGACCCATTAATAGAATAGACTGGTCCATTCTATCCAAATCTTTTATACGAAATTTAATTTAGAATAATGACAGATGGATGGAGCAAATTGCTAAAAGTTAGGAACTGACCCATTGACATTGACGTACATACATAGGTATAAACGAAAGGGATTGGCTGCGTTCAATCTCGTGTTGGATAGGGTATCTTGAATAGGTGGAGTTTTAGATACCTTGTTGAACGAGTTGGACAGCTGTATTAAGATAGCTGTCAAAAAATAAATACAACTTTCAGCTGTTTACAAAAAACAGAGAAACATTTAAGCTTCGAAGTCAAAATTGTTGTAAGATAAAACATTTAATGGATAATTAAACTTATTCGTCGGACGATGATGAATTGATAGGTGCGTTAAATGTCCTCTTAGCTCAATTGGAATTCTATACGATTAATAATTTGCTTGCGAAACCTTCTAAAATTCGGAGGCAAATAGCTTCTTCATCGTATATTACGTACAGAACATTCTCAAATAAAACTTCAACTAACATTTTGTATCTTTTTGTTTACCAACAAATACAAAAAGCTGAAATCAATTTTCAAGTTTCTTGAAATTCAACCATGTGTTGAATCAGCTATTCTCTCAGATGCCTATGTACGAGTACATACCCCGAGAAATAATTGGTTACCTTTGGATTCCTTTTTTGACATCTCGGCTGTTTTTGATCAGCTGTTATTTTACACGTAGAACTTATCTGCCTGAGATTGAACGCAGTTGATTTTTTTGACAGCTTAAGCCAAGAACGCAGCTGAAATAAAACGAATTTTTTCGCAGAGCAAAATGAAAACGAAAACCACAGCGAAAAAATATTTATGGAGAGCTCTGTCAGCTGTAAAAAACAATTGACAAGTTCTGACAGCCAGCTGCTGTAAACAAAAGTGAAAAAGTTTTGTTCGAGTTTTAATTTATCAAATTAAAATGAATTTTCAAAATAATAATGAAGACGAAGATGATTTAATGTTAACGACAATAATCACCTCTGCATCTGTGTTTTTATGGATGATAACGAAAAGAAAGAAAAAACTTCCATCTATCCCTGTTAGCCCATATCTGCAGAACAGGTCTATGCTCCAACTACCAAATAGCTTCACTGGCCAGTTTCTTTTTTTCCTCAGAAAAGGAGTCAATTTTTTTTTCTTCGGCTTTTTTTTTGGAAGTTAAAGTTCACTGCTTGTTTTCATCACTTCTTGCACATCACCAATAACATCCTGAGTTTCCGATTCAGAAATTTCGTTTCGCATCAGCAGCGTACTAGGCTTTAATCCAAATTACTAGGTCTGTTTAATTTCTTGAACATAGTACGTACTGATGAAATTCAGAGCATTTTATAGAACTGATAACACTTATGTTTTCGGATTGATTTTGCTAGAATAAAAACGAAAAAAACTGAAAAATGTGAGAGATATAAACTGTCAGCATAATTTAAAAAAATGTAGTGAATAATAAGCAAGCTCATTTTCATAGTTTTTCAAGTAGAAACATATCAGTTATCGTCGTTATTTGTTTTTTGCTTTTTCTTTGGGAGCATTTACCTCCTTAAGATTTCGTCACATGCCCTGATAGAAGATGAAATATAACAATAAGCTTTTTGTGTAAGACTCGTTGTATGATTTGGATTCTGTTGTAAATGTCCCGATAGATTCGTTGCCTCTAAATCGCTAACCCAAAAATTAAGAAAGTAAGCGGTCTGTTTTTGGAAAAAGATCCGCAGAAGCCGGCTTTTATATTTGAAAGTTGATACAATTAAACATATGTCGGAATAATTTAATAATAAATGTACATATTAATATATTAACGAAAATATGTACACAGAAATAAACATTGTATAAGAGATTGTATGTCAAATCAACTCACCTCGACTCACATTTGTTTTTTCACCATGAATTTTGACTACTGCGATCCCTAAGTGCATCTGATCATATAATATCAGAATAATTTGAACTTAATGCATTATTTTGTTTCTTAAAGCTTATTAGTTAAAAATTATAAAAAAAATAATTTCGAACTGATATTTAATCTCTGAGAGTAAACAAACAAACGTCAAGTTCAATACAATTGTATCTGTCAAAAGACCGTAACTTTTTAGAAGGTATGTTTGTTTCAATTTTTCAAATTATGGTATGTGGTATATTTGATGTAAAATGTACGTATTTTTTCATATGACATGTTTCAAGTGACAGTAAAAACCAAATAAGAAAAAATAGTTAAGTCTAGTATATCCGCTTCTAAGCGCCAGAGTCTTTTTTGTATTATTAAATATATTATGCATAATAGTCGCAATTAATATGCAGTTGCCTTATGGCACCAAAAACGTGATTCAAGCTAAATGCTTAAATCAGAATATTATGCCATTTCGTAAAGACAGATAATGCACGTCTAAATTTTCTCACGATTTATTATTTAACGAAAAATATTCATATTTGCTAGAAATTATTCTTCTTTATGGATATTCAAACGAACTAAAAATCAGGTTTTGAATTGACTTTAATAAATTGATAAGTAATTCTTAATATTTTTTAATAAATATCTTTTTTTATCGGAATTAGATTAATTGTAAGTGTAGAATTTTTGTTTTGAAGTGAAGTTATTTTATTGCTCCAAATCTTATCTACTTGTACACGAGAGTATGAGTAGTTAGTAATACTAGTAGGTTATTGTTTGTATCTACATACTTATGAGTAGTTTGTAATCTTAAAAAATACACGACTTTCGATTGGTAAAGGAATTTGGTAACACTTAACAATAGGAGTCACAATAGATTGGGTCTGTTTGTGCATTACATTTAGCGAGAAACAGATTGACACAGCCACTTTGACAAACACTTCACACTTTGAATTCAATAACACAGCACCATCGACAGCGACATTAACGTTAGACCTAAACTCAGAATTTAATGTTGCTGTGCCAATGCTTACAACTTAAAAGGTGACATTTATCAGATCTGCCAGCACTACAATCAAAATGTAGTATTTATCATAACTACACACAATTTATTCATATAATACGTCAAAAGTAATTTTCAAGTTTTTCAACTATTTTTTATTTGTTTTTCAACTGTCAAAAGCGCTGTTGACGCCAAAACCTATTTTACTTGATTTTCGAACTCGAATTCTACGTTACTGTTAAAGTTCCTATGACAATCTGTTTCTACTTTTTCTTTTAAGACTCTGAACACACTCTCTTAATTTTTATTTGCATTATGAACGAACAGATCCTTTTCCTAAGGCGTTACTTATTTGCGTAGCTCTGTTCGATTACTTTTTCAAATGCTCAATTTTGTATGATGTATTTTGCATTGTATTGTATATCTGTTCGTTTGCATACTTTTGATAAAATGTTCTTGTGAGCGTTCAAGTTCATAGCCATATTAAATTTTCGTTAAACGTCATCTAAATGTCAAACGGCCTAACATAAAATCTCTTTATGAAGTGATGGCCCTCAATTTCTGTAATTGTTAATTCTCGTTTCAAATTTTCTAACAAAATTGTTATGCAAACAAATTGTTGATGGTAATTGCTTCTAGAATCGACTGAAACGAAATTGCTTTTATTTAATTCAAATTAGACAAAAAGACTTGAATATATTTCGTCTAGAGTTTGCTTTTTGCATCTAATGGCTATCAAGTCTCACATTATGACCCTAGATTATTGAAACGAGCATTGCATTCGAGTTACAGGGTTACCAATTTCAAATTTACCTTCAAAACAAATTTGAATTTAAATCAAAAACCAAAGAAGTCAATTCTTCTTCTAAAACTTTACAATATTATTTGGAAAAAACACAAAAACTTAATTTTGCATTAGGTAATCACCGTTAAAAACACCTTCTTTAGCAAATGACCATTTAAAGTTTGTGTGTTCATCTTTCTAAATAAGGTAAATTCCTACTTACAGGAAACTTAAAAAAGAAATAATTAATATCCAATTTATCGCGAAAATGCTAATGGGCTATTAATTTTAACCTCGGTATACGTTTCATTTCATCTGCATCATGATTTAAATGATACTTAACAAATGGCTATGGCCACTTAAGCCTTGATTTTCTATGAAATAGATTAATGTCTTTTTAAGAGGAAGTTTTTTTTAAAGTCTTCTTAATATTCATATGAAGAATGAAATCACAAGTGATATGATATCATTAAAGTATCATTAATCTTAAAATTGTATTTTTAAATGTCAATGTTAACAGTATTTAGCTTACGGCATAAATGAGTATAAAATAAAACCTTCAATAAAACAGGTGAATGGTTGCATCATCATTGTTCGTCTTAAAATAAGAACGTATCTATTTAATATGCAATCATTACATATTACACTCGACATTAATTGAGTTAAATAATAATAAACGATAGTTAAATAATTATTTTTCGATTTAAATTCAATTTAAATATGCACATGCCTCCTTTTAAAACCTTGTGTAACTAAAAGACAGTTAAATTTTAAAAAGTTTTCAATAACAATCAATTTGGTGTCAAAGCTCTAAGCTGTTCACCCTTTCATTTATTCACAAATGTCAAACTCTTGACTTTGATGAAAGTGACACTTGTTGCTCTATCATCAAGTTTACATTGCCGACACTTTTTTTAACGACATTACCCATATCGGCTTAAAAAAAACAATCACATATTGGAACTGTTCGTTTACTTTTGAGAGTTCTAGTTTTCAAATATTTGTCAAAATATTTCCAATAAAATCGGAGACCAAAACGAACAGATCTAATATATTATTTTATTTGTTATGCTTATGAGAAAAGTATTCTGTTCAGATTTAACGAAACAAAATGTATATACTTTTCAATTATTTATTTCAACAATTATTTATTATTTTCTTACAGCGTTATGCCGAAAGTCTGCAAAGACCTTTACGAACATTTAGAGTGGAATTCAATTTGGGCGGACCAGCTGGCGATGGTCTAACAACCCAGGATGAAGAATCCTTCTACACAACATCATACAGTGCTACAAAGTGAGTTCTAGATTCTAAGATCTCTTCCATAAAGCACACCTAACACAGTTTTTTCTCTATTTTATTTCTTTAAAAATTTTGTTGTACTAACTTTGACACAACTTTAAACACCAAATTGTTTAAAATGAACAAAAAAAATATATAGATTCAGCTCAACGTCCAAAGTCACAACAACACGAAATACAACGTCAACAAATGTTTACGACAGCACAGACCACGTCTATTCAACAACTAGTCATGAGAATAGCCCAACAAAAGCCCTTGGACAAAATCCGATGCAATTTAGTGAAATTCGCAGCCTTAAACGTGTCCAGCGCAACAATGAAAATGTTGGAACTGATTCGAGACAACTTCTCGATATGCCCGGAATTGTCGAACCACATACTGGTCGAATTCTGACAGTCGGCGAAGCAATTCATCTGCGAATCCTAGATGTACGAACTGGAGAAATACTCCTGACAGACGGGAGTCATGTTAGTCTGGAAGAAGCTGTACGAAGAGGCGCTATCGACCGCAATTTGGCTGGCAACCTACTTAAGCCCGGTGCCGTAAAGGACTATAACGGCCGTGATCTGTCACTATTGGAAGTGATACAAAGGGAGATCCTCGAAGCCGAGAATGGCTATGAAAAGGCCGAAAAAAGAATTAAGGTAACTCGAAATGATGCTAGTGTAGATGAGCTTGATGAAAGTCCGAGAAATATTGCCGATGCCATTTCTGCTGGAAGTGTCGATGCCAAAACCGGTCTATACCATTCAAAATCGGGGAAGACGATTAGCATCGCTGAGGCTTACGAAAGGGGCTATCTCATTCGTCACGAATCAGTAACGATAAAGTCAAATGCGCTGTGCCTATCGGACGCCATATCTCACGGCCTAGTCGATACAAGTGGCTGGATATCGGATAGGAATTCCGGTGATAAGTTTAGGCTTGATTCGGCCATTGCTAATCAGTTGATTGATCCAAATGTTCGCGAAATAGTCGACGCAAAGAACGATGCTAAGGTGACGCTTAACGAAGCCTTAAAGCTAGAGATTTTGAATGCCAAAACAGGTCGATATGTCAACCAAGTGACCAAGGAGAAGATAACCTTTGCCGAGGCAAAGAATAGACAGTTGATAGTGAAACCATTCACATTGAAAGATGTCTGTGATTTTAATTTACTTGACAAAGACGGACGCATAACGAGTCCGATGCGTAGGGAAAAGCTTAGCATTATGCAAGCAATGAATGCAGGTGTTCTTGACGAGAACAACCTTAAGTGTGTGACCAAGCAGAAGGGAGAGCTCATCACGTTGTCCGAGGCTATTGCCGATGGTGTGATACTGCCATCGGAGTCAAGATATCGTGACTTCGTGACAAGTGAAGTTATAAACATACCGGAGGCGGTAGAACGTGGCCTTATAAGTTCAGTTGCTCAAAAGTCAATTTTCAATATTGACGGATTTAAGGATCCGTATAGTGGGGATTTTGTTAGTTTTAATGAGGCCTTAAGCAAAGACATATTGCGACGTAAGAACGGTGAGTTTCTCTTAGATTCGGGCAAAGGTAATTTCTGTACACTTGAGATAGGCATTCGGGAGGGTTTAGTTCGACCAGAAGTCTATGAAATGTTCAATCGGGGTGTGGGTGTTCATGATGCTTCAGGTAAGGAGCTGTCAGTTTTAGATTTAGTTTATCACGAGCTTATCGATCCGAAAACGGGTTATTTGTTAGATGCAAAGGCGGGTACTACCTTAGCGCTAGACACTGCTATACAACGTAAATTTATAACACCAGAAGGGGCCTTACTTCTAAGTAGTCTTTTAAATATCACTCTGACCACAGAAACGGTAACCAAGACCATCAAACGCTACGTTACCGTTAGAGCTGGCTCTCAGGAGCCATCACAGCAAATTCCATTGACATTCACTGAAGCCGTTCGACTTGGCTACATTGACGAAGATCGTCAGCTTTTCAAGGATCCCGCGACTGACAAAGTCTATTCGGTGCAACAAGCCTTGATTTATGGTCTGCTTGCGCCTGACAATGACGCCGATATAGTTCCCGAGCAATCGGGTCGAAAGAAATCAAAATCGACGATAACAATTGTAACAAAACAAGTTGTCCCCGAGCCGGATCCAATCAATCTAAAGACCCAAGAGTTGTTCGAGAAGACAATTGATATTCCAGTAGTAGATAATAAAATGTACTCCAGCACCTCGTCGAAGACAGTCGTTTCGGACTTTATCAATGCCGAAAGGCGTGGAATCCAACATCAACATTCCACTGAAAAGGAACTTCTTGAGCTACCCCTGGATGGTTGGCTTCTGTCAGAAGCCATTTCACAGAAACATTTCGATCCGGAAACAGGTCTTTTCCTTATTCCCGGCACAGACAGGCTTGTGAGCTTCCAAGAGTGCATAGAAATGCAAATAATAAACAAAAGCTCGCTCTATGTCATTGATCCGAAGAACGGAAGAAAAATCACGCCAAATCGTGCCTTCGAAAAGAAAGTCCTAGACGCAACCGGAAACTACATAGACGGAAATAAGACCATGAACATGAAAGCTGCGATAGCAGCTGGTAAAATAGTGCTGGAATACGCAATGAGTGTAGACCAATCTAACCAGAGGCTGATTAAGGTAACAAAGAAGAACGGTCAGGCCGAATTGGTCGAAGTATCCTCCCGTCTGGGTGGCACTGCCCCTCAATTTGTCGAATTGAAGACACTAAAACGCGAGGTGCTTAGTCCAGAGCCATTGCAAATTGCCCCAGGTGCCATTTATGACCCCTCGACGCTTCTTGTTATATTCACTCAAAATGGCCAAACCGAAAACATCATAACGGCCATAACTCAGGGACTAGTCGACGAGAACCTTGTGAAGATAGTTGACCCCCAAACACGGGCACCGATTTCTGTGTTCGAAGCAATCGAGCGAAGAATTCTGGATCCAGCAACTGGATCGATTCTCGATTCTTCGGGTCAATTTGTTGATCCAATTTCAGCGGCAAGGCAGGGTCTATTGATCGTTTTGGGTGCACCATTGGTAGCCTCAGAGGGAGCATTGCATACGGTTCGATTTGTCGTTGACCCTCGGACTGGTGAACAAATCCCGGTAGAAGTTGCCTACGAGCGTGGCATAGTTTCTCGCGATCAGTTGTCATTCGACTCGAAAACCTCAACTCCCAGTACTAAGAGTCCACAGAGGGAGCCTTCAACACCGCTTGGCGCCCAACGCCAAGCCAGCAGAGACAAATCCTCCTCTCCGGAGAAGGAGTCGAAAGTCGTGCTCCTGCAAAAAATGCGAAAGAGGATCATCAAGCCTAAAGACGCCTTGCAGAAGGGCCTGATCGATGAAGTGACCTGCGATATTCTTGAGAATAAGACCAACTTTACCAATAGCGATGGTGAGATCGTTACGATTTCAGAAGCTCTGGAATTGGGACTGATCGATGGCAGCCAAGGAAGAATACTTGATCCTCAACGCGGCACAGTAATGAATCTAGAACAAGCAGTTCAGAGTGGAGTCCTCGATCCAGAGGGCACAAATCAGTTGCTAATTCCACTCGCTGCCAGCTTGTCAGTTCCAAAACTTGAAGAACAAGGTCTCATCGATCAAAGTGGTGTTGGAATCGTTCATCCAGAAACAGGAGCTCAATTATCGATGAAGGAGGCAATTATTTGTGAAGTTCTCGATGCTCAATCGAAACTATCAAAACCAAATGATGTCACCGTTGAGAAGGCCATAGAAAAGGGCCTCATCGACGAGGACCGATCCCTGATTCTGACTAAAGACAAACCAATGAATCTCCATGAAGCTTTAGATGTTGATGTTTTCGACCGAAAGGAAAACGACAAATTCATTGAGGACATTCCTCCAGCGGGAATGACATTCCCAGTGGCTGTTAAACGTGGCTTAGTCGATATCAAGAACAAAGAAATCCGTCACCCTACTACCTCTCAGGTGATGCCGATCAAAAAAGCCATTGATGACAATTTCCTCATGTCCATACCTTATCCACCACACGCAGACGCCATTCAGATCGAAGAAGCTATGGAAAGAGGCTTAATCGATTCAGAAAAAGAAACAATGACTCATCCCAAGACCGGCGAAGTTATATCGATCAAGGAGGCCGTTGAAAAGGGCATCCTGATTGTAAAGCCTATTCCTGAATTTGTTGTATCGCATTCAACCGGTCCAATCACTTCCGTGACCGAAACTGTAACATCTGTTCACACAGTTACCACAAAAACCATCGAACTGATGCAGGGTTATGCTTTGATCTCAAACAATGAGGTTCAAAATATCTTGACAGGAGAGATTATGAGTGTCGAGCAGGCCAAGGAGCAAGGTATCCTCAGAGAAGAATCAGAATCAAAGAATGTCTTGGCTACAAAGCAGATCAAGCAGAACTTCTTGGAAGCTGTCAAGCAGGGTTTGGTCGATGTTGCCGAAGGAACCTATTTGGACCCCAATTCTGGAACTAAGATCCCGCTTCAGCAGGCTATCAGCGAAGGAATTTTGGAAGTGGAAGCCTGTCAACCAAGTGAAGAAGTAAGCCAAACTACAGTGGAAGACTTCCAGACGATCTACGATGAGAAATCACAGAAATTCCGTGATCCCAAGGATCCAAGCAGATTGGTTAGTTTGAATGTAGCCATGCAAGAGGGAATAGTTGATCCGAAGGCTCTAGTCTATGACATCCCAACCGGTAAGGTTCAGACTCTAGAAGATGGAATCAAAGCTGGTTACATCGATTCAGAGACTGGCGCAGTTAAACAAGAAGCAGGTCCTTCTATCAGCATTACTAACGCTGCGAAGATGGGACTCTTAGCTGTTGTAGGTGCTCCCGTGTTAGCAGGAATGGCAATAGCCAACACCATCAAGAAAGTTACAGAAAAATCCACAAAGACACAACAGAAAACTGAAGTTACAACTTTCCTGCCAACCTCACCGACAAAGAAAGAAAGTCCTGAAAAGCTCATTCAAACTGGAGCAATCCCGAAAAAAGATACCACAAAACCCTCATCACCAGTAATTGAAAAACCATCTGAACCTCCAAAGAAACCTCAAGTTGCCGAGAGGAGGGAAACAACTCCACCAATTCCGGCTCCTCGAGTTGAAGAGAAAATCGAGAAAATCATCAAAAACGGTTCCGAAGATATCAAAATCTCCAAAGCTGAAACCACGTCGTTCGTAACCGAAAGTTCAGAAACAACCTACGTTACGTCAACAACCGTTCAAAAGTCTCACATGAAAGTAACCAACGAAACTGTTTCAAGAGTTGTCATCGAAGAAAACTCACCAACAACAACAGAGTCGGTAACAATTGAAGATGTCGAAATGCCCTTGACACCTGCTTCAGAAAAGCCTGACAAAACGAAAACTATTAACTTATCAGAAGAATCAGTCTCAATTAGTACGACAAATGTTCCTATTGCATCTGTTCCAGTGTCCGATGTTCCTTCCTCTGATCCACAGAGAGTAACTATTAACATTTCGTCTGTAACACTGCCAAATGAAAAGCCCGATAAAGTTGTGGATTCGCCATTTACGAATGGCGTTACTGAGTTTGTAGAAACTGTTCCTACTTCGTCAACGAGTAGTGTCATAACTACAGTTACATCCGTCCGAACAGAGAAAATGGTATCAGAAACCTCTCAAAGTAGTTCACTGCAAAAGGACAGCCTCCGGGATGAACCCATGGCCAAGCAACCAGTAAAGAAAGAAACAGAACAAAAGGTCGTCACGGTTACGATAAAAGAAGCATCAACACCTGAAATTCCCAAAGAATTTGATTTGAACTCGGAGAAAGAAGTTCCACCACCACTTCCAAAACAAGGTCCTCCAGAGTTGCAAAAGAGCGATGTTCCACCAATTTCTCAAGACGCCTCACCACCGACGACGACATCAAGAGAAGATATACTGCTTGGAAAAGTTCCCGAAAAACCTGTTAGCCATACGAGCATTGAACAATTCTTGATACAAGAAAAGCAAGCTGCTTTAGAAGACCCCAAGACAGCCGTCTTGACCACAACACAACCAAAACAAATTGGTCAAGTGACCCTTGTCACGAAAACTCACATTGTAGACCCAGTACCATCTCCAGTTGAAAAACCAGCCTACGATAGTACTGATGCTGCTTTTATCCATCGAGCAGAACCAATCAAACTTAGCCCTGATTCGAAGGACGTGAGCAAACCCAGCGATGGAAAAATCTTGGAAGCAGTAGGTGACGCAGCAAAGACAGGTTTAATGGCTATGGTAGGTGCCCCTATTTTAGCCGGTATGGTTGTAGCTGACGCCTGTAAGAAAATCGCTGGTAACTTAAGCGATAAGGGCGAACCGAAGACTCCAGTTGAAGTGTCCGAAAAGGTCACTGTAAGTGTTACCGAAATCAAGCAAGACCGCCCTGTGGTGCCCACAACTCTGCCAATTGGTGATGCTATCTCACAGAAAATTATCTCGCCCAGCGAGTGCAGAATCATCGTTGATGGCGAGCAACAGTCACAGAATGTTCAAGAACTGCTCGACGAGGAACAGCTCAGTCCTTTGGATGAAATCAAGGTGCTAGATGAGAACTTGGTGGTGCTTCAGAAGATGAAATATCTGATCGATGTCAACGACGAACTCAGCCCTGAAAAGCTTAGCGAACTGGGCGTGTACGATACTGAACTCGAGTACTTCGTTGATCCGGCAACGGGACAAAAAATCTCTTTCCAAACTCTCGTTTTTGATATGAACGTCTTCAATCCGGAGACAATTTTAGTTAAGAATTTCAGCAAAAACGATTATGAGACCCTCACGGCGGCCCTTGAACGACCTCTTTTAGACAAACACACCGGTCATATGGTAGATCCCAAGACAGGAAAGAAAATTCCCTTCTTTGAGTGCATTGCTCGCGAATGGATAATCCGTGTAGAGCCAAAAGTCGAGAAGATTGAGCCGATCGAAAATGTCATTGACCCTGAAACAGGTATGGTGTTCCTCGACGATGGTCGACAATGTTCCATTGCCGAAGCCATTAACAACGGCAGAATTGATATACAGTCGATATCGGTACGTGATCCGGTTAGCGGTGAAGTAATTCCTTTGCGTATGGCAATTGAGTTGGGAGTTGTCGATTTGAAGACCGGCACAGTTATAGACATACAAACACTTCAAGAAATTTCCATGGAGGAGGCATTCAAACGTGGTTTCTTGGTGCCCGGATCGAGGAGGCCCATTTCGCTCGAAGCAGCAGTTCGTAAGGGTCTGTACGACCCCAAATCTGGTAAACTCTATGACAGTGAGTCACAAAATCAAGTAGATGTCCAGAAATCCATTGAAATTGGTTTGGTTGATCCGAAGATTTCTCTGATTGTTGACACGTTTAACAATAAGACCTTCTCACTGGACAATGCAATTGAAGATCAGTTGGTGATCAAGGAGACTGGACAAATAAAAGACACCAAGTCGAATGAACTTGTTTCGTTTGACGTTGGTATCGAGAAGAATTTAGTCCAAACCGACGAAGTAACATGGAGTCTTATCGACGTCCTGCAGCGGGAATACTATTCTCCGAAGACCGGAAAAGTTCTAAATCCTGCCACAGCCGAAGAAATGACCCTTCAGAAGGCTGTCGAAAAGAAGTTCGTTGAACTCGAATCGTGCCTCATTAAAGACACTGACAAGGACATTCTTGTGTCTGCAACTATTGCAGCCAAAGAAGGTCTTCTTGATACATTTAAGGGCAAGATCACAAAGCCCGATATGACCCTTGATCAGGCCTTTGTCAAAGGCTATCTGATAAGCACTGAGAAGCCTTTGTCACTGGTTGACACTTTGTTGAGGGGTCTTTACGATCCACAAACAGGTCTCTTCCAAATCGAAGAGAAGCCCTTGAATCTTGAAGAAACGATAGCTGCTAAATTAATCAATCCTAACGAATTGGTCATTCTCGATCCGAAAACCAACTCAATTATCTCCACAGCTGATGCAATTCAAATCAAGCTAGTTGATCCAATTGGTGGAATGATTGTCGATCCATTTTCTGGAACAAAGCAAACTTTGCTTGAAGCTCTTGATAATAGAATTCTCATCCCACAAAAGCGCAAGCGCAGTCTTCCCGATGCTGTGTATCGAGGACTTTACGATCCCAAGTCCGGACAATTTAGCAATACGATAACTCGCGAGAAACTCTCTACTGAAGGTGCTATTCGTAGGGGAATACTTGACCCAGAGTCGACTGTTGTAAGTGTAAGTGGTAGTGTTGTGCCTTTTGGCAAAGCCGTCGAGTCAGGTACTGTAGATGGCAAGCGGGGCCAAGTTTTTGATGCTCAGGGTAATCTAGTTGATTTCAAGGAAGCCTTTGATCGGGGACTTTTGATTGAGGTGAAGAAACCATTGAGGCTTTTCGAAGCAGTCGTGAAGAATGTCTATGATGAATCGGACGGAAAGTTTGTAGATCCAAAAACAGGTGATAAGCTTTGCTTTGCTGAGGTACTCGAGGAGAAGTTCATTGATAACGAAAGTGTACAGATTCGCGATTCAAAGACGGGCGCCTACAAGCCTCTAGATCTTGCTCAGGCCACTGTATCGGGAGTGATAGACGGTAAAACAGGTAGACTTACTTATAATAGCCAAAAGATTACTTTGAAACACGCGTTCAGTGTGGGAATTCTGACTGACAGCCAAGCCCCCATTAGCGTCCAAAGGGCCATTCATCAGGGTCTATTTGACGATAGAACAGGCAAGCTCCTTGAACCCAAGACCGAGCGTAGGATAACTTTGCTAGAAGCAATGAGGAAGTTCATTGTCAACCCTCAATTGCCGTGTTATTTCGATGAACAGAACGAACAGATGCTGACCTTGTCCGAGACATGTCGAGCAGGACTCGTCGACAGGCGTGAAGGAGTCTTCCGCGAACCGGGAAGCAATGTATTTGTGTCTCTGGGTGAGGCCATGAGCTTAGGTTTGTTAGTTGACATTGAGAGTGCCGGTTTCGGTCTTTATGAATTGCTTGCAATGGGTTTCTATAGTGTTCAGTCAAGGCAGGTCATTCATCCAGTGACAGGTAGACAGTTAAGCCTGCGGGAAGCTTGTGTAGAAGATATTGTTAGTTTGTCGTCGAGTTTGGTCAAACATCCGGGCTCAGGGAAATACGTTCGACTTAACAACGCCATCACGGAACAATTGATCGATGATTTAGACGGAAGTTATATTCTGCCAGACAAGAAAATCGACCTTCAGGAAGCCAGGGCTCTGGGTTTGATAGTGACAAACAGAAAACTGCTTAGCCTTGAGCTGGCAATTCGAATGAAATTATTCAAGCAAGAAACCGGGCGTTTTACCGATCCAACCAGTGGCGAATACTTCGACTTGGTCGGAGCCATTCAAAACGGTCTTATCGACCCCTCGACAACTGTTTTCAAGAACCTTGTAACAGGCGCAGACGTGCCCTTGAATATTGCCATTGAAAATGGTGACATTGACATCACGAAAGGACGCGTCCTTGATCCAAAATCAAAGACATCTTACAACTTTGACGTAGCGTTTACACGAGGACTTTTACTGACCGTCAACAAACCCATTACAGAACGAGCAGTAGTCAAGCGTCACGACAGCATAGAAATGTTAGGACACTCCCCAGTAAGTGTAGTGATAACGAAACCACGTGAAATGACTCTTGACGAAGCAATGCGGTATGGCATTATCGACTCTGAAACGGCAGTTATCCGCGATTATCAAACATTTAAATTTATCCCTCTGAAAGTTGCAATCGAAAATGGAACAGTTGATGTGTTCAAGAAGACGTTAGTCGATCCGAAGGCATTATTCTTTGTATTCGATCAATCATTAACTGTATATCAACTAGAACCAATATCATTTGACCAAGCTGTCGATAATAAAAGTCTTGATTTATCTACCGGAATGCTGACCTATACTCCACCACCACCTACGCACAATGCCGATGGAGAATCGTTGAGTTCGGCAGAAGAAATTTCGGTGTTGACACTAAGAGATGCCTCGAGCAGGGGAATTATTGATCCCGATTCGGCGCTTGTTAAGGACATAGCTAAGGGCAAGTTAGTTCGCTTGCCGGAAGCCTTCCGCAAAGGTCTCATGGATGCCAATAAGGCTAGTGTCTTAGATACCAAGACCTCCAAACTGTGTCCTCTGCAACAGGCCTACGACAATGGCCTGATTGTAACGCCCAAACGTGCATTTGGACTAATCGAAGCTATCAACTTTAACTTGTACAACCCAACAACTGGCTGTATCGTCGATCCCTTCCAATCCAATCCTGACATTATAAACAGAAAGAAACAAACAATAGCCGAGGCCATAACCATGGGACTTATCGATCCTACCTCCACAGTTGTACGTGATCCAAGCACAAGTGAGATCGTTCCGCTGATCGCAAGTATAAGCAGCGGCCTCATTGATCCCGTTGCTGGCCGCCTTATCGATCGTAATGATCCCAAAAATACCTACGACCTCGTTAAAGCCAATGAAAAAGGCTATCTTCTGCCAGCTGAACAAAGGGTAAGTCACTACTGCTGCCGCTTCACAATGTCACACATCTTCCTCATTTTCTTGAGTTACTCTATTTTTTTTTATTGTTTCTCATACAACAACAACAAGAAAACACAAAACAATTTGTTTACATTTCTCTTTTATTATAAACATAAAAAAATTATAATAATACATAAATTGTTTTCGATGAATGAAATTTTTGGCGAAAATTTGGCCTGAGTTGTTTTATACACAAAAAGAAATCAAATCAAAAAATTAACAATTAAAGAAGCATGTTTCGTGTTGTTTTCTTATTTTTAAGGAATTATACTTTTTCGATTAACTTTCTTTTGCTATTTGAAAACTTTTTTCGAAATTATTGTGTTTGCATTTTTTTTTAAATTCGGAATATTAATTGTTTTTTTTTCTTTTCAATTACTTCTTCAATAACAGAAATGTGAAGCTAAGAATATGTACAGGGTGGTTCATTGGTGTTAAGGGCATTTTAATGGAGGATTTTTGTATCGTAAACCGAGTTCGATTAATGCATGTCTCTAAATTTTGACTGTAATTAGATACTCTTTCAAATCATTTTTTTACAAGGCGTATTTCTTATCCTTTAATGTTTCAAAAGTATTTTTAAGACATGAAGCTAGGTCTTATTAGGGTTTAAGAATAAACATTAGTAGAAAGATAGTTTAGTTTAGGTCCAAGATGTAAACAAAATTAACTTGGTTGATAACTAGAGATGACGGTTCAAACAGGGTTAAGAAGGTATGTGAATGGCCACTACTTGTTGTAGTTTCAACCTAAACTCCCAGGGAATCGATGGTCTTGTAAAACTTCAGCTATGAAAACACAAACTATAACGCTAGTTAAATCCCAAAATACAAATTAAACGTATTTCAGAGAATTGACGGGTGTGTTCATAAACGCAGAAAATCTGCACAAGTGCAATCGCATTTCTTTTCTGACGCATTTGTGAACGCACTCGCATTCGCAATGCAGAATGTCTGCAGTAAACAAAAATGTCTGACTTAATCCGATTTGTATGTAAACCGAGTTCATAAACGTCAGAGAAAAATTACTGCCAATCAAATTTTGTTGAACTTCATTTTTTCTTTCATCATCCCTTTAAACAATAATGTAACAGCCTGACGTTTATGAATGGTAGGTACTGCAGTTCGACTAGGTTAGTTCGATCGAAAATCTGTTCTGCAGTTCTTAGTTAGGCTGACGTTTATGAATACACCCGACTTAATGAAAATAAAAAGATTTAAGACAGGCAGACAACTTGAACCCTGGTAGTCCATTAAAGATATGTTGAAATTTAAAACTCATATAAACCATTTGTACAAGATTAATTTGATCTGTGGGTCAAAAACTAAATTCACCGATCTTAGCATAATTATTGATATTGAAACTGACCTCAGGCCCCTTTTTAGAAGTAAATACTTCTCGCTTTAAAACTAACTTGCTGTTCATATTTGGCCTTGTAGGTTCTCTATATTTCGTTTTAAGTTACTTTTTTTTTACTGTTATTACAGAAGCTTTTTAAAGCCTTTTTATTAAGTTGAGTACTAAAATCAGTTTTGTAACTTTTTAGCTAAAAAATTTTAAATTTTCCAATAATGAAATCGTTTTCAGTGAATATCTAATTTTTGAGTTTATGATACTAAAAAAAATACTTTCACTGAAAGCGTTCTATTTTCTTTATATTCCCCATTTGTCAGTTTACCTTAAAATGCTCAACTTTAACCGCAAATACTTAATTAGTGTCATAAAGAGCAACTAACTTCAAACTTCGTGCAAAAACAACCAACATCTTAATTTTCAACTTAAAACACTTCTGTGGCAAGCTACAAGTCTTTCTCGACTTATTTATGTATATTTTGTTTTGTAAAGACATTTTACTCATTCCTTTTTTTTCAATTTGACAAGGAATCCTTTTACATAAACCATCAAAGGGAATTGTTCAGTAAATAAATAAATCGCAGAGTAATTAAGTTCAGCTTTCAGTTGAATGAAAAATTATGATTGCCTGTCGTCTTGACATATGTAAGTGGAATTGACTTCATGCATTTATGCAAATTTTTCTTGAATAACTTTACAGTCAACTTTCCAGTAAAGTTGACTTAATTTGAATATATATAACGAATATTCGTCGATTTTGACATTTCTTTCAAATAAGAGTTTTTAATTCGTCGCGAATGAAGTTTGACAAGAAGCCACAGCCCAACACCATTCACCACCGAAACCAAAACAAGAATGATTGTTGTTAGGGTGCGAGTGTGGATAATGTGGAACGCGAATAAAGTTTGACAGTTCGTATCAACTACAATTTTTTTTCGTGACAAATAAATTTGTTTTCTTCAATTTATTAATATATGATATTGAAAAGTAAAAGTATTCATCATAAATCAAATAGAACCTATGTATATTGCTATCGTTTTGCTAAGAATTTGTGTGGAAGTATATAACCTCACATTTTGTAATTCATTCGTCGTTCGTTGGTCGCGCTCATGTGAATGCTACTTTACTTTTAAGTCCCTTGATCCTTAGGTGTCGTCTCAACGTGCCCAATGATAGCTATTACTGGCTTCTTAATTACTTGCACATAACTTTTCGTTTGCTAGCAAACGTCAAATTTGTTAGAACTGTCATAGTAGTTGTTGACACTTGTCAGTCAGTGTAATCGATGTGAATTGACAGTCCATCTTTTTAGGGTGCGTTCATAAATAGTTAACATAATTTCAAAGCAAAAAGTAATTAACGAATTTTAGTGAAATCATATATGGCCTCAAATGACTTCTGTAGGAGCTGCATGGATAAAGAAGAAGAGGAAACAATCTCTCATCTCTTATGCACTTGCCCTGCTCTTTCACTCTGACGCAAACTTCATCTGGGGGACTACTCTTTTGATAATCTTAGCGAACTAGCTAAAAAGGATATTAAATATCTTCTTCGCTTTATAAAAAGCTCAAAATGGTTCTACTAATAATAAATAAATAAATTGGGTGGCGCGACAGTCCGTTGAGAACCAAGGCCTAGTGACTTACAACTCTCAACCATTCCTGTGTGCTAGTAATGTTGTCAGAAATGGAGGAAATGGAGGGGACCTACAGTTTATATGCCGACTCCGAACGGCTAATTTTGAGAAAGCACTTTTTCATGACAATAGTTACTCTTGGAGAATTTGTCAATTCCTCGCAAGAGGCAGTACCCGTGAAAAGACTTTAGATGGCATAGGCAGGGATCGAACCCAAGACCTCTAGCATGACAGTCCAACGCACTAACCATCATGCCACGGGTACCACTAGTTAGGTTCTACTAGTTAGAAGTAATTCTCTAGATTCATGGGGTATCACAATGGGCCTTTCTCTTGGCCTAAGTGTGTGGATTCTAAATCCGCAGCCACGTTAACCTAACCTAGTGAAATCATCGCATATAAAAATGTCACTTTTGAAAGAAAAACAATTTTTGAGAGGCTAGTTCTCTATGTTTGTTATCCATATTTTTCTTATATTTCAATTCTACTGTAGAACATGTTTAAATTTATGCGGTTTTCATGGGTAAAAATATATTTCCGTCAAAAATGTATTGTTTTTATGACGCATGGAACACGTTTTACTGTCATTGTAATAATGTGACTTCGTGAACATGTTAATGAGGAGCTGCCAAATTTCCGGCCTTAACATTTATAAAATCCTTAACCAACATGACAAAGAATCTGGAACTCGATTTTTGTTTTCCTATTAAAATAGAACCCTCATCAAATCAAAAAATCTTCTTTCGAAAATACAGATCAGCAGATTTGATCTTAAATCAATTTATTTTGTGCCATGGAATCCAAAAAAGGAAAATTCGTACATTGACGGATATAGATCAAAAATAAATTGATTTATGTTATCTATGGAAACCCCTAGTAGAAAACTTAGCTTTTCGATACTGTACCGTAAATTTACTGCGAAGATACCACTATGCTTTTTAGGCGAATACAAAATCCAAAATAGAAAAAAAAACGCTCAAATATCGATGAACCACCTTGCTTATACGTATTCCATGAAACTTTCCTCCCAATTTTAACTAACTTTCTTTATTTCCCGGGTAAATAAAAATCGACGTGACATTGTGTGACCCATTTAACCACAAAACGACTTCCAAACCAACGTCTCATCATTTGCATTTTTGTGAAGGCAAAATTAAATTGTCTTTCATGCGCTGCTCATATCGATAAAGCCGTTCGCGATATTTCATAATATGGGGTTTTTATATTTATATGTCGTGCGTTTTCATCACTAATGGCTTCGGCATTTATGCAAAAAGAATCAGAATGGCTTTCTTCAAATCTCATTTTATCATACCTTTAAAATAAAACAATTATCATCTCCTTCCTCATTTTTCCCCTCCTTCACCCCCCTCATTGCTCATTAAATTCATTTTATCATCATATTTTTTAAGTTTAGTTTTGATATGAACAGAAACAAAAATTAAGTCGCATGCGATCATATTCCTCCTCCTATCTTATGATCATCATCAAGGAAATGGCGCCATGCGTAATGTGTGTGATTTTTAAATAAATTTATTTGTATGTTAATTTTTTATTAGTAATTTTTATTTTTGGTTTTAATTTTAAAATGAAATATTTTTAAAAGTTAATTTCAAAAAAAAATAAAAATTATTAAAAAAAAATTACAAGATACATTTCAATGGAAAAGGTAAATGTGCGAATTTATTTTATTTTCTTTCTATTATTAAATAAAACAAAACTTTATTTTTACTTTTTTCTCTCCTATATTTTATATATTTTCTCCTTTTGTTATGCAATTTTATTTTATGTTTTATATTTTCCAGCTATAATTTTTATTTTTGATCTTGTTTTCAGGTTTTTATTTTTTTTCTTCTAAAAGAATGTTGCATGTATTTAAGTTGTTTCTTGGTTTTAAATAATTATTAAAAAAAAAAACAAAAACTTGCAAATGGGGCTTTGGTGCTTTTATTATTATTTTTGTAACTGCTTTTTGCTGCTTGCATGTTTTTAGTAAAATTTTAGTTAACCTTTAGTTTATTTACGCATGTTTTTTTTTATTTTATATTTTGTGTTTTTAAACTAAAAAAAAAGTTATTTTTATTTTTGAAAAAAAATACATCAAAACAGAATTCATCCAAATATGTTACTCGGAATATTATTTTTCTGTACATTATATACATTTAGTTCCTCTGACCCCTTTTCTACTCCCTCAAAAAAGAAGTATAACCCCCAGCTCCTTTTGTATTTCATATTTTTATTTATTGAGATTATCATGAAAATAATTAACATTTTTCTTTATTTTGTTTTACTTTTAATGAAAAACTTTAGCAAGCTGTATTTGAAAAATTCAATTTGTGCGAAGAAAACGTCAATGAGCTTCTTAAATGGGTTGCTTCAGTGGAAACGAAAATTGCCAATGTCGGAGGACCTAAGGAGAAAATCGATGAACTACGTAATCAAATTAACTCTCTGAAAGTAAGTTTCTCATAGAATTAAGTTTCGTGAAATTTTGTATTTGAATTGCTTAATTTGTTGTTGTCTTTTTATGTGAATATAGTTTGGTTCATATTCGTATCGAAACGAACACATAAAATCTTGATTCAAAACACGCAATATTTAACTTCCTCTGGAAAATGGTTTATTTTTTTATTGATTTGCGACGGGCCTTGAACTAAATAGGAACACCAATACAATACAATACAACAATAGATATACCATCTTTTTGTCAAATATGAAAGCTGAAAAGGTAATATAGGACATTATGTTTTTACCAAACAAAAATGCTGTCTTTTGTTAGCTGAAACAATTATGAAAAAGTTACTGTTCCAGTTAAATGTATGAACACAAAAATATCCTATTATGTGTGGTATTTGTTGACTCCATTGTTTTCGGAAAATAATCTATACAAATATTATAAATGGAAAAGTCATTTTGCTTGTTTGTTTGTTTGTCCTTCCTTCAGAGTGCAATGGAGCAATATTATGACATGATTTTTTGTTTGTAGGTAGTTACAAGCCTTAAGAGTGTTTTAAGCTTCTTTTTACAGCGATAAAATATCCCATTCACAGCGCATTCGAACAGATTCCCCGGTTACACTTATGTGATTTTTGATATAATCTTTTTTTAAACTAATTAATAGCATATTTTTGGGTGCTTTAGCTTTTGGACCTATCGTCGTTGACTATCATTAGGTGTTTTCTATATCGACACACACGGCACACAAACGGAATATTTTTGGAATTTGGTACAGAATAATTCTAAACTTATTGCAAATGTTATCCTGATTTACAAAAGAACATAAATAAGATAAAAAAAAGTTCAAACAAGCCAGGAAGGTCTGCAACGCCCATATTTGATGGACCATATTTGTACATGACCAAAAATTACGGCAAAAAATACTGCAATGTCCCAAAAGCAGTAAGAATTTTTGGTCATTTGTAAAAAAACATGAGGAATTCTTCCTCTTCATCGGTCCCTACGCTCGTTGTCAATGACACTCTTTTTGTTAGCTCTTTAGAGAAACCTAATCTCTTTGCCAACTCTGCGTTGCCAGTGAGGGTTATTACTCCGCCTGTACTCGATGGGACCAATCTTTTTTCACACTTGTACTGTGGCAAGAGTCCTTAGAGATCACATAAAGCACATAGAGCACATAAATCCGCTGGTCCGGATGGTAGCACCGCTATTCTTCTGAAGGAATGTTCTTCAAAGCTTTTTCATCTGTCCTACTCCTCAGGTCTCGTTCCGAGAGGATGGAAAACTGCATTTTTGTCAAGCCCATCCCCAAAAAAGGCGAATCTTTCTCACCCTCTGATTACCGACCGATTGCACTTACGTCCCTTCTTACCAAGGTCTTGGAAACGCTGATTTATTATCAGCTCAAGAAATATCTTGAAGATCGGAAGCTTCTTAATGACCGTCCGTACGGCTTTCAAAGCACATCACCGAACAGTGGATCATCGCTTTGGAGAAAGTAATATTATTGCACTTAATATTTCAAAAGCGTTTGATAGGGTTTGGCATCAAGCTCTCTTATCAAAAACGCGCCTTTCGGTTTTCACGAATCCCTGCTTCATTGGATTAGTAATTACCTTTCGAATCGTTCAATACAAGTTGTATTGGATAGATTCAAGTCTGAAAACCACAAAATAAATGCTGGTGTGCCTCAGGGCTCCGTTTTATCTCCAACACTCTTTCTCATTTTTATTAATGATCTTCTGTCGGCAACATCTAATCCAAAATATTGTTTCGCTGACGATAGTACTCTTAGCTTTTCACATTTGTTTTCAGACTCACATCCCTCTTATTCGGATGTGGAACTGCAACGACAAAATATGAAAAGTTCATTGAATTCTGATCTAAACAGCTGTCTTGTATGGTTAAAGCTAGATATACCCCCCTTGCAATTAATTATAGATGCCACTTTCATCGAGTAGACTGAACACTCGATATTCTCGGTATGTGTGTCACCAACCATCTCTTGTGGAACGATCACATACACGATGTCGCCAAAAATTCCGCAAGGTGTTTGGGTTTCCTTAGGCAATGCAAGAAATATTTTACCCCTCCTGATCTGGCTGTTATCTTCAACATTTATATACGTTCAAAGCTTGAGTATAACTCCCATCTCTGGGCTGGTGCTCCTGCAACTTACTTAAGCCTCTTGGATAATATTGAACGTAGAGCATTTAAATCGATAGATGATAATATCATCATAAGTTCATTTACTTCGCTTTAACATCGTCATAAGGCCTCTTGTCTGACCCTTTTTTACCGTTATTTTAACGGCTTATGCTCTAGTGAAATAGCCAGTTGCATTCCTCCCTATATACTCGCGCTTCTAGGAATGCTCATCAGTATACCCACAGCCCAACTTCGGCCGTGCTGTCAAATACAGAGATTCATTCTTTAGCCGTACTACGCGAATGTGGAATGCCTTATCACACTCTGTCTTTCCTAGTCATTGTTCAGGAATTCTAAACCAATGTTCACCGACATCTCCTTTTTAAAAATGTATTTGTCAAATAGGGATAAAAGCTTCAAGAAACGATGTTGTTCTGATAATAAATTCAAACATATTGGACGAAGTAGGATGAGATTTGAACGAGTCTTTAGCAAAAGACACAGTAATGGACTCAGAATAGAGCAATTCATGTTGGAAAGTGTTATTATTCCTAGAATCCCAATAGTTCCTATACATTTACCATTCCAATTCAAAAGGCTTTAATTTACTAAAGTTTAGTATCGCTATGACAATTCATAAGACGCGAATTCAAGCACCCAAAGTAGCAGGGGTTAACCTAGAAAAGCCGTGCTTCATCACTTTAACAGTATTTAATACTTAACTTTAAAATAGACAGCATTACTTATGGGTGGTCTTTGTTTGTTTTGATTGTGGAAGCTTACCAACTAACTTATATATATATATATACTTGCCCTGGAATGTCTATGTGATTAATTTTATTTTTATTTAACACGTGAAGAAAGACGCTGGCTAACAGTTAGTTAAAAATATTACAGACAACTCGTAGCCAAGCACCATCAAATTTCAGCTTGAAATCTTCTTAGCAGCAATGAATTATCACAAAAAATGTTCTTTATAAACGCCGCTTTGACGAGCTACACAAATCATTAAAGATTTCATCGAAAGTTCTGTCTGTGAATTAAAAAAAAATTAACAATGCTTTTAAATTTTTAGCCATGGCAATTCAAATATTGATTTCTCATCCTTCAACATTTTTCATTTCAATATATTAATCTTTTTTTTAATTTCTACTTTCGCAGCAAATCAAAGACGAAATTGAAGGTCAAGCAAGGCCAGTATCATCATGTCTTGAGCAAATTCGTCAAATTGTACTCACCGGTGGTGATGTACTCTCAGCTCCTGAAGTTACAACATTGGAGAATTCTGGCCGAGAACTTAGGTTTCGAGTTGATCGCGCCAGCGATCGTACACAACGTTTGTTGAAACGCTTGGAATCCGGCCGCGATGAATTGCACAAACTCCGCACCGAATTAGATGTCTTTTCCGGTTGGTTACAAACAGCTAGAAGAACACTCGAAGACAAAGAACGATCACTGTCTGATTTGGCACGATTATCAAGTCAATCGGATTCTATTCGAGAGTTTGTGAGCGATGTAATTGGTCATCAAGCCGATTTGAGATTCATCACCATGGCTGCTCAGAAGTTCGTTGATGAGAGCAAGGAGTTCTTGGTTGTATTGAATGATTTCCGTACAACATTGCCAGAAAGATTGCCCCATGTAATTCCACTATCGACTGCCGAGAGCCCGATACGTGAAGAAGTATCATTTGTGTCGGCTCAATACAAGGATCTTATGCATCGCGTGAACGCCCTGTCAGATCGCCTTTCCGGTTTAGGTGGACGTCAACGAGAATACCAAGATGCTTTGGAGAAGGTTAACGAATGGTTGCGTAGTGTCCAACCACGTGCCTCACAGATTCTCAATGATCCAGTTGGTGCCGATCCGCAGACAGTACAGGAGCAGATGAACGAAGCCAAGGCTTTGCACAATGAATTTATGTCACAAGGAAGATTAGTAGAGAACGCCCAACAATCTTTGTCATCGTTGTTGCGATCACTTGGCAGTCAATTAAGTCCAACTGAAGTTAACGCTTTAGAGATGCCAGTTGAAGAAGTCGTAGATAAGTACAACCAACTTCTGCAAGCTCTGGGTGATCATTGCAAACTTCTAGATACTGCCTTAGTCCAATCACAAGGTGTTCAAGATGCTTTGGACAGTCTAGTTGGATGGGTCAATCAAGCTGAGGACAAATTCAAAGTGCAATTCCGTCCTGCGTCTCTTATCAAAGAACGTCTGCAAGAACAAGTTCGTGAACACAGGTCGCTTCTTTCTGATCTTCAATCGCATCAAAGCAGCATTGACAGTGTAGCGTCATCTGCCCATCATCTGATGAACACTGCATCGAATGCCCGAATTGCCAAGAAGGTTGAAATGAAACTCAACGATGTAACAGTTAAATTTGAGAAATTACTCGATAAGGCCTTCAAGCGAGGAGAGTTCCTTGATGATACTTTGCAGCAGCTGAACAAGTTCAGTGATGAAACCACAAACGTCGAGCAAGAAGTGGTTACTTTGCAGGAGTCTCTTGAAAGCAGAGAATTAAGTCAGCTGGGAACTGAAGACCTAGCTCGCAGGATGATTGAACTTTCACGCAGGAAGGATAAGATCAGTCCTCTCTTTGACAACTGTGTACGCGATGGCAAAGAACTTGTTAGTTTGCGTGACGTTACTGATACCGGAGTAGTCAGAGACCGTGTCAAGGCTCTTGAATCACAATGGCGTAACTTAGATATCACCCTGGAAGAAAAAGCCAAGCTTTCCAAACAAAAGGCCGAACAGCAAATTGCATATGAAAGCCTCAAAGACCAAGTTCTATCATGGTTGGCAAGTATTGAAGCCAGGACCAACTCATTGGCCCCAGTTGCTGTTGATCTCGATATCATTCGCCAACAAGTCGAGGAACTGAAACCAATTGTCAAGGACTACAAAGACTATGCATCGACCATCGATAAAGTCAACGATTTGGGTGCCCAATACGATGCACTCATTCGTCCAGAAAGCCCCGGACGTAAACGTTCCGCTTACAGTCCTATCAAACGAGTTAGTCCCCTTCGTCGAATGTCAGGAGATGCCAGGAGTCCAAGTCCAACAAAGGGAGGTGTTCTGTCGCCACTATCACCTGGATCCAGTGGATTTGGTAGCCGCAGATCTTCTCAGGATGGATTCCAGCTTTCCGAATTGTCACCCATTCAGCAACAACTCAGCGAAATCAATAATCGTTACAGTCTTATTGGGGTTCGTTTGAACGACCGTCAAAATGAACTGGACAGCTTGACCGACGAAATCAGGAAGCACAATGAGAGTCTAAAGAATCTATCATCATTCTTGGACAGAATTCAACGACAAGTGCCTAAGGATTCTATTGCAAACAAAGAGGAAGCCGAGAGAAGCACAAAACAAGCACGAAAGATTCTCGAGGATATGTACGAAAAACAGAGCCTTTTGGATTCAACCAAAGCTCAAATCAAGGATCTTTTGCGTCGCAAGCCTGACGTTCCTGGAGCCGAGCAATTGCGTCAAGAACACGACAATATTGTCGAGAAATGGAGGAACATCAATGACCTCTGTAAGAGTCGCATCAACTTCTCCGAACAGTTGCGTGACTTCTTGGATACACATGACAGTTTGAAGAATTGGCTTAACAGCAAGGAACGTATGTTGACAGTTCTTGGGCCAATTTCATCCGATCCAAGAATGGTCCAAAGCCAAGTTCAACAAGTTCAGGTACTGCGCGAAGAATTCCGTTCCCAACAGCCACAACTCAATCATCTGCAAGAAATTGGACATGAGGTCCTCGATCACCTCAAGGAATCGTCGCCTGAAGGACAATCCGTTTCGAAGAAACTCCATGAGGTTCAGAGTAAATGGGATGACCTGGTCGGACGATTGGATGAACGTGCAAACAGCCTCGGAGGCGCTGCAGACAGCAGCAAGGAGTTCGATGCTGCTATTGGTCGTTTGCGTGACGCATTGATCAATATCAGTGATAACTTGGATGCCCTGCCTCTTGACGGAGACTCACAGGAGAATCTACGTAAAATTGAAAATCTGGAAAGACAACTTGAAGGCCAAAGACCACTTCTGGCCGATGCCGAACAGTCAGCTGCAGCATTGTGCAATATCTTGGGAGATCCAGCTTCTCGAGCGGATGTCAACGGACGTGTGGCTGCTTTAGAGAAACAATATCAAGCACTGCAAAAGAAATTGGACACCAAAAAGGCCGAGACTGAATCGTCACTCAGAGACGGACGTCAATTTGCTGAAAGCTGCTCGAAAACACTCGGCTGGTTGTCAGGCGAGTTGGCCAATCTTACAGATAGGCTTCTGGTCTCGGCTCACAAGCCCACATTGCAACACCAAATTGACACCCATGAGCCAATCTACCGTGAGGTTATGGCTCGTGAGCACGAAGTTATCATGCTTATCAACAAGGGTAAGGATCTAAGCAGCCGCCCTGGAGCAACACAAGACCGTGGTGTGCAACGTGATCTGGAACGCATTCAACAGCAATGGGACAAGTTGCGCCGTGACGCTGTTGATCGTCACACCCGCCTCCAAACTTGCATGGAGCACTGCAAGAAGTATTCGCAGAGTTCAGAAACCTTCCTTTCTTGGTTGCGTGGGGCTGAAGACAAACTAGCTGATCTGAGACCTGGAGTCCTTAATAAGGCGCAATTGGAGCTCAGGCTTCGTGAGCTGCAGGCATTCCGAAGTGAGGTCTGGAAGAAAACTGGAGAATATGAAAACACCAAGGGCTTGGGAGATACCTTCCTTGCCAGTTGCGATGTTGACAAAGACCCAATCAAGGCCGAGTTGCAAGACATGAAAGAACGATGGGAGAAACTAAACAACGATCTGCTTTCACGAGCCCAAGAAATCGAGACATGTTCTCGCCGTCTGGGAGATTTCAATGACGAGCTAAGGAATCTTGACCACTCCGTTGGTCGCTGCGAAGACCGTTTGGCTGCCCATGATGCACTTGGAGGTGCCGCCAAAGATGCCAAACTTCTCGATCGTGTTAAGGCCATCAAAGAAGAAGTCAGCAACCTTAAGAAGCCTTTACAATCACTGCGTGCCTTGGCTAAGGATATTTCATCTGAAGCCCGTGCCGCTGGTGGTGATGCTGATCACTTGGTAGATGAAGTCGATGGCGTCGACGATAGAATCTCTGAGCTTTTGTCGCGTTTGAACGATCGTTGCGGAGAGCTCCAGTCGGCCGCTACAGCAGTTTCCCAATTTAATGAACAAGTCAAGAATTTGGGTATCGATCTTACCGAGCTTGAGAATGTGGTTGAGAACCTCTCGCCACCCGCACGGGAAATCAAGGTGGTTCAAGCCCAAATCGATGAAGTCTCTGGACTTCAAGATAAACTCGACCGAATGGCAGATCAGTTGGGAGCTGTTGAACGCTCCAGTGAGGTGTTGGTCGATTCAGGATTTTCCCCTGATACAGTTCAGACAAGAGAACAAGTGGCTTCTTTGAAGAAGACTCTGGCTCGCTTGGAGAATCGTACTCGTGATCACGAAGACACGCTACAAGTTGCCCTCAAGGATCTGACAAAGTTCTACGATATTCAGTCGGGTGTTTTGGATGACATCAAGGACCTCAGTGACGAATTGAAGAGAATGAAGCCAGTCAGTTCAGAATTGGAGCAAATCAGAATCCAGCAAGAAGACTTCAGACGATTCCGGGATCGCACCGTGGAGCCATTGAGTCACAATGTGGATGAAGTCAATCAGTGTGGCAGGGATCTGGTTAGATCTGCCTCGAGTGGTGTTTCCACAAATGCCATTGAGAAAGACCTGGAAAAATTGAACGATCGTTGGAATGATTTGAAGGAACGCTTGAACGAACGAGACCGCCGCTTGGATGTGGCTCTCTTACAATCTGGCAAATTCCAAGAAGCTCTTGATGGACTTTCCAAATGGTTGGGTGATACCGAAGAAATGGTCGCTAATCAGAAACCACCAAGTGCCGATTATAAGGTAGTGAAAGCTCAGCTACAGGAACAGAAATTCCTTAAGAAAATGCTCTTGGATCGTCAAAATTCCATGTCGTCCCTATTCAATCTAGGACAAGAAGTTGCAGGCAATTGCGATTCATCAGAGAAGGCAGGAATTGAACGCCAATTGAAGGAACTCATGAACCGTTTCGATGCCTTGACCGATTCTGCTCAGCAACGTGAAGAAGACTTGGAACAAGCAATGGAAGTTGCAAAACATTTCCATGACAAATTCACACCACTCAACCAGTGGCTGGATAATTCAGAGAGGGCAATTAAGAACATGGAGCTCGTTCCTACGGATGAGGAGAAAATTCAGCAAAGAATTCGTGAGCACGCCCATTTGCACGATGAAATCATTGCGAAGAAACCAGACTTCTCCGAACTGGCTGACGTTGCCGGTCAACTTATGCACTTGGTCAGTGATGAAGAAGCCGTTGGATTGGGTGAGAAGGTTCGCGTCATCACTGAAAGGTACACAACTTTGGTAGATGCCAGCGATAATGTTGGTCAGTTGTTGGCCGAGTCGAGACAAGGCTTAAGACATCTTGTTCTCACCTATCAAGACCTGGTCGCCTGGATGGAAAATATGGAGAAGCAACTCCAGCGCTTCCGAGTTGTGCCTGTTCATACTGAAAAACTGCTTGAGCAGATGGATCATCTATTGGAATTGAACGAGAGCATTGCAAACCATGCTCCAAATGTTGAATCTACAGTTGAAGCTGGTTCGGAACTCATGAAACATATTTCCAATGATGAAGCGCTTCAACTCAAGGACAAACTAGACTCGCTGCAGCGTCGCTACGGAGAACTTACCAACAAGGGTGGTGACCATCTGAAGAACGCCCAAAATGCTTTGCCACTTGTGCAGCAATTCCATGACTCGCACAGTCGCCTCATTGATTGGATGCAGGGCGCTGAAAGTGCGCTCTCAACAAGTGAACCACGCCAAAACGACATCTTAAGGTTGGAAGCAGAATTGGCTGATATGCGCCCCGTAGTGGATACAGTTAATCTAGTTGGACCGCAGTTGTGTCAAATTTCACCTGGAGAAGGAGCCGCCACAATTGAAAGCCTTGTTACGAGGGACAATCGTCGATTTGACTCCATTGTCGAGCAAATCCAACGCAAAGCTGAACGTCTGCACCTCAGCAACCAACGAGCTAAAGAAGTCACCGGTGACATCGATGAACTTCTTGAATGGTTCAGAGATATGGACGCCAGCCTACGAGAAGCCGAGTTACCTGCCATGGAACCAAAACTCGTGCGCACTCAACTACAAGAGCACAGATCGATAAACGACGATATTTCCAGCCAGAAGGGACGTGTACGTGATGTGACAGCTGGAGCAAAGAAAGTACTCCGCGAATCGCCACAAAACGAGAACACCTCAGCTTTGCGTGAGAAGTTGGAAGATCTGAAGGAAGTCGTCGACACTGTTGTGCAATTGTGCGGTGAACGTCTCAGTGTCTTGGAACAGGCTCTTCCTCTATCAGAGCATTTTGCAGACTCACACAATGGCTTGGCCGTGTGGCTAGATGACATGGAGCAGCAAATTTCAATGTTGAGTATGCCCGCTTTGAGGCCTGACCAAATCACTGCTCAACAAGACAAGAACGAACGCCTTGTTCAATCCATTGCCGAACACAAACCACTTTTGGACAAACTCAACAAGACCGGAGAAGCTCTGGGAGCGATTGTTTCTGAAGATGACGGCTCGAAAATTAACGAAATCCTAGATTCGGATAACTCCCGCTATGCGGCCCTCCGCACTGAGCTGCGTGAACGTCAACAGGCTCTGGAAAATGCTCTTCAAGAATCCAGTCAGTTCTCTGACAAGCTTGAAGGTATGCTCCGAGCATTGGCCAACACTTGCGAACAAGTCAATCATCTCGATGCAGTATCAGCTTTGCCGCAGAAGATTCGTGAGCAAATCGATGATAACTCAGCGATAGCAGACGATTTGGACAAGCGTACCGAAGCATTTGCCGCCGTCCAGCGAGCTGCAAATGATGTTATTGCAAAGGCAGGAAACAAATCCGATCCTGCGGTGCGTGACATCAAGAAGAAATTGGAGAAACTCAACAGCTTGTGGAACGATGTCCAACAAGCCACTAAGAAACGTGGCAATTCCCTCGAAGATGTGCTTAAGGTTGCAGAGAAGTTCTGGAAGCAGTTGAATGCAATTATGAAAACCCTAAAGGACTTGGAAGAAACTCTTTCTTCCCAAGAACCAGCCGCTGCTCAACCACAAGACATCAAGAAACAACAAGTTGCATTGCAAGAGATTCGCCATGAAATTGACCAAACCAAACCAGAAGTCGAAGAAGTCCGACGCACAGGTAACAATTTGATGTCCCTGTGTGGAGAACCAGACAAACCCGAAGTCAAGAAACACATCGAAGACCTGGACAATGCCTGGGACAACATCACAGCTCTATACGCCAGACGTGAAGAAAACCTGATCGATGCCATGGAGAAGGCCATGGAATTCCATGAAACCCTACAAAATCTATTGAAATTCTTGACCAAAGCCGAAGAACGCTTTGGTGGCTTAGGAGCTATCGGTTCCGATATTGATGCCGTCAAGAAACAAATTGAACAATTGAAGCGTTTCAAGGACGAAGTAGATCCGCATATGGTCGAAGTAGAAGCACTAAATAGGTAATGTTGATTAATTTACTTTTGAAAAATATATTTCTTATTTAAACATTTATGTTTTCATATTTCAAACACACATTTATTTATATTCTTTATTTTGCTCTCGAAACGATTCACAAATAATTTCTCAATATCAATCAAATATATTCACCTGCAACTACAGATCTCTGGAAAGGCAAGATAAATTATGATTATAAAAACAATTAAAAAAACATTTTTCATTGATACTCATAGATTTGTTGATTGTTACTTGGTTGCATGATATTTTACCGAGTGCTTTTTATGATAAGGTTTTATTCTTAATAAATTGTGTGTGCAAGAACTCAAAAGTTGAAGTGTTAAAGTCTAAATAGAGCATTAGTTCTTCAAGCTTGCTTTCCATTCATTATTGCCCTACTATCACTCAAGTACTTTACATAAACGTGCAATACTTCAAAATTCAAAATACAGGAGAAATTGCTTGGAAAATCATCTTTTTTTTAATTTTAAAGAACGGTATTTGTATTCGTAATATTTAAAAAAATTAAATGGCGCCCAACGAAAGATTTCAATAACTTGAAGCAATATTTGTTTATTTCTTGTATTGATTTTATGAAAAGAGACTAACATACAAAAAACATTTTATATATTTATTTTTCTTTGCATCAAAATGCGGCAAATTGTCAATTTCGTGATATACATACATTTTTGATTAAATGGCGCCCAACAAACATTATCATTCTCAATGTTATTTTATTTAAAATTCCACCGGCATTATATACATATACATAAAAACATTATTAGAAATGTTATCTTATGTATTTAAAAATTCTTAAGTGTTGTGTTTTGGCTAGAATATAAAGCTTACGTATAAAATTGCCACAAGCAAAGCTTTTAAAATGGCGCCCAATGTGGTGCAATGAAGCTTTTAATTTAAAGAACAAAAATGAACTGCCTTATTTTTAAGTTAAAATTGCTTACTTCAACATCAACAGAATTGAAGCTTCACTCTCGCAGCTTATTTCACATCAAAATATGTAAAAAAAAGATCTTTTAAAAAATTCAAAGCCTGTTTTTCAAAAACTTACTTCTAAAACGTTTTTTGCATGTAATTTAATGTTTTGTATTGTACTTCTTTTTGTTTGTGAAGTTTTGAGACTTATTTTTGTAAACCTACTTATTTTGCATTCCGATTAAGTTTAAATTCTAACATTTTCGTATTTATTTCAACAGACAAGCCTCCGAATTGACAGAAAGAACATCTCCAGAACAAGCAGCATCGATCAAGGAGCCATTGGCCACAGTGAATCGCCGATGGGAGAATCTATTGCGCGGTATGGTTGAGCGTCAAAAGCAATTGGAACATGCTCTTCTACATCTTGGACAATTCCAACATGCACTCAATGAGTTGCTTGTTTGGATTGACAAGACAGACAAAACTCTAGATCAGCTTAAACCAGTAAGTTTAAAAATAAGAACGTCACTATGGAAAGCATAGTACAAATATGTATATTAACTATTTGGTTTTTTAGATTCCTGGTGATCCACAATTACTTGAAGTTGAACTTGCTAAGTTAAAGGTTCTTGCCAATGACATTCAAGCTCATCAAAGTTCCGTTGATACTCTTATTGATGCCGGACGGCGTCTAATTGAATCAGAAAAGGGTTCTGTGGAAGCTTCCGCGACCCAAGAGAAACTACGTAAACTTAACGATGAATGGCGTTCTTTGATTCAAAAATCTTCCGACCGCCAACACGAATTGGAAGAAGCGTTACGTGAAGCCCAAGGCTTCATTGCTGAGGTTCAAGACATCTTAGGATGGTTGGGCGATGTAGATGGTGTTATTGGAACAAGCAAACCAGTTGGTGGCCTCCCAGAAACAGCTACCGAACAACTTGAGAGGTTTATGGAAATCTACAATGAGTTGGAAGAAAATCGTGCCAAGGTGGAAACAATTCAAGCTCAAGGCCAAGACTATATCAAGCGTCAAAATCAAATGAAGGTACCTTCGAGCAATTTGCAACATACCCTACGCACACTCAAACAACGCTGGGATGCAGTTATCTCGCGTGCTTCAGACAAGAAGATCAAACTCGAAATCGCTCTCAAGGAAGCAACTGAATTCCATGACACACTGCAGGCATTTGTCGAATGGCTAACTCAAGCTGAAAAACAACTAAGCAGTTCATCGGCTGTGTCGAGAGTTCTGGAAACAATTCAGGTTCAAATCGAAGAGCACAAAGTACTTCAGAAGGATGTCAGTACTCATCGTGAAGCTATGCTTCTGTTAGACAAAAAGGGAACTCATCTCAAGTACTTTAGTCAAAAACAAGACGTCATTCTAATCAAGAATCTCCTAGTTTCTGTCCAACATCGGTGGGAGCGCGTTGTAAGCAAAGCAGCTGAACGCACTCGCGCCCTTGATCACGGCTATAAGGAGGCTCGTGAATTCAATGACGCCTGGTCTGGCATGCTTCAATGGCTGCAGGAAGTCGAAGAAATACTCGATCGTTTGACTGAAGAAGCAGCCTCATCGAAGGATCCACAAAAGATCAAAAAACACATCCTCAAGTTGAAGGAAACACACCGTCAATTGAATGGAAAACAACAACAGTATGATGGAACAATGCGTGCTGGAAAGAATCTCATGGATAGAGCACCGAAATCAGACGAACCCGTCTTGAATAAGATGCTTAGTGAACTTAAGGAGACCTGGACTCGGGTATGGTCGAAGAGTGTGGATCGTCAAAGGAAACTCGAAGAAGCCCTCTTGCTATCCGGACAGTTCTCTGATGCCTTACAAGAACTATTAGACTGGTTGAAGAAAACAAAATCTCGCCTATCCGACAACGGACCAGTTCATGGAGACTTTGAGACTGTTAGTGGACTATGTGATCACCACAAGCACCTTGAACAAGATTTGCTCAAGAGACAAGCTCAAATGCAGGGTGTTATGAAGTCTGGACGTGATTTGGAGAAATCACCAAGCAATGCAGATATAGCCAAATCACTTGATGAATTGCAATCTCTTTGGGACGATGTTAAGGATGCAACATCGAAACGCGGTGATCGATTGAGACAAGCATTGAAAGACGCCGAACGCCTCAACAACGGTGTACAAGCTCTCTTCGACTGGCTGGATCATGCTGAGAACAAACTTCGCTATGCTAAGAATCCACCCGATGACGAAAAGATTGCCCGCGATCTCCTCGAAATTCACACAGACTTCATGAAGGACCTGCGTAAACGTGTTGTGCAAAAGGAAGAGACATTCCAACTTGCCCAAGAGATTATCGACAAAGCCTATCCAGATGCCATTCCGATCATCAAGAATTGGCTTCAAATCATTCAAACTCGTTGGGATGAAATCTCCCAATGGGCCGTTAATCGCGAAGCAAAACTTGAACAACATTTGCAATCGCTTAAGGATCTGGATGAAAATATCGAAGATCTCTTGGCATGGTTGAATGGACTTGAATCGACGTTGTTGAGTAAGTTCTTTTTTTATCGATAAATTTGAGATATTAAATTTGTTTGTGCTTTGTTTAGATCTTGAACGCGAGCCATTGCCAGAAGAAATTCCTCCATTAGAGAAACTTATCGAGGACCACAAAGAGTTCATGGAAAACACAGCACGTCGCCAAGTCGAGGTTGACCGGGCTTGCAAACCTAAACAACTGCCACCTGGCAGCCGAGATGTACGCAAAATGTCTCGCAATGCAAAGACTCCAGTGTAAGTACAAACAATTTAAATTAAAAGAATTTTGCTTTGAATGATTTTGAAGATTTATTTTTTGTTTGTTGATGAAAATATTGATTTTATTTTTATTCTTTTGTATATTTGTTTTATTTTCGTTTACTATATTTTTATTTTTTATTATATTTATTTCTTGTCTTTGTGAATTCTACTGTCGACATTATATTGTGTTTCACTGCACTCTTTTCTACCACGAACACAATCAACCTGGATATTATCAATTCACACAAAAAATTGAAAATATTATTTATTTATTTTTTGTGTATAAATGTTTGTAAATTAAAAACAAAAAAATCAAAAAAAAAAAAATCATGGGTTAAATAAAATACAGTCGAGGATCAACACACGATCTACGCGAACAATCTCCAGATGCCGGCGCAATGAGACGGCAAAGGTTCGTTCAAATAATAAAAAGAATTGTATAATTTACTAAACGACTGCCCATTTTCACTAATTTAATGTTTAAATGTATATTTTTGTCTAACATCCGCAAGCAAATAACCAAATTTATCATCTAACAGTGTCAAATCAATCTTGTTAATGGTGTTGAGTGATTTTTGTTACCATTCATTTGTTGTCATTGGTAAGTGACAGAAAAAAAGGTTAACCAAACCAAATTGAGTGTGATGAACTTGAATTTGATATTTACAGTTTTACGAGTCTTAATCCCTTTCGTTTGTGTTATCATCACTTACTACATGTTCTTCTATCTAATTGCGATTACATAAATATTTCTATATTTTAAATTTTTATCCTTACAATTAGGCAAAACTACTTTTTACCTTAGGTTGTTGTTGCATTTTTAAATTTTACGATAGGGCAAGTTAAATAAAAATGTCTTGCAATATGTAGTAGATTAGATTAGATTTAATTCTTTATTTCGATTATAAAATTACATTCATTTAAAGCTAGGAATATAAGGGCATGGCGATGTTGCCGTCTGCCGATAGACATTTCAGTTAAAAATAGTCTAACATTATGAAAGTTTTTTTTTTTTAGTATAAGAAAATAAAAACTGTATTTTTAGTGATTTTTCTAAACAATTTTCAAACATAACAGATTAATTAAATTATTCACTTGAATATTTATAAAAAAAAGATACAAAAATCAATTTTAAATGATTTTATAATCTTTAAAGATGTGTATACAATTTTGACATTATTTGAAACACAAAAAATTTGAGCTCTATTTTTTTCTTTTTTTTTTCGTTTTTACATTCTCAGTGATTCGAGACTTAAAATATCAATTTTGCCGCGATTTGAAACACAAAATCTTTAAAATAACCTTTCTCGTTCCTAAAAACAATTTTAGTAAATGAAAACAAGTTCAATTTTGCCGTGATTTGAAACACAAAAAATATTAAATTCTCAATAGCCAGAACTGGAAACATGACCGCTCAAAAGCTACTTCTATAAGCTAAAGCATGTTTGCAAAATTTAAACAGATTCGTCCAACCGCTCAGCCTAGTTAAGAATGTCAATAACTAGGAAATATAGACGTCGTATTTCTTGTAATATTGGACAAACAGCTATGAAATGATTTATATCCTCCACATCTCTTCTATTGCAGAGAGTGCAAATTTGTGAGAGGTCGGATCTATGTTGAGATTAAGGTTCTCGACTTTAGCTTTAAAAATGGTGCCGATAGCTTCCGGAGTCATTTCTTTACAAAAATAGCTTGAAGTTGATGACAATTAATGGTTTAAGCACTTGAATATGTTTCTGCTTGCCGATGATGATGCACTTTGCAGGTGTTCTAAATAAAGTTTTCCATCAATTTTAGCTTTCACAACCGCGAACATATTTTGCCATTCCTCTACATTATTTTCCCTTAAGGAGAGTACTATCTCAACTCTTGTAGCAAACGCGTCCCATTCTCTGAAGGGAGATGCATTTATACGGAGCAGTCTTATCAAGATCGTCTTATGAAGCCCATTTTCTCTTTTCATAACCTTAGCTAAATAGTCGGAATGTTGTTTCAGTTTCTGAATATATATCGGTGCTATTCCCGATTCGACATGTATGGCGTACGTAGGTGTAGCGTTAGGCAGTTTAAAAAGTCTTTTTGTAAAGTCTCAAATTTCTCTATTTGAGCGTATCCAAACGCTTGGACACCGTAAAATAAGCAAGTATTTATTGTTGCATTGAAGACTCTGTACTTTGATGAGAGGTCGATAAGTTGGTTGCTAACAAAATTGGGCCACATAAGGTTTAGGGCCAGTTTGGCCTGACTGGTTTTCTCTTTCGCATGATAATATGTAGTACTTATCAGTAATACAAGTCTACTGCGGTACGTTTTGTTGCCTTTAAATTGAAAATTATTTTAAGTGCAAGGGCTACCCAGATTTTGACAATTAATACCAAAACTGTTTTTGAAAAAAGCAAAAACAGTTAATTTTTGTTCTGTGTTCCAAACAAGTTTATCACGTCAAGTATTTATAAAAAAGTAAATAAAAGTTGAATTTCTAATTTGAAATCAGCATCCAAAATGACCTTTAAAACGGGATTTTTCAAAACCACAAACCGCCTTACTTGTCGGTTCGGTAGTAATCGATTACTTTCTCACTTGGCACAGGCATTTGGACAATTATTTTTGTCTTCTGTATGGAATGACGTCAAGATTCAAGACTTTTTAAAACCTTATAGAGAGTTAAATGAAGACTCATAACTAGTTTCTAGGATAGACATTTTAAATTGACAAAAACTAGCCTGTTTTTTGGGATTCCATAATCATGCTTATTTTGTGATTCGAACGAAAGGTTGATTCGAGTGACTAGATCTATTCTTTCGAATGAATTTTGTTTATTTTAAGATTCGTATGAAAAATATTTATTGCACGAAATGAACCGAAATGATTAGACATTTTGATTTGATTTAGTGTGACCACACTAAATTTTTATTTTTCGAAGAATATTTTTAATTCAGACTTTGTCACAGATTAACAGTTTCTGAATTGAAAAATTAAGTGAAGTTAAGTGAAAAACATTCATGACATAAAATTAAACATTTTTTCAACTTACGTAACCATTTTGGTTTAAATTTACATGTTGTGTTTATACCGTTTAAAATGTTATGTATATTCATCACACACGGTCACACTATCTATTGAAATTAAAACAATCAAAGTTTATAAACTTCAAATCGGTGTAGTTTTTCTTATTTTGGACAAAGTAAACAATGGCAATAGTTTTGTTTCTAAAAAAATTAACTTTCGATTGAATCAGAAAACTTTCGAATCAATCGAATTTCAAAATAAAATCTCCTCGAATTCGAATAACTTCGTTAATATATAGTACAATGTGAAATTGCAAAAAAATGATCTACAGTAGTCCGGTTTTTATATTTGAAAGTTGATACAATTAAACATTTGTCAGAATAATTTAAAACTAAATTGATAGTTACTTTACAAACAAATATTATAATTAAACAACTAAGTCGAATCAGCTTAGAAAAACATAACTATATTTATATTTAGTTTTACAAACAATTTAAAAAGAAATTACAACGTCGCATAGATACCTAAGAGATCGATCTTATGCCAAGCAACGTTAAAAACTAGAATAAGAAGTAAAATTTAAATTTTGTCGTCTTTATCTTTTTTGAAGGCTTTCCAAGACACTTTTTTGGTTTCATTCTGATATATTAAAAATTCAAAACAAACATTTACAGAAAAAATCAAATAAAATTTTGAGTCGTCAGCTCATTGGAATAACACAAAAGAGTAATTAAATTATCAAACATTACTTGAAATAAATTTAATGAAATTCTGTCTAAAATTGCCGTCATAGTGTTTTGAATGTTGGACACTACTCGACGAACACATCCTCACACATCTAGCTTCGAGGAGGTATTAAACGTACCAATGGCAATGCAACGTCTCTAAAATTAATTTCCATACTCAAGTAAAATTAAAATCTTCATCCGCAGTAAAATTTATTTGCTGTTATTATCTTATAACTTGTTGTTATGTATTCTTGTTTACAAAATCTTGAGTTGACGATCAAATTTGAATTCTAAAAATCAGAAACTTTTGAAAAAGTATTACTAAATTTTTGATTAAAACAAGAAACTTAATTTGGTTTACCAGTGTTATATGCATCCGTTTAGATTTATCGTAAATTTCCTTAAACATATCTTAAGTTTAATTCTATAAAGGAAATTCAAATTCAAACTCATCACTCTTGCAACTCACCACAATCAAATTCCAAATAATGTACAATTAAAACAACATTTTTTAAAAAAGGAATAACTACTTAGGGTCAGAATGTACAATTTATAAGTTTATCTTTGTCATTTGACGCTGTGTAAATAATATACAAACTTATTGTGTCAATGTCTTCTATTTCTCTAACATTTGTGTTCTTCTTCTTAACTATACCTATGCATATATAACTTCTATTCTGTAAATATACATTTGTTTGTTTATATTCAATCTAACAAGAATCAAACAAATAAAAAAAAATATATAAATTCACAAAATACGAAATGTGCATCATTAATATTTTATGTGTATATCCTTAAAAACAACTGCTTTTCTGCTTCCTCTACTCTGTTTTCCACTCATCATAATTTTCTATAATAATTCTCATTCATTGTTTGTTTTGTTTGAGTTTGACTAATTTAAACATTTCCTTTTTTACATAATGTAGCTTCAAGGGCTCCCGTGATCAAGGCCTTAACATGCGCAAGCAGAGGTTAGTAAAATTTGAGCTTACATAATCTCTATAAATATTATTTGCAATTGGCTGCTTAACTAGCAACAAAAAATTAAAAAGAAACAAATTTAAAATAAAATGAATGCATGAAAAAAAGCTTCCATAATATTGTGGAAGCTAATTTTTCTTAATATTTAGTTTTTTTTTGTTTTTTCTTAAATTAATAAGTTTTTAATTTCATAATTTCTGTTTCATATTGTTTTTATTTTTCTATTTTGTTTCATGTAATATTTGTGTGTTGTGTGCTTTGAATTCGAATTACCATTAGTCGTGTGACACCAAGTCGTGAGACACCCGATAGAGATCGCTTGCCTCACTATGGTCCAAGATTTTCACCAAGGTAAGGGCATGTCATAAATTGGTATACACTGAAGAAAAAAACATATCTCTCTTAAAAGAAAACTTAAGTCAATGTCGAGTTTGTTCTTATCATTTTGCTGTAGAATACTTCCTTACATCATCTGAGTAGTGTTGCTTTTACATTAATTTCCATTTCAATTGTTTAGTCTTGATTATGTTTTTGTTTTTAATTAAAACTTTCAAAACGATATTATTCGATAGTCATGTACCTGAAGCAGAGTTCCGTTCACCAAGAGCAAAACTTCTATGGGATAAGTGGCGTCATGTGTGGTTATTGGCGTGGGAACGACAACGCCGTCTACACGAACATCTCGTTTATCTGCAAGATGTTGAACGAGTTCGCCGCTTCAGCTGGGATGACTGGAGGAAGAGGGTAAGTCTATCTGAGATTTAAACTTTAGGATACCTTTAACTAACTAATTTCAATTTTTTGATGGTAGTTCCTTAAGTACATGAATCACAAGAAATCAAGATTGACAGATCTCTTCAGAAAAATGGATAAGGACAATAATGGTTTAATACCACGTGAGGTGTTCATTGACGGAATCCTTAGCACTAGTGAGTTTATTATGACTAAACTTTCAAAGGCTCGTAAGGTATTAATAAATATATGTTTTCTTCTTAAGAATTTGATACATCTCGAATGGAAATGGGCGCAGTAGCTGACTTATTCGATCGCAACGGAGAAGGACTCATCGATTGGCAGGAATTCATTGCGGCACTTCGACCAGATTGGCAAGAGCGTAAACCAGCTAACGACTCTGATAAGATTCATGATGAAGTTAAACGTTTGGTTATGCTTTGCACGTGTCGACAAAAATTCCGTGTTTTCCAAGTCGGCGAAGGCAAGTACAGGGTAAGTCATAAAAATACTCCATCTCTCTTTTAGAATGTTTGTATCTAATTTTCTGCGTCATCTCTTTTCATAGTTTGGCGATTCGCAGAAACTACGACTCGTCCGCATCCTTCGCAGTACTGTGATGGTGCGCGTTGGAGGCGGTTGGGTTGCATTGGATGAGTTCTTACAAAAGAACGATCCTTGTCGAGGTAAGTGATGATCAATCCAAAAATTTCATTTAGTAAAATAGTCTTACAAAAAAAAATATATAAAAATATTAATCAACCAAAGGAAATGGTCATTTAATAAAAATTAAAAACAAACAACTTTAATTAAAATTAATTATTAGCATATTCTAATATTGTTCTAACGAAATTTTAAAACAATCAACAAACAATTAATTAATTTCTTACAAAAGTAAAAACACATGCATAGATTAATATTCATCACTATATTGCGTTATTTCATTATTATTATTATTATTATTCCAATGCAATTAACATTTTGTTGAGCTAAATTGTGGGGTTCAAGTAAACATTTCTTTTTTTTCTAATTTTGTTGTCAAATTAAAATCAAATCAACAAAACTGAATCCATTTCACTCATGCTTTATACTCGTATCATATCAAAAAATAATATTAAAACAAATCTGTGTAAGAAGGTGTTTTAGTCTACAAAAACAAAATTATTATTATACATCTAATTCAAAGTAGGTGCTTGCACATAATAAAACAAACTTTAGGTGCTTTACTCACGTAAAATTGTTGAACAAGTAAAATATTAATGTTTGCGAATTTTACAGAGAAATATATGATCTATAAATGATATCTTGTTAATTTTATTTATTTTCAATTAAACATAAAACAAAAAAGAATTAAAATACAAAAACGATATATTATAATACAATTTTTAACATTTCTATTTTCACGCTCCAACGAACGGTTCGTCAAATTAAATTTGAATATAAATAATATCGTTTTTATTCCATTTCAAAATTTGACTTTATCTATTTTTTTTATTCTCATTTTTCCTCTTTGATTTTATTGTTTTATTTTTCCAAATCAAAATTAATATTTTATTTAAATATCTTGTTGTGTAAAAAATAAATAAACAAAAACAAACAAATTTAATATAATACTCTGATCTGATCGACTGTCGTGTATTTTAATTGAATTGATTTTTCTGTAAAATTATACAATAATAATAATTATGCATGCTGTGTAATTTATCACTCATAAATCATTATCATCATCATCATGGTATTTTATATTAAAACAAACAATTATGACATCTTGGTTTGATTTCGAAATATAAAGTTTCGTTAGTTTTACCAATACCAAATCCAAACGATCCAAAACAACATGAAGCCTGTTGTGTTTTACATAAATTTACTCTTGATCAAATAATGGCCATTCAACAACAAACTGCTACTGGTCAGTGAAAATTAATTAAATAAGACGATATTTCTTTTATGGCGGTGCAGTCAAGTTTTAAAGATTTTGCATATCTGTTATTTTATCATTTGCCATGTTTTCATTTTTATTTGTCTCTTCATTCACTCTTTTCATCATTTAACTCATAAAATGAAGAGAATGGTGTACTTGACTCGAATAGCTGGGTTTTAATTCCTTCACCAACCAAGGTTCATACAAAATCAACACTTCTAGGAGTTTTACCGAGAAATCTTTCACTTCCAATATTTTTGATTCCCCGGATTTTAAAAGGCTATCAGGAGTTTATCCTGAATAAGATTTCACTTCAAATTTAGAAATGATAATTCGTAATATAGGTATGTTCAGAAAAAAAGGTCTCCATTCATTTGTCTGTCTTTGGTATGGGAACAGGGAATGAAATATGTACCTACTGTTTCTTCTGATTTCTCTTAAACTGATGGCATAACACGACATTTAGTCCTTCTCCAATCTCTTTTCTTGAGATATAAGCTTTTTGAGAGAGCGGATACACAGAATGTCCCAATCCATTTTTAAACATATATTGTCTTTTTCTGTTCAGAAATGGAACGAATATATGAATATTTGGTTTGCCAATTGTTTTTGAAAAACACCAAGAATTTGCAGATCCAGACAACATAAGGTACTTTATTTGCAGTCAACTGCATTCTTTGAACGACAATTTTGACCAAGGGAACTAGTTAGATTTTCAAGTGTCATACATTTGAAACTCAGGCCTTTACTTCACTCACCTCTACCTTCAGTGCATCGTACGAAAACTACCAAAAATATTATCTCTTCAATAAACTCCTCAGGCAAGCTACAAGTCTACCACGATTTGTTTTTTGTATTGTAAAGAAGTATTACTCTTTTCTTTTCTAATTTGACGAGTAACCCTTTTTCACACAACATTAAATGGAATTGTGCAGAAAATAAATAATTCTTAGAGAAATTAAGTCCAGCTTTCAGTTGAATCAAAAAAAAAATCATCAACTGTCATTTTGACGTAAGTAGACTTGTCTTGATAGTTAGGGAGATTTTCAATAAAGTTGCCTTAATTTGAAGGAGATATTATGCTAGATTACAGATACTAGAAACTTGCCTTACTTTCAAATCCCTTTTGTCGTCCGAACCTGCCCAATTTAATTCTGATTTAAATGACCAAATAGAAATGATTTTTTTTGTTGATATTTGTTAAGTGTTGCAAAAAAGTGTCATTGCAATCAATTTAACAATATCAAAAATCAAAGAATTGTCATGAATATTCTATTAATTGAGTTAGAAGAAAAGGCAACACAGTGTCTAACTATCAGGAGGCAGTTAAGAGATCACTCTAATCGGTTGGAGTTATCTGAAATATTTTAAAAACTGTTAAGAGGAAGTTAAGAGATCACAATAATTGGTTGGAGTTATCTGAAATATTTCAAGAATGTACTTAGTTACATTTTCAACTTCAAGTAACAAGTAAACAAGTTCTTTCACGAAAATTTTAGCAATGTCAGGGTTTCCCTAGATTTTCATATATTGCATATTACTTTGTTTACAATTTATTGATTTTTTCTGAAAATAAAACAAAAATTAATATATTTGTCCCAATAAATAAACAAGTTAGTCGAAAAACATACATTTTAACGTTGTTGTCATCCTCTTCGCCTTCAAAATTTAAGTAAAACGTCAAAGCTTCCAAATGTGTGAGATTTCGCCCGAATAAAATGATCATGATAAGAGGATATTTTTCGTGTGGAATGATGTTTAATTCAAGCTCCTGATTGAACTGAATATTTATATCAGTTCAAGTAAATAATCTTTTAATCTAAAATTGGATCTTATTGTAATTCTGTCTGCACTTTTCTAACACCCACTTGACTAAAGTATTTCTTCAAAAAAATATTACAAAATTTATATCTGTTACTGACAAATTTCTTATACAAAAACATTTATTCAGTAATGTGTTTCTTGAGTTAAAATTGTAATGGTGCCTTCATAGACACCTTAATTACCTCGTCTTGTCCTCGTTAAGGGCCCGTTTTGAACACATTCATAGGATTAATGTCTATTTCCTTTTAATAAGTAAAGAATTGAAAAGAACTTTTATTTCTGTCGATATAAACATCGCTCCCTAAAATTTTGAATATAGGTTTTCAATAAGATGCTTATTTTTAAGAGAGTAAATTTAAGTCTGTTTTATTTTAAAAACGAAAACATGCACTAAACATTGATGATTAGTCAAATGGCTACGGTAGCCTTTTCATACAATTTAGCATGAACAATTCTTTCACAAGTACTGCCTTTTGCGAGGAACTGACAAATGCTCCAAGAATCTAATTAATTCTCGCATTTGTCTTAGATTTTTTCACAAAAATTCTATCTTAAAGGTATTAAATCGATTGTAGCTCATTTACGTATCTTATCTTTAATGTGTTATTTCAAAAGATTCCGTAGTCAATTTTGATCACTTCTTCCAAAAATAATACGGTCATGAAACTTTTCTTGCTAATTTCTTAACAGCAAACTATGACTGCAAAATTTCAACATTTTTAACTATTTCAATACATTATTAAAGGGTTTATATTGTGGCTTCAAAAGTGCCCGAATAATAGGCTATTAAAATTCCTCTTATTGGAAAATCATTTAGTATCGTTGTTTTTGATATTTCACACCTCACATTTGTATTTAAATTTATATAAAATTGTTCGTTTATCGACTTTTTCGACTGTCTAAATACCGATTTTTTTTAAATAAAAGAGACTGCGTATGCTCTGCTCTTCTAATTCATTAGAACTTTTCCCCTATTAATTGATGTCAAAATAATTAACCAAAAGCTCTATGATGAATTTTGGCATTCTATGTTCTTGCTACTAGAACTAGGCGCCCGCGGTGTCTATTGAAGATCGAAATGGATTCGGATAGTTGCTACACAATGATCAGTATTTTCCTCAAAGTTTGCCTAAAAGGTTTTGATATTCTTAAGAGCATAGTCTTCCAATATCAAATTACATATTTTTTGTATAAATTTATACTCGCCTTAATTAAATTTGCTACACGGTGTAAATGGTTGTAGAATGAGTAAACTATTTGCTTGTTTAATTGAGGACCTGTAATCAAAAATCTTGGTTAGAAGTGAACTTATGCTGTAACTTATTATTATCTCCTTGTCAAATAGTTGCTGCATATCTCTGTTTTTTCATTGATTCTGCCTCTTGTCATAAATTTTCCAACACGTCTTATTCTGAAATAAATTATTATAAGTCTGTCACCACCGTTAATGTTTGGTTCTCCAAGTCGCTTTAGCAAATAGTAAGACTGATCTTATCCAAAAGAGTTGAATATATTTACATAAAAGAGTATTTGCAAAAATCTCAAGCTCTGTGCAATTGATTCAATATGGTTTCTGTTTTCCAAAATGTTTTATTTTCTATAGGAAATAATTTTATGAAAAATATTGAAAGCCTCCATCGAACATAATTTTTAAGCATAAGAAAAGAAAAACAAACTTATCATAAATCCATACTGCATATTTTGTTGAACCTCAAACATTCCATTGCTTTTTTTATCTTAACTTCGCCTTTCATTTATAATAATAATTTATAACAATTCGCTTTATTATTATTAATTTAAAATTTTTGGTTAACCAAACTATGGTTGTTTTTTGCTTGGTTAGTTTTAAACATTTTTATTTTTTTTGTATTGCCTTTGCTTTTTATAAAAAGATATTATGCTCATTAATGAATGCTTCACTAGAAACAATTGAATTTGTTAAAACAAAATAACTTTGGATTGTTCTATTTTTTTTCTTAATTTGTTTTATACTAGTCGTTATTATTTTTTGTTGTTAATTTTTTTGTTTTGTATTTTCTTAAATTACAATTTTATCCATTCCCACGCTTCCTTCGGCAACAATTTATAAACGGTACCCAAAACCGTATCGCCTTTTTTACGCTGGTATATCGACTGCTTTGCCAAATGCAAATTTCACTTAAATGTGTCATCCATCTTCAAAAAAAAAACAAAAAAAAAATACAAAAAAACTGCCACCCATTTCAAAAATAACAAAAAATCAATTGAAAAAATAGCTAAGGGACGCACTAACATTGAGCTGCGAGAACAATTCATTTTGGCCGATGGAGTATCACAAGCTATGACGCCATTCACTAGGCGCCGATCAACGACCACGTCTACAACCCCGAATGGATCTGTTACACCCGCATACATGAGCGGCCAAGGTCCCATCATGAAGGTAAAATCACCATAAGTCCTCCTAATTAAACATTTTTCTCACATTAAAAACAATTCATTTTCTCATTTTCGAAACCAATTTTTGTTTTGGTTTGTTGTCAAAAAGTTCATTTACATTATACATAAAATTTGGACCAATCTTTTTTTTTTGTTGTCAACTTTGCTCTTCTAAGCCAATTCATGAACCAAGGTCCTGTAATTTTCGATATTACAGAGGATCTATCGGTTCTAAATTATAATCCCAAGGCATTGATTATGTCCAACTGATTGATTTGGTAAGTATTGTTGTTTTAGCTGCATAAATAGAAAAATCCCCCTCGGTCTTGAAGCTCTGCTCTCAAAAGGCTAAGCAATAACTACTGATGTTTTGATGATGATGTGTGGTGTGATGTTGTTAAATACGTATCGTTTTTTTTTATTTTTGAATTTTATTATTTACCGTTAAAGCATGATGTAAAGGTTTTTTTTTATTCTGCTAGATGCAATTTTATTGTTTTTTTATTTTTTGAGTTTTAAGTTAAAGTTGAAATCGACATTTAATTAAACAAAAACTCAAGCTGTATCATATTTTCAAAAATCATTTGGTATTTTTAAGTTGTACAAAGCACCTTGTTCAGTGTTAATTCATAAACGGGTATTCTGATTGGAGGTTTTGTCATATATGATTATTATTATATTATTTTTTTTTGCGTTTCTCATGTGGATTTTTAATTCAAATCAAATCAACGCCTTTTAAATGTGTTGCAATATTAATCCAAAAATAATAAATAAAGAAATTTGTCTTGCATTTTGTTTGGCTTTAAATTGAAAACGAAACGTAATAATAATTTCCCTTTAAACAAACCGCAAACAATATTATTATTATTTAAATAAATAAATAGATGAAAACAAAATTAAATGATCATAGACTTTGTGTGATGATAAATTTCGTATTTACATAAATAGAACGGTTTAATTTACATAAATGTTGTTGTATTTCGTGATTATTATTATTATAATGATATAGCCGACGAACACTTGGCCGAACTTATGCCAATCTTTGAACGACTACGTGCCCAAGAACAAATACCGTGTGCATATCCTTTGCATATGGGAGCAGGTGGCACAGTTTTCGTGCGCAGTAACAATAGTCGTTCTGTGCCCTTAAGTCCACATGCACCACATTGTCATCCCTCCACGCATTGGGTAAGTTGCGATTATTACATATAAAGAAAAAACCCAAAAAAAGGAAAGAAAGTAATTTGTTTTTCTTTTCCCATCGATTCCATTTCACATCTTTCATAAAATCTCTTTTTTAATATTGATGCGAAAAAATCAATTAAAAATCATATTAATAATTCAAAATGGCCAAATTTAGGTGCGAGAACGAACAAATCGCTCGATACCAATGTCGCGACCATCACGATCATCACTGTCAGCTTCGACCCCAGATTCACTTAGTGACAACGAAGGCGGTCTGACAGGGCCATCTGGCAGGTATACCCCATCCAGAAAAGTGTCTTATGCACCTCGAACGGGTATGACACCAGGAGGATCAAGAGCCGGATCTAAGCCTAATTCAAGACCTGCAAGTCGACAGGGTTCTAAGCCACCATCAAGGCATGGATCAACTCTATCATTGGATAGCACAGGTAATATTTTTAAATATACTCAAAAATTTAATATTAATCATTTTATGATGTTTACAGACGAAACAACCCCATCACGCATTCCACAACGCAGACAACCTGTAGCAGCATCTACACCTACTTCAACCGCACAACGCCCATCAAGACTTTCAGTAACACCAGCAACATCGAGAACGAATGGTGTTTCCACTCTCACTCGAAAAACAGCATCTGGATCAGCAAGTCCCGCTCCCACAAGGTAGATCATTATCAAACAAAATAAAAACGAATTTATTTCATAACTTTCAATTTATATTTTCAACATACCATCATGGTTTTAATTTAATTTTTCAATAATTTTAAAACAAAATGAATTATGACTTATTTACTTAAATATTTATTTATTTTTTTTATTTTATGTTATGTATCTCCGCATTTCTAATATTAATGCACGAATTAACAACGATTTCATTGCGAAAACTTGATCAACTGAATTTTAACACAAAATAACAATTTTTTATATAATTAATTGAAAAAAATGAAAAATACCTACAAAATACTAAACAATTCTAACAATGAATTAAAACCAAACCACAAACAAATAAAATTAAAACACGATCACAGCAATGGTGGAATGAGTAGATCCTCTAGCATACCAACATTAACCGGCTTTGGCTTCCGATATAGGTAAAACAAAAAGTGCATTTAGTGATTTTTGTCTTCTTATTTAATTTACACATTTGTTATTTTATTTATTTTAAATCATCATCAACTTATATATTAATACTTAATTTAACATTTTGTTTGCTTTTGTTAATTATATTTGTTTTAAAATTATAGTATACTCATATTTCTCTACTTAACTCATTTAGAAAAAGAAAATTAATTAATACAAACAATTTAAATTTACATTATACTTTATAACAATATTAAAGCCGCCCCTCAAGGATTCCAATAAGGCAGGTATCGACAGACAAGTCATTTCCCTCGCCATCCAGTAATTCTAGTTCGACAACAAACAGTTATAATTTAAGCAGTTTGGGGTAAAGATTAACGCAAGTACTTAATTCGAAAAGTGTGAAATCGATGTTTTGTTTTTTGTTTGTTTATATATTTTTTATTGTTCTTCCTTTTATATAAATTATATTCTGTCCTCGCTCCCTCACCCCCGCCCCTACCAACAACTACCCTTATGTTTAAATATTTGTTGTTGTTTTGTTTTCTGTTTTTATATCGATGAATGAGTTTTGGATTTGCTTAAATATTATTTATTGGTTTTTGCATATATATTTATGTTTATGTGCATTAACACAAAATATGCCTTGTGTTATTTATTGAAAATGAAATGTACATAAAAAGCAAAAGTTTCAAAATGGCAATTTATGTACATACACATAAGAGACACTGTGTGCAACTCCATCATCTTCCATATTGGTAAATACTCATATCTTCATCATCGTTTGCAATGCCACAATGTCAGAGTTTAGTGTGTTTTTTTTTTGTTGATAAGCACTAAAAAATAAACAATATAATAAAACTATGAATTCATTTAAAGTTTTTATTTTATTAATTTCTTTTAATAAAAAACAGAAAGAGGCCCAAGTTTTCTGCCTGGAGAAAAATATTATCCAATTAGGTTCTTAGGATTTATTGATGTATTTGAAGGCAATTTATTTGTTCTTCTGGATTTCCAATCAGGATATGTCATTTGAGAAAAAGTCATAGCAAATTAGATAATGTCCCCGGATCAAGTCATTTAAGGGGCCGGTTATAGCAATCAGTACAAGCCATCATCATCAGTACAATTTGAAACAGGAGGAATCTGAAATGTTCTCCTGATGAGCATTCAAAGCAATCAGTAAATTTACGACATTAAATTAAATGTTTCATCAGTAAAATTTTTATGATCTGATCGGAACAGTACAAAATTGGAACACCAACAGTTAAACGATATGCAATTTTTTAACGTATTGTAATATTCGGCTTGGTCCGACAGTTAAAACTTTTTCACACTTGCAAATAAAACACAATTTTACCTTATTTAAATTATTCCAAACTTATTTATTGAACACTTTCAATTAATACTTTTCAAACACAGTCTTTACTCAATTATTACTTTTTAAACACAGTCTTTACTTTATCGCAGTTCACAACCAATAATAATCCCGCTTCGCTTATGAGCGCCTATTTATATACCTTAAATCGGTTCGAGAAACTACTAGGGTGTTCTCGATGCTTGACGAAGCTATTTCTCCTCTTAATCACTAGAGGTTCTTGTATGCGCTGAATGTTCTCGAAGTTAGTTCTCCTCTTAATCACTAGATGTTTCTCGATGCTTAACGAAGCGAGTTCTTCTCTTAATCACTAGATGCTTAACGAAGCACTATATGTTGCCCCTTATTTTATTCTACTATAACACTAAATCATTCCGTGTACCTAATGGTGCTGTAAGTTCTGTTAGAAGCTCAAAAACCATAGGAAAATAACTTTAAAATATTTTGTATTAATTTTTTCATGTATTTGGCCATAATTTCAGTTCAATTAAAAAAGTAGTTTCACTCAAAATGATCGGCCTCAGCTTTAATGCCAGCCCTTAACCGTGGTCATCGACCTACATAAAGCGACACCAACTGTTTCTATTGATATTTTTAGAACTGCTTTAATTAAAATTATCTTAAGGTTCTGACCATACAAAATAATCTTAAGGATTCAACTATAAAGCGAGAGAGAGAGTTTCCCTAAGGCACTTTTGTTGATGTCTTAGCTTTTTTGTTTGTCTTACCAAAACCCTTTAAAAAATCCATCTGTTTTCATTAAAAAGGGTATTTGGTTAACCATTAGGAAATCCTCTACCATATTTCACATTTGTTCCCCAAAAAAGGCAGGATGAGACACTTTATAAAGTGAGACTTTCAGTGAAACCATTTCAAAAGGTTGGCAAAACAACCGTTTTAGTTTGTTATAATGATGTTCCATAAATTGTATCTTTTTCTTTGTTATAAACTTCTTCAACGGTTTAAATCTTTTCTTTCGAAAAAAAAGAACTATTTTATGCACATTTCTCGCGTGTCATAGTAATACCCGTTTGATCAACAAATTATGTGCAGATCGTCGAAAGCCATTTATGCTTTGTTACTCCCTAACTACCATTGCAATTGGAACAGTACAAATTATTTCTAATTATGTACATACTCTGAAAATTAAAATTTTTTGAATAGATTTTTTTTTCTAGATGGCTTAGTTTCCATTTAAGGGACTTCATTTTAAGTCAACTGCGTTCTTTGACCGTAAATTAAGACCAAGGCAACTATTTGGTTTTGGAAGTGTCATAAACTTTTAACTCGGAACTTAACTTCCCCAACATCTACCTTCAGTTGGCTGTGCAAAAACTACCAAAAATTGAATTGCGTACAAAATACGCAAATAGGCAAGCTACAATTCCATCTCGACCTAATTTTTGTATTTTAAGGAAATATTACTTATTCCTTTTCCAATTTGACAAAGAACCCTTTTAAATAAACCATTAAATAAAATTGTATAAATCACAGGGTAATAAAGTTCAGTTCTCAGTTGAATAAAAACTATGATAAGCTGGCATTTTGACAAAAGTGAAATTGGCTGCGTTGAATCTCTCTCTGGATAGGGTATCTTGGATAGGTGGATTTTTAGATACTTTGTTGAACGAGTTGGATAACTGTATTGAGATAGCTGTCAAAAAATAAAAACAACTTTCAGCTTATCACAAAAAGCAGAGAAACATTTAAGCTTCGAAATCAAAATTGTTGTAAGATAAAACTTTTAATGAATATTTCAACTGATTCGTCGGACGATGATGAATTTTTGTTTTGAAATCAGACATTCCACTGCTTCTTTTTCTTGAATGTAGACCGAAAATGAGATCGAGAGCAAACTCAGATAGGCCCTAGAAGATGGCACAAGGGAACTTATTGTTTCGGTGTCACTAAACATGCCTCGTTGAGGTAAATTTCAGCCATTATCTCAAAGTATGGCCAATTCATTCGCCCTCGACCAGTCGACCATATTTTTTAATTTTATTTCTAATTCCAAATCCTTCTCATCAAAAATTGACCCGTGTTCTTCAAGAACCTTTGCAATTTCTTGAAAAATTGTTCTTCACCGGGTTTTTGGGTCTTGGAGCTGTTCCTTTCTCTTTCTGCTCTCCTCCAAGAAGAGCAGAATGGATTTTTGTTCCCAAACTTAAAAAAAGGGAATAGAGTGGTTCTTCTTTGGGATTTTGAATCATCTGAAATAATAACTTACCTTTAATTTCACCGACCTTATTTGCTTGTAACTCCACAAGCTGTCCGCCTCTATCTGCTTTTATACATAAAAACAAAAAGGTTAGATTTATTTATTTCCACAAGATTAATATTTATTTGCCATTTTTCATTTATTTAACAAATAGATCGTAATTACCTTCTAAAATTCTGAGGCAAATTCTTCTTGAAATTCAACCATGTGTTAAATTAGCTGTTCTATCAGATACCTGCATACCCCAAAAATTCTTGGATACCTTTGGGTTCCTTTTTTGACATCTCAGCTATTTTTGATCAGCTGTTATTTTACACGTAAAACACTAACAAAAATGTATCCGGATACCCTATGTGTTTGAGATTGAACGCAGACTAACTTTCCAATAATTGTTTGACAGCTAGCCATTCAGATGCTTGATCTTTGCCTTACTTTTAAGTCCCTTAAGTCGCCTGAACCTGCCCGCTTCCACTCCGAGTGATATTAAACTCGAAATACTAGCACAAATATGAGTATGAAAACCATATTTTTCTTTCCAAACATAGCCCACAAACATTATCCATCCAAAACCACGATTTTTACAATAGGTACAATTGCTACAACTAAATTGCTTCTCGTAAATCTTATTTTGAATTGCAAGAGAAGAAAAGAACTGCGCTTTAATCCCCCCTACCCTACCTTGCCCTACCCCTCTAAATTTATTTGTTCCACTTAAATTGTAGGGTATTTTGCAGGAAGTGTTTATTGAAGGCTCCCAGATTAAGTTCTCCATCAAGTGAAGCTTAAAGTTTTTTTGATTTTCCCTTATTTCCAAATAAAGCCTTTCGAATCTTTATGGCGATCGCTTTAGTTTTACTCGTTTTTTTATATTTTTCTTTTGTTTTATGTTTTTCAAAAAAATAAAACAAAATTAACAACTAAATCGTTACTTTGCATTTTTTCTTAACCAAACTATATAAAATTTTGCATGTCACAGAAATACATAAATATATCAACTTTTATTCTATATGAATATTAAAATAATAACAAAAGCAAATTGGATGACTTTTTGAGTGTTTTGATGTTTAATACACATGTATATTTTCTTAAATTAAATTAAAAATAGAAAAACTAACCTTTGACTCTGTTTTACTTTAGGAAAAATCTCAGTGGTAGTTCAACACCATCGGGAATGCAAACACCACGAAAAGGATCAACAGATCCCACATCTGCAAGTGCAAGAGCTGCTGAAGCACGTAAATCACGTGGTACAACTCCAATAAATCAGCGAGAACCATTTAGACTTTGAATGCAATAAAAATTAAAAAAATATATATATACATATATTCAAAAACTACTTAAAAAACAGAAACAAAAACAAAAAAAAGCTCAAATAACTACAAGCAAGTGAGATTGCATATTTAAGTTTTCAAAATTAAAAATTCACCGTTCGCCGCCGACTTAATTTATATTCTCAGTATCTTATTCAAATTGGTTTTGATTTGAATTTAAGTACCGCTACATTAATTAATTTGTTTACAATTCACATTCAAAAAAATACATACATCTGGGAAATTCCAAGCTTGCGCTAATATATCTTAATAATTTACTAACGAAACTACATAAGATTGAAAAAACAAAAACAAAAACAAAACTAAGAAAAGACAAAGTAAAAACATTCATGAATTTAAAAACAAAACAAACAAAAAAATATGCCTCTGTTGTATATAATAATTAGATAATTCCATTGCATAAAAATAATAATACTTTAAAAATTATTAAGGTAAAACATTGTAATCGTTTTTTATACATTTTCTTACATATAATTATTGTATATGTAATATTTAAAGTAATTAAAAAGAAGAGAGAAGAGAGTCACAGGTATTTCCCTTGCATGAATAAAATCGCCAGTTTGTTTGTGCGATGGAAATAAATGTGTCGTCTGCCGAAATACATATTCGAAAAACAACAGCAAAAATGAATAACAAATTTACTAATCAAGATAAGAATACAAGTTACTTTTTTTTATTATATTATTATTTAAATAATTTTAATTTAAGCCCTACTAAAAGTCATAATTTTAAGTTATTATTATAATTAGAGTTCAATTTTTATTTTTGTTTATTATTTCTTTTTTAATTAATTATTCATTTATAATGATAAAAAATATTATTACCAGTACTAAATTATTATGTTATGTATAACGTTGTAATTAACTTCCCTAACCAGTTGTTATACCCCCTACCTATTTGTTTGAAGAAAAAAATAAAAAAAAAAACATACTGAAACAATAAATTTATGCAAAATAAAAAAAAAGTTATAACATTTTGCTTAATAAAAAAATTAAATAAAAGAATTTGGCTTTTTTTTATTTATCTCTTCTTGCAAATAAAGAAAAATAAGGTTCCTTGTTCATAGTGTCCGTTAAATGGAAAGTCAGAGAGCATAGTTTTGGTCATGGATAGTCAGGGATTTTGAAAACCGGTGAGGGAACACGTGCGGAACACGCTCTGAACAAAGTCTACTCTGAACACTCATATCTCTTTTTGAAGTGCATTTGAGCTTTAAAATATCGAACCAGTAAAATTGAACTCAACTCTCCAAATTGTATTAAATTTTTTAACACTAAAATTATCGCAATTTGTTCTGTCTATTTAGAATTTAAATTTACAGTTTTCTCATTTATGAATTATTCATTCATCTATGCATCAATGGAAAGGTATCTTCTTGTTGTATGGAGCAGTTAAAGCCACACCTCTTTTGAAGGCTTGGTTGCGGAAATAACTGCATCTACAGAAAATTTCTGATCAACATGGTCGAACATGGAGACTAGAGCTCACAGGAGCTTTTGGTTTGCAGATGTGAGTAGAGCTTGAGGATACCTTTCTTATGATGTGCATATCGATGGGGTCGGAGACAATGTTGAAAAAATTATTTTTTTTAGACAAGGGGTTAGCCCACAATTTTTTTGAAAAAATAGACGAACATTTTTTTTAGATATATGCATCAATGGAAAGGTATGTTCTTGTTCACATACATATAAGAGTAGTAGGGTTGGGAGTTATAATGTTTGGATGACAATATCGAGCCCTTCCCGCAAATTTATTGTAAGCGCCAAAATTAATTTTATCGTAAACGACAAATCAAAAGCTTACTGCTGGTCCTTGAAACAACTTGTACCCATAGTCAGTATTGAAAATTAGTAATTATCCTTAAGTTAAGAAACAGCACTAGCCTCCAAGGTTCTATGTGTTACTAGCAAATTTTAATAATTAAGTTTTCTTTTTTATTGAAAATGTCGCTTACGATAAAATGGCGGGAAGGGCTCGATATTTATTGGCTCCAGGAGTGCTTGTTTCGTTTCCGGATTAATTGGTCTTTCACTGTTGGTTTAAATTTTCTCCTCCGATGCTAATTGAAATTTGTACATGAATAATCAAAGATATGTATTTGAAGAATACTCCTGAGGCTTTTTCTTATCTAAGGAACTTTTTAGCTTATCTAAGGAACTTTTGAGCTTTTTTTTAGAATGCGTGTTTTGGAATGTGAGGGATTTTTAATATTTTCTAATTTATTTTTAAGGCAATGCTAATTTACAAGGTGCAGAGTAATTTTGTTTAAAATTACAAGGAAATTAAGAAGAGTGGTGCGTGACTTACAGCTCTGAACCCTACTACTCGTGCATGTGTTGTAGACAAGAAAAGAGCATTGTCTTAAGAATAAATTATAAAAGAATAAATAAATATAAATATTCCCCTCACGCTTAATTTCTTTGCACAAAACTCTTTCGCCAACCTGATACTCAAATACAAAATTATATTTGATGCTCCCCACCAGGCGACCATGTAGCGTAGTATGTTGGTATTAATTTCTCTCTTTTCTTTAAGATCTGCTTTCAGTACTTTTGAATATGTAAACTAAAACAAAAGTTAATACTGCGCGTGGTGTAGTGTCTTTCGCACCAGGCGATCATAATATGTAGATGGTATTCTTTTATCTTTTTTCACTACTTTCAAATATGTTGATCAAAACAAAAGCAAGAAAAAAGCGCATGGTTTAGTGTCTTTCTTATATTTTTATCAACACACAAACCATGACCTCCAATGCTACTAAAGGTTTAACCGCACCCATTTTTATCAATTCCCTTTTAAACTATGCAAAAGATTAATTAGAAATTGAAAATTACAACTACAACCAAATCTCTAACGAAATACTAAGCAAATTAAAAAAACAGCTATATAAATACCGTCTTCAGTAGCATGGTCGCCTGGTACATCAAACGAAATTGAGTGGTGATGGAATTCCCTCCAACCACTACATCCATTACGGCTGAAACACAATTCATATTCAATATGATTACCAGGCGATCATGCTACCTAAGGAGGAAAACATAGTTTTGGTTTTTGTTTTCATATGCATTTGGTTAAAGATTGGGTTTTAGTTGCGCTTTTCGATTTCTATTTTCGCTTGTGCTTTGCTTAAAAAGGAATTGAGGAAAATGGGTGTGGTTTAACATTTATTAGTGTAAAGTTGGCGATCATGTTTGTATGTATTTAGAAATATAAGAAGAAATATTCCCCTGAGTCTAAAATCACGCAAATAAAATATGCTCCAACCTCTGGCGAATACAAAAATTAAATTCACCAAGAGACCATGTAACGTAGCAGGTATTTTTTTTCTCTATTTTGATCTGCTTTCAGTACTTTTGAATATGTAGATCAAAACAAAAAGCAAATATTGTGCGTGGTGTAGTGTCGATACTACTAAAGGTTTAACTTTAAAACGACTAAACCAAATCTCTAACGAAATGAAAACCAAAATAAAACAAAAAAAATATATATACCTCCTTCAGTAGCATGGTCGCCTGTTTTTTTTTTGTTTAATAAATACTGCGTGGAATTCAATCCATTTAGGCTTCAACACAATTCAATTTGATGTGCCAGGCGATCATGCTTCTGAAGAAGGTACATACATTTTTTGTTTTGCTATGCTTTGGTTGATTTTATTTGCGTTTTCCTATTTCTATTTTGGCTTTTGCATTGCTTAAAAAGGAATTGAGAAAAATTGGTGTGGATAAACCTTGAGTAGTGTTGGCGATCATGATAGCACTAGACCCCAGGCAATATCTACTTTCGTTTTGGGCTACATATTCTAAAGTACTGGATCAGATCTTAAAGAAAAGATAAAGAATACCTATTTCGCATCCTGGTCGCCTGGTGCAGGGCATCAAATAGAATTTTGTATTTACATAAATATTAGGCTAGACACTAGCGTGATTTTGGCCAGAGGGGAAATTTATTATTTTCTAATTTATTCATAAGACAATGACTATTCTTTTCTAGAGCACAAAATAGGGTAGTAGGGTTCTGAGCTGTAAGTCACGGATCGCTTGGGTTTAAGTTCTTTGAAATTTTAGTAACTAAAAACAATTACCCTGTACCTTAGAAGAAAAGAAAAAATATTTCCTTAGTTCAATCCAAAACCACACATGTACAAAAGCGCTCTTACCTCTGGTATTTAAATACAAACATTAAATTTGCTCCGCACCAGGCGATCATGTAATTTAGCATCCATTACGGGCTGACACACAATTTGTATTTGATGTACCAGGCGACCATGCACCAAAGGAGGTTCATATAATTTTGGTTTTTGTTTTGATTTGCATTTCGTTGAAGATTAGGTTATAGTTGTGCCTTCCAGTTTCTATTTTGGCTTTTGCATTGATTAAAAAGGAATTGAGGGGAATGGATGTGGTAACACTTTAGTAGTGTTGGCGGCAGACACTACACCACGCGCAATATTTAATTTTGTTTTGATCTACATATTCAAAAGTACTGAGAGCAGATCTTAAAGAAAAGTGAGAAAAGAATACCTACTACGCTATATGGTCGCCTGGTGCGGAGCATCAAATATAATTTGAGTTTATTTCTACATAGATTATTTATTAGTAGATAAAACCTGAGTTGGGCTTGAGGGGAATATTTATTATTTTATAATTTTTTCTTCAGACTTCTTGTCTTGAACACATGTACGAGTAGAAGCTGTACGTCGGAGCTGTACGCCACGGATCTTGGCTTAAGTTCCTTGCAATTTTAGTAACTAAACAAAATTACTCCGTACCGTAAGTAAACATTGCCTCAAATATAAATTAGAACGGAAGCAATATCGCCATATTCCAAAATCAAGCATATTAAAAAAGCTCCAAGCTTTGGTTCTTAAAAACAAAAAATAAATTGGATGCTAAATTAAGGTCTGCTCTCAATTGCTCATTGTCACTACTACTTTGTAGATCAAAATAAAAGCAAAAAAAGCCGCATGTGTAGTGTCGATTGCCTAGTTTTTTATAAACATTTTAAAATCAGGCTCCTCCCATCGTAGGCATGGTATTTAAATGCAAAATTATATTTGATGACCAGGCGACCATGTATCGTTGCAGGTATTCTTTTTTCTCTTCTCTTTAAGATCTGCTCTCTCAGTACTTTTAAATAGATGTATATATCAAAACAAAAGCAAATATTGCGCATGGTGTAGTGCCTGCTTATATTTTTTTTAAACGTACAATACAAATATGAACGCCAACCATACACTACTAAAGGTTTAACCGCGCAAATTTTCCGCAATTCCTTCTTAATCAATGCAAAAACCAAAATAGAAATTGAAAAGCACAACCAAGACCAAGTCTCTAACGAAATGCAAACCAAAATGAAACAAAAAATATATGTACATATTTTAGTAGCATGGTCGCCTGGTATATCAATTGGAATTGATTGCTATTGGAATACCCTTCTTCCATACTCCATTACGGCTGAAACACAATTCAGTTTGATGTACCAGGGGATCATGCTACTGAAATATGTACGTACATATATTTTGGCTTTTGTTTTGATTTGCATTTCTAGTTTGGGTTTTAGTTGTGCTTTTCAATTTCTATTTTTGCTTCTGCTTTGCTTAAAAAGGAATTGAGGAAAATGGGAGGGGTTTATACTTTAGTAGTATTGGCGATCATGTTTTGTATGTTAATTTAAATATAAGCAAGACACTAACACCATGCGCAATATTTGCTTTTGTTTTGAACTACATATACACTGCCAATCACTAGGATGAGGCCACATATTTTTCAACCGATTTTCGGCCCGATACCTGCTTGAATTTGTTTAACCCGGAAAATTTTACTACATGAGAATAGGTACATATTTTCTTAAAACAAAGTGATACAATTATAGGGTTAATTAGAAAAGACCGTTGGAATCTCCCTACATCAATGAATGAGCTACCTAAAAAGGATATAAAAAAGTGAGTCACTAGGATGAAGCCATTGCGAATATTTCGTTGTAGAAGTTCAGATCAGCAATTTTTTTCAAAATTTGGGTTACAATATTTAAGAACGTTTTACAAATAACTATTTTTATTAAATTTCAACTACAAATGGGTTCCGGAAAGACGTTGACAGTAGCAGAAAGAGGACAAATCGATGCTTTCAAGGAAATGGGACTCTCAAGCCGAGAAATAGCAAGGAAGCTGAACAGAAGTAAGACAGTTGTAAACAACTATCTTGCTGATCCTCAAAACTATGGAAAAAAAACAAAAAGGACGCACAGCCCAAGCAACAACATCCCGAGAAAAGCGGTTAATTTTACGTATGGCTTCAAATTCTACTCAATCAGCTACTAAAATAAGGTCCAAAAGCGGAGTATCAGACAGTCCGAAGGATAATAAGAAAAGATGGTACTATCCAGAGAAGAAAACTCAAAAAGAAAATTGTTCTAAAGCAAGTACAAGGAGCTGCGAATGAACTTTGCAACAGAACATGGCTCTTGGAGCAGTCAATGGAAACGCGTCGTCTTTTCGGATGAAAAAAAGTTTAGCCTTGACGGCCCCGATGGTTACAACTTTTATTTCCATGATTTAAGAAAAGAGGCACTAATTTTGGGAAGACATCACAGCCGTACATCAGGTGTTATGGTGCGGGGAGCTATCACCTACTATGGCAAAATCGAATTGGAGTTTCTTTCTCTAACAATGAACGGAAACAGCTACAAATACTTGTTGGAACGCTCATTTCCGAAGATGAAAAATATTTTTGGACCTCTGCCTTGGATTTTCCAACAAAACAAAGCCCCCATCCACACTTCCAGGGTTGTCAAAAGCTGGATTTTATCAGAAAACGTAGAGCTTTTGCCATGGCCACCCTATTCACCGGACTTGAACATATTCGAAAACGTATGGGCATGGCTATCTCGAAAAGTTTATGAAGGCGGTAGACAATTTGAAGACAAGGTCTTCTTAATTGAAGTTATCCGTGATGACTGGGACGAGATTTCACTTGACTATTTAAAAAAACTTTATGATTCCATTCCAAACCGTCTAATAGAGGTCATATCGAAAAATGGGGGGCATACTCATTATTAATTGAGAAAAACTTAATAAATAAATGTTTGAAAACCAAAAACTGTAAACATTTCTTTCATTTTTTGATATTTTATAAGATTTTTTATGTGGCCTCATCCAAGTGACGCACTTTTTTCATACTGTTTTTAAGTAGCTCTTTAATTAATGTAGGGAAATTCCAACTGTTTTTTCTATTGAACCCCTTAATTTTATTACTTTTTTTAAAGAAAATATCTACCTACTCAAATGTAGTAAATTTTTATTTTTACGAAATTTCCAGCAGGTATAAAGATCGAAAATCGGTTGAAAAATATGTGGCCTCATCCTAGTGATTGGCAGTGTATATTAAAAAGTAGTGGTGACAATGAGCAATAGAGACAAGAAAGAGAAAAAGAATACATTCTACGTTTCATGGTCGACTGGTGCTTAGCATCAAATATAATTTTAATTTGAATACGTAAGGTTTGATGGAGGTTATCACTTACACAGCAAGTGTTTGATGGACTGAGGAGTCTATTTTAAAAGAAGATTAACCACTTCTTCTGCTTCTTCTATATTTTATTCTTAAGACAATTTTCTCTAGAAAACATATAAGAGTAAGTAGTAGGGTTCGGAGCTGTAATGCTTGGATCATAATATTTATTGACACCGAAAGTGTTGGTTTCGTTTTCATATTTATTGGTCTTTGGTTGATTAAAATGATCTATTAAGACGCTAATTGAAACTTGTAAGTACACGAATAATCCAAAAAATGTATTTGAAGAATTCTCCTCACGCTACTGCTTGTCTAAGGAGCTTTTTTCAAAAACTTGCATTGTATAGCAGGGGTGCTAAATTTCTGTCGAAAATTTCTTAAGAAACAATGCTTTGCTTGAATATGGACATTAACTTTGGAAATACGTTTTCAATATTTTTCAACGTTTTACTTATTTTGTTTTTCGAAGGTATGATTTTGTTTTTATGTCAAACTCAAGCGGGAAATTGTTGTCAGTTTTAAACTCTTCCTTGGCTCATATCTTTTTCCTTTGATTCAGGTGATGATGAATAGTGCTAGAAGAGTGGACGAAAGTTTTAAACTGTTGATGACTTACACTAAATTCTTTTGTACACATTACAACGTTATACAGAGTTTATATAAATTAAGAAACTTGTCGACCCTTTATATAATATAATATATTTGTCAGATTCAGATACTTTAAAAAAAAAACGAAATTACATCAAAACTTTGAAATAGTACCCCATGTAATATTGTATTTTAGGAATTATCTTTTCTAAAAACCTTATAAATTCGAACTTGTCGAAACAGTGACTGGCTAAAATTTATTGAAAAGTTTTTAAAAATTGGCAAATATTATCGACGCAAAAAGTCATTGAGACGCTGGTCAAAATATAGGGAAACACTGAAGAGACAAGCCAGTTGCATCCTTCCTTCCTTTTAATCAAAACCCGTGGCTTCAAGAATGATAATCCGTTTGCGTTTGAACTTTATTTCGCACGCACTGTGAAGAAAAAATATAATTTTTAACCGTACTTCACGAATGCGTTCATTATTTCTACTACGCATCCGAAATGTATCCTTCTTATTTCTATTCTAGTGATGGGGCACTTTGATAAAGTTATAAAGGTATTTATAACTCCTTGACTGCGCGTATTAAATAAATAGAAACCTGAACTTTTGAATGTCTTCTTTCATGATCTTATTAGTCAAATAAATTAAATTGGCTCTCAACAAATCTGTAGTCACTAAATGTTGTCTCTTATAAAATTAAAGGCAAAGTCTCTGTTGGATCCACGATTAGGAATTTACTTCGGAAAGAGTAAAGGAGAACTTAAACAGAGCAAAACCAACAGAAAAACAAGTTAGAACCAAGGCCGGATTTAGAGGTCACCTTTTTTTCTGGGTAAGGCATCTGCTTACTCTTGTCCATCGGCTGTTCAATTCTTTGCTTTCGTCAGCATCTGTACACGTTTTTTACATCCAGTCAAAACGAGAGCGAATTCTGATTGAGAAATTATCGGATAAGAAAAGCGCCCAGTTATCAAAAAGCTTAGCGACACTCATTGGTCTTATCGAGCTGAAGCTACGAAAGCCTTAGTCAACGGCTATTTGGAAATCGAAGAAGCCATAACCAGCATATCATCTAATAAAGATCAAAAAGAATTTTTAAGATATATGCATCAGTGGAAAGGTATGTTCTTGTTCTATGCAGCAGTGAAAGCCACACCTCCTTAAGCGGCTTGGTTGCGGAAATAACCGCATCTACAGAAAATGTCTCATCAACATGGTCGAAATTCTGTAATTTCACTTTATCACAAATATTTCGGAAACTAGAGCTCACAGGAGCTTTTGGTTTGCAGATATGAGTAGAGCTTGAAAATACCTTTCTTATGATGTGCATATCAATGGTTTCGGAGACAATGTTAAAAAAATTATTTTTTTTAGACAAAGGTAGCCCACGATCTTTTTTGAAAAAAATAGACGAAAAAGAATTTTGATGATATATGCATCAGTGGAAAGGTATGTTCTTGTTCTATGCAGCAGTGAAAGCCACACCTCTTTAAGAGGCTTGGATGCGGAAATAACCGCATCTACAGAAAATTTCTGATCAACATGGTCGAAATTCTGTAATTTCACTTTATCGCAAATATTTTGGAAACTAGAGCTGAAAATACCTTTCTTATGATGTGCATATCAATGGGGTCGGAGACAATGTTGAAAAATTTTATTTTTTAGACAAAGGGTTAGCCCACGATTTTTTTGAAAAAATTGACGAAAAAGAATTTTTAAGATATATGCATCAATGGAAAGGTATGTTCTTGTTCTATGCAGCAGTGAAAGCCACACCTCTTTAAGAGGCTTGGATGCGGAAATAACCGCATCTACAGAAAATTTCTGATCAACATTGTCGAAATTCTGTAATTTCACTTTATCACAAATATTTCGGAAACTAGAGCTCACAGGAGCTTTTGGTTTGCAGATATGAGTAGAGCTTGAAAATACCTTTCTTATGATGTGCATATCAATGGGGTCGGAGACAATGTTGAAAAAATTATTTTTTTTAGACAAGGGGTTAGCCCACGATTTTTTTTGCAAAAAAAATTGACAAAAAAAAATATCACAAATATTTCGGAAACTAGAGCTCACAGGAGCTTTTGGTTTGCAGATATGAGTAGAGCTTGAAAATACCTTCCTTATGATGTGCATATCAATGCGGTCGGAGACAATGTTTGAAAAAATTGTTTTTTTTTAAGACAAGGGGTTAGCCCACGATTTTTTTGAAAAAATTGACGAAAAAGAATTTTTAAGATATATGCATCAATGGAAAGGTATGTTCTTGTTCTATGCAGCAGTGAAAGCCACACCTCTTTAAGAGGCTTGGATGCGGAAATAACCGCATCTACAGAAAATTTCTGATCAACATGGTCGAAATTCTGTAATTTCACTTTGGGCGGTGTGAATAAAAACGAGTATGACGAGTATTTACTTACAAGTAAAGTGTAACGAGTATTTAAACTCCAAGTAAACCGATGTGAATAAAGCGTCGAGTTTACTTGTGACCGTGTACTCGTCAACCCGAGGGTTTACTAGCAAGTATTTACTCGCGAGACAACTGAATTCACAAAAAAGGCAAGTAAATACTTGTAGCGCCACACAGACTACGCATCATTTACTGTTGTGACTTGTTCTGTTTTCGCCTAACGTTCTGTTTTCGCCTAAACTGAGCCATCTTTCGTGTACAAGTACGACTGCAAGTCTGGGGTCGGGTTGACTTGCGAGTAGACGAATATTTACTTGCTACAGAAGTATTTACTTGCGTTTATTCACACCAAAATTGGCATTTTTCCGGGTTTTACTAGCCTCTCAAGTATTTACTCGCGAGTAAGAGTAAATACTTGTTTTATTCACTTCAATTTTGGCGTTTACTTGTAATTTTGATATGTTCAAGTATTTACTTGTCCTACTCGTTTTTATTCACACCGCCCTTTATCACAAATATTTCGGAAACTAGAGCTCACAGGAGCTTTTGGTTTGCAGATATGAGTAGAGCTTGAAAATACCTTTCTTATGATGTGCATATCAATGGGGTCGGAGACAATGTTGAAAAAATTATTTTTTTTTGAACAAGGGATTAGCCCACGATTTTTTTGAAAAAATTGACGAAAAAGAATTTTTAAGATATATGCATCAATGGAAAGGTATGTTCTTGCTCTATGCAGCAGTGAAAGCCACACCTCTTTTGAAGGCTTGGTTGCGGAAATAACCGCATCTACAGAAAATTTCTGATCAACATGGTCGAAATTCTTTAATTTCTCTTTATCACAAATATTTCGGAAACTAGACCTCACAGGAGCTTTTGGTTTGCAGATATGAGTAGAGCTTGAAAATACCTTTCTTATGATGTGCATATCAATGGGGTCGGAGGCAATGTTGAAAAAATTATTTTTTTTTGAACCTCATGGAAAGGTATGTTCTTGATCTATGCAGCAGTGAAAGCCACACCTCTTTAAGAGGCTTGGATGCGGAAATAACCGCATCTACAGAAAATTTCTGATCAACATGGTCGAAATTCTGTAATTTCACTTTATCACAAATATTTCGGAAACTAGAGCTCACAGGAGCTTTTGGTTTGCAGATATGAGTAAAGCTTGAAAATACCTTTCTTATGATGTGCATATCAATGGTTTCGGAGACAATGTTAAAAAAATTAATTTTTTAGACAAGGGGTTAGCCCACGATTTTTTTGAAAAAATTGACGAAAAAGAATTTTTAAGATGTATGCATCAATGGAAAGGTATGTTCTTGATCTATGCAGCAGTGAAAGCCACACCTCTTTTGAAGGCTTGGTTGCGGAAATAACCGCATCTACAGAAAATTTCTGATCAACATGGTCGAAATTCTGTAATTTCACTTTATCACAAATATTTCGGAAACTAGGGCTCACAGGAGCTTTTGGTTTGCAGATATGAGTAGAGCTTGAAAATACCTTTCTTATGATGTGCATATCAATGGTTTCGGAGACAATGTTAAAAAAATTAATTTTTTAGACAAGGGGTTAGCCCACGATTTTTTTGAAAAAATTGACGAAAAAGAATTTTTAAGATATATGCATCAATGGAAAGGTATGCTCTTGATCTATGCAGCAGTGAAAGCCACACCTCTTTTGAAGGCTTGGTTGCGGAAATAACCGCATCTACAGAAAATTTCTGATCAACATGGTCGAAATTCTGTAATTTCACTTTATCACAAATATTTCGGAAACTAGAGCTCACAGGAGCTTTTGGTTTGCAGATATGAGTAGAGCTTGAAAATACCTTTCTTATGATGTGCATATCAATGGTTTCGGAGACAATGTTGAAAAAATTATTTTTTTTAGGCAAGGGGTTAGCCCACGATTTTTTTTGAAAAAAATAGATGAAAAAGAATTTTTAAGATATATGCATCAGTGGAAAGGTATGTTCTTGTTCTATGCAGCAGTGAAAGCCACACCTCTTAAAGAGGCTTGGATGCGGAAATAACCGCATCTACAGAAAATTTCTGATCAACATGGTCGAAATTCTGTAATTTTACTTTATCACAAATATTTCGGAAACTAGAGCTCACAGGAGCTTTTGGTTTGCAGATATGAGTAGAGCTTGAAAATACCTTTCTTATGATGTGCATATCAATGGGGTCGGAGACAATGTTGAAAAAATTATTTTTTTTAGGCAAGGGGTTAGCCCACGATTTTTTTTGAAAAAAATAGATGAAAAAGAATTTTTAAGATATATGCATCAGTGGAAAGGTATGTTCTTGTTCTATGCAGCAGTGAAAGCCACACCTCTTTAAGAGGCTTGGATGCGGAAATAACCGCATCTACAGAAAATTTCTGATCAACATGGTCGAAATTCTGTAATTTCACTTTATCACAAATATTTCGGAAACTAGAGCTCACAGGAGCTTTTGGTTTGCAGATATGAGTAGAGCTTGAAAATACCTTTCTTATGATGTGCATATCAATGGTTTCGGAGACAATGTTAAAAAAATTAATTTTTTAGACAAGGGGTTAGCCCACGATTTTTTTGAAAAAATTGACGAAAAAGAATTTTTAAGATATATGCATCAATGGAAAGGTATGCTCTTGATCTATGCAGCAGTGAAAGCCACACCTCTTTTGAAGGCTTGGTTGCGGAAATAACCGCATCTACAGAAAATTTCTGATCAACATGGTCGAAATTCTGTAATTTCACTTTATCACAAATATTTCGGAAACTAGACCTCACAGGAGCTTTTGGTTTGCAGATATGAGTAGAGCTTGAAAATACCTTTCTTATGATGTGCATATCAATGGTTTCGGAGACAATGTTAAAAAAATTATTTTTTTTAGACAAAGGTAGCCCACGATCTTTTTTGAAAAAAATAGACGAAAAAGAATTTTGATGATATATGCATCAGTGGAAAGGTATGTTCTTGTTCTATGCAGCAGTGAAAGCCACACCTCTTTAAGAGGCTTGGATGCGGAAATAACCGCATCTACAGAAAATTTCTGATCAACATGGTCGAAATTCTGTAATTTCACTTTATCGCAAATATTTTGGAAACTAGAGCTGAAAATACCTTTCTTATGATGTGCATATCAATGGGGTCGGAGACAATGTTGAAAAATTTTATTTTTTAGACAAAGGGTTAGCCCACGATTTTTTTGAAAAAATTGACGAAAAAGAATTTTTAAGATATATGCATCAATGGAAAGGTATGTTCTTGTTCTATGCAGCAGTGAAAGCCACACCTCTTTAAGAGGCTTGGATGCGGAAATAACCGCATCTACAGAAAATTTCTGATCAACATTGTCGAAATTCTGTAATTTCACTTTATCACAAATATTTCGGAAACTAGAGCTCACAGGAGCTTTTGGTTTGCAGATATGAGTAGAGCTTGAAAATACCTTTCTTATGATGTGCATATCAATGGGGTCGGAGACAATGTTGAAAAAATTATTTTTTTTAGACAAGGGGTTAGCCCACGATTTTTTTTGCAAAAAAAATTGACAAAAAAAAATATCACAAATATTTCGGAAACTAGAGCTCACAGGAGCTTTTGGTTTGCAGATATGAGTAGAGCTTGAAAATACCTTCCTTATGATGTGCATATCAATGCGGTCGGAGACAATGTTTGAAAAAATTGTTTTTTTTTAAGACAAGGGGTTAGCCCACGATTTTTTTGAAAAAATTGACGAAAAAGAATTTTTAAGATATATGCATCAATGGAAAGGTATGTTCTTGTTCTATGCAGCAGTGAAAGCCACACCTCTTTAAGAGGCTTGGATGCGGAAATAACCGCATCTACAGAAAATTTCTGATCAACATGGTCGAAATTCTGTAATTTCACTTTGGGCGGTGTGAATAAAAACGAGTATGACGAGTATTTACTTACAAGTAAAGTGTAACGAGTATTTAAACTCCAAGTAAACCGATGTGAATAAAGCGTCGAGTTTACTTGTGACCGTGTACTCGTCAACCCGAGGGTTTACTAGCAAGTATTTACTCGCGAGACAACTGAATTCACAAAAAAGGCAAGTAAATACTTGTAGCGCCACACAGACTACGCATCATTTACTGTTGTGACTTGTTCTGTTTTCGCCTAACGTTCTGTTTTCGCCTAAACTGAGCCATCTTTCGTGTACAAGTACGACTGCAAGTCTGGGGTCGGGTTGACTTGCGAGTAGACGAATATTTACTTGCTACAGAAGTATTTACTTGCGTTTATTCACACCAAAATTGGCATTTTTCCGGGTTTTACTAGCCTCTCAAGTATTTACTCGCGAGTAAGAGTAAATACTTGTTTTATTCACTTCAATTTTGGCGTTTACTTGTAATTTTGATATGTTCAAGTATTTACTTGTCCTACTCGTTTTTATTCACACCGCCCTTTATCACAAATATTTCGGAAACTAGAGCTCACAGGAGCTTTTGGTTTGCAGATATGAGTAGAGCTTGAAAATACCTTTCTTATGATGTGCATATCAATGGGGTCGGAGACAATGTTGAAAAAATTATTTTTTTTTGAACAAGGGATTAGCCCACGATTTTTTTGAAAAAATTGACGAAAAAGAATTTTTAAGATATATGCATCAATGGAAAGGTATGTTCTTGCTCTATGCAGCAGTGAAAGCCACACCTCTTTTGAAGGCTTGGTTGCGGAAATAACCGCATCTACAGAAAATTTCTGATCAACATGGTCGAAATTCTTTAATTTCTCTTTATCACAAATATTTCGGAAACTAGACCTCACAGGAGCTTTTGGTTTGCAGATATGAGTAGAGCTTGAAAATACCTTTCTTATGATGTGCATATCAATGGGGTCGGAGGCAATGTTGAAAAAATTATTTTTTTTTGAACCTCATGGAAAGGTATGTTCTTGATCTATGCAGCAGTGAAAGCCACACCTCTTTAAGAGGCTTGGATGCGGAAATAACCGCATCTACAGAAAATTTCTGATCAACATGGTCGAAATTCTGTAATTTCACTTTATCACAAATATTTCGGAAACTAGAGCTCACAGGAGCTTTTGGTTTGCAGATATGAGTAAAGCTTGAAAATACCTTTCTTATGATGTGCATATCAATGGTTTCGGAGACAATGTTAAAAAAATTAATTTTTTAGACAAGGGGTTAGCCCACGATTTTTTTGAAAAAATTGACGAAAAAGAATTTTTAAGATGTATGCATCAATGGAAAGGTATGTTCTTGATCTATGCAGCAGTGAAAGCCACACCTCTTTTGAAGGCTTGGTTGCGGAAATAACCGCATCTACAGAAAATTTCTGATCAACATGGTCGAAATTCTGTAATTTCACTTTATCACAAATATTTCGGAAACTAGGGCTCACAGGAGCTTTTGGTTTGCAGATATGAGTAGAGCTTGAAAATACCTTTCTTATGATGTGCATATCAATGGTTTCGGAGACAATGTTAAAAAAATTAATTTTTTAGACAAGGGGTTAGCCCACGATTTTTTTGAAAAAATTGACGAAAAAGAATTTTTAAGATATATGCATCAATGGAAAGGTATGCTCTTGATCTATGCAGCAGTGAAAGCCACACCTCTTTTGAAGGCTTGGTTGCGGAAATAACCGCATCTACAGAAAATTTCTGATCAACATGGTCGAAATTCTGTAATTTCACTTTATCACAAATATTTCGGAAACTAGAGCTCACAGGAGCTTTTGGTTTGCAGATATGAGTAGAGCTTGAAAATACCTTTCTTATGATGTGCATATCAATGGGGTCGGAGACAATGTTGAAAAAATTATTTTTTTTAGGCAAGGGGTTAGCCCACGATTTTTTTTGAAAAAAATAGATGAAAAAGAATTTTTAAGATATATGCATCAGTGGAAAGGTATGTTCTTGTTCTATGCAGCAGTGAAAGCCACACCTCTTAAAGAGGCTTGGATGCGGAAATAACCGCATCTACAGAAAATTTCTGATCAACATGGTCGAAATTCTGTAATTTTACTTTATCACAAATATTTCGGAAACTAGAGCTCACAGGAGCTTTTGGTTTGCAGATATGAGTAGAGCTTGAAAATACCTTTCTTATGATGTGCATATCAATGGGGTCGGAGACAATGTTGAAAAAATTATTTTTTTTAGGCAAGGGGTTAGCCCACGATTTTTTTTGAAAAAAATAGATGAAAAAGAATTTTTAAGATATATGCATCAGTGGAAAGGTATGTTCTTGTTCTATGCAGCAGTGAAAGCCACACCTCTTTAAGAGGCTTGGATGCGGAAATAACCGCATCTACAGAAAATTTCTGATCAACATGGTCGAAATTCTGTAATTTCACTTTATCACAAATATTTCGGAAACTAGAGCTCACAGGAGCTTTTGGTTTGCAGATATGAGTAGAGCTTGAAAATACCTTTCTTATGATGTGCATATCAATGGTTTCGGAGACAATGTTAAAAAAATTAATTTTTTAGACAAGGGGTTAGCCCACGATTTTTTTGAAAAAATTGACGAAAAAGAATTTTTAAGATATATGCATCAATGGAAAGGTATGCTCTTGATCTATGCAGCAGTGAAAGCCACACCTCTTTTGAAGGCTTGGTTGCGGAAATAACCGCATCTACAGAAAATTTCTGATCAACATGGTCGAAATTCTGTAATTTCACTTTATCACAAATATTTCGGAAACTAGACCTCACAGGAGCTTTTGGTTTGCAGATATGAGTAGAGCTTGAAAATACCTTTCTTATGATGTGCATATCAATGGTTTCGGAGACAATGTTGAAAAAATTATTTTTTTTAGGCAAGGGGTTAGCCCACGATTTTTTTTGAAAAAAATAGATGAAAAAGAATTTTTAAGATATATGCATCAGTGGAAAGGTATGTTCTTGTTCTATGCAGCAGTGAAAGCCACACCTCTTAAAGAGGCTTGGATGCGGAAATAACCGCATCTACAGAAAATTTCTGATCAACATGGTCGAAATTCTGTAATTTTACTTTATCACAAATATTTCGGAAACTAGAGCTCACAGGAGCTTTTGGTTTGCAGATATGAGTAGAGCTTGAAAATACCTTTCTTATGATGTGCATATCAATGGGGTCGGAGACAATGTTGAAAAAATTATTTTTTTTAGGCAAGGGGTTAGCCCACGATTTTTTTTGAAAAAAATAGATGAAAAAGAATTTTTAAGATATATGCATCAGTGGAAAGGTATGTTCTTGTTCTATGCAGCAGTGAAAGCCACACCTCTTTAAGAGGCTTGGATGCGGAAATAACCGCATCTACAGAAAATTTCTGATCAACATGGTCGAAATTCTGTAATTTCACTTTATCACAAATATTTCGGAAACTAGAGCTCACAGGAGCTTTTGGTTTGCAGATATGAGTAGAGCTTGAAAATACCTTTCTTATGATGTGCATATCAATGGTTTCGGAGACAATGTTAAAAAAATTAATTTTTTAGACAAGGGGTTAATGCATCAATGGAAAGGTATGTTCTTGATCTATGCAGCAGTGAAAGCCACACCTCTTTTGAAGGCTTGGTTGCGGAAATAACCGCATCTACAGAAAATCTCTGATCAACATGGTCGAAATTCTGTAATTTCACTTTATCACAAATATTTCGGAAACTAGACCTCACAGGAGCTTTTGGTTTGCAGATATGAGTAGAGCTTGAAAATACCTTTCTTATGATGTGCATATCAATGGGGTCGGAGACAATGTTGAAAAAAATATTATTTTTTTTAGACAAGGGGTTAACCCACGATTTTTTTGAAAAAATTGAAGAAAAAGAATTTTTCAGATATATGCATCAATGGAAAGGTATGTTCTTGTTCTATGCAGCAGTGAAAGCCACACCTCTTTTGAAGGCTTGGTTGCGGAAATAACCGCATCTACAGAAAATTTCTGATCAACATGGTCGAAATTCTGTAATTTCACTTTATCACAAATATTTCGGAAACTAGAGCTCACAGGAGCTTTTGGTTTGCAGATATGAGTAGAGCTTCAAAATACCTTTCTTATGATGTGCATATCAATGGGGTCGGAGACAATGTTGAAAAAATTATTTTTTTTAGACAAGGGGTTAGCCCACGATTTTTTTGAAAAAATTGTAGAAAACGAATTTTTAAGATATATGCATCAATGGAAAGGTATGTTCTTGTTCTATGCAGCAGTGAAAGCCACACCTCTTTAAGAGGCTTGGATGCGGAAATAACCGCATCTACAGAAAATTTCTGATCAACATTGTCGAAATTCTGTAATTTCACTTTATCACAAATATTTCGGAAACTAGAGCTCACAGGAGCTTTTGGTTTGCAGATATGAGTAGAGCTTGAAAATACCTTTCTTATGATGTGCATATCAATGGTTTCGGAGACAATGTTGAAAAAATTATTTTTTTTAGGCAAGGGGTTAGCCCACGATTTTTTTTGAAAAAAATAGATGAAAAAGAATTTTTAAGATATATGCATCAGTGGAAAGGTATGTTCTTGTTCTATGCAGCAGTGAAAGCCACACCTCTTTAAGAGGCTTGGATGCGGAAATAACCGCATCTACAGAAAATTTCTGATCAACATGGTCGAAATTCTGTAATTTCACTTTACCACAAATATTTCGGAAACTAGAGCTCACAGGAGCTTTTGGTTTGCAGATATGAGTAGAGCTTGAAAATACCTTTCTTATGATGTGCATATCAATGGTTTCGGAGACAATGTTGAAAAAATTATTTTTTTTAGGCAAGGGGTTAGCCCACGATTTTTTTTGAAAAAAATAGATGAAAAAGAATTTTTAAGATATATGCATCAGTGGAAAGGTATGTTCTTGTTCTATGCAGCAGTGAAAGCCACACCTCTTTAAGAGGCTTGGATGCGGAAATAACCGCATCTACAGAAAATTTCTGATCAACATGGTCGAAATTCTGTAATTTCACTTTACCACAAATATTTCGGAAACTAGACCTCACAGGAGCTTTTGGTTTGCAGATATGAGTAGAGCTTGAAAATACCTTTCTTATGATGTGCATATCAATGGTTTCGGAGACAATGTTAAAAATATTATTTTTTTAGACAAGGGGTTAGCCCACGATATTTTTGAAAAAATTGACGAAAAAGAATTTTTAAGATATATGCATCAATGGAAAGGTATGTTCTTGATCTATGCAGCAGTGAAAGCCACACCTCTTTTGAAGGCTTGGTTGCGGAAATAACCGCATCTACAGAAAATTTCTGATCAACATGGTCGAAATTCTGTAATTTCACTTTATCACAAATATTTCGGAAACTAGAGCTCACAGGAGCTTTTGGTTTGCAGATATGAGTAGAGCTTGAAAATACCTTTCTTATGATGTGCATATCAATGGTTTCGGAGACAATGTTAAAAAAATTATTTTTTTTAGACAAAGGTAGCCCACGATCTTTTTTGAAAAAAATAGACGAAAAAGAATTTTGATGATATATGCATCAGTGGAAAGGTATGTTCTTGTTCTATGCAGCAGTGAAAGCCACACCTCTTTAAGAGGCTTGGATGCGGAAATAACCGCATCTACAGAAAATTTCTGATCAACATGGTCGAAATTCTGTAATTTCACTTTATCGCAAATATTTTGGAAACTAGAGCTGAAAATACCTTTCTTATGATGTGCATATCAATGGGGTCGGAGACAATGTTGAAAAATTTTATTTTTTAGACAAAGGGTTAGCCCACGATTTTTTTGAAAAAATTGACGAAAAAGAATTTTTAAGATATATGCATCAATGGAAAGGTATGTTCTTGTTCTATGCAGCAGTGAAAGCCACACCTCTTTAAGAGGCTTGGATGCGGAAATAACCGCATCTACAGAAAATTTCTGATCAACATTGTCGAAATTCTGTAATTTCACTTTATCACAAATATTTCGGAAACTAGAGCTCACAGGAGCTTTTGGTTTGCAGATATGAGTAGAGCTTGAAAATACCTTTCTTATGATGTGCATATCAATGGGGTCGGAGACAATGTTGAAAAAATTATTTTTTTTAGACAAGGGGTTAGCCCACGATTTTTTTTGCAAAAAAAATTGACAAAAAAAAATATCACAAATATTTCGGAAACTAGAGCTCACAGGAGCTTTTGGTTTGCAGATATGAGTAGAGCTTGAAAATACCTTCCTTATGATGTGCATATCAATGCGGTCGGAGACAATGTTTGAAAAAATTGTTTTTTTTTAAGACAAGGGGTTAGCCCACGATTTTTTTGAAAAAATTGACGAAAAAGAATTTTTAAGATATATGCATCAATGGAAAGGTATGTTCTTGTTCTATGCAGCAGTGAAAGCCACACCTCTTTAAGAGGCTTGGATGCGGAAATAACCGCATCTACAGAAAATTTCTGATCAACATGGTCGAAATTCTGTAATTTCACTTTGGGCGGTGTGAATAAAAACGAGTATGACGAGTATTTACTTACAAGTAAAGTGTAACGAGTATTTTAACTCCAAGTAAACCGATGTGAATAAAGCGTCGAGTTTACTTGTGACCGTGTACTCGTCAACCCGAGGGTTTACTAGCAAGTATTTACTCGCGAGACAACTGAATTCACAAAAAAGGCAAGTAAATACTTGTAGCGCCACACAGACTACGCATCATTTACTGTTGTGACTTGTTCTGTTTTCGCCTAACGTTCTGTTTTCGCCTAAACTGAGCCATCTTTCGTGTACAAGTACGACTGCAAGTCTGGGGTCGGGTTGACTTGCGAGTAGACGAATATTTACTTGCTACAGAAGTATTTACTTGCGTTTATTCACACCAAAATTGGCATTTTTCCGGGTTTTACTAGCCTCTCAAGTATTTACTCGCGAGTAAGAGTAAATACTTGTTTTATTCACTTCAATTTTGGCGTTTACTTGTAATTTTGATATGTTCAAGTATTTACTTGTCCTACTCGTTTTTATTCACACCGCCCTTTATCACAAATATTTCGGAAACTAGAGCTCACAGGAGCTTTTGGTTTGCAGATATGAGTAGAGCTTGAAAATACCTTTCTTATGATGTGCATATCAATGGGGTCGGAGACAATGTTGAAAAAATTATTTTTTTTTGAACAAGGGATTAGCCCACGATTTTTTTGAAAAAATTGACGAAAAAGAATTTTTAAGATATATGCATCAATGGAAAGGTATGTTCTTGCTCTATGCAGCAGTGAAAGCCACACCTCTTTTGAAGGCTTGGTTGCGGAAATAACCGCATCTACAGAAAATTTCTGATCAACATGGTCGAAATTCTTTAATTTCTCTTTATCACAAATATTTCGGAAACTAGACCTCACAGGAGCTTTTGGTTTGCAGATATGAGTAGAGCTTGAAAATACCTTTCTTATGATGTGCATATCAATGGGGTCGGAGGCAATGTTGAAAAAATTATTTTTTTTTGAACCTCATGGAAAGGTATGTTCTTGATCTATGCAGCAGTGAAAGCCACACCTCTTTAAGAGGCTTGGATGCGGAAATAACCGCATCTACAGAAAATTTCTGATCAACATGGTCGAAATTCTGTAATTTCACTTTATCACAAATATTTCGGAAACTAGAGCTCACAGGAGCTTTTGGTTTGCAGATATGAGTAAAGCTTGAAAATACCTTTCTTATGATGTGCATATCAATGGTTTCGGAGACAATGTTAAAAAAATTAATTTTTTAGACAAGGGGTTAGCCCACGATTTTTTTGAAAAAATTGACGAAAAAGAATTTTTAAGATGTATGCATCAATGGAAAGGTATGTTCTTGATCTATGCAGCAGTGAAAGCCACACCTCTTTTGAAGGCTTGGTTGCGGAAATAACCGCATCTACAGAAAATTTCTGATCAACATGGTCGAAATTCTGTAATTTCACTTTATCACAAATATTTCGGAAACTAGGGCTCACAGGAGCTTTTGGTTTGCAGATATGAGTAGAGCTTGAAAATACCTTTCTTATGATGTGCATATCAATGGTTTCGGAGACAATGTTAAAAAAATTAATTTTTTAGACAAGGGGTTAGCCCACGATTTTTTTGAAAAAATTGACGAAAAAGAATTTTTAAGATATATGCATCAATGGAAAGGTATGCTCTTGATCTATGCAGCAGTGAAAGCCACACCTCTTTTGAAGGCTTGGTTGCGGAAATAACCGCATCTACAGAAAATTTCTGATCAACATGGTCGAAATTCTGTAATTTCACTTTATCACAAATATTTCGGAAACTAGACCTCACAGGAGCTTTTGGTTTGCAGATATGAGTAGAGCTTGAAAATACCTTTCTTATGATGTGCATATCAATGGTTTCGGAGACAATGTTGAAAAAATTATTTTTTTTAGGCAAGGGGTTAGCCCACGATTTTTTTTGAAAAAAATAGATGAAAAAGAATTTTTAAGATATATGCATCAGTGGAAAGGTATGTTCTTGTTCTATGCAGCAGTGAAAGCCACACCTCTTAAAGAGGCTTGGATGCGGAAATAACCGCATCTACAGAAAATTTCTGATCAACATGGTCGAAATTCTGTAATTTTACTTTATCACAAATATTTCGGAAACTAGAGCTCACAGGAGCTTTTGGTTTGCAGATATGAGTAGAGCTTGAAAATACCTTTCTTATGATGTGCATATCAATGGGGTCGGAGACAATGTTGAAAAAATTATTTTTTTTAGGCAAGGGGTTAGCCCACGATTTTTTTTGAAAAAAATAGATGAAAAAGAATTTTTAAGATATATGCATCAGTGGAAAGGTATGTTCTTGTTCTATGCAGCAGTGAAAGCCACACCTCTTTAAGAGGCTTGGATGCGGAAATAACCGCATCTACAGAAAATTTCTGATCAACATGGTCGAAATTCTGTAATTTCACTTTATCACAAATATTTCGGAAACTAGAGCTCACAGGAGCTTTTGGTTTGCAGATATGAGTAGAGCTTGAAAATACCTTTCTTATGATGTGCATATCAATGGTTTCGGAGACAATGTTAAAAAAATTAATTTTTTAGACAAGGGGTTAATGCATCAATGGAAAGGTATGTTCTTGATCTATGCAGCAGTGAAAGCCACACCTCTTTTGAAGGCTTGGTTGCGGAAATAACCGCATCTACAGAAAATCTCTGATCAACATGGTCGAAATTCTGTAATTTCACTTTATCACAAATATTTCGGAAACTAGACCTCACAGGAGCTTTTGGTTTGCAGATATGAGTAGAGCTTGAAAATACCTTTCTTATGATGTGCATATCAATGGGGTCGGAGACAATGTTGAAAAAAATATTATTTTTTTTAGACAAGGGGTTAACCCACGATTTTTTTGAAAAAATTGAAGAAAAAGAATTTTTCAGATATATGCATCAATGGAAAGGTATGTTCTTGATCTATGCAGCAGTGAAAGCCACACCTCTTTTGAAGGCTTGGTTGCGGAAATAACCGCATCTACAGAAAATTTCTGATCAACATGGTCGAAATTCTGTAATTTCACTTTATCACAAATATTTCGGAAACTAGAGCTCACAGGAGCTTTTGGTTTGCAGATATGAGTAGAGCTTCAAAATACCTTTCTTATGATGTGCATATCAATGGGGTCGGAGACAATGTTGAAAAAATTATTTTTTTTAGACAAGGGGTTAGCCCACGATTTTTTTGAAAAAATTGTAGAAAACGAATTTTTAAGATATATGCATCAATGGAAAGGTATGTTCTTGTTCTATGCAGCAGTGAAAGCCACACCTCTTTAAGAGGCTTGGATGCGGAAATAACCGCATCTACAGAAAATTTCTGATCAACATTGTCGAAATTCTGTAATTTCACTTTATCACAAATATTTCGGAAACTAGAGCTCACAGGAGCTTTTGGTTTGCAGATATGAGTAGAGCTTGAAAATACCTTTCTTATGATGTGCATATCAATGGTTTCGGAGACAATGTTGAAAAAATTATTTTTTTTAGGCAAGGGGTTAGCCCACGATTTTTTTTGAAAAAAATAGATGAAAAAGAATTTTTAAGATATATGCATCAGTGGAAAGGTATGTTCTTGTTCTATGCAGCAGTGAAAGCCACACCTCTTTAAGAGGCTTGGATGCGGAAATAACCGCATCTACAGAAAATTTCTGATCAACATGGTCGAAATTCTGTAATTTCACTTTACCACAAATATTTCGGAAACTAGACCTCACAGGAGCTTTTGGTTTGCAGATATGAGTAGAGCTTGAAAATACCTTTCTTATGATGTGCATATCAATGGTTTCGGAGACAATGTTAAAAAAATTAATTTTTTGCCCACGATTTTTTTGAAAAAATTGACGAAAAAGAATTTTTAAGATATATGCATCAATGGAAAGGTATGTTCTTGATCTATGCAGCAGTGAAAGCCACACCTCTATTGAAGGCTTGGTTGCGGAAATAACCGCATCTACAGAAAATTTCTGATCAACATGGTCGAAATTCTGTAATTTCACTTTATCACAAATATTTCGGAAACTAGAGCTCACAGGAGCTTTTGGTTTGCAGATATGAGTAGAGCTTGAAAATACCTTTCTTATGATGTGCATATCAATGGTTTCGGAGACAATGTTGAAAAAATTATTTTTTTTAGGCAAGGGGTTGGCCCACGATTTTTTTTGAAAAAAATAGATGAAAAAGAATTTTTAAGATATATGCATCAGTGGAAAGGTATGTTCTTGTTCTATGCAGCAGTGAAAGCCACACCTCTTAAAGAGGCTTGGATGCGGAAATAACCGCATCTACAGAAAATTTCTGATCAACATGGTCGAAATTCTGTAATTTCACTTTATCACAAATATTTCGGAAACTAGAGCTCACAGGAGCTTTTGGTTTGCAGATATGAGTAGAGCTTGAAAATACCTTTCTTATGATGTGCATATCAATGGGGTCGGAGAAAATGTTGAAAAAATTATTTTTTTTAGGCAAGGGGTTAGCCCACGATTTTTTTTGAAAAAAATAGATGAAAAAGAATTTTTAAGATATATGCATCAGTGGAAAGGTATGTTCTTGTTCTATGCAGCAGTGAAAGCCACACCTCTTTAAGAGGCTTGGATGCGGAAATAACCGCATCTACAGAAAATTTCTGATCAACATGGTCGAAATTCTGTAATTTCACTTTACCACAAATATTTCGGAAACTAGACCTCACAGGAGCTTTTGGTTTGCAGATATGAGTAGAGCTTGAAAATACCTTTCTTATGATGTGCATATCAATGGTTTCGGAGACAATGTTAAAAATATTATTTTTTTAGACAAGGGGTTAGCCCACGATATTTTTGAAAAAATTGACGAAAAAGAATTTTTAAGATATATGCATCAATGGAAAGGTATGTTCTTGATCTATGCAGCAGTGAAAGCCACACCTCTTTTGAAGGCTTGGTTGCGGAAATAACCGCATCTACAGAAAATTTCTGATCAACATGGTCGAAATTCTGTAATTTCACTTTATCACAAATATTTCGGAAACTAGACCTCACAGGAGCTTTTGGTTTGCAGATATGAGTAGAGCTTGAAAATACCTTTGTTATGATGTGCATATCAATGGGGTCGGAGACAATGTTGAAAAAATTATTTTTTTTAGGCAAGGGGTTAGCCCACGATTTTTTTTGAAAAAAATAGATGAAAAAGAATTTTTAAGATATATGCATCAGTGGAAAGGTATGTTCTTGTTCTATGCAGCAGTGAAAGCCACACCTCTTTAAGAGGCTTGGATGCGGAAATAACCGCATCTACAGAAAATTTCTGATCAACATGGTCGAAATTCTGTAATTTCACTTTACCACAAATATTTCGGAAACTAGAGCTCACAGGAGCTTTTGGTTTGCAGATATGAGTAGAGCTTGAAAATACCTTTCTTATGATGTGCATATCAATGGTTTCGGAGACAATGTTAAAAAAATTAATTTTTTGCCCACGATTTTTTTGAAAAAATTGACGAAAAAGAATTTTTAAGATATATGCATCAATGGAAAGGTATGTTCTTGATCTATGCAGCAGTGAAAGCCACACCTCTTTTGAAGGCTTGGTTGCGGAAATAACCGCATCTACAGAAAATTTCTGATCAACATGGTCGAAATTCTGTAATTTCACTTTATCACAAATATTTCGGAAACTAGAGCTCACAGGAGCTTTTGGTTTGCAGATATGAGTAAAGCTTGAAAATACCTTTCTTATGATGTGCATATCAATGGTTTCGGAGACAATGTTAAAAAAATTAATTTTTTAGACAAGGGGTTAGCCCACGATTTTTTTGAAAAAATTGACGAAAAAGAATTTTTAAGATATATGCATCAATGGAAAGGTATGTTCTTGATCTATGCAGCAGTGAAAGCCACACCTCTTTTGAAGGCTTGGTTGCGGAAATAACCGCATCTACAGAAAATTTCTGATCAACATGGTCGAAATTCTGTAATTTCACTTTATCACAAATATTTCGGAAACTAGAGCTCACAGGACCTTTTGGTTTGCAGATATGAGTAGAGCTTGAAAATACCTTTCTTATGATGTGCATATCAATGGTTTCGGAGACAATGTTAAAAAAATTAATTTTTTAGACAACGGGTTAATGCATCAATGGAAAGGTATGTTCTTGATCTATGCAGCAGTGAAAGCCACACCTCTTTTGAAGGCTTGGTTGCGGAAATAACCGCATCTACAGAAAATTTCTGATCAACATGGTCGAAATTCTGTAATTTCACTTTATCACAAATATTTCGGAAACTAGAGCTCACAGGAGCTTTTGGTTTGCAGATATGAGTAGAGCTTGAAAATACCTTTCTTATGATGTGCATATCAATGGTTTCGGAGACAATGTTGAAAAAATTATTTTTTTTAGGCAAGGGGTTAGCCCACGATTTTTTTTGAAAAAAATAGATGAAAAAGAATTTTTAAGATATATGCATCAGTGGAAAGGTATGTTCTTGTTCTATGCAGCAGTGAAAGCCACACCTCTTAAAGAGGCTTGGATGCGGAAATAACCGCATCTACAGAAAATTTCTGATCAACATGGTCGAAATTCTGTAATTTCACTTTATCACAAATATTTCGGAAACTAGAGCTCACAGGAGCTTTTGGTTTGCAGATATGAGTAGAGCTTGAAAATACCTTTGTTATGATGTGCATATCAATGGGGTCGGAGACAATGTTGAAAAAATTATTTTTTTTAGGCAAGGGGTTAGCCCACGATTTTTTTTGAAAAAAATAGATGAAAAAGAATTTTTAAGATATATGCATCAGTGGAAAGGTATGTTCTTGTTCTATGCAGCAGTGAAAGCCACACCTCTTTAAGAGGCTTGGATGCGGAAATAACCGCATCTACAGAAAATTTCTGATCAACATGGTCGAAATTCTGTAATTTCACTTTACCACAAATATTTCGGAAACTAGAGCTCACAGGAGCTTTTGGTTTGCAGATATGAGTAGAGCTTGAAAATACCTTTCTTATGATGTGCATATCAATGGTTTCGGAGACAATGTTAAAAAAATTAATTTTTTGCCCACGATTTTTTTGAAAAAATTGACGAAAAAGAATTTTTAAGATATATGCATCAATGGAAAGGTATGTTCTTGATCTATGCAGCAGTGAAAGCCACACCTCTTTTGAAGGCTTGGTTGCGGAAATAACCGCATCTACAGAAAATTTCTGATCAACATGGTCGAAATTCTGTAATTTCACTTTATCACAAATATTTCGGAAACTAGAGCTCACAGGAGCTTTTGGTTTGCAGATATGAGTAGAGCTTGAAAATACCTTTCTTATGATGTGCATATCAATGGTTTCGGAGACAATGTTGAAAAAATTATTTTTTTTAGACAAGTGGTTAGCCCACGATTTTTTTGAAAAAATTGACGAAAAAGAATTTTTAAGATATATGCATCAATGGAAAGGTATGTTCTTGATCTATGCAGCAGTGAAAGCCACACCTCTTTTGAAGGCTTGGTTGCGGAAATAACCGCATCTACAGAAAATTTCTGATCAACATGGTCGAAATTCTGTAATTTCACTTTATCACAAATATTTCGGAAACTAGAGCTCACAGGAGCTTTTGGTTTGCAGATATGAGTAGAGCTTGAAAATACCTTTCTTATGATGTGCATATCAATGGTTTCGGAGACAATGTTGAAAAAATTATTTTTTTTAGGCAAGGGTAGCCCACGATTTTTTTTGAAAAAAATAGATGAAAAAGAATTTTTAAGATATATGCATCAGTGGAAAGGTATGTTCTTGTTCTATGCAGCAGTGAAAGCCACACCTCTTAAAGAGGCTTGGATGCGGAAATAACCGCATCTACAGAAAATTTCTGATCAACATGGTCGAAATTCTGTAATTTCACTTTATCACAAATATTTCGGAAACTAGAGCTCACAGGAGCTTTTGGTTTGCAGATATGAGTAGAGCTTGAAAATACCTTTGTTATGATGTGCATATCAATGGGGTCGGAGACAATGTTGAAAAAATTATTTTTTTTAGGCAAGGGGTTAGCCCACGATTTTTTTTGAAAAAAATAGATGAAAAAGAATTTTTAAGATATATGCATCAGTGGAAAGGTATGTTCTTGTTCTATGCAGCAGTGAAAGCCACACCTCTTTAAGAGGCTTGGATGCGGAAATAACCGCATCTACAGAAAATTTCTGATCAACATGGTCGAAATTCTGTAATTTCACTTTACCACAAATATTTCGGAAACTAGAGCTCACAGGAGCTTTTGGTTTGCAGATATGAGTAGAGCTTGAAAATACCTTTCTTATGATGTGCATATCAATGGTTTCGGAGACAATGTTAAAAAAATTAATTTTTTGCCCACGATTTTTTTGAAAAAATTGACGAAAAAGAATTTTTAAGATATATGCATCAATGGAAAGGTATGTTCTTGATCTATGCAGCAGTGAAAGCCACACCTCTTTTGAAGGCTTGGTTGCGGAAATAACCGCATCTACAGAAAATTTCTGATCAACATGGTCGAAATTCTGTAATTTCACTTTATCACAAATATTTCGGAAACTAGAGCTCACAGGAGCTTTTGGTTTGCAGATATGAGTAGAGCTTGAAAATACCTTTCTTATGATGTGCATATCAATGGGGTCGGAGACAATGTTGAAAAAATTATTTTTTTTAGGCAAACGCCCACGATTTTTTTTGAAAAAAATAGATGAAAAAGAATTTTTAAGATATATGCATTAGTGGAAAGGTATGTTCTTGTTCTATGCAGCAGTGAAAGCCACACCTCTTTAAGAGGCTTGGATGCGGAAATAACCGCATCTACAGAAAATTTCTGATCAACATGGTCGAAATTCTGTAATTTCACTTTACCACAAATATTTCGGAAACTAGAGCTCACAGGAGCTTTTGGTTTGCAGATATGAGTAGAGCTTGAAAATACCTTTCTTATGATGTGCATATCAATGGTTTCGGAGACAATGTTAAAAAAATTAATTTTTTGCCCACGATTTTTTTGAAAAAATTGACGAAAAAGAATTTTTAAGATATATGCATCAATGGAAAGGTATGTTCTTGATCTATGCAGCAGTGAAAGCCACACCTCTTTTGAAGGCTTGGTTGCGGAAATAACCGCATCTACAGAAAATTTCTGATCAACATGGTCGAAATTCTGTAATTTCACTTTATCACAAATATTTCGGAAACTAGAGCTCACAGGAGCTTTTGGTTTGCAGATATGAGTAAAGCTTGAAAATACCTTTCTTATGATGTGCATATCAATGGTTTCGGAGACAATGTTAAAAAAATTAATTTTTTAGACAAGGGGTTAGCCCACGATTTTTTTGAAAAAATTGACGAAAACGAATTTTTAAGATATATGCATCAATGGAAAGGTATGTTCTTGATCTATGCAGCAGTGAAAGCCACACCTCTATTGAAGGCTTGGTTGCGGAAATAACCGCATCTACAGAAAATTTCTGATCAACATGGTCGAAATTCTGTAATTTCACTTTATCACAAATATTTCGGAAACTAGAGCTCACAGGAGCTTTTGGTTTGCAGATATGAGTAGAGCTTGAAAATACCTTTCTTATGATGTGCATATCAATGGTTTCGGAGACAATGTTAAAAAAATTAATTTTTTGCCCACGATTTTTTTGAAAAAATTGACGAAAAAGAATTTTTAAGATATATGCATCAATGGAAAGGTATGTTCTTGATCTATGCAGCAGTGAAAGCCACACCTCTTTTGAAGGCTTGGTTGCGGAAATAACCGCATCTACAGAAAATTTCTGATCAACATGGTCGAAATTCTGTAATTTCACTTTATCACAAATATTTCGGAAACTAGAGCTCACAGGAGCTTTTGGTTTGCAGATATGAGTAGAGCTTGAAAATACCTTTCTTATGATGTGCATATCAATGGTTTCGGAGACAATGTTAAAAAAATTAATTTTTTGCCCACGATTTTTTTGAAAAAAATAGATGAAAAAGAATTTTTAAGATATATGCATCAGTGGAAAGGTATGTTCTTGTTCTATGCAGCAGTGAAAGCCACACCTCTTTAAGAGGCTTGGATGCGGAAATAACCGCATCTACAGAAAATTTCTGATCAACATGGTCGAAATTCTGTAATTTCACTTTACCACAAATATTTCGGAAACTAGAGCTCACAGGAACTTTTGGTTTGCAGATATGAGTAGAGCTTGAAAATACCTTTCTTATGATGTGCATATCAATGGTTTCGGAGACAATGTTAAAAAAATTAATTTTTTAGACAAGGGGTTAGCCCACGATTTTTTTGAAAAAATTGACGAATAAGAATTTTTAAGATATATGCATCAATGGAAAGGTATGTTCTTGATCTATGCAGCAGTGAAAGCCACACCTCTTTTGAAGGCTTGGTTGCGGAAATAACCGCATCTACAGAAAATGTCTGATCAACATGGTCGAAATTCTGTAATTTCACTTTATCACAAATATTTCGGAAACTAGACCTCACAGGAGCTTTTGGTTTGCAGATATGAGTAGAGCTTCAAAATACCTTTGTTATGATGTGCATATCAATGGGGTCGGAGACAATGTTGAAAAAATTATTTTTTTTAGACAAGGGGTTAGCCCACGATTTTTTTGAAAAAATTGACGAAAAAGAATTTTTAGGATGTATGCATCAGTGGAAAGGTATGTTCTTGTTCTATGCAGCAGTGAAAGCCACACCTCTTTAAGAGGCTTGGATGCGGAAATAACCGCATCTACAGAAAATTTCTGATCAACATGGTCGAAATTCTGTAATTTCACTTTATCACAAATATTTCGGAAACTAGAGTTCACAGAAGCTTTTGGTTTGCAGATATGAGTAGAGCTTGAAAATACCTTTCTTATGATGTGCATATCAATGGGGTCGGAGACAATGTTGAAAAAATTATTTTTTTTAGGCAAACGCCCACGATTTTTTTTGAAAAAAATAGATGAAAAAGAATTTTTAAGATATATGCATTAGTGGAAAGGTATGTTCTTGTTCTATGCAGCAGTGAAAGCCACACCTCTTTAAGAGGCTTGGATGCGGAAATAACCGCATCTACAGAAAATTTCTGATCAACATGGTCGAAATTCTGTAATTTCACTTTACCACAAATATTTCGGAAACTAGAGCTCACAGGAGCTTTTGGTTTGCAGATATGAGTAGAGCTTGAAAATACCTTTCTTATGATGTGCATATCAATGGTTTCGGAGACAATGTTAAAAAAATTAATTTTTTGCCCACGATTTTTTTGAAAAAATTGACGAAAAAGAATTTTTAAGATATATGCATCAATGGAAAGGTATGTTCTTGATCTATGCAGCAGTGAAAGCCACACCTCTTTTGAAGGCTTGGTTGCGGAAATAACCGCATCTACAGAAAATTTCTGATCAACATGGTCGAAATTCTGTAATTTCACTTTATCACAAATATTTCGGAAACTAGAGCTCACAGGAGCTTTTGGTTTGCAGATATGAGTAAAGCTTGAAAATACCTTTCTTATGATGTGCATATCAATGGTTTCGGAGACAATGTTAAAAAAATTAATTTTTTAGACAAGGGGTTAGCCCACGATTTTTTTGAAAAAATTGACGAAAACGAATTTTTAAGATATATGCATCAATGGAAAGGTATGTTCTTGATCTATGCAGCAGTGAAAGCCACACCTCTATTGAAGGCTTGGTTGCGGAAATAACCGCATCTACAGAAAATTTCTGATCAACATGGTCGAAATTCTGTAATTTCACTTTATCACAAATATTTCGGAAACTAGAGCTCACAGGAGCTTTTGGTTTGCAGATATGAGTAGAGCTTGAAAATACCTTTCTTATGATGTGCATATCAATGGTTTCGGAGACAATGTTAAAAAAATTAATTTTTTGCCCACGATTTTTTTGAAAAAATTGACGAAAAAGAATTTTTAAGATATATGCATCAATGGAAAGGTATGTTCTTGATCTATGCAGCAGTGAAAGCCACACCTCTTTTGAAGGCTTGGTTGCGGAAATAACCGCATCTACAGAAAATTTCTGATCAACATGGTCGAAATTCTGTAATTTCACTTTATCACAAATATTTCGGAAACTAGAGCTCACAGGAGCTTTTGGTTTGCAGATATGAGTAGAGCTTGAAAATACCTTTCTTATGATGTGCATATCAATGGTTTCGGAGACAATGTTAAAAAAATTAATTTTTTGCCCACGATTTTTTTGAAAAAAATAGATGAAAAAGAATTTTTAAGATATATGCATCAGTGGAAAGGTATGTTCTTGTTCTATGCAGCAGTGAAAGCCACACCTCTTTAAGAGGCTTGGATGCGGAAATAACCGCATCTACAGAAAATTTCTGATCAACATGGTCGAAATTCTGTAATTTCACTTTACCACAAATATTTCGGAAACTAGAGCTCACAGGAACTTTTGGTTTGCAGATATGAGTAGAGCTTGAAAATACCTTTCTTATGATGTGCATATCAATGGTTTCGGAGACAATGTTAAAAAAATTAATTTTTTAGACAAGGGGTTAGCCCACGATTTTTTTGAAAAAATTGACGAATAAGAATTTTTAAGATATATGCATCAATGGAAAGGTATGTTCTTGATCTATGCAGCAGTGAAAGCCACACCTCTTTTGAAGGCTTGGTTGCGGAAATAACCGCATCTACAGAAAATGTCTGATCAACATGGTCGAAATTCTGTAATTTCACTTTATCACAAATATTTCGGAAACTAGACCTCACAGGAGCTTTTGGTTTGCAGATATGAGTAGAGCTTCAAAATACCTTTGTTATGATGTGCATATCAATGGGGTCGGAGACAATGTTGAAAAAATTATTTTTTTTAGACAAGGGGTTAGCCCACGATTTTTTTGAAAAAATTGACGAAAAAGAATTTTTAGGATGTATGCATCAGTGGAAAGGTATGTTCTTGTTCTATGCAGCAGTGAAAGCCACACCTCTTTAAGAGGCTTGGATGCGGAAATAACCGCATCTACAGAAAATTTCTGATCAACATGGTCGAAATTCTGTAATTTCACTTTATCACAAATATTTCGGAAACTAGAGTTCACAGAAGCTTTTGGTTTGCAGATATGAGTAGAGCTGGGGTCGGGGACAATGTTGAAAAAATTATTTTTTTTAGGCAAGGGGTTAGCCCACGATTTTTTTTGAAAAAAATAGATGAAAAAGAATTTTTAAGATATATGCATCAGTGGAAAGGTATGTTCTTGATCTATGCAGCAGTGAAAGCCACACCTCTTTTGAAGGCTTGGTTGCGGAAATAACCGCATCTACAGAAAATTTCTGATCAACATGGTCGAAATTCTGTAATTTCACTTTATCACAAATATTTCGGAAACTAGAGCTCACAGGAGCTTTTGGTTTGCAGATATGAGTAGAGCTTGAAAATACCTTTCTTATGATGTGCATATCAATGGGGTCGGAGACAATGTTGAAAAAATTATTTTTTTAGACAAGGGGTTAGCCCACGATTTTTTTGAAAAAATTGTAGAAAAAGAATTTTTAAGATATATGCATCAATGGAAAGGTATGTTCTTGTTCTATGCAGCAGTGAAAGCCATACCTCTTTAAGAGGCTTGGATGCGGAAATAACCGCATCTACAGAAAATTTCTGATCAACATGGTCGAAATTCTGTAATTTCACTTTATCACAAATATTTCGGAAACTAGAGCTCACAGGAGCTTTTGGTTTGCTGATATGAGTAGAGCTTGAAAATACCTTTCTTATGATGTGCATATCAATGGGGTCGGAGACAATGTTGAAAAAATTATTGTTTTAGACAAGGGTAAGCCCACGATTTTTTTGAAAAAATTGACGAAAAAGAATTTTTAAGATATATGCATCAATGGAAAGGTATGTTCTTGATCTATGCAGCAGTGAAAGCCACACCTCTATTGAAGGCTTGGTTGCGGAAATAACCGCATCTACAGAAAATTTCTGATCAACATGGTCGAAATTCTGTAATTTCACTTTATCACAAATATTTCGGAAACTAGAGCTCACAGGAGCTTTTGGTTTGCAGATATGAGTAGAGCTTCAAAATACCTTTCTTATGATGTGCATATCAATGGGGTCGGAGACAATGTTGAAAAAATTATTTTTTTTAGACAAGGGGTTAGCCCACGATTTTTTTGAAAAAATTGTAGAAAAAGAATTTTTAAGATATATGCATCAATGGAAAGGTATGTTCTTGTTCTATGCAGCAGTGAAAGCCATACCTCTTTAAGAGGCTTGGATGCGGAAATAACCGCATCTACAGAAAATTTCTGATCAACATGGTCGAAATTCTGTAATTTCACTTTATCACATATATTTCGGAAACTAGACCTCACAGGAGCTTTTGGTTTGCAGATATGAGTAGAGCTTCAAAATACCTTTCTTATGATGTGCATATCAATGGGGTCGGAGACAATGTTGAAAAAATTATTTTTTTAGACAAGGGGTTAGCCCACGATTTTTTTGAAAAAATTGACGAAAAAGAATTTTTAAGATATATGCATCAATGGAAAGGTATGTTCTTGTTCTATGCAGCAGTGAAAGCCACACCTCTTTAAGAGGCTTGGATGCGGAAATAACCGCATCTACAGAAAATTTCTGATCAACATGGTCGAAATTCTGTAATTTCACTTTACCACAAATATTTCGGAAACTAGAGCTCACAGGAGCTTTTGGTGTGCAGATATGAGTAGAGCTTGAAAATACCTTTCTTATGATGTGCAATGTGCATATCAATGGTTTCGGAGACAATGTTAAAAAAATTAATTTTTTAAACAAGGGGTTAGCCCACGATTTTTTTGAAAAAATTTACGAAAAAGAATTTTTAAGATATATGCATCAAACCTACCTAACCTTCGTCAAGTGCAGTCGCATTTTCTTTTCGCTCCTCAGTTGCCCTTTGCCACCTTTTTACCGACCCCAATTAATCAATTACAAATCAAAAAAAAAAAAATATATATCAATATACTCGCAGCGCGTGTGATAATTCTTACCCGACCTACTTTACTGCCCATCGCCGTTTCCCATTACACCAGCATTTTTTTTCTTCTTGTGTACTAACAAGCATAGAAAAAATTAAAAGCAACTAAACAATAACTTTATTTCTTTTTTGATTAATTATGTCGTGCGCCAATAAAATGTGTGTCATCGTTGACTCAAACGCGGAACTATTAAAGTGCAGTGGCCTTTGTGGGAAATACTTACACCCCTCTTGTGCTGGCTTGGCCAGAAAGGCGAGTGTTTACCTAAAAGACTATCTACGCAATTTTGCGTTTTATTGCGATGAATGCAATAAAATATCTGTGTCGGATATTATGATTGCAATTCAATGTTTAAAAGAATCCCTATCTAACGAACATTCGGTTTGCCAAGATCAAATTTCTAATCTCTCCAAGAAATTTGATCATGTTTGTAACAGTGTTGAGGACTCAAACATCCAATGTCAACAATCGTCTACGCAGTGCCTTTCCACGATACGTTCTTTGGAAAAACAATATTGTGACGTCATAGGTGGGTTGAATTCTCTTCGTGTAGACATTGACGATAAGTTAAAGGTGCTAACTTGGTCGGCAAACGATCTGAAAAAAAACTTGTCTGACCAGTTAAACCTACTAAAATCTGATATTGATTGCTGTTTGCAAAGTTCGTCATCACGGCTCTCCCCCACCTCCAATCAAATGAGTGAAGTTACAAACCTCAGACTCGTTAACGAATTCGAAAACATTAATTGTATGCTTACTCGGGTTTCAACGGCACTCATATCTATTGCTTACGATATAAGCAATCAAGAACAGAAATATACGAGTGTGTACCGCGAGCTTGAAAGCCTTAATGTTAAATCTCAAAAAATTGAATCGCTTCTCTACGACATCATTAAACAACCCGGCATACCGTCATGTGATATCGCGAACGTATCCATTCGTGATGAAATTCTTGCAGCAAACCCGGCTGCTGACTCTCTGCAACAAACCACCTCAGCGAATACTATTGCAGAGGACGAAATAATTAACAAATGTGGCCATTCCTGGAAGTTATCGGACTGGAATTTGAGACTAAGCAGGCTTGAATCTGCTAATAATACATGGTTCGTGCTTAATAATGGTCCCGGATATGCTGATGCTACATGGGTTCGCTCCTATTTCAAAAGAGAATACTGTGTCAATATCTGCGAATGTCTTCAATTGTCTGGAAGAAGATTCAAGTTCCTGATTCCCTCCAAATATAACTGGATGTTTCATCACCAAAAAGGATACTTACAAATTGGGCAAATGCGGCTTTCCAGTATGAGTAGCAATAATAATCTAATTAAGTCTAACAAATCCAAACCTAATTCCAAACCTATTCCCAAACCTAATCCCAAACCTAATCCCAAACCTAATCCCAAACCTAATCTTAAACCTAGTCCTAAACCTAATCCCCAACCTAATCACCAACCTAATATCAAACCTTATCCCAAAAAAAATATTGAAACTAACTGGACCCTTAAAACACAAATCTTTCCAAACTTTTCTCTCTCCAACAAACTTTCGTCCCTTAAACGAAAAACTTCTCCCACATCTGTAAAGCCTCCACCCAAACAAGTTTCTTTTAAAACCTCTCATCCGGGTCTTGGTTTTTGCTCTCTGATGGTTGATGCTCCTGCTAAAATACCCGCTTATACAAATTTCATTCATTCTCACACCATTAACCCTACTTCTTCTTCATCAGTTTCCCAAGAACCTCAAGGATTCCTTAACCCAATGATCCCTCCAAATGTTAAATTAACTAAACATTTATCTGAGGCCAATATTAATGATCGGTATGTTATGTCCCGTCTTAGAGACCACAAAATCTACAATAATGTTCGTCTTTACCTAGCTTTCCTGCACGACAAACCAGATTCTGTTTGCTTTGAAGGTAAAACAAATACAAACATTAAGGTTTTAATCTCCCAAGAAGGCCTCCCTACCAAACGTGATGCACTTATGGAAATTTTCTTGAAATTTCATGATGGCCTTGAAATTTCTCCTCAAAAAGTGAGAGAAGACCTTACCTCTTTTGCGTCTTTTATCTCTTCAAAACGACTATCTCATATCCAAAAATCCCGTGCAGATATGAAGAAATACTATCGCTCCTAACCTAAAGACCACTAAACCTAAATGTCTTAGCCTTTACTATCAAAATGTAAGAGGGTTAAGGTCTAAAACTTCTGCCGTCTTTAATAACTCCCAAAACCTTCCTTATGAGATCTTTGCCCTTACCGAAACCAACCTCACACCTGATATTATTAGTACTGAACTCTTCACTAACGACTATTCCATCTATCGAATGGATGTCGTGGAATGTGCGAGTAATACACACGGTCGTGGTGTGCTTTTAGCTATCGCTAATAATTTTGAAAGTTCATTACTCTGTATTCCCACTTCAATCGAATTTGAAGGTGTATCAGCTAAGGTTACACTCCCTAAGTTTTGTCTTTTTGTCCTTTGTTGTTACATTCGGCCAGCCCAACAAATTAAAGCATACGAAGCCGCTGTTAATGCCATTGATTATCTGCTTGAACTAGTGCAACCTAATGATTTAATCATCGTTCTAGGTGACTTTAATCTTCCCCATCTCAATTGGTCCACCTCAGATGATCAGACATCCTTCTTTCCAACTAACATCTCTTCTGAATCTGAATCGCTGTTCATTGATCGTCTGTCTGATTGTGGTCTTTTTCAACTAAATGGAGTAGGAAACTTTATGGGGAGACACCTCGATCTCATATTCTCATCTGATTGCGATAACTGTGTTGTCTCCCCGAGCCCTCATCTTCTCTCAGGAGCTTTTGGTTTGCAGATATGAGTAGAGCTTGAAAATACTTTTCTTATGATGTGCATATCAATGGGGTCGGAGACAATGTTGAAAAAAATATTTTTTTTTTAGACAAGGGGTTAGCCCACGATTTTTTTGAAAAAATTGACGAAAAAGAATTTTTAAGATATATGCATCAATGGAAAGGTATGTTCTTGATCTATGCAGCAGTGAAAGCCACACCTCTTTTGAAGGCTTGGTTGCGGAAATAACCGCATCTACAGAAAATTTCTGATCAACATGGTCGAAATTCTGTAATTTCACTTTATCACAAATATTTCGGAAACTAGAGCTCACAGGAGCTTTTGGTTTGCAGGTATGAGTAGAGCTTGAAAATACCTTTCTTATGATGTGCATATCAATGGGGTCGGAGACAATGTTGAAAAAATTATTTATTTTAAGCAAGGGGTTAGCCCACGATTTTTTTTGAAAAAATTAGACGAAAAAGAATTTTTAAGATATATGCATCAGTGGAAAGGTATGTTCTTGTTCTATGCAGCAGTGAAAGCCACACCTCTTTTGAAGGCTTGGATGCGGAAATAACAGCATCTACAGAAAATTTCTGATCAACATGGTCGAAATTCTGTAATTTCACTTCATCACAAATATTTCGGAAACTAGAGCTCACAGGAGATTTTGGTTTGCAGATGTCGGTAGAGCTTAAGGATACCTTGCTTAAGATGCGCATATCGATGGGGTCGGAGACAATGTTGAAAAAATTATTTATTTTAAGCAAGGGGTTAGCCCACGATTTTTTTTGAAAAAATTAGACGAAAAAGAATTTTTAAGATATATGCATCATTGGAAAGGTATTTTCTTGTTCTATGCAGCAGTGAAAGCCACACCTCTTTTGAAGGCTTGGTTGCGGAAATAACCACATCTACAGAAAATTTCTGATCAACATGGTCGAAATTCTGTAATTTCACTTTATCACAAATATTTCGGAAACTAGAGCTCACAGGAGCTTTTGGTTTGCAGGTATGAGTAGAGCTTGAAAATACCTTTCTTATGATGTGCATATCAATGGTTTCGGAGACAATGTTGAAAAAATTATGTTTTTTAGGCAAGGGGTTAGCCCACGATTTTTTTTTTAAAAATTAGACGAAAAAGAATTTTTAAGATATATGCATCATTGGAAAGGTATTTTCTTGTTCTATGCAGCAGTGAAAGCCACACCTCTTTAAGAGGCTTGGATGCGGAAATAACCGCATCTACAGAAAATTTCTGATCAACATGGTCGAAATTCTGTAATTTCACTTTATCACAAATATTTCGGAAACTAGAGCTCACAGGAGCTTTTGGTTTGCAGGTATGAGTAGAGCTTGAAAATACCTTTCTTATGATGTGCATATCAATGGGGTCGGAGACAATGTTGAAAAAATTATTTTTTTTAGACAAGGGGTTAGCCCTCGATTTTTTTTGAAAAAAATAGACGAAAAAGAATTGTTTAGATATATGCATCATTGGAAAGGTATGTTCTTGTTCTATGCAGCAGTGAAAGCCACACCTCTTTTGAAGGCTTGGTTGCGGAAATAACCACATCTACAGAAAATTTCTGATCAACATGGTCGAAATTCTGTAATTTCACTTTATCACAAATATTTCGGAAACAAGAGCCCACAGGAGCTTTTGGTTTGCAGATATGAGTAGAGCTTGAAAATACCTTTCTTATGATGTGCATATCAATGGTTTCGGAGACAATGTTGAAAAAATTATTTATTTTAAGCAAGGGGTTAGCCCACGATTTTTTTTGAAAAAATTAGACGAAAAAGAATTTTTAAGATATATGCATCATTGGAAAGGTATTTTCTTGTTCTATGCAGCAGTGAAAGCCACACCTCTTTTGAAGGCTTGGTTGCGGAAATAACCACATCTACAGAAAATTTCTGATCAACATGGTCGAAATTCTGTAATTTCACTTTATCACAAATATTTCGGAAACTAGAGCTCACAGGAGCTTTTGGTTTGCAGATATGAGTAGAGCTTGAAAATACCTTTCTTATGATGTGCATATCAATGGGGTCGGAGACAATGTTGAAAAAATTATTTTTTCTAGACAAGAGCTTGAAAAACCAGCGTAGAATGAAACAAAGTAAAAAGGAAATTAGTTAACGGTTTTTTTGTTTAACAAATAAGAATATTTAAAATTCTGCATTGTTTAAATTTCTTCTAAAGAAATGTGTAACGAAGCGTAGTAAAAAACGTAAAACGTAGTATTTTTCCAGTAAAATTAATATTTTCAAATACGTTTGAAGGAAACTGTAGTGTGCACTTAAAAATTACACGTCCCAGATCTTGAGATTCAAAGCTTTTATACTAAATAAATAGTTGGGATACTAACATTATATATGTATTTCAATTAGCCATTGGTTAAACGAATTTGTCACATTTTTCCTATTTTTGGAACATTCATAGTCCAACTCCCTGGATCGGTCATTTACATTGAGATACCATTGCCTGAGCAAGACCACCAACAGAATGAAAACTGCACCTATGTATATTCATTGTGATGCTTTTGAAATAAACATTCCGATCAATGGACAATAAAATTTCAATCAAGAAGAACTCTTATAAATTTAGAAAATTATGAATGTGACCATTTAGTGAGAAAATTAGAAAGTGAAAAATTAAAAAGATAAAGACTCGTCATTCCTTTTTAGTAGGTTCATAAAAACATTCTTATCTCTTTAACATAAAATACAAACAATAAAAAAACACCCAAAAGTTTTCATTTATAATCGATTGACAAATATGAGGTGATTTGTGTTTGAGAAATAAGTTCAAAGTATCTTATTTTAAACACTTTGACTTTGACCGTAACGATAAAAATACAAACAAACCGAAATGATACCATAGAAGGTTAGCCATAATAAACATTGAGGAGAAGAAACGACCTCATCAGGCCAAATATTCAATTAACAAACGTTGTGGCTAGCCGCTGAGCAAATTTCCAATCTTAGAATGGATAAGAATTTTCTATCTTATCTCAAACACATAGTTTAATTTTCCAATGAATTTGCCTTAACTCCTACAGCATGCAGATAAACGTTTGTCGATCATCTCTGAATGAGATGACGGAACAGTTTAATATGCACCTCATTTGGGTGCCGGCCACAGAGACATTCCGGAAAATTGCAAAGCCGATGAGCCCGCCAAAAACGGAACACTTCTGCTTCTGCCTAATGTTAGACAAAAACATAACATAGGAACACCACTTCATACATGCAATATCTTCTCAAACAACATAAGCTAGATGGTCAGAGTACCACCTGCCTAGCAACCAAGCAAATATGGCCAAGCATAGACTTAAAACGGTCAAAAGGCTTGATATCCCTGAGCAGACAAAGTATAAGCTCTACAATTGGAGTAATAACAGGATCCTGGCTCATAGAAAGACATGCTCTGAGGCTAGGGGTCTACACAAATGACTTCTGTAGAAGCTGCATGGACGAGGAGGAAGAGAAAACAGTCCAACACCTTCTATGTATATGTCCAGCACTCTCAATTAGAAGGAATAACTTTCTCGGTAATCCCTTGTTCGATAATACCAGCGAACTGGCAACGATTGACACAAAACGTCTCTCTAACTTTATTAAAAGTACAAAATGGTTTGTTTAAGTTCATTACTCTCCCATGAGTAACCTCATTAGTGGTATCACTATGGACCCTTGAAGTCTAAGTGCGTCAGTGACATCTGGACAGCCACTCCAACCTTCGTCTTCTCGCAGCCCCATAGTACCTTCTTAGTCAAAAAGCTTCTTAAGCCATATTTCAATTTTTGTTTGCTTCTGATGAAAAAGTAACTCCTTTAAGTCACCTCAAAGTAATAAAAATGTAAAATGTGTTTTCTTTTAGTTTTTGTTTTATTGATTCCCATCAAAATGCTTACAAGATAATTTATAAAGCTTAAATATCTACTTTGCTGAGTTATTCATAAATTTAAACGAACGAAGAAAGAAAACCGTTAAAACCAGAATGTCATAAGTATACGTGCTATAATCTTCTTTATAAACACCATCTAATAAAAATCAAAGATTCAGCACACAACATTTAAAACGAAAATTCACTTCCCAGAAGTTTTTCTTTTTGTTATGATTTGTTTTGTTCAATTTACAACAAAAACGGGAAAATAGCCCTACGCTTCTTGGGGTAGTCTTTGAATTCCTTTTTGTAGTTCCTGTGCTTGCCCAGAGCCCACATTGTCATTTGATATGCTCCAGCAATGGCAAACAACATTGCCGGCAGGCAAGATGTCATAATTGAGAATGCGACCCATGAGCCGATTTCATAAGTGTAATTAGGGCAAGAAACAAAACTGTTAAAAAAAATGTTGTAAGAAAATTAATTGATGATAAAGATTGAAAAGCAATAAAACGTACTCGAACAATTTCGTCAAGGGGTTTGCATCTGCAACCGGAATCCTTCGCACCTTTGTTCCCGGTGGTCGCAGGTTTCTCAACGCAATGTGCACCGAGAAGTTTCCAATCTCACAAAGCTAAGCAAACAAAACAGAATTTTTCAAAATTTATTGATATGCCGCCTTATCTAAAAGTGTCGTATGATTTCTTACCAAAAATGCGGCAAGTCCACCATAAACCTGGCACATGCAAGGTGAGGTGAAGAGTGGATGATTAATGTGATAAGCAACGTAGGCAGTGAAACCCCAGTAGTATGAGCAGTTCTTGAACAAGTTCCTTATCGGCATGGTATTGTGGGAGAATCGATGAACGAAAATGGTCTCGAGCAGACGCTTTGTGTAGTGCAAAGTGTAACAGCCTGCTGCGATGCTGAAAAATTCATAATTTTACATTTACATTTCTGAAACTTTTCATATTTTAACATGATAATAAAATAGATAAATATTTGTCCATCGCGCCATTGAAATACTCTATCAAGTATTTGAACAAAAACTTGTCGTCGTCGTCGTCACAGTTCCATAATGAATACAGTAAAAACCATCGGAATCGACTTATTTACATTAATGAGCCACAAGTCGAGTTAATTTATTCAAAACTTTAAATTAAGGTATATTCAAATTATTATTGGACAATTTTGGGTACGACTACGTAACCATTATCACAGCGAAGAGAGACATACGAAGTAAAGGTCAGCTAAAGTGAAATGTTAAAACCAACTCATAATCGTTATCGAGGGAAAGTGGTTTCTTCTCTCGAGATACTTACTGCGTGGTCAAACTAATGGGGGCACTGCTAGCACTTCCGTACAAAATCGATGGTCTTGTGTAGAAGATCAGGTACACAAACAAGGGGCCAGCGTATTCCGCCAAGAATACGGTTTTCCAGCCAATTTGTGGTCCCAAGTCCTTGATGTAGACCTTGTCTCCAGTTTTTAGGCCGAGACCTTGCAAAGTGTCAGTGTCCTTTAGACCTTTGCCCCTCGAGTCGAGGCGCAGCGATTGGCGGTCAGCATCGGGTGTTTTAGCCAATTGCTGGTGAATGGACGTTCGTAGGTCGGAGATGGTAATGGATGGGTTGACTCGGCAAAATCCATAAGATTTGGAATTAGCAGCACTTAAGACTTCAATCTTTTAGAAAGAAAAAAAATTGGTTCATAATATGAAGATATTGATAAATAAAAAATACATACCTCCATTCTTAAGATTTTTTTAGATTTTATTTAATAATTTAATTAATTAAATAGAAAAATTGAGACTAGAAAAGTCCACCACCTCTGCTCAGTCAGAAAATTGAACTGCAATGGCCGCGGCCGGTTAAAAATGACAAAGTCCGATAAATTCTGTTATACCCAGCTGAGCTGCCACTTGGTATGATTTTTTTTACTTCTGTACTAGACACAAAGGAGTAGAATTTATGATAATAATTTCTTATCGATTTACACTAAACAGTTATGTTATGATTTTAAATTAGATGTGGTCCAAATAAAAGCGAAATTTTTAGTGCATTTATTAAACGATTGCCATACTAACACAATATACTATTATTCTAGTGAAAAACATCTCTGCTGATATATTTACCCGAAGGTTAGTTTGTTCACACTTGACCCATAATTTGAATAGTAAATTGGAGATTTCATTAATCAGCCAATTATTCTTGATTAGTTCTATTTGACTAGGATTAACTGGAATTCAGTTTTTTCATACTTGATTTATGCACTGGCATGATAATCAGAAAAACGTGTGACAGTTTGACATTCCCCTATTGCCACCTTGGGTTTTCTGTGCATCGCAATCGTTTTTCATCCAAAGACACTTTATATAAAAAAAACAACAACATCTGTCAGAACTAGTAAATACAATGCATCGAATTGTTGTTACGCTTCCATTTTTAATGAACTTAATGTCAAAACTTCAAATACAACAATGTAAACAAACGGGTGTAACGTACGAAATATTCCAGTCTTTATATGAATGTCTTCGCTTTCATCATTATTTTAATTTTCAAGTGAAGATATACATTTTTTTTAATTTAGCATTTGAAGAATATTTTTAAGAGATAAGAACTCGTACCCGTGGCATGATGGTTAATGCGTTGGCCTGTCATGCAAGGGGTCTTGTGCTACCTTAATTAAAAAAAAAATAATTTTCGCGGGTACTGCCTCTTGCGAGGAATTGACAAATCCTTCAAGGATAATTCTTGTCATGAAAAAGTGCTTTCTCAAATAAGCCGTTCGGATTCGGCCTAAAATTGTAGGTCCCTTCCATTCCTGACAACAGTACTCGTACACAGGAATGGTTGAGAGATGTAAGTCACTTGGCCCTGGTTCCCAACGGACGGTTGCGCCACCCAATTTTAAGAACTCGTCAGTTAACGAGTCAGAAAACTTTGTTAATATGCAACTTCTATTTTTTAACTGGATGAAAGAGCCAATATATACTAATAATTGAAAGAATTTAGGCCACAAAGGTATTTTGAAAGTCCAATTATTAGTGCATTGTCTTCTTTTTGTGCATATGTATATAGAATTTGTATTAAAACACTTTTCTCATTAGATTTATAGGCGTTTTACCCTAAACCCAAAACCGAGCTTTTAGCAAAGAGTTTTCGAAAACTTAAAAATCGTTCACACTGAATATTTAGACGTTTTCGTTTGACACTTCAATTTTTGCAATATCGACTGTAAAATAATATATTGGTGAAAAATGTTTAGCTCAAAGTTTAGTCCTTTAATTATTATCTTTGAAAAAAATGCATTCTGAACAATTGATATTCATTTTAATACGTAAAAATAAAGCTGAAAAAATTCGTTTTCCCTGCAGGTCCAGGAACTTCCAAAAGAAAAGTTTAAATTGAAAGAAAAGTTTTAATTTGATAATCGATAAATAAATATATGTGGAAAAAGGTAAACTCGATATAAATATTTAACTAAATGGAAACTATACTGCAGATTCGTACGAGCACTTTTCGGAAACTTGAAATGGTGGCAAACAATGACGAGTATTTTAATTTTATTTCTTTCAAATATTTGCATTACAAATTTTTCGTCTTCTAGAAATGCCACGAACTAAGTTTCAACATTATCTTCGTATTGCGCTGCAGATTACCTACTGGAGTTACCATAACCTAGGAACGTATCTATTAACATCTCTGAGCTTTAAAATAAAATAGAACATATCAGTCTTATTTAAAAACGCTGTATAGGGCATACATAAAGTCTTGTAATCTCTATAATGCCTCTAATGGCAAAAATGCTAGGCGGCAGCACTCATTACTCACGAAATTTTAGGGAAAGCAGAATTAAACAAAATTTTGATGATGGGGATGCTGAAATAAGATACAATATATCTCATATAGCTACTCGTAATACGCTGGAAAGATGCTGTGGCGTTTAGAAGCAAAGTTTCCGAATTTTGTTATCAGGTATGAGGTGCTCCTTAGAAATTAGATAACTTGGCAATTGATTTCCAGAATGTTCTTCCACCCACAACATACATTTTTATATTTTATTCGTTATGACAAACATTTGATTTGATAGACAAATAAATGGAATAGTTTGTTCGATTTTGGTACTTTTTTGACATAAGCATTGTGTAACTAAAATTTATTTTTATAAATGGGTATTTTCGCAACGTCAAATAGAGCCTACATAAATCCCTATGGACTGTATTCATCTGTTTAGCGAATTCTATTAATTAAGACTGATTGTACATTGTAAAACTGTATTATTTATTTATTGTGGACACAAATTCAAAATACCAAAAGTGAAATATTTCTTTTGACAGTAGCAATTAGCTGTTTTCTTTACATTTGAATGATCGCTGAATGTTTTGATAATTTCGCAAAAACCGGGTTTCGGGTCTGGTGTGAAAAGCCTATGACCTGTTATATTTGGTTCAATTTTCCTTCTATATATGAATACCCATTGACATACTATACATGGACTGCTAGTAGCCAACTTCACGATGGTTCCACTTTTAAAGGACGAAACACTAGCGTGAAGAGGGCTATGCGGAAAAATTGTGTAACATTTATGACACTTGACATTGGAGCTTCTTTCTTTTGTTCTCACATGTTTGTGTAGTTTGTGTTACTATTTGTGAAGTTGAGTAGAGTGTTAAAATACAAAATAAAAGTGATTTAAATAAGAAATAATTTTAATAAATGTTTAATTTTGGGATGCATTTCGCATCAATTGAACCGATATGTGTCTTTGTTCCTGCTAGTATATTTTTAAAGAACTCATGATTCCTAGCTAAAATCATGTTTTTTACCATTATTTAGCCTGTTTCGTAAAGGCGTAGTCAAAGAAGACTGAAGACGAGCTATTGAATCTCTCAATGGGCAGGTGATAGATTCAAGTAGACCGCTCCATAAAAATATTCTGAGATTGACAATTTTGTAAACATTACTTTACTTTAAAAACACTTACAATCGGATCCAATCCAATTTAGCAAAGACTGTTGTGTCCACTGCAGTCAGAGTGATGACGGAGTTACAAGGTTTCAACGACAGCAGCAGCAGCACAACTTTACACGATATATTGATTTCTACTAGGTCCCGGCGAGATCACTTCTTAGATCATTTCCCCTATTCCCATCAGCAATTCGCTAATTGCATCCATCATGACTTTGTGATGAGCAAGTGAGATAAACTATATATTCTGCTTGATAAGCGATTTAAAGTATTCACTGTGAATGGAAATTTAAAATGTTTTATTTTGAAAAATATACATAAATTAATCAAAATACTCGCAGCGCACAGCCTGCTTCTGCTTCATTTTGCACGAACTGTCAACATTTTTCAATAACATAAAAAAAACATGGCATCGTTTGTCTTCAACAAATTATACTAGATGTCAATACTTTCTATGCCAGAAAAAGCTTTTCTCAACTAAATAGAAACAGATGTTGCTAAATAATTCATAACTTTTTTTCCACTGTGCCTGGAAGGGCTAGTGTAGCTATTTTGAAGTGGAACCATTTTTATTCAAAATTTGTGGAAAATCCACACAACTAGCAGTCCATGTATAGAATGTCAATGTGAATACCCCTAAATTTAACTTCTTCATTCGTCGACCATGTCATTGGAACGCATCTTTTCTGTATAACACTTTCATCCGTCAACTGCACTGTCAGTATTTTGATATATTTTTTTGTGTTGACAAATAGAAAAGAACAACTGCAATGACGTCAGAGTAAGATGTTTTGTAAATAAGTTAAACAAGAACCAAACGACATTCTTTCTCGCTTTTTCTCATACAAAACTTCTTAATTACGTCACAAAATATCAAAAATGACCAACAAATATTATAAATTGGCAAATTAAACATTTTGCTTCCATTCTTTTATTTCCTTTTCTCTGATTTCTGTTGAATGTTGACTTTTCTTTTCAAATCCTAAGTGTAAATTGTCATCAAACACCCAGCACGTAGTAAAGTAATTTAAATGTAATTTTTGTTTCTATTTCTTTGTTAATTGTGCTTTTTGCTTTCAATAAAAATAAACCAAAAACCTCCTCTTAATCTTTTGTTATGTGTTTTGTGATTGTCTAATTCCCCAAATTCTTAATTACTTTTGTGGAGTCTATGTACGAAAGAAGATTCATACTAATGATTGAAATTGTGATTGTTGTTTAAAAATAATATCGTAAAATTATTGTGGAACTAAAAGTCATCAAACTAATGCTGTGAGAAATTTTAATTGCCATGAGTAGAGACGAAAACTTATTCTGGTTCCATGGGAAGATATCAAGAGAACGTGCCGAGGAAATCCTCAAAGAAGGTGTGTGTGTTGTGTTGCCTCTGAAAATCATTCCTTTATTCTACTCCACTTGATTTAAAACTAAACCCAACCCTTACTTAAAATTTTCTTAGAAAATCGGGAAGATGGAGCTTTTCTTGTACGAGAAAGTAACACTGCTCTAGGAGACTTTGTACTATCGGTCTTGTATAATGTAAGTAATGTAAAACCCCCAGAAAAAAAACTTAATGCATTTATTTGAAATCATCTTCTTCTAAAGGGTGAAGTTTGTCACTATCAAATTCGAAGGCATGGCGAAGATGCATTCTTTTCAATTGATGATAAAATCAAAATCATGCACGGTTTGGAATCGCTAGTGGATTATTATAGAGAAGCAGCAAATGGCCTTGTGACCAAACTAACTCAGTTGGTAAAGAAAGATCTGCCACCAAATGATTCGAGGAGCCATGGCACCACAAACCTTTTACATCGTGCAACACAGAAAACAAATCAGACTGTAGTTTCGGAATTGCTCAAGTGTGGATATCGAAATGTCGATGCTAAGAATCAGGATGGCCAGACTGCAGTTCACTTAGCTGCACTCTATAGCAACGAAGAGATCTTAAAGCTGTTGCTAAATGCCAATGTTAATGTGAATTGTATGGACAGTGCTGGCAATACTCCATTGCATGTAAGTACCTTTATAAGAGAGATACAAAATGAAGACTGTGATTGATGGAAAAAATGTAAGGTCGATTTAAAGTAAAGTGACACACAAACCATGTGGCTGAGTAAGAACGTGGTGTACATTAAAAATAGGAATATAAAATGCGTAGGATTTTCAATGCCACTATATTTTTATTAAGAAAGTTTAGTGAAATAGTAAAATTGCAGAAATCTGACAGTAAGATTTTTAGAATAAGAAAATGTATTTATTCTACGAGTGAGAACAGTCAACTTGTTGTTTCAAACCCTACTATTGTTCTAGACATAAGCAAGGTTATTTCCTCACACGTTAAATCAAATAAGTGTAAATGAAGTATCCTATTTCTATTCTTGTCTGTATCAATAAACAAAAGAAACAGACATAATTTGGAGGGTGGCAAGTTACGAAAGATTTCAATACAACTATCTTTACTGATAGGCCAGAGGTGGATTTTGTACGAGTCTTTGTTACTTGCAATCAGGAGGGCATGCAAATTTCGCAAGTTATACTCAAAACCGAAACCTGGCTGTTTTTCGACTATTTTCGAGACAAGGTTAGGAGTTTGAAATTAAAACTCGTGACTTCTAGGTCACAGTGGCACTTTAGAAAATGAAACGAGGGCAGTCGAATGGGCTTTGGAAAATTCTGCATTAAATAACTCACATAAGGAGTTAACTATCATCTTGACGCTATGAAAAGCAAAATTTTCGCGATTTTATCACAAAATTTTACAACTTGTGGAGCACTTAAACCGATTACATTAAATTAAAAATATTAAGACTTGGGATGTAGAAATATCAATTTTTCACCTGGACACGAATTAAGCATATTCAACAGTTTCTTGATAAAATTTTACTTACCGTTATCAATTCTAAGTTTTTCTTAGTATTTGGTAGGGAAAGCTTTATTTTGCAGTACAAAAGTAATTCTTCTTGGCAAATTATCAACAAAAGCCTCACATCATGACTTTGGAATTTCATACCAAGCATTTTAAATCTCCTAAAACAATGGTGTTAAGTTGATTGTTTTTTTTTTGCTCAATGTGATGTTCAACATCATTTCACAAATTTCTGATCGGGTAAAGATCTGGTGATTGTGCTGGCTGATTCAAAACGTCGATTTTATCCACCTCTAAGGCACACATCATTAACTTTGAAGTGTGTTTAGGGTCGTTGTCGTGCATAAAGCGCCATAATAACGGCAAATTGACTTCTGCGTGAGGTATCATATGATCCAACAGGATATCTCTGTACACGTTCTGCTCCATTTTGGTGTCAATTTTTACGATAGGGCCATGAAAAAGCAGCCGAGACCAAAACGTTGCTTCCACTGTGTTACACCTTCTTAATGGTGTACCTTCGATCATATTCCATGTTTTTTGGACGCCATACATATATTTTCCCATCCGATCCGAACCGGCAGAATTTGGATTCATCGGTCCAGAACACGTTTTTCCAAAAACTAATTGGTTTGTCTTGGTGAGCTTTGGCAAACTGTAACCTAGATTTCAGATTTTGTTTGATACAAGCGGTTTTCTCTGAGCAACGCACCCAAGTAGATTGTTTTTATTTAATCATTTTACTCCATAGTTCGTTGAAAGTTTCCTTCGAATGGCACTGGAGGTCTTAAACGGATCCTTGGTCTATAACCTATAAATAATTCTATCTTCATTTGTAGTTGTCTTTCTGGCCCGGGGGTTTTGTTTAACGTTTTCAATCACTCCAAACTTTTTGAAATGAACAAGGGCTTTATAAAACAGCTTCCTGGAGCATTCTAACAGCTTAAAAATGTCTGTTACCGTCCGCCTTTTGACTTCATTTTCAAGATCAGACTTCTTTTTTCCTTTGAGCACCATTTTATTTTTACCATGACTAATTAATTTTGTTTTTATTTTTTTTAATAAAGATCATTAAAGAAATATTTAATTACATCAAAAATTAAAAATACACTTTTTGATTGCAAAACGGGCTAAATTTATGTTCAGCTAAAAACAATGCAAATCACAATCTTCATTTTTTTGCAAAACGGTATTTTACACATTTTTATTACCATATAAGGTAGTCATAGTAACAACATAACAATGAATCGTTACATGCAAGTAATAAAGAATTGAAAATAGAAAAATACTCTTTTCAAAGTGCTAAATTCGTGTCCACCACTGTATGCAGATGGGACCAAAAATCACCCGAAGAATTTTTCTCTCGAACCATCCTAAGTCGCTCTCATCTTTCTTTGACAGGGTCCAGGCCTCAGCACCATAAATGAGAACCGGGATGATGAGTGTCTTATAGATGGTGATTTTAGATGCTCGAGAGAGGTCTTTACTTCTCAATTGCCTTGCAAGAGTTATTCTTCGTTTGATTTCAGCGCTGGTGTCGTTGTCTGTCTTAACAGTGGTGCCTAGTCAAAGTCATTAACTACCTCGAAGTTATAGCTATCCATGGTGACGTTTTGTCAAAGACTTTGTTGATCATTTACATAATGACAGCATAAACTTGGTCTTGCCCTCATTGACCACTTAACCCATCTTTCTCGCTTCCGTCACAATGCTCAAAAATGCTCCACTGACATCACGCTTTGATCTTCCAATAATGTCAATATCATCTGCGTATCCGAGTAATTGGATGGACCTTTGGAAGATTGTGCCTCTAGTGTTAACGGTTGAGTATTGAACAATTCTTTCCAAAACGATGTGGAAGAAGTCGCATGGCAGTGCATCGCCTTGTCTAAAACCTTTTTTGAAATCAAATGCATCGGTGATATATTTTCCGACCTTGATAGAGCAGCGTGCATTCTCCATCGTCATTCGAAACAAACGGATAAATTTGACAGGGATGCCACAACTAGACATTGCTCTGTAGAGCTCGTCCCAGTAGAAAATGTCATACGCGGCTTTAAAATCGATAAAGAGATGGTGGGTATCGATTTGAAGTTCCTATATTTTTTCCAAGATCTGCCGTAGTGTGAATATTTGGTCGATAGTGGACTTTCTTGGTCTGAAGCCACACTGATAAGGACCTATCAGGTTGTTGACGAACGCCTTCAGACGTTCACATAATACGACAGAGAGGATCTTATACGCAATGTTGAGGAGCCGCAGTTTAGAGGGTCTCCTTTCTTATGTATCGGGCAAACTATGCTGAGATTCCACTCATCGGGTATGCTTTCTTCTGACCATATTTTGGAGATGAGTTGGTGCGTTCTCCCTACCAAGTCATCGCCTGCTACTTTAAATTGTTCGGCAGCGATGCCTTCAGCTCCAGCAGCTTTGTTTGACTTCAGTTTAGATATAGCTATCTTCACTTCGTCGAGGTCGGGTAGGCGGAATTGTTGATCTGCTTCGCCCAGGCTGAGTGGTTCTATCTTCCTTACAGTGGAATTCGGTTCGTCGTAGCCGTTCTATAATATAGAGAATTGGTCTTTCCATATTCTTAACATAGACTGCGGTTTTACTAAAATATTGCCCTGCTCGTCCTTACAGACTTCGGTTCTTGGCTGGTACCCTTAGGAGGTTATTGAAGAGTCAATTTTGTTAACATACTTCAGGACTTAATGTTTTCAAATTCTTCTTGAGACCCGTCTTAAGGTCTTTAATGTTTATAAAGTTCTTTAGAACATCACGACATCCCAGTTTATCCTATATATACTCGGTTGTAACAAGGTCAGGTGCCTTTTTTGCGTTTTAAGCACTTTAGGGCAGTTATACAATAAACACGACCTTGATGTACAAGATCTGTGCTTTGGGAGCTTTCCTTTTAGAAGATGAAACTGTCTTGTATTCCGAGCTTGCTGACACTAGACCCCAATTTTTGTTTGTTTAAATATTCGTGTAAATCATTTGAAATATTTTACCATCCACAAGATATTAGTTCCGAACACCAGAACAGCTCGTGTATGCTTATGAGAAAATATTTGTTTTGCTTTACGCTATACATACATTTTCCATTGGAACCTTCAAAGTTAAATTTGCCACCTTCTGTGAACAAAACCTACTTTATAACATTTTCATATGTCTAAAGGTTAGCTAACAATGCAAAATAGGTAGTTCCACCTTACTACAAGAAGGCTTATCTTGTGTTATACGTCCATTTTGATTGATGTACATATAGCTTTTTATAAAAGGCTGCACGGCCATTTCGGTTATAACTTCCATAGTGAGGTGGTGGTTTGTTGCAGCCAGTTAGCAAGGGAGGGGCTCAAGACCCCCCACCCCCCCAAATGATTTTTAAAAAACATATTTGAACAAAAGTTTGTATATTCTCTTATTAGTTCATCACTACTTATGTATATTGTTCTGAAATCATGTTGCTTTAATAAATGTTTATCCCACAAATATTATAAACTAGCTGGAAACCCGTCGAAAACGACGGTGCATTATCTATCGTACGCCACATCAAAAAAGCAGAGCTACTATCCGGCAGATTTCATGTTTTTTCTGTTTGCATAAATGCATTTGTATAAATAAAAGTACATACTATTTAAGTTCGAATTGTGTTTAAAAATAACTCTTAGCAATCTGGTTGCAACAGACTCTTTTTTTCATCAAAAGGAGACTATTTAGGTACTATTATTTAATAAAGACAAATACACATTAATTTTAAGAGACTATCTAGTCATTATACATAATATAATTAAAAGGTTTGATGTTAAGGAGACTTTATAGGTTAGTTTAATATATTTAAGATTCCAATTTGTTTGAATTTGCATCAACCTGGTTTATTTTGAATAAAGTGTTTTAAATAAGTGTTAAAAGTGAGTTTGAGTGAACCTGGTTTATATATAGAATTACTTCTTCGAAATTGAACAAGAAACCGAAATCCTGGCTAGGGACTGGTTTGTTGGTTGACTTCTTTACTTGTATTCTCTTTCTAAAAAAATCTTTATAAACTCTAAAAATAACCGTGTTTTTTTGGCATTCCATAAATAGTATAGTAGAAAATTCCCAAGAAAACCCATTGGCAGTAGCCTGATTTTTGTATTTAAAAATTAGTACAGCTGAAAGAAGACCTGTCAGAATAATAATTAAAAAAAAAAACACAAATAGAAGAAAGTTTTGTGAAAACCAAAAGTTAAAATTAGCTCCAGCAAAAACACTAACTAAAACTATTGAAATGGACAATTTTCAAGAAGAAATTGTAAGAAAACATTTGAAAATTTTAAAGTTTAAGCCAAACAATTGGCCATAAAATAAAAACTTCAAGAAAGGGGTTCGTTCTAGACTACTTAATTAACATGTGGTGTTGAAACGAGCTTGAAGCTCGCCTCAATCCCTTATATACCTGAATCGAGTTGAAATGAGCTTAATTCGACTCGATGCACTTCATAAGAAACATCGTAACACCATATGCATTTTAGAAAGTGCTGTCAAATTTAATCATTTTAAAATCTTCTTGTGCAGTTTAAACTCCAAAAAGATTTATTTAATCTAAACTGAGATAAACCTTTGGAAAAACTTAATTATCTTTTCTATTGTTTTCTCTTGCAAAATAAGCCCAATTAGTCCATTTTCATTAACAAAACTCAACACTCAGCAGTAACAGATTGATTTTTTCGCCAATGGAAAAAACCATGATCCAAATGCAAGACTACTCAACGAACACAGACATCGAGATACAAATGCAATATCAATCGTACCAACATTTGAGAACGAAATTACATAAGATCCATTCGAGACTCGTATAAATGTCAAAAACCCATCCGTAATAAGATTCTACTTAAACTTTTATCGCTAGTATTCATACTGTGGATATTGTTTTTGCTATTCGTGTAAAATCCTATTATACTATTGATAGATTTTCCAACAAAACACGGATAATAAGATTGATTGTATTTGATTACCTTAAAAAGTAGCTTTCCATCTTCATTTCATTTACTTTTCTGCTCATTGCAGTTATTTTTATTTAAACTTAATTTCCATTAAAATATGTTATACAACGATTTACTTTTCACTTTTTTAAAACAAAAATATAATTGTTCTTCTCTCTCGTTATTTGATTACAGTACGCTTGTCGAACAAAATCTGCGTCCTTTATAAGAACCTTGATTGCAGCCAAAGCGAACATCCAAGTACGCAATATCAGCACCGGTTATGTTCCGCTACACGATGCAGCAAGTCATGGAAATTTGGATGCTGTAAAAGAATTGATAGCAGCTCATGCACCTCATTTGCCTCGCACAGAGTCTGGCGAATTTCCCATTGATTTGGCAAAAGAAATGAATCGAACCGAAGTCGTGGAATTCTTAGCCAACTATAAACCCCCACCAGCTAGCACTTTCAAACACCAATGGTATCATGGAACACTGGAACGACAAGAAGCCATAAAAGTATTGCTAGAATATGCTGCAAACTTTGATGGAAGTAACGATAATCATAGGAAAGACCAAGACGAGCCAACATCAAGTAACACAGAACGCAATGAGCATGACTCAGAAGTATCAGATGTCGCGGTTCCAAAGGACAAATCGGGAATATTTTTAATTCGAAGTTCAGTTCGTAATGGTTATGTTCTGACAATGTTGTGCCAAAATAATACTCCTAAGCATTTTCTTATTCAACAATCGGTTCGTATTTCTTTGTTTTGAGTGCTCCTTAACCTTTAATTCAATTTTAATTTCTATGTAGCAAAACTGCTTGTATATCGACGAAGGACCCCTTTTGCCTTCTCTTGAACACTTGGTTGAGCATTTTAGTTTATTTTCTGATGGATTACCGGTAAACCTTAAGCACCCAGTTCCACCTAAGCCTAAACCTCCCCTGCCACTATTCTCCACAATGCCCAAAGCTATGACAAAAAAACACAACATGCAACAACAACTTTCCCTAGGTTCACAAAATGTCAGCCATCCCGGCGATGAAGCCATGAATCGTGTTGGACTTTTTGAAAACGACGATTGCATTATGTTAGGGGCAAGTCCAAAAAAGCCCAAAGACAAGCGGGACATGCTGATTTTCCGAAGTCTTAAACCGGCCAAAAGAAACGTCATAATCGATGGAATGAAAAGTTTGCGGAAAGTTAAAATTCGCTCACCATCGAAAGCAGACAAGGAAAAACTGGATAAGGAGTCAAAGAAGAAAATTAACATTGTGGATGACTTACAAAAAGCTGGATCGATAATGAACAATTTATCCTTCTCAACGGACTTTCTTCATTCACCAATTGGATCTCCAGACGTGGCACCAAAGCCACCTAATGATTCTCTCTATAATGTACCCAAAAATAATTCGGTTGTGGCAGAGGTGGGGTCGGAGTTGGATGCGCAGCAGCCTGCTCACGAGGTTCCATTGGGGAATGTGGATTCAAAGACTGAAGAAGAAGTTGAATATTTTACGAAAAATGACGTACTCATCGATCGTGAACGTGGAGAAGAGGATAGTGATTATTTTGTTGATGGACCTCCTCCGCCAATAAACATGAAGTAAGAAGTCTTCCTCTTTTGTGTGTGAAATTTTTTAAAGAATTTTTGTATTTTTAGGACTTTTCCACTTTTGAATTCTGAAGGATACATCCCAACGCAGGATATTCGAAAATTCATAGATCTCTCGTCATCTTCTGAAGAAACAACGAAACTCCTAGAAGAATCCGCCGCTGAGTTGCGAGAATTTTCAAAGCATCCCGAACGATTGGATTCGGTTATGTCGACGACAAGCAATGACAGTGAATTAAACGGTTTGCTCAATCGTCAAATAAGTTCAGCATCTGGAATGTCTGAAAATAGTCGAGCTAAATTAAACTATTTCATACCAAAAGACTGCTTAGAACTCGAACATATCATTGGCGAAGGAGAATTTGGTTCGGTGTATAAAGGTTACTTGATAAGAAAAGATCCCAATTCCAAAGTCGATGTTCGCTGTCAAGTTGCAATAAAAACACTCCGAGATGAACAATGTCGTAGTAACAAGCAAGAATTTTTACGTGAAGCATCGGTTATGATAAGACTAAAGCATCATTGTATTGTTCAGTTGATTGGCATTTCGAAGGGAAAAAGTTTGATGATGGTGCAGGAAATGGTGCCATTGGGATCAATGTTGCATTTTATCATTGAAAATGGCCCTAAGATCAATCCCAATTGTGAATTGAAGATATGGGCATCACAAATTGCTTGCGGTAAGTTTGATTATAAAGCCACAAAGATAGATTCATATTTTAATTGAATTTCAGTGAAAAATATACTATATCACCTATTTTTTAACAAAAATCATTATATCATAGGAGCGATTGCCGTCGGTAGGTTGGCAACTAAACACAATTTATGTTATAAGCCCTCGATATAATTACATTTCAATTTTGGATCAATAATTTCTTAAAAATATAAAATTCATGAAAAATAATAAATAATTTTAAAAGACATAACACCGGCAAAAAAACCTATCGTAATTTTAGACGTTTATATTTAAAGATATTTATTGATAAAATGGTTTTCCGGGTATAGACAGATAGAGGTCTACGTGCCGTTCCTAGTAATCATAATGGCTTGGCCCTTATGTGACAGTTCGGTGTGCTGTTGCTGAATTTGGTGTGTTAGGTCCGTATTTTTTCGGAGAAAATGGGCAAAAGGTTACAGTTAATGCTGATCGCTACTGTAATTTATTAACTAGTAATTAAATTTACAAGGTAATATACATACAAAAGGAGAGATCCTAGCTGCGAAGACTATTTGCTCTGCTTGTTATTAAAATGTTTATACATTTAAGTTGAGGGTTGTAAGAAATTTATTTACATTTTCGATATTTGAGCTGCTGGGGTTTTTCAATACGTCATAGATCTATATATTTTTGAAGATTGATGAAAGAGCAGGTTTCGATGATTGACAGTTTTCGAGGAGGTGAGTTTAACTCATGGTTGTATTGCAGGTGGAGCATATCGGTGGATTGTTTTTGTTTAGAAGGTGTTTGTGAGTTGTTGAGGTGTGACCAAGTCTTAAGCGGATGTAGTTAGAGATTTTTTGTTTTAATACGTTTGTAGAGTATTGAGGATAGGTTTTATGTTCGTTAATTTTTTTTATAATAGTGGTGGTATAGGCTCCATTCGATTTCTTGTTTTCTTCTCAAGGTGTTCAGTATTTGAGGTTTCAGGTCTTTTTTGGTGTATACATTGAATTTATACACTGGTGATTTGTTGGTAGAGTTTGCTGCTTTATCAGCTTCTTCGTTTCCACGTATATTAGAATGTCCTGGAGTCCACATCAGTTTTATTTTATTCGGCTTCATTATTATCTTGTTCCTTATCGCGGAAATAAGATCTGAATCGTTGTTTGGATTTTTAACTGCTCTCAGGACTAATATGCTATCAGAGCATATTACGATCGTTGAAATTCTTTATTGATTTGGTTGCTTGCAGAATAGCAAAGGCTTCTGCGGTGAAAATAGAAGCATATTTCGGTAGGATGCCAATATTGAGGATTTGCCCATCTTTAAATGTGACTGCAAACGATGTATTATCTTTTGATTTGGATCCATCAGTGAATATAAATTTCCAGCCTTTAGTTTTAAGTTCTGATGAAATACTTGAGAACAGTGATTGTTATACTGCATTGCTTGTATTTGTTTTACTGTAGTGTGCGAGGCTCAATACAAATGAATCGTCTCTTGTATTCCATGGACGATATGATAAAGTTGAGTTTTTTGGAGTTTTTGTTGGTATATCCATTTCTCGAGCTTTGTCGAGGATTGTTTTTAAAGCAGATGGAATACGTTTCTTGCACTTAAGGTTCATAGCTTGATGAATGTCTTTATCGATAACTGAATATGTGGAGAAGACCAATTTTACAACTAAGTTCGAGATGGTTTGTTCGAAACGTTGCTCAACAGAGGGAAGACCTGCTTCCGCAAGAATATTTTGTATTTATTTGTCATTGCCTTTTAAAATATGGAAATCGTTTTGCCGGACCCTGTAGCAGTTCTATTTTTGAGTGTAATTTTGCAAAATTCATAAAGTTTTACAACATCCATTTTATTCAAAAAACTTATAACTTGATCTTCCCATAAAAAGCCGTTTCTGAATACATTCCTTTTGATTTCTGTGATAATGGGTCTTTTTCCAAAAAGTGGACAGTATCTCTAGTGGTAAATGAGGCCTGTTTTGGTGGTAAATCTAGGTGTTCACTACGTAGCTTGGTTACCATAGAAATCACATGCTGTAAGTTGTTCTGCACAAGGAATTAAAAGTTTCAATTATATATTCAGGTCAACATTTCTCATCAACCTTTAATATGACTATTTTCACGAGACGTGAATCGTTCCTTTAAAAAAGCTAAAATCCGCTTGTAACTTCAATGTTTTTATTAAACAAAGGTGATAGACCCGTTTACAGTATAATAACGTAGTTTTGCGTATTCTGCTGTTAATGAATCAGATATATAGATAGATATAGATAGATCATTTCTTTATTCTTATTAATGAATTCATATATTACATTGCGTTCGAATACATAGTTAACAATAACATTGTATAATAAGAATAGTTAGTGACTACAAGAGGTACCCGTGGCATGATGGTTAGTGCGTTGGACTGTCATGCCAGAGGTCTTGGGTTCGATCCCTGCCTATGCCATCTAAAGTCTTTTCACGGGTACTGCCTCTTGCGAGGAATTGACAAATTCTCCAAGAGTAACTATTGTCATGAAAAAGTGCTTTCTCAAAATTAGCCGTTCGGAGTCGGTATATAAACTGTAGGTCCCCTCCATTCCTGACAACATTACTCGCACACAGGAATGGTTGAGAGTTGTAAGCCACTAGGCCTTGGTTCTCAACGGACTGTCGCGCCACCCAATTTATTTTTTTTTTAGTGACAACAATTATTTTTTTAAATTAGTGGTGATGCCACATCGATTTTATTTTGTGTGGGGTTACAAAAATATAATGGAAGAAAAAAATTTAATATAAATTATACATTGAAACTTATCAATTAGAAAAATAAAAATAGTATTAGCAAAAATAAATTTGAAAATTAAAAAAATCTTTTTTAAAAGTTAAGTTTCAGCAAACAAAACGTATCTGGTTATTTACATAAGTTTAATTTTAGACAGTGTAACGTAGCAAAGTTTCTATTTCTTGGTGGTCTACGGCAAGAAGCCATAACTTTATTTCTTTAAAAACGAGCCAATATTTCTTATTTTACGAACTTCTATAGGAAGCGTGTTAAAAAGTTTGCAGGAAGCAATGGAATAGGAGTTCCTGTAGCTTGTCGTACGAAAATATGGGATATTAACTATATAGGAGGAATTACTTCTAAGACTTCGTGTGTCGGAAATCGGAATTTCCAAATATCCAGCTCTTTAAAAAAAAACTTTTAAAACTTTAAAAAAATATAAATGTCTAACGGGAAGAATTTTTAAAGACCTAAAAAGTTCCATTGATGGTGTTAAACGATGGGTTTTACAAACGTTACGTATAGCTGATTTTTGAATAACGGTGAGTTGTTGTAGTTTGTTGACATATGCACCGCCCCAACAGGGTATTCCAACTTATTGCAACTTGGAATGAAAAATGCCAAAATAAACCATCTTCAACAAATTTGAAGAGCAATGTTTTTTCAGGTGGTAGAAACAACGGGTAGATGAGAGAAGATAGTTTTTTAAAATAGAAATGTGCTTGTCCCAGTTAAGGTTTTGATCAATATAGATGCCGAGGTACTTAAAGTCTTCAACTATTTCAATTTCAAAACAGCTACCACTGCATTTAACGTTGGGATGGTATGATTGAGTATGATGACCATTACACTCACCATAAAGTATTTATGACTGAGGCAATCGTGAGAATGAAAAATTATTGGTATGTCGGGAGACATACTACCTCTTAGGCTGAAAAACATTAACTTTGTTTTGCTGCTCACAATTAACTCATGTTTAGCAAACCAAAATCTTAGCGAGTGAATATCATAGTTAATATCTGAATTTAGATTCAAAGGACTATTGCTACAGTATGCAATTCCAAGGTCATTGGCAAAGGCTCTGACTTTACCTCGGAAAGGAAGTGAAAAAAGGGAATTAATATAAACCAAAAATAAATTTGGTCCAAGCACGGATCGCTGTGGGACTCCCAAAAAACTATTTTTAGAGGAAATTATGCTGCACCCAACTTTTACATTGTGTGATCTAATTTTTAGATAAAACTCCAGCCATTTCCAAATGAATCCATGAAAACCAATTTTATACAGTTTATCCAAGAGTATGTTAAAAGGCTTTAGTAATATCCACGAATAGTCCAGCACACTTTTTCTTAGCATCTAAACCTTCTTGTAAAATGCAGCAAAATTCTAGAAGAGCCTCCTCAGTAGAAAGCCCAGCCCTGAATCCAAATTGGAATGGACTGAAAAAGTTTATTTTATTAAGGTAAAACAAAATGCTTCTTTTAATTACCTTCTCAAACAATTTCGATATTGAAGACAACAAAATCTTTATTTTTATGAAGTGAGTTGGGAGTTTTTCAATAGAGTTGTACTTTTTACATCCCCATAGCTGCAATCCATATAAAAATATGCTCTCAGCTCATATTAGGAGTATTGTTCGCCTTAACTAATTTCTGCTGTAAGTGTTTCTCCATATTAAAATTATTTGTAATGGTAATGCCATGGTATTCGTAGTCACGTACACATTTGATTAATACCCTCATTATGAGTAGCGAAGCGAGCGTTCGCTTTAGTTCGAATGTTAAAACGTTTTTTTTTTTGTGATAGTATTATCGTTAGCGTCGCTTCAAATATCCATGGTGCTAACATTATTTCATTAAAAAAAAACAAGAAACGTCAAATATTGACTTTCAATTAGTATTGTATTTCTCATTTATCTTAGGATTTATTTATTTAAAAAAAAAAACAATTTTAAGCAACATTGATTTGTTTTTTGAAGATAACGATTATGACAGAAAGAGGATAAAGATACACCTAAAAGATGAATTTTGCTAAAAAGATCCTTCAACGTGTTCACATGCCTCAAGGTTGATACTATGTCAAATCAATTGCCTTGTGGTTTAACTGCCTGGCTTAGATTAAGAAGTCTGTCTACAGCTTGCTCCAAAGGATACCAAAAAACCTGGGAGTATGGTCCTCCAACAGTGGCTGTGGTATTTTTTTTCATTTTGAGCAATTTTTTGTTTGAGTTGTACATTGTTGTCCAACCAAACTTATATTTGCTAATAAAAACTTCTTTAATGGAAACTACACATTTTTATCAACAAACCTTATGCCAATCTTTTCCTTCACGGAAAGGAGGTCCAATAGTGTTTAGTGCTTCTGAAAAACTCCGCCAAAAATCTTTTTGGTTCCTTTTTGATGAACCGAATACTCTTATGCTTCTAACCATATCGGGATGCGTTTCCATCAATTGCACCAGCCTAGCAAATTGATTTGCATTTGTCCTTAAATATATAATTTTTTATTTTATTTTTTGTTATAATAATATAAAAAATATTTGCAAATACCTTTTTCTTTTATCACTAATTTTAAAAAACAAACGCAAAATTAAGAAATCGCTAGCGTTATTACTAAATATTTTGATTCGATAGAATTTGTCGTTCTGAGCCGTTAATATAGCGAACATTCGGTTATGATAATTTAGCGATAACCAAGTTCAATAATGTTTTCACATTTGAAGCGAATATAATTTAAGCGAATCGATACTCATAATACAAAGTTATCGAACTCGCAAGTTTTTAATTCGCTCCCCTACTCATTAATGAGGGCCTAAAGCTCCATTTTTTGTTTGATGCATTCTACTTCTTAATACTTGAAAATTCTACTACTGGTAATACTGGTAAATCTTTTTAATCATGAACTGCAGAGTTTCGGGAGAATGCGCAAACCTGACTATATAGTCTGCGATCAGCAGAGCCTTAATCCGAATCCCTGCGAAATCCTCTCCACACAGGCAGGTAGTCTAAAAGGTCGCCTATGAATAGTGCAAACGGAGTAGAACAAAGTGAACAACCTTGTCCTTGTCGCATTGCCGATGGACTTCGAACTAGCCCATGCTGCTGCCCTGATTCCAATATATACAATTTTAAAGACGCAGCCAAACTTCAATGATAACCCAAGGCTATACAGATTGTAAAATAGTGCACCTCCATCGATTGTTTCAAAAGCTTTTTACACACAGCTTTTTCCTGTTTCAAGAAATTTTCTGAATAAAAAAATGTTATCGAGTGCTTGCTGAAAATCCTAAATCGAGTCTGGTACTCCCTTAGCAAGTCTCAGGTCTCAATGCAACCTACTAGGCGCTTAAGTTTGTTAATTTAGATTAGATTAGTTTTGATAGATTTTCATTGCTCGTCCTAAATAATTTACATTGTTTACAAAAAAAAAGAATGGCATTTTTCCGTCCGCCTATATTGATAAATGCTCCTTATGTGCAATGAAGTGAAGAGGTTCGAGTTCACCACGCAGATTTACCATCACCGAAATCTCCTCTAAGCTGTATTCATACTCCAAATTGTGATTGAGTTGACCTTATATTGCTCTGTGTAGAGACCCAATCGCTTCATTAAGGCATTTTCCCCAAAACATATCCTCCACTTTTGCAATTAGGTAGTATGATCATTCATTCCATTGATTGAAATCAAAGTTATCGATTTTAAGGTCTATGTCATACTCCCTAGCAAATTTCATCCATTCTGCAACCATCCAGATCTCTCTCGGATAGTAATGAAGTGCCACTACCTTCGGTAGCCGGTAATTATCCATATTCACACATAATCAATCTGCATTCGAAGTGTCCGTGCAAAGAATGGCTGCAGTCCCGTTTCCAACATAACTATATAGTTCGGCGTATTTGGTGGCAGCCGGAAGATCCTCTTTACGCAGAAGCGGAACAATTTTTCCACATCTTTATATTGCTTCGCTCCCCATACTTGAGTTGCATAGAATAAGAATTGATTCTGCTACTGCCTTAAAAACAGTGTACTTACTGCTGTGTGCGATATGTTTGTTTGAGAAAAACCTACTCTAAGATGCCCTGATGGCGGTTTTTGCATTTATAAGCCTTTCTCTCAGATGCGTTTCCATAATTACATTTTTTGTCAAAATCACTTCAAGGTTGAACCCTTTGAAAATCTCTTTATTTTCACCATTGTAGTTTCATTTTTCATTAAGGCAGTTTCTACCTCCGTTCTTGTCTTGAAAATCTTGGACTCTCATGATTACTATTAAGTTCCATATTTTACAGTACTCAAAATCCGGTTTATAATAAGCTGTAGTGATTCTGGAGATGACGCGAGAACCACAAAATCATCTGCAAACAAGAGTACTTTAATGAATTCTCCAGCGTGTAAGAAATCGACTAAATCTTCGATAAATAAAGCGAATAGGCTTGGACTCATCTTACAACCTTGTCTAACGCCTGATTCAGTTCTAAACCAATCCGATACCTTTCTGCGCCATTCCAAACTGCTGCATTAGTATCCGTTTACAGGATTTGCAGGACTCTTCCAAATTTTAACGACATTCCCATACCAAAGAGTTTATAGAAAAGAGCTTGCTTATTCACCGTGTCAAATGCAGACTTAAAATCCACGAAAAACACGTATAACTTCTTCCTTCTTATAAATGAATCCGCAATACTTTTCAGAACAAAGCCTGCCTGAAATTCTTTCAACAGCTTTTTTTCTTCAATCCATTTATTGAGCCGTGTTTGCAGAACAGCTGTAAATATTTTATAACACGAATTCAAAAAAGATATTCCTCGATAGTTCTACATCTCAGACCAGCTTCGTTTTTTGTGGATCGGAAAAATGATTGTTTGCAACACCTCGTTGTAAACTGCCGTAAGCTTACTTATTAGGTCAACGGTTCCATACGTAAAAAATTCCGTTGGTATCTCATTGGAGCCTGCCGCTTTTCCATCCTTCAATTTGTGTTTATTGCTGCATCTACTTCTTCGTTGGATATTTCTCTGTCCAAAATTTCATTATAAATATCCGGATGTGATTGTTTTTCCAGATAAAATATGAATTCTTCTACGGGCTTATCAGATCCTTAATGTGGTTGAAGAATAATCTGTATACAGTGTTTGTGACGTGTAAGGGTTATTTTTTGTGAAACGCTCATTATGGCGTATGAGGAATATTTTATTTTTAAATGCCACTACAAAATAAAATAACATCTATGCACATAAACATTAAAAAACGCTTTTTTTTAATCTTTTGTTTTTTTCTTTAAACATATTTTCAGGTATGAATTACCTCGAATCGCAACATTTTGTCCATAGGGATTTGGCTGCTAGAAACATTTTGCTTGCATCAAGAAATCAAGCTAAAATAAGCGACTTTGGACTCTCACGAGCAATGGGTAAGGACAAAGATTGTTATCAAGCAACTCAAGGTGGAAAGTGGCCAATAAAATGGTAAATTCTAACATAATATAAAAATACTGACAAACTTATCACATTATTTAAATGATTAGGTACGCTCCTGAAAGCTACAACAATGGTTATTTTTCACATGCTAGTGATGTTTGGTCCTTTGGGGTTACGCTGTGGGAAATGTTCTCGTTTGGAGATCCACCCTATGGCGATATAAGAGGAGTGGATGCAATTGAATTAATAGAAAGTGGCCAACGTCTACAAAAACCACCCAAATGTCCTGATAATGTTTATAAAATTATGGAGAATTGTTGGAATTACAAGCCTAAAGATCGTCCAACATTTCGTTATTTAACCGACTTCTTTGCAAAAGATCCAGATTATCAGAATCTTGTAGAGTTAATCAAATCAACGCACATAAGTTAAGAAAAAAAATGTGTTTATTTGTTTGTTTGTGCAATAGTTTTATTTTGTTTGTTTTTGTTTTATCTGTATATGCCATTGTGGTATTAATTGGCGCATAAGTATTTTGTGTTTTGTGCCAAATTTTATTTTTAAATATTATTTATAAAATAAATGTTTTATTTTTTTATACAGTTTAACTAAAACAATCATTCTCATTCCGCAATTAAATTCTGGAAAAACATTAGCTATTTAGTTTATTATTTTTATTTTATTTTTTCAACTTATATAAATTTGGTGCTAAGCCGATTCGAAATAAAAATATATGTATTTTTTTCTAAGCACTGGGTTTGTTGAAAAAATAAGAAATTTGTTATTTATATATGCATGCATTTTTTAAGATAGCACTCGATTAATGGTTTTTTATTTGTTTTGTAATTTTATAAATGCCATATTTACAAATCGAAAAAGTGCCTTATTTGTTTTATGTAAACGGGACGCACAAAAAAGCCATGTCAATTTTATATGGCATAACTAGATTTTATAAAATGTATTTTTTAAGAATTTATACAAGCTGTATATAATTTATAAGAAACGACAAATACAAATACATAATGTGTGTAAGAACATCATGGTTGTTTTTAATGTTGAAACTGATTTTATTGAAGATATTGCGTTGATTTGTGTGCCCAAATCTGGAGCTCAGTTTTTTGTTCACATTCAAAGGGATACAACTATTTTTATGTAGGGGCATAGTGTGAGCACTAGGAAAGTAAGGATGGATTTGAGGTGTCGGTAGACATTGGTTTTGAATTCCTGAATATTGTGCAATGACTCGGAATACCTTACGTATTCCACATTCGCTTACTACGTCTAAAAACGAATCTCTGTACAGTTCGCCCGAGGTTGGACTCGAGGTTAAACTGATGAGCATTCCTAGAAGCGCGATTATTATGGTTAAAATGTTCAAAGCAAGGAAAGTAACTAGCTCTAGAGCATAAAGGGTTAAAATAACGTTTAAAAAGGGTGAGCCAAGAAACTTTACGACAATGTTCAAGCGATGTAAACAAACCAATGATGATTTAATCATCAATCAATTTAAATGCCTTAGGTTCAATACTTTCCAAGAGGTTTAAATAAGTTGCAGGGGCACCAGCCCAAATATGGGAGTTGTACTCAAGAGGTTCATCACCATTTTTTTGTGTGTTGTTTTAGCACTTGAACCATCCAATACTACTTGCAGAGTTAATTTCTGATGAGCCTGATAAAAAAAACATTATCAAATATTTTTGAAATACCAAGTGCAATAATCACATTTGCTCCAAACGATGTAAAACTAGGTCCACTGTTCGGCGAAATGAACTATGGGATCTCCTTTGGACCTATTGCTGCAAAAGCTGTACTGTATGCCGGTCATTAAGAAGCGTTTGATCTTTGAGATATTTCTTGGGCTAATAAGAGACATAAGTACAATTTGTCAGTAATTGGAGGGTGAGGAGGATTTGCCTTTTCTGGGCACGGGCTGGACAAGTGTTATATTTAATTTACTAATACTACAGTGGTTTTAATGCCAACATACATCATATTCGCAATATTATTAAATAACCGATTGACCCGTTGGATTCATGATAATAAGTTGCTTGGGGAATTTCGGGCAGTATTTTTGTACTGCAAAGCATAGCGGCAACCTCTATTGAACAAAAAAAGAAGCTCTACGTATTTTTTGTCGATTTCAAGGCATCTTTTGATACCGTTGAACGCCGATCACTATTCTTCAATCTTTACAATTATGGGATGTCAGACAAATTTAGGCAGGTACTAGAAAGCATCTATGACGAAAATACGGCAGCGGTATGGAATGGTGCCGAAAAGTCGTAGATGGGAGTCAAACAAGGTTGCAATTATAGCCGAAATCTTTTTGCTTTGGTCATAGAGGACCTGATTGATTTTCTTCCTGGTGAAATTGAAATATCGAGGACACTCATCAAAGCCTTGCTTTTAGCAAATGACATCATATTGTTTGCTAACCCACCCTACAGTTGATGATTAACCGACTAAATGTGTATTGCTGGTTATGGAATTTGATAGTGAATTTGAGCAAATCCAAGGCGATGATATTCCGAAATGGTTCTGGTAGAACAGCCAGGAATGACAATAGGCACTATGACAGAGAACTAATCGAGATTATTAGAGGGCGGTTAGAGCTATCAGTAAAATTTGAAACAGGAGGAATCTGAAAGGTTTTACTCATGAGCGTTAATAGTAATCAGTAAATTTACGTCATTAAATTGTTGTTTTCTTTCGATTATAACATCGAGCTTCGCGGCTCAGACAATTTTTTGCTGTTGCTCTCATTAGTAAAATTTTTGATGATGGGATCGGACAGTAAACAATTGGAACACCGATAGTAAAACGAAATGAAATTATGTTTGGCTTTTGGCAGACAGCTGTTCAGTAAGATTAAATTTTATCATTAAAAACATTAAAATTGATTTATAATTTATGTAAATAAAACTTGAAAGCATTCTTTGTTCTTGCAAAAAAAAAATACTTGAATATGGAATTCATCTTAACACATAGTGTTAAATATAAGGTCTTTGTTGCAGTGGCGGAATCTATTATGATGTACGCAGCACAGGTATGGGGAAAGGAGACGTTTAAAGTAGGTTCTTTAATAATAGATGCTCTCGTTTACCGAAAAACACCCCAAACTATATGATCTCAATTAAGACAGGATTATCACCGCTCTTCCTCAAAACTATTACATGTAATGTTGATTATATCAAAAAAGTTTTTAATATGCCAGATGAAAGACTCAACAAAATTCTGGCATTGAAAACAATTGAGAAGAAAAATCGGTGGTATAAGATGCTAGAAGACCATGCTACCTACTGTAGAACGGACTTTCGAATAGTTGATGAAAATGGTAATTACTGCGGTAGTCATCATCCGGAATCTTATTGCAATTTTTGATGCAAAAACTGAGAGCCGACGCTACATCCTCGGTACATAGATCTACGGAAAACCGTAACAATTTATGCGAACGTAACTACTTTCGAAACGATAACAAACAGGAGATCATATCGGCAATTTTCAAAATGAGAGGAGAAATGATAAGCCTTAATTATATACCACATCGGGACGATCTGCCTATCTAATGCAGCCTTTGTAACTTAAGAGTAAGGGAAGATGTAATTCATTTCATAGAAAAGTGTTCAATTCTATGTGAAATACGCAGAAATTTGCTCGGCAGCAATGTAAAGTCATGAGAAGAAATAGTTGCCCTCCTCAACTGTCAGGGAAATTTAAATCAATTATTTAATTATTTTCGAACTGCAATGTCTTACCGCAATCAAATTATAAACGAAACCTTTTAAAACAGTAATTTATTTAATTTATATTTTAAATGCTAATTCAAACAAAAAAAACTTCAATTAGATAAACATTGTTAATTTCCAATCATGTCAATAAATCAAATCTATCCATCCATTCATCAAGTGGTTTGACAGACCTCGAGGTCCAAACAAAAATTAGATCAAGCGTATTTCCCTCTTCTGTCCAGAGAAAAGACTAATTGACAAAATAATAGTATGCTTATATTGCTGATGTTACAGAAATAAGAAACATTTAAAAAAAAAAGTTCCTGCAACAACGAATTTTTGGCTTTGAGAAAAGTTTATATCATAATAATAAGGCTGTTGCCGTTGATTTCCAAAAATTGATTTTGTACATACACGTTTCTGAAAAATAACACCTCCTGCCTCAAAGGAAGGATATGGATCCCTCGTCCTACCTAATCATTGTTTTTTTCTTTTGGTAGAATCTTTTCACTCCAGAGTTATTATATACATGACGAATTGACTATTTTTATTATTTTAGTCTTTTAGTCTTAATTCGTCGATTTTTGATGAAAATCGTTTTTAGCTAATTTTTGGATAACAATACTCCGAAAACCATTACTTCTGTGGGCACAACTTAAGGCTAAAAATAAAGTTAATTTACTTCAATTAAAATAGTGTAGCATGATTGTATTTAAAAAATTTCTCTTTCAGAGTAAAACAATAAGAAAGGGCCCAATTTTTTCGCGTTATTATTATTAATAAGTAAAAAAAACGAGTGGTTAAGGAAAGTTGAACACTTTAATTTATAACATTTTTGCAAAATGTTAAAAACTAATTTTAATCTACTTCGGTGTTGGAGACAATTTTCATATGACATTTTGTTTGTTATTTTAGTTTTTGTTTTACGGACCCTTAAGGTGAAGAAATTATCCTGGTTTTACTTTATTGTAAACAAATAGTAATAAACAATTTGCATACTTACATTTTCCGAACGTTAAATTTTGTTTAGTTCATATTCAATTCCTTGTTGGCCGGTCCAAAATATATACCTGCAGAATTTGCCGAGGCCGATGACAGAAATGACATTAGTCAGTAAACAAACCTTCTACAGTTCAGCTACGTAAGTTCGATTCCGTATTACTTATTACGAATAACGAAACGTGACACAAAAATACGATAGCCATGACGCAGACCGATCATGCTTATCAAAAACGGGAATGGCGCCATCAAAATCTTGCCAGATAAAATTTAAAAATATCAACATTAAAGCACTATTCACATGAGCACGACCAACGAATGAACGAATACTCGTCGATTTTGACATTTCTTTCACATGAGAGTTTTTAATTCTTCGCGAATGAAGTTTGACTTTGATAATTTTTTTTTATCATTATTGTGTTTTGTTTTGAAAACAAACGATTGAGAAAATGCGGCCAAAGCTATATTTGTTTAAAAAAATGTTGTTATTGTTGTCCTTGTTAATAACCAAAACAAGAAAAAGATTTCATGTGCATCCATTTAATGCCTTTACCTTTTTTCAAGGAGCCATAGCCGAAAACCATTCACCACCGAAATAAGAACGATTTGTTTAAGTTAAGTACGCGCGATTATTTTATTCGTTGTGAGTGTGGATAATGTGCAACGCGAATAAAGTTTGACAGTTCGTATCAACTACAATTTTGTGTTTGAAGTTAAGTGTTTTGTCGAGGAAATAAAACTTGAATTATTAAATGTTATGGCCAACAATTTAGCTTTATTATAAAGATAAGGTTTTGCTATTATGTTTAAAAATGATTCAGGGCAAGTGGCTGCCGTGTCAAATGTCCGTTGTCCCAACACTTTTTACAGCGATTGGGGCCAAGGCCTTAATCGATAAGGGGTTATCTGAACAGACATGTGACTTCAAATAAACCCACAAAAATACGGTGTTAAATCGACGGATCTTGAAAATCACGCCTCAACATAATGCGCTCACCAAAAGTTTCCTGCAATTAATTGCTTCAATGCATAGTCGTCGGGTGAACCAAACCATTATTTAAGAAATAAATTTGCACGATTTGCAAACGTTGTTCTGAAGTAAGTCTAATCATTATGAAATATTAAAATAAACTGAATATACATTTATATCAAGTGACAGCTGTCAAAAAGCTCAACGGCAGTCATAAGTTAAACAATGGACAGGTTCAAACAACATAAGGGACTCCATTTCCAGTCAACTTTATTCTTTGAACGTACATTTTAACCAAGGCAGCTAGTAAGTTTTCAGGTAACATACAGTGTCGAGCATAAGTCATGGTACTCAAAGTGACATGTCATTAAAAGCTTTGAAAGAAAAGAAAACTTAGGGACTTAATTTTCATGCATCAAGTTATTTATTATGATAAAACCTCATTCTTTGTTTTACCAATAGAAGAACTTCAAAAACAAATTCTATTTTCTAGCAAAAAATAATAAAAACTTAAAATCTATGAAAAAAGTAGTGCAAAAGTCTAGGTACTTCTGCACTTTACCAGTTTTAACTGTTTAAATTTGTAACGGTCCTGTTGGCTTTGTTTTTTTTTTTTGCATGAAGCTTGTAATATGACATGTGTGTGTCAATCAGTACAAAGCGATCGGTCGTGCAGGTTAAGGTTAAAGAAATTTTGTTGTGTAAAACCAAAAAAGCGATGGTTAGAAAAGAACTAACGGTAAATGAGCGTCAAATTATTATTAATTGCCATGAGCAAGGTAAAAGTTATGCGGATATTAATAAAATTGTTGGACGACCCAATACAAAATGTGATAAACCGTTACAATAAAGAAAACCCAATCGAAAATAAAGTCAGATCTGGTCGTCCGCGCAAGCTTACAGAAAGAGATGAACGAACGAACGTGCTCTTAAGATTGCTACCGATATACAGATTAGTTTAAATAAAAAAGTTTCTCTGTGGACATTTGCAAGATCGCTCCAGAGATCTGGGTTTAAGTCGTGCACACCTCGTAAAAAGCCGTTTGTAAGTGAAATAAATAAAAAGAAAAGACTGGACTTTCCAAAGGATTATAAAAATAAATGAAATGAATTTTGGGATAACGTAATATTCTACGATGAGTCGAAATTCAACATTTTTGGCTCAGATGGGAGGATTAGAGTGTGGAGAAAACAAGGCGAAGCCTTGAATCCTAAAAACACAATTAAAACTGTGAAACACAGTGGCGGTGGTGTAATGGTATAGGGGTGTACGTCATCCAATGGTGTCGGGAATTTGACAGTAATTGATGGAATTATGAATAAGAAAGTTTATTTGAACATCTTAAAACAAAACTAACAACAAAGTGCAGAGAAACTTGGGATCGTAGACACATATCACTTCCAACAGGATAACGATCCCAAGCATACGGCTACAAATGTAAAGTTGTGGATCGCCTACAACACGCCCCACATGCTAGTTACCCCCCCCCCCCCCCAAAAATCTTAACCCAATCGAACATTTATGGGATGTCTTAGAGAAACGACTTCGAAAACACAACATAACAAGCAAAACACACCTTAAAGAGCTCCCGGTATCAGAATGGGAATTAATAGGGTCAGATGTCACGCGAAAACTTGTGAACTCTATGCCAAATCGTTTAAAAGAGGTTATTAGGCTCAAAGATTTTCCCACAAAATATTAGGTAAAACATTCGAAACCGAATTAAATTCGTTTGTCCTTCTAGGGTACCAAGACTTTTGCACTATTGTTGTTAGGGACTAATACTTTTATTTTAACTTTTTTAAGATCCTTGAAGGACATTTTTCTGTTTTTCTTGTGTTAGTTTGTTAAATAAACTTAAACTTGAATAAATCAAAACATAAATTGAAAATTGTGTCTTAATATAATTTACACAACTCATTTATCAAGAATACCCACACGGGTACCAAGACTTTTGCTCGACACTGTATGTACATTTTAAACTTGGGACTTTACTTCACTAACCTATACCTTTAGTTTATCGTACAACTACTATTAAAAACATTATTGTCTACAAAACACTCCTCAGGCAAGCTAAAAGTAATTCATGACTTGGATTTTGTATTGTTAAGAAAAATTTCTTATTTCTTTTCCAATTTTACAAGGATCCTTTTCACAAAAAACGTTATATAAAAATGTACGGAAAATAAATAGATCATAGAGTAATAAAGTTCAGGTTGTAGTTGAATGAAAAAAGAAGCTCATTTGTCATTTTGACATAAATTGACTTGACTTAATAGTTAGGGAGATTTTCCTTGACTATCTTTCCAGTCAACTTTCTAATAAAGTTGCTTTAATTGGAAGTCAGTTTTTTGGCAGCTTGCCTTACTTTCTAGTCCCTTATGTAGTCTGAACATGCCTAATAACTAAAGAGTTTCCACGCTTATCGTAATTCGAAATACGGACAATTACTTTATAAACATGCTATTGTAAATCTTAGTGAGGAATACGTGTATGAAAACAATATCCAATTGAAATTTTCGCTAACGTGAATTTGGTTTTAAAAAGACTTTGGTTCTAAAGACAAGATATTGTACATCTATCGTTTACAATTTCATGCACGGGAAAAATAAAAAAACAGAAAATGTATTCATTGAAATAATTATTTTCTCATCATGATTTTCGTTTACAAGAAAAACTTGGTTCCTTAATAGCCTCCTTCAATAAGTTCCATCACAAATCTCTGTCATGAGCTGATGTCATCTTTTTTTTTATTTTCGTCGTAGACGCAATGTGGCGTTGAAGAATTTATATAAGGGTTCGCCAACTAACCTTTTCTCGAATATTGTCCTTTAAAGCGTCAATTGCCTCTGCCTTGTCGGGGTAACACTTGTGGGGTGCCCACAAATAATAGTCCAACGGTGTCAAATCGCAGATCCACGGTGGCCAAACGACTTCAGCTCTCCAGCTGATAAAGCGATCTTCTCAAACAGGGCGCAAAACATCGAGTGTAGCTTTGGCTCTGAGGCACGTAGCGCCGCGCCGCCGTCCTGTTGAAACCAAAAGTTGTCCTTGCTCTTTTTCGAAGAATAATGACCCATATATGCCTCTGGACGAAAAGACACACCAAACAGTGACTCGTTTTGGGTTTATCGGCTTTTCAATGTATGCGTGTGGGTTTTCTGTGCCCCCAATGCGACAATTTTGTTGTTTACATACCCGCCAAGATATAAATTAGCTTCCTCTGAAAAGATGACTTTCTTTGGCAAAATCGGCATCTTCTCTAAGAGTTGTTCCCAGCATTGCTCAAGCGTATACACATCCATATTCGTTCAGCGGAAGCATAAACTAATTATCTGTCAAATCAGTCATGAGCTAAGTGTTACCATTCACGAAATAAGCACTAGTTGAACAAAAAAAACGTTAGATGGCGGACCCTATACAAAAGTTAAGGCAAAAAATATTGTACGAGCTAATGGCACCGCCTCTACCTAGGTGCCGCCCCATAGAGACTCCCGATGATGGTACTCTAGGTTTTATATGCAAGGACGTCAACCAAGTGCTACACGTATCTTTAGTTAATGTGCATGGAGCTACATACTTTTATTTTAAAAGACTTTAATAAAGAGTGTACCTACTATTTTACTGTTATTATTTAAACAACAACTTTTTCTTAAAAATACTTTAATAAAATACATATATTAAAATGCTTATAAACATGTATGTATGTCTTTTTATGTACATAAAATGATTTCAAGAAAAATATTATTTCACAAAATATGGAACAACAAAAATAAAGTATATCAAACTATATATTTACATAAATACATTATTATTATGAATTTTAAATTAATACTCCCACTTTTTCTTATGTTTATGTTTTTATCAGCACCATTAATTCTCGTTGTTTGATTGTCTTGATTTTAAGGCTTTTTAGGTTTTGGACGTTCTTCATAGGTACACATAAGTTCATCTTCTCCATCAGGGCAATCCATTACCTTTAATTTATTCAAAAGAAATAGTACAATTTTATTTTAGATGGGATTAGGTTTAAGATATCTAAATACTTTTACTCTTACCTTATCGCAAAGTTGATCAACTGTGATGCATTTTCCACTTACACATCTCAGTTCATTCCCGGAACATGAGGTTGGAGAAGAAGGTGATGCTGTGAATTCACTTTTACTTTCAGTTTTATTCACTTCATGGGTAACGTTGCTACTGGTGTTGCTGCTGGTTCCGTTGTTATGGGAAATTTTCATTTTGTTTTCGGAATCACTTGTCATCATAATTTCCTTACTATCCTGGAAGTTGGCTGAAATTTAAACAAAATTTCATGCATAAAGTTGCATTGTGGCTTTTACTTCGGCAAGTTAACATTTTTATTTGGATTTTGGACTTTCGAAATTGAACAGGTTCAGACAAAATGACAATATAAGGAACGTGCCATTTATTGGAAAGTCTAACTTATAATTATTGGGGTTTTCCATGGGTAAAATAAATCAATTTATTTTTTATCTAAATCTAAAATTTTCCGTCTTTACATTCTATGGTGCAAAATAAATTCATTTATTTTTGAGTTAAAGTCAAATGATTGATTTCAATGATAGCTACAACTGGGCTCTAATGTGTAAATTATAGCTTTCATTTATGTTCATCATTGAAATCAATCATAGGAATTTTTTTGATAGGAAAGAAAAACTGACATCTGGGAACACATAGAAAATCAAACGTTTCCAGTGGAAGGAATCGGCTGCGTTCAATCTGGTGTTGGAAAGGGTATCTTGGATGGGTGGATTTTTAGATACCTTGTTGAACGAATTGGATAGCTGTATTGAGATAGCTGTCAAAAAATAAAAACAACTTTCAGCTGTTCACAAAAAGTAGAGAAAAATTTAAGCTTCGAAGACAAAATTGTTGTAAGATGAAACATTTAATAGATAATTCAACTGATTCGCCAGATTGGTCATCTACAAAAGCGAGAACAAAATAAGTCAATTTTGACGTTTGAAAATATAGATCATAAGAACCTTTTAAAATTCGGAGGCAAATAGCTTTTTCATCGTCTATTATGCACAGAACATCTTCAAATACAACTTCAACTAACATTTTGTACCTATTTGATTACCAACACATACAAAAAGCTTAAATCAATTTTCAAGTTTCTTGAAATTCAACCATGTGTTGAATCAGCTGTTCTGTCAGATACCTATATAGCCCTCAGAAATTCTTGGAAACCTTTGAATTCTTTTTTTTTTGACATCTAAGCTGTTTTTGATCAGCTGTTATTTTATAACAAAAAGGTATCTGGATACCCTATCTGTCTGAGATTGAACGCACATATTGTGTAAATATAAAACTAGTTTTTACTCGTAGCTATCATTGCTTTTCATCATTGAAAACAAATATTGGAATTTTTTTTAAAGGTTGTTTATAGCTATTATTAAAAATGTTTGTCATCGAAAAAAAATTTCCTGATAGAAATCCACTGGCAATTTTTATCAGACAGAAATCGGTCATTGGAAGTGTGTGAAATTGAAATACAAATCAGTGGATCGATTTGAACATAATAGTATCAGCTGTAATTGTAACTCGACAAAAAGAACTTAAGCTCCTTCCGAAACTTAAATGGAAATGTAATGAATTATTTTCTTATCAAAACAAATTCAATAAACATTTGTCCGAAATTCCTGCAAACCTTAATTCTAAGGAAATATTCTCTCTCTTATACTCCCTCAGTTAAATTTAAACAGAAATGGTTTGATTATGAATGTGTTAAAGCAAGGCAAAAATCATTCGCTTTTTTACATTCTCTACGCAAATGCTACAGAGAGGAACTGAAGAGATTGTATTTAGAATCAAATCCTGTGTATAAAAGACTAGATTGCGCAAAAAAGTTGAATTTCAAAACAACCAAGAACGATCGCCTGGCCTCATTAAAAATCCAAAAGAGTTTTGGAAAACAGCCAGGTCAATAAACGGGACCAACTTCGTGATAAGCGCAACTATATCCGCAGATGATCTCGCCTCGTACATTAAAGGGTTACTTTTCAACAAATCAAGTTTATCATTCGCATATGCAGAACCTTTAGTCTTGGACGATATTCTAGATTCGGAAATAACAGATAATGAAATTCAAAATATTATTATTAAAGCAAAAAATTTAAAAGTACCCGGTGAAGGCGGTTTACCGTATGAATTTTTCAAAAAAAAAAAACAACTTAAAGCACCTTTTTAAAACGATATTAACAACAGCTACAATACCAAACTCAATCAAAAAGTCCGTGATATTTCCAATACATAAAATGGGTGATTCTAATAACCCTGAAAACTACCGTGGAATCTCATTCATGAACACGATGGCTAAAATCTTATGCGGTATATTTGTGAGCAGGCTTGAAAATTGGGTTGACAATCATGAAATTTTTCGGGGCTTCAAGCCGGTTTCAGAAAAAAATACTCAACTGTTGACCAAATATTTTGTCTCACTTCAATAATAAAACATTTCAAGCTATGAAAAAGAAAGTTTACTCATTTTTCGTAGATTTAAAAGCAGCATTTGACTTTGTTAATCGAAATGCACTCTTATACAAGCTGTCACAAGTAGGTCTTTCGACAAAATTTGTCAAAGTCCTGAAAGAAAAGTATACGGGGACGCAAGCAGCAGTATGGGATGGTTTAGCTTACTCTCAGTGGTTTGATACAGACTCAGGAGTTAAACAAGGATTCCTGTTAAGTGCTCTATTATTTTCGTTGGGGTCTCTCTATAAACACTGAAAAATCGAGAATTATGGTCTTCACACATAGCTCCCGAAGTTTAAATAGAAATAAATGGTACTACAAAGGCAACGAGAATGAAGTTACTAAAGAATATAAATACCTGGGAGTACAAATGAATACGGTTCTAGACATCAAAAACCATCTTCAAGGAAAAGCTCCTGCTTCCCAGAGCTTGGTCAACATGATGTGGCGAAAAATATTTTACAACCAAAACATCACTCTTTCATCTAAATATATAGTTTTCGAAACAGTAGTAAAATCAACAATCTGTTATGCTGCTCAAATTTGGGGAATAGATGAATTTGAAGTGGTTGAAAAATGTCATCGAAATTTTCTGAAAAAAATGTTTCATCTACCAAGAAACACCTCTAATTATGCATTATATCTTGAAACAGGGTTGCCTAAGATTTTTACTAATACCCTTAAGTTTCAAGCAGACTACATTTTAAAAATTGCTTCACATTCTGAATTCTGATACTCGTCTAACGAAAAAACTGCTGCACTACGAACAAAGAAACATCAACTGGTGGATGATGAAATGGCAAAATATTGCCTCTTATTACAACATTATTTTACACTGGAACTTTAGTAACCTAGGCTCCTCAAAAGAACAACTTTACTCCTTACTGCAAATAAATGAAGACTGCACTCGTAAATTGATTGAAGAAGCACGACAATCTGAAAGCTGAATTATATATTCACAATTAAATTATCACCTCTGTAGTAACAACTACTTTAAGGACAACCCTAACTAAGACTTGCATATCAAGGAAAGGAAAGTTTTACAATGATGGAAGCATTAGAAATTTTAAACGGAAGAAAAACGGCTAAGTCAAAGCTATCTCAAATTCATAACCATAACACTTAAACTTTGTAACCAAATAAGTGTACTGACAAGAGTACGATAACTCAGGCGACAAGATATTATAACGGGACCGAAAAAATGTAAAAAAGGTTTAAAGTGTAATTTTTTAGTACTTCAAAATTATGTACTAGTGTTTTTATTTTAGAATTTATTGCTCATTTGTTTTTGATCAAAAACTGAAAACTAGATGATTTTATGTCTTCTAGTTCTTGAGAAAATTACAAAAAAAAAAATATTTTAATTATTATTTAAACAAATTCTCACCTAATATTCTTGAAATATTCACCGATCCCCTTTTGATTTCGTCCAAAGTGGTATGCAAGATATTTCTTCCACTAGCTGATGCCAACGATTCATTAAATTCACTTCCTGCTGCTAAACGGTCTTCATCAGCTACCGTAGTAAAACCGTTCTCACTTGTATAATTGGGCAGAAGAAAACTGGCAAACGAGAAGATTCTCGGAAACAATTGTGGATCTTCAGTTTCATAGCTTTCCTCATAACAATCATGCTCATCAGATCCGTCATCACAATCTTCATTCTTATCACATCGGTACTCGTCCGTTAGGCATTTCTCATTCGACCGACAACGAAACTCTTCGGGGCTACAAACTAGACAACCCAATTCGTCTTCTCCTTCACTGCAATCCTTTATATTATCACACTGCCATTGGCTGGGAATACAAGATAAGTCTTCACATTTGAATTCATCTTCATAGCACTCGCTCCTTCGGGTTGGATCTTCGCAGACATTGCGATCATATGAGTCTGGGTATTTATCACAGTCGAAGGTGTATGTGAGGATATCTGAGCTGGCAATTAAGCTAGAGCATGCCTCTAAAATAGCTTTAATAAAAAGATAAATGAAAAACAACAGTTAGAAGTTTCGAAAACATAGAAAAACATTTTTGTTTAAAAATACATTTGCAAATCCTTTTACATGGCTGGAGAATGCCAATTTGTGTTGGACGGCATTCCGGTTCTAGACTCGAGCAGACAAATTCAATTGCTCTGGCCGAGCAGTTAGAAGAGATGAGCGTTTCGAACACTTCCAATTCCACAGAACTCAAATACAAACTCTTGGCATTGGAAGATGTCAAATCGTATTGCAAAACACCTCGGCACATGGGCAATGATGTTGATTGGCATTGAATTTCTTCAAAGGCTGGTCTACTGCTGGGAGTGACATACTCTTGGACTTCGTGTATTATTTGTGGCACAGTAGGCGATACTATTAATGAGCTTTCAGTCCGCCCAACAACATTCGTCTGCTCCTAAAACAGAATAAAATATAAGCCTAATATATTTCATACTTTTTTTTTAAGTTCGTTTCAAACTTACCGTTTGTTTTTCAAGCTTAATGAGCTCATCGTTTAGTAGTCTTAACATTCTTTCGTCTTCTTCAATGGGAATTCCAAAGTTGTTTTGATGGCCAGAAGTAAAGCCTATGACTTTGGTTCCTTCAGTTTTATTCACGGTGTTATCTTCATTTTCAACACTACTCTCCTGATCGTAGGGTCTTATAGTGGGCTTAGCTTCTGCCGTAACATGCCCATAGGGTTTTTGAACTTTTGTTTGTGGGATTAAAGGTCCTTCATATTTTTGACCTGGTTTTCTTTCAATTATTGTGTAGTCATTCTTAGACCCTTTATCCAAATAGTTTTTGTCCCTGTAGCTGGAGTGTGTTAATTGTGGAATAATAATGGGTCTCAGAAGGGTTGTAGATCCTGTCAAAACTGCCTCAGAAGCTTCTACGTCCTTTTCGTCATCTTTTGGGTGTACATTTTTCTGATCTTTTTCTTCATATTTCTTTTCATCTTCCTCCTTGTCCTCCTCATCCCCTTGAAATGTAGTTTCGCTTTGTGATGAATATGTTCCAATGGTGGACTTCTCTTCAGTTTTTGTGACAATAGAATTTATTTTATTTTTATTTCTAGGTTCAGTTTCAGCAACATCCATCATTAGGAGGCAATTATTGTTGTTAGTGAAATTTAAGCATTTTGATTTTATAGATCTGGTGTTTCTAGTATTTATACAGGTATAAGTGATGAAGCCCAAGAAGATACACAGACCAAATATCAGCAAAGGCCATTTGAGATATTTCCAGGTGCGTTCTAAAAGCTTGTCCGATATTAAATTTCCAACTGTTTCGTTTAAATAAATTGAATCCCAACATTTGGCTTTTTTATCTGATTTCTCGGATGATAAAAATATTGCAGGAGGATGATGTTGAAGGACTTCAGGAACATATCCATATGGCTTGAATAAGAGAGAAGCAAATAAATTAAAACAAACAACTTGGTTTAAGAGCCGCTGTTATTTATGTACAGTAGATGAACAAATATTTTTAAGCATTAAACCTTTCCTGATTCTGAGGAGCTATGCTATTCAGAGCCATAAAATCCAGGGAAATACCTTCTTTGGCACTTAAAACGGGTGTATTTTTTAGAGGTATGCATATATCTTTAAGAGGGCAACACTATTTTAATTGCGGCCATTTTGTCAGCTGTCAAGTAATTTATTTTCAGTTTTGTTTGGCATTTCAACATAATTGACAATACTTCTAAGTTGTCCACATTTATTTTGAAAACCATAACTCAATGGGTTTTTGGAGCAATTATTCCCTACTTTTTTGAAAACAAAACTCCCCAGAACTTTACAATCAATGAGAACCTCTATAGAGCCATGATTACTGACTTTTTCGTTCATCAAATGAACAACCATGATGTGGAGGAGCATTGTTTACAATAAGACGGCGACGACAATGCAAAATGTCATACAGCGCGTTCCACAAGTCATCAAAAATCGGACCTCCAGATTAGACTACACTCATATTCCAGAACCCATATTTAAAATATAATGCTTGGAAATTATCTTATGAATAAAGTAAATTTAAGTTCAAACGCCTTTGATGAAGAGATTGCAATTGAAGAAGCTGCATACGATGTTCATAGGGAGGTAGATCATGAGGATCTTCCCAAGAAAGACAATTTAGGGCAAAGCGAATGAAATTATGCTGATTTGATTCAATACGTTTTCTATAACTTTCGTAATAAGGAGTCCATACCTGCGATGCATATTCAAGATGAGGACGAACATGGCAATTGTACAAAGAAAGAGTAACATAAGGATCATTGAACTCCTTTGTCCAGGGTTTTATACAACCAAGCATAGAACTTGCCATATTGACATTAAAATTAATGTGATGTGTAAACTCTAAGTTGAAACTGAAATAAACACCTAATCTTCAAATGCGGAGACGCGACAGAGTTTTTGCTGTGATATTCAATAATCAAATACACTAGAGACTCGTTTTTTAGTAAAAGTTATCGTCTGGCATTGTAAAGGGTTGAGGGCAAGGCTATTTTTCCCACACCAAAATGTGAAACTATCAATGTCGGACTTTATAATTTTAAAAATTTTCATGTCATCAGCAAAAATGAGTACTTCACTTGAACGTAGAAATGACGAAACGTCGTTAATAGACAGGATGAACAGAAAAGGGCCTAGATGGCTTCCCTGGGGAACACCATATTGAGCAACAAAAGATTCTGAAAGACAATTTCTAACTTTTACCTCATAGGATCTGTTTTCACGGTATGATTTGATCCAATCTAAGAAAAATGGGGGAAAACCAAGAGGTTTTGAGTTTAAATAAAATAATTTCGAGCTTAAGTTGGTCAAAAGCTTTAGAAAAGTCAGTGAACTTCATAACCTTGTTCTAAACCGTTTGAACATACATATGTTTGAGAATGTGAGGAAATTAGTAACGGTTGAACTTTTTTTACAAAACCATGTTGCTGGTCGCAAATGAGATTTTTACTAAAAAATGCTACACTTTCACAAACAACTTGTTCAAACAAGCTTTGCAATGAAAATTGGTGTTAGAAATGACTTCTTCCATATACTGGGAAAATTGCCTGTTTTTAGAGAAAGTTTAAATAAGAACGTAAGGGGTTCAACTAAAGCATTACTACACTTTTTTAGTACTATCGGGGGAATACCAACGGGACCGGCTGAGCAGTCATCATTCAACGCAGATAAAAGATTAAGGACCGTACTCTGTAGCACAGGGATGTGATTACAGCTCGTTTGCGAAAAGGAATGAAGATTATGAAAATATACTTCATCAACTTCTTGAGGGCTATTAACAAATGACTCACGGAAACTTGTTGCGAAAGCGTTACAGATATCAACAATTTGATCTAACAAAAGGTTTTTGTAAGTGAAGTAAACTGAAAAGCCATCTGATTTTTCTTTAAGTTTAAAAGTTTCCAGAATTTTTTAGGATTCTCTTTCAAAGAGGTGCCCATATCAGTAACATAACAATCGTATACAAAATTAGAAAGAGACTTAAATTCATTAAAGAATTCAACATAAACAGAGAAGTTGATTGGAGACAGAGCTTTGAAATAAGTATTCCATGCCTTATTTCTTTTGTTTCGAAGTAAACGCAATTCTTTCGTGTACCAAGGGTGGTTAAAGTTAGTATTTCTTGATTTCTTAAAAAGTAGATTTTTTTCTAAACAATTATTAAGGATCTTATACAAAACTGAAACTGCTTCGTCAATATTAGAAAATGCTAAAGTATCAGCAATTCCAGAAATGGTTAAATCTTCAGACAACAACTGGAAATTAGCTCTTCTAAAGTCAAAATTATATAAGCAATCAAAGGAATTACTGTGTTCAGTAAGATGATTACTTAAGCCAAGAAAAATGTCCAAGGGGGGGGGCTGATATTTATCAATATTAGTAATTCCTGATCTAGATTCTAGAACAAGAGTACTAATAGCGTCAGAAGAAAATACTAAATCGAGAATTCGATTTTTTGAGCTTTTAATACAGCTTGTTTGCTGTAAGTCAGTAAGAAGGATTTTATCGAGAAAATATAGTTTTGTGGCGACTCCACGACATCTATCAATCAAGAAAACAATCTAATCTAACAAACCATCCCTGATTTAATAATTCTGTATTTTTATGTTTGAATGTTGAGAACCCCTGTAAATAGCTTTTAATTTTAAATAAACGAACATTCTAGAAAAGACAACGAAACTAACAAGACGTGCATTTTTATTGTGGAAATATACACATCCACAGTTTCAATTGTGAAGGAGATAGAGAGGCTTCAAGGCAAGATTCGTTTTCCGATGGTATTGGTGTCAGCGCAGGACAAACTGATTATACAAAGTCTAATGCTAAGGAGAGTTTTTGGAGGAATATAAACGTTTAAAATGAAAATAGTCTTTGTTTGTACCATTATCTTTACACATACCAGTTCAATTGATAATTCAAATGGAAAATGTACAGAAGAAGAGAAATATGTATTTTTTACCGCTATGAGAACACTTCCACCCAAATCCTTTGCTTACCAACATGACGATCATTTATGTAAACTTCGAGCTCTTGGCTGAAAAGTTCTGTTTCTGTCAAAACGAATACGTCATGTGGAAATGATTGGGAGTTGAGAAAAATGTCAGCAGTCTTACTACGAAGTCCTCTTACGTTTTGGTAGAAGAAGGCAAGCCTGTTGAGTTTTTTGGCTTAGTTTTCAAAGAAACACCTCGATTTAACTTTGTGTAAATTCTTTGACTAAAGTCTCTGCGGGCCATATATTTCTATTGCAAATTGAATCGTAGAACGTGGGATTCGTTACTAATTTAAAAGAAGAAACAAAGCTACCTGGTTTATTGATCTTATTACACCTAATGGATGAGCCACAAGGTATGCTCTTGGTAGAAACTAAGTGAGAAATTATATTTCCTGGCGTTGTTAGTGGGTCTTGACGAGATATACAAATTATTTTTGGTTTCAATACAGCTTTGATATGGATGGAATTGTTTATTACTGTACCAGTAACAGCGTCTCTATTGGGAGCTGAATTTTAGTCAAGAATTGGAGTTATATTAGGAGTTTCAGTGGGATCTGAAAGTATTGGAGTGATGTTAACATTAGTTCCTTTCTGAGGGGTAGAATTTCTAGCAAGTACAGAGTTTTCTCGGATTCTTTTTTTAGACTTTTTCTTTTGTTTATCAGGTTCCCTTTCTGCGTTATTAACACCAAAACCTGATTGCGCGAGAACATCTTCACTTGCTGTAGAGAAAGTAGAAGGAATTTTGGGCCTAGCTACGTCATCAGTTGAAGTGGAACTATCAACCATGATGTTGGTTGCAGAATATGCATTTAATTTGCAAACTGCAATATTAAATTAATTCAGTAGCACTTCAAAATCTTTATTTTATTCCATTTCTATACCTCTAAAAAAAACACACTTTATTATTATTTTGAATGTACTTTAAAAAAAAAAAAAGAATGTGATTTGGTCGCATGTGCTAACAGAAGAAGAAGAATAGAAGATTATAAAAAGTAAGGTCTCAGAGTAGGACAAGCTTAAACCGACATTGGTTATCAAAAGGCTTGATGCGCGAAGAAAGAAACAGCATAAGACTCTCAACATTATCGTAGTGGTAAAGTACACGAACGGACAACGTCTTCAAATTATAGGGTAAATTCATAAATATCAAATTTGTTGGTAGTGATTAGGTATCACTGCTTTTTTGCGATGCTGATCGTTGCTCAGCTGATTACGATGCGATGCTAATTGACAAAAAGTTTTACGTTTAAAAACAACTTTGGATTTATGATGGATGTGATACTAATAAAAACTCTCAATGTAATTAGAATTTGGAGCCACACATTTTATCTCCTCTAAAACTTTTCTCCACAATACTTACTTTGATTTTCTGCCGGCAATAAATTCACCTTCTTATTTTTACCTGGTTTCTATTAATAGTTTAATTTGTGCGTTGGCAAAGTTGAAATACAATTTAGAATTTGCTTAAATACGTTTCATTGTCTTTTGCCGCCATTTTTGCTCCAAATCACGTCCGCATCAACAACTTATGAAGAAAATTCTTGATGCTTTTATTTACGCATCAGTTTATCGAACTTTGCAATAATGAAGAATTGACATTTTAAGTGATGCTAATTATTTGCGTTTATCAACGTGCTAAAGGGATGATCGCAAACCATCTCTGCAGTGATGCGTTTCTGAATTTACAGATAACAATGTTCTACCAAAATTCGAAGTCGGTGACCGCAACTTTAGGAACTTTCACTCCAATTTTCGGTTCTAATTCTCACCCTCGTATTACTTGTAAGAGAATGCAATATTTTGGGAATGCAATCATTATAAATAATTGTTTGAATTCTACTTAAAGATTGCATTCATTGATTTCATCTAAAGATTTGGACTTCAATCTTTGCATTAACTACCTAATCATTTGACTTAAAAAAAACTGCAATTATTTGATTGCAATACATTTATTGCAATCATTTGAAGTCTTTGCATTCACTTGAAGGCCCCCGTGTTTTACCAGATTTAACAGCTCTAGATTTTTTGCTTTGTTTTTCTATCAAAACAAACAAAAACAATACAACATCTGAAGTCTGAAGTCTATAAAGCAGAAGTGAGATAATTGGCATTTTAAATGCTAAGAAAAGTAATAGAGAAGGATCAAGAATCAATGGCTACTAATAGAGAAATAATGTCTTAGAAAAATATTGCAAACACATTTTCATATCATAATTTAAATTTTAATTAATACCGGATAAATCATAAAGCCACTACTGCGCCCAACCCTTTAACTAGTATGCTAAGTGAAACGAAGTAGAGAATTTGATTAAACTTGCCACGGTCAGATTTTCAAATAAATTGTTATTGATTCAAATCTGTGAAAATACCGATTTAACAATTCTGCTTCAAATCAATTTTTTTGAGAGATTTAACGCTCCTTGCACCAACTGGCCGGTTTATATTTTCAGATCTCAGAGATTTCTGTATTCTCAAAAATACATACACAATGTCTTACTTTTGCTGTCAGAAACCTGAGAACGAAATTTGTATGATTCGACATTTTCCTGCTCTGACGATCCACCTGAGAAAATTCTCAACAATCTTAGAAAAACAAATATCTTTAAGGGGCCGACTTATAGAATACGTCGTATAGGCTGCAGCAACGAACCCGTTGGCATTGACATACGAAACGTATTGAACAGACCTAGTATTTTGAAGTACATAATTTGAATTTGCAATTTTCACCTGTCTATTTGATGAATGTGTTTTATGATTTGTTTGTTTTATTTATTAATATTTTAGAGATTACTTTTCCGATACGCAAGGATTTGAATAAATTTGGTGCTTTATATATCAATCTGATATTTTCATATAAAATGCATCAACAGAACACACAGTTCAATGAGAATTTGACAGAAATACGCTTTTCACACCAAGTACAAAGCCCGGTTTTCGCGAAATTATTGGTTTTCGCCGAAAATCTACATCGAAAACTCAAGTTTTGCAATACATTTTTGGTGAAGTTTTCGTAAACCAAAAGTTGTATATAAAACCTCTCGAAAACTAGTAGCAATTCAAAGTTGAACTAAACAAACAAACCTTTCGAAACATTCAGCGCTGAAATTAATGTAAACAAAACAGCTGATGGCTGTTGCCAAAGCAAATATTTAATTTTGAAATAAATTTGTTTGTTATATGTAATATCATTTATACAATTTCATTACAAAGTAAGAGTTATTGCTTTTTTTATTAACGGAAAATTGAAGAGAACAAAATATGTAGGAAACTTTTGAGGAGCTGCGTGGCAACAAATAACGTCGAGAATAAAAGCCCGTGACTATTTCGGCACTGGCGGTTCTTTCATGATCCTCTAGAGTTTCAAACGCTCTTTGTTGAGCGAGGAACCGGAACTCACTATGGTTACTGGCGAGGAGATATGAGAAAGGCGATAAGTTCATTTGTGGAGGAGAATAAGTCATAACAGCTTCAATGATCGCTGAGTGTGATTTTGGTACGAATCTAAAACTAGGAATTGACCTTTTCTGCTCCGGCCATAGGGACCTACACGAAATGGCAATTCTGAAGGCACATTTAGCCAACAGAAGCTCAGTATTTTGGATTGAATTTGTTGTGAAAGAAGAAAAAAAAGTTTTAAATAAAATTAATTTTCTTTGTAACAATTTTGTTTGTTGTGATTCTATGATATCTTTTCTAGACAATTAGCTTCTCCTTAGTGAATTATTCGGACCGGTTGAAGTGAACAAAGAGGATATCTGCAGCCAAGCGAGATTTTAATTCTTGTTGGTTCATGTCGTGAGCCCATTTCACCCGTCCGTCTATCCCCTTCTAGCTAGTGTTACGTTAAAATCAATTTGATTGGTTAGAATTCATTTTATTTTCACAAATAATTTGAGAGGAACAAAACTTTTTACTGACAAATTTTTTCATCAATACAAAATTTGACAGCCGGTGTTAAATGAATTTAAATGTCAAATGAAAAAGTGTAAATGTTCGGTGTGAACGGTTTTCGGGTTTTCGAAAACTTTTTGCCGTTTGAATTTCGTGTGAAAAGGCTATAACATCGAAGCGAAGAGAGGAACACTTACATATAAAAAGAGGACTCAAGAAGCGACTGTCATTATCTTCATTAAGCAACCGATAAGCACTGTTTGATTCGATCGTAACAAGTGAAGGTATCAATAATTCACGTATGTAAGTGGAACAAACAGTCTATAAAATATATAACTTTAGATTGTTTGCATGTATATGTAATCCTAATGCCTGCAACACATTGCGCATTTAAGCGCAATTTAAATTTTAATTTTTTTCGTGGTGGGTGCGTCCCAACCCCCTCCCCAACAATTCACCAAAAATTTCTTACTTTTGTTTGTTTTTGTTATAACTTTTCATCCGATCAAAACAAAGTCAAAACAACATTTTTGTGTCAATCTTACAATCATCAAAACACATCACCTTCATTCCGTTTTATATAAAACACACCACCTCCCCCCGCCCTGGTGCTGCGTCCGCCATTGTGAGGGAGAAGCTATTAAGTGAATAATAAAGCTGAAACATTATATTTTATCTTAATAAAAACCATGGTGTGAGATAAGTGACAGAAATTAATTTGAGGCTTAAATATCTTTATTGCCACCTCCGAATAGATTATTCCGATAAAATATATAAAATTAGAAAATAACCGTACCTAACTCTATATAAGAGCTATGCCAATGCGTGGAATTAAAACCCCAGCCATTAGTGGTATCGTAAAGCTTTCAATTTTATCTATCTTCATTTGCATAATTTTTGAGAAAATCCAAAATTAAAACTATAACAATATACCTTCCTACTTGTGTGGTGTAAATATGCATTATAATATAATTTGTAGTCTTTTATTGATATAGATATTATAGAAGTTGGTGGAATATTTATTTTTTTTTTGTTATAAATTAATTCAAATCGTAACAGAAATTTTGTTTTTAATTTTGTTGTTTTTGTTCAAGAGAAATTTATTGAATTTTAGATTTTGGATAAAACTAAAACAAAACTAAACCATTTTTGATGCTGGAGCCAGGTGAGATGAAATAGATAATGTAATTGTTATTTTTATTTCGGCGAGACACCTCGGCGGTCCGAGCCGCCCACTGCCCGAACGACTAGACCGACGACGTGATGCGGCACACAAAAATAACAACAACAAAAGAATGTAAGGAATGTTAACTTTGTTAATATTGTTATTGTTATTAAAGTAGGTAGAAGAGAGTGATGACAAATGGAAAACTAACAGGTCTAATTGGTTGCAGCGTAGCTTTTCGCTGGCGCCCAAGTCGGGCTTAATGAAGAAAGATCATAATTATCATAATTCATTGAGATAAGATATATTTCAATAATACTAATTAAAGTAAGAGGATTAAGTTCCGGTAAAATGTTGCTTAAATGAGATATGAGGCAGCTGTGAAATTAGTTATGGGTCAAAACTTTAAACGACGAGTATTGGATACACAGCAGAAAAACTTGAACGATTTTTGGTTCGTTTTGTTCCGCATATTTCGGTTTTCTAATCTGAAACCTTCGTTACCATATTTTACACTAGTTCATAAAATTATAGCAAGGATTTTTGCTTGCAACGACTCGAATTGTTAACGAAATTGAAAGTGTTTTCGTAATTTAAAAATGAGTAGTTGGGTAGGTTCAGATGACATAAGGGTACTCGAAGTAAAGCCTCTTGCACATGAGCTACGAACTGCGAGCTCCGAACTGTGGTTGTTCGCATATTTTGACTTTTCTTTCACATGAGCTTTATTTCTACGACGAATTGTCAATTTAAGCAGTATTCACATGAGCGTGACCAACGAAAGACGAATGAATTACAAAATGAGAGTCTATATACGTTTGAAGACATATTTCCACACAAATTCTTAACAAAACGATAGCAATATAGTTTCTATTTGATTTATGATGCATACTTTTACTTTTCAATATCATATAATAATAAATTTAAGAAAACAAATTTATTCGTCGCGAACAAATTGTAGTTGATACGAAGTGTCAAACTTTATTCGCGTTCCACATTATCCGCACTAGCAACGAAGAAATGTCAAAATCGGCGAATATTCATTCATTCGTTCGTTGGTCTTTGGTGGTGCTCATGTGAATAGTGCTTTATGATTACCCTTTTCAACAAACAAAACAAGAGTGGTATAATTTTGAGGTTAAGTTGGGCGCGAACAATTTATTCGGTGCAGTGAGAGAATGAAGTTTGACAGTTCGTAGCAACAACACTGCAACTCAAGTGTGTCAAATGTGTTTTTGTTTGAAATTGACTTTTTGAAATGTGTAAAATCGCGTTTGTTCGTTCATTCGCTCTCATGTGCAAGGTCCTTAAGACAAGTTTCTAGTATCTGATAAGCGACCTGCCATAAAATTCCTTCCAATTAAGGCAACTTTTTTGGAAAGTTAGTTAAGAAAAATCAATCAAACTATCAATTCAAGTCTACTTATTTCAATATGACAGATCATGTGTTTTCATTAAACTGAAAGCTGAACTTTATTATTCTATGGTTTTTTTATGTACAAATTTATTTTCCGCACAATTCAATTTTAATTTTAAGTAAAAGGGTTTCTTGACAAATATGATAGAAATAAGTTATATTTCTTAACAATACAAATTACAAGACATGATGGACTCGTACCTAGTAAAGTCGTTTGCAGTTTTGGCATAATAGGATAGGAAATAAAGTTGTGAGTTTAAAATGCATGACAATTGAAAAACGATCTAGTTGCCTTGGTTCATAGAATGCAGTTGACTGCAAATGAAGTATCTTATGCTGCCTGAACCTGCCCAATGCATCCAGAATGTTCGCCCTAAGTCAAAGTCTTGGTTTGCTATAGTCCATAGACCATAATAGTTCCAGTTTCAGTCTTGTCATTTTTTTTTTACCAGACTTATTTTGTCGTTCCATTATTTGAAACGTTTGGTGCACTTTGACAGGAACTGTCAGGGAAATACGCAACGTCAAGTTTTGACTACAGTAAGTAATAGCAAGTTTACATTAAAATAAATGCAAATTTCAAGTCACTTTGGCAGTTTATTTATTTACTCCCTCAGCAAAAAACTTAGTTGTAAAAGGTGTTATTTTAAGAGGTACAGAACTTAAGGGTTTGGATCACTATTTTAAATGGCTGCCATTTTGTAAGCAGTCAAATGATTTGTTTTTTAGTTTTGTCAGAGAGAAAAAACTAGTTTAGTTTTTTTCTCTCTGGTTTTGTCATTTTAACATAAATGCCAGGATAATGCTTTCATGTTGTGCAAATTTATTTTCAAAATCGTATTTCTGCCGTTTTTAGAGTGAGTGCTTTATGTAAAAGTTGAATAATCTGTGAGTACTTCTTTTTAAAACGTTACAGTCAATTGTTACCGTTTCAATTTTGTTGTAATGCAGTCTCTTATGACTTTAGTATATGTAAATATTACATTCATTGAATTCATCGTTAATAAATGATTGCAGTATTTTACAGGCCTGATCCGCTTTGCAGCAATGATTACTGCCACAATTAATTTATTAGAAAATACGTTGGGTGACCTCATAGTTTCACGTCATAGATTCGTGAATTGACCTTCAAAATCGTGCGATTTAACGCCGGCCGTTTGAACATTTTCTGTGGGGATATATGAATTCATTAATCTACGCCGATAAGCCCGAAACAATCAACCAAATAACCACTTGATAGACGAAATTCGCTGCAGTATTGAATTCTGGAAAAAATCATCGAAAGTTACATCGGCACAATATTTTCAAACATGAAAACCAATTGATAGCTATAACTGGACCCTTATGGCCGAAACACAAACATGCTTCAGCTTCGTCTTCGTTTGCATGCGTTGGGCCTGCTTCGTGGTTGCTTTGAATGAAACTTCCAATATGACATTAGCTGATGTTATTTTTTCTCAAAATAAAAAAAAATGAGTTTTGAAATCGAAAAAAATAAATTTATCGCGGAAGTAGCTTACACAGCCTATAACAGCCAATGGGAATCCCTCTAAAAGCAAATTCTGTTTGTTTCTTGACTTTTTAACAGCTATTGAGCTGTCAGACAAAGCAAATGTTCAGCAAATTTGCACTAAAGCGTTCGTTTGGAGTGACATTACGTAACATTACGTTCTTTTCCTTACGATTGTCAAATAAAACGTGTTGTCGAAGCTTCATTTTGATAGCATGTATTGAATTCCTATGGCTGAACTCGTAAACGTCAGGCGAAGCCGATGCTGAAGTGTGTTTGTGTTTCAGCCATTAAGGCAACCTCGTGACTCAAAAAATAGCGTTAGGGGAAGCCCTCGAAATACACACTTCGGAAATCCTGGTTCTTTATTAGAAAATCACGGTAAGACCGCAACCGCCGGCCGCTGTAACTAACCTTCTAAACTTAGTTTTTTCTTAGCCCATATTTCCATTTGCTTAAGCCCATACTGAAGAAGTGTACCAATTCAGTTTGCAGTTTGTACAATAATAATAATTGTCAGTACTTACATAATTTTATATATGTACGAACATCATATCAAGTAATAAATAAAGTTAGTTAGGAAAACAAGAGTATACAAAAACAACTAAACAAACAATATAATAATTCTACTCACGTTTTCATCATTCCTCTGCTGCTGAGCCATACGGAAGTCTCTGCACTGATTTAGATTTATTTTTCCATATTGGCCGTTGCCGTTTATTGTGGTGTTGTCATCGCCATCGTCATACTTGTTGCTGTCTTGTAATTGTAAGTCTTTTGCTCTTGTTACAGGTTTTTTAATCATTGATGCCGCCGTCGCCGCTGCTGCCGTTGTCGCTGCGGTCGCTGTCACTGTTGCCGCTGCTGCTGCCACCGATGCAGGTGATGAGGATAATGATGATGATGATTTCTTATTGCTAGCCTTTGTTCTACGCAAACTACTCTCATTTTCTTTTATGATTACTTGTAGTTGAATATCTTGGTTGAGGTTACGTCCATATTCATGATGTTGTGATTTTTGATTTGTTTGTTGATGTGGTACTGACATTGTTAATTGTAATTCATGGGAGTCAACTAAATGAGAGTGAATTTTATCACTCATGACTTTGTTTTTCCTTAATGATATGTTATTTGCTTAGTTTATTTTTTTCTTTCCTTTCAAATTATTTTATAATTGATCTTCAAACCTAACAAACAAAGGAAAAGAAAAAAAGGCAAGTTCGAATTAAATATATTTAATAATAAAGGTAGTTTCATAATTTGATGAATGTATGTATCTCATAGGAAGTCTTGGAAATTGGTTAGTAGTTCAGTTTATGATGTCACTTTTTTTCATATGGGAAAACATAAAACTTAAAAAACCGAATGTGGTAATACAGAGATTTTTCATAACAAATTCTTAGAGTTCTTCGTTCCTTCTCACCCCCAATTGATGCTACAAAGTTCTTAAAGACCACTGACTCACAAAAATGGCGCCCAATATTTATTCACAAAATCAAGGGACTTATTCTTAAATTTGAGAAAACAGATTTTTCGTCGTTCCTAAATGATTATAATAATTCGTTACAATGACACTTGAACAATTTTTGACAAACCAACAATAGTTATCTTTTTAACTGTTGATCGTTTATAGTAATCAGTAAATTCATGTCAGGTCAGGCGACATCAGAGACTTGAAAGTAAGACAAGTTTCTAGCATCTGATTGGCCAGTTGTCAAAAAATTGCCTTCCAATTAAAGGAACCTCATTGGAAAGTTGACTGGAAAGTTAGTCAAGAAAAATCTCCCTAAGTGCCCGATTACACGAGATTTTTTTTCGGTTGTTTCCTCTTTCGTCTTTTTGACAGATCGGGTGAGGGGTGTAGAAACGTTGGGGGAAAGAAGTCGTGAAAAGAGTCCTGAAAATGTATGGACTTTTTTTGGTTGAACTTGGACGTTTATACTTTGACAAACAATAAAAAAAAAAACAAAATGAATAATTTACAGATATAAGTTCAGTTTTCCAGAGTACGGTGCAGTAAAGGCAAATATAAACGTGAAATAATGTAAATTTAACTATTTATTTAAACGATTTAAGAAATGTGGACAAAAACTCAAACGGAAGTATTATTAACGCTGTTTCAAAGTTGGCCCAATTTGTATAACAAGCTGAACAAAAATTAATAAGAAATCAATCAAAATTATTTCATAAATTTGTTTTATTTTCAATAAATTATTGCCACAGAAATCCAATTATAATTTGTAGGTACTCTCTGATTATTACTGCCCGGACAACGAAACAAAATTAAATTCTTCCCCCACAGTTTTTTCAGAAACGTCAAAAAGAGGAATAACGAAAGGAACGAAAAAAGGAAAGGTGTAATCACGAGGGTAGGTACCTGTCAAAAAGACGAAAGACGAAAACGAACGAAAAAACATCCCGTGTAATCAGGGTCTAACTATGAAATCAAGTCTACTTCTGTCAAAATGACAGTTGAAATTGTTTTTTCATTCAACTGAAAGCTAAACTTTATTTCTCTACGATTTGTTTATTTTTCGCACAATTTCATTTGATATTTTGTTTAAAAGGGTTTCTCGTCAAGTTGGAAAAGAAATAAGTAATATTTCTTTACAAAACGAAATTCAAATTGGGATGGACTTGTAGTTTGCTGAGGACTTTTCTGTAGACAATAACGTTTTCGGTAGTTTCTGTACGGTAAACTGAAGGTAGAAGTTAGGAAAGTAAAGTACCTACTTAGTTTGAAGTTTACGACACTTGAAAAACTAACCAGTCAAAATGTACGTTCAAGGAATGCAGTTGACTGAAATGAAGTCCCTTATGTTGTCTGAACCTGCCCATTAACTTGAACATATTAAATAATCAGAATCTTCGCATCTCGCTAATGCCATCGGAATAGGATAAAACTGAAAGCCACCAGTAAAACAAAATGGAGTTTTGCTGACAATTTGCTGTCAGGTGTTCAGTTTAAAATAAGTTTCATTATTAAAATGTTTAAAATGTATTCACGAAATAAGTTTAGTTTGAAATGCATTGTTTCTTTTTAAAAAAAACTGCTGAAAATAAAGCTCTAATATGTTGGAAAATTAGAAACAAATATTTAACTGATGAATTTCACTCATAGCTATAACCGCCCTCTATTATGAAGTGGGTGAATAGCTTTTACAGAACTGTTTTTTTTTTAAAACCTGGAACTGTGCGAGGAGTTGATCGAACGGTAAGAACTTCAAAGAATACTGAAAGAGTGTGTCGAGCCGTTGGGACCGTTGAAGCCAGCTTTGGTGGATCGACAAGCTTTACGAATGTCAGACCGCTCAGTTTTGTACTTTGATTCGGTATTTTTCAAGAATTAAGGCAAACAGATGAGGTTTGCAGAAGAAGTGTTGAAAATCTTGACGGATGACACTGTTTTGATAATGAGCTACGAAGCTAACTTTCATCTATCAGGAGTGGTTAATAAACAAAACTCCCATTATTGGGCCTCTGAAAGGCCACAAGGGCTCCATGTACGACCTCTCCCAAGGTCACTGTTTGGTGTAGCATTAGTTGCAACTTCATTATCAGTCCGTACTTTTTTCGTGAAAATGATCGGGCTGTCATTGTCAACACAGATCGTTACTTATACATGTTGAGTGATTTTTTTGGCGGAACTGAGAAGACAACTGTCAACTTGAATACTATATAATTTTAACAAGATGGAACGACTTGCCAGACATCAAGAGCAACAATGTGTTTTTAGAGTGAATCATTTTGAAAGTAAAATTGACAGGTGGAAATATAAGCAGAATGTAAAGCTTTTAGTAAAACGGTTATGTTCCGAAATGTGAACTATCAGCAATTTATTGAAAACTATTTCATCATTGGTTTGATAGATCAACAGTTTCACGCAATAGTCGTTCCTAAATGATTCTGAAAATCCATAACAATAACACTTAAATATTTGTTTGACATAAAAACTATAGTTAACAATTGTTTTTAAAAGAACAGACCTTTATGCAAGTTTTCTGTCAACAAAAAAGTTGCAATTCAATCTTGTAGAATCCCAACATTAGAAATAAGCAAAGGTTAAACTTATGTTTAAGACCCCTGTTATGGATGTGGAAATGCAAATAACCTCACAACACATGGGATTAATTAAGAAAAACAAGCTTAATTATGGTGATATGTAGTTAGTATATAGTATTTTGTTTACAATTCAAAATTCTGGAAAGAACTTAGCTTATAGAAAGCCTCAATCTTCGGTCAAAGGCTCATCATATAACAGAAGTTTTCTTAGCGTATGGTTTTAAGTCTCTCAATACTTTTTTCGGTGTTGGTTTTTTTGACAGCTGTCACTTGACTTATGCTCCATTTGATTTGCTATTTCATAATGAATGGATATACTCCTGAAAAACGTTTTTGCGTAACGCATCATTTTATTGAATCAAACTTTTGTCGTGTTCTTGTGGCGGGCGTGGCCTTTAAGATTGTTCGATTTAATACCACTGACTGCTTTTTGTCGGGTTATATGGTGTCGCTTGTCTACGTTAATAAGCTCCAAACGATTGACGCCTTGCAAGTGAATGTTTGGCGCGTTATTGCCCCACACGGCAAAAAGTGGTTACAAATTGGGCCTTCAGATTAAAAATACCGAAATCGTTTTTAAAACCAAGTATGGCTTATCTTTATAACTAAACAAAACTGTATAAACATTTGAAACAACCTTACATTTTTTTCTAAAGGCATAACTAGAAATATAAGCAATCAAAGAAATGATTGTGTTTTCTTGAGTGTTAAGTCAAATAAAAATTATTACGGGGATAAATTTAACAATGTATGTAATCCTTGATCTAAATTCTGGACTCAGGAGAAAATATTTCATCGTAAATTAGTTTTCATTAATGAAAGAAATCCAAATAGCTTTCATTGAAAATGTCGTCATTGAAAAAAAAATTCATGGAGTTAGAGTTGATCGTTGAACGTTAAATTGACAGTTGGGAATAGAAGCAAAAGGTCCGTTCGCTTACTTTCTGCACTAAAATTTGTAAAAAGAGATATTTTAAAGAGTGTGTATAAAATTCTCTCACAAAAAGACAAAACTACAAAATAGTCAATCTGTCAATAAACGAAATTGGCGTTTAAATGGGTCGGTTCAACAATTATTTTTCGAAGCAAAAGTTTGTTTGATTTAACAAACTAATGTTTCCAAGTAGATTTCAATGAGTTTTATTTGAAATCTTCATTTGAGGAGATTAAATTTTGTATTGTAAATCTTCGAGATTCCAAGGAGATTTGTGACAAATCTGGCTAAATCTCGGTTTAGAGCCCGGTAGAATCGTATTATAAGCGAACTTGAAAAGAACAAATGTTTTCCACAATTTCACTGTCAACAAAAAAATATAAATTTTGATCGTTTCATTTTGTGTTTAGAATTTATTTACTTTTTTACTTCAAGCAACATCATGCTTGTCCATTGTTTTTTTTTATGAAAAAACTTGATTAAATTGAAACTTGAAATAAATTTTCTATTTTATAAGTGACAGCAAAAGCGAGCAATTTATTCAATTTATTTGAAGTTCTATCAAATTTGACATTTTTCACAAATCAGCCCAAAGAAATTTCTTGGGCTAAAATTCGTAGGTTGAGGAAATATTTTACTCTCTCGTGAGCGCTCTCTTTTACGAAAAACTACGAAATTTTTGAGAACGCGAACAGGGGTGAAATCGGCTAAGGTGATTGTTGATAAATGACAATCAAAACGATCGAATTTGAACTACGTAAGGTGATAGTCAAAATGATACCTACAAAGCTGTCACAACAAAAACGTGATAATCGTTTTCAAACAAATATGTTTATTCAGAATAGAGCTACCAGGCGATTAAAAACACGACTGGAAAATTTTCTTAGTTCGCTTTATTTCGTTAAAAGAACACATTCCTGTGACCGACAAAGCTTACGAAATTCGAAAAAAAGCAATAAAAGCAAGAATTTTATTCAAAATCAGCCAATTTGATACTTTCATTTAGATATTTTATAATTTAAAATTTCACCAAGCCAACAACGAATTTTGACAATTTGAATCTGAAATTGTTCAATCGAATTGAATTGAGTTGAATCATCTTACACAGACGGAATGAAAATGATAGTCAATTTGATTATCAAAAAAGTGATAGTCAACTATCACCTTAGCCGAGTCCACCCCAGGATTTAGTTAAATTTCGTTAATTAGACAAAACAAAAGGTACGCGAACAGACCTAATATTGAACGCTTTCAATAGAATGATTATGTACATGCATTCAACCATCAGCTGTTCATTTAAAACGATTCATCATTGAATAATTAAAAATGAACTGAAAGAAGAGTTCTGAGCTAAATAATGTATTTTTGTAGTGAAAAAAAATCAACAACTGATAATTACATCATGAGGATGAGAGGTTTAATAAATATTTCTGTCGAAACGAATGTACATCATGAGGATGATTGAGATTTAATAAATACTCGTATATCAGTAATATACGAGGGTTAACCTGTAAGCTTTTTGAATGGGCTTAAGAAGAAGCAGCTTAATTTTTAGTTTAATTTTTTATGTCAGAAGAAACCCCTAATCAATTTTTTTTCAATGAACATTGCTACTATTTAAAAAATCCTTCAATGGTAATTTTGTCATTGAAAGAGGTCCTTTCTAGTCCTGCCATTACTCGTTACCAGAAATCGTTGAGAGTTGTCTTGTGATTCACTCTTAATAGGCCTTGACTCCTAACGAGCTACAGCGAAGCTAAATGTTTGTCGAATTAACATATGTATGTACAAATGTATGTATGTAGTTTGTATAATATTCTTTATTTCAAGGTTTTGTTAAAAAAATGATTAAAAACGGTAATTAAACAAGAGCTTTTATTTTAAATAGCACACAGCTAATACTTTTATATAAAGGGTGTCCCAAAATTAACGCAAGATTTGAATTTGCCGCCATTTGTGCAGTGAAGTGTTGGCAACCCTGAAAAAAAAGCAATTTGACAGCTAACAGTATAGGGTTATTAAAAATGGAGCGTTACACGATAGAACAACGTGTCTTCATTAAAGAATATTTCAAAAATAGTGAAAGCTTGGCGGCTGCTGTTCGAAAATTTCATACAAAATATGGTCGGAATAGAGCTTTGTCAACTGTGAAGAGATTAATTGAAAAATTCATGGAGACTGGATCCGTTGGAGACGCCAAACACACTGGTCGTCCAAAAACAAGCCGTTCAAATGTGAATGTCGAAGCAGTGCGTGAGAGTGTTGCTGACAATCCAGGAACCTCAATTCGACGTCGTGGACAAGAATTGCAAATTTCAAGAACCTCTCTACAGCGTATACTCACCAAAGATCTGTGTCTTCATGCTTAAAAAATTCAATTAACACAACAATTGAAGCCTAATGACCATGGACAGAGAAGAGAGTTCGTTGAATGGATTATTGAACATCAACAAATGGACCCTGATTTTTCGAGCAAAATCATCCTAAGCGATGAAGAACATTTTCATTTTGATGGCTTTGTCAATCGCCAAAATTGCCGCATTCAACACCATTAGACTTCTTTTTATGGGATTATTTGAAATCACAAGTCTTTGTCAACAAGCATACAACCACCCATGCATTAAAGGAGGAGATTCAACGCTGCATCATCGAAATTCAGCCACATTTATGCAGAATGGTCATGGAAAATTTCAACAAAAGAGTGCGCATGTGCATGCAAAGCCGTGGAGGCCATTTGTCCGATATGTTATTCCATACATAACCCTATCCTATGTACTTTACGAGTCAATAAAAATATTACTATCAAAAGACTAAAAACGGCGTTTTCTATTTAATTCAAATCTTGCGTTAATTTTGGGACACCCTTTACAATATGCTATAAACGAGAAAAGAATCTTAAAACCCTCGACTCTGGCAAAACGTTTAGATGGATAGATATACACATGTAACTTCGAAATAGTCAAAGCCTTTGTCTACTTGGGATCTACTAGAAGGAAGCAATCTATAAGAACTACTCTTGCCAGTCACTGTTTCCTTAGGCTGAGAAATCATTTGAGTTGTAATGGGGTCCTCTTTATAGAACCAAGTGGAAAAAACAACTAAGCCATTTCGGTAAAGAATAAACCCTTCCACAAAGCAATACAATTTTAAAAAATTCACTACAAAATGTTTAAAATGTTGCAGGAGCATTGTCATTCACCTTGGCCAATTATTCACAATTGATTTAAGGCTATAAATATTAAATTTGTGTAGTTATCCAGAACAAACAAACACAAATTGAATTGGTCATGAACAATTTTATGAAAAGGATATGGCGCTGTAACATGACTGTTCGCAACTTACATCGCATTTCATTGTTAATGACATGCCTTTCTTTTTCCAACGAAATAAATTCCTTAACAAAATATTTTATATGTATATCAAAACTTTTTAAACTTCTGATGCAAAAGAGAAATGGAACAGTACTTATATCAATACAAAACGGTAACTTTTATATGAATATTAAAGGAATTTTAACATCGAAAGTCTTACCACAACTTCAAGACACGCAGCGACCGCACTGTCAAAGTTATATAATTTAAGAAGATTTATTAATAAAAACAAATTAAGAAATTTAAAAACTTAAGATATTCGATCTTTTCTAGACATATCATATGTCCCAAAGCACCACATCAGAGAAACAGCCAAAATACCAAAACAAAAGTGGAACAATCTTTTTTCTTAAAACATTTTTTTTTGGTGGAATTCCATTTGAATTCAAATGCAACCCATCAATCACCGTTAAAAACGAGTTTTCCAACTGTCATTTAAGTGTTGGCTTAAATTTTAATCCAAATTCAAATTATTATATTATTTTCCTAAATAAGTTAATATTCATGCTCTAATGATCCTCAAGGCGTTCGTTCCATGCCATGGCAATTATATTAAACTCAGGTAATCAAATAAAACTTTATACACCAATTAAAACTTGTGCAATACTACTAACTGCAGCAGACAACGCCTTGCTGGTGCTGCTGCTGCTGCTACATATGCAGTTTAGTATCTTGTTATTTTCTTCTTATTTTTAGGCTTAATGTCTTTAGTTTAATTAAGAAATGTGCGGCAATGAATGTGAATAAAATTATGCAATCTGTATGCACCCACCTTCTAAAACACACCAAAAATATTATAAGATCTGTGTCTGTTCGATGCTGATGGAGCTGACGATGATATTGATGATGATGATTCAACTATTTCAAATTCACTATTCACCAACGAACCACATAAAAACACTAAGGTGTAACACTCTTTATAGTTTTATAACCCAAAACCAAGGATTTGAAACCCTGAAATGTTCGTTCATAGAGCTATGGGTGTTTTAAGTATTTTATGGGCGTAACATACTTCTGATTAATTGTTCAATAAGGTAGCGTTGACGTTTTGATATTTGAAAAACTTCAACTGTTAATAACCACTCAAAATTATAAATACCGTAAAGTATACACACAATAAAATTCAAACAGCACAAAGATTTAAAGTGACCTTTTCACGGTATTACGTGAGCGCACAAAGATAACTAAGATGCGGTATTACTTGGCTTCAATACCAAAAAAAAAAGACTCGAAAAGTTGTATCCTTCTTTTACTTCATGGTATTTCTGCAATTGTCTTTATTCGCACATTTCAGCCAAACTTAATTTTACTATTTTTATGTTTTTGAATCCACTCTACTTCCACATTACAATCGTGAATTAAACTTAGATATTTTATTCACAAGGGGAAATAAATTAATTTTTAATTTCGATTTTTAAATGAAAGTAGATGGCGCGCGGGCGTCTTGCATATTTATTTATTTCAATTCGAGTAAAGTTACATTAAATTTTATTATTTTCCGTGCGTATAAAACAGCCAAAAACAAAAACAACCAAAACCAAAACAAAAAGAAAAAGAAAAAACACCCAACTACTTTGGAATACTATGCAAGAGTAAAATAAAATCGGAATTCGTACGTTAACGTTAATCCAACGAGATCTTTGGATCTAGAGCCAAAGACTGGCGATCACGCTGCGCTGTTGGTGGTGCTGCTGCTCGGAATGGTTGACTCGTGCAAAGTGCATCATCGATACTGTGTGGTATAATATCAACTCCACTCACTCGCCATCTTTGTGTGATGGTGCAAAATGTTTGTATGTTGCTTGCTAACAACACAAACGATCCATTGGATTTGAAGCTTTGACGCACAGCTAAGAGTTTTGTAAAGCTGGAGCAGCACCACCATCAGCTCAGCAGCAGCAGCAGCACCAGCCCTATTGGCTTAGTGACTTGGCTATGACATGTAAAGAAGAAAGAGCATATGACTTGGAGGAGACTTGAAGCCAGCACATACCAAATGTAAATTGTTGCCATCATAGTTGTATTAATAAATTATTATCCAAACTGTGAAGCACTTTTATCCTGCCAATGTTTGTTTTTTATTCCAGTGGACATCAAAGCTTTTTTATCTCCATCGAAGATAAATTGTTTTAGGGCAATCTACGCTATTTGCATAAACATCAGAATAATAAACAGTTTGCACTTTGACAAATTTTGTATAAACACGATAGAAATAAATTTTGATCGAAATTATACGTAACGGTTTCTGAAATGTCAAACAAAAATTGCCTTCCAATCAAGCCAACTTTACTGGAAAGATGATTGGAAAGTTAGGCAAGAAAAATCTTAAGGGGCCGACCAACAGAATCCTTTGAATGCTTTGCAATAACGTATACAGCTCTGAAGAGGTTAGTGCACTCCAGTTTAGTTTTGACGAGTTAAAGGTTGTTTTATTTATGCACTCAAAAATCCACTTTCTATGTTTTTCGAGAACGAGACAATAATAAAATCAAAAAATCAAATTAAACAAAATTAAAATAATAAGATTACTCCCTATTTCCAATTTTTTCAAATTCTTTTGACAGTTTTATGACAGCAAATCTGACAGTTTTTTAAGTCTAGCAAGTCTAAACGAAGTATAAAATAAAGATTTTATCAGTTCTATAAAATGCTCTGAAATTCCTTATTACCCACTGGGTCTTAGAAATTGAACAGAATTAGTAATTTGAATTAAGATGTCAAAATAACGCAACGTATCAATTGGGCCACTTGTACGTCAATGTCAACGGATTCGATGCAGCAACGCATACAACGTATTGGCTGCGTTCAATCTCAGTCAGATAGGGTATCCGGATACCATTTTGTTAGTGTTATTTGTAAAATAACAGCTGAACAAAAACAGCTGAAATGTCAAAAGGAAAGATATCCAAGAATTTCTGGGGTATGTAGGTATCTGATGGAACTGCTGATTCAACACATGGTTGAATCTCAAGAAACTTGAAAATTAATTTCAGGTTTTTGTATTTGTTGGTAAACAAAAAGATACACAATGTTAGTTGAAGTTGTAATTGAGGATGCTCTGTATTTTTTTAAACTTTAAAATTGACTTCTTTTGTTCTCGTTTTGTAGATGACCAATTTGATAGGTCTTACCTCGTTTGTGTCTTGCATTCTGAAGTTGAAGAACCTCATCCAGTTCCAGAGGTAGAACAAAATACAAGTAAATATATATTAATCTTGTGGAAATAAATAAATCTAACTTTTTGTTCTTATGTTTAAAAGCAGACAGAGGCGGAAAGCTTCTGGAGCGACTAACAAATAAAGTCGCTGTAAGGAAAGGTAAGTTATTATTTCAGATGATTCAAAATCCCAAAGAAGAACCAGTATATTCTTTTTTTTTAAGGGAACATAAATCCATTCTGATCTTCTTGGAGGAGTGCAGAAAGAAAAAGGAATAGCTCCGAGACCCAAAATCCCGGCGAAGAACAATTTTTCAAGAAAATGCAAAAGTTTTTGAAAAACACGGATCAATTTTTGATGAGAAGGAATTAGAAATAAAATTAAAAAATATGAAAAAGCGCTACAACATTATCATAAATAATAACAAAAAATGTCGACAGGTCAAGGGCGAATAAAGCCGTACTTTGAGTTGATGGCTGAAAGTTAGTAACATCGAAATAATAAGTTCCCTTGCCATCCTCTGCGGTCTATCCGAGTTTGCTCTCGACCGTATTAATCGACCGTATTTTAACATAGATTACAGATTAAGGTTTTCTCTTATTTATTTAATTTGTACGCACCTATCAATACATCACCGTCCGACGAATCAGTTGAATTATCCATTAAATGTTTTATCTTACAATTTTGACTTCGAAGCTCCTTTACCTACTTTCAAGTTAAGTGTATGTGTGCCAAAATATCAGCTAGGCACGTCATTTCATTTGAATACAAGCTGATATCATAGTTAATTGGTGGGAAGACACAACTAAAGATTAACGAAAGGAGGCTGTTAAAAGCTCAGCTAAGAGAACACCTTCAAACAACCCTTTACGCTGAAACAGCACGACTCCGGACTGGATCTTCCTGCATTGATATAGCATCAAAACTTAGCGCATCGTAATCGAGAAGTGCCTTGAATATCAATCAAAACTTCACCTGCTGTTCATAAATGTTGATTTGGCTTGCTTTATGGAGGAGTTAGAAGTCTATAGTGTAGTCAAGGAAGGTTGTCACCAATTCGTTTCCTATTGGTAATCAAGAATGTGCAGGACAGGAAACGGAGATATAAGATGGACTCTGACAACATACCTGAAATATATAGACTCTAGAGGCAGTCTATGTATGCTTGCTATCTCACAGGGTAATGGATGTCCACCAAATGACAACATGGCTGAATGAAAAAAAAAAAAAAACTAAGATGTTCAGCCTCGAAACCTCTCCCACATTCTCTTAACAACCAGTTAAAAAATAAGAGGGTTTTCAGTATCTTGTAAGCATTGTTTCTATTGAAGAACAAGATTTCGTTAGCCATATCGTGAATTCTAAGACTGCGTTCTGTATGTTGTCCAATGTTTGGAGAAACAATTTACTTAGCTTGAAAACAAAGCATCAACTGTAAAGGCTTCAATGCCGAATAAGTACTGTTAAACTGTTACAACACCTGGAAAATATTTTCAGGAAACTACAGACCTTCATCTTTCAGTCTTTGAAATATCTTAAGGGTTTTTTTGCCAAATTGTATATCCAATGAAGAACTATGTAGTAAAGGGTGATTTTTTTGAGGTTAGGATTTTCATGCATTAGTATTTGACAGATCACGCGGGATTTTAGACATGGTGTCAAAGAAAAAGATGCTCAGTATGCTTTGACATTTTATCATGAATAGACTTACTAACGAGCAACGCTTGCAAATCATTGAATTTTATTACCAAAATCAGTGTTCGGTTCGAAATGTGTTTATCGACAAATTTTGTTCAGCGATGAGGCTCATTTCTGGTTGAATGGCTACGTAAATAAGCAAAATTGCCGCATTTGGAGTGAAAAGCAACCAGAAGCCGTTCAAGAACTGCCCATGCATCCCGAAAAATGCACTGTTTGGTGTAGTTTGTACGCTGGTGGAATCATTGGACCGTATTTTTTCAAAGATGCTGTTGGACGCAACGTTACGGTGAATGGCGATCGCTATCGTTCAATGCTTTTGTTGCCAAAAATGGAATAACTGAACTTGGTTGACATGTGGTTTCAACAAGATGGCGCTACATACCACACAGCTCGCGATTCTATGGCCATTTTGAGGGAAAACTTCGGAGAACAATTCATCTCAAGGAATGGACCGTTAAGTTGGCCACAAAGATCATGCGATTTGACACCTTTAGACTATTTTTTGTAGGGCTACTTCAAGTCTAAAGTCTACACAAATAAGCCAGCAACTATTCCAGCTTTGGAAGACAACGTTTCCGAAGAAATTCGGGTTATTCCGGCCGAAATGCTCGAAAAAGTTACCCAAAATTGGACTTTCCTAATGGACCACCTAAGACGCAGCCGCGGTCAACATTTAAATGAAATTATCTTCAAAAAGTAAATGTCATGGACCAATCTAACGTTTCAAATAAAGAATCGATGAGATTTTGCAAATTTTATGCGTTTTTTTTTAAACAGTTCTCAAGCTCTTAAAAAATCACCGTTTATAAAGCGTCAGGAACCTATTGACACTATTATACAAAGGCACACAAGTGGCAGTCGATTGGACACATGTTTCGAAAAGGTAATAACTGCATTGCATCATTGGAACCCAATCACTTAAAATGTGGGAAAGAACATCCGAGAAGGAATCGTCAAGATTGAGGAAGAGCTGGAAGGATCTCAAACACATTGCTGAACACTGCACACGTTATTGCTTAGCAGTAGTTAAGGCCTTTTATAACGCCAGGGATCACTCACGCAAACGCTAGGGATCACTCATGGACTTTACAGAGAAACGAACAACTATTTCATTTTTGATTTAAAAGTTAGTTTTCGAGAAAGTGAGCGTAATGATTCATTCAAATGTTGTTTTACTCTAAAATTATTGCTAAAAAAATGCACATACACTGTAGTTTATTTAACTCACACTACAGACTTTTAAGGGGACCCAAAAATGCAGACTGGAATTGATATTTTGATTGAAAGCGTTTTATATTACATTTGAAATTTTGTGTGAACACAGTGGCGTATACTTGTTTTTTTACAAAACAATTTTTATTTGTGTTATGAAAGCGGAAGAAAATACAGAATGAACGTACGATAAAAAAAAACTGGGATGCGACCCTCACTGATAACTTCCCAACCGGTCTGTCGATTTGTCTTGCTTAAAAGGTTTGTAGGCTATCGTGTGTTGTTAAAAAAGTTTTATAAACAAAAACAATCTTTTTCTGAGTGTGAGTGAGTGAGGTCGAAGATGTTAAGTGCTCCTGTTTATTTTAATTTTCACTTTTTACCTCAAAGTGAAAAATGTTCTAAAAACCAGTCCAAAATCTAATTAACAGTCTAAAATCTAAAGTCAAATCCTTTATAGTATTTTAAGGGATAGGATTTATAAATTCATTTAAGTTTCGCACCAGAACCAGAAGCCATCTTCTTCTTTTCCTGTGTGAATAAATCTCCATCTACACCCCAAACAAGCAAACAAACTACCCCATGTGAAGGCATTGATGTTATCCAGAGATATTTCTTCAAACGTGTATTTAAGGTCCCTTTAAACACACCTAACTATGTGTGATAATAATCTTCAAAAGAAAAGTACTCATGATTGCACTTCAGCGTTGTTAAACGCCGCCGTTCAAAGATTTGCAAGAATTGGCTGTTGAATATAATACGACATTGAATTTAGCCTCGAATTACTTTGTTTGATGAAAGGATGAATGACTGCATCTAAGCAATTGACGAACAAATATTTCAAAATTCTCTGAACCGTGCTAAAGAGTCCATGTCAAGAACGATATAGAGCAAACTAAATTATTGTTTGGCGGAATCTAATTATTTTCTTAAAGTTAACGAGATGAGTTTAATATTTAAGATCCGAACTAAAATGCTAGAGCTTAATTACAGACCTCATAGGGTTGATATAAATCATAATTGTAATCATTGCAACCTTAATCAAATCGAAAACGTTTATCACTTCTTAGCAAGATGTCCAATACTTCAATAAATACGACGTTTATACTTTAGGAAAAAACTTTCTTTCTACAGAAGAGAGTTACTCAATTCTAAATTGTAAGTGTGGTTGGAAAGTTCGTATCCGGTCTTTTACTGAAGCAATCGCTTACAGAAACACTTATGTAAATCTCTTTTAGAATCAATCTATTATTTTGTTTTAGCTAAACTTAAAGCCCATCTTTCAGTTAGTATTTAATTCCTTAATCTTCCATTATACTCTTTAATCAATTGATTCATCAATCTTTTAAATTTAAATACACTAGTTTAAATGTTTTCCTTTTTTTTTAAAATGTATCTTTTGCAATATATTTACATTAGCTTCTATTAGTTTTGATTAGATCTGATTAAAATAAATTCTTAAACTCTTATGATATTTTGTTAAAATATGTCTATGTTAACTGGCAAAATTATATTTAATGTTAAAATATTCTACACTTTTCATTTTCAGTTTTCTTGCTGTGTTAAAAATTAATAAATGTAAATTTGAATGTAATAATTTTAGATATAATCGGCAGATAGCTTTTAAGCCATGCTCGTAAATCTTTTATATTAGAAGATTTGTAATTTATATGTTGAAAAAATAAAGAAAAAATAAAGAAAAAATAAGATAAGATAAGAATACTATTTGGACGAATGAAATTAATTTGAAGTCAATGTGTTCTATTATTAACGAGTTATCGACGACCGAACATCATTTTTTCATCATCGATTTGATAAGAAAAAAACGATTGTTAGATTTTTATAAAAAAATTACTGAATGTTGAAAACAATATTTTGTATAAAATAAAATTAATTGTAAGCCTATATCTTAAATTTTTCGAAAGATATTTTAGTCGAAAATCGATTTTTATGCACTTTTATTAAATTTTTGTTTAGGTTTTTATTTTTTTTTTCTAAAAAAACTGTCAATTCGATTTTTCGCAACATTTTTCTGAATGTTGAAAACAATATCTCTAATATCAAATTTTTGAAAAGATATTTGTGTCGAAAATAAATTTTTACCAACTTTGAGTAATGTTTTCTCTTAGGTTTTTATTTTTTATAAAAAAAAACTGTCAGTTCGATTTAAGTCACAATTTTATTAGATATTAAATACGTTATTTTTCGTTGCACAAAATTGTTTTGAAGATAAAATTATTTTTTATTTGTAAAACTTTCGAGGTGACAACATTTTTTTTTCAGTTTTTTTTTGTATTTATAAAAATAAACGTTGATAGAATTTTTTCCCCAATTTTTTGAGAGCCCTTTCTGCATTATTATATGTGCAACAAAATTTGTTTGAAGTCGATATCTCTTCTCGTTCTTGAGCTATGGACGACGAAAAAACGACCCGAACAGGAATCTTTCTAAAATCCTTTTATTTCGACTCTAGGGACCTTAAAACGTCGAGAAATGTCAACAATAACTTCCTATGGAAAGTTAATAATTTCAAAAATACATTCTTTTTAGCTGTACTTAGGGTATATTACACTAGCTGTAAAACGTGGCCAACCAAAATATCACACAGAGATTAGGACAAGTATACATCAGTCTAGCTCCGACTCCATGGTTGTGTCTATTGTCAAATACTCCCTCAAACCTCCTGCTAATTCATTCAATATGTTTAATTTAATTTCAAAACAACATCGAAAAATTGATTGTGATGTATCTTATTTTATAGATCATGAGAATTACTAAGAACTAAATTACAAAAAACGCAAAAGTAAAATACGTACTTGTTTGGTATGCGACTCTGATTTTGAATCTAGTCGATACGTCAAGGTATTAGGAATGAACTTCATTTTTAAGCAATGTTCACCACTATCGTGCCCTGTTAAAATAAAATTCTTTAAATAAGACAAAAAGCGAAAGAAAAGTTTTTAAAACAAATGCAACAGAAAAAAACAAAAACAAAGTTGGCAACCATATTAAATATCTGCATGGCTCAAGCCAATCGATCTGAAGAAGTCTGTAGGTTAGTAGTTGTATTGGTGGTTAAACTTGTTTTATTTTTAATAATAATTTCAATGGTGGGTGCTAAGCTTTAGATTCAATAATAAAAGTAACACCAAACCACAAACTTGAATGTCTTATAGATAGCTTGCTATTTATGCTTATTTAATAAGTAATCTATGAATGTGTACCTTTAATTCTTCACTCTCTACCTGTTCAGTACACCACACCACCGCACCGTACCACATGAAATCAATATAATTGTTGAAAGCTTTGTACTAACTTGTAAACAGAAATACATCAAAATATTCAAAGGTCAGTAGTTAGTATAGTTCAAGATACTTAACGTAGTATCTACAATTATTGGTAAGTGGAATTTAAATACTCTTTATTCAAGCTCATCATATTATTGACTTACTTACGAGTACAATATGAATAGTAAGAAAAAATAAATACCAAAGTTGAATCAAGGAATTCAAGAATTCTAGCTTAAGAAAAGCATCATTATGTGGAATGCCTAGAAGGTACAAGTAGGTGCTATCACTAAAAATTTATAGGTAATCAGGTCATAAAAGATCAATGCTTTTCTTTGTGTTGACTCGTTTGACAAAAAAGCTTATAAAAGACGAGTCACATCGAACCGTCCGTCGTCGTAGCATGGAGATGGAGATGGAGAATCACCTTTTACTTATTATAAAGAAAAATCCACTTACCATTTCGAGAGAAGTCAATGCGATTAATAATCAAAACAACGACAAAAAAAAAGAAGAAAAGATGCGCAAGATAAAATGGCACCTATGAACTTTTCCATCTCAAACTAACTAAATCGCAATTGTTGGAATGTTTTCGTCTTCTTTGCCAAAGCAAGGTGTGCCATATATAAAACATACACTATAAGCTAAAGCTGGCTTGAGGAGGTTCCTCGGAATAATAAATACTCGTAGTTGATGTCATATTAGAGTGCCATTTACCTACTCGAGCTCGAGAAAGACGAGACTTTATTGCTGCTATTGTGCAAGAATGGAATTCGTCGTAATTAAATAAGACATTTTGGATAATGTCAGATATTTTTCTTATGGGTAAATTGTGATTTGATTACCTCAGCAGCAAAGCAAAAGTAAAGAGGAGTGTTTTGGTTGGAACTATCTTTTCATAGAAAATGTGGTAGACTGTAAATGTATCTATGTATGTATCTACAAGTCGGATTGTAAGAAATGGTTAATAGATATGTTATACTATTACCTATTACACTAACAGCTGATGAATAATTTCTCATCACACGCTCCCATTCCCACTTTATAAATTTTGTTATCAATTACTCTGCATCTGAAGATTTAGATGGAGTGGAAGTGTGGATTATTTTATGGCTTGTAAAACAAAATTTACTTCCCAGAAATGATGCTACTACGATATTGTCGGCTTAAACTGATTTCATAAATTAAAGTCTCTTTGATGTTGAGCAAGATACTGAAGAAGAAACAGCAACAAAAAGGAAGCAACAACACAATACGTGCATGTACATAGGTATTTTGTTTTTTGTTTTATAAAAAATATTTATTTCAATTTGTTTCTTTAAGTTATGTAAGAAAATAGTTTTGATTACACTTTTATATCAATTCTAATCTAGATATTATAAAAATTCATTATAGAAAAAAAAATAATTAAATAATAAACTAAAACGTGCGTGTGGCCGTGTAATTTTGAGTGCAAAAGGAAAGTTCAAATTTTGTTTAGACAAATTTTGTTTTGGAAAAAAAAGATTCACACAATGGATTAGTTAATTCAATTACAAAGGCACTTAATGTTAGAAATCATAGCAAAATCAAACGGAAATAATAAAATGAAAAACAAACAATTTTGAAGGCAAACCACAACAACAAAAGAAAATAAAAAGAAAAAAATATTAAATCTCTAAACGTCAAAATCCATTCATTGCCTGTTTAACATTTTCAGTTGAAACCATTTTCAAGGCACCAAGAATGCCTTGAAGATTGTCTTCGTTATATGGTTTGCCCTGGAGCTCAGAAACGATAGGCACAGCTTCATTTGTTGGCATGGTAATGGTCATTTCAGATATAAGTCCCTGAAATCAAAAAACAAAAATTAACATCGTTTGAAAACAACTTATATTCAATAATTTAAAACAAACCTTTTCAACATCAATACGTAAGATCATCTTATGTTCCTTTTCATCAGCTTTCAAATTGATTTCCTTTTCAACTTGAAATTTGGGTGTATTGCCATAGACCCAATCCCATGATCCGAACAAATCACGAATTTCATTTATCCCTGGGAACCATTTTTCAGTGGGATTGACAAGTTGGAAACCTCGTTGTTTCATTGTTTGATCTTGTCCGCCATCGGTTAGTTCGGTTGCGCTAGTACGAAGATATTCATAGCCAACAGCTGATAGGAGTTGTGGAACATTAACAGCTCGATTAACATCGTTTAGGTTCTTAATTGGCGAACGAACAGATGCAGTTGCTTTGCTTATATAATTAGCCTTTTATTTATGATATGAAATTGTATAGAGAAATTAATTTTAATTAAATAAATTAATCAAATCAATATAACAATGAAGAATTAAATTAAACATAAACATATTGTTTCAAATGAATAATGCATTTAAAAAACGAAAATGTATGCATGATGTTAATTTACTTACTTCTTCGCGAGCTAAGGCTTCGCTGAGGTGTAATTTGTTAGAATTAACAAGAAGCGTACAGTGATGGTATGCATTAGGATGGCCTAGTTTGGCAGCAGTACCTGATATCTGAAAACAGAAAGAAATAAACAATTAAATTCATGAATATTCAGTTAAAGTTGATGATTAGCATTAAGTATACTTAGGAGGTACAAATACGAATATGTCTACGCATTTTATTTCACCTTCTGCCACGTTCTTTTTTTTTAAAGAATAAGTTACTTGCCAATAAAGAAGCCGTCCATCACAGGAAACGCTCTCGCTTGGCGTAGGTAAAAAATGTTGTACTTAAACCTACAAAATTCTTTCAACTGTCATGTCAGTCAATGTCAATTTCATTCATAGTCTAGTGAAAAAAATGCATTTAAGAGGCAACAATAAGTGGGTGTTCTTTGTACAGCCAAAATACGAAAATTATGGTCTTGGAGTCTTGGAATTGGAGTTTCTTAAAAGAGGTTATAGGGCTCTCAACTTGTGAAATCTATATTTAGTTTGTATAAAAAAGTAATAGTTTTTTAAGGTGAAAAATCTATGATGGTTGAATTAAAATGAATTTGGTTTTTATGGGCTTTTCTATTAAAATAAGTCTGCCAGTGGATTTTCTAATGGGGTTTTATTTTGCTAAATTTTGAATTCCGTCAAAAATTGGTTTTTGTTCTTGTCGCATGAAACACGATCGGAATTATTGTTTTTTTTTTTATTTTATGTCATATTGTCAATTTATTATTTTATAGCTATCAGTAAAATCCATAGGTAAAATTTTTGTTTTTAGTTTTTGAACATGTTACAGATTTATTTCTAGCAAAAGATTGATCCAATAAGATGATTCCTATATTGAAGTATTTTTTTCAAAAAGAAACAATGCATTTAAAGTTTTATTTAATTTATAAATCCATTTTAATTGCTTTAATGATGAAATTTCATTTTCCTGAACAGCTGGCTACCAAAGGCCAAACAAATTCCATTTCGTTTTACTGTTGGTGTTCCAACATTTTACTGTTCCGATCACATCAAAATTTTACTGATGGAAGCAACAGTAAAAAAAATGGTCTGGAGAGCGAAACTCGATGCTATGATCAAAAGAAAACAACATTTAGTGTCGTAAATTTAATGATTGGTATAAACGCTCGTCAGTAAAACATTTCAGATTCCTCCTGTTCCAAATTTTACTGATAGCTATAACCGGCCGCTTAGTGTACGTGTAAAAGAATATATTAACATTAATGCAAATAGAGATAAATCTGCCAAAAAAATTAGATCTTTAGATTTGATCTTAAATCAATCAATAAATCAATTTATTTTGCCCTATAGATTGCAAAAAACAAGAAATTTTTGTTTTGACAGATCTTGATCAAAGAAATATCAAATTTGTAGTTCTATTTTTTTGTATCAGCCCACGTCTAGAAGGGAGAAAACACTGTTAAATTTTCAAATATAAAAAATGCTTTCTTTTTCGGTTTTAACCCTTCTCTTTTTTGCTTTATTTTTTGACTCACTGTACAAGCCTACAACAGGTTTTGTTTTGTATAGGTAGTACAAAAAAAAACTGGGAGGAAGTGCCAAAATAAACCATTTCAAAGTAAAACTTTAAAAAACTTCTTCACTTTAAAATTGTGTTAAAGTTCGTGCGCCCCTTAAAAGAAAAGTTCAGCCGTTTAGTATACTTTTTTTTAACTGTCAAAAAATACTGCATTTTTTTACTTAAACTCATTACTGACAAATGTTAATAAGGAGATTGCACAAATGCTTTTCGAAGTTAATAGAACACAATCGAGGTTTGTTTTTTGTGTCATTGTTATTAGAGAACTAGTTGACTTCATTTCAAATTTCATTTCACTACCTTTTTACAGTTAACTTTCAAATGAACCAAATTGATAACACGAACCGTCATTTTGACTGTGAGAAATCAAACAAGACTTATCTACTAAACAAAGTCAGGTATTCGCATAGTCCTAAGCTTTATCTGTCATCAATTATTCATTTTATGCACAATTTTATTTAATCTTTTGTGAAAAGGGTTTCTTGTCAAAATGGAAGAGAAATAAGTAATATTTCTCTACAATACAAAATACAAATCGTGATGGATTTGTAGATTTCCTGATGAGTGTTTTGTAGACAATAATGTTTTTGATAGTTCCTTTGAAATGAACTGAAGGTAGAGGCTAGTGAACTAAAGTTCCAAGTTTGAAGAACTTTTCAGAGAATGCAGTTGACTGCAAATTAAGTCCCTAATGTTGAATCTGCCCATTTTGTATATTAGTTTTTAGGCAATTACATTCATAAATATTTAACTTCATTGGGCCATATTCATTGTTTTTTGATTTTGTCTTTGCTAAACGAAACTCCAGATTATGTATGTTATTCATAGACAATTTAAACTCAGTTTAGAACTATGTCATTGAGTCTAAAAATATACACGGCAGCACCTCTCTTTAAGCTGTTTTTAAACTTCAAAATTAAGCAAATTAATTGAGAAAATTACGTTGAAGGAAAATATACAAACAAGAATTAAAATAGACATAATGGCTGAAACACAAACACGCTTCAGCTTCGGCCTCGGCCTCGGCCTGCTTCTAGATTGCTTTGAATGACATTTCCAATATAACATTTCTAAAATGACACTTCTGTCATTAGCAGCTGTTATTTAAAAAAAAATTGAGTTATAATATCAACAAACTTAAATTTATCTTAGTAACTTACACAGCCTATAATAACCAATGGGAATCCCTCCAAAAAAAATATATATTTTTTGTTGACTGTCTTTCTGACTGTGAGCTGTCAGACAAAGTAAATGTTCAGCAAATTTGAACTAGAGCTTCCGTTTGGGGTCACGTTAGGTAACATTACGTTATTTCCTTACGATTGTCAAATGAAACTAAAACGTAAGGTCGAAGCTTCATTGTGAACTCGTAATCGTCAGGGGTAGTCTGAAGCGTGTTTGTGTTTCAGCCATAAGCATCGATCAAGATTTTGATATTTTGCTGGATGTTGGAATGCTACCACTCAAAAGAAAATGAAAGCTCTACTTAACCCGAATCGCTCCCTTTACACAGATGAATGCGATTTGTATGGAAGGTATAGCTTCGATAAAAAAAATTCAATGAAAAGTGTGTTCGGTATATTCTCCAATGTGACATAAGCTATGTGATGTTTGCTCATGTACGCATTTTAATCACAATAAGTAAATATTTTATAACAACAGGCGACTTACATACGTAAAATTTCTTAATTAATAGTAAGCAGAATAATTTCAAGATTTTCTAACTGAAGAGTTAACGCATTTTATAACTCTACAAGTTGTTTGTTTATGGGTTTAAGTGAAACTGTAGTAGAATTATAGTAGAATAAACCTGAAACTTAATTTTGACTGAAAAAAATTCCTTAAACCTAATTCAAACAACTGTCAAATTACTTATGAATAGCAGCTGTTTTTAACCTAATTGTTCACTGATTGGTTAATTGAGGCACCTTGCCGCAGTTGATTTAAAAACAACCCAAAAATTGTGTAATTTTTTAAATGTTTTGTATATGTTATGTTTTTATCTTCAAAACAAAATTTAAATGATTAAAACAACGCGTTTGGAGAATTTAAAACAATGGAGAGAATCATTTACTTAAAAATAACCGCAAATAAATCCCAAAAAAAAAGTGGAGACTTCCTCAAATAATCTAGTACGTTTTGTAATTTTGCTTATCTGTAAAAAAAAATGGCGATAAAACATCTGAACGAAGCTTTTCTTTTATGATTTTGTTGTTGTTTTCTTGATAACATTTTTCGTTTCATATGGTATTATGCTTTAGAAATGTCAACGATAATAACTGCATTTAAAAACTAATCAAACAACACACATTCGCACCTGTTTGTTTAAAAAATAAATTATCTCTTTAGCTTACCTTTTTTCCACTTATAACGATGTCATCCCGCTTGTTTATTTCCGATTTGATTGCCCATTCACGAAACAGTGCTCTTGTCAATATATTCAAATTATACTTTCGATTATAACGCTCTCGAGGCGTAAAGAATGTACAATTCAGATTTCCCTTGTCGTGATAGACTGCACCACCACCACTGTTCCTACGCGCCAACACAATTCCCTTGTCCAGCAATTTCGAAACATTAGATTCAGTGAATGGATTCTGATGACGTCCAATAACAACACAAGGATTATTGGCCCACAATAGCAACACATGATGATGGGTAAAGTCGAAATTCTTATACAACCAGTCTTCCAACGCCAAATTCGTAAATATGTCAGATGATTGTGATATGAAAACTGATTTCTTTATCTCCGAATCGGGAATCCTTTTAACCTTATTGGTGCTCCCATCTGATTGATGTTTGGCTTTAGTGTTATCAGTGTTCGAAGTAGAAGTTGGTGTTGTTGTGCTGCCTGCTGACGACGACGATGACAGCAAGCACTTGCGCACAACGTTTACGTTATCGCTCTGTCTTCCAAATGCCAAAAAACATCTCATCTGGGTGGTAACCCTTCCTCCGACCTGCATCAGCATGGCGATAGTTTTGATTTCCTTATTCTCGCCTTATCACAAAAGTCAAAACAATGCAATTTGCAATTCCGTACTTAAATTCTTTTTTTGTTTTTGGCTACTTTGTGTTATATTTTTCTCTTGTGATTTGCCCTTATTATTGCTCTCTTTTCTTTAAATTACAATCTCCCTCCCTCTATCTCTCTCTCACTCACTCCGATGTCCTACAAAACAACAACTGAATATGCAAATATTATACAATACACTACACTTTTTCAAAATGGCAGTGATAAACTGAGAATCTCTATTTTCGGGGTTTAGAACTGTTCGTTCAACTTATTAAAAGGTTTATAGTTTTAGGGAATTATAATTATTGTCAATTGGTTTTATTTTTCAAACAGGGTTAGGTTTTCGATTGGTTTCTATTGTTTTTTTTTTTCGTTTGTATCTTTTATTGTTTTTATCACTTTGTTGAAGTATTTTATAAATGAACACTCACTAATACAACGGCGCACAACTCGTTTTGTGTTCGTATATAGTATCTATATAACAATTTCTTAAGTGTATGGGTTTACTTTACTACAAAAACACAGAATTCAGAGCAATGCCAGGCATTCAAAAATTAAATTAAATTAATTAAATTTTTGTTTTTTAATTTCAGAGGTACTAATTATTGTAGTACTTAATTATTATTTTTATTGTAGTATTAATCTAGAAATTTGGAAAAGATTGCTGTTTTGTTCTTGCAGAATCTGCTGAAGTGACAGAGATGAGGTATTCGTGGAGGGCAATGGTTTGGTGCAGCCACTTCCAGGTTTGATGCAGGCCGTTGACTCGCAAACGAAGACCTAAGCAATCTTTGCTGATGTTTTTATTATTCATTCCTTTGATACCCATCCAAAGAGTATAAAATAATTCATATAAAATAGTTCCCTATTTTATATTTTCCCCAATTGTATCGAAATCCAGGTATAAAGGTTCCGTTTGTAATCCGTATGTATAAATTAAGGAATTAGAAGAATGCTACGTGACAATAGTAATATCATCCACTGAATTAAATCAATCTCGGAGGAGAAATCCAAATCCACAATCGAAATTCGAAACTAAAGAAACACGATTTCCAGACGAAGTGTTGAACGAGAACGGAGAACGATATGTGCGAGTATACTTCCACCAAGGTGAACAGATTGTTACTGAGCGGTTGTGGACGAGTACTGCGTGAAAATATACAGCAACAGGCTTTAGATAGAGCATGGAAAGATTAGAGTTGCTTAAAGTAGGTAATTCTCGGCGTCGGCACTCGCTCGACGCTCAGTCAATCGGACTCAGACAAGACAAGACAACAAGCTGTTTTATTTTTTATATTTTTACTTTTATTTGTTTGCCATCTTTGACTCTATTTTTGTTAAATGGTTTTATTTTATTAAGGGTGTTGCCACCAATGTTCTGAAGATGATAGCACATAGAATAATCAAAAATGTATCTGGAAAGTAAAGACCATACCTTATCTAAAAAACAGGTTGTCAAAATGAAAAGAGTTTAAAATTAATAATGGCTGCTAAAATGACCAATTTGACAGATGAATACGTAAAACAATAGGGAGTTGGATCCGTCATTTTTGAGATTTTAACAGATGTGTAGGTTCTCAAAATTAAAAATGTCAGAAATGAACAAATTGACAGATGAATACGTAAGTAATAAAGAATTCGATCCGTCATTTTCAGATTTTGGGAGATGCACAGAAATGAATAAAAATATAAGTTATTTTTGTAGGAAATATTTAGACACATAATGATGTATTATATTCTAACATTTTAAAACTAATACATTTCTTTTTTAAAAGTAAGAGCTTGCAAAGCAAAGTAAGAATTTTGTCTAGTTAATAGTTCTTAATTTCTTAAATTATCTTAAACGGATTAAAAGAGCTGCAAAATGAAATATAATCACAATTCACTATTTAATTTGTACGTTTTGATGAAATTATGGCTTCACCTTTGTTTTCACCTTTTATTGAAATGTAAGATATTCTCAGATTTGACAGCAAAATTAAGAAATTTATATGAGCAATGTTGTATATATATATCATCTATATTATAGAAGAAATAAATTGACACAGCATGCATCGACTTCGAAAGTCGTGTAAAATATATTACAACGTCTAAAGGGCTTAAAGCATCCAGCAGCAACTAAAATAAATAGAAGAAACAGAAAAAAGTTGTCACATTTTGATTTTTAAAAAATGTCTCCTTAGAAGTTGGTAGCACATCGAAATCGAATTTAAAGTTTAGCTCTAAGTTAATGTCGATGTTTCTGTGTTAATATATTCAAAGCCATTTAAAACTAGTGGCTTTAAAAAATTTGAAGTCGCTGTCAAAGCTGTGTCAACCTGTTTCTCGATTTATTCAGTTTTTTTTTTTTCAAAACCAGTAAAATCTACATAGTTTTAAAAATCAAACCAATTTTGTGCTTTATCTAGTTTCAAAAAGGTTTCGATTTAAAAAAGTTTAAATATTTAATTGAAATAAGCAAATAAAATTGTTATACTATTTTCATTCGATTGACATTCAAATCAAACTATTTAAAGAAATAAAAACATGCAATCTCCTTAAATATAGTTTTGATGTAAAACTAGTTTTGGATAAACTCAATAATAAGGGCATAACACTCAAAGTTTCTATTAATTTAAATCCAAATAAAAAAAAGTGGTTTACAAAAACCAACTAATCAATTATTATCGTTTGAAGTTAACTAAATTTGAAAAACAAATATTGTATTTTTTGTTTTGTTCTCACTATTTTGTCATGGGTAAGTACTCAGCAAGATACAATTTAAGAACTGTTTACATATTTACATTATGTTATGAACCGTTTCAATTGCAAAGCTGCATAATTCCTTTATGGCTGAAACACAAACACGCTTCATCTTCGGCTTTGCCTGACGTTTACGAGTTCAGCCATAGGAATTCAATGCATGCTATCATAATGAAGCTTCGAACCCACGTTTGATTTTACAATCGTAAGGAAAAGATCGTCATGTGACGTAATGTGATTCCAAACGGCAGCTTTAGTTCAAATTTGTTGAACATTTGTCTGACAAAACTCATTTTTTTTATTTAGGAATGTCATATTGGAAGTGTCATTCAAAGCAACCTCGAAGCAGGCCCAACGTATCGCAGTTGAAGCCGAAGCTGAAGGTGTTTGTGTTTCAGCCATTAGTGATATCTACTTGTGATCCAGTGCAGCAAAAAAGTGTAAAATTGCCAAATATTATATACTCTTATTTTGTTTTAAATTGTGGGGGTGAGGGTTAAACATTTCAACTTTAAATAGTGGATGAAAGCTGTCAAAAAATAGACGAAATCATTTAATCCTTATACCATTGGCTTCGTTCAATTTCTGGATAGTTATTGAACGAGTTGGATAGCTAAAATGAGATAACTTCTAAAATACAGCGGGAAACAACTTCTTCATCGACTTTTATATATAAAAGTCGTTCAAATATCATTTTAACAAGTTATTCTTTTTTACTATAAACTATCAATTTTTGAAATCATTTTATAAGTTCCGTCGAATTCAATCATATTAGTTGTTCTGTCATATAGATAAATACATATACCATCAGCTGTTTAGGATCAGTTTTTCTGTAACACGGAAAACACTAAAACTTGTTATTGGGTACCCTATATATCTGAGATTTGACACAATTTAGCTGTAATATACCTAGTTTATATTAAAAGTAATCGTTTGTTGCAAGATTTGAGCTGCGATAAGTTGTTGTTATAGTGCAACAAGTTACGTTTTTGATACTGATCATCATCAGTTGCATCAGGTTATGAACATCCCTTATGCATACATGTATATGTTTTTTGTTCAAGAAATGTTTGAATCATTAGATTTCTTGTTGTTTTCATCTAAATAACAAATAAAATGAAATGTTTTTGAAAACAAAAAATCCTGTTTATGGAATTATTAATGAATGAATAATTTCATTACTTCACAGTTTGTTTTTAAAATTATTAAAATAAAACATCTATGAAGATATTAGGGTGTCATTTATTTTGACACATATGTTAAATGTCTTTTGTAAAAGTAAAATTTAAAACTTTTCAATGTAAAGTACCTTTCACATTACATACTTTGATTAGGGAATAATGGAAATATGTAGTTTTTGAAAAAAGTATAATAAAAAAAGAAATCTTACTTCGGTTCAAGGCGGTTGAAAAGTGTATTTCAGTCTTATTATTATGTTGTCTCCCGACTTTGACTGATATTTTAATATACGAACAAGAGGTAGGAACGAGATTAATGGGGTTTTCAATGAGTAAAATAAATCAATTTATTTTTGATCTAAATCTGTCAGAACAGAAATTTTCCGTTTTTGCAATCCATAGGGCAAAATAAATTGATTTATTTTTGCTTTAAGATCAAATCTGCAGATCAAATTTTGACGGAAATCTGACAGATAGGGTATCCGGATACCTTTTTGTTAGTGTGCTACGTGTAAAAAACCAGCTGAACAAAAACAGCTGTGATGTCAAAAAAAAATAATCCAAAGGTGACAGAACAGCCGATTCAACACATGGTTGAATTTCAAGAAACTTGAAAATTGATTTCAGCTTTTTATTGGTAGTTGAAGTTGTATTTGATTATGTTCTGTACATAATAGACGACAAAGCTATTTGCCTCCGAATTTTAGAAGGTAATTATGATTTTTTTTAACTTCAAAATTGACTTATTCTGTTCTCGTTTTGTAGATGACCAATTTGCTAGGTCTTACTTTGAGTCTAATGTCCAGCATTCTGAAGTTAAACAACCTCATCCTGTTCCATTAAATATTTTATCTTACAACAATTTTGACTTAGAAGCTTAAATGTTTCTTTGCTTTTTGTGAACAGCTCAAAGTTGTTTTTATTTTTTGACAGCTATCTCAATACAGCTATTCAACTCGTTCAACAAGGTGTCAAGGTATCTAAAAATCCACCTATCCAACATGAGATTGAACGCAGTCATAGAAAACTCCATAAATTATGAAAAGTCAAAATGAGTCGCCAAAGAGTCAAATATTAGCGCGATTTATCGTCTCCAAAAAATTATTTTTTCTCCTTGATCTAAATTTACCAACGGAAGCCCCGGATTTTTTCTCAGATGTCTTCTTAAAAATATGTGGCCTATCGAAAACTATCTTTCAATGCAGCTAAACAGTATGTTTTTTTTTTGGGATTAACATTAAAGTTGTTTTGTTCCAAATAGCAAAATAATACGCGCAAGGTGTTATCTATTAAAGTTATCATTAAAGTCACGTCTATGTAAGCCAAGCTGTGAGTTAAAAAATAGAAATATAAAAGAACTTGTTTGTTTTTTTTAGACAAATAAAAATATATCAATAGGACGGCGGCGCGGCGGCCGGCGGCGTGCTATTTCTATGACATATGGCAGGCTGTCTGTGTCTAGGGGTTCTATAAGAGTAAACCTAGGGTTCTTATACATAGTTCAAAACTTAGGAATTGAAATTTGAAACTTGAACTCTGTGACTTTAGGTATGCCATTTGAACGACTATACTTATGTTTAGCTATTGAATTTTAAGTCATTCGATTTTCATGAATATTATTAGTCCAATCGATTTGAATATAATCTTTCTTTGTTCAAAACCATTCGACTTCGTCGTCGTTTTCGTTTGAATTGATTGCATTTTTGTTTTTTAATTGAGAAAAATACCGTCTATATAGTTACTTTGTAGATTTGGAAAAAAAAATAATCAAAAACAACTCAGAACCAACCCAGTTAATGACCGATAGCTTTCTCTGAAGGACAACCAGACTACAGCTAAGCTTACCAATAGTAAGTTGTTGTTTTTCATAAATTGAAACAAAAATATAATTTTCTATAAATAGATTTATTTGAATTCTCAATTTATCTTGCTGTACCCTAATACACACGTGTATACGTCTCGACCGTAGAGTCTAGTGGAAGCTGGGATTTAAAGGCACTTTCGAGAAGCTTGATGCGATGAGACTCTTCGAATCTGATGTGTATCTGCTGTTGGCAACAAATTAATAAGATCGAAACCAAATGTTATTTTGTTTAATTCGCACTTGATGCCAAAGGGAGTTGATCAAGATCGCGACTTATAGATTAAAAAAACACTCATTATATTGAATGGAAAATTTCTCGAAGTTGTTTCTTTTTGTTTTTTGAATATAAAACAAAAATAAACATAAATGTAGCAGATTATAAGAAGAGAGAAAAAAATTAAATGATTTCGAATTTGGAATTAGTTAATTTTAAAACGAAAACAAAGTGATGTCGAGACTCTAAACAAGTTCAAATCTTTTTAGTTTTGTATTACTTATTAAAATATGATTGATTGGACTTTGTATTTTAGACTATTTTGTTTTGAAGTCATATTGTTTAGTAGACTTCGGCTAAAGTCAACGTTTCATTTTTGGTAGATATATTTTCTGATGATAGTTCCAAAGGTTTTCGTTTAAAGAAAAGAACATCCTTGTATCTCAAATAATTTTTGATCTCTTTTGAACTTTTGAAGAAGTTTCATCGTTGAAATTTCAATAGATATGCTCAAATACAAAAATCAGCTCAAACATTTCGCAACCTAAGAACTTTTAACATTTTTAAACTTGACTGTATTCAACTTTGACATATATACTAGATATGGACTGCTAATCGTTGTTTATTTGAAAACAACCCCCCCTTTTGTGATTCCACCTTTTCAGCTATAATTTGACGGACAAAATCATAATTATTTTCAAATATCATCTGTCGTTTCTTTGTTTATCTTATAAGTTTGACACAAAATGAACAAAACACAAAAATCAATGTCAAAATTTCCATATTTCCGCTGAACGTACCGAAGGACTATATGTACATCACAATATTTTTGTATTAAAAACGTTTTGATGTTTAAAACTTAAATTTTTTTTTCAATTGTCTTTAGTTTTCCTAATAAGGCCCATAAAAAACATGGTGGGCCTTATTGGGCACATGACAAAATATTTTTTAACCCATTCCATTCTCTGTTTAATTAAAGTTTTATTGGGTTTCAGCCAAAATGTCAAAGCTTATAGAACGTGGTTTTTCACAACATGAAGCTTCCACGCGCTTTGGAATACCAAGAAGAACACTCAGAAATCACATCAAGAGCGGTTCAAGTAAAAAGAAACTAGGGTGTTTATCTACGTTTACTGCAGAACAAGAGACAGATTTGTGCCAAAGAATATAGTAAGGCTGTCTCAGGTTGGAATGCCAATTACTCCAAAAATGCTCCGATACCCAGCTGCAGTTCGAACAACATCCCTAACAGCCTTAGTAGTTTTATGAAACGACATCCGGAAATCTCTGTACCCAAGGCTCAAATGATGAACCCAGCAAGAGCTCAGAAACTCAACAGGCATATTGTCTCTGATCATTTTGAAAAGGTAAGGACACTTATGGAAAGGTTAAATATCCGAAACAGACCAGAATTCATATATAATATGGACGAGAAATGCTGCAGGATTTCCCTCCATCACCAGCAGAATGTCTTGGCCCAAAAAGGATCGAAGCGGGTTCATCAAATTTCCAATGAACCGAAAGTGTGACGATTGTAGGATGTGTTAGCGCTATAGGGACGGCCATTCCACCAGTTATTCTTTTCAAAGGAAAGAGACAAAAAGCAACCAGCAATTGTTAAGGCTCACTGCAAAGTATCCTGAAAGGAAATTGAACAAAACAAGTTTTATGCCCATGTTCTGCATTTCACTTATTGTGAATACACTTTGCGAAAGTGAATTTCCAATTCGTTATCGTGAATTGGATTTTCGAACATGCAAATGGATGATCTTTATTTCGGTTTGTTCCATTTTTCGAACGCATTCAAATCACATTTTTCAATTTTGTAAATTGATCTTTGAAAGCTTCCTTCTGCTAGGAATCGGAGGGTTGCAGTAAGTTTTGAATTGAAGAAGGTATTATAAAAGGTTCTATTTCCCTTAGAACATATAAAAAAGCGTCTTTGCTTAATCCAAAATAACTTAATTTATCAGAACAATTCTACATAATTTTCACACACTTGAAATGTGTCATCAAATCCAATATATTTTTTTCTTTCTTATTTTATCTCTTGAATTCTTCTTCCTGTCACTTAAAATTGATAATAATATTGCATTCATCTTCAAAACAGCAAAAATTTTACTTCAGAAACAAAATAAAAATGTATGATTCTTCAGTTTTGACAGTTCGAAGCAATTTCGAACTTTTCGAATTCGATCGAATTGAAGAACATGCAATTTCATTTCACGTGAAATTGAAAAGTGATTTCAATTCACTTTCGATCGAAATTCGGAATGTCATTTTGTCAAACGTTTGTTCTAAATGTATAACGTATGATAATATCACTTCAGGATTTCGTGCAACCGGTTTGTATCCCTTCGACCCAGATATAATACCGGAACTAGCGTTTGCTCCATCAGCCCTTTCGGAAAAACCATGTCCAGATTCAGCAGACAACGAAAATATAAACGGCTAAGGTCACACCAGCCGCGGATGCTGAATCAGACGACATGCCACTTTCAACTTTAGTTGAAAATGCGAATGCCGTTGTCGTAACACAGCCAGAACCAGAATTTGGCCTGGCTGCAATGCTACAAGCTATGGAGAGATTTGAAAGTGAGGAAAGTAGCCAATCCCAAAAATCTCCATTTCAAAAACTATTGCCAACTCCTAAAATAAAAGCTAATAAAACCTTACGAAAAAAGGCTCTGAATTTTAGGGGTCAGTGACAAAAAGTTTGTTTATTGTCAAGAATAAATCACCGCAGCCTTCAACATCAAAGTCCGCACGAAAGCAAAATAGTGCTAACTCAGCTTGGTATTGTCATGCCTGCAAAGAAGACCGCATGGAGGATATGAGTAAATGCGAGAATTGTGAAGCCTGGTTCCATGAACTCTGTGTTGGGTTGAATTAGCAATTCGTGTGAAACGAGACTATGTCGAAGAGGCTGTTTTTATGTATTTTTTCATGAAATATTTTTTTTAAATTGTTTATGTCTTTTTTTGTGTTTTAAGTTAAACACGATTTATTTCAGATGGAAATTTTGCAAAAATCTTATGAAAAATGAATGGGCTTTATTAAGACCCCTTGTTCTTAATAAGGCCCGACGTAAGGTTTTTTTAAATGTCGGAAACATATACCTTACATAATTATAAAATACAAAAAATTTATGTTTTCTTGTAGATAAAATGATACAGATTCATAATCTTTTAAGATCACTGCGATATTTTTAAAAATGTGTCAGAAAATTAGAAAAATCTGTTAGCTAGGCCTTATTTGGCCCCCTACCTTAGTAGCGTTAAGGAACAGATAACACCAACGTGAAGCTGGCTACTAGCATGAATCTTTTGGTATTTAAATACAAATATAAATAAATCATATCTTATCTTCTATTTGGTTTTTATTGAATTTAAAAAGAAAAAAAAACTATTTAAAGTTCTGAAAACACAAATGTTTCTCATTTTATATATTTGTATTTGTCATTATGACAGTTCCGGATTGACTAGCTTTGTAGAACAATTTTGCATTCACAAAGCTAGTTGAATTTTGACTACGTACTCACTAGCTTTTTGAATGCGCCCAATGGTATTCAATTTAACTTATGTTCCAACTCAATTTAAAAGCTCTTAGGATTCGGTAAACATTTCATACTAGGTGTAACTGTTTAAGGGGCCAGTTATAACGTTCATCGGTTTCATCAAATGGAAAACGTTCATCGCTTTAATTACTTTACCGGCTTTACTTCTTGGGGAAGCTTGTTCTAAAGATCCTTACGATCAAAATTCTTGAGAAGGATTTGGATAGGTTGCTATGGACCCCACAAATTTGTCCACTTAACTTTTTATTGCCTTGTTGTCTTCTAATGTGTTAAGTGTCTGGTGAGACGGTCAGAAGGACCTGTCTTCCCTTCGCGTTCCGATATGCCAAATAGAAAGCGGTCAGCTTTCGGCGTTGTATTGACCCAGTTCTAAAAGTCAAGGCAACTCTTTTTTACTTTGCTTTTTAATTAACTGCAACACCTGCCTTCTTCTCCTTTTCTTGTTTGTTATATTTTTGTTCTATTTTGACATTTGACCGTGCGTTCTTTTTTAAAATGTAAAACTCTACTTTGACAGCGACGTTTAATTTGTAACCACTAGCTTTGATAGCCTTTTGTTTGAACAACGACGTATAATTCTATAGAAGACAGGAGACGCTACTGTCAAAATTGTTTCCCGTCCTGTCTGACTGCGAACTGATTAACCAGAGCTTTTAAGTTGCGGTCACTAATTCCAAATTTTTAATTAACTGCAACACCTGCTACTTCTCCTTCCTTGTTCGTTATATTTTTGTTCTATTTTGACATTTGACCGTGCGTTCTTTTTTAAAATGTAAAACTCTAAATTTGACAACCGCGTTTACTTTTAAACCGCTGGCCTTGATATCCTTTTGTTTGAACAATGACGTATAATTCTATAGTAGACAGGGAACGCGACTGTCAAAATTGTTTCCCGTCCTGCCTGACTGCGAACTAATTAACCAGAGCTTTTAAGTTGCGGTCACTGACTCTAAATTTTTAATTAACTGCAACACCTGCCTTCTATTTGTTCTATTTTGACATTTGACCGTGCGTTATTTTTTAAAATGTAAAACTCTAATTTGATAACCGCGTTTAATTTTAAACCGCTGGCCTTGATATCCTTTTGTTTGAACAATGACGTATAATTCTATAGAAGGCAGGGAACGCGACTGTCAAAATTGTTTCCCGTCCTGCCTGACTGCGAACTGATTAACAAGAGCTTTTAAGTTGCGGTCACTGACTCTAAATTTTTAATTAACTGCAACACCTGCCTTCTTTTTGTTCTATTTTGACATTTTACCGTGCGTTCTTTTTTAAAATGTAAAACTCTAATTTGACAACCGCGTTTAATTTTAAACCGCTGGCCTTGATATCCTTTTGTTTGAACAACGACGCATAATTCTATAGAAGACAGGGAACGGGACTGTCAGAACTGTTTCTCGTCCTGCCTGACCGCGTTCTGTTTGACCAGAGCTTTGAAGTTGCGGTCACTGACTCCAAATTTCCATAGAAAAGCTAGATGATTAGGAATAGGGTTGTCAAGTCACTGTTAGAAAACCCGATTTGTCAAAAATTCTCTATTCAAAAAAAATAATAGACAAAAATGTTAAGCCAATTTGATCATTATCTAAGAATGATAAGTAAATTGTAATTATATTTAAATCTCATACCCCGAGAAAAATTTTAAGATATCGTAGAAATATAAAATGGCCAATTTGAACCAAGCAACTGTCATTTACAAAAATGTTCCAGATTTGAGGTTGGAGTTCATCATTGACAGCAAAACTTATAGCTGTGTTGGTATACAAAAATAAAATATAACGACTTCAGGGGAAAGTTTATAGAATCACAAAATTAGTCGTTTCGTGAAAGCGATGACGTCATTGAAAAATAACATTGAACAAGGACCACTTTTTTAAGTAACATAAGGTTTACGTTTTATCTCAAAAGATTTTTCGATGCTATTTTAATTCATGTGGTTTTTTCTTTCAATACAATTCGTGATGGTTTTCTAAATCTACAATCGTTAAATTCAATATTCCGTTTAAATATTTCCAGTATCTCATTTATTTTTCAAAAAGTCCCTATTTATTTTCTATCAATTGAAGCCAGAAAAAGAATTGATTTTGTCCATGGTAGTCCATGGCCTAATGTTAGCGCCAGGTGCTCAAAACAATTAATCTCTCTGAGTAGATTGCACATTAGCTACGTTATAGGCGTCCTGACTGGGCACTGCTTAATAGAAGAACATGCTATCCGACTTAGAGCCCCTGCAAATGATTTTTGTAGGAGTTGCAGGGACGAAGAGGAGAGGGAGACAATCTTTCATCTTCTGTGCACATTCCCTGCCTTATTACGAAGACGTAGAATCTACCTTAGAGACTACTACTTCAACGATACCAGCGATCTAAAAAATTCTGACATTGTTTGTCTCCTACGCTTCATTCGGAGCTCCAATTGGTTCGACGAGTTCAGCTGATCAACTGATCCATGTGGTATCAAAACGGACCATACTTTGGTCTTATTGTGTTGGACTCCCCAACCAACAGCCACTTTAACCTAACCTTACCATGGTAGTCCATATGTGATGCAAAGAATGGTTGAAAACTGCGAATTTTTTAGATCATAAAAACAATTAAGTGAAAGTGTTAAAAATAAGAAGTAAACAGAAGAAGTCTACAAAAGACAGACGACTGAATGAATACTTTGTTGAACATTTATTTCTGACAGAGAATAACAGCTGTCAAACTGAAAAAGCTCCAATGCCACCAATCAAATTTAATACTTTTTTTTAATATTTACCAAAATAAATGTAAAACTATGTATGTTTTACTATTAACCAAAGGGTCAATTTGTAACAAAACTGTTGTTTATACTTTTAAACTTTTTCAACCATGTCCATACTAGATCAATTCCATTGCATAAAAATCGAACCCTTTCAGTGGAACGATTGGTCGCATTCACAAAGCTAGTGGCTATGTACGTAGTCAATAGATTCTGATTGGATAAATCTAACTACAAAAGTAGTTGAAATTTCCCCTCCAACGTAGTGTATAAAATTAGGCTGCAAAGTTAATGGAGAATAATTTGGACGTTTCACAATCAGTTGCTCGGTAAAGACACAGGAATTCAAAATGAAATAAATCTTTCGGTATTTAAATACAAATATAAATCATTCAAATTATGTCTTAAATTTGATTTTATGGAATTTAAAAACACAAAAGATAAGTTAAAGTTGTCAAATCAAAAATGTTTCTTATTTTATATATTTGCATTTGTCAATAATATGACAATTCCAGATTGACTATCTTTGTAGTGTAGGTTTGCATTCACAAAGCTAGTTGAATAGCTTTGTGAATGCGACTATTATGTTCCCAAATGTAAAATTAACAATCAGCTGTTCATTGAAAATTATGTCATGGTTAAAGCATTTTAAATAATAGCTATAACTATATAAGGAAAAATAAAACCAAATATAAATATATGCAAGCGTTTGCTCAGAGCGCTCCGATTTGTTCACTTCAAATTTATTTTAGAAACTCAAAATAAAAATATTATTAGTTTCAAAATAGTTCGATTAATATTTCTAAGATATTTGGATTGAAAATTCACGAGAATAAAATATAAACAAAAAATAAAATGCGAAGCAAAATAAACGATAAAGAATAAGGATTCTTTGACGTTTCTTAAAATAAAATATTTTATTAAATTAAAAAAAGAGATAACACTCGGATATATTACATTTGTGCAAAAGAGTTGTTAATCTGCCAAAAAATCCAGATCTGCAATTTGATACTAAATCAAAAAGTTAAAAACATTATTTTGTCTGATGGAATTTGTGTTTGCATAAATCTAGATCAAAAATAACGTGATTTGTTTTACCCATGAAAAATCCCATGAGCAATTAAACAAGCTTCCCATTTCTTTTCTTCCTTTTTGCATTTGGAGAAAGAGAATACTTGAGAAATCGAACACACCCTGAAGGCTTTAAAGCATATTGCACATGAGCTACGAACTACTAAATGCGAACATGGGCTATATTTCTATTCGCAGCCATCGACGAATTGAGTTACACTTGTCTTCATATTTTCCTCAACCATGATCTTTCACACAAAAACAAAACAAGAGTGGTATAATATTGTGGTTATATTGCACGCGAACAATTTATTCGTTGCAGTGTGGATGGTATGTGGAACGCAAATAGAGTTTGACAGTTCGTAGCAACCTCAGTGCAATTCGTTACTACCAAATTGTTTTTACAAAATTGTCTTATTTTAGAGAAAAAAATGCTAATTTTATTATCCTGACATTAGTTTCTTATACTTTAAATGTGTTTTTGTTTGAAATTGAAATTTGTAAAATCAGATTTGTTCGTCAATTCGTTCATTCGTTCATTCGTTGTTCGCTCTCATGTGCAAGGTCCTTAATTATGTTAGACCTAATATTTGCACCTCATGGTTTATTTTCACCTTATTTAATATATCAGCAACTTGTTTAGGATCAGTTTTGGAAGAACCTTTTGGTGACCAAACACAGCTAATATAATTGATTACAATTGTTAGGCAATATCCCGGATAGTTTTTAGATCCCTAAGAACAAACATATTCTCAAAAACCTAGAGGTAATTCGATATTTCAATATTTTTAAAACCTCCAATATGAACATTTTGTACATCTCTGCCCAAAAAAAGTTTTTTAGTACTAAAGTTACGGTTCTTTCTAAATTTAACAAAGGAAACAAACCCACAACAACTGACAACCACGAGCTGAAAAAAAGCTGAAAACTGAACTATTAAAACTGACACTGACAGTTCATTGACAGAGTTCTTTTTCAGCCTTTCCTGCATTTTCGTTTCGTAAAATATTTTTCGGAGCTTAATTTTGCAAAAATGTCTGGATATATCGCAAGAAAAGGACCTCTTGTATTCTGTAAGTTTTTCAAAAAAATATTTCCTACTTATTAAACATATTGATGAAAGAAAATCTTAAAATTATTTCAATTAATTGTTGAAGAAAAAAATTTATATTACATAACATTTTTGTGTTGCAGCAAACCTTGGCAAATGGGCATACAATCTGTCAGGATTCAACCAATATGGTACGCAGTAATATAATTATTAGTAATTTCAAGAAAAATCTTACCGAATTTTGCTGCCAACTCTTTTAGGTCTTCATCGAGATGATCTGTTATATGAGAACGAAGATGTTAAAGAAGCAATCAGACGTTTGCCTCGTCAAGTCTATGATGAGCGCAATTACCGCATCGTAAGAGCCTTGAACTTGTCGCTCACCAAAACCATTCTTCCAAAAGAACAATGGACCAAGTACGAAGAAGATACCAAATACTTGGAGCCATATTTGAAGGAAGTCATCAGGGAGCGAGAAGAACGCGAAGATTGGATTAAGAATCATTAAAAGAAAAAAACAATCCAATAGATAAATTAAATAAATAACAATCTTAATAAACTGCTTCTAAACTTAAACTGCTTAGATTATGCTTTCGCTATGTTGTACCAAAATCCTGTTGTTGTTTTCTAATAAAAAATGTTTTTTGAGGCTTAATATACCTACGATCAATTTATTGTGATACATAACCAGACCACTGGCAAAATATGAAATTCTACACAACCCATTATTTGAACTATTTTCTTAATATTCTTCAAAATGAAGCAACAAAATACTCGGAAAGAAATGCTTAAAAATGTAGGATCTGATATCAGGTGAAATGTATCCTTTGTATGAATGAAAAAAGATGTTCTTAGTAAAAGTGTAATTGAATGGGGTAAAAACAATTTCACCACAATTCGTCACATTACTTTCTGCCTTGCTTCAATACAAATTTAAATTTATTGATCTTCATTTTGAAAACGCACTACAATTTAGAAAAGTACAACTTACTTCGGTTTGTATTTGAGTTTTTTTTCCTGATAGGTCTAAATCCGCCTTGCTTTGAGTCAAAACAATTTGGTAAACACGGGATTTTTAAAGCTATTTAGGTACCCATCCGGAATTTTAAAAACTAGTTATCGTTTTTTTTACGGCAAAGCTCTGGATGCGATAGTTGACTTTTCAGTTAAACAATTTCACTATAATGGTATAAGAGAATACCGTAAGTTCTGTTTTGATTAAAACACCAAATTTCTCTTCTGGGGTTCCGACTCTTTGTTTTCGTCTTAATAAAACGTTAATCGTAATAAGGGCTATAAGTTTTTATATTATGAATTTTTTTGAATGATATGAATTGATATTTATTGATAATGATAATTATTGATATTCTCTTATAAGAATTTCAGTTACAAAAAAATATTTTCTAATTGGTTTCAAGAGTAATTTTTGTTTACAGTGGTACACATACATATGTGTAATATGTACATGTTTTTTCTCTTGCTAAATTGTCAAAACATAATGTTGGTTAAATTATGCAACTAGCTGGTTTTTTCAGTGTCATGAATTTCAAGTTCAGAACTTTACTTCCCAAACCTCTTCTTTAAGTTCATAGTACAAAAACTACTAAAAACATTATAGTCTACAAAACACTGCTCAGGCAAGCTACAAGTCCATCACAATTTGTATTGTAAGGAAATATTACTTATCTCTGTTCCAAATTGACAAGGAACCCTTTTATAGGCATCAAATGAAATAGCGCAAAAAATAAATTAATCATAGAGTAATAAAGGTCCGCTTTCAGTCGAATAAAAAACATTATCAACTGTCATTTTAACATAAGTAGACTTGACTTGATATTTATAGGCTTTTCACACCTAGTCCAAAACCCGGTTTTCGTGAAATAATAGGTTTTCGTCGAAAACCTACATCGAAAACTCAAGTTTTGCATACATTTTTGGTAAACCACAAGTTTTATATACGTAAAACCTATCGAAAACTAGTAGCAATTCAAAGTTGAAAAAAACTTTCGAAACATTCAGTGCTCAAATTAATGTAAACAAAACAGCTGATGGCTGCTCTCAAAACAAATATTTTATTTTGAAACAAATATGTTCGACGCTTTCGCTTATACTACCAAGAGAAAGACTTTTCGGTAACTCTGTTCAATTACAAGGGTTTTGTGGATATTTTGGATTAAATTTGTTGTGAATGAAGAAAAAAATGTTTTAAATAAAATTAATTTTTTTGTAACAGTTTTGTTTGTTGTTGATTCTATGATATATTCTTTAGACAATTAGCTTCTTCTTAGTGAATTGTGCGGACCAGTTGAAGTAAATAAAGAGGATAGCTGCAGCCAAACGAGCTTGTAATTCTTGTTGGTTCATGTCGTGAGCCCATTCCACCCGTCCCCAGAACTTCAGTTGAAACTCTTCTCCGAAACGAACTAGTGTTACGTTAAAATCAATTTGAATTGGTTACAATTAATTTTTTTTCACAAATAATTTGAGAAGAACAAAACTTCTTACTCACAATTTTTTTCAATACAACATTTGGCAGCCGGTGTTAAATAAATTCAAATGTTAAATGAAAACGTGTAAATGTTCGGTGTGAACGATTTTCGGGTTTTAGAAAAGTTTTTGCCGGAAACTCGGTTTTGGGTTTTGGTGAGTAAAGTGGAGATTTGTCTTGACTAACTTTCTATTAAATTTGTCTTAATTAGAAGGTCATTTTTTGGCAGCTGGACAATGAGATGCTAGATACTTCAAGTAAAAAAAAAGTTCAAAATGGTGTTCCTTCATGCGCCTTTGTTCAGGTTAGACTATACATTAATGTCCTAATATTAAGCCAAATCATTTTGTGTTGAAATTTTAGCTTTTAATATACTTTTTTATTTAACAGAAAACTTAATTAATTTCTTATTTATGATGGGGCTTTCCATTGGTAAACTAAATTGATTTATTTTTGATCTAGATCTTTGCCCAAACATCCCCTTTGTATATAAAAGCTATTATACTTTAATCTTGGGGTTTTATAAGGGCGGTACCTTGTGGCTACGGTGACATTAGCTGTTGTAGACTTTTTTAAAATTTTCTTATTCAACTTATATAGATTATATAAACAAAGATGTTCCCTGTTTTATCATTCTATGGGCGAAAATAAATTGATTTATTTTTGACTTACGATCAAATCATCAGATCTGGATTTTTCGGCAAACTTACGACACTTCGCACTAATACTAATACAATTCAAATCAACTGTCAGTTTAACTGATACAAGTTTTTTTTTTAATTTAGTTCGGTCGGAAAGAGGTAGCAGTTTTTTAAATAAATTAATAGATTCATCAACTTCATCTTCTTTTTTAAGTTTAAGTTAATTTTTTTTATTTAATAGGAATCCTCTAGATTTGTGCATTGGTTGTGTTCAATCTCAAATATATAGGTTTCCGGATACCTTTTTGCTGATCCAAAACAGGTACTAAAAAAATTTTGGTATAAGTGGCTATCTAAAAGAACAGATTATTCAACACAAGTTTAAATTTGAACTAACTTGAAAATTGATTCCAAATTTGTATTTTTGTTTGGAAAAAAAACAGAACTTCGCTGAATTTATAGGAAGGAGTATTTTGCGGAACACTCGATGAGGAAGTGGTTTCACACCGAATGTAAGAAGCTATCTCAATTTAGCTATCCAACTGGTTCAATAAGGTATCGACTGCTAGTCAATTGCTATTCCCAAAAAAAAGTCAACGCCTTTAAGGGGGCATTCCATTACCATTACCGCAGCACGAATTTCCTTCTGATTTTTTTTTACAGTTAGGTAGGGTCTCAAAAGAACTTGTTTTAAATATTAAGGCGAGGAAACACTTTTAAGTCATAGAAAACAAATATTTTCTTTTTCGGACTTATCTCTACTTTTTGTATTTCTTTATTTGAGCCTAAAAGAAGTTTTTTTTTTAATTGATAGTACGGCGCGCGTGCCAACAGCTAGGTAATGGGGCATGCTGCCCCCGCAACCGAGTGCTTGGGATCACTATAGGATTTGGGGTTTGTGCGAGTTTGGGTATGAATATGCAAAGTACTTTTTGCATTTGAGCACTAAAATCAAATAAATCCCCATAAAATAAAAATGAAGTATGGCAACACTGAACAAAAATCAGAGAATGTCAAAATCGTCCTTTAAAAAATAGATGACACCAATGTAAAGGTGTATACTACCAGTTCGTATCTAGTAAGTCAATGGGCATCTAAAAATTCGTCTAACCAGGATACCTATCTAACACGAGATTGAACGCAGTCATAGTGGTTAGGTGAGCATGGAGCTTAGAAAATTCCGCAAGTGCAGGCTCAACCTTATTCCATGTTCCAAAATTTCATAGGTCTGATTACAAACAAAATCGGTATTCAAAACAAACAGTCCTACATAAAATTGAATTCAAAACAGATAACAGAACAAATGAAAACGAAACGAACAAAAATAAAATATTCACAGAATTACCTTTCTATATTTTTCATTTCCTATTCGTGTTTATTGGAAAACAATTCAACTCACAGATTTGTATTTCCAGCAAAATAATTTATAATATATTTTTTATTTCTTTTATCTGATCTAAACGTCCGCTCTTGGTCCTCAAACTCTGTTTACAAATTTGTTTAATACCATTCGTTGAAAGCCAGACAAGGATAACTATATAAAATACAAAATTCAAAAAACAACAACAACCGAAACAATTATTTAGATTTAAAACAAAAAACAAAAACAGGTAAATGTACAACAGCTATATACAACAATTTCAAGTAAAACCCAAACAAACAACAGAGACAACTATAGCTAAAATTCAAATGGCGATAATGTTCCACTACCGCGCATTCGCAAAGAAAATCGTTCCATTTCCCATCCAAGTCCACCATCACCGAAATTTCCTGCTGTTTCTTTTTCTGAGAATGAGAGGAGACTGCTGCTCTGCTTTTGCTTGCTTGTGCGACGAGCTCTGTGTGAAAAGAAAGCCAAATTTTCGGCTGCTCCGCGAAGACAAGTTTTATATTTTTTTCCCTTCAAACTTATTCAATGAAAATTAATCAATTAAAACTATTTCAAATATAAATTAATTGTGTCTATCATGTGATTCATAAATTTGTTATGCTACAAAATTGAAAGTCTTGCAGGTAAACTCAAACAAAAGCCAACATTTAATTCGATCAATCGTTTCGTTTTGCAGTGGAGAGTGAAGAAGGAACAAAAACCAAAAACTTTTTCACCAGTATAAAATGTGTACCTACTCGAAATTAAAAGAAAAACCAATAAATCTATAGATGCGATTCCCTAGAAAAGAAAATCCCACAATAAGCACAAACTTTCGTTTTAAAATGTTTCAATTAATTTCACACAAAAGTGACAAAAATGGTGACCAGTTTTATGAGAGAAAAATTAACTTTGTAGAGGTTTTCCTCTAAAAGATGTCTACACCTTGAAACTTACAGGCCAGGCAAATAATAATAAAAAAAAAACAATACGAAAAAATCACAGTTTTTTTTTTAAATGGGGGAAATAAAATTAATTGCGCTTGCTTCCGTATTTAATTCTTGTTTCTTTGTTTGTCATTTGCAGTGTCTATCCTGTCCGCCGCCGAATGAGAATCACACATTTCATGAAAACTTAATGTTATCTTTTGACAAATAGAATTGTGCCCGAGTCCCCGAAGAAGATCTACTGACTGATCCAGATTGAGGAAAGGGAAGAAGCATCGCGAGAAAGATACAAACACAACCTTTGTCGATCATGGGCAAGAGAATAGCTCCTGAACAGCAAGCTGTCACAGCTGGTAGGAAACGCAAACGAGTTTGCAATGACTTTCAGCAGCAGGATACTACTAAAAGTGAACAGGTGAAGTGGGCGGGGGATTCGTCTTCATCGCCTAAATCGTCGCCGCCGCAGACGCCGACAGAGACTAAGAATAAACAGCTTGCTGTTTTAAATGCTTCGTTCGATGATAACTCTCCCCAGCCAGTTTATCATTTGAGGCAAAGTATGGTCAGTGGAATTGTGCTTGAGGATTTAACCGCAAAGAAATGGAGGCTCGGTAAACCCATAGGTAGGTAATTTATTGGTTTACACATAACACAAAAAAAATGTTTGTTTGTTTGTTTGTTTTGATGTTCAAGTGTCTAGTGATACAAAGTTCAAGTATTACACCTTGTTATATGATATTGATTTTTATTTTATTTTTGGCTCGACAGTAGGCATTGTGCATCACATCAAAGCTAAAAAGGTTTTTGAGATATTTCTGTTGGACAATTAAATAATGTTAAAAGCCTAGTTCATCATTAAGGGCTTGATATTATGTAAAAAGCTTACGCGTCACGGTGTCACTGGACCCACAACCCACATAAAGTTAAAATAGCATTATTGTGTTAAAAAAAAAAACTTGTTGGCAACTTCATACCAAATTATTGTAATTTTTGTAGGTAGAAGTGTAAAACAGATTAAAACTTGCAACAAAACTTTTTTTCGAAGCTCATTTTACTTAAATTCTTTTTGAAAATATGATATATTGGGCAGGTTCAAATGACTTAAGTGACTTGAAAGTAAGGCAAGTTTCTAGTAGTTACCAAAAATTGCTTTCTAATTAAGGCAACTTTACTGGAAAGTTAGCCAAGAAAAATTTCTCTTACTATGAAGTCAAGTCTCCTTATGTTAAAATAGCTATTGGTTATGATTTAATAAAGAAATTCTGGAAGCTATTTAAAAAAATAAAATCCTTAATATCCTTATAGAAACAAATTGTATTCAGAATGAAAGAAGAAGATTACTATTATGCTAAAAAATATGTAAAAAAAAATAAATTGGGTGGCGCAACAGCCCGTTGAGAACTAGGGTCTAGTGACTTACAACCCTCAACCATTCCTGTGTTCGAGTAATGTTGTCAGTATTCAGGTTCTATTGGCACATTTGAATTCTTTGCGTCTTGAAGCCCAAAGTCATTTACAAGTCTTTCAATGTATTGCTTTTGCATTAAACTGAAGTTTGATCGACTATCTCTAGAGACTACCTAAGTAATGACGAATTTCTCCCAAATTGTTGATTTCAACAATTTGTTTGTGAGCAACTCTTTTACATTCTTTATAAGAGATTCATCTGTACTTGCCACTATAATGTCATCTAAATCAATCCCTCATCTTCGACAAACAAGACCTTCTACAATTTCAAATCCAGCCGGTTGTCTCATGTAATTTTTTTTCCTTCTGTTCTAAAAGTTGTCTGTCTTACCACCGGCGCAAAAGTTTGATCATAGTCAAGTCCGTATTTTTGGAACTACCAATTCCCAAGTTTTATTTTTATGAAGAACTTGAAACTCTTCTTCCATAACTTTTTTTGCACTGTTGGCTGCAGTTGCATGTTATAGATTCTTCAATGAAACAAATTGGAAATGCTTTTGTTCTTATGTTAAATCAATTCTGAAATTCTGAAATCTTATTATTGCAGAGAGTTTTAAATGCATTTGTATAACAATAAATATTTTGCCTCAAGCTGACGGCTAAGCCAATGCCTTTTTATCCGGAATATGAAACTCATACGTGTAATAATAATTGTATCTCAATAAAAGAATTACTTCCCCACTTACAGTGGTGGCCAAAACAATAAGAGCGAATAAATAAATTGTCTTGACTTTAGAAATGTTTTTGTAATAACCTTTAACACTTTTTTTTTTTTAAGAAATTTACAAGTCATTTTTGTATTAGCTAAAAAAAATCGAGAGTCACTGAAAATCTTGACGAAACTTATTTTTCTGCAGACAAAATATTAAGAGTGAAATATAACTTTGGAATATTTCTGGGACATTATTGTCTGATTCTGCTATTTAAATGAATCTATGGAAATGTTGTTTCTCTAGGAGTTTTTAATTTCACAACGATATTTTGTCCTCAATCGCAAATCACCCTGGGAATAAATTAAATTCAAACAAAAATTCAAATTCAATGACAACTTAATTTCTCTAAAAATATTTTCCCCAACTCAGCAAATAAAACTTGGGAAACTTTTGAACAGCATCTATGTTCCCAATTTTCGAGAGATGTGCGTGTTGTGGCTCGATTATTTAATTACCGGAATAAAATACAAAAAAAAGGCTAAACAAGAGAATGTATAAAGAAAGCTTCAGTTAATCGCACTTTGTTGTACTTTAACAGCAAACCTAAAATGTTTAACATTGGGTTATTGGGATTAGATACGAGCTTTCATACGGAATACAAAAGTAGTTTGGCAGATTTTTTTTCCCAGTTGTTGAATTTATTGCAACTCTAGAGTGGTGGTGTTGTCAAAAATGCGATAGGCCAAGATATCAGAAAAATCCCCACATTACAAAAATAAAGTGCCAAAAATCCCACTTTCAGTTTTTCCTCCGCATGACACTCGCAGTAATTTTACAGTAAAAAACAGAAAATCCCTTAAAAAAGTTGGTAAAAAGTCGGAAATTACAGATCTGTAAGCCTGTCAAACTTCTCTATAATTAAAATATTAATTATCTTTCGAGTCGTTCAATACAAGTTGTATTGGATAGATTCAAACCTAAAAACCACAAAATGCATGTTGGTGTGCCCCAGGGCTCTGTTCTATCTCCAACACTCTTTCTCATTTTTATTAATGATCTTCTGTCTGCAACTTTAACTAATCGAAAACATTCTTTAGCTGACGATAGAGCTCTAAGCTTTTCATTTTCGGACTGCAACGACATAATATGATGAGCTCATTAATTTCCGACATAAACAGCATTGTACAATGGGGATTAAAAAACCGCGTGGAATTTAATGCTTCGAAAACGCAATGCTGTCTTGTATCGTTAAAGCGAGACATACCCCCTTGCCATCATCCATAGATGGCACTTGCATCGAGGAGACTGAACATCTCGATATGTGTATCACCAACCATCTTTTGTGGAACGATCACATACGCGATGTCGCCAAAACTGCCGGAATGTGTTCGGGTTTTATAAGGCGATGCAAGAAGTTTACCACCACCCCCTCCCCCCAGATCTGGCTTTCGTCTTCATGATTTATGTATATACGTCCAAAGCTTGAGTATAACTCCCATAACTGGGCTGGTGCTCCTGCAACTTACTTAAGCCTCTTGGACAGTATTAAACGTAGAGAATTTAGATTTACGTCGCTCGAACATAGTCGACATTTTTCTTATCTCAGACTCTTTTACCGTTATTTTAACGGTTTACGGTCTAGAGAAATAGTCAATTGCATTCCTCCTCTTAAACAGTTCACAATGCTAATCAATATACCCTCGAGCCTAACCTTGGTCGTACTGTCAAGTACAGATATTCGTTCTTTAGCCACTCTACGCGAATGTGGAATGCCTTGCCACACTCTGTCTTTCCCAGCCATTGCAATATTCAGGAATTCAAAACCAATGTGCACCGACACCTCCTTTCAACCCCTCTCTCCCTTTCCTAGTAAACAAATCACAAGATACCATCAATTAATTGTAGACAATAACGTTAGCCAATAATAATGCTCATTTAATTTCAAAAAAAAAACTTAAAACAAATGCTGGCATACCAACCGCTATGTGTAAGCTTTTGCTAAAACACGACTTTTATAAAGAGAATTTAACTACATATCTGGTCACAAAAAAAATTCTAGCCTACCCTAGATTAAAGCGCTCAAGATGCTTGATGTCTCTAAGCAGCTCGTATATAATCTCGATAATTGGTGTCATAATTGGACACTGGCTAATAGGAAAGCAAGGCGCTCGGCTAGGCGTATTCTTAAATGACTAATTCACGTTTCATAAGGATCTCCAATTGGTTTCATTGAGCTCAGAAGAAGGCCTTAAGATTCCTGTGGTATCACAATGGGTCAACGACTGGCCCAAGTGTGTCCTACTCAATCCCTTACAGCCACTTCAACCTACCTTCTTAGCTTACTGACTTCAACCGAGCAGGTGAGGTGTCAACTTGCAACTGGTGTAAAATAGCACCAACATATCCTATTAGTGGTCATGATGGTTAATGCTATGGACTGTCAGGTTTGATCCCCGCCTGTGCCACCTGATTGGAAAATACTCCCAGAGTAACTCTTGTTATGAAAAGTGCTTTTTCAAATTCTTTTGCGTTAGGTAAAAGAGTTTTAAGTCAAAAATTGCATTTTACGTTTTTGACTTGTTGTAACGACATTTGTTTGTGTCTTTCGTAGAATATTAACAACTTGAGTCTTGGACGACTGCTTAATATCGTATTTATTTCATTTTTAGACTTTTAAACTGAAAAAATCATAATTGTTTTCAGATTAACGTCTAAAGTTCATTGAGTCTGTGTGAAAAGTTTCTGACTTAAGTCCTTTTGGCCTTACGTCAAAAAATTAGTCGCTCGGATTCGGCATATAAACTGCAATTACTCGCACACAGGAATGGTTGCAAGTCTCTACGGACTGTTGCGCCACGTTATTTTTTTATATCCTATCAGATAATTGCAAAACATTTTTAAGGCTTCACAAGACATAGTCAAGAAGATTTTACAAGCGATACTTAGCACAGGTGGAAGTGAATCAAACAGCGAACGTTATCTATCGTCGCCTTTGAGTAGACCAGGAAATTGGTTAAAGATCTTCGCCGTTCTCGACAAAGACTTTTTTGGCTTTGTGCGCTTGACTTCTCGGAGTTATTCTTTTTAAAATCTTAATAACCTAAATCTTGGAAAGTTTGTTTATAATTTGTACTTAAATCATAAGAAGCTTCGTTATACATTCAAATTTCGAATTACATTAGTGTTAGCTTAATATCTCCTAGACGTATTTCGGAATTTGTGATCTTAACTTTATAACCGTTTTCTTTTTTTCTTTATAGGAAAAGGCAACTTTGGAGAAATATTTTTAGCATCAGATAATGTGTCGGTGCCCGTTACAAGCGAAAATGCTGAGTATGTTGTCAAAATTGAGCCACATTCGAATGGGCCCTTGTTCGTAGAAATTCATTGTCTCCTGAATACGGCAAAGAAAAATGGTAATTCAAAATATTAACAGATTTTTCTTTAAATATATTCATATATATATTTTTGTTTAAACTTTAAGACGAAAATCCACTGCCACCTGGAATGCCAGAATATATAGCATCTGGATCTCACTACTTTGGAGAAAACCGCTATCGATTCCTTGTGATTAAACGTTTCGATCGTGATTTGCATTCGTTGATTAAGAATCGACGAATAACCCAAAAGTCGGTATTAACTTTAGCCCTGCAAATCCTAGATGTACTGCAGCATTTACACGATAAGGGATATTGCCACAACGATATCAAAGCACAAAACTTGATGATATCGAAATGCACTTACCGCAAGAGTCACTTGATTTATGGAAGAATAAACATGGATGAAGAAAATGACAAAAAAGGCAAAGTAAATGTGAAAAATTACAGCGGTAGTGAATATAGTGACAACGATAGTGGTAATAGCTCCGATGATGAAGATTTTGATGAAGTTAAAAAGGAAGAAGATGAAGATGATGAGGATGATGACGATGAGGACGAGGATGAGGACAATGAGGAGGATGATGAAGATGATGATGAGGAAAGCAAAGATTCAGATATGTATAAGACACCAGTTAACAAAAAGAACCGCATTAAACCTACTATCCAATATAGTGGATCGAATCCTGTAAGTTCGAAATTTCCGGTAATTCTATGTGGCACACTTTGGTGAAACCACTCTTCTATATCTTTCTCTCTCTCTATCTCTTATCTCCCAGTGCCCAGTGAAATAGTAAATAATAACATTTTTTTGTCTTATTTGTTGCTAATCTAGGTTCGTTCATGCAGACGTGACAAAAGAAACTCAATCTATGACGAAATGGTAAAATCACATTATCTGCGGCCAGCCAAGCGAATCTGTTATTCTGAGTTCTTCAACGAAGACAATTCCAAAGATGACACTGATGTAGAAAAAACAACAGTTCGTCGACAAGTGCGAAATTCTGCCCGAAAATCAGGATTGTCGTCAAAGAATAAGAGCTACATTTTGATTTCGAGTGATGAGGAAAACGAGGATGACGACGACAAGAGTGCAGCCGACGACGATGAGCTCATAACAGAGGAACGCGTGTGTCTCATTGATTTTGGTCTAGCATCGAAATTTATGGACAATGGTGTCCATCGACCATTTGTAATGGATCAACGTCGAGCACACGATGGAACCTTGGAATTTACATCGCGCGACGCCCACATGGGCGCTCATTCGCGACGCAGCGATCTCGAATGTCTAGGTTACAATTTGGTGTATTGGTCACAAGGCTATCTGCCATGGCGGGATGCAGCTGCCCAGCATCAGAACGAAAAGGTGCACTGGGTCAAGGAGTATCTGATGAAGGATGTCAAGGAAATGCTGAAGCACGTCTATGGCAAACAAGTTCCTAAATATTTGGGCGAGTATTTGGAATATATAGGCCAATTAGCATACCACGAAAGACCAGATTACGACAAATGCCGTCGTATTTTCCTGCGAGAATATGTCTCTTTGGGCTACAAAGCCAATGACATACATTTAAGTACGGAAGAGATGCTCAAGACATCAGTTAAGGTCAAAGAGGAAATCGAAAACAATAATGTTATCGAAACGAAGAACATAAAGAGTATTATGAAGAATTTGAACGTGATCATGCCATTCCATGAAAGTACTCTATCCAATCGAGTATCACCTAAGAATCTGCGTTCGAAATCTGCCAAGAAAAAGTCCTCAAGGAAGAAGTTCTCGTGGACGGAAATTCTCTCCCAGGATCCCGATCAAATAGCCAGAGATCGTGCTGAGAAGGAGTTCGACCGCGATCCAATTATCGAGACCCCATTAATCCGCTATGAAGGCAAACCAACCTACGCCATTCTTGAGATACAAAACCGACTGAAATTCAAAGATCGCATTGCCGCATTCGCCGCCGATGGGGATCATTCTGATGTTGAAGAGCCACCCGTTACACATAATAAACCCTATTCGATGAAGAAGCGTAATACATTACCTGTCATAAGTGAATTGGCACCAACGCGAAATAGTGTAAATTGTAACGGAAGTAGTAACAATAAGGCTGTTGGTGGTGGTGCAGGAGCGCCGCCACCGCCGCCGCCGTCCTCTAGGTCCACCCGAACAAAAGCTGGTCTAAAGACGTCAAACACAACACCATTGGTAGCAAATACAACTAGTACAAAGCGTGCAACTGAATCCAACTCGAACGCAACGCACCTAACAACTAAAAACACACCCATATTAACCGATAACAAGAAACAGCGTCGTACTAGGCGTTGCCTCATAAAGACTGGAAGCACTGGCGACTTCACAACAACCGATGAATCGTCGTGCAGTAGCATTAATTCAAACAGCATCTCCATAAGTACTAATCATCAAAATGCAGTCGTTAAGATAAAGGACATAGACAAATCAGGATTGACCAAACTCAAGAGCAGCCGAAGAAGAAAGGTGGTCAATCGCAGCGATCGTTGTTCCAGCACTGACCGCAGTTCGAATAATTCTTCCAATGTAAATAGCGACGATGACACCAGCAATTTCAGTGATCATGTGACTCTATTCAGTCCCAAGAAGAAACCTCGAGCAACAAAAAAGCAACACAACAATAAAATGCTTCACTCTGCGAAAAATTCTTCGTCTTCTTCGCCAACATTATTAGAAAATAACGAAGACGTTGTTGGGGCGAAGAGACGAAAGCGTAGTATACCCAAAAAACGAAAGAGTTCTACTAAAGGTGAGTTAATAATTGCTAGGTAAATTATTTCTGTTGTTGTGGTTTGAAAAACAAAACAAAGAGAAATTGAATGTATGTATTATTTTGTTGTTTTTGTTAAGAATTTGTTTTAATTTTTAGTTTTTGACAAATATAAATTCGATTCGATTAGAGGTCCTTAGGGCAAGCAATGTATTATTGAATGAATCGCACTTAAGATTAAAAATACTACAGTCTAAATGTGAATAATTTATAAAAAAAAAAAAAAAAAAAAAACAAACAAACAAAAATTACACACACAAATATTTTGCTCGCTTGCTTGCAGACGACTGCTCCTTGGGCGAGGGCGAGTTAGACGAAAGAGATTTGCGAACATTCAAGAAACGAGCTTGCCGGGGATGAAATTGAATTCAAACATCCACATAAATATTTCTATTATAAATTGTAGTTTGCTTGTAATGAGAGAAAAGAGAAAGAAAAAAAAAAAACACTTAAAAACTTAACTGTTTCTACGTACTAGTGATAATTAAAATATTAAATAATAAATATATTTAGAAGAACATAAAAAAAACACTAAATAACACAACATATGTGTATTATGTGTACAAATTCATTCATTGGTAAATTTATTATATTTTATCCTGTTAGGTATTACATTTATTATATACATAAAATAAAATAAATACAAAAATTACTCCTTTGAAATCGGTCTATCCAAATTTTAAATTACCGAAGGAACACTTGAGGAAACCTATTAAAATTATTATTGTAGCGTTAAGATATAAAATATTATCAAAATGATACACAACATGAATTAAAAAGAAAATAATTCTAAACAGTAAAAAAAAAACAACTGGATTTGTTTTATTGAAGCTGTTGCTTTGGTTGGTATGAAAGGGATTTGAAATTAAAGGGATTTGGTCTGTGAGAGAGAACCCACAACTTAAAACTAAAATTTGGTTCAATTAAAAGGGAGGGGGTAAAGTGACTAGGATGTATTTGTTTTCAGATTTCAACATTAAAGTCAAGTCAATGAAGCTTTTGTCAGTTTTCAAAGTGAAGGGTATTCATATCTCCTTGAGTGCGCTTCCAATATAACAAATAATATTAATCTCATCGCGTCGACTTGAATTCTGTGCACTCTTTTCGATTGTATTGATTATATTTGTTATGTTCAATTCATTCGCACGTATGCATTGCAAGAGCGTTTTGAGGTATCCGGATACCAGGCGACCTCCACATTAGCTAGCCTTATCTGTGTAAGCGAATCTCTGCACAGACGGACAAATGGATAATATAAAACAAAAACATCAAACCGGTACCGGTACTCCAGCTACACCGGCTGGCAGTTCGGCGGCAACGTCGGCTTTCGTTACTCCTGTGCCAAAAACCGGAGAAGGGTATGTGCCAAGTCACTGCCCATCTTCTAGTGCCGTACAGAATGTATCATTGGCGAAAACGCTTCCTCAGGTCAGTAGTGGAAAGTTCATGAATAATGATGAGAGTAAACCTCTCCAGGAAACTCCTAGTGGTGGTCTCCGTAGGGTGAATAACGACCCTGCCTTCACTACGAATACCGCCACCCAAAATAGGATCTCATATAAACAGCGGCGTTATGCGATGAGGATTCTAAAATCCCCTGGTTCAGCATTGGGGGATGGAAGTAATACCATCCGTAGCAAGACGCAAGAGTAGGCTAAACCCATCCTAGACAAAACCAATATCAGCTCCGACTTCACGTCAAAGCGACAAAAGGTCTTCAGAGGAGTCCACTCCTGTCCCTAAAAAGTCCAAAGTGCAGAACACCAGCACTCTCAATATTGTTAGACTACCTCTCATTAAACTTTTAAGTGATGTACTTAAGGAGCCCAAAAAGATCATAGTTGCGGTCATTGATAGGAGCAATATTGATGGCACGATTACCTCTGACCATTGGAAGATGGTGAAACTGGGGCTCTCGGCTGGTTTTCTCAAAGTCATGCTAAATTCATCAACTTCTGCTTATCGAGATGACGAAAGGAAGAGTTTGACACCTGGAGAAACCCTGTCATTAAATCTCGATTAAACAGACAGAAGCTATGAAATTTTGCGAAAAAAAAACTATTAACACAAGGACACAAGGCGTTAAGACAAGCAATAACAGGAATTCTTCCAAAATGTACATCCACAGAAACATCAGCAGAAGTTGATTTTCAAGACTAAGAAAAAACAGCGCGAAGTTTCTCTAAAAAAAGTAAGTACAAAAAAGTAAGGGTCTTCGATGGTAGTGGCAAGCATAGCGCTTATAAAATTAAGTTTGCCAATCATGAAAACACGGACGAGTATTTGTTGTTGAAAGCTTTTGCCCCATTAAGGCTTATTGATATGGATTCATGTGAATCCCTTTGGTAAAATGATTGGCCAGGTTCTATTTTAAATTGAAGACCCGTTAAATTTGTATTCAGAAAAGAATGTTCTCAGCTCGTGAAGGAAGAGGAGATTGTCATGCAAAATAAAATGTCTGAACTTTGCCCGTTAGCATAAGCATGCCTTAGTTCTCCCGTGCATTTCTTATGGGAGTAGTTATTATGGGCTTTTGATCTCAGTTTGCACAATTGGAGGAAAAACAATGTGAGGTGTACTCAGCCATTCAAAAAAGAGATTCGTTGAATTCAAAAATTGAAAAATGAATGTAATATTTGCTCTATGGTAATAACCAAGATTGACCAAACTTTAATTGAAAATGTGTGTATTATCTTACGAGTGATCGCAACAAGGAAAAATGATTTGATTGTATAGCTTGTTTAATAGAATAATTTAGTATTATATTAACAGATTAAATAAATATACCCCTGATGAAATAAGAAACACGAAATGTTGGGAAAGATAATGGGATACAACTTGTTTTTATTCGCATTTTCTTCATATAGGAAAACAGCCTTATCAAAAACAGAATAGTTACATGAAATGTTTGGTCAAATTCATCAAATTATTTAATTCCATTTGATAGAACAACGGATATTGAGATTTATTTTTAATACTTCTTCAAGCCAATTTGACTTGATACAAATCAACAATTCTTTTATTTGTTTTTATCGTGCCATACATTCCGCTACCAAACTTCAAGGCCTTGTTGTTCAAAACATCTAATTTTTCTAAATATATTTATACATTAGTAAGCAATGAATGAATGTCAATTTAGTTTCAGTTTGTCTTCTCTTACCATGAAGTGAGGCACTGTACAAAATAGAATTGCAATAATTGTATGACATAGGTAAGGAATGAGTTCTTACGAAAGTTCTTATTTATGAAATCAATGGGAACAGCAATGATGTTCCGAATCGGGTTCTCCACCAATTTGCCATATCTTCAGGAGTAGATGACACCCCAAAAAGTAGTCGTCCGCGCGTTGCTCACAATCACAACCTTTTTGTAAAAGTTGTTGCTTTGTTCCCCATCATATTATGTGTATGTTACTTAGATCTCGCCTTATAACCACTCGTTTCAGAGTTGAGTGAACGTATGGTGGGCTCCATAGGATACTCCAGTGATGTTATATTGCGAACTATGTTAAAATGCTCAGAGTGATGAATTCAGATTACTTTTCGACGCGATCTGTGTTTCCGAAACGTGGTTCTCTGCATCTGTGAAAGATGCAACATACATACATACAACATAGTCATCTTGTACGCTATTAGATCTTTAGATCATTTCTGTTGACACCTCGAGTCTGAAAAGTTTTTATGGTTAGATGCAAATTGCTTTTACTGTGGTACTCGAGAAATAAGCAAATTTTTCGAATGAAAAGATTTCTACCGTTGAAGAAGGTTATAACAATAAAAAGATATAAATTATGAGACATCATAGTTGTTCTACCCGTAGTACCCGTGGCATGATGGTTAGTGCGTTGGATTGTCATGCCTGAGGTCTTGAGTTCGATCCCTGCTTATGCCATTTAAATTGTAAGTCCCCTCCATTCCTGAAAACATTAGTCGCACACAGGAATGGTTAAGAGTTGTAAGTCACTAGGCCCTAGTTCTCAATGGACTGTTGCGCTACCCAATTTAGTTTACTTATTTATTGTTGTTCAAAGGGTCAAACTCAAACCATCAGCAAACTGGCTTGATTGATAGTCTCATTCCAAAGTGTACCATCTCGCTATTTTGTGGTAATATTGCTAACACAGTCTGAGCATTAGAAAAGGGAGGAAGAAAACGTTAGTTTTGAAGTCTTGGAAATGCAATGACTTGGAAAGACATAACGTGGTAAGGCATTTCACATTCAAGTAGTACAACCAAAGTTGGGCTTGAGGATATACTGACAATTCCTTAGGGCCCGAGCATTACGGTTGAATTACTTAAGGAGAGGAATGCAACTGGCTATTTCGACCTTACTCCATAAATAACAGTAAAAACGGGTGATACAAAAAACGATGTTTAAGCTATGCCAATGAACGAAAGATGATATCACCAATTAATTAAAATTCTGTCCAATTGGCTTAGGTGAATTGCACGAGCACCAACCCAGAGATGTTAGTTAACTCAACATCTTGCAACATTGTGTATGTGATAGTTTCACAAGAGGTGGTTGGCCATACACACACCGAGAATATCGAGATTTTTTGAACGACTGTCAAAAGTAGTACCATAGAGATGAAGAAGAGAGTTTAGTAAAGAGCTTAACAAACTCTCAATGAAGATAGATGGATTCTTCTTTGAGTCAACATACTACGTCTTTAAGAACAAAGGGATTAGCTCTCGGGAGCTCTAAATTGTAATCCCTAAGATTATTTTTTTTTTGGTCAAAATTGGAAAATTTTTAAATTCATAAGATAGCGTCAACTAAAGCAATGTCAAAAATGTCAATAGAAACAGTGCGTGCCACTATAAGTCAAAATATATTTTTAAATGAACTAATATGGCCAATTAAATAAATGTAGTTATTGCCTTATGGTTTTGTATACCTGCAACAGAAGAACTTATGGAGCGACTAGGTATTTCGTAAATACACTTTTTTTTAAATATTTAAGTTTGAAATAAAATTTGTACAGAACATGTTCCGATGGATTATTCAAAAAAATTACTGATTAAATCAGAAGCAAAAAGTACAAGCGTTAAAAATAACATAACAAGCTAGCAAAGTCCTTTTTTGGCGGCAGATATCTTAAAATCATAGAACATATTTCAGACAGTTGCCAAACCAGTGACTTCAAACAGGACAACCAAACGCTCGCGAAAACATTATATTTGAATTTTTTTGAGCCAGTTAAAAGATATCGTTGGTTATTGGTTTTTATCATTGAACATTTTTAAAATCGATAAGCAAGTTATATTTCTTATGATTGATATCAAGATAAAGCCAATAACCCTACGAATATATTTAGGGACCAGTTGAAGCTATCATTGAAAGCAATCATTGCTATTTTTTTCACAGGTTAGTTATACTCGTAGCTATTATTGAAAATATCTTTCATTGGACAAACATATCCTTATTGCAATCATTTAACGTTAGAATTGTTCATTAAAAGTAAAACTAAGTTAATATAACTGGTGCCTTAATTCAAATTAGGAAATTTTCAATGACAGCTATGACTGATGTGTCAAAAAATGTCAATGATGAAAACCAATGGGCAGGTTCAGGCGACATAAGGGACTTGAAAGTAAGTCAAGTTTCTATTATCTGATTGGCCAGCTGTTAAAAAATTGCCTTCCAATTAATTCAATTTCATTGGAAAATTGACTGGAAAGTTAGCCAAGAAAAATCTCACTAACTATCAAGTCAAGTATACTTATGTCAAGATGAAAGTTGATCATGTTTTTTCATTTAACTGAAAGTTGAACTTTATTACTTTGTGATTTATTTATATTCTTCACAATTCTTTTGTACGTTTAATGTAAAAATGTTCCTTATAAAATTGGTAAAGGAATAAGTAATATTTATTTATTTGTCTTTGCCTGAGAAGTTTTATTTATGGTTTTAATAGTTTCTGCAAGATCAACTGAAAGTAGAATTTGGTGAAGTAAAGTTTTAAAATTGAAGTTTATGATATTTTACCGAGTAACTAGTTGCCTTGGTCAAAATATACGTTCAAAGAAAGTTGTTGACTGCAAATGAACTTCCTTATGTTGTCAGAACCTGCCCAATGATAGCTATAACCTAACCCTAAATGCGCTGCTTCATTTTGAAAATGAACTTTTTATCATTGTATAAATATTTTGTTTGAAATAAACTGTAAGATGTTCAAAAATGAGATACAAAAACCTAACAATGCATCAGTCAATTTGAAAATACCAATTAACAATCTGATAAGACAAACACGAACTCATATCACGTGAAGTTTATTTTCGACTGAATACGTCCATTCTAAGTGAAAGAGGATGTTTTTTGAGAACTCTACTCTTTCTCCTCACACAATGAAATGTGAGATAGCAATTAAAAAACAATTTATATTACTGACCTTCTGTTCAACTAACCATCTGTCAACTTTTTTACCCCTACGCTCTTTCGCACAGCCACAGGGGCACAGCGGCGAAAGCGATACCGACAAAGCCACAGCACAGCTGACTGGCTGCAAAATTGCAAAGAATAAAAACTTTTTTCCGTGTTTTATCCGTCTCAAGTCTTTGTATTCAAAAATTTATTGTTTTAGTAATTTTATATATTTATTAATTGTATTTTTTGTACAATGTTGAACTAATTATAAAGTCAATACCATCGGGATCGGGAAGAGTGTTCATTGAAATGTGGGATAACATCTGTCGCTTGTGCTCAAGTCGGGGAGACTATGACATTTTCACAATAATCCCATCGTACTTGCATGCCAGTCCAAATGAGTTCCTTCTCTGGCAGCAACCCATCAACAAGCTCTTGGAGGAGACCACTGGTCTATCGGTAATTGATTTTCTGGCATTAAATATTGATTCTAGAAGTCTGATGTATCTAGGTATATGCATTTCTTGTGTTTTTTAATCTAGGTCAACGAAGATGATGGCCTGCCCCAGAAGATGTGTGCCCTGTGCATATCGTATCTCAAGCATGGTGCAACATTTCGGCAACAAGCCATCAACAATGCTATGAGCTTGAAAGCTGTGGCCACCCTCAGCGGACGGTGTAAGAATTCGATTCGCAAACGCGCAGCAAACATGGGAGCGGGAGGAGACAGGGATAGAGACTCGTACAATGATAAAGCAAGCGTCCTCATCACTGCCAATGACCTCATTTTTAGCGAAGAACGAAAGACTGACACGAATACCCTCGTGAACATTTTAAACAACCAAAGTTCCAAGCTAACGAAAAATGACGATTGCATAAAGAAACTCATGCAAATGACCGACAATAAGGTAGGAGTTAAAAGAACCAACAATCGTAGCATGCATCCCGATGATTTGGGTCCTGCTGTGGATGAAAACGACGAAGTTCTTGCTATGACTTACTTGAATCTTCTCTTTGAAAAAGACACCAACTCGTCGGCACGCAAGATGAAACGTTTAGCTCACCAGAAACCTCTGCATCGGCGTCCAACTGGAGACAACAATCTAGCTGCGATTTTCGACGAAATGAACAACACAAATAGTGATCCCTTAGGAGAGGAGTTTCAGACCGCTTCCAGTGATGAAAACGAAGCATTCGAACAAAAGAAGAATTTCTTTTCGTACAAAGAAAAGAACTTCGAGGAGGATGATGTGATGGATTTGGACGAACTCAAAGAGGCGAATATTACAATAAATATTCCCGAAACTTGCAAGGAACGAAAGTGTCGAGCATGCTTTAGGCGTTTCATGTTCGAAGAGTCTTACAAAGAGCACATGGACATGTGCATAGAATACAAATTTCTCCTCTTCATCGAGGAGATCAATCGCCTGCTCGACATTCGTCGGAGTAAAGCAGTGTCTCCTCATGAATTCATTCGGCGAATGATATTTTGCCTCCGTAAGACTTGTCAATGGTTAAAGTCTTCTTGTGGGGAGATTCTTCTTCCGGATTTATTGGTAAATGGTGAGGCTAAGAAGCGCCTGGACAGTGATGGGAAGAATTCCACAGCCGAGATATCATCGGGAGCTAATTCTGATGAGCCAACAGAGAAGTTCGCTCAAGAAGGGAACAAAACTGTAATCGAAATGAACAAATCACTCTCAGAGATTCTCAAACAAGATGTCGATTCTCTCTTAGTCCCTATCCCTGGCGAAGAAGTCAAACCAAATGATCCTTATTTACAATTTTTTAAGAATAATGCATTTAGTAAGAGTACTCCAGAGAGGAGTACAACTGACAAAAATTCTCTCCTTTGCCAAAATATCACAACGACGACAACAACAACAACTGACGAGAGCGATAGTCTGAATAAACCACGACCAGCAGGCGGCAAATTTGAAAATATTCTCAATCTAATCGATGGTCCTGCTACCGCTACGACGGGTGTTAACAAAAATTACAATTATCTTTTGCATAACATTGAAAAAGATCAACATGAATGTTCTCAAATAAGTTTAGACCCAACACCTAAACTAACATCGCAAGTAGCTCGCGATGAAAAATCAGATTTTTTCGAAAAGCTTAAAAACGCATCGCTTCTTCAATTCCATCAACAGCAAACCCAACAACAACCCCTTCCCAAAAAGAAAACAATAAATCAGACTAACGACTTATTCCCCTTGATGAATATGAAATTTAGTGCAAGATGCAACACCTGTAATACAGTATTTGAATCAGTTGCTTCACTGGAGGAGCATAACGCCAATTTCCATAATAGTCATTCAACAAAAGCATACGAAGAACATAAGAAAATTATTTCCCTATTCGAAGACGAAAATGATGATGATGTTAATGAGTCGATGATGAATGGTGGGAAGAAGCATTTCTGAACGACATTAAATATTTATGTACGTAGAATTAATTCAAAAAATATATATATGTAGGCATATATACATGCTGCTTTTTATTGTAATCAACTAACTCTAATTGCTAAAGCATTAAAATACTATTATTTTAAAGCCAAACAAAGGTTCTGACTCTTTTTTTCAGTATCTTACAGATTATTTTTTGGTAGTTTTAAATTTTCAAACTTAGTTTAATTTGTGATTCTTTAAACAAAAATGTTTATATTATTATTGTTACTTGTGTTAAAAATCGCTTGCGACGCTAATTGTCGCTGTATTGTTTCAGATGGTTCACCTAGGCGTACACGCACTTTTTATTCTGTTATTTTTCGAGCATATAAGTAAAATCTCATTTGGTTCACTTTCTATCTTACTGTTTTGTAATGTAAATATCAATAATTCATAACTTACGGTGGTGCTACAGTCCTGTGTGAACTAGCTCCTCACCTCCTTTTGCTTTAATAAGGGCCTCAATTCTGCGCGGCATACTATCAATGCATGATTTTACTGTTTCCTGCATTTATGGGTGGTGATTCCACACGTGAATTACTCTTTCAATACGTAACACGTTTTCAATTGGGTTCATATCAGGACTGTTTCCGGGCCAGTCCAACAGAGTAATGTTTTCTTCCCTCAAATAAGTTTTTATGCGCCGGGCTGTGTGGCATGAAGCTTCATCTTGCACAAAAATGTAACCATACATCCATTCTTGAACGTTAAAAAATATTGCGTATAATCTAATAATTATAAAAATTCTGCAGTGAGTCTAATAATATGGCCAGGGACTTTAGGTGCCTCCAATTGCTCACTCCAAGTTTGGTGAGGTCACTCTTTACTTGTGTACGACATCTAATCTACGGGCATTCTCTACTGCGCTGCCCTGTTTTAACAGACCGTACAGCCCGTCGTTCCATCTTCTCCTCCACTTACATGCTGCTTTGCATATACGGGACCATATATCACCAAAAGAACATTTCTCTTGAAATGACCCACGGTGCTTTCATCCGCTTTTGCCATAGTCCAAGCTTCTGCACGTTATGGAAGGACACGGATGATTCGGGTCTTGTAAAGTGAAACTTTAGTTTCTCGAGAAAGGCTTATACTACTTAATTGCTTTCTTGGCCCAAAGAAACAGCAGAGTAAGGCCATAACTATGAGTACCGAAACGAGTTTAAAAACTTGCGAATTCGATAACTTTGTATTATGAGCTTCGATTTTCTTATATTAAGTTTACTTTAAAAAACTTTATCGGACTTGGTCATCGATAAATTATCATAAGCGAGCGTTAACTAATTTAACGACTAAAAACGGTAAATAATTCTAACGAATCAAAATATTTAGTGATAAGAAGATGTTAAAAGTCGAATTGATTGTTCCTGAACACCGATTATTTTCAATAAATATGATTTAAAATCATGAAAATGAAATTTTTATTTAAAATAAAAATAAACCAGCATAGGTGTTCTTATATGCGTTTCGCCCCGAAGTAATGGTTGGGCTCAACAGAAGATGACCATTACACCTTGTCTTGACGCATATTTTCTCAAATAAATCGAGACTCCATATAATCCGAGCTACATAGAGCTACTGTGAATTATATATATGTAGCTCGCATTAGATTAGATTTAGATTTTTTATTTTTCAATAATAAAATTTACAATTAAAATTTTAATGAATGAAAAGTTATGGGTGTGGCATTGCCGTCTGCCCGATTGATTCGTTTAACATTTAAGGTTTATTTTTAGTTTTTTTTTTTTTTTCATTTCCATGATTTTAAATAAAATTTCATTTAAGACTGATGATATTGATGAAAATGAATCCTAAAATCGGTTCATCAAAAAGGAACCAAAAAGATTATTGTCAGGATTTTTCAAAAGAATTTAACACTCTTAGACCTCTGTTTCATGAAGGAAAAGATTGGTATAAGGTTTGTCGTGTTTTAGTTTCCATTAAGGAAGGTTTGGTTGGCTAAAACTGAAACAAAAAATTGCCAACAATAAAAAAATTCCACAGCTACTGGTGTAGGACCATACTGCCAGATGTCTTTGTCTCCTATGGAGCAAGCTGTGGGCAGACTTCTTAGTCTGAGCCAAGCAGGTAATTCGCAAGGTAATGGCTTTGGCATAAATTCACAGGCTCCACTTTTAACTGATGTAACACCCCATTCTGAAGAACTTCAAATAGAAATAAGTATCAACCTTGAAGCATGTGAAAAAGTTGAACGTGGCCTATTAAGGGCCCTAACATTCCACGTGCATATCCTAAGTTTCTTGTCCTTAAAATGTTTGCGTGGGTTGTCAACAGATTAGATTAGATTAATTCTTTATTATACAAAAAATGGTTTGCAAATTTCATTTCTTAAGAATAAGAGCATGGCTTTTTTACCGTCTGCTGATGTGACATTTTATTACAATTTTTAATATGAAGTGAACGATAAAAAAAGAAAGTTGCTTATAATATAGTACGAGTATCTATAAGTATTCTAAAATGGGTTATTCTTATTTAATTAAAAGTTAAGGTTGTGAGAAAAAAGATACATTTGTATGTTTATTGTTATTAATTTTACACTAGATTTTGATAGCGTTAACTCAATTTTAATATTTGAAACACAAAATTTTACCAATTTTGAAATGATTTGAAACACAAAAGTATTAACAATTTTAAATTATTTTATAAACAAAAATTTCACAATTTTTCAATTTTAAATTGATTTGGAACACAAACAAAATTCAATTTTTAAATGATTTGAAACCCAAAAATAGGATGCATTAAACTGTAGTAACTGGAATTTTTAAGGTAATTCTGGAGAAAATCTGCTCGATGAGGCATAGGTTTAAAACTAAAGCACGTGCTCTAAATAAGTAGCTTATAATTTCAGCCGAGTATTCATTACGAAAATAGTTAATTTCTGAAGAAATTTGGTGATTGAGATTCTTATAAGTGCTCCTATAGTCCGGTCAATTTAGACATTTGACCCACGACAAATTCAGGGGAAGCTGAAAATTCTTAAAATTGTTTAAATTATAATTATAAACATTGTCTTAAAAGTCCCAACCGATCCCATGTAAGGAAAAAATTTTAGCGGGGTAATAAGGTCCAAAAAATGAGTTTTTCGCGATTTTCAAAATTACCCCAGACATAATTTGTAGATCAGGGAATTTCCTATAAAAAAGGTATCAATAATTTTTTCCCTAAAAGCCACCGCTTCTGAGATATAACGATGCAAAAAATTGTGATCGGTTGGGACTTTTAAGACAATGTTTATAATTATAATTTAAACAATTTTAAGAATTTTCAGCTTCCCCTGAATTTGTCGTGGGTTTACTGATTTTTTGGTCTAATTTGACCGGACTACTAGACAATGTTGAATTCGCTCTGGATAGATGTTGGTTATAAATCTTTTCGTCTATTTTCGCAGTAACCTCCGCAAACATACCCTGCCATTCATCAACATTTGATTCCAATAATTATAGATGAGCTGCATGAGAATGAGCTTGTTTATTTCAGTCCTTGAATGGAGAAGCGATTTTGCAAAAGTCTTGTCATGATAGACTTGTGAAGACTTGTTCCATTTCTTCTCATGACCCTTATCAAATAATCGTAGTTGGCTTTTAGATTTCTTTTGTACAGAGGCATTATATCAGATTCCACATAGATAGCATAGTTAGGCGTTGAGTTAAGTAGTCTGAATACAAGTGTTGACCGTAGCATGAAAAGCACGGTATTTTGACGAGAGATCGATATCTTGGTTTGCAAAGAACATAGTCCATCGTACTCAAGGCTAGTTTTGCTTCATTACTTTTTTGAAAAATTGATATTGTGTGTAATCCAAACACCCAGCTAATTAAATTCTTGAAGAACGTCGATGTTTACATTTTTGAGAGACCATTTTTTAACGGGTTGTCTTCTCATTTGACGTGCTTCAAAAATCATCACCTTCGCAAAATGTATTCAGCCTATTTATTTGTCATTGTAGAGTGTAAGAGTTTTCAGCGAGTAGTACTAAGTCATCAGCATATAACAGAACTTTAATTTATATATCAGCAAACGATATCTCTCCTGGGAGTATATCACAAATGACGTGAACAAACAAAACAAAAAGTAATGGGCTTAAAATACAGCCCTGTGGAACACCTGCAGTTGTTTCAAACCATTCTGAGAAGTCCGTTCCATTCCATACAGATGCACTAGATGAAACAAGAAATTAAGAGTACATAGTCTAAAATTTACGTGAGATTCCTATCGTTAAAAAGCTTGTAGAGCAAAGCCAGTCTGTTAACTTTGTCAAATGCTGCCTTGAAATCTACGAAGCAAGCGTATATTTTTTTCTTTCTATCAATGGATTTTCTAGCAATGCTTGTCAAAGCAAATATTTGATCCACGGTTGAGAAGCCCGACCGAAAACCAGCTTGGACCATACTTAAAAAGTTTTCTTCTTCGATCCATTTGGTAAGCCTTTCGTCGAATCGAAGGAAGAATCTTCCGCAAAGTGCTTAAAATCGAAATTCCTCTGTAATTTTCCGGTAGGGTGGCATTACCGCTCTTGTAAATTGCAAAAATAACTGCTTTGGTTAGGTTGTGTGGCACATAAGAATCGCTGCATAGTCTGTTGAGGTATATGATAGCAGGTAATTAAACTGTGCTATTTTTGTAGAATTCTACTGGAATTCCATCTATGCCAGGAGTTTTTATGTCTTACATCTTATAAAGTGAAGAATCGAGTTCAGACAAAGATATTGGACAATCCAGGTCATTAACTACAACCTCAAGTAGCACAAAATTGCAAAATACACCAATATATTTGGGGTATATTTTACACTTTCGTGATATACATTTTGAATATAAAAAATACACCACTTTTTGGTGCAATATTTGAACATTTAATTTCGATTCAGTGTAAATTATACCGCGTCACCGTTTAAAATTTGCACCAGCTGTGTAAAAAGTATACCGAATTTTGGTATTTAAATTGTGCTAGTGGTATACAAATTGTTCTGGTAACTAGAATAAATAATACTCAAGAGGTGTATATTATGTTCTAAAAATAAGCTCAATTCTTACACCTCAATGGTATACAATTTACACCACTTTTGGTTGAAATCTTTCCCAAGAGCGTGAAAAATACACGATGATTTGATATATTAAATATACCATTAGTGTAAAAAATTCAAAACTCAGAATTTATTTTGAAACAAAATATACACCATGATTTATTTCCTGATGGAAAATGTATATAAAAGAATTCCGATCTTTCTATGATTCTAATACATAATATGTGCGCAATAAAATCAGTAATTAATATGAATTTGAGTGTCTCATTTCAAAACGAAGTACATTCTGTCGACTGATTTTCGGACGTACCCCATCTAAAAATCGAGCGCCTTAATAATTTTACTTAATTAAAGCTTTCTAAATGGATTTGTGAAAATTAATTTTTCAAAATTCATAGTTTTTTGGTTATTCTCATTTTTTTTTAAAAACGTGCTGTTGAAAAAGTGTCGGAAATACCAAAAAAGGGGAATTATTCACTCGAAATATATAATAAAACAATTAATCATAGTCTTCATTTTGAAGATGGCGGCCAGTGCAATCTCATGTTTACCTAAATATTTTTTGAAAAATATGGCTGCCGTGTAAAAAATACACTGATTCCTGAATCTAGAGAATAAAATGCACTAATTTAGAAAAACAAGAAAAAAATACACTACTTGAGACAATTATATGCCATCTTCTATTTTCGGTACATTTATTTTGCTGAAAACTGTGTAAAATATTCACTCATGTGTATCAATTTGAAAAAATGGTATAAAAAAGCACCAAGTCAAAGGAGAAATGAAAAAAATGCACCATTGTGCAAAATATATACAGGAATATTTTTCGCTATGTTTAATATATTCTAAATGGTGTAGGAAATGTCTAAAAGTTTATTCAAAAAAAAAAACAAAAACAAAATTGGTTCATAAGAAGTAAAAATATTTATTAATATTTAGTCACATATGAAGTAGAAAAATATTTATTTATATTAAGGTACATAATATGTAACTGCATTAGTAATTTTTAAGTTTTAATTTTAAGCTTTAGGTCGCAATATTCGACACGGCTCCCACTCACTAGCATCGCTCAAATTTGCCGGAAAATCTAATTGGCATTGCTTTTTCTGATTTTTTTTTAAGATCTCGGCCAATTAATATAGTTTTTCTTGTACCAATTGAATGGTACGGCCTCGACAAACTGTGATTTATCCTTTTCCTCGCAAATATGTTGGTTTCGTTAACCATGTTTTTATTAAAAAAATATTTGCTTAAGTTGATGTTGGCAAGACAATTGACTGAATATATGAGACGATATATTTAAATTCTATGTTTGGTGTATGGAATGGTGCAAATTCTACCAAAATAGTGTATTTATTAGACCCATTCTGTGTTGTGTACATATTTCACCAAAAAAGAGTATAAATTACACCTCTTCCCTGTGTGGTGTATTCATTCAAGTATATTCTACCAAAATAGTGTATTAATTACACCCATAGTTATGTGTGGTGTTTTTGTCTATACCAAACTAATGAGTGTGTTTAAGGTACACCAAACTCTCTGTAAAAAAATAAACAATGCACGAGATGATCTTTCTTTACAACATATATTATATTTCAAATAACTTTTTTTTTTAGTGAAAAAATATACCTAAATGTCAACTAAATGTATAAAACATTATAATGTGTGAATTAAAGGGAAAAAGACGCCTTTTTTAGCGTTAAAAGATTGTTTATTTTCTCTACATTCCATATGATATGGATGTAAACAAATAAGTTTGCATTTGATACGCGCAGCAGGATATTCTTTCAGGATAACACTTCAAATAATTATTAAATTTTGAGCTACTCATTTTTGTTAATTATCAATAATTGTAGTGTGAACACGTTAACAATTCAATGGAGACTGAATATATTCAGTCTAAGTTAAATAATATTTTCATATTTATTTTTCACACCATTTGGTTCAGTGTATTTAAATTCCACGGGGTTTAAATCTTCCACCAAAATATAATTGCCCATTTCAGATAGTGTATTTTATCTACTAAATATAGTGTAAAAAATATACAACTTTGGTTTGTTTCAGAATCGAATAACTTTATGCACCATTAATGGTGTATTATAAAAACATCTAAGAATCAGTTTATTTTGTACACCGAATTTACAAAAAAATGATAAAATTTTGCACAGAAAAGTCAATGGTGTATTTTCATTACCGGCACATTTTGAAAAATACACCAAAATATTAAATGTTTTTTAATTTTCTCAGTTTTGCACCAAAATTATTGAACTTACACCAAAATATGCACCAGTGTGCTACTTGAGACGTTGATCACGAACGTTATTTCAGAATGTTTTTGAATTCCGATAGCTTTTTAGCTAGATGTTTCAAGTACTCTTTTCTTTTAGATGCACAGAGGGTTTTGTATTCCTTGTTTACCCGAAGGTAGATGCCTTGTTGAAAAACAAGGCATCTGTAGATTTATACACAATTTCGGTCAATTTCGGATGTTGGTGGAGAAGGCAAGGAACTGCAGTTGTAATTTAAACGAGATTTGTAAAGATGATCATTACTTTCTTTCCATTTGAGCTTGAGAATTTTACTTGGAATTCTTTGGTTAGCTTCCACCGGAAACATAAATTCAACTTGTATGAGTAAATGAGCAGACAAATTTGCTACACTCACTTTGAAGTCTGCACATATGTAATTTAAGCCAGTCTTACGAGACTGCACATATGCCAATAACTGACTGTCCATAGCTACGAATAAATGTGAATTCTAACACGGAATCACTTTTGGTTGCTCCATTAAGCACGAATAGTCCAAGAATTTCAAAAAAACTCAATAAGGAGCCTCCCATTGCGGTTCAAATTTTTATCTTTTGTGTTTCTTATTTCGAATAATGTATTTTGAGTAAAAAGGTTCTGAATAGATATATTCTGATAATTTCCAATCTAAGCATTAAGGTCTCCAATTATCATAATGTTTTCCAAATTTAAATTATTCACAAACAGCCCTATTACGGTTGTCAATTATCAATACGCTAGTTGACATTTTTCAATGAAATTGATGAATGTCACCAATCAAAATTTTTGATAAACTGTAAACGCTCTTCAGAAATTAGATTTATTGTGAATGATTCAAATTGACAGCCTTGGTATTATGGTTGTCAGAATATTTGTTGATTATCAAATTTTCAGTCAATAACAAATTCCTTGTTGATAAAATATTTTACGGATCGCGTAAGCCAAAAGCATGTCTCCTATTGAACTATTTTTCGGTGAAAATGAAATTGAAGAAAAAAATACTTTGGAGCAAGCAAAGATTCGAAGAAAACTACGCGATGCTTCAGATCCGATGGATTTGGCTGAGCATATGTATGTATGTAGATAAAAGAACTTTTTTAGTTACATTACTTGGCTCGCTTTTAGTTTCATTCAAAACTTTAGACTTTCGAAAGAAGCCTTCCTTAATGTATTTTAAGATATCAACAAGTTAAAACCAACGAAAATACAACAATCCATCCCAAACATAAATAGGCACTGTTCACAATAGATTTTTGATCAACTCGCGTTCATAATACCAATGTATCAATTAATTGACAAGATGCTTCAATTGTCAATTAATTGATCTTTGACAACCGTAATAAGGCTAAAAGTCTATTAAACCTTCAAAATCATTCTGCCCGTTATTACAGTTTACATACACGGGAACTATTGAATATTTTGATTTAGCAATTATTGAAAATTGAAAAACAGGTCTGTTTTCTATGTTTATAAGTTGTACAAATTCATTTAAAGTTTTTAATTGTTGTCAACAGCAAATCCATCCTTATCCGAGGCAATTGATGATAAAACTTGATTTTTTATTGACGTGGTCAGGAAGTCACCTTGACGGACTCATAAAATAAGCAAGCGTTCGGAAATGGGTGCATTCACTAATGTAACCACTACGTAGAGAATACATTCTGATTAGCTACTTCCAACTACAAAATGAGTTAAAATTTCCCCTCCGACGCACGTAGTGCAAACATTTCGGCTATAAAGTTAGTGGATAATGATTTTGACGTTTCACAATCAGCTTGTCGGGAAAGACACAGGAATTCAAAATGAAATAAATTGTTCAGTATTTAAATACAAATATAAATCACTCAAATTGTGTCTTAAATTTGATTGTATTGAATTTATGTTAATTAATTAATGTTTTTTATTTTACATATTTGAATTTGTCAGTAATATAACAGTTCCGGACTCACAAAGCTTTTAAACTTTGACTACGTAGCCACTAGATTTATGAATGCGACCAATCTGTTTCTTCTTTTCCATTATAGGATATTTTACATCTTAGCAGGTGTATTTCAATACCACTTATACGTATTTTTGAATTGTTTGAAGAAAATTTCCAGCTCATACATTTGGACTATTTTGTGAGTTTCTGAGTGATTTTAAAGGGCATGTGACCTTTTTTATAATACGATCGCATTTTTGTCACATCGCCACACCATTCATCAATCATCCGTTGAAAGAACACTAACCTACATATGTAAATTATTTATAAATTTAAAAATGAACAGTAGCACTCGTAATAATTCTTTTTAGAAGATAAAATTGAAGCATACACAATACAAAAAAAAAAAAATATAATAATAGGAAATCCTCGAATATATAATTTTATATTTCTATTCTAGAAACTACCCCTAAACACAATTAACCTATGGGACAATAATAATCATCAATATTTGAAGGTAACAGGAACAACCATGGGCATATAACTTCCATGTAGGTAAACCTATTCTTACAATAGACCTACCCTTATTTCCTATACTCAAAGGGTATGACAAGTTAGCAACAACCATCAGAGAGGTTCTTTATTCATCAGAAGTAAATATTCGTTACAATCCCTTGGTGTTTAATGTTATCCTTTTTCTAAGAGAATCGAAAATACAAACTCCCGTTGCGTGTTTGTTACCAATGCATTAGATGCCGTATCCCGGGTACAGCCCTGCAGCTAATCTCATTATATCTACCCTTAAGAAAAGGCAATATCCTAAAGGTGACCTTTGAAAATGAAAATGCTGTACTTAGGAACAATTTTGAAGTTGTTTCTTTTTCTATAAAATATAAAAGTTACTTAGGAAAAGCTATGTCTGGTTTTACATTGAACTAAATCCATATAGGTTGCTCTAAATGAACATAAATAACGGACCGTTTAAGTACCCGATATTTAACGGGTGTTTTTTAAAGTTGGCCCCACTACTTTAACTGGTGGCCATTTTGTAAGCTGTTAAGCTCTTATTTTTAGTTTTGTTTGGGATTTTAAGAATTTAAGCCACATCATCACCTAGGACGGCTTAGATTTATTGAGGGCCCCACACAAAGTTGTCGTTGATCCCAATTTTCATGAGCGAATTTTGTTTAGCATTGAAGCTTACTTTTGATTGAATGAATACGCTAACGATATTTGGAGGGATATTATTCCTCAAGTGCATGGGGTAAAACACCTTAACATTCACATAAACTTATTGTTTAGTGTACTTTTTAGATTGGTGAAATAATTGGTCCGTACTTAATTAAAAACGATGCTGGTGGCTGTCAATGGCAACCGGTAGAGCCAAAACTGATTCATCGAATGAAACGTTTGGTTAGAAAATAGTTCGATGTTATTCGGACTTGTCAATTAGATTCCAAGATCGTGCGATTTATCTTTGCTTGACCATTTTCTAGGGGAGTCCATGTTTTTTCCTAGTACGCTAATTCTTAATTTGTCAATACTGCGTTGAAAGTTGGTCGATGAAAAAGCCAAATATACTGTCTGTAGTTCTATACCTAAAAAAAAACAGTCGTTAACTATAAATTAAACTTATGAGTATGTAATCCAATAAATATTTTTGGAAGGTTTTTTGACAATTTCTCCCAAGGTCAGTTCTGAAAATAAAAATAGATATGGATCATGCAACAAAAGGAGCTTCGCTTGCGGCCAATAGCTTTCTTTTTTTTAATCAAGGTCTGTCAAAACAGAAATATTCACTGTTTATGCATTCCATGGTGCAAAATAAATTGATTTATTTTTGATCTAAGATCTGAGTTTTTCGGTAGATTTATACCTCTGTGCAATTTAATATTAGTGTACCTACTAATTATAAAATAAAAATGTTTAGCTGTAAATTTGAAAGCACTACCGCACTTGTTAACACGCACACGAAGACGCACTAATAAATACAATAATTGAAATAGTAGTGGGAACAAATAATAGTGTTATTTCTTTTACAATTTTGAAAAGCAAAGATCGCATGGTTTACATGACTTGTATATTTTATTTTCAAACGTAAACCAAATTGAACTTTCAAGTAAGTGGTGGTAAAAATGTATGTTTAATTTATACAATAACTTCCTAGTCGAAGTTCACAAAAATACGTGAGATTAAAAAAGTCCTACTCATTCCATTTTATATATATACGAACAAAACTGATATTTAAGTAACTCGAGAACAAATTGACGGACGGACTTCAAAAGTATTTCGTTTCCTAAATTGCTTTATCTAAAAATATTTTACAGATTAATTTGTGATCGCTACCTACTTTACGATAAAAGGTGTTTCAATCTTTCAGCCCTATTATAATTGTCAACTAGTAGATACTTGATACATTGAAATATTTTTTATGCATTGGTTTTATGGCTATCAACTATCAACTTGTTTGATAAACTGTGAATTGTATGATTATTGTGAATGATTTTTCGATACACTTGGTATCACGGATATCAAAAAATAGATTCGTATCAATTTTCATATCGACCACAAATTCTTTGTTGATACGTCTCAAATTCTTTTTAATTTAGAAAAATAATAATAAAAGGTATAATAATAATATGTATATTTTTGCATGCAAAAATCATTCAAAACAAATCAAGGAGCGTGGGAAACGACTTTAAAATTGGTACGGCACAACCAACAGTGTCAGTCGTTCTTAGTGAATTGCTTGGTGTATTGGGGAATTATATTTGTCCAAAATTGATTAAATTTCCATACTCCCAAAAAGAAGAACGTAGGGCTTAAATTTATTTATTTTTTAAAGAATTATTTTCTTTAGTGGCCAACAAAACAACAAATACTTCACACGTGAAACGTTAAAAAAAAAAAACAAATAAAACTCATTTACAATAAACTTCTTATAATCATTCACAATCGGTCTAAAATTATCAGTTTATACCAACTTATAAAATAATTGATAGAAATTATCGAATATCAAATTGATACTCATAATGAAGCTGTTTATTTGTGTACAATTATATCAGCTACAATATGATAGAATTGCATTGTACCTATACAACTTTTTTCAGGACGACCTATAGTGTTTTTGGTAATTTGCAAAAAGGTGAACTCGACGTCCTTTGGCCTTCCCTAAAATCCAAAATGAAACGAATTTCTAGATAGTCAGCCCTATTATGGCTATCAACTATCAATTATTTGATAACTGATAACTTCTATCAATTTATAGATAATTTGGTATTATGAGTATCAAATGATAATTTTCACCCATTGTGAATACTAATCAATATACGATTGTGAATAGGTTTGGTTTGGTGTTTGACGTTTGTCATTTGTTTTGAGTTCTTGTGTTTGGGTCTATAAATATGGCCTTCAAACAAAGATTCTAGTGAAGGCATTTCGTTCTCCAATATTCAATAAAAACTACAAAAAAACTTTTATAAATCGTATTTAAATTACAATTCTTTACCATTTACGAATATTTGATACATTTGTCAACGAAGATTTTGTAGCTGATAGAATATTTGATAGGTATCATTATGTTTGATAGCCGTAATACCGAGCTTATCAATAAAGCTATTCACAATAGATCTTTTAATTCACTATTTATCAAAAATATTGATAATTATAATATCATAATACTGATTCAGTAATTTTGGTAATAGTTATCAACTATTATGAAATACCGTGTTGACATTTGGTAACCATAGCTCTCCACCAAAATGCAGCTTTGTTGACGAATTTTTTAATTTTTTTCATAGTAAGGCCAGTTTTTTTTTTTGTTTTGTTCTTTTATTTTTATTTCCTAATAATATATTTAACAGAATTAGTTTCATAGATTAACATGCATGGCTTCTAAGCTGTCGGTCGAATTATTAGGTCTACGCATGACTTTAAAAATATAGTCTGCGTTAGCTTTAAGGTTTTTTAAGTAAACTGGAGGCAGGCCAGATTCAATGTAAATCAGCCTTATCACAGGCCCGTCGTAATAGATAAGTAGTACGAACCCCGAATAATTGTATCATTGGTCCCGTCGTACTAAAAAAATTTGCTACGAAATTCGGAGTTCGTGAAAATTGGTATCACTAGCCCCGAATGAATAGGAAGTTTGGCAGTTTTTTCTACGAACAATTATTTTGATCGGAGTTTTTAAAACGAACAAAAAATTAAGCTTGCGAAAATAAATTAAATAAAAATAAAATATATGAAAAGAATCATGTAAGTTTTACTATTGTTTTAATGTGAAAGTGATTACCTATGTTTTTTTTATTTTTTTTTTGAAGGGCAAATAAAGTTATCACAAATAAAATTCAATTCGAAAGGCTTTATGAAAAGTCTTCAAGAAAAACTTGAAATTGCCCAAGGATTTTCAAAAATCCCTAAGGAGGAAGTGAATTCGTTTTGGGAGGCAGTAAAAATAGAGTTAAATAGTTAAAGACACACCTTCTAAGGAAAAGAGTAAATTGAATAAATTATTCCAAACTTTTTTATAATTTAATTTAATTCTTAAGTGTGGTTAGATTGAAAGGCATAAATCAAGAGGAAAATGGTTGAGAACAAAAAAGAATGCAAATCTACAGATGACGGAGCAAATAGAATGCATTTTTTTAGCAGTCTCGAAGAAAGTGTCATAAGAATGAATGAATTTTGTGCAGCGGAATAAAAGATCCACAATCTTTTGGATTCGAAAATTCCTCCGAGCTTTAGAATGAAATGAACCTTGTGAAGATAACTTACTTGCCGATGTTTCGATGTCATCAGACGTAGTTGATGTGAGAAATGTTTCAAGGTGTCTTCCAACCACTTCGCGTCAATCATATGATTCATCCAGTCTTCGTGTATTTTCTTCATTTATTGCAACGACAATACTATCAATTTTTAAAGACAAAAACAAATAAAAACAAGAACAAATCGAAAGATGAAAAACGAACTTTTTTTAATTTTCTTATTTTGACGCATATCAGCTGATTTTAAAACCGAAATTAGTATTTCTGTGTGCCAATGCTTTCTTGAATTCGTTCGGGGCTTATGATGTAAATGTATTCGTATTCGTAGCGTAACACAATTTTCGGGGACTCGCTACGAGGGACTCTGTGATAGGGGTGAATAGCTTAGTTTGGTGTATTAGAAGGGAGTCTCAAAATACGTTTGAAAAACTACCGTTGGACTAATTCGATTACTTCTAATCCCTTGTATCCATAAACTTCATTAGCATATAAGAGAGAACTTTTGATAGTTGTCTCAAATACTTGAAATTTAGTCGACGCATCTATAGAGTTACTTTTGAAGAAGTTTGACCACATATACAAATGATAACTGCTTTTGCTAACTTCGCTTTGTCTTTAAAATTACCTTCAAGATTTAAGTTATGTATGTGTTTTAGTAGATCCTAGGTATTTGTAATCAGTCACTACTTCTATGTTTGAGCCATCAAGGTGCCAGTTGCGATTAGTCCTGTTACTGATGTTTTGAGATCTACTAGTAAAAACCATTATCTTTGACTTTGAAGTATTTATTTTAAGGTCCCAAGTATCGCAATATTGTTTTAATTTGTTATTCTGGAGCTGCAAAGTGTCTGGGTTATCGGTTAGAATGACAAGGTCATGTGTATATAAAAGCACCTTGATAAGTTCAAATCCAAAAATAACATCACCTGGAATTTGATCTTCAATATCATTGATGAAGAAGGAAAAAACTAAGGGACTTAAAATGCAACCCAGTGGAATTCCCGTTTGAGATTTAAATCGATTTGACAATCTCATACCAATTTTTTGCTACTGAACTTGTATTTGATATTAGTATATATTCTTATAAACTTTGTAGACAAGCCTATACTGTTAATTTTAAAAGTAGTAATCTACTGTTTATAGTGTCAAAGGCGGCTTTAAAATCTACAAAAAATAAATAGAGAATTAGAGATTCTCTTTCTTATCAATAAAACGTCTAGCAACACTCATTAGAGTAAAAATTTGATCTATTGTAGAGAGATTTGCTCGGAACCCGCTTGGAAACAACTTATTTTATTATTCCTTTTAACCCAGGAAACAAGCCTTAGGTACAGTAAGACCATTTTTGTTGTATCTAATTTTAATGGACTATAAGGATCTGATGCAAATGTGACAGGTTTCTTTTGCTTTCTTAATCAAACCTAGGATTTCAACAAAGTCGTATTTGGCATCAATGCATTAAAAAATATTTAAATTTATTTTTTCGGGTGCTTACAAATTTACTTAACGTACTTTTGTTATTACGGATAGAATCAAAAGGATATTTCTAATTGAATTTTCCAACAAAAACCTCAGATTTTTTAAAAAACAACTTTTGCCTTTTTTCACACTCCATTATTTGTATCTAAAAACAAAGTTCTGTAGGTACCTAAATAGATCTACCTTTTTGCTGGTTATAAGGAAAACTAAACAAAAGCCGGTCCACTTCACTCTGCGATGATGTCTTATGAGTCTATAACTATAAATAAAACCCACAAAAATCTACTGCAAGAAAATCCTTCTCCTTTATGCATTGTAAGGAATTTTCATTTTCCCGCCAAAAATAATGCATTCCAAAAAAGGTAAACATTGAATATATTGTAGTTCGGTTCGGTTCGGTAACCTTTCCTAGATTTCTAACGTTTCACAATTTTGAATAGAATTATTTCAGCGAGTTTGACACATATTTTAAATGGTTCTTCCTACCTAGGGTGATGAAGCGACTTATGGATGACGACAAGACGACGACGCACGTATAAAGTACATTATTATCCAACCAACAATATAATGTCCTTTAGGTATAGCATCTATTTATTTTCATATAGGGTGAAAATGTGTTATGGGTTAGGTATGAAATTCAAGATTATGGCTTCTTAAGGAAAAAGAGGATACGATTTCTGAATTATTTGTGTTGCTTTGATTTTTTCTATTTTTCAGAAGAACTCACAAATAGTTTTTGGAATAATCAGCAGGATATAATTTTTGGCGGTATAATTTAAAGCTGCTGTTAATTTCACAGTTCTCTGTTGTAGGTTACATACCTCCAGGTTTTTGTAATAATCTAGATAAGGAAGTCGTTTCTGAATCATGTATTCTGTTCTATATATAGTTTGCATTCTAGCTTTCGAAACTGAAATGATTTGGTTTAAGAATTGTAAGAATTTGTTTTATTTAACATAAATATACATTCCACTTTGAAATTTTAACTAATTTTGCATAAATTAATGTGAAAAACAATCATAATACAACCATATACTAGGCATAGTACCTGCATACAAATTTAATGGCTGAAAGACAAACACGCTTTACCTTCGGCTTCTTTTGCGTTACGTTGGGCCTGGTTCGAGGATGTTTTAAATGACAATTCCAATATGACATTTCTCAAATGGCACTTCTGTCATTAGCAGCTCAAAATAAAACAAGAAATGCATTTTGAAATCGAACAAATTAAATTTATCGCTGAAGTAACTTACACAGCCTACACCAATGGGAATCCCTCCAAAAGCAAATGTCTCTTACTTTTTTACAGCTGTGGAGCTGACAGACAAAGCAAATGTTCATCAAATATAAACTAGAGCTTCCGTTTGGAGTCTCATTTCGCAACATTACGTTCTTTTCCTTACGATTGTCAAATGAAACGTGAGTTCGAAGCTTCATTGTGATAGAATGCATTGAATTCCTATGGCTGAATTCGTAAACGTCAGGCGAAGCCGAGGCTGAAGCGTGTTTGTGTTTCAGCCATAATAGGCTCTTCACACCTAACCCAAAACCGGGTTTTCGGCAAAAAGTTTTCGAAAACCCGAAAATAGTTTACACCAAACATTTACACGTTTTCATTTGACATTTAAATTTGTTTAACACCGGCTGTCAAATTTTGTATTGATGAAAAAATTTGTGAGTAAAAAGTTTTGTTCTTATCAAATGATTTAAGAAACTAAAATGAATTTTAACCAATTCTCTATCATAAAAAAACGTCGTTATTTTTTTAAAAATCCTGGAACTAAGAAAGAAAAGAATATCTTTAATTGATGCAATTGAAAATCGTAATCGACAAAGAAACATGTGGACAAAGGTTAGCTTGCTATAAAAATTCAATTAATAGGAAGCTATGTATATATCTAAATATTTTATGCAGCTACGTACCAGCACTTTTTGGAAACGTAAAAAGGGCTGGAGCTATAAAATTTTTAGTTCAAAAGTTCATAATTACTAAAATGAATACATTCATAAGAACTGACTCAATGAGTTTCAAACACATCTTTTTAATCCTAAAAGTTTCGTTATTCAATTTTTAGAATCTATCATCTTGCCTAGGACAAGATCTTCTTCTACTGCTTTAACTGGAATTCTGCCTACTGTTTTCCATGTTGTCTCTGGTTTTTCAACCTATACCTGAACAAACGTTTGAGTTTGGCAGATTAAGATTTTACGTATATAAATAGCGATTTGCAAAAAACCGGCTCTATGAAATGACTCCCTAATAAATAACCGCACAACAAAAGTATAAAATAGTCCCGCACCTATACCTAAAATAGCTCAAAACAACCATTCAAAAAACGCTTAAAAATGGTGATGCCTTTTTTAGGCAACGCTTTTTATACACAACACTGGTCATCAATGGTGTGTACCTGGCAATTAAATTGCACTTTTTCAATAAGTTTTGAGGGCCTGAATTTAAATCTGAATTTTTGGCGGCTTCGGATTTTGAGGCTCTCTTAATTTTTAAAGTACCTTTTTTCAAGATTTGTTTTCAATAAAATTCAATTCAATATTTAATTCAAATTTGAATATTCAGGTCAAATATTTATATTATTTTGTATAATATTCGAAAAATCTTCAAAAGTTAATAGATTTCACATGTTTTAGAAAAATGTGAATAAGACGCCTAACGATTTAAAAAGTTTTAAACAAAATATTTTTGTATCAAATCTGTTGCCTTAAAAAATCTTTTATATCAAGGTTTGAAATACATATATTAGAAAATTAAACATTTTGTTGAAATCTGGTATTTTTAAAACCTGGGCAAAGGCTTAAAACTTTAAACTTTGGTTTCGAAATCAGCACTAATAACTTCGCATCCCTTCTGCCGATTTGTCTTGCTTAAAAGGTTTGTAGATTTTCGTGTTATTGTTAACAAAGTTGTCAGTTTAATTATTCTAAAAAATCTGAAAAATTCCCAGCAATATTTTGCATCATATGCAATAGTTTTATTTCAAAATCTTTTTTTTTTTCTAGCAAGATTTCTAGTCGAAAACCAATTTTTACCAATTTTGGTAGAATTTCTTAAAAGTTTTTATTTCTTACATAATCAAATGCAAATTGGATGAATGAAATTAATTTGAAGTCAAAATCTTCTATTGTTCACGAGATATCGAGAACCGAAGATGAATTCTTACCAAATTTTTTGTAGATTTTATTTTTGTATGAAAAAACAGGTTGTTAGAAAATTTATTGAATTTCAAAAACAATATTTTCTGTGATATAAAATTAGTTTTAAGCAAATATTTGTTTTTAGGTTTCTAGGTTTTTATTTTTCTCAAAATTAAAAAAAAAATTGTAAACAATATTTCTTATACTATAAAATTAGTTTTGAGCCAAAATCTCAAATTGTTGAAAAGATTTTTGAGTCGAAAATTACTTAATACTCAATTTTTACCAACTTTTAGTAATGCTTTGTTTACATTCTTTTTTTTTTAATTCAATTGAATGTTGACAACAATATTTTTTAAAAGATAAAATTAATTCAAAGCCAATATTTCAAATGTTTAAAAACATATTTCAGTCGAAAATCAATTTTCGTTTAGGTTTTTTGTAAAAAAAAATCTCAAAATTTTACCGAATGCTGAAAACAATATTTCCTTTAAAATACAATTACTTTGAAGCCATAATCTCAAATTTTTGAAAAGATATTTGAGTCGAAAATCAGTTTTTACCAACTTTGAGTACCTAATATTTTTTTTGGTTTTTATTTTTTATAAAAAAAAACTGTCGATTGGATTTTTCTCAAAATTTTGACAGATGTTAAAAACGTTTTTCTTCGTTGTATAAAATTATTTTGGAGATAAAATAAATTTTTGTTTGTAAAATTTTCGATGTGACAAATAAATTTTTTTTGTTGTATTAAAAAAAAAAATGTTGCTTGGTATCACATCACAATATAAAATACAAAATTTAATTCAATTCTCTAGCGTTGTTGGTTTTGTGAGATATTTTGGGTTAACCAAAATGTTCACCTTTTTTTTAAATTGCTGTGGTAAAAACCACCCACTCAATCTTTGAGAGACTTTCTGCATCTTTCTGCATTATTATCTGTATAACAATATTTATTTGAAGTCGATAACTCTACTGGTTCTTGACCGAAAAAACTTAGCTAACGTACGAACGTACATACATACGTACACACGCACGCACAGACATCTCTCTAAAAATCTTTTATTTCGACTTTATGGACCTTGAACAATCGAGAAATGTCAAAATTTTCAATTTGACAAATTGGACCGATAACAATAACTTCCTATAAAAAAACTATGAAAGTATCAAATTCAAGGTTTTCTCGGAACTTTATAAAGAGTCAAAGAAAGACTCATTACAAATGAGAATTTAATAAGGAAGATACTAAAAAGGTTTAAATTGTATCTGGAAGAAAAACATTTGTACTTTGCAAAAGCATCATTCAATATATTATTAAGAGATATTTTGGGTTTTAACTTAGCCATAAAAACTCCGTTTTAGAATGCTTTTAGAAGTTTTAAAGACCCATATTTTAAAAACCTGATGTGATAAAAAAAATTCAAAGGCAAGACTCGAATTGAAGACATCTTAATCCTAAAAAAATATTGTTTTGTTTGTCTCAACACAAGAAAAACGTAATTTTGTCGACCACTTTAATCGGTTAATAATACCGTCATGACCAGTAGCCTTTTTTAACACCTTTAAAAATCATTTCACTCAACACAACAGGTTGGTAAACAACAGAATCTCTAAACTTGTTAGCTATATTGTTTATGTATATGATTTACAGTAAGAAGATGACTCAAATGAGCAGACGCTAAATGATTTTGGTTAAATATGTCCGCCAAAACATTTAATCCTTTTTCTTGAGTAATCCAAATATTTATTTGAACTCTTCGTTGGAATGGAAGAGCTTTTTTATAAAATTTTTTTTAAAATCCATAAGGGTTTGCAATTGCGTTTTCAATTTTCGACTTCTTTAAAACTTACATTTTTCCCATAGTTAGTTATCGTAATCGGTCCGATTTGTCAATTTAAACATTTTGACATTTCTCGACGTTTCGAGGTCCTTAGAGTCGAAATAAAAGATTTTTAGAAAGATGTCTGTGTGTGCGTGTGTACGTACGTCCGTACGTTCGCTACGATTTTTCGTCGACCATAGCTCCAAAACCAGACTTCAAATAAATGTTGTTATACAGATAATAATGCAGAAAGGTGCAAAAGGGCTCTCACTAAAATTGCGTGGACGCTTTTTTTTTATTTAAAAAAAAGTGAACATTTTGGTTAACCCTAAATATCTCACGAACCAATAACGCTATTTTTTTTTTGTCAACATTCAGTAACATTTTGAGAAAAATCGATTTAACAGTTTTTTTTTACAAAAAAATTAAAACCTAAAAAAATTAACAAAAGTTGGTAAAATTTGATTTTTGACGCAAATATCTTTTCAAAAATTTAAGATTAACGCTTCAAATTAATTTTAGATAGATAGATAGATATTTCATTTCGTTCTTAAAATATTATTTGGTTTGCTACCACTCAGTTCACATAGAGATTTGATATTAAAAATACATATTTCTACTGAATACGTTATTTTTAATACATTATAATTACAAATTCAAAAATAAAACATTTATATTTTGAATGAAAATATGAAAAAAACCTTCATTTAAGTACAACAAACATTTCATTAAGAAATAAAAGGTGTCCCAAAATTAACGCAAGATTTGAATTTGCCGCCATTTGTGCAGTGAAGTGTTGGCAACCCTGAAAAAAAAGCAATTTGACAGCTAACAGTATAGGGTTATTAAAAATGGAGCGTTACGGGATAGAAAAACGTGTTCTTCATTATTAAAGAATATTTCAAAAATAGTGAAAGCTTGGCGGCTGCAGTTCGAAAATTTCATACAAAAAAATTTAACTTCGTCAACTGTGAAGAATTGAAAAATTCATGGAGACTGGATCCGTTGGAGACGCCAAACACACTGGTGGTCCAAAAACAAGCTGTTCAAATGTGAATGTCGAAGCAGTGCATGAGAGTGTTGCTCACAATCCAGGAACCTCAATTCGACGTCGTGGACAAGAATTGCAAATTTCAAGAACCTCTCTACAGCGTATACTCACGAAAGATCTGTGTCTTCATGCTTACAAAATTCAATTAATACAACAATTGAAGTCTAATGACCATGGACAGAGGAGAGAGTTCGTTGAATGGATTATTGAACATCAACAAGTGGACCCTGATTTTTCGAGCAAAGTCATTTTAAGCGATAAAGCACATTTTCATCTTGATGGCTTTGTCAATCGCCAAAATTGCCGCATTTGGGGTTCGGAGAACCCACATGTGATTGTCGAAAAACAAATGCATCCACAACGCGTGACTGTATGGTGTGGATTTTGGGCTGGAGGCATAATTGGGGCATATTTTTTTGAAAATGATGCTGGTCAAGCAGTGACTGTTACTGGTGCTCGATATCGCGACATGATGACACACTTCTTTCTGCCAAAATTGGATGATATTGATTTGTCCAATATGTGGTTTCAACAAGACGGTGCCACATGTCATACAGCCCGTGAAACAATTCAATTACTGCATGAGACATTTCCAGGTCATGTACTCTCTCGTTTCGGTGATCAAAATTGGCCTCCTAGATCGTGTGATTTAACATCATTAGACTTCTTTTTATGGGTTTATTTGAAATCACAAGTCTATGTCAACAAGCCCACAACCATACAAGGAGGAGATTCAACGCTGCATCAACGAAATTCAGCCACATTTATGCAGAATGGTCATGGAAAATTTCAACAAAAGAGTGCGCATGTGCATGCAAAGCCGTGGAGGCCATTTGTCCGATGTGTTATTTCATACATAACCCTATCCTATGTACTTTACTAGTCAATAAAAATATAACTATCAAAAGACTAAAAACGGCGTTTCTATTTAATTCAAATCATGCGTTAATTTTGGGATACCCTTTACATTGAATTTTTAAACACGTAGGGTACGTAAAAAAATAAAAAAGTTATATTTAAATTGAATAAATATTAATTAACAGATAATTAAATAAAAAATAATAATAATAATAAACAAGCAAAGTATTTAGCAACAAAATCTAAAAAAAGCAGATACTTACTTATTAGTAAAAAAATAAATAATAAATACCAAACAATAAATAACAAAAAATAAATAATAAATACGCGTAACAAATAACAATTAATAAATAAATAACCATAAACAGTAAGTAATAACTATAAGTAACCAAAAATAAATAAGTTCAATAAATATAAGTAATAAACAACAAAAATAAATAAATACATATTTAAATGTTTAATTGCACTACCAAAGGGTTGTCAGAAATATCACAGTTCATTAAGAAATTATTAGTTAATTTTCGAATTCTTGTGTAAATCAATTCAACATTTGTTTGATTTTAATATTTTATTAACTTCCCATAGGAAGTTATTGTAATGGGTCCGATTGTCTGTACGTCCGTACGTTCGCGTCGTCCATAGCTCAAGAACCAGAAGAGATATCGACTTCAAATGAATTTTGTTATACAGATAATAAGGCAGAAAGATGAAGAAAGGGCTCTCAAGAAAATTGCGTGTTTAAAAATAGGTGAAAATTTTGGTTAACCCTAAATATCTTACGAACCAAAAACGCTAGAGACTTGAATTTAATTTTATATAATAAACTGTAACGTGATCTCAAAGAAATATATTTTTTGAAAAAAATCTATCTAACGGTTTTTTTTTCTAAATCAAAAAAACTGAAAAAAAAAATTTGTCACCTCCTAAATTTAACGACTACCATATGATTTCATCTCCAAAACAATTTTGAACAACGGAGAATAATGTTTTTGAAATCTGATAAAATTTTGAAAAAAATCGAATTGACAGTTTTTTTTATAAAAAATAAAAATCTAAAAAAAACCTTACTCAAAGTTCGTAAAAATTGAATATGGATTCAAATATCTTTTCAAAAACTTGAAATTTAGGCTTCAAACTTATTTTATCTTATAAGAAATATTGTTTTCAGCATTCAGTAAAATTTTGTAGAAAATCGAACTGACAGTTTTTTTTACAAAAAATAAAAACCTAAAAAAAAAATTAATAAAAGTTGGTAAAAATTGATTTTCGACTCAAATATATTTTCAAAACTTTGAGATATGGGCTTTAATTTACTTTTATCTTTCAAAAAATATTGTTGTCAACATTCAGTAAAATTTTGAACAAAATCGAATTGACAGTTTTTATATAAAAAATTAAAAACCGAACAAAAATTAACAAAAGTTGGTAAAAATTGAATATGGATTCAAATATCTTTTTAAAAACTTGAAAGTTAGACTTCAAACTTATTTTATCTTATAAGAAATATTGTTTTAAGCATTCTGAAAGATGTTGAGAAAAATCGAATTGACAGTTTTTTTTTACAAAAAATAAAAAACTTAAAAAAAATTTATAAAAGTTCGTAAAAATTGATTTTCGACTCAAATATCTTTTCAAAAATTGTAGATATTGGCTTTTAACTACTTTTATCTTTAAAAAAATATTGTTGTCAACATACAATTAAAGTTTAAAAAAAATCGAATTGACAGTTTTTTTACAAAAAATAAAAACCTAAAAAAAAAATTAACAAAAGTTGGTAAAAAATGATTTTCGACTCAAATATCTTTTAAAAACTTTGAGATAACAGCTTGTAATTAAATTTTTCTTATAAGGAATATTGTTTTCAACATTAGGACACATTTTGAGAAAAATTTAATAGATAGTTTTCTTACAAAAAATAAAAACCTAAAAAAAATGTACAAAAGTTGGTAAAAATTGATTTTCAACTCAAATATCTCTTCAAATATTTTAAATATTGGCTTCAAACTAATTTTTTCTTATAAGAAATATTGTTTTCATCATTTGGTAAAATTTTAAAAAAATTCCAATTGACAGTTTTTTTACAAAAAATAAAACTCTAAAAAAAACAATATACTAAAACTTGGTAAAAATTTACTTTCGACTCAAATAGCTTTTCAAAAATTAAAAATATTGGCTTCAAACTTATTTTTATATATAAAAAATAGTACGCAAATTTGGTAAAATTGATACTAGTACATATAGACAAAATTTTAAGCAAGACAAATCGACAGACGGGATGGGAAGTTATCAGTGTGGGTGGCATCCCAGCCTCTTTTTTAATATTTTGTTTTAACACACTTGGAGTTTTTCAATATGGGTGATTGCCCAACTACCCCACACCTGAAATCCATACAACAACATTGCTTGAAACACAACCTTTTGTATAATGATCTGGTCTTATTTTCAGCACTTAAATGTGATTTTCTATTTATAAGCAGGTATAACATTTAAATTTTAATATAAACTTTTTTAATTATTTTACTAATATGTTCTTTAAAGATAAGCCGCTTGTCAAGGTTTATCCCTAGATATTGCACATTGGGCTCCCATTTTAAAGTAGCATCGTTGACTTCCAGCTCATTACTGGGAAGAAATAATCGCTTTCTTTTTCTCGTGAAAAAGATTAATTTTATCTTTCCAGCATTTAGTTTGATTTTCCATTTGTGATAATATCTCATTAAAATATGAAATGCATTTTAAAGACAAATGAATTTTATTTTATAAAAAATATTGTTTTCAACATTTAGTAGTATAGTTTAATTTCATATAAAACTAAAATCTACAAAAACTAGTACGCAAAATTTAATTTCATTCATCCAATGTGTATTTGTTTATAGGTATGAGAAATAAAAACTTTGAAGAAATGCTACAAAAATTGGTAAAAATTGTTTAACGAGTAAAAATCTCGTTAAAAAAAATTGATGTTGAAATCAAACTTTTTCATTATATGAAAAATATTGTTGCTTATTTTAAATTTTTTTAGAAAAACTTAACTGATAGCTATAATTTTTTTTAACAAAACACGAAAAACTACAAACCTTTTAAAGAACACAAATCGACAGTCGGAATGGTGTGGGTCGCATCCCAGCCTCTTCGTTTGTTTACGTTTTAATTAAAAAAAATCTATTTTCGTACCTTTTCCTTACTTACATATTTTCAATGTTTTCTTTTTGCCACCATATAATTTTCAAACCTCGATTCAAAGTGTAACGTCAGTCGTATATCATCGCACCAAACCTCCATGTAAACATACCTCAGAAATCAGACTACTGGTTACATCAAGAAAATTTTGTTCCCAACAACTGCGCCGGACATAGGTTCCATTAAATTTCGATTTCACCTCACTGGGGTGTTTATTTCTCATAAATAAAAAAATGTATTTCCCAAAAAATATCCCAATTAATTAATCTGCATTAGAAAAATATCGTATTTCTAAATAAAATAATACAAATTAGTAAATTAAACAAACATCATCAGTATAAATTATTTTATCAAACAAATACAAAATGCGATTCGATGCGTTGAAATATTCACCCAACATCGAAAGCATAGCCATATTGAAATCTGGTGCATGTGTACCCGCGCCCTCTCCAACAACATCGATGGCATCATAGCCATCACATTATTACCTATCTACACAACTGCTGCGCGATGCCGCCTCCGGCCGTCCGCGTCGCTTTTCGTCGTTGACTTTGTATGAAGAATATGGCTGGCATACATCCGCTTTGGCCTGGCATTTTGCTTTGGAAGAACTTCACGTACACACATGCGATGGAGTGCGTTGCATTGCCTAAGCAATGCGCGTCGATAGACCTCATTCTTCCTATCATATGAATATTTGGTTGGTAGGTTAGGTCTTAGGTAGTCGACTTTCGATATAAAACGAAAGGAGAAGAAAGGAAGGGAATTATTTTGTATAATGTTCGACACTGGCCTGCCTGGCCTGGTGTGGTGTCTGCTTGCCAGCCCTCTCCTTTCCTTTGTTGTATATATGGAGTAATATGGTGAACCTTCTTGATAGGAGATAGCATAGCCGTATCGCGGGTAGGCATCATCCTGCCCTGTGTGTGTCATCCATCGCATTCGCATCGTGTGAAAAAATACTTCTTTTCGTTCAGAACAGAAAAATGGAAGCATCAAGCCTAAATGAGTTTATTTCTATCTGCCTCTGGCATGCCGCTTTGGAATTGGAATAAGATTCAGCTTTATATCTCAGCTGAATTTGCTTCGGATCGGATTGGGTCGCTGCGCTGTAGTTGTACGAGTATTATAATAATTTTGATAAGCCAATTTTATTGATATGACTATGGCGATGACGATGACGAACAAAAGCGATGCGATGCAAAACTCGACACTTGGTCTTGGTATATCAGACATTTTCTTCAGGGAAGGTTGAAGAACTCTTAGGGTTGTTTTTCGTTGATAGAAATATGTAATCTTATTTTTCAGCTTAAAAGTGAAATGCAGTTAGATGCCACACTTAAATGCAAAGAATTGATAAACAATTTACATTCGTTTTGAAATCTAAAAAAGTGTCTGCATTAGATACTTAGAACACAGAGTTTAAAAAAATACAATAGATAGTTGTATTAAAAACGAAATGTAGATAGGTACAACTTTTTTTTATTTTTGTTAGGGCGAGTTATACAAATTTTGAAAATGAAGTGTTTACATTGGAGCAAATAACCTTACAGTCAAATAAGCGTGTTTTTGAAAAAAATTACTAAGAACAAGTAAAATTTCCATTGTTTCTTTTAATAAAAAAATGATTTTGTAAACTGTTAAAAAAAACAATAGAACTTATATTTCAATATCTCAATTTAACTTAAATATTTATAGAGCACTTTTAGAATAAAAGGCTAGGCGTTCTTTAAGATTTGTATAAAATAGGTGAAATCTAACAACTTATGAACATTTTTCGATTAATATATGAATTAATATGAATTTTTTAACTAAAGTTGCTCCAAAGACAGATAGACAGCCAGACAGACGGACGGCATGGGGGACCAATTTTTTTCGACTTCTCTACCATCGTAACGTCATGTTTGATTAAAATCTAGAGTTCGATTTTTGTACGAGTACAATATTTGCCATCTAGTTATTTTGCAAGTAAAAACTGTAAAATGGGTTACCTGGGTCTTTTCTTTTTCATACAGGATGCGGCAGAGCCGACTGACAAGTTTAATGAGGTCATTAGACTGTGATAAGATAAGAGTTGGCCTTAATAAGTGGTATATTTTGAATTGTACGGTAATGCGGTTTTTATTCGTAATCATGGTCTGGACAGGTGTGCAGCGTGGTTTTGTCGTGCGTGCATATTACGAACATAATCATTCTGTGATCGCTACACAAAGGGCTTTTCGTATACACTTTGGCATTCCACATGCTGAATCTGTTCCTTCTAAAAACACTATCAAATTGTGGATACGGAATTTGGAAGAAACTGGAAGAACCCTAAGTAGACTTGTACACGGAGCACCCAGAACGGTAAGAACCCCCGAAAATGTGCAGTTGGTTAGAGAGTCAATTGAGCAGTCACCAAGACGCTCAGCCCGGAAACACGCGGTAGCTTTGGAAATCTCAGACCGTTCTTTGAGGAGAATTCTTCATGATTTATCATTCCATATCTATAAATTAATGATTGTCCAAGAGTTAAATGCTACTGACTACAAAAACCGCAAAAATCTATGTCAGCAAATTCTTCTGCAAATTCCTCCGATATCAACTTTTACCAAAATGGTTTTGGTTATACGAACAACTACCTCCTTTCCCTTCTTAAATTAAATCAATAGAACAAAACATTCAATAACAAACTTAAATAATAACGTTCCTTAAATATTTTTTTTAGAAAGAGTCTCACAGGTATTTTTAATAAAAACCATTCTTATCTCACAGGAAACTTAATTTTAATTCAATGTTTTTTTTATTTTTGTGTTAAATTTAAAAAGAAAACATATTTTTTGACATTAACTACAGTCTGGAATATTATAAATTATTAATACTTTTATCAATTGGTTAATTAATAATGTTAAACTTTGATATTTATCAACTATCAATCCAAAGTTGAAACTCGCAATTATTACTAATAAGTACGTTCGTTTTTATAAACTTTGTAGTCTGTTTTTAGTCATCATGAAAACAAGAAAATTAAAAAATATTTACATTTACAGCTTTCTAGAAACTTACAATTTTAAAAAATAAAAATGTTCGTTTCCTTAAAAAATTTGTTTATTTTTTATGTCAAAAACAAACACTGAAACTGAACTGCGGAGCACATTATTTTAACTTTAGCATGTTGAGCAACAAAAATTTAATTTTCTATCTTTTCTAAATAATATAGTTTCCTAAATTCAGTTAACTTTTTGGCAGAATTCTTTTTCCACCCTTCAACTTAGATTTAAGAAGCTCTTAGCTTTGTGTTTAATAAGTTTTTTTTGTTGCTAAAAGAATTAATGTAAACTTGTTTTTGTTTTCCTAAATATTGTAGTACCCGTAGCGTGATGGTTAGTGCGTTGGACTGTCATTCAAGATGTCTTGGGTTCCATCTCTGCCAGTGACACCTAACTTTTTTCACGGGTACTGCCACTTGCGAGGAATTGACAAATTCTCCAAGAGTAATTCTTGTCATGAAAAGTGCTGTCTCAAATAAGCCATTCGGATTTGGCATATAAACTGTAGGTCCCTTCCATCTCTGACAAAATTACTCGCACACAGGAATGGTTAAAGAGTTGAAAGTAACTAGTAAGTTTGCCAATTCAACGTGTATTTTTTAGGACTATAGGACTCAAACCAGTAGTGGATTAAAACAAATTTTAAAGGCGCATCACATCAATTTTGTTTGGACCAAAAGTTTGATTCATAACTATGGATGGACTTGTATTTATCTATTATAATGGATGTAAATATAAATGAATTTTGTTTTTATTTAATATTTAATTTTCAAACTTAACCCAGTTTTTTTAAGTAAGCATTTTAAAAAATGTGGATATTTTCAACAAACATAAACTTAATATACCGCAGCTCTTACCAAACCTGACCATTTTCAATTTAATGTTGATAAGCGCTATTGTTTAAAAACTCAATGATGAAATAAAATGCAAGTTTGGGTCTCGAAAACTTGCTCCCGTGTGCAAACAGACTTTTAAAAATTAGTACTTATAATTTAAAATTTAAAAATACACCTGGAATATAAGTTGTCTTCAAAAATTTAAATGCCACTTTTTTACTCAAAAAGAACTTAATTTTTCAGACCAACACAATTTGTATAGGTACTACTGTTATTTTTGATTTAAAAAAGAAATGAAAAAACACTCGACTCATGGTTTAAGCTGTAGGGGCGAGCACAGAGAGACAGACAGACCATGGATAGAATAGAAAAAATATCTTTCTTAAAATAAAAAAAAAAGAGGCTGGGATGCGACCCACACTGGTAACTTCCCGTCTGTCGATTTGTCTTGCTTAAAAGTTTGTAGGTTATAATTATTCTTAAACATTTTAAAATTAACAACAATATTTTTCATATAAAGAAATAGTTTAGTTTGAAAATCTGGTTTTGTTAAATAGATTTTTACTCAAAAACAATTTTTTAACAAATTTTAGTAGCATTTCTTAAATTTTTACAAATTGGATAAATGCAAATAACTTGAGAGACATCAAGAACCGAGCATCAATTTTTACCAAATTTGCGTACTATTTTTGGTAGATTTTATCTTTTTATGAAAAAAAATGGACTGTTGGATTTCAAAAAAAAACTACTGAATATTGAAAACAATATTTTCTGTGAAATAAAAACAAGTTTGTAGACAATATTTTTAATTTTTGGAAAGCTATTTGAGTCGAAAGTCAATATTTAGCAAGTTTTAGTATTGAGTTTTTATTTTGTTTGTAAAAAACAGTCAATTAGATTTTTTCTCAAAATTTTACTGAATGTTGACAACAATACTTTTCAAAAAATAAAAGTGGTTTAAAGCAAATATCTCAAAGTTTTGAAAAGATATTTGAGTCGAAAATCAATTTTTACCAATTTTTATTAATTTGTTTGTTTAGGTTTTTATTTTTTGTAAAAAAACTGTCAATTCGATTCTTCTCAAAATTTGTCAGAATGTTAAAAACAATATTTTTTATAAGTTAAAATTAGTTGGATGCCATAATCTCAAAGTTTTGAAAAGATATTTGAGTCGAAAATCAATTTTTACCAACTCCTATTAATTTGTTTGTTTAGGTTTTTATGTTTTGCAAAAAAAACCGTTAATTCGATTTTTCTCAAAATTTTACTGAATGTTGAAAACAATTTTGTTTAAAAGATAAAAGTAGTGTAAAGCCAATATCTCAAAGTTTTGAAAAGATGTTTGAGTCGAAAATCAATTTTTACCAACTTTTTGTAATTTTGTTTAGCTTTTTTTGTAAAACACAGTCAATTTGAATTTTTCTCAAAATTTTACCAGACGTTAAAAACGTTATGTATTATGTTGCAAAAAATTGTTTTGGAAATAAACTCAGTTTGTATTAGTAAAATTTTCGAGGTGACAATTTTTTCAGTTTTTTTGATTTATAAAAAAAACTTGTAATTCGATTTTTTTCAAAAAATATACTTCTTTGGTATCACGTTACAATTTATTATATACAATTTAATTAAAGTCTCTAGCGTCTTTGCTTCGTAAGATATTTAAGATTAACCAATTTGTTCACCTTTTTTTTAAACTGCTATGGTAAAAAAAAACACCCACAATATCCTTGAGAGCCCTTTCTGCTCTTTTATCTGTAGAACAAAATTGGTTTAAAGTCGATATCTCTTCTAGTTCTTCAGCTGTGGACGACCAACGTACAAACGTACACACTCACGCACAGACATATTTCTAAAAATCTTTTATTTCGACTTTATGGACCTTGAAACGTCGAGAAATGAGAAAATTTTCAATTTGACAAATCGAACCAATTACAATAACTTCCTCTCGGAAGTAAAAAAATGCTCGACACATGGTTTAAGCTTTAGGGTCGAGCACAAAGATACAGACAGACGGGTGGAACCATGGGACCCACCTTGTTCGACTTCTCTACAATCGAAATGTCATGTTTGATTAAAATCTTGAGTTAGAAGTTGTCACGAATGAAAAACTTATGTTCAAAAAGATAAAATAGAAAAAATATCGTTCTTAAAATAAAATCTCATATTAAACTGAGTTACTGTGACGTATACTTACTATTTTTAAAAAGAAAATTTAAAAATATTTTCAGTTATTTGTTTGTGTCACTTTGTTTTAAAATATAATTCGTATCCATGTTTTTCAAGTCAATAGCATCAAATGTAAAGGCCCAACTATAATAGGCATAAGTAAACATAAGCTTATGTCAAAAACACAACGAAAATTCACTTAAGTTTGCGAAATTACTGCATAGCCATAATGCAATTTTGCTCACGTATCTAAATGTCAGATTTTACTTATGCGGCGAGCGACTGGGATCGCTCTTGCTTAAGTGTGCTTAAGTTAACGAAACTGAGAAAAATTGAACGAAACGGAGCTAGACTCCATTATGTTCACTCGTATTGAGATTCTTTGTATTCGCACGTTTACTTATGCGCGCATATGCTAGCTTATGCCTATTATAGTTGGGCCTTAAGTGTTTTGCATTCGGAATAAGGCTAGTTTTTCGTCCTTCTTAATCCGCTACTGTGAGTGAATCTTCTTTTGTAGCAATGGAGTACAAACCAGCTAAGAATGTATTTGTAATTTAATTCCATTCTAAGGCCTTTGAAACAAAGAATGGGGCCCTCTTTTTAAGGGGCCCGATGTGAAGTTGGTAACTTTAGTTTTTTTTTCAACCCTGTTATAATTAACTCATAGTTAAAAATTAGTTTTTCAAATATTAAAAAAATTTCAAAAAAGTAAAAAAATAGGTATGTATCTTCTACGTATTAATTGTAAAGTTTTATTTTGTTCTAAAAACAAAAATATTTAACTTCCATCATATTTTTTAACCCAAAACAGCGATATTGTATTCTAGCAAAAGCAAAGCATTTTTATTCCTTCATTTTTCAGTTGTTGTTGTTTCAATATTTGAGTTGATAGGTACGCTACGCTGGCTGGCTGGCTGCGTACATTTTATATTCGAGTTGAGCTGAATATCTGCCATATTCTATTCGCACGCAGTGAAATGCTATGCTATGCTTTGCTTCAGTTCTGCGTTTTCATATAAAATCGGGTATGATTGTTTGTGTGTGATGTGCTGTGCTGTGCTGCCATCACAATTTTTCCCCCTGTACTCCGACACTTACCCCTAAATGCCCTTAACATCATATTTCTCCTCGTCCTCACCATTCACCATTCACCAACAAACAACCACTTCATGGTTCTTAAAAGTATAGAGAGATACTACCAACTCGTATATAAACCAGAGGGGGTGAAAGGGAAAGAGAGAACTCACATTTTGTACTGCTGCTGCTGCCTGCCTGGCTTTGCTTTTGCCTTTGCCTTCGCCTACCCTCAACCCTGCTGCCTTCTGTTATATAGGAGCAAACCATAGAGATTTCGAGATACACATATTGAATTTTATACTGTGGTGTAGTTGGCTGTTTGTTGTTTGTTCCCTGTTCTCTGTTTCACCCTGCTTGCCTGTTTGCCAGCTTGGTACGTTTTTGTTCGCGTCTCGTATCGTAGTCGCTCATATAGTTTGCCTTTGCTGGCTTTGGCTTTCCCATACAAGATACAATAAACTCTACTACTTGTCGTCCGTCCGTCGTCATCATCATCGTCACTGGCTGTAGATACTTTTGTGCTGTGTGTATACCTAGTGATAGTGAGCGTAAGCGTTAGAGTTGAGCCTGAGCGAAGAAAGAACCCCACGACTACGAAATATTTTATATTCAACGAAAGAAGAACACTCTACGTCGCTGGTCGAGCATACGGATACGACATACGGCAAAACGACATAAGGCTATCCGAATCCGACGGATTCATTTTCATACCAGAAACAGCAACAGTACTCAATACAGTCTAACTACAGGCAAAGCAAAAGCAAGATACAAAATTTTCAAGTAAAATTTTTACTCAACCAAAGGCAGAAGCAGAAGCATTAAGAAAAAGGTAAGGTATACCTACTATAGAGCTGATACTGTACCTTCCTATTCCTATCCTATCTACATTTTAAAACTGAATATACTGAGAGTGCTTGTTCAAAAAACACTGTGTGGTGCTGGTGGGGTAAATACGGTTGAACGGTAGAACGGTAGAAGTAGAAGTTGAAATACATTTTTTTTCTCATACTCTTATATTCGTTTTGGTCGTTGTGTCGTATCTCCTTGGTATATTGCTGCTATCGTTAGAGCATACAATATATATATAGATATACCTACCTACAGTATATTCGTTCGTTTCGTTTCGTTCAACGTATCTGATAGATACTTTTGTACTGCTTTCAATTCAGCTTTGCTTGGTTTTGGTTCGTCGTTCGTTGTTCGTCGTATTCGTTTGGTATTCGTTTCGTAGGTATATTATATCGTTGCTTTGGCTTTGGCGTTTGGCTTTGGCTTTCCTTTGCTTCTACATCAGATCTGCTGAGTATTATAGTGAAGAGTTTTATTCCACATACATTATTTGGTTCTCGGTCAAAATAAATTTTTAGTGGCCATATTCAAATATAAATTACTAATTTAAATTACACAGGTGAGTGAAATTTGTTGTTCTACAATTTATCGACAAACCCTGGGGGTATTTTATTTTCCAAAATCCACAAAAATTAATTGCCATTTATTATATAAAATTTATAAAAATCATCGACCCATTTTGGCGTGGGTTTTGTATGAAAATTTCTTTTCCAACAATTCCATGGCGATTTCATATAATTTGTACTGAAAATGGACGTCGCTATTCGGATTTTCTTTATTTAAAGTGTTTTTTAATACGAAATAACTTAATTTTTCCACGACGATTCGCATGGATTAGATGAATATTTTAAAATATGGTTATTTAATAATTGATTTGATAAAAAATTACGTCTTGAAAACGTTTTCGTCATCATAAAAAAAAATTCTCGAAAAATTTCGAGGAAAAAACTCGAACACTTTGCTGCTGGTGTATGTGTCTGTATATTGGGTTGGTTTGGTTTGCTCTGGTGGTGCTTCATTTTATAGGCGTTGTGGCGGTGGCGGCGGCAACGGCGACTGTGACGGTAGAAGCAGTGGCGGGCGGGTTTGCTTCTCTTTGTTCGTGGAGCAAATAGGGGAGTCACTACGTACAGAAGGGACAGGGGGGTCGCTTCGGGTTCAGATACGGATTGGATTGGTGAAGGCGACAGTGACGGTGACGACAACGACAACGACGACAGCGATAGCTACTTCGACGGCGACTCTGACTCTGACGAACAAACGGATGGGCTATGGGCATAATCGGGGAGGAAAAAGGCGCATTAACTACCTAACTTCATGCCCGAATCCGTTGCAAAGGGGGGTTTGTTCGAACTACATACATAAAATCCAGGGCAGGGGAAAGAAATTTACTATCCAATTTTTTTTTTTTTACAGTTACAGTGTATATTGATATAGAAGTACCTACCTACCTACTTAAAACTCTTTAACTCCAAGCACTAAAGATAGGTAATACATAGGTATTATAAGTTTTAGGTTAAAAATGATATTTTTCTTGTTGTTTGATCATCATCAACGCTGCTGCCCCCGTGTCGGCGCCCGACGCCAATACTTGCTCGTATAATGTGTTGAAATAATCAGAATCACAAAATATAAAAAGAGCGCATTTTTTCTCGTTCGTATTGAGTGTGAAATGTGAATTATGTTTTGTTCGTTATTTAATTCGTTTCGTCGTTTTTCGTTGACAATGACAAGGAGTAGCCATTTGCAAAATGTTAGAGAGAATATACCTACTAGTACACAGAATTCAAATATTTGAAGTGGAAAATAAAAAGCGGCCATTATTTCCTGTTTTTGTTTTTTTTTGGTTATAATAATTTTAGTTCTTCTTGTGTATAGGTTATACATTTTTAAAAATCTACCTAGGTACTGTAAAAAACATTAGAGATAGGACATTTTATACTTAATTTATTATATTTTTATTTAAGTTTAAATAAATTTCATATAGGTATAAATATGGCTGCCGAGTTTGGTTGCGTGTTTTCTTCTTTCTTTGCTTGCAAACATGCGGAGGTATCACTATTAGTAGTTTTTAGTCTCCATTATGCTTCTCTTGTGTCTTTGTGAACATTTTTATTTCTTGTTCTTTGAGGAACAACAAAAATATGTTTGAAACATATGTACAGGGTGTCTGGTGGCAGATTTTTGTTTTCAAATACCTACGATTATTTCAAAAAGTAATCATTGGAGTCAGTGATCGTGGGGATTTCTAAGTCACGATGTCCCACTGGTTAATGTCCATCGAGGCATTTTTTCAAAAGTAACGATTCCTTCGTAATTGCGCGTCGACAGTTTTGTTCACACTTTGGTATAGGTACGACGAATAAGAAATAAGCAGAGTTTGAATTTAAATCGTTCGTCGATGCAGAGGTTCCGCGCAACTGCTTCGGCTTTCAACACTCCACGGCCAGGGCCCAGTCGGTCTTCAATGACATGACTCCTGAAAACATTAAAATGGTTAAAAAGAGTTTAAAAATTGCTATCTGTAGTTACTTAACCTAAAGAATAAATAACTGAAAGGACGCCATTTTGTTTGCTTTTAAAATTTATTAAGGTGCTGAATATTAGGTACAGGACGAGCTGAATATAAGATATACCTACAGTAGTGTTTGAAATTACAGGGTCCGCTAGCGAGTTATAATATAAAATATGTACCTATATGTTTTCAAATAAAATGTAGTTCTTATCCCACTCAATGCATGGCATAAATTTTCACAATTTATCCAAACCTGGAAATATTCAAAATTAAAATTTTAATTGAAAAGTCATGGGTTATTTTTTCCCGTCTAAAATCTTGACAGAAGTACCATACTTCAGTGAATCGAAATGACATTTAAATATTGACAGTTTGTAGGATATACAGTAGTGTTTGAAATTACATGGTCCGTTAGAGAGTTATAAAAGATATGTTTACAAATAAAATGTATTTCTTATCCCAGTCAATGCATAGCATAGATTTTCACATTATAATATTCATTCCTGGAAATATTAGGGATTAAATTAATTACAAAATTAAATTTAAAAGTCATGGGTTATTTTGACACTCACGAACTTTTCCCGTTCTATAATCTTGACAGGAGTACCATAATTTCAGTGAAAAGAAATTTAAATATTGACAGTACTGCGTAGGTTACTTAAACAGTGTGTTTTTTTGTTTGACAAATGTTTCTACAGAAATGATTTTCGAAACAGCCATGTCAACGATCAAGCCTGAAACCACACAGTCAATATTTAAATAAATCACTTGTGCACGAAATTATGTTATCAGTTTTATGTATGCTGGCTATGTCAATTGACTCCTTTGGCTATTTTTAGTAGGAAATGATTCTTAAGCGATTTTGAACTGTGAAGTTTAACATTTTTCATTTTATTGCATTTTTAAAAAAGTAACATAACTTTTGAACACAATATTAGTTATGGCTTAAACAATTTTAATTTATCTTAATTTCAATATTGTCGATTCGTTGAATCCTTAAAAAGGAGAACCAGCTTAAGCTTATATTCGTCATTTGTTTTTGCACTTTTAAAGTTAATTTGCAAGTGAGCAGGATCTGATCCATATGGCTTAAAATCATAGCTATTTAATTTTTCCATAAAAAATATGTTCTCCAATTCAATTGTTTTAAAATTTATAATTAGTTTCATAAGCTACGTGTTTATGGAAATTTTCTTATTTAAAATATGTTGTTGAGTAATAAGTAATTACAAAAAAAAAATACTTAAAGAAATATTGTTCGAAAAATTGAATCATTTGGAATTATTTTAATTCTTTTTAACAGATGTTTTTGTAGACTTTGACATTTTTCTATGATTTTTTGTATGTAGGTACTTATATATTCCTTTGAATAAGTTGGTTTGGTATTTGCAATATTTTTGTGCACATTTTACTCCTACTGCAATTTAGAAACATTAAATTAAAATGTGCTTAAAACGTTTTGCAAGTTTTTTGGTAGAGTTTGCAGTACAAATAGTCCTATTTTCCTATATGTATATTATTATATTAACATAAAATATTTAAAAATTCTTAAAGAATTTCATTTTAAAGATTTCAATGTAAACTTGTTGTTATAGCCGTAGCGTGATGCTAGAGGTCTTGGGTTGAATCCTTGCCTGTGGCACCTAAAGTTTTTGTACGTATGCTGCTCTGCGAAGAATTGACAAATCCTTCAAGAGTAATTCTTGACAAAAAGGTGCTTTCTCAAATTAATTAAATTGTTGGAATGCAATAATATTGATAACAATAATCGTAGGTACATAATCTTTGAAAACTAGGTATTTACCCAACATTTTTTTCTCCAATGATCCAATCGTTTTTAGTACAAAGTATGTGATCCAAAACATGCAAACTTTTTTAAAATGACAATCCTACCAACTCTGAATTTAAAATAAATTATTGTTATTTTTTCGCAAAGTTGTCAAACTTTTGAAACACACTGTATAATTATAGAACACATTTATTTGCAAGGCTTTGTAAAAATAAAAGTCCAGCTTTTTCATAGTTTTCGAGACTTTTTCTTAAGCAGTATAATAATGCCATTATTTTCCATTCTAAAACAGGACTCTAAAAATGTTGACCTAAAATAATTGGGTAGATAAATATTTGAAGTTAACCATCAAAATTTTGAATTCATATGAAAAAAAAAAAAATAAATTTGTTTGTCTAACATTTAATATTATATTCATACATATTTAATGCAATAAGCTTAAATAAAAGTTGAATTAATAACACAAAGTACTGCAAAATTTGCTCTACCTATTATATGTACAATGTTTCCATATGAAGCCATTTTGTAGTGCGACGTAGCTACTGCGCATACTTTTCCCATAGAAATTCTCAGTTGAAAACAAATTCACCTATAACTTGCTGCTCTATGGGATTCGTTAAACCCCTGTTGCTCTCTTGTAACAAGGAACAAACCAACAACTACCACCCAGTAAAATTCAACTGAACCATAGCTAGAGATACTGTGTTCTTCCAACACTAGCTACATTTTTGTATGTACGAGTATGACGATGATGATGATGACTTTTTCCATCCCAATCCCATCATCATGAGTTTATAGACGAGAGGTATAAAATATAAAATAAAAATAAAAGGTTTTTCCAACTTTGGTGGGTTTTTTCTCGATTCTTCTTTTCCATATATACTAAAATGTGTCCTTTTAATAACGGTTTTTTTGGTTGGCTGGCATCAGCCATAGTTTCTTGGAATTTGAAATCCCACAGTTTGGAAACTATAGAGAAAAACAAAATATAACATACAAACAAAATCAATAGACAAAAAGAAAAGAAAAAAGCAGAAAATTACTTTTCCTTGGGATTTTTCATAGTTACATGCAGCAGCATAAGCTTTGATGGCAAGCATATACCTACCGTTAAAAAGCATTGCCGTGTCATAGAGAAAATATTGTACAAGTATGCATAGCCAACAAGCAACCCCTGGAAAAATTATTCACTCCATAACTACCAACTTTTCTACTGCTGCTTGTGCTGCTGCCACACACACCCAATAGCCTGCCCATCAGAAGAGCCCTATACCTATACTCTGGGCTCTGTTATCTGGCTTTCCACCCACAACATTTATTTTCATCTCATCATACTTGTAGCATTAATTCTCGGTGTTTCAGTTTCAGTTGTTTTTGTTGTTGTTGCTGCTGCTGTTGAGTTTGCTACAATTTTTGGAGTCATGCTCCATTCACGTTTTGCTCCTTGTGTGCCAAAAGGGGGTGACTTTTTTGTTTTTGTTATTCTCTCCAGCCGTCATCATATCGCTGGTGTCTAGAGTTGTTGCTATTTTGATATAGCAAAAGCAAAGCAAAACCAACTACCTTCCCATTCTCATAACTGCTCGTTGAATATAGTGAATACTTCCATCAGCAGCGCAGCAGTGCCTCCATTGAAGTGGGTTAAACACTCAGCTATTTGGGGCTATTGCTACTTTCAGTTACAGCAGAGTAGGTATAGAGGTATAGAGCAGAGATTGATCTCTATCTATCTCTCACTCTCGAAAATCAGGTAAACAGATATTAAATGTTTAACGTACATATGTGTGATTCTATTAATAAATATACCAAATCCCGGGCTGGACAAAAGATTGTCCGAAGTTGCTCGATACTCTGCCCTCCTACCCTCTATAAAATTTCGTCCTTTTTGGAATTGATTTGGTTAACCGAACCTAAGCGGGGTAATGGGTGATGGTAGGAATGGAGATCGAGGGATTGAGGACAATTTGTTAAGAGCTTATATAGGTAGAAATTATTCAAACTCATCCTCTATATTAAAACTAAACTAGGTATGTAGGTTTATATATGTACATGTATGTAGGTATACATAAACTAAGATTGATGAAATTTAATTACGCATGTACCTACAATAAATACATAATTGTTAATTATTAATTAATGCTGCATTAATTGCACACAAACACATTGATTGTTTTGCTCTATACATTGAATAATATAACTATATATATACATATATAATGTAAGTGCAAGCATAAAAAGGTGTGTGCTATATGCGATTGTGTTGTTACCTATAGTTGTTAAAGCTGCCATGTATTTATAGTTATGTTATGGACTATTTACCTGCCAACGCGGAAGGATGAAATAACATACATAGCAAATACGTCAATACTGATAAGTATACACATACATACAAACTCGTACTTACCTACCTACTTAATGTTGATGGCTTTAATTTTAATGTCATGCATTAATCAGTTATTTGTACTCTCGGTAGAATGTATGGGGTGGTGGTAATGGGGATTTTCTTGCAAGAGTCCACCAACGCACTCACACTTTATTCCGGATATACTCTGGAAAATTCCAGTACAGTTGAACTTTGTATTTCTTAGTTGCAATCATGTATTTATCTATCAAATTATTGATTAACTTGTCATTAAAAATAAAATGTTAAAGTTTTTGTTTCCTTTTTAAATGGCGCCCGGACAAAGCTTAAATTAGAACAAAATCACAATGTAAGTGCAGAAATTGTTGATGTTTTTTTTTTATATTATACCCTACTCTGGGAAACTATTAGCCTTTTCCATTAGATCTTCGCTGTTATAGGGGAAGATAAACCATGAATGTTAAATTTGTGTTGAGGTTCAAGGGGTCTTGGGTTCAATCCTCCCTAACTTTTTCACTGGTACTGCCTCTTGCGAGGAATTGACAAATGTTCCAAGAGTAATTCTTGTCATGAAAAAGTGCTTTCTCAAATTAGCCGCTCGGATTCGGCATATAAACTGAAGGTCCCTTCCATCCCTGACAACATTACTCGCACACAGGAATGGTTGAGAGTTGTAGTTACTAGGCCCTGGTTCTTCATGGACTGTTGCGCCACCTAATTTATTTATTTTTTAATATCACTCTGATCAGCAAATCAATATCCTACTAAGCAAAAGTAAGGATTTAAATTTTCCTAAGTGTCGCTCGGAATAGGATTAAGACAAATTAAAGACAAGACTAGTACACAAACAATATAACATGTTTTATAATTAAATAGGAGTTAATTATTTGTTTAAACTATTTTCTTATCATTTATTGCAGTCCACTCCAAACTACCCAACAAAAATCATAAAAAATGACTGCTGAAAGGCCAAAACGTCCACTATCCGCATACATGTTATGGCTGAATGAGACCCGTGAAGAGATCAAAAAAGATAATCCCGGCAGCAAAGTAACCGACATTGCAAAGCGTGGTGGTGAATTATGGCGTGCAATGAAGGACAAATCTGTAAGTTTTTTCTACATTAATTTATTTCCATATATTATGTTTATTAACATAAATTATTATTACAAACTAAAATAGGAATGGGAGGCAAAAGCTATTGCGATGAAAGAAAAATACACAAAGGATATCAAGGAATACGAGGCAAACGGTGGAACTGACACAGGTGCCAAGAAGCGGAAGACAAAAGCAACCAAACCCGCCAAGAAAATCAAAAAGAAAGAGACGTCAGAGGAAGAGAGCGGCGAGGATGAAAGCGATTAGATCGTCTAAGATTTCATTATTTTTCTTTGATAACTTTATTTTTTCATTGTTTTTTAACTTTGATTTCATAATTTGTACTTTTTTAATTTTTCCATTTTTGTCTGTGGAAAAGAAAAACAAAAAACAAATCAATACAAAATTACTTATTTATCTATAGTATCTTAATTGTATTTCGCATAGTTTTGCCAAGCAAAATGCAATAAGATCTAAAATGCGGAAAACAAAAACAAAACAAAAATTGTATTGAATATTTTAAAAGAGGAAAAGAAAAAATAACGAAATTATAGAACCTACGAAATAATAATTTTTCTCCCTTAGTTTGTTAAGCTAAATAAGTATATTAAATATTTTATGTGTATTTAAACGTAAATAAATGAAAATTTTAAAATACAAACAAAACAAAACATGTTTCTTATTATTTTCTAAAATTATGGATATGGAATTTTGGGCAGAATATAAATTTTAAAATTAAATCATTAAATGTAAAATAAAACATAAAAATAAGTTTAACAAAAAAAATCATTTAGCCAAAATAGATTTCTTGATAAAAATAAGCATCTTAAATGTCCGTAAGAAGAATCCGTACAATTAAGTAAAAACAAAAACAAAATTATAAAGCTAAGCATATTGCTTAAATAGATTTTATTAAAAAAAAGTAAAAGGAATAAAAATATACATACAAAATACTTGAAAAAGAAATACCAAATTGAAAACCCTATTTTACTAAAATCTGAAGAAAACAAAAACAAGAAAAGTTTATTTCTGCCGAAATAAAATAAAATAAAAGAAAATATTTAAATCTAGAAAAATTAAATTAGATGTGATGTTTAATAGATTTCCGTTTTTCATTGATATACAAAACTACAATGGAGTAAATTTATAAATATTTCAAGTGAATGAATGTATATGATTTCTTGAAAACAAAAAAAAAAATATTATATACTCTACTCTCTTGAATTTTCTTATTCAATGGAACGTTTTTCTTTCGAACTTAATATGGCATGCTATGCAGAGTAATGTTGCCATTTAAGTTTATGTTTAACAAAAAAAATAAAAAAACAATTTTGTCAACACAACATTTTCTGTGTATTAAATAAAGATAGAATTTAAATAAAATGTGTGTGCATTTTAACTCAGCTTTTATCTTACTATTCATCTTGTTATACTTTGTGATAAGTGGAAAGTTTATAGCTTTCATATTTAAGGATGGGTAGGCTGCATTTTCATTTTCTCAGTTGTTTCAATTATTATTATTTTGAAAAAATGAAAAATCTTAATTGTTTATTTTTTTTTTTGAACGAGTTACTTCAGATTGTACTTTACTTGAGATAGCCTAAGCTTTTAGGAACAAAAAAAGCGAGGAATCATTTTTGAATGATAGGAACGATACACATTAAAAGATTGTTTGTTGAGTTACAAAAAAGAAATCTGAAGAAAATAGTTGAACTACATTTTTATAAACTCGAAAATAATTTGAAAAATTTCTCATAAGTCAATATACCAAACTTAAAGTATTAACGTGAAGCAAGATTAAATAAGCAAAAACGAATTTCCAAAGGTTAAATACTTACTTACTTACTTAAGGTGGTGCTACAGTCTTGTGTGAACTAGGGCCTCACCCAACAAACTTTTCCATCTAGCTCGGTCCCTAGGTAGATGTCTCCAGTTTCGCGCTGCAAGTTGGGTGAGGTAACCTTCCACTTGTGCGCGCCACCTGATCCGCGGTCTTCCTCTACTGCGCTGTCCTGTGGGTGTGGATTCGAACACTTTCCAGCCCGTATAGCTCGTCGTTCCATCTTCTTCTCCACTCCCCTTCGATGCATACGGGACCGTAGATCACACGAAGAACTTTTCTCTCGAAGCGACCCAAGGTGCTTTCATCCGCTTTTGTCATGGTCCATGCTTCTGCACCGTATAGCAGGACGAGGATGATAAGGGTCTTATATAGCAACACTTTGGTCAATCGAGAGAGGAATTTACCACTCAATTGCTTTCTTAGTCCAAAGAAACAGCGGTTAGCAAGAGTTATTCTGCGTTTGATCTCAGCGCTGGTGTTGTTTTCTGCGTTAACAGCGGAGCCTAGGTAGACGAAGTCTTCGACTACCTCAAAGTTACGTCTGTCGATGGTGACGTTTTGACCAAGACGTCGCTGTTGTATGTCCTTTCTTGAAAACAGCATGTACTTTGTTTTGCCTTCTTTAACCGTTAAACCCCTTTTTGCGGCCTCTGCCTCAATACTCACAAAAGCCACATTGACATCACGCTGAGTTCTTCCGATTATGTCAATGTCATCAGCATATGCCAGTAATTGGACAGACTTTTGAAAGATAGTGCCTCAAGTGTTGACGTGTGAGCTCTGCACTATTCTTTCAAGCACAATGTTAAAAAAATCACATGACACCGCATCACCTTGTCTACAAACTTTTTTGACATCGAAAGGTTCTGTTAAGTTGTTTCCAACCTTTATGGAGCAGCGTGAATTCTCCAGTCATCCTGCACAAACGGACTAGTTTGGCAGGGATACCAAAACTAGACATGGCTCTATACAGCTCGTCCCTGTATATGCTGTCATATGCGGCCTTGAAATCCATGAAAAGATGGTGGGTGTTGGTGTTCTTGGGTTTTTTTCAGGATCTGCCGTAATGTGAATATTTGATCAACTGTGGACTTTTCTGGTCTAAAACCACACTGATAAGAACCTATCAGGTTGTTGACGATGGGCTTTAGACGTTCACATATTACGGCAGAGAAGATTTTATAGGCGATGTTAAGTAAACTGATTCTTCTATAGTTGGTGCAGTTTAGAGGGTCTCCTTTTTTCAGGATCGGGCAAACAATACTGCAATACTGAGGTTCCATTCATCGGGCATGCTTTCTTTTGACCATATCTTACAGATAAGTTGGTGCATGCTCCTAACCAACTTATCTCCAGCTGCTTTAAAGAGCTCGGCATTCAAGCCATTCGCTCCAGCGGCTTTATTAGACTTAAGCTTAGATATGTTAAGGTTAAATAACTATTTCAAATCTTTTCTTGCATTAGTTAAGGTAAAAATAATAAAAATAAGACTAATAACCGGACTGTCTACTGGTGACTGCAAGTTAAAAAGAAAGCACCTTAGTTGAAGAGCCTTGGTAAATGGATGCTACTACAAGAGACATAGACAACTGGAACATTGCCTCATAGAAGATGAGTAACTGCCCTCTTTAAAAATTTCCCAATAAGAAAATAAGGAAGTATCGTTTTTTTAAATATTCCAAATACTCTAATTTCTCAATGGAATGACTTTGGAGGACGTTCTGTTCTTTAGTGGGCATAATATATGTTAGGGCTTCATTGCATCTTAATGTATTAATCAATTTTGAGTCTTTTGCAGCAAGAATAATAAGGGAATTGTATGTTAGCTAAGTCTAAACTAAGCTATTCATAACTAAAATTTAGATTTACATGGTTTTTGTACTTTTTACGTTTGTAACTCTATTAGAACGACGCGACGGTGGGGCGAAAAATTTCCCACCTGACCAAGAAAGTTGTAAGTTACTAGGCCTATAGTTACCTAAGGACTGTTGCGCCACCTTAGTTATTTATTTTTAATCTCCATCAAGCTCAATAAGGATTGCTACATTTCTCATAAGTTAATTAGTTAGTTGAAAACTATATTTAACACAAAATAATTTTAAATTAACAATTCTATCTTAAGTTTAATATGGTTTGGCCAAAGGCCGTCTACCAGATTGACAGTTTTAAGTTCAATTATTTATTACTATAATATACATAATACATACGAGTATTTTTTCTATTAAAAGCCTCCTTCCTTTAAACATTTTCTCCATCTCAGCGCCGTTGTGATATATTTATGCAATATTTCCCAACCAAAGCTTCCATTCAAGACATCGATGACTGCATCCAAATCTATCAAAGTAACACCAAAATGACTAACCTTGAGTTCTTTTAGGATAAGAAATCTCGCAATGAAATGATATACATATGTATATCTCTCTCCTGACGGTTGCGAAGATCACACGAATTTGGAAGGTCTGGTCGATGTATTATAAAGGTAAAATTGATGATTTCGTTTCTTGATTTCATGTTGAGTTAAAAGCTGTTTTGAAAAAACGTCAGTTCTTTAAGGTTGAAGTTCAGTTTGCTGTAGATCATTCTGTATTGTGATGGTTGGGTTGTGCTTGCGTTTTAAATTTTTCATAATCTCCATTAAACATGTTACTTAGGTCCATAGAACTTATTTCGTATGAAATTCGGACGTTTTCACCAAGAACATTTGCCAGTTTCTCCCACTTCATTACAAGATTTCCCCTAGTAGTTAAGATGTGCTGTAGTATTTGTTTTGGTAACCTTGCCTCATCCATCTCTAATATTTTAATAATATATTTAAAATGAATATTAACATATTCTCCTTGATATCTCCAATTTTCGTTGTTTGCGTGCCTACCACCTCCTTCCGTGAAGATCATCATTTTAGATTTCTCCAGATTGACGGACAGATTCAAAAGTTTACAGTAGCTTTCAAGATCGTTCCCTTCATCCCTTCGATATATTCAGACAAAAAAACTATTGCATCAGCAAACATTAAACCAGGTATTCGTATGTTTCCAAACTGGATTCCTCGCTTCACGTGCGGTTGTATCAAAACCTGAACAAACGGTGTTCTAATTTAGCTATGCTAATTTTATGTATAGATTCATCAAGTTCTTCAAAATATTGATTTATACTGCATCAATTCGAACTTCAATTCGTTGGTAAAATTGTTTCTTCGAAGCCAATTTTGGTCGATTGTTAGCAAACTCGGCACCCATCTCTCACACAGCTTTGCCATGCTCAAATGGTTGTGTAAGATATTTTGCACACATTCAGCTAACAGGTCTTAACTACCTCATTTACTTTGAACCTGCAGTCTTCGAGAACACAATTGTATTGATTTTTTGTATCATTTCTGGATTTGTAACCTTAAAGGAGGTCTGAGCGTGTCTCTTGAGAAGTTCTCTCACTGCTTAATAGTTAAGTATGATGGGGAGGTGGGTTCAAGTGTTAAATTTATCTCTACTTTTATTTGTATTGGTGGAAAGCCCCTCAATTAGAAGTATTTTATTTTGCAGCACGATTTTTCATTTTTACTAAAACAACGGAGTTGTCTCGCCAAGAGTACTCTCAAACAAAAAACTAACATAGCGATCAGGCTGAAACTGAACGTACAAGCTAGTAAGTTACTGTAGGACTCCCATTTCTTGCTCAGGGACACTGGCTACGCATATTGTAGTGGCGATTGTTGGGTTTTCATTTTTGTTCATTGTTTGTTATAAAAAACAACTACAATTTTATGACAAGTGCCCTCACGAATATTCATATATTGATGAAACTGCAACAAGTTTTTGAACGTGAAGCGTAAATCGTATGATGTAAATTGAAAAAAAGAAAACGAGTATACGCCAAAGTGCACATTTATTTTAAAATTAGTTTTCAAGTTAATGTAACCATTTCATATATTTATAGAATAATTATAATAAAATTTCATTCTTCAAAAACTCGGTTGTGATGTAGTAACGTACAAATATTTACAAATTTAAAAGTACATACAGTATTTCGATAACTACCGATTATTGTCTTAATTTTTGTCATTGAATTATATATCTGGCAACAGCTGTCACTAAATGAAGTTAATATCAATCTATCTACTGTCAACTCTCAAAGAAGGTTATTTTTTAGAGTACAATTTTAGCTCAGCTGGTTTCATGATCCATGCTTCAAGTAAATAAATAACTTACTTAAAAGTTTGTGAAGAGCACTTGATTGATTATGAGTATTATCGTAAACAAAAGATACTTTAAGTACCAACGAATAAACCCAAGACTTATATTTTGAAGGAAAAATTCACTTTGAACAGCAATAACTTATAATAGCACATTGGAGTACAGACATTAGAGTTTTGTAGATTCATATTTGTATTTTCTCGGAGCTGGTCGAAATGCTGTATTTTACAATATTGTATGGGCAAATTCTGTATGATACTGTATTATACTGTTTGGTCATAATACTGTATGGTTAATATTGTGTATTTCAAAATACTGTACATTTAAAATACTGCGTCCGAAAATGCTGTATTTTAAAAATACTGTATCTCATAATTCTCTATAATAATTGAAGTTTTGACAGATCAATTAGTTTGGTGCAATTGTTGATTAAGATAGAAACAATTCATGTACAAATGTGAGAGAGATACAAATAACTAAGAAGAAGAAAATGAGAAAATAAAATGAAGATACTATTTATATTAAATAAATACCTTTTGTCACGCTCAAAGAAGTAAGAAGCATGTGTCAACATAAGCTGTCAAACAAAAAATCACCAGGGTACGATCTTATAACTGCTCAGGTTCTGAAAGAAATGCCTCTTATAGCCTTCAAGAAACTCCAATTTATAATAAACGCATGCCTTAAACTAAGATATGTGCCACATCATTGGAAAATTGCGGAAGTCATTGTTATACCTAAACATGTAAGCCACCAACAGAAGTTACATCTTACAGACCAATATCGCTTATACCAATCATGGCAAAAGTTTTTGAAAAACTGCTACTTAAAAGGCTTAACAAAATAATTGAAGAAAGAAGACTAATTCCGAGCCATCAGTTTGGATTTAGAAATAAACATTCCACGATAGACCAAGTGCATCGAATTACGGATGTTGTGGAAAAGGCACTTGAAGAAAAACAAGTATGCTCGTCTGTATTCTTAGATGTTGCTCAAGCTTTTGACAAGGTTTGGCACTTGGGACTTGAGTACAAACTGCATAGGGACTTCCCCAGGCAGTACTACGAAATACTGAAATCCTACATTACGAACCGACTCTTTAGAGTACGGTACGACCAAAATTACTCGGAACTTAAGAAAATTGAAGCCGGTGTACCACAAGGAAGTGTCCTAGGACCAACCCTGTATCTGTTATATACAAGGGATATTCCAGTGGACATCAACGCTATCATGGCCACCTTTGCTGATGATACTGCAATATTGGTGCCAGATAAATCCGTTACGAAGGCTACACAAAAATTGCAAAATGCAGTCGATAAAGTTAGTGATTGGACGCACAAATGGCGTATCAAATTAATCGAAACAAAATCGACGCATATAAACTTTACAAACAAAAACATAAACAATGTTCCAATTTTTATAAACAGTACAGAAGTACCTTACTCCAATACCGCCAAATACCTTGGAATGAATTTGGATGCAAAGCTTAAATGGAAAGAACACATCAAAAAGAAAAGAGAAGAACTAAACTTGAAGTACAGAAAAATGTACTGGTTAATAGGAAAGAACTCTGACCTATCTATCCAGAACAAACTAATGTTATATAAGCAAGTATTAAAACCCGTTTGGACATATGGCATCCAACTATGGGGCTGTACAAAGAAAACAAATGCTGAACCCATCCAAAAATTCCAAAGCAAGGTCCTTCGTGGAATAATAAATGCCCCTTGGTATATAAGAAATAGCGATCTACATCGTGACCTTCAAATTGAAATGGTTACAGAAGTGGTTAAGAAACACGCTGTATCACACAATCAGCGACTGCAAAGTCATACTAACTCTGAAATGGAGACCGTATTAAATGTACGAGACAATGTTCGGAGATTAAGAAGAACCAAGCCTCATGAGCTGATGGGCTAAAAGCTACGGGAAAGTGTTATAACCTTAAACTTCCCCCAATGCGATTTTAAAAATTAAGAAATAAAAATCATTTGTCGATCTTTCATAGATTGGTCCTGATTCACCGGTGGTTTTAGTGCGGTAAGAGTCCCACACTACTCGGTACCGATTCTTACCGAGTGTCTTTTGAAGATTTCCATCGGATATAAAAAAAAAAAAAAAAAAAAAAAAAAAAAAAAAAAAATTATTTCAGAGATTATAAATTATCATAGTTATTGTATGTTATTATATTTTATTGTTAAAAGGAGTATATAAGAACATGATTCTAATGTAAAATTATAATGATGTTTTCTTAAAAAAAGTAGATATTTTGTTTTTAAAATTCTGTAAATTCTGTAAAATACAGTACTTTGAGTTACAGTATTTTAATCCATACAGTATTTCAATTCCAACCCGTATTTTCTATCAATTAGTTGTAAGTAAAACTTCTGTGATTTATTAAAAAAATGAAAACAAATATAATTTTATTCGAGTTGGTGTTATAATGAGAATAGGGCCATTCTCATTGTAGATTTTCTTGAAGAAGGATGTTTATCCACCCTAGAAAAGTGGCCCTTTCAAGAAAGTGGGATACTTTATAAGCTTACATATTTTTCTATGTAAAACTTAAGTGGTTCATCAAGCTTCAAGCAAGAATTCTTGTTTTCAAATGAAACGATTTCTGGAAGCTTCAGCAACATTTAATTGTTTGAAAAGAAAAAACCGAACATTCGAAATATGAAGCTCAACAAAAAAGTATAAGTAATTCGCATTTTATGTATATTTGTATTGTATTTGAATTTTTAAGGTTCAGATTCGAAATGCGCCCAATCACGATGCGACCAATCTTTTGTTCTGGGATATCGAATGGTATTTTGTTAATTTAATCAATTCTTGTCATTATAAACCATTTTAAGAATTCGATTAATGTTTTTAAAATTTTCAACGAATCTTAACAAATTAATAACGTTCATACTACTTTGTGTGAGACATGCTCGCTGGCTCTTCCGATTTTATTCATAAAATCATCACAATCTTGTAAATTATCTCTTTCGATTTCGATACGAGTATCTAAACATATCTAAAAATTAATTACTGTCTGGTAGTCTCGCTAAAATTCAGAAATTTTTTTTTTGTTTTTTTTTTTTTTGTTTCGTTATAACCAAGGATATGGTTTAGAAAAAAAAACATGGAAAAGTTAAAAATCAAAATATAAAAGGCACTTTCCTACTGTAAATAATCAAGATGATATGGTGAACTCTATTATACAATATATATAAATTAGGTGGCTCTACAGTCTGTTGAAAACTAGGGCCTAGTAACTTTCAACTCTGAACCATTCCTATATGTGCGAGTAATCTTGTCATGGACGGAGGAGACCTAAAGTTTTAAGCCGAATCCGTGGCGTTTTCTTAATTATTTAAGGTAGCATGTTCGTATTCGTATTCTCTGTTAATTTATGCTGAACATTTATAAGTTTAATGTATTTTTCTATCAATAAAATAAATTACTTTTTTTTTAAATTAATGTATTTTTTTATGATTTAGTTACAGTTTTTTTTACAAAAAAAACGTATTCAAATTAATTTTATTATAAAAGCTTATTTCTTAATTGACAACTTAAAAAAAAACACAAACATTGCTTCAAAGCTAACGGTAAAAAATCCATTATTAATGGAAACTTTCATTTACTCAAATTGGCACGTTTCGCCGTTATGCCTTATTTTGCTTTATCGTTTTCTTAAAGTCACCATATCGTGGGAGAAAAAGATACTGTTTTTAAAGTCTTATCCAATTTTATTTTTTCTTAAAAAAAAATAATCAATGTTTTACAGAAAATGAAAAATGAAAAAAATGCTGCTGACGTGGAAAACAGTATACTTTCTCTACTTGAAGAAGGGATATCTTCAATAAAATGAAAGTCTGTCAACGCACTGTCCTTTTGGTAAAAAAAGAAAAAAAGTGAATTGCAGAAGCAATCCCCTAGGCCGACCGAGAATGCTTAGTGATGGTGACGCGTGGCTAATAGAACGCTTGATACCGAAAAAAAGTCTGTAAGACGCCAAAATCAGCAGCCAAAATAATTAACAAGGACATCAGTGAATGGACAGCTAGAAGAGCCCTAAGCAGGATTGGTTTAGCAGCAGCAAAGCCCACAAAAACTGGAGTATTGAAGATAGTAAACGATTAATCGATTCCAGTCAGATGGTAAAGAAAATTTTTGGCATCGGCAGAACGAAACTCTCCATAAGCATCAGCTAAAGGAAGCCGAGAAGCATGGAGGTGGCAGCTTAATGGTGTGGGGGTGTTTAACATGGTGGAACGTCGTTCCACTGGTCAAAATCGAAGGTATAATGAAGAAGGAACAATACCTTTCTATTCTGCGTAACAACTCACAAGATTTTGTTGACCAATGCCCATACCCCAATGAAATCATTTTTCAACAAGATCCCAAGCACACTGCACGAATTGTCCAGAGCTGGCTTGGGGAACAGTTATTTCAAACCATGAAGTGGCCAGCACAAAGTCCGGATTTAAACCCGATCGAGAACTTGTGGGCAATTATTATGAAAATCCTCCAAGAAATTTGAATGACTTATGGGAGCGATTAGAGGAGTAATGGTCACACATTTCACATTCTCATACTTTGGTTGAGAGTATGCCAAGGAGAGTGAGAAGTGTCATAAAAAACAAAGGCTTGTGGACCAAATATTAAAAATATTTTAGTATGCAGTTATTTAGAATATATTAATACACATTTCATTTTTCATTTTCATACACATTTGTTAAACTCGTTTCGATGTTTTTGATCATCTAATATTATAAAGGAAAACAAATTATTGAAATCGATTCTTGAGTTCCTGGTAAAATTAAAGAACAGAATAACTAACGGTTCTATGGAGTGGAAACCTTTTGAAGCTATACAAAAACATTTAATTTTTATTGAAAAAAGCCAAGTAAAGAAAATAAGAATTTTATAAAAATCTATCGATTCGTTTTTGAGTAAATTCGAATCTCCAATTTTAGATTGAAAAAATTGTATGGGGATTACAACAGACAGACAGACATCTTATTCAGCCCTTACACCAGTGATCTGATAGAAAGTCTGAACCTGGCAATAGTTTACGCCGACGACCTAATTGCGTACAGAACGGGCCCGAAAATTGAGGTTATCAACGCACTTTCGCAAGGTGAGTTTGACAACATTCAGCAATGTTGCGATGACTGGAAGTTGAAAATCAATGTTTAGAAATGCGAAACTATATTCTGTTCAGGACTCCACTGTATGAAGCCTCAAGGGATACGAGAAAAAACTGGAAAAATCTAGTGATCGTTGGACTAAATTGACAGCCACTGGCGAATAAAAGTGTAGTAAAGTACCAGACATATGAGAGCTTTTCTGGCCAGAGCTGGGGGAGCCTTTGCTTTGACAAAACGGTTGTTTTTTATCAGCCGTCTGGACAGCAGGGTGAAACTGATTTGCTTCATGGCCCTTATCCGGCCGATAATTGCCTATGGGTGCTCGGTATGGTTCAACGTTGCCCCATGTCAAATGCAAAAGATTCGGGTGTTTGAGAGACAATGTCTGCGACGTTGCCTTAAACTACACAGAACACCAGAGACAGAGTACAAACATTACTATTCCAATCAGGTTCTATACAACAGAGCCAACATAAGCAGAATAGATTATTTCTTGCTGAAGCTTCGTACGGGTCACATTGCGAGAGCGATGTCGTCGACTAACAGCTTAATTTTTGGGGCTTACTACCCCATCAATGAGTACTACGAAAGTGCACATTTATAAGTCCGAAGCTTAACTCTATTTAGAGGGCTCATAGAGGATAGGGAGGCGGTTCCGCTAATCTACCACGTCAGTCGTAAAACTGTAGATAGGCGACTCTTTCGCATTGACAATGCCATTTAAAGTTGTCTAGGGCGTTTGGTTTTAGCCGGCTTAAGGATTAGGTAAGGGACAGTCAGGGTGGCACCAAAAAAAATAATTTTTATTTTGTTATTATTAGTTTTAAGTTTTATACAAAATAAAAAATAATTAAAAAGATATCAATGTTTTGTTTTTATTTTTCTTGGTTTTAGATTAAGTTCTTGTTTATTAGTATTAAAACTGTTCTTAAGCCGAAAGGCAGTAGTTATAAGGTAATGGATTAACTTAGAGCACCTGTGTAGGGCCAGTAAGGAATTTTTTAAGTTTTTAAAATGTACGCTAGATTTTTTGTCTAGCTTTAAGATAGTTTAAAGATTTTGATAAAATAAAATTTAAAAAAAGGTAGACAGACGGAATTGCGGGACCCACTTTTTTGACTTTTCTACCATCGTATTGTCATGTTTGATTAAAATTAAAAGTTCTAAAATTTAAACAAATGCAAAATATGCCTTATACGTCTCAAATAAAAAGACAAAATGTAACTCTGCTGGAAAAAGATATCAATTTAAACAAACAAGGTCCTAAAACCCATGAACTCCGTTCTTCAGGTTTATTGTCTTGAAAGGATGTAATTATTAATCTTCCCAAAAAGCATTTTCAAAGGATTATTATCACTATAAAACAAAACAAAAAAAACGCTTCCTAACATTCGATTGTGGAACTTAAAACTAAGTACCTGCCTACCTAAAAAGAAATTCCTGCTAAAACACATCATTTTCAAATACTCCTCAAATGTAAGAAAAAATATATCTACAAGAATAATTATTTGAGTAAGCAATGGATGATTGTACAAATTTAAGATTCCAAATATTACATCAATAAAATGGATAATTAATTCACATAACACTGAAATAGTTGTTTTTTTTTTTTCAATTCATATCTTGTGAGTATTTAGTAGAAGCTTGAGCGTCGACATTGGCGCCTTTTTCAAATTTCTCAAAAATAAAGAAACAATAAATGATGCAACCGAGAATTATTTTAAGGGCGTCCAATACTTGAAGCAGACTTAGGATTCATTGAAAAACCACAAGACTTAATTTTAAATTTCTTTAAAAATAAAAACTATAGACTAAAATAATTAAATTAAATTGGAATTTTGCCGTATACAACAAAAAACACCCTCCATCTTCAATGGGTTGGTATGGCTCTGCCCATTTCACATAGTAAAAAAAAAAAAAATATACACCTTTTCCCTTCTTCAATTTAACGTTATGATAGATTTTCGTAGGTACTTCAAATTTTTTTAGGATAGCTACATAACCCAAATGATAAACAGAATCTTAGGAACAAAGGTCAGATATCTAAATACCCATGTGAAAAGTATAAAATCTCATACCTTCTTAAACAAAGATGAAAATAATTTACCTATATGTAGTTCAGATTCCAGATTTAAAAAATATGTCGTTTCAGTGCCTAGATACATAGGAAGGAACATTTATTCTTAAAAATCTACCCACCTAAACATCTACCTAGGTTAAGGTAATATTATATTGTACTTCCATTGCTTTTCAAATACACCATCAATTCTTTGAAAATTTCAAGAAAATTAAAACTACCATATATTAAATAAAAATTATTAATTCAGCTTAATTATATCTCTACTTACCTCTGTCCAGTCATAAAGACAAAAAATAACCTTTATTCATATGATGAAGATACAACTCTTCAAAATTTTCGATATCAAAATGAATCATCTATTTTCTAGTACAAAACAATATAATATACAATACTAGAAATATATCAACCAGTTTCTTTCAGAACATAAAGATAGAAGAAGCATCAACTTGAATTCGAATTTATCAACGAAAATAACGAATGGCGAAATCAAAACAGAAAAAAGAAAACAAACAATACTTTCGGTTTTGCATTCATTTTATGAAAACACATTTTTGTTTTTATAACGGCTGAATATCCGACGCTATTCAACGCATTGCTTTATACGATTTTGATGCAATTCATCGCATTCAGACAGGAAAATAATTTCTTCGTTAAATTTTTGACGAGAGGAGAAACAAAGAACGAAATTTATGCTCAACTATGAATTCAGCTTAAAGGTGTTTATGTTTTTTTGCACTTTCCCCTAATCCAAACACAAAGGAGGTATTCAAAAAATGAGGTGAAAAGGAAATTATCCATCAACCGACCGTTGTCGCTAGTTGGGGAATATTTGAAGGAAACAGGAAGAAAACCAAAGAAAGAAGCAGCATCTACCTACCTAATTATACCTAAGATACACTCAGAAAAATATTGTGATATTTAAAAAAATATTTTTTGTTTTTAATAAAAGGTGGCCAATGAGAATTGCTTAACTTTAAGTTACGATTATAGAAGCACTAGCTTAGTTGAGATAAGCAGGAGGTGTAATCACCATGTGTCACACTGGTCGGGAGCGCCTTGATTCGACGACTTTGTGATGTGCCGATTACTCAACTTATCTGGTCGTGGGTACACGAATTCGGGCAAAAAGGCACAGTGGTTAATAGAGCTATTCTTGGGCCATCAACTTCAATTTTTCGAAATCCACATAAAATAACCTTAAAAATCAAATGCCAATGCTTTTTTAAATAAACCTACATTTCAATACAATTATTTACCTTTATGGACTTCTAGTAGCCAACTTGTAAAGGGGAATTTCTATAAATCGTCCATATGAAGTGTGTCCTGTTTCCTTTAGTTTTAAATTCCCATACAATTTTTCAGTACTACCCCACCAGTTTTTTATTTTATTTAGCTGGTATTAAAAAGTCTCCAAAATGTTTAGGTTTTCGATTTAATTTTAAAGATCAAAGCGCAATTTTAAATTAAACACTTTATTTTGAACACAAAAATAGCAATAAATCGTTGAGCTTGGAAAACCACAAATTTGGCTAGAAATAAATAATTACATAAAGAGAATTTCGATTTTATAAAAATAGTTTTTAAGCTATTTCACAGCTAGACTATTAAATTCTTTAAATAGTAGTGTTAATTAACTGTATGACGGTAATAAATGAAGAAATAAAAGAAGAAGCCCGACTTTAACAGTAATTGAAGCACAAGGGGTTTTTTACTGTTAATAAAATTGCATTTTCCAATGAGTTTTGCAATTCAAATACGAATTTAAAATTAATGTACATATCACGTCATATTTTTAAGATATCACTTTTTAAAATTTAAAAAAAAAGCAAGTAAGTGAAGCCTTTATCAGGTTATCTTAATTAATAAAATAGCTTTTCTTCAATAAAATCCATTATAATTTGCCAAATCTATAACCCATAGAATATTCAAAAAATCTTCAAAAGCTGCCAAATTTCACCTGTCTTACAAAAATCTTAAAGAAAAGCTAACCCATTTATGCTAAAACGGTTTTCAACAGAAAATGGTTAACGGTTTGAAAATAAAATGTTGTTCTTGTAACGCATATGTCGTGTAATCAATTCCATTATAAAATGTTTTTTTTTTTTTAAATATGTTGAAAAATTTATTAAAAAAAAATAACATTTTAAAAACTTGAACAAATGATTTTCAAAACTATGAAAGTATCAAATTGAAGGTTTTCTCGAAACTACATAAAGAGTCAAATAAAGACTCATAGCTAATGGGAATTTCTAAAAACTAAGTGAAATACTAAAATGGTTTGAACTGTATCTAAAAGTAAAAACTTGTTTGCTTTCCAAAGTAATCAAACATATTTTTATATTTTGAGTTATAACTTAGCTTTAAGAACTCCGTTTTTGATTGTTCTTAAAATTCTTAAAGGAGCGGCATTTTAAAAACCTAATGTGATAAACGCGATATTCTAAGTTAAGGCTATCTAAATAAAGTATTCCGTTTTTGCTTCCAAGAATAAACTAAATTTTGCCGACCAGTGTAGTTTACTTTTTAATGGGAAATCGAACACATCTTAATTATGGATGGGATGGTTTTTATTTCACCACACTTAATCCTATACTAATTTCCGACGCATTTATTCCATCGCAACCACGCACCACCAATCACATCATCAAACCAAAAATCTTAACGCGCGCCGCCTGCAGCCGTAGTCCCATAATTTTCGTTGATAAATTGAGCGGCAAAGTGGAGAAGCGATTTCACTGCGGCGCGTACATACACATCTGCATATCATCCCTCCTTCCCCTCCTCGCACACCCGAATTTACATTTCAAAACGCACACCTAAGTGCAGCTGCCATTTTCAAAATAATATCACTTTCTCCCTCTCTCACGTATATTCCGCCAAATCATTCAACCACAAACAGGGACAAACACACCATTAAAATAGGAGATAACCTATGGTTGAGATGAGACAAAACACAATACGATATACGAAATACGAATACACCAAGCAAAGCAGCTCAGCTCAGTTCAAGAAGAAGAAGAATTTGTTCCTCGATACTTTGCCAACGGTTATTCCACATTCGTCGACTAGAGTTCAATTTTGTTCATTGCCGGTGAAGGAAGTGCTGTTTACAAAAATAAATAAGTCAAAGTAAAAGTAAAAGAAAAAGAAAATCAATTTAAAGTGAAAAAATATAAATAAGTGTAATAAAGCTACAAGGACAAGTAGCTCTAAAATCAATGTAAGATTCTTTTTTAATTAATATTTAATATAATATCTTATCTTATTTGGTATATTTTAACCTTATCAAATTTACTTCATACAATTTTTCATATTTTTATTTTCCTCCATCTTGGTACAGACTTGTTTTGTTTTTCAGTTTTCACGTGAAAATTACACAGATTTTCCGTTGAATATCTCTTAAAGTACGCTTTGAATTTACAAAAATCCATTGAAATCCATTAGTTTTTATTCGAAAAAAACATATTTTAACTGAAAATCATAAATTATCTGTCGTTTTAATTGGAAAAAAATTGCGCAAAACTCGTCGTCGTATACATTTTTCCTTCAGCTTTCTCTATACAAAAGCAAGCCAAAGCCAAGTGGTGCTGGTTGCTGGTGGTGTATAGCTTTGGCTTTGCCTTTGCCTTGCCTTTGCTCCGGTATAACGAGTGTACGATACGACGATACGAACGAGTCGTCGAGTACATATTGGGTAGGAACCAAAATGGTCGAACAAATTTTCATACAACGCATTGCATACACATATTTTAGATTTTATTAAATAATTTCTAAACTATTGGGTATTTTTTTGGGCAAATTAAATTTTCTGGTAGGAAATTTAATTTGGAAATTATGTTTCAAACACTGTTTAATTAGTTTTCATATAAATTATCCAGTTTTTTCCACATTTTTCTCGACTTCCACAATCAAATCGACTCTGCTGCGGTCATTTTGTATGTTGTCTTCTCTCTCATATAAAATATACGTACCTAATCGTTCGAGAGTTTGCCTTTGCTTTTGCTGATGGTGGCAGCTTGGCTTCGTTCGTTCGTAGTCGTCGTACCTATATTCGTTTTCGTATATTTTCTCATATCGAGGTACAGTACCAGTAGTTCATACAAAATGTGATGAGAAAAATTCGATTTTTTCTTAGTTACTTTTTTATTTTTTTAATTCACAAATGTATAATTTTGTTTTAATATTTTTTGCAAGCGTTTATTTTTTGTATTTTAATTCGTGTTTTTATTGAAAAAAGGCGTTGCAAGTAAAATATTAGAAAAATTGAATTTGGCGCCATTTTTGTATGCTCCTATGCGGCGGTAGTAATTTTCATTTTTCTTTGGCGGTGTGTATTTGTTTGCTTGGGATGGCTGCCTGCAGTACTTATAAAGGGTGATTTTTTTGAGGTTAGGATTTTCATGCATTAGTATTTGACAGATCACGCGAGATTTCAGACATGGTGTCAAAGAGAAAGATGCTCAGTATGCTTTGACATTTCATCATGAATAGCCTTACTAACGAGCAACGCTTGCAAATCATTGAATTTTATTACCAAAATCAGTGTTCGGTTCGAAATGTGTTTCGCGCTTTAGGTCCGATTTATGGTCTACATAATCGACCAAGTGAGCAAACAATTAATGCGATTGTGACCAAGCTTCGCACTCAGTTTACTTTGTTGGACATTCCAACCACACGAGAGAGTGTTGCTGAAGACCGTGAAATGTCGATTCGTCGCCGTTCGCAGCAATTGGGTTTGTTTTTAAATACTACTGCTATGCTAAAGTGAAAAAGTGATGGATGTTGAGTTAAGTTGAGTCGATTCGATGTATGCTGTGCTGTGAGGCTTCGACCCCATAGAGAAAAAGTAAAATATGCTTGGGTACCTATCTACCTACTTCTGAAAAGAAATTTTCAAACATGGTGATGGCTGGGTAATTTTTAAAATGCTAAAAACTTCTTGGAAATTCTTGTTTTCAAGCATTGATTTTGTTATACCTACTTAGCGTATAAAGTAGGTACATATAAATAAATTGATTTATTTACAATAGATATTTTTAACTGTTTTATTTTCATGTCTTTTTTGTATGTATTTAAATAACTAGGCATAAATATTATTTTATTGGATTTTGAATTTAAATAAAATAATGTTTTAAGTTTTAAAAGAATTTAATTACAAATTCAATCTAATTTACCGTGAGTTTTTATTTGGCGCCGAATTATTACATCCGAGTATGGTTGGTAATAAAAATAACTTCTTTTTTCTTGATAAGAAATTGAAGATCTCTTTTCAAGCCACACATGTTGAGCCTTGTATATAATCCAAGTGAAGTTTTCGAAATGTTTTTATGTAGGTATAAAAAAAGAGTATTTTTAATTGTTAAAAAAGGTCAAATTTCAAATGGTAGGTTGATTATTTTTTAGAAATTCAAAAAAAAAAAACTAGATGACAAGACGATCACTTTAACATACAATTATTTATAATAAAAATTCAGAACTGTACCCATGTCAAATAAAAATATTCAATTTATTTAATATTTTACTTGATTTCTGAAAATTTGTTAAGAGTCTTTTTTGACTTTAAAGTTTTGAGCAAACCTTGAGTTTCATACTTTCACATTTTTGTAAAATTTATTTCGAAACCAAACTTTTCTCAATATTTAAAAATTTCCGTTTTCAACATTATATTTAACTATTGCTTATTTCGTGAATGGTAACTCTTAGCTCACATCTGATTTAACAGATAATTAGTTGTATCCTTCCGCTAAACGAATATGGTTGTATATACGCTTAAACAATGCTTTGAAATATTCCGACATTACTTTGAAAATCATTGTAATGTTGCACTTGCAGTATGTGTTCAAAAATTGCGTACGGATTTTGGAACACCGTCAGCTCCGTATGTTAGTTATCTTATGAAAAAAAGTGAAACCAAATCTTGACAAGCCAAAAACAGTGCCTACACCAGAGTTGCTGCTGCGGCAGAAAGTGTGCTCCATTAACATCAATTTAGAGTTGTTCTCAACAATTGAACATTTTGGAGACATCATTGAGACTAATTTTGCATAAAGACGATGGTATGACGCCATACAAAGTAAAATTTATTCAGAAAAAAACAGAATCTTTACAAGAACAGAACTTACAATAATGTTAAGGCTTTTCTGTTGAAAATAGTTTTAGCATAAATGGTTTAGCGTTTCTTTTAATTTTTTGTAAAACAATCAAACATTGTATTTTTTACTAAATACAGTCAAACTTACCTATAACGAACTTTTACATAACGAAGATCCCTCTATTACGAATTGATTTTGAGTACACATCTTTTTGGTGTGTTTCGATCTCCTTATAACGAATTTCCATTAAGCGAATTTTTCTCTACAACGAACAAATTTTGTTGCTGGAAACCCAAATCTCATACAATTTTGTATCGGGATAACGAATTTTTTCAAATAATTTTCGGTTAAAAGCAACAGAGACAAAAAACCTTTTAGGGATTTCCCCAAGATTTTAATTACAAGCATTCTATGTTCAGGCTTCAGTGAATATAATTGAAAATGTCTCGAAGTAGCATTTCTCTTGAGAAAAAGTTGTTGATAATAAATAAAGTTAAAGAATGATTGAGTGTTTCGGACCTTTCTGGAGATGAAGAGAAACGTACCGACTAATTTATTGGAATCTCTCAATTTATAAGACGATTTTGTTGAAAAACAAAAATGGAAGAATTTATCCAAACTAAAACCACTGACAACTATAAATTTCTGTATAACGAATTTCCTATTTAACGAAATAATTTTCTGGTCCTGTGCAAATTTGTTATAGAGAAGTTTGAATGTATTGCAGAAAGGGATTATACATTTGAAAAAACCTTCAAGGAATAATTGAAAAAATGGAACTTCAAAAATTTAGATTTTTGAATATTAAAAAGTAGTATTTCAAAAACATCATGTGATCGAGTATTTTTTTTTAAACCATTTGATGAAAAGTTCATTTTGATTGCCAAGAACAAAATCTTGACTGAAAATAATAAACTAATTTTTTCTTTCATTTAATATTTAACTAAGTTTTGCAGCGGTTTGCATAAAATATATTTATTTAGCTTATGTTTAGTTTTGGTCCCTATTTCTTCGCAGTTTTAACAAAAAAAAACCCTAAAGTTTCTTTAAATAAAATGTGTAAGTTTTTGAGGCACATTTATGACAGTATGTGCAGCCAGATATAGAAAACATGAAAAGCTCTCTTAAATCTCCTTTTTTGTATGATTCTTACAAAATTTAATAGGTTAAAAGTCCTTATAATAAATGGTTTCAATTCTTCTAAAAGTAGGTACCTATTGTTCTTGGATCTAAAAAATGTCTTTGATTTCAAGTTTTTTGCCAAACTGTGTTTTACATTTCATTATTGTTTAAGACTTTAAGCAAAACCAACCAAACAATCGGAAGAACTGTGCAAATTTCACCTAACTGGGTATGTAGAACATATAAAAACACCTGTTCATGTTCTCCCAGTTCGCTGTGAGAAAATATTGCTACAATGCAAAAATCACGGACATCACTGATAATTTGCGAGATGTCTTAACATTTTTTCTCGATTACCTGCATTCGTTATTTTTACCAAGTGTCATATAACTTCACGTAATTTGTCTATACAATTTTGCTCTGGTTATCTAATAGGGACTTTTCGGGTTCATTGGAATGAACATCTGTTGCCTAAAAGAAAAACAGCATAAGTCCCTTTTGTATTGTTTTAAGGAGAGTTTGGAAGTAAATTTTGTTTTCTTTTTTTGTTGAAAAGAAGCTCATGTGTTGTAGATTTTTTCTCCTAAAGCAATAAATAATTACCACCTGTTCATTTTTCCTCCAATGGTCAACTCTAAGCTGAAATGATTGACTCCAATCAGGAAATTCTTGATGCCAATCAGGAAATATTTATCCAATGACAGACATTTTTATAACTAACCCCTAAGTATATGAAACAAATTCTGGCGCCAAAAATTTCTTGAATCATGTTCATATGTGATTCTAACAGTCGCTTTATCTTGTTGGGATCACATATTTGGGTTTTGCTCTGCCAAAATGGTTCTCTTTGTTTCATCCGCATTCTTAAAAAAATATAGCCGAATAACTCTTTCGGCCATTCTACACCCAACTAAAAAGTGCATATTAAAAAAAACGTAAAGGTTGATGTTTTGTATCCTTGTTAAAATACTCAGTAAAATAGAAACGCGTTTCATTTGACTTCAATTCAATATTTAAGTAACAAAATATGAGTATACAAATTTAAACAATTTCAACTCAATTATAACATAGAAAACTTAACATCGCATAAACAATTAAAGTATAGAGTAACTTTGGTTCTTTGTTCCAAGTTGTCAGGTTTTAAATAAATATGTATAGTAGTTAGAATAAGTTTTTTAAACATAGCATCATCATTTTTCCCTTCAATATTTCAGTTTTAAAAACAGTAATACAAAAAACACACAAAATTACTAACATGGGTGACCGACCAAAACGTCCTCTTTCCGCCTACATGCTTTGGCTCAACAGTGCCCGCGAAGGTATCAAAAAAGAAAACCCCGGCATTAAAGTAACAGAAGTTGCAAAGAAGGGGGGTGAACTCTGGAGGGGCATGAAGGATAAGTCTGTAAGTGTCATATTAAGCTTTAAACAAAAAAAAAACTCTTCCAATCAATTCTTTTTCTTCTTAACTAACAATTTTACTTCTTTTTTATTTCGAAAGGAATGGGAGGCAAAGGCAGCCAAGTGCAAGGAAGATTACGAAGAAGCAGTCCGCGAATTCGAAGCCAACGGTGGTTCCAAGTCAAATGGTGCAGCGACTAAGAAGCGCGGCAAGGTCACAAAAAAAGCAGCGCCGAAGAAGAGCAAGAAGGATGCGTCCGATGACGATGATGAAGATGAGAGCGAATAGACATTTGCCTTATCTCTCATCCTCTCCCCCTCCATCATCATTTAAAGAATAAAGAAAAAACACACTCCAAAAAAAGTAAAAAAAAAAAATATTACATAAATAAAAAGTTACAAAAAAAAATCATAAAATACTTAAAAAAAACTCTTTAAAACAAACACGATTGTTTAATTAATTTTATAATAATATTAATATAATTAATTATTAATTTGAAGAGAAAAAGAGAAAAGCGGTACGAAGTTTGTGTTGTGTGTTTCTTCTCACTCCCAAATATTAACAAAAACAAAAAAAAACAACGCAGAAAGGAAACTGAGCATTTATGTTTTTAACTGTTTGACTATTCATAAAAATGCATAAATAATAAAATAATTTGTCTTAAATTTTCGTCAAAATGTATGATTGTCGAAAATCTATTTGAATAAAAAATAAACTTATTAAAAATATCGATAATTTCTACCTTAAATGTTTAAATAAGGAATAAAGTTGTTGTCGGGCACTTCTGCCCCAAAAACAAAATTTTATAATAATTTGACTTTGTTTTGTCGTATCATTCCAAAGAACACAAAGCAACAAAAAAAAAAATAACAAGAAAATAAAAAATGCATTTACTCTTAATCTAACAAATTATCAATATTTGAAAACAAAACAAAAAATAAATGTATTAACATGAAAATAAACAACAACAACAAACCTGAAGTACAAAACCGCTCAGGATCATTTATCTTCTCTGTATTCTCTAGTTAAAAAACAAATTATAAACATATACAAAAACATAACAAATTTATAACCCCCAAACCAAGACAAAGTTTATTAACAAGATTAATTTCAGACGACAAAAACTGTTTTTAATTTTAGTTCTTGAATTTTTCATTTCAATATTTTCTTTAATAAATTGTTCGAAACACCAACATTAGTTACTAAACAAAAAATTGAAAATAAAAAAGTTTTCTTCTGCTAAACATTGTATTATAAGACAGATAAAATAAATTTAAAATAAAGTAATGAAGAAAATAAATAAAATTGTTTTATAATTTAGAAAGAAAACAATACCGATGTTCTCTTTTTCTTTTAGTGTATGTATTATATAAAAAATGAAGAGAAAAAAATGATAAATATGCTTTTCTTTTTTGTAGAAAAAAATTAGTAAGTTTATATAAAAAAAAAATAATAAAAACAAAAAAAGACAGAAATGATGATTCTTTTTTTATCTCTTGCTTCGTTTTGATTTTGAGACCCTTTTGCTTTTACTCTCGGTTATTAAGTTTTAAAACATTGAACTTGATGGAGCGAATGTTGTGCCATTTCTGGGGCCTAATATGTAATTCGATTCTATTATGAAATTGCTCGAATTCGAAAAATTGGTACTATGAATTTATTTAACTACTTTCAAATCTACTAGAATCTAATAGTTTTAGTAGTTTCAACGATATTCGTATGAACTTTCGAATAAACGAGGAACTACGTAACTCGAAAGTAGAATTCAAAACAAGGCAAAATCGAAAATAATCACTACATCAAATGTGTTTGCGAGCGACGTTTTTTTTTGTCTAAGTGTAAGTAAAATGTTTTAAATTTTTAATATGCAATTTGAATGTTTGGACTTTCGTTTCTCTTCCTCATCAGCGGGCACATGACTCTTTCGATTGAATTCAAAACTTCGGCAAGTATTTTTGACATGGTTTGCTGTGCAAGGTAACCTGTTGCCAAAAACTTGAAAGTTGCTGATAACTTAATGATAATCCAAACAGCATTTTTTCTTCTGCGAGTAGTCATGTCGGATGATATAGTGTTAAGTAAGAACATAATCCGTCTTTGAAAGAAGTTCAATTTGCTCGTACTGTTCTTCATTTCCTTGCAAATTAAACCAAATTCCGACGGTGTCCATTTTTGTAATAATTATTCTTGTCCAGAAATTCGATTTTTTTTGTTTAACTATCAAATAACTCGATATTCGTTCGAAATTACAAATTTTTTTGAAAACAAGTTGGTATAACCGACATGACATCAGGATTCTACTTTTGTACGTAAAACGATTTGAAAGTAGAATCGCAAATTAGTTTCCAAAAGAATGAAAATTAGAATCGAGTTACATAGTAGGGCCCCTGGAATCATAAATTAAATTGTGCAACATTTCATAGATAGCTTTGGCCTTGTGACTTACAATTGTTAAACATTTCTGTGTGCGAGTCATTTCAGGGGTGATGGGACCTACAGTTTGCATGCCGAATCCGAACATTCTAATTTGAGACAGCTCTTTTCATGACAAGAATTAGGTAGTTTTCATAAACGTCGGAACTCTGCGTTATTACAATCGTCTTTTTGCTTTGTTGCATTAATGAAGGCCCTTATACTGCAGAACGTGTGCAGGCGTGCTTGAGTAGGGTTTTAAATAGTCACAGAATTTTCATAACTGTCACACAAAAATCGAAAATTTCCACCGAGAGATTTTTTTGATAACCAAAAGGAAAACAATAGTAATACCCGCAGCATGATGGTTAGTGCGTTGGACTGTCATGCCAGAGGTCTTGGCTTCGATCCCTGCCTATGCCATCTAAAATTTCTTTCACGGGTACTGTCTCTTATGAGGAATTGACAAATTCTTGTCAGGAAAGTGCTTTCTCAAATTAGCCGTTCGGATTCGGCGTAAAACAGTACTCGCACACAGGAATGGTTGAGAGTTGTAAGTCACTTAGCCATAGTTCTCAACGGACTGTTGCGCCACCTAATTTATTTATTTTTTAAAAGGAAAACAATGTTTCAACTTACTTAGTTTTAAAGAGCACCGTTCTCGATAATGAACTTTTAACTATTGTGCTCCTGCAGTGAAAGAAATATGGATGCACAATCTGCCCGACGCTGATGTCATTTATCTTCTGCTATTCATCTGCGTTTGTTTGTCTAACGCAGGTCTTAGTTAGGCAGAGGTGTATGAAAACACCTTTACTCTTAGAAGAGAGAAAAAATAGGTGGCACAAGCGAATTGAATATGTTTGGCATAGAATGAAGTAGTTGTAAAGTCAATACATTCCCAATCAAGGAATGTCGATTTTCTGATCGATTGGATTGCTGATTTAAATATTTCACATTGCGGATGTCGATTGTGATCAAAACTTTTTAATTTTAGATTTTTTTCTTCTTGATTGTTATTTTGTGATCGACTCTTCAAAAAAGCTGACGACTGGAAGCAACAAAATGTTTTTTATTTTTGCAAAAACTTCAATCGTAATGTTCCTCCCTTTAACATTCTTTTTATTGAAAAGTTAAAAAGTACAATTAAATATTTGTCTATATATTTAGCCACAAGTACATTTTATTCCATTTAGATGACATTCTTCCAAAATTTGCTTCGCGTGCTGATCCAAAATATCGTCTGTGCTAATTCAGAATATCGTGTATTAACTAATCGTATTTTCATTGTAGTATGCATGTTAAAGCTCTTTTTTGAAGACGCTATCTTGATAAATATTTGTGACGTCAAAACGTCCTTATAGTGGAATCTAATCCTACGCATTTTTGCTTTAATGTAGTTTAAGGTAATCCATTTGGAGCAAAAATGCGTTTCTATAAGTGATAGCACTTCCTTTAGTATTAAAAAGAAACTGTGGACTTTACAAGACCATTACAAAATTCATTCATCGAAGAGCTTGTTATTGCTCGAATAAGTATCGAGTTAATTTAAGTTACATAGTTCTATGAAACTTTCTTTGGACGCGGGAAAGTATTCTAAAACCTATAAGAAATAGAAAGCAAATATGTGAAGCCTAGTAAAAAGAATTTTTCAATAGATCTTAAACTGATTCTACCAGTTCGAAATGGTTAGAGGTAACTCTGATGTCTTTTTTTTCTGGTCATTCCAACATTCTTGGCAGCTGTATCACTTACTGTGTCATCAATAACCTTTATTTCGATTGCACTCATTTTCAAACGTTTAAAAACCAGAAAAACAACAAACATTGATCATAAAATAACTGTCAAATTTCAAAAATTCGTAATATTTTATAGGCTTATTCACAATATTGAATTGTTTAAACAATTACGTTTCACAATAATATCAAAACCAATCAAAACATTTTGATTCGATTGATGATCGACAACGGAAATCACGGCCTAGTTGTCTTCTTTATAACATTTAATGTTAAACAAAACAGAACCAGCATCAACACAATGTATCTACATAAATGAAAAAAAAAAAACACTTATATTTTATATTCATTTTATTAAAAAAACATAAGGAATAAAACAAATTATGATAATGAACAATATTGTTTATTTATTGAAAATTTCACTTGAACTGATTTCGAAAAGTATTCGAAGTTATGAAATCGATCGAATTTTAGAACACTGAAAACAGTTTCACTCGATTTTCAATTTATGTAGGTTTCTATTTTGGGAACCTATCTAATGTATTTTGGAAAGTATTGGCTTTATAAAGATGGGATTGGGCTCAAAATGAAGAAAATTCAGTTAGCTTAAAATCGTAGAGTAAACCTATGGTTAAGACATTAGCCCATCGTGGTTAAAATACCTGAACAAAATTTATTGGCATGTTGCGTTTAGACCTCTATGTGGAAACCTGGATTTCTAACTAACGGAAACGGCTCTTTCTGTCGGGAGGAACGACTACTTGACTAAAAATTGGTATAGAAGTTGTATTTTTTTAAAATTGTCTCAAAAACTAAAACATATTTTTAGATTTGGCTTTATGGTGTTTAATATTCAATAATTAATAAGAAATTGATAACTGACAAAAAAAAATCAAAATAGTAGTCAATAACATATTAAATTAAAACAAAATGTTGTTTAGATAATTTGCTTGTTGTTTTTAAACTTTGAGAATTAAAATTATTTTTTTCTGATACTATGGACAAAAGCAACATTTCTCAAAAACTTACTGCAAGAATGGATTCTGGCTTTGAGCAAAATCATATCACAATAATGTATGTAAGTGCTGCCCTTGATTTTCAATCTATGATTTCGTATGTCAACTCACTTTTCTGAAAAATTAGCCCTCCCGCCTAACAGGGGGATATACCCCCCAATTTATCCTTATCTTCTCACTCCACAGTTATGGTATACCTTATGGAAAATTGTCCAGCTTTATTATTTTAGTATTAATTCGTCGATTTTTTGTGAAAAGCGTATATAAGCTAATTTTAAAACAACTCTATTCTGAAAACCGTTACACCTACAGGCACAATTTAAAGCTTTTGAATTTGATGTGAAACGAATTTCAGGAATTTAAAGACAACTTTATTTTGTGTTAACAAAAATATTGTGTTCTTGGCGCAGTCCTCAGTTAAAAGTATAACTTTAGACTGCCGTCCTCATTCGTAGACTTTTTTTTTAAAAAGCCATCTCCACACGTTCAGGTCAGGAGAATAGAGGGCCTTGGTAACAGGTTCACATTTTACCCCTGAATCCAGGCTTTTGTTGTCCGTGCGGTATGTATTGGTGCATTATCTTGTTGTAAAGTCCATCGTTGCCCATCAAATAATTTAAAAAACTGCGGAAAAGCTCGTTCCAGAATCAATTAGTAAGTGATTGCCGTCATTTTACTTACTTACTTACTTAAGGTGGCGCTACAGTCCGGGGCGGACCTGGGCCTCAACCAACAAGCGTCTCCAGCCAGCTCGGTCCCTAGCTAGCTGTCTCCAGTTTCGCACGCCAAGTTGGTTGAGGTCCTCTCCCACCTGGGTGCGCCACCTGAGTCGCGGTCTTCCTCTACTGCGCCGTCCCTCGGGATTGGATTCGAAGACCTTCCGGGCTGGAGCGTTGATGTCCATCCGCTCTACAAGACCTAGCCATCTAAGCCGTTGGACTTTAATTCTGCTAACTAGGTCAGTGTCGCTGTACAGCCCGTACAGTTCGTCGTTATATCTTCTCCTCCATTCTCCATCTATGCGTACGGGATCAAAAATCACCCGAAGAATTTTTCTCTCGAAGCATCCTAAGACGCTCTCATCTTTCTTTGACAGGGTCCAGGCCTCAGTGCCATAAATGAGAACCGGGATGATGAGTGTCTTATAGATGGTGATTTTACATGCTCGAGAGAGGACTTTACTTCTCAATTTCCTTCTAAGTCCAAAGAAGCAGCGATTTGCAAGAGCTATTCTTCGCTTGATTTCAGGGCTGGTGTCGTTGTCTGTGTTAATAGCGGTGCCTTGGTAGACAAAGTCCTTAACTACCTCAAAGTTATAGCTGTCCATGGTGACGTTGTGTCCAAGATGTCGTTGTTCAATGTCCTTTTTTGAAGACAGCATATACTTGGTCTTGCCCACTAAAACCATCTTCTTCGCTTCCGTCGCAATGCTCAAAAACGCTCCGCTGACATCACGTTTTGATCTTCCAAGTATGTCAATATCATCTGCATATCCGAGCCCTTTGGAAGATTGTGCCTCTAGTGTTGACGGTTGAGTTTTGCATAAACCTTTTTTGAAATCAAATGCATCGGTAAGATGTTATCCGACCTTGATAGAGCAGCGTGCATTCTCCATCGTCATTCTGCACAAACTGATAACTTTGACAGGGATGCCAAAATTAGACATTGCTCTGTACTGTAGAGCTCTTCTCTATAGATGCTGTCATACGCGGCTCTAATTCGATAAAGAAGATGGTGGGTATCGATTTGACGTTAACTTAATACCGTAGAGAGGATCTTATATGCAATGTTAAGAAGACTGATGCCTCTGTAGTTGGCGCAGTTTAGAGGGTCCTCTTTCTTATGTATCGGGCACAATATGCTGAGATTCCACTCATCGGGCATGCTTTCTTCCGACCATATTTTGCATATAAGTTGGTGCATGCTCCCTACCAAGTCATCGCCTGCTGCTTTGAATAGTTCGGTAGCGATGCCGTCAGCTCCAGCAGCTTTGTTTGGCTTAAGTTTGATATAGCTATCTTCACTTCGTCAAGGTTGGGTAGGCGGAATTGTTGATCTGCGTCGCCGAAGTTGAGTGGTTCTATCTCCCTTACAGCGGAATTCGGTTCGTCATCGCCGTTATATAATTTGGAGAAGTGGTCTTTCCATATTCTCAACATAGACTACGGTTCCATTACGATGTTCCCCTGATCGTCCTTAAAGGCTTCGGTTCGTGGCTTGTACCCTTGGGAGGAGCAGCTCTCACTTTCCTAAATTTATGTGGCTTTCTTGACTCTTTCTTTTTGGTTTTGTCTATAACTTTCTTGGTCCTTAAGGGATTTGTTTACAACATTTGAACTTATTCTAATTTTACTGGCTATAAAACGGATGGTTTTACCGAGATCCCGGTAAGCTCGAATTTGGCCTATTTACTCCCTGGTTAGACCCGTACTTCTTGATTCTATCAAATTAATACTCGTACTAAGCTCCCAAAAAATCAGATTACCCTTTTATGTGATTTACTAACACGCTAATAGGTACATTTTGTGACAATGAGCGGGTTCAAACAACATTAGGGACTTCATTTCTAGTCAACTGAATTCTTTGACCGTAAATGTTGACGAACTAGTTACTTTTCAAGTGTCATCTAGTTACTTTTCAAGTGTCATAAATCTAAAACTCAGAATTTTACTTTACTAACATCTATCTTAAGTTCATCGAGCAAAAACTACAAACCAGTTTTCAGGTAAGACTTGTATTTTGTATTGTAAAGAAATATTACTTTTTCCTTTTCCGATTTGACAAGTAACCCTTTTACACAAAACATTAAATAATCGTACAGAATATAAATAAACCACAGAGTAATAAATTTAAGTTTTTAGTTGAATGAAAAAACATGATCAGATGGCATTTTGACATAAGTGCACTTGGTTTAATAGTTAGAGAGATTTGTTTGACTAACTTTCCAATAAATTTGCCTTAATTGGAGGGCAATTTTTTGACAACTGGCCAATCAGATACAAGAAACTTGCCTTTTCTTGCCTTCAGTCACCTATATAGTCTAAACCTGCCCAATGACTAATGGTGCATGGATATAGACTTCTATATGTAAAGTTTGAAAATCCCCAAGTCTAGGGATTAAAATGAAAAAATCACGATTTAAAAAATCCATTTCCCTACTGTTAAAACAATGAATGAAACCAATTTATAAGCTCATTTTTTTAAATTCCGGATGTTTTATTTTTAAATGCATATTTTGTGGCCCTCTTTATAACAGTCCTTTGAGATGCTTTGCCCTCGAGCCAAAATTTGATATGTGTTACATTTTGCGACTTAATGGCTTTTAACATTTGTTTACCAATTTTGACTGCGTTATTTCCGTTTTCATCATTTACAGCCGAATAATAAGACTTTAGATTTCTCTTAATGGTTTGAATGTTATTTTTTGTTAGAACTTCAAGTTAATCATAACAACCTCTGGACGCTAAGAGATCTATGGTATTGTCTTCACCAACAAACAAAAAATAAAGTAAAAATTGTATCAATTATTTAATATCATTTTATTGTGACTAAAATTCAAGACTTTATTATTATTCCGCTATTTATAATCTATAATAATATTTTGTTTTTTTTTTTCTTAGGAAAATTTGTATAATTTTAAAATGTGTGTTTAATGTTAGTACATTATTTGTATGTATATATTTATGTGGCGCGCCATATCTTTCGATTTTCTGTTTAATAAAAAAACAAACATTTACAACTTTTAAACAAAATTTTTATGATGATAGACAACACGAAGAATAAAAATAAAAACAAACTTAAATAAGTTAATATTTTTAACAACAATTTTGAATAATATTTTGTTTTGACAATCTTTTAGTTTTTTGTTTCTTCTCTATCCGTGTCCATACAATATTAATCTTCAATTTCAATCTTACTGGCTAAGTAAATGAAGCTACACATATGTCCCAGTCCCACTCTCGGCGAGCGCGACATACATATACTACAACATTCTTGTTCTAGAAAGGAAATATCGATATCGAAAAGTATCGAGCCTCTAACTGCCATTTCATCTCAATAAAGTCGGCTTACAACATTTTGTCACTGAAGACAAATTGGCGTGAAAGGGGCTCAATTTTGGGGGATAGGCAAAAATCAAGAAGGAGGTTGAATGGATGAGCATTTGGAATTATTCCTGAGATGATGCTTCGTTTGTCCGACGCTCGTCCTCGATCTTCGTTTATCGCTATAAGGATCATCCCAGTTCCTAGTTCCTTTTTATATAAATTTTCCGAGTGGGTAGGTAGGTAGGTACTATCTAAATGCTAATAACAATTATTTCTCTTTCTAGTGAATAGTGTGTGTGTGGTGTGGAGCTTGTCCTTAGTTACGATTCAACCAGAAAATGGTCTTTAGGAGGAAATAGGCCAGGCCCATGCAATAGACAATCTTCTCCCGCTGGGATCGCTGCACATTGTCGATTTCTATCGAAAGGACTCGTCGATTTAGCTTGGCCAGTTGCCGGCGCAAGTACAGAATTTCCTCGGGTGGTGTCAATTCGCCCATGATGGGTGTTCCTTCTCTGTGATTGACCAGAGACGTATCATTGTTGTATTGGCTCAATACCCTCTTGCCGATGCCAGATGTCGATGTTGTAACCGCCTCAGAATCAGATTCAGCCCGGGAGCTTGTGCGGTTCGGATGAAAGCCCATTGTGATTGCGGAAGCATCTGCTCGAACGTAGGGAGGCGGGGATTCTGAGTCATTCTGAAAATTGCGATTGTTGTTGGGCGAGTTCTCATCTGAGGCAGACGGGAAGTGATGATCGTTTAGGGTGATGACTCGTGGAGGTGTGGCAACACGCACAAAGCCAGGGTCTTTTGGCAAAATCGAATTTTCGAGCATTATCTCACGCGGAGCAGAACGAGTGCCCAGATGCTCCTCGTGTCCCAACACAACAATTCGATCCGGAACGTTCATATCGATTTTGTCATGGTAATTCCAAGAGTTCATCATGCCGTTTTGATTGGAGAGGAGCAAGTCCTCGTCGGAGAATTCGCCAGTTGCTCTGATGCGCTTGGGGACACGCATCTTGTCATTGATTTCGTGGGCATACTTGGCATCCGAATAAAGGGCATCATCCTCGTTCAAACCATTAAACATTCTTGTGGGGCTCTGGGGTGTAGCCATCATTAAGCAGAACTTCGATCTTCGAATGAAATGCGGGGTGTTGGTAGCGGTGGTGGTGGAAGTGGTGTTTTTGTCTTTGGCTTTTTTCTTCTCTTCCCACAAATTTATCATCAGCAATCAGCGAGTTTACTATTCCAAGAATAAAGAAATTATATAATAAAATAAATGCTGGTAATTGTTTATATATGGTTTGGAAATGGAAGGAGAAACTTACAATTAGGTCGATTTATTTGGTAAAAATGAATAACTTTTTCTTGTCGAAAATACTTTTCGATTTTTCTTTCTTTTTGTTCTATGCCCCTTCAGCTTCAGCTGCTGCTCCGGTTGCATCTGTCATGTCAATATAAAAAATGAAACAGGTATGTGATGAGGTTAATGCAAAAACAGCCGCTGTATATCGGAAAAGTTGAGAAAAATTTATAAATAAATAGTCCGTTGTGTTTTGAATGATTGTTATATCGACAATTTGAGTGCTTTTAATTTAGGAATTTTACACATTAAAAAGTTTAAATGCTTATGTCGTTTATCGGATTTTATATTTAAAAATTAAATTGGGTCAGAAATTTTGTGTTGGGAAGGTAGAAGTGTTAAGTTTTTTTTTACCTATTTCAACAAAAACCATTGTGTATTCCGATTTTTCGTAAGAAAAGTATAGGGAAGCACATAAAGTGTGGTTAAATTTTAAGGGCCGATGTTGAAAGTGAACCATACCTGAACGTCAAGTTTTTATTTTGCATCTCATTTGACATTTATCAAATTGAACAATGGGAGGATACACAATCGAGCAATGCTTTAAAATTATTCAGGTTTATTATAAAAATGGGTGTTCAAATAATAAGGGATATCGTGAACTTCATGATTTTGTATGTCGATTAAACTGTCGAAAAAATCGTGAAATAATCTGAGTAAACCGCGTCTGTAGTAGATGCGTAAACAATAGTGCATACTCGTTCAGCTCGAACTGCAGAAAACATTGCTATGGTTCGCGTGAAGAGACGTCCACTTAACTCGTCGTCGTGCCAAACAATTGCACCTCTCACGTGCGTCGTTGTTGAACATCATGTACCAAGACTTGCATTTACACGCTTACAAGATACAATTAACTCCAGAACTTAAGCCACTTGTCTATTTTAGTCGTTCTCCCTTCTCCAAAACCCGGTTTTCACAAAAATATCGGATTTCGCCGAAAACCTACATAGAAAACTCAAGTTTTCCCATACACTTTTTTTATAAAAAACCTCTCGAAAACTAGTTACAATTCAAAGTTGAACTAAACAAAAAAACCTTTCGAAACATTTAGCACTCAAATTAATGTAAACAAAACAGCTGATGGCTGTTGTCAAAACAAATATTTCATTTTGAAATAAATTTGGTAGTGGTAAGTAATATTTTCTATACAATTTCCTTAAAAAATAAGGATTATTGATTTTTGTTTTTTTTTATTTACAGTATATGGAAAATTTTCCAACGGCGAGAATAAAAGCCCCGGTGGCTATTTGCGGCACTGGCGGGTCTTTAATGATCCTCCTGAGTTTCAACCGCTCTTTGTTATGTGAGGTACCGGAATTCTCTTTGGCTACTGGCGTGACGACCCCAAGGACGAGGAGGACTTGCTCATAGTTCGTAATGACGTTTCCAAGGGATGCGTCTTTCAACTCGTCGCTACAAATATGTTCAACGCTATCGCTTACTACCTGGAGTAAAGACTTTCCGTTAACTCCCTTCAAATTCACAATGTGGGAATTGTTGTTCCAGTGAATAAAACCACAACAGTGGGCTATCGCCTCTTGATGGACAGCGATGCCAACATCAAGAAGATCCTCAGTACTGTGAACAAGCCAGGCGAGTGTGATTGTTGTACGAATCTGGAACTAGGAATTGACCTTTTCTGCTCCGGCCATAAGGACCTACACGAAGTGTTCAGAACCTTCTCGACCCCACCTATAAGCTGCTTGGACGGCTACAATACATGTCGATTTTGAAGGCACATTTGGCCAACAGAAGCAATAATCATAAGCAGTATTTTGGATTAAGTTTGTTGTGAAAAAAAGAAAATGTTTTAAATAAAATTAATTTTTTTCGTAACAGTTTTATTGATTTGATAGTTTATTTTCTACACAATTATAGCTTCTCTTTGGTGAATTGTTCTGACCGGTTGAAGTGAACAAAGAGGATAGCTGTAGCCAAGCGAGCTTCTAGTTCCAGAACTTCAGTTGAAACTCTTCTTCGAGACGAGCTAGTATTACTGCCTTGTCTGCGCTGATATGCTGCTCTATCACAGCACAGGAAAGGATTATCGACTCAAGGTTGTCGACGGCAAAGAAAAATCCTTAGGACAATGTTTGCACTTCAAGAAATTTCAAAAAATGTAATCTTGATTGAATATATACCATATAGAACATCTTCACTGTGTAAAAGGAAGTACTTGGATATTTTCATTTTATCCACACCCGAGACAGTGGGCGGTGATATACTGGGAGTTTTTTGTATGTTCGTATCGAAACATTTGTTAAACCACTCAATGATGGGATCTCATTCGTTCTTTTGGAGCTCGTATAGATCTTTACCTTCCTGAAAATCAACTTGATAAGTACCTACATAAGGCTTAAGTTTGTATCTTGCATTTCCAGATCCTTTAGCTCATTGCAGTGTATATAGAAAGTTCTTCGGCTCATTCTCAAATGTTTTTTTCATCCATACAAAATTTGAAAGCCGGTGTTAAGCAAATTTAAATGTCAAATGAAAACATGTTCGGTGTGAACGATTTTCGGGTTTTCAATAACTTTTTGGGTTTGGTGTGAAAAGCCTATAATAAAAGCTATATAAATATTTTCAAACAACCAAAAAACAAAGAAGGTGCTATTATTTGGAATGGAGTGTTTTTCCATATTTTCAAAATGATACTTATATGGTATTTACGATTCTTTATTTATAATTCTTACAAACATACGTTTTATATGTATGTTTTTCTTTTTTGCAGAAATCAAATGAAGATGCATGTAAATCAACCATTATGGCCGTGATTGGGCTTCTACCTTAACTCGAACCGCTGTACAATTTAAAAAAAACACAGTAGCTGGTAGTTCTGCTCAACGTTATCAAACGTCATTAATACACCTAGCGCCCTAGCGGTGTTGTGCACGTAACCGTCTGTCAGTTTCCAACTTTTCCCTTTTTCCAACAAACTCATTAAAAAAGTAAAAAGAAAATGTTGACAACTACTTCTGGTGTTTTCTTAAGTCATAAAAATTAGTTTTCCTCATAAATTATCCAATGAAAACAAAAACAAAGTGAATTCAATAAAATCTATTTCTAAATGCGGTACATGGATTCATAAAATTTGATCTTCTCTACATTTTCCGTAAGCATTTTTGTGTTTTTGTAAAACCGGAAAAGAGTAATATCCAACCCGACAAATTTAATTGGATTTGTAAACTTACATCACTTAAAATAAATATTGTTAGGTAGGAATTGATTATCTCCGATAGTTGATTGATTATAATGATTCTAAATGAAAGACATACATTTGATTGTACGAAATTGTTTTTGACTTAAGAAGCTTTGTGTAATCTTAGATTCACACATTGTTAACACCGAAGTTAAAAGATGTGTGGAGCATAATGTTTGAAGAAAGTAGGAAGTCTTGTTTGTTTTAAAATTTACAAAAAATCGATGAGAATTTTCGAATTTCCTATCCTCATTATGCGTCATGATGTTATTTATTGTAGGTTAGTTGTTAATTGATAAAAGTTAACCCTTTCTTTTTTAAAAATTTGTTAAAGTGTTGTATTCTTAGGTGGTTTCGATGGGAACATTTTTTAAGGCATATCGCCTCATTCCATGGATTCAAATCGACACGCAAAGTTCTTGACCCTTATACCTATTTTAGAAAGTTTAAGGACACTCTTCTCAAAGGTTAGGGGCTTTTTTTATTTTGTATATTTCTGTAAATATAACAATTCTAAAAAAGCCGGTTAAAAGCCTTAATATGATTAGAATACCTAGGTACCTACTTACTTATATGTCACTTATTAATAAGCTCAAATGGTACAGTTGTGGTCATATAATTAAGTCACACTTGAAAAAATTAATTAAAGTTGGACCTAACGACCGTTTCTTTGCCTTTATTTCAATTTAAAGTCAATACTAATGTACCTCAAGGAAGTCACCTTGGTCCATTGTTTTTATTTAATTTGTTAATTATTTGCCTTCGTTTTTAAGTAATTCTGTATTGCTAATCTATTCAGAAGATGTTAAAATACTTTAAGCTATCAACTTCAATAATTGTAAAGAGCTACAAGAAGATCTAAATTAATTTTTGGAATGGTGCAATAAAAATCGTTTCATTTTAAATATTGACAAATGGCAGACAATGTGTTTTTTTTTTTTTTTTTTTTTTTGATTTATTTATTAGCTTAAAAACTCTTAACAATAACATTTTTTACTTAAATCATACTTAATTTTAAGCAATATTATACAGTATTATCTTTTAATAGAGGTTTTAATAAAAATTTAAATTTATTTAAGTTTTGCTCAGTCTTTAAGTTACTAGGAAGGCTATTAAAAAGTTGAATGCCTTTATATAGTAGGTTGTTTTGTGTTGCTGCTCTTCTATACAATGGAAGTCTGAAATCACCAGTATTCCTCAGATTGTAAAATGAATTTGTTATATAGTTCACGTTCCGTTGTAAATATGCAGGATACATTTCATTTTTGATTTTAAAAATCATCACAAGGGCATTAAATTTTAGTCTTTGTTCAATATTTAACCATCCGAGGACAGTAAGCATATCATTAATTGGTGTTCTATAATCGCATTTAAGCACTGTTCTCATTGCTCGATTTTGTAATACTTGAAATTTTCTTATATTTTCACTATTTGACATGAATATAATCGAAGAACAGTAATCAAAGTATGGAAGAATCAATGTATTATAGATTGTCACAGCACAATTTAGAGGAATATACCTCCGGATTCTTTTGAAAAAGCCGATTTTTTTTGAGATTTTAGCGCACTGATTATAAACATGTTGATTAAATTTGAGTTTATTGTCGATAAAAACCCCGAGATATTTTATTCCATCCACACATTCGATAGGTTGATTATTTATTAGTATGTTGACATTCAAACCACCGTTATTTAAACACATACATTTAGTCTTAGTAACGTTTAATTTTAATTTATTTTTACAAAGCCAGATGTTAATTTTTTCAATTTGATTTTGTATTAAACTTTCACATGATTTTAAATCGTCTCCTACAACGTAAATCAGGGTATCGTCTGCGAATAACGACATTTTAGCATCAGATATAGTTTTAACGATATCGTTTATATATAAAAGAAACAGAATTACACCCAATTTTGATCCTTGAGGCACACCAAGATCAACCTTTACCTTTTCCGAAAATGTTTCATTTATCTTTACTCTTTGGAATCTTTCCGACAGATAACTTTTAAACCATTTCACTTCAACTTCACGAATACCATATTTATTAAGTTTTTCAATTAATATATTTCTGTCTATCGTTTCAAACGCGCGTTTTAAGTCAAGAAAAACACCAATAATAGTTTTACCGCTATCAATTTCTTTTTTCCATTCGTTAATAAGCCAACATATCGACGTTTCGCATGAGTGACCTTTTCTAAAACCCGATTGTTCTAAACACAGTATATTTTCTTTTTCTATATAATTCGTAAGTTGATTACACACAATCTCTTCGAGAATCTTTTCATAAGTCGGAAGCATATTTATAGGTCTCCAGTCTTCTGGATTTTTAGGATTTTGCACTTTTTCGATAGGGATCACAACTGATTCTTTCCAGCTTTCTGGGAATTCACCATTTAAAAGAGACAAATTAATGATTTTTAATAATTTTGGCAAAATTTCATTATTACAATCAAGCACTATTTTGCAATTTAGCCCAAAGCAGTCTTTTTTCTTATTCATAGCTTTGATTGACTGTTCAAGCTCTTGAATGTTGATTAATTTAAATTTAAATTTATTTGTATGGATTAAGATATTATCAGAGTATGGAATTTGTTCTATGCTATTATGAATAGCTTCGACACTTTTTACAAAAAACGAGTTAAACGTGCCGGCAATTTCCATTTCGGTTTTGAGTGATTGATTTTCAATTTTCAACTCTTTTATTACATTTTTATCTGTTTTTAGAATTTGACTCTTCAAAACACGCAAACGTAATATAAAAAGTGTTAACTTAGTGTTGAATGTATCAAGTTTAAATAGCGAATCCAGCTTTTCTGACCTTAGTGTTGTACTAGACTTTTAATTATATTATAAAAAAGCTAACAAAATACTTGATTCTACAAAAAATTTTCCTGGGTGCTCGGTGATCCATTTGTTATTAAAAATCTATATGTTTCTTTTGTCATGCCAATTCTTGAATACCCTTGCGTTGTATGGGTGCCATGCTATTCCGTTCATATTGATAGAATGGAAAGTGTTCCATGTAGATTTTTAAAATTGTATCTTTGTTTTTCATTAGACTTTAAATATATGATAGACTTCTATACACAAAAAGCTTTGCTTGAAAAATCTTTCATCTCTTTCTGATCACAGGTAGCATTTGCAGTTCTGTTTTATAGCTGGTGTATTGAATGGAATGATTTCATGTCCATCTATTCTTTGTAATTCGTAGTTGGAACGACCGAATAATTGGGTTCAGAGTTGAACTTGTGGACTTTCGATTGCAACTGAGGACTCAAACCCTATGAAACTCATACCAAAACTTAGGTGGAACCAAAAAAATAGAGTTAAAAGACAATATTTTCAAGCATTACAAGACCTTGTGTTTCCAAAAGAAAACAAAATACTTTGAGACAGAAGCTAGACGGTTATCAAATTGTATAAACTCGAAGGACTTTTGGAAGTTGGTGAACAATTTGAATTGTAAAACCTTTAAAATCCATCCCAAGTTGAGCCCCTTGCTTTTGGCAGACCATTTTAAAAATTTGCTAAGCCCAATTCATGAGAGAAACAAAAATTTTGCACATCCGAGTCTTTATAATGAAGTTTTGGACACAGATATAACCAACGAAGAAGTAGATGCAGCAATTAAAAAAATGAAGGATGGAAAAGCGGCAGGGTCCAATGGGATACGAGCGGCATTTTTTAAGTATGGAACCGTTGAGTTAATAAGTAAGCTTACTGCAGTTTACAACGAGGTGTTGGAAACAGGTATGATTTCTCAAGAATTTAGGGAATCCATCATTTTTCCGATCCACAAAGAAGAAAGCTGTTTGAGATATCGAACTATCGAGGAATATCCTTTTAAAATTCAGGTTATAAAATATTTACAGCTTTTCTGCAAACAAGGCTCAGTAAATGGATTGAAAAAAATAAGCTGTTGAAAGAATTTCAGGCAGGCTTTAGATCCGGTAACACAACAAAGCATTGCGGATTCATGTATATGAAGAAGAAAGAAGTTATGCTTGTTTTTCGTGGATTTTAAGTCTGCATTTGACACGGTGAATAGGCAAGCTCTTTGGTATGGGAATGTCGTTAAAATTTAGAAGAGTCCTGCAAAGCCTGTATATGGATACTAATGCAGCAGTTTGAAATGGTACAGAAAGGTCGGATTGGTTTAGACTTGAATCAGGCGTTAGAAAGAAAGGTTGTACGATGAGTCCAAGCCTATTCGCTCTATTTATCGAAGACTTAGTCGATTTCTTACCTGCTGGTATCGAACACGCTGGTGAATTCATTAAAGTACTCTTGTTTGCGGATGATATTGTGGTTCTCGCGTCATCTCCAGAATCACTACAGCTTATGATAAACCGGATTTTTGAGTACTATAAAATATGGAACCTAATAGTAAACATGGAAAAGTCCAAGATCATGAAAAATGGAACTACAATGGTGAAAATATAGAGATTGTCAAAGAGTTCAAATACCTTGGAGTGATTTTGACAAAAAATTTAAATATGGAAACGCATCTGAGAGAAGCTTACAATTGCAAAAGCCGCCTTCAGCGCATCTTGGAGTAGATGTTTCTCAAACAAAAATATCGTACACAGCAGTAAGTACACTGTTTTTAAGGCAATAGTAGAATTAATCTTATTCTATGCGGAGCGAAGCAAAATGAAGATGTGGAAAAATTGTTACGCTTCAACGTTAAAAAGATCTTCCGGCTGCCACCAAATAAGCCGAACTATATAGTTATGTTGGAAACGGGACTGCAGACACTCTTTGTAGGAACACTTAGAATACAGATTGATTATGTGCTCAAAATCATGAATATGGATAATTACCGGTTACCGAAGATAGTGGCACTTCAAACTATTTGAGAGAGGTCGGATTGGATGAAAATTGCTAGGGAGAGTTACATGGACCCCAACATAGATAACTTTGATTTCAATCAACGGAAAGAATCACTGTACCACCTAATTGCAAAAGTGGATGATATGTTATGGGAAAAATGCCTAAGTGAAGCAACTGGGTCTCTACACAGAGCAATTTACAGTCAACTCAATCACAATTTGGAGGCGAAGAACTATTTCCGGGATGAATACAGCGTAGATGAGATTTCGATGATGGTAGAGCTGCGTGATGAACTCGTACCTATTAACTTCATTCCACATAGGGAGGATTTACCAATATTATGCTCATTATGTAATCTACAAGTGAGAGAAGGTGTATTTCACTTCATGGGTAAATGTCCAATTCTTAAAGACATCAGGAGAAATATTCTTCAAACGGTTTTTTTTTGAACGAAAATGAAATTTTATCATTGTTGAACATAGTCGACGTTAAAAAACTGTATATGTACTGCAAACTTGCTCTAAATTATTGGGATAGAATTGTTAATGAGAATTTCTGAAAATAATATTTAATCTCAATAGTAATCTCATTTATTTATAAATTACATTTCATGAAAAATAAGTTTCCAATTTATGTTTTGTCAACTTGGCAGACGGCAGAATGACATGCTTTTTTTTTATTTTTTTAAACAATTAAAATTATTTAAGACGAGCAATAAAAACCCATTTAATCTAATCTAAAATCTATTCTTTGTCGATTGTATTTCAATCTGAGTCAGGTTAGCTCAATAAATTTAACCCTTTAAAATATCCTTACTGTCCTCTTAATAAATGAATTGGTAAATTCAACAAGTTCTCTATGCTCATTAACTCTACTAATGACAATATCAAATCTGCAAGCTTTAAATTTACTATCAGTAGTTGAATTTTTGTTATTTATAAGTTTAAATATAAGTAAACAAACGCAAGCATTTGACGTATTTAATAAACAAAGATATGATATCGGCGACAATCTGTAAGACCAAAGGTGAACTTTTGCCCTTAAACTAAAAACCATATAATACGAAGCAGACTCATAGTAAACATACACCATATTATGTACCCTCAGATAATGTATGTATGTTTAAAAATATAAACATTATTACACTTTGTGAACTTCTACAATTGGGTCCTAATATGCTGAGTTATTGGGCAAGTAACTGTGGATTGAACGTCAACCCACTTAAGACAAATGGTTTTAGACACGAGAAAATGAAACATTCAAATTATATGAAAGGCCAATATTAACAAAGGCATGTTGAGTTCTTTACGGATGGTTCCAAAACAGGAGAGGGTCTGCTATCTTTCCATATAATCCTCCCCTAGAAAGATTTATAAAACTACCAGATTACTGCAGTGTCTTTCAAGCAGAAATACTGGCGGTTTCTGGAGGCACTATGAATCTTTCTTCCAACAATTTGGAAAACAAAAACTTTGACTTATTTATTAACAACCAAGCAGAAATCAAGGCTATACCTGCCAATGTTGCAAAGTCAAAAACCAACACAGTTACCCTCGTTGGGTCCCAGAACACTGTGACATTGAAAATTCAGACAAATTCGAGCTATGTGGTATCAATGATTTAAAAGCCACTAGAGCAATAAAATGAACTAATCCACCAAAGTTTAGTTGAAAAACAACAGGTGGTGGGCTGTTGAAATTTAGTGGAGCCTTAACCCCTATTTAACCTTCCGACCACAACAGGGGTGCTATAAAACCCCAGACATTTTTTTTTAAACTGTAATTTTGATTTTGCTTCATTTTCCTTTTACCGTTTTTTTTTGCAAAAATATTTCTTTTTTATGAATTAGGTTTTTTTATGTTTTTAAAAAAGAATATGAATTGTTATGTTTGAATACAAATTTGATGTTGTCCTTTAAAGTATTTTTATTGTATTTTGTTATGCCACTCCTGTTGTGGTGTGTGTATGTTTTAAATGTGTTGTGGTCGGTCAGTTCAAGATATAAGTATAACTTAAAAACTAATTTAAATCTTAACTTAAAACTATGAGTGTGGGTGGATCAAAAGAACTTAGAGGTACTGATTTTGAAATCAAATAAATTTAAATTCGAATTAAACAACCGAAGCATACGTATCAGAGGTTCGTTAAGTCCATAGGAGGTGTAGAGTATTGTATTGGTAAATGGAAGAATTGAATCGAGTTAGGAGGATCTGTCAACTGAACCAGAAAGAAGCCGGAAAATTTCGTATCGTCTTCAGCGTTAAGGAATTTTTAAGCATTTTAATGTGTTTAATTTAATTGTAAAGATAAAGAGAAAAGGTCCTAAATCACTACCTTGTGAGACACCAGAAGTGGTTAGAATAAGATTGAAACGTTAGGATCTAAATCGAATATAATATTCACTATTCTCAAGGTACGAAATAATCCATTTCAGGAAAAAGAGTTAAAAACCTAAAGAATACTAGAAAATTATAAAAATTGAACTCAGTGGCGACCATATCAACTTCATTCCCGTTTCTTAAGGCTCTTGACTGTTCTTTTCCAAATGCATCTCAATATTCCGACACTTCTGCCATCTTGAGTGAGTGAATTTCACTGCATAAACTTTACAAGATACTGTATCCATATACAAGAACTGATTCGATGTTTGAGTGGAACAGTTGTAACCTTGTCTTAAAGCTGAGCGAGTTGTTTCTCCAAAAATTAGACAACATCCTGAACGCAGACGTACTCGTAGATTTCCGGATACGGCTCCGCCTCCTATTGATCTTTACTCGCAATGTTCCACTAATGAATGAAGAACTAAAACCATGCTCGCAGTTTCGGCAGGACAAGGTCGATTTTGTTTTTAGATGCACCAGGTGGAACTGGCAAAACAATTCCTTATTTCTAATTCTTGCTAAAATACGAACAAATAATGGTATCGCACTGGCTGTGGCATGTTCTGGTATTGCGGCAAAATTTGTGGTTGAAGGCAGAATAGCTCATCCAGTATTTAAACTGCCACAAAATATTCAAAATATCACAGACGCGGTGTGCAATATAAAAAACAATCATCCATGGCCACAGTGCTGAAACAGTGTGAGATTATCATCTGGAATGAATGCTCTATGGCACACAAACATTAGGTGTTTGAGGTGTTGAACAAGACATTGAAAGATATAAAAAACAAAGGCAGACTTTTTGGCGGCATTCTGTTACTCCTTTCAGGTGCTTTCAGACTTCCTGTTATTTCGCGTCTAACGTACGCTGATAAGATCAATGCGTGCTTAAGATCATCGCCACTGTAGCGTAATGTTAAAAAAGTACAACTGAAAGTAAATATGCGTGATCAAATGCTTCTAGATCCATCCGCTGAGACATTCTCAAACCAACTGTTATATAGGCGACTTAAAAGTTACTACAGATGAAACTTGATGCATAAAATTACAGGTCGATTTCTGCACGATTTTTGATTCACAAGATGCTCTCATTGAGCAGATACTTCCCGATGTACACAGACAATATACAAATCAAGGGTGGCTCGCAGGAGCAGCAATTTTGGCAGCAAAAAATTGATACAATTTGTGGTGCTACCAAATCATTCTCAACAACTCAACATCATTTTTGAACTCATTGGATTTACCAGGCATGCCACCATATAATTTACAACTGATGGTTGGATCTCTGGTAATTTTGTTTCGTAATTTTAACCCATCACGGCTGAGCTACGGAACGCGATTAGTCATTATAAAATGAATGAAAAATGTTATTGAAGCCATAATTCTAAATGGCAAATTCCGAAGTGAAAATATATTATTACCGCGAATCCCTATTATACCCACAGATGTGATTCAAACGCCTTCCAATTCCAATAAGATTGGCATTTCTAATGACTATCAATAAGTCTCAAGGCCAAACGATGTATATCTGCGGCATAGATTTGAGCACTTCATGTTTTTCACAAGGACAATTATACGTGGCGTGAAGTGGGCAAACCATCTAGTTTATTTGTATTGGCGAAAGGTGGGATCATACAAAATATTATACACTCTGTTGCTCTAAGGGATTGATATTGTTTTTTTTATAGTGTAGCAATAATTAGCGATATGTATATAATCAAAAAAAATAATTTTACTAAATTAAAAAAATTTGTTTGGTGATATATTTTAATATTTTGTCACCGTTTACAGTGTTCTATATCTCTCCCACTTATACACCACATCCTTACACACTTACAATAATTTAGTTATTTATTTCTATCATAATATTCTCTAGAAATTATTTATATGACAACACAACGTTTGTCGGGTCATCTAGTATATATGTACATATAATAATTCCATTTAGTGTTTTGTGTAAAAGGGTTCTTTGTTAAATTGGAAGTGAGTAAGTAATATTTCTTTACAATACAAAATGTAAATCGTGGTGGACTTGTAGCTTGCCTGAGAAGTGTTTTGATAGTTTTTGTACGATGAATTCAAGGTGTCGCGCCATCGTGTGCGGTTTCCGGAGATGTGTTTCAGCTCCCTCCAATTCTTGCCTAGTGACGCTGATAACGCCTCGACTGTCATGCGCCATGTGCTTCACGGCCGCTTTTGCTTTGCCGATGCGGCTGATGACGTCGTGTTCGGTTCCGCCTTCGATGGAAACGATGCTTCCAAGGTATTGGAATCATTTTCCACCTGTTGCGAGGAAATATTTATTTGAGAGGATGATCGAGTTCGGAGCCTGATCATTTTTGTTTTGCCGGAATTAATTCTCAGCCCCACAACTTCTGCCTCTCTCTACACTTGTAGTCATTTGATGGAGATCCATGATCCTATGAGAGAGTAAGCAAACATTGTCCGCGTAATTCAAATGCTTTAAATAGAATGTCAAAGTCCATTGGATCACTCCGCTACCTGATAGAGCTGAGCGCAGCACATCGCTTATCACCAACAAAAACAATATTGGCCACAGAATACAGCCCTGTCTGACTCCGCTTCGGATTTCAAAATCATCTGACAACCTACCTTCGTTCAGAACGTGACGTGGATCCATCATATGCTGATTTAATAATAGTCGCACCTGTTTGCAGCATCTTCTGCTTCTTGCGCCAATGCGTTGATGTACGTAGTTACGGTTGTCGCGGCGCACACTGCAGTGAACCTCTCTCTTTTTCATGCGATACGAGGACTCCAGCTCGTTTCTTTTTTCCTCTTGTGCACCAGTTATTCGAGCCCTTAACTGTTTGCGTTCGTTGATCCTTAACCTCGACTATTCTGTCAGCACCTGAAATGAAAACTTTGAAATGTATGAAACTTGAAAAACTGACCAGCTGCCTTGGTCAAAATGTACGTTCAAGAAATGCAGTTGACTGTTAATGAAGTCTCTTATGCTGTCTGAATCTGCCCAGTGAATATGAGACACTGAAAGCAAGTGTCAAACAACAAATATACCTAATATTAGATTTCCCAAGATAAAGAAAAAAACTAGTATAACAACACTGTTTGCTAAAATAACTGATAGTATCTCTAATAATTAAAGATAAGGAAGACAAATTGAATCGATGCGATAATTTGTACAAGTCTCTTTTCTGCTAGTTGCTATTTCCAATCATTTAGTTTATCAATTTACACGCGTGTCTATAAAATAAAAGGTTCGATTTTCTATAATATTTCTTCTTTTTTTTATATGTGCACTATAACTCCTCTGTCTAATTTATTTCCTTTACTTCCAGATATCCAGATAACCTACCCCTTAATTGTGACATACAAAATAATAAAAACTGCATACAATCATCAAAAACCTACCGCAACGCAACGCTTGGATAAATAAACAAATCCAAATAAAAAAAATAAATTTTCATCTACGTAAAATTATGTATAACTAGAAAAAATAAAGAATTCTTCAGCCATAAAAATACCATCATAGATAAATTTACAATAACAACATATAAAACTCCAATTAAAAAAAAAACAAAAGTTCAACTAATTCAAACAATTTTATAGTAAATCTGCTGATAGGGATCTCTTTTTTTCATGTTTATTTAATTTTTTTTTTTTTTGTTTGTTTACGAAATTTGTATCATTTTACTTTTAATATTTGTTTAATGTAGCATAAAATTTTGTTTTTAATTTAAATACATAATAATTCATTCATTTAAGAAACAGAGACTAGAAGAGATATCATTGCAATTTTTTTATCACTTATTGATTCGATTCACACATTTTCTTCAGCAGCATGTTTATCACTTCCTGTCGAACTTAAGCCATATCCTACCTCTTGATCGCTCTGTTTCTCTTGAAAAGTTTTAAGTTTTCTCTCAAAGAAAAAAATTTGTATAGAATTTTATTTAATCAAAAACAAAACTATACAAAAATCAATATCTAACCAAAACAATACCTAAATATTAAACTTTCCGTGGAGACTTCTTTATCGTGGAATTGAATTTGTGTTTTTCTAGTTATGCTATTTCCGCGTAGACGAAAATTTATCAAAAGGTGACAAAGATTATTATTGTTTTTTTTTCTTCTTTCTTTCTTTCAAATATTTAACTTAACTTAACTTAACACACTTTCCCATATTAAACTAATTATTGCGTTGTACATATTTATTAATCATTTTCATGTCATTTAGTTTCTTTTTTGTTGTTATTTGTTTATTTTCATTAAAAAGAGAATCTTTTTGTTTGTAATATTTATATGACGAGTAGAAGCTTTGCATTCGTCATTATTCATTACGTACACACGTACTGGCTACTGATTAAAATACTACCTAGTGTTGTGCCCAAAGGGTATACAGAATACACCATATCCATCAATCTACATAAGCCTCTGTTTATACAAAATACAAAACCAAAAAATGATAGTATTGTAGTTAGTAGTTATGTATTTATTAATTTTTATTATTTAATTGAGCTTCTGAGCTGCGAGAGTTAGCAAACTAAAGTAAAGTAAAGTAACCAACCAGACAGCTGGGGCTGGCTGGCTGAACTGAGTGGTTAATCATTTCATTCAGAAAACGACAAGGAATTGAGTAACAATGACAACAAAGAGAGTTTTTATCATATCACATTAAATTTAATATTGCAAAAAGAAACGAAAAGAAATTATTGTAATACATAAATTAAATTCCAGTCTAGTGTTGGCTGACTGTTAGTATCAGTAGTCTTATGTTTGTCAACCAAGTCGCAAGTCGGATATACTATCTAAATTCTAAAGTGTTGTGCATTTGAATTTTTTTTGTTTAATTATCTAAACCGTCATTCAAGTTCAAATTAATTTTTGTTTATTGCTGTTTTTGTTTTGTTTTGTTTCCCTTAAGAATTTTCTTTTTGTATTTGTCTGATGATTTCCTTACAACTTCCTTCAAAATTTTTCACCTTAGCGCTTGAGGAGTGATTGAATTAATTTATACGACTATATATTTTGTTTTGTTTGTTTCAATCGTTTATATATATTGACACTATAAAAGGAAATTCTGAACAAAACATTGAAATTGAAAATCCCCTCAAAAACAAATACAAAATCAAAAGTGAAAATTGAAATTTTAAAAAAGTAACAACCAAAAATGTATGAAACAAATAAGTTTTTTAATTTGCTATTCCGTGCAACAATCATTCCTGGAGTTATAATAGTACCATGGCTAACTGGGTTGTAAGTATCGCCTTTCATTTTTATTGTATATGTTTTGAATTATTATTTCAAATTGATTTTATTTTTATTGTTGTTTTTTTTATTTTTAAGTTTCTATAGTTTTAAAATTGTGTAAACTTTGTTGAATATTTTATTTATCATGTATAATATTGTTAACACTCAATTGTTGTCGTTGTTGTTGTTGTTGGTGTTATTTTGTTAGTTGATTAGTATGGTTTTTGAGTTTTGAATTGTAAATTCATTGAATTCACTTTGTTAGTAAACATTTAATGGTTGATGTTATATTCTCCCAACCCTAATCATTTTGTAGTTTTAGTTTATTTGTTCTTTCTTTTTTATTATAATGTATTAAAAAAAAGAGAATCTGGTGTGAATCGTGGGCAGGGATGTACGCAGGATTTCGATCAGGTGCGGTGCAAACTCATTGAAGAACTTTTTAAGTCTTTGAATTATAATAACATGTATGACTGCCAAGCGCCGTCGCCGTGGGTGCTCAGCTTATCTACTGAGTACACCTTCTTTTATTTAATCCTCTCTTTCCGACATTATTGACGGTGTACACTCACCAAACATAATCCTGTAAATTAAAACATTCAAGCAGATATCTACAAATTATGATTTTGAGATTGTTCAAATATACCAGTGTTTTTCAACCTTTTACATGAAACGGACCTTTTAGCACGAAGAAACATTTCGCGACCCACCAATCCATTGCTTTTTTTCCGTACCGTTGAACTTCGATAGCTCGAATTTCGTTTGATTAAAATAATGTGGCAACAGTCTTAAGAGCTTTTCTTTCATACATTTTAACTTTGACATCTCGAACTTTTTTGCTTTTATATCTTGAATAAAAGTCTACAAGGGCGGAATGAAAATGTCATCACTGCTAAAGACAAAATCCATGACTTTACAAACAAAATTGAATTTTGGTCTCTTAGTCAAAACCACTTAGATTCATTTTCCTAGACACAATCTTTTGTTGAAGAAGTCGGATGTGAGATAAATATCAAGGAATTTATACCTGGTATGAAAATGGTGTTAGAAAAGTTGAAAGAAGAAATGTTTCAATAATTCTCAATGGAAGAGATATCGAATAATATTGGGCCAAGGTAGATCTTTAATCCGATTTTAAATACAGCTGTAAATGAGGCGAAATTGGCAATCAAGCTCAAGGAAAGTCTGCTGGATCTATCTGCCGATGGAATGCTGCAATTGGAATTTAAGTCTTTCAATTTGGATTGGTTTTGAAGTGCTTGAACCATTTGTCATTTGCATCAATTTCGAAAATTAAAAGTAAGGAAAGAAATCGCTTAAAGTTAGCAAACGATTTTATTCTCAATGTAGAAAAAACGGATCTACGTTGGGAGGAATTGATTTCTGAAAATCAAGCGCAACCGCCTAGGGTGTTTAAAAACACTGAATTATACCATTCAAACCATCTTCGATCATGATTGATCTCTTATTCGCGTTTTGAGTCTCCTCAAGGTGGTAAAATTTCCATCAACCAAGCTGCTGCACGATAAAGAAAGAGCATTATGAAGAAAAGGTTTCCTTGTCGGGAAAAATGTTCTGCTTCTAATACGATATCGCATGAGTCGAGTTTTTGGAGATCTTTGGTCACTAGATAATACAAAGTTTTGTTTATGACTGGACTAATGACTGGGGTAAAATGCTTATCTTGTTTTATGTTTGTGATATGATGCTAGAAGATAAGGTCCACTGTGTTCCCCAGAATTTGATCACGATCTGGGTAGGTGAAAGTTATAAAGAGAACAGGTGAATTGTAGTTTTAGTTTCTTAAGTACTTTGATAAATTTAGTTGTTCAGAAAAAGTATAAAAACATTTAGATTTCGCTATCCAAAGTTATAACAATAATAATTATATGAAAGGTGCCTTAAACAGCAGGGAAGTCATTCAGTAATTTTCAAAATGATAATCGTCAAAACGATTATAACTATGTAACTATTACCCTGGTGACAATAGGAGATCGAGGAATCGAATCGAATTGAGATTTCGATCCAGGTGCAGGTTACATGTTATATACGTTGGAAGAAATAGAGGGTCTGATTTATCTCTTAATTGTTTCCAAAACCGTATTCATTTTATTTTTTTTTTCGAGTTTTTATTTTCACTTTGTAACAAAACTCCACTACGTCAAAACATTTTTATTTCAATTTGCTTAGTTAGTATTTGGAAATCAATGACAGGCGATACCTATTTAGCTATCGTGCAAACGCTATCGTTTTGGTGATTTCACTTTGACGATTATCGCCTTAAGCGAAGTGAGACTATCTTCAAAACGCTATCTTCTTCATTTGTTATCAGCGCTGGTGTTGTCCTTCACCACCTCAAAGTTACGTCTGTCGATAGATTTTTGAATGATAGTGCCTCTGGTGTTGAGATGGGAGATCTTCATTATTCTTTCAAGGACGTTGTTAAAGAAATCACATAACAGCGCATCAACTTGTCCAAAGCCTTCTTTCGACATCAAAAGGTTCGGTTTCCAACCTTTATAGAGAAGCGCAAATTCTTTATGGTCAGGCAGGGATGCCAAAACTAGACATGACTTTATACAGTTAGTCCCTGTAGATGGTGTCATATGCGGCTATGAAATCGATGAAGAGATGATGATCTTGTTTTTTTTCCATGATCTGTCTTATTACGAACATTTAATCCGCTGTCGGCTTTCCGTTCTAAAGTCACTTGGTAAGGTCCTATCAGGTTGTTGGTGATGGGACTTTTTTATTTTAAATAAACCAAAATAAAAATTTGATCCATTAAACAGCAAGTCCATAATTTTACACCTCACACATAATCGGACACTTATTAAGTATATACTTATTTGCATTTTCTTTCGATTTAATGGCTTCAGCGTCGAGATATTGAAGAATAGTTATTATTATTATTAACATAACTTTATTAATAGGTAATAAATTACCCAAATTAATAATAATATTATGCTGCACTAGCTACCAGGGCTTCGGTCGATAAGGGTAGTTATTTGAATATTATTATATGTTTTTGAGTTTAACTTAAATATAGTTATAGTTAATATAAATATAATAGTTAAATTAGAGTTTGAAGTGTAATTGCAGTTAATATTTTGAAACGTCTTTAATATTTTTTTCTGTAGGGCCTGTTAAGAGGTTTACCAGAGTGCTTTTTGTATTGTATCTTTTAGACATGAGTTTGACATGCTCGCAAAGGATGGTAGGGTGATAAATGGTGTGAATTGGTCGCATTCAGAAAGCTAATGGCTACGTAGTCAAGGGATTCTGATTGGCTAAATCTAACTACAAAAGTAGTTGAAATTTTCCCTCCGACGTAGTGTAAAAAAATCGGCTACAAAGAAAGCGGATGATGATTTTGACGTTTAACAATCAGCTGCTCGGTAAAAACACACGAATTCAAAATAAAATAAATCGTTAAGTATTTAAATACAGATAAATATAAATCATTCAAATTGTGTCTTAAATTTGATTTTATTGAATTTAAAAACACAAAAGATAAGTTAAAGTAATCAAATCAAAAATGTTTCTTATTTTATATATTTGCATTTGTCAATAATATGACAGTTCCAGATTGATTATTTTTTTATTAAAAACGTTGAACTGTAAAAGCGGTTCATTCAGTGCTACTTTTGCCGTTTTGTCTGCCATCTCATTTCCAGGTGTACCGGCATGTCCAGGCACCCAGATAATTTTAAGATTTGTATTTCCTATTATTTTGTCCCTCAATTGATCGATTATTTCAGTTTTGTTATTTAGGTTTTTTTGTGCAGTGATTGTAGTCAGACTGTCGGAGAAGATTGCAGTTTTTTATTGTTTGTAAACATTGTAGCTTTAAGGATTGCAAAGGCTTCCGCAGTAAAGATGGGTGTGGAATTTGCTAGGAGGCCTTTGATTTTTTTTATTTTCGGTTTCGTCAACAACGGCAAAAGAAATCCCGTGTTCATTTTTGGAACCATCAGTGTGGAGAAAGTTCCATTTTGTTCTTTTAAGATTTCTCACTATTTCCATATACATTTTTCGTTATGTCTCATTACTTGTTGTTATTTTAGGAAATCTTTAAAGGTCTGTCAATCAATCAATTTTTAATTTCCAGGGTGGAAATATTGAAGACTTAGCTGAGTTTTTAGAATATTTCAGGATTATTTTTTGCCTTTCTTCTTGAAGGCCTGTCTTAAAGTCCTCAAAGTTTTTTTGTGCAACTCTACGTCCCAGTTCATTCCATTTATACTCGATTGCATTTAGGTTAAATGACTTTTCTGTGTTTTAAGCACCTTAGGTCAATTCTACAATAACCACGACCTTGGTTTACCAGATGTATGCTGTGGGTAGTTGTCCTGGTAGAAGATGAAATTGTTTTGTGTTCCGAGGTCACTGACACTGGACTACAAGTATTGTTTCAACAAACTGATTTTAACCACTTAATTCATTTTCCTTCCACACAATATTAGCTCCGAATACCAGAACATGCAAAACATTCTTAAACCATGACCGACCCACCGCCTCACCGCTGTACTTCACAGTAGCTCGAGAATGATTATGAGAAAGTTCTTCATTTGCTTTCGGCCATACGAACATATATTCTTTCAACTGAAACCTTAAGGTTTAATTTGCTTCCATGCATGAACAAGACCTAATTCATAATATTGTCATGTGTCAAACGGTTAAACTACAATTCAAAAATATGTAGTTCCATCTTATCCCAAGAAGATGTATCCTGAGTTGTATCTTCAATAGCAAACTTAAGTCTTTCATTTCTTTTTGTTTCACTGACACTTTTAATACACTGCTCCTCTTTTTAAATTTTTTGTAGAGATCCCGAAGATAAGAAAGGATTTTAGTTGATTAGCCTAAAAAGGAATGTCATATTATGAGTGAGAGGTTAAATTAAGGAGTTGTTTGTTTTTATTATTATTTTGGGGACAAATATTTTATACAATGATGATTAAATTCTACTACTTCTATACTTGGGGAAATTGCAATGCAAAAATTTAAATGTTTGCGATTAGTATTGGAAGCCACTGTACATTTTTGTTATAATCTAAGTAAACTTTGTATATAATGTACATACATATATTTTAAAAATTGATATTCTATTTTGAAACTAAATTAGATGAGCGTGTTTGGTAGACCCCTTCATTAACTATAGTATTTTTAATCGATCGTAATGGTTTTGCAATTAAGCAAACATCAGTAGAAACTAGCTCAAAATAAAGTCTCATTTTAGGCATTTAAAATAAAATTACTTTGTTTTGTTTTTCATGATTTAGTGTGTACATAGGCGGTGAACAGTATTAAACAAAAACACAATTGAGTTTTTAAACGTTCAAAAAATAAAAACTTCTTCCTTCCTTTTGTTTTTAAATCTTAATGAAATCAAAATATGATTCCCGATTACAGCGTTTTTTGTTCAAGGTACGTAAATATCCTTTTTGAATATATGTATGTAAATGCATAATGGATTTTATTATTATTTTTTATTTGTTGGCTAGTGATCTTATGTTGTTCTTATTATAAACAAAAAACTAAGAAGTTAAGACACCTTGTTGGCCACTGTGCTAGAAAAAGCTTGCTTTTATTTTAGATTTCAATTTTATTTTCTTCTCTAGGCAAAAATTATATTTATGTTATTTAAAAATAATGGAAAGCTTATAAAACCCAAGATGCTTTTAGTCAGTTTTAAAAAGAAATGAGTCTAACACAATATCTTGAAAACTATCATCAAACAAACCAAAAATCTCTACATTTTCATCAATTCTGCCGTTATTGTTTTTTTTTTTTTTTTTGAAAAAAAGAATCAGGAGCGTGGAGAAACTGGTATTCAAATTTTGTCGGATACTTACATTTTAAAAATTGATTTGATTTTTTCTAGACATTTGTCATTCAAAATTGTGTGTTCAAAAGGTAAAAGTCCTTCCTTCGGAAAAAAATGTGTGTTTACATTTTTGGTTATTATGTTTCAATTAAGTATGTATTAAATAATAGTTTACACGCTATTCAAGTTGCACTAAAAAAAAACATTTTTATAAGGAAATTAACAAAAAAATTAAGTTTTTTTATGATTTCTGGTTTATTTCTTTTGCTAAGTAGCAAGTAGGGCCTACTTTACTTTGTATGCACTGTATAAGCCTATTTGTTATGCTTTCAATCAGATGCCTTAAACTTTGTTTGGGTATACGCTCCCAACATGCTTTTAACTTGTTTATGAGCTCCTATGCAGGTGTCTTTCTTTTATGCTTCTTTTTAACTGGTCCCATCAATGCTCGATTGGATTGAGGTCTGAGCTCTTTGTTGGCCATGTCAAAAGTGTTGTATTGGGTTCAAAAAGAGCTGCTTGCGTGTTACGAGTCATATACGGTCGAGCATTGTCTTGAATACCAACAAACATTTCGCCAACAGGTCATATTACCATTTTAATGTAACTAACAGCGGTAACGGTTCCCTCATCCAGGATAATCAGCTCAGTTCTGCTTAGCAAACTTATTTCAGCCCATACGATCTCCAGTTGTGCAAGGATAAATTTAATTTCTCTCGGGCGTACCTTTATCGCGCTGCCCGATGGGCCAGTGTAAGTTTGGCCTGAATAGCATACGCTCTGAAACGTTGAACATCTTAGTGGAGTTGATTGCAAATGGTTTGATCACTGATCCGGGTGTTTGGGGTAAGCTTCCGACCGGCAATTATTCGAATGTACTGGTCTCCTTGTTGTGGCCCGATTTCTTTCCGATCTTGGTCTCTTTGCTACACTCACGGTTTCCTGGGCCAGTTCCCACACGTTTCGGATAGTTCACCGCTACAAGCCGATACAGCCCTTTGAGATACTCCTTGATCAATCATATTTACCGCTCTAATTGCGTTTTCAGTATCCAAATGGCATCTTAAACCGTGCATTGTAATCACGTTTAATCACGAAATAAAGAACAACAACTAAATAATGAAACACTTACCAACAACGCTAGAATCGGACTGAGAAAACATATGCAATCACAATCAATTCACTTGGAAGACTGTAAAATTGTTATTCAAATCATCGATATGGAATCATACACATGAAAACTTTTCAATAAAATGCTGAGCTTCGACAGTTTTCACCATTTAAGTATTTTTTATGCAAAATACAAAATAAATCTTGGGTGGGCCCTATTTTGTTTTGAGTAGTTTATTATATTTTATTGAAATGGTAAATTTAATTGTATAAGTGGAGTATTTAATACATTTATTAATGTTTTCCTCTTGCAAGGAATTGACAAATCCTCCAAGAGTAATTCTTGTCATGAAACGTGCGTTCTTAAATTGGCCGCTCGGATCTCTGACAACATTACTCACAAAAGATGTGTCCTAGATGCCCTAGTTCTCGACGGACCGTTGCCCCACCTAATTTATTTTTTAAATGTTTTCTTAGTGCTTTTACCAAAACAACTTTTAAATCTTAAGTCGGTTTAACAGTTATTGTGCTTTTATTGTTCTTCTTTTTTTTTTCACCAAATGTGGTAAAAGATCTTGATTTAATATAAGAAATGTGAATCTTAGAAAAGCTTTGTGGTAAAGTATCTTAAATTGACAAAAGCAATATTAGTTTTTATGTAAATATCAAACAACTTAAGATATTTTACGAAAGTCATTTCTGCCAAATTATTGGATACATAAAATAGATTGATACATAAGACGAATCTTCCCCTACTTAAGTTGCTTTACCTAACCATAGGAATTAAACTTTAGTTATGTAACAAAAAGTAAGTCATAACTCACTTTTTTTAAAAGATTTATCAAAGAGGGTAAAAAAGGAAAATAGTTTGTGGACAGAACATATAAAAAAGAATAAAAGGCTTAACACATTAAAGTCGATTTTTACCTTTTGAGTACAGAATTATTGTCGTTGGGTTACCTGCGGCGGCCTATCGGAATTTTCTCCCCAACGCATCTTTCGTCGAAAACATAAATTCGGCTCTAGGTAGCTTTAATTGGAAGAAATCTGATGTACATATATAAATTTGAGATTCATCAAAAACAAGATGTATCTTCGAAATTTTTGTATTTTTGAAAAATCGGTGAAGAAGTGTAATTTATTGTTTATAAAAAGTAATTTGTTGAATTACTTTCCGCTTGCATTTTTCAGAAATAAAATAATTTACGAAATAATTTGTTCCTATTCACCAATATTCCTTGTACTGGTTTCCAATGATCTTCTCAAGACACAGCCATAGCTTCTGGTGTTCTTCTTCTGTAATGTTGTGCAATATCGGGGTAATCTTTAAGCAGATAAATCAAACCATTACAAGTATGCCAATGACATGCGTTCACCGTTGTCAGAAGGAATTTCCAATCGGTGAATGTCCTTGAAGCAATATGTCTTCGATACGTGATTACCTCGATAATGTCACTTTTTGAAAACTTATGTCAGGACTTTTGTGTATGGAAATATTAAACAATCTTTTTGTGCGCCCTGCACTAATCAAATTAATTCTCCAACTGTGTTTGATAGTATTTCTGCATTAGTGAGTCCTCCCTTTGTTAATTAAGAAATTAACTTCAAAAATACTCAGTTCAAGTTTAGTTATATTGTTACGTTGATGTCACTTGACGCTGTCGTAATGTCTCTTGTCTCAGCGATTTTTGCCGGCATTTTAACGGATTATACAAACTCGAGTAAAATAGCTATTTACATTGTTAAGTATAATTAAACTGTTTTACTCGAATTTCTTAATCTCCAGAAATTCTTATCAATACTTGATCATAACTTTGGTTCAGATACAGAGCCGTACAACACGAATGTAGAATTGTTTACCACACTCTGTTTGCAATATTCAGGAATTTAAAACCAATACATATCTCCTTTTAAATCCTTTTTTCCTTTACTTATGCTGTGACTTTAGCTAGCATACAGAGAGTACCGAAAACTCCTTGAGTTAGCGCTTCTTAAAGAAAAAGTTATTTAAAAAAGCCTAAAACCTTATAAACCCTTTTAACAGGGACCTGATTATAGGATTCGCGGAGAATCGTTTTGCTAACGAGTTTGCGATTTTTCAATTAGTGCTTTCGCTTTCCCCTTCTTCGTTTTGGATTCGACCAACTAACTACAAATTAATTTTTGTTGGGGAGTTGAAATCCGATAGCTTTTTTTGGAGGATTCACAGGCGAAAGATTCACTATTTCGTGGATTTTTTCTTGATTGTAATTATATACAAATGTGAGTTAGCTTTCTTTTAATTTTCTTATAATTTATCTACAATGAAATATAAAATTTTTGAAATTCATTCATTCCCCTGGCACCCGTAATGGAATTACCCAAATTCCTCCCTTTCAGTATAAATATACACCATAATTGCTTCTATTTTTAAATTTGATATTTTTAATTGAAGAAATCCCCGCAAATTTCGCAAATCAAATCAAAACGAAAGCTTTCAAACCAAAAGTGTCAAATCACTGGAATATAGGAAGAAAAAGTCAAACCAAAAGTGTCAAATCACTGGAGTATAAAAGGACTATTTTCGCCGCGAATTCGTTAATAAGGAAATACGTGGCGAGTCGAATTTGAAAGGTCGAATTGAAACGATCCGCCTCGAACCTCCTAACCAGGCTAATTTTTAAGGAATTTAATTTCAATTATATACAACAATTATTTTTTGTTTAGTATAAGATCAACTTTAGCTAAGCGAATTAAAAAAACTTTTTTTAAGAAAGAATTAATAAAAGTTGGCTTCTGTTTGTCTTCCGCTTGATATCATCACCATCTTCATTTAAATTTTCATTAACACTAGAACTAATTTAAAATCTTTTTTATTCGGCTGTAAATACTAACATTTTTATATTTATAACTTTAATAAAAATAATATTTAATAATTTATAATCCATTAATATTTTTTAATTTGTTTACATGTATACACTTTTGTTTATTTTCTTAAGTACTTAATAAATATAACCATTTTTTAAATTATTACACAATAAAAACACAGTGATTTGTTTATCATTTGGTACAACTTTTATTGGGAAGAGTTAAGGCTCAATGTTAAAACCAAAAAACGCTATTGAACCTTTACAATACACCTTCAAAGTTGATTAAAATTTGCTAAAAATTAAATATTACATTTGAAGTTTTCAAGGTCACGGACGTTAGAAATGCTCAGTATAACATGATATAAACAAATTTTGTAAAAAAGGAAACTATAATGGAAGCTAATAATAATGGGTCTTATCAATAAAAAAAAGTTAAAACTAAAACTTGGATTTTTAAGTCAAAGCTAGGTTTCGTGTGATCAAAAAGAAACTTTAGAAACTAAGAGATGGGTTCTAGCAGTTTTAAAATAGCTTAAGCTAGAATATTATAGTTAAATCTCGAAAAATATCCACATTCCAAAAACCCTCACTAGAAATCTTTAACAAGTTCTTATTTTAAGATTTGTCATCAGTTGAAGTACGAATACAAATGATTTTATAAACGTGTGACACATACACGTTTACTTCGAACTTTTGGAGCTATCGATTGTACCCATATTGCTTTCTCCAAACCTTTAAGATTTCCGGATTGAATACATCTAATGGGAGGGTTTCTTTAGCCTTATTGCACAAGCATTCACAATTGTAGAAGCCAAGTTGTCAGGCTCAGTTCATTACTCGCGGGTCTTGAAAAAATCAACAATATATTCATAATCTTCCACGAGCGGGTCAATATAGGTAGATTGTTCCCACTCTTGTCATTTGTCGCTTTGTCATTCACTATTTGGCAAATTATATAAATCACTTGTGACTCGGCGACCTTCATGCCACTTCACTTCATTATCAAATAGTCAAACTAAGGCAGACAACCGCAAAAACTATGTGAATGCGAAGGTATTAAATCAGGTGAAATAAACCTTCGTAGACGAGGACAAATGAAGTACACAGAAATGAGTACCGTTGGGTTCGAGAAAAGCTAGGACAATAGCAAGCTAGCATGATAACAAATTTAAAAGAACGACATTAAAGTGCTCTGTATTCCTACCAAATTTGAAGATTAACGATCCTACCGTGGACAAATGTACCTAGTCGTTCCTTAAGTTCTGCTACAAGCATCGAACAAGAACTAAATAATATTTTGTATTCATTGTTGTTTTATTTATTTGGCCATAACATTAGTTTAATTAATTAAATAAGAAGTTTTTTACTCAAAATGACCGAAATTGCCAGTCCTTAAACGTTGTAGCCATCGACTTGTTTCTATTAATATTTTTGACATTGCTTCAGTTAACTCTATCTAAAAGTCCTTAAGGAAAGCTCTCTAATTCTCCAATTCCAATGTAGAGTTCCCTAAAGCTAATCTTAAGCTTCCCCTTAGACCTATGATGTTGACCCTATGGCATTTTTGTGCTGTCTTGGCTTTGTTTGCCTCACCGAAATTCTATAGAAAAATCAATTTATCTCCATTGGAAAGAGTATTTGTTAAACTCTTTACCAAGCCCTCTACCACATCTTCATTGCACAACTTGTCAACCGTAGTCACATTTGTTCCCAAAAATGACGGAATGTGACACTTTCGAGTAAGACTTTCAATCAAACCTTTACAGAAGGGTGGTAATAGTTAAGTTTGACCCTTAATACAAACATTTTAGTTTGATATGAATATGTCGCATAAATTGTATCGTTTTCTTTGTTATAAAACATCTTCAACGACAAAAGTCTTTTCATTTGAAAATAAAATAAATTATTTCATGCTCATTTCTCGTGTTCCACAATAAAGCCCTTTGAATCTTTCCACAATAACTTTTTAGAGTGGAGGTGTTAAAAAATGACCTATACAGCTTCAATTGCCCTCAATGTGTAGATGTTCCCTAAATAATATTGAAAATGAAATGCATCTGATGAATATATCCATTTGTCTGGACGTTATCTTTCTCTTCCGAAAAGTTTTTAGTGCTATTTCTTCCCGTACTCTTTTCATAAGCCTACAAAAATTTGCTTTTCTATAACGAAAATAACAATTTTGGTTTAAGCTTTTACGACAAAACATGTGAATAGACGAATGTTAAGCTTATTCATGGGTATAGCTTGGTGCCTTTATTCTTTTCCCACCATGGTAGCGCCATATACATATTAGTTATGATGTTGCTTATCAGCTCTAACCTCAATATGTTCTTCAATCTTTTTTTTAATTTCATTTGGTTTAAATTTCCCATAAATAAGCAAATCATTCACTATTGCTATTTTTATCGAAGCCCAAATTTAGACAAAGTATAAACTTCTCGTTAATTTGATGCTTTGTCTGACTCCATTCAATGAATTGTTTCGTCTTATTCTCGCACTGAAATCGTTGTTACGGGCGATTTCAATGTACACAATTCTTCATGGCTTAAACATTAGGGACAGTTAACACCTGAAGAAGTGTTAGCTGAGATTTTCGCTGAGTTCGCTGGTCAACGAGCCCACTTAAATATTAGACGTGGTAGGTCGAGCAGAAAACACTCTTGACTTGTTTCTTAACTATTACCCTGGTAAGTACACTATTAGTGTTCTAGCTCCTCTAAACACATCTGACCATTGAGTCATATCAGACAATTTTTCATGTAAAAGTCATCCAATTAAAGAAAGAGCTCCGTTTTATTTCCTAAACTCTTTCTCATTTTTATTAACGATCTTCTGTCTGCAACTTCTAATCCAATACATTGTTTCGCCGACGATAGTACTCTTAGCTTTTCATATTCGTTTTCAGAATCACCTCCCTCACCTTCAAATGTGGAACTGCAACGACAAAATATGATAAATTCATTTAATTCTGATCTAAACAGCATTGTACAATGGGGAATAAAAAACCGTGTGGAATTCAATGCTTCGTAAACCCAACGCTGTCTTGTATCATTAAAGCGATATATACACCCCTTGCCCTTCCCTTCCTATCCCTGGATGGCACTTACATCTCGATATTCTCGATATGTGTATCACCAACCACCTTTTGTGGAACGATCGCATACGCGATTTCGTCAAAAATGCCGCAAGATGTTTGGGTTTTCTAAAGCGATGCAAGAAGTTTTTCTACCCCTCTGATTTGGCTGTTATTTACAAGACTTATATAATATATACGTCCAAAGTTTGAGTATAACTCCCATATTTGGGCTGGTGCTCCTGCAACTTACTTAAGCCTCTTGGATAGTATTGAACGTAGAGCATACAGATTTATTGGTGATATTACCATCATAAGATCATTTGCGTCACTTCAACATCGTCGAAATGTTTCTTGTCTCACCCTCTTTTACCGTTATTTTAAAGGTTTATGCTCTAGAGAAATAGCCAGCTGCATTCCTCCACTTAAACAGTTCAACCGTAATATTCGCGCTTCTAGGAATGCTCATCAGTATAACCTCGAGTCCAACTTCGGTCCTACCGTCAGGTAGAGAGATTCGTTCTTTAGCCGGATGTGGAATTCCTTACCACACTCTGTCTTTCCCAGCCATTGCAAAACCAATGTGCACCGACACCTCCTTTCAACCCCTCTCTCCCTTTACTAGTGCTCACACTGTGTCTTTGCATAATAAGGGTAGTAATATCCCCTAAGTGTGCGCTTACTATAAAAAAGCTAGATTTTTCTAGCTCAAGCTATTAAGCGTAATCTTTTTTTTTATTTTTTATAAACTAAGCTTAACCGGAACTTCGGTCCAAAAAAGGCTTAAGTTTTATTTTTATTCACAAGGCCTAATATCAACTACGCAATATCGAAAGAAAAAACTTTAAAAAAAACATCCATTACATAGCTATGTATTTCTAATGTTAAACACCTTTTGAAAATATTTATGTTCATAAGTTTTTCTCACAATTTAATTAATCAGGAAGTAAACTTTTGACCATGTGTCGTGTAATAAAATCTTTGCCTAGCCTAAATAAATCGAACATTTTATCAAATTTTCTGATAGTGTCCGAAAATGCCCGATTAGATATCATTGAAATTTGTTTGTTATTTAAATTCATTTAAACAAATCGCTTATCTTGAACTTATTGAATCACTTTTTTAATCATGTTTTTTTTTTGTTCATTTATAAGTCACTCGCACAAAGTCCAAAATATTAATCTTACCTAGACTTTATTAGTTAAAAATAATATAATAATGACTAATCAAAATTTCAATTTAAAAAAGAAATATGTACCTAAATTAAATGATAAAGAAATCACAACTACCCAAATTAATTTGTTTCCAAAAAACAACAACTTTTATAACAATTAACTGCTTATAATAATTTGAATTTTATATTTTTACAGGATATCCATTGTAACAGTACAATTATGCCTGGTGTCATTTTTTATAATATTTGTAGTATTCCCGCTTATATTCAGATATTCATACACACTTCAAAGAGGCATACTCTTTTTGACCTTCAGTAAGTATCACAAAAAAAATCTTAGACATTTATACGAGTACTCAAAAAAATAAGTCTAATTTTGTCTGTCTCTTCTATTGCAGTAACATACCCAAAGAATTTAGATCTTAAAGATCCAAATAGTGTTAATCTCTGTGCGACGAGAAACTTCTATTTAAACGTTAAAGATCCAGATGTTGATAAGGAGGATGGTGTTAGAATTGGCGTGTGGCATGTTTTGCCCATACAATTGGTTAAGCGATTTGCTAGAGAGTTGAATCTTAATGAGGTCAGTAAATTTCTATTAATATGACAATCAGATTTCATAACTTGTACTTTATTTTAGAAATCTCTGGAAGAAATACAAAACACCACAGATATCGATGATCCACATTTAAATAAAATGGAATCAATATACAAAGCGGAATTCCCTGCGATAAATGAACAAAACGAACAATCGTTCTATGAACAAATGCTCAAACATCCGGGAACAATAGTGCTCTATCTGCACGGGAATACAGCATCACGAGGCTCTGGACATCGCATTGATATGTATAAGGTTTTCAGAAAATTAGGCTACCATGTGCTGACGTTGGACTATCGCGGATATGGCGATTCGGATAAGATTGCACCAACCGAAGAAGGTGTTGTTCGTGATGCCATGACTGTTTATAATTATATAGCAAATCGAACGAATAATCCGGTCATAATTTGGGGTCATTCCCTGGGGACAGGTGTGGGAACACATCTGATGGCACAGCTGAGTAATATGAATGTACCAGGACCAAGGGCGCTGATACTCGAGAGTCCGTTTACGAATATTAAAGACGAAATAAGAAAGCATCCATTTGCTAGGGTAAGAAAGTTAAAACTCATCTTCATCATGGCATTTGTAACTAAGAACTGTTTTTCTTGCAGCCTTTCAAAGATCTACCCTGGTTCGATATGACAATAGCTAACCCCATGTACTACAATTCGCTGCGATTTGAATCTGATCAACACATTAGTGAATTCCGCCAACCAGTGCTCATATTGCATGCCGAAGATGACTACGTTGTACCATTCCAATTAGGCTACAAATTGTATCGAACAGCATTGGATACACGAGGCAAATCATGGGGCCCCGTCGAATTCCATCGATTCGATGCTTCTTTGCACTATGGACACAAATTCCTGTGTACCGCACCCAATCTCCCAGAGATAGTTAAGAAATTCGTTGACACTTATAAAAATGAGATCTTTTAAGAAACTATTATATGAAATGATATGAAATTCGGTAAAAGAAAAGAAAACAAAAGTATAAAAGAAGTGATCTCTCCTTTCTTTATCTCTTGAAATTCAACATGATATTTATTAGATTTCTAAGTGATACGAGACAAACAAAAATTGAATGGCGAATGATGAAACAGAAAAAGAAAATATTTTATGATAACGCTACCATCATAACTCAACATACTTTATAGTGATATTAAAAAGAAAATTTATTATTTAAGTAATTATTATTTATTAAAACAAATTCTAGAAAAAAAAAAAAAAAAAACAATTCATTTCTAGACTGACTATATTATATTTGTATGTATAATTAATTTAATTTAACTACAAAGAGTCTACTAAACATACCTACAAACATAAGTATTTAAGCTTCTGATAATAATTATTATATATAAATAATTTTTTTGTTTTTAATTACCTCAGGACTCAGCAAATAAAAATTAATTTCGTGTAAGAATTTTGCGTTTTTCTTCAAAAGCATTGAAGGAACTCTACCCTCAAACTTGCTATAATTTGTTACTTTATTTAAATATTCAATTCAGATCTTTAATTATTTTATTTTGTGTAAGATAATGGTTTTTAGTTTAACTAAGTCTAGGGAAATTTTTTTTGTTGTAAATTTTGAGTAATGAATCGTCGAAGGAGTTTTTGGGTCGTACGAACACTTAAAACTTCTTATGGGATGAAAGATCATGAAACTTAATTAATATACATACAACAATTGCTATGTCCTTATTATCATCAAGCAATGCAAAAAGGCTCAAACATTTGTAACAATGTAATGAATGAACGTGTGAGTGTGAGAAATTGGTATTACCGTTGGCGAATTGAGAACCGTTGATTCGACTTAAATGTCATACATTTTTCGAAGTTTGGTCTCGCAATATTGAAGTTATCGAATGTTCGTTTAATTGAAAGTCATTCGTGTTATTTTTTGTCGAACGTTCCTATTGTGTGAGAAAATTTGAGAATACGCCTAGTCTCGTGGCGCGCTTTCCTATTAGACAGTGTCCGGTTATGACACCTATTATCGAGCTTATATGCGATCTGCTTAGAGAGAGCAAGCACCTTGAACGTTTTAAATCCAGTGTTGGCCAGATGTTTTTTGTGGCTTGACACGTGGTGATGTTGTTCCAACTGGTACCTGCCCTCCTCGCAGCGTCTTGCATTAACAACAGTTTACAAGTAGCGATTGATATGCCAGTACTTGCCAAACGTGGTAGGATGGGCTGTACTGTACCGTTCCTGGCGAGTTCATCTGCCTTACAGTTATCTGGAAAGTCTCTATATCCCCGCACCCAGCAAAGGTGAATTTAGAAATGATCGACAGTTATGGGCTGTTATAGAGTTTGTAGAGACAGAGTCCAGAGATTTGATAGCGGCCTGGCTATCAGAGAAAATACGGATATCAGATGTTGATATCACGTTTTCTTTGAGCCAAGACAAGACTTCTTTTATCGCCAAAAGTTCCACCTGGAACACGCTACAATGATTGGGAAGGCGGAATGAGAGACTTAATTTCAGTCGTTCAGAGTACACACCTCCACCAACCCCTTCTTTTGTTTTTGACCCATCTGTGTAAAAATGGGTTGACTCATCCTCCAAGAATGTCCTATCCTCCCAAAAAGATCTGGTAGGTATAGAAATCTGGAAGTTTTTTGTCGAATTGTAGTTGGGGGATGGTGTAGTCTGTGTGCATTGGAATTGATTCTAAGTACCTTAGAATTACGGAGTGGCCAATGTTGTTGTTAGTCCACTGCGACGAAGCATTGAGGCGAATAGCAGAGCTTGCAGCTATTTGTTTGCTAAATATGTCAAGAGGTGTATGGTAGAGCAAGGTGTCCAGAGCCGCAGACGGGTTCATGCGAAGCGATCCGCTTATACATAGGCAGGCTGAACGGTGGACTTTATTTAACTTATCCCTGTTTATACCTTTCTCTAAAGCAGTCCACCATACTGCCACACCGTACGTTAAAATCGGTCTGATTACCGATGTGTATAGCCAATGCGTGATTCTGGGTTGTAAACCCCATTTATTACCAATAGCTTTTTTGCAAGGAAAGAGAGCTACAGTAGCTTTTTTTACTCTTTCCTGTACGTTGCGTTTCCAATTTAGTTTTTTGTCTAAGACAAGACCAAGGTATTTAGCCTCGTCTGAGAATTTTAATTGGATTCCTTTAATATAGGGAGGGTTGACAAATGGAATTTTGTATCTCCTCGAAAATAAGACCAGATCGGTTTTGTGTGGGTTAACACCCAGTCCACACCGATCAGCCCAAAGTATTAGTTTGTCCAAGGCATTTTGTAAGAGTTCTTTTAGGATGTTAAGATGCTTTCCTGAAACTGCTATAGCAACGTCGTCCAAATAGGCTATCACTCTGAAACCCTCCGCATCCACACTAGTTAGGATTTCATTCACCACTAGGTTCCAGATAAGAGGGGATAGAACACCACCTTGCGGTGTCCCTCTACTAACGAATCGTCTACTAGAAGAGTTGCCCAGTTTTGAGTTAATTATTCTGCTAGAGAACTAATAAAAATCAGTACGAAAAGTACCGAAGTTCCATAGAAAGGAATGATGGGTTGATCCAGGATATCTTAAATCAACATAACGAATACACATTTTATGGTCACACGCCTTAAAAACTTGCACTAAAAACCAAAAGCTACTCTCGGGGAAAAAACTTACTATCATTGCGTTTAAACTATAATTTTTCTTTCGCATAGGATAACATGTGGAGACTGATACAGGTTGGACATAATTTGCCTTCAATTGCACACACAACTTCTTTTAATACTAGGGAAAGGACAGGCCTAGATCGAAATCATTTCCTACGCTGCTCCGATAACTCTTACTAGCAAAAAATCTAAGGGCACAAGCTAGTTTTAGTTTAGTAGAGATTGAAGAGGTGCTTGCATTTCTAAATTGGCCTTCCAACTTGTTTAATACGAAAACAAACGCTTCCTTATTCGGTTTGATATTCTTGCGCAGTCGAAGCATTCTTACTTTTTTTTTAAACAAATCTATGTTGCTTATCATTTTGTTTTGTTTTGTATTTTTATTAAATATGAAAATTATGAATTAATAAACACAACACTTTTTTGAAATTTCATGAGTTGACGTTTATTTATGGCTACTATTTTTTTTTTGTATGGTAACACTGAATTTCGAACTCGAATGTGTAAGTTCGCTAATGAAAATATCTCACTTCAAACGTTCGATTCGCCAACCATAATAGGGGTAAATATGACAAAAGTAGTGTCTTTACGATCAACATAATTAACCTAAAATGATGGTAGCTAACCACGGAAGATTTCAGAAACTGAAAAGCAGGTAAGGCTATCAATAAAGTAAGCAATTCAATTCAATTAATTTTAACGAAGCTTGTTAAAAGTGAAGAATGACGAGAAGTTAAGACAAAGACGAATAAACCACATCTACCATTTAAACACCTTCCCAACATTCTATAAGATCACATTGATAACTTTAGTTCAAAAGTAATAACTTCATCCTTACTGGTTTTAGAATTTCTGTAAATACGCTTAATTTGTTTGAAACCTGAATAGGATTTAGATTTAAAAAAAAATGAAAATAATATTTTACGCTTGCACGAGTTAAATAATTAAAAATAAAGCAACTATAGAATCCCAGGATGTTCAAATGGTAGACATGTGCATTCAAGAGGACACAAGCGTCCACAGATTTTTCTCAAAACACCCCTCTGTCTATCAACTCCTACTCTAACTTCCCCGCGGTGAACATCGGGTGCCTAGTACCTTAACTGGAGATTGAGTTCCAATCCCAGTGGAAAGTTGTTGGGGGCAGCAAACGAGAGGGGGGGGAGAGGTGTTTCCACTAAGGCACCTCTCCTTATCAAGGCGGCAGCGGACGAATTCTCGAGATGGAATCAACGGTGGCGCCTACAGTTCCAGTAAGGTTGAACTTCTTAGTGAACACCTTATAGGGGTTCTTCGACATATTCGGAGCCCAGGCCTGAAGGCAGCGGTTTATCCGGCTCCCCTTCCTTGGAGTTATACTAAGGATCTTGCCCTCCAGGTGGGGGGTTGTGCCGTCAGGGTGACTTCCTGGCCACGTAAAAAATACCTTTAGTTGCGAAGCACCAACAAGCCTCGGATACGGACGGATTCACTGTTGACAACCCACGCAAACTAAATGTACGTGGAATGTTAGGTCCCTTAACAGACCACGTGCAGCCGAACAATAAGCGGAAGCCCTAAACTGCTGCAAGGCAGATATTACCACCATCCAAGAAGTGCGATGGGGTGGACCGGGCTAACGCAAACTAAAACGCATCAAGTCTAAATTCGCCACCATAAGCCTAACATGCGCGCATGCCCCAATAGAGGAGAAAGATGAAGACACCAAAGACATATTCTTCGAGCTCTTGGACAAGACATATGAGCAGTGCCCTGGCTATGACATTAAAATTGTCTTAGGAGATTTTAATGCCAAGCTAGGAAGAGAAGACATCTTTGGTGGCATAATCGGGAGATACAGCCTGCACGACACTACCTCCGACAACGGATTCAGGCTGGCCGATTTCGCTGCGGGGCGAGACGTTCTGGTGGCTAGTACGCATCTTAATATCCACAAGGGGACATGGAAATCTCCTGATCAATCAACCGTCAACCAGATTGACCACATTGCGATCGACGCACGACACTTCTTCAGTATCAAGGATATCCGAACATTCCGAGAGGCCAACATTGACTCGGACCACTACCTCGTTGTAGCCAAGGTACGGCTACGGATATCCCTATCCAAGCCAAAACAAGGAAGTATTGTGAGAAGATTCGACGTTAGACGGTTACAATCGCAAGAGACTGCCATGTCCATTTCCGATCGAGTCTCTAATAACCTCTTAAGGAGTCTTATGCTGCCTGCATTGCGCAATTTTGTTCAACCTTACTTTTGTATATAAAACTTCCAACGCCACCTTGAGGCTACGGCGAACGTAAAAAACGGTACATTGCTGTTACGGTTAACGTAAAAAACAAAATGTTAAGTCAAAGATCATCATTTCGTCTTAAATTAGTGCAATATACAAATTGATAAACGCTCATAATTAATAAATAGGACTTATTTGAACAATAACTATAAATATACTCATATAAAAAAGGAGCTTTTTTCGGCTACTTATTCTACGCGTAAGGCCTACTTGTAGCTTCCATTGCTTTTCATCATTAAAACTAATTATTGTGCAAACTACATAAGGGACTTTTTTGAACGTATGTACATTTTGACCAAGGCAATTAGTTAGTTTTTCAAATATCATAAACTTCAAACTGAAATTTGTATTTAACATAACATTACTTAGTCCTTTTCTAATTTTACAAGGACCCCTTTACATAAAGCATAAAAAAGAGTTGTGCAGAAAATAAATAACTAGCAGAGTAATAAAGTTCAGTTTTTATTTGAATGAAAAAAACAGGATCAGCAGTCATTTTAATATAAATGTACTTGACTTGAGAGTAAGGGAGATTTTGCTTGACTTACTTTCCAGTCAACTTGTCATTAAAATTGCCTTATTTGGAAGGTTTTTTTTTGACAGCTGGCCAATCAGATACTAGAAACCTGCCCTTAACTTCAAGTCACTAATGTTGCGTGAACCTGCCCACTAGTATTCATTTGACAGGTTGTTTCTATTGCGTTGATTGAACATTTATGTCATTAGAAAAAATGTCCTGATTGAAAAGTTTTTGTTTGACACATATTTGTTATTAAAAATAAATAACAAGGCGGCACAACAGCTCGAAGATAATCAGGGCCTAGTGACTTAAAGATCTCAACCATTCTTGAGTTTGAATAATGTACCCAATTAAATTTTCTTGCCATGGAGGATTTGTCAATTCCTCACAAGAGCCATTAAATAAAAAATAAAAAAATTAGGTGGAGCAACAGTCCATGAAAAACTGTGTGCGAGTAATGTTGTCAGAGATGGAAGGGACCTACAGTTTATATGCCGAATCCGAACGGCTTATTTGAGAAAGCACTTTTCATGACAAGAATTACTCTTGGAGGATTTGTCAATTCATCGCAAGAAACAGTACCCGTGAAAAAAGTTAAGTGGAACAGGCAGGGATTGAACCCAAGACCGCTTGCATGACAGTCAAACGCAAGAGCCATTACCCGTGGAAAAAAAACATTAATTGGCACAGACAGGGACTACATCCAAGTCCTTTGACATATCAGTCCTACTCACTAACCATCAATCCACGGAAACTTAATTTGTGATTGGAAGTTTTTGAGCGGGAATTGTTGGTCTCTTAAATTTTGAAGAGTGGATAGCCAGTCAATTTACGTACCTACCATAATTGAGGACCGTTTTTGCAAAACTCAACAAGTCCATTTTGCAAATTTCTCAGGAGAAGGTTTTTTGCGTGTGAATCAAAAAATAAAGAAATTATTGAAAATACAAAAACTCATTTCCTCTTAAAGGTAACTTTGTCACAGTAAACCGGAAGAATCACAATAATGAAGTATCAAACTTACCAAATATTGAGTGATAAAAATCAACAGTTTTTGTTCAAAATAAAACAAGTACACACTTGTTGCGTTTTGAAAAAGCTTTTATTAATTTCTTTTTTACAAAACAAAACAACTGAAATAATAGAAATGTTTTATTTTTAGACGCAGTTTTCTTGCTCATCGTAAAACTTTTCCTGGTCTTCAATGGAGTCACCAGCGACTCCAGAAAGAATATCGCGAAAAAATTCATAAGTTTCTTCACGTCTATCATTTTTTTTCCGACACTTTATTCGCCTTTGGTACAATATCGAGATGGCAGCATTCATCATACACAGAAGAAATTTTTCTTTTAAGTGGCTCGACAATGATCGGTAGGCCAATATAAGTGTTACTCACGCCAATAACTACTTTTTTTGTTGTCCTCTTTATTGTAAGTGATAACTCTAGAGAAACTTATTTTAAAAGGCAGCTTCGTCTTGAAAAGTTGCTTTGATACTTTTTTAAAATCGAATACTTTCCAGTGCACACCTATTTGACGTATATTTCCGTGCTTTTCGAGTATTTCGAAGTACTCATTCGACGAAACAATATTTTCCTTTTTACGGTAACATTATTCTATGCGTCCAAATACCCGATCCGGTGGCATATAACTATGACCTCTTATGGGAAAATAATGCTTTATGTCTGAAAAAATGGTACTCTTTTCCAAAAAATACATTAAGGCTGTCATCATTATGGTGTTCTTGTTTTGTAAAGCGCACGAATCAGAAAAAGGCGCAGTTTCGATAGCACTTCTGCAGTACCGTTTTCGGCAGCTGATTGCTTCAGATCATTTTCCAAATTTTCCAAAAAGTTTATTGCAATGGATGTGACTTCGTTGGCACACCAGGGCCATCTGTTTCGAGCCAGGTGTAAAATGTTATGTTCTCCTTAGATTGCTTTGACGCAAATAAAAAACCTCGCCAACGGAAAGTTTCGGAAGCAGCTGATTCTGTTATAAATCGAAAATTATATCGACTGTGCCTTCTTTTGGATCATTCATAATCGTATTTAATCGTAGGCCCGAAGTATATGTAGTTTCTTTTTGGTCCGTACTTCTTGAAGCCGAGTTGAATAGTTTTTTAATTTCACGAACTGCACATCGAAAGTTTTGCAAGTTGATCATGTGTCAGTATGCGGATTTCCAAATCCAAGATTGAAATTGGAGTAGAAGTTTTTTTTTCTATTTCGCAAGCGAACATTTTGGTCTTCCATTTTGTTCCTGGCACTAAACAAACATATCAAACATTTTCTTTATGTTGAGTTCCGGTGGAAGATAACTTCTTTTAGTTTTATTGCGGGAATAGTGACTTTCACTTTCAATAGAAAGAAGAAATATGATTCCGAACTGCTTCGGAGACCTCTCCATCGGTGGTTGTTGAAAGTTATTTATGTTTTCTTACATTGAAAAATTTCTTACCTTGCTAGAAGTGAGTCTGTTTTGAGAAGCCCCAGTAACATTTTTGAAAACCTGGGCACAAACATAAATCCGCTCATTAGCCCTATTCCTTATAAAATATTTTACTTCTGTAGCATGAGGTTTTACAGCTATCTAATTATTTGTCCGCTTCCTTATAGGGTAACTAATTTGCGTGTATTTTAAAAGGAACTTGTCTTGGTCAACTTTTGATGGACAACTTTTAAGATGATGTGAAAATACTAACAAAAATAAAGCAATATATTAACACTGCATGGATTTCTAAAAAAGCAAACTTACGACTTAGGTCATCAGAAGACAAAATTGAAGGTTCACATATTCTTTTTTGTATTTTGTCATTTTTTCTTCTTTTCAATCAAACTTAGCAACATACACTTGCAATGAGTTTTTACACGGTTCTTTCTTTGGCTTTCTATTTTTCCATCGGTAAGATCTTTTCCGACCTTGATAGAGCAGCGTGCATTCTCCATCGTCATTCTGCACAAACGGATAAGTTTGACAGGGATGCCAAAACTAGACATTGCTCGGTAGATGCTGTCATACGCGGCTTTAAAATCGATAAAGAGATGGTGGGTATCGATTTGAAGCTCCTGGGTTTTTTCCAAGATCTGCCGTAGTGTGAATATTTGGTCGATAGTGGACTTTCCTGGTCTGAAGCCACACTGATAAGGACCAATCAGGTTGTTGACGAATGGCTTCAGACGTTCACATAATACGGTAGAGAGGATATTATACGCAATGTAAAGGAGACTGATGCCTCTGTAGTTGGCGCAGTTTAGAGGGTCTTCTTTCTTATGTATCGGGCACACTACGCTGAGATTCTACTCATAGGGCATGCTTTCTTCCGACCATATTTTGCAGATGAGTTGATGCATGCTCCCTACCAAGTCATCGCCTGCTGCTTTGAATAGTTCGGCGGTGATGCTGTCAGCTCCAGCAGCTTTGTTTGACTTAAGTTTAGATATAGCTATCTTCACTTCGTCAAGGTCGGGTAGGCGGAATTGTTGATCTGCGTCGCCGAGATTGAGTGGTTCTATAATTTGGAGAAGTGATCTTTCCATATTCTCAGCATGGACTGCGGTTCTACTACGATGTTCCCCTGATCGTCTTTACAGGCTTCGGTTCGTGGCTGGTACCCTTGGGAGTTTTTTTTTACCTTTTGGTAAAATTTACGAACCTCATTTCTGTTGTGACATCCCTCTATCTCCTCGATCGCGCGGTTCTCATGCTCTCTTTTTTTCCATCTAAGAAGCCGGTGTTCCTCTCTCCTCTTCTGCTCGTAGAGCTCGCGAGCAGCTCTAGTCCTTTTGTGCAGCGACGTTTTGTATGCCTCTTGTTTCGCTGCGTGAGCTTGCCGGCATTCGTCGTCAAACCAGGGGTTTCGCTGTGGTGGCCGTGTGAAACCTAGCACTTCAGAGGCGGCATCTCTGATGGCTGCAAGGCAATGTTGCCACTGGTTTTCAATGCTTAATGCAGGAAGCATAGGACTCCTTAGGAGGTTATTAGAGACTCGATCGGAAAAGGACATGGCAGTCTCTTGCGATTGTAGCCGTCTAACGTCGAATCTTCTCACAGTACTTCCTTGTTTTGGCTTGGATCGGGATATCCGTAGCCGTACCTTGGCTACAACGAGGTAGTGCTCCGAGTCAATGTTGGCCTCTCGGAATGTTCGGATATCTTGGATACTGGAGAAGTGTCGTGCGTCGATCGCAATGTGGTCAATCTGGTTGACGGTTGATTGATCAGGAGATTTCCATGTCCCCTTGTGGATATTAAGATGCGTGAACTGCGTACTAGCTATACCAGAACGTCTCGCCCCGCAGCGAAATTGACCAGCCTGAATCCGTTGTCGGAGATAGTGTCGTGCAGGCTGTATCTCCCGATTATGCCACCAAAGATGTCTTCTCTTCCTAGCTTGGCATTAAAATCTCCTAAGACAATTTCAATGTCATAGCCAGGGCACTGCTCATATGTCTTGTCCAAGAGCTCGAAGAATATGTCTTTGGTGTCTTCCTCTTTCTCCTCTATTGGGCATGCGTGCATGTTAGGCTTATGGTGGCGAATTTAGACTTGATGCGGATTGTCAGGATGCGCTCGCTTACACTGTTGAAACTCAAGACAAATCCACACCCAAATAGACGCTGTCTTTGTAGCAGTCGCCGTAGTATATATCGCAGTCTTTTAGTTTGCGTTTGCCCGGTCCATCCCATCGCACTTCTTGGATGGCTGTTATATCTATCTGCCTTGCAGCACTTTAGGGCTTCCGCTTATTGTTCGGCTGCACGTGGTCTGTTAAGGTATTTTTTACGTGGCCAGTAAGTCACCCCGAAGGCACAACCCTAAACCACTAGGGCCAGATCCTTAGTATAACTCCAAGGAAGGGGAGCCGGATTAACCGCCCGTAAGGTGTTTACTAACTAATTCAACCTTACTGGAACTGTAGGCGCAACCGTTGATTCCATCTCGAGAATTCACCCGCTGCCGCCTGGATAAGGAGAGGTGCCTTAGTGAAAACACCTTTCCCCCCCCTCTCTCGTTTGCTGCCCCCAACAACTTTCCACTGGTGTTGGAACCCAATCTCCAGTTGAGGTACTAAACACCCGATGTTCACCGCTGGGAGGTGAGAGTAGGAGTTGATAGACAGAGGTGGGTTTTGAGAAAAACCTGTGGACGCTTGTGTCCTCTTGAATGCACATGTCTACCATTTGAACATCAAAATCTAATAAGCTTACTGCTTAATAAGTCAAACGCGCTTCATAAACTGGAGTAATATTCTACAAAATCAAGCTCGCGTTTTTATCTTTTTCCCCATAAAAACGGAACTTAGAGTTCAAACCTTTAGTTTTGCAACTGGAAAGTAATCAGTCAACTACGTAAAAAAAACACCTAGCAGCCAAATTAATTTTTGTTGACTTTTGGAAAATACTTTGTTGAGTTTTGCGAAACCTCTTAGATTTCAAAGTTTTTTTGTATGGAACTAGTTGGGTTTTGTGAATTTTTTTTTGGTTCAGTCGATGCGCCTTGAGATACAAAAAATTTCGATACCCATATCTCATTTTTCGATATTTGGCATTTGCTCGACTCTTTTGACCAAAACTAGCAAATTTGTGTATTGTGGAACACCATTTGAACAATGATTGTTGACAATCGGCAGTTTTGGCCAAGTTTGTAAAGAGATCTAATATGAAGAAGAAGATAGAATCAGCTGTTAAAGAAAATGAGTTCTCATCCGAAAAATAGAGAGATACGTTTGTAGTAGAGATTAAATATGCAATTATCAGCAAATGAATTGAATTCGTTATAAAAGAAAAAACAATGAAATTTCATTTCACAAAAGCTTCCGGATTGATTTTAATGATATATGATCCTAAGGTAAGGGGCAGTGTTCTTCAAAAAATCTAATAAATTAAATACTTTACTGTTATATATTTTTAAAAATTCTTTATAAAATTTTCACTTCAAAGTGTACCAAATTCATTTTGAAGAAAAATGAACCATCATCACCATTGGCATTCATTCTCACACCCACACTGAATCACTTGACACATCTTGTTGTTGCAAAATGCAAAATTATTTCACATGCCATCAATATCCATCTCTTTCCAACGATGTAATAAACAAACAATTTTCGAACCGGGTTCTGTTCCACTGTTCGGCAAAATGAACCCAAACACTATGCACCAAAACAACACCGCACTATTCTTTGTCAACATAAAAAAAAGAGACAACCCGAAAAAACACACAAAAATAACAAAATATCTATTGTTATTCTCTTCCCACTGCGAAACAAAAGAACAGGCAAAATATATATACTTTATATTATCTCTACACAAAATTTTCAAAAATTCATCCACCACAAATGTTTATCAAAATGAACTTTCTCTCAAATTCTCTCTCAGTCACTCACTCTCACTCAAACTCGTCTCGCCTTCGCCTAGGTAGAATTTTTACACCGCAACCAAATTCATTTTCATTCGTTGTTCACTCTCCATAGCGCGTTGTTCTGTTCCATCACACAAAACCTCGGTGAGCTCCTGTCTCGAATCAGAAAAAATACTCCCTTTTTCTTTATTTTACACTGACTGTTCTTTTTTTCTGAAAAAGAATAAAAGAAAAATAAAAACAGTGAAAAAGAAAAATACTACGAATCAAATATGGCTGACAGAAAATACAGTATATGAGGATAAAGTTTTTTATTCGACTTCGTTCTTCCGGATCTCATCTCAACCTCAAGTCTCAACTTTTGTTTTAAATTTTTATAAATTGTGTGTGGACAAAATATAATTCAAAGCAGATTACATTCCCGTTGTTGAACTCAAACAAAAGTTCCTAATATTTGTTTAAAATAAAATAACAAAAAAAAACAACAATTATAAAATATTGAAAAGTTCTTGGCATTTAGAAAACAAAAAAAAAATATATAAAACAAAAATCAGTCTCCCTTGTTTCGGATATTCCCTACACTTTTCTTTTTCTGTTGTAAATTCTGTGATTCCGGATTCCCTTTAAGTTCTTCTTCGTCTTTTTTTCTTGGTTTTCCATATAAAATTCATTCCTACTCTCTTTTGCAAGATTTCATCCATTATCCATACAGAAGGGTGTGCGCTGCTCTGTACTCGTACTCGCTGCTGCTGCCTGCTGCTGCTGCTTTGTGCAACGAAGAATAAAAATAAAATAAAGAAAAAATCAGGAAAAAAGTGTTAATAAATAAAATTGCATCGATATTTTTAATATATATAATTTTATAAGCGATAAGAAGGAAGTTTTAAGTGAGAAAATTTCAGTGAAAACAAATTGATATCTTTAGAATCATAAAAAAAAGAAAAAAAAATTACATGAAACTATCGCCCCGTGGATTACCCCCCTCAAGGCATCAGGAAAAAGAGGACATCGACAAGGAAGCAAATTATTGCAAAATTAAGTAAGTACCTATTTAAATTTGTTTTTGACTTAAAATTAAATGAAAATTATTATAATTCAACATCTCAGTCGGTTGAGCATAAAAACCAAACCCAACAACAGATGTTGCCAAGGATTATGAATCTTTACAAGAGGAACTAAGTCTAGGTACTTGGTAACTCCTATCTGACTAAAAATTGTTAATGTAATAAGTAGGTAGGATGTCCGTCGTAGGTGGTGCAAAGTTTTTTCCTTCGAAAGTTACCACCTTTCATTCATTCCATCCCTTCCCGGGCAAGGACTCTTTTTAAATCAGTGTTCTTTCAATAACAAAGGGTAGGTGATATGCTACAAATCGGGAACACCTTGGGAATAAAAATGATAATTCTTGTTGGATAAAAAAAAATCCCAGGTCTCTTGCAATTGGAATCATAAAATTCACCTGCAATTGACAGGAATTCCATTTCGAGAAGAACAAAAGAACTGCAAAATTTTGTAACAAAAACAGGAGCAGACAGTGGAAACAGGGAATAAGGTATAAGGAACAGGGAAGAAGGAAATGTGGAAGAAAAATCATAATCATTGCAAAAGACGGGTGGGGTTGTGCTCTGGCTCTCTGTGTACCAAACCAACCATCATCATCAGAGCAGCAGCAGCATTCGGTTCGGTTCGGAGCTCCGACTTTGAGTTCGACTCCGACTCTACCATGGTTTTTGCCCGTCTGTCTCTGTAGTATCTGTTCTGTTTCTGTACCTTCTCTCTGTTTTTGCTCTCTGAGTGAGCTTGTTCCTGCTGCGCGTTGATGTTAGCAATTTATTTTATTATATGTTATTTTTGTGTGTTGTATTATTTCATCTATTTTACTCTATATTTTCCTTCGGTGTGTACCTACCCAATGCAATGTTTCTTAATTTTGCAACTAGCTGCTGCTACTGCTGGTGCTGGTATTTCTCTTACCCCACATCCAAAATATAACAGCCATAGAATAGAAACAGAAACAAAACCAACCCATCCACAACCATCATCGATCCCATTTTCGTATTGGGATTGGGATACACTCTGAATAATGCACAGAAACATAAAAAAGGGAACTTGCTAAAAGAGATAAAACAAAAAAGAAGTGCAGGAAACATATCTCTACTATTTTTCTTCATTTTTGTAGTTGTTTTTTTGCCCGAAGTTCGCTGTTGTTGTCGGGTTTTACACTCCTGCGTTTTAAAAACTCGGGGCTGTTTTGGCATTTTATGGGTTTCCTCCTTTTTTATTTGCGCACTTTGCATTTTTACTTACTTACTCACTCACTCGCTCACCCGCTTATTCAGTGAGTTCTTAGTTTGTTTGTTTTATTCTTTACCTTTGCCTTTAATTACTCTGTTTTTTTTTTGTCCAAGTTATTGTTGTTGTCATTGTCGGTTTTGGTTTTTGGTGGACATCTGGTTTAAATATGGGATATTTTTCTGTTGTCCCTCTATACCTTTTTAAATTCTTGGGTAGATATGAAAGGTACATAATGCAACTTACAATACCTATAACAAACAACCCGATTTGACTTTTGAACCCTTAAAAGAAAAAGAGGTGGTTTTATTTCCTAAAGCAAGTACCTACACCTACATTATGCATCCATAACTTGCTCGGTAAGGTAAAAGGATAATAGTTGGTCTCATTTTTTTTCATTTTGTTTGTTGAAATTTTGTATTATGTAGCGTCTATTGATTTGAGAAGTTGGAAAGTTCCTAGTTTTTACGTACTTTTGTACGTAACTACATATGTAGGTATAAACACTTTCGATTTTCTTGTTCTGCCTATCGTTTTATTTTTATAGGACCGGTAGACATTAATGTAGGTTGCCTAGAATCTAGTTCTAATAAGAAGTTCTTGTTTTTGTTGGTTGAGTGGGAAGAGGAAGTTGAAGTGGATTCTCGTCTAGATAGAAGTTAGAAACAGACAGACAATGTCGTCTGATCAAAGCTCAATCAAGGAACAGGAGTATTTGTTTTTTTGTTATGTGATGAGAAGTTTAATAGTTTTAAACGGAAAGGATCAATTGAAAAAAAGAGACTAGTAGTTTTTAGGTTCGTATGGGACTGGTCAAGAAAATTAAGCTTTTCCTCTTTCAAAAAATGTTCTTGGGTTGAAAATTTGTTGATAATATTTTTGTATTGATACCTTACCATAAGTATTCAGAATAATGATAGTTAAAAACATCATACAACACTTAAAGGAATGTGCTGAGATTTTTACTGAGTTTAGACACCTTACTTACTTAAGGTGGCGCTAAAGTCCGGGCCGGACCTGGGCCTCAACCAACATGCGTCTCCAGCCAGCTCGGTCCCTAGCTAGCTGTCTCCAGTTTCGCACGCAAAGTTGGTTGAGGTCCTCTCCCACCTGGGTGCGCCACCTAAGTCGCAGTCTTCCTCTACTGCGCCGTCTCTCGGGATTGGATTCGAAGACCTTCCGGGCTGGAGCGTTGATGTCCATCCGCTCTACATGACCTAGCCATCTAAGCCGTTGGGCTTTAATTCTGCTAACTAGGTCAGTGTCGCTGTACAGCCCGTACAGTTCGTCGTTATATCTTCTCCTCCATTCTTCATCTATGCGTACGGGACCAAAAATCACCCGAAGAATTTTTCTCTCAAAGCATCCTAAGACGCTCTCATCTTTCTTTGACAGGGTCCAGGCCTCAGCGCCATAAATGAGAACCGGGATGATGAGTGTCTTATAGATGGTGATTTAAGATGCTCGAGAGTGGACGTTACTTCTCAATTGCCTTCTAAGTCCAAAGAAGCAGTGATTTGCAAGAGTTATTCTTCATTTGATTTCAGCGCTGGTGTCGTTGTCTGCATTAATAGCGGTGCCTAGGTAGACAAAGTCCTTAACTACCTCAAAGTTAAAGCTATCCATGGTGACGTTTTGTCCAAGACGTCGTCGTTCAGTGTCCTTTTTTGATGACAGCATATACTTGGTCTTGCCCTCATTGACCACTAAACCCATCTTCTTCGCTTCCGTCGCAATGCTAAAAAACGCTCCACTGACATCTTCCAATTATGTCAATATCATCTGCGTTTTCGAGTAATTGGATGGATCTTTGGAAGATTGTGCCACTAGTGTTGACGGTTGAGTTTTGCACAATTCTATCCAGAACGATGGTGAAGAAGTCGGATGCCAGTGCATCGCCTTGTCTAAAACCTTTTTTGACATCAAATGCATCGGTAAGATCATTTCCGACCTTGATAGTGCAGCGTGCATTCTCCATCGTCATTCTGCACAAACGGATAAGTTTGACAGGGATGCCAAAACTAGACCTTGCTCGGTAGAGCTCTTCCCTAAAGATGCTGTCATACGTGGCCTTAAAATCGATAAAGAGATGGTGGGTATCGATTTGAAGCTCCTGGGTTTTTTCCAAGATCTGCCGTAGTGTGAATATTTGGTCGATAGTGGACTTTCCTGGTCTGAAGCCACACTCATAAGGACCAATCAGGTTGTTGACGAATGGCTTCAGACGTTCACATAATACGGCAGAGAGGATCTTATACGCAATGTTAAGGAGACTGATGCCTCTGTAGTTGGCGCAGTTTAGAGGGTCTCCTTTCTTATGTATCGGGCTCACTATGCTGAGATTCCACTCATAGGGCATGCTTTCTTGAGACCGTATTTTGCAGATGAGTTGGTGCATGCTCCGTAGCAAATCATCGCCTGGTGCTTTGAGTAGTTCAGCAGCGATGCCGTCAGCTCCAGCAGTTTTGTTTGACTTAAGTTTAGATAAAGCTATCTTCACTTCGTCAAGGTCGGGTAGGAGAATGTGTGAATTACACATATTCTTTCTTTAGTAGATCAAAGACATTGCGATCTAGAATTTTTGTTCATTAGAGCCAATAATCATATCTATTTCTGTAGTTTCTTGAGACTTTCTTTTCCTTCCAGAATCTTTAACAGGTACTGCGCTTGCCATTTCCGATATTTTTTAAATGAAAATATATTTTAACAATTACTGAAGTGAGCTACCTACCTTAGTATCAAAACTTAAGGTGAAGTATCGTTTTCGTGAGAAATAATCTTTTATTTTTTTGACCGGCGTGTTTGATGGAAGCGTGATTTCCTGCGGGCTAAAACTATGTCTCTCATTTCTACTTCCCAGTCTTGTGCTAAAAATTAATTTGGTCAATGCTAAACGCTCTAAGCAGCTCTTTTCGGTTGTTAGATTGCACATTGGCTTCGTTATAGGAGTCCTTATAGAACACTGCTAAATGGGTATGCATGCTTTTATTTGGAGCTCTTGTAATCGATTTTTGCAGAAGCTTCAAGGATGAAGAAGAAGAGGAGACAGTGTCTCACTTTTAACTTTTACTACTAAGAAATTACGACATCTTTTGTACTGGTTCAACGAGTAAAGTAGATCTTAAGATGCATGTGGTGTCACAACACACCAATTATTGGTTCAAGTGAGTTGGTTTTCCAGTCAACAGCCACCTTAACCTAACCTTGCCTAAGGGATTGCCCGTCTCGAATTTCGTGGTCCAAAAAGTTGTAGAAGAGCAAAAAATAGAATATAATTATTTGTGATCGATAATATTAAACTAGGGATTTAACAAGTTATTTAGAGTGATTTTTTAAAAGCTATACAAAAATTTAAAAAAAAAACATAAAATTCAAAAAAGTGCATGAAGTGAAGAAGATTATTTCATACAAATGTTGACTTTGACTGCGCCTCAAATGGTCCATCGGCTTAGTCCAATTTTGGCATACTCTTTTCAACTTTTCAGCCAGTACCGGTACCGGAATAAATGCTCCAATGTTGTCTTCCAATGCTTCAATTGAAGCTTGTCTGTATAGACATAAAAAAAGCCCCATACAAAATAATCTAAAGGCGTTAAATCGCACGAATTAGGTGGCCAATTGACCGATCCCGAAAGTGAAATAAAATGTTCACCGAACTCGCCTCTCAATAAGTCCATTGTTGGCAGTGCTGTGTGGCATGTGGCACCGTCTTGTTGAAATCACATGTCATGCAAGTCAAGCTCTTGCATTTTGGGCAAACAAAATTTTGGATATCATCTCACGCTAAAGCTCACCATTCACAGTTACGTTTCGATTCGCATCATCTTTGAAGAAGTACGGTCCAATAATGCCACCAGCCCATAAACCGCACCAAACTGTGACTTTTTCTGAATGCATTGGTAGCTCTAGCATTGCTTTAAGCTGATATTCACTCTAAATTCGAGAATTCTGCTTATTTACGTATCCATTGAGACAAAAATGAGCTCCATCGCTGAACACAATTTTCGGTACAAAAGTGGATCTTCGGCTAACTTTCCAAGAGCCCATTCACCAAAAATTTTACGTTGCAGTAGGTCGTTCGGCTTCAATTCTTGCACCAGCTGTATTTTGAAAGGCATCACACCTAAATCCTTCCGTAAAATAATCCACGTTGTTGAGTAACAAAGGTCCAATTGCTGCGAACGGCGTCGAATCGATAATTGATGGTCGTCATTAAAACTGGTCGATACAGCTGCGTTGGCAGGTTGGTGGTTTAATGTCCAACAATGTAAATTTGCTGCGAAATTTAGTCACAATAGCCCGATTAGCTGCATCAGTGGGCCAATTAAACTAACCATAAAATGGAAGAAGTGCGCGATGAACTTTCTTAACAGAGCACGGCTTTTGATAATAAAAATCAATAATATGCATGTTTGTTCGTTTGTAAGTCGATTCATGGTTAAATTATAGACCAAACTAAAGATGTTTGACAGTGAAACAAAAACACTTAACGTGCTTCAGCTGTTTACACCAAAAAGATAATAGCTAAAAAATCACTATTTATAAAGGCAATTCCACCAAGCCTTTAAATTTTTACTTTCTAACACCGTAGAAATGCTGGATTCGATTCAAAAAACTAAATTAACATTCATCACCCGTTATTGGAATGGTTAACGTATGATCGCTAAGCATTAAAAATGTTTAACCTGTCAATTTCAATCTGCTTTTCGCTTGTAAACATAGATTAATATTGTCTGTGATAGGGTTTAAAAAGTAATTACGTAATAATTCTATTCACGCGACAAGGCTTAATCCTCACAGCGACAACGACAATAATAAAATGACAACAACGACGCCGCCGTTCGTCGTCGTAGTTGACAACTCAGAATTAGATTACGACCAACAAGGTCGTTAAGAAGAATTTCAAATAAGCTAGTTAAAGAAATGTCAATTTAAAATAGCTAACACATTTTTAATGATCAATTTTAACAGTGCATACCATTATCACGCAAAGGCGGACAGAAGTTAAAAGTTTAACAAAGAACCAAGGTGTGTAGTACACTACACTACGTGTGGAGACCATTAACGGTTCATGTAGACGTTATATAATGTAGGAACTTAAAAACGAACCTATATATGCATATCTATACTCTGTCGTCGTTGTAGTCGTTGGATGCATGCAGGAATTTTTGGTGTTAGAACAAAATTAATGTGATTAAATCATTGTCAGATGAGATGCATTTTTAATGATATGGAATATCAAACACTTTCATTGCATTGGTTGCAAAGTTAAAGTTATAATAACATAATAATAAGCAGGTAATGCAAACCGGATGGAAATACATTTTTCTCTCCTTTGATTAAAAAATCTTTATTCTTGAAACAGTGGAGTTTTATTAACCTCTCAGTTGTAGTGGAAACATATTTCCAGAGTGAATCATCAAAGAAGAAGAAGAAAACCAGATGCAGATCAAAGTATTTAAGAAGCAACTTTAAAAACCAGGATACAGTAAAGCAACATAACATATGGAGGCGTAGTCCTCTTCTTTATTTTGTTTATTTTGTACATAATTCAAAATTTTATATGACATGCCTTTTGGATGAGTCAAATTGTTTCATATTTTTTAAATCGAAACAAAGAAGTAGAAGTTTTTTTTGTAAATAAGTTGGGAGATATGTTTTACTGAAAAATCATACTTTCACGTCTTGAACTAATTGAAGAATGGAGCGCCGATGGTGATTCATAAATCGATAAAAAATAAAATCAATAGAATCATCAGGTTTTTTATCGTTTAAGTTTGCCTTAGGCTTAATGCTACTTTTTCAAACTTTGTTCTTAATAATTGAATCAAATGATTTTTAAACTAGTTTTGTATAGATACGAAAAATCAAGGTCACATGTAAATTATGTATTTCAATTATTATACTGATGTAATAGATCTGAAGTCGAAGTTCAACAGTGGCTCCCACGACTAATCGGAAAGAGATAATGCAAATATTCGAAATGCAATTTCTCCAAGAAAATGTAGAACTTTTAACTAAAGCTCAAAATAAGTAAATAAAATAAAATAATAATGATAAAAAAATGCACTTAAAGTTATGAATTAAAAATATTGAAAATAAAACCGTCAATTTAACCTCTCCCACATAATCGGACGTTTTTGCATTGTAATAATTTGGTAACTATACTTTTCCGGTCAAGTGTCAATGATGAAGACTTTTCTTACATTTAAGTTAGTTTCCTGCTCCACGTCGTTGAAAATTCGAAAATTGGTGCAGTAACATCGCAAGGATTATAAACCAATACAATAAATACAAAAAACTGTGCTACGGAGCCTTTCCACAGTCCATTAGATAATTTTACGATTTAAGATTTAAACACGTACTACTTTGTAGGCTAATCATCTAAGATCCTTCCTTATGTTCGGAATCCCCAAAGATTTTTTTTGAAAGAGACCACAAGTAAAGAAGTCAGCAACGAAATTATCAGAAATAAAGGCATTACCGTCGAAGTAATGTACGAAATGGTCGTGCAGCAGAAATGAAAGACTAATGTTCGCTAATGAACATTTAACTCAGGATACGTCTTCCTGGATTAAGATGGAATTACATATTTTTCATTGTTAGTTAATCGTAAGACATATATGACAATATTATGTATTATAAATTAAACTTTGGTCCCTTAAGAATTTAAATTTAACCTTGTAGGTTTAGATGGAGGATTTTATGTAAAGGGTGTCCCAAAATTAACGCAAGATTTGAATTTGCCGCCATTTGTGCAGTGAAGTGTTGGCAACCCTGAAAAAAAAGCAATTTGACAGCTAACAGTATAGGGTTATTAAAAATGGAGCGTTACACGATAGAACAACGTGTCTTTATTATTAAAGAATATTTCAAAAATAGTGAAAGCTTGGCGGCTGCAGTTCGAAAATTTCATACAAAATATGGTCGGAATAGTGTTTTAACTTCGTCAACTGTGAAGAGATTAATTGAAAAATTCATGGAGACTGGATCCGTTGGAGACGCCAAACACACTGGTCATCCAAAAACAAGCCGTTCAAATGTGAATGTCGAAGCAGTGCGTGAGAGTGTTGCTGACAATCCAGGAACCTCAATTCGACGTCGTGGACAAGAATTGCAAATTTCAAGAACCTCTCTACAGCGTATACTCACCAAAGATTTGTGTCTTCATGCTTACAAAATTCAATTAACACAACAATCGAAGCCTAATGTCCATGGACAGAGAAGAGAGTTCGTTGAATGGATTATTGAACATCTACAAATGGACGCTGATTTTTCGAGCAAAATCATCCTAAGCGATGAAGCACATTTTCATCTTGATGGCTTTGTCAATCGCCAAAATTGCCGCATTTGGGGTTCGGAGAACCCACATGTGATTGTCGAAAAACAAATGCATCCACAACGCGTGACTGTATGTTGTGGATTTTGGGCTGGAGGCATAATTGGGGCATATTTTTTTGAAAATGATGCTGGTCAAGCAGTGACTGTTACTGGTGCTCGATATCGCGACATGATAACACACTTCTTTCTGCCAAAATTGGATGATATTGATTTGTCCAATATGTGGTTTCAACAAGACGGTGCCACATGTCATACAGCCCGTGAAAAAATTCAATTACTGCATGAGACATTTCCAGGTCGTGTACTCTCTCGTTTCGGTGATCAAAATTGGCCTCCTAGATCGTGTGATTTAACACCATTAGACTTCTTTTTATGGGGTTATTTGAAATCACAAGTCTATGTCAACAAGCCCACAACCACCCGTGCATTAAAGGAGGAGATTCAACGTTGCATCAACGAAATTCAGCCACATTTATGCAGAATGGTCATAGAAAATTTCAACAAAAGAGTGCACATGTGCATGCAAAGCCGTGGAGGCCATTTGTCCGATGTGCTATTCCATACATAAACCTATCCTATGTACTTTACGAGTCAATAAAAATATAACTATCAAAAGACTTAAAACGGCGTTTTCTATTTAATTCAAATCTTGCCTTAATTTTGGGACACCCTTTAGTACACCAGTTAACAATGCATTCAATATCAGTTTGAATTTTACTGGCCTCCAATGGAGATCTTACAGAGCTAAAAATCTTGAAATCATCGCTATATAACAGACACTTTGCAATTAAAATAAAATTTTGCAATTCATTAATAAAAACAATAAAAAGGAGTGGCCCAAGGTGGCTGCCTTGTGGTACACCTACAAAGTTTATTATTTCATTTGATAAAACATCACCAATTTTAACATATTGACTATGTCCAACTTAATTACTTTTAATCCAATCAAGAAGAAACGAGTGAAACTCTAGCAGCTCATGTTTTTTCAAAAGAATATTGTGTTGCACACGATCAAATGCATTTGAAAAATCGGTGTAAATAACGTCGACTTGCAAGCGATTTTCTAAACAACCAAGACAATAATTCGTAAATATTGATAATGTGGTTGGCGTTGATCTACTACTCATAAAGCCATGCTGATGCTGAGGAATATGTTTTCGAAGTAAACTATACAGTTTATTTTTATCAATTGCTTCAAGTACTTTTGAGATTAATTGAAGTTTAGCAATAGGTCTATAATTCTCCACGCATCCCTTAGATCCAGATTTATGCAGAGGAGTAATCAAAGAATGTTTCCAAGTATCTAAAAATAATCCTATCATGTTGAAAATATAACACAGCGGAGCTCTTTATTTTCGACTCCAGAGACCAAATATCGTCGGTATCCTGCAAAAACGTCTCAAGTCCACTTTTTTGTGAAATAGAGTTAATAATGCAAAAATTTCCAAAATTCATAATCCATGTCGTGAAAAAAATCCCATCTCTATATAAAGTATTTATGTAGTTATTGTATCAAAACCATCCATTCTATGTCCAAAACATCCAAATGCGTAGAGCAAGAAAGACCCAAGTGGACTTGGGTCCTTTTTGTACGCCTCTTTTATTTCCTTTTTTTCATTTTCTCTGCAAAAAAGCCCAAGTACTGAAATTCAAATAAAAAAACACTCATGGTACTTCAAATTTTCTCTTCAAAAATCCCAATTTCTGAAATTCAAATAAAAAACTATATCATAGCCTACTTGAAATTTTTTATTAGGGGATTTCCCAAATACTTTTGCTTTGAATTTACGTTAAGAAAAATGATCATTATTGAAAGTTCTTCATGCGAATAGGTTGAGCTTTTTTACTTTACTTTAAGAAAAATGAATTTCTCAAGCCGAAGTGCTGTTCTTCTACAGCTTGCGTTAAAAAAAGGTTATTATTTTGTTTCAGAATAGCTAGAACGTTTTTTAACTTAATGATTAATTACTTTCAGAACATTCCAATAAAAATTGTGATATTATACATTTTAACAAACCCAATATTTCAAGAGCTTCAAAAACAAAATCTACGGTATCAAATGGTACTTCCTGACTTTTGAAAATCATTTCATGATGTATGTAAGGCTTAAATTCGATTTTCAATTTTATGTTTAGATATTCAAGAACCCATTCCTGGATGTAGTAAAGAAAACAGTGAAAGAGAATGGGATGAATTAAGCCTTGATCAAGATTTTTCAGGCGACGATGATGACCTTGATTATATTATTCCTGACAACAACAAGGAATCAGGCGATAATGATGGTGAAGGAGATGTCGTGGTTTTGGAGGCGCCTCAAAGAATCTACTGCAGAAACACCAATCACTGAAAAGAAAAATAGAAAGTGAAGAAAATCGTTTCCAGAACTATGGAAACGAAATCTAAAGCATGCTGATTTGATACGAGGTAAGAATCCCAAGCAATCAAAGTGTGAAAATGTCGTTTTAAATGCAAGGACAAATTTACGGAAGAACAGCGACTAAAAATGTGCAAAGACTTTAGGAAGTTACCATATCAACGCCAAAAAGATTTCATTTTAAAGGCGGTCGTCGATTCGCAGACACAAAGGCCCCGAGTAAGATCTTCAATTAAAAAAGTTAACCGTAGTGTAGCTAGATCGTACTTTTTGAAAAATGAAAACTCCAATGTACGGGTTTGTCGCGACTTTTTTTGTGGGACCCTAAGTATTTCGAGTAGCACAATTAAAACGGCGCGGCGTTTAAATATAAAGGGCCAACCGTAGTTTTTTGTAAAGAAGACGATAGGGGCAGATCAAAACCCGCAAATAAAATATCGGATGAAAATTTAACACGCATTAAGGACCACATCGAAAGCTTTCCAACTGTAGAGTCTCACTACTGCCGCAAAAGTTCTAATCGGATGTATTTAGATGCAAATCTGAGTATATCAAAAATGTATGCCTTATTCTTAGAAAAATACAAGAGTGACACGTCAACAAAGATACCTTCATCGACTACCTACAGGAAAGTTTTCGGTGAATTTCTAGAAAGTGGACACAGCAACATGGAAGTTGATAGCATGCACAGCGCAATCGAGAGGCAAAATAAGAATTTTCCAGGACTGGCTGACTATATTCAGACTCGCACGTTCCAAAAGACTTAAGAGCAAAGGAAATCAGTATAAAACCCAAATGCGATACACTGATTTTCTGGACTTGTCACAACTGTCGGATATTATAAAAAAACAAAAATTTGGACGAAAATGGAGACAAGGTTAACTGGTTAAAAGTAAAATCTTTTAGGTACCAAAAGATAAAACCTGGTGTGATGGAATACAAATATGACCATACTGAAACTTATGAAGAGATACGTGTTTTTGGTAAAGGTCGTCCAATTAATTTAAAAGAAGTTACCATCAAAAGAGTCTATAACAGCAGCCTTCCTATAAGTGTGGAAAAGAAAAAAGATTTACTTAGTCTTTGCAAGTCAGGAGCCATACCGGAAGAGTTTCACCAATGGTACAAAAACTTAAAAACAAGCAAAATCACCAGAAATAAGGCCCCAGAGCCCGATATCAATGAGGAATCGGAATCAGACCAAGATTAATACATAAAAAAAAAAACAAAAAAAATGTTCATAAAAAACCCATGTCCCTTTAAACCCTTTTTTAATGCAAAAAAAACCTATGTCCAAGATTCATTTAATTTTTGTATAAAAAAAAGTTGAATGAAATGAATTGAGTTAATTTTTTTGGTTTCATCTTATTTATAAATACTTTTACTATCAGATTTTAATTACAATTTTCAAATCGAAACTGCTTAGTGATTTTTTCAGCGGCCATAAACTTTACTTACTTACTTAAGGTGGCGCTTCAGTCCTGTGTGAACTAGGGCCTCGCCCAACAAACTTCTCCATCTAGCTCGGTCCCTCGGTCAGGTTGTTGACGATGGGCTTAAGACGTTCACATATTATGGCAGAGAAGATTTTATAGGCGATGTTAAGTAGACTTATTCCTCTATAGTTGGTGCAGTTTAGAGGGTCTTCTTTTTTCAGGATCGGGCAAACAATACTGAGGTTCTATTCATCGGGCATGTTTTCTTCCGACCATATCTTACAGATAAGTTGGTGCATGCTCCTAACCAACTTATCTCCAGCTGCTTTAAAGAGCTCGGCATTCAAGCCATCTGCTCCAGCGGCTTTATTAGACTTCAACTTAGATATGACAATCTTTACTTCGTCTAAGTCGGGAGGACGGGATTGTTGGCTTTCGTCGTCTATGTTGAATAGATCATCCTGCTTGACAGCGGGATTCGGTTCGTCGTCGCCGTTATACAACCTGTAGAAGTGGTCCCTTCATATCCTCAGCATTGACTGCGGTTCCACTATGATGTTTCCACTTTCGTCTTTGCAGCCTTCGGTTTTAGGTTTATGTACCTGTGAATTTCGTTTCACCTGTTCATAAAACTTTCGAACTTCATTCCTGCTTTTAAACCTCTCAACCTGAGAAGTCGGCGTTCCTCTCGCATCTTTTGCTCATAGAGCTCACGAGCAGCTCTCGTCCTTTTATGCAGCGCCGCTTTGCGTGCCTGTTGATTGGCTGCATTTGCCTGCCGACATTCCTCTTCAAACCAGGGGTTCCTTGTTGGTGGCTGTTTGAAACCCAGCACATCAGAGGCGGCTTCTCTGATTGCATCTTGGCAATGTTGCCACTGGTTTTCGATACATTGTGTTGGCGGCAGAGAACTTCGAGAGAGGTTACTTGTCACTCGGTCGGAAAAGGATTTGGCGATCTCTGGCGATTGTAGCCGTTCGACGTTGTATCTTCTCCCAGCACCTCCCTGTTTTGCCTTGGGTCTGGAAATCCGAAGTGCTACCCTGGCTACAACGAGGTAGTGGTCCGAGTCGATGTAAGCTCCTCGGAAAGTTCGTACATCCATAATGCTGGAAGCGTGTCTGGCGTCGATCGCAATATGATCAATCTGGCTGACGGTAGATTGATCTGGAGAAGTCCAAGTTCCTTTGTGGATGTTGAGGTGTGGAAAACGCGTACTGGTTACCATGACGTTTCGCCCCGCATCAAAATCTATGAGCCTGAATCCGTTGCGGGAAGTGTTGTCGTGCAGGCTGTTCTTCCCGATTATTATGTTTTGTCTAAGAGCTCGAAGAACATATCTTTGGTGTTGTCGTCTTTCTCTTCTGTGCACGCCCCGTGCGTGCATATCAGGCTAATGTTGCCGAATTTAGCCTTGATGCGTATGGTCATGAGGCGCTCATTGATGCACCTATAGCTCAAGACTTCATGCCTAAGTCTGGCTCCAATGACGAATCCGCATCCAAATAAGCGCTGTTAGTTTTCGTGGTAGCAGTCACCATAGTAAATATCGCAGTTTTTCATCCTCTTTTTGCCTGGTCCATCCCATCGTATTTCCTGGATGGCGGTGATATCTGCTTTATATCGTTCTAGGGCCTCCGCTAATTCTTCGGCCGCACATGGTCTGTTAAGGGACCTAACATTCCACGTGCATATCCGAAGTTCGTTGTCCTTTATTCGTTTGCGTTGGTTGTCTTGTCTTGGCTTGTTGGTGCTTCGCAACTTTGAAAGCTTTTACGTGGCCAGGAAGTCACCCCGACGCACAACCCCCAACCTGGAGGGCCAGATCCTAAGTATAACTCCAAGGATGGGGAGCCGGATAAAACCGCTCCTTACAGGCCTGGGCTCCGAATAAGTCGAAGAAGCCCTATAAGGTGTTCACTAAGTAGTTCAACCTTACTGGAACTGTAGACGCCAACGTTGATTCCATCTCGGGAATTCCTCCGCTGCCCTCTGGATAAGGAGAGGTGCCTTAGTGGAAACACCTCTCCCCACCTCTCTCGTTTGCCATAAACTTTAAATCTTCAATAACTCAGAAACACAAAAATGTGACTTGAGATGTTTTTGCAGAATACCGACGATATATTGTTTATAAGTTCGTTTTGTCGTTCATTACAATTATTTTTAAAATTATATTTATTGTTGAAGGTTTGCCCCTATTATTATTATTTTTTTTATTTTCTTACAATACAAAATTTAGAAAAATTTACATGAGTAACTTTAAATATCGCTCAAAGGGCTGAGTCAGGGTCTTGAAAACTATTCAATAAAAATCTATGCTATGAACTTAAAATATAAATTCATAGAATTTAAAAACCATCATCATCATTATAGTCGTTGTTCACTGTTGTTCGTACCTTTAGCATTTTCCATGTAGACTTTAAGTCATCACAATAATTTGATAAGATTCCAACAAGTTTTTGTTAACACCTTCTCGTCATAACACTAAACGTGCGTCGGTCGCGTCAGTTTAACATGTTGACTAATGCTTTTGCTCATCATTTCATTTGTTGATTGAAATTGAAATTCTCTAAACATAAACATTTTATCTTATCAGTAATTTTTGTTTTATGATTAAAGCCATCAAATTAATGTAAACATTAAAATGAAATTATTCTAGGTAGGTATCTGTCTTAAGTATACCTTGGAGTAGTGAACTTTGCTAGCTCGTGAAAATTATGATTGAAGATATTGAGGTGTGTTTTTTGTATTCGAATAAATAGTTGGATAAAATTTTCAAGGGATAATTACAATGATTGGTCACTTACTCAGTGTTTCTAAATAATTAGTGTCAACTTATCCAAATCTGTCATTTTAAATTGAAAAAAGCACATGACATGTACCCTGCTACCACTAAACACCAGAGTTGGTCCATACAAAAAAAAAACAATCCCTATGCCAATTAATGTAGTATTCCCTTGCATGATGTTCCAAACCTATGTACGTCCTAAACATTCCATTTTTTCACAAATTATGTTCCTTGTTTATCAAAAATTATCAAGATCCGGAAATTATAATAGGTACCTACCCACAATTTATTATTACTACGGGTTGTACTTGTAATGGCCCTTCTTTTTTATCCGCGTTGGATTTTGTCGTTCTTTTTTCGTTTTTCAAAAATTGTTATTGTTGTTGTATGGTATGTTAGACCTTGATTAGGGTCACCGGACCACATTTTTATTTTGAAAAGAATGTCATTGCGAGATGAACTGGAAAATTTAATGTAAATATTAACACAGCATAGCGTTTTGTAGCAGCATGGCCATAAAAAGAAACAAACAAAATCATATTCCATTTCGTGAGCTGTTGTTTGTCAATTTATTTTAATTAAAAGAATAGAGTAGGTCATTTTGTTTTTGCAATGAACATGAACAACATAAAACATAGATTCACAGCCAGCAAAGCTTAAATATTTATTTTTGTTTTTTTAAACGATTTTTTTTTGACTGGACATTTTTATGAAAAGAATAAATTGTGTGCCGGTCATGACTGAGAATTGTGTCCAAAGAAGGAAAGGAAGGAACATTTATTTAAGCCTGACGTGTAGGGAGGTAACGGAAATAAGACGATTTCCTTGGTACAAGTATAATAGGTACATAAAGTAAATTAGGTGTAAATTAATACAAACCTAGTTTTGACAGGCTTATGTAAAAGAGGTTTAGGGCCCAGTTTCATTGTCACAATAATGGTGCATGGAAAGCACCTTAGTTCATTTATTAAATACATTAAATGCTAAAGTTAAGTTTACAATATTTACTTTAATCTAAATTTCAACTACTTTTAACTATTAAAAGAAATTAAGTTCAAAGCTAGCAGATTTGAGATTATCAAAGATGGGAAATTTATCAAAGGAATGCTTTGAGTGTATGGAGGTAATAAAAGTCTATCAGGCCAGAGGAGTACAAAATCTTACAAATCTACGTTGAATACTTTCTATTCATACAACGCAAGCGTATTCAAGAATTAGCTTGACAAATGAAACATACAGAATTTTAATAACATACTCCTCAGGTGTCGTTCCGAGCGGATGGAAAACCGCGTTTGTCCAGCCTATTCCCCAAAAAAGGCGAATCTTCCTCACTGTCTAATTATCGACCGATTGCACTTACATCCCTTCTTTCCAAGGTCATGGAAACGCTGATTAATTATCAGCTCAAGAAATATCTTGAAGAACGGAAGCTTCTTAATGAACGACAGTATGGCTTTCGTAGTAATAGGTCCACTGGTGATCTCATGGTCCATCTCACCGAACACTGGAACAAATCTTTACATAGTTTTGGAGAAAGTAAGATTATTGCACAAGATATTTCAAAAGCATTTGATAGGGTTTGGCATCAGGCTCTCTTATCGAAAATGCGTGCTTTCGGTTTGGATGAATCCCTCCTTCATTGGATTAGTAATCACCTTTCGAATCGTTCAATACAAGTTGTATTGGATGGATTCAAGTCTGAAAACCATAAAATAAATGCTGGTGTGCCCCAGGGCTCTGTTCTATCTCCAACACTCTTTCTCATTTTTATTAATGATTGTTTCGCTGACGATAGTACTCTTAGCTTTTCATATTCGTTTTCAGATTCACACTCCTCTTCTTCGGATGTGGAACTGCAACGACAAAATATGATAAGCTCATTGAATGCCGACCTAAACAGCATTGTACAATGGGGAATAAGAAACCGCGTGGAATTTAATGCTTCGAAAACGCAATGCTGTCTTCCATAAATGGCACTTGCATCGAGGAAACTGAACACCTCGATATTCTCGGTATGTGTATCACCAACCACCTTTTGTGGAACGATCACATACGCGATGTCGCCAAAAATGCCGCAAGATGTTTGGGTTTTCTAAGGCGATGCAAGAAGTTTTTCTCCCCCTCTGATCTGGCTGTTATTTACAAGACTTATATACGTCCAAAGCTTGAGTATAACTCCCATATCTGGGCTGGTGCTTCTGCAACTTACTTAAGCCTCTTGGACAGTATTGAACGTAGAGCATTTAGACTGATTGGTGATATTACCATCATAAGATCATTTACGTCACTTGAACATCGTCGAAATGTTTCTTGTCTCACCCTCTTTTACCGTTATTTTAATGGTTTATGCTCTAGAGAAATAGCCAGCTGCATTCCTCCCCTTAAACAGTTCAACCGTAATACTCGCGCTTCTAGGAATGCTCATCAATATACACTCGAGCCAAACTTCGGTCGTACTGTCAAGTACAGAGATTCGTTCTTTAGCCGTACTATGCGAATGTGGAATGCCTTGCCACACTCTGTCTTTCCCAGCTATTGCAATATTCAGGAATTCAAAACCAATGTGCACCGACATCTCCTTTCAAACCCTCTCTCCCTTTCCTAGTGCTCACACTGTGTCTGCATAAGAAGGGTAATATATCCCTTTGAGTGTTCGCTTATTATAAAAAAAAAAAAAATATTAAGTCTGAAAAAACACCAAAAAAGAAAAACTAATTTCTCTATTGTTTTATATCTCTCAATATTTAAAATAAAACAATTTGATTGCATCGTTCTCAAAATTGGTTTATTTAGATCATCTTGTAGCTCTTTATAATCCTTGATGGAGCTAATAATTCGAAAAATTTAAATGTCATTTACATGGATTAGCAGTATAGAATTATTAAACATAGAAGGCGAATCATTAAAAAGAAAATAAACAGCAATGGACCAAGGTGACTCCCTTGAGGAACACCAGAATTGACTTTAAATTGACTTAATGGGTTACACCTGAACATGACGATATGGTATGATTAAATTCACAAAACGAAACGGTCGTTAAGTCCAATCCATCAGGATTAGAACTGAAACATTCACTTAACTCTGATTTTTGTCACTTATAGGTTAGGTTGGGTTAAAGTGGCTTCGGATACAGAACCCGCACACTTAGGCCAAAAGAAAAGGCCCATTGTGACGCTACATGAATCTAGAGATTTACTTCTTACTAGTCGAACCAATTTTTGCTTTTTATAAAGCGAAGAAAATATGTGATATCCTTATTAGCTAGTTCACTGGGATTATAAAAAAGGTAGTCTCCCAGATGAAGTCTGCGTCTTAGTGAAAGAGCAGGGCAAGTGCAGAGAAGTTGAGAGATTGTTTCCTCTTCTTCCCCATCCAAACAGCTCCTGCAGAAGTCATTTGAGGCTACACCAAGTCGTATTGCGTGTATGCCTATAAGACAGTGTCCCGTAAGGACACCTATTAGAGAGCTAATATGAAGATAACAAGTCTTTAGAGCGTTTTGGGTCCAGTGAAGGCCGTATGAGTTTTGTGGTGCGCATGTTGGTAAATTGCGCCACCTAGAGTTTGTTATCGTGAGAGCTTCTTCTTTTATTAGAAGTTTACATGTAGCTTACGGTATACCTATCTTCTCAATTTCAGGCGAAATAGGTATGACGGTTCCATTTTTAGCGAGTTCATCGGCTCTACAATTTCCTGTGATGACTCTGTGGCCCGGCACCCAACAGAGTTGAATGTTAAATTGCTGCGCCATCCCCATGAGAGACGATCGACAATCGAGGGCGGTTTGAGATTTGGTTGAGACACCGTCAAGAGAGGACCTCTTTGATCGCTAAAATGTCCGCTTGGAAGACGCTACAATGATTAGGGAGGCGGAATGAGATGCTAAGATTAAGCTTTTCTGAGTGCACACCACTACCAACTCCCTGATTTGTCTTGGATGCATCTGTATAAAAATTAATACTTTTGTTATCCAGGAGTTTTTTGTCTTCCCATTCATCTCGGATGGAATGGATACCAGGAAGTTTTTTCCAAATTGGGGTTTTGGAATAATTTAGTCTATGTACTTTGGTATATAGAACCGAATAGGTTCAAAATGATGGAGTGCCCCACATTATTGTTGGTCCATTGAGATGAGGCGTTGTGTCTTATAGCTGTACTCGCTGCCACTTGTTTGCTGAAGATTTCGAGAGATGTCAGATGGAGGAGAGAGTCTAACACTGCTGAGGGTGTGGTTATCAATGCTCCAGCAGTGCGTTGGACTCTGCTGAATTTGTCGTAGTAAAGGGTGATTTTTTTGAGGTTAGGATTTTCATGCATTAGTATTTGACAGATCACGCGGGATTTCAGACATGGTGTCAAAGAGAAAGATGCTCAGTATGCTTTGACATTTCATCATGAATAGACTTACTAACGAGCAACGCTAGCAAATCATTGAATTTTATTACCAAAATCAGTGTTCGGTTCGAAATGTGTTTCGCGCTTTACGTCCGATTTATGGTCTACATAATCGACCAAGTGAGCTAACAATTAATGCGATTGTGACCAAGTTTCGCACTCAGTTTACTTTATTGGACATTAAACCAACCACACGAATGCGTACAGTGCGTACATTGTGTTATTCGACCACATGGAAGATTTTACGCAAAGATCTTGGTGTAAAACCGTATAAAATACAGCTCGTGCAAGAACTGAAGCCGAACGATCTGCCACAACGTCGAATTTTCAGTGAATGGGCCCTAGAAAAGTTGGCAGAAAATCCGCTTTTTTATCGACAAATTTTGTTCAGCGATGAGGCTCATTTCTGGTTGAATGGCTACGTCAATAAGCAAAATTGCCGCATTTGGAGTGAAGATCAACTAGAAGCCGTTCAAGAACTGCCCATGCATCCCGAAAAATGCACTGTTTGGTGTGGTTTGTACTCTGGTGGAATCATTGGACCGTATTTTTTCAAAGATGCTGTTGGACGCAACGTTACGGTGAATGGCGATCGCTATCGTTCAATGCTAACAAACTTTTTGTTGCCAAAAATGGAAGAACTGAACTTGGTTGACATGTGGTTTCAACAAGATGGCGCTACATGCCACACAGCTCGCGATTCTATGGCCATTTTGAGGGAAAACTTCGGAGAACAATTCATCTCAAGGAATGGACCGGTAAGTTGGCCACCAAGATCATGCGATTTGACGCCTTAAGACTATTTTTTGTGGGGCTACGTTAAGTCTAAAGTCTACACAAATAAGCCAGCAACTATTCCAGCTTTGGAAGACAACATTTCCGAAGAAATTCGGGCTATTCCGGCCGAAATGCTCGAAAAAGTTACCCAAAATTGGACTTTCCGAATGGACCACCTAAGACGCAGCCGCGGTCAACATTTAAATGAAATTATCTTCAAAAAGTAAATGTCATGGACCAATCTAACGTTTCAAATAAAGAATCGATGAGATTTTGCAAATTTTATGCGTTTTTTTTTTTTTTAAAGTTCTCAAGCTCTTAAAAAATCACCGTTTAGAAGAAGAAGCCTCAGCAATCAAAAATTGATTGATGTAGGATCACTTTGTTCTTGTGTTTTAGGAGAAATAAGTAAAGTGCGGCTTGCAAAATAAAAATTTTCAAATGCAATTTTAAAATAATCCTCGGAAATGTTGCGAAATTGACTATAGAAATGAAGAATTTAAAATGTCATTCCATCTTGATATCCGTCAAATTTACGTTTACATATGTAGGTACATTTTTGGATTACACTTGAACTTAAACTAGACCTTATTTGTTTTATTTTTTTAAAAACGAATCAAACCATAGAGGTTTCAAGTTGGAAGTGCACCTGTCATTTGAAGTGTCATAATTAAAGTTGAATGTTTGGCATTTACAATAATGGCTGCGTTCAATATCAGACAGATAGGGTATCCGGATAACCTTTTTGTTAGTGTTTATGACCAATTTGCTAGATCAGTTGAATTATCCATTAAATGTTTTATCTTACAAAATTTTTACTGCTTTTTGTGAACAATTGAAAATTGTTTTTATTTTTTGACAGCAATACAGCTATTCACCTCGTTTAAAAAGGTATCTAAAAATCCGCTTATCCAAGATACCCTATTCAACACGAGATTGAACGCAGCCAGTGGATCACTTAACAATCCAGTAAAAACCATACAAATTAATTAAAACTTACTACAAATGGTTATTTAAACGTAGTCACTTTTCTCACATTACGCGATGACTATGTTCTTGAGAAGAAGAAATTTCTGGTCCAAGATCAACCGAACCTTTTGGAGGTTTTCAAAGTTTCAGATTAACCCATGTGGTTGGTAACAATTTCCGGTAATGGGAACACAAATTACTCATAAGGCTTAAAATTTGAAATAGCTAGGTTGGATTAGTAAATAATTTTGTATATCTAATGCAAACAACCTTCTAAGGGTTTTATTCTATCAAAGTTCAACGAAGGGTTTGTGCATGCTCCAGATCATATTATTTCAGCCTTTCGTACCATAAAGATGTCTAAACTCTTATTAAAAACATCCTCATAAATAACTTTTGTAGCTTCAAACACTTATCTTTTGGCTATTTTTTCCATAGTTCCACAGGACTTCTCAGACAAATATTTAAGGCTACATCCTCTCCTCTTTTTGTGCTTGTTTCCAATTATATAGTTTTAAATACACATGAATTGCTATATAATTGCCATTTAACGAAGGAACACAGAAAAGAAAAGACATTTCTTCCTATTAATGTAAACGGTGATTTTTTAAGAGCTTGAGAACTTTTTTAAAAAAAAAAAAACGCATAAAATTTGCAAAATCTCATCGATTCTTTATTTGAAACGTTAGATTGGTCCATGACATTTACTTTTTGAAGATAATTTCATTTAAATGTTGACCGCGGCTGCGTCTTAGGTGGTTCATTCGGAAAGTCCAATTTTGGGTAACTTTTTCGAGCATTTCGGCCGGAATAGCCCGAATTTCTTCGGAAATGTTGTCTTCCAAAGCTGGAATAGTTGCTGGCTTATTTGTGTAGACTTTAGACTTGACGTAGCCCCACAAAAAATAGTCTAAAGGCGTCAAACCGCATGATCTTGGTGGCCAACTTACCGGTCCATTCCTTGAGATGAATTGTTCTCCGAAGTTTTCCCTCAAAATGGCCATGAAATCGCGAGCTGTGTGGCATGTAGCGCCATCTTGTTGAAACCACATGTCAACCAAGTTCAGTTCTTCCATTTTTGGCAACAAAAAGTTTGTTAGCATTGAACGATAGCGATCGCCATTCACCGTAACGTTGCGTCCAACAGCATCTTTGAAAAAATACGGTCCAATGATTCCACCAGCGTACAAACCACACCAAACAGTGCATTTTTCGGGATGCATGGGCAGTTCTTGAACGGCTTCTGGTTGCTCTTCACTCCAAATGCGGTAATTTTGCTTATTTACGTAGCCATTCAACCAGAAATGAGCCTCATCGGTGAACAAAAAAATCACCCTTTATTTTGATACCTATGCTATATATGTATGTACCTACATAAATGACAAAGAAAGAAAACTCTAATGACAAAAGTCCTTGCTCGCTTGTGGCAGACAAAATGGTTTAAATTAGCTTCTAATTAAAAGTTGTTCCTTATTTTAGTTATGATGCTGGGCTTCTATGTGAATCCTTTCGGAAATTTGTCTTACAGAACTTTCCATCCTCTTCGTTCGGTTCGTACAGAAATGAGACTGGAAATATACAAGCAATTATCATCTTGTCACAAACATTTCAAAACTAAAACAACAAGGACAATTTTGATTCAACTTTGGTCTTCGCCGTCGTCATCATCATCATCTTTGCAATGGTATAGTCAACTCCTTAAGGTTTAAGTGTGTCTTACATTTGATTAGACAACCTCATTTGTGGCATTTAACATTGTTTTATATCTTTCACTGATATTTCGGTCTGTTTGTTTCATGCCTTACGAACACACTCCAAGTCAAAATCCTACCTAAAATGAGTTATCTTAATCATCAATACACAATACGGGAAAAGATTACCTGTCTCATTTTTGGTTAGGTAGGTGGCTGATGAATATTTTTGAATTTGAATTAAGCAGTAACTTGCAACACATTCAAAATCCTTTTGTTGTCTCTCTCCACAGTCCACACAGAAGTTCAAAATTAAAAAAGCGATGCCATATTATTATCTGATTTTGTTTATTGTCTCCACTCACATCATTCGTATTCGTGTGTCTTTATTTTGAAAACAAATCTGCGTTATGCAAATGTTTTTGAAACGCCGCCGCGCTGCCGGCTGGGCCGCCGCAACAAAGCGCCGCGTCGTCGCAGGTTATTGAGGTGAGAGTATCTCCTACGTCCAGAACTCCACTCGAAAAATAAGTATACAGCAGGGTTGCATGGATTTGTTTGGAGTTGTTGTTCGTTATTTGTATTATGGTGTTTCAGGAAGCTCATGATTTTTGAAATAAAAGGTAATAAATCTTTAACGTTTAGTTTTACTTCACAGATTTTTTATTTTAAAAAAGGCAAATTCTTTCCTTCAAAGAAAGCTTTGATTCGTTTTGAGTTTTGATACAAAAATTGTTTTAAATTTTTTTATAAATTGACGTTTGAGTCGAAGCAAAAATAGAAAAACAAAATAAGTCGCAAACTAATTTATTGATTTGTAAAAACGCAAAGTGAATCAAAATACAATCTTTTATTTTATCCCAAATGTTACTTAGATTATAATAAATAAATAAGATTGCACAAGAATCTGTGACTTACAATTTGGGATGGGGGGTGGAGGGTTTACCCTCTACTTTTGTGCCGAATTCGAAATGCTAATTTCAGAAAACAAAAGGCAGTACCCGTGAAAAAGTCTTGGAATGGCCCAAACAGTAATTGAACCTAAGATAACTGGCTGACAGTCTTAAGCACTTACCACCACGTCACGGTCACTACGTAACTTAGATTAAGTTTTTTTAGAGGTGGAGATTCAAATAGCCCTATCGGCTATCGATGATTTTAGGCCAGTTCAAGAACGTTTAAGAATTCAATTCTATTAAAACATTGAATAGTAGAATGTGTTCAAATCGATATGGCCGTGTATGAAATGCACAACTTCAACAAAACATTTAACTAAATTATACAAATTATTGAAGACTTCTATTTTTTTAGGCAAAAACTTTGCAATACTACCAGGATAAAAGTGTTTTGGAATTTCGCGATTTTGATGTTAAACATTTTAAGTACGTAAGCAAAAAGTTAAGTGCTTCAATGGTTTCTTGAATTGTTTGAAGAATATATCGGTTCTTCAAGCTTTCCAACAAAAAAAAATTCCAAGGGACCAAAGCGAAGTTCCGAGTCGCTAATTGACATCTTCAAGACGGCTAATAATAATCCGAGTTAGCGCACTCTACACGAATCAAAGATCGTCCAAATCCATGTTTACGTGGTTCTGTTTCAAAATTTTTATGAACAGGTGAAACGAAATTTATAAGTGCATAAACCTCGAATTGAGGGCTGCAAGGACGAAAGTGGAAACATCATGAGTCAATGCTGAACATTTAGAACATTTAGAAGAACAATTCCGTACATAGTTGTCATAGTAAAGATAGCCATATCTGAGCTGAAATCTAACAAAGCCAATGGAGCAGATGGCTTGAATTCCGAGCTTTTCAAAGCAGCTTAATATGATTTGGTTTGGCATGTACCAATTTATCTATAACAAACGGTCGGAAGGAAGCATGTCCGATAATTGGAACTTCAGTATTGTTTGTCGCTTATAAAATCTTCTCTGCCGTAATATGTGAACGTCTAAAGCCCATCGTCAACAACCTGATATGTGATATGGATGAAATTCATATTACGACAGCTTCTGTAAAAAAAACTCAAGAAAATCAAATCGATACCCACCATCTTTATATCGATTTCAAGGTCGCATATGACAGCTTCTTCAGCTAAGAACGGTAAAGAGCCATGTCGTGATTTGGCATCCCTGCCAAATTGGTCCGTTTGTGCAGGATCACTATGGACGATTCGAACTCCTCGATAAAGATGGAAACACTTTAACCGAACCTTTTGATGTCAAAAAATGCTTAAGACAAGGTTATCCGCCGTTATTTGGTTTCTTTAACATCGTCCTTGAAAGATAATGCAGAGCTCTAACGTCAACACTATCTGTCAAATTATGAGCATATGCTGATGACATTTACATAATCGGAAGAACTCAGCGTAATGTCAATGGGGCTTTTGACAGGTGCGGCAAAAATGGGTTTAGTGGTTAATAATGGCAAAACAAAGCGCATGACGTCAACAAACGTCAACATTGACTGGCGTAAATTTGTGGTAGTTAAGGACTTTGCCTACTTCTCTCTGTTATGAAGAGAGAAAACACCACAAACGCTGGGATCAAATGAAAAATAACTTTTGCTAACCGCTGTTTTTTTCGGCTATAAAATCAGTTGAGAAGTGAAGCCCTCTCGCAAGCACTCAGAGTATCGCTTTATAAAACCCTTGTCATCTCCGTCCTGCTATACTATGCAGAATCATGGATTTTGAGTAAAGAGTTTTTCATGTGATCTAAGGTCCCGTATGGAACGACGAGATGTTCAGGCTGCACATCAAGGTAGACTTCACCAGAAGGCTAAAATTCCAACTCCTATGATGGTTGGGTCACGTTGAGCGCATGGAAAACAATACTCAGGCCCGAAAAGTATTCGAATCAAATCCCAAAGGAAAGGGCAGTAGATGAAGGTGTGGATCGGGTGTTGTACACAAGTGGAAGGTGACCTCACCCCACTTGGATTGTGCAACTGGAGACATTCGGGTCTAGCTGGCACAGGACTGTATCGCCGCCTTAAGTAAGTAAACGACTTGACACACCCACCTTATGAAGTTTTACAAAAACAGGATAATTTCCCAGATAGATACTCTTGGACCAACCATATTTTTATACTCGCAAAAGTTTGACATCGTAAATATTGTTTCTTACACAAAACCAATACTTGACCTATAGAGTCAGTTACCAAATAAAGGAGTTTATGGTGTAAGAGTTTAAAGCATACCATGAGATTGCTTGGGATCTGTTAAGAAGACAAACAAGGCAAAAAACGAACTAACCTCACAGTACCGCCCGACGACCGACGCACGGATTACCACGACGAGAACACGGAGAGGCAGAGAGGGATTATAACTATTTGAATTTGCATACAAGAATCTTTTAACTTCTCACATCACACAAAAAAGTGGTTGTTGATGATGGCTGTGAAAATGGCTAAAAGAGACAAACCGACCAACGACCTGTATCAACAAAGAAATCTGCATCTAGAATTCCACCGGCCGGACGGCCGGCAGTCGACAACGCCGACGACGTAGAACCAAGCCAAGTAAACCGGTGGTGGTGGTGTGACAGGCACAGCTAGCTTCCATTTTAAATTTGATAGATTTAAGTAGGTAAATCCATATGTTTTCCATTTCCCTTTCCACTCTGCTCTGTTCCCAGAAGTTTTGCAAAAAAAAGAAATAACTTTTTTTTCATTTAACTTTTCGTGCGAATAAATTTACACAAGGAAATGAGTCAGTTTCTGGATGGAGTTGAAGTTGGATGTGAACGTTTTTCGTTTTTTTTTTTGTTTTTTTTAAGGGTTTGTTTTGGGTGAGTGTTTACTCGGATGTGTGGGGCGTGGTGGTAGGCTTATTCCATATACAAACCAGATATAGTTTGGTTTGGTTTATATGGTATCTCACTCACCTTTGGTCTAAATTCATGCGGCACAGGATGTCTCAGACTGTGTATCACATAGTTCTTTGTGTTTTTTTTTATTTTTCAACAGAGTCCCGACTCCTGAGGCGTTTTTATGTGATGATGACTCAGTTTTTTTCCATTTTTGTTTTTTTTTTTGGGTTAAAAAACTCCTTTTTAGGTGAATAACTGTACTTTAAAGGCTTATGTTTTATTTAACTTTTGTTTCAATATGTGTTTCTGTTTCCTTTCCTCTTTCTATCACCAGCTATTAGTATAGATAGGAAGGTACGAGTAGATATGGGTCCAGGTTATGATAACTTTAACATTTTGAAATATTAATGGAGTCCTGTGAGTAGGTAGGTGGGGCACTAGTCTATAGGTATGTGCAAATCTCTCGAAAATTGACCCCTGGGATAGTTCATAATTTGATAACTTTTAATATGAATCATACGAAAATGGGTATTAAAAGAATCAATTGAAATCTGAAAAAAGGAAAAGATTGACTTCTAAGCAAGATGAAAGGTAAAACCATGACAGACGTTGAATAACAGCATCAAATTAATTTAACCTATGAGTAGATAAAAAGAGCAAACTTGAACGGAGGCAAACTTGAACGGAGATAGGTACATAACGTGTTGAAAGAGCTTGTTGTTAGTTGAGGAGGATAAAGTTCATCGTGAACTGTTGAGCTTAGAAAAGTCTAAAAATGGAAAATTTTATGGGTATAATAACAAAATTTTCAAAAAGTATCTAATATTCGACTGAATTTATTTTTCATTATTTATTTTTAAAATTGTAAAAGGGTGTTGTAGGATGTTTAGAAAAAGTGAGAAAATACGAAAAAATTGTCTAATCCTAAATCTTATCCAAGTTGATTTTAATATTTGTTAGCAGACTTTTGTTTTTTGTTCGGATTTCTGCTGAAATATGGAATTATTTATAGACAGCGGTCGGGAGTATAGTTTTTATTGGAAAAAAAGTGACGGTGATGGGCAACATTTTATTTATAAAGTTTTTTTTTAAATGCTATAAAAATTAGGAACTTGTCCATAGAAAAGTGTGTGTGTTGGATAATCATAGAGATAGTTAGGTGAACAAACTAACAAGGACTAATATTTGCATTTTTTAAACTTTTTGCTGTGCAATAATGAACAGTTCTTATTCCACATAAGTTCCTACGTACTTGTAGGTTCTACGAAAAAATTATTGGTGGTTAGGCTAGGTTAAGGTGGTTGTCGAAGGGAAAACGAAAACACTTAGACCAATAGTTGGTTCGTTTTATCACGTGGATTTTAGATCTACCTTAATCGTTAAACCAGTTAGAGCTAGCTGTGAAGCGTTTGAGACAATAAATGTCAGATTTGTTTAGATCATCAGGATCATTGTTGTAAAAGTTTGCAAGGTAGAATCTTTGTCTTATTAATTCGGTAGGACGTGAACATAGAAAGTGAGACACTTCTTTCTCTTTTTGTTCATTTAAGCAGCTTCTGCAAGCCGAAAAGCATGTCTAATCATTAAGCAGTGTCTGTCCTGTAAGGACTCCTATAAGGGAGCACGTTTTCTATCTACCAACCGAAATGAGTTGCATAGAGTGTTTAGCATGAAGCATTGACCAACTTTATTTGGTTGACTTAGAAGTGGCTGTATGAGACAATCTGTGGTTCGCTATCTTCATGTTGTGCGGCACCCAAATAAGGTGAATGTTGAACTGCTTTGCAATCTCCACGAGATATGATGGACAATTTCGGGCTGTTAGTGAATTTATTGAAACAGAGTGCAATGATTTTATGGCAATTCGACTATCTAAAAAGTCCATATCAAGTTTCCTCTGAGCCAAGAGGGGGCTTTTTTAGTGATCCCAAGTTTTGCCTGAGAGAGACATTGATTTAGTAGGTCGAAGTACACGCCTCCACCAAACCCGTAATCCGTTTTTGATCCATCTTTATAAAAGATTATAGGTGGACAACCATAAGAAACCGGTAGACTATCGAACAAGTTGGGTAACATTAATATCAAAGTTGTGTATTGTGTGCGTTTTCTAAAGTTTTGAAGTTTTTCCCATAAATAAAGAAAAGCTTGAAAAATTTGTTTCCTCTGAATGGGACATTCAAATATTTTGCCACTAGCGGCTATTTATTGCTCGAAAAATTGTCAGAAGTTCATTTCAATACCTCCTTGACACAAAATAATTCGCTTTACGCTTAAAAAACCTTCGGAAATATTAAAAACTATTTTTTAATGTGAGCGCCCATGTAGTGAATTTTTTGGGCAAAGACGTTTCAGCCGAATTGAAGCCGTAGTTCGGTGTCAACATATAAGGGAATATAGCTGCTGTACCAAGATCAACTCGTCGTCGATCTTACAACCTCAAGATTTTACGCACAAGCTTCAGGAGAATTCTTTGCAAAGGCCTCAAATTATTCGTTTAACAAAGTATTAGCAGTCGCTTGACTATCCGCTCATTTGACAGTTTAGGCCTTTGAGAATCTTGAATTTGACAGTGATTTTGGGCTGATTAAGAGAACAACATTTTTCTTCAACGGTGGGCATAGAGCCATGTTAAAACACTTTTTTCCCAAAACAATGTTATCAACAATATAAATCGCTGCAAGTTCGTTGAACATTTTAATGGCAGGATGCTCTATTGTGAAGTTAGCTGATACTGCTTCTTGAACGATTTTGTGTTTTATTAAAGCTATAATACTTGGTGTATAGACCCGAGTTATCAATAACTATAACACACTTGTTTTAGTTTCAAAATACTTTTTTAATTATATGATCTTTACTCCCCGGCTGCTAATTGACAACTGAACTGATAACAAATATTGATCTTGTTCTAAAGCCGAACCCGTTCTTCTCATATGCTCACAACAGATAATCTTCTTATGTTTGCTCTTTCTTATCCACTCTCCTGGTCGTGTTGTGGTACAGGTCTCCATATCCCTTCAATATTTTTCAGCTTTAACATGAACCTCGGATCACTACCTTTGACATCAGTTGGCGCTTCTTGTTCTTTTGCTGCTGATGGGGTGGTGGTCGTGATAATCGGATTATCATTCACATCCTGTTGGAACCTGTAGAAAAATAATTATTACTTTAAGCTTGTGATTCGTCTAAAGTTTTTACGCAACCAATGAGTATCTTCTTAACATGGCTAATGTTACGTCAAAACACCTTGTTTCCAGCTTTTCCCGTGACTTCGCTTTTCTTCCTGTCAATCACTTCAAATTCCGTTTGATCGAAGTTGGGAGTAAGTTTGTCAGAGAACGCTACATTTTTATTAAAACCTTATCACCTATTTCTATCCCTGAATCTTTAGCTCCTCGTTCCCTATCTCCCCTTTCTTTCCCTTTTTGCTTATTTATGAAATCGCGGTCCCTAGCTTCCGAATCAAGCATTGGTTTCTCTATATCCAGCGTTCGATTGTAAAGTAACTCCGATGGTGCTTTTCCTGTTGTGCCATGGGGAGTTACGTTGTACATAAGAGTGAACTTTTTCATCTCTTCTTTATAATCACTTCCGTTAGAGTGGGCTATCTTCAAGCGTTTTACGATCTGACGGTTCATGTTCTCCACTTCACCGTTCGCTTGTGGCCAATAAGGTGGTGAAGTTATTAGCTCAATGTTGTTATCTTTACAGTAGGTTTTAAACTCTTCGCTGACAAATTGGCGTCCGTTGTCCGCCGTGATAAACTTTGGATACCCTAGTCTACAAAATATTTCTCTCAAAAAGTTAATCACATCTTTGGAAGTTATCCTTTTTAAGAATTTAAACTCTTGGTATCTGGAGTAGTAGTTAATTGCAACTAGAATATAATCGTGATTTGGCAACGGCCCCAGCAAATCCATTGCTAAGTTAGACCAAGGTCTGTCGGGAAAAACATGTCTGTTCATGGGTACTGGTTGGCTAGGCTTCGAAACAATGAGACAATCTCGGCACTTTTTTACAAACTGCTCGACATCTTTGTCTACCAATGGCCACCACACTTTGGAACGGACTCTCCGTTTCATTACTGTTTCACCAGGGTGGCCTTCGTGAGCAAGTTCCAGAATTATAGAAATTAGTGCCATGGGTATTACGATTCTAGTTCCTCTTAATAGAATATTGCCTATAGTACACAATTCAAGTTTGAATGGAAAGTATGAACTTGGCATCTTGGTGTCCCATTTTTCGTTTTTTACGTTGTTGACAGCCTCCATCAGCTCCTGGTCTTTGGTGTTATTCGAACAAATCTCTGATATGGTAATCGCTCTGGGTACTGTCTTTTCAATTATCGCAAATATATTCTGCTCCCCCTGTTCGTCGAATGTTTCTGCTGTTTGTATTTTACACAGTCGTGAAACTGAATCAGCTATATTTAGCTTCCCCGGTTGATAAACCACCTTAAACCTAAACGCTTGTAACCTAAGCACCCATCTTTCAATACGAGCTGGTGGCCTTGATGTAGGCTTGAATATTGCCTCTAGTGGCTTATGGTCTGTGACCAATTCGAATTCTGTTCCTGCTAGGTAGTATGAAAACCTTTCAACTGCCCATACTAACGCTAGGCCCTCCTTTTCCGTTTGAGAGTATCTCCTCTCCACCTGGGATAGGCTTTTACTCGCAAATGATATAACCCTTGGTACTTTGTTTTCAAACTGAATAAGGACTGCCCCCAACGCTACTGGGCTGGCATCAGCTATAAGTCGAATGCGGTTTTTTAAGTCAAATAAAAGAGAGAGTGGTCCAATCTGCTAGAAGCTGTTTTAATCTCTGAAAATACTTTTGTTTAGATTCTGCCCATTCGGATTTGACATCTTTCTTTAACAAACACCTAAGTGGTTCCGTGACATCAGCCATATCTGGGACGAATTTTCCAAGATATGTCACCAATCCAAGGAAGCTTCTTGTCTCTTCTTTGCTTTGTGGAGGTCGAAATTCTTGTACTGTCTTTATTTTGTCCGCGTCTGGGCTTATACCCTCTGTCGATAGGATGTGTCCTAAGAATTTTAACTTTTGTACTTTCCACAAGCATTTTTCCTTATTGAGCGTCACATCAAAGTCTTTGAAAATATTAAGTACCACCTTTAAGCTTTCATCATGTTCTTTCTCCGTACGACCATAAACTATGATATCATCTAGATAGTTATAAGCATTTTCACAAGGAGCAAGGAGATTTTCCATAACTTTTTGAAATATTTCGGGGGCAGAGTTTACACCAAACAAAAGCCTCTTGTATCTAAATTAACATATCAGAAAAGTTAATTGTTTTTCAATTAGCTATTTTTTTAATGACCGTGTCACTTTAGCTGTTTTTGGAAAATTTGTGTTGAAATCTTAGTGCTAGGGCATTCAAAGTAAAGTAACTTCACAAAGTAAGATCTTAATCAATTTCGTATTTTATAGAAAACCAATTTAAAAAAAAAAACACTTTACGAAAGCTGATTTTTTAGCAACAAAGTTTAAAGCCGTAAAATACAAATTGTATTTTCATTTATAATTAATAAATAATTTAAAATACACGCAGGACCATTTAAATTAACGCAATACGATAAGTTTTGAATTCAAGGTTCCTACGAAAATTAATACAAAATAATCTCCCAAGGGGAGGTCATCACCCCTAAGACCGCCCTTGGATCATCCATTGGTTGATATTTTGTTAATTTTATTACATTTTCAAACAAATTCCTTAAAAAGCGCGAAAATATAGATTGTTTTATAACCTTTATGTGGCTCCTGTCCAAAATGAAATGGAAAGAGGCTTAGGCTCAGGAGTATTGACGATCTCTATACTTGCAACTCCAATTACTTGAAATCGATGACTTTTTTCCTCTTAGAACTGATTTTGAAACCCTCAACTCAAGGACTCAACCAAAAGAAAGAAAATACAAAAAAGGAACCCTGGTTTCACGAAGAATGATTAAAAGCTCGTAAAACATCGTGGTTAAGGATCTTCCGTAACTCCACGCAAGGATTATTTAAGAATAAAGAAGATAATAAGAAGTTTAAAGAGCTTTGTAAGACTAAAAGAAGTTATACGCTGAAAAGCAAGCTGTCCGATTAGCATCTTGTAAAAACTCCGTTGATTTTTGGAAACTGGCTAGGGAGCTGAATGGAAAACGTTTTACTTACTTACTTACTTAAGGTGGCGCTACAGTCTTGTGTGAACTAGGGCCTTACCCAAAAAATTTCTTCATCTAGCTCGGTCCCTAGCTAGATGTAAGTTGGGCGAGGTCACTTTCTACTGAACGTTTTCCTCTCCATAAAAAACTGTCTTCTTTCCCATTTCAATGATCTTTTAAATCGTGTAATAACGTCGACAAAGTGGCAATTCGCAGCACTTGGATTCGTAGTTGACTCTCTGGACTGAAACGCTGGAGTTCTTAAAGAGGGAAAAGCAGCCGGTTCAAATGGTATTCCAGTGGAATTTTTTTGAATACGGTACTGTTATGCTCAAAGAGCACCTTTTAAAACTTTTTAATACAGTTTTGAAGAGAGAATTGTCGCCAGATGAATTTCGAGTTGCTATTATATTTCCAATCCACAAAAAAGGATCGTTATTTGATGCAGCTAACTACAGAGGTATTTCCTTTTTAAATGCATCTAACAAGATATTTATAACGATGATTCATAAGCGTCTTGTAAGTTGGATTGAGACCGGAAACTTGCTGAGGGAGTTTCATGCTGGAATTAGACCAGCTATCCTTGGCAGAGAACTTCTTGAAACAGAGAAAAAAGCTGTATGTATTTTTTATCGATTTTAAAGCAGCTTTTGATACAATCGACAGAGGTGCACAGTGCTATAAGCTGTATAGTCTTGGGATATCATTGAAGTTTGGTCGGGTTCTTGAGCACCTACGAGTATATAGATGAACAAGGGTGACTCTATGGACAGGAGGTAAAGAACTCTCAGACTGGTTTGAAACCTTTTGTTCGCATTATTCATAGATGACTTTTTAGACTACCTGCCGGGTGGAGTGAATTTCGCAGGGATGCGGATAATGCACTTCTGTTCGCAGATGATATAATCATGTTTGCGCATTCACCGGAAATTCTGCAGCTCATGGCATTACTGTTACAAATAGTTTAAATATGGAAAAACGCTTGTAGGAGAAATTGGGTAAGACAGGTTAGGTTATGAGCTGAAAACAACCTAACCTTAATTTAGAATTTATTTCACAACTCATGTTTCAGCTCAAATGGAAAGGGTTGTTTAACACGATTGAGGGACTTGGTCGACCTTTTTAGACTGTGACATTAGACCGCCCTGGAAACAATGCTTCATTAATAAGTGTATAGCACATAGTAGCAAGTTTACAGTATTTGAAGCAGTAGCTGAGAGCATTCTTTTATATGGATCGCAGGTATGGGGATATGAAAAGTACAATTCAGTTAAAAAATAGAAAAACTCCTAACGCACTTTATAAAAACAATATTTCATTAGCCAAAAAAAGCCAAACTACGTAATAATGATGGAAACAGGGCTCTCTCCTTAGTTTATAAAAACATTGAAGTTCCAAGCGGACTTCTTGCAAGGTCAAAACAGTTGGTATCGATAGTGGCAAGATCTTGCTGAGGAATGTCAAATAAAGATCGAGGATTTAACAACCGCTAAAAACATCTTGTATGAAGTCAGATTAAATCATAATCTTGCGAAGAACAACTATTTTAAGGAATCTAGTAATGTCCGTGTAATTTCTATGATGGTCAGACTACGTAGTGAACTAATAGATTTAAATTTCATTCCAAACAGACCTTATTTACTCCTAGAGTGTAATATATGCAACCTATCAGAAAAATAGGATACGGTCCACTTCTTGGGAAAATGCCACATTCTCAGAAAAATCAGAAGGAATGTATTCAGAAAAGACTTTGTATCGGAAGATCAAGTGATGAGTTTTTTGAATGAAATGGAAGTTGTCGATCTTGCAAAACTGCGCTTAGATATGGAAGTGCTATAATGAACGAAAATGTCTGATTGTTTCTAATTACTGTTTTTTAAATTATTTGTAATCTATCAAGTTATAAATACCTTTTTTAATGTTGAAAAGTAATTGTAATGACGGCGTTTTACATTCATTGTATTTTGTAAACATTTTTGGTGTCTAATGTAAATTTTACTTTAATTCAAGTTTGAGTTTATTTTTTTTAACAATCCCAAAATTTGCCTAAGCTGTTAAAGATTCTACGAAAGTGTGTCAATGTTGTCAAAAAAAGAATGAGTGGAGAAATTCCACATTTACATATGTTCGAAGTCCAACTTAAATCAGCATCTGTAAATTTATCATGATTTTAAATTGTACCAAATAAAAAAGAATAACCATGTCAGCCTGAGCACGGGTCAGTATTGTTAATCTATTATTAAGACAATATTTTTAATTTGGAAGAAATGAATTCGGTCAAAAGCATATTCAAAAAATTAAAGATCAATATCTCATCACAATAACTCAATTCCTTTCTTCTTTTTCTTTTCTTTTAAAATTGTATTAAGATATCCAAATGTAGAGTTTCAAACTCTATTAGATTTACAAACAACTATGAATTTATTATTGTAAAGAATAATAAATTAACGGTGAAGGCGTACAACAAAATCAACTTAAATCGATTTTACCTGATTTCATTTTTTGTTTCAAATAAAATACCGACTTTATGATCAAAATTGATAATGATAAAAGGTTTTTACAAAGTTTTCCGTAGCGGAACGAATAAAATTATAATTTTTGTTGTTGTTGTTGTATTTATCTATTTTTCTAGGTTTATTATACATCAAGTCCATTGAACCTTTTTTACACATAAACCTGAGGTAAATAAGTGCGGTGAAGGTACGAGAACTGGTGGATGGAACAACAAAAGCTATTGATACTTTAGTAGCCACATAGAACAGACACTCATTATAAATGCGTTAAAATATGAGTATTCGACTATTTGTGGTTAGTAATGAGGAGAATATACAAACAGGTTTTGAGTCAAGTCAGTGCGTATTTTCTTTATTATTATTTCTGCTGTCTTGAGAAGACCTTGAAATGTTTTATTTCTCCTTTTATTAGGTATATTTGCAATTTTATGTACCACAATCGATGCAATTTACCTTTGTCTATGACTATGTACTACGATGCAGTACAATACAGACTAAGATAGTAATACATACAGCTGTGGCCATAAAAATAGGAACAAGACTAAATGTTTAGTAATTATGTATCTTGTGTTAGGAAGCAAATTTAAAAGATATATTATTATTAAATACTGGCTTTACAACTTCACTGACTTAAAACTAACATAATTCAAAGTATTTTTTTATATTTCAACTTGCAAATTTGAGATTGCCATTTACAGAGTCAATTAGTACATAAAATTACTGATTAATTTAACCCTTTGCCGCCCGATTTATTAAATTTTTTGATTTTACAAAAAATAATGTTGGAACTTTCTTTATTAATATGAATTAAGTTTATCTTAACTTAAAAATACAAATTTTAACAAAAATATACTTCTAGAATTTCTTCTTTTTGTGTGGTTCATCAGTGTAACCACCAGGCCGGCCATAAGCACGTTTTTATTCTGAAACAAATCGAAACAAATTCTGTAAATATGTGAATGTAGGTATTCTATTTATTTAGTGTGAAACTTAACAAAACAATTTTGAAGTGGTTTGTATTTGAACATTCTAATAAGCGGCCCCCTCTGCGGGTTTTGTGCGTATGAGCTCCTACAAGTCCATTTGCTGCTGCGATTCGGAACTCTTTCAATGTCAATGACTTATCATTCTCAACTGATCTTTCTTTAAAAATAATAAAACTGTTCCCAACAGAAACATCAAGGAAATGCCAGAAAATACGATGCCACCATTTTTTCGATTTCCGATCGATATCATAGCATGACTTCAACATATCGGCTTTATCAACGAATCCCATGTTTTTGTTGTATACTGCTATCATTTCTGGGCAATTGATGGATACCGAAGTACCATCTTTTTGCTTACGCATGGTGGTTGTATTTTTGGAAGGGTCCAAAAAGTTTCTTAAGACATGGATAGCTTTTGTATCCTTCCACTTTACGAACGCCATTCCGTCTCTGCTGACCCGCCAGTCGGAATTTCCTTTTGTCAAACACTTATCACTAAGAAGGTCAGTTGGCAGACTTTTTCTATTGGCTCGTACAGGTCCGCAAGAATAAATGGTTTGGTTTTTCAAATCTTTTTGAAGCTGGACGGAATGGAAAAAGTTGTCAAAAAACGCATGGTGCCCTTTTCCTATTAATTTTTCAGTCAGGTCTTTGACAACACGAGCACCGAGATTAAGCTCCGCAGAATCCGACGATCTTCCGGTGTAGATTTGGCTCGAATCCACACCTTATATCCGCGCTTTATGGGCTTCATTGGCATATACTGACGTAAACTGCTACGTCCCTTGAACTTAATCATAGATTCATCGATTGCTTGATGTTTCGAGCATGACAAATAAGTTCGCGCCAGTATTTCGATCATTGGCCGGATTTTGAAAAGCTTGTCGAAGTTTGTACTTCCTCTGCTAGCTTGTTTTGTATTGTCATTCAGGTAAATGCTTCCCAGAAGCCATAGAAATCTGTTCCTGCTCATTATCGAACTCAAATACTGATCACGCAATTCTGGCTGAGCTGACCAGTAGTCTCATTGCCAAAAAAGTTTTGATCTCTTCACCATCCGTCGGAATAAAAGATGAGACATCTCCACCAGCTTTTTGTACTGCAAACAAGTTAGTTTGAAAAACAAGCAAGTCAATAAGCTCTTCTGGAAAGATTTGTAAAAAAATCTGAACAGGTGTTTCCAGATCACGCGGAATATTTGGTCCAGTCTCTGCCACAAAATCCATCACATTATAATTACAGAATCTGTTTTTTTTAGTCCACACAGTATTATTCTTAATTTTCGTAGCTCTTATTTTGCTAAGTAGAACTTCATCCTCAGAATCCCAATCTGATTCAGACACATGCGCAAGGCTCGAAGGGTCTCCTTCATTTTCACTACCAAGACACATAAACTCAGCTTGGTCATCATCATCAACATCTCCGATTACGGAATAAAAAAATAAAAAAAAAATACTTCAGTTTGTTAAAACAAATATTAGGAAAGAAGGAAATGAAGCTTAATCCATTTAAAGGTATAATTCTTGTCCATTCGTTGATAAATTATCCCTACAATCTAACAGAATCATACAGGGTCCGGCAAAAAGATCTTCCATATTTTAAAAGGGAATGACAAATAAATAAACAATTTGACAGACAAATTTTATTGATTTTTTAAATTGGAACCAGACTTCTGTGTGGTTCCTAGTAAACTGATTGAAGTTTGGTTGGAGGAAGGTCTCAATCATGTGATAGTAGCGATCTGCATTAACTGTAACTTTTTGCCCATTTTCTTCGAAAAATAGGGACCTAACACACCAAATTCAGCAACAGCACACCAAACTGTCACATAAGGGCCACTCCATTATGATTACTAAAAAACGGCACCTAGACCTCTATCTACTCGTATCTATACCGGAATACCATTTAATCGATAAATAGCTTTACCCTGTACTAATAATCATTTTTTTATAATTCTACTCTAGTTTCGCCTCTTCAACCTTTATTTTCAAATCTACTTAGTTTAGCTTCCATTCTTGTACTTCTAGCTTCTTTTTTAAAACACCTTCCTGAGGTGCCAGAATGATTTCTTTTTTTTTTTTTGGTTTCCATCTCCACTGGTTCAATTCTCTCTTTTTTTAAGAGCTCTTCCGATGTTCCCAAAGTCGGACATTTACGTGCTCTTTTTCTTAGGATTTACATGTAGTTTTAGGCGAAGGAGGAGGGTTGTTTTTAGTTTCAGGTTCTGGTGAATATGATGGGGATGGTGGTTTTCTCTGGAATACAAAACATATTTTAAAAAAAATTGCAAATCATATTGAGAAAATATTCTACTTGTCATTATAATCATCAAGCTATATTGAATCGGAATCAAATTCTGTGGTATCTTCAACAAAATCCAGAGCGGAAATTGCAGCAATTTCATAATCAATCTCAGAAGGTTCCTCAGGAGATTTTCCACTGGTCTCCCTCTAAGATCGATTAAATTGACTGAAATTGGTCCGCGCCTCCTGCTTGTAGCAGCTCTATCGGTCCCTTACTTGTTTCGGCGTCAATTCAAAGCCACTTGTCTAAAACGTTGCAGTAATATTTTGCAAGGCTATAGCTTGGCTTTTAATGACTTGCTATTATTTAGCTTAGAATCTATAACATGCGCAAGTGGTCTAGCTGCTTCGAACAGTAGCTCCCTTATTGCAATTGTCCAATTTGACTATCTGCTCTGTTTTAAATTTTGGTTTTCAGCCATTTCTAAAATGATGGAAATTTTTTAGAACATTATCACAATTATATGTTAAAACAAGTATTATTCGACTTACTTTTTTATAAAATATTGCCATGAGCAATCAACAGACAACAATCACAACAAATCTCAAATCTTGTGACCTGTAAAGTATTTGTTGCGTGTGTTGTCAAAATGACAGTGCAAACCATGGAGTTTAATTTAGCTTTCCGTTTATAGTTAAGTGTCTCAACAATTGAATTTAACTGGACGTTAGCCCTTAACCTAACTATTAAAATGTTTATTAGCATGGCAAAATATTTAAAACCCAGTTAAATATTTAAGGCCCATTATCTTACATTTGTCAATATATAAAATCGAACGATTTTTAATGACCCATTCCCAAAACTGATCAAGATGATCTTGTACCTTTTTACAATCCTTGATGGAGTTAATAATTCGAAAAACATAAATGTTATTTACATGGATTAGCGAACGTAGAAGCCAAATCATTAATAAATAAAAAATAAAAAGCAATGGACCAAGGCGACTCCCTTGAGGTACACCAGAATTGATTTTAAATTGACATGAAAGGTTACTCCTGGACATTACGATATAATATCTATTTTCAAAATATGACTAAATCCACATAACGAAACGAGTCCAATTTTACTTTATTCATTGAGAAGAATTTCATGACTTAATTTGTCAAATTCCTTGCTAAAGTCTGTAAGGCCAGCATTCGAGCTTTTTTTTCCAAAATATCTCATTCTGAACTCTTTCATGATTGGACAGATCGCAATAAAATGATTAATGTCTTCTCGTATGTTCAGATTGCAAAGACTGTAAAGTAAAGGTAAATCTAGGCGATGAGGCATGAAGTTAAGTTTATGTAATTCTCCTCTCGTTAATAGTGCTAATTTTATTTAATGGCATGGTGTTAGGAAGGTATGTATTATTACCAAGGCAGAAGTTTAAACGGTTATAATATCACCTAAAAAGCGACGAACGGGCCTCAGATGCGTTTTTGTCATATAAGATGTGACCAAATTTTTTCTAAAAGTATATCAAACTTTTTCCTCAACAGGGAAGGTTGTTCATTTTGACTTACCATCACATTTGTACTGCAGGTATCCGCCATACTTTCTAATTCCGTCGCCATACGTCCTGCCACCATAATTGAACACTTTAGTATGATTTTGGGTATTCTTGCATCCTTCATTTGTAAGACTTTGACAATATAGTTGAAATGCATGCTAAGTGTTTCCAATATCATTGGAGTCAGCGGTGTTTCCAGATTCAGCATGTAGTTTGGGGTATTTCTCGGAAGCCGGAAATTCTTTTAATAAAGTACCCGAGAAACTTTACAATAAGCTCCATACAATAAAATCGATGCAGCTGTGGAGCGGAAAAGTTTGTGTTTTTTACTATTGTCAATGTAGTCACTTTTGAAGCATCGCACACATTTGAAAATGCACGTTTTGCCTCCGTTAGTTTCAGTTCTAGATGTTTTTTCATATTTAGATTCAAAGTAAATAGAACTCCAAGATATTTATACTCTCGAACAATTTCGACTGAGAAGATGTTTGAAATTGTCTCTGAAAGATAACTTGAATAGTTTGATCACACTCAGTATTAGAAATGAATTGAGAGTTCAAAAAGTGTGAATAAGTCAAAAAGTCGTATTTTGGTTCTTTTTAAATTCAAGCGTCTCATCGCTCTTCGATAGATTTAACTTCAACCAGAACTTATTTCTTTTATTTAAACAAAAAAAATTAAATGCTTATACAACAATTTCGGGCTACTATTTAAAGTTTTAAATTTGCAAAGTGGGATAATATCTAAAAAATCAATCAAATAAGATTTCATTAAATCGTAAAACCATTTCATCTAAACACAAAGTTAAAAATAATGTTTCGAGTAAGAATTTATTTAAGTGAAACAATACAGTTAAAAAAGTAAGAAGTGTTTCTAATATTTCAACCTTAGCTGTATATTAAAACTGGAATGGAAATTGTATAGAAAGATTGATACTTCGCATGTTCAGTTTATCATAAAAATAATCACGGCCAATTGAGATTGATACTCGTGTATGGTACATAATTGCAATAGGTACTTGCATAGATTTAAAGACAACAAAAATGCTTATTTACGGTCTGTTAATTTAAGTGATATTGAATTAGTTTGAAATTAGTGCACGATGAGTGACATACTATATATGAGATAATAAAAAGGGAAAGTTTAACCGCGTGTAAAGGGTTTAGGCAGAAACACCTTACAAATTTCAATAATATTAACAAGTACCTATGAAATTCTGGTCATTTCAAAACTAATGAATTATAACCGATATTAGTTAGATTTGGTCCCTTTTAAGTCGACAATTTACGGTAAGGTTGATATCGAACTCATTTGATGATGTGTGACAACTTCGAATCTTTTGTTATGCAATGTTTATCTTATTTTTATTTCTTATTTGTATCTTCTAGAAAAAGTAAACATTTACTTAGTTTGAAATTTATTTTATTACTTAATATTTTCTTAGTCGCGTTTTTGACTTAACTTAAAATGTGTGGTCTTTTATTTTTAGAAATGTTTCTATTCAATCAATAACTTTTAAACATAAAAAAAGAAATTCTGATAAGAGAACATTCAAACAAGTAATTGTTTTCCAATTTAAAGATGATACAAATTATAGAGCAGTACACTTTTCAGTATGTGGCAATAAGTTGTTGCCAGCTTTGTGGTGGAAAGTATTAAGCAAAATTAACACCAAATAAGAAAATGAAAATGGAGAAAATATCGGACCATTGTCCGGGTTGCGAGAGTGATAACCCCGAATCGCCTGAAACCACAGAGCTAAACGTAGCTCATATGGAGCAAGTCAATTCCGTTATAACCAGAGAATATATTTTGTGGGCCATCAATACTTTTTCTCCATATAAATCCCCAGGCATGGATGGCATACTGCCAGTTATGCTTCAAAAGTTGCATGATGTGGCAGCTCCATGGCTGGAAGTAATTTTGAAAGGATGTCTCCTTCTCAAACATGTGCCCATGTCGTGGAGACAGGTCAGAGTAGTTTTTATCCCAAAAGTGGGTAGGCGAGGTCACGAATCCGCGAAGGATTTCAGACCAATAAGCTTAACATCTTTTGTGCTTAAAACCTTGGAGTGCATTCTTGATTACCATATTAGAGAAATCCTAGTTGGACAACCTCTCGAAAGTTCTGAGCATGCTTATCTTAAGGGCAAACGGAGACTGCCCTCCATGAAGTAGTGCGTACTGTAGAATAAACAATCCATTATAAAGAATTTACTCTTGTCACCTTCCTAGACATAGAAGGTGCTTTCAACAACGTCCTTACAGAATCCATAGAAGAATCGCTCGTTAAGTTCGGTGTAGAAGACTTCATTCGAGAATGGTTTATTTCCATGCTAAGTGGTAGGAATATTCGAGCCTCTCTAGGCTATACAATGGCAACAAAACACGTGATTAGGGGAACACCCCAGGGTGGTGTCCTTTCGCCTCTTCTATGGCTTCTGGTCATGGATACAATTCTCGTTAAATTAGAGAGATTTGGAGTGACGGCGGTAGCCTATGTCCTGTTCTTAGCAAAGCCTATATTATTGATAAGCTAAAGAAGGTTCAGAGAACAGCTTGCGTTGGCACCACAGGGGCCATGCGTACCTGCCCAACGGACGCCTTAAACGTTATTTTCGATCTTCTACCAATCGACCTTTTTATTAAATACACAGTTTCCTGCAGCGCTATTAGGCTGAAGGAATCAAACAGCTTGTTGTCAAAACCTTATGGTCACAGCAACACTACGAAATTGATTCCCTCAGATATTATCTCGGTAGACACTGACTACTGCACTCCTACTTTGAACCTTAGTAAGGGTTTTAAGGTTATTTTCCCATCGAGAGAAGATTTGGAGGATGACATCGTGTCGATAGGTTTCGACACAACCATCTTTACTGACGGCTCAAAGATGGAGTGCGGAGTTGGTTCTGGGATTTTTCCTGAGTCCCTAAATGTAGCCAAATCCTTTAGGCTCCCTGACTTTGCTAGCGTTTTTCAGGCTGAACTGCTGGCAATAAGGGAGGCATGTAAGATACTTAAACAAAACCCAAACCAAAACCGAAATGCGGCTATCTTTACAGACAGTCAGGCAGCTGCCAAAGCCATTAACTCGGCCACATCCTCATCTAAATTGGTCCAGCAATGTCGCGATGAGCTTGCGAGCTTGAATATTAACCTCGCTGTCACCCTGATCTGGTTTCCGGGCCATAGTGGTATCGTGGGAAATGAACGGGCAGACGAGCTAGCCAGGCAAGGATCGGCCCTTCATAGGTCACTTGCGGAAATGGTTAACATTTCTCTTGGTGCTATGAAGGGTAAAATCTTTTCTATCTACCAAACTGAATCAAACCGAAGGTGGAGCAATTTACCCAACTGCATTGTATCTAGGCCCACCTATAGCAAAACCCGTACAAACGATCTTCTATGCAGGCCAAGGCAAGACATAGCCAGGATTGTTGCGGTTTGTACCGGACATTGGCCTATAGGAGTTCATGCAGAGAAGTTGGGTATCTCTTACAACACTTTTTGCCGTAGCTGCAGTGACCAGAGAGAAAGTGAAACTATAATCCATTTCCTCTGCATATGTCCTGCTTTGGCAAACACTAGAATGAAATACTTTGGAAAAGCATTCTTTCAAGAACTTGATGAGCTATCTGAGACAAAGTTTAGAGCGACAAAATGGCTCTAACATAATCGCTATGAAGCTTCTCTATCAATCTATCCCTTTCAATCAAAGGTCAAACGAGTTTTTGATATCAAAACGGCGCACTACAGCGCTAATTGGATCTCGGGCTAGGTTGGAATTCGCCATTTCTACCTACCTACCTATCGGACCATTGATTTGAATAAATAAATTTGTTTGGGGACTTTTGATTACAATTTAAAAAACTATGTGAACAAAAATTAAAATAAAAAATTAAAATAAATAATAAGGAATTACTTGAATTAGTCATCGAGCTATTTTGGTAGCTAAAAATGTTGATGTTGACGACATTAACTTCCAGATCCAACAGTTGTTGCCAAGCGAATTGATTTCTTTAAAATTAATCAATACTGTTGTTAATGAAAATAATAGTGTTATTTTTCCAATTGATTTTTTAAACTCACTAGACAAAAAATGTAATATGACAAAAAACGTAAACCACAGCAACGCGTGGCGGGTCAGCTAGTTATCTATTAAACTACATATTATTGATGTATTTACGATAAATATTTTATAGGTTTTATCAGTCCAAACAAATTGGTATTAAAGAGAATTTGTTTCTTTCTGTTGTATCTCAAAATGCTAATTTTTGGATAATGTTCCTTTTTGTAGGGCAACCTTTAAAATGAGCCAAATATCATGAATATAGAGAAAGCTGTATACTTATAGCTTTAGAGTAATATATAAAAAGATTTACCTTTTGCCAAATTTAAGCTTTGTCGGAATTTTTAAGAAGATATTACTTACTTACGTACTTAAGTCTTTGTCGGATTTTTTTTTTTTTTTTTTTTTTTTAAGAAGATATTACTTACTTACTTACTTAAGGTATGCAGTACCCGTGGCATGTTGGTTAGTGCGTTGGACTGTCATGCAAGGGGTCTTGGGTTCAATCCCTGCCTGTGCCACCTTAATTTAAAAAATTAATTTTCGCGGGTACTGCCTCTTGCGAGGAATTGACAATTCCTTCAAGAGTAATTCTTGTCATGAAAAAGTGCTTTCTCAAATTAGCCGTTCGGATTCGGCCTTAAATTGTAGGTCCCTTCCATTCCTGACTACAGTACTCGCACACAGGAATGGTTGAGAGTTGTAAGTCACTAGGCCCTGGTTCACAACGTACTGTTGCGCCACCCCATTTGACTTACTTAAGGTGGCGCTACAGTCCTGTGTGAACTAGGGCCTCACCCAACAAACTTCCCCATCTAGCTCGGTCTCTAGCTAGATGTCTCCAGTTTCGCGCTACAAGTTGGGTGAAGTCACCTTCCACTTGTGCGCGCCACCTGATCCGCGGTCTTCCTCTACAGCGCTAACCTGTAGAGACTTTCCGGGCCGGAGCATTGATTTCCATGCGCTCTACGTGACCAAGCCATCTTAGTCGTTGGACTTTTACCCTTCTGGCTAAGTCTCCGTCGCTGTACAGCCGGTACAGCTCGTCGATCCATCTTCTCCTCCATTCCCCTTCGATGCATACGGGACCGTAGATCACACGAAGAACTTTTCGCTCGAAGCGACCCAAGGTGCTTTCATCCGCTTTTGTTATAGTCCATGCTTCTGCACCGTATAGCAGGACGGGGATGATAAGGGTCTTATATAGCAACACTTTGGTCCCTCGAGAGAGGACTTTACCACTCAATTGCTTTCTTAGTCCAAAGAAACAGCGGTTAGCAAGAGTTATTCTGCGTTTGATCTCAGCGCTGGTGTTGTTTTCTGCGTTTACAGCGGAGCCTAGGTGGACGAAGTCCTTGACTACCTCAAAGTTACGTCTGTCGATGGTGACGTTTTGACGTTTTGACCAAGACGTCTGTGTTGTATGTCCTTTCTTGACAACAGTATGTACTTTGTTTTGCCCTCATTAACCGTTAAACCCATTTTTGCCGCCTCTGCCTCAATACTCACAAAAGCCCCATTGACATCACGCTGAGTTCTTCCGATTATGTCAATGTCATCAGCATATGCCAGCCATTGGACAGACTTTTGAAAGATAGTGCCTCTAGTGTTGACGTGTGAGCTCTGCACTATTCTTTCAAGCACGATGTTAAAAAAATCACATGACAGCTCATCACCTTGTCTAAAACCTTTTTTGACATCGAAAGGTAATGTTAAGTTGTTTCCAACCTTTATGGAGCAGCGTGAATTCTCCATGGTCATCCTCCACAAACGGACGAGTTTGGCGGGGATGCCAAAACTAGACATGACTCTATACAGCTCGTCCCTATAGATTTTGTCATATGCGGCCTTGAAATCGATGAAAAATGGTGGGTGTCGATTTGGTGTTCTTGGGCTTTTTTCCAGGATCTGCCGTAATGTGAATATTTGATCAACTGTGGACTTTCCTGGTCTAAAACCACACTGATAAGGACCTATCAGGTTTTTGACGATGGGCTTTAGACGTTCACATATTACGGCAGAGAAGATTTTATAGGCGATGTTAAGTAGACTGATTCCTCTATAGTTTGTGCAGTTTAGAGGGTCTCCTTTTTTCAGGATCGGCCAAACAATACTGAGGTTCCATTCATCGGGCATGCTTTCTTCCGACCATATCTTACAGATAAGTTGGTGCATGCTCCTAACCAACTTATCTCCAGCTGCTTTAAAGAGCTCGGCATTCAAGCCATCCGCTCCAGCGGCTTTATTAGACTTCAGCTTAGATATGACAATCTTTACTTCATCTAGGTCGGGAGGACGGTATTGTTGGCTTTCGTCGTCTATGTTGAATAGATCATCCTGTTTGACAGCGAAATACGCTTCGTCGTCGACGTTATACAATCTGTAGAAGTGGTCCCTTCATATCCTCAGCATTGACTGCGGTTCCACTTCGATGTTTCCACTTTCGTTGTATTGGCGGCAGAGAACTTCGAGAGAGGTTACTTGTAACTCGGTCGGAAAAGGATTTGGCGATATCTGGCGATTGTAGTCGTTCGACGTTGTATCTTCTCCCAGCACCTCCCTGTTTTGCCTTGGGTCTGGAAATCCGAAGTGCTACCTTGGCTACAACGAGGTAGTGGTCCGAGTCGATGTTAGCTCCTCGTAAAGTTCGTACATCCATGATGCTGGAAGCATGTCTGGCGCCGATCGCAATATGGTCAATCTGGTTGACGGTAGATTGACCTGGAGAACTCCAAGTTCCTTTGTGGATGTTGAGATGTGGAAAACACGTACTGGCTACCATGACGTTTCGCCCCTCAGCAAAATCTATGAACCTGAATCCGTTGTCGGAAGTGTTGTCGTGCAGGCTGTTCTTCCCGATTATACCGCCAAATATGTCTTCCCTTCCTAGCTCGGCATTAAAATCGCCCAGGACTATTTTAATATCGTAGCTAGGGCACTGCTCATATGTTTTGTCTAGGAGCTCGAAGAACATATCTTTGGTGTTGTCGTCTTTCTCTTTTGTGGGGGCGTGCGACTTAGATACTTTGTATCTTTCAGTTATGTTCAGTTATGAGACCGGATGCCGAATTTAGCCTTGATGCATATGGTCATGAGGCGCTCATTGATGCACCTATACCTCAAGACTTCTTGCCTAAGTCTGGCTCCAATGACGAAGCCCAACCAAATAAGCGCTATTGGTTTTCGTGGTAGCAGTCACCATAGTAAATATCGCAGTTTTTCATCCTATTTTTGCCCGGGCCAGCCCATCGTATTTCCTGGATGGCGGTGATATCTGCTTTAGGGCCTCCGCTAATTCTTCGGCCGCACGTGGTCTGTTAAGGGACCTAACATTCCATGTGCCTATCCGAAGTTCGTTGTCCTTTATTCGTTTGCGTTGGTTGTCAACAGTATATCCGTCCGTATCCGAGGCTTGTTGGTGCTTCGCAACTATGATAGCTTTACGTGGCCAGGAAGTCACCCCGACGCACAATCTCCAACCTGGAGGGCCAGATCCTAAGTATAACTCCAAGGATGGGGAGCCGGATAAAACCGCTCCTTATAGGCCTGGGCTCCGAATAAGTCGAAGAAGCCCTATAAAGTGTTCACTAAGTAGTTCAACCTTACTGGAAGTGTAGACGCCACCGTTGATAAATATTATCACTCTAAATATGGCGGTTTATTTTATTGATGAACCCATTCGACCAAAAGTAAGCTACATCAAGTATCTAACGATACGTATTTCGAACAAAAGCAATATTTTCTTTTGAAAACTTGCACAATTTGGGAACTTCGAACAGTCTATTCATATTGAAATGCCAAACCAAACAAAAAATAAATCACTTGACAACTGACAATACCCATGCCTCGAAAAATAAGACACCAGTTACTATGCCTTCACTTGATCTATGACAAGTTTGTATGTTTATCAAAAATTAATCCAAACGTAATAAGTTTGCAAATGTTATCCAATATCTCTGAATCGGAATGAGAAAATGTTGAAAAAGTTCGCAAATTCATACCTCCAAGGACATAGAACCTAAATCTTATTCCTTCGACATCATTAAATATAAATATTGCCAATAGGAAAAATATCTTCTATCTCATAAGTTAACTAAAAATATCCTTTGTTCGAGTTTCGTCTGTTTCCTTATAACTAACTGATGGCGTGTCTCTTAATATTTCCTAATACTCATCCTTGTCCAGGAATACAAATAAGTCTCCATGACTCATGTTATTTTTATCTTTCCTTTTTGTTGGCATAAATAACGTGGTAAGTTTGAGCTGCTCCTGATGTTTCTTTTCTCATGACTCACGCAAACATAAATAACATTTCAAAAAAACCCACTTCAATTTTTAAACAAATTCAAATAATACTCTTTTTTTAATAAAGCATTAATATGCAATTGTTTAACATAACAATATTATTAATAATTAACAAAACAATTAAAGCCTAATTGGAGCACATTTCAAAATTCCCACCAGAATTCACAAAAGTACACATGACCTATTAAGTAAGACGATGACGTTGATGATGTTAATATGGCTTGACTTGACTTAGCTTAGCTTACATTATAGATATTGCGAATCTAGAAAATCAATTGAATCGACACAAAAATGGAAAATTAAAAAATGATAAAAGGTGAGATCGATCCCAATTGCACGGTTATTAATTGGTTCGAGAGCAGAAATTGTTTGTGTAGACATAGATACTTGTGTTTTTGGGGTGTAAACTGTTTACACAATTGAACAAAATTCAATAAACAATATTAGTTAAAAAGTTGATGTTTTTCTATTTAACAATCTGTTTTGCATCATTGATGTACATTGAACATAGTCTGTGATGGAACGTTGTCAGCGGTGAATGAGGAAAATTCTTTAACAATATAAATAAACTACAAATGTTTTTTTGCAGTTTTGTTTTAAAGACATATTGGTATGTTCCTAGGTTAGGTTAGGTTATAGTGGCTGTCCAAGATGGAAACGAACACACTTAGGTCAGTTTAATGGGCAATTGTGATACCACATGAATCTTGAGGCTTCCTCCTAAGCTCAATGGAAACAGCTTGAGTCCCTTACGAAACGTGAGAGGCTGATTATACCGATATGATTTAGATCATTTAGATCGTTAATGAAGAATTCTCCTAGGTAATTCTTGCGTTTTCGAACTAGAGCAGGGCATGTGCAGAGAAGATGAAGAACCGTTTCTTCCTCTTCCTCGTCCATACAGCTTCTGCAAAAGTCATTTGAGAATACGCCTAGTCTCGTGGCGTGCTTTCCTATTAGACAGTGTCCGGTTATGACACCTATTATCGAGCTTATATGCGATCTGCTTAGAGAGAGCAAGCACCTTGAACGTTTTAAATCCAGTGTTGGCCAGATGTTTTTTGTGGCTTGACACGTGGTGATGTTGTTCCACCTGGTGCCTGCCCTCCTCGCAGAGTCTTGATTAAGCAGCAGTTTACAAGTAGCGATTGGTATGGATTGGATTGGTAGGATGGGCTGTACTGTACCGTTCCTGGCGAGTTCATCTGCCTTACAGTTACCTGGAATGTCTCTATGGCCCGGCACCCAGCAAAGGGTGAATATTAAACTGTTGCGCCATCTCCATTAGAGATGCTCGACAGTTATGGACTGTTATAGAGTTTAGAGTCCAGAGATTTGATAGCGGCCTGGCTGTCAGAGAAAAAACGGATATCAGATGTTGATATCACGTTTTCTTTGAGCCAAGACAAGACTTCCTTAATCGCCAAAAGTTCCGGGAAGGTGGAATGAGAGACTTAATTTCAGTCGTTCAGAGTACATACCTCCACTAACCCCTTCTTTGGTTTTTCAGCCATCTGTGTAAAAGTGGATTGACTCATCCTCCAAGAATGTCTTATCTTCCCAAAAAGATCTGGTAGGTATAGAAATCTTGAAGTTTCTGTTGAATTGTAGTTGGGGGATGGTGTAGTCTGTGTGCTTTGGAATTGATTCTAAGTACCTTAGAATTACGGAGTGGCCAATGTTGTTGTTAGTCCACTGCGACGAAGCATTGAGGCGAATAGCAGAGCTTGCAGCTATTTGTTTACTAAATATGTCAAGAGGTGTAGGGTAGAGCAAGGTGTCCAGATCCGCTTATACATAGGCAGGCTGAACGTTGGACTTTATTTAACTTATCTCTGTTTATCTACCTTCCTCTAAAGCAGTCCATCATACTGCCACACCGTACGTTAAAATCGGTCTGATTACCGATGTGTATAGCCAATGCGCGATTCTGGGTTGTAAACCGCATTTATTACCAATAGCTTTTTTGCAAGAGAAGAGAGCTACAGTAGCTTTTTTGAAGCTTTCCTGTACGTTGCGTTTCCAATTTAGTTTTTTGTCTAAGACAAGACCTAGGTATTTAGCCTCGTCTGAGAATTTTAATTGGATTCCTTTAATATAAGTAGGGTTGACAAATGGAATTTTGTATCTCCTCGAAAATAAGAGCAGATCGCTTTTGTGTGGGTTAACACAAGGTCCACACCGATCAGCCCAAAGTATTAATCTGTCTAAGGCATTTTGTAAGAGTTATTTTAGGATATTAAGATGCTTTCCTGAAACTGCTATAGCAATGTCGTCCGCATAGGCTATCACTCTGAAACCCTTCGCATCTAGACTAGTTAGGATTTCATTCACCACTAGGTTTCAGAGGAGAGGGGATAGAACACCACCTTGCGGTGTTCCTCTACTAACGAATCGTCTGCTAGAAGAGTTGCCCAGTTTTGAGTTAATTATTCGCTAGTAAGCATTAAATGAATTAACTCCCGAAGCGAACTCTCTACATTTAGAGATGTCAGTGAAGATGTGATTGCAGATGTGTCCACGTTGTTAAAGGCACCTTCGATGTCAAGGAAAGCAACCATAGTCAACTCTTTATGATGGAGGGAATATTCGATGGTGCGTACTAAAGTGTGTAACGCTGTTTAAACCGATTTACCTTTACAGTAGGCATGTTGAGACGAAGACAGAAGTCTTGTATCGATACGTGCCCTTAAATGGATATCAATCAATCTTTCCAGGGTCGTAAGAAGGAATGATGATAGACTTATAGGTCGTAGATCTTTAGGATTGACTTGGGAGCATTTACCTGCTTTAGGTATAAAGACAACTTTAACTTCTCCTCATGCCGAGAGAACATGGACCAGGTAAAGACAGCTGGTAAAAATTGCCTTAAGGATTGGTGCAATAATATCAGGCGCCTTTTGTAATTCGGCTGGTATTATTCCATCTGGTTCTGCAGCTTTAAATGGTTTGAAGCTGTTAAGAGCCCATTGTAGCTTATCCGTTGTGATCAGACCTTGTGAATATGTTGTATTTGAACTTGAACGTATAAAACTGTTGCAATTTTCGGTAAGAGAATTACCAGGAAAGTGAGTGTCCAATAGTAAGTTCAGCGATTCATTACTTGAATTTGTCCAGGAGCCGTCTGTATTTTCCAAGCAGCTTGGCATAGCTGGATTAGTTGAAAGAATTTTCCGTAACCTAGAGGCTTCAAAAGTTTCTTCTATCATGCCACAGAAGGATCGCCAAGAAGATCGCTTGGATTTCCTTAGATGATATGTTCCTAACAGATATGTATAATTTTAATTTAATTTTATAATTTAAATAGCAATATTTTTAAATTAATTTGGTGGGAGTAACAAGTATTGGATACTCTAGTACGAAAAAACTTTAATTGTTCTTCGAACGCTCATAACTAGAAGTTGAAATTTTAGCAAGAAAAATCTCATAAAAAACTAAAAGGCACTACTCAAGCACTTGTAGTACGAACTTAAGTATTAGAAGTACATATTACTCAAGAACTTTAAGTATTATTATTACTAAAGTACTTGAAGTAAATTTTACTCATATACTTAAAGTGCGTGTTACCTGATATTGCACAAAAAACAACTATTGTTCAAATACTTAATATTCAAGTACTTTAAGTATCTATTGTTGTAGTGCTTAAGTATTTAAAAATTGGTACTTGAACAGAAAAAAATAGGGTTTTCCAATAATAGCTCTTCATACCTTTTTGTTACAAAATAAAACGCAAACTACTTGAGATATTACAAAAACTTTACCATCGGCTTGAAGTATGATCAAAACATTTACAAACGAAAACATGGAACTTGACTTCGTTCTTATGGCCAACGCACAGTGGCCCGTTTTGACTTTTTTGGTTGCAAAAATCAATTAATTTTTTTTTATCTTGAAGGAAATATATAAATTGTGACTTTCAAAAAAAAATGTTTACAGTGTGTTTCAAATTTGTGTTAAAATAAGAAGTCTTAACAAAAGTGATAAACATAGCGGTATTTTAATATGCAATCGTCAAAATCAATTTTTTAAATAATCTAAGTGAATTGAAACAGTAGAGCAAAAAGAAAAAGGACCAATTCGAATGAAAAAGTGGGAAAAAAGTATTTTTTTTTTATTTTAAGGAATTTTGTTTTTATATTCCACTATTCAAGAATACATAATTTATTTTGGTGATACTCGTATATCAAAAGTAAAACAGTTTAAAAAGAAATAGAAACAAAACAAATTAATATATAAAAACTCTAAATTTCTTGAAAACTATCATCTAGGTCCGGGGAAATGTGTAATAAACTAATCATTTCTGGAGTATCGTTCTTTCAGATCTTTTTGGCTTCTCACATGCCTTAAGGAAGAAATAAGTGGATCATTTTGCCGAATTCTTGAAACTTTACACCTATTCTGATATCGATATTTCTTGTAGTCTTTATTTTTGCATTCCTGGGCTTCTTCTGACAGTTCCCCAGGTGGTAGTGTTTGATATTCAATGATATTTTGACCATGAATCAATATTTTGTGTAGAGTTGGTGTGTGTAGTTTTTCAGGATACTTTTGCTTTGAAAGCTGTGCCGTTTTCTTAGTATACTCCCCAAATTTAACTCCATTCACTACTTCTCTGCAATTCAAAACGTTGAATATTACTTTGAGCCTTAATATAACTTTTCCATTGACTCCAGTTATTCGAACGGTTGCATCTGACTGTTCAAAAAATCTTCTTGCAGAGTTTCCAAATCCAAACCCTTGCGAAAACTCCTTTGGATCTCTTCAATCAATTAGATTCATCAGTACCTTCTCCTTTTTTTCAAAGAGTATACGCAAGCTTCAAAATAAGTTCCATGCATATGATTTTAGGGTGCAGTGGAAAGATTCCATATTCGTAATTATGTTCGTGTTCAATTGATTCATCTTTATTGAAGTTCTTTTGTGTCCTTTTGCATATCGGACATGACCGCGTACAAACAAAGTCTGTTTCCGTTAATTCGTTTAGTACTCTTCTGTCTATCATAGTTAAAAGAACTCGTGATTCACAGCCTCGGGCACGCAAACTTTTCAGCGGTCGATTTTTTGCACCCAATTTTCGATGACTTGGCCACACATTTCTGCCGAAACGGTTGCTATTTTGCGATCAATGTAAGCTCAAACTCTTACGACGGCCTCAGTTTTTTTTGGCATAAACCACTGACTTAAGGTAACAGTCTCCTCAAAATCCAGATGAAAAATAGTTGTTTCCGGATTATTTTTTATTGCAGAAGACTTTACAACTTTATATAATTATTTTCAGTTAAAAGCAAACATTTTTGTTATTTAGGCCTATTTATTTAATGTGAAATATAGAAATTTCAAAATTCAAAAATTTAGACAAAATGTTATGATAGGAAAAATTTAGTTTTTTCTTTAAGTTGCATTTCCTACTTAATAAAAAAACTGGTTGGAACAAAATATGTTAAGGACTTTTTTGGTTATCTTTCCCGTAAAGTGTGCAGACATGATTCACTAGTTATCTCTGGAAGTTGAAACACTTCTGGTCTCCAAAAGCACTCTGACACACGAAACCACATATACCTTCAAACAGGTTTCAAAAAAACTGCGATTTTGAAACTCAAAAAGTTAACAAAAATGTTGATAAGTCTTAACATAATCATCGCTTTCATTCATCCTCATATATTGCACGGTTGCTAGGCCTGACTAGAATATCCGTGTCTCTCCCGAAACACTTTAAATTTTGAGCTGCAACTTTACACACATAATCATGTTTAAAACCATTTGAAGGAGGGGAACGGCTGTGTCGCCTTAAGAGGGTCATCCCATGTGACGGCCTGTATTTTAAGGATTTTTTTTACGACCAGTAAAAAGATACAACTTTATTAAGTTTATTATCATTTATTAACATAGTTCGACAGTATAAATATAAAATTTGAATTAAAAATATTGTAAAGAGCACAAGTTACCGGTATAAACTTGAACAACTCCACCTAGAAAAAATGGGCTCGCACTTCCTAAACGATTCCGGCTGATTGGCTTATCTAAAACTAAAAAAGTAAACGGCGTTTTAATATGTGAGCCTAAATGCATGGAATGAACTATCTTTAAATGAATAGACCGTTTTTTTTTTGTTTTTTTGCTATTAAAACATCGAAATTTTTGGAATTTTTTTTTTGTCGATAGTTTATTCCATGCTTTTACTTGTGCTGAATCCAACCCATCAAATTTCAAGGCATTTGGTCAACCCGTTTTTGAGATACGATGGAGGAAAGTTTGAAACAGTTTTTAGAAAACTCGTTTAAAGTTTTAAGTCCTCTTAACTATGAAAATATCAACTTACCTTTCACTCGGTGATGCCTGGTCCATACAATATTCCTTCCTCTTCTTCTTGGAACTCTTTAAAAGCAGTTTGTACAGCTCTTGAATGAATTCTGGCTTGTTTAACGGCATCACTTACGCGACGCTCAGGACGTAAGATTCGCTTTTCATCACGTTTCTCAACATATTGCTTAAAATTATCATTTCAAAATACTCAATTTCTTTAAACGTACAACTAATAACTTATTTAAATTTAACTTTGCAAAAGCCGATTTTATTGGCATAGCGAATTATTTGGATCGTTTAGTTTTGCCCAAAGATTTTAATAATAATTTGGATTTATCTTACTTCTATAGTGACTTTCTAAGTACTCTTAAGGAAGCAATTTACATTTTTGTTCCTAAATCACAAATTAAAAATGATTCTAAGCCAACATGGTACAACAAAAGACTCATAAATTTGAAAAATAAAATGAACAAAGTTTATAAACTGTTGCGGGTTTCTTCGTCTGATGCCAATTTAAAAGTTGAATATATTGCTCTTGAAAAGAGCTTCAACTTGTTAAATAAATTTCTTTATAAAAACTATATTTGTTCAATGGAATCTAAGCTTCAAAACAATAGCAAGTATTTTTGGACTTTTCTTAAAAATAAAAAAAATAATAATGGAATTCCAAAGTCTATGGAGTATTTGGGATATACTACGTACACTGACCTACCTAACATTTGCAATAATTTTGCCAAATTTTTCAAATCTTATTATTTAGTTTCAAATAACAATAATGCTTTCTTTTTGGCACCATCTAATAATACGGTTAACATTGGTCAGTTAAGTTTTAACATAACTGAGGTTGAGAAAGTTTTATCGAGCATGAATGCTATATATGAATGTCCATACGAAATTCCTCCCATTATTTTAAAGAATTGTGCGCCTTCCCTGTCTCGAATACTATGTTTTATTTTTAACAGATCACTTGAGAAAGGTGTATTTCTTTTCGAATGGAAAACATCTTTCAAAACTCCTATCCATAAAAGTGGTCCAAAACAGGACATATCCAACTATCGCCCGATTTGCAAGTTATCCGTAATACCAAAACTTTTTGAAAAAATTGTTTGCGATAAGCTTTCGTTTTTATTAAAAGAGACTATATCCCCATTTCAACACGGATTTGTATCCGGTAGATCAACTTCTATATGATATGTCCGTATTGATTCGATCGTCTCAAGTCCAATAGATGTTTCCTCGGGTGTTCCCCAAGGTAGCCATCTTGGACCACTTTTGTTTCTTATATTCATAAATGATCTTCCTGATTTTCTCTTACATTCCTTTTCCTTAATGTTTGCCGATTATCTCAAATTTCTGAGATGCATTAAGGATCCGGTAGACTGTGTGCTTCTTCAAAAAGATCTTCAAAGCTTATCAACTTGGTGTAAAATCAACAAATTAAACCTCAACATCTCTAAATGTCAATGTTTTTCTTTTTCCCGCCGATCTTCTCCTTTTGTATATGATTATCATATTAAGTACAAAGTTCTCGATAGAGTCTCAACCAAAAAAGATCTGGGAGTGATTTTTGACTCTAAATTCAGCTTCAGTAATCATTTAGAATTCGTAGTTAACAAGGTCTAAAGGTCTAACTGATCCCTACACCTTAAAAACGCTTTACAATGCTTATGTTAGATCAGTTCTGGAGTACTGCTGTGTGGTATGGAATCCTTTTTACAAAACTCATTCTGTTAGAATTGAAAAAATTTACAAGATTAGTTATTTATAAACTTAGATGAAACGCTGATGTTATGCCACCTTATAATACTCGGTGTCAACTTCTTGGCATTCAGACCTTAGAAAATCGCCGCAAAATATATTCTATAATGTTCATTAAAGATATTTTATCCTATCATATTGACTGCCCGTTTCTATTGTCTCTTATAAATTTACATGCTCCAACTCGAGTGCTTAGAAATCGTTGTTTATTCCATGAGGTATTTAATGGAGTAAATTATGCTGTTAACGAGTCAATACCTCGCTGTGTCAGAGAAATTAACCAAATATCTGATTTTATTGATTTTAATTTTCATTTGAGTAGGGATGCATTTAAAAATATGCTCAGCTTATTCTTTCTGGTTAATTGACTAAAATTTATGTTAAGACAAATTTTGTATTTCGATAGTCTGTAAGAGTTATTATAATCTCTAATTGATGATAAATAAATGAATAAATAAAACAATAAATAAATAAATAAATAAATAAATAAATATGGGCTTCGCGGCTTACTTTTTAAACGACTTCGAATATTGAAAAAACCTTTTAGTACTGTATTCTAGACAAATTAAACTAGCAATTTATGAAAAAAAAAATAGATTTTTTGAACCCAACACATGGGATGACCCCCTTTAAAGAAATCGGTAAAGTGTATCCAAAGTGAAACATAATCCCTCAGACTATTTAATTGCAAATAAAATGTTTGATGTAGAATATACACAAAATAATGATAGACGATCTAAGTATCTATTGGATACATTTACCTCCTGGCCTAGCCTCATTAAATTGAACAACATTCCAAGTATCTATTAAATCTTCTTCTTTTACATTTTATAATTTTATAAATTTATTTATCTCTCTTTTACTTATTTCATTTATTCAGTTTTATATAGTGCTGAATAAAAATGTATATAATTATTATATTCAAAGTAATTATTGCTTGCATTGCATGATCCAAACATGATGATATGTGGTTCTGGTGAATTGTGTATAAAGTTTTGAGTCCGTAAAGATGCACCTAGTTTTTGTTTTGTTTTAAGTCTTCAAATAACTAGGTTTTGTGTTGCACCTCTACAAAATATTTACATTTATAATATTCAATGAGCAACCAAGCGTTGGTGTTAGTTTCAGATCATGAGTATAATTTACTCGGAGAGGGATGAATCTTATAATAATTGTAATTACTATTAAAAGAAAAGAAGATACAAATGTGCAAACTCATAATCATCGTAATTAAATTACCTTGACTTTCTTCTTTTTTTGAAAATTTTCTTTAAGGAGATGATGTTTGTTGGCGAATTAAGCCGGATTTAAGATAATTATGCTTTCTCAAAATTACGCAAAGACTAAAAATGAATACAGAGGTAAAAAGTTATTATAAACGGTGATTTTTTAAGAGCTTGAGAACTTTTTTAAAAAAAAAAAAAACGCATAAAATTTGCAAAATCTCATCTCATCTTTATTTGAAACGTTAGATTGGTCCATGACATTTACTTTTTGAAGATAATTTCATTTAAATGTTGACCGCGGCTGCGTCTTAGGTGGTCCATTCGGAAAGTCCAATTTTGGGTAACTTTTTCGAGCATTTCGGCCGGAATAGCCCGAATTTCTTCGGAAATGTTGTCTTCCAAAGCTGGAATAGTTGCTGGCTTATTTGTGTAGACTTTAGACTTGACGTAGCCCCACAAAAAAAGTCTAAAGGCGTCAAATCGCATGATCTTATTGGCCAACTTACCGGTCCATTCATTGAGATGAATTGTTCTCCGAAGTTTTCCCTCAAAATGGCCATAGAATCGCGAGCTGTGTGGCATGTAGCGCCATCTTGTTGAAACCACATGTCAACCAAGTTCAGTTCTTCCATTTTTGGCAACAAAAAGTTTGTTAGCATTGAACGATAGCGATCGCCATTCACCGTAACGTTGCGTCCAACAGCATCTTTGAAAAAATACGGTCCAATGATTCCACCAGCGTACAAACCACACCAAACAGTGCATTTTTCGGGATGCATGGGCAGTTCTTGAACGGCTTCTGGTTGCTCTTCACTCCAAATGCGGCAATTTTGCTTATTTACGTAGCCATTCAACCAGAAATGAGCCTCATCGCTGAACAAAATTTGTCGATAAAAAAGCGGATTTTCTGCCAACTTGTCTAGGGCCCATTCACTGAAAATTCGACGTTGTGGCAGATCGTTCGGCTTCAGTTCTTGCACGAGCTGTATTTTATACGGTTTTACACCAAGATCTTTGCGTAAAATCTTCCATGTGGTCGAATAACACAAACCCAATTGCTGCGAACGGCGACGAATCGACATTTCACGGTCTTCAGCAACACTCTCAGAAACAGACGCAATATTCTCTTCTGTACGCACTGTACGCATTCGTGTGGTTGGTTGAAACTTGGTCACAATCGCATTAATTGTTTGCTCACTTGGTCGATTATGTAGACCATAAATCGGACGTAAAGCGCGAAACACATTTCGAACCGAACACTGATTTTGGTAATAAAATTCAATGATTTGCAAGCGTTGCTCGTTAGTAAGTCTAATCATGATGAAATGTGAGAATCTTTCTCTTTGACACCATGTCTGAAATCCCGCGTGATCTGTCAAATACTAATGCATGAAAATCCTAACCTCAAAAAAATCACCCTTTAGTAAGATGGTGGTTATCAATTAAAAGCAGCTGGTTACCTTAACCCGTCTGAAGCTGCGGATTCCTTTATAAAACTGCAGAAAACGTATTAGCTGACCCGGCCACGCTTTGCTGTGACTTACATTTTTTTTTGCCATATTACAATTTTGTAAAGTATTTAAGTGGAACGTTAGGAGAACATCAGACATGGGTAGCACCATGCGTTTTTACATTGAAGACATTTGTAAAAAAAACATGACTTCATAACTGATTTTCTACTAGGTACCGTTACACGTTATTATAATAAAAGCATTTTTTTTTGTAATTTTTTTTTGTGCTACCTTGCCTATTTTACTTAAAACTTAACCTTAAAACTATTAAACAAGTATCAAGTGCCGATTGAAGCCACCAAAACTGGTTCTCCTGCTTCACCCTATCAGTTCGGTCCCGCTCGGACACAGCCCTACTGAACCGAAGGAGCTCCGCTCCACCTTGTGCGCTCGGACACCCGAAACTTCTCCATCTGGGTAGGAGCAACGTTAAACCACACATGACAACCATAAATGATCATCGGCCGTATAAGGGCCATGTAGCAAATTACCTTCACTCTGGTGTCAAGCCGATTGCTAAAAAACAGCCGTTTCGTCAGAGCGAAGGCTCCTCTGGCCTTGGTTAGAGCAGCATTTATATGTCTGTGGAAATATAAATAGGTACTAATCTAACCAGATACCGAAGTATTTTACTCTACTTGTGCTCGCTGATCGCTGCCCATGAAGACCAACGATGACCATCTTGCGCAAATTCTTGCACGTATATCTCGTGGCCCTAGCCAATGGAGTTCGGAACAGAATTGTCTCTGACTTCTTTACATTTATTTTCAGTTTCCAGTCGTCGCAATATCGCTGAATCTTGTCGAAATCACGCTGCAAGAGAATTCTAATAACCTCAACCTTTCGGGCCGTTCTGTACGCAATGAGATCGTCTGCGTACGCAATTGCCTTTGTAAGACTACCTATCAGATCGCTGGTGTAAATGCTGAAGAGAATCGGGGAATTCACCGCTCTCTGTTGAAGACCATTTTTAATTGAGAATGTTGTGGTAGAAGTTACATTGCCACTTTTGACAACAAACTTTCTACCGTTAAGCATATCATAAAGTATATACAACAATGGCTTGCTTATGCCAAGCCTGCTCATTTTTAAATAAAGACCCTCTAACCATACGGTGTCAAAAGCCTTTTCCAATTCATGCATTGTTGTTTTGGATATCAGAAACGAGTTTAGACGAAGCATGAATTGAGTCATGACCCGCCTTGAACCCGAACTCGGAAGAAGACTTATCGACCGAAGATTTGACGGGTTGGAGTTGTCCTTTTCCTTTTTCGGGAGAGGATGAACCACAGCGGTCCTCCAATGCACTGGATAGTATGCATTATTCAGTGCATTGTTGAAGAGTGTGGTGTAAATGTCAATTGCTTCCGTCGGTAAATGTCTCAGTACAACGTTGGATATAGCATCGACACCTGCTGACTTTTTATTTTTTAATGAATTGAAGATGAGCTGAAGCTCAACCTTAGTCACTAACAAGGGACTTGGTCCCGTTTGCTCGGCGATTATGGCATTTGCCAAGGAATCGTCATTGAACCGCATGAAACCGCGGTTCTCAGATGGCCAATGTGTGATATCATTACGGAGGTAAAAGTGATTGAGTAGGGCTCTGTTTTCCAGGTCGTAGTTATGGCGAATGCTAACATTCACCTTGTAAACTTGCTGAAAGCAGCTCCCACCGCCTCCACTTTTTCCTTCGGATCTTCAATTATATAAAAGTCATCGTTGAAGATGGCTTCCTCTGGATCTATTTGCACTGTCATGAGTACGTCCCTGTTCTCTTCGGTTCTTTGGAGTTTCAGACTCGGAAGGTCATTGTCGTTCTTTTTCCTGAATATCTTGTTGATTTTCGGGAACATACTAGGGTCACTCGAATTAACTGACCGGATCTTGCGGTCCCAGTACTTGTTAATTGATAGCCTGTAGTTCTCCTTAATCAACAGATTGACATTTTTTATTGACGATTTCAGTGTCCTAACCTCCAAATCGTGTGGGTCTGTAAGTCGTCTGTAATTGTAATCTTGTGCCTTCGCAGTGCGTCGATAGTCGCGTTTCTTTATGCGTCCATTTGGTCCCGTTTTTTGTACTTTGGTATTGTCTGTTCCATCGTTCGTTTTATTGTTTCGTCCATCTGTTGTAAGTGTTGGTCGATTTCTGTATTTGTCAGGTTTCTGTTGTTTGGTGGGGCTATGTCACTCGAACGAAGTTCTCTCGCTAAGGCGTTGGTGAAACGAGGCCAACGCATCTTACTGTAATTGTAAGAGTGCTTTGCAACGTATTCTTCCAATTCCACGCGTTCGTTCGGAATCTGCATTACAGCAGCCAGTCCGCAGTGCTCACTGTCGTACTCGACTGTCTGTAAGCAGTTTCGAGGGTAATTACCCACTTTGTCTGTAACTGGTCATTATCGTTCTACTTCCATCGTTCGTTTTATTGTTTCGTACATCTGGAAGTTATTTTCGTCAACATCAACATTTTTGGCTGCCAAAATAGCCCGACGACAGAAATTGTCTGGCAGTTTAATGCGTTGCTTATTTGTTTGTATTACATTCACTATGATATGAATTTAATTTATATTTCAGTCTTAGTAACACGTGGCCGGTTTTACTAACATCAACAATTCAAGAAGTACAATTCACTGCTTTAACCTTAACCTTATCCTCAACAACATGTGGTGGTTATGCTATTAAATTGTAGCTCATATGAAACATTTAGAAGTTTCACATAACGCCATCTATTGAATACTTACTCAATCCAGTCCACAGTCTGTTAAAGTCGTTTGGAGCTAACTCAGAATTGTGACTGTCAAATAATAGACAAATAATTCGCATTAAAATATTATTGCGATCATAAATTGCGATGTAAGCTATCCTATCTTTTAATTTGGATCAAACTGCACAAGGTGTACAAATTTGATTAAAATCGGTTAAGTAGTTTAGGCATGATGGTTAGTGCGTTGCACTGTCATGCCAGAGGTCTTGGGTTTAATCCCTGCTGGTGCCCTTTAAAGTTTTTTGTACCGGTACTGCCTCTTGCGAGGAACTGAAAAATTCTTCAAGAGTAATTCTTGTCATGAAAAGTTCTTTCTCAAATTAGCCATTCGGATTTGGCTTAAAAAACTGAAAACATTACTCGCAAACAGGAATGCTTGAGAGTTGTATGTCACTAGGCCTTAGTTATTAACAGACTGTCGCGCCACCTAATTTATTTATTTTTTAGAAATTTAGGAATCAATCTCGTACAAATAACGTGACACGTAAAATTTCAAATTTAAGAAATTATTAAATAAATATCCGGTTCAAAAACAAAATTCTATCGAAATCGATGCAATCATTAACAAAAAATGGAAATGATCGAATTCAAATCTTTGATCTAAATTTGAGGCACCCTTTTCAAATAATCCACAAAAACAAAATCAACCGTTCACAATATCGTAATAATTGTCATATATACTACATTCGTAACGTAACACACACGTCATATCTGTCAAAAGTTTACAAATTTTAATTTATCACGTTCCTCGTCTGTCTCTTATCGCCAATTAAATGCCTTCCCAACTAATTTTGGATATTATATGAAATGAACGGATGTTGAGGGTAGAATTTTAATCAAAACTTAATTTAATTTTGCATCAAAAACAAACAAAATTACAAAAGAACGAAAAAAAAAAACAAAATCGCTTAAGTATTTCACAGCTTGTTATATCTAGAGCAAGGTTATCCCTATACAAATAGGACCATTCTCCATTAGCCACCCATTTTTTCAAATCACAATTTTGTATACCAATTTTCTTGTTGTTGTTGTTGTTTTCCCTGGCTCTTTGTTTCTTGCATTCCTTGAAGCCTATAATTCATTTGTTCCTTTTAATTCCTCCACCAAGCAGCAGATAACACAAATTGACCCACTTATAAAATCACAAATTGTTTGGAGAACAAAAAGAAAAACTTCCCGAAAATGAAACGATGAGGAAAATGAAGCTGCTGGTTGTTGGTGGAGCCCTCATGATGCTGATGATGGAAATGTAGGTCAGATTTCATTTTAGAGAAAAATGCATTTGGGTGGAACCACGGAATCGGCATTTGCTTCAGCATCAGCGGAACCAGATATCTTTTGTATAGGGCTTGAGGAAAAATGTTGTGTAATCATGTGGAAAAGAATATTCGAATCTTTGTGCAAACAAATTTTGGACGTAATTTCCGTTTCTTGACCTTTTTTCATCGCCCCAAACAACAACAACAACGACACCATGAATTTATTTCGATTTTCCAGTTTTCATCAAGCCCATTCGAGTGGAACTCGATACCCGAGAACAATTTGGAAGCAGATTTCCAGCATCGATTTGATTGATTCTGCTGAATGAAGACGTTACGACTATGAAGCTCAATGATACCATAAATGAGGACATTGATTTAATTCAGGGATTCGGGATACAATTCGTCTTCTTCTTCGTATTCGTAGTGTTTGTCAGTTTAATATTATTTCCACCACTGTTGTCATTGTCGCTCTTGGTCATCGTTGCGATGATAGCGACAGCAGGCGGCGGCGGCAGTGTGTAGTGTAGGTACTTCAAGTGTTTCCGGTTTCATGGTGATGTTTGTTTGAACTGAGTTTCCGTTTTATCAATTTCTTTCAATTGATGAGATATGAGTTGAGCTCTGTGTAAGATATTTTATTTTTATTGCGATACACTTCTTCATTGTTTATGTTGGAAGAAATACCTACACATAATGTGTGTGCACGAGTGATGGCAATGCTGGCTGGCCGGCGGAAGAGAGGCAGGCTTCAAGATTCAAGATGTTGTGTACGAGTATATAATTTCATACAAGAGTTTATAGTCTTAATTTTGATTGATCGAATAATTGAATTGCACGCACGTTCGAGTGATGACGAAATTAATTTTTTTCTTATTTAAGTGATGGAGAAAAGGTCGAAGAAATAAATGAAACATAATCAATTGTTGATTGAATTAGATTAATAAGGGAAAGAGTATGAACACTTTTCATTCTTTCTTAAATGTTTAAAACTTTAAACTTAAAGCATTTGTATCACAGTTGAGATTAATGTATTTATAAATCTGTGAGTCTTGGAATTTTTCACTTAATCACTGTGTGGTTTTTTTTAAATGGTTTTGGTAATTTTATAATAATTTATCAAAAATTGTGATTAATGCCTTTTAATATTTGTTTTAATGTTTTATCGTGGTTTGTGGTTTTTCATTGCTTCACTGTAAAATTTCTAAACTTCGAAGATAATAGATACCATTTTAATCAAATTCGTGTACTAAAGACCCCGATTACAAAACCCGATGAATGGACTGCTGATCGCGTCCGACAGAACTTAGTACTTTGTTTTTACTATATAAGGGAATCTGCTGAACAAGAACTGCAGAAATATTGATAACTTGAAATGTGCAGACGTCGTATATCTTTTGATCGTTCAAATGCCAAGGAATCAGAAGTAGGAATGAAACAAATAAATTTAAGTTCTTAATAAACATTTTTTTTTTGTGTTGAAAAAAGAACAAAAAATCGTTGTCAATTTCAAGATATGGTAGTGCGGATAAAGATGCAACATGATATCCCCAAAGTTTTTGGCAAAAACAATAAAATTAAATATTGTGGTTTCATAATCGGCACGATTATTTTCCAAAGGCTTCGGAATTCGAATTTCGGAAATACCGAATTCGGGAAATTACTGATAGTTTCTATTATTTTCCAGAGTGAAGAGTATTTTGTCCTCGGCCGTTTTTAGAGTATTCTCATTGACAAGCTGAGAAAGATAGTTAAACTCAGCAAAAATCTTATCACGCATTACTTTGGGTGTTTTCTGCCCGAATGAAGAAATAACGAAGAATTGTGAGCATTGAAGATGATTTTTAATTAAAACCCGGTGGTGAGAGAATTGCGTTTGGCTCTCGTCTGTACAGCAATGGTTTCGTGGGAGGCACGGGGCTGATCAGACGGGACTCGGACTCGGACTAAGATATCGGGAGGAAAAGTCGCCGGTTAAAAACCACTTAAACCGTTTCCTTTCCTTTCCTTTCTTTTCCTTTCATTTTATTTCCTTTTCCTTCCTTTTCTTTCCCTATCTTTCCTTTCTATTCCTTTTCTTTTTCTTTTCATTTTAATCAAATTTGTTATTAAAAAAGAAATCCACAAGAACGTCATCTAACGGAGGAGGAGAATCTCCTGAACCAATTATCTAACCTAGATATAGAGGATGGAGTTACTTACTTACTAACTAAGGTCCTCAGACATGTTAAGTCCATTGAGAACCCCTTAAAGGGTAGAGGGCTTCTACTACGCCTACGCGCCATCGTGTACGGTTTCCGGAGATATGTTCCAGTTCCCTCCAACTCTTGCCTAGTCTTGGTCGTCCAGGTTTTCTTCTTCTTGTGTGAGCGGATTCCACTGCTCGTAGTCGTAGCCTTGTTCTTGAGCTGATAGAGTTATTCTTTCCAAATTTTCAACACTATAACGAACGCCGCTTTTGATTTGCCGGTCCCTAGCTAGCTGTCTCCAGTTTCGCACGCCAAGTTGGTTGAGGTCCTCTCCCACCTGGGTGAGCTACCTGAGTGGCGGTCTTCCTCTACTGCGGCGTCCCTCGGTATTGGATTTGAAGACCTTCCGGGCTAGAGCGTTGATGTCCTAGGCATCTAAGCCGTTGGACTTTAATTCTGCTAACTAGGTCAGTGTCGCTGTACCACCCGTACAGGTCGTCGTTATATCTTCTCCTCCATTCTCAATCTATGCGTACGGGACCAAAAATCACCCGAAGAATTTTTCTCTCGAAGCATCCTAAGACGCTCTCATCTTTCTTTGATATGGTCCAGGCCTCATTGACCACTAAACCCATCTTCTTCGCTTCCGTCGCAATGCTCAAAAAACGCTCCACTGACATCACGCTTTGATGTTCCAATTATGTCAATATCATCTGCGTAGCCGAGTAATTGGATGGACCTTTGGAAGATTATGCCTCTAGTGTTGACGGTTGAGTTTTGCACAATTCTTTCCAGAACGATGTTGAAGAAGTCGCATAACAGTGCATCGCCTTGTCTAAAACCTTTTTTGACACCAAATGCATCGGTAAGATCTTTTCCGACCTTGATAGAGCAGCGTTCATTCTCCATCGTCATTCTGCACAAACGGATAAGTTTGACAGGGATGCCAAAAATAGACATTGCTCGGTAGAGCTCTTCCCTATAGATGCTGTCATACGCGGCTTTAAAATCGATAAAGAGATGGTGGGTATCGATTTGAAGCTCCTGGGTTTTTTCCAAGATCTGCCGTAGTGTGAATATTTGGTCGATAGTGGACTTTCCTGGTCTGAAGCCACACTGATAAGGACCAATGAGGTTGTTGACGAATGGCTTCAGACGTTCACATAATACGGCAGAGAGGATCTTATACGCAATGTTAAGGAGACTGATGCCTCTGTAGTTGGCGCAGTTTAGAGGGTCTCCTTTCTTATGTATTGGGCACACTACGCTGAGATTCTACTCATAGGGCATGCTTTCTTCCGACCATATTTTGCAGATGAGTTGATGCATGCTCCCTACCAAGTCATCGCCTGCTGCTTTGAATAGTTCGGCAGCGATGCCGTCAGCTCCAGCAGCTTTGTTTGACTTTAGTTTAGATAAAGCTATCTTCACTTCGTCAAGGTCGGTAAGGCGGAATTGTTGATCTGCGTCGTCGTCTAGGTTGAGTGGTTCTATCTCCTTTACAGCGGAGTTCTGTTCGTCATCGCCGTTATAAAACTTGGAAAAGTGGTCTTTCCATATTCTCAACATTGACAACGTAGTAGAACCGCAGGGTTCTTTTCTTGGCTTGTACCCTTGGGAGGTTTTTTTTATCTTTTACGATCTACATCGTGAACTTTAAATTCAATTTGTAAGAGAAGAGACTGTTAAGCCATACCAACTCTCGTCTTAAATGTACGAGACAACGTTCGGAAAAAAAGACAATCAAGCCTCATGAGTTGATGGTGTTAAAGCTATGGAAATGTACAGTCTGGTGTGGTCGACTTTACCAACAGTTAATGAAATTCCTTCGCGAGCCGGCAGAGTGAAGCTTTGTCCTTGATTTATTGTCAACAAAGGTTCAGTTGTCGTTGATCTTTCAAAAGAGAATCACGTTAAACGCCATGAGTGCTAAGTACGCGTCGCGCTTCGAGGTTGTGTTCCTTTGCATCCACCCTAAAGGTCCAAAAATGTCGCAATCAACGGCGATTTTGAAAATATCATTTTTACTGATTTCTATATTGGCATGTTCTGTCCTCTCTCGAGCTTGGTCAACTTCCACCAATAGGCTTGTTCAGCGGGCCGTAAAACATAGAATAAAAGTGTATCTTTGGGGCTTTGGCACTTTGAAATGATAAAAATCTACAAAAAGGCTTTACTGAAATCTGCCAAACGATTGTTCATCACAAAAAATGAAGATTGGATTCTGCAGGAGGACAACGATCTTAAACACCGCAGCAAGCTCTGTACTCAGTGGAAGACTCAATCTGGCATCGCCCGATGCAAACCCTATGAAAATGTGTGGGGTATATTTAACAGAAGCTTCGTGGAACACGCACATACACTTTGAAGCAGTTGTCTTACGAAATTCGTCGGATCTGGAGATCCTTGCCACTAGAATACGCTGTCAAATTAGTAGAAAGCATGCCTCGGAGATGCCAGGCAATTGTCGACGCCCGGTGGTGACTGGACATATTGATCAAATTGCATCATTGTTTGTAATGTGTACAATGTATATATAAATATTAAAGTTCCATAAAATAATTTTGTTTATAAATTAACATGACCACGCTCTTACTTGACATACTGTAAGTCGTCATTTTACTTGTCAAATGTCAAAAAAGAAACAACTTCAAAAGTGGATAGTTGTCCAAATAACGGACTATTCAAAATGAAACTTCTTATTAGAAAACACTTTACATCTTGTCTCCTGTAAGTTCCTTTAAAAACTTTAAGCTTAAAACAGCAGTTCCTATCAACGATAGGAACGATCACAAAATCTTAAACAAAAATAGAAAGTTTGACCCTTATTTAAATTTATTTATTTATCATTTCTTGAAAAAAGCAAGAAATAACACAAACCCACATTCAAAAGTTGCCCAAAACTTCAAGATTACATAAACCATAATCTAACCACACGAGTCCCAATTTAACAACATTAAGCCCCCGCATCAAACAAAAAAAATCCTCTTTTTAATGTAGAACAATCACAATCAAATGAAATGAATAAAAAGAAAATCCCAGCATCTTAAAGATGAAAAAGTACAAAATCCAACAAATACAATCTTTACAAAAACAACCGCATGTACAGAGGCCTTAATTACATGATTACAGTGATCTTAAACGATTCAATTGTCCGATGACAATTATCATCAATTTCTCTCGTTCACGGTTTCACAGTTTACTCGCTCTTGTGATGAGTCCAGCTCAAGTTCCAGTTCCAGCTCCAGATTATGATGATGATTATTCTTCCTCATTTTGAAGTATCTCAAAATTCAGATTTTTCGTATTTAATACTTTGCTTTGGCATCTCGCTCTGGAATCATTGTCATGCATTTTGCTTGATTAGATTAATGGCCAAGAAAAAGATGTTGATGTTCCTGCATCATCATTTATTGGTCACGCCTGTTCTGTGTGGAGCTGGAGCTGAAGCTGATGCAGCTCTGTAATTCCAGGCATGTCTAATCAATCATTGCCGAGGATAGGTCAGAGATCACGTATCAGAGAGAATCGTCGTCGTCGGGTCCGCGTTTGCGTTCGCGTTCTGAAAGAAAAACCAAAGCAAATCAAAGCGTCAGAGTCCCATATATCATCAGATTGATAAGAGAGCGAGAGCCCTTCGATTTCATTTAATTGAATTCAACGTTTTATGTCACAATGCATTTCTTCGTATGATACAAGTATGAATAAAGGGGAAATAAAGGGAAGAAGTGCCTTTTTTAAATATGTTAATTTTATTTTTAAAGATGACCCTGAGGAATAAATACAGTTAAGGTCAAGATTGTAAATAAGTGAAGGTCATGTGTGTGTGTGACGTCTTTTTGTGTTGTTTTTTGAAGAAAAAGAAAGAACAAAAACAAAAGAATTACGAATTAACCAAACGGATTTCCTGCCTTGAAAAAATAAAATAATTGACTTAGGAAGATAATTTAATAAGAAACATAACTGCATTTTGGACACACAAAAATTTAAAAATAGAAATACACCTTTTGGTCGTAAATTCTTGCTGTATTGTTCGCATCAAAGGGTTTTTTGAAGTTTCTTAAAATTATTTCAAGAAATTGAAGTCTAGTTTTTGAAGAAATGAAAACGAAATTATTCAGAACATTGTATTTTACGGTTATTGTACAATTTCAATATTTCTGCAAATCCAGTATGAAATAAGACTGTAATTTTAGTACTGTGACCTTTGATTGTAAATTGAATAACGTTTGTTTTCTCAGACTGTATGTGAATGACTTCTGATATCCAAGGCTGTAATTTAGTAGTTTCTGATATCCCAGACTGTAGTTGATTTGCATCTACTACTTCACATTGTAATTGAGTGACGTCGGCTCTTTCAGACTGTATTTAAATAACGTCCACTACCGTAAACTGTAAATACACTTATTTATATCCCATACTGTACTTAAGTAACGCTCGATATGAAATGAAGTAATGTATGCTATCTCAGACTGTAATTGTATTCGTTTACTGTAACTGAGTGATTTCTGTTATCTCACACTGTAATTGATTGACATCTTCTATCCAAGTTATTCAGTTATGTGTGCTATCTCAGACTGAAATAGATTGAAGCCTGTAATCTTTGACTGTTAAGTGAGGTCTTTTATATCAAAGGGTAATTGAGGTATATATATATCCCGACTGTAATTGAGAAACATCTGCTATCTCAGATTGTAATTGAATAATGTTTAGTATCGCAGACTGTAATTGAGATACACCTACTATTCCACACTGTAATTGAGTTCCATTAACTTTTTAACACTGTAATTGAGTACAGCCTGCTATTTGAGACTGTAATAAATTGATGTTCTCTTTTTTTAACTGAAAATACTCTAATTTATGTATATCTTGAGCTGAGCCCATACTGTAATTAAGTAATGTCCATATATTTTACTGTAATTAAGTGAAATATGTTATCTTCGATTGAAATTGAGTAATATCTGCTATCTCAGACTGTAATAGTTTTTCATGCTGTAATATGGTGACGTCAGCTATGTAAGGCTATAATTAATTGACTTTTTTATATACTGTACTGTAAAGTACTGTGAACTTTGACTGTAAATTGAATAAGGTTTGTTTTCTTAGACTGTATATGAATGACTTCTGATATCCAAGACTGTAATTTAGTAGTTTCGGATATCCCAGGCTGTAGTTTATTTGCATCTACTACTTCACATTGTAATTATGTAACGTCTGCTTTTTCAGACTGTATTTAAATAACGTCCGCTACCGTAAACTGTAAATAAACTTATTTCTATCCCATACTGTACTTAAGTAACGCTCGATATAGAATTGAGTAATGTTTGCTATCTCAGACTGTAATTGTATTCTTATACTGCAACTGAGTGACTTCTGTTATCTCACACTTTAATGTTTTGATATCTTCTATTCAAGACTGTAATTGAGTTATGGGTGCTTTCTCAGACTGAAATAGATTGAAGCCTGTAATCTTTGACTGTAATTAAGTGGGGTCTGTTATCTCAGAGGGAAATTGAGTTATATCTGGTATCCCGACTGTAATTGAGAAACATATGCCATCTTAGACTGTAATTGAATAATGCTTACTATCGCACACTGGTTTTTAAATACACCTGCTATTCCACACTGTTATTGAGTTCCATTAACTATTTAACACTGTAATTGAGTACAGCCTGCTATTTCAGACTGTAATAAAATGATGTTCTCTTTTGTTAACTGAAAATACTCTTATTTATGTATATCTTGAGCAGGGCCAATACTGTAATTAAGTAACGCTCCATACATTTTACTGTAATTAAGTGAAATATGTTATCTTCGACTGCAATTGAGTAATATCTGCTATCTCAGACTGTAATGGTATTTTCATGCTGTAATATGGTGACGTCAGCTATGTAAGGATGTAATTAATTGACTTTTTTATATCAAACTGTATTTAAGTGACACGTACCATCCCAGACTGTAAATGAGTGACCTATGTTAACTTTGAATATACTTAAGTGGCGTCTTTCCCGACTGAAAATCGAAAAACAACTGCTAACTCAGACTGTAATTTAGTAATGTCTGTTATCTAAGGGTGAAGTTAAGCGAAGTCTGTAATCTCAGACAGTAATTAAATGACGTCGGCTTTCTTTAACAGTACATAAATAATTTTGTAGATCTCAGTCTTTTATTAAGTGACGTCTTCCAACCTGAACTGTAACTGAGTGATGACTTCGATCTTTGACTGTAACTGAGTGACATACCACCCTGTAGATAATTGAATTCAGCTATGTCTGACTTTAATTGTGTGACGTGTGAGCTATTTGACTAATTGGGTAAGGTCTGCTATCCCAGATTTTTATTAACTATTTTTGAATGTCATTAAGTGAAGTCTTCTATCTCAGTAATATATCGTGAAATCTTTTTAAAATATTACTATTCCTTAAATGTTTACCAGAAATTTAACTGGAATTAGTTATACTCGTATTATGAAATTTTTTGCATTTCTTTTACCAAACCAATACTTGGCTCGAAAACAAAATCGATAAAAAGATTCTTTTAATGCTAAGAAAACATGTGGGAAGTTATTAATACAATCGATGCATATACATAGATTTATATATAGTGTAGGCATATTCTTATTGTCTAATAAAAATTTGAACGAAACATTTATTGTTGCTACCAAGTTACGCATCATAATATGTAACTATAACCGGAAGCAAAATAAAATATAAAATATGTATAGCCTTTGGCGCAAGAAACCATTCAATCAATCATCAATTGAACGTGATTGGCATTCGAAATCAAAATGTGGGAAAATGAGAGGGGACAAGCGACGCACGACTTGTGTCAGAATTTTATATGATTCTTCTTCTTCTTTTTATTTTTATTTTATTTTAATTTGATTGATATTTCCATAATGCAACGGTTTAATAATTTTGTTGAGCTTTACTGTTGAAACGAGCTATAAAACAAGACTACGAAAATAGCAGTTGCAGGTCTTAACGAACAAATTACGAGTTTTCCAATAGAAACTTGACAACTATGAATTGAATTTGTGAACACACCCTTTCACTAATCATCGAACTGTCATTGTCATTTAATTCAATAAACTCAACATTTTCATCATTGTAAAATATACGAACGGACAACTTCTGTATAAAATAAAATTCTACAGAAATTCGTAGTCAGTATAATTGGAACTTTAAGAACGTTAACTCCAACTTTCGGCCTCTTTTCTCGTCCTAAAAGACAGGAATTTACAAGTTTGGGGGACAAATTTGAGTCCACATATTCGATATGTGATATTGCCGTGTGAGTGAGTCAGTGGGTTAGAAGTATCAAAAATGTCGCTGCCGTTCAAGCGTCCATAACCAAGGATCCTTATCGGTCAATTCCACGCTGAGTTCTCAAGAATTGGGCTCAGACCTTATATGAGCGTGTTTTACGTAAAGATCTTAGTTAACACCCATACAAGATCAACATGACTCAAAAATTAAAACTGATGGATCATTTAAATCGACGCCTACGTACGTTCTTCGGGTGAGCAAGTTGTGAAGTCCTTATTGCAAAATCCTTTATTTCAAGCTTTAATGCTATAATTTGCTCGGACGTCCAAAAGTTTTTTATATACAGGGTTGGGCATAAAAACCTGACACATTTTAAGGACCCCTGGCTCCGCCCTACAGAGACGCGAGATATTCGTGGTTGCGAAAACGAAAAGTAGACGGTTGAAGGTTTCTTTTTTTTAGTTGTTCAGTGTCAACACGGAGAAGTGGACTGGATTTTTCATTACAAATTGTTACATTTCTGTTATTCGTCAATTTTGTAAAAAATACGAATTAAATCGTCGTGATCCGGTCGCGTCGCGAAATACGGTTAGGCTATGGGTTAAAAACATTCGGGAAACGGCCCGGGCTAATAAAAAAAAACCAACCGGTCGTCCGATCACGGTGCGTACACCAGAAAACGTTGATTGAGTTAGGAGTGCTTTACAGAAAAGTCCTCTCCGTTCGGCCGTAAAACATTCTCAAGCGTTGAAAATTTCTCGCCGCTCTTTCAATAGGATGTTGAAAGCAATGCACTTTCATCTATACAAGATTCTTATCACACAAGATTCTTATCACACAAGAACTCTTACCGACCGATTATGCGGCGAGGTTACAGTTTGCTAGGCAAATGACAGAGAAGTTAGCCAGCAAAGAAATTCTACGTGAGTTCCTAATGATTACGGATGAGGCGCATTTTTATTTGAATGAAACCGTTAATAAACAGAACGGTCGATATTACATTCCGAACGCGTAACCGTCTGGTGCGGAGATGCAGAGGGGGGGATAGTTGGCCCCTATTTCTTCAACGAAACCGTGAATACAGAGCGCTATATGTCGAGGTGCTACGGTCGGTTTTGGTACCACAGTTGAAGCGGAGACATAAACTGAATCGTACTTTTTTCCAACAAGATGGTGCCACCTGGCATATCTCACGAGATACGTTGGAATTCCTACGCAAGCACTTCGGCGACTATTTAGTCTCTCGCAGCACCGACTTTCAGTGGCCGCCGCGTTCGCCAGATTTATCCGTCTGTGACTACTTTTTGTGGGGTTATCTGAAGCAACGTGTCTACATCAATAAACCACGCACCTTGGACCAACTTAGGGCGAATATTGAGACTGAAATCGGTAAGCGATATAGCTTGCAAATTTTTCAAAAATTTCGAAATTTCGGCTCGAAAATTGTATTGAACGAAATGGTCATCATTTGAACGATGTGATTTAAAAAAAATTAAGATTAAAAACCTTCAACTGTTTACTTTTATTTGCTTTAAACCCCAAACTCGTAATGTTTTGATGCGGCTGAGCTAGGGGTCCTTAAAATGTGTCAGGTTTTCATGCCCAACCCTTTATCATCCTAAAATCAACTTATTCGCATAGATAGTTCATAAGAATGTTAAATCAAATTTTGCTCTTTAAATCCTTTTGAATCGTTTTGGAGAAAGTAAGATTATTGCACTTAATAATTCAAAGGCATTAATAGATTTTGGTATCAAGCTCTTCTATCCAAAAATACCTTTCGATTGGTATTGGACGATTTACGATCTGATATCCGAATTATCAAATTTTGTAATCAAAAACCGTGTAGAGTTTAAATCTTCGAAAGCTCGATGCTGTCTACTATCAAAAAAGGCTATTCTCTTCCAATGCCACTATTCATGAGCGGTACTTGCATCGAGGAAACTGAACAGCTTTCAGCTCTACGTAAGTGCATCGTAAACCATCGCTTGTGGAATAAGCCCTTATTTGAAGTAGCCAAAAATTGTAGGTACTAAGTGTTTAGGTTTTTTCCGCGAATTGTTGCAAGCATCGATTCTTTTGAGGTAATTTTCGACAACTTTTTGACACATATTGGGCGGTATCTTACCCATAATTTGACAAATGTTGGTTTTAAGTGCTTGAGAGGTTTATCAGCATAAACACACTCTTTCGCGTTGCCCCACAAAAATAAGTACAGCGGTGTCAAATCGCATGATCTTGGTAGCCAGTTGATATCGCCACGACAAGAAATTACTCGGCCAGGAAATGTCTCTTGCAATAAAGCCATGTTCGATCGAGTTGTGTGGCACCGTCTTGTTGAAACCACATAAATCTCCAAGTCATTTTCTTCAATAGGACACAAAAAACAAACGGTTATCATATGACCACAACGCTCCGAATTGACGGTGACAGTTATTACATCGTCGTTTACGAAATAGTAAGGTGCAAATACGCCTAACTTGAAAATTCTGAGGACCCGAAATATGATAAATTTGTAACATACTCACCGAATCAAAATTGTGCTTCGTCGATGAAGAACATATTCGACGTATCTACGACGGCGACGTTGTGAATGGTCAGCTGGCTTCAGTAGTTGTGTGAGCTGAACTTAATATGGATATTAGGTGTAGAAATGAAAATTTGCCATAATGTGCCGTAAGACAGTCTTAATTCCTGACGACGAGGAATAGACACATTCGGGACTTCGGCAACAGTTGCACTTACAGCAGCGATATTTTCAGTGACACGAGCGAAACAATGAAGCTGAGGACTTAAAATATATGTAACCAATCCAGTATCTTCAAATTTCTTCACAATTTTGCCAATTGCTTGCGTAGTTGGACGATTCACATGTTTAGGTCAAATTCAATTAACGGAAGAAGAAGTTTTGGAAGAACTTTGGTCTTTGGATGGCAATAAAAAACATAACAGTGATGAAATTGCTCCTATGTCTAAACTTTTTTTAAAATGTTTGAATTTATCGCTTAGTCTTGGTCAGTTCTTAGATATGTTCGAAGCAGGGTGTCCTTAACTACAGACCGATTTCAAAGCTTCAAACTATTCCAACATTTTGTGAAGCCATTGTCAAAAAAGAAATGTATGAAAATATTAAGCAAGGGATTTCAGACAATCAACACGGGTTTGTAAGTCAACATCAACTACAACTAACTTGTCTCTTTTTTCACACTTATGTACGAAAGGTATTGAACGGGGTCACTAACACCGACTTTTCAAAGGCTTTTGAAAGGGTGCAGCATAACGTGTTATTAAAAAAAACTTGAACACCTTGGTTTTCATTCTTAATTATTGAAATGGTTAAATCAATATTTAACAGATCGTTCACAGTTCGTGAAAATTGGATGTAAAACATCAAAAAGAATTCATAACTTTTCAGGGGTTCCACAAGGAAGCCATCTCGCACCACTTTTATTTGATCTGTTTATAAACTTTTAGACTGTGTAAAATTTTCTGAAAATTTACTGTTTGCTGACGAATTGAAAATTTACAAACGTATCAATTGTCACCTTGATGGCAATCTTTTGCAAGATGACTTCAATTGCATTTTTCAGTGATGTCAAGATAACTGCCTACATCTCAATATCTCCAAGTGTAATCAAATGTCTTATACTAAATCACGCAACACCTTTTTACTTTGAATATAAGGTTAAAAATACAAGCCTTGATAAAGTTTTGGTTTTTAAGGAATTAGGCGTTGTTATCGATATTGAACATTAACTTTTGATGATCACTACGACTACATGATTTCGAAGTCAAATAAAACGCTGGGTTTTCTAATGAGAATTTCAAAGGAATTTACTGATCGGCATACTTTAAAAATGCTTTATATCTCATTGGTGAGATCTTCGTTGGAATATGCTAGTTGCATTTGGTGCCAGTATATGCAGTAAGTATTAAAAGAAAAGAAGCTGTTCAGCGTAAATTCACTAGATATGCTTTACGTAAATTAAACTGGGTAGATAATGTTATCCCTCCTACAACCAGAGGTGCTTACTTTTAGGTTTAAAAATCCTTCAAGTTAGAAGGTAACAGTGTCTTGTTCCTTAAGCCAGAGATGTTATATGTAACTATATACACAATTCATGTTCCTTCAAAACTTGTCAGCGAAAGAAATATCTTTTTTTTAATACCGCCATAGTTTGACAGATATCGAAACTGTAAATGGGCCAATTTTGGACGTACTGTAAAACACAGTGAATTTTTCACTGGCCATACTAAACGAATGTGGTGGAAACCAGACTTTACCAGACCCAATATCTTCCACTACAATGTGAAGACATTCAAAATTAATGTCTACTTACTTACTTAGGTCCTCAAACCTGTTAAGTTCGTTCGGAACCTCTTAAGCGGCTTAATACGCCTAAGTGCCATCATGTACGGTTTCCGGAGATGTGTATCAGCTTCCTCCAACTTTTGCTTAGTGACGCTGATTTCGACTCGACTGTCCTGCGCCAGGTGCTTCTCGGTCTCCAGCTATTCTTCCGGATTCCACTGCAATACAGTCATTACCTTTTCGAAGCGTATGTCCAATCCATTGCCACTAACGCCTTCGTATTATAGAGTTTATAGGTTCCTATGCGGCAGATGATGTCTTGTTCGATTTCGCCTTCGATGAAGACGATACTTCCACGGTATTGGAAGCTTTCCACTTTTTCCATCGGTTGCGAGGAAATATTTATTTAAGAGGAAGGTCGGGTTTCGAATTAATTTTCAGGACCACAACTTCTGCTTCTCTCTTCACACTTGTTGTCATTTGATGGAGATTCATGATCCTATGAGAGAGTAAGCAAATATCGTCTGCGTAATCTAAGTGCTTTAAATAGGATGTCAAAGTCCATTCGATCCCTCCGTAACCTGACAAAGCTGCACGCAGTTCATCGTTTATCACAAAAAAAAAAAACAATATTGGCGACAGAATACAGCCCTGTCTGACTCCGATACGGATTTCAAAACGATATAACAACCTATCATCGTGCACAACGTGACACTTGGATTCATCACATGTTGCTTTAATAATATCAATTAGTTTTTCTGGGAAGCCTCTACTCCGCAAAGCTAACCAGATTACTCCTTGTTAACGCTATCAAAGGCCTTCCCGAAGTCGATGAAGAGCAGGTGTAGTGGTATTGTTCAATAATGATCCGCAGTGTGTTGATATTTTAAATACAGGAGAATGTAGCGTGGAATACTGCTTGTTCGGCATCGAGTGTGGCCTCAAGGTGTTCTCTGATGCGTTCCATTATGACTTTTACTTTTACTTCTTCCACTCATCGATGAAGCTAATACTAATCATTATAAGGGTGTTCATAACCCCTTAAAACCAATTACATAATATATGGAAGCTCTACAAAGAAGACTTAGAAGTTCTTTGTCTTCTTATCAGAGCTCGACAAAGAAAACACGTAAACAGATTTTATATCTTTTTTTTTAATAAAATGTGTTGAATTTAGAGCAATTTACTAATTAATTTTCTCAATTTTTTCTTTTCAGATATTCTTCCAAAAAACTCTCCACATCTCCATTGATAAACCAAAAATAAATCCGTATTCTTGGTAAGTACAACAAACAAAATTTTTGTGTGATCAATTTAAACAAATAAACTTTGTTTTTAAAATAATCCTGAAATCCCATTGCCACCGATGGGAAATCTCCAAACATCCTGTCAATATAAATGTAAAGAACATCCTTTCCTTCACTCACTTAGTCGTGGAGATATTTTTTCCTTTTTTTTTGTATTCATATGGACACATTTTCTCAAGCATAATCCAGCAAAATTCATAACCGCGTGAGTTTTCTTCATCCGTCCCGTCGTCGTCGTCGTTGCCGCTGACTTCGCCTTAGCTTCGTATACTTTATATGAGCGGTTCAAAGACGACGACAACGACAACGGCGAAGACGTCGTCGTGCCTTGTCATCATCAGTATTCAGCATAGCTGTCATTATCTTTAAAGAGTCTTTACCCCGCCCACATGATAATGGTATCCTGGATTTATACACTGTATAGCGGTGCGGGGCGGCGTGCTGCAATGTTTTCTTATCTCAATCCCTTTTAGTTGGTTGTGTCTATTGGGACTTAGACTTACCGCATCTCCCGCAATAAGTTGGCAACATGAGATTTTCTTTTTTCATTCGTTTTTTAAGGAGCATCCCATCACACATCCTGGAGGAGCTGACTATCCATACACTCAACCCCTACTGCTGCGTCGAGCGTTGATGTATCTTTGATCTAGAATAAAAAAAGGAAACAGAAGTCCTTTGTGTCGCGTTCACTCAAGGACGAAAGTTGAAGGATTGTGATGATACCACACAGATATAGGAGAGATGAGAAGAGGGGAGGTGTAAGTTGGTTTTGGAAGGGCTCTATAAGAGAAGGACGAATTCCCGGTAGTAATGAAGATGGAATGGTTGCGACTGAATTCTACTCTTGGTAAAAACTAAAACCATTATCGCAGCAGAGCGTCGTCGATTCGGTCGCATCAAATCTTCTTCTTCTTTTACTTCTACTTCGACGTTGTTGTGTCATCGTCATCGTCGTCGTCGGGAGTCATGTTCATTCGTTTATACGTTGCCGCTCTACTGCTGTTGTGTGTTGAATTTAATGAGATTCTTCTGATGAGTTTTGTTTACTTGAGAAGTTCTTATTTCTTGATCATATAGTTTGGCCTAGTTTAGCGTCTCCGGCTTTGGCTTTGGCTTCAGTCTCTTCTGCTTCGGCCTCAACCATCAAGAGAAGCCTAACAACAACAGCGTTGAGCTTTTTTTTCCCCATAGGTATATGACATCCTCGTACGTATGTAGGTACATTGCACACATGATTTTCCAGAAAATGTTCAGCTTACTTGTTTTATTTATTTGAAAATAAATTAGGGCGATGAGAATATGGAACTTCACAAATACCCCCCTTCCCAACCCCCTTCTACCTTCTATCTGCACAATAATAAAATCTAGGATAAAGAGTGATTAGTGAAAGAGGAACGAATGGAAGGAATAACTTTTGTAATGAACATCGCATGTGGTGAACCTGTGATGAGCCTTAAAAAAGTTTGTCTATCGCATTTGTTGGCAATTTGACAGTTTGTTTTTGTTTAAGTTTCGTTCCGTTGTGTCTTTTATATCAACAACGCTTCTAACATCTTTTTAGTTCAGATTATGTCACGGATAGATGTTTATAATAGAAGTGGAACAGAGACACATTTGAAGAAATGCTATAAAAAAATGTTCATCTTCATGGCAGGATAAATGAATGGCAGTGATTTTATCTTCGGGAAGGAAGATTTGTTCATAAAAGCTATCGACCCTTTTATAGGAAGATGGTGAAAAGAGTCTCAAAAACTTGTGATTTCAACAATTTGGTATTATTTAAATATCCTCTAACTTAAAGCTCATTTTAAGAGTCAATTGTTATCGGTTTTCGTTATCGATAAGCAAATTTTTGTCAAAATATCGTAGTGTCAAAATTGACAGCTCTAATAACAATGTTTATGAAAACTTAATTAATTACTTAGACAAAATAAACGACCAAAAGGGCCACAAGACGAGTTACTAGTCTTAGGAGATTTCAATCTTCCAAACTTGATCTGGACTAAACAGTCCTCTACCAACGAATTCTTGACAATTCAAGGACTTTTCTTTCATGTTGACAAAGCCCAATTTAATGCGATTGCCAACAACTTCAACAAAATATTGGACCTTATGTTCTTCTAGGACACACTCAATGCTGATAAAGCTGTAAATTCAGCCAATACCCTAGAAGTTGAAGAAGACCGACATCACCCAGCATTAGACCTATTTTTTAATTTAAATGTATGTAATGTTCCTAATTGCTCCAAAGAAAATCTTGAATTTAACTTTAAAAAATGCAGACTTTATGAACTTTTCAACCTGTTATGTAATGTTAAGTGGAAGCATTTGTTGAGGAACTGTGACATTAATGCTATGTGCTCTAAACTCTACTGTGTTCTCTTTAACTTTTTTTTATGAGACTACAACATTGAGAAAACCGCGCCATATTTCTAAATCTCCTCCTTGGTTTGACTCTTGCCTAAAAAACTTAAAAAATAAAAGAAACAAGGCCTAGATTAAATATAATAAAACAAAAGCTGTAGTAAGAGAAATACTGAAGGGTATACAAACTGCATGTCTTTCAACAACGAGCTTAGCCATGACTCTGAAAAAAATTTTAAATATGTTTGCAAATTTTTTCAAAGATGCTTTCGAAGTAGCAAACTTCTGTCAACCGCCTGAGTTATTGGCCCTCTCACGAAATTTCCCTCATTTGAATTCAATTAGTCATTGGATCTCTGAAGATGAAATCGTTCGTTAAGCTTCAGAACTTGACGTTTGTTATAGCCCTGGTCCAGATGGTGTACCTTCTTATATTTTGAAAAAATGCGCATTCTATTTATCCAACCCTCTTCATATTCTCTTTAATGAATCGCTCAAATCTTCAATTTTTCCGAAATTTGGAAGACTTCGCACATAACACCGATACATAAAAAGGGTAGACAAAATTAAATACAAAATTATCGTCCCATTGCAAAACTTTCCGTCATCCCTAAGTTATTTGAGTCCATTATTTGTTTAAAGTAAGTTTATAATTTGTGAAAGTCAATATACTCTTGTTCAAAATTAGTCAACAGTTACCAACCTCTTCAATTTCAGTTCTTTTTCTTTAGATTTATTTGAAAAAACGGAAACAAGTTGACTGGGTCTTCACTTACTTCCGTAAGGCCTTTAATAAATGGTGCCATAAAACATTACTTTCCAAACTTAAATCCAAAGGCTTTAAAGATAAATTTGTTAGTTGGGTTTGGTCGTACTTATTTAATAGATCATACAGCGTAGTTTTTAGGCATGAGCGGTCATCATATTTGTATACCAACTCTGGCGTACCACAAGGTAGCCACTTAGGACCTTTACTGTTTATTTTTACGTTAACGACTTACCTTCTATTATAAAAACTCATCTGTTTTAATTTACGATGACGACATTAAAATTTTCAAACGTATTGACTCACTTGAGACTGTTTACTCCTACAAGATGATCTAAATAGTTTTCGCTAATGGTATTTTATAAATAACCTTTTACTAAACATGGACAAATGTAAAACAATGTGTTTTACGCGCAAACAATCATCGATTAGACTCTTCTTATTTGACTAAACTCTCTACTTTCTCTGACCTAGGTATTGACTCAAAATTAACTTTTACAAAACATCACTATATTATTAAAAAAGCAAATAAGACACTTGGATTTATAAAACGGTTTTCTATATTCCTAAACTTCATTTGTAAGACCAATATTGGAATATTCAGCCCATATAAACAGAATAGAAGGAGTACAAAGAAGATTCATGCGCTTCTGCCTCAGTTTCTTCCCATGGCCAAATAGGCTCGAACTTCCACCCTACAATTATAGCCTCACGCTCATAAATCTTCCATCGCTTTCTAAACACAGAAAGTACAATCAGCTGTGCTCTATTATAAAATTAGTCAATGGGTCGGTCCTATCACCATCAATTTTGGAACAATTAAACTTTATTTATAGCCGTTCAAGTATTAGAAGACAAGCAGATCAAACTCTGGTAAAAACAGTCCCCTCAACCAATTGATTTCAGTTTACAACAAGTATTACTTTTTGGTATATTCCATTAGCGATGATTTTAAAAGTAAAACATTTAAAGTAAATTTTTTCAATACTTCAGTTTAGCTTTTTTTTCTTTTGCAAATTGCTTAAAGCATTGTAAATCTATAAATCTAAGAATCAATGTAATATTAGTCTTAAGTTTCATTCAATAAATCGAAATCAAAATCATCAAGACGGTTTTTGCTCCGTTGAAACTGGAAGTTTTGCCAAAAATATGAACATGCCAACTTTATTTAGCTCTTACAGGGCCTGGTACTCGAAGTGTAACCTTCTCAATAATCTATTTTTCAGCCTCTTGAGATTAGTGTATTTTTAAGTTCGAACCTTGCTTTTTCAAAACGGTCCAGAGAAAACAATCCATTAGATTCGTTTTCGGTGAACTTGAGAAATTCGACACGTTGCGCTTTGTGAGACGGTGCAGGGTTTTGTTAAAAAGTACAAAGTTTGCGATCGAAAGGTTTGTCTGCACACTTCTTCACACAAGTTCAAGAATAGTTTTCCTATAATATATCGTATTTACTTTGAAACCAGCCTCAATGTCAACGATTGGAGAGCGCCCGTCCCTAGACAAAGCGGCCCAAACCATTATTTGCGACGGGTGCTGCTTTCTTGTAGCCAACCGATAATTCAAGTTCCTCTATGAACGGTTCTTTAAGTAAACTCTACCGTTTTTTTTTTTTTTAATTTTCAAATTTCGCACTTTGGAAAATGTTCTTGTTAGAATATATGGTGTTCGGATATTGGCCGCTTTCGTTAGTACTTAGAACTGTCACTTAACTAATTTTCAAACAGCTGATGTCACTGTAACAGATGTGACAATGGTCTGAAATTTATCACACTTCCAGTGACAGGTCTTGTATTGAGTATTCAAACAAGCTTTGAGGATATAGAGTTAGCTTATCAGAGCCTCTTATTCGCATTTTAGAATACTTTTAAGTCTTGGGGACTGAAGTGCTAAATTATATAAAAACTTTGTAACAACTCTGAGCTTGAAGGTTAAAAAAAAGACAACTGTCTCTATACTAAAACAAAGTACAACAAGCACGATTACTAGCGCTGCATAGAAGGACGAGAGCTACTCCCGAGCCCTTTGAGAAGAAGAAGAGAAACGAATACCGACTTCGCAAAGGCAAAAAAAGATAGAGCATAAGAAACGTGTTGAAGATTTTCAGAAGTTTAGAAGCTGAAACGAAATTCAAAACCCTTGTGCCAAATTCTTCAAAGACGAAAGTGGAAACATCATAGTAGAAACGCAGCAGTAAATGTTTAAATATGTTAGGACTACTTCAGCGGCGAAAGCAAAACAAGCCCGTTTTATCGACTTAGCCGAAGTGTAGATTGCCATATCTATGCTGAAGTCTTAACAAAGCCGCTGGGGAAGATGGCTTGAATGCAGACCCTCTTAACTGCACCAACTATAAATGAATCAGTCTCCTTAACAGCATACAAAATATTCTCTGCCGTAATACATGAATACCTTAAGCCAATCGTCGATAACCTGATAGTTCCTTATCAGTGTGATTTTAGACCAGGAAAGTCCATAGTCAATCAAATATTCACATTACGGCAGCTACCAGCTACAGGCTCAACAGATTCACTTTTAAAAATAATTTAAGATCATCAGCATTATGAGACATTGGCTGAATTTTATGTTTTTGAAAATATCATCGATAAAGATTATAAATAAAAGTGGGCCAAGATGACTGCCCTGTGGAACTCCTGAGGTACATTTAATAGATCTCTAGGTTTGATTATCAAGTTTTTCTTTTTGATTGAACCCTATCAGTTAAAAAAATGAGATCCACTAAAGGATCTTAGAGTGAATCCCAAAGCTATAAATCTTACGAAGCACTATGTTGTGGCATACAAAATGCCTTCCTAAAATCCACGTAGATAGCGTATTCTTGCCTTTGACTTTCTTTACAATTAATAACGAAAGACCAAAAACATGAGAGATTAGTGACAGTTCATCTTCCCGGTTGATCTATTCAGTTTGATCTTTACTAAACTTTCTAGCAATTTAGGATTTGTGGACATCTTACAAATGCCTCTGTAATTTTCAACATTATTTGAAACATTATTTTATAAATTGGGATTAGAAAAGAAGATTTCCATTCTTCCAAAAATATTTGGGACGATAGAAAGCATACAGAAGTAGACCATTTTTTTAAGACAAGAGCAGGAATGCCATCGACACCAAGAATGTGATTGAGCTTAAGATTCTGAAGACTATTTAATACTTCAGATAATTCTAAGTGTATTGAGCCAATATCTACTTTAGGGGTAAAATCTGAAATTATTAAAACTCCAGAATTGTTTCGAATCACTTTTCAAATTTAGCTCAATATTCGAAATATAATTCCTGTGCAGGAATTTGCTGAGAACCATGAATTCTTTACGAAGTTTACAAATTGAATGTTTGTCATCTGATTTATTTTTTAAAGTTTTTAAATGAGCCAGCCTTTTGTTATAACACGGAGGTTTTGAGATATTCTTTTCAGTCCTTAAAGGTACAAATAAGTTAAGCTGTATTTAAAACACCCGTGAAACGGTTAACCATATTCTTCAAGTTTAGGTTTAAAACTTCAGTATTCCAGTCTACGGTTCCAAGATAATTATCGAGTTCAATGCAGTTTGATTTTAAGAAGTTAAATGATTTTGGATTGTTACAGTTAAATTTTAAATATCTTTATAATTTTATTTCAATTTATAATTCCTTATGGTGGATTGAATTGTTAAACAAACTATACGGAACAATATCTGTGATTGAAATTGGTTCACATAACATGGTTGAGCGAACGGCAACAAGCAGCCCACCTCCACGATCTCCAGCAGTAACACAGCGATCCCTCCGGAAGACCATATAAGAGTTAATGTTAAAAATTTTAGAATCAGAAATACCACTCCAAAGCCAAGATTCAACAACAATGATAACACCGTAGTCGACATTACTGGTAGGAAGGTAAAGCGCGGGGATTTTTGTACGAACTCCACTAGAATTATGAAAATACATTTTCAGGCAATCAGGATTGAATGGAGAAACATTTGGGTTCTTTATTTCTCCATCGACGATACGTTCTTTGGGATGTAGTCGAATTTACGAATCTTTATTCCGTAAGGCCAAAAAGATGTATTGAAAACGGATTTCATAAATTCAACAGGAATTCCGATTTTAAAGCAAACGTATCTCAAGTTCCGGTAAAAAAACTCAAGAACATCAAATCGAAAACCACCATCTCTTCATCGATTTCAATTCGCGCTTCTCCATCAAAGTTGGAAACAAAACAGAACCTTTAGACAATGTGATACGCACTCTTCCCATTTCTTTAACACCGTCTTTAAAGAATAGTGCAGAGCTGACAAGTCAACACTAGAGGCACTATCTTTCAAAAATCTGTCCAATTACTCACAAATGCTGATGACATTTACATAATTGAAAGAACTCAGAGTGATTTCAAACCTCCACAGGACAACACATTAGACGAGAGTCGTAGATCAGATGTTGTACACTGGTGGAAAGTGACCTCACCCAACTTGGAGAGCGCCACCAAGCTAGATGAGGGAGATTGTTAGGTGAGGCAGTAATCATTGTCAAAATAGTTCAGAAACGTCGTAAAACCTCTTTAATCAATTTTGGTTTTTCGGAGCTCCTTATGAGAAACTGGATGAGAAATTTGGCTCATCGCTGAAGAAATTTTTTTTTCAAAAAATCGGTCTTTTTGTCCAATAATTTGAACTTGATAACATTTGTAGAAAGTTTTAAATAATTTTAACGCGTTTTCGATTGGAAAATATACAACTAAGTATGACATTTCAACCGTTTAGAATTTAATGCTTCGTAAACTCAATGCTGTCTACTGTCACAAAAGCGTAACCCTTCCCTAATATGCCACTATCCATGTGTGGAACTTGCTTCAAAAATATTGAACAAATATCAGTCCTAGGTATGTGCACATTTTTTACATAGCCAAAAGGTCTCATGGCTGTCATTTTTGTATCGTTATTTTTATAAACAATGCTCTAGTGAAATAGCCAGTTTCATTCCTCTCCTTAAACAATTTAACCGGCTGCTAGCAATGCCCCTCGGTTTACCCTTGAGCCCAATTTCGGACGTTCTGTCAAGTACAGAGATTCTTTCTTTAGCCGCACTACATGAATGTGGATTGCTTAACCTGTCTCAATATTTCCCACTCATTACAATGTGCAGACATTAAAAACCACATTGTCTCCAGTTTCTCCTTTATAATCCTATCCTCCTTGTCTAATTGCTCCCACTTTGTTTAATCATTATAAGGGTATTCATAACCCCTTTAGTGCGCGCGCAATATATATAAAAAAACAGGGCTATCAACTTTAATCCATAAATTGAATGACGATTTGTGTTTTATTGAAGGTGTACTTCTATTTTTATACCTGATCACTCCATCTAAAAAAGTATATAAAAGCTTCACGTTAAAAGTCAAGAACTCGTAAATGACATTGTTCACTTCACCGAAAGTCGTAAATTTCATTAAATTTATATTTTACCTCATTACATTAAGTACCATTGATTGCGTGGCCAAAGGTACCTACATACTCCACACGTTCCCATTTTTTGTTTTATTTTGCGATGTAAATTTGCAATAAAATAAAATTTTTAATTACCCAACAGCTAATTTGTTTCTTCTAACAAACCCACAGCGTCGTCACGCCCTTTTCATTTCTAACTCAACTCCGTAGAAGTCAATTACCATTAGGAAGGTACTTATGAAGTTTCATTTTGTAGTGACAGTGTGCGTTATAAAAATTAGCCAAAAAGACTTGACGTCTAATAACTTTTGCTGACATTAAGTCTGCTGCCATCATTAAAAAAGAAAAAACAAAAACTACTTACAACAAGTTTTGTTATGAAGCTTGGCTTGATGTGTTTGTCTCTTTCTTTCTTATAGAATAATCGTATATGAAGTACCTTTACTTTAAATTACTCTTAACCTTTATGAACCGTTTTTGCCTTCGGATAGTTCAGGGCTAATGTCATATTGCTCTGATGCGAAAAACACCATTAATCTATTTGCATTGCGTTGATGATGGTGCCATACCGGTGCGATAAATATTAAAGCGCCAGGCGACTGACATCGTCATCGTGTCGTAAATAGGCGTTCGTCAGTTGACAACGTTGACATTAGAAAAATTACATTACCTTACCCTGCAACGGACAATGCAGACTTAACTTGACGTGGACTTGGATGTGGACAGAGAAGGCATATTGCAAGAACAATAGAAGTAATGAAAAATTCCATTACCACGAATGTGCCAATGTGCTGTGCAGTGCAGTACATTGAATATAGGCTCTGGTGTAAGTTGACCTTCAGTCAGGGTCAAATGTAGAAAGATTGCCATTATAACAAAGACTGTATTGATTAGATTCAATTTATTTCTGAAAACATCTATTATTTTTCATACGAGTATGAATTTATAGTAAAACACCCCTGCTCTTTTCGCTTGAGATGAATTAATTGTTTCGCCCCCTTTACGGACCGTAAATATATGGTGTAGGCATGCAAAGCAAGGCATTGAAAAGGATAATTTTAACTCATCTCTAGATAAAGTTTACTCAGTTATATCAGCCAATGAAATACAACTCGTTCTCCAAAGAGCTAAGGCCGGAAAAGCCTCAGGTGAAGATGGGATGGGATTTTCGATAATGCTGATGTGCCGTGCTCTTTTAAAAAATCGATAATTTTTCCAATCCATAAGAAAGGTGTTCTTAATGCAGTTGAAAACTACCGAGGCATATCCTTTATGAATGTCATTGCGAAGATATTTTGTGGTTTTCTCATTAACAGCATTCTTACAGAGGTCCAAGCAGGTTTAAGAAAGAACTTTTCAACGGTTGCCCACAGTAAAAGCATTTCAAGCCAGAAACAAAACGTATACCCATTTATCGTCGATTTTAAAGCTACATTTGATTTGGAGAATCCCAACTTTTAATCTTTGTCAGCAAAATTCATCCCTATAATCCGTTGTTTGTACACAGATACTGAAGTTGCAGTCTGGGATGGCAAAAAATATTCAAAACCATTTAAATCACTTACTGGAGTCAAGCAGGGGTGTCTACTCAGTGCTCTTCTTTTTGCTCTTTTTATTAATGATATAGCTACGCACATTCCAGGAGGTGTCCGAATTGCGGGTGTCGCAATAAATGTATTACTCTACGTTCCTGATGACCTTCTGTTGTTATCCGAAACAGTCTTACGGACTATTGTGTCAAGTGGGGTCTAGTCATCAACACAGACAAAACGAAAATAATGGTCTTTTCGCGTTCCATTCGGAGTGAAGTTAGGAACATCTGTATACCTAATGGAAGTCGTTTATAAATATCGAAAAAATACAAGTATTTCGGAATTCTAATAAATCCAATCCAAAGCATCTTGTAGAAAAAGCAAAATCTTCACAAAAACTTAAAATTAATGTTACTAGGAAGAAGATTTTCTCTAATGATAACATAAACCTTTCAACAAAATATAATGTTTTCAATGCAGTCGTGAATTCTTCGACTTGCAGCAAACTATTCAATATTTGGAAACAGGCCTACCAAAAATTTTTACTTTAAGTCTAAAGTTACAGGCTGATTATTTAATTAAAGTGCTTGGTGTACGAGAAACTCGGTTATGTAAGATAATGATGCTCTACGAAATTCGGAATAGTGACTGCTGGATAAGGACATGGGAAAACATTGCTGCTTCCTGTGGAGAAGTTGTGCAGGTCAATCTCAACAATATTGGTCAGATGAAAACTAAGTTCTACGAAATCATCCAAAAACTTGAAGAATCTAACCGAAATCAGATGATTGAAAATGCCCGTCAATCGAAAGTAGATTATTCTTTAGCCAGCTTAATTATTATTTTGATTGCCAAGAACTACTTTCAAGATTCTCTCTCCTGCTAAGATATTTCCCTTATTTTTAAATCGATATACGAACTTCTAGTACCCGTGGCATGATGGTTAGTGCGTTGGACTGTTATGCCAGAGGTCTTGGGTTCGATCCCTGCCTATGCCATCTAAAGTCTTTTCACGGGTACTGCCTCTTGCGAGGAATTGAAAAATTCTCCAAGAGTAACTCTTGACATGAAAAAGTGCTTTGCTTTCTCAGATTAGCCGTTCGGATTCGGCATATAAACTGTAGGTCCCCTCTATTCCTGACAATATTACTCGTACACAGGAATGGTTGAGAGTTGTAAGTCACTAGGCCCTACTTCTCAACGGCGCCACTCAATTTATTTTTATTTATTTATACAAACTTCTACATTTAAATAAATGAACATTCAACGGAAGCTTTGACCCATTATTTAGAGAATCGGCTACTCAGTCCTTCAGGCAATCTGTAGTGAGGAATCCGAATACTCAAATAGTTACTCAGTTACTCCTTCAATTACTCTATCAGTAATTTATTTACTTCGTCAGTTAATAGTTTAACTAGTCAGTTCAACTAGTCATTCAAGCAATTCGTTACTCAGTCAGTCAATCAATAAGTTACTCTGTCAGTCTGTCAGTTATTCGATCAGTCAGGCAATCTGTTACTGAGTCATTCATCCAATATACAAAATGTTTTTCGTTTAGTCAGGCAAGGTTTTATTTTACAATTAGTTACTCAGTCAATTAAACCATCGTCTGTTCAGTCAAAAAGACAGTCCTTAACTCAGTCAGTCAAATGATATAATCGGTTACTCAATCATTCAGGCAATCAAAGACTCAGTCAAATTAGCAAACACTTGCTCAGCAGTCTGACAAATGGCAATTCTGGAAGTAAGCAATTGATTGCTAAGTCAATCAGACAATCGGATACTCAGTTAGTCAGTCAGTTACTCACTTAGACCTTAAGTTATTCAGTCAGCAATTTATTTACTCCGTCAGTTATTTAGTAAGTCAGTCAGTTGTTTAGTTACTCGGTCAGTTCGTCATTCAACTACTTATACATTCAGGCAACCGAATACTCAATTAGTCCTTTAGTTTCTCAGTCAGTAATTTTCTTACTTCTTCAGTTATTTAGTCAGTCTGTCGTTCAGTTACTCTGTCAATTTGTCATTCAACAACTTAGCCCTTCAGGCAATCTGTCACTTAGTCAGTTACACAATTGGTTAGTCAGTCAATCATATATCCGGCTATAAAGTCGAAATGACTTGGTTACTCAGTCAGTAAGACACATTATCTCACTCAGTCAATGAGATAATGTGTTTCTCAGTTAGTAAAGAAATCAATCATTTATTAATCGCGTCAGTCATTCAGTCAATTCGTCAGTCATTCAGTTACTCAGTCGGTCAATAAGCTGCTAAGTCAAAAAGACAATCAGTAACTCAGTCAGTCCAATAATATAATTGATTACTCAATCACTCAGGCAATCAAAGTTTCAGTCAAGTTAGGCAAACACTTGCTCAGCAGTCTGACAAATAGTAACTCAGGAAGTAAGGCAATTGTTAGTCAGTTAGTCAGTCAGTTACTAAGTTAGACCTTCGGTTATTCAAAAAATCATTAACTCCGTCAGTTGTTTATTTAGTCAGCAGTCAGTTGATCAGTGACTTGTTCAGTTAGTCTTTCAGGCAATCGAATACTCAGTTATTCCTTCAGTATACTCCGTCAGTTATTTAGTCAGTCAGTCGTTCAGTTACTCTTTCAATTAGTTATTCAACAACTTATCCATTCAGACAGGCGATCTTTCACTTAGTCAGTTACACAATTGGTAAGTCAGTCAATCAAACAGTTGACTATAAAGTCAAAATTTTTGTTCGTTATTCAGTCAGTAAGACAATCGGTTACTCAGTAAGTGAAACAATGTGTTTCTCAGTTAGTCCGGAAATAGCCTTATCTCTTTCTAGTGTAGATTTAAAAGATCTGTGGGCTGTGTAAAATGTTGACGTCTTATATTCACCTCAATATTGTCAAAATAAAAACCACTACAAAATCAGTTACTCCGTCAGTCATTCAGTTACTCAGTCATTCAATTAGCCTAATCTCTTTCTTGTGTAGATTTAAAAGATCTGTAGACTCTGTAAAATGTTGACGTCTTATATTCACCTCAATATTGTCAAAATAAAATCAACTATAAATTAGGTTACCCCGTCAGTCATTCAGTTACTTCATCAGTCATTCAGTTACTCAGTCAGTCATTCAGTTAATCAGTCAGTCAATTAGCTTAATATCTTTTTTGTGTAGATTTAAAAGATTTACAGAGTCAAATGTTGATGTCTTTTATTCACCTCAATATTGTCAGTCAAAATAAAAAAAAAACACTACAAATTCAGTTACTCCGTCAGTCATTTAGTTACTCAATCAGTCAGTCAGCTAAATCTCGTTCTTATGTAGACATCAAAGATCTATGTTCTTTGTAAAATGTTGACGTCTTATATTCACCTCAATATTGTCAAAATAAAATCTATTACAAAACTGACTGCCACTAGCACCCTGCGCCTATTACATTCTCTTACAGCGCAATCGGGAAAAAATGAAGAAATCCATTTATCGATTTTTGTTCCTTTATATTTGTGTTTGCTAAGCTCAAAACCTCCCTTCTTTTTATGGACAGAGAGAGAGAGAGAACATACGACGAGGAAGGACGACGTACACTCCTTTTTAATATAATATGGTGTCGACTGTCGAATGGACAATGTTTTGAAATAATTTTATTTAAATGGCAATGGAAATACAATGAAAACGAGAATAAAATGCAAACAAAAAATTCAAATAAAATAAAAATGAGAATGAAAATGAAAATGAGAAGAAAACACATCAGGACAACGGACCAAGTTGTATTATGGACGAAGGAACATACGAGTAGCTTCATACAACCATTATTAGGAGGGTACATTCCTATCCCAGCCCCTCTTTTTCTGTGCGGATGCTTCAATTTAGTTTCTCATGTGACTGACAGAAGTTTCCTTTTTGATATAACATATTTTTAAATGTCGACGGATGTAGTTCTTTCTGATCCGTCCGTCCGTTCGCGTCCGTTCCTTACTCGTTGTTTAAGGACGACGACGACGTAATAGTCGTCCTTTTTTCCTCCCTATAAAGCTTAGAATATTTTTGTAAAAAACAAAAACCCTCCTAAGTACTACATATATGTACCTACGACTTCACTTGCTTCTTTGAATTGTTATTATTCTTTTCTTTTTGTTTAAACGGCAGTGACCTAGATACTTTTGTCGGGGTGTGTAGATTTGAACAATAAAAGAAAGGTGCACACATAGTATGTTTTATTGTTCCTTCGATAGAGAGATAGGAAGAGATAGAGAGGTTGGGTGGAGGGTACGAGAAAAAGGTCCTTTTTTGTAGAGATATGAAAAGGATGTTCTTTCCTACACAGTTTATATCTAATGCAAGTGGAATTTCGGTTCAGGGCACAAAATGAATTTGTATTTAAATTTCTGAAGTAGATAAATACTATTTTGTAACAAACTCTGGAACGTGGTTAGGGTATATATATTTTTGAAAAGGGAATTAATACTATTTCTATTTTTGTGTTTTGGGGTTTTTAAGTTATTCTCGTACTTATACCAAAATAATCTCTCTTGTTTAGGGTATTTTTTATCTTCTAAGAAAAATACCTAACCACAATTTAGGAATATCTGGTTTATCATTTTTCCTTAAAGCCCTCGATGAAAAATTGAGTTCAGATTTCTAGTTTGGATGATTTTCTAAAATGAATACAAAAGATTATCCTGTCTGTTACAGAATTCTAAGAATTTTACTCCTGGTGATTCAATTCGATCCACTGACCTTTTGTATTCCTTGAAAAATGTAATTATGAAATTCACCAGATGAACTATCTACACTGTCGATTTATAAAACTACCTTATCGTTTCAGAACTTGCATATCGACGCTGTCAATGTCTGATATCTAAACGTCAAAACAAAATACCGGTATTGCAGGCAATGTTACCCACGACGTTAGATCAACTGTTTCTTCCGATTTGGTAAAGACCGCAATTTTAGAATTGTTAGAAGATCGAACTATAGGCTAACATCCTCTTAGTCAATTATTCACTAAATTCAAATAATTCTCTACACTCGTAAACTCTACAAATGACAATATCAAATAGGTCTAAGCAAAGATTGTAAGCTTAACGTTAACATTTAACGTATTTTAAAAGTACAGGGTTATCCTTTTTGCGGTTTCAAAAGTAAAAGTCAATGTCGTTCCATCGTCATTTTCGAAGGAGTAAGGTTCAATCACACCTCCGGACAAAAAAAAACACCGGCAAACAGTGATGCAATGGCCTCTCTTCAATTACTTGAGGATTCTCAGAACCCCAAATACGACAATTTTGTTTATTAGCAATTTTATGGCGTCTACAGTTCCAGTAAGATTGAACTACTTAGTGAACACCTTTTAGGGCTTCTACGACTTATTCGGAGCCCAGGCCTATAAGGAGCGGTTTTTACGGCTCCCCGTCCTTGGAGTTATACTTAGGATCTGGCCCTCCAGGTTGGGGGTTGTGCGGTCGAGGTGACTTCCCGGCCACGTAAAATCATCATAGGATACGGACGGATTTACTGTTGACAACCTACGCAAACAACGAACTTCGGATATGCACATGGAATGTTAGGTCCCTTAAGAGACCACGTGCGTCCGAAGAATTAGCGGAGGCCCTAGACTGCTATAAAGCAGACATCACCGCCATCTGGGAAATACGATGGGATGGGCCGGGCAAAAGAGGATGAAAAACTTCGATATTTACTATGGTGACTGCTACCCCGAAAACCAACAGCGCTTATTTGGATGTGGCTTTGTCATTGGAGCCAGACTAAGGCCAGAAGCCTTGAGCTATAGGTGCATCAACGAGCGCCTTATGACCATCCGCATCAAGGGTAAATTCGGTCCTGGGCGATTTTAATGAAAAGCTAGGAAGGGAAGACATCTTTGGTGATAAATCAGGAAAAACAGTCTGCACGACAATACTTCCGACAACGGATTCAGGATCATAGATATTGCTGCGGGGCGAAACGTCATGTTAGCCAGTACGCGTTTTCCACACCTCAACATCCACAAAGGAACTTGGAGTTCTCCAGATAAATCTACCGACAACCAGATTGACCGTATTGCGATCGATGCCAGGCACGCTTTCAGCATCATGGATGTCCAATTTTTTCGAGAAGCTAAAATCGACCCGGACCCCACAACCTCGTTGTAGCCAAAGTAGCACTTCGGGTTTCCAGACCCAAGGCAAAACAGGGAGGTGCTGGGAGAAGGTACAGTGTCGAACGGCTACAATTGCAAGAGATCGCCAGATCCTTCTCTGACCGAATTACAAGTAACCTCTCTCGAAGTTCTCTGCCGCCAACACAATGTATCGAAAACCAGTGGCAACATTGCCAAGATGCAATCAGAAAAGCGGCCGCTGATGTGCTGGGATTCAAACAGCCACCAACAAGGAACCCCTGGTTTGATGAGGAATGTCGGCAGGCAAATGCCGCCACACAACAGGCACACAAAGCGGCGCTGCATAAAAGGTCGAGAGCTGCTCCTGAGCTCTATGAGCAGAAGAGGCCGACTTCCCCGAAGGAAAAAAAAGAGAGGGCATGAGAAGCGTGCGGTCAAAGATGTTGAGAGGTTTAAAAGCAGGAATGAAATTCGAAAGTTTTATGAACAGATGAAACGAAATTCACAGGTACATAAACCTAGAACCGAAGGCTGCAAAGACGAAATTGGAACCGCAGTCAATGCTGAGGATTCTATATCCACTTCTGCAGACTGTATAACGGCGACGATGAACTGAATTTCAATGTCAGGCAGGATGATCCATTCAACATAGACGACAAGAGCCAACAATCCCGTCCTCCCGACTTAGACGAAGTAAAGATTGCCATATCTAAGCTGAAGTCTAATAAAGCCGCTGGAGCGGATGGCTTGAATGCCGAGCTCTTTAAAGCAGCTGGGGATAAATTGGTTAGGAGCATGCACCAACTTATCTGTAAGATATGGTCGGAAGAAAGCTTGCCCGATGAATGGCACCTTAGTATTGTTTGACCGATTCTGAAAAAAGGAGACCCTCTAAACTGCACCAACTACAGAGGAATCAGTCTACTTAACATCGCCTATAAAATGAACGTCTAAAGCCCATCGTCAAAAACCTGATAGGTCCTTATCAGTGTGGTTTTAGACCAGGAAAGTCCACAGTCGATCAAATATTCACATTACGGAAGATCCTGGTAAAAACCCAAGAACACCAAATCGACACCGACCATCTTTTCATCGATTTCAAGGCCGCATATGACAGCATCTACAGGGACGAACTGTATAGATCCATGTCTAGTTTTGGCATCCCTGCCAAACACGTCCATTTATGTAGGATGACTATGGAGAATTCACGCTGCTCCATAAAGGTTGGAAACAACTTAACAAATCCTTTGGATGTCGAAAAAGGTTTTAGACAAGGTGATGTGCTGTCATCCAATTTTTTTTTAATAATTAACATAATTGGAAGAACTCAGCGTGATGTCAATGGGGCTTTGTGAGTATTCAGACAGAGGCCGCAAAAATGGGTTTAACTGTTAATGAGGGCAAAACAAAGTACATGCTGTCGTCAAGAAAGGATATACAACACCGACGTCTTGGTCAAAACGTCACCATCGACAGACGTAACTTTGAGGTAGTCACCGTCCTGCTTTACGGTGTAGAAGCATGGACTATGACAAAAGCGGATGAAAGCACCTTGGGTCGCTTCGAGATATAAGTTCTCCGTGTGATCTACGGTCCCGTATGCATCGAAGGGGAGTGGAGGAGAAGATGGAACGAAGACCTGTACGGGCTGTACAGCGACGTAGACTTAGCCAGAAGGGTAAAAGTCCAACGACTAAGATGGCTGGGTCACGTAGAGCGCATGAAAAGCAATGCCCCGGCCCGGAAAGTCTTCGAATCCACACCCACAGGACAGCGCAGGAGAGGAAGACCGCGGATCAGGTGGCGCGCACAAGTGGAAAGTGACCTCACCCAACTTGGAGCGCGAAACTGAATAATCTAGTTAGGGACCGAGCTAGATAGAGAAGTTTGTTGGGTTCACACAAGATTGTAGCGCCACTTTATGTGAGAAAGTAAGTAAGTCGCGTCGTTTAACGTAAGGTCCATTCACACCTCCGCACCTGACCAACGAGCGCACCAAACAGGTTCTTTCTGTGCATGTAATGGCCTCTCTTCAATTCTTTAAGTATTCTCAGAAGGGTGGTTTACATACCCACCGCGAGAGAAAATTTTGTTCGAATTTTACCGTCCACCACCTGTTGTTCAAGCACTCATTCGGCGTATCTATGACGTTGTGAATAGGTCAGCTGGCTTCAGTTGTACTGTGATCTGAATTTTATATGGATGTAAAACAGTCCATTTTCCTGAGAACGACGAAGAATCTACCCATTCGGGTCTTCGGTACGAGCGAAACGATGATGCAAAGGCCTTGCAACATCTGTAACCACTCTAATAATCCAGTCTCTTCAAATTTCTTCATAATTTTGCCAATTGCTTGCGTAGATGAACCATAGTTGATAGTTGATTGCGTAGTTGATCCTCTTAGAGCACGATATGTGCCTATGGCAGAATCACCATTTTTGTAGGAGGTTTTAACAATTTTTATGCGTTGTGTGATAATTAAGCGATTTTTGTAAATATCAGACTTTTAACTGAAAAAAAAACTGGTTTAACAACTTAGTTTGACAGATGTCCAATTTCAACCTCATACCTTAGAAAACACAAATTGTATAACCCGTTATATCTATGTGTATCGCTCCTCTGCTGAAATCTCAAATAAATTGTTTTTAATGTCAAGAACAATATCAATTTCATAACTCAGATTCTCTTCCAACTTGCTTTCAGCTGTTATGGTGTTTCAGCCATTGTCATTTGGCACAGTTTCCTAAAACAAAAAAGTAGAATCTCTATCATCACTATGCTTTGTGTAATTAAAAGCTATAAAATGTCCTTAACTGTTCTCTATTCTATATATTTTTTTATATTTTATATACTCGTATATCAGAGAAAAAACAAATTTTGAATATAGAACAATCCCAAATTAATTGCATATAATACGTAATATAATTATAGGGTGTTTGCTTGTTTGCTTGTGTTTTGTTAAAACATCTTTTTTGTTACCACTGGACCTTGACTTATTTTACGGTCCACTTTAAAGTAGTATATTATAAATGCAAATAATGTATTAAAAAATTTTGTTTTTCAATTAAAATTTTAATTAATTTGCATTTACAACTATTTTACCATAAATAACGAAATAATTACCTCCTATACTCTATCTAACCTACAATCATGCAAGAGTCTCTACATAAGAAATGTTTTTGTTGTTATTTTGATAAAAAATAAGAAAAACAAAAACAATAACCAACTCCCCATCCTCAGTTACTAGGTTTGAGGTAAGTTAGGTATAAATGAAACAATAGCTTGAAATTACTATGCCATGCCACATGCCATGCATTTAAAAAACAAACCATAAAGAAATGATTCACTGATGCGATGATGAACCATAAACAATGGAAAGGCTTTAAAAATATAAAAGTATAGAAAAAAAAACCGGCCCACTGCGCCGCCGGTAACCGGTGTATAAGCTTTCATAAACAGAAAGAACAAAAACCGGCACTAAGCCTGTTTTGTTGGTTCTTATTTAAGTTGCAGTTTGCATTCGAAGAAAATGTCAACTTAATGTGACCTGATTTTCGTTTTGTTTTTTACGACGACGCATCACAATAAATATTCAACGATATCAGTCCAGTCTTATTTTTATAAAGAGTGAAAAAGGGGCGGTAGGCGTTGATGGATGTTTTCTTAGCACCCTATATTGTATCTTGGCCAGAGCAATGAAATGAACAAAATAATTCTAACCGTAAGTCTTGTATTTCATAATGAACTTAAGTTTTCTTATTTTTAGTCGTTTTTTTTTTGTTGGTTTCTTCTTTGTTTTTTCTTCTCTCTTCTTCGTGCTCTTCTTCTTCTTATTTAACTTATCATTGCCTTAAATAAAATTGTAAAATTTACCCAGCTGTGACTGCACAATGACAACCAGTAATCCGAGGAGCCACCACCATTACAAACAACCGACTGCCCATAAAGTGTTAAAGGAAAAAACAGAACAAACAAATGTAGGGTAAAGTGGGGTAAAATAAATAAAACAATATTTTCAATATTTTTCCAAACAAATAAAATAATTCCTTTTTATAGAATTAAGAAGTTATCAATTCGAATTTCGCTTTTTAAATTTGTCTACCACATCAGGTTTTAAAATATGCATGCTTCTTTAAAAATACTAAAAATAACCAAAAACGAGGGTTTTGACAGTAAATTGTGTGATAAATTTGCAAATCTTTATGTTCTACATAGAACTTAAATCGTTTTAATATCATACTTAGTTTCTAGTTTTGAAAAATATGTTTTAGTGCTGATTTCGAATCCAAACTTTGAATTTTATGTTTTGCTGAAAAATTTTAAATTATTTCAAAAACTTGGTATGCATGGTAGAATTACTTTCAAACATTTAACAAAAGTTTAAAACAATCGTTTTCATAAGAAAAAGTTCGTTTGGAGCCAATGCCAATTGAATTGTTGCCAAGATACTTAAGTTGAAATCATTTTTCACCAACTTTTAGTGGTAATTTTGTATTTATTTTAATTTTTGTAAAATTTTACCACATGTCAAAATCGATATTTTTTGGATGCATACGAATGTTTTGAAGGCAATATCATGTGTTGTTTGCAATATTTTCGAAGTATCAAGTTTTTTTTCGAATTTATACCAATTTAGTATCACGTCACAATGTATAAAATAAAACTTAATGGAAGCCACCAGCGTTATTCGTTGGTGAGATATTTGGGGGTAATTAAAGACCAATCTCTTAATTCTCTTTTTTAATGATAGCCTGAAATTGTCAATATTGATATGTATGTGGGGTTCAGTCACAGAATTAAAACACACATTTTAAAATTAAAGACAGAAGTATTTTTATTAAGACGGTGGAAGAAGATTTCACGTCCGTAGTAGACCTGTCCCATTTGCCCAAAGAATTTCAGAAGAAGATAAAGACGCTTGCCCAAAGTTATAAGCCGAAGAAAGAGTAGCAGTGCCCCATTATAATGAAAATAATTTTGAAGGATGAGACGCGCGCCGCTGTATGAAAGAGCAAGAAGAATTTCAGCACCGGAGAAGGAAGAGGTCGAGAAGCAAGTTTCTGAATGGCTGGCAAAAGGAATTATTCAAGAAAGTAAGTCCGAATTTGCGTCACCAGTAGTTTTAGTGGCAAAGAAGAATGGGGAAAAACGGATGTGCTGCGATTTTCGAAGGATAAATGCCAGAATGGTTAAGGACCATTTTCCTATGCCGCTGATAGACGATGTTTTAAAGCAATTGCAGAAAGCCACCGTTTTTACAACCATCGATCTAGTAAACGGATTCTTCCATATTCCTGTCGAGCCTAGTTCAAGGAAGTACACCTCATTCATAGTACATAATGGCCAGTATGAGTTTTTAAAAGGTCCTTTTGGCCTCTGCAATTCTCCAGCAGTCTTCACAAGATTCATAACGACAGTACTTAAACCTCTGATCAACGAAGGCGTGGTTCAGGTCTATATGGATGATGTGATCATTCCAGCAGGAAGTTCTGAAGAAGCATTCACTCGTTTGGAAAGAGTTTTGGAAATGGCAAGCAAGAATGGACTAGAATTGAACTGGGAAAAGTGTAGGTTTCTCCAGCGGAAAATCGACTTTTTGGGATACGTATTCGAAAATGGAACAATACGGCCATCAGAAGAAAAGACCAGAGCAGTAGCAAACTATACCCATTGCCAAAAGACGGAAAAGCGCTCGAACGATTTTTGGGACTTACGTCGTATTTTAGAAGATTTGTAGAAGGGTATGCGATACGTGCAAAGCCATTAAGCGATTTGCTATGAAAAAAAGCTAAAATTGAGATGGGACTGCAGCAACAACAAGCTTTTGAATGGTTGAAGTACGCGCTTACTAAATCACTGTTTGATCCAAACGCCGTAACTGAAATACATACGGATGCCAGTATTTACTGGTATGGAGCTGTGTTCCACCCAGTGCAATTCATGAGCCGTAAGACGAGTCCCGCAGAAGAGAAGTTCCATTCTTATGAGTTGGTAGTAGAACATCATAGCGAGCGGATGCAACCTCGAGTCTAAGTTATAAGTTGTGATCAATTCAACTTTCTTTTGCTAAACAATATTTAATAAAAATACTTCTGTCTTTTATTTTAAAATGTGTGTTTTAATTCTGTGACTGAACCTCACATGTATGTTCCTAAAGTTAAAATTAAAACAAATTCCAAGCCGCCTTGGTTCAATAAAAAGCTAAGTAACTAAGGCAATAGAAAAAAACAAGGCTTATAAACATTTACGGATAGCAGAAAATAAAGATGAACTGAAAAATATTTATATCCAATTGGAACTCGATGTTTGTTTCAAAATTGTATTTTATCAATTAAATCTAACCTAAAAAAAATAGTTAGTCATTCTGGTCCTACATCAAGAGTACACAAAATTCGATTGGTATTCCCAGGTGTATGAATTACCTTGGATCAACATTTTCAAATGTATCAAGTATTTATGATTCCTTTGCACACTATTTTGAATCTAGTTACGCTAATTGGAATGTAAGTTCAGAATGGATAGCCGAATATTTGTCTTTTGAATGTAAGACAGATATTGGTTGTTCAGAATTAAATATTTTCGAAAGTGAAGATGGTCTTTGGTATAAATGATGACAATAAAAAAAAATGTGGTGCTTCTCTAGCTGAACCGCTTTTTCTAATTTCTAATAGCTCTTTAAAGAACGGATAATTTCTTCCATCATGGAAAAAATAATTTTTAAACCCTTTTCACAAATAAGGGGCTAAACAGCAAATATCCAACTACCATCCGATTTGTAAATTGCCGTGTATTCCAAAACTTTTCGAGTAAGTGATATATGAAAAACTAACATTTTCAGTTAAGGAACACATTTCACCGCTACAACATGGTTTGGTTGCAGGAAGATCAACAACAACATATCTTTCTATTTTCTCCAATTTCATTTTAAATAATCTCGAAGAAGGATATAAAATTAATGTAATTTATAGCTATTTTTCAAAAGCATTTGATAGAGTAAGTTACTCTATTTTAATTAAGAAATTAAAAAACTTTGCATTTTATTCTTAGTTTTGAAATTGTTGGAATCTTATCTTAACGGTCGAGTTCAATTTGTTTGCATTGACGAAGTTCACTCAAAACCAATTTTGGTTTCATGTGGTGTGCCTCAAGGTAGCCATCTTGGACCTCTTTTTTTCCTTATTTTTATAAATGACTTACCTAGTATTTTTCTCAATTCTAGTCAACTTCTTGAAGTCACTCTATTTTAATTAAAAAAAATTGATAAACTTTGGATTTCATTCTAAGTTTTTGAAATGGTTGGAATCATTGACGAAGTTCTCTCAAAACCAATTTTGGTTTCATCTGGTGTGCCTCATGGTACCCATCTTGGACCACTTCTTTTCCTAAATTTTATAAATGACCTACCTAGTATTTTCACCAATTCTCGTCAACTTCTTTTCGTCGATGTCTTAAAGTTTTTTCGTTGCATAAAATCTATTAATGACTGTCGATCGAAATAAAAAATCGAAATATCGTCTTGTAAGAGATTACAAGACGATATTTCGATTTTTTACTAATAGTGCACGAAAAACCAATTACATATATTTAAATGTCGCTAAATGTCAATGTTTTTATTTTTGCCGCAACTTTTCTGAAATCATCAAGTTCTAGAAAGAGTAAAGGAGAAGAAAGATCTTGGTGTATTTTTTGACCTGAACTTAACTTTGTTAAACACATTGAATCGGTTTTATCAAACGCAATAGCATAGCACTTTAAAGACCTTTTTACTCTCAAATCGCTTCTTACCTCATATGTAAGACCAAGCTTGAAATACTGTTGTGTAATCCCTTTTTATAACAATCAATCTAAAAGAATTGAAATGGTCCAAACAAATTTACAAGATTCACTATTCAAAAATTTGGGTGGAACATCGAAACTTCGAATACGTTGTTTGTTTCGAGAAGATGTACACAGAGTTAATTACTCGCAAAACGAACCAATAACCCGCTGTGTCAAAGAAACAAACTTAATTTTGAATTGTATTGATTTTTTTTTCAATTAAGTAGATCTTCTTGAAAAATAAACCATTACTTTATTTTCATTTCAATTGATTTTATATTTTAATTATGCATGAACAAATTAATTATGTATATATTTTAATTTATATTTTATTTTTATATATTTTCCATGCTAATTATATTTTAAGTATTTATATTAAACTTAAGTTTATTTAATAAATCCTAAAAATGTAAATATTTATCTAGAAGTCTAAATGTAGATTTTTAATATAGGAAAAGGCGTTCCTTGGGGTAGTCACTTAGGACCACTTCTCTTTATCTTGTTATCAATGCACACAGGAATGGTTGAGAGTAGTAAGGCACTAGGCCCTAGTTCTTAACAGACTGTTGCGCTACCTAATTTATTTTATAATGTTACTTTAGCTCTAGATGGCCCGCTCGCATCTCCGTTAACGAGCTATTTTCCAAAGAAGTGTTCTTCAAGGATGGCAAAATTACTGCATAGTTTTATTTTTGCTTACCCTGCTCTCTTAAGTTCCATTCGAAGCTGATTAAATGTACAATAAAGACGAGTCCTCGTCCCTCGTCGATCTGATTTTGAAAAGCATTTGATAATTTGGCATCAGTCTTTCATATGGAAAAACGTGCCTCCAGTTTTTATGAATTCCTTCTTCGTTGAATTTAAAATAAGCTTTTGGGTCGCTCAATACAAGCTGTGCTGGATGGGTTCAAGTCTGACATCCTCAAAATAAACACTGATGTGCCCTAGGGTTCTGTGCTGTCTCCAACACTCTTTCTCATTAGATTAATGATTTGGTATCAAATCCTTCTATCTAATTCACTTACTTGCTTTACCGACGACCCGACCGAACGATGATACCATCAGCTTTTCATATTCTTTTTTAGATCCACAATCCTTCTCTTCGGATGTGGATCTTGAGCGGCTAGATGTGATAATATCATTCAATTATAAGCTTATCCACGTATCACGAATCTACAATTAGTAAAAATGAATATAATCGTTAAGAGATTTCAATTAAGTAATTCAAAGATTGCATTCACAAAAGAGTGCATTCTTTTATAGCAATGATTTCGCTCATTTTCGTTCTCACAATTTTTGTAAACATTAAAAAATCCATGAAAGTTTACTTATGTACCTTTTTTATCCAACTTTACCCTTTCCTCGGCAACATCAACTTCAACACCACTTAAAGGAACGATGATGCGAAATTCAAGATTAGCGACGACGACGACAACGACGACCACGATGAACGTCTGAAACAGAGGCCCATATATTTGAACAGATGTCGTTGTTGTTGACTTTTCTTCTTGGTTTATCTTTCGGGCATGGGCTATCTGTATCTCTACTAAATACAAATATATCTATAGTTAAGGTAGGGAGGTATGTTTTATGATGTTTTTGCTGTCAAGCATGAATAAAGAGTTGATATGTCCTATAAAAAGGAACTACTTATTTATGTATTCTTACTACTTACTACCTGAGTTAGTGACCAATATTTTGTTAAGTATTTGCTGCTTGTCTTTTTTGTATTTTTATTTTGATAAATTTTGTAGCATTTATTGCAAAAAGTACAGAGGTGTGAGTATTTTCGTTTTAATTCGAAATTTCAAACTAAAATTCAATTTTTGTCTATCAAAGCAAATATTTGAAAATTTGGTTGATTGTTGAAAATATGTTTGTACAATATTTTGTAGGTGTTTGTTTTTTCCAACTTTGCACAAGAGAAGTTATTGTTTGAGTATTTTACGTTGTTTGATAGGAATTAAACTGAAAAATATAAATTCATGGAAAAAAGAGTAACAATAAAAAAAAAAACAGTTGTGTCATTTAGAATGAGTTTAATTGATATACAATTATATGACCTTCAATGTCGCGCAGCGCGTCGCGTCGATTAAATAAAGTTCATTTGAATACTTTCTTGTCAAACTAAAATAATGTCAAATGTATTCGTATTGACGCTATTACAGCTTCGAGTTTGTTATATTTATAAATAAAAATTAAAAGCTAAGGTAAGTTTACAATATTTACTTAAAAATCTTAACTTAAAACTCATATATAGATCTTGGAACCCTTGTGAAAGTCTTTTGACGAAACCAAGCGGGGAGTTAGTTTTTTTTTATAATATAGTTAAAGAAATTTGATCAAACGTTAGTTTTGAGTCTAGTACAACAGAAAGGATAGACAAATTGTATTCTCTATTCAAACGTGACGAATTCAACATTTAGACGATTTCGATGTTGAACATAATTCGTAACTAAATTTTTAAAACGTTTTTTTATGTATTGGCGTTAGATATGAATAAAATACAGAAAGCTCCTGGACAAATTAAAGTAAAGAATCGCTGAACTTACTATTGGACACTCACTTTCCTGGTAGTTCTCTAACTGAAACGAAATTATATTTGTTCAAGTTCCAATACAACATATCCACAAGGTCTGATCACAAGGGACAAACTACAATGGGCTCTCAACAACTTCAAGCCATTTAAATCTGCAGGACCAGATGAAATAATACCAGCCGAACTACAAAAAAACTTCAGACATAATTGCACCAATCCTTGAGGCAATTTTTACCAGCTGTCTTTACCTGGTCCATATTCCATCGGCATGGAGAGAAGTAAAAGATGTTTTTATACCCAAAGCTCGCAATCCTTAAGATCTACGACCTATAAGTTTATCATCATTCCTTCGTAAGACCTTGGAATGATTGGTTGATATCCATTTAAGGACAAGTATTGATACAAGACTTCTGTCTTCGCCCCAACATGCCTACTGTAAATGTAAATCGGTGGAAATAGCGTTGCACACATTAGTACGCACCGTCGAATATTCCCTCCATCATTAAGAGTTCACTATGGTTCCTTTCCTTGACATCGAAGGTGCCTTTAACAACGTGGACACATCTGCACTAACATCTCTAAATGTAGAGAGTTCGGTTCGGGAGTTAATTCATTTAATGCTTACTAGCAGAATAATTAACTCAAAACTGGGCAACTTTTCTAGTAGACGAATCGTTAGTAGAGGGACACCGCAAGGTGGTGTTCTATTCCTTCTCCTCTGGAACCTAGTGGTAAATGAATCCTAACTAGTCTGGATGCGGAGGGTTTCAGAGTGATAGCCTATGCGGACGACGTTGCTATAGCAGTTTCAGGAAAGCATCTTAATATCCTAAAAGAACTCTTACAAAATGCCTTGGACAGACTAATACTCTGGACTGATCGGTGTGGACTGGGTGTTAACCCACACAAAACCTATCTGGTCTTATTTCCGAGGAGATAAAAAATTCCATTTGTCAACCCTCCTTACATTAAAGGAATCCAATTAAAATTCTCAGACGAGGCTAAATACCTAGGTCTTGTCTTAGACAAAAAAACTAAATTGGAAACGCAACGTACAGGAAAGAGTCAAAAAAGCTACTGTAGCTCTTTTTTCTTGCAAAAAAGCTATTGGTAATAAATGGGGTTTACAACCCAGAATCACGCATTGGCTAGAGAAGGCTATAAATCGCGACAATTAAATAAAGTCCAACGTTCAGCTTGTCTATGTATAAGCGGATCGCTTTGCACGACCCCATCGCTCGGCGGCACTGAACACCTTACTCTACCTAACACCTTTTGACATATTTAGCAAACAAATAGCTGCAAGCTCTGATATTCACCTCAAAGCTTCGTCACAGTAGAGTAACAACAACATTGCCCACTACGTAATTCTTAGGTATTTAGAATCAATTCCAAAGCACACAGACTACACCATCCCCGACAGAAATTTCTAGATTTCTATACCTTCCAAATCATTCTGGGAGGGTAGGGCATTCCTAGAAGACGAGTCAATAAATTTTTATACAGGAGGTGTGTACTCTAAAATACTGAAATTAAGTCTCTCATTCCGTCTTCAAATCATTGTAGCGTGTTCCAGGAGGAACTTTTGGCGATAGAAGATGTCTTGTCCTGGCTTAAAGAAAACGTGATATCAATATCTTATATCCGTATTTTTTCAGATAGTCAGGCCGCTACCAAATCTCTGGACTCTGTTTCTACAACCTTTATAATAGCCCATAACTGTCGATCATTTTTAAGGGAGATGGCACAACAGTTTAATATTCACCATTGCTGGGTGCCGGGCCATAGAGACATTCCAGTTAACTGTAAGGCAGATGAACTCGCCAGGAACGCTACAGTGTAGCCCATCCTACCACGTTTGGCAAATTCTCGCTCGATAACAGGTGCCAAAACCGGACACTGTCTAATAGAAAAGCACGCCACGCGGCGTATTCTCAAATTACTTTTGCTGAAGCTGTATGAATGAAGAAGATAAGGAAACAATTCTTTACCTTCTCTGTACATGGCCTGGTCTAGCTCAAAAACGCCAGAATTACCTAGGAGAATTCTTCTATAACGATCTAAATCATATTAGCATAATCAGCCTCTCACTTTTCGTAAGGGACTCAAACTGGGGTTCCATTGCGTTTATGAGAAAGCCTCAAGATTCATGTGGTATCACAATGGGCCATTAAACTGGCCTAAGTACATACATTTTCTATTTTTCTTGGTTAAAACTTCTATAGTTCGAAACTCAAACTAGACAATTTATTCATAGATTTATCGATTTCCTGATGCAATGCCTTCTATGCTGTTTCTTTTAAAATTCGTTCTCCATATTTTTCGAATATTGAAATTGGCCTTAGAACACAGTTGGGCAGAGCATTTCACATACTTCACAGTACGTTCCAAATTGAATATTACTTGTTAATTCTTTAATTTCATTTTCATATTGTAAAAATAAAACGTGTTTCGTTGTTTCGATATTCAACCGTATAATATCGATTCGGTTATCTGTCACCTAAAATTTTCAAAGCTTTTTTTGTATTCAGTCCAAAAGTCTTATGGCTGAATCACAAACACGCTTCAGCTTCGGCATCGTCTGACGCTTAGGAGTTCAGCCACAGGAATTCAATGCATGCTATCACAATGGAGCTCCGACCTCAGGTTTCGTCTGACAATCGTAAGGAAATTAACGTAATGTAACCCCAAACGGAAGCTCTAGTTCAAATTTGCTGAACATTTGCTTTGTCTGACAGCTCAACAGCTGTAAAAAAGTCAACAATCAAAATACATTTGCTTTTGGAGCGATTTCAATCGCTTATTGTCGGCTGTGTAAGCTACTTCCGCGATAAATTTAATTTTTCGACTTCAAAATATTTTTTTTTTTATTTTAAGAAAAAAATAACAGATGCTAATGACGGAAGTGCCATTTTAGAAATGTCATATTGGAGATGTCATTTAAAGCAACCTCGAAGCAGGCCCAACGTAACGTAGACGAAGCCGAAGCTGAAGCGTGTTTGTGTTTCAGCCATTAAGCTTTGGAACAATACAAGTTTTTTAATGAGATCATAAGAAACGTGTGTAGTATTTTAATAAATATTTTTTTTCGTTTTCTTCTTTAGAAGCATCTTAGCAATTTTTCTGCAGATTGTCAAACCACTGCTTATAATCTACTTGCTATAAGGGATTAAACTAAACCTTTTTGTGCAATATTTTCCAGCTTTACTGATTTGATATTTCCACTTTTTTTATAAATTCGCTGTGTAATATTTTCAATATTTTTTTTTCTGCTTCGACATGTTATATTAAGAACTACGAGTATTAAAGATTTGAAAATGTATTTTCAATTATATATTTTAATCGATTTCAATGTACACAATTTTTCGTGGTTGCGCTATTCTGATCTGTCAACACCATTGTATCATTTTTGCACATTTCTCATTTAAAAAAAAAAACCAGTTAAAGAAAAAACTCCTAATAGAACCGTTTGGCAATATGAGAAAGCCAACTGGGACGGTGTCAATGAATTCTTTAGGAACTTTAACTGGTCACTTCGCTTTCTCGATTGTAACGTGGATTTCAGCGCAGATATGGTTACAAATTTAATTCATAGTGGAATGAGAAATTTTATTCCGAGTAGGGTGAAATCTATCAGATCCAAGGAAAAAAATGGCTTGATACGAGCTGAAAAGTGGTTATTAGGATCAAAGATGTAAGTTTCCGTTTTTATAAACCCAACCCCACTGAGGAAAATCAGAATGAGTTCAAACAAGCTAGAAAGACCTGCAACGGTCATATTCGACGAACCAAATCAAAAAAAAAAAAAACGAACGAAACACCACGTCATACTCGGTTAAACACTCGTTTACAATGGCACTCCATATGTGAGCTCGATTGAGAAGGCTAATTTGCTTGCAGCACAATTTGCTGTTAATTCGAAGCTACCAGTGAGTGTCATGAGTCCTCTTGTTCTTGAGAGCGTAAACGATTTTATGGGACGAATCTTTTTTCGCACTCGGGTAGTTGCAAGAGTACTAAAACACCTTGACATACACAAATCTGCTGGCCCAGATGGTATCCCCGCTATTATTCTGAAGAAGTGTTCTTCCAAGCCAGCAAAACCACTGCGTAAGCTTTTCCATCTATCCTGTTCTTCTTGGTTCGTTCCGAGTAGGTAGTTGAAAAACTGCATTTATTCAGCCAATCCCAAAAAAAAAACGAATCTTTTTCGCGCAACCTTCTTTCCAAGGTCATGTAAAAGCTTATTAATTTTCAGCTTAAGAAATACCTCGAAGAACATAAGCTTCTTAATAATTGGCAGTATGGCTTTCGTAGCAATAGGTTCACTGGTGATCTCATAGTTTATCTCACCGAAAAGTGCAACAAATCCTTACATCGTTTTGGAGAAAGTAAAATTATTGCACTTGATATTTCAAAGGCATTTAGTAGAGTTTGGCATCAAGCCCTCTTATCGAAAGTGCGTGCTTTTGGTATTGATGAATCTCTTCTTTGTTGGGTTAAAAATTACCTTTCGGGCCGTTCAATTCAAGTAGTTTTGTACGGGGTCAAATCTGATATTCACAAAAAAAAAAAACGCTGGTGTGCCCAGGGCTCCGTTTTGTCTCCGACTCTCGTCCTCATATTCATGAATGGTCTTTTGTCTTAAACCTCTAACCCACTAAATTGTTTTGCTAATGACAGTAATCTCTGCTTTTCATATTCATTTTTAAACTCTCATCCTTGTACTTCGGATGTGGGCTACCAACAGCAGCGTATGATAAGCTCATTAAATTCTTATCTTGAAAGCATTGTCCAATGGGGAATCAAAAACCGTGTACAATTCAATGCTTCGAAAACTCAATGCTGTCTACTATCGCAAAAGCGGGACTCTCCTCCAATACCGCTATGCATGAGTGGTACTTGCATCCAAGAGGCTGAACAGCTTTCAGTGTTAGATATGTGCATTACAAACCACTTGTTGTGGAGTGACACATATTTGGCATCACCAAAAATGCTGCTGAGTGTTTAGGTTTTCTCCGACGATGCAGGAAGTTTTTTACCCCTTCTGATCTAGCTATAATCTATAAAGCATATATTCGTCCGAAACTCGAGTACGATTCCCATATCTCGGCAGGTGCTCCTATTTCCCACTTGAGTCTCTTTTACAGAATTCAAAAGTGAGCCCTAAAACTGATAGGTGACCGTTGCCTAACTGAAACTTTTGTATCTCTCGATCAACGTGTCGTAAGGTTTCATGCCTGTAATTATTTTATCGCAACTTTCATAAACAATGCTATAATGAAATAGCAAGTTGACCCCCCCCCTCAAAATGAATTCAACTGTAATACCCGTTATTCTAGGAATGCTTATCAGTTCGCCCTTGAACTCAATTTCGGACGTACTGTAAAGTACAGAGATTCTTTTCTTAGCCGCACTACACGAATGTGGAATGCTTTACGAGAATCAATATATTCCACTCAGCACAATGTGCAGATATTCAAAACCAATGTGAAAAACGGACTGTTGGATTCATATAAAAAAATTACTTGATATCGAAAATAATATTTTCTGTGAGATAAAATAAGTTTGAAGCCAATATTTTTAATTTTTGAAAAGCTATTTGAGTCGAAAGTAAATTTTTACCAAGTTTTAGTTTTTTTTTAGATTCTTATTTTATGTAAAAAAAACTGTCAATTTGACTTTTCCCAAATTTGTACAGAATGTTAACAACAATATTTGTTAAAAGATAAAATTAGTTTAAAGCCAATATCTCAAAGTTTTGAAAATATATTAAAGTTCAAAATCAATTTTTAACTAACTTTAGTTAATTTATTTAAGGTTTTTATTTTTTGTTAAAAAACTGTTAGTTCCATTTTTCTCAAATTTTGTTCCGAATTTGAAAACATTATTTCTTATAAGTAAAAAATAGTTGGAAGCCATAATCTCAAATTTTTGAAAAAATATTTGAGTCGAAAATCAATTTTTACCAACTTTTGTTAATTTTTTTTAGGTTTTTATTTTTTTTGTAAAAAAAACTGTCAATTAGATTTTTCTCAAAATTGTACCAAATTTTAAAAACGATATTCTTCGTTGCACAAAATTATTTTGGAGATAAAATCATGTTATGTTCGTAAAATTTTCGAGGTGACAAATATTTTTTAAAATTTATTATTTATTTTTTTTACAAATTTAGTTTGGTATCTTGTTACCATACGACATAAAATTCAAGTTTTTAAAGTTATTGGTTCGTCAGATACTTTGGGCTAACCAAAATGTTCACCTTTGTTTTTAAATTGCTATGGTAAAAAAAAACACCCATGCAATTTTCTGGGAGCCCTTTCTGCAGTATTATCTGTATAATAAAATTTATTTGAGGTCGATATCTCTTCTGGTTCTTGAGCTATGGAGAACGAAAAAAACGTGGCGATATTACTGACGTACGAACATCGCACAGACATCTTTCCAAAAATCTTTTATTTCGACTCTAGGGACCTTGAAACGTTCAGAAATGTATAAATTTTCAATTCGACAATTCGGACCCATTACAAGAACTTCCTTAAGTTAAAAAACATAACAACTGACAACAAAGAAAAATGAGGGCTAAAATACCGAAAGACGGAAACGAATACTTTTAAACTTTACATTTGTTTTAGTATGAGTGCTATATTTAATTTCAAGAAATTTTGGCATTTATACATTTTTTTCGAACTCAGAAAAGGATGTGTTCAACACAAAACAATTTCATGATGGTTCCTATGTTTTTTTTGCTCTTCTTTGATTGATTCGATAGTTTAGCCGAATTGTTAGTCAATTTTACAAAATTTCTGATGTCTACATTTTCCTCCGAAAGTTTAACTTCACTCTTGGGTGAATAATTAAACATTCTATTTAGTTACTGGATTATCAGTGATAATTGTATCACTGATAAAAAAACACAGATTTATTGGAAAACGTATTTCCTGCTGAGCCATCGCACCCATTTTCAACCTCCTAATCGTGTCAGCCAATTTAAACTTTTCATCTAATGACGCATATGCGAATTCAGCACGTTATTCAAGTCAGCAGTTTGTTTAATAAGGTACGTAACGTAGACACTTGACAAAATAAAAACAACAACAACAAGGAAACATTCCAACCTAAACTTGTGCAAACAGCCGAGTTAATTATCCCTATGTTTCGGTCGTTGACAAATTCACTTCACTATAACATCAATACACTACGCATACGGCTTCTTGTTTATTTAACATTATGTTTTATTTTTATTTATTTCACCCAAGTACCAAAAAACGGCGATGACGACGTCAACCTTTTTGTAGTATTTCTATTTTTGCTAAACACACCAGACTGTGTGTCGTCGTGTCGATTCAATGTACATTTCCTGTTCCTTTTGCCCACCATTAGAAAACACCACCATCCCATATCATCAAGAAAAACACCCTCTTAACCTGTGATGTGACCCTTAAAAAAAGATGGAAGGCGGGGGTTACCTTTACCTACCATTTTTATTTTTTCCTTAAGTTCTCAACACTTAGAGTCATTAAAAATTTCCTGAAATTCAAATTCCAAAAAATACCAAACAATAAAATTGAAGTCGATTTTTTTACCTATGGAACTTAATGCGAGTGTAAAAATAGAAATACCAATTTAAATATGTATATTGTGTCCTTGGATAGAGGGATGGGGGAAAAAAGGGGAAAAGGTAGTAATGTGTATATAAAAAGCTAAGTCCTGCGTTAACTATAGCAAACAAAACAAATCTCATTAAGCCGATTGCCGATGAAATGTTTTCATTACAAACTGCACGCTCAAAACTACCCTTTCTCTCTTTCTATAGGTTTTTTTTTGTACTTCCTCTCTTTCTCCTCCCTCGCTTGGGGGTGTTAAAATATTTTGCAAACTTACATATATCAGAAACACCAAGCCAAGGGAAAAAGGCAAGACGTGTGGATTAGGAACATGGGGTGAATTTTAGATTTCTTGAATCTTCAAGAGTCTCTACAACCGAAAAAATAAAAACAAAAAGTGAAGTGAAGTGAACGAAATCAAACTTTCAGTACCAACAACGACAACGACGTATGGATTGCCAATTCTTGAGAATGGTTTCAGGACGTATGTGTCCTGTTTTATTTTGCTTTATTTTTTTTTATTGTACGCTATTAGGCAAACGGAGAACAGCACAAATTGCTTTAAATAGTTCGCGAAGTTAAATCGCCTTAAGTGCGAGAGTTTTTTTTTTGGAATAAAAAGAAAAGGTGAAAAAGGTCCTTATAATCGGGGTAAAAATGAAAAAAAACCGAATACAAACTTCTATTTTAAGTTGTTCTTTTGTGTGGTAATCATACTCCAAGTCAAAATTTCGTAAACTCAAATTCAGCACTTGGCATTAAATTCAACTTAAATTAACCTCCAATATTTCTGCAATCATTTTTCAATCCATTAAAAAATCATGCCTATTGCCGATGTCGCCTGGGTTTTTCAACGACTCTCGTTTTCTCTGTCGTGTCGTTTTTTTAAGTGGCATTCCTTCGACGCGAAGAGTTTGTAGCTGATTTTTAAACGATGCAAAAGTAACAAACATCTGTCAAAATGAAATTAAAGTCTTAATAACAAATCATTGTTCAATGTTTAACAAATGCGGTTTTATTTAATTATTGGTAAATAAATAAGTAATTAAAATGATAAGTGTAGAAATGTATTACAACACGAGTAGCGATAGTTACGATGTTGGAGAAGGTGGAGTGCGAAGTTTTTGAAAAAGCACAATTAATTAAAAAAAGCAGATATGACAAACCTCTGCGTCTGCATCTGCATCGGTTCGTCTTGATGTATGTCCGGATGTTGTCGTCAAAGTATTTAGAAGTAAATTGGACTGGGATTTCCTTTTGGGTTTATCCACTGTTTGTATTTAAGCAAATTTGCTACAGCATCTTCCAGCGGAGATAAAATTTGCAATTGGTTTGGACTTCCTCCAGTTGCTCTTATTTCTTTTCAATTGTTTATTATTTTCTTCTTAACTTTGAACTTAAAATCGGCCCAAACCTGATTAAAGCAAACATTAAAATATTTTTTACATTAATGAAATAAACGATTCAAACCTTTTGCCAACCATCTCCATCTCTTACGGGAGGACCCTTGCTATTTAGCTGCTCAGCAATGGAATTCCATTCAATTTTAATGGCAGTTTTGTTGATTCCCTTAAAAAATTCCCTAGCCAACGAGGGCCTGGAAATGATTCTGATTTGTTAATTTCAACTAAAAACAGGGAAACTTACAGTTTTGCGAATTTCCATTTCTTCGTCGTGAGCAAATTTTCAAACGAGAGATACCGTCGTTTTTTTTTTGATTGTCGTCGTTTCCTTCCGTCTAACAAAATGCTGAATGAAAACGTTCAATGCACTTGATGTTTAAACACGACAACAAAATGAGTGACAAAAGTTGAAAACGACTTATGGAATGCAGATTGTGTCGTGTCGTATATTTTTCTGTTGTTTACGATATCGTTAATAGGGGTGAATATCCTTGATCCAAATAAATATACCTTTAAGCCCCTATAACCTTAAATCCACTTTCTATGCCTTCTTAATCAGATCCATATTCCGCTTAAACATACAATAAACATATTTTTAAACCTTATAAATATACCTTGAAGGATACAACTTCAAATCCACCTTTAATCGATCCTGAATCTAGCCTATTTGCACCTCTCAACCACCTGAAGACCTTCTTAAATCTGTTATTAAAGTCGCATATCCATTTTAAATCCATGTTAAATAAACTTCAAATGAATCTAATATTCCCAATAAATTTGTCTTCATCCAAATTAATTCTTTTTCCATTTATATTCATCCATATGAATTTCACCATAAATCTAACTCAAATAAGTCCTTAATCTTAATCATCTTTAAATCAACCTTAATCTTGCTTATCTCCGCTTTTAATACACTTCAAAATATATGTATATTTATCCATCTGAAATAAACTTTAAATAGACTTTATTTTTTCATTAAACTTCCCTTAAAATTACCTCAAGTTCATACTTAATCCGCCTTTATTCGATATCTAATAACATTTAATAGATCTTAAATCCACGTTAAGTTTGCTTTAAATCCAAATAAAATCCACCTCACATTTTCATCATTAAATTAACTTAATATTAATATTTATCGCATCTTTCTCAAATTCAATGCATCATTAAAAGACATAAAATACATTTTAAATCCATTCCAAATCTAACTGATGTCTATTTCTAATCGCTTACTTAACTTAAAACAATGTTTAATTCTCCTCTAATATCTCCTTATTCAACCTTAAAAAAATAAATAAATAAACTGGGTGACGCGACACACCTTTGAGAACCAAGGCCTAGTGACTTACAACTCTCAACCATTCTTTTGTGCGAGTGATTTTGTCAGGAATGGAGGGGACCTACAGTTTATATGCCGACTCCGAACTGCTAATTTTGAGAAAGCACTTTTTCATGACAAGAATTACTATTGGAAAATTTGTCAATTCCTCGCAAGAGGCAGAACCCGTGAAAGGACTTTAGATGGCATAGGCAGTAATCGAACCCAAGACATCTAGCATGACAGTTTAACGCACTAACTATCATGCCACGGTTACTACCTTAAACTATCCAAAAATCTCAATCTCAATTCCATCGTCAACCTATCTTGTTTAATAAGTTGCCTTAAATCCATCTTAAGTGCAGCTTAAATCCACATTAATTTAACTTTAAATCGAGTTTAAAATGGTTCTGAATCTACCTAAAAATCTACATTTAATAAACCTTAAATTCACATGCAAATCTAAAAACGATCCATGGTTTGAAATTAAATGCAACTACAATGGTCCTAAGAGCAGCGTAAAATCCATCATAAATCTACGTCAAATCGATCTTAAGTCCACTTTAAGCCGACTTAAAATCCATACTACCTCAGTTCTAAGTCCACATTTAATTAATCCACCACAAATCCATGAAATACACCCCAAATCTGTCTCTAAATCTATCTTAAATTTACCTTAATTTAATAATGATCGTGCTTCAAATTCAAAATAAGTTCCCATTTAAAGTACATTAATATCAAAGCCATTTGAAATCCACATGCAATCCACTTTATAAAGATCAAAATCTGCATCAAGTTAATTTTAAATCCACATTAAATCTGCTTTAAACAAATCTTAAATTTATACTTTATTTTATTATTTGAAAAAAAAACTAAATCACTTAATATCATTAAATTTCGTTTATACTAATTTGTTTGCAACTGAACATCGCAGACTATTTCTACAATAGAATTGCTGGTAAGGAACACAGTATGCATTATGCACGTAGGCGGTGTGGAAATTCCAATTTAAACTGAGTGACTACGTTTATGCCTTATGCGGATATTCAATGTCCTATGTTTCCTCGACCGCGCCTCCGCCTCCATCCCGCCCCCTACCACACCCTCTTTTATAAGCCATTTAAAATATTTTTCATTTTTCTTTATGTTTTGGGTGAATTATTTATTATTTTTTTTCTTCACCATCGCATAGACAATAGAAGGAGGGATTCGAAATTGGAGCATTTGAGACTTCATCCGGAATTGTTCCAAACGTTCCAGGGTATTTCTTTCCCGTTCCTGTTCGTCGATGTCTTCGTTGTCGTCATCGTCGTGGTGCAATGCTGACAATGTCTTAAATTTCCGCTCTGTTGGGGCATATTTTTGTTGAGATTCCTAAAGTTTGCATGTACACTGTACACTGTACCAAAACAAATTGAAAACTCAGCTATAATCTAGGATTTCTAGAGCTTGTTGTTTTTGTTTTTGCGCTTTATAGTTCTACAAAAATATGTGTGACGACGAAGACAAGAGAAGAAGAAATAGGTCAGTGAACATGAGAAGATAACATATAGTCTTCAGAGCTGAATTCATTAGATAGATAATTGAGATGAAATTAAGGGCGTAGTATTTGTAGAGGGCGTACATTTGTATGACCAAATTTTTTTAGAAAGTTTTGACAATTTCAAAAGAAAATGTTGACGGATCGTTTGGGGTAAATGAAAATGGGGCCTTCTTTCTTCGTTCTTTATTAAAAGTACCTAATTTTCTCATTTTTATTGCACTTTAAATGACAGCTGTCAAATGTATGTGTTTTTTTAATGGCAGTAATATTGTATAGTTTTTGGAACACCCTTAATATGTTTATAAACTACAAACATATAAAGCAAAACTGAACCATGGCGCCTCTAAAGCTCTTCAACTAGTCCAGCACTGAACAGAGTAATGACCATTAGTGAGATAGTGATACCATGTTCCATAAAACTATTATCATGCAGTATGCATAAAACATTATATAAATCCACCTCTTATTTCTTCTTCTTCCGCTTATTCCTCTTATCCTCCTCTGCTATGTGAAATAATTCTGTTGCCCATGAAAAAATGATAAGACCTTAGAAATTCAAACACGGAAAGTTTTGTTTTGGTATTTTTCACTTTTAGTTAGAACTTACAGGAACTTCATGCCCTCTTATCAAGGTAACACCACATTGCATACTCGAAATAATGAAGGTATGTTTTAGGGAAGAAGTTTATGGCCTTTTATTCGGATATTTTTTTTGGAGACCATTTTTGTGGAGGACGTGTGTAGAGGGATTTTTGTTATCATATATTATTTAAGGGGACACGAAAAGTAATTCGGTTAAAAATACATCTTCTATTGTTTCTTGGAATTTTCTTTTTTCTTTTTTTTTTGTTCAATTATTTTTCAAGTTAAAGATAACTCTCCAAATAAAACGTTATAAAAATAGGATTTAAGCATACTTCTATGTTAATTCACCCAACAGTCAAGTTGAGTCAGAAAATGACTACTAAATTCTGGAAACACAACCAACTTCACATTTGAATCATATGATTTTGACAGTTAGAGTTCTTCAGACCAGAAATTAATATGCTTTATTAATAAATTGAGGAGTTTTTCGGCTTAAGGCTTAAGCTTCTTCCAGGCTTCAGGCAGACAAGCGGATTTGAACAAGTTCCCAGGACCAGTTTCAAAGCATTATTTTTATATTTGTATATTGTAAATGTAAAGGATCATTCATTTCGTGGTTTCCAGTTAATGGCGATACCTGTCAAACTCTGCTGTCATTGGAAATGTCATAATATTACGCGTTGTTATGGTCATCAAAATAACAACAAATAAAATTTTAAAGAAATGTGGAGAAATTGGAAGCCTTTCTGAATGTCGTATGACTTATGAGCATCGTTATGGGCGCTCAGTTTGAAGTATTATTGCTTCCAGTACAAGAGTTGCTGATGATCCGTATTTATCCCGAGACGGTGGGCGGTTTTAACAATTTAACTTTTTTGTTGCCAAGAACTTTTTGTGGTGGAAAGAGCGGGAAACAAGCCACACAAGAAGACAAATTATTGTTAAGTAATTTCACGGTTTAACAACGCCGTGTTAATTGTGCGTTAAAAATACGTTTTAACATTAACATTTTTTATTTTAAAGACTCATGTGACTCATTAAGTGTCAAATATTACCCGCCTCGGATTCTTGGTCCAATTTTCAATTATTTTTCCGCATAGATCCGACTGAATTTTAGCGATGGCCTGTGTTATGTTCACCCTTAGGGCATCAGTCGATTGTGGTTTATTTGCATAGACCTGCTACTTCAAGAAACCCTATAGAAAAATGTCTAAGGGGGTCAAAAAGCATGACCTTGGTGGCCAATCACCAATTACATCACCCCTGCGAGAGATACCCTTACCCACAAATAGTTCATGCAAAATGGCAATCGTGGCGTTTGCTGTGTGACAAGTAGCGCCGTCCTGCTGGAACCACATGTTGCCTAAGTCCATATGCTTCAATTTAGTCCATACGGAATTAGTAATCATAGTTATGTATTTAGTGCGTTGGACTGTCATGCCAGAGGCCTTGGAATTAATCCCTGCTAATGCCCTCTGAAGTTTTATTTCACGGGTACTGCCTCTTGTGAGGAATTGACAAATTCTTCAAGAGTAATTCTTGTCGCGAAAAGTGCTTTCTCAAATTTGCCGTTCGAATTCGGCTTAAAACTGTCCCCTCCATCCCTGACTCAGGAATGGTTGAGAGTTGTAACTCACTAGGCCCTAGTTCTCAACGGACTGTTGCGCTACCTAATTTATTATTTTTTGTTATGTAGCGCTTGCTATTGACGGACCAATTAGCTGCCGCCAGTCGGTCCAAAATCCACAACGAACGGAAACTTTTTGGGGATGCATTATCCCCTAGTGAACCTCGCGTGGGTTGGTGTCTTCCCATATATCGCAATTTTGCTTTTAACATAGCCATTTATCCAAATCCAATGCTGTTTGTCACTAAAGATGATTTTTCGGCCAAAATTGGAGTCCTCTTCCAAAAGATAGGAAGCACAATCAGGGAATAAACGACGTTTTCTATGGTCTTGAACTTTGAGCTCCTGGGTCAGTTGGATCTTGTACGGGTTTAGGCCCAAGACTGCGGCGATGGTTTCGGCCGATCTTGCGTTCCTTAAACGATTGTTTACTGAACTGGTCGTCTCAAATTTTGCCACTAAACGTTAAAAAGTCGACTGTAAAGGGCCTAAACACTTGTCATTGCTGTTCAAGTCCATATCTTATATGCTGGGTTCTACTACTAATTGGACTCATACCTTCTTTACAAAGGGCCACAAATCAAGCCCAAATTAACACAATGCTGCCTAACAGACTACCCAAACTTTTCGCCTGATTCGTGCCGACAACTGGGCACCATTGTTATCAACTATCAACAGCAGCTGGACCCAAAGCAGTAGCTTCTTCTCATTGCCAATTTTAGGGTCCAAATTATTCCAAGACAATGAGAATCATCATGCCCACGAAGTTTTGATAAAAACGACCAAAAGTTGCTTAATTGTTCAGCTAATTTCCTTGAGCTCTCCATTGGCAAACCTCCCAGAGAGTATCTTAAATGCTCGACTATGCAATAACTCTGATCCCGATAGAATTGTTGAGTATTTCAAAAGTCTCATGTTGTATTGTCACAAAAAAGAAGTGTGCATATGAGAAAATACCTTTGACGAGTTCATGGACTTGTTTTGGTCAGAATGCCACAAGTTCACCGATGAACAAATCATCGATTGCCTCGCCTATTTGCTCAATTATCCCTCCACAACTTCCACTCGAACGAAGAATTTGTGTGAGATCTTGAATGAGCTGGATAAAGTCTGTGTGAGTCGCATCGAACAATGGAAAATGAAAGAACTCCTACACATTTCAGACGCCGGGTATCAACTTGATGTGGCGAGAATAAGTAAATTCGTGCTGCTTGCCATTCGTAAATCGGGCGAAAAGTATCAAAAATATTGTTCGGCGCCCAATTATCGAGATGTTCGACTATGAAGTCAACTTTAATAAGCTCATTGACGGCATGAGCATCGATGAGGTTCTTCTGATGTCGGTGACACAAATTCCCATACGAAATCCAGAATTGATAGATAAGATTATACGAAAGACTATCGACTCCGTGGACACATTGAAGGACATAACGCTGGTGGCAATCCTGAAAATTCTTCGATATTCCTCGAAACTACCACAAGTTGACTTGTTGACCGAACTGCTGAACGAATATCTCTACTCAGCTGTTTGCATGTGGCTCTATTGGGCAGTGATATTCAGACGTGTCACGAGGAGATTGCCAAACTCATCGTCAAACGCTTCCTTAGAGAAATTAATTCGACCAGACTCAATGACATGGAAAGGATATGTCATGTGATATCATTGTACAACTACAAAAGCTCCGATGGCTCCGAACTCGAACTCATTTCGAAAATTATACAAAAAGTCAAAAAGAAGGTAGATGAGTGCGTCCGATACCCTCGGTACTTCTCAAACCTTGTCCACTACCTCACTTTGTGTGGTTTCCATGATGAAGAACTCATTAGTTCTCTACTGGATTTAAAGTACATTAAACACGCATACGACACAAACATACAACTTGTCAGGGAATTATTCTGTTTCGATGGATTCGCAAAGATAAACCTGAAGGACACTTACAATCGTAATCAACTGCCGGATAAATACCGCAAGACAATCGGACGGCTGATGACACATTACGTACCACAGAGAAATTCAAAGTTCAAGCTAAGCACAACCGATCGGACCGATTTGGAAATCAAAGAGGCAACTGATGGTCTTATAAAAAGTGTATCTTTAAGCATATTCTTTTACACTTCGAACGTCCTGATGTGGTTCTATGCTACGACACAGTCAAGAAGAAAGCTATTTCACTGTCTCCTAATTATATAGGTGCGATCTTAACTAGGGAAAACATGTTGGGAGATCTATCCGTTGATTCGAATATTGTGACCGTGTGACATTTTAAAAAGGTTTTAAAAAATAAGAAATTTTGTAAAGCCACTCGTCTAGTGCCTGTCTTCTGTAAGTATCTTCTTTGTGTATTCATAAAATATGAACAGCGCCGCGGTGGCTTTTAATGTCCCAAATAGAGCGCAGCAAAACCTTCGGTTCTTATGATTTTGAAGCCCACCGAGGTCATACTACTTCTAGAGTTATTAACTTAAATTCGTTTTTGATAACATCAGCAGGAAAGACCAGAACCCAATGAGTTACTCCGCCAATAGCTCCAGCAAACATCGTTTTTAAAATATCGAAAAATTGAATCTTATTTGCGTTTGATTATAATTAAAGTGAGCGTCTCATACTTTGCGAGAAGTTCTCGACTTCCTTCGTATTCTCCTCCGAAGAAGAAGCCTTAAATCCTTACAACGCCAGTGTTTTCACTTTTTGTTAATGCTTTTCATGTAAACTGTGTGTGGTTTAGTTTTGACAATGAGTGTTTGTGGATACTTATTAAAAAATGTTATGTATTAGTACTACGAAAATCAAAACTGTTCTAAAGGGTAAAAGATAATTTTTGTATAGAGCCTTATGCGTGAACTTTATTTTTAAACTGGGATAATAAACACTCCTTGAAAATATATATTCATAGTCCCTTAAAATCAAAAACTTTACTCGAAACAGGTTCACATTAATAAAACACCATTTTTTGGAGATTTAAAAGTTAAAAGTAAAGAAAACGTTTCACAAATTTTTATTAGGTTACGATTTTTTTTCTTTTTTTCTTTTCCTATTCAATTGTTTCCAATGGCACATTGGACTTAAACACGCCCAATTTCATATTTCATAAATCAAGACACGTCCAAAAGTTTTATGAAACAAAAAGAACCTGTGCTGTCTTGATGTACAAAAAAAAAATCACTTAAAAAATACTTCCGAACGAAATAACCACCCTACAGCCCCACCAATGAGACCAAGGTCCACCTTGTCAATAACGAAAAGCTTTCATAAAAAATAATAATTTATTATCCTGGAAATTTAAAGCTATCGCGCGTTTGGAAACAAGAGACATTCGATATAAAAATGAAGATAAATCGAACTTTAAAAGTGTCGCTCACACCTTTCTAACATCTATAAAACTCCAATTTTTTGTTTTCTTATCTTTACTTTTTTGGTCCTAACTTATGGATGAGATGTGATATGAAAATTAATGGTGGTTAGATACTTTTTTTTCTTCTTCTTCTTATTTTGTTTATTTTCCTTCCTGATGCGTGCGATATTTATAGAAAAGTTCTCGAAAAGCAGGATTCTTTTCACCCTTAAGGTCATTTAAGTAACACAGAAACGTAAGAGCATCATCATACACACTCATACACATTTATCTTTGCCAAATATCGATTTCACTTAATTTGATTTTCATTGAAAGTGAATGTTGAAAAATGGTGAATGGTAAAAGGTGAAAGGTTAAAGCTGAAGAGCGTAGGTTTCCTTTTGATAAATATTTACTATATGTTCTTTTTGATTTGTTTAGAAACGAGCTTATTTCGAAATCCCATTTGAAATTGGAAATGTCCCAAGTCTGAATCGCACATATTCGTAAATTGGGATGAGTTACAACACGCCTAAACTCTTTTCCGTCCTTTTTAAGAAAATGGAGCCAAAAATAAGGATTTTGGCCATCGTTGTTGATGAAAGAAAAGTCGATAAATAATGTCAACTCACGCCTCTGCGCCTACAACGACGCTTTTCTATACGCCATATGTTGGCGTAATACTAAATCCTTCGTAAAGAAGAAGAAAGGGTCTCTAAGTCTCCATCAACTGGTTCTGGGACAACGTCGAACCTGGCGCTCCATTTCCTTCTATCAACCCTTTTGCTTAGTTGGTTGGTTGGTTTGGTATCCGTCATCATCAGAAACAGTGAGATATCCTTTTTTAGTCCTTGTTGGGATTGTTTCTGTATGTGATGTCTTTTGGGGCAATAACCTGATTTCTGTGTGTCTCTTCCAGAGCACCACTAACTATTTCCACCGTAGGTCGCCGCGCCCGTCGTCGTTGTCCTCGTCTTTTGCCTCTGCGCCACACCCCCTTCGGTGTATTATGATGTTTTATTTTCCTTCTTTCTTTTATTATATAATTTGTTTGCCATTCGAATAATGATGTTGGCGTTGAAGTTGAAGCAAAAAGCAAGAAGCACATTCGGATGTGAACTCAAGCTCAGGGTGTAAAAAAGATTGTACCGGGCATAGAGCTAGAGCTACGTTTATAGAAAAAGCGAACTCTGGTGGGTCTCTATTATCATAAGACATTAACCTCATTCATTTACTCTTCTTTTGCTGTTTCGCTTAGCAGTTGTTGCTATAGCTACATTTTACTCGCACCATATAGTTGAAGATAAAGATATATGAGAACTTTTGCTCGCTAGCCTTTTTGTCGCATAGAAGAAAATAATTTAATTTTATGTAATTTTACAACTGATGGGTTGTAGGGACTTGCCCTACCTATAATTGTTATAATATGGGGAAGGGTTGAAATGGATATAAATATGTAAGTATAGCGGTGTATACATATGTTGTTCACTTGCTTTTTACTTACTTACCTAAGGTCCGGGGCGAAACTGAGCCTCAACCAACATACTTCTCCAGCCAGCTCGGTCCCTGGCTACCTTTCTCCAGTTTCACACGCCAAGTTGGTTGAGGGGTTCATCCACCTGAGTCGCGGTCTTCCACTACTACGCCGTATCTCGGGATTGGATTCGAAGACCTTCCGGGCTGGAGCATCGATGTCCATTCGCCATCTTAGTAGTTGGACTTTAATTCTGTTAACTTGGTCAGTGTCGCTGTACCACCCGTACAGATCGTCGTTATATATTCTCCTCCACTCTCCATCTATGCAGACGGGACCAAAAATCACCCGAAGAATTTTTCTTTGGAAGCATCCTAAGACGCTCTCATCGTTCTTTGATAAAAGACAAGTGTCTTTTAGATGGTGATTTTAGATGCTCGAGAGAGGACTTTATTACTCAACTGCCTTCAAAGTCCAAAGAAGCAGCGATTTGCAGAAATTATTCTTCGTTTGATTTCAGCGCTGGTATCGTTGTCTGAGTTTATAGCGGTCGCGGTGCCTAGGTAGACAAATTCCTTAACAACCTCAAAGTAATAGCTGTTCATTGTGACGGTCAATGTTCTTTTTGATGACAGCATATTGGCCACTAAACCCATTTTCTTCGCTTCCGTCGCAATGTTCAAAAACGCGTATCAGAGTTATTGGATGGACCTTCGGAAGATTGTACGAATGTTTAGAATTGAAAATTTTGAAGTTTCTCGACGTTTAAGATCGTCCCAAGAATTAAGATCCAAGGTTTTTAGAGAGAAGTCTTTGTTGAGATAATTTTTACGTTGGCTATATTCGAAGAACCAGGATTCATCGACTTCAAAAAGATTTGGTTTTACAAATAAAAACATCAAAGTGTGATGCTTTTTTGTTTGAGGTTAAGGTAGACTCGTCAGTGTCCAGGTTTCTTCCCAAAGAATGCAAAAATCTTAAATTTGAAATCAACGTTATTTTTATTTTCTTTAAATTGTAATCCACAATACAATTTATTTTTCTTACTTCTAAAACTAACATTATTGCAGTTTGTTTGTTAGTTTGTTTGTTTGTTTGTTTGCTTGCTTGTCCGTCTTTTACGTCGTAACGCAAAAATATTATGACATGATTTTTTTGTGTGGAGATAATTACGAAGCTGAAGAGTGTTTTAAACTACTTTTTACAGCGGTAAAATATCCCACTTACGGCGTATGCGAGCATATCCTCCAGTAACACTTACTATTTGATATTTTACATATTCTTTTTTAGAGCTTATAATTAAGAGCTTCATGCATTTGGACCTATCATCGTTGTCTATCATTAGGCGTGACTTATAATGATGCTAACGCACGAAACCAGGTTCTCTGTCAAACAGCCACTCTAGGAAAACGATAAGCTATGCCCGTGACGCGTTAAGAAGAAGGTTACCACGGAATAAATGTTTTTGACTATATTCCCTTTCTCTAGCAGCAAAGAAGAGAATAAACGGTAGGTAAAAAGAAGGTAATTCGGTACCCAAAAATAACGAGAAAGTCCTATAGTCGACGTACTAACTTTGTTCAGGAATTCGTCTTCAGGAAAGGCAGTTATATTGTCTTATGTTCGAAGTGACAGAGGAGAAGTGTAACGCTTCCTTAGAAAGGATTCAGAAATCCTCTTTCTTGGAATATTTCAACAAAAAAATAGGAAAGTTAGCTTGACGTCAAGCTGAAAACACCACACGTTATTTGGATCAACATTTTTAAAAGTTAATAAAAAAGAATTAAGGGCTTTTTAAATGGTGCTCGTCATTAAGTTGAACACGTATTTACTGAAAATTAAGTTGAAAACCTCAAAGCCTTGGACACTACTGATGGGGAAATTTAGTGATATGTTGTGCTCTTTAGTTGATGAGTACAGATGAATTTCTCTTGCAGCTACTTTTAAAATATGTTCTTGACATCAATCTGGGATGAAATTAAATTAAAACATCCCATAATTGTTTTCCTTAAATATTGTCGTACAGCGCAACAGCCCGTAGTAAACTGATGACTAACAGCTCTCAACGATTCCTGTGTGCAAATCATTTCAGGGATGAAAGGGACCTACAGTTTGTATGAAGAGAATTACTCTTGGAGGATTTGGCAATTCCTTACAAGATTAAGTATCCGTGCGAAGGAAGGAATTAAACCCAAGACCTCTAGCATGACTGTCCTTACAGAATTTAGTTTATCTTGTATTTAAACCCAGTAATCAAAGATCCGAACCAAAAGAAAGTGAAAGTTAATTCGTTTTGACGAAAAATTGAGTTTTGTTAGCAAATGTAGTGGAAAGAAACTAACTTTGAAAAACAGTTGTTTGATTTAATTCGTTCCATTTCTGTACGAAATAGTTATTTTTCAGTATTGGTACGACATTTTTAATTTCGAAACTTCCAACACAACCACGCCAATTTTTCTACTTATAAATTAATATAACTTGTTCATATGTTTCATTCTGAACCTTTTCCAATGAGTATGTTTACGTCAAGGGCTTGAAACATATAATTACTTATCATTTCTTCAAAAAATGTCAGGACAGCTAACATTTTTCCAATGATCCTCTAACATACCTTTATTTATTTTAAAGAAACTATAAAAATAACTAAGGAAAATTAATTTTACAAGAATACTTCTATAGCATCAGTAGATACAAAAAAAAACAAGACATGGTCCATGGAAAGAGCAAACGTTGAAGATGACGACAACGACAAAAAACAACAACAACAACGACGGATGATAATGACAAAAGTTCTTCCTTTCCTCACTAAACCACAAATGGGAAACAAATGGAATTGACGAGATAAGAATACAAAAACTAAGAGCAAACAAAAAGAAAACAAGAAACATATATTTTGTGGAGTGACTTCTTGACTTCATGGATTTCTCTGAAGGTGCTTTTTAACAAGTTTCCATTTTTAACCACCTCCATCTCCACCACCACTAGCAACAACAACATCATCATCATCATCTTTGGAATGGGGGACCCTTGATGGGAAATGATATGATACTGGCGATGATGATTGTCGTCTCGAAGAAAGCATAATGGAGTCTTTTCGTTTAAATTGTTGCCATCAGTTACAGTGCTAAATGTATATCGAGATAAGTTGCAGTTGACTTAAGTTAAAAGAATTAAGACAGACTAGTGTACACGTGCAGGAACTCCCTCAACCAAATTTTGCTTCAATGTTTACAATTGACTTCTAAAGCTTTCTGTTGTAAGTCTCAGTTTGTCTTGCCTTTATAAAGTTAGTTTTTAATCTAAAATAAAACACAACTGTTTTAAATTCGAGAAGTTTAAAAAAAGTCAAGGTAATGCTAATTTTATTCTTTCTATCATATCTATCTGTCAGACATAGCTTAAGCTTAGGCTTATAGCAATCAATATAGTATGCAAACGTTTGCCAGTATCACCAAAACATCATCCTGATTCCTCCAATTTAACGACCGCATATTAAAAACAGTCTGCTACACCTCCAACTCAAACGATAGAAGCAATGATATACGAGTAAACCGTTAATCTTCCATTACCAGTATTGCATTTTTCCTGAGATGAGTTTTCGTTTCTGTTATGATGTGTCCCCGAAGTATTGGCTGAGATGGACTGCATTCACACCGCCCACAAAAACATTAAACATAGTTCATCACTCATTACGTAAGAAATAACTCGTCCCAAAAAATATGAAATACCGGGAAACTAACTTTTCAAAAGAAATGGTTTATGCATTCGATTAGTTCGTTAAAATACAAAAGCCAATGCTTTTGATATATTATCATTTTTCAACTAATTACAAATTTAAATATAAATACAATTCGCACAGACTACAAAAAATTCTGTTTCTTTTGAGACCTTATTTATTAAAATTGTTTTAGTGTCAGATCCGAAAAAAGGTGAATTACCAAGGAAATACATACAGATATGGACATTAAAATATACACAGAGACAGTTGCTAGTAGTAAAAACAACAACATGCATTAGAAGTAGCTTTACCTTTAAACGTTATCAAAAAAATTCAGACTCTCTTATGCAAAATAACATGGGTTTTATTTTTGTTGCTTGTTGATTGTTTGATGAACCGTTCTTTAGTTAAGTCTAAGTTTTTGGTGGACGTTAAAATAGAAACACAGACCTTAATATTTAACTAGGATCAAAAATATCAGTTTTTAATATTTTTTAAAACTTCTATAAGACAATAAGTTCACTTTAGGAAGTAAATTGTCCAATTGTTCCCTAAAAGAGAAAGCTGAGCAAATCTCTCAAGTTGATTCAAAAGCAATTTGACCGTTGAAACTAACTTTTTCAGAAGGATCGTAGGAATGGTGACCTTTCTAAGGGAAAAAAAAAAAACAATTATAACAACGCGGAGAAGGGAGAAAGTGTAGGAATGTTTTGTGAATAGATGAAACAAAGATAAATTTATTCCGAAGTGATGGTAGAAAATCCGTTAGAAGGCTTCTTTGAAAGAACTAAACCACAAATACATCTAGAAAACGGCCAAGAATGGTGGCGACATTATCATACTTTAGTTAATTTTCTTGTTATGGCGTTGGATCAATATATTTGATTGAGGGTAAAAGGGATCCAAATATGAAGGTGAATATCATGAAGGATACAATGCTGCCTTATGCGGACGAGAACAGATTCCGCCGATTATTTGACTCAATGTCTAACAGAATTCGCATTGTAATCAAAGCTAAAGCCATGCTACCAGATATTAAAATAATTTGTGTATCCAGAATAGCTTTGTGTTTAATTTTTTTTTTTTAAATAAATATTATGTGTATCTATTTAAAAATCCACGAAATTTATTCCATTTTTTAAATTTATGAATTTAAAATACTTTAAGTTATTATATTATTATATTTTATTGTAGCAGTAATTATTTACATTTTTTCTTATAATTATATTGCACAATTTACAGAGATTTAGTATAACCCTACTTTACTTCTGAAAAAAAATAACAATTTTATATAAAATTATCACAGTTTAACATAACTAACAAATCGAAGGAAAAAGCTAAAAACCTTCTTCAAATTGTCAAGAAACATGGTTATCCAAGATTGGGGAGAATAGGAAGCTTGGAAGCATCGAAAAACGCTAATCTCAAAAATGCTTTACATGTAAATAAATAAATACAATCAAAATAGAAAAAGTAAATATGTTAACAACCAAAAATAAATAAATAATTAAATAAATAAATACATAAATAAATAAATAAAAATGAAAAAAAAATAATTACATAAATAAACAAATAATCAAATAAACAAATGCATAAACATGTAAATAAATAAAAACAATTAAAACAGAAATTTTTTTGTGTTTTTTTTATTTCTAAATATCCAAATTTGAGATAATATGGTTTTCCGATAGTCTGCAAGATGCATTATATCGATCAAACAAATAACTTGTTCTAAATGAAATTTTTTCAATTTTGGCAAGTAAGTGGAGATCTTCCGTAGAATAGTGCCATGGCAGATTTGACATCATTTTTAATATTTTATTTTGGGGTCTTTGTAATCGAAGTAAATGGCTATTAGCACATTTACCCCAAACAGGTGACCCATATAGCATAATACTTTGAAAGATAACCTTAAAAATGATGAGCTTATTTTCAACACTGAGTTTTGATTTCCTGTTAATAAACGGATATAGAATTTGTACAGCTAAGTTCACCTTATTGATTGCTTCTTGTATATGAACACCTAAAGTAAGTGTTTTATCTAGGTGTACTCCTAAATATTTAGTACTCGATTTCCATTCTGTTGGAATACCATTAAGCATATTGGTGGGTAAAAAACAAGCTTTTCTTTTTGTAGTGAAAAAGACGGCTTGAGTTTTCCCAGCATATATTTTAATTTTCCAATCATTAAAGTACGTTTGCACAATATTCAGCGAAGATTTCAATTTGGTTTCGATATAAAAACCAACTGAATCTGATGAATACAAACACGTATCGTCTGCAAAAATAGCTGATTTACAGTTTGTAAACGTCGGGAAATCATAAGTAAATATGGTATACAAAACAGGACCAAGAACTGATCCTTGTGGTACACCTGCAAGGATTTCATATAGATTAAAGTAGGAACTGTTTACTGAAACTTTAAAAAATCTTTCAGTTAAAAAGGAATTTATCATTTTTATAATGAAAATTGGAAAATCCAGAACTAAGAGTGTGGAGAATGCCACACAGTGTCAAAGGCCTTTTCTACATCTAATAAGACCACACCAGTGCTTTTCCCTACTGCAAAATTACTTTTTATGTCATTCGTAATTCGATGCACTTGATGCACTGTGCTATGACAACTTCTAAAACCAAATTGTTCTGCTGGAAGGATATTATGCTCGTTCAAATGCCAAACCATTTTATTTTGTATAAGTTTCTCAAGACACTTACTCAGAGAACTGAGTAAACTAATGGGTCTATAGCTAGAACTTATGGAAGGATTTTTTCCAGGTTTTTGAATGGGAATTATTGTTGCTATTTTCCATTGCCTTGGAAAATAACCTATTTTAAAGCAAGCAGTAAAAATGACTTGTACAAATTTTATAACTGTTCTGGGCGGTTTTTTTTTAACATTATGTTTTTCAAACCATAGAGTCCTGGAATATAATTAATAGGTAATTTTAGTTTGAAATAAAAAAAAGTGAAGACCAAGCTTGAAAACAAAAAATCGTTTTAAGTCAATAAAAAACTGTATTTTTAAAACTCTGGTATTTTTATTTTATTATACATATCTGTTTGTACATGTATAAAGCATTTCTATGGCTTCCTGGCTCTTTATGGTGGACTCTTTTATATCCATGACTTGCCAATGAGCATTCGGAAAGGTCCTTTAAGAAAGCTCACTAATCTTTCCTTCGTCAGGATTCGCGGCCAAGCTTTCGTCTACAGCAATGACTTCTGCCAATTTTTGAGTGTCCCCATTGTAGTTCTACTCTCTGTACTGACTTTTTCATCATTGGTAATTTTTAAATAGATATCTCTGTTTGGTTTCTGACACTGAAACGACCTTTTTGAAAATTTAAATTTGTTTAAACTTTAAATTATTGTAAAAATATATGCTTCAATTAACTATTCTTAATAGTCGTTTGTTTGCTTTCTTGTTTTTTTAAAACTAGATTTTTTCTACAATTTGATAATTTTTTTTCTATACAATTATATTTTTTCTTAAATATATTTTTTTCATAATTTAATGTTTTCAATTGTTTTATTTTTTCTTAAATATTTTTTTCTAATTTAATTCAGATTTCTTAAAAATTTGATTTTTTTTAAATTTCTTTTTCTACAAAATTCGATTCATTTTCTTAAAAAATTATATTTACTCATTTTTTTTTCTTCAAAATCTAATTTTTTTCTTAAAAAATTACTTTTTTCTAAAAAAAAATCACTTTTTTCTTAAAAATTTCACTTTTTTCTTAAAAAAATCAGTTTTTTCCTTAAAATTTTATCTTTTTTTCTTCAAAATCTATGTTTTTTGCTCCAAATTGTCACTATCTATTATTTTTTCCAAAAACTTATTTTTTCCAAAAACTTATTTTTTCCAAAAACTTATTTTTTCCAAAAACTTATTTTTTCCAAAAACTTATTTTTTCCAAAACCTTACTTTCCCCAAAACTTTATTTTTTCCAAAAACTTGAATTTTGTCAAAGAAAGATTTTAGAAAGTGGCTTTGTTTTTAATTTTATCTGTTCCCGAAATTAGTTTTTGCTCAATGTTTATTTGATCCCATTATTTTATTTTTTTTTTCTAAAACTCGTTTTCTTTAAACTTAATTTTTTCCATAATTTGGATTATTTTTGTCTTTAAACTATTTTTTTCAAGTTTAATTTCAAATGATGAAAAGTCTGCGTTAGCGTTTGAGTTTTTGAGGTTTGTTTTTAACTAATTTTGATTCTGTATAAAACTTTAATACAAAAAAGAAAAAATAGAAACTTTGTATCCTCTTAAAACATAACTTTTCTTTGAAAATTTGGATTATTTATGGGCAAAAACCACCATAACTTTGATCGTTGCAATAAAACAAGGTTGTTACATTAGCATTTCCCGACATTTCGGCAGGGGTTGCTGCCTTCCTCAGTGGAACTTTATTACACATGAAATATAAAACACATAACAACCTTGTTTCATTGCAACAATCAAAGTGGCCAAAAAAGCCAAAGGAAACCCTAATTTCTCCAATACACATAAGTATATATCCATTGGTCAATACATTATCTTTTAATCATAACCTTTAAAAGTTAATTTACTGCCGTATCCAATTTTATTCAAAATTCCAATCCAAATTATATTTATCGACCACATTAATTCATAAAATTGTAAAAATAACATATTTTTAATTTCTTTATTTCAGAAACAATCAACGCACTTCATAATTCTTCCCGTATGCTTCAGAAACTTCAAACGAATGTTAAATATTTTTGGAAAAAATACATAATTTTTTCTACAAAATAAAAGCAGCATTTCTTCAAAAACATTCAACGAATATCATAATAAATTTGATATTGTTTTATTTTTTTATACAAAATGACGTAAGTACAAAAAGCATTAAATTTTTTACAACAATTTTACTATTTTTTTAAAATTTAAATCTAAAAAATCAATTTACAAACCTTTGACAAATATTTTGTTTGTAGTATTGAATTTATTAGACAGAAATTTCCCACTGACGATTTAAGTACATAAATAGGAACTTGCATTGCAAAACCTTTCGACTTTCTATTAATCATTTTATCAGTTTACACAATCGAAAAGTGTCACTTTTCAAGACCAATTTCGGAATTTTAATTCAAGTTCTAGATCAACCTTGAATTGAATTGCAGTGCCTAAATTTGGGGAAATGCAGGTGTTTAACTTGCCTAGCCTCCATTTGCCGAATTGGGGTAAGATCTAATTTTTTTGTTGCAAAAGTTCCCTGTGCTTGCATAAGCTGCCCTTAAAATAGGGGTTTACCTTCAAATGCATTGAGAGGTATTTTTATGAAGTGTATCACAATTGAGATAGGAATTTATCTCTCAGATAATATGGGCAATAAAAAATGTGACATTCCTTAGGTATACCTAATGCCGTCTTGCCTTTTATATTAGATCTTATCTATCTTTCCATAGAGCTGCAATCCTACTCCATTGTAAAATTCAATTTATAATTTGTCTTCTTCTTTTTTTTCGAAATCATAATTCTGATGATGTCTAGTTTAGTTTTGTGAGTGATTCGGATGCATTTTTGTCAAGAGTGACTCTGATTCTGAGTGTCGGTGATGTGGTTCATAAACTTTATATGATGATGATCATCATCACGATCTTCTCATTCGAGCTTAATCGTTTCTCATCACCGCCGCCGAAGCCGAGCCGCATTTGATTGTGGTGATAATAAAAAATAATCTACAAAGGAATGCACTTACAGGGAGGCAAAATGTAATGTGATGAGTATGAGGTTATTATGATGTTGTTGTTGCTGATGATGTTGACTGCGTTCACTCAATTAAGGCCGGCAAATTAGCATATTAATCATACCGGCTCAACGTTGCCGGTGGTGGAAGTTGGCAGTTTATATGATGATGCGAAGCACAGTGATTCAGGAGTTGACAAAAATCATTTTTGACATTACATTTTTCCAATGAAGACTTGACAACTTTGAATTTAATTTCAAAAATCATCGGACTGTCATTGTTAATTTCTTTAGTAAACTCAACATTTTTAACTTCCCTTAGGAAGTTATTGTAATGGGCCCGTTTTGTCAAATTGAAAATTTTGACATTTCTCGACGTTTCAAGGACCCTAGAGTCGTACTTCATTACGTTCGCGACGTTTTTTTGTCTTCTATAGCTCAAGAACCAGTAGGGATATCGACTTGAAATAGATTTAGTTACACAGATAATAATGCAGAAATATGCAGAAAGGACTACCAAAAATATTAAGTGGGTTTTTTTTTACCAAAGAAATTTAAAAAAGTTAACATTTTGGTTAACCCTAAATATCTCAAGAACCAATAACGCTAGATACTTGAATAAATATTTTGTATTATACAGGGTCCGTCAAAAAGAACCTCCCGTGTTTTAAGACGTGTATTTTTAACGCTATTTATTGATAAAATGATTCCGGGTATAGATAGATAGATAGATAGTTTAGCACTTAAACATGTAGCTGCCCTCTTCATATGCATCCCTACAAAATGATGATCGCAGAAGAATTAAGTGAGAGAGAATTTGAAACTCGCAGAGCTGTTTGTGAAGACATTCTTCAAAACATTCCCGTTGGAACTGTTTTAATTTCGTCTAACGAGGCCCATTTCCATTTATCGGGTACTGTAAATAAATAAAATTCCCGATACTGGGCAACAATAAGCCCTCAAAAGTTACAGTTAATGCGGATAGCTACTGTCACTACTGTCACATTATTGAGACCTTCCTCCAATCAAACTTAAATTAGTTTTCTAGGAACCACAAACAAGTCTGGTTCCAACAAGGTGGAGCCACAGCACCCACTTCACGGCGTTCACTAACGATTTTGAAAGAGATGTTTTAACGGCATCCTCTTTCTTTACGAGGAGACATTACCTGGCCACAAAGAACCAAGTCTACACTCATATTCCAACATCTTTGGAAGCACTTAAGGAAGCATACACTCAGGAAGGGGCAGCCATTACACCACAAATGACTCGACGAGCAATGGAAAACAAAAAAAGCATTGCTAAAAGTTAGTAAACATTGATTTTCGACTCAATTATCTTTTCAAAAATTAAAAATATCGGCTTCAAACTTATTTTATCTCACAGAGAATATTATTTCGAAATTCAGTACATTTCCAAAAGTCCGTTTTTTCATAGAAAATAAATTCTACAAAAAATAGTACGCAAATTTAGCAAAAATTGATGTTCGGTTCCCGTTATCTTGTGAACAGTAGAAGCTATTGACTTCAAATTAATTTTATTCATCCAATTTTTATTTATTTATAAAAGACAGACAAACTTTTAAGGAATGCTACTAAAATTGGTTAAAGACAATAAACCTCTTTAACAAAAATAGATTTCGAAATCAAACTATTTCATTATCATATTTTTAAATTTTTAAGAATAATTTAAACGACAACTAAAAAAAAACACGAAATCCTACAAACTTTTAAGCGAGACAAATCGACAGAAAGAATGGGAAGTTATCAGTGTGGATCGCATCCCTGCCTTTTTTTCATCATGGTACGAATAAGCAACGTCTGCAAATAATACAAATTTTCTACTCTTACATATTTTTCCAATTAACAAGAAAGGTGACACAATTAATCCTGAAATTACATAGAGTGGACGAGAATAGAATCCTAACAGACTTCCAATCTGGCTTCAAAACGACCTATTCAACAGTTGAAGGCTTTTTAAGCTGGGAAAAGGACGATGTACTCGTTCTTTGTAGATTTAAAACCTGCCTTCGATTTAGTTATTCCAAATGCATTAATGTATAATCTGTCTCGAATAGATGCATCTTCCAGATTCATCAAATTTAGGTTAAAGTGACTGTCTATTATTAAGTAGGACACAATAAGACCAGTTTAATGGCCCATTGTAATATCACATGAAATTTGAGGCTTTCTCCTAAGCTCAATGAAACCAGTTTGAGTTCCTTACGAAACCTGAAAGACTAATAATGTTAAAATGATTGAGATCGTTTAGATTGTTATAGAAGAATTGTCGTAGGTAATTCTTGCGCTTTTGAGCTAGAGCAAGGCATGTACAGAGGAGTTGAAGGACTGTCTTCGCCTCTTCCATATCCATACAGCTTCATCAAAAGCCATTTGAGATTACGCTGAGCCTCATGGCGTGCTTTCCTAGTAGACAGTTCCCGATTATGAAACCGATTATCGATCTGCTTAGAGATAGCAAGCACCTAAATCGCTTTAAATCTAGTGCAGGCCAGATGGTGACCTGACACTTGGTGATGTTATTCCACTTGATGTTTGCCTACTTTATAGCGTCCTGCACTAGCAATATTTTACATGTAGCGATTGATATTCTAGCATTTGCAAAACGTTGTAGAATTGGATGTATTGTACCATTTCTGGAGAGTTTATCTGCGTTTCAATTTTAATGTCTGTAAGGCCCGGCACCTAGCGAAAGTTATTTACCATTATAGAGTTTGTAGAGATAGAGTCCAGAGATTTGAAAGCGGCCTGACTATCTGAGAAAATACGAATATCAGATGTTAATATCACGGTTTCTTTAAGATAGGTCAAGACGTCAATTGAAAGAAATGGAATGGATAATGTTACGTTAAATTGGTTTAACACCTACAAGGAAAGCATTTAATAAAAAATGTGCACTTCACAGAGCTTGATCAGCATGACTACGCACGTTGTAGAAGGTTTTTTAAAATAATTTTTTTTTTAAAGGCCGTAAGACATTTCAAAGAAACTTTTTGAGAAACCTTTTAACATGCCAAAAAAAACATGTTTTACCAAAAATACTTGGCTTTACCCTTTAAGCCTTCAAGCTGGTTTAATGTTAAAAATCACAACACACTCATAGAATCGTCTGTCAAAAAAATTGTTACTACCGGTGTTTTTTTGGCATTCTATAAATAGTATAGTAGAAAATTTCCAAGATAACCCATCGGCAATAGCCACATTTATGTATTTAAAAATTGGTACAACTAAAAGAAGACCTATCAGCATAAAAATAAAAAAAAAAAAACACAAATAGAAAAAAGTTTTGTAAAAATCAAAAGTTAAAATGAACTTCAGCTAAAAAAAAAACTAATAAAATGGACAGTTTTTTAGAAGAAATGGTAAGAAAACATCTGTAAATTGAGAATCTATGCAAAAAAGTTTATTTAACAATTGCAGCTTTGACATAAAATATAAACTTCAAGAACGGGCTTTGTTCGTAGACTACTACATTAACATGTGGTGTTGAAGCGAGCTTGTAGCTGATAGCTGGGTAGCATATTGTTATATGGTGCTGATCTATTCAGTTCTACAAACACGAATCAAACTTTTTAATTTGCACTTCATAAGAAACATCGAAACACCATTTGCATTTATGAAAGTGCTGACAAACTTCTCAGTTTTTAAATCTTCTTCTGCGGTGAAAACACCAACAAGATTTATTTAATCTAAACTAAGATAAACCTTTGGTAGAAACATAGCAAAATTATTTATCTTTTCTATTGTTTTCTCTTGCAAAATAAGCCCAGTTAGTCCATTTTCATTGACAGAACTAAATAATATCAACAGTTGATAACACAACTACTCAACGAACACAGCCATCGAGATACAAATGTAATATCAATCGAACCAACATTTGACAACGAAATCACATAAGATCCATTCGAGACTCGTATAAATGTCAGAAACCGTAGTAAGATTCTACTTTAACTTTTATCGGTAGTATTCATACTGCGGATATTTATTATTATTATTTATTGAACTATACATAAATGTACAATACAATACTTAAAAGCTAATAGCTACCAGGGCTTCTAGCTTACTGCGGATATTGTTTTTGTTATTCGTGTAAAATCCTACTATACTATTAATAGGTTTTCCAACAAAACACGGGTATTGTATAAAAGAAGAAGACATGGCTGGTGGAGTAAATCTTTAATGGAATTTTCAAAACGTTCAACAACTTAAAAGATGCAGCTGGACATAATCTAGTTGTTAAAGCCTGTAAATCTTAAAGCAGAATTATCTACTCGCAGCGTAATCACAACATTTCATTTGTTATACATATGTACGTGAGGGAATACTTCTAAATAAATGGATATATAATGCAAAATTTGGGTCTAGATATTCGATATGTCAGTGAGCCAACGGGTTGGTCGAAGTGTCGAAAATGTAGCTGCTGTTCAGGCGCCCGTAGCAAACGATCCAAATAAGTCAATTCCACGGCAATATATTTATGGCATAATGATTTTGGTTTCCACCCATACAAGCTCAAAATCCATATAAGATCAAGCTGGCTCAAGAATTGAAGCCGGTATACATAAGATCTCTCCGATTGGGCGCCAAGTTAATGAATTTCATCGCAAAAGCATCTTCACTGACGAAGCTAATTTTTGGTTCAAAAAGTTCGTCAATAAGCAAAATATGCACTATTTGTCTTTTCGTGTGAAACTCCACGTTCACTTCATGAATCACCGGACTTTATCCACAAAAAAACTGTTTGGTTCAATTTTCAGGTCCGGAGCCATATTTTTTCGTCAACGGGAATGACCGTTACGTTACTGTGAATGACCAGTGTTACCTAACCTTACAATCAGTTTATATTAAAGAGTAATTTTGATGAGCGTGTTATCTCAAGAAATGGGCCAGTCGATTGGCCATCTTGAAAAGATTTAATGAATAAGATAAGTCGAAAAACACCCTTCGAAGTGGGCGTAGTAAATATTTCGCATTAATATTTGTTGTGTGTATTTATTAAAGCAACTTGTTTCGTTTTCTAAAGTTTTTTCCAAAATGAATTATTTTTATTAAAAAAACGCCCCCAAAAGTGGGCGTGCAGAAAAGTTTGCATTGAAGAATACGGCCTTCATTTGCAACTATGACGGTTGCAAAACATGAAACCTTATGCTATCTTTTATCTAAGTATATCGGAAAGTTTCATTAAAATTAGTTGCCTGGCATAGACTTTATAGATTTAAGCCCGCCTCTCAATACAGCGTGAACCACTGTTCAATCGGTGTTGGCTGCGGCATGTATTTTGCTTCGAACACACTATAAAATATGAGTGTTAAAAAAGTTTAACTACAATCATCGCTAGATAGCTCATACAAAATTGCATATAATGCACATTCAAACGGATAAGTTTCACTTGAATAATATAAATTTGAAACGCTTCTTTAAAAATTATTTATGCTTGTTTAACGAACACAACAACAACACTCAAATTTTGCATAAAAAAGTATTATAAATGCAGCATGTTAGTTGGAAGGGTGTGCAAGATGTTTCTTTGTTTTTGTTCTAAGAAAAAAAAAATAAATAAATAAATAGCTTAATAAGCTTTGCATTTTTATTTTCCGTGAACAAGGAAGGAAGTTGGGAATTTGTATAGGCTTTAAATTAAACAAAAAAAAACTCCCATGAGTGTCTTATATCATTTTTTACTTCAATCATTCGTTAAAGGTTTCATAAATTTAAATCAATGCTTTTAGAACTTTAGGAATATAATTGACTCGATAAGAAATGTCATTGTTACGATCCAATAAGAGGTTTCATTTTAAATTTCCAGCTTTTTGGCAATTCGTCCATTACTGGTACTATTTTTTCCCTAAAGCTTTTGCTGAAAGTGATGCCAATTCTTGAAATATCAAGAGATAATAAATTTGAGCACATTGTCAGCTCTAGCATAGTAAAACCCCATAATGGGATATTCGAACCTCGCTTAATAGAATTTTACAGCAGTTTAAACTTTTTTTGATGTGGTTTTTAGATTCCTGTTTCTTAAAATCCCATTTTTAAAAATAATGCTTTTTATAATCCCGATTTTTTATAATCCCGCTTTTTGTAATCCCGTTCCTTATAGTACCGTTTTTTATAATCCCGTTTTTGATTATCCCTTCATCATCATCATTTTTTTCTCACCTTTAACATATACAAGATATCAAAAAATAGTAATATAAAGTAGAGTAGTATTCTTTTAAAACAAACTAAAATCTATTAAGAAAGTATACTGTTCTCAAGAATACTGGGATTTTAAAAGACGGGATTTTAAAAAATCGGTATTTTTGAAGATGCGATTTTAAAACTTTTTTTCTGGATTTTTTGAAAGCTGGATTTTAAAAAGTGGGATTTCGATAGGCTCTCCCAAAATAATGTATCAAGAAGTCTTCGGTCACAAATATTTTATTTCGAATTTGATGCTTTTGACATTTTTTTAATGGGAATATTCCCTTCATATGAGATTGTTCTAAAGATTTGCGAATTAAAACACATTTTTTAAGACTTTATAAGATTTTAGTCTTGTGCAATTTTATATTTCAACCCTTTTATATTCTTTTCTCTTTTACAGAATAAATTAAAAAAAAAATGTTTTTGGAATATTAAAATTTATTTGTTACCGTTTAAGGTAAAAAAATCGAACTAATTGAGCGATTAAGTGGAATTTTCATGAAAATCCCAACATCTTCAAAATAGAGCTTAAACTCACTAATACCCTACAGAGACTTCGTTCCTATCGATTAATATGTAATAAAAATGAAACCTTTTGTAAATCGTGACCAATCACTGATTTTCTTAATGTTCTTGTCGAATATCCCATTTATAGGAAGTTGAGTTGCTAAAGTTCATCTATTTATAACTAAAGTTTGGAAGGTTCTGAATATGTAGTCTTTCAAATTATCAAATGACGTTTATGGAAGTCGGTCTCAGGAAGCAAATTACCAATAATATCACATGTTCCGAAATCCGTATTTTTTAAAAAAATAAATGCCTTATCAATAGTGAAATTCACTTATAGAAAAATATTCAATCGCATTCTTCATCCACAAGAAAAGAGGCCTAGGAAAAAAAGTCTTATTTAAATGGTCTAAAGTCAGATACTGTTTAATTGATACAACATTCTGATCAAAAAACATTTTCACTTTGTTCATGTCTGGGTCTAGTTTAAAAAAAAATTAAGTTTACCTTTAAATGTAAACCCAAAGCCTTTAGTAAAAATTTGAGTTATTAGAAAATTCTGTTTTAAAATTATCCTTAACATTATCATTTGCAATGGACGTGTTATAAAATTATCCTAAACCCGTTCCTGAACCTTTTTTACAATCAAAACGTTTTGATATCAAAACGGCGCACTACAGCGCTAATTGGATCTCAGGCTAGGTTGCCTTGAGATCGCCATTTCTACCTACCTACCTACGACACTTGCGTTCTCAAAGTTGTACAATGTATTGGTTTTGAATTTTTAAACATTGCAATGACATGAAAGAAAGAGAGTGGCATGCCATTCCACATTCGCGTAGTACGGCTAAAGAACGAATCTCCGTGCTTCAAAGTTATATGGCTGAAGTTGGGGTCAAGAGTTAACTTAAGGGCATTCCTAGAAGCGCGAGTGTTACAGTCAAATTTGTTTCTGAAGTGTCATAGTAAACATACAAAAGTAGGCGTGGCAGCTTACAAAAATTACATCCTGCTTACAAGATTCATGTCTTTAAACATTGTATTTATTTCTAATGAACATACTCGACTCTTTGCAGGTAAAACGCGGTTTTGACTCTTCATTAATTCCATAACCTTTGCTACCTATTCCAAATTTTTTTTTTTTAAAGAACCTAAAAGAGATCATTAATTTTAAGTTTTAATTGAAAAGGTTTTGTGTACAACCATCTTGTGAAATAAAAGCTTTAATGTATTTTTATATTATTCTAAATGAGAGGTTGACAAACTTCTTGAGAAAAAAAAACACCGTCCATCAAGTCCTTCGTTGAATATTTAAATCTTAACTTTTATTTTCATTCTGTCAAATACCGAGTACATCTATTTATGATGAAAGGACGACTATCCTTAAAAAAATTTAATTCCAATTTACAAAACAAAACCATATTGAAACTATACTCAGACAGAGACTACCGAATCCTTTTGACCTAGATTTTTTCACAATTTCCCTTGAATGACAAAAACAACAAAATAAAAAACTTAATAACCAAAACATAACAGGAAGCACTCCTCGCTCGCTTCTTCTGCTTTTGCTTTTAATTTCATTAAAACTACAGAAAATATACAAAATATTTTCAACCGCACCCTCGCAGAGGAAACAAAAATGAAATGAAGGAAAAATAAAACATGGAAAAAGCAGAAAAACGGTATCTGCTGTGTAACATAAACAAAATAATAATAAAGTCAACGCCCATTGGAGAACCAACCCCCACAACCTCGAAACACAGAAGTAGCATAAACAAAAAACGCCCTTAAAACTTAAGGGAACGATTACACTATGTGAAAAGTAAACTTACATCTAAAATGTATACCCTCGCTTCGTTTCTTTGCTCCTAACTCCTAACTCCTGAAGTTCTCTGGAGGATCAACCTGTTTGTTTGTTTGCTTGTTTTGTTGTTTGTTCGGTTGATGCTTTGGTGCACACAACTTGTATTATGTTGGGTGAGGCAGGCAGCAAAGGAGATGTATGATGTGGTTTTTGTCAAAAGTGTTTTGCTTTTAAGAATTAGAAATAATTTGTAAGTTAAAAGCAGGTTGCTTCCTCTGTTTCATTAAGGTTGTGTGTTTTTTTTTAGTTTTTTCCTTTAATATTTTAATGAAATACCTTAGGTGAGAATCAACTAAGAGGACTTACATACAAATTTACTAAGAGTTCTCCGAAAAAAGATAGTAAGTGTAGAAATTGAATGTTGACTCCTTCGTAAGCTTGAAAGGAAACAGATATATTCTAGTTTATTTTTGAATTTGATAAGAATGAACAAATTTCAAAACGTTTACTCACTTAAAATGTTCAATGAATTTACAATTAGGAAGTTATTGTTACTTAAGCACTTACTTTCGTACTTATCCGGATCCCGATCCCATTGAAAGTCTCAGTCTGAGATATTGCAGTCCCTTTCAAGCTCCCTCCAGTCGTTGAGACCAAGTACTTTTGCGTCAGTGAGCGCCTGGTTTTTGTAGCGGAGGTTTGGTCTTCCTTATGCGTTGTTATGAACCTGGATGCTAAGATTCAAAAATTTGCTGGAGCGATGTTGTCCTTTACTCGATATGGCTGATTCAGTTCCATTGCTTGGTTTAACTCTTTGGGCTACATACACATTTTGTTACTGCACGATTAATTCGTCTCTTAAATTCGCATATAGGATGAATATCCACCGAATATCTAGTATCAGTTCTACTTGGTGGGCGTAAAGTAGAACTGGTAAAATTCAAGGCCTCACTAATGTCGTTTTCAAACAAAATACGGACCACGAATACGATTACGCCGTCAGCCCAAAATTTACACCAAACGGAAACTTTTTGAGGATGCATTATCACGTGGTAAATATGGCCTGGGCTGGTGTCGTTCCGCATACGGAAATTTTGCTTGTTAACACAGCCATTCATCCAAATTGCGCCTCGTCACTAAAGATGATTTACCGGTCAAATGGGGGTCCTTTTCCAACCGATTCGAAGCCCAGTCAGCGAACAAACGGCATTGTCTATGGTCATGAACTTAGAGCTACGTACGGTACGGGTGAAGTCTGCAAAAAGGCGAGTTCTTGTGCACGGCGAGCAATATAGACTGCGTCGGGTCCCTTGAACGTAAGGGTGCCACCAAACGTTGAAGGGTCGGCTGTAAAGAGCCACCACGTCTACCGTAAAATGGGCGCAATGCGCGCGTGCAACGTTTGCGTTAACGAACACTCATTTTGATAATACAGTTTTATCATTTGAACGTGCTGTTTAATCGTGTAACTTGTCATGATGATTTAGCATAAACAACTGAATAATAAACAAAACATTTGACAGGTGTCACCAAAACTAAATTGCCGCCAAAGGGCGCCAAAGTCTACAATTTGTCTTTTGAAAAAGTAGTTTTAGAGGCATTTATTTGACCAAATCAAAGAAGCAGGGGTTCGCTATTGTATTTCTTCAGCGGATTTCTCCTAAGATATCCGTTCGTGGAATTGATATTTGTTCCGAGGTAAGTGAACTCCTTGACTACCTTGAAATTACTGCTACATAAAGTAACGTTTTTTCGTAAGCGGTGGACAGATGATGCTTCTTTGTTATCAACAATACTATAGCTCGTTTGAGGTGTTAGCCATTTGGACGTTGCACGGCGTTGAAGTCGATATAAAGATGGTGTTGATCTTTTCCAGGATTTACCTTATTGTGTATATTTGGTCCATCGTTGATTTGCCTGGCCTGAAACCACACTGGTACGAGTTGATCATATAGCGTTGCAGAAAGGTTTAAGACGCTCACATAGTAAATTGGATAGGACCTTATAAGCAACATTAAGCATTGCCACTGAAATGTTTGCATACTAAGATATTTGACCACAAATTCATCTTTTCACGTTTGGTGGATCAGCTGGTGCATGAAACTTACCAGGGCATCAATTCCGTTTGAAGAGGTCCGCGAGTAAACCATCCGAGCCGTTGGATTGGTTGTTTTTAAGCTTGTAGATGGCATTCTTTACCTCTTCAATACTAGGGACTGGTTATTCGATGACTGGTATCATAGTTGTTTGCTAGTTTTTTACGTCTACATGGCGCCCATTCAACACGTTTACAATTCTATGTGCTTCGGTGACTAGGTTTTCTACGCAGTTTCGAAGAGCCGGCATAGCTGTTTTATAACCAGATGCCATTTGCTTGGCAATTTTGTGACAGTGCTTGGATTCTCGATACTCCTAGACTCCTCGAGATACCTGAGATAAGAAGCTGCTAATGCTCTTATTTTACTCCGCAGTGTATTTTTCTTCTCTTTTCACAGTGCTCCTAGTTAGCTGTTCTTGTTTTCCGTTTCAATATTGGAATTCCTGCCTTTTCCGTGCTTTGTTTTAGTACTGCGCAAATATCATCATACCAAAGATTCTTTTTTCTTTGGGAGTTGAATGCCTATGGTAGTCTCGTCTACATCTGTAATAATATGGCGGTTCTGGTTCCACTGTTTTTTGACGCTTGTGGATGGGTGTACGTCTGAAAAATTCCCGATCAATTGCTTACGATAGCCTCTGGCATTCTTCCTTTAGGCGGTTTTCACTTTCTTTTTGTTGGACAATAGGTCTCTGAACTTTGACACAACGAGAAAGTATATAGAGGCCACGTTTGCACCCCGGAAGATTTGCACGCCAAAGTTGTTAAATGAGTGCCTTCCGTGAATAGCACTTGAATGGTGTGATTGGCAGTTCGGCCTCCTGGAGATCGCCTGGTTGTTGAGTTTATTCTTCGTCTGGAAAACGTTGTGCTACTTATCACCATATTACGAGCTGCAACAAAGTCGATCATTCTTATACGTTGTCTGTTGTCGTTGTCGTTGAGACTGTGCTTTCTAACTGATCTACTAAAGATCTTACTTAGCATTGCAGTCACCAAGCACGACTTTGACATCGTTCTCAGGACATGCTCCGTCAAGGAAATCGTAAAGCTATTTCTTGTTACATTTCTCAGCTCAGTTTAATCCTCTTAAAATTGATGACCTATGATTTGGGCCGAGATCCCAGGACAAATCCTCATCCTTATAATGACATTTTTTTTAAAAACAGCATTTATAAATGTCGCGATCTTTTGTTTTCTCTATTCTTGATCCTATCCATCCTATCTGCTTTGTACCGCGAGAAAACAAATTAAAGTTTTTGAGTAGCGCATGGTGAATAGAGTGTTCCTAGATTCTAGGTGCCTGTTCATAAATCGTAGCCCATTTTCGTTCCGAGGCTTTACTTGTCTCCCAAATCATTCGGTTTTTTTTACTGTGGCTGGGTCGTAAGAGCAACGCAATTTTTTTGCATTTGAAGAATCAATTGAACTGGTCTGTGTATGGATAATGGACAGACTAAGGCCATTTTTATTTTAAACGTTTACATTCCTCCAAAAAGTTTGGATTCTGTTTATAGCGAACTCTCTTTGGCATTAGACTTTCTTATTAATTTGTTCTGTTCTGACACCAATATATTACTGATTTTTATTTACCAAACATTCACTGGATTCCATCTAAAGAAGAATCCTGCCTTGAAGCCTCTTTTTCTTTTTCACAACTGGAACTATCTTTTCTCGATAAAATCCTTCTTACTTACTTACAGTAAACAAGCTATTTTAAAAGTTCAAAAAAATCGAATTATCTATTGAGTATTTTCTACGACGCTATTAGCACTCTTTTTCTAGAATTTAGATCACGAATTACTAATATTGATAAATATCAACCCCCCCCCCACCCCCCCAAGTTATCACCTTACTGAACACAGTAATTCCTTTGATTGCTTTTATAATTTTGATTTCAGAGGAGCTAATTTCCAGTTGTTGTCTAAACATTTAACTATTTCTGGAATTGATATCCGCGTTGAACGATGACTGCTCAGCCGGTCCAGATGGTATTCCCCTGATATTATAAAACAAAAGTGTAGTAATGCTTCAGTTGAACCCCTTACGTTCTTATTCAAACTTTCTGTAAGAACAGACAAATTTCCCAGTATATGGAAGAAGTCATTTCTAATAATAACTAACAACAGACAACTGCAAAGCTTTCTTGCATTCCTAAAGTTTTGAACAAGTTGTTTGTAAAAGTGTAGCATTTTTTAGTAAGAATATCGTTTGCGAAAAACAACATAATTTTGTGAGAAAAAAATCAACCGTTACAAATCTCCTCGCATTTTCAAACATATGTATGTTCAAACGCTTTAGAACAAGGTTATGGAGTTGACTGTGTATACACCGACTTTTCTAAAGCTTTTGACCAACTTATCCACGGAATTACTTTATTTCAACTTAAAGCTCTTGGTTTCCCACCATTTTTCTTAGCTTGGATCAAATCGTACCTTGAAAACAGATTTAGAATTTGTCATTCTGAACCTCTTGTTGCTCAATCTCTGGTGTTCCCCAGGGAAGCCATCTTGGTCCTTTTCTGTTCATCCTGTCTATAACCGAAGTATTGTCATGTCTACGCTCAAGTGAAGTTTTCAGTTTTGCTGATTACGTGCAAATTTTTAAGATTATAAAGTCCAGCCATGATCGTATTCTTTTACAAGCCGACATTGATAGTTTCACATTTAGGTGTGGGAAAAAAAAGTCTTGCTAGATGATAACTTTTACCAAAAAACGAATCGGTAGTGTATTTGATTATTGTATATCCACATTTAAAGATTTAGGTGTTCATTTCTGTGGTAACTTAGAATTCAAACATCACATTAATTTTATTTGCTTGGTTTTATAAAACGCTGGGCAAAGGAGTTCAATGATCCTTATGTTACTCTTTTTTTTTTGTACAATTGTCATTTTCGTTCTCATCTTAAATATGCTTCACAGTTATGGAAAAACGTATTGAATCAATTCTCATGATGAACCTCTGATCGTACTGCGACGCTTGCTATAAGCTAACTACTTTCTGAAAACCCTGAAGTGTACAAACAAATTTGTGAGGACATGGGTTTGGTGTTGCAAGTAAAAATTGCTATTTCAGATACATGAATAGAAATATCAATTTCTTTATTTTTAACACCTTATCAAATGGTTTTCAAAAATGTACATAAACAACACCGACACCTTTTCACCTCTAACTCCCCCATGTTCGCCATTAATTGACCATATTAATCCACTCCCAATATTTTTCTTTCGACCCTTAAATTATTATTGTTATTTATGTGATTTTTTTATATTAAGCCTTATTCATTTCCTCACAAAGTTGATAGAAAAAAAGCTTTAATAGAGAACGTTGGACTACATAATGACTGTCAACAATTCTCTGGATAATGCGTGTCAGTATCGTGTTAAGTCCATTTATTATACTACAGGAATATGATCAAAACCTACTGCTCCCTAATTTTCTCAAAACTTACTTTTTCTAACACCAACCAAATCCAAATCCGCCCCTAACCTCAACCTAGTAGCAATTTTAGTAATTTCGAAAATATAAAATCAATAAATTTATTTATATTAAAGATATAAATTTTAAAATAAGCGCCTGAAAGTATAGATAACATGTTTATCCTTCTTGTATCTAGTTACTAATAATAATTAGTTTTGGTTACATCGATGTCATAAATCAAACTTCCGTATTATTAATTTATCTAGTTTAGAAAACTGAACTTTCTATTCTCTCTAAAAATAGAACCAAAACAGCCAACATCGATGATGATGATTATTCAGGAGCTAGAAAATATAATGTTCAATCACAAAACCTTCCCCCAATTAATAAATTATTATTATATTGGGTGAACTTTTAATTTTTCCAAAAAATCAATTTAACTTCACTCTCGATGTGAACGTAGACGCATACGCGTCGCCCACCGCCCGTCGCCGTAAATAGACCGAACGACGACGCGACGCAACGACGACGACGACGACGATGATGCTAATAATAAATACGATATAAACGTGTGGTAGGGATTTAAAAAATAATTGAATCTCAAACTGGTAATTGAGTTGTTTTCTATGAACTTTGTGTGTTTCCAATTAATTCAAGCCATACATTAGTTATATGTAGGAAGGTATATATAAGTTGGATCATATACCTTCTTCAATTATAGGCAGCTGTATAGGGGCACAGCACAACAAGGAGCACTATGCGGTGGATGAGACACATTTCTCGCTTGGATGACAACGTAACCTATATTACTTAAACGAGCACAGAGTTCATAGCGAGTAAAAGGTAATATCATTCGGAGGCCTTGAATTGTAGATATGTCACACTTTCAAATTTTTGTTCAGCTGTTAGGTCGACTTGGTATTTAATTGTATTTTAATTGGTTCTGTTTTGTTTAACCGACAACGACAATAAACAATCCCATATTTACAGTCCAAGGCAATTGCATTAAAACACATTAAGTTTGAAATCAACTTAAAAGAACAAAACTCCAAATCGCATTTTTTTAAATTTTAATTTAAAATCACCCAACATTAAATGAATTAAGTAGAAACGGAATTCGCTGCAAGGTGGAAAAGTTTGAGCTTGATAACTTTGTTTTGGATCAAGAACAATGACGATTCTAATCAAAATTGTTGATTAGTTCATAACCTTTGTCAAAATTCAACCTAGACTATATATTGCAATTTTTATTTTATATAGTGCGTGCACTAGGGGTTACGAATACCCTTATAATGATTAAACACAGTGCAAGCAATTAGGAAAGGAGGATAGGATTAGAAAAGAGAAACCGATGCACATTTGTTTTGAATGTCTGCACATTGTAATGAGTGGGACATATTGAGTCAGGTAAAGCATTCCACATTCGTGTAGTGCGGCTAAAGAAAGAATCTCTTCTTAACAGTATGTCCGAAATTAGGCTCAAAGATGAATTGATGGGCGAATAAAAGCTATGTAAATTATAGCCAGATCAGAATGTGTAAAAAACTTCTTGCATCGTCGGAGAAAACCTAAACACTTAGCAACATTTTTTGCGATGTCAAATATGTGATCACTTCACAACAAGTGGTTTTAATGCACATAGCTTACACTGAAAGCTGTTTAGTGTCTTCAACGCAAATACAACTCATGGATAGTGGCATTGGGGAGGGTTACACTGTAACAATAGACAGCATTGAGCTTTCGAAGCATTACATTTTACACGGTTTTTTATTCCCAATGGGACAATGCTTTCAAGATCAGAATCTAATAAGCTTATCATACGCTGCCGTTGATAGTCCTCATCCGAACTACAAGGATGAGAGTCTAAAAACGAATATGAAAAGCAGTGATTACTGTCATCAGCGAAACAATGTAGTGGGTTAGAAGTTAAAAGTTTTAGACGGTCCGAAAGGTAATTTCTAATCAAACGAAGAAGAGATTAATCAATACCAAAAGCACGCATTTTCGATAAGAAAGCTTGAAATATCAATTGCAATAATCTTACTTTCTCCAAAACGATGTAAAGATTTGTTCCCCTGTTCGGTAAGATAAAGCATCCAGTGGACCAATTGCAAGGAAAGCCATACTGCCGGTCACTAAGAAGCTTCCGTTCTTCAAGATGTTTTTTAAGCTGAAAATTGATCACCGATTCCATGACCTTCAAAAGAAGGGACGTAAATGCAATTGGACGATAGTTAGAGGGGGAGGAGGATCCGCCTTTTGCACAAAACTCACAGAATTCACTGTAAAATTTTAATTCAAACTGAAAAAACTAGGTATGCATTCTAACTTGCTAAATTGGTTGCGTACATATCTCTCAGGACGCATTCAATATGTCCGTATTGATTCGATCGTCTCAAGTCCAATAGATGTTTTCTCGGGTGTTCCTCAAGGTAGCCATCTTGGGCCACTTTTGTTTCTTATATTCATAAATGATCTACCTGATTTTCTCTTAAATTCCTTTTCCTTGATGTTTGGCGATAATCTCAAATTTCTGAGATGCATTAAGGATCCGGTTGACTGTGTGCTTCTTCAAGAAGATTTTCAAAGCTTCAACTTCGCTAATCATTTAGAATTAATTGTTAAAAAGGCCAAAGAGTTGGCCTTGGATTTTTTTGTCTAAGTGATCCCTGTACCTAAAAACGCTTTACATTGCGTATGTTAGATCAGTTCTGGAGTACTGCTGTGTGATATGGAATCCGTTTTACAAAACTCATTCTGTTGGAATTAAAAAAATTCAAAGCAAATTTACAAAAATAGTTATTTATAAACTAAGATGGAACGTTGATGCTATGCCACCTTATAATACTCGACTTCAACTTCTTGGAATTCAGACCTTCGAAAACCGCAGCAAAATAAATATTTTATCCTATCATATTGACTGTCCGTTTTTGTTGTCTCTTATAAATTTGCATGCTCCAATTAGAGTGTTTAGAAATCGTTATTTATTCCATGAGGCACTGCATAGAGTAAATTATACTATTAACGAGCCAATATCTCGTTATGTCAGAGAAATTAACCAAATATCTGATTATATTGATTTTAATTTTCATTTGAGTAGGGATACATTTAAAAATATGCTCAGCCTATTTTTTCTGGTTAATTAACTAAAATGTATGTTAAGACAAATTTTGCATTTCGGTAGTCTGTACGAGTAACTATAATCTCTAATTGATGATGAAAGTAAATAAATAAATATAATTATGCAATTTTGACAAATGTTTCAACTGAATTTTTTTTTGAACAATATTGCCAGAAACGTCATTTTTGTTTGAAGTTTAAAATTGACAGATTGTGTTGTTCAAGACATAATGCGCCAGGTTCAGACAAAATAAGAGACTTCATTTGAAATCAACTTTATTCTTTGAACGTAAATTTTTCCTCCAAGGCAACTAGTTAGTTTTTCAAATGTCATGAATTTCAAATTTAGAACTTTACTTGACAATCCTTCATAGGAACAAAATCTAGCAAAATCATTATTGTTTACAAAACATTCTTTAGGCATGCTACAAATCCATCACAATTTGTATTGTGTATAGTAAAGAAATATTACTTATTTCTTTTCCAAATTGACAAGGAAACCATTTACAGAAAAACATTAAATGAAGTTGTGCAGATAATAAATAAATCATAGAGTAATAAAGTTCAGCTTTCAGTTGAATAAAAAGAAACATGATGAACTGTCATTTTGACAGAATTAGAGTTAACTTGATAGTTAAGGAGATTTTTCTTGAATAATTTTCCAGTCAACTTTCCATTTAAGTTGTGGTCTGAACCTACCCGATTTCTTAAGAGTCGTATGGAGAGCAAGTTTCTTTTATTTAATGCATTCTGTCGCTGCAAATTTCCATGAAACTGATTGACGGATTGCTTGGATGATATTAATTTTAGCGCTTCAATCTTTTCTGGATTTTTGATTCAAAGTCGATCCTTCACGGGTTGCTTAGGCTTCAACTGCGGATTTGATGATAGTTTTTTAGATTTAATGCTTAAGAGATCGATTGTTACATCTAAACCAGAATTTTTCCAAATGAAAGTTTCCTATTTCATTTTAAAAAATGGGTTTATAAAGCTCTGTAACGCCCACCATATAATTTTCGAGGAAAAATGATCAAATAATGTAACGTTGAACAAAGGTTTCAATATCGAGACACCAAAAATACTAACGGAGCTCAATTGGTGGATGACTTTGAGTGCATAGACTGGGATTCGTTGTACGTCATGCAAAACCTAGATGACCAAGTAGGTTTTTTACAACATAATGTGAACCACCTTTTCAGCATCAGCATGTTCCCTTAAAGACCCATGTAAGAAATTCCACAAATCTTATTGCAGACTTTGCAATCTGTCCGTGGTAATGATCAGAAAGGCAAAAAATATTTACTACGAACATAAACTTGGAAATTTTACATCTGGCAAACATTTATAGAATAACTTGCGTGAAATCGTTATAAGGAAATCATGTAAGAGGTTAGCTGACGACATCGATAAAACAGCTACTTCAACTTTATTGGAATACAAGAGGAAGATATTGTGGAGGCAATAATATCCGTCAAATCAAACGCTAAAGGCCTGGATTTAATGGAACCTAAGTTCTTTAAACTGTTACTACCATATTTACTATATTACTCATTTATTTAATAGTATACTTACCACATCTAAGTTTCCATTAGAATGGAAGAAGGCCAAAATTATTCCCGTCTCTAAAAAGCAAACAGTTACTGCTACAGAATATCGACCCATTGCTATTCTCCCGTTTCTTTCAAAGGCGTCCGAAAAGATTATTTTGAATCAGACACAAAAATACCTAACAATCAACAACCTGTTAAGTTCCAGTCAATCTGGGTTTCGACCAAAGCGCAGCTGCAAATCAGCCTTACTTTTCGTGACTGATGAAATAAGAATCACAATGAACAATGATTATATGACACCGCTAACGCTTTTAGACTTTTCAAAGGCCTTTGATACTGTTAGCCATTCAATTCTGTGTAAAAAGCTGCGAAGAAGTTTTGGTTCTTCCTTAGAATCCTGAAAGCTTGTTCATTCGTATCTTAGCGGAAGACAGCAATGCATAAAGACAAGTGAACTTTCTTATTCCTTTCTCAATCTCTTTGCTGAAGTGCCTCAAGGATCTATCCTCGGACCAATCCTGTTCTCACTATATGTAAACGAGTTTCCACGTGTTGTTAAAAATTAACTGATTCATCTTTATGCTGACGATGTACACTGTACAGCTGCTTATAAGTCGACCCTTTGTAGCAAAAAAATGATGCCGTTGATTTAATGAATAATGACCTGCTCCTCATTCCACAATGGTCCAAAAAGAACCATCTTTGCTTTAATCCTCTCAAATCAACAGCTCTTCCGATCTATCGCAAAACCTTTGATTTTTGGGTCCTTAACCCCTTAAAGCTTGAAAGCGAAGTCATTGAGTTTGTCAGTACTGCCAGAAATTTAGGGATAATTTTCAATAGTATCTTTACATGGAACGACCACAATAATAGTGCCACTGGAAAAGTCTATGGTAGTCTTCGTGCTCTTCAGTTCACTCGAAGTTTCATCCCTAAAAACACTAAATTGCTACTTGCCAAAACTCTTTTACTACCTGTTATGATATATGCATAATGTGAAGTTTTTTGCAACTTGGACTCTACCACTAACTTTGTGAACACACCCTTTCACTTAGCATAGAACTAAAATTGACAGAATCTTGGGTTACATCAATACAAGATCAAAATGATTCAAAACTTGAACCCGATGGACCGTTTGTAGAAACTGGGCAAACACCTTCTCCGAATGGGTAAGTTGTCAAGTTCTTATTGAAAAACCCTTTCCTTAGCACACAAGTTTTTCGATCTTCTTATAGATAGTCTCGTACAGCAGGCGCAGGGGTTCCTTATTTTCGGCCAACACTTCTTTTCAAAACACAGAGGATTCTGGCTAAGTAGATGGTCCACCTTATTCAAAATTAAATAAATAAAGTTAGTATTCAAACAAGCCCGCAAACTTGTAAAACCAACCTGAGCATCACGTACCAAGCCAAGATTACTTGCAAAATTTTGGAGTCCCCGCTTAAGACAGCAAGCAGTCTTAAATACAATGTGTAACATACACATAAGACCTCAAATCAAACAAATTTACATTTTTGTTTTTGTTTGTTTCTAAATATTAATTAACAACTTTTTTTGCTATTTTCAAATATTTGCTTCTTGTTAATTTGAATTCAACTAAAAAGTGCGCAACAAGGAAGCCTCAATAAATCTCGTTCACAATTTAATTAGCACTTTGTATTGGATCTGTCGTCTTTTATATCCCAAAATCAATAAACTCTCTGAGAAGTACTATAGGCGCCTTTATTATATCCATCCCAACAACCCCAATCCAAATCTCATCGCATACTATGGGCCTATTATTACCGTTAGTAGTTTACCAGCCTATTCATTCAAATTAGACTCCGCTCTATTTACCGATGATAAGTGGCAACACGTATCTGAGCTCACAATACTATTTAACTATTAATAGCCTACTCCATCCTATATCCATATCCTCCCTTCCTCATCCCCCCATTTAGTTGATGAAGAATCGATCGAACCTTCTCCATAAAATTGAAGTTGAAGAGTTTTTCAATTCAATTGAATGGAAATTTATAGGTAGAAAATACAACAACAAAAACACTAAAAAACAACCCCATCAAAGTCTATCATGCTTTTGACTATGAGCTCTACCTTGCCATCTCCAACTATATACGAACGATGCGGAGGAGGGTACAGATTCCTCTACCCTACACAAACCTATTCTGGAATCTGAAATCTGGAATCCTTATGCCTTTTCATAAATTTTGAACTGCCCCCTGAGAAAAATGTTGAATGAAGTTAGCAATTATAATAGTACGCTCAAGTGATTGCTTTCATTTATCATCATTTATCTGTTATCATTTTTGAAGTGGATGAGTTTTGGAGCACGGATTTTGAAAAAAAAAAATGGAGTAGATGTATTTCAGTTCTTCTATTTGGATTTCGTTAAGGGGTCAATATTTAAACGGAATTGAGGCTTATATCGCGTCTAACAATATTCAAAGATTATGAAGGTAAAGTGGATTCATTTTGAATTTGGGACATAGAATTTATCCTAAGTTAAAGATATACAAAGAGTTTTCCACATAAAAGTTTTTTTTGTAGCTTAGGGTGAGTGAATTTATAAATCAAAAATCTTGGGATTCACTGTTGGGATTCCAAAGGAAAAACTCGAATGAATATAAACGTATGATGCTTGGCTAAGTTATTAATAATATTCAAGGGATTTAAATTGCTAATCTATGTAAATATGAAAATACAATTGAAGAAAACATGAATGGAAACAGTCTTGTGGATTTTTACATTTAAGTTCGTTTTGAAAAAAAAGGTGGCCTACAGACTTTGTTGTTGTGCCCCTTGGTCAACTAGGTTTTAATGGCAATCGAATTTAACTTTTCCTTATGTTTTTGATAGCCTTAGGTTGAATCCGAAATCAAATTATTGTGTTAGGTTTTTGAGACATATGTATGTTCATACGGTTACCCTTTAAAATAAAGGTAGATAGCTTCTTCAAGTAGTTTTTTTTCAATACAATTCAATTTTATTTCAATATTCTGTTTAAATAGTATTTTCCCAATTAGTCTTTTTGACAGATGTCACTTGATTTATGCTAAGTTTGGTCCGCCAATTCATAATATCTGCGTTCCATTTCGAGTTGGAAAGGCTATCCTAGATATGTGGATTTTAAGATACTTTATTGAACGAGTTCGATACATAAATTGAGATAGTTTGCAAAAAATAAAAACAACTTTTATTTGTTTACAAAAAAACAGACAAATATTATGATTTTGAGTTACAAAATAATTGTAAAATTAAAATTTCAATGGATAACTTTAATAATTCCATTGTTTTTTACCGAAAAATTTACGAGTTAATCAGCTGTTTTGTCAGATACTCACATAATACCCGAAATTCTTGGATACCTTGAAATATATTTTTGACATTTCAGCCGTTTTGGATCACCTGTTTTTTTACACGTAAAACACTTGCAAACACTATCTGACGTCATGGGCCTGTGCTGTAGCCACCAAGACTGTGTAATTAAATACCACTGAACTGTATTTTATGAGGTTAGGTGAATTCGCTTGTCCTCATAGATAAGCCCGAGACAATTGATGCCTTACAAAAGAATATTCGACCCGTTATTGCTGATATAAAGCCCCAATCTCTACAAAAAGTGGTCGAAAAATTGGCTTATCGACTAGAATCTTTGTAATAAAGTTAAATTCTTGGCTTTTATTTCTACTTGAAAAACACTCTTAACTTTTTTCTATGTTTAACGTAAAACTAATAATTTTTAGTTTCTTATGAATTTGAAATGATGACTAATTTTAAATTTCTTAATGATTGTTTTTAATTAATTGAATAATTGCAATTGTGGTAAGTTCTGGGTCCAAGAGAAAAAGAAAACATATAGGATGTTGCAATGCAATTTATAGGTTAGTTAAGTTAAGTAGAGTGTTTCATTTAAATATGTTTAAAAAAAAGTATCATGCAAAATGTACTAACCATCCTCCCCACCTCGAGGAGATGCGGTTTCCTCAATTTCAATACAAAGTCTTCTTAGTTTCATTGAAGCACGTTCAATAATGCCAGTTGACCTTTTTACTGTTGCCTTGCGAACTATGAGGACGACATCACCGATTTTAAGATTGTTCAGTGACTGTGACTGCTTCCACTTTGTTCTGTGTTGCAAGTTTTGGAGTATTCTGTCGACCAACTTTTTCAAAACATTTGAAAGTACCATTGAGGAGCTGATAACGACTCAATGATTTGATGGATTTTAACCTCAAGGACGTGTGGCTCTGGCAAGCAAATAAGTGGACAACCTTTAATAAAATGACCTGTGGTTGGTGCATATAAATCACAAGGGTTATCAGATATTGGAGTTATAGGTCGCGAATTAAGGACGGATTCGATTTGAATTCTGATCGTGGTTAGTTCTTGAAAGGTGAATGTAATATACGCTTCATGTGAAACTTCACTGCCTTAACGGCAGCTTCCCACAATCCCACGAAATGGGGAGTCTTGAAGTAATTGTTTTTCATGTAATATTTCCCGCATTACAGGTACGTATAACTTCATTTTGAACGTTTGGGGCTAGAGCATTTTATAAACAGATGAAAGCTCATTACGACCCACAATAAAATTGTAAAGTTTGATCTGCTGTAAGTACGCTAAAAATTGTATACAAAGTAATCAATATCGAAAGTTCTATACCCCCAAAAACCACTGGTTTCTGGTAACCTTTTTGTAAGCGTCTGGTAATTCCATTGATATAACTACAAAGAAGCCTATTCCACTTATGGTTTCACAGTCAAATAAATGGTATTGGCATCTTTAAAAATGATTCCTTCCTCAGAAAAAACAGCTGTTAAAATTTCAAGATGTACAAACTTTAATAATTGAATATGAAAAAAATCTTTAAACTATTGCCAAATGATTTTTATTACTTCCTTAAACTTGTAACCATATTTCATTGTGTAAAAATAAGAAATTATGAACCATCTGTTTTAAAATAAACACAAATTAACAAGAAGCGCAAAACTTGTATTGTTCGCCTATTGAATTCATTTCTTGATAAGAATTATTGCAAAGTTTAAGGAAATAATTGTTAATGTTTTTTTTTTGTAATATGATCAAACAGGAAAAGTTGTTTGTTCTTATCAAACAATAATCTTGGACAAATGCGCATTGTTTGATATAAAAATGTGAATTTTAAATAGATATTAGGTTTTAAATTTGTGCGAGGCAACTTTTGGATAAGTGAACAAATTTAATTGGAGGCAATTTATATCCAACTTTCGAGTATGAAATTCGAACTTCAGCTCTTAATATGGATAATATCCACTCAGCATTCCTAATTTTCAAAAAATACGGCCCAGCTGTTATAATACGCACCTAATAGTCAATAGGCTTGACGAATTACTTGCTGAGTCGAAGACAGCCATCGTTTGAGAAAATAAGTTTTTGGAAAAAAGTTCTATATATGAAGATTGCAGGCACCCATCTTACACACAGCTTTTTCATGCCCAAATAGTTGTGTAAAATATTTTGGACACGTTCATATGACTTCTAACCAGCGTTATCACTTCTAAAAAAAGTGGAAGTAGATTGAGAAAATGGAAGAAGATTTCAAAAATTAACTCTTTAATTTTATTTCAGAAACATATTTTTAAATTACATTATTTCAATAAAAAAACTTAAAAAAAACTAGAATTATTTTAACCTTAATATCATGTAATTTAATATGTTAATGTAACATTTCTTAAATTAATTCTTGGTTGTTGGCAACGAAAACGCAAAGATTGAGCTCGTGTTGGTCAAATGAAATGACTTTAGGTTGTTTTGATTCCAAAGAACGAGTTCTACAAGAAATAGTTATTGTAATCGTAATACAATTTCAGTGCATCAACAAACCTTTTAACTTTGTTCTTAGACAACTTAAAAATATATTTTCATGTTGAAAACAAAAAATCAAATCCAAAATAGCACTAGAGCACAACTTAACACAAAAAACATTAACAAACAGAAAAGAAATAAAATGCACGACTGGTTTGCATAAACTCGCTCATGTATCCAAAAAAAGCTGTTTAAAACCATTTCCAGTATTTTAATAATTAAAATGTACCTGCAAAAAAGTTTGTTTTCAGAAATGTAAATGCCATTTGATTCCTCAAGAAAACCTTGATTTGTTTAAAATTTGTATTTGAGAATCATATTTGAATTTTAGTTTAAAAATATTATTGGCTATAGTTTTGAACTTATAATTAGATGTCTTGCATTTCAATTTTGTAAAAAATGATGACCCATTTTCAAGGTATTAAATTTGGAAAAAAAATAATATTTGTTTTTAAATTAAAAATAAAAACAACAACATTTTTGGCAGAAAAATAAAGTTCAGTTCTTGAGAAAACTTAAAAACAAAACAACTGTTCTATATGAGGTACCCTTCTGGAGCAATACAAAAATATTTTTTATATTGGAATAAGCCAAACTAAGAACATACATTTTAGAAAGAATTCAAAAAAAAATCTATCGGTTTGTTTTTGAAATAATTCGAATTATCGATTTTTGGCCGTACAAATTTGTATTTTTAGTTTGAAAAAAAAAAACAGGAAAGACATATGGACAAACCGACAAAATCGGGTGACCCACTTTTTTTTTACTTCTCTACCATCGAATTTGTTTACGTATGCAAAACTTGCCATACAAGTTCTATATGTCGAAAGTAAAAATGACAAAAGGGTTAAACTAGAATACATTAGATAAAATGGAACCTTACCGCAAATGCAAATACTCAAGCGATTTTTAATTTCCTAGAAGGTTTTAAAACTACATACAAGAGTGATAAGAGGAAAAAAGGATCAAATTCAGTCTAATTTTATTAAAATTGAAGTAGGTAGAAACACAGATCTTAAAAATTATGTAAATTTCAATATTTTGATGATGGTGCGAAGTAGGAAGCAGATTTTTAATTTATTTGAAAAAAAGTAGATCTACTTCAATTGAAGTAAAGTGGTAACGCTGCTTCTAACAGGTCTAAGCTATCTGGGATCTTCTAACACTAGTCTATGGATTTTTCGATCAAATCCGGAGTTGTGCACTCAACTCTAAAGTTCTGAGCGTAGCTGGAAAATTGTTTTAATTTAAAACCCCACTCCTTAATTGTTAATATTGGGGTCTAGAGTTGAATCCACCTCTACTTTTATTTGTGTCGGTGTAAAACCCTTGAAATAAAAGGATCTAAGAACATCACGATTTTCCAGTTACTCCATTTGCACGAAAAAAACAGAGGCGTCTCGCTAAGTGTGCTAAATTAACAACGATCGGTCTGAAACTGTACATACAAGCTAGTAAGGGATGGTACTGTAGTACACCACTCCAAAAAAAGACCTAGTGGCGCCATCTGTTGGTCAGAAAATTGCTAGTGCATTGAGACTGTGAACATATTTACTACCCAGCCAAAAATGTTCAAAATATTATCCTATTTATTTCTTTCACAAGTTTTGAACTATTTAAACGATTAATAATGGAATTACAAACATTGTCTACTAATTTTGACTTCTGGATGTCATTCACGATTGTTATTACAGTTTGAAGTCATTCATAGAAGTTGCAATCGCAATTTAAGAAAACTATTATTTTCATCTGGTCACTAAACTATCGAAATACTATTTGTCAAAATAATTATACAGTCGATTCTCCCTAAGTCGAAACTCTCCTTCACAAGGTTTTTTCTACTTCTGCACAAACAAGAAACAAATTTTTTGTTTTTTTTTTTTCAACTCGAACCTAAAGACCGACATTTCAATACAAAACTATTTTGCTCTGACTCAATCATTTGCGCAAATTGTGCAAACAATAACATTTATAAATGGCCTGGCTACCTGTCTAAAGAGTGGTCCGTTTCCATTTTTCTATTTATTTTAATTGAATTGAAAAGAGCGTGGTTATAAAGAAGTGAAGAAATGCGAATCGAAAAGGGATTCAAGAAAACTTCAAAAATTGCAAACAAAAATTTGACATTCTCTGGGACACTCTTTCCTCAACATTTGCAAACAAAGTAACAGCAGTGGTATAATCTCGCTACAAGCAGTATTTTTGTTAAATTTAAATACAGGAACAGGCTATTGTTTAAATCCTTTAGTATTAATAAACCAAATAAACATTTCAAATGTAATTGAAAATGCCAAAATGGGTAAGGTTCCGGGCGAAGACCGAATTCTAGTAGAGTTTTTTTAAAAAACTGTTCCATAGAATTCTTATCCGTATTGACAGAGAGTTCAACAGGATTTTTGAAAGCGCAGACGTTCCTGAAAGCTTCAAGAGGTCAATAATATACCCCTTACACAAAGAAGGGTCTTATGATGTACCGGAAAACTATAGAGGCATCTCCTTCTTGAATTCTTTCGTAAAGCTTTTCAGTACTCTAATTTTTAATAGGCTTACACATTGGACCGAAGAAAAAAAATTCTTAATGCATTTCAAGCAGGATTTAGAAAGAGCTTTTCGACTATAGACCAAGTATTCAGTTTGATAAACATTGCAGAGGACTTCAAAAAAAGGAAACAAAAACTTTACGCCTTTTTTGTGGATTTTCGAGCTGCGTTTGATTCAATTGCCCGTGAAGCGCTTTTTTATAAGCTTTTAAGCTTCGAGTATCAAATAAAGTCGTTACACTTGTCAGAGCGATGTACGAAAATAATGCTGCCTACGTATGGAATGGGGAATATATATCAGAGTTTTCAACAGAAATGGGAGTTTAACAAGGTGGTGTGTTGAGCACACTACTGTTGTTTTTTTATTTTTTTAATAAATATATCTTGGGTTAGGTCGGAGGAAAAATCCAGTTCGGAAGTGCTCGGATGCCAGGACTGATATTTGCAGATCATATTGTTTTATTGTCTGAATCGGTGGAAGGAATGCAGCGTATGGTGAACAGACTGGAGACATTCTGTGAAAATTGGAATCTGTCAGTTAATTTACAGAAGTCTAAAATTGTAATATTTCGGGACGGAGGAGGAAGATATCCAAATAATGAAAAGTGGATGTACAAAGGAGAATATGTTGCAATTGTTCGAGAGTACAAATACTAAGGGGTTTTAATAACATCTAACCTCAACATATAAAAGCATTTTAAGTCCAATCTAGCGGAATCGAAAAGAGCAGTTTCTTCTGTGTGAAAACGTTGCATCGATAATAAAGGTGTCAAGCATAGTTCGAAGCTAAAAATTTTTCATGCGACAGCAGCATCTATAATGCTTTATGACGCGCAAGTTTGGGGAAATTAAAAATACGAGGAGGTGGAAAGGTTCCTCAGGTATTTCAACAAGCGCATTTTTCGGCTACGAATTTGCACTCTAATTTATATACTACATTTGGAAACAACTGAACCTCCATTCTTCTTAAGGACCTTAAAACTGCATTTGAGAAAGATTGCCGACACAAGTACTTGAAAAGATTTTGTCATCCAGGGGTAATCTAGTCAAAAAGTGGGAGGAGTTGGCCCTCTGCTCAGGTGAAAGTAGCGAATTTTTACCCGGTATAAGCCTTTCATATCTAAGACAATTAAAAGTTTTAAAGAGGAGGCTAATCTTCGCATCATAGAATGATTTACAGTTAACTGTATACCTCCTTAACCGTTTCCCCATAAGTATGATAAGCGTTATATCTGTTAGAGGCGAACTAAATTTAAATTACATTCCGCATCAACCAGATCTGCCGATCCTAAGCGACCTTTGCAATCTTAATGAGAGAGAAGATGTACAACACTTCATTGTAAGATGTCCTGTTTTTATATTTAACTTGTTGATATAATATGATAATTGTTAATCTTGAAACCATTGTTCAAATAAAGTTTTTCTAACTAAATTACTAAAATAAACCTTTCAAACCCGTGGCATGATGGTTAGTGCGTTGGACTGTCATGCCAGAGGTCTTGGGTTCGATCCCTGCCTATGCCATCTAAAGTCTTTTCACGGGTACTGCCTCTTGCGAGGAATTGACAAATTCTCCAAAAGTAACTATTGTCATGAAAAAGTGCTTTCTCAAAATTAGCCGTTCGGAGTCGGCATATAAACTGTAGGTCCCCTCCATTCCTGACAACATTACTCGCACACAGGAATGGTTGAGAGTTGTAAGTCACTAGGCCTTGGTTCTCAACGGACTGTCGCGCCACCCAATTTATTTTAAACCTTTCAAAAAAAGTAATACAATTGTCTCTATAAATCAAATTTTCCGAAAACTGTTTCTATAACTCGAACAGTTTCTGGTTCCCCATAAACTTGGACTTAGGGAGAGTCGACTGTATTCTTACGATAAATAATGGAATTACAAACATTGCTTAAAATTTTGATAGCTGAATGTCCATTGTCCATACCGAATATTTCAACAGTTCGATGTCATGGTTACCTTAAATTGTAATTCAATTTAATTTAGTACTTCTCAACGTCAAACAAATAACGATATCAAAGATTTTGAAACTTCAAAATAAAGAAGAAAAATAATTGAGTTTTAAAACTTCAAAATGAAATAAAATATAGAATCGTATTCATTTTGACGTTTCTATCTATCTCGCTTTCATTTTATAGTCAAACAGAGCTAAGGACCCGCCAGATATGGTTAAAGTTTGAAATTATCTAGCTTTTCTTTCAACAAACTATTGTCTTTAATCTTTCGTGTAAAACAAAATACTAGAATTCCAATAGAATATAAAACTAAAGCGACACAAAGTCGCCATAAGAGTGTAGGTCAGCATTTTTCCTTAAACTACTATCAAATTCAGTAAAGGCGATTATGTTTGTTGTTTGTTTTGTTTTCAAAGTAAATGACACATTTAAAGTTCGTTGCGCAAAATAAAATACAAATTAAAAAAAATAAAATAAAATATTATTTCACAGTCGCGCGGATTGCTGCAACCATATAAAATATGCCTCTGTTTATTATAATCATGATTAATTCCCTAGACGGTTATACACTACAGTCAATACAATCAACTCTCCACCCTCACCACCCAATGTCAATTCCAGAATTATTTAAGAAGCCTTGTCATATACATTGCATGCCATAAGTTGCTATAATCAAACCATATAGCCAGCCACAACACAAGGCGAAGGCAGATTTGATATTCTTTTATTCATAAGCGATATGTGTCGCTAGCTTTTTGTCCAGACTCATAGTCGTCCGCTGCTGCTGCCCAATTTGATAACAAAAAATGAAAAATAATAAATTAAAAAACAAAATACACACAAAAGAACTTCAAAACGCACATTCCTCTTGGATAAATTTTATATATTTCCTCTCATAATGCAATGAAATATTTCTAGCAAAAAGTTGAATCCGAAATGAATTCCATCTCCAGTTCGGTTTTATACGTCGATCTTTTCAATTGACAGCCGTACAATTTAATTGTTGGAAATATTTTTGTATATTGTTATTGTTGGTTTTGAAGAGATAAGATTTCGAAAACTACACATAATCAAGCTAGTTTGTAGATTGTAACCTCGTCCTCGGTCGATACGGTCTTCCATCTTTAAATGGCATCATTTTACAGAAAAATGCAGAAAAACTAACTAGAAAATAAAACCTATCCTTATTCGGTTCGGACATAATCCAAGGCGAGAACAAAAAAACCAAGAACAAAAACGAAATGAAAAAGCTTAGCAAAAAGTTGAAACCATCACGAAACAAAGAGAAACAACCATCAGTGAATCGTGTAACCACAGCAGCAATCGGATACAAGGATGCATCAGAATCTTCATCGCCGTCGTCGTTGATGACATTGTCGTCCGAATCATCCGGGCCATCGTCATCATCCGTGATGTCCTGCTCGATTACCAACAACAATGCAATCGGAACAACTAATTGCAATAAGAGTTCAGCTTCAGATAAAATAATGGATCCAATAGGAAGAAGACCCAGAGCTAGAGTCAATCATGATGACGATAACAACAACAACGACGATGACTATGGTGACGATGATGTTAATGGTGATACGAGTAGTTGTGGCAGTGGTGCTGTTGTGGCGTCAATGGCACCAACTATTGATGCCTCCCCTGATGATGAGCATCTTTACTATGCCATTTCGGAATTGGACACAACAACAACTAGCAACAATAATTCTCCTTCTCCATCAAGTACTGCTGAGTCATTGGCCCCAACTTCTACGATTCCTTCAACTATTACTACTTGTATGGATGATTGGTCAACGACCGTAAGCGATGTTACTGCTGGTACTGCTGCAGTTCCAGCTACAGCTGAAGCTGTTGCTTGTGTCGATGAGTTGTCAATGAAGACAACGACAACGACGACAATGAGAATGAAAGAAGAAGAAGTCACTGCATTATACTCATTGCCTGTAAAAATTTCACTCCGAAAAAATAATGATGCATTTGTGCCGAACTTCTATGCTGGCGGAATGCTGATGACGAAGACGATGAATAGACAATCTCAGGATGAATTCTATAATGATGCATCGACATCGAACTTAAATAATGAGAGGCAAAGACAGACAATGGCAAGAGATCCTTTTAGTAGACCAATAAGCTCTTTTGGAAGTTCACGACCTAGGAGGGATTTTATGGAACTAAAGTGGTATACTTTTGTTTTTCCCTTTTTTTTAATTATGTGACCTTATATCATTCCAAAAAATAATTCGAAAAATGGATTTTCTATTGTAAAATCTCTCTTAAATGATTTTTTTTGTTTTTCAAAAAGTACAAAGACCGTTCGAAGTTAATTTATTTTGCATTCCTTTTTTTCTAATTGAAACAAAAATATTTAAATACCTTGTAAGCTTTCCTTACTTACTTACTTAAGGTGGCGCTACAGTCCGGGCAGACCTGAGTCCCTAGCTGGCTGTCTCAAGTTTCGCACGCCAAGTTGGTTGAGGTCTTCACCCACCTGAGTGCGCCACCTGAGTCGCGGTCTTCCCTGCGCCGTCCCTCGGGATTGGATTCGACGACCTTCCGGGCTGGAGCGTTGATGTCCATTCGCTCAACATGACACAACCATCTAAGCCGTTGGGCTTTAATTCTGCTAACTAGGTCAGTGTCGCTGTAAAGCCCGTACAGTTCGTTGTTATATTTTCTGTGTGTAAGCTTTCCATTGCTTCTAAATATAAACTAATATTACTTCTTACAGAAATAGTTAAATTAGATTAAAAGTGGTATCTTGAACCTTAAATTTTCGTTTGGTTCCACAATAGTGTTAATTCGACTTTAAACCAATTGTGTAAACTTTTCGAATTCGAAAATTTAAGAATATAAAGAAATTGTAACTTTCTAGCACTATTCATCCGACTATCTTGAGAAGATCTCACTATTGTATTTATATCGGGTTTTCTTATAGGAACTACGAGTATTAGAAAACTACTATATTTTTATCATGGTTAATTAAACGAACGTCTGCAGATTATATAAGTACCGAATTGTTACACATTTTGCTTATCTTCTTGCTCTTGCTCTTCTGTCAAATTAAAAGCCTAAATTCTGACTGCGCTGTTATTTGACATCAGCAACTGCTTTTATACAATTTATAATGCCATACCGAAATAATGTAATTTTTTAAGTTTGACACATTGTGAGGTTTATATTTTTCCAAGATATAAGAGTTTTTTTTTGTATTCTCAAAAATTATCAAAAAATTTCTCATACAAATTACTAGGTTCTGTTGTCAAAATTTTGGAAAAATAATGCTCTAAAAACGCTCTAAACATTTGAAAAACATGGGAACACTTTTCTTTCAATTTCATTTGTCAAATACTTGTGTTTAGCATTCCACTCGGTCTGCTCAATTATTTTATTATGAGCTCTAGAGCACGCTCTGCATAAGCTCAGACCAAATTTGTTTGTTTGACAGCTCCGCTGTTGTATCAGTGGCATGATTGTTAGTGCATTGAACTGTCATGCGAGAGGTTTTGGGTTCAATCCGAGCGTGTGCCATCTTAAGTTTCTTTTTCACGGGTACTGCCTCTTTCGAGGAATTGACAAATTCTCCAAGAGTAATTCTTGTCATTAATAGTGCTTTTTCAAATCAGGCGTTCGGATTCGGCTTAAAAGTGGAAATCCCCTCCATCCCTGAAAACAGTACTCGCACACAGAAATGGGTGCGAGAGAGTTGTAAGTCACTAGGCCCTAGTTTTGAACGGATTGTTGAGCCACCTATTTTATTTATTTTAGCTCTGGTGCTTTGAACTACAAAAGTAAAACGTTTGGCACTGACAGGTCTAAGCCATCTAGTGGATTCTTTTTAAATGTTATATTATTTGACACTGACAGTTGTTTCCGCTCGAAATCTTAATAGAAAGAAAACTTTAAGTTATGGTATTAGCCCATTTTCTCATAATCGGTTAATACCGAAATGAGGAAATTTAAAAATACTCTTGGGGGAAAATGAGTAATTCTTTTTAATTAAACGTGTTTCAGCATAAGAACTGTAGATCTCCTCGATTCCTTATATTCGCACACAGGAATGATTGAGTATCTTAGTCACTAGGCCCTGGTTTTCTACGAGCTGTAGCACCATTAAATACAATTTATTTATTTTTGTACTAAGGAAAAACTTTTGTTAATATTTATTCAGTAGAAGAAACGTGTTACAATAAACCTTTGCTAGAAAAGGATATGAGATTTTAAAAATCAGGTGGGGTTGCAGTGTGTGGCGTTGCAAAGCTTGTGGATTTTAAAGATAACGTCATTCAGATGACGGCCCTGATTGTCTTTACATTGACTAAAACGTAACACAAAATTTGTATATACTTTCCTTAATATAAACTTTGAAATGTGGGAGAATGTTTTCGAGTTGAAGCTTTTAACTCTTTCAAGTTCCACGGCATAGTTTCATACACCTTAGATTTAAAATAGCCCCACACGAAAAAATCGCATGCGAACAAATCAGGCGAGTGCGAAGGCCATAATTGGTTGCTAAACATTTTGAACAGAGAATCATTGCTTACAACATCAACACCTGGCTATGAGCCTTATTTGGATGGCAAGTTTTTACACTTGCTGGTCCTCGCATTGTATATTCGCTTAGTTTTTGAAATCAAACAAAAGGATTTAAGAAAATATTTACTCTCTTTTATTTGGCGAAATGCTTCGATTGAATTTTCGAAGCTACCAAGACAAAACATATTCACTTATTTGTTAACCTTTGGTTTTGGCTTTGTCCATCTATATATTAATTTTTTGAGTAATATGAAATGCATGCATGTAAGATAAACCAAAACCACCACGATACTCTCACAAGGAGGCAATCCCAACATATGTTCCTAAAATAAACCAAGGGGGCTTTAATATATCCTGTGATACCACATCATCAGTGGTATGATAATTTAGTCTTCGATGAAGTGAAATCTAGAAAAGATAACCCTAAAAGTGGTCGCCCGATATCTCGTGGGATGCAATCAGACGATCTTTATGTACAATGTGACATCATTCCTAAAAATGGTTTTCAATTCCACTTCAGACTTTTTCAAACTCATATTAAATATCTATGACACTTAGTCATTCGATTTGTATACCGTAGCTTCTCGCGTTCGCTCACAAGTTGAGAATTTCCTCAGTGCAGTTCTAAGCTGTGCCTTCTTCAATAATTAGGAATTGATTAGTATTCATCATCGAGCTGCACTTATGTTCTCAAACTTGTTCCCCAGGAGCTCCCACGTGGAGGTTCACGTAAGCACTTCTTCCTTCCAGATTACAGACAAGCATATAGCATCCTTGCATCTACACGGAAGTCAGTTTGACTCCCAAACATTTTGAACAATCGATGTTTGATTGATTTCGGCTACGTCATGATACGTCTTAGTTTCCTCCTTTGATTCAATTCGGGCTGAACACATTTGGTTTACAGCTGCCTGTATTTTGTTACCCTATAACCTTTCTCTCGAAAAAATAATTTCCGATCAGGCACCAAGTACTTCCATCAGAATGGTTTTCATGAAAATTGGTAACATATTTTCCCAAAATTAATTTTTGGTGAAAAACATTAAATCATTTACAAAACCCTCGAACTGTTACTGTGTAAGAATCACTACGGCGAATAGGTCTCCATGGTACTTCGTCATAGTACTGAAAAATTGTGCATCTGTCCTGTATTAAACCGATGGCGGGATTGGTGGAGGTATGTACTCCGAAGGACTAAATCTATGTTTTCCATTTCGTCCTCCTAATCATTGAATCGTGTTGCTGGCAGAACTTCCGGCTATCAAAGAAGATCTCTCTTGGCTCAGAACAACCTATATCGACTACCTATGTACGGATCTTTTCAATAAGTCAAGCTGCCATAAAATCATTCTACTCTACCTCAATAGACTCACTAACAACCCGAAATTGTCGATAATTTGTTAAGTGGAGCTGGCGGATCAGTTCAACATTCAACTTATTTGGGTGCCAGGTCATAGAGACATTCCAGGAAATTGTAAAGCTTACGATCAACTTTACCTTTAATGGGCATCAAATCCAGCATCGGTTTACCCCTAGCTACTCCTAAAGTTATGCTAAAGCATGAAACCACAAAGAAAGCAAACCATAGATAGCCTAATACAACGACTTGTCTTTCAACCAAACTAATTTAACAAATGCCTATGCTTAACGGTCTAAGCACATTTTGGTTGGTAGAATTTACATAAGATCCGTTACACGAGAACTTCCAAGACACAACTTAATGGGTAGGCACGCTTTTCGACTTGGAGATCCAGCCAACGATTTTTGCAGAAGTTGCATTAATGAAGAAGAAGAGAAGACAGTGTCTCACTTTCTATGTTCATGTCCTGACCTATCACAAAGACGAAAACTACACCGTGGAGACTTTAACAGCAATGATTTTAGTGATCTTAGAAATTCTGACATCTTTTGTCTAAAACACTTAATAGCTAACTCTTACTGTTTCTACGAGTAAAATAGACCAACTATTGGTCTAAGTGTGTTGGTTTTTCCGTCAACAGCCACCTTAACCTAACCTGAACTCTATTCAACGCCACAGGGTACGTTTCCTTAACTTAAATTGAGATGGCGCTGTGATTTTTTATACCTAATCCTTTCTATTTCACTGACGCACTCTGAATAATTAAAAAATTTTCTGAGTAAAGACTTATATCGAAATTTCTCCAAACTTATTATAAGAAATTTGTGTTTGTGTGTGATTTCTACCCTGCTAAAAATTATTAAGAGTGATTTTCTTTTCCCTTTTAATAACCATAAAATACAAAATTTAGTATACTACATTTCCCTTTTTCGTTCAAAGCTATGCACAGTACATTCATATATTTTTTACATTGCTCTAGGCTCCTTTCAATTTTTCCCAGAAACTTCCTTTTTTTTCTCTAATTATTTAATCCAATACATTAGGTCTCGTCTATTTTTCTAACAATCTTTTCCTTAAAAACATATTTCTTAAAATTGTGTATAATGAGGACAACATTTTGTTTGTTCTACATTCGCACCAACAACTACATCCCAAAGGAATAAAATATGCCTCGGGAAATCATTATAAATTGAAAGAAGACATACAAAATACAACAACAAAAAAACTGAAACCTCTCAAGAGAAGTTTCGTTCTACTTCCATGTTTCCATCAGGAAGGTTTAGCTAGCTAGCTAAAGAATCAGTCATCATCATCATCATCACCATCACCATCGTCGTCGTCGTCAGAGAGACAATAGAGATATATAGAGTTAACAGACTTATTTAGCTTAGAGGATGATAATTATTATAAGCGAAATGATGATGCATTATGTAAACGCATCAGCTTGTACGACTTGTGCGCGTGTCTTAAAAGTGGCATCTAACTTAAAGGTATATTAAATACAACATGTGTATCTGCTAAATTCATATGTGAATAGCTTCAGGTGGTGATTAAGGCAAATAACCAGTTGTTGTTGTTGTTGCATGCAACACCCATCAGCTTCAGCACTTTTGTAGCCCCAGATACCTTAGGTACCCCATGTACCTACTTACCTACCTGCCACTCGCACTTTTTCTCGACGACGACGACGGTCGTGTCGTTGAAAGGAAAGTAAAACCTTCCACCAGCTTCAAGCGACAGTATGAATCACAAGTTAAGAAATTCGTATGATTGTTTAGCACTTAACTGGTAATGGTAATGACTTTGTGACGGATACTGTAGCTCAGAGTAACTTGTATGTGCTTGGAGCTCAGAGTATAAAAGTAATAATTATTGTGCAACAGTGGAAGAAATAATAAAAACACACCTACCTTCTCGCTTCGTAATGTGCCTTTTCAATGCAAACTTAAAACAATTACATAAGAACTGGTTTGGAAATGTAAGATTTGCAGGTATGATTATAATTTTCAATGGACTTAAAGTTGATGGAAAAAAAGATACATTTCACGTTCTGCAGAGGTTTCTTTTTTTTTAACATATGTCAAGTTGAGACTTTTGGTTTTGTTTAAATTGCAATTACTTCCTAAGGTGTTGTACAAAAGGTACAAAACCGAACTCTAAATGAGGCAACTTCCATCATCTAGGGTGTGAGAGGTGATGGCGTTTGCCATTATGAATACCTTCCATCATTTTATCCATCACCATCACCTGGTATTCCTTTTTCTTGATGGTTAAAAGTTGAAATAGCTTAATGATTCTAATTTTGAAACAAGTAAAATAACAATTATCGTAAAATTATTTATGAGTTTTATTTTAAAACAGGTTCTATGACACATCTCTATTTCTTCATATCTTATCCCAGTCAACGGTTTCGAGCTAGTTGTTGACTCTTGACATAGCTCTTGGTCGCTTACCCCCTAAAGTCTCATTTGGTTTTCCTTTTTTTATACTTCAAACATCTCTATTAAAATTAAATTCTACTAATAAACAAATATGTCTTCTTTTCTTTGCAGTGAACAAAGTATTATTGGGGCTCGTGCCTCGGTTATGGTCTATGATGATACCCAAAAGAAATGGGTACCATCGGGCTCTTCATCTGGTCTCAGCAAAGTGCAAATCTATCATCATCAACAAAATAACACATTTCGTGTGGTCGGACGTAAGCTACAGGATCACGAAGTCGTCATTAATTGTTCCATACTCAAGGGATTGAAATACAATCAAGCCACAGCGACATTTCATCAATGGCGAGATTCAAAATTTGTTTATGGTCTAAACTTTTCCAGCCAACAGGATGCCGAAGCTTTTGCTCGTGTCATGATGCATTCGCTTGAGGTAATAAAACAAAAATTCTTTATATTGCTTTTTCTTGGGTAACCATTTTTTAATGTTTTTTTAGGTGCTTAGTGGTCGTGTAGCTGCCAATACACCAGCAATGCCAACAAATGGCAATGGCTATGAGGAGGATATGGGCTATCGAACGATGACACGTGAGGATGCTGCAATATTACAACAGCAACAGAATATGTCGGGAAATGTAACGCCCTCGGCCCAAACACCAACCTCACAAACAAATCAAAACAACATACCACAGAGCCCACCGACGCCACAGGGCCATCACCGCACAAGCAGGTTTGTCATCATATTGGGATGTGATATAAGTTTGATTAGGGACTTGATTAGATGTGTTTTAATTGGAATGAAATTTGATTTTTTTTTTGTATTTTGAAATATTTATAGATATACATTTTTGTATGTTAAGTTGTTTGGTCGGTGTCTAATTACCATTACCTCTCATTACATTATGACAATTTTTGTTTGTTGATTGAACAAAGAAAGCTTAGCTTTCAATTATCTTTATTAATAACAGTCAGTTGACAAGAACAATTCGAAAGTTGTTATTCTCGGTATAGTGTCTGAAGCTTTAAATTCAGGTTCCTTACTCGCTCGAATTAGCAATTTTACAATCATCTTTCTTTCTGACTTCTAAAAGTTTTTAGAACATATCAAAAGTTTCCTGTAATTTGTCAGAAGAGACAAAAAGGCTATCGAACTTATTGACATGTTTCAACAAAAAAATATCACAGCAGCTTCAAGTGTTAATTAGCCGAAACTAAGTGCCCGCCATTTTTTGAACCAAACAATAATCGGACGGCCAATTCCTTGACGAAGTTCTAAAATCAAAAAACTCGATCTAAATACTTTCGGTATATCTTTGTAACTTTGTTTTACTTTCTATGTTTTCCGTGGGAGTTAGTATAAATTTAATATGAGTTTTTATAATTCACATCTGCAGTGGTTGAACAAATGATAGAAACAAGCTTCTTTTTCATTCTTTTTAACAAATAAAAAGGTATTTGTAAAGAGTAGGAAAATAAAAAGTTCACAGATAGATTTTTAACAATTTATTGCTTAAATACAACCATTTTTTCATTGTGAAATAATAGTATAAAATAGACTTTTGATTATTATGTTGCTTCTTCCTGGAAATAATAATAGAAAACAAAAATTAGAATGATACCCTTTTTGTAGCGAGAAAGTAGCTTAACGGTAAAAGTATTTCAAGTTCTTTGAATATTTTGTAGTGGCACTCTTATTATTAATAACTGCTTCCACTGTTCGCCCCATCGAATTCACCAATTCAGCACATGTCTCGACAGGTATGAAGTACCATTTCTTTTGAATTTTCGACCACAGCTCGTCTAGCTTTTTGGTTTTACAACCTCAGATCCTTCGCTTTAAGATTTCCCATAAGTGTTCAATTTGGTTTAGGCCGGGGGATTGGGATGGCCATTCCATAACAATGATTTTGATTTAGTATTGGGTAGCCAATTTTGAAGGGTGCTTCGGGTTATTTTCCTGCATGAACTCACATTTGATTGGCACCTCCTTTTCAGTTAATGTTACCATAACTGAATTTAAGATGTGGACATAATCCATATCGCATATCTCATCTTTGATCTAAAATATTGGACCTACACCAGGTGCTGAAAAGTACCCTCAAATCATTATATTCCCACCACCGTGTTTCACCGTCTTCTTTGTTTATTTTTAGTTAAACTTCTTTAAGCTTTCTCACATACATTTTTCCATCGGATGTAAACAAATTGATCTTCGTTTCATCCGACTTCAAAACTTTATTCCAATAAGAACGGTGTAAGTGTTTGTGGGAAGTCTTTGTATAATATTTTGCTTAGTTAAAAAATGCCACTTTTCATGGACCAGGAAGATTTGCCTCTTAAAGTTGGTTTCTTATTGTTTTAGCTGTCACTGACCCGTTTAATTAATTTTTGAGTTCTCTCAAAGGAACTAATGGTTTCATCACACTTTTTACATAATAACAAATAGTGTATCAAAACGTATCATTTTCTTCATCTTGTTCCTTCTTTAAGCGTGTGAGTTTTAAATACTCTTTTCTTCGGACGGTTTTATGTTCTTACAATTTTAACCATCGTTTTTCCAGCTTGTTAAATTTCTCGTTCAAAGGGAGTTTAATGTAATCAACGACTCATATTCATTAAAATTCTAGATGACTTTTAGACATTTTGTTTAGTATAGAATATAAAACATGTCACAAATTTATAAACAAACTCAAGACGCCTATTTACAGACAAAAAACTGGATTCTTACATTAAAATATCAGTTAAAGTAGGTTGCTTCTATTATTTTTTCTAGACAAAATCATCATTGAGTGTTTAACGTATAATCATAAAATATTGTACAAAACGTTCATCTATTGCCCTCTTAATGTGAAAACTCAAACATTCTTGGGTGAAATCGCCTTGAGTTGATGAGTGACTATCACATTTTTGATAGTTAAATTATCTATCACCGAGCTTTCTGTCTGTGTAAGATGATCTCGATTCAATTTGATTGATTGTGTCCTAACATCTTTCTTACTTTTTCGAATGCCGTAAGCTTTGTCGGCCACAATAATGTTTTTTTTTTTTACGGAAAAAAGGTTACTGAGAAAATTTTTCACGTTTTTCTGTAACAACCTTGTAGCTCTATTCAAAAATTAAATATTTGTTCGAAAATGACTATCACATTTTTGTTGTGACGGCTTCTTAGCTACAAACTTGACTACCATCTTATATAGATGAAATTCGTTCATTTTGATTCTCATTTATCAAAAATCACCTTAGCATCACCCTTGTATCTAGAAGCTGTCGCGATCTGGGGTTGTTTATGTTTATAAAAGTATTTTCTAACAATTTATTATCATCGAACAATACTTTATGGTCTCAAATTAGTAAATAAAAAAAATGTGTGCATGAACTTCAAGTCCTTTGACGATATATAAACATTGTTCAACCGAGTACTTTCGACCTTCGAAATGCAATCCGTTTCCTCTCTTGGTGCAGAAACAAAATTTCCGTTTTCGAACGCCAATGACAAATATTCGAAAACGGTACGAAAAATACGAATGCGGATTTGTCATTCCGTAAGTACTAGATTTCTTATCGGCATTAGAAATAGAGAGTACAAAATATTCGTTTTTGAACGCATTACAGAGTAGGGCCCCTGATAGTTTGCTGCTACCAATTACACATCTTCTTATTTCGCTTAGCTCGGCCCACTTTCTGATCAAATGTATGACATCTTCCTGTTCCCTTAAGTTGCATAGACTTTATTCTAGCAGTAGATCCGGTCTAAATAAAGTGTAACCATCATAAAAATGCTATTTGGGTCACATAACTAGTTAGTTGGCCTAAACAATGACTCAGCCTCTCCCACTTCATTCTTAGCTCTACACTTTTACTTTTACAGATTTGTTTTACTAGCTGCTACATCATCCCCGATTAAATCCAGTGAAATATTGTATCTTTTCCCCAAATAACAACCTCTCTTACCAACTAATAAGGTCTTGAATGGTTTTGAGGACTTCTTCTTTAAGCTTAAAAGTTTTTATAAGCAGTAAGGCAAGATTCTGTTTCCAACTTGACAACGTAGTTTGGTGTGCTTACTATTTATAAGCTGGAAAAATTATTTCCAATACAAAACAGAGGTTTTTGCGTTATGCGTTAAACTTTTAACGAGATAATTGCTGGATCTAATGATGATCCTTTTATATGAATTGGACAAATAACTGCATTGTATAATTCACCATCCATTACTTTGTTGAAAATCTCAGTTCGAATGCTGATTTACAGAATTCTGATGAATTTTTACACAGGGCAATACTAAATGCTTGCTGCGCTTCTTAAGCTTTTTTTTTCTTTTACATTGTGCCTTGTACGTCCTATTTGACTGAATATGTTTGTCGAAGCTTTATCTCAAACTGATATTCAAATTAAAGATTGAGAACTTGATGAAGAAACGAGTTAAAACTCTTAAATGAAGAAATCTCTGATCACATTATATTTAGAGCCCTTTGATATAATTATAAATAAACACTAAAAAATAAGTGAAGTTGGTTTCGCTCCTCTAAAAGCTCCCCTTTTCGCTCAATTAATTTTATCCTAAGGCAATTGATCAAGCTCTGAGCTAGGTTCAATATACAAAACGCAAAGATTTGTTTGACAGTTCCATTATCTGCTCAGAGCTTAAAAAATCGCTAATAACCTGAGTTTAACGATTATGGTTTTCTTAAAAAAATGGCCTTAAAATCTTTCAAATTTTGCAATGCAATGCTTCGAATATAAAAGATTTTTAACGACGACGAAACATGGAAGATTCATTACAAAAGACCAAACAACTTTCCATTAAGAAGTTCTTCTTTTTTGTTTTAAATAAATGTATCTAACAATTTTGAAACTTTAATCCTCACACTATCACAATCACAACAATAAGCTCACATACACTTTAGTAAATAAGCAAATTTTTCTCAAAAAAGATGAAGAAAAAACTCAAATATTAAATTTAATCTTATCCTTCACATTTGAATCACAAAAACACAATCACATCCAACATTTAAAAAAAGAAACACATAATTGTACACAATTTTTTTATTTTTGAACATTTTTGTTAATTTAAATGATTTGTTTTGTTGTTCTTGTTCTCTTTTTCTCTCATCATCATCATCATGATCCTTTTGCACATTCCCTAATTGCTCGATCCTTTTTGATCCCCTTGAATTTCTAAAAAATTCTCTTTCATCATGATCGCCTCATAAAAAAAACTCAAAAAAATCAAAAACCTATGAATCGAAACATAACGAATTAAAGAAATTCCCTTAGTGCACCACCGGCTCCACAACCACCTCCAATGTCGATGCCACAACAGATTTATGGCCAAAGTCAAATAACTGCCAATGGTATCCTTCAGCAGAATGGTATTATCGGAGGCGGCGGTGGTAGTGTAGGTGGTGGTGGTGGTGTAAATTCCGGTATGATGCAACCGCCACAAGCGCCACCAAATTCACAAGGCGGTATTCCACCACAGCAGCAACAACAACAAGCCCAGCAGTCGCAACAACAACAGCAACAATTACAATCTAATCAGCAACAACAACAGAATCAATATCATGCTCCCCAACAACTCGCACAACAGCACCATCAACATCCAGTGTATTCATCACAACAAATGATAAATAATTCATACCAGCAACAGAATCAGGTAAGCCAAAAAAATCCATCATCAACAGTCCTACGAACCATGAGTTGAATAAGCTGCAACAAAGATCCTTGTCAGATCCTTTTATTCATACTTGCATTTGATAAAATATTTTAAAATTGGAAAATCAGTTCTTTTAATCACAAACTGTTTTGTTGTTTTCCATTAATCAATTCCAAATACCATATGGTTTGTGTTTTTGTGTACTTCCATTATGACATACAGTATCAGCAACCCATCTATGTGTCATCTAGTTCTAATCCAAATCTAAATCATCATCAATACTCACAGCAGAACATTGTCGGCGGCGGTATGGACAGAGGAAGCTTACCCCCTCTGCCTCCCCAAAACCAACAACAGCAGCCGTCACAGCAATCCATGCCAAACGGTCCCATTTATGTTTCGTCGTCACAAAGTCAAGGCATTCCATCGTCGGCGAGTTCCAATAGTGTAGTGTATGGTAGCCAACAGCTGCAACAACAGCCGACACAGCAACTCCAGCAGGCGCCTCCACAGCCACCGCAACCTCCACAACAGCCGTCACATCTTCCAATGTTAGATCCTTCAAGTGGCGGACAGTATGGCCAGACGAATGGGCCAAGCATTGCCGTGACTGAAAATCTCTACAGTCAGATTCCAATGGCACCACCCATGTTGCCATCCATGGGTGGCGCTCACAATGGTATTCCTATGCCACCACCGATGCTGAATCGAGCTACTGCCCCTGGTGGAGGAGCACCAGCAGCTCCTCCACCACCACCAGCATTTGGCGGCGGGGCACCGATGTTTAACAGCGGCAACACACATGGAGGGCCGACTGGAGGTGGCATCCCACCACCACCTCAACCTCCAGCCGCTCCACCTGCACCACCAATGATGGGTGGTGGTGGTGGGGGACCAGGTGGTCCAAGTGGACCAGGCGGTCCTGGAGCACCACCCCCACCACCACCTCCACCTATGGGTGGCTTAATGCAGAAGAAAGATGACCCTGCCGCCGATTTGATGGGTTCCTTGGCAGCACAATTGCAACAAGCTCGACTCAAAAAGAACAAGGTTAGTCTTTATTTGCAATTATATCAAATATTTATGTTTATTGAACTCTCGAAACTCTTTCCTTTAGACTGCACCCCTACCGGCTGAGAATAGTGGAAGCAGCACATCAAGTGGTGGCAGTGGAAACTATGGAACAATTGGTCGGAGCTCCAAAGGCATGGCTTCCATGATGGACGAAATGGCCAAAACATTGGCACGTCGAAGGGCTGTAGCTGAAAGAAAAGAGGTTTAATTTAAATTAATTTAAAAAGCTTTATTTCATTTAACAAAATTTTGTTCTTTCTCAATTTTAGCCGGATCCAGCAGAAGAAGCACAAAATGCCAAACAACGGCCATGGGAGAAATCAAATACTTTGCCACATAAATTAGGCGGTTCGAATTCTAATGGCAATTCCAATTCGGGAAATAATAATTCTTCAAATAGCGGAAGTGAATCTCCCCGACCAATAAGAAAACGGTTTGGCAGTGCCAGTGAAGAAACGATACTTAAGGTAAGTTTTGATTGCTCTTGGAAATTTAATTTAGTTTAGTATTAAAAGATTTAAAATTTCATCCATAAATGAATAAAACAAATACGTAAGGATGCCCAGGGCGCAGATAAAACAGTCAATTGCTATTTATTATTACTTTTATTTTCAAATGATCAATATTTTTGGGCTTTATTACTATTTTTTTAACTAAAAAGCGATCGAAAATTCAAATTTACAGAAACAAAATTTCACACAAGTAAAATAATATTTCCGTCCATGGAAAAATTTTATACCAATTTACCTCTTACAAAATATTTTTATTTATTATATTTTCTTTGAAATAGCATAGTAGAGTTTGATTTATGAAACAAATCATGAGATTTTGAATCGCTTTTAGTCTATTCACTTCACTTCGCTTTATCTATTACTTCTTATTTAGTGAAACTGCAAACTTCTTTTTTAATGTGAAAAACTCAACTGACGGCAATTCGAGTGCTCGTTAACAGTCTACCTTTGAGTTAAGCTTTAGACATAATACAAAATTAATTTTGAAAGTTTGACTTTTCACATTTATTAAAAAGTTTATGATTGCACGAATTTTGTTAAGAAAATCAATTCGCTTTCACAATACATACAATAGACAAAATAAATGATCTTTAGATTTAAAATAGAGCCTTTCAAGTTTTAACTCAGACACATTTTAGAAAAACTCATTTTTCTTTTACAACACGGACTTATTGTTAAGTATAGAGATTCTTTTTTCACCCGTACTACACAAATGTTTACTCGGCTCAACACTTCCCACTCATTGCGATATCAGACACTTAAACCCAACATAAAAATACTATAAGATGTTTTGCAATACTTGACGATGTAGTTTTCTCCAAAGCGACACTTCTTCTTTCTTTCCAAGATGGTAAAAAAAGAACGAAACCAACGACATCAGCACCCTCAAAAGTTTGTCACTTGGGTTTCAATGATTTTTTACACCAGAAATAAAGACAAACTCGTATATTTATTTTTAATAAAAACAAAAGTTCAAAAACAATTAATTTTCTATATTTTTTTTTTGTTTTCGCTTTCAAAGCAGTCATAAAGTGAAATTTTACCAGATTTATATTGACTTATTATAACAAAATGGCTAACTAACATTTTATTGTTCAAATGTTGTTTTTTTCGGAAGCTACCTTTTCTCGTAGAGTTTGTAACTTCATAAATTATTTTTGATTGTCAGTCTCCAAAGGATTTCCTTAAGTCAACGTTTTTTCCTTTCCCTATGAATAAGGCTTTATAAAGTTTCTAACTTTCATTGAAATAACTCTTGTATTAAATGTTAAGTTTTGACTAATTCTATTTTGGACCTTTCACTGTTATAAATGTTAATTGTTACAAAGTTCAGGCTGTATTACTCGAAGTCTTAATCCGACTGAACTAATTTTAAATCTTTTGTTACATTAAGTTGATTATATTTATGTCAAACCTGACTGCAAGAGTCTCGATAGAGAATATGTCAATACAATGGAAGCTAATTTCCTTAGGTTCTTTATAATTTAATTTTTAAAAAGCATTGCTGATGGTGAATTGAACTAATTAAAAACTTATACTTAATGCTTTATTTGCACATATGGGTTTTCCAAAAAAGACTAGAAATCATGGAGAATCGAAGAACATACGCCACATCAAATCCATCCAAATAACGTCACTCGTTATCTGTTCTCTACTAAGTATTCCAGTAGAAATTTCTTATAATTTGCAGTCATTGCTCGTACGTGTACTTTGCCACGATGAAAATGTTGAGTTGGCCAACAAAATTGACTATGAGATAATTAGTTAGAGTTCACAAATTAAATTCAAAATTGTCAAGTCCCTATTTAAAACCCCTTAACAGATATTGAGAAGAAATGGTCTGTCCAGTTTTTGATTTAAATTTAATTTTTACGATTAAAATATGTAGTTTTAAAATGTTTTTAAATTCTTATTCGAAAATTATATCGTGCAATTTTGCTTATTGTCTTAAAATTCACAAAATACACAAATTTTTGTCTTTTTATTATTTTATCCAAGAAACTCTTTTTAATATGGGTAGGTCTTTGCTTAACCAAAGTTATGTGCTCACGAGTTTGAAAAAATTTGGTTTACAAAATCTCATTTCTCTTCACTTTTCATTACTTTAATGTTAAGTATTTTTTTCTTAAACTTGGGTCAAATAGTACAGTATAATGAATTCGTGTTCGCAAAATCAGAAGTCACGAGAAATTACAAGTCAAAGAGCTGAAATCTCTGAAGACTTTCCCAAAAAAAAGTTATTATTAATGGGGATAATTTAAGGCTTTGTTTAAAGCTTATTACGCTCTAATCCCGGCCATCCCTGACAACAGTACTCGCACACAGGAACGTTTGAGAGTTTTAAGTCACTAGGGCCTTGTTCTCAACCGACTATTTTATTTATTCTTAATCCCGGCTTATTTAAAAAACCTTCTATTTTATAATTGGTATCACTTGGCGTCAAGCTGGAAACACCACAACACATATAACAAAAGCTATAAGGCATTGAATGGTGTTTTTGAGTCCTGCATTTTTATATTTGAACTTGGAAATTGGTTCCAAGCCTCTTAAACTTGTAGACTTTGTTTATCTGGTTAAATTAAAAAAAAACTATCGAAAGCGGATTTGTGTGCTCTTAAAGTGATCTATGTGTCGCTGATTTTTATATTTTGGCACAAAACTTGAAGCTTAAAACAACATTTCGTGTAGGGCTTTTATACCTGGTGTTTTTTTTTAAACAGGAAAAAGGATAAAATTGCTTGGTTTTTTGCTTTTCAATCTACTGCGCTTCTTACAATTACAATTCATAACAAAAGTCACACCATAAACATAAAACAGATTTAAAATTTGGTTATATATTGCTTTCATTTAAAAAATCTGATTGCACCCCGCACCAATTGAGTTTGTGCAAAAAAGTTAAAAAATAAATTATACCTCGTGAAAACTGAAGTGAATCAAAGTAAAACTTATACAAACTGCTATATTGCAAGTGGGCAATTTCTAAGCCTTTGTTTTAAACACTTCAAGATTCATATTCTAATAAAACTAAAAATAATAAATGCAAGGTACAAAAATCTACATTAGTATTTAATAGTTTGAATATGACAAAACAAACCCAAATTAGTATTTAGTTGGAAAGCATTTATTTGCATTGACAAATTTTGTCCTTCGAGGCATAGATTCAACTAATTCCTTACACTACGAAGGAGCTATTTTTGACCATTCTTCCGCTTACACTCTTTTGAGATTGCTCCTGTTGTAGTTTCCAGGATGTCTAGGTAAATGGGCTGATCCATTATAGCTTCCAACTGAAGATGCAACCATATATCCCCAAACCATGACCAAACCACTGAACAAGCTCAACCGTTGCTCTCACATTTTTTTACGTCAAGCGTTAACCTTACCAACCGAGCCAAAAAGATAAATGTTGTCCAGTACTAGAAATCTTTGCTGACATTCTATTTTGCAAATTAAAATCATTTTGTTTGCTTTGCTAGTAAACGGTCTCTTCCTGGCATCTCTTTCTTGGTATTGATCAAGATTATCTAAATTGCTTTTCGAAAAGATAAGTTTCAGCCTCTTAAACAAGTGTGGGGCCACTCATTCTAAGGTTATCCTTACCTGTCGAATAATCCACCTTTCATCCGCATCATTTTAAGTTTGTGTTCCGCTTGTTCTCATCTTACTTTCAACTGTTCCTTGTTTCTGGTAAAGTTTTATAATGAATTGCATTGTAGAATGACTAGTATTAATAACCGTGCAACTTCTCCCAAGGTTTTGCTCTCCTTAAAGTGCATAATGACCAAATTGATTGAAGTTTGGACGCTTTGTCTAAATTTTTTTGAAACAAATTTAAATGTTAATGTAGAGAAATGTCAACAATAGTTTTAGTTTTAAAAATCGAGTATTGTTGGATCTCTATAATAATTAAATATAACAAACTAAGACCTTTACGGCGTTGTACGAGATTTATTTTAAGAAATTTTTTGGCTTCTGAAGGAAATGCTTTTTTTTTATAAAATTTAACTATTATTTTATATTTTATCATATTTCTCTTAAACAAATTGGGGGTCATAGTTTTCATTCTTGATTTTTTAAAGAATAAATTTTTGTATGCTTATTGTTATAGATTTCTTTATTTATTTATTAACATAGTTCGACAGTATAAATATAAAATTTGAATTAAAAATAATGTAAAGAACACGAGTTACACCGGTGTGAACATCTTCATCTCGAAAAAATGGGCTTGCACTTCCTTCACGATTCCGGCTGATTGGCTTGAACTGTTGAATGAACTATCATCAAATGAATATACCGAAAATTGGACTTTTGGGAGACATTTGAAAAAAAAAAGAATTTTGCGTTTTTTTTGTTTTTTTGCTATAAAAAAATCTAATTTTTTGGAATTGTTGCTTGTCGATAGTTCATTCCATGTGCTTAATCCAACCCCTTGAATTTTTTGAAAAACACAGTTTTGAGAATAACTCGTTTAAAGTTTCAAGTCCTCTTAACTATGTTAATATTAACTTACCTTTCAATCGGCGATGCCTGGTCCATAAAGTGTTCCTTCCTCTTCTTCTCGAAACTCTTTCAAAGCAGATTGTTCAGCTCTTGAATCAATTCTGGCTTGTTTAAAGGCATCACTTACGCGCCGATCAGAACGTGAGATTCGCTTTTCATCACGTTTCTCAACATAGGTATGGGCTTCGCGGCCTGTAGGGCATCCCTTAACCGACATTACTTTTAAATTACCTTCAAAACCTTCATTAAAAATTTCCTGAATAATTTTATTATTAAGTTTATCTAGTCCTTTTCCATCGATTCCTTTATTTGTTTTATCTTTTTTAAAGAGCCGGAAGTCGTAAATTTAAGACGACATCCAATTTTATAGACATATTAAACTATCAATTTATGAAAAAAAAAACGATCTTTTGAACCCATCACATGGGATGACCCCTTTAAACTTTTTAATTCTTAAGATTTTATCAATTGACTATAATTTATTTTCTTTAAGACCAGGAGTCAATTCTCCTGTCGATCAGATTTTCCGCGGTGGTAGTGTATCTTTCCTACCCTGTAGTAGACAAAGTCGTTTTATTTTGTTGTTATTTTTTTTAAATCTAAAATTACTCTTTTAAATAATGCAGCAAGTAAATGGTGAAGGACTCTCGCTTGCGTTGTCAGCCGATCTAGATAGTTTAAAAGCTGAACTTGTTCGAGAAATGCGATTAGAAATCCAAAAAGCAAAACAAGAAATTATAGATGGTAAGTTTGAATTCTTAGTTATGATTATATTTACGTCAAAAGAATCCGATAAATATATTTTTTCTTTTTTTTTCTTTTAGCAATAAAATCGGAATTTAATCGGAGGTAAGAGCAATGCCCGATTGTGAGAAGGAACAACAAAAACAAAAAACACACACACACATACACTAAAGAAACCTAAAATTACAAGTTTTTATATAAATTTTAAATTTAAGTTATACATATTATTAATGAAAACCAAGCAAAACAAAAACAAAAATGAAACATAGTAAAACACGAAAACAATGAACTGAAATTATATTAATTCGCTATAAAATATAACAAAATAAAATAAATAAAAATTAAATAAAACAAATATGTATGTTATTAATTGAAATATAAAATAAACACAAGAAAAAAGAAAAAAGAAAAAAAAAACAAAAATCAAATCAACTGTAAGGAATACGAATATTGCTGTAAACAAGAAAATTAAGAAAAAATGAAAACTTATTGAAAATTTAAAACAAAGAAAAAGTAAATTAAATACACTTATAAACTACTAAATACTTAAGTTAATAATAATACATTTAAAAATACAAAATCGTATAAAAAACAAAAATTATTATAATTAAATTTTTAGATTCAAAAGACATCGGTAGTGTCAAAAATTAGTAATTTATAAATGCATTATAATATAATATATAAATATAAATATATATAAAAATTTAATACTAGTGTAGAGCAAAAAGAAACAAAAGCAAAACAAAACAAACAAAAAAAAATCATCGTACATGTATTTATATATGAATGTTTTTCCTGTTTTTATTTTTGTATAATTTTATTTCGTCCTCTTTCTATTGCATATTTTTAAATTAATCCTCCTTAATGTGAATTATATTATTACTATATTATTATTATTATTAATAATATTAATATTAATATTGTTTGTGTTAAAAAATATGTTTTTCTGAAAGACACGCATTTTTTGCCACTATGTTGCTAATAAATTAAAATCTCTATATGTGCTGGCAAATTAAATATGTATAAGAAAAATAATACACAAATAAAAATAAAAATAAAATAATACATTTTTACTAGAACAAAAATGACTACGAAATAATAAGCATAATAATATATAAATAAATAAATAATTGTAAACCTTTTTTTATAAATATAAAAATAAAAATATTCAAAAAACAAAATGCTTTCTAAATGTTACTATACACAAGTATTTAAGGGAAAATTAAAATTAAACAAACAACATAAAAGTACATATATATTATAATTAATACATAAAATATAAATACGAATATATCTTCGAAAAATGCCCGACATTCTTTTTTTTTTTTATTTATATGAGTATTATACAGAAACAAAAAAAAAACAAAAACAAAATGAGCAAATTTACAATTTTTTGACAAATAAAACAAAAAATAATTATTTAAATGCAAAAACAAAATGTTTAATATTTCTAATGAAGTATTCAATATGAAATTTTTCATAACAGGTTTTTAATTGAGTAAGTATCGATTTTCGATTATCGTGAAAAATTTGGCCAATAAGGTAATGGGACTCCGGTCAGCTTGCAATTTACAGTGGCTCATAGCTTATTTATTATTTTAAATATTAGTAGGAATTTCTTCAAAGCTTTAAGCATTATTGGCAACATTTTAAGTCTATTTAAAAAAAAAAAAAACATATTTTGGGCGATAAAAATAATAGCACTGATTGTTGATTTAAAAAAAAAACTCTTTGTTGCGCGTATTTAATATTAAGGCGGTGAACCGTTTACATTTGTTTATGTTTAAATTGTTTCTTCATATAAAACACAACATTTACAGTTTTTCAAAGACAATGGGCTTTGGAAATCATTGTACTAATGAAAAGCCCGAAATTATTAAAAATATACACTTCCAAAAAGTCTCTGTACAGCAGCCTAATTTTATTGTTTTTTTTAAGTACTAGCAATAAATTTAAAAACCAAAGTGGTAACATTGAAAAAAAGTTAGTTTCCACCTTCACCTTTTTACCAAATTTAAACAAATTATGATTGTGGTTTTCAAAAACATGTTATTAATATATTATTATAGTAAATATTTGATATCGAATCAACGAAGAGAAAGCTGCTGTACGGAGACTTTTTGGACTATGTGTAACTTCGGAAGATAAAACTTAAGCAGAAGTATGGCATATTGTTGACTGTTCGCACAAAATGATTCGATATTCATTAACATGCACACCAGAAACCGAAACTCGTAAACGAAAACCACCTATGACGACATCTCTCATCAGGCGTCTTGTTCGAAAAAGCTATAAAAATAACCTTAAGCCTGCTACTGAGCTCAAAAAAATAGAATAGAAATAGCTCAAAAAACAACTGATTGCGTGGAAACCTCAAAATATACTAAAAAGCGTTTAGTATATGCAAAGCAGCACTTTTATTGGGAAGTCAAGAAATAGCACAAAGTTCTATGGACAGATGAAAATAAAACTGTTTTGTTAGGCGTTGAATGATCTCGTTTCTATGTTAGAAGACCTCCGAAAGCAGAATATAAGCCAAAATACTCTACCAAAGTATAAGGTTAAGCACTGAGGTTGGCAAACCATTTATTTTACAAAGAAGTTTAATTCTGTTTAAGGTGCTATTTTGTTTTTACCGCAGCTGTATATGTACAATTCTATACATTCATTGTCTGAACAAAGTTAGCCGTATTTAAATAATGGATGATAAGTAAAATTAGAAAAATTTAAATTCATGGTATTAATTTTGGAAGTTAACACTGTTTAAATAAGTTGTAAGTCACTGTATCGGGCATAACCTGCCAAATTATCGTAAGTGACGATTAAAAAACTCAAAAGTTAAGGGTTCTACATTTTCTCTTGTAAGTTGTTTAAAAGTTAATAAATATTTGTAAGTCGAATTCTATTTCAAAATCGTTTTACTTATTGGACAAAAACAATAAAGTGTTTATTTTTAAAAATCAGTTTTCTCTAAAAACGCATTATTTTAAACATTTTTTGTTCCAACAAATCGTCTTCCAGTCTTATTTGTAAATTTTAAATTTCGTTTATAAATCTTTGTCTATGAATACCATTGACGTTGGTGCCGTCAAGTAGAGAGAATTACTTACCAAAACCCTAACTTTGTATGGTTTCAAGGGTTCCTAGGGTTCTTATTACTTATGCTTATAAGACGGTTAGTGAGACTTCATTTGACTTTACTATATATGAACATCTGCTCATAAGATTTTGAAACATACGTTTAAGACTTAATTTTTCGTAGTGTTTTTGATTTTAGGTTTGTGTTCAAATTTTAAAATATCTGCTTTCAGAATTATTTTAATTTTTGTTTTCAATACTATGTTTTTCAAAAACTTGTTATAAAACATGGTGATATCCAAGGACGAATTCAGACTTTTAATCTGGGGGGGGGGGGGGTCTCACGCTTAACATATAGAAGAGATTTTACTCACCGCTTAAAAATGTTCTTTAATCTTCTGTAAAGAAGGCTAACAAAATTTAAATAACCTTAAATAAAATACAAAAGTGACAACTTTAGTTATTCAATTATTTTATCAGCACTATTTTTTTAGACTATAGTCTAACTATTTAATTTGATTGACTTGTACTTATAAAAGCATTCCAAGATTCCAACAGTTTTCTAAATATGCCATATTTAAAAGCAAAACACAATAGTTTACATGATTTTTATTGCTTTCACGCAGATATGTAAGAAACTGTTTTGAAAATACCTTTTTTTTTAAATGAATATATTCCTTTTTGTTGGCATTTCTATTAATGCGAAAAAAGCTACAAAAATTCCAAAACCCACAAAGTAAGAAATAATCTGATATCCAAAATTGTATGTTTTTTTTTTGTTTGACGTAGTTTTTCGAAAGTTTATTACTACTATCGGTATCAGTCTGCTTATTCGTTGATTGAAGCTGATGCTAGAAAATATTTTGATCTTAAAGGAGTCAACAAAACTTAAATTGTAGTACATAATTTAAAACAAACAAATAAGCTGAGAAGAAACTTTTGTGTGGCAGTCACAAATTACACGTTTTGGAATCTCTTTTCACTACAGCTCTCAAGAGATTCAAGATTAATAAACATGAAACTTGCATTGTGTTTTTCAATTAGCCATTAGTTTAAATAAAAGTGTCACTTTTGCTGTTTTTGGGACATTTATATTTTTGAAATTCGTGTTAAAATCTCAGTTCTTAAGAAACCAACAGTCCTGGCCATATTATTAGACGCATTGCAGAATTTGTATAATTATTAGATTATACGTAATATTTTCAAGAATGGATGTATGGTTACATTTGTGTGCAGGATGGAGCTCCATGTCACACAGAGGGAAGAAAACATCCCTCTGTTGGACTTGCTGGAAACAGCCATTATATGAACCGAATTGAAAACGTGTTGGAGCTGATGAAGAGGGAAGTAGCTAAAGATGCAGTCAATTATTGAAAGAGTAATTCACGTGTGGAATCACCACACCACCCACAAATGCAGGAAACAGTCAAATCATGCATTGATAGTATGCCGCGCAGAATTGAGGCTCTTATTAAAGCAGAACGAGGTTCAACAAAATATTGAAAAAATAGATCTTTAAATCTGTTGCTTTATTTGTTATATTATTTATTTGCATACAAAATAATTTAAATGCATTACAATATTCGAAAACCTGATTAAATTAGCTGGAAATTAAGATTTTGCATAAAATAAAGTGCGTCTAATAATATGTCCAGGGACTGTAGATTAACTTGATTTTTTTTCGTAAACAATTAGAGCGATTTTTTTAAATTAATTTGTATGTACACAATTTTTAAATTTTGTTTTTAAAATATTTTTGGTATGCAGTTATTTAGTGCATAAAAATAAACATTTTACATTTTAAATTTCTCAAAAAAATCTTCAATCCTTCCTGAGATATCAAGTTTAAAAAAAAATAATGACATTAGGACCTCTTTGATCATCATCAATTTAAAAAATTTGACCATCGATCAGAGCTTGCACTGAAAGAGAAGATAATTAAAATCGGTTGATTAGTTCTTGAGAAAACCTGAAAACAAAATATTTTGCCGAATTAGGAAAAAAATTGAGAAAGTTAAAAAAAAAATATCGGTTCATTTTTGAAAAAAAAATTTCCAATTTTCGATTTTTAACCAAAAAATTTTTATGGCGAATGCTGTTATTTTTCGTTTTTGTAAAAATGAAAAAAACGCCGTAAGCTAATCGGCTGAAAGCTTTAATTTCAATCGGCGCAATGATTTAGGCTGTAGCGGTCAGAATAGACGGGCAGAATCGGGGGACCAACTTTTTTTCGACTTTTCTACCATTGTGATGTTATGTACGATTCGAAATTTTTTACGCGTGCAATACAGTTCTAATATGTCGTAGGAATTTAAAGGAAACTTAATATAAAATTTACGTCCTCTTATTCTTCTCAAGAACTTCAATATTTGCTATTTTTCTTACAAACACATTTTATAAAAATAATTTAAAGCCTTACTAAAGTTACACAAAAATGTTGGTTGTTTTTGACAGCAAACCACTGGTTAATGTCGTTAAATTACTAACAAGTCTTTACTAAGCTTTAAAGCTTATATTACCCCTTCCCCGTTAATCGTCCATTCGTCAAAATTTGATGGATTTGTGCTTAGTTTTTGGAATAGGGCTAAATTTCCGATTCAATCTGGTACTTTTGGCAACAAAGTTTTAGGAAATAAAATACAAAATTTGTTTTTATATAATATAAAAAATAAAAACATAAATAAATAAATAATTACAAATATAATGGGCGTCATATTCCTCATATTCCTCATATTCCTAAAAAAATACAAACACAATAGTCAATACGACCCCCCCCCCCCTTGGTTCCGCCATTGGTGATATCTCAAAATTCTCACGTTATAGAGTACATTTAAAGATGCATCTACATAGCTCCAATGGCTTACTGCAAAAATGTCAGACCTCCTTTCTTAGGCCTAGCAACCGCTAACAAAAAATATGATTGGACGCTTCTTGCACGTATTCGTTCACTGCATAGAAGCCACCTTTACCTTTATTTCAATAGAGTCTCGCAGCAGAAAAATTTCAAAACATTCATTTTGTGGATATCTTATTCATCAAAGAAAAATATTAATATTCAAAAAAACTTGAATATTCAAAATTTAAACAACTTTTTTAATATCACTGTGCTGACCAATCCATCCTAAACACCAAATAATGCGAAACCATTACCTAGCCACCCGATATGCATGTTTTAGGTCGTTATCTTGTTGGCCCACATTATTATTTTCAAACCCCCGTGTTTTGTGGTTTTTGTAGTATATTTTGACTGATATTCAGTGTGCGAACGACGAACATATTTTCGGGATCAAAAAGAACTAATTTGCTCTGTCTACAAAATATTGCCACATTTCTCAAGGAACCAGCTTAAATGTTCCTTGGCAAAACTTAAAAGATACTAGCTTCGAGGTGTTTCTTAGTCAATAATGGCACTTCTTGCATTTAAATTTGCATCTAAAAGTCGTCTTAAGAAATTCACTGAGTAAATAACAAAGATCCAGTGTTGTCGCTATTATTATTTTGAATATAACTGAAGCGTTTCGATGAAGATGATGGGGGTAAGTGAAATTTTTTCGATTTCCGTTTTTTTTTCTCGAAAAAATGAGGAAACTGAAACTTCTGTCTAATCTTCGTTGCGCTTCGATTACCATTTTCTTGTTTGCTGCTTTAATTTTTGGTATAAAAGGGTTACTAAGAACTAAAAATCGTATAATATGAGTTTTTTTGGGTGAGATAAAAATAACTTTAAAAAAATATATTTTACATAAAAAGGTTAAGTGCTTACTTATTTCCTTCTTGCAGACAAATTAAAACAAATATTTAAAGTGGTTAAAATAACGATGAGGGTTCTAAGCGACTATGTACTCATAAATGCATTTAAAGAAAAATACCCTTAAGCAAAAAAAATTGCATATAAATACCATGTTACATTCGGTACAAGTTCCATACGAGTTTGCAAAAGTGCAATGTGTTCCTTATTTCAAATTGGAAATACAAAATTGGACGTTCTTCAAAGCAAAATTAACAGATGTGAGTTCGCTTCACCTTTGGATAAAAGAAGTCAGCATTTCAGCCGACCTAATATAATATACGATCATTTAATCGACTATCAGCCTAATTTTGACATTCTCTTTCATATTTTCACTTTCTAACAAATCATTTTTATTCGAAAATAAAGAAAATTTTGACTTACTCATCATTCGAAACAAACGTCATTTGTTTGGCGTTAAGATTTTAATAAGAGTCACATAAGAAAAAGATGTAAGTTCTGTATTTTTTTGCAAAAAATAAAAATAATAGAAAATATTTTTATACATATGTATGTACATATGTATATTTGTTTTGCGTCTGCAGCCGCATTCAATTGGGATAACAAAAGGAGGTTCTTTTAAATTGATGGAAGAAAATCAAGAAATCGCGAGAAGTTTTGTTACAAATCGAATTGATGCTGATCGTTTTTGGAAGGATGCTGGCCATCATCATGTGTTGCACAAGGGTAAGAGGCATTAAAGTACCTTATTCTCAGCTTTTGGTCGTAATTCGTAAAATGCACGAATTACGTTTGTAAATGTGATTTAAATACTTACAATTAAAACGTTTAAGCTATAAAATCCCTTTTTGTTATAAATTACAATCTTATTTTCTTATTTCTGGTGCAGGGGGTTTAATATAGATGTGCGTTCAATCAACGCAGCCGACCCTGCATTTTCCTTTTCTTCCTGATTAGGCTTACAATTTATCCATTTAGGACAAAGTTTTGCTTCCAGAGTTGATAACACTTTTTAAATACATTTGGATACTTAAGATTGCAAGATTTTGATGTTAAATTCTTTGCCGGCATCAAAGTGATACCCACCTTCAATAAAACAATTGCCATTTTCGAAAAACAATTAAAACGATCTTGTTGTCTTGGTCTTGTAGACAATTGTGAAATGTGACCAGGTGTGATTCAAATAAAGATACTTTAAAGTTGCATTTGAATGAATGTTTGTTGCAAAGGGAATTAAATAAATAAATCTTTTTATGTATTTTGTGTACTTTTTATATCAATAGACTTAAGTTTATGTCCCTTAACTTAATGTGTCATTGTTGGTTTTTTTAAATAATTAACTTAACTAGCACTTAGAACTTTATTAATTTAACTTTTCTTAAGTTAAGGTATTTGTTACTTTTTAAATTGAATGTTTGTGGGACAAATTTAAACTCTGTTACTTTGGTCTCACTAAATAAGATCGAAACTTCAAACAACTGAATTCGAAATTCCAGTTCATTCAGATTCATTTAATATATTCATTCAACGATAAACATTATTCATTTAAAATACAGAAATTGCATTCTAATGAATAGTTCTATTCTAACGAATTTGCTATTCATAAGTATTTCAGAATAAGCGTATTTTGAAGCATATTAACGAATTTAAAGCCGAAGAATCGCACTACTCAAGGAACAAACCCCAGTTTTGTTACATATGTATATCTAAATGATATAGCCTTTACATTGAAGAATCCACGGAACAAGGGAAAAATTTCGAATATTTTGGTAGCCATCATTTTTACCGAAAAATATTCAACACGAAATTTAATCTGTCTTTCCGCCTGAAGTGACGGTTGTAGCATTTATGACTTTGAGTAAAAATTTAGCTAAACACCAAAACAAGTATAAGTCCGGATTCCAAAGTCAAAAAATTTGCCGCGAAAAAGCTCGGTCCGATCCCAACGTCTTATGTATTACTTTTAACATACAAACCATACCTTTACTCTATACATTGTTCCCAGAATGTGAAATTAACAAAGAGGGAAAACATCTGATTGTATGGACCGATTCTTACCCTGGACAAAGCAAAAACTTCTTTTTAATGTGCCTATACCAAGTCCTTATTTTGACGGAATATTTTAAACTGATTGACCACAAATTTCCTGAAGTTAGCCAAAGTTACTTGACTGCGACAGGGATTTTGAAAGAGCCGAAAAAAAAATTACAAAAAACAGAAACCATTTACACTGCTGAGCAATACCGACAAATAATAATAGGTGCCATCAAAAAAACACTGTAATAAATGACATGGAGAACCACTTTCGATCATTAGAAAATCTTCCAATAAAATTAAACGTTAAAAATGTTACAAAAAACATATTAAGTCACTAGTTATAGCTATCAATGGTTTACACCACTGAAAACAAACATTGGAATTTTTTGGCAGGTCGTTTTGAGCTATCATTAAAAATTCCTGCCATTGAAAAAAATTTCCTGATTGAAAGTCACCGACAAAATTTTACTGACAGAAATCTGTCATTGGAATTGTGAAACGCTTCGTTTCATTTTTGAACATAAAAGTATCAGCTGTTCAGGAAAATGAATTTCCATCCGGAAAATACATTTTTAGAGAAAAACAAATGTGCAATTATACTTTTTTTCTAGTTATATGTACATAGCTATCATTGAAGTGGATCCTGAAAAATGTTTGAATCGACATTTGACGGTGTTTCCCTTTGATTAGAAATGAAAATTATACACCGATCGATCGGAAATCACACAAAGAATTTTTTTTGAGAAAAAAAGTTTGGTTGTGATGTTTTAAGATTCTGGCCAGATATTTGTTTTCAATACATCAAACATATACAAATTAGTACAATTTGATAACGATAACATAAACTTAGTATTAAAAAACAAAGTATCAAATCTCAATTTTCAACACCCCCACTAGATTTTTATACCAATGAGAGTACAACAGGTTTTATGTTTTGTAGCAGGGAGTCCTTTGGTTAGAACATCAGCAGACATATCTTCAGTTTTCAAATATTCTACTTTTAATTTATTATCTTCTATACAATTTGGAATGAAATGATGCCTTATATCGATGTCTTTGAACGTGCGTGATAAACGTTGTTTTTAGATATGTTTATTGCACTCTTGTTATCGCAATAAAGATTAAAACCAAAGTGCTTCTTGAGATGTTGAGGCTAAGGCCATATACTCAGCCTCTGTGGTGGAGAGAACGACACGAAGTTGTTTCTTTGCAATCCACGAAATAGGTCTTCCTTGGTATTTAAAGAGATAACCTGTAGTTGATTTTCTGTCAACTGAGTCACTAGCCCAGTCAGCATCAGAAAATCCTTCTAAACATCCTTCAATGTCTCGAGTGTATTCTAGCTTGTAATTTATTGTTCATTTTATATAACGGAAAAGTCGTTTAACCGCTGTCCAATGAGATTTTGAAGGATTTATTATTAAATCTTGATAAAGCCCCTAGTGCAAAGGATAAATTTGGGCGACTTACTTGTGCTACATATGAAATGCTTCCAATAGCTTCTTGATATGGAACGGTTTTCATGTAATCAGTTTCGTGTTTGCTTTGTTGATGTGTTTCTTGTATAAGCTTTTGGTTAATATCTAAGGGTGTGGATACCGGATTACAATCCTCCATGTTGAATCGCTTGAGAATATTCTTTGAGTATGTCCGTTGGTCTATCCATAACTTTCCCTTTTCTCGATCGCGAGTTATTTGCATACCAAGCACAAATTTAGCTTCTCCAATGACTTAGCCAAATTTTCTTTGGTAATTCTTTTTTCATCTTTGTTATTTGTAAAAATCAGTATGTCGTCTACGTAAATAGCGAGGAAAGTTTTATCTGTGCTGTTTGTCTTGTAATAAATACACGGATCGGTTTTTGATTGTTTAAGTCCAATTTTCTTTAAAGTTTCATTCAATTTCTTATTCCAAACTCTGCTAGCTTGTTTGAGACCGTACAGTGATTTCTTGAGTTTACGTACTTTATTTTGAACATTATCAAAACCTTCAGGGAGATTCATGTAAATTTCTTCTTTAAGTTCACTTTGCAGGAAAGAAGTCACAACATCCATTTGATCGATATTCAAATCATATCGTACAGCCAAACTTAAAAGTACCCTTATGGCGGTGTACCTTACGACGGGAGAAAATATTTCTTGATAATCGATCCCTTGACGTTGCGAATACCCCTTTACGGCCAATCTAGCTTTATATTTTTCGACATTACCACTTGCATGTTTTTTCGTCTTAAATGTCCATTTGGAATTTATGGCTTTCTTTCTTTTTGGTAAAGAAACTATTTCCCAAGTGCCATTGTTACTGGCCACGCACGATAGATTGCCGTTTCGTCACTTATTCTGATTGGTGTTTCATTGCTTGAATTCACTGATGGAATTTCGTCTTCGTTCCCCACTGAATCATATCCTGTAAAAATATCACAATAAGATGTATCGTTTGTCTCACCATCTTTTGGAAAAATTTGCTCATGGAAAACTGCGTCTCGACTTATGACTTCTTTTTTCTTAACGTCATAGAAGCGATTTGATTTTAAGTGTGTGCAGTATCCGATAAAAATTACTTCTTTTCTTTTGGCATCGAGTTTCTTTCGCTTTTCTTTTGAACAACCAAACACTTTTAGATGCTGCAGATTCACTCTTCTTCCACTCCAGATTTTTTCAGTGTTTTTTCTTTTGAAACTTTGCAAGTTGTTCTGTTCGTTAAATAAACTGCCGTATTTGCAGCTTCAGCCCAAAAACGTTTGTGTTAACCAGACTCGATGAGAAGACAACGCGCTTCTTCGATTATTCATTCTTTCTGTCAACCCGTTTTGTTGTAGAGAATATTGAACCGTTGTTTGATGTTGAATGCCTGCATCTGCTAGAATCTTCTTCATCTTAAAATTGCAATATTCCTTTCCATTGTGGCTTCTAATGGCCTTTATTTTGTTACCAGTCTGATTTTCTACAAAATTTTTGAACTCAAGAAACTTTTACTCTACCTCATTCTTGCTTTTAATGAAAAACGCAAGGACTTTTCTTGAAAAATCATCAATCAATAAAAGCATGTACTCTGAACCTCCAATCGATTTTTTTTCAATCGGACCACAAAGATCTGTGTGTACTAGTTCTAATATTGATTCTGCTCTAGTACCAATTGAGTTAAATGGCAGGCGTGCTATTTTACCTTTGATACATGTGATGCAATTGATTTTTTAACTATCGCAATCAACTATAGTTTCATTACTTGGATGTCCAACACGCTTGTGCCAAAGTTCAAAGTGTGAAGCTAAATTTTGTGTAACATATGCACTTTGGTTGGGTGGTCTGTTGAGTCGGAACATATTATTCACCAAGCTTGCAGTTGCAACAACATTACCCCTTTGGTCTTTCACTAAACATCCATTCTTGGAAAAAACCATAGAAAAACCCTTCTGAACAATTTTCGAGACAGATAAAAGATTAATGCATAAGTCAGGAACGTGAAGGACTTCTAAAAATTCAACATCACTTTCTTTGAATTTTTCAATGGATACCTTCATATCGACTTTACCTATACCTTCGACTTGCATTTTTAAATTATTTGCAACAATTACCTCAGAGTTAAGATTTTCCATCTTACTTGAAAAGCATGCACTATTTCAGCACATGTGAGCTGACGCTCCCGGGTCGAAATATCATTCTTCTTTGTCAAGAGCCGTGACGGAAAAACATCCTAACATAGTATTCTTCTTTCCTTTATGGTTCTTATTCTGTTGTGGACATTTAGCAGCACAATGGCCAAATTCGTTGCAGTTGTAACATTTAGGACCCTTAAAGTTCTTATTCCCAAAGTTTTTCTTGTGCTTTTCAATACTGAATTTCGTTTCAGACATCTTTTCTCAATACAAATGTCCTTATTATTTTGTATTTAGATAGTTATAAGGTCCATTACCTTATGTTTTAATATTCTGAACAGTAATAATATTTATTTTTAATACATCAAACATATAAAAATTAGTACAATTTGATAAGGAAAAAATAAACTAAGTATTTAAAAACAAAGTATAACATCTCAACTTTCAACAAGTTGCACATTTATTTTTCTATAAATATGTATTTTCCTATTTTCCGGAAGGAAATTTATTTAGCTGAACAGCTGATAGTTTTATGTTCAAAAGTGAAACGAATCGTTCCACTGATTTGTGTTCAAATTTTACACAGTTCCAATGACAGATTTCTATCAGTAAACATTTTTCGGTGGCTTTCAATCAAGACCTGCCAAAAAAAATCCAATGTTTGTTTTCAATGATGAAAACCAATGATAGCTATAACTGGCGCCTAAACAAAAAAAATCAATTTCCGTAAAAGCGTTAAATTAACAAATATGGATCCTATTTTTATAAGGAATGCTACGAGGAAGATGCTTCATTCAATGAAGCTATAACAGCATAAAACATCCGAATAGCGCCACACAAAAACCAATACTTTTTGTCCGAAAAAAAGGCAAAACAGCTTTCTGTTGAGAAAATACAAAAATTTAAGGAACAAATGGTGTTCGTACCAAGGGAACACCACTGCGATAAGAAAACAACTTTACAAAATAAAAATAAAACAAAATTAATTACTTGCCTTTGTAAAAAATTAATTACCCTTGTATTCTTTAAAATTTGAAATACTAATAAGGTTTTTGTGCAAGAAAGATTTAATTGATCTTTTTCTGAACTTTTTTTTTTAATATACCGATCTCTGTAATTAAATAAAAGTAAGATTTTTGAAAAGTTATTATTTTTCTTTTTTTATTAGTTTATTAAATTTTATTTAGATTGGACCATGAATAAAAGTTCTAAACATAAAACTTAAGTCCTTTTATCTCGAAATGTCATCTACCCCCTGCTTCATCCAAACGCTTAAACTAAAGTCGTTCAATAAAGACAAAATAAAATTCAGACACTATTATGCTTTTAAAATTTTAAAATTTATTCAATCATTTTTTAACAGTTTTTGGTATTAACAATTGTGAATTCTGAAAATAAATAAAATAATAATATAGTTATTAACATACAAAAAAGAATTAAATAAAAAAACTTACTTTCTGCGTCCTTAAGGCAGGCATTCACATGTCTCAAACTGCATTCGTTTGAAAACTTAGAGACTCTATTGTCCTTGCCTGAAGCACAAACGTAGTTTTGTGAGTTATCACGGCACAAAATGTCGCCGCACTTGTCCAATGCAGAGACAAGTTGGAGGGCAATTAAAACAAAAGTGGCAATAAGATAAGCAAACTTCATTTTGGTAATAATCTATTATCGAAAACTGAACTAAAATGTTTTTCAAAACAGGCTTATATATACCTATTTCTAAACACTACCACCACACGCCGCCACCGTTGTCATCATCTTTAATGGGAAAATTATTTTAAAAGTGTTATCAACTGATCAAATATTCTCAATTAAATTTAAAGCCATTCCCAAGTGTTATTTTGGTAATTCGTTAAAATTATATTTGCACAAAATGTTTGTATTTTTATGTTTGGTTTTCTGTTAAATAATAATAAGACACATGGGATCTTATGTTTTGTTATGTAACATAGGTTATCTTCAAACTAATCGTAACTCGAGTGACTTAAGTTAAAAAAAAACTTCCTTGATTAGTTTCGTCAACTTGGTCTTGGAAAATATCTCGTTATTATAATTGGGTTTCTTTTAAAGGCGGTCGATTTTGAAATTGAAAAAAAATGTTGTATATGATGTTTTATTTTTATTTGGAAGCTCTATAAATGACATTATGTGGAAAATATAAAATCTTTTTAATGACCGCCGTGGCTATTAGAACGGCTATTCCAGGAAGTCGAATTTGTAAAAAAGAAGTAATTTAATTCAACATAAATTAAACAAGATTTTTATTGTTCAAGAAAATATAATCGAATAAATAAAACTGAAAAATATCGAAGTTCAATATTGTTCGATATTAAAACTATAACAAATTAATATCACAAGTGTTTTTATGGAAAAGTATATATATACAAATAGTGAACTATTTATATACTAACACTCCTTTTTAATAAACACTTCTTAAGTAAAGTCTTCATCGTTCTTAGTTAGACCAGCCAGGAGTCTGAATTTTGATTGTTAAATATTCTTTAATGGTTTCGTAAAAATGTCTGCAACCATTTTCTCAGTTAGACAGGAAATGAATTTAACTTCTTTAGATTCTTTAATGTCACGAAGAAAATAGTTCTTCACATCTACATGTTTAGTTCGAGGATTTATCTTCTCTGAATCCAGAAGTTTTAAACAACTTTGATTGTCTTCGAATATTGTAACATCTTCTAAATCAACTTGTAGGTCTTGAAATAATGTTCTCAGTCAAATAAGTTCTTGAGTTGCTTCTAATTAACCGACAAGCTCTGCTTCAGTTGATGAAAGTGCAATCAATACTTGCTTTTTACTTGCATAACTGATTGTAGCTTCTACAAATTTAAATAAATATCCGCTTGTGGATTTTCGTCCTTTAACGTCTGAAGCCCAATCTGCATCTGCATATCCAACAAGTTTTGAATTTTTATTGCATCCACCATAAAGCTGTAGCTGTTGAGTTCCTTTCAAGTACCAAGGCATTTAACTTCGTTCCAATCACGCTGAGTAGGACAGGATAATTTTTCTGCTAAGATTTGAAACAGCTGCTGCTATGTCCGGCCTTGTATTTCCTGATAAGTAAATACCTTTGCCTTTTATATACAAACAACTATCAGCTTTACCCATTCTTAATCCAAAGTTAATTATTATCAAATTTATCTTTTGATTCCAACATCTCGCTGATTGTTTGAGACCATATATACTTCTATTCAATTTACATACCAAATTTTCTTTTCGGCTTTGTACAAGTCCTGGGCGTTGTTTCAAATAAATTTCATTTTCTAGGTTACCATTTAAGAATGCAAATTTAACATCTATGTACTGTCATGTCATTCATTGATGCAATCGCTAAAAGGGTTCGAAGAGGCGTGTCGGGACAAACACCTGGTCGTAGTCCTGACCATATTTCTGTGAGAAACCTTTCGTCACAAGTCTTGCCTTATACCTTTTTGATTCTTCAGCTAATGTTTTGATCTTGAATATCCATTAACAGTTTATAGCCTTTCTACCTTTCGGTAACTCCACCAACTCCCAAGCATTGTTTCCTTGTATAGCCTGCAGTTCTTCCTCCATGGCACATACCCATTGCGCACTGTCAGAACTTTCCAATGCTTCATTATAAGCTGTGGGTTCATCCGGGTAAGCTGTTTTATAGCCATATCTTTTACGGTACGCCTTTGTTGGTTCTTGTTTTCTTCTTGATTTTCTTACATTATCTTTAGAATCAATGCCATCTTCCTCAGAATAGTAAGTACTTCCATCTTCTGATAAATGTTCTTCAAAATCAACATTGTTTTCATCTTCAACAATTTCTTCATTATCAATCGTATTTGTTAAGTTGCCGTTTCCTTGGTTCTTGCTGGTAAAAAGATTAATTTCAAAGGTGGAATCATATTCATATTTTGTCACATAAGTTAATTTGTTCAAGCCGGCATTCATTTCTTCATTAAACTTGACATCTCTGGATTTGATTATCTTTTCTGTTTCTGTATGCCTTTGATTCATGACAGAATCCTACAAGCACATATTTATAAGATATATCTTCCAACTTATGTCGAAGTTTCTAAATGACATAATGATATGCCACGCATCCAAATGTTCTTATATGAGTCGTAGCTGGTTGTCTTTTAAATACATTTCATAAGGAGTTTTTAGTGAATCTTTCGATGGTAATCTGTTTTCTTAATAATTAGCAGTATTTAAAGCTTCTGCCCACCGTGTTATTTCCATTATACTCCGGTTCTTTCTGCTGTGGACTATAAGAGGCTGTTAACTGCTGCTTAATACCTTTACTTTTAAGATAATCTTTCAACTTTTTGATACTGAATTCTCCACCCCTGTCAGTACTTAGTATTTTTATTGGTCTTTCAAAATAGTTTTCAGTTTGATGTATAACCTCTACTATTTTCTCAACAGCTTGACTCTTTTCTTTCAAAAAATAAACAGTACAGTACCTATTGTAGTCGTCAATCATTGTTAGGAAATATTTGTTCCCACTTGGAGTTATTTCTCTCATAGGTCCACATAGATCTGAGTGAACAAGATCCCAGACCTTATCAGATCTGTATGTGGCTTGCTTGGAAAACTTTGGTATTATCATTTTACCTCTCAAACAGGAATCACAATGATCAAGACAAGAACATTTCATGAGTTCAACTCCAGTAATGAAATTCTATTATATCGCTTCATTTATCGACTTTAAATCTCGATGACCAAATTGGCGATGAAAAGTATAAACACATTCCTTTTCAATGTGTGTTACCGTCTTTGCATACAAATCTTCATTTAGCCAGTGGCTTCGCTGGGTGAAACTTATTTGAAGGTCCAGCTTTCGATAACTTTGGCGCATAAATCAGGCTGAATTTGACTGATAACATTGATTATGTCGTCTTTGAGGCCTGCCGTGGTTTGCGGCTTATTCTCATAGACAAGAAAAAGTCTAAGGGCGTTTAATCCGAGATAACCATGCCACGAAACCGCGGTGATTTTTCGATCCAAATCTCTAGTTTCTCTAATTTTAAATTAGCGAACACAAGACACTGCGTATGGTCGTTTGGTTTTAGCTCCTGGGTCAGTTGGATTTTGTATGGGTGCAGGCCGAAATCATGTTGCAAAATTCACCTTGTTGTGGCCTGCGACAGTCTAAGTTCTTGTTTACGACGCGAACCTAACTGCGTCGGATTCTGCTGAACACTTTCAAGAGCAACGGCAATGTTTTGGGCAGATCATGCGATTCGTTTGTTGACGTACGGGTGCTGGCTGATTATTCACCTTTACTGAGCCCGTGGATTCGAATTTGGATACCAAACGGTGATTACCGACTTGGACGACCATGTACCCCAAACAAAGTTCATCAGCTCATATTAAAAAAGCGTGGAGTTCTGAAATAAACAATCTTTGATTATTTTGATGTTGTCAGCTGCCCTTTAGGAAGCTGGGAAACAACAGGCTTACAACGAAAGTAACGAGAATCGTACACGAATCTTTAAAAAAGCTTGCATAAGGCAGAAAAGTCAGCAATCGGTCGGTAATAAGAAATACATATATTTATTACAACTCATTTTGAAAAATAGAGAAGATGAAAGATTCTATGCAAACAGAGGGGAAGACAATTTGCAAAAGTAAAAAAGTTAGAGTTCGGTAAGGAGACCAAAAAGAAAAATATTATTGATTTCATTGGGACCAAAAGAAAAATCATCATTTAATTAATTTAACTTATCAAAAACGGAGAAAAAACATGTTTGTGTAGAATTGGATAGAAATCTACCATATTCTAGATCGTGTTCCTCTAATTCAGCTGTTTCCAATCTCTTTTAGTCGCGGAGCACGTTTTGCGTGAACAATTACAGGCGGAGCACTTTGTTGCGCATATGCCATTTTTCACAGTTACATGTAGCAAATAAAATAACTTTTTTTCAAATTTCGTTTATTTCATTTATTTCAGGAAACAGTTTCTACAACGAAAAGCACAAGAATAATATTAACTTACCTTAATAAGGAATTGATAATTATATTATATGCATTATAATTACATATATGGAGTTTCTTTTAAGTGGAAATAATGTGCCTGCTTATGTTTGCATAAAGCTAAAATGTCAGGTTAAATTTGGGACAAATTCAACGGTATATCAAGTTCTTCATCCAGACAGGATCTATATTTTGTTTTGGTTCCTACATATGCAAAGAAACCTGATTCGCACATGTATGTTGTTGTTTTTTTGACAGTAAACTGAACTCGTCCTTCAACATACACCAGAATTCTGATAAAGACTTCTTTGTTGCAAAAAGTTATTTTATCGAAGAATATGATACCAGGTCAATCAAGAACTCAAACTGCAGCGATTTCAAGGGGGTGTGTTTTCCAACGCGGCAGAGTACGGGTTTATAACGCATACGTTTTCCCTAATGTTCAGGTGGAATTCGTCTGGAAAATAGTGGAGGAAGTTATCCAGCAAAACTACTAGGTGGATATGAAACTCATTTAAAATTTCATCTGGAAGGTCCAAGTCTATTTCTTCTTTAAAATCCTTGAGCATTGGGAAGCTGTCTAGGTTTCGATTTGTATTCTATTTTTGAATGCTTCCACAACAAAGTTGTCGAAAAGCCGCGTCAGCGTTTTTCTGAAAGAAAGCTACCTTACTTCTGCGGGAAAAAGTAAAGACCCATGTCATCAAAAGCCTTGTATTCTTTGGCCATGATTTAATAAATTGAATTATTTTCACGTTTTCGTTCAACACCACTTTAAGGGAAACCGGTATTTTTTTTTCATTGCGCAATGTCTACTGGTGCATCCTTAAACAATTTGTTTTTTTCTTGCGTCGGCACCGGATGTTTTTCCATTCACCGTCCATGCTACTTCCACGCAGTTAACCCATGGTATGTCATTTACAATAAAAAATTATTAATCAAATTAAAAATTTCACCGCCATTTTTAGTAGATTGCAACGGCTTGCAGAAGAGCAGATCTTCTTGAAAGGACTGTAGATATTGGTAGCGCACAAATACTATTAAAATAACCGATCCTGAAACATCTGTCGATTAATCCATTTGCAGCGCAAATTATGTGACTTTTATTCGTAAAAGTAATTAAAGTGGTTTTCACATTCTCCGCCAAGTCTCCGATTCGTCTTGATATTGTGTTATTTGACAAGGAACGGTGTCAACTAATTTTTTGGCCTTTTCACCCAACAAACGTGCAACAATATCATTAAAACATTACTTTATTGAGTTTTCAGTAATGGTATGGCCCATAGGACGCCATCAACGTATTTTCTATCACTGTTCTTGAGTGATAACAATAAGTAATAATGGTTTGAAATATAGTAAGTTCAGCACACTTTCTTTTGAGGAAATCTAGATGAATTCCTACAAAGTTACGTTTCATTTTTGCTGAAAACATTGCACTGTTCGTCAACTCTTTGTGGCAAATTACGGATTGAAGTTTGTTGTCACTTGTCTCAGCAAATCCAAAATTCAAATATTATTCATGGTACTCCTTTTTATCAGATTTTTTCTTGCAAACTTGTGAAACTAGTACCTACTAGGCAAACTATCAAACTCAGAACCTTCAGAAATCTCTGACACCGCTGCCTCTATTGCGTCATTTTCCTTCGCACGAAAATAAGTATATGGAAAACCGAAATTGAACAAAGAAAATAAAATCATTGAAATCATTTATTGCGGTTACATCCTTAAAAAACAGAAGTTATTAACCGGGGCTTACTTTTTAACGTAAATTATGATTTTGTTTGGACAGTTCCCTCACTTGGTGATTCTTCGGCAGCTTCGGGTGCTTTTTGCTGTTTGTGATTGCCTGGAGGCCTACTATGTCTGCCGTTGAAAAAACAAAATTATTTGAAATTTGTTTGTAGTTCCTATGCTGATTAGAACTGGCTTAAAAAGAGAGCAAAAAGATTAACTAATATTTTTGGATCACATAAAGATGTGTCTAGGAGGGATGAATGTTGAGGGAAGACCGTCTGATTTTATTTTGACGTTAATGAGTTGATAAAAACGGATTGGTATATCGAGGCATAGCTACTAAAGGAATTGACATGAAGTTGAAAAGAAAGAAGATGCTTGTTAGAAGTAAACATAATTTTGAGGCGTCTAGATTTTGAGATAAGATTGTCATAGATTATTTCTCACTTTATGAATACGTATTTCCTGGGTTAAAACAAAAGCTTTAGTAAGTTCCAATGAGTTCATGTGCTTTAAATCAAGTTCATTAGCCAGAACAGAATCCTTTCCATTGGTACATCTTTAAGGTGTTCTTCAAAGTAGGTATTAGCATTGCTCAACTCGTGATCTCTTTCTAAATGGAACATATTTCAACAATGATTGTGCTTTTATGGCAATATGTTGACTGGTAACCTGATGTTTATTGTGAAATATAATCAGAACAATGCAACAAGTCGTATACTAATCGTATTAATGCTAAGTTAGATAAAATTAACTCCAATTGTCTGCTTTGTTCTATGCGGTGGAAAAAGTTGATACGTGGCACGAGACCATTATGTGATTCGTTTGTCATCGATATCAATTATTGTAAAACCCCAAGAAGTGGTAGGGCTAAGGTAGAAGAAACCACACATGCGTATGTAATGTAAAGCACTTAATTCGATGAAGATGATATATAATCATTTCAAACAGTTTTATTTTTGCGACTATGCGGCATATATGATATACTTGGCAAGTATTGCATTCGAATCGAATAACGATCGATGAATAGATTGAGTTCAAAACTTGGAATTTAAGGGTTTAGCAGATTCAAGTTTTGTATTTTTTCATACATATTTTTTGCTGAAAATCGAAAATTCGAAGTTCTCAAAAGCAAACCGATAAATTTTTATTAAATTTTGTCTAACATTTTTTTTCTTGACTTGGTTATTTCAATTAAAAAAAATATTTCTATATTGCTCCAGAAGTACTTTATCGAGACGTGTTTTTGAATTGGAGATTCCGCTAGCGAATAATAAACTTGCTTTAGTACTTCGAAGTTTGAAAATCTTTTTATTTGAAGGCGTAAAGTGTTAATATATTCACGCCAAAGAAGATTTCGTCTATGATAACTCCAAGATACTTTATCTTTTTGACGATTTCGATTGGTTGGTTGTTGATCGACAATGGACCGTGATCGTTTCGGTGATATATGTTAAAAATTTCTTTCCGTTGAAATGGGTGGCTTATGTGCATAACTTTTGTTTTTGAAGCATTAATCATGGCACCACTTGGATATATTATCAAAATGTTTTTGAAGTATTTATACTGTTGAATTCATACTTTTGTGCTTGACTATAATGGCTATGTCGTCTGCATATGTATGTGCAGTATTAGTTTTAAACAATCGCAGTGATTCATTAGTATAAAGTATGAGCAAAATCGGTCCCAGTTTTGAGCCTTGTGGAACGCCATATACGGTATGTTTTTCTTCACTCAAAGTTGATATTACCGTAACCTTAATTGACCTATCATCAGTAAGACAGCTTTTGAGCCAGTATGATAAACATCCGCTGATACCAATTTTGTTCAAGCTTTCAAGAAGTTTTTCTAGGCTGAGGGTGTCAAAAGCTTCGCTGAAGTGTATGAACAGGACAAGAACGTAGTAATTACGATTAAGGCCTTCATGATGTGTATTTGTAAATTCTCCTAACAGCTTTTCCGTTTTTTTGATTTGATGTTAGTTTACAAATAAATTGAGTCGTTTGAAAATTACTTCCTCCAAGCATTTTACTACAGCTGACATGATAGCGATCGGTCTATAGTTTTCGGTTTTGCTTTTTTTCCTTCCTTTATAAATAGGGCGAATACTTGACGTTTTCATAAGATTTGGTACACAGCCCTAGATTATGCTACGATTTACTATGGCTTGTACAACCGGTGCACAATTTTTGGCATTCATTTGGAGATCAATTGGTCTTATTTTATCTGCCCCAGGTCCTTTTTGGTGTTTATATTTGCTCACAATTTGAAATATCTCTTCTCTGCTTGTAGGTGAGTTTTTACTCACCGCTTAATAATGTTCGGGCTGAGAAAATGTAAGTTTCCCCGTTGCTCTTTAACTTATAAAGTTTTTATTAAACCAATCAAGGAACAATTTTTGCATTATTTTGTTTTGGATTGATAAATCAGAGTTCTTACCAAGTAACCAGTACGTTTTTCTATATTTCAAGTTTAGTTCTTCTCTTTTCTTTTTGATGTGCTCTTTCCACTTTGGCTGTGCATCCAAAGTCATTCCAAGGTATTTGACCGTATTGGCGTAAGGTACAGTTTGATTATTAATGAATATTGCAGTATTGTTTATATTTTTATTTGTAAAGTTTATATGTGAAGATTTTGTTTCATTGAGTTTGATACGCCATTTTTCGTATCAACTCACTGTGTCGACGGCATTTTGAAGTTTTACTGCTGCCTTAGAGACACTTTTTTCGGGTACCAAAATTGCGGCGTAATTTGCAAAAGTAGCCATTATGTTGTGATTACCAACTGGAATATCCCTTGTGTCTTGTGTATAATAAATACAGGGTAGGACCTAGGACACTTCCTTGTGGTACACCGGTTTCTATTTTCTTCAATTCCTAGTATTCTCGATCGTACCTTACTCTAAACAATCTGTCTGAGATGTACAATTTTAATATTTCAAAGTATTGCCTGGGAAGATCCCTTTGAAATTTGTACTCAAGTCACTCATGTCAAACCTTGTCAAAAGCTTGAGCAACATCTAAGAAAATAGCTGAACATACTTGTTTTTCTTCTAATGCTTTTTCTATTACATCCGATATTTTATGAACTTAGTCTATCGTGGAATGTTTATTTCTAAAGCCAAACTGATGGTTTGGGATAAACCTTCTTTCTTCTATGATTTTGCTAAGTCTCTTCAGAAGCAGTTTTTCTAAAAGTTTTACCATAATTGGTATAAGCGATATTGGTCTGTAAGCCGTCACTTCTGTAGGTGGTTTGCTTGCTTGGTATGGCAATTCCTTCAGCAATTTTCCAATGGTGCAGGACATACCGGTGCTTAAGGCATGCATTTATTATATATTGGAGTTTTATGAAGGCTTTTAATGGAATTTCTTTCATAACCTGAGCAGTAATTAGATCGTAACATGGTGTTTTTTTTTTGGTAGTTGATGTAAACTCATACTTTTTATTTCTTTAAGTCTTGCAATTGGTATTTCACTTTCATCTATCTTATCAACAAACTGTAAGCTATTTTCACCCGCGTTTGATGAGTAGGGCTTAAAAACATTCGCAAGATCTTCAGCGAAAAGGTTAGCTTTTTCTTTCGGGTTACCGATCCATTTCCCATCTTGAGGTTTCAAGGGCGAGTTTTGTAACTGCGGTCTTTTCAGGTGCTTGGCTGCTTTCCGTAGTGAGAAATCGTGAAAATGAGTGAATCATTTTTGATTTTGTAAATTTGTTTTTTAAGATTGTTGCTAATACGGTTAAACGTTGTTTTATCATCTAGAAATCTAGTATTTTTCCATTTTCTTTGAGTTTTTCTTGTCTCTATTATCAACTCTCTTATCTCTAAAGGATATTTTATTTCATTTTGTCTTCTATTAGAAAATGTTGGAGTACTTTCTTCAGCGGCCTGTTGCACATCAGCAATAAATTGTTCCACTTCATGGTCAATTTGCTCGATTGTATCCATGGGAGATCTTAAATTTATAAAACTTAAAAGCCTTTCTCTAAAATCATTCCAGTTTGTTTTCTTATTTACAAGCTTTGGATTACTTTTTTTTAAGTACTTCGGATTCACTTAGTGATAGAATCACTGGAGTATGAGCTGATGACAGGTCATAATTACCTTCGACACTTATGTGATTTCGTTTGATTCCTTTAGCTATGAAAAAGTCAATAAGGTCTGGTATTTTGTTAGTATCGGAAGGCCAGTAAGTTGGCGACCTGGAGGAATAGAATTCGCAATTGTATTTACGGCCTGCTTGGAAAAGTCTTTTGCTTTTTGTTGATATAAGTCTTGAACCCCAATGGGTATGTTTCGCATTGAAGTCTCCGCCAACAAGAAAGTTATGCCCATGAAGATTAAATAGATCTGTATAGTCATCTTCTGTCGGGGATCGCCTTGGTGGGCAGTATATAGCTGCTATCTTAAACTCTCTCTTCTTCATACCAATACTAATAGTTGTTACTTGCATATTTTCACTAGTAAACTTGGCTACTTCATAATGTTTTAAGCTTTCTTTTATAAGAATCGCCGATCCACCTCTTAACATGAATAGTTTTCTATTACATTATCTGGATTTTTCCCATTGGAGAAATGAGTTTCGGACACCAAGCAAATATCGATATGTTCTAGATCTAAAAAGATTTTTAATTCGGATGAATGTTGTATAAGACCGTTTGCATTCCATGTAGCGATTTTAAGTGTTCTGTCCATCATTGTTTTTTAAGAGCTACTTTTTCGTTTAGCAGTTTGATATTCAAATCCTGTTTATCAATTCTTTTAAGAATAAGTTGTAGCATTTCTTTTATGGAAGTTTCTTCATTCTTCCGCACATTTTTAACAATCTGAGAATAGGTTTTCTTTTCATCGCTTTTACTTTGAACAGCCTTTTTAAACGGTTACTTCTTACTATTGTTTTCAGCAGTTAAATCGGTATTTACTGTGTTTCTGGGTTTGTCTCTAGCAGATGTGTTTTTGCTTCTGAACTCTTGGAATTTGTTGACAACTGGGCAGCCTCTATAACTTGCTGGGTGTTACCCTTGCAATTCACACATTTTGCTTTCTGATCTTTGCTCATAGGGCAATTTTTAGTTGCATGTTTTCCTTCGCACTTTACACAAGCAAACTCTCGGTTGCAGTATTTTTGGGTATGACCAAAAGCTTGGCAACGTTTGCACTGCGGAACAACTTAAGATTTTCGGAGTGGTTCAATTTTAACAGCTATGCCCTCCTCGAGACTTTTTTTGCAGTCAAAAGTAAGCATGAATAAAGGCAGTAACCTCTTACTTGTCATCGATTCTCCAGAGGAGTTTTTAATTGTCTCATTCTTAAATAGATTGACTGCATCAAGGGCTTGGAAGCCTTTTTGTACAAGATCTTCTACTACTTCCTCGGGAGAGCACGAGGAATGAAGACCTCTGGCTACTACTTTTATTGACCTTGTAGCTTTGTTCTCATATGAATGCCATTGTATTTGGTGTTTGCTCAGTTCTTCAGTGACATATCTATACTCGTCAGCTTCTTCGACTGTAACTTTCCAGTTGTCTTTGTTGTACGATGTGTATTTGCAAGCTTTTTTAGTACATTTTTCTATTATTTTCTTAAGATCTCCGAAAATTGCAAATCCCGAGATCATAATTGGTGGTGGTGTAATTTTTTTGCTGCCTTTAGCGTGAGATATTGATTAGCAACAGGTACCACTTTAGTTCCTGTAATCAACTCTTTGTTATTTTCGGTTTTAGACCTTTTCTGATTTCTTGAACGAGTCTCGGGACTACGTTTACGTTTATTTGTGGTGTGCTTATTTTTCTTTTTCTCAGTTCAAACAAGAGCTCTTCTTCATCAGTTTGATATTCAGGTTCAATATGATTTGGACTTAGCTGAAAGTTAAGCAAAGAAACTTTCTCTTCGAGTTTTTTCACTTGCAGCTGAAGACTATGAACTAGAACTTCAAGTTGGTTCCTTGCCGCTATTTCAATTTGCCATTCTTCAAAGTATTTCTTTGCTTTTGATTGGTCTTTCTCTTTGACTTTGTTGGAACTTTGTTGATCTGTGATGTCGATCCCTTCATTGATCTTGGTTCCTTTTTCGCTGATGTTTTTAACATCTATAGTATTGTTTGAGGTTGTCGATGATGTAACCCCTGAAGTAAATTTAATCGTGAGCTGGTGCATTCAGAGCGGTATTTCTGTTCTTTTGCTCCTAGTTCCTGGGGGCAGTATTAGAATTTGTATACCAATTGTAAGCACGGTTGCCAGTTCGGTCATTTACGAGAAAATTTGGTCATAATTTTCTTACTTTGTCACATGGTCATTTCTTTTTCCATTTGTTCCTTTTTTAAGAAATTGAAAAAAACTCGACTCTATTCTCAAAAATAAAATGAAAGCCTTAAGTACTTTTCATTTGAAAACGGTACAAAAATGTACTTAATTGAATGCACAATCATTGAATGCACACGCTGTATGCATTCATTTCACAATTTATTGACAGATGGCCCAACATCTCAAAATCATCATAATGGACATGTCAGAATTTTGGGAAAAGGTGGGTCATCACAAAAACGGTTTAAATGAATATTGTTTTCGATATTTAAGTAAGTTCGTTTATAACTTACTTCCTCACAGCTGAGCTGCTGCTTAGAGGACATTTTTAAATTAATTAAATTAAAACTAAAGATAGACTTATTTTGATACCATTAATATTATAATGCTTGCCAAGGAGCTTCATGATGAAAAAAATAACCATATAGTTTTCTTAAATCAATTTTATATAAATTTTATTAAGCGAAAATATTCGATCCCCTGACATAATGTTAATATATTAGAATCTTAAAAAAAAAGAGGCTGGGATGCGACCCACACTGATAACTTCCCATCCCGTCTGCCGATTTGTTTTGCTTATTTGGTTTGCAAGCTTTCGTGCTTTGTTAAAAAGGTTGTCAGTTGAATTATTCTAACAAATTTAAAAATTACCTTCAATATTTTGAACATGATGAAATAGTTTGATTTCAATATCAATTTTTTAGTCGAAAACCAATTTAACTATTATTTTTTCTAGATTTTAGTTTTGTATGAAAAAACACTGACTGTTAAATATATAAAATAATCACGGAATGTCGGAAACAATATTTTTAAAATAAATTAGTTAAGCAGCCAATTTTATTTTTTGGTGGTGGTGGTAGAAATGGCGATCTCAAGGCAACCTAGCCTGAAATCCAATTAGCGCTGTAGTGCGCCGTTTTGATACCAAAACTCGTTTGACCTGTGATAGAAAGGGAAAGATTTATAGAGAAGCTTCATAGCGGTTATGTTAGAGACATTTTGTCGCATTGAGAAAAAAGATTAGGTCTCTAATCTTTATCTCAGATAGCTCATCAAGTTCGTGAAAGAATGTTTTTCCAAAGTATTTCATTCTAGTGTTTGCCAAAGCAGGACATTTGTAGAGGAAATGGATTATCGTTTCGTTTTCTCTTTGGCCACTACAGCTACGGCAAAAGATGTTGTAGGAGATACCCAACTTCTCTGCATGAACTCCTATAGGCCAATGTCCGGTACAAACCGCAACAATCCTGGTTATGTCTTGCCTTGGCTTGCATGGAAGATCGTTTGTACGGGTTTTATTATAGGTGGACCATATCTTCCTAGATATTCTTGGTAGATAGAAAAGATGTTACCCTTCATAGCACAATGAGGAATGTTAACCATTTCCGCAAGTGAGCTATGAAGGGCCGATCCTTGCCTGGCCAGCTCGTCAGCCCGTCCATTACCCACGATACCACTATGGCCCGGAACCCAGATCAGGGTAAGGATGTGGCCGAGTTAATGGCTTTGACAGCTGCCTGACTGTCTGTAAAGATAGCCGCATTTCGGTTTTGGTTTGGGCTTTGTTTAAGTATCTTACATGCCTCCCTTATTGCCAGCAGTTCAGCCTGAAAAATGCTAGCAAAGTAAGGAAGCCTAAAAGATTTTGCTACATTTAGGGACTCAGAAAAGATCCCAGAACCGACTCCGCACTCCAACTTTGAGCCGTCAGTAAAGATGGTTGTGTCAAAACCTATCGATACGATGTCATCCTCCCAATCTTCTCTGGATGGGAAAATAACCTTAAAACCCTTACTAAGGCTCAAAGTAGGGGTGCAGTAGTCAGTGTCTGCCGAGATAATATCAATTTCGTTGTGTAGCTGTGACCATAAGGTTTTGACAACTAGCTGTTTGATTCCTTTAGCCTAATAGCGCTGCAGGAAACTATGTACGAGTATTTAATAAAAAGGTCGATTGGTGGAAGATCCAAAATAACGTTTAAGGTGTCCGTTGGGCAAGTACGCATGGCCCCTGTGGTGCCCACGCAAGCTGTTCTCTGAAGCTTCTTTAGCTTATTAATATTATAGGCTTTGCTAAGAGCAGGCCACTACACAATCGAACCATATGTTAAGATAGGGCGTACTACCGCTGTGTACGTCCATAAAATCATCTTCGACTGAAGTCCCCACTTTTTGCCGAAAGTTTTGCTGCAGGCATAGAAGGCAACACACGCCTTCTTAACCCGTACTTCAATATTTAGTTTCCAGTTTAGTTTAGGGTCGAGTATAACTGCCAAATATTTTGCACTGGAAGACAATGAAAGAATTTGACCGTTGATTCGAGGTAGCGTGAAGGGCGGTAGTTTAGTTTTGGTGGTAAAGAGTAACAGTTCAGTTTTACTTTGGTTAACTCTTAGTCCACAATTCGTGGCCAAGCTGCTAACTTTCTTCAATGCTGACTTCGTGATTTCACTAATCACAGAGGTGTACTTTCCTGACACCAATAGCACCAATTCATCCGCGTAGGCTACCGCCTTCACTCCACATCTCTCTAATTTAACGAGAATTGTATCCATGACCAGAAGCCATAGAAGAGGCGAAAGAACACCACCCTGGGGTGTTCCCATACTCACGTGTTTTGTTTTGATTGTATTGCCTAGAGAGGTTCGAATCTTCCTACCACTGAGTATGGAAATAATCTATTCTCGAATGAAGTCTTCTACACTGAACTTAACGAGCGATTCTTCTATGTATTCTATAAGGACGTTGTTAAAAGCACCTTCTATGTCTAGGAAGGTGGCAGGAGTAAATTCTTTATAATGGATTGTTTGTTCTACAGTACACACTACATCATGGAGGGCAGTCTCCGTAGATTTGCCCTTAAGATAAGCATGCTGAGAGCTTTCGAGAGGTCGTCAAACTAGGATTTCTCTAATATGGTAATCAAGAATGCGCTCCAAGGTTTTAAGCACAAAAGATGTTAAGCTTATTGGTCTGAAATCCTTCGCGGATTCGTGACATCGCCTACCCATTTTCGGGATAAAAACTACTTTGATCTGTCTCCATGACATGGTTACATGTTTGAGAAGGAAACATCCTTTGAAAATTTGTTCCAGCAATGGGGCTGCCACATCATGCTACTTTTGAAGCATAACTGGCAGTATGTCATCCATGCCTGGGGATTTATATATAGAGAAAGTATTGATGGCCCACAAAATATTTTCTCTGGTTATAACGGAATTGACTTGCTCCATATGAGCTACGTTTAGCTCTGTGGTTTCAGGCGGTTCGGGGTTATCACTCTCGCAATCCGGAAAGTGCGTCTTCATCAGTACCTCAAGAGATTCGGCTGGAGAGGCTGTCCAGGTTCCATCAGGCTTTTTTAGACATGATTACAATGTTCCTTCGATAAAACTTTGCTGAGTCTTGCGGAGTCGTTTATGTCTTCGATTGATTGACAATATTCTCTCTAGCCTTGTCTTTTTTGTGATAACAGGGCTTGCTTGTAAATTTTAAGAGAGTCTTTATACGGTTTGTAAAACTTATGTTTGTTGCAGATATTGAAAATTGTCCTCGTCATTTTCCTAAGACTGGACAGTTCTTCATTCTACCAAGAAGGAAGGGTCTTACCGCTATATTTAACTGGGCAAGAGTTCTTCCAGGCAGTTCTTTTGGGATTTCTGTAAGGCGGAGGGTTTTTCGACTCAAAATTAATTTGAAAAAGAATCCACTTTTGATCCGAAAACGAATCTTCAAATCTGACAACTGTCAGATCGGGAGTGCTGAAATTTAGACATAAAAAACCTTTTAAATGTTTCTTAGCTAAAATACAAGTTCTGGGATTACCTTGGTCTTGATCTGCGGTTTCATAAAAGAGGTCGTATTGGTTGTCTTGGAGGCCTCGCACTTTGAGGCCGTTTATCCACGGTTCTTGAATAACGCCAATGTCGAAGTTTTCCTCCCTAAGGAAAACTCTCAGATAACCGAAGCACACTTAGAGTGCATCAGATTAATCTGGATGACCTTCAGCGCGTTTTTTTAATTATTTTTAGCTGCAGAGCTGGGGCCCGGCAACTCGCTGGGGATCTCGACTCCGCTTATAACATCGTCAACCTCGACGTTGTCATCAGCTTTGTCGGTGTCTGTTCCCCGACTCTGCAGAATTTTAATTTTGGCATTTCTTATGCCAAAACTAAGTTTGGCCTTTTCGAGAGCCCCTAGACTTTCCTCGCTTATCCTCAGAAGGTAAGAAGCGCTGGTCTTCTGCGGTTCTTCTGCCTTTACTACAGCCCAATCGTGCATGGGGACCAGCGGATTTTTCCTCTGAAGACCATGGATCAGATCCTGTCCGCTTGGCTTTATGCTCATGAGCGGCAACCAAATGCGAGCCTTCGGTTGTCCTAGGTGGGATAAGCTTAAGCTTCAAGCCCTCCCAGTCATTGCTAACCTTAGCAATGCTTTCACTGAGGAAATCCCTAGAAAACCTGGCCGCACACTTGATTACCCTATACCCTGAGCATCTCGCCAGAGCCAAAACTAGGATAGGGGCCCTCACTGTTTGATATAGTATATGAAAACACTATCTCAGAGAGCTTGCCCTCGAAAGAGTTCCGCACGTTCAGCAGACCTTTGCTGTTTGTGGAGAACTCATCCACAACTGCTACTTGGAGTTCATCCCTGACAATTTCACACTAAGAGTACGCAGGTGCGCTGCTCCAAAAGATGGTGCTTTTTTTTTGTTTGCTCTTTTTCTTATACGGGCAGATCTCTTCCTGAGATCTGTTTCGCTTAACGGCCTTTTCTCGGCTGGCCAGAAGGTTGTTGTATTCATCAACAACCTTCTGGTACTTTATATTATCTTGGGCGTCCCTCTAATGAATCACTCCGGTTTCTTCATTCTTGGCAATCTTCGTCAGAATGTGAGAGGCCGTTTTGAAGCAGTTCCTGAGAAGACCGCCTTCCGATAGTTTTTTGGTTCCTCGAGTTGCACAGCTACTCAAAGTTTCGGTTTTGTATACGGTTTAGGAAGTATAGGAGTGCTATGAATAGCACTGCCTAAACTTCCTGTGGTTATGGTTTGCTGACAAGTGCTGGAACTTTCAGCGCTAAATGAGCTCCCTGGCTGGAGGCCAAGAGTTCATTGCCAAAGTCTGTGGATGGTTCTTCATTTGTCATGTCTAGTTCGTCCATTTTGTTTAATTTTGTTGAATGTTGGTCCCACGAATAGGTCGGAAAAAAAGAGGTCAGCCCGGCAGAGCCGATATACCGCGGTAAGGCAGAAAATAAGACGGAAACTGCCAAGGCATCCCAATGAGCTCGTTAGCGACTGGTTTGCCCCCAGCCTTTCATTCTTCGACATGGATTATGTAAAACGCTCACACCACCACTGAAATTAGGGTCGCCGTATCCATGGTCAAATTGCATTGCTAAGGCTTGCTACTATTAAGGAGTATAAACCTTCAGCAATTCAACCTGACCTTAGCTAATCCCCATCTTAACAACGTGCAAGACAACTGTGGTGATCATTACCGCGCTGCGCCTACCAGGAGGGTTTAAAACGAGGATTTTTGCCGGGCATATTATTTTTAGTAATTTTTTTCAAGTTTTTATATTTTATAAAAAGAAAACTGTCAATTCGATTTTTCTTAAAATTTTACCAGATGTCAAGTACCTACGTTATTTTTCGTTGCATACAATTATTTCAGAGATGTAACCATTTTTTGTTTGCTAAATATTCGAGGTGACAATTATTTCTTTTGTCAGTTTTATTGATTTGTAAAAAAAAGCCGTAAATTGGATTTTTTCCAAACAAATACGTCTTTATTATCACGTTACAATATATTTTATAATACAAAATTCAATTCAAGGAAAAGGAATTTTTTTATTGCTGCGGTTAAGAAAACAAGCACCCAAATTTTTAATTCGACAAATCGGACGATTATTTTGGTCCTATTTTGGTACGATTGGATAGAGTTTAAATAAAAAATTGCCTTTATTAGATAAAGAAAATGTTTTTATTTCTTTAACAGATAAGAGAGTTTTTTACGGATATAAGATTTTTATGTTCAATATTTTTATCACGGTTAAACGAATCCCGGATAATCGAGTTTCAACTGTATTTGCTTACCAAATCTCTGATTTTCATAGAACACTTATTTCCAGACTCTACTGTACTATCTCCCCAAAGAGAGTAATAAAAGCTCATTTCAAAGAGAACAAAACATTATCAAAAGCTTTCTAATTCCAAACACCACCAGACCAGCACCACGTTACTGTTCTTCTCCCTCCCCCAAATCATCCAGAGCGATAAAAGATACAAAACACATGCGAGTAAATAAAAAGTTGTATCTCTCTGTTTCTTCTTTTTTCCTTCAGCTGTTTTCATGTTTACCCATCGTTGCTTATGTTTAACCAGAAAACCACATTCTCCAAAAACAAACAAAAAGCTATAAAAAACAAAATCTAAGAGAATATCAATCTTCAATTTATACCACAAATATTATTTGTTTGGCAGAGATGGAGAATTTTTGTATTGTTGATATGTGGATGTGGATGGGCCCGATTCAGCTTCAGCCTTAATAGAGCCCCCAAAGTTTTAACTTTTTCTCTCGTCATCATCGTCGCGGTCGTCGTCGGCTCGGCAGTCTTGATTTTTTTTCATTCGAGAAAGGTACGTGGCGGATAAAAAAAATAATCAAGCAAAAACGACGCAAAGTTTGCGATTAATTTCAATATTTTTTGTTTTTAACTTTTACTTCTCGACGACGCACACGGTTAATCCGGATATTTCTGAAAAAATATTCAAAAACGATTTAGAATTTTCAAAAAACGTATAAAAATAAAACTTGATTAAAGTCAACTAAAAAATTTAAAAGAAAAGAAAGAAATCAAGCGAATAGATTGAAATAGAATTTTTTAAATCAAAATAAAAACGAGCAATATTTTTTAAACACTCCTTGAATTTTTGTGGGCATATGTGGCGGTTTTTCATAAATAAATAAAAATATACCTCTTGCGCTATTTAACCCATTTAGGGGGGTTCCTTTGAGGAGGACTTGAAAGTTATTGTGTGATTTTGTATTCAAAAGGATAACGCTGGATTTGTTTTTGTTGTACTCGAATAGTTGTCATAGGTGTTTTTGAATTCGGTGCTTCTGTGACTTCTAAGAGTGCGCTGGAATTGGAATTGTGGCTGAAAATATTATTGATTTCGATTTTCTTTGTTTTGTTTATTCAGTTTTAATATTGGAATGCGATTGTCACACCAAAATATCTTCCCTTTTCTTCAAACTAACTCCACAACAACATTCTCACACGCAATGCGATTTTGATCAAGTTCGTATTTGAAATTTCATTTCATCAAAAAATGTGTTAATTTTCAAAATATTTTGTTTTTTTATAATTCTTTTTATTTTTCAAAACAAATAAACAAAACAAAAAGATTTTTACTTGGATAATGTAAATAATTTAGATTCAGCTTTATCTTCATTGGCCTTCGATTCGAGAAAACGAAAAGTCAACCAAAACCACAAGTTTTGAAAAGAATATATAAATAATTTCTATTCAACAAAATTTCTTGGGAAGAAATTTAAAATGAAATAAGAAAATTAAGAAAAATAAAAGTACCTAAATATTTATAAACAAATTTAAAAAAGAAAACGGAAGAACACATATTTTGAGATATTTTCGAGTGAGTTTTATGTAAATTCTTTTATTATTTTCTGTGTCTTTCTTCATTGCAACAATAATATTTTGACAACAAAACATAGAATATAATTCTTGCACAAAGTTTCTGTTTTCTTTTTATTTACTTTTAGTCCTTTTTTTATATTCTTATTCATTCTTATTTGCTTGATTTATTCTTTGATTTTTTAAAATCACTTCTTAATTGTTTCAAAAATAAAAAGAAAATTGGAACTACAATTTACTTGAGTAGTTTGTTTTTCTTTTTTTCACATTCTAATTTTGTTTAATACTATATAAATTGTTGGTGTTCAGAGAGCAAGAAAAAAATATAAAATATTTTAACTAATTTGGCAAAACAAAAATAATACCTGATACAAATTGTGTGTGTGTGGAAAAATTATTCGAAAAATTTACCGACTGCAAATTTATTTAAACCAAACAAAAATCATTTTTTTCCTTTTTTCTCTTTCTTCTTTCATTTGTTTTTATTTCTTGTTCGAAAACAAAAAAAAATTACATACAAAAAATTAATAAACAAAACAAAAATAATAATAATAATAATAATAATAAACTTGTACAAAAATAATAAACAAAACGCACCATTTTTGGATTGAATCATCATTTTCAAAAACATCACAATCAACAAACGGATTACTTCTGCATTCGATTGGATAAATGTATGTTATCAACTTTTTTATTTTAAAATAATATATTTAATTCGAATTTTATTGTAATTTTATTTCAAAATCTATTTTCTAAGTTTATTTGAAATTTTGTATTTAAATGTTGCTGTAGCAAAATTTGAGAGAAATTTCCAGAGAATCTAGGAAATTGATTAGGTTTTTTACCAGGCTTGTTAAAAAAGTCAATCTTTTGGGAATTCAATGTTTTATGACTTCAACATGAAGATTGCATTTATTGAATTTAAATTAAAAAAAAAAAAACAGCACTCATTTGAATGCAATCAATTGATCACATTCGTTCTTTGCATTCATTTCAAGTCGGTGCCGTGACATAAGGGCAAGTGACATAAGACCAAATTGTAGAATTTGGCCTTACGATAATTTTGAAAGATTGCATTTATTGAATTTAAATTTAAAAAAAAAGAGCACTCATTTGAGTGCAATCAATTGATCACATTCGTTCTTTACATTCATTTCAAGTCGGTGCCGTGACATAAGGGCAAGTGACATAAGACCAAATTGTAGAATTTGGCCGTACGATATTTTTGGAAGATTGCATTTATTGAATTTAAATTTAAAAAAAAACAGCACTCATTTGAGTGCAATCAATTGATCGCATTCGTTCTTTGCATTCATTTCAAGTCGGTGCCGTGACATAAGGGCAACAAGTGACATTAGACCAAATTGTAGAATTTGGCCTTACGATATTTTTGTAAGATTGCATTTATTGAATTTAAATTAAAAAGAAAAAACAGCACTCATTCGAATGCAATCAATTGACCACATTCGTTCTTTGCATTCATTTCAAGTCGGTGCCGTGACATAAGGGCAACAAGTGACATAAGACCAAATTGTAGAATTTGGCCGTACGATATTTTTGGAAGATTGCATTTATTGAATTTAGATTTAAAACAAAAAACAGCACTCATTTGAGTGCAATCAATTGATCACATTCGTTCTTTGCATTCATTTCAAGTCGGTGCCGTGACATAAGGGCAAGTGACATAAGACCAAATTGTAGAATTTAGCCTAATGACACTTTTAGAAAGCGTCATAAGGCCAAATTACAAAAGTTGGCATTATGTCGCGTTCCAAAGGGACTTAAGGCTAATTTGGTCTTATGTCACTTTCAAACTACATATATCTTCAACAACTGAGAAGTTGGAGATGTACCTTAAGGTACATGCATTATTCTTGTACATATTTCCAAAGCTAAAGATTCAAAGAGGACACTAATAGCTTTAAATATTTTTATTTTGAATTGTAATTTTTGTAATGAAAGATAGAAAACGGCAACAAGTTTGTTTCTTAAAAGTGGAATGTTACACTTAAAATGGAATTTTGAGCTACAGAATTTGAGTCCCTTGGGGGGCTCAGGAAAAATAGTAACATTACATTTAACATAACATTTTTGAGAATTTGATTAAATAAAAATAACAAAAATCACCAATAGTAGTAAGTACATAAAATAAGATGGTTATCATGAGAGGAATGCACTATACGGAGCTGCTTAAATCCAAAAGATAGTGTCTTGGGAAATGGTTTGCTAGGTTTTGAATTAGATTTGATGTTGTTGGTGACATAAATATTGAGCAGCTAAAGTTATGTTCAAAGATTGTGACGATTCATCTGCGTATCGAGACATGACGAAACTGTTCATTACGGTGTCTGTTTTGAAAAAGTCCAAAACATCTTTAGCAGTAGTGGGAGTTTAAAGGAACGAATTGTTTCGAATTCGCATGAGCTGCCGTCTTACTTTTAAAAATTGAACCTGATAATACAAATGGCTGCAAAATGTTGGAAAAATTTGTCAAACAAATGAAAAAGTCTTATGCTAGTTTAACTAAATTAGAAGCTTACCTGTGGGGGTTCTCACAATCCCTTGAACATACTTCATTGAAGACTTCGCATATTCGCATTTAAACATTATTTTTTATTTAATTTATAGTTTTCATTTTATTTTTTAAATTTTCATTGGCTGTATGATTATGAGCGGCACTTGATTTTGGGATCCGAACTAAGTTTTCATTGTCGTACTTTTTAAATCGATTACCGCACTTGTGCTACAGGCTTAATTATATATCTTAAATAGTTTACAATTTCATCTTAATTTATATAATTGTTTAATATCAGGTATATATAACAATTTGGTTGCGTACTCTTAAGTCTTCACAAAACTCATAATTATAGATCAAATCACTTCGAACATCCATTTTAGGACTTTTTTCGTACAAGGCAAGAAGAACATAAATGAGTATTTGAAACTTTCCTGATTACATTTACTTACCATCTGTTGTTACTCTAAACATAATTCTAACGGTAAAGACCGGTTTTAGTTATTGAAAAAAGATCAACGCAAATTTGGTCTTAAGTAGCAAACAAATTTGGCCTTATGACACTTTCTGAAAGCGAAAGTCAAGACTTTGCATTGTTTTAAAATCGTTGCATTCTCACTCAATTCAATAAATGATTTTCAATGATTGCATTCTTTAAACAATTGCATCCTTTTATATACACGTGCACTTCAAAATACATATAAAGTATGAATGTACGAGTATTTATATCGTTGTTCTTAAAAACAATCCTTTACAGTTTGTGGTTGAATCACTATAAAAAGTAACAACTATGTAATTAATCGCGCATGAATTTTTTAACAATAACATCAAGGAATCCTTTTTTATTAAATAGCGGGTGTTTGTTTTTATACATATGGTTTTCGATCTGTAAATACTTTTTACGGAGTTGGTCGTTTTGACAGCTGTCATTTGATTTCTGTTCAGTGCCCTAAATCGTTTTATTAAACAACGCAAGACTATTTTATTTGTAGTTATGGGAAGTCACTTGTCTACCCTGATAAGCTCAAGATAATTGACTTATAGGAAAAATAAAATAAAATTTCCAAAAGTGTATATACGCCCCCCTGTATTATTGTATTATATAGTTTTTTTTTGTTGAAACTAAGTGCGCTTAACAAATGACGTCTTTGCAACTCTCCGCTGAATTGAACCACCTAACTCAGCTGGTCAACGAGTCCACTCGAGCAGAAAACATTCTTGACTTATTTCTCACCTCTGACCCTAATAAGTACACTATTAGTGTTTTATCTTTCTTTGGCACATCTGTCCATTGTGTCAAACCGCAAATTTCTCGTGTCAAAACTCTCCAGTTAAAGAAAGAGCTCCTGAGGAAAACCGTTTGACAAAAACCGTTGTTTCAAAGCCAATCCTACTGAAGAAAACCGGAATAAGTTCAAGCAAGCCAGGAAGGCCTGCAATGCCCACATTCGGCGGACCAAGTATTTAAATTAAGTAAAATTTGTTGGTCATTTGTAAAAAATATGACGAATTCTTCCTCTTCCTCTGTTTCTACACTCGTTGTCAATGGCACTCCATTTGTTAGCTCTTTAGAGAAAGCTAAATTTTTTACTAGGCAGTTCGCCGCCAATTCAACGCTACCCCTGCCAGTGAGTGTTATGACTCCCCATGTAATCAAGCGCGTTAGTGATTCTATGGGGACAATATTTTTTCGCACTAGTACTGAGTGCTAAAAAATCTTAACATACATAAATCTGCTGGTCCAGATGGTTTCCCCGCTATTGTTCTGAAGCTGTGTTCTTCTACGATGGCAAAACCACTGCATAAGCTTTTTCACCTTTATTAATCCTCAGATCTCGATCCGAGCGGATGGAAAACCGAATTGTCCAGCCTATTTCCAAAAAATGTGAATCTCCCTCACCCTCTAATTACCGACCGATTGCATTGATTGATTCTTTCCAAAGTCATGGAAACGGTGATTAATTATCAGCTCAAGAAATATCTCGAAGATCGAAAGCTTCCTAATGACCGCCAATACGGATTTCGTAGCAATAGGTCTACTGGTAATCTCAAGGTTCATCTCACCGAACAGTGGAGCAAATCTTTACATCGTTTTGGAGAGAGTGAGATTATTGCACTTGATATTTCAAAACTTTGATAGGGTTTGGCATCAGGCTCTCTTATCGAAAATACGTGCTTTCGGTTTTCATGAATACCTCCTTCATTGGATAAGTAATTACCTTTTGAATCGTTCAATACAAGTTGTATTAGATGGATTCAAGTCTGAAAACCACAAAATAAATGCTGGTGTACCCCAGGGCTCTGTTCTATCTCCAACACTCTTTCTCATTTTTATTAATGATCTCTTGTCTGCAACTTCTAATCGAATACATTGTTTCGTAGGCGATAGTACTCGTAGCTTTTCATATTCGCTTTCAGATTCACGAGCCCAATTTCGGTCGTACTGTCAGGTACAGATATTCTTTTTTTAGCCGTACTACTCGAATATGGTATGCCTTGCCACACTATATCTTCCCCAGCCATTGCAATATTCATGAATTCAAAACCAGTTTGCACCGACACATACACTTCTTTTTAACATCTCTCTCCCTTTCCTAGTGCTAACAGTGTGTCTATATAATAAGGGTGTGCGCTTATTATAATAAAAAAAAATGTCATTTAAAGAACTTCGAAAAGAAAACAAACAAAAATTGAAACATGAGCTGTTTTTTGCCTAAATATTCGAATATTTGAGACGTTTTTAAGTAGTATTTGTTGAGAAGATTTGTTTTGTTAAGAAAAAAATCAACTTATTTTTATGTATTTTTAGCAGATTTCAAGAACTTTATTCTTCATCGAAAGTAATATTAAAAATTAATTATTTGTTATTGAAAAAAATGTCTTAACTCATAACAATTCTTTGTAAAATGTGTAGACAAACGGATTTTTTTTCTTAAAATAATGGACTTAGGTTTTCGAAATGTCAAAAATTTCAATGTTTTCAATTTGACAAAGCTGGTTGGCAAAGACAAACTTTCGAACACAAAATAGAATATTATCTTATCTGTTATCATTTTTACTGTCGTATGTGTTGTCGAACTTTTTCCAAAGATGCCATTAAAAACCGACCTTTTATATAAATTTAAAAGTAGCAGTAACTCAAACTATTTTTTTCCTTAACTTTCGCATTCTTCAAATGAACCCTAGAAGGAACAAATTCGGGGCTCGTGAAACTTGTAAAATGTTTGCTAGGTAAAACAAAATAAATTCATACTTAATCTCGAGATTGTCCGTTGAGCTTTAATTGAGGAATTTATTAAAACCATTCACATTTCTATATCATTATAAACATCAATCATTTACTTCTTTTTGTAAATGAATCTTAAAATAATAAAGAACTGATGTTTTCTAAAACCCTTTTTAATCTAGTTTTAACGTTATTAGTTATTTAATTGATATAAAGAAGTATGTTCTAAACTTTTATGTGTTAAACTGTTGTCATAAAAAGTTTGTTGAATTAAATAACGAGTTTCCTCTCAAATCGACGAAACAGTGTTGGGCTTCTGGTTTTAAAAATAATCAGTATCAACCATTTTTAGAGAATCAGTTCAGCATTCATTGTTAACAACTTTCCATATATAATGCAAAATACCTTGGTAATCTGAGAACAATAGTTTCAAAGCTAAATGTAATAAAAGCATGTCAATGTTATATCAACTTTTTTGTTTCTTCCGGAAAATTTACTTTTCTGGGTTGTAAGGATCTACAGCGACGATATCTGCGTTCTAAGGGATCTTTTAATAATATGTATTGTTAAATTCTTTATTTAGTCAACATTTTGAATTATAGTGTGAATTCAGTTTAAGTAGCAACAGCTTTAAAATGACAATGTCTATGACACCCTATTGGTTGTCTTAATAAGTTCTAGTAAATTGATGATTTTATAAAAAATTTCATGTTGACTCATATTTTATCCAAAGAGATTACATTTTTATGAATCAACAATTTGCTTTAAATGACGTAACTTAGCTCAAAATCAATTTCTTTATAACAAAGTATTTTATCGGTCAAACGAATATTTTATCGTCTGCCATTTATTCTATCTATGAACAATGTACGAGGACACAGTTCAAAAACCTAAAAATCAAATTTAAATTTGGTTGTTGTCCTACATTTGATATTTCGACTTAACCTCTTAAAATTGTTCAGATTAAAAATGTTGATTTATGATGATGAAGATAAAATACACCAAACATTATTCAAAATCATTTAACTTCCGAGGTATTAACTTGTAGCCTAACCTAAACCTATAAAGGTAGGTGCCTTGCATAAGTAATTCTCAAAAAGAGCTTCTAAAAAAAAAACACAAACAACGTCTACCCTTAAAAGGGATGTGTAATCCTTAAAAAGGGTAAACAAGCTCTTCTTTTGTTTATCGTTTTGTGTGGGGTTGATTAAATTTTAACCTACTGCCATCCTTTTTTAGAAAAAAGGTTTTTTTTTTCTTCATTTTTATAAAAGAAAGTTTAAGCTTTTGCGCAGGACTCTGTTCTCTTTGTACATAAAAGAAAAACTTTAGGAGTTTCTCTTAAAAAAAAGTAAAATAGGAACCTCAAGAATGACATCATGCTTTGTTTTCGTGCATTAGGATAGATTAAGTACCTCTCAGGTACCTTACCTACCTCGTGTAGTTCAATGATTTGAAGTCAATAACAACCTTTTAAATTAATAAATTCAGGTTCTTTATAATACTGATGGTGTAGGGGTCTAATAAATTTACTCCAATGAAAAAAATGTATGTGATGTGTGTTTGTTTTTCGATAGGTAGGTAAAACTTCACGAAATATACTTTTTTGGTGTTCTATTCAACCGAAAGTAATCTAGGGAGGCTTTGCGGTTTAGCCATATTGCATTGTTTAAAAAAAAAATACAAAATATTTTGCCAATGTTTCATAACTTGTGCTTTTTTAAAAGTTATATTAGCTGTCAAGATTTTGGAGTCCAATTGCTGTTGATTTCATACAAAGCAGGCCAAAAAAATAGGATAACTTGGTTTAAACTTCAAAATGGAATTTGTTGATGTTGATTAGTTATGTATGAAACTAGCTGACCCGTCAGACGTGCGTTTCTCATGTCAAACTGTATTTAAAGTAAATGTATTCTGATGTTAATTCAATAAAAAATGAATAAGAAAGATGTATCAATACAACATTGTTCATGAGGGTCAAAGTGTAAATCAAACGTCATTATGTAATTCCATAAAATAGTACTTAATACCCGTGTTTTGGCATTCTATAAATAGTATAGTAGAAAATTACCAAGAAAACCCATCGGCAGTTATATATTTAGGAATACATGTCAGAATAATAATTTACAAAAAAAAAACAAATATGTAGAAGAAAGTTTTGTGAAAATCAAAAGTTTAAATTTACTTCAGCAACAAAAAAATTAACTAAAACTAATAAAATGACAATTTTCAAGAGGAAATGGTGAGAAAACATCTGGAAATTGAGATTCTATAAAAAAGTTCATTTAACAATTGCAGCTTCGACATGAAATATAAACATCAAGAAGGGGGTTTGTTCGTAGACTACTACATTAACGAGCGAGCTTGTAGATCTTCTTAGTTCTTTAAATACTTGAATCGAGTTGAAATGAGCTTGATTCAGCGACCGGAATCGAGTCATAATATGTGAAGAAAAACCTGTGTGGAGGAGTTAGTTTTACAGATAATGCATTATGGTCTGTTTATTTGCATGTTTGTGTACAAAAAATTTAGTTTTGTTTTAATCTAATTAAAAATTGCACATAGTGTAAGTAGTATATGCTTATATGGTGCTGAACTATTCAGTTCTTCATTGTTAAACACCAATCAAACTATCTAACTTGTACTTCATAAGAAATATCGAAACACCATTTGCATTTTAGAAAAAACTGTCAAACTTAATCATTTTTAAATCTTCTTCTGCGGTGGAAACATCAAAAAGATTTATTTAATCTAAACTGCGATAAAACTTTGGTGGAAATATAGCAAAACTTAATTATTTTTTCTATTGTTTTCTTTTGCAAAATAAGCCCAGTTAGTCCATTTTCATTAACAAAACTAAATAATATCAACAGTAACAGATTGATTTTTTTCCCCAATGGAAAACACATGATTCCAAATGCACAACTACTCAACGAACACAGCCATCGATATACAAATGCAATATCAAAATTTGAGAACGAAATTCGACACTCGTATAAATTTCAAAAACCCATCCGTAGTAGGATTCCACTTTAACTTTTATCGGTAATATTCATACTGCGGATATTGTTTTTGTTATTCGTGTAAAATCGTACTATACTATTTATAGATTTTCCAACAGAACACGGGTATTGCAATGACTGGGAAAGGCAGAGTGTGGCAAGGTATTCCACATTCGCGTAGTACAGTTAAAGAACGACACTATGACCAAAGTTGGGCTCGTGGGTATAGCTTAACTGTTTAAGGTGGCTATTTGCCTAGAGCAAAACATAAATAATACTAAAACGGGGGAGACAAGAAGCTTTACGTCAATGTTCAAGCGAAGAGGCACATAAAAATGATTAAATGATGATGTTATCACCAATCAATCTAATTGCTCTAAGTTGAAAACTGTCCAAGAGGCTTAATTTAGTAGCAGGACCACCATCTCAGGAATAGGAGTTATACACAGGCTTGGGATGTATAGATGTAATTTCTTGTAGATAACACTAAAATCTGAACGGGAGAACAACTTCTTGCATCGCTCAGAAAAACCAATAATTTTGCGGCATTTTCGTTCCACCCCGAGTAAAAATGTTGGCCCTATTTTTGTCCCCAAAATTCAGGTTCTCGGGACAAGAGAGAGTTTGTGATACACAAACCGAGAATATAGAGATGTGCAATGCTGTTTAGGTCGGAATTTAATGAGCTTATCATACTTTGTCGTTGTAGTTCCACATCCGAAGAAGAGGGATCTGAGTGTGAAAACGAATATACAAAGCTAAGAGTACTATCGTCAGCGAAACAATATATTCGATTAGAAGTTGCACACAGAAGATCATTAATAAAAATGAAAAAGAGTATTGGAGACATAACAAAACTCTGGGGCACACCACCATTTATTTTATAGCTTTCAGACTTGAACCCATCCAATTTTATTTGTATTGAACGATCCGGAAGGTAATTACTAATTTAATGAAGGTAGGATTCATGAAAACTCGATAAGAGAACCTGACACCAAAATATTGAGGGCAATAATCTGACTTTTCCCTTGTTTGTTAAGATATACCATTAAATCACCAGTGGACCTATTGCTGCGAAAGCCGCAAAAAGAAGCTTTCCATTGTTGAAATATTTCGGTAGTTAGTGCAATTGGTCGATAATAACAGGGCAAGGAGGATTCGCTTTTTTGGAAATGGGGTGGACAAGTTCTGTTTTTCATCTACTCCGGACGAGACCTGAACAGTAGGACAGATGAAAAGCTCACGTTGTGGTTTTGTTAGCGTTGAAAAAAACCTCTTCAGTAAATCATCCGGCTCAGCGTATTGAAGTTTGTCAAGATTTCCACAGAATACCTAATGGGCTCAACTAAAGACAAAGTAATAACTCTTATTGGCAAAGAGTTAAGCTTAGGAGTGTAGGAATCAAGGAAGATGAAGGGTGTTCCATGTTTTTTACGAGTGTCCAACAAGTTGTATTGGTTTTTTCGCAGTATTATTAGCCATAATGTTTGCATAAGTTTAGTCAGTCTAAAATGGGCATTGCAGGCTTTTCTGGTTTGCTTGAACCTTTTCCGGCTTTTCTCAGTAGGGTAAGCTTCACATCAACGGAAATTTACTTCTTAAAACCTAAAGAAGTAAATCTCTTTACAGATCGTTTTCTTAGGTTTGATGCTTTTAACGCTGTCTAGGATAGAAATTCTTATTCCCAAGAGAATCAAACTTGTGATCATTGTCAGTGCTTGCCACTATCGAGGAAGCATAGTGACCAGTTAAAGATAGTGAAGTAATTATGTATAACGACTTATTAAACGTTAACATAATTTAGATTTTTCATGATAATGTGTTAACTTTATTTATGTGTATAAATAAAAATGTCCCTACTATTTTGGCAAAAGCTGTACACTACAATGTCGAAATTGCGTAAATCCCCAGTAAAACGGTCTTCTGTACTTTATTTTCTTATTTTTTTTAAACTCATTAAATATTTATGAAGCCCTCATATCAGCCATCAAGTAAAAGGGAGAAAAGTTGTTTAAATTGACCTAGAGTCAGTTTTTAATGCCACCTTTGACCTTAAACTTTCGAGGAAATGCCACAGATCAAAGTCCAAAATATTGCACCAAACGAAATAGCACACTAACGGCCTTTCACTTAATGGAAGCTCTCAGTTTCTTGAGATGCATGTAGTTCCTTTAACTTTGAGGTATCATATTCACAGGTCAAGTGTTGCAATATGTTTCCTTATCCATTTTTCCCTTACCGTTTTTTTTTCGTTTCAAAATGTCAAAGTCTCACATCTGTCTACGATTTAATATCCTTCGTCCGTAATAAAGGACATTGGAGAAGGACGTTGTGTTCAGGCACAGGACTGCTATGTTTTACTTTTGCTTATTTGAGAAAATGTTTGATTCTTTGATTGTTTGTTTGTTTGTTTGATTGGCACAGATTTAATCAATTCATTCCGCATTTTCAGATATCATAACTTTTTATTTTATCTGCAACTAGGCAAAGTAATTTATAAGATTTAGACTCTCTGTATTGACTGAACAAATGGAGTGACCTGCGCATTGTAAACACATTCCACAAATTCAATAGCATTTTTGTTTACAAAATTTCATTTGAGAGAGGAAATGTAAGGGAATTATTGTCTTTTTGTCTGAGACCGGAAATGCTTTTAGGGTGGTTTTATTTTATATGTTTGTACGTAAATGTAAATAAACTTTCATTACTTACTCGTAAATAATATGACAAAAAAGAATAGAATTCTAGCGTAGACAAATGTCTGGAGATAATGGCATTCAATTTGGTAAAATGCTGTAAGTTTGTAGAATGCTAAAAGCAATTTATTGAATTTATATCTCATCTTGATAAAGTTTTAGTTTTATTTGTGTTTATAAATTTGTACACAGATACAGAAATATCGCCATGTGGCATTTGAGACATATACAACGGCAATATTATCACAATAATTTGTATACTTTAAAAGATGTATCCACTGTAGCAAATATATATTTCGAAATGTCTTTTTGACGACAGCATTTTATGAACATATCCCAATTCCTATCAAGGAATTTTCTCGAATGTCTTACAGATAAACGTCAGGGAGATACATTTGCCGTCAAAAAGGGTGTGTCCAGATCAAAAGAACATTAAATAATAATGAATAAAACGTTTAAGGAAATTAAAACATTTGTGAATTTTTTTTAAGGTATCTCAAGACTTATAGTCAGATACATAGAGTTTTTACTTCCTTTAAAAATTGAAATTGTTCAAATTCGAAAAGTTTCATACAAAACCGAAAAAATCGATATTTGGAGAAAATTATGTTTTCGATTGGTTAAACAATTCAAATCATGTAAGTTTTTAATAGGTATGACAATACCTCAGTTAGTTTAAAAGACCTTGTCTTCTAAACAAACAAGTTTATAATTTTCAGAAATCAGTTCTTTCTCTTAAACTAACGCTAAATGCTCCAGAATAATTGAAAGCTGTCAAGTTAAATAGATCTGTATTCACCAATAATTCAATCTGAAATCGAATAATTTCTTAAAAATCAATCTTAAAAATGAATAAATATATCAATCACTAAATTGTCTGCTGTTTGTCAAGGATCTATAAATCTATTTGACATTTTGGAGTTTGACGTTTGTACCACATTATTATGTAAATAGTGAAGTTGGATCTGTTTGTAATTTAGATTGACATGTGGCCTTTTTCTTTTTTAGTTTAGAGCTGAGCACTGAGCAGAATCTGAGCGAACAGAGTAGAGTAGAGTAGAGTAGAGTAGAGTAGAGTAGAGTAGAGTAGAGTAGAGTAGAGTAGAGTAGAGTAGAGTAGAGTAGAGTAGAGTAGAGTAGAGTAGAGTAGAGTAGAGTAGAGTAGAGTAGAGTAGAGTAGAGTAGAGTAGAGTAGAGTAGAGTAGAGTAGAGTAGAGTAGAGTAGAGTAGAGTAGAGTAGAGTAGAGTAGAGTAGAGTAGAGTAGAGTAGAGTAGAGTAGAGTAGAGTAGAGTAGAGTAGAGTAGAGTAGAGTAGAGTAGAGTAGAGTAGAGTAGAGTAGAGTAGAGTAGAGTAGAGTAGAGTAGAGTAGAGTAGAGTAGAGTAGAGTAGAGTAGAGTAGAGTAGAGTAGAGTAGAGTAGAGTAGAGTAGAGTAGAGTAGAGTAGAGTAGAGTAGAGTAGAGTAGAGTAGAGTAGAGTAGAGTAGAGTAGAGTAGAGTAGAGTAGAGTAGAGTAGAGTAGAGTAGAGTAGAGTAGAGTAGAGTAGAGTAGAGTAGAGTAGAGTAGAGTAGAGTAGAGTAGAGTAGAGTAGAGTAGAGTAGAGTAGAGTAGAGTAGAGTAGAGTAGAGTAGAGTAGAGTAGAGTAGAGTAGAGTAGAGTAGAGTAGAGTAGAGTAGAGTAGAGTAGAGTAGAGTAGAGTAGAGTAGAGTAGAGTAGAGTAGAGTAGAGTAGAGTAGAGTAGAGTAGAGTAGAGTAGAGTAGAGTAGAGTAGAGTAGAGTAGAGTAGAGTAGAGTAGAGTAGAGTAGAGTAGAGTAGAGTAGAGTAGAGTAGAGTAGAGTAGAGTAGAGTAGAGTAGAGTAGAGTAGAGTAGAGTAGAGTAGAGTAGAGTAGAGTAGAGTAGAGTAGAGTAGAGTAGAGTAGAGTAGAGTAGAGTAGAGTAGAGTAGAGTAGAGTAGAGTAGAGTAGAGTAGAGTAGAGTAGAGTAGAGTAGAGTAGAGTAGAGTAGAGTAGAGTAGAGTAGAGTAGAGTAGAGTAGAGTAGAGTAGAGTAGAGTAGAGTAGAGTAGAGTAGAGTAGAGTAGAGTAGAGTAGAGTAGAGTAGAGTAGAGTAGAGTAGAGTAGAGTAGAGTAGAGTAGAGTAGAGTAGAGTAGAGTAGAGTTCTAAGCAGAGTATGTTCAGAGCTTACTGATTTAATTATAAAACAACTTAAGCACTAAACTGTCATGATTTGAAATGTCGTCTATTTGAAGATGTTCAAAATTGTCTTTAATCGAATTAATTAAAAAAAACAGTCATATCGTTGTCCCATTTGAATGCTATATGCAATTAGTTTTTTCTAAATTATCTTTCCTTCTGCACTAAAGCGACCAGCCTCTTTCTCCATTTTTATTGTTTTGACGATGATTTTTTTTAATTTCCCGGCTTTCAAATATCAAATTGTTTGTGTTCAGCATTTTACTCATTTAACTCTGTTATTTTATTTAGAGCTTACAGAGCGCGCTCTGAACAAGTTCAGAAATAAAAAAGAAACACGAATTTGAAGCTCTTAACGATCAGAGCTCAAAAAGAAACACAATTATTTTTTTGACAGTTTGAGCTCTGCTCTGAACTAAAAAAGAAAAACGCCAATCATAGTCTTTTTCTTCTCGCAGAAGGCAAAATGCTATAAATCTATTTAACATTTAGGCATTTGACGTTTGTAACACATTATTATGTAAATATTGAAGTTGGATCTGTTTGTAATTTAGATTGACATCGTAGAGCTTTTTCTTTTCGCAAAAATGTGTTGGTATTAAAATCGAATAGACTTGTTAATAAAATATTTAAATTATCTTCTAATTTGCTATTTTATCCGAATTCTTGACTTTTTAAAATTAATTGTTTTCTGATCATATTATTTCTCTCAGAGGTGGCAACTGATATCTTTCATCTTAAAACATTTTGTGTGGCAACTCGAAAGATAACCTTATCTTATTGCTAATGTTCCACAAGCGATTCAGGACCTTAAAGGCGGAATTCGTGAAGTTTACGAGGACATCAACCTTTGGAAATGTAAAATTTCATAATGAAACAATGAAAATGTGCTCAAATGTCAAATTTCAAATGACAAAAACTCCCCACTTCCTTAAGTTTTGGGGTAGTTACCCAACAAACTTTATACATGCTTATTACTGTATAATTCTATGATTCCTTTAAAATTCTATAGTTTTGAAATAATCCACAGTACACACTAATAAATGTTCTTTCTTTTTTTTAATCGACCCGCCTTACTCGTCCTAACCAAACTACACCAAACCAAGCACTCTGATAAGTACCCCTCTTAAACAAAATATATTTAATAATATGACTTTAACCTACATCTTTTATGGAGTGGATATATTCAAAACCGTATCCCATCACTTTCAACTGGCATCACATTTCACTTTCAATTTCAAAATGAATATAAGCACGTTTTTCAGGTATGTACCTTATGCCTACTTTCTATGAATATAGACAACTTTTGGCTCCTATAACAAATTCCAATTGAATATTCACTGCAGTATTTACAGCTTTAAGCCTTGCCATGCCTTGCCTTTTCTTTAAACCACTTCGTCCTCCCCAACGTTACGCCCAAAACATAAAAAAATACTTCTAAATATCGACCGAAGACACCAAAATGTAGGTCGACCTAGTCCACCTTGTGTACTGAGTATATTATGTACTTAACCCCTATGTGTAAACTTCAACTTTTCCTCTAGCTTTATCATCATGATGGCGGGTGCTTCGTGATTCGTGCTCCTATATTCCAAACCGCGCCAAAGCCAAAATTGGAGAACAAACATAATGTTCCTTTTTTGTGGTGATAGAGAATGTTTTTTTGTCTATCTCTCTTTCTCTCTCTCCTGTCAGTCTTCTACGTTATTTGGTTTTTTTTTTAGAAAAGATTGATTTTTTAAGTTGATAGCTGGCGTTCCTTTGGAAAATGACGTCATTTGCCCACTGTGTCGCGTCTGTCACATTCTTCTTTTCACACTTCAATTTTGAACCTTCTCAAAGAAGATTACCTTAATTTATTTTTGTTTTGCCATCTAAAAACTTTGAATTATGAATAAAGAAGCTTAGACGAAATCAAAAAAGAAACACAAAATAAACAAAATAATTGGGAATGGAAGTGACGCAACATTTTTTATAATTTGAGCACAACTAAAAGCGTGCATGGTAGGTCGTAAATATGAAAACAAATTCAAATGAACTCTTTTTGAAAAATGAATGCGAAGTTAAATAATGGCTTTTAGGTTGACAACCTACCTCTCAACGTATGTACAAAGCTTAATGGAGTTCCTAAACCCTTCGTTTTATAATTAAGTAATGGCAGGACTGGATGTAGTAAGAAAGTCGCTAAACATGAGACAATTACGAAATAATAGACATAAATTATGTAGAGGTTAGGTACCTAATGTAATGTGCAAGCCTTAACTTTGTGACAAACCTAATGATTGATTGTTTTTTAAAATTATTCTAAATATCTTATAAATGTACAGGGTGGTTCCTTAGAGGTATAGAACCTTGAAATAGAATAAAACAAAGTTGATTTTTTTTTAAATTATCGTGAAATTTCTTTTATGCGAAAAAAGATAATCTTCTCGCTGGTTCAGAGTTCTGGAGGTCCAATTTTCTTCGACTTTTTTCAAAATTTGTGGCCACGATCGACTGTAACTTTCTGGTCAACATCGTTTCTTAAGAAGTACGGACCAATTATTCCACTTACCATAAAGCACAGCAAACAGTCAGTTTTTTATAGATATAACGTAGGCTCAATACACACTTAAGCATTATCATCACTCCAATTTCGTCTATTGACATATAATTTCAACCCAAGTGAGCAAAATCTTTAAACAAAATTTGCGTATTTCGTATTTCGAACAGAAAATTGGTTTTCACAATATTTGCAATTTGGACGTGCTGTTCAAGCGTCAATTCAAGTTAAAATTCGAAACGAAAACAAATAAAATCACTTGACAGCTGTCAAAATGGTCTACAGCTAAAATAGTGTTGCCAACTTAAGGTTCTTGTAAATGCATGAAAAACAACAATCACTTGCTTTCTTTTAGAGAAAATAACTTGGTTTAAACCATTATTAACTAGACGAATTTTGACCCTTAAATAAATCTGCAAGTAAAAGTTTTATAAAATAGAAACAAATTTGTTTTTATTAATTGACATTTTAAAGAATATTCTTAATATCTTAAAAGAAATCTGACATCCAGACGAAAATCTAACAAAAATATAGTTGTTTGGCTTTTGTGGCGGTTTATCTTTATTTTCATCATAACATAATTTTTTCTAATTTTCACTTGATAGTTTTAAAACAAATAATAAAGTTAGGCAAATATTTTTAAATTTAATAACTGATAAATTTATGAAATGTAAAAATAAATCACTTCAAATTCGTCCAACGTAAACATTATACATTCATTGAGCAGGCTGACGATATACATTAGGAACTTGAAGGTAAAGCAAGTTCTAGCATCTGATTGGCTTATAGCATTTTCACACCAAACCCAAAACCCGGTTTTCGGCAAAAAGTTTTCGAAAACCCAAAAATCGTTCACACCGAACATTTAAAAGTTTTCATTTGACATTTATTTATTTAACACCGGCTGTCAAATTTTGTATTGATGATCAAATTTGTGATTAAAAAGTTTTGTTCTTCTCAAATTATGTGTGAAAATAAAATAAATTCTAAAAAATTCAAATTGATTTTAACGTAACACTAGCTCGTCTCGAAGAAGAGTTTCAACTGAAGTTCTGGGGACGGGTAGAATGGGCTCACGCATGAACCAACAAGAACTACAAGGTCGCTTGGCTGCAGCTATCCTCTTTGTTTACTTCAACCGGTCTAAACAATTCACTAAGGAGAAGTTAATTGTTTAGAAAATATATCCTAGAATCAACAACAAACAAAACTGTTGCAATAAAAAATCATTTTATTTAAAATATTTTCCTCTTCTTTCAGAACAAATTCAATCCAAATACTGAGCTTATCCCTATTGCTTCTGCTGGCCCAATGTCCCTTCAGAATCGCCATATATTGTGGCCGTCCGAGCAACTTATAGACGGGGTTGAGAAGAATCTGAACGATTTCGTGTAGGTCCTTATGGCCGGAGCAGAAAAGGTCAATTACTAGTTCCAGATTCGTACCAAAATCACACTCATCCAGGGCGATCACTGAAGCTGATATAATGGGCTGCAATTTCTCCATGACTATCTCTTTGGTTTCTTCCTTTTCTTCTTTAATGGAACAACGATTCCCACATTGTGGAATGTTTTGGCAAAAATTTTCCTAGCCAGTTGCAAAAAAGCCTGCACCAGAGATTTTCTTTCATACTTATCCTACTCCACAAATGAATTTATCGCCTTTCTCATAACTCCCAAGCCCTTGTAATTGAACGGAGTTACTGGAAAGGCTTTTTCCAGGTAGTAAGCGAAAGCGTTGACCCTTGGGGTCGTTACGCCAGTAACCAAAGTGAATTCCGGTTCCTCGCTTAACAAAGAGCGTTTGAAACTCTGAAGGATCATAAAAGAACCGCCAGTGCCGCAAAATAGCCTCCGGACTTTTATTCTCGACGTTTTTTTGTTGCCACGCAGCTCCCCCAGTTTCCTTGTATTGTATTGTATTGTATACAGCTGTGGACAACTAATTAGAAACACAAATTGAATTCACTTTTAAAGCAGTATCTGCATTTTTTGTTTGTTTTTTTTTGTGCAAAAATATTTTTTTCTAAATATATTTTTTAAACTTAAAACAATGTTTCCCAAACATAACATTTATATTATATTCATATGGCAGTTTCTGCGAAAAACACAGCGTTTATTGGTGGACAACTAATTAGAAACAAAGAGAAAAATAATGTCTTATTATAAAATGTATTACTTTATAATATCATTTACTTATATTTATCTTTAATACCTTGTTGCGTAACCTTTTTGCTTCAAAACTTCCCAACATCTGCGTTCCATTGATAAAATAAGCCGCCTGCACTGCTCTACGGGTACGACCTTCCAAGCAGCTTATTATTATCTTTAAAACCTTCGAAAGAACATCATTGCTTGAGTTATTTTTGAGAGCAACAGCTCTTTTGACATCTGCCCCAAGATGGTCTATCGGATTTAGGTCTGCACTTGATGATGCCCATTCCAGAAGTGTTATCGATTGGTCCCTAAAGAACTGTTTCGCAATTCCAGCAGAGTGCTTGGGGTCGTTATCTTGCTGAAACTTCCATATCACTGGCATGTTTTCATCCACTAATCGTTCCTTAAGAATGTCAATGTACCAGTATTTAACGGCTGTCAGCGTTCCATCGATTCCATGGATTGGGCTTACTCCACACCAAGAGACACAACCCCAATAGTTAAGTTCTGATTGTGCATGGCCCTATCGGGACATCGAATGCAACCGAGAGTTGGCGTTGTATCTCTTTGGAGCTTATTTTTGGATCTTTTTTGGCCAGCCTACTAATTGCTCGATCTATTTTGCAGCTTGTCTTACGGACCCGTTTTTTACGAGGTACATTTTCAGCAGTCACGAAGTTTTGAAAATGCTTAATTGCATTGAAAACTTTCTTTACATAACAGTTCATTTGAGATGCAATTGCTCTATAGGACATTTTAAGCTTCCAAAGCTCAAGGATCGCTATCCTTGTAGGCACATCTCTTTAATTTTCCCATTGTAATTACCTCCAAAATTTTAAAATTATTCTAAAAAACGTTTGCAGACAATTCATAGTTTTCTATTTACCAATGCAAAATAAAAAGATTATTTTTATTTCACCCAAATCAAAAGTAATTTAACTGTTTCTAATTAGTTGACAAGTTGAAACGAACACTTTTTACACTCTACCTTGATTTAATTGTGTACTTTGCAAAGACTTATGCACAAATGATGCTTTTTCAAACAATTATCTAATAAAGCTTGCATTACACCGTTTTGGATACCGCTATTCTAGTCACACTTGATAAAGTGAATGTAGAAATGAGAAGCAAGTAATGTTTCTAATTAGTTGTCCACAGCTGTAAATAATATTACTTACCACGACCAAATTTATTTCGAAATGAAATATTTGTTTTGACAGCAGCCATCAACTGTTTTTTTTTACATAAATTTGAGCGCTGAATGTTTCGAAAGGTTTGTTTGTTTAGTTCAACTTTGAATTGCTACTACTTTTCGAGATGTTTTATATAAAATTTGTGGTTTACCAAAAATTTATGGGAAAACTTGAGTTTTCGATGTAGATTCTTGGTGTGAAAAGTCTATTAGTGCCAAAATTTGCCTTCAAAATGAGTCAACTTTATTGAAAAGTTAGCTGGAAAGTTAATCGAGTCTTCTTGTTTCAGAAAATCATCTTTTTTTTGATTCAACTGAAAACTGAACTTTATTATATATAATATTTTTTTTTCAATAACTTCATTTAAATTATTAAAACAATATCCTAGTCAAATTTTAAAGCAAATAAAGTCCCGTATGTTGTCTGAAGTGGTCCATTGATTCAGCTGATATCATTTTTGACATTCACAATCACAAAAAATCAACGTTTTTAAGGTTTTTGAGACTACATCATCTGCAACCATTCTTTTCCAGATGTTGTACTATTCAAAAGTTCTTATTCAATTTAAAGTAGAGGATTTTGAGATTAAATAACTTAGAATTTTCTTAGACCAATAATAAAGCTGTCAATGCCAAACAAAATAATTGAAAATAGCTTTGTATTTTTTCATGAATAAAGAACGTCTATGTAAGAGATGTTAGAATTGATGTAAGGACGGAAGTAACATTCAAACCCTACTAATAATCTAGATATGAGTTCCGTCATTGCTCATTTTTTAATAAAAGTAATTACTTTTGACTTTACATTAAAAAAAAACTGGGTTCGCAATTCACTGAGTCTTCTTTTTTTCGCAAAAGTCCAGTAGTCCGACTATTTCTTGTTCTGTAAACGAAAATGACAGGTAAATTGACAAATGTCAAATAGTGGTATCTAAGTCTTCAGGAGTGTTTCAAAAGTAATTCTGAGTACTATAAGAACACACTTTGTTCAGAGGATGTTCTGAGCATGCTCTATATGTTCGGGCTCGGACTCTGTCCTAAACTCCTAACTGAGCTTAAAAAAAACGGTATTGTCATCTATAGATAACTTCATCATGTCGAAATCTTAGCTTTAGCGCCGTAAACACAAAACTTGACCTCAATGTGACCTGTAAGAAAATGTGGAGGTCAAAAACTTACAAAAGTTGCAGTTTCATTAATCATAAAAGCCTGTGTAATGCTTGATGGTAATATTTCAAAGGAACTTCCTATTTTTTGAGGTTTATTTCGTCACCATTTTTTTTGTATGTTTCTTAAGTCAACAACCACAAAGTGTCATCGTCTTCGCCATCGCCGCCGCCGCCGCCGCCGCCACCGTGTCGAGCCGTTTTGTATGGTTACTAGGTCAATCTAACGCAACTTTATATCCATACATTGTTATTGCGTCACTGCTGCGCCCGAAACCTCAACACGGTTAATCCCCCTTTAAAGATATACTCGTACACCACAAAAAGCCATCATGTTCTTTTTGTTCTTGCACAACACCTGGCTGTTCATAGAAACATAACACGGTAACGAGCCACGATAAACCTCTGCCTCTACTTATTCCCTTTCCTTTATTTTGTGGTCGTGGTTGATGATGATGGTGCGGTTTGGTTCTTTGTAATTTCCATAGAAAACCGCCAACGAACGTCATGAATTATGAGTTGTTGTAGTTTCCTATTCAGCGTTGCTTCCCGCAAGATTTTGCAAACAAGTTCATTGTGGTTATAGATTCATATGGCGGCTGCCTTGGAAGCTATAGCTTGCGCTTTATATCGTCATGCGTATAGATTACCATTACCCCCATCTAAAGACTCTCGAGGTGCTTCCACCAAGTGAAGAGTAAGAGTGTAGACACATGTGAGCCTGAGCTGTGTGGTGTGTGCAACCTAGACATGATCGCATCATCAAATGCTATGGGGAAAATGGTAATCTTTTCCTTGGTTTCCATGTTGTGTGTCTTTCTAGGAGACGCAAGAAGACTTAAAACGTGGCCTTCCTGCTGCTGTCCACAAGCCAAAACCTTGTCGTCGCCTATTGAAAATGTTATGTCAAAGCCGTCCAAGTTGTAGTCGCCAATATTATGCCTGAGTCTGCTTTGTTGTGTCTATCAGCGTTTATAGCAAAAATATGTTATATGGACTGGACGCGAACGCAGACAGCTGGAAATTTCAAATTCAACTTCAAGACTTCAATAAAAACAACAACAAGTATATGCACATACGTGAGGGTATAGCGTATAGCTTATGTAGCTTGAAGCTCTAAACAAAACCTACCTACCTGTAGAAACAAAACAAAATGCAGGTCTCACGTGTCAATTATAATAAAATGTCATGGCGGTTTCATTTTTATATCCGTTTAACTGCAAAATTGAGGGGAATGAACTGTGGCGGCTATTTTCTGTGTTTGAAAACGCGAACGAGGTATATCGTATATGTAGCTGCAACGCGTACTATGAAAAAAGCATAACAAAGAATAATAATTGTGCTACCTAAACGTGTAAATACATAATACATACATTTTTGTTTGCATACAGTTTGAAAGCAGACTCGAGCGACTAAAACGTTTATGATTTAAAAAGATTTAAATGAAGAAAAAGCATGTTGTAGTTTTATAAGGTATAGTTGTGCATTGGAAGCATGTGTTTTTATTAGGAAAAAAATCAATTTGTTACTGTTGATATTATTTAGTTTTGTTAGTGAAAATGGGCTAACTGTTTTCTTACCATTTCTTCTTGAAAATTGTCTATTTTATTAGTTTTAGTTAGTTTTTTTTGCTAAGTCAATTTTAACTTTTGATTTCCACAAAACTTTCTACTACTTGTGTGTTTTTTTTAATTATTATTCTGACAGATCTTCTTTCAGTTGTGCCAATTTTAAAACACATAAATCTGGCTAATGCTGATGCGTTTTCTTGAAATTTGTCTACTATATTATTTATGGAACGCAAAAAAACACGGGTATTGTTTTATTATTGCCACACTAAGATGAATGTAGATCCATTATAATACCCTGAAATGGTGAAAAAGAAATATTTTTAAACCTATGATGCCTTTGGATTGTCTTGTTCTAGCCTTTTATTGACTTTGACAATACCTAATAAGTTATTTTCGGGACTGTTTTTGAGTTTTTCAAGATTATCGAAGAAGGATCTGCCTAAGAGCTATCACGCAGTCCTTGCACATACATTTAATGGGTATTAAATTGCTGTTGTGACTAGGAACCGTGGGGTGATTGTGAGTGCGTTAGACTGTGCTATCTAAAGCTTTTTCACGAGTACTGCCTTTTGCGAGGAACTAACAAATCTTCCAAGAGTAATCCTTAAAATAAAAAGTGTTTTCTTAAATTAACAGTTCGGCTTCGGCTTAAAACTGTAGGTCCCTTCAATCCCTGATAACATTACTCGGACATAGGTTGTAAATTTCCCAACGGTTTGTTGCGTATTATTTTTTTAGGCTCACAATCAATCGTAGAGATTTTTTGTTTAGGAGCAAAATCGAAAGGAATACAGTTTCGACGGCCTTCCTATCTTTCATTGGTTCTTGTTACAAATAACCTGTTTAAGTTCACTCGAGTCTATACAGAATTGATCAGTGTTTAACCTTATTGCTTCTTACCAATAAAAATAAGGAGATCATCTTATGATAGCACCATAATTGAGACGGTGCTGTGAAATAACAAAATTTCAAGAATTTGACTTATTAAACTTTGTCAAATGAAATAAAGCAAATTTTCAATAGTTGGTCTTATTTCACTTCAACAAAGTAAAATGAAGCCAAATTGGTTTTATTTCACTTTAAACAGTGTGGTCTGTCATTAATACAAAGAAACTTTGCATACACTCAACTTCGCACCTACCCCAAATCCTATAGTGTGCCCAAGCAGGTTCAAAGTCAAAGCGCAATATGACCAACTGCTGAAAATTGGCCTCATTTCAATTTTGTAAAGTGAAATAAGGTCGAGCTTAAAAAGTTAGTCATATTTCACTTGGCTTTATTTTACGGCACCAATTGATACCGGTTTTACAGCGTATGCCAATCCCAATATAAGGGCTTAAAAGACACAGCTCTAATCGAAAAGTCTGATACATTGTTTTATTTGAATGGATAGTACGGTCCATATAATTAAAGTTTGAAGATTATGTCATGTAAATGTTGACCTTGACTGCGCCTCAAATGGTCCATCCGCTTAGTAAAATTTTGGCATAGTCTTTCCAACATTTCGGTCGGTAAATAAATAAATAAATTGGGTGGCGCGACAGTCCGTTGAGAACCAAGGCCTAGTGACTTACAACTCTCAACCATTCCTGTGTGCGAGTAATGTTGTCAGGAATGGAGGGAACCTACAGTTTATATGCCGACTCCGAACGGCTAATTTTGAGAAAGCACTTTTTCATGACAATAGTTACTCTTGGAGAATTTGTCAATTCCTCGCAAGAGGCAGTACCCGTGAAAAGACTTAAGATGGCATAGGCAGGGATAGAACCCAAGACCTCTAGCATGACAGTCCAACGTACTAACCATCATGCCACGGGTACCACACATTTCGGTCGGCATTTCACGAATAAATGCTTAAGGGCTTGTCTGTACTGTATAGACATGAGCTTTAAAATTGCCCCCCAAAAAATATTCTAAAAGCCTTAAATCGCACGATCCAGGTGGCCAATTGATCTGTCCCTAACGTATAATAATCTGTTCACCGAGCTCGCCTCTCAATAAGTCCATTGCTGGGCGTGCTGTGTGTCATGTGGCACCGTCTTGTTGAAACCACATGTCATGCAAGTCAAGTTCTTGAATTTTGGGCAAAAAAAAGTTGGATATCATCTCACGGTAGCGCTCACCATTCACAGTTACGTTACGATTCGCATCATCTCTGAAAAAGTAGGGTCCACCAGCCTATAAACCGCAACAAACTGTGACTTTTTCTGGATGCATTGGTAGCTCTTGCAATTCTGCTGGCTGATATTCATTCCAAAATCGACAATTCTGCTTATTTACGTACTTATTGAGACAAAAATTAACTTCGTCGCTGAACACAATTTTTTCGGTAACAAAGTAGATCTTCGGCTAACTTTTCAAGAGCCCATTCAACTAAACTTTTACGTTCCAGTAGGCCCTTTGGCTTTAATTCTGGCACCAGCTGTATTTTGAAAGATATCACAACTAAATCCTTCAGGAAAATTGTCCACGTTGTTGAGTAACAGAGGCCCAATTGCTATGAACGACGACGAATTGATAATTGTTGGTTATAATTAACACTGCTTTTTTTTCATTTCGCACTCTACGTAAGCGTGTTGGTGGTTTAATGTCCAACAATGTAAATTTTGGTGCAAAATTTAGTCACAATAGCCCGAATAGTCACTTTAGTGAGTCAATTAAACTGACCATATATTTGGTAGAAGCGCGAGATAAACTTTCATAACACAGCACGCATTTTATAATAAAATTCAATAATTTGCAAGCTTTGTTCGTTTATAAGACAATTTATGGTTAAATTATAGACCGAACTGAAGATGTTCGACAGCTAAACAAAACACGAAACGTTCATCGGCTGTTTAAACCCAGTGTTGCCAAAAAGATAATAGCTAAAAGACTACCTAAAATTTAGTTCGATATATAAGAAACTTACCTACTTACTTAGGTCCTCAGACCTGTTAAGTCCCTCCAACATTTGTCTAGTGACGCTGATTCCGCTTCAACTGTCCTGCGCCTTGTGCTTCTCAGTCGTCCAGCTCTTCTTCCTTCTTTTGTGAGCAGATTCCACTGCATTGCTTGGCCTGCAATGCAGTCGTTAGTTTTTCGAGGTGTATGTCCAATCCATTGCCACTTACATTATTATAGGTTCTATAGGTTCCTGACCTGTCCTTCTATGAAGGAACTCCTTCGATGGAAACGATTCTTCCAACGCATTGAAAGCTCTCCACTGATCATTTTTGTTTTGCCGGAATTATTTTCAGCCCCACAAATTTTGCTTCTTTCTCCACACTCGTTGTCATTTGATGGAAATCCAGGGTGTTAATATGTTCAATACAGGAAGATTCAACGCGGAATCCTGCTTGTTTGGCATCGAGTGTGGCCTCCAGGTGTTCTCTGATGCGTTCCAGTATAACTTTTGCTAACTATTTTGACGACGGCTGGTAGAACGCAAATTCCTTTTCAATTTTCGCACTTTGTAAGATCTCCTTTCTTTGGAGCTTGACGATAAATCCCTTCTTCCACTCATGGGGAAGCTTTTGATGGTGCAGGCTTTAATGAGCGGATGAAGCAGTTGGCTTGATGACGTTGCCGCTGCTTTTCAAGTCCTACCGCTTTGTTGTTCTTAAGTGCTTTAATTGCGGAAATGATCTCATCTTTACTGGGAGGTGTGGTGGGGATTCGGGGATTAGTTTCTTCATGCGCTTCAGAAGGTATCGGCTGCACGTTGTTTGCAAACACTCGGTTTAAAACTGAGGAGAAGTGTTCTTTCCACCTCCTGACTTGCTCATCCATCGAACTTATCACAGTACCGTCTACTTCTTTCACCAGGAGTTGCTTTGAGCTGTGTGTACTGGTCAGATCTTTGATTATTCCGGAAACGGTACTGCTGTGGCACCTGTTTTCAGCATCTTCTGCTTCTTGCGCCAATGCGTTGATGTAGTAAAGCTTGTCGGGTCGCACACTGCGGTGAACCTCTCTCTTTTTCATGCTATACGAGGACTCCAGCTCGTTTCTTTCCTTCTCTTGTGCAGCAGTTATTCGAGCCCTTAACTGTTTGCGTTCGCTGATTCTTGCCCAAGATTCTTCTGAAAGCCAAGTGTTGTTGCTTCCTTTTTTACGACCAACTACGAGTATTCTATCAGCACCTGAAATGAAAACAATTTTTACAGCATTCCAATGGAGTTCGATGTCGTCATTTACTGTGCTGCTGATTGTTCTCATTTCGTGTGACAGGTAGTGCCTAAATTGTTGATGGGTCGTTGGATCCTTTAGTCTGGCGATGTTGAATTTAGGGGCTCTTATTGTTCCGTTGGATATTCGAACTGTAGCTGTACGCAATCTTAGGGTAGCTATCATTAAGTGGTGATCACGGGCAAGTCCCATACCGGTGGCTTTTCGTACATCCAAGAGACCGATTCTAAAGCGTCGACTAATCGCGAAGTGGTCAATTTGTTTGACAGACGCTTGCCTCTCCGTCGACACCCAGCTAATTTTATGACAGAGTTTGTGCTCAAACATACTCAGAAGTCAATAACCCTCTCACCATAATCATTGCAATTACCGACTAAGTGAGCACCTATCACATGCCTTAGCCCGTTGTTGTTACTGCCAACCTTAGCATTGAGGTCTCGCATAACCGAAATAATATCTCCGCGGAGTGTGTTGTTGTAGGCGAATCCTAGAGATCAAATTCCAGTCTGGTAGAAATTTAACATAGGGAACTGTAAATATTTCATTTTAGATCAAATAAAATTTCAGGGTACCTGTGGCGTATTTCTGTTTTTTTTTTTTATTTGTCATGAAAAACTAATAAATTCTTTAGCAACGTTCACCAGGCAGCTTTTTATTTTTTGTATTAAATAATCTCTTAACTTTATAAATGAATGCAAATTTTGAACTTTTGATTCCTTGAACCTGCTATTCATTACAAAATGTGTGCTTCAATTAAATGATATGATTATGACACACCTTTTTCGCATGGTCCCACATTGATGTGCCAAAAATCTGTATAACTGTACAATACAGCAATTTTTAATAAGATGTATCTTTTTGATCTGACACATGCTTTGGGTCTTAAAAGATCATTCAATCATCGGATCATTAAATGTTAATAAATGAGGTCATCTCTACATATTCATGCTATAAAAGATACAATTTTGTATGACTTCATTTAAAATTCTAAATTTTTGCTTCACTGGACAAATATAAAAGACCAACTTTGTAGGTGTCTATTGAACTGAGATCATATTTTTCCTAAGAAAGTCTTTTCCAAAAAAAAAACTAAACAAGTTTACTTGTCTTAAAACGTGATCTATGGTTCAATATTTCCATCAAAAAACTCTCTACTCATAATAATCTACAGTTTATATAAATCAAACAAGAAGAAACAAAAAATATAAATAAATAAATTAAAAATATAATTCTGACAGAGATTTCATTCCCAGCTAAAATCAAATCCATTCGAATGTGTGCCACTTCGTTGTCGATTTTTGTTGCTGTTGTTGTTTTTGTCATATTGGATGTTTAGAATTTTCTTTCCAAAAAAACATACCTACATACATAATTCAATTTCCCGTATTTCTTGGCAAAAGGAGGAATAACTTCACGATTTTATTTTTGTAGATATTTTAGGAGAAACGAAAAAATATAAAAATATCCTCTCACTGCGACTTTTGGTATATAAATATCTTTTCCAATGAACACAAAAAAATAAAATGATTGCCATGTTTTATAAAAAAGTTCATGGAAAATAAAAAATATAAACCTGAGTGAAAAAGTATGAAACTACAATCTAGAGCCAGTGAGTATAATGACCTCACGATTTTTAAAAAACGTTTTTTTTTTTTTTTGTCTTCTACTCGTGCTCCTGTCTCTGCACAGAGAGAAAGATACTTTAGCTTTAGCTAGATTCGCATAGATTGGTGTAAACCAACCTTTACGATGTGGAAATACAGTTGCTGTGCTGCATTATTCTACAGTTTAAGTTTTGAAGCCGATGCTGGTACTGAACGTGGATAGATATATTAAATATTATATCTATAAGCATGGCCAAACTCTATAGACTTACCATTGATATAAAAGATACAAAAACAGTTCTGCAAGAAATAATTGCAAAGTCATATTTTTATCTTCTAGTGCGTGTAAAAAATAACCGGATTTCCTTAACACAGTAGCACTGTATCCATACCTTTAGTTAGATTAGGAGATAAAACAACTGTTTAGTTTAAAATAACGAAATGCTGTCGTCTTAATTTAAATACTGTCGCAGGTTTTACACAAGATTTGAATTGTTTCATATATAGTGTTGTCTAAAACAGAAGCAACTTTAATTGTTTTGATTATTAAATAATTAAAAAAACTGATTTATAATTTAATTATTGTATATTTTAGTTTTTAAATTTAAATAAATATTTTATTTACAGTTTGTAATGGAAAATAGAATTTAGTTGTTTTTGTAATAGTTCATTAAATAAAGCACAATTAGTACAATGAATTCAATATTAGGCTGGTCAAAGCAAAGCAACTTTTAACAAATACATTATATGTTTTAAGTCTTACTAAAATATTGCTAGTATTTGGTAGCAAACACTTCAGCAAATCTTTGAAGCATGCAGTCAATTTAATTGTTTAATGCTGTTTCGGATACTTTTTCAAGCCAATTTAATTTGACCAAACAGATCATTTTTAATTTTGCAATTGATCCTTAGAATTCAATTTCTACAATTTCCCATAGATTTTCTATGGGATTGAGTTCTGGGGTCGGAGGTGGCCATTGTAACACGTCAATCCAAATCAAATGGGGTGGAGCAACAGTCCGTTGTGAACCAGGGCCTAGTGACTTACAGCTCTCAACCATTCCTGTGTGCGAGTACTGTTGTCAGGAATGGAAGGGACCTACAATTTAAAGCCGAATCCGAACGGCTAGTTTGGGAAAGCACTTTTTCATGACAAGAATTACTCTTGAAGGATTTGTCAATTCCTCGCAAGAGGCAGTACCCGCGAAAATTATTTTTTTTTTTTAATTAAGGTGGCACAGGCAGGGATTGAACCCAAGACCCCTTGCATGACAGTACAACGCACTAACCATCATGCCACGGGTACTACGTCAATCCGGTTTTCTTTAAACCACGGCTTAACAGTATTGGACACGTGCTTTGGGTCGTTATCCTGCTGAAATATCCATTTCAGATACAACTGATCCTCAGCGTATGGCAGCATTATATTTTGCACGGTACATAAAACGATCCATTATACCATCTTTTTGGTGAAACGGTCCCAATTCATTCTCTGAAAAACATCACCACACCAAAACGTTAAATCCTCCGTGTGTAACGTGAATTTAGTGACTCTTTGGCTGGTCTGCGAACAAAACACACACTGGGGCAAGATACCCCAAAAACCGGAATTAATTTAGAAGATGGGTGTACCTTTCTGAAAACATTATTTTTATTTGACGTAACATACAAATTAATAAGAAAACTAAAATTGAGTTTTTGAATTATATTTTGATGCTTATTACCTTCTTCGTAATGGTGTTTTTGTAGCTATCCATGTATCTATTTTTGTCCGCATTTAGCTTCTCAACCACTGAACCGATTTTAACAAGTGATATGGCATTGGATTCGGTTAACGGCACGAGTAACAAGAAGTACTTAAATCTTTTTAAAGTCAAAATGGCGGATCTTAGGCGGTAAATAGTTATTTTAGGAATTTATGTGTATTCGAGGGTCCGTTAAGCCGATTTTTTAAAATTATACCTCATTGGATTTGTCTTGATGACGCTAAGAAAACTAAGTACATGAAATTCTTAAAAAAATTTTTTTTCAATAATTTGTTGTCATAGTTTTTTTTGTTGAAATAATTAAAACAATTTTTCAAAAATCATGAAAACCACTTCTATTTGAATTTGTTCCTTGGTTTCTAAGTATATTAATTTAAACTTAAAGCCATTTTCGTCAGACTCAAATGATCAAGTCAAATACTTTTTTAGGTAGGGTTTCCAGAACATCTCTTTTAAAGAGAACTTGTTCTCTTTTTGGACTCTGATCTTTCTTATTCTTTCTTTTTCCATCAAATTCTTTTTTTGTATTCTTTTTTATTTATGTTCTCTAGTTGTTCTGAACATTATTCCAAATTTTTGACGTCTATGATGAAAATTTTAAAAGTTATGGGCAAAATTTGAAAAAATTCTACCCCCCCCCCTTTTCGAAATTCCAACTTTTTTTATTTTTTTTTAGATTCTAAAAAGTGTTCTAACCATTGTTCCAAAAAATGAGAGTCGTAAAATGCATATTTTAAAAGATACGCCTCCAATTTTTTTTCAAAAATGCAATATACATCTCCCACTTTTTTTTGGAAACCTATATTTTAATAAAAAGTGATTAAGCACATGCACCTATCTGATGATCGATCTTTCAAAAAAATCTCTATTTTGTAAAAATTATTTTAGCTTCCCCTTTTCAAAAATCAAAAATTAAAAAAGTGTTCCAAGTCAAATCAACCATAAGCAAATAAAGCTAAAGGCGCACAAAAAAGAAACAAATAATATTTACCCTCCCGAGTGCCCCTCTCGAAAAATTTTTAAATTTTAAGCCAAAGCTGTATTCTTTCAGAAAAGAACAAAATGTAGTTAACATTCCGACTCTATGAAATTAAAAATGATTATGCCTACATTCAAAAAAACATCCCCAACCCCCATCCCCCTTTACAAACTCCCACATTTAAAAAATATTTTTATATCCATAATCACTCACATCAAATTGTTCCAAAGTTTCATTCAAATATGTTCAAAAATAAAGATATTAAGTCCAAATAAAACTTAGCAGTGTACTACTCTGTTAAACATATTCTGGGAATGATAGTTAGTGCGTTGGCTGTCATGCCAGAGGTCTTGGGTTCGATCCCTGCCTATGTCATCTAAAGCCATCTAAAGAGTAACTCTTGTCATGAAAAAGTGCTTTCTCAAATTAGCCTTTCGGATTCGGCATATAAACTGTAGGTCACATCCATTCCTGACAAGAATACTCGCACACAGGAATGGTTGAGAGTTGTAAGTCACTAGAGGACCCTAGTTCTCAACGTATTGTTGCGCCACCAAATTGATTTTATTTAAACGCAAAAAATATTGTCTAGACCTGAATTCATACAAAAATAAAAGTGACCCAATGTTTTCTGCTGTTCTTATGACAAAATATTCTAGCGGTAAATTAAATTTGACTTATTAAACTTCTTTTAAGAATTTTTTTTTAGGCATTTGCCTTAAGCTGGTTTTTAAGGGGTCAGATGTGATGAGCTATAAATTCAAAACATCTTCATTCCACTTTTTTCTAGAACATTTCCTCGAAAAATGTTCCCGATATGTTTTAAAATCCTTATTTCTTGCTTCTTCCATTAATTGACCTAGATTTGTAGATAGATCAATCATTAAGATTATGTAACTATCAAATTTTATTAAAATAATACCTATTGGAAGAAGTGCAGAATTAACGACATCAGGACCGTGGATTAAAAGCTTGTGCACTGTAGGAGGCATATTATACCATGGATAAAGGTCCACAAAATATTTGGCAGTGTCAAGTGTGAAAGCTCTGAAATTTTCAATATGGATATCATAGAAAATTGAAATTGCTACTAATATTAAATGCATCTTTTCGATTAATATTTTATTGACACCCAAGATTTCAGATGCGAATTCCTCGTTGCTAAAAAAAACGCCTTGCAGTGTTGCATTTTGTTTCTAAATTTTTGTTGGATTTGAACTTTATTGGCAGCAACTTTGTCCTTATCTTCCTTACAAATTTTCCATTTTTTATTGGAATCCTATAAGCAACATGTAGGAGACACTCAAAAAATCGTATCCAGCAATGCAGTACGGACAATCCAAACTGCAATGCACTCGGATTGTAAGGTCTCAACAACAGCTTTTCGATTTCGTTGAAGTCCTTTGAACTGGCACCGCAAATATAATAACCGCACTGAGAAGAGGTTGTATTTGTAGGGGCAATGCACACTTTTCCGTCCAAAATGGTAAAAATCAGTTTGTGAGAAACTTTAACAACTTTTTCCTCGATGTTAATAATAGAACAACACAAGGCCTGAATTTTTATTATCAAATCGATGCTTCTCAGCTTCCGATACTTGTGTAGATTCCTTTTTATATTTGAATTTTATTGGTCGACGATATCTAATTGATGATGATCTCGGATTTTGCCACACAACGATTTTTTTAGAGGAACATTCGCAAACAAGTTGTATGGGAACGACCGAAGTTATAAAAACACTGGAATTCCATTCCAACAAAGTTCTGGGATTCCGTCGAATCACCACTTGCAGATCAAACACAAATTTCGAAGTTATTCCTCATTTAAAGTTAGTATAACTTCTTTTTGATCCATTAATGCCTGCACATGCATTTCTTTGTAGGAAGGAAACCTTTCAGGGTCTTTTTCTCTAATAGCATTATATTGATGCCTCGTTAACTTGGCCTCTACCATAACTGAAAGTGCTTCCTCACCTGACATCCTTCGTGTGCGTTGCCGTTCCTTACGAAGAGTATTTTGATAATAAATGGCTCGCCGAGGTGAACGTACCACTTCGTTAACTAATTTTGCAGCAGCTGGATTTCCTTCAGCTCTCAAGTTGGGTTTTGTTGCAAAGCATAGCTGAGAAGTTGACATCTCTTTTCAAATATTTTTCGTCTTTTATTTACTTCTGTCGGTACTTTTTTCGAAAGATTTTTTTGGTCGACCAACTTTACATGGGGCTACGGGATCAATAATTTTTGAAGCTTATTGGTTTTCAGATTTCGTTTCGATTACATTTTAATAACTTTTTTTTTAATACAGCTTCAAAAACGGACATAGAACGCTGGAGCTCCTTAGCATCAACATTGTGCCTGGCTTCGAGGTGTTCCGCTATAAATGTTAGTTTTATTTTCAGTGTTTAGAGCTCTGAATCTCTCATACAACTCCATTCGAGTATAATAAAGGGTGATTTTTTTGAGGTTTTGAGGTATAACAAAGGTGATTTTTTTCATGCTTTAGTATTTGACAGATCACGCGGGATTTCAGACATGGTGTCAAAGAGAAAGATGCTCAGTATGCTTTGACATTTCATCATGAATAGACTTACTAACGAGCAACGCTTGCAAATCATTGAATTTTATTACCAAAATCAGTGTTCGGTTCGAAATGTGTTTCGCGCTTTACGTCCGATTTATGGTCTACATAATCGACCAAGTGAGCAAACAATTAATGCGATTGTGACCAAGTTTCGCACTCAGTTTACTTTATTGGACATTAAACCAACCACACGAATGCGTACAGTGCTTACAGAAGAGAATATTGCGTCTGTTTCTGAGAGTGTTGCTGAAGACCGTGAAATGTCGATTCGTCGCCGTTCGCAGCAATTGGGTTTGTGTTATTCGACCACATGGAAGATTTTACGCAAAGATCTTGGTGTAAAACCGTTAAAATACAGCTCGTGCAAGAACTGAAGCCGAACGATCTGCCACAACGTCGAATTTTCAGTGAATGGGCCCTAGAAAAGTTGGCAGAAAATCCGCTTTTTTATCGACAAATTTTGTTCAGCGATGAGGCTCATTTCTGGTTGAATGGCTACGTAAATAAGCGAAATTGCCGCATTTGGAGTGAAGAGCAACCAGAAGCCGTTCAAGAACTGCCCATGCATCCCGAAAAATGCACTGTTTGGTGTGGTTTGTACGCTGGTGGAATCATTGGACCGTATTTTTTCAAAGATGCTGTTGGACGCAAAGTTACGGTGAATGGCGATCGCTATCGTTCAATGCTAACAAACTTTTTGTTGCCAAAAATGGAAGAACTGAACTTGGTTGACATGTGGTTTCAACAAGATGGCGCTACATGCCACACAGCTCGCGATTCTATGGCCATTTTGAGGGAAAACTTCGGAGAACAATTCATCTCAAGGAATGGACCGGTAAGTTGGCCACCAAGATCATGCGATTTGACGCCTTTAGACTATTTTTTGTGGGGCTACGTCATGTCTAAAGTATACACAAATAAGCCAGCAACTATTCCAGCTTTGGAAGACAACATTTCCGAAGAAATTCGGGCTATTCCAGCCGAAATACCCGAAAAAGTTACCCAAAATTGCACTTTCCGAATGGACCACCTAAGACGCAGCCGCGGTCAACATTTAAATGAAATTATCTTCAAAAAGTAAATGTCATGGACCAATCTAACGTTTCAAATAAAGAATCGATGAGATTTTGCAAATTTTATGCGTTTTTTTTTTTTTTAAAGTTCTCAAGCTCTTAAAAAAACACCGTTTATATGCTGTTTGAGTTTGCAAATTAAGGTTTTAAGCAGGTTCGCGTTTTGGCATTTTTTAAATTTTGTTTAAGACTAAAAATAACAGTAGTCAACATAAAAATTCGATAGTCAAAAATCAAGAATTTTTTCAAAAACGAACATATTAAATGTTCCTTGATTTTTTTTTTACTTAGCTTCTTTCTAAAATTAATATTTTTGTTTTGCTCCAAAAGCGTATACCCCCATAATACCTCAGATTTCAATAATTTATTTACATATATTTGATATCTCGAAAATAAGTCATCATTTTTTACCGAAAATGAAATTTAAAGCGTATATAAACTTAAATTGTAAAATTGTATAGACAAAACTTTATTTAAAAAGAAAAAACGCTCTAATGATTGTCAGAAGTACCCGTTTTTAACATTATTTGTATATATTTTGTTTCAATATATTCTAAAAACTGGATTTTATATTTACAGAACTATTTTATTATAAATTCTTTTATAAATGGCAGGTGAAGATTTACAAATAATGAGGATAATAATAATTAATTAATTTTTGAAAAACAAAAACTGACTCGATAGATTGATTTTAAAGTCGAACTTAACTTGACCAGTGTGCTATTGGTTTGAGAGGTATTTGGGATCAACCAAGTTTTTCATTTTTTTTAAATTAGTTTTATAAAAAATGGTTGTTCTGGTACGTTCTTTTAGCAGATTTTGATGCTAGTGGAAATTTATTGGAAGCCAATATCTCAAAAAAACTCTTTTTCGGCTTAATCGATTAGGCAACTATTCAAGATTATGTGTGTACAGTTTTGGCTCAAAATTCAAAGAAACACTGATATTCTGTTGGTCATGCACGGAGGCGCCCGGTGGCCTCACGAGATAAGGGGATGAATGAAGATAACGATTACAATGGGTCTCTTAAGACTTATCATAATTATTATTTCAGAATAGCTTTTATTTGTTTTAGAGATTTGTTCAAATGTATACCTGGGTTCGTGTGTGAAAGTGTGCATATATTGGAGACCAGTGGTATTTCATCTTTCACAGTTTACTAGTGATTCATGTTCTTACAGTATAAAATGGTACTCTTTGTGGACTACACATTTTATAAATACCAATTTTAACAATACATACCCTTTTTATAATCAAAGTAATTTGTTTTATTTATAATTTTGTTTCTAAATATGCAATTATGTTGTAAAATCTTTTGGCAGACTCATCTTCCTCCAATTTTTAGTGTTCAGCAAGAGTCAAACAGAAGGCTATGGTTTCTAAAGCCATTTATAGATACGTTTCCTCTCTAACCTACCTAATTAACAAAATCAAGTATTCTAAAGTTTTAACTCACGCCACTAATCCATTTTGTAACAATTTCCGTAAAAGAAGACCTATAAAAATAAATCAAATCTACCTAATTTAACGGTGAACAAACAGCTCTTATATCTATATTCAATGCCATCAATCGGTTCCCTCCTTTTTTTCTGTTGAACCACAATATGCCCTCAAATTCTTCAATAAAAAGTGAAACAAAAAGCCAAATAACCCGTTCATTGTGGTAATCATGTTCCACTCCACCTCCACCATCATTAATTTCCCTTCCCTATAACTTTATTCCAATCCAGATTCAAAAGTGCTATTTCTTTTTTATTCATCATTGCATTTGCAATTACTCGTACACTTTGCTCCAGAAAGCCAATGACCAACAGTGACAGCAGCGCCGCGACAGCAGCGACAACAGTGCCGACGACGGCGACGCCAAATAATTAATGCACACACTTAACGTTAACTTTAGCGTACGTAACGTAAATAAATTTCCAATTGGCATGCCATGGGAAGTCCTACTCAAGTTTAGATGCTCTGCTACCCCTTCGCTTACCATTTTTATAAACACTCTTCCTCGTCTTTTTCTCTTTCTTTCTCTATCGCTTTTTTGACATTAGCAAGCATTTCCGCTTGTGAAGAATAAAACGGGAATTTCAACTTGGGTGACAGTTTCTGTTTTATTTTTTTTTGCATTCTCCTATTTATATAAAGTAGGCACCTATACCTATTCCCCTGCTTTTCTATTTAAAAACTCAACCCATATGGGCGAACGGCAGATAGAGGGAGCCACAGTCATGGTAAATTATGTAGGACAAATTGCGTAGAATGCTATAAACATGGCGATATGGGATGTCCAGACCCAAACTGAAGACACCATCAAACCGTGGAACAACCATTTAATTTTAATTTAGCTAATGGACATAATGTGAAAAATGTGCGATGTGTACTGATATTATAAAACTTTATTACAATTCAAAGGGCCTTAAGCTAGCTAAGCCATTGGACATTGGACAAATGGTCGCTACAAATTACAATGAGTTTTTTTTTTTGTTTGTGTGTTGCCACCATAAAAAGTTTAAATATAATAATTAAATATTATTTTAAAGTTGGGAGTAATAACTGGATAATTAGGTATGCTTCAGTTAAAGACTATTCTATGCGATGGAAATCATGCACAAACGAGGAGATTGGGGACAAACTTCAAAACTTACATAATTTTGGTTTTTAACTATTTAAAACTTTTCGACGAAGTTGCATTAGATTTTATTTTAGGGAGTAGTTTTATTTAATTGTTGGTAACTTGCGATGAGTACTGTGCAGATGTGGACAAATTCAATATAAACGAACTTATTTCTTAGAGACTAAAAAATTCACTAAACCTTAAAGAATATCTATTTGAAAATATCTACCTATGAATGAGCTTTACTTACTTAAGGTGGTGCTACAATCCTAGGAATTCACCCAACAAACTTCTTCATCTAGCTCTGATTGTGGCTTGATGTCTTCAGTCGTGCACTTCAAGGTGGATGAGGTCACTTTCTACTGATCCACAGTCTTCATCTACTGTGCTGTCCTGTTGGCGTGGGTTCCAAGACTGTCCAGCCACAGTATTGATTTCCATGCGCACTACTTGTCCCAGCGATCTCAGTCATTATACTTGTATCCTTCTGGCTAAGTCTACGTCTATGTACAGCCCGTACAGCTCTTCGTTCAATCATCCCTTCTACTGATCTTCTATACATACGGGAAAATTTATCACACGAAGAACTTTTCTCTCGAAACGACCCAAGATCAGCCTATGCGTGTAATTTGGCAGACTTTTGACTTTTTAGTCCTGATGTTTAAGCTTTGCACTATTCTTTTAAAGACGACACGTTAAAGAAATCACATGAAAACGTACCACTCTATATCAAAACTTTCGGTTAAGTTGTTTCCAAGCTTTATCGAGCAGCGTGACTTCTCCCTGGTCTATCTGCACAAACGGGAAAGTTATGCATAGATGCCAAATAGAGACATGGCTCTATACGCTGTCATATGCGGCCCTGAAATCGATGAAAATATGTTGGTCGATTTGAAATCCTTCAGTTTTTTCCAGGATCTTTCGTTAAGTATACTTGATCGAGGTTAGACTTTTCTGGTCTAAAGCCACACTGATAAGGATCTATCAGGTTCCTTTTCGGTTCGTCTTCGCTTGTATATAGTCTGCAGAAGTTACTTACTTATACTTACTTACTTAGGCCCTCAGTCCTGTTAAGTCCGTTGTGAACCCTATAAGGGGCATAGGGCTTCTATTACGCCTACGCTCCATAGTGTACGGTTTCTGGAGATGTGCTTCAGCTCCCTCCAACTTTTGTTGGTTTACAGCTTTATTGTAATGGCTGAAGTAACCTTCCAAGTGCTGCACCCATTAAGAAGCACAGATTTGACATTTGTGAGTTATTCCTCTAAATTTTTGACAGCATACCGAACGCCGCTTTTCGCTTTGCCGATGCAACAGATGGCGTCGTTTTCGGTTCCGCCTTAGATGGAGACGATACTTCCAAGGTATTGAAAGCGCTCCACTTTTTCCACCGGTTGCGAGGAAATATTTATTTGAGAGGACGGCCGGGTTCCGAGGCTGATCATTTTTGTTTTGCCGGAATTTATTTTCAGCCCCAAAACTTCTGTTTTCCTCTCCACACTTGTAAGTTGTCATTTGATGGAGATCAATGATCCTATGAGCGAGTAAGCAAACATCGTTCGCGTAATCCAAGTACTTTAAACAGAATGTCAAAGTCCTTATCCCTCTCTGATTCCGCAACGGATTTCAAACTCATCTGACAACCTACAATCGTGCAGAACGTGACACTTGGATCCATCATCTGTTGCTTTCATAAAGCCAACCAGATATACTCCCTGTTAACGCTATCAAAGGCCTTTTTGAAGTCGATGAACAGCAGGTGTAGTTTTGATCGATATTCAATGTACTGTTCAATAATGCTTCGCAGGATGTTGATATGATCAATAGAGGAGGACCCAGCGCGAAATCCTGCTTGTTTGGCGTCGAGTGTGGCACCAAGGTGTTCTCTGATGCGTTCCAGTATGACTTTTGATACTGTTTTGGCAACAGCAGGTAGAACGCCAATTCCTCTCAAGTTTTCGCACTTTGTTAGATCTCCTTTTTTGGGAGCTTGACGGTAATTCCCTTCTTCCACTCATTGGGGAAGCTGCAGAAGTCTGCAGAAATGGTCCTTCCATATCATCAGCATTAACTGCGGTTCCACTATGATGCTTCTGTTTTCGTCTTGCAGCCTTTAGTTCGAGTTCAAATCTCATTTCTGTTTCTGAATTTCTTAACATCTTATCGTACTGGCTAGCATGACTTTTCACCTCGTCGCAAAATGGATTTGCATGAATCCGTTTTTGGAAGGGTTTTCCTATTAACTCCATAACTTTACATTAAAATCTTATCAATTTAAATATCGAAGCTAGGACACTGCTCATATGCTTTGTCCAAGAGCTTGAAGAACATATTCTTGGTGTGGCCGAACTTAGCCTTGATGCGGATAGTCATGATAGTTGAGGCATCTTTATTCAAAGACTTGTTGCTTAGGTCTGACTGCAATGATAAGGTCGCATCTAAGTAACCGTTTCTCGGTAGCAGTCACCGTAGCGCCGCCGGCCCTTCCCATCGCAATTTCTGGATGGTGGTGATATCTGCTTTATAACAGACTAGGTCCTCCGCTTATTGGTGGGCGGCACGTGGTCTATTAAGGGACCTAACTTTCCATGCATATTCATTGTCCCTCAATCGCTTGCATTAGATGTCAACAGTAAATCCGTCCGTAATCATCCCTGTAACGTACCTCGAGCTGACATCTAGTAAGGGATAAAATATAAAAATCTCAACCCTCTAGTCTAAACTATACACTCTGTACACTACCAGTAAGCCTTAGAGCTTACAGAGACTTCAAAATTGTGCTGGCACGTTTGCATTAGCTTGGGAAGGTGGGATTGCCTCTGAAGCAATAATGGACGGATCGCTGAGCCTTAAATTATGAAGTTGAGCTAAGAAATTGGTAGCATTTGGTGATTGATGTGAATCCAAAGCAGAAATCTGATGTTACTGTTGTGAGTCTCGGTAAATGAGAGGAAAAGCTGAGGCTGATTTTGGGGGAGCATCACTGGTCTTATGCAAGTCATATTCAGTGGGAGACGCTGCAGCTGCAGTGTTTGAAGCTGCAACAGTAAGCGCTCGACGGATTGGAGCTGCCAGCTCTTGTCTTATCAAAACAGTTATTCTTTCCAATTATTGTTGCACATAGATCATATTTTCAGCTCTTCCTAACCCTACTGTAGCAGAAACTATTCCTTGGACATAATTTGAAAATTCTCGTTCGCCAATGTCCTCTGAAACTTCTGTTTGATTTTATGTAGATGTTTGATTATTTGGTGGAACTTTTGCGATAGTGCCTGTTGGATTTTGATTCCCTATGTTTGAACTTGATGCGTCAGATACATTGGAGGCATTTGAAGCCATCTCCCTATTTAAAGCATTATTTTCCAAGTTTATCAACCGATCATTGACACTAAAGTTAGGGTTTCGATTCCGGCCATAAAAGGTACCTTTCCTATGAGGAAGACTCCTTCTCGACATGGTAAAAAAAAAATGTAACACTCTAAAGTAAAATATAATATACAACTCAAGCCTAAAAATCACTAAAATTGAGCGATCGGAACAAATGTTCCCAACAAAAAAAACTTAAAATTCGTAAGTTCAAAATTTGTTCCGAAAACAAATCACGAAAAAAACTATTTAAATCGAAAAAAGAAAATTTTAAAATCTCATAAAAAACTTATCGATTTTTAAACTAAAGAAATGAGTAATTCTAGTTCAGTCAAAAAAAAGAAACAATAAGATAAATAAATTTGTTGGTGTTTCGCAACTGGTTTTTCTTTACGTGGTCTGGAACTCACCCTGAGATCTAAGTGCAACAGTCGTCACTATCGCTTCTTATAGGCCTGAGCTCCGAATATGTCGAAGTAGCCCTATAGTGTGTTTACTAAGTAGTTCAAACTAACTGGAAATATAGACCATTTATTTCATTTATTCTGCCGTCTGAATAAAAGAAGTGTGCCTTAGTGAAAACATATCTTACTCTCCTTCGTTTGCTAACCCCAACAACTTTCCACTGGGCTTGAAACCCAGTCTCCAGTTGATTTACTAGGAACCCGATATATTCACCGAGGAAGCGATTAGTAGTTGGCATGCAGAGGTGGTCTTGAATGCTCATTTCTAACATTTAAACATCAACAAAACGCATCTAAAATCTTCTAAGTGTGAAGATTGTTAAATTTTACTTGATAACTATTCCCAAACAAAGTTCTTCAAATAAAAATTCATAGTGCTGAAAAATGTAACTTTGAGAAGAAAAGATATTAAATGGCAGCTTACGCTACAACATGCTTCTCATTAAAATTATAAATGACCCCTAAAAAACTTTCAGTTTATGACATTGTGTTTGAAAAGTAAGAAATCACCATCAATTTCAAATTTGATGAAAATTCGGTCATTGTGTTTTTACGAATCCTAAATCTGCTTCCTCAATGACAAGGACATCCAAAACCGAGTGGCCTTTTTGTTGTCTTTTCTAAAAATACCTATCTTCAATTTTAAATATAACCCTTGTTCTCCCTTGTCACCAATAAATGCGTATTTAGAGTGCTGAATACAAAAGAACACTTGTTCTTGAAACTATATAAAGCTCTCTCTGTTATAGGTAAATGACTTTGAAAGACAATCTTTATATTAAGAAGAACATATCACCTTCTGCGTACCATCAACCTCAATATTTTCCTGCGAATGTTATACCAAGAAAAATATGAGTACAAATATTCATTGTTTTTTGTTTCACTTTGCTCAAGACTTTACTAACAAAGTGAAGAAGTGTATGAACTTATTTGACAACAAACAGAGCGTATCTGGTGTGTTTTGTTTTGACTTGACTATATTTAAGTATTAAATTAACTTAAGTTTTAAGTTAAGACGCAAGTTGCACTTTATAGCATAGTTGAATGATCTTATAACCAACAAACCGTATTTGATCTAGTTTGTGTTTAATTTATTTGTTTTTATTTCTATCCGAATGTTCTTTTTTAATTTTCTTACTTTAATGAACATTGAACAGAGGATAGAGTTTAAAGATTGAACAAGCAAATAGCAGACATAACATTGAATTATTATTTATCAGAATCATTCAAGTAAATCGGTTTACGTTCAAAGTGCTAAAGCCGGCCAACGTCAAGACTGCCGACGACGACGCGACGCTATACTTTTGCGACGAAGTGCGGGGAAAATAACCTAACTTGGTTTCTTTGCCTTGAACTTGTGTATTGTTGTTTTTGTTCCTGTTCATTGAGAAAGCAATAAAATTACTGCAAACGCAAAAATTATAGGTGGAAAAAATAAAAATAAAAATAATAATATCTTAAAATCAGGTTTAATATCATGTGATGACGTAATCTCCGTGGAAATATCTACGTACGTACAACATATGTACATTCAAATAATTACCCATATTTAATAGACTGCGTGATAAGTGCAAACAGAAAAAAAGTTATAACAGAGTTAAGCTACAGAATCTAAAATAGCTTTGTGTTTAGAGATCGAAGTTGTGTGAAGTAAGTTGTAGGTAAGATTCAGTATTTGACGTTAAATGTTTTTCTCAAAGTAGTTGCCTTAAGAACTATGCAAACCTATTATTTTTTTAATTGAATTTCATACAATCATTGATCTAGAGCTTACTGTAGGTCTTTTTACTTTTAGATGATATATGTAAGTTGAAAATTGCTTGAAGTCATACTTAGATGGAAATTTTGTTCCAATTATTAATATTTAATTTATAAAATAATGATTTTTCTATATTTTCATTAAAACTTATAGCAATTTTTTTAAAATAAATTGTTATTGTTTAGCGGGGTGATCATATAAGAACGATTTTAATTATTAGAAACAATTATGTGTGAAGCGCATAACCATTTCAGCTAAGATGGGAGTTCTTCAAAAAGTCTCAAAGTGGACCTATTAAAATATGTTGAGTCTTTTTGTTTGAACTAGAGATTGTATAGATAATTATCCAGACACAAACCTTCTATTAGGACGTTTTATTATTGGGATCAATTTGATGACTCAGAACTTTTTTCGTCTAGCCTATTGCCTCAATGTGCTCTCAGTAGTCTACAATGTTCATTACCATACAAAAATATATTCATAAATAGAAAATCTAGAATAATGCTCAAATATCGTAAGCCATGTAAATGGTTTTCTCGGCGAAGAAAATCAGATTTTTGCCACAAACTTCGATACAGCTTAACTGCATCGATATCATTTGGTCTAAAAACTGCAATTACTTAGGGGTAACAATTGACAAAAAACTGACTTTTGGCAAAAACATATCGCCAACACGATTAAAAAACGAATCTTTCTATACGAATATTATACCCGTTCATAAACCGCAAATCAGGTCTTGATTTGCATAATAAAATGTTGACAGTGTGGTCTACTGTCAGGCTTCATGATAAGGCTAATGTTAAGCATCTCAAGCTCGTAATTCATAATTTGCAAGACAATTTTTTTAGAAAATGTTCTTATTCTGATAATTAGCTAATTCTTAATCCTTTAAATTAGATATTTTATTTGTATCGCGTTTGGTTTTTTGTGCAATTTTTAGTTTTTAAATATCATATAATGGTTTCTTCTTGTAGGTTTTCCCTTAAATTATTTTATTTTTGCATTAGTATTAAGTATATATTGAAGCTTGAAAGAATTTAATCTATATCTCTTAAGTAAACATATACATATGCAAATCTAAAATATTATCGAACTACAATAATAAATAAATGTATGATCAATGACAAAAAAAGCTGCGTCTTCTACCTTAAATCCAAAGGAATTAGGTCTACTGATGAAATCATGCCATAAACTTAACTTTTAATTTCTGTAAATGTCTACGCTAAATCTGAATAAAATTCTTTAGAAAACCCAATTTTTGACCAAAATCCAAAATTATCTGTGGTCTACCAAAGTTGTCAATGCCTTTCTCACTTGTTAGCCACTAGGCCCTAGTTCTTTACGGAATGTTGCGCCACCAAATTTATTACCCAACATTTTCGCAGATTGTCTTTGTTTGCACATCAACCCCGCGCACTTTGCCTAATTTCAATTCGTTTAAGAAAGTGGGTGGATACCACGCCTCTTAAATCAAAAAACAACATTTTTCGATTTTTCCAATCCCTGCTCCACAAGACGTTTATGCGAAATATCAAGATATCGAGAAGTGCTTCATAATTTGTTGATCGGTCAGTTACGATTTTATGATTTTTTGTCTTCTTTATCTAAGTAAATTTCTGACTTAGTTTCTTTAACTTTAAAAATGGCAAAATTCATTGAAAATAATATTTTATTTATGAAATTAAACTATATATAAAATCAAAACCTTTAAAAAAGTATTCGCGTTTCGTGTTTACTATTTTTGACAGTTTAAGTAGAATCATTCCTTTTGAGAAAAAATCCAAAGCTTCCGTTGTACAACAAGCAAATAATCAATCTTAAAATTCTAAAACTTAAAGCTTTTAACAAATGTAAGCGAATGATAATTTAAACTTCACTTATTTTTTTTACTCTTGGTAAAATCCTTCACAGGTGGTATGTTTGTTTGTATGTTTTGTTTGGAAACTAACATTAAGCGAAATATGTATTCGTTTTAAAAAAACGGCTAAACAAAGCGAATGACATTTTGGGATACTAAATCATCAGACACATCATAACTACTTTGTCTATTTGCTGACTTTTTCTAAATTATTTTATTCACCTGCTAGAAAAAAAGAGTTATATTTAGTATGCTTTTGATAACTCGACCTTTTGCGTAGATATCGGAGGTTTACAACTCAGTTTAGAGGAAATATATTTAGGACTCCAGTCTATAGAGCTCAAAACTATTTTCTTAAGAAATTGTCCCCGTGCTATGTAAAATATTTAATCAATCTCTACCTGAGGGTATATTTCTATGTGACTGGACAATATCTGGATCTTAGAATAAAGTTGTGGCATTTCCAATTATTTATATTATGGGCTGAAAAAAAAACAATATTGGAATTCATAACCCAAGAGTATAATTTTGAACAACAACATGGAGTTGTTTCCGGTCTTTCTACAGCAACTAATTTAGCCGCTGTCTCAAAATATGTGTTAAATTCGCTTGAAAATAAGAATCCAGTATATACTGATTTAAGTAAAGCTCCTGATTCGGTGGATCATTCCACTTAAATATACAAATTAAAACTTTATAGTTTCCACTCTATTCTTCTTCAATGGTTATCATCTTATCTAATAGGAAGGTCTCAAAAAGTTATAATAAGTAACACTTTTTCTATGCAATGCAGATAAGGTGTTCCTCAAGGAAGCCATCTAGGTCCGCTTCTCCTTAATATTTTTATAAAGGGTGATTTTTTTGAGGTTAGGATTTTCATGCATTAGTATTTGACAGATCACGCGGGATTTCAGACATGGTGTCAAAGAGAAAGATGCTCAGTATGCTTTGACATTTCATCATGAATAGACTTACTAACGAGCAACGCTTGCAAATCATTGAATTTTATTACCAAAATCAGTGTTCGGTTCGAAATGTGTTTCGCGCTTTACGTCCGATTTATGGTCTACATAATCGACCAAGTGAGCAAACAATTAATGCCATTGTGACCAAGTTTCGCACTCAGTTTACTTTATTGGACATTAAACCAACCACACGAATGCGTACAGTGCGTACAGAAGAGAATATTGCGTCTGTTTCTGAGAGTGTTGCTGAAGACCGTGAAATGTCGATTCGTCGCCGTTCGCAGCAATTGGGTTTGTGTTATTCGACCACATGGAAGATTTTACGCAAAGATCTTGGTGTAAAACCGTATAAAATACGTGCAAGAACTGAAGCCGAACGATCTGCCACAATGTCGAATTTTCAGTGAATGGGCCCTAGAAAAGTTGGCAGAAAATCCGCTTTTTTATCGACAAATTTTGTTCAGCGATGAGGCTCATTTCTGGTTGAATGGCTACGTAAATAAGCAAAATTGCCGTATTTGGAGAGCAACCAGAAGCCGTTCAAGAACTGCCCATGCATCCCGAAAAATGGACTGTTTGGTGTGGTTTGTGCGCTGGTGGAATCATTGGATCGTATTTTTTCAAAGATGCTGTTGGACGCAACGTTACGTTGAATGGCGATAGCTATCGTTCAATGCTAACAAACTTTTTGTTGCCAAAAATGGAAGAACTGAACTTGGTTGACATGTGGTTTCAACAAGATGGCGCTACATGCCACACAGCTCGCGATTCTATGGCCATTTTGAGGGAAAACTTCGGAGAACAATTCATCTCAAGGAATGGACCGGTAAGTTGGCCACCAAGATCATGCGATTTGACGCTTTTAGACTATTTTTTTGTGGGGCTACGTCATGTCTAAAGTATACACAAATAAGCCAGCAACTATTCCAGCTTTGGAAGACAACATTTCCGAAGAAATTCGGGCTATTCCGGCCGAAATGCCCGAAAAAGTTACCCAAAATTGGACTTTCCGAATGGACCACCTAAGACGCAGCCGCGGTCATCATTTAAATGAAATTATCTTCAAAAAGTAAATGTCATGGACCAATCTAACGTTTCAAATAAAGAATCGATGAGATTTTGCAAATTTTATGCATTTTTTTTTAAAAAAAGTTCTCAAGCTCTTAAAAAATCACCGTTTAAATGATATAACTACAGTGATAACATAATCTTAGTGTCGTCTTTATGCTAATGATTTGAAACTCTTCTTAGAAATAAATTGCCTGCACAATGCAGGACGACTTTATTTACAAATCGGAATGGTGTAAATTGAACGGTGTAAGATTAAATATTAAAAAATGCAAAGATATCTCCTTCTATAGGTTCTGTATCCACATTAGCATTGACCACACGATTGACTCTAATGTATTATCTTGTGTAGTTGAAGGGTTTATAAAACGAAATTGTGTGGATTTTAGTGATCCTTACGCATTGCTGTGCCTTTAATATCTGTTATGAGAACTGTATCTATTAGGTTCATATTTTTTAAGATGAACTTGACTCTTATCCTAGAGTAGAAAGCAAGATGTCTTTTTCTATGTATTATGTATCAATTGTTAATCTTTGCTTTTTATTATAGCAATTTATGTTCCGTCAAGATCCTTGCGTGGCAGAACATTTCTGTTTGAATCTTAATAAGACCACTAAATGAAGTTTGTGAATCAATTGAATTAAGTAGTTCCAGGGTATGTTTAAGGCCAATTCAATCTTTATGATTACTTTTGAAATTTATATATTCTATATTAAAGAATATTGTAATACTTGAATTTTTAGATAGAATCTGATATCCTTAAAATTGAAAATAAATAAATTAACCTGCTGGCTTAACATAGGGTTTATTTTGAACTTTTACATTTATCATTTATTAAAAATATGTACTACTATCAAAAATGGTTTGGGAGTAGTTAGGCGTATACTCACTTTTTTTTAATTGAATCAAAGCGAAATGTCTTAAATCTTTTTCTTTGTCCTGCATGAAACTGCAGAGCTATAAAGTGTAAGCACGACAAACTCTCGTCTTAGGTTAATGAGCTAATCATTATTTTTAGACTGAACTATTTGAAGATAAATATTATTTTCAAGTTAAAATTGTAAAAGTTCTATAAATCAAAATTAAATTTAAAGCAAAAAAAAGAAATAACCTTCAGAATTATGCTACGGTATCACGCTTTATGAATTTCTCTCACATTGACCCATACTCTGCGATAACAGGCTTCAAAAATATAACTAGACTCATTAATATTATTAAAATAAACTCAACACAATCATATTAACTATATGTTTATTTTGAATCTCGGTTTTAACGAGACAGCCTTCATAAAATCATAAATATGTACCTACAATATTATATGATTATTATTTGTATTATTTACTCATTTATAACATTAACAGTTCACACCTATGACACAATTTTTGACTCACTGTGATGTCATTTGACTTTATGAATGGGTGTTCGTGTTGCCGTTAGTCGTTAGCAAAGCAAATATATGTAAAAGAAAAAATTTAACCGAGTAACAATATAAAAAAAATTATTTTTTTATTACTTATTCAATGTCTCAATTACTTAGATATACTCGTACAAGGTATACAGTAATATTATTAAATGGGAATTATGACCTCATATCAAGGGTTAGAAACTTTATTCTATGACATGATAGATCCAGAAAAAGGTGAATAATATGCAACTTTTTGATATGTGATATTTGAAATGTGGCGTTTGAATGTGTTTCCGGTCAAGTTTATTCGTCATATATTTTAAATATTCATAATTTATATCATTGTATACAAATTCCTAAGGATGTAAACTTTTTGGTATAAAAATCGTGTGTACATGAGTGACATGTCTTCAATATCGTTTTCATTTATAAATTGATGATTTAATTAAAAGTAATTAACAAATTGAAAAGATCATTATTTTTGATTTATAAGGCGATAGTTGGTCATTGATGACTTTTGCACTTATTTTCTTATATTGACTGACTTCTATCTTTACTATATGTTCATAGCTAAATGTGATTTGTAATCTGTCAAGTCTACTTTTATAATTTAAATAAAGAACGAGTTCTTGTTATCTCATTCATGAATTGGTTTCAACTTTTAACCTTATTGGCGTGCTGAGAAATTAATATAGTTTGTTTATTTACAACAACAATTATTATCTCCTATAGAATATTACTTAGGTACATTTGTAATCGAAGGTTTTGAAATTGTTAAAACTGTTTGTATGTTTGTGTAAATAATTTGATATGAAATTCAAGTAGCTAAAACAGGGAACTATTTTTGTAGCACAGATTTACTTAAATAAGTGGCACTTAAGTCTGTTCAATTAGACACTTAAGTATCACTTACTTCAAACTAAAAGGTTTTGGAAACGGAAGCTCTAATGATTTTTAAGCTAAACATGAATCCTATTAAGAGTTCTATATCAATAAATTTGTTATCAGTTTTGCAAGGAGTCTTGAAAATTGAAAATTGACATCCAATAAGGCTAAGCCTTCCAACAATTCAATATAAATCAAAGATTGAATTTTACCAAGTGAAGCCCTATTTCTAGCTTGAGTTTAAAAAGTGGAACTATTTGTGCATTTCGACTTTAACTTAAAAATACTGTTTTTTTCAGGGAAACTACGATGGAAATTACTAATTAAAGTTTTCCCACCAATATTGCATTTATTGCAGCAACTTCTCCATTTTGTTCACACAGCTATGGAAGATTGCCAATTCTTTATAAAAAAGTCTTACTCAACTCGTATGGATATAAAATAATAAGCACATAAAGTTATCTTAATAAAATACTATCTATTGATTAACATACAAATCCAAAGATATCGAATATACTCGAACATATGTAGATTCTATTTAAACAACAACAACAAAATAAATAAATAATTGATAAAGTCCATTGGATATTTGAGACTTTATATATTGATATTCACGCAATAAATATAAAGGCAGGACCATGTTTGCAATCAATTTTGCAAAATAAATATTTGCTTGAATATAAATTTTACTAAAAAAATAGTAATAAGAAAAACAACAAAACACACAAAATTTAAATGTTTAAGTCAGGTTGTAAGAACTTGCTTCTAATTAAGTGAAAGTGGAGTGGAAAATACCTTCTTTTGAAACTTTTGTCATCATCATTACCATCAGTAAGAAATAATTCACTGTTTTTCAATGAATAAATAAGATATTATTTTCCATTATGGGAAAATTATTTGACATACAAAGTTAAAAAATATATATGTTCACTTTTGACGTGGTTCGCACTCAAAGCTTTTATTTAAATTTAATTTCCCAATAGATGAGAAGAAATTCCCGTTTTAAGAAAATACAAATTTAGACCCAACAATTGAACCTTTACCATTTTAAAAAACTAATGCGTTAAAAGAGAGATGATTTATTGATTGATTGATTGATTGATTGAAAAGTTTACTTTTTGAAATACTTGAATATGTACTTGAAAAACAATGCAACAAAAGAAAGGGTTTGTGTATTTAACCAAACTAATCAAATACAAAAACCATTTCTTTCGATAAGTTAATTTCCCAGTATTTTATATTTTTTGTGGGATGAGTTCTTTCTTAAGGTATGAGTTGTCTTAGGATGAACTAAAGGTGGGTGTGTCCATTTGAGAGTAAACGTGCTGCGAGTCGCTTTCAAGCTGCTCTCAAAAGCGATCTCGCAAATGGACATAGTCTGGAGAGTAGCTGTCGGGGAGTTGAGTAATTAATCTCGATCTTTTTGAGAGTCACTCGAAAGTGGACATACGTGTTTGCTACTATCCGAGATAAGTTCGCGGAATATCAACACAGTTCGTATTTTGCGAGTAGCTGTCGAGAATAAACATGGCAAAGTAGTATAAACTATGTTTTTTGTTCATTTAAATTTGATTTGAAAATACATTTTTTTTTTTTCGTTTTTACCTTCAAAAACTTGTCTTTTAAACCTTGAAAATTGGTGGATAGACGTCTCTCAAAATTCTTCTTATTATTCATACTGGAATCCGAAAGAGGCACTGAAGGTTGCATTATGAATCACCTGCACAGATTTTGCAATTAACTTTTAGTTTTTCCTTCGAAAATGATTTGCGATTCATATGCTTACAAGATGTTAAAAATCCAAGTGTTACCAGTACACTCTCGCTAACTGATATAGCTTCCCTTAATTGTGTATCTTTTTAAAAAATTATGGGTCCAACGTTTTGTAAAAAAATTCTAAATTCACTAACTGACAAACGGCAAACATTTCGAAACTGTTGAAGATCTTCTATTTGAAGCTCACTTGAAAGAGCAAACACCTCACCCCATTGTGTATTTCCTAATTCGATTTGGGTGTGGGTTTAACTCAAAGAAATTTAAATGTTTCGTCAACATGGAAAGATGCGTTTGAATGACCCAATTTTTGTATAATAAGCGCATTCTCAAGGGAGTATTACTACCCATATTATGCAGAGACACAGTGTGAACATTAAGAGGTGCCGGTGCACATTGTTTTTGAATTTCTGAATATTGCTGAATATTGAAATGACTGAGAAAGAGTGTGGTAAGGCGTTCGTAAGGCTCGAGGGTTTACTGATGAGCATTCCTAAAAGCGCAAGTATGAGGGTTGAACTGTTTAAAGGGGGGGGGGTTATGCAGCTGACTGTTTTTATAGAACAAAACTGTTAAACTAATGGTAAAAAAGGGAGAGACTAGAAGCTTTGCGACGCTATTCAAGTGAGGTAAATGATACAATGATGTAATTAATACCAATTAATTTAAATGCTCTACGTTCTACCTTTAGTACCTTAGTTAAAAGAGCACTACCACTGAAATGGGAGTTATACTTTACCTTTGGAAGTATATAAGTCTCATAGATAACAGCGGAGAAAAAAAAACTTCTTGCATCGCCTCAGGACACCCAAAAATCTTGAGGCATTTTTGGCGATCGTTCCACAAAATTTGGTTGGTGATACTCACACCGAGAATATCAAGCCTCATTGATGCAAGTGCCCTAACCATCCATATATAGTGTCAGGGGCTTATCTCGTTTCAAAGATAGAAGACAGCATCGAAAGAAAAGTGATGTGAGTCTAAAAACGAATATGAAAAGCTAAGAGCACTATCGTCGGCAAAATATTGTACTGGATAAGAAGTTGTAGACAGGAAATCATTATTAAAAAATAAGAAAGAGTATCGGAAACAAAGCGGAGCCCTGGGGCACATCAGCGTTTATTTTATGTATATCAGATTTGAAGCCATCCAATACTATTTGAATTAAACGATACGAAAGGTAATTCCTAACCCGATAAAGAAGAGATTCATCAATACCCAAACTTATCAAACTTATCCGTTTGTGCAGAATGACGATGGACGATGGAGACAAGGTGATGCACTGTCATGCGACTTCTTCAACATCGTTCTGGAAAGAATTGTGCAAAACTCAACCGTCAACACTAGAGGCACAATCTTCCAAAGGTCCATCCAATTACTCGGATATGCAGATGTATTGACATAATTGGAAGATCAAAGCGTGATGTCAGTGGAGCGTTTTTGAGCATTGCGACGGAAGCGAAGAAGATGGGTGTAGTGGTCAAAGAGGACAAGACCAAGTATATGCTGTCATCAAAAAAGGACACTGAACGACGACGTCTTGGACAAAACGTCATCATGAACAGCTATAACTTTGAGGTAGTTAAGGACTTTGTCTACCTAGGCACCGCTATTAATGCAGACAACAACACCAGCGCTGAAATCAAACGAAGAATAACTCTTGCAAATCACTGCTTCTTTGGACTTAGAAGGCAATTGAGAAGTAAAGTCCTCTCTCGAGCATCTAAAATCACCCTCTATAAGACACTCATCATCCTGGTTCTCATTTATGGTGCTGAGGCCTGGATCCTGTCAAAGAAAGATGAGAGCGTCTTAGGATGCTTGGAGAGAAAAATTCTTCGGGTGATTTTTGGTCCCGTACGCATAGATGGAGAAAATAGGAGAACATATAACGACGAACTGTACGGGGTAGACAGCAACACTGACCTAGTTAGCAGAATTAAAGTCCAAAGTCGAATCCAATCCCGAGGTACGGCGCAGTAGAGGAAGACCTTGACTCAGGTGGCGCACGCAGGTAAGTAAAGACGTCAACCAACTTGGCGTGCGAAACTGGAGACAGCTAGCTATAGACTGAGCTGGCTGGAGACGCATGTTGGTTGAGGCCCAGGTCCACCCTGGACTGTAGCGCCACCTTAAGTAATAAGTAAGTAATAATCTTACTTTCTTTAAGTATTTGTTCCACTGTTTCGTGAGAAAAACCAATACATTATCAGACCTATTGCTACGAAAGCAGTCCTACCGGTCATTAAGAAGCCTTCGATCTTCGAGATATTTCTTGAGCTGTTAATTAATCATTGTTAAGATGACCTTGGAAAAAAGGTACTTAAGTAATCGGTCGGTAACTAGACAGTATAGAGGATTCATTTATTTCTTGAAAAACACAAGAGCATTAACTTTTAGGTTTCCACAGCCCGATCTTTTGTCCAAAAATTAACTTTATAACTTTGTAAAACTCATACAAAACTGAGGCTTACTGCTAAAATCTTGAACTTAAATAATTTTGAAAATTGAAACAAACTTTGTTTGTTGGAGTTCTGATAAAATTTTGATTGTCAGATAGAATACCAAATATTTTTAATTTAATATATGATTTTTATATTGAAGAAATGTCGATTTAATTTTTTTTTATGAATCAATACCTAAAACCGCACCTTCAATGTTAGGTACTTATTCCCATATCGGAACTTAAATGTAAACAAAAAAACACCTCATCAATAAAGCTTGTTTGTTTTCGCACTAGACACAAACAGTGCTAATTTAAAATATCGCTTAAATAGCAAAACATCTAACACTATGAATTTCAACACTTTTTGCAAAACATATTGAATTAATATTCATTTATTTGATTAACTCTTCATAATCATTAAGCTAAATATTATAATGCAAAAGATGACAGTAGGGTAATTTATAGAGTGGTATATGATGTCACTCGTCCAAGTCCACCTCGCACCCACTTGGCACTCCATCAAAGATTCCTTCACGAACTCTTTTTATTATCCATCAAATAAATTAAACCGAGAGGGTACATCGATACCTCTGAATATTTATATCTTTTTCAAAGCTTTATTGAAAATGAAACCAATTTTTAAATGTTGCACACGTAAGATATGACACACAATAATATAACAAAAATAATAATTATTGACAATAAGAGAGATACATAAGTAGATGGCGCTGTTGAATAAATTGGTGACGGCACCATTTTTGTGTTTTATAAATATTCACACACAGAGAAAAAAGTCTTTCAAACAAATCAAAAAAGCCGGCTTCTCAAATTACGTCATCTCGACTGAAAAACAACAAAAGTGAGAATTAAATCTAGGCGATATTAGCCGCGACCAGTTTTTTCGAATGTTAATGAAACTCGATTTGTAATAATTATTATTATTGTTAGAGATACTACATAAGCCACTAATGCCCAAACTATTCAGAGATGTGATGAGATCTTTGTTTTTTTGTTAATTTTTTTAACCTTAACCCTGACTTGGCTAATAATAATAATTTGTATGTGTTTGTTTTTTGGCTATAAGTAAGGTTAGGGAATATTTAAATTTTAGTCTTAAATTTGAGTGGGTTTTAAAAAGGTTGGTGAATTATTTAAAATAAAATATGGATAATTCTTTCTTGTATACTTAAAAAAACAAAAATATGTGAGCCCAAATAGAATTTATAATAAGGCTTAAATTAAAAGCATGTAAATGTGAAGAATTTGAAAAAAAAACATCATAGATTTAGATACAATTTAAAATAGAACTTGTTTTTGTAATTTTTTCTTTTTTTAAAATTATAATCGTGTTTTTTTCTTAAGCTTAAACTTCATATATTTATTGTTATTTTATTGGTCTTTAAAAAAATGAATACTCAACTTTTTTTTAAATTTATGTTTTATTTTAAATTTTTTAATTTTTAAAAGATTAAAGACTTCTAGACTTCTAGACTTTTTGAAACTAGTTTGAAAATTCGTGTGCAAATTATTTAGTTTTTATTATTATGAATTTTGTAAGAAACGAATTTTTGAACTTAAAAGTTTGGAAATTATGATAACATACAGTGTTAAGACTTTTAAGGGAGAATCTTAATAGAGCAGAAAAGCTAAATAGTTTTCTACTAAGAGGTTTTGTTTTAATTACAAACACTGCTGACAGTACCCCTGCCATTAATGTTAATCCAGGTTGGTCGATTCCTCTTGTATTTGTGTAATTAGGGGAATAAGGTATTCACAAATAATATTTCCGTAAAAATTCATACTGTGCATTGTGTTCCTGGGCCTCAATTAATAACTATCGCCAGCTTACTCGATTTCTAGCTTGCTGGCTCCAGTTTCGAATACCAAGTTGACGTGCGTCGGCCTCAACTTGATCACTTCACTGGAGATGATTCCTGCCGCTGCTCCTTGTTCCCTCAGGCTTGGCGTTGAATACCTTACGGGCTGGCGCTTCGATGTTGATTCGCTCGACATGCCCTAGCCACCTTAAGCGTTGAACACGCAGTTTTTTGACCAGTAGCAAGTCACTGTACAGCTCGTATAACTTATGGTTATATCTTCTCCGCCAAATGTTACTTTGCCTATAGACAAAAACCGGATAGACCGTGCGCAGAACCTTCCTCTTGACGATACTAAAAGATCCTTCATCCTCCTAAGAGAGGTTACATGCTTTTGCACCATACAGCAAGACTGGGATGATTAAGGTTTTGTACAGTGTCTCTTTGGTACTTCGCGATAGGGCCTTATTTCTCAACTGCTTTGTTCAGGCGATAGAAACAGCTATTAACAAGGGTAATTTACGTTTGATCTCCACGCTGGTATCATTTGCAGAATAAACAGTAGTGCCCAGATAAACAAATTCGTTTTCCACCTCGAAGTAATACCTTTCAATTGTCACTTTTTGACCAAGTCTACGGTGGGAATCGACTCTATTTGATGACAGTAAATACTTCGTTTTGTCCTCGTTAATGTCAAGACCAATTTTCTTCGCCTCAGACTCGATATTAGAGGAGGATTGGTTCTTCCCATAATGTCGATGTCATCTGCATATTCAAGATATTGTGTGGATTTTTGAAAGATGGTACCACTTGTATTGTTGTTGGTGTTGGTGTTGCGCATCACCTTTTCGAAGTCCTCTACTGGTTTCGAAGGCTTCGGTCGAGTCTCTTCCAATTTTGACGCAGCAAAGAGCATTTTCCAACGTCATCCTGATAAGTCGTATCAGTTTGGTAGTAGGGATACCAAAACTTAACATGGCGCGGTATAGTGTTATGTTGTTGGGTCTTTTCCAGGATTTGGCGTAGAGTGAAAATTTGGTCGATGGTAGATTTTCCAGGCCTGAAGCCACACTGGTAAAGGCCAATTAGTTCGTCAGTAAATGACTTCAGGCGTTCACATAATACGTTTGGCAAGATCCTGTATGCGATGTCTTAAAGGCTAATGCCTCTGTAGTTGGCGCAGAGAAGGCGGTCGCCTTTTTTATGGATCGAGCAGATGGTGCTTAAGTTCCACTCGTCGGGCATGCTTCCTTCCGACCAAATTTAAGTAACTAGCTGGTGCATGCTCCTTACCAGATCTGCTCCAGCGAACTTAAAAAGCTCCGCCTGCGGACCGTCATCACCGGCCGCTTTGTTCGACTTCAGCCTGGTCATGGCTTGTTTGATCTCACTCTGGTAGGGTAGAACTCTAGATTGTCAACCAAATAGATTTGACATGGCTGCTAGCTGGCGGAATCGTTGTCTTCATCACCATTAAGCAGCTGGTTGAAATGATCTCGCCAGATTTACTGCGTCTCTACTATGGTATTCTCCTCCATATCTTTGCTGGCTCCAGGGTGGCTACTGAATTCCGTAAGTAAGTCATCTTATAACTAATGAGAAATTACGGAAACTGAGTGAGATACTGAAATTATTTAAACTGTATCATAAGATGAAAATTTGCACCTTTCCAATTTATCATACAATTCTTAATTTAACTTGTTGTGTTTTTAATTGGTTTTAAAAAATCCGTTATTGGTTTTGCTAAGCATTTCTTATTTATTCAAAAATGATCCTTGTGCAAGTTGCGACTAGTAAGATAAATGATTAGCTAAAAAGTGTTTCCAACGAAAGAATCGCAATTTCGTTAGAAAAGTTTCCTGACCTAGTTAATTCTTGATCGCTATTGAACATCGATTGTGTAATTTAAGTCTTTGTTATTTAAGGACACGTAAACGATACTCCAATACTTCATGATTGGTTGAAGACCTTAGAGAAAGAATTCGTAAAACTATTTGGCTGATATGGTTTTCTATTGGTAGTTACAAAAATACTCGATCTTTTAATACCAAAGACTTAAAACACATGATTAATGAGAGCGATAAGCTTATTTTGTTTGAAGAAATATCAAGCAGCATTCTTTAAACTCCACCATATTGCGATAATAATATCCCAATGGACACTTCACACAATTTTTCGCTGAGGTTTTGAACTTTAAAACATTTTTTTTTAAGATTTGTAATGTTTAAAAAACTACTATTTTGATTTCAATCTTAAAACGCTTGAATTAATTATTTGCACCTTCCTCTTGTTATCCTTTTTTGTCAGATTTTGATTCCTATCAAATTAATTTCTTATTTTTATTCAGTACCGTTTCCAAGAAGTCTTTTTCTGACTTAAGTGCATACGTTAACAAAAAATTGCTGTATTTGGGATAATGAATAACCCGAAATGTATCAAATTGTGCAATAAAAATAATGGAATGATTTGCTTTCTATGCTGGTCCATGTTTTTTTTTTAAATGAGGCAAATCTGGATGTTCCTGTCAAAAATAACCATCATTAACCTCATATAAACGGAATAAGTGCTTCGTGAAATTTATCCCCACGATCTCAGTGATCTCTGGTTTCAATTAGAAGATCGGAGGTTCTGTGCAATACATAGCCATACAGCATTCCACATTGTGCTACACTAAATAAGTAGCCTAAATTGTGCGATACTACACCTCTGAACTATTTTCTGTGGGGATATGTAAACTTTGAGTTCTTCAAGAATAATCCTACGATGGACGACTTGTAAGAAAACATTATTTGTGTTATCGATTAATACCTTCCAATCGTTATGCTCAAGGAGTCAACCAAAATTGGGCCTTCTGAAAAGACATGACATGTCCACATTTTAAAATTTTCCAGAAAACAAAAAAAACTAATTATTTTATTTTTGCGTGGGATTTTAACTTAAACAAAAACAGAAATTGCTGGATTCCGTAGGTTACGGATTTAAAAAATGCCAATTTTAAATTCATGTTTTGCAAATAAACACCCTCAAATATATTTTTGTAGTAGTTAAACTTATCTTAATTCCATTATATTTTTGAAATTTCGTCAAAAAAGAAAAAAAAGTGAAACCAAATAAAAATGATTGCCAAAATTTTCGAATGTCCTCGATTTTTTTTTTCATCGATGGTGTTACTGATATTGAGTTGTTTGAAATGTGATTGGGCCATTGAACTTTTTGAGTTTAAATGTGTGCTTCACAAGTCCGTCAATGTAATCGTGTGCTTCGATCTTGTTTTGGCGGTAAACAAACATTACAAAATTCGATTTGTTAAAAGATACTTTCAAGTTCCTTGGTACTTTTTTTCCAACAGAATCCTCCGATAATACTGAGAATTTAATATATCTTCTGTTTTAACATAACGAGCGGTGAATAGGTTGCTAGAATTTTCAATATACTCCGCGTATTGCTCCGAAATATAGATTCTGTCATATCTTTTAAGATTTCGTTTGATTACACCAACAGTACTGTCGCATGGTAAAAAGTTGTGACCTCGAACCGGAAAATATTAACGTTTTCGAAGCGACCTTCCGAAACTAATTATTAAGACGTAGTCGTGACCAACATTTATATGAAAACTAAAGTATTTCGAAAACACATATAATGTCAAAATTTTCATTTACATTAAAGAAATCTGTTAGCTTTCACCTAGAAATGTGAAATATGTTAGTTTTTCGCGTATACGGGGTTATCCATTTTGCGGTTTCAAAAGTAAAAGTGCATAAAACACTTATTATTAAGTTTGAACGTTGACATTATGTGTGAATTGTTGCAAGCATCGATTTTTTTGAGGTAATTTTTTGGGCGGTATATCAGCCATAACTTGACGAATTAGTGACTTTTTGTGGATGTAATGGCCTCTGTTCAATTACTCGAGGATTCTCAGAACCAGAACAATTTTTCGTTAACATACCCACCGAGTGCTTTGTCGCTGAAGACATTTTTTTTTTAAAAGAGCAGCGTTCTTATGAGTGGTACGATGATGCACAAGCCTTAAAATATCTTTAAGCCATTCAGTGTCTTCAAATTTCTTCACAATTTTATCAATTGCAAGCGTAGTTGGACGGTTATGTAAACCATAAGCTACTCTTAAAGCACGATATGTGGCTGTAGCAGAATCACCATTTTTGTAGTAGTTTTTAACAATTTGTATGCATCGTGGGAAAGTTAAGCGATTCATTTTCGTAAATGTCAACTGAAAAAAATAATTGGTTTAACAGATTAGTTTGACAGATGTCAAATTCTAGCCCTATACTTTTGAAACCGCAAAATGGATAAAAAATATTAGTTTTCACCTTGAAACTGAGTTCATGTAGTCTCTATCTTCTAATTTAAATCTGTTAGTCTTCATCTCAGCCGTCGAACTATACTGTCAAAGTTGAATTTGAAAAAAAAGAAGAGGCTCCAACTCTTTTAATTTTAAATGAAATCTCTTACTAATACTGTAAGCAAATTCTCATTTCCGTTTTGAATTAGAACGGAAATGCATTAAAACTGTTAAAAGATTAATCAAAAAATAAATAAAGACAAAATTTAATCTCAGAGCTAAGGAAAAACTATTCCATAAAATGAAAAACAATTGTCTTTAAACAATAAAACATATCACAATCGTTTCTGCTATAATCATAATACAAAACCATTCAGTTGGCTGCAGTTTAACATAAAATATACATATGCATAAATTCAAAAGTTTAAGGTTTCAGATATTAAAAAAAAACAGACGCCAAAGACACAAAATTTTGACCTCTTTCACCATCAGTTCGAAAAACAAACAAAAATTAAAAAAAGCAGCAAAGAACAATAGAAAATAATTTACATAAAATAATTTTTAAATAATTTCAATTTCAAAAATAAACTTATTTAACAACAAAAATGTTTAAACAAAATTTCTTTAACTTGTTTTTCATTTGGCATCTTTTCAACTTATATAGATATTTAATGTCTCCCCAATTTCCCATACAAAAAAGAAGAAACTTGCTAATGTGTAACGAGCTATGTACTCACATTGTTCCTTATCCTCAGATAGCTTATAGGTATATAAGGTATACATACCTACAGAACAATATTTCCCAAAATCGTGCCCTGCCACGAGACAAACAAATTTCCTCGATGTCTTTTCCGACAGAAGAAATGAAGTGAAATTTTTGTTTTCGTTGATCCTTCCTCTCACATTTGTCTGGTACGGTGGGCATCCGACCCCCACCCTGTGAAAATTCCATTCTGAATTTTTATGTTGCTTCTACATAAACATACTTTTTTAAATCTTCACTGCATCTTTGTCCTTCCAAGGAGAAGAGGAAGAAGGAGAAGAAAAAAAGAATTGAAGACTGCCAAACTTATAAAATTACGTTGACATAGTGAGTCGCCGAGATTCAAGGAAATCGAAAATAAGTTTACTTTTCCGTCCTCGTCGTCGTTGCGTCGTCGTCGTCATTACGTCATAGCGTCTTCGTGCATGTTAAGCACTAAGCATCAGAAGTGTAATGTAAGGCAACATCATTAACCCATTACCATAAGTCTGCTTCTGCTGCTGGGGTTGCCACTGCCACTACCGCTGCCTAGCTGGCGTCATCGTCATCAATTTCAGTGGCTGCTGAGACTGAGAAGCAATGATGTCATAGCCTAACCAAAAATCAAATAATTAGCGTGGTGCTGTTTTGTATCTTTTACGAGTATCTATAATCTTTTCGATGTGAATCTTCTCCCATTCCTTCTCATACTTTTCTATTTTTGCTTCTCTCATTGAAGGTTCTGAAAATATTGAGAGGGGCAAGACCGATACAATAGATAGATAGAAAAAAAGAACTCACTTAGACGAACTTTTTCTCACAGAACGTCTTTTGTCCAAAAATAAATTATTTTAAACTCAAACCGCGCACCGTTCGACGAGCGACGGCGACTTGTACTCTCCTAAGATTTAATAGCTCAAGTAGTATCTTTCGATTATTTGCGCTAGTTCTTAACTAAAATTTTAATTTGGTTTTTTAGTTTTTATTGTCTTCACTCGAGATGTGATATAGTTTTTTTTTTTTCTGTTCCGAATTTTGAATCTTATTTTAGTGTCCTCGAATTTTTATTTACTACAAAACGAAAAACAATAATGATTAAGTCTTTCCCTCAAAATTACTAAAATATTATGTGTTGCGAATAAGTTACCTGTTGTTATTTTTATTTTAAATTAATTTAACAAAAGAAATATAAATAAATTATTTGGGATACATTTTTTAATCTAAAAATAGTGACCGAAGTGAAAGTTCGATCCCAGATGTTTTATGTCATTCATAGACAGGAAGAAAAATAATAAATATATAAACACATATTATATTTTATACGAATTTATAATAAATAGAAAATAATTTAAAACAAACTAAAATATAATAAATCATTTTTTTACGAATATTGTGCTGAATTTTCTAATTACATTGCGAATGGATTATATGTAAGCAAAAGATACTTTTCCTTTATTTAAATTAAAACATTGTTTTATTGTTGTTGTACCTATAACAGTTGGTGAAAATGGCGATTTTTGAAGGAAAAAATACTCATTTTTAATTTAATATGACAGAAAAATATATACATTCGTTTTCGAAAAGATTTTTATATATGAGTTAAAGAATAATAATAATTTTGCGCATGGCAATTTTAGGATTCGTGTGAATATTTTAAGTTTTGTATACATTTTGCTGATCGTTTTTCTTCAATTTTTCATTCTCATCTGGAAAATAAGAATTTTGAAAACAAAGTGAAAATATTAAATTTTTAATCGTTTCTGTTTCGTTTGCTTTGAAATAAGATTATATTTTGCATGTGTGAAAATAGAAAATTCTGACGTATTTTTTACTCTTTTTTTTGTATATTCATGTCACTATGTTTACAGTTCAAATTTTTTGAAAGAAAAATGTGGGGCAGTAAATAAACTTCTTTAATTTTTGTGTTTAAATAAAAAAAAGCCGGCAACTTTTTCAAGTAGGATTTTGGAATAATGTGTGTCTAAAAAAAAATTATCTTTTAATAATGGATAAATATTGATTTGATCATTTTTCTCATCAAAAAACCAGAAAAAATCATAAATTTGTTTAAATTTGAGAAAAAATATAATTTTGAAATTGGCAATTAATTAAAACCGCAACAGGCTTTAAAGTAGGATTATGATGCTTAATGTGGAACTATAAATGGATGCCTATTAATAACAAACAAAAAAAATCAAAATTTGAAAGGTTGATTAGTGATTGATAGGAAATTAATATCTTTTTTTGTTTTTATTAATGATCAAAGTAATTTTGACATAAGGTAAAAGATTGAAATTTGGTGGGAACCCAAAAGAAAATAACTAATGGGTGTATTGTTCAGACGTGTGGCATAATGCTTTTTTCGGAGTTGTTCTTTTTGACAGCTGTCACTCGATTTATAATTCGGAATGTATTGGATCATTGTGTTTTTAATTTTGTTCCCATACGAAAATTTAAGCAATTCAAAAAGTCCGATTTGGTTAAATAAAAGTTTATCAAGACTTAAAAATGTTATGATTAAACTTCATGAAAAAAAGTAAAATTTCGGTGTCTTTTCGAGAAGAAATTAATAGAACTAGGAAAGAGTATGAGTTTTTGAAAAGATTTATTTATAAACAATATATCTGGTCTCTGGAGTCGAAAACACAGAGTATTTTTAAATGTTTTTGGTCATTTTTGAATACAATAAGAAAATCGATTGGGATTCATCTAATGTATCATACAAAGGGACTTTTTCAGAGAACTTTAGTGATATTTGTAATAATTTTGCATTTTTCCAATGAAATTTTGCTGCCTTGAGGATAAAAGATGACCCAGATTTTAATAATTTCAATTGTAATATAGATTCTGGTAGCCTTTGTTTATCTATAGATGATGTGTTGTCAGCTTTATCATCTCTTGACAACAGTTTCTCCGCTGCTGATTTACATCCACTAATTTAAAATTTTTTTAAATACAATTAAGCAGCCCCGTTGTATTATATTTTCAATATGTCCTTGCGAGAAGGTATATTTTTAAATACTTGGAAACATTCTCTGATTACTCCTCTGCACAAATCTGGATCTAAGGGATCTGTGGAAAATTATAGACATATTGCTAAACTTCAGTTATTTCCAAAGGTATTTGAAGCAATTGATGAAAATAAACTGTATAGTTTAGTTTGAAATCATATTTTCCATCATCAGCATGGATTTATGAGTGTTAGATCGAGGGCAACCAATTTATTAATATTACGAATTATTGTCTTGGTTGTTTATAAAATCGCTTTCTAGTCGATGTTATTTACACCGATTTTTCAAAGGCATTTGATCTTGTGCAAGACAAATACTCTTTTGAAAAAAACTTGAGCTGGTAGGGTTTCACTCGAGTCTTCTTGAGTCGTAGTAAATAATGTTGAAATTGGAGATGTTTTATCAAATGAAACAATAAACTTTTCAGATGTACCACAAGGCAGCCACCTTGGACCACTACTTTTTATTCTTTTTATTAATGATTTGCTAAATTGTGTTTCTCATTTAGTTGTGTAAGATCTCTGTAAGATGCCAGTAACATTCAAACTGATATTAACTGCATTGTTAACTGGTGTACTATAAATGGTTTATATCTCAAATTTCAAAAATGCATTGTTGTTACAAGTTTAAAGATACTGATCCATTTAGTTTCAATTACAAACTTGACAGTTATCTATTACAAACGTTAACGAGAAAAAAAGATTTTACTGTTCTTGGTCATACAATTTTAAAATTTCTAGAGCTAAGGCGATGTTGAGGTTTATTTCTAGAAGCATCTTTAGGTTTGAAAAAGCTCAGAAAAGGTTTATCAAATTTACATAAGGTTTTTAGAAACTCAGATATTCCATTTTATGAGACCATGTATATCTTAATTAATTTAAAACCTTTAGTGCTGAGAAGAAAGCTATATTTGACACTCTTTGCTTTTGAGTTTTGAATTTTAACATAGATATGGTAATTTTTTTTTTGTGTAGTACCCGTGGCATGATGGTTAGTGCGTTGGACTGTCATGCAAGGGGTCTTGGGTTCAATCCCTGCCTGTGCCACCTTAATTAAAAAAAAAAAAAAAATTAATATGCGCGGGTACTGCCTCTTGCGAGGAATTGACAAATCCTTCAAGAGTAAATCTTGTCATGAAAAGTGTTTTCTCAAAAATTAGCCGTTCGGATTCGGCATATAAACTGTAGGTCCCCTCCATTCCTGACAACATTACTCGCACACAGGAATGGTTGAGAGTTGTAAGTCACTAGGCCCTGGTTCACAACGGACTGTTGCGCCACCCAATAGTATAGTATAGTATGGTAATTTTGTACATGTTCCTTTTCATAGTACAATTACTGATTCCTGTATTGCTTTTAATGAATTTGATTTTTAATAGGTTTTATATTATAATAGTAGGTTAGATATTTAGAAATTTATTAAAATTGTTAAAAACTTTATTATTTAAAGTTAATTTTAATGAACTCACGTATTTTAAATCTTATTATTATTATTTGATTTAAATGTATGCCAATATAAATTGAATAGACTAATAGCAAAACCGCAACCACGTGTTTGGTCGTTCAGGCTTTCAAACCGCTTCTTACCGACCTTACGATATTTAACGATTAATGTGTCATATGCGCGACCTAAGAGTTTGCAAAGCGTAATCAAACTGGGCGTTGAGAAGGAAGTTTATTTTAATTAACTTACATTTTGAGCTCGAGCTTGCGAGCACAAAGCTCGAGGTAACATTTCAGATTGGCTCATTGGAGCCCATTGTTTCTATTCAATTAGTCAAAGTTGGCTAAACCGAACGCGTAAAACTATCAATTTGTTGAAGGAAAATGTTGGTGAAAGTATCTTGCTATTTAACATTGCTGTACTATTTTGAATGGGGTTATGTTGCAACTTGAATATCAGTGCAGATGAGTTTGAGACGGTTGCTGCATTGAAAGAGAATATTCGACACGTTATATCTGACATAGGTCCCCGCAGTCATTTGGCAGAAATAATTTATTAAACATTATTGCAAACATTCATACTTTCTTGTTTATAATATAACCTTACATTTTTTTATTTCTTCTTGAAAGCCACACGTCTAAAAAAATACCCTTTACTAAATTTTGAACTTTGGCTTAATACAAGTTTTATTTAAAGACTTATTTCGTTTTTTTTAGTGAGATGTAAAATTAGCAAAAAATAAAATACATCATCAAATTTATATACTCGTTTTCGAAGTTTGAAATTAACTAATGATATGAAATGTTCAACTTCTTTGATTAATGATTTATTGATTTTCAACTTTTGGTTTAAAAATTTGAAAACGCAAAAAATGCAAATTAGTTTCTCTGGAAAAGTAGGTCGTTTTACTGTAAAATGAAAATATTATAATTCTTTGACAATATTTTAAATATGCTGAAATATTGTAAAAAATGTATTTCAGTAAAGTTCTTACACTTGTCATTTGTTTTTTGCATACAATTATAAAGCTACAGAACTATAAGACAAGGGACTTTTATTCTTTACAAGCTGTTTAATATAATAATTTCTACTTATATTTTTTTGTATACTCATATTGTTTATATCTTGCTTTTATAAATGGAACATAACATGAATGAAGATGTAAAGCATGAGGTATATCATAACCAACGGGTGTGCATTTTTGTTTTGGTTTGATCAGAAAGCTAAATTCGAAATCAAATTTTTAAAACATAATACAAATTTTCTCAAAGCTTTGCATCACCAAATAAATTAAATGAAGACAGATAACATATCTTAATCTAAATCGGCTATCGCTTTCAATTCTTGATTTAGCTTGATCTTTTATGGGTGTAAACCAAAAACCTTGCGCAAAATGCGTCATAATGATGTGAGCGATTCAATTCTTGAAAACGCCGTGGAATTGACTGATGTGGATTGATTTTTGCATTCGCCTGAAAGGCAGCGATATTTTTGACACTTCGAATAACCCGTTGTCCCATTGACACACCAACATTACACAACGAATATGTAGACTTAAATTTTCGCATTAAATTTGTGTATACCTGTCTACTAGGGCGAGAATGATGACAACAATTTCAGTTCAGGCTTTTAAAGTTGTGATCACCGACGCCAAATATCGGTAGGGAATGTTAGCAGACGTTGCTTATTTGTGTACTTTACTATCATGAAAATGTTGAGCTTGCTGACTAAATTGACAATGACAGTTTGGTGATTAGTAAAAGGGTGTAACCAGAAATGTATTTATTTGTTTATTTATTTATTCATCTACGGATATAAATCTTACAGATTACTGACAATTTTGATATAAAAATATAATTAAATACTTAAAGCTAATTTATAAAATGCTTTGCAATCAAGTTCATTACATATAGTGTTGAAAAATTGTATGCATCTAGAAAATGGTTCGTTGCAACCATAATTATATCTTTGTTTAGGATTGTTAAAGAAATGACGAAGACGCAATTTTCTCTCGGAATATAGATTTCAAAATTATAAATGATTTGTGGGCATTTGATACGTTATGAAAATACATCATGGACAAACAGTACACATTGAACAGAACGCCTTTTTTGTAAAGAATCAAGCCCAATCAAAGCACATCTTGACGGATATGAAGGAGTATCAATTCTCCATTTCATTTGCCTAACAACAAATCTTGTGAAAGCCTTTTGAACTCGAGTTATCGCAATGGAAGTAGAAGGACACCAAACAATTGAACAATACTTAAGGATCGGACGAACTAATGACAAGTACACTAATTTCAGAGCATAAGGGTTAGAAAACTCGTTGCAGTTTCACTTGACGAAACCAAGCATTGAATTAGCCCTTGCAATTACATAATCTATATGTAACGAAAAAGACAACTTCGGATCAAAAATGACTCTAAGATCACGATTCTCAGATTTGCGATCAAGAATCTGGTTGAACATATGTTAGTTGTGGATCATGGGAACTAAGATAAGTGATATTCAATGGAAGGATATTTCTATCACACCAATCAGATAAAACATTTAAATAATTTTGAAGATTTTGCTGATCAATTCTATTTTTTATACAAAGAAAAAAAATTCATGTCATCAGCATACATCAAACAAGATGCATTTTTAAGAACAGAGGGGATATCATTAACAAATATATTGACAAGAAGTGGTCCTAGATGGCTACCTTGAGGAACTCCTGATGTAGCTTGTATAATATTAGAGAAGAATTTCTACAATTTCAAACATTGTGTTCTTTTATGAAGGTAGCTGGAAATCCATTTCAGAAGCAATCCGTGAATGCCAAAAGCTCGAAGTTTAGCTAGAATAATTTCATGACACATAGAATCAAATACTTTTATAAAGTCTGTGTAGATAATATCTACCTGATAACCAGATTCTAATGAATCGACGACATATTTACAATAAAGCATGAGATTTGTTGAAGTAGACTTGACTGACATATACCCATGTTGTTCAACGCAAATATGCTCTTTTATACTAAAATACAAACGATCTTTTACTATAAGCTCAAATAATTTAGGTATTGCAGAGAGCTTAGTTATAGCGCGGTAATTTGTTACAAGATTTTTTAGACCAGCTTTGTAAATAGGACCTATATATGAGAACTTCCACTAATCAAGAAATATGCCAGTACAAAGAGATTTATTAAAAATTATTAGAAGTGGAAACACTAATGTGAATTGACATTGCCTCAGAACCAGAGATGGAAATCCATCTGGTCCAAGATTTGTGCTAGATTTTAATTTTGAGTTACCATTAAGAATGTCAGAATCAATTTGGAAAACCAATTAATGTATAATTTAATTGGTAATTATCAAAAATTAACATTTATTACTTTAAAACCATAAACCAATGTTTTGCCCTTTGATTTTAAATAGAAAATAAAATGTACCTATACACACACAAAAAGCATCATTCCACTTTGACATTTGACAGTTCTTATTGTCATTTCAGTTGTTATTGTTACGAAGATTTTAAAATAGACACAATCAAAATGATTACTAGTGTGATCTTGGATAAAAATCATGAAACACATTTTTTTTTTCAATAAATATTTGGGTTTGGGTTTGTCGTAGGTTGAGACATAGGTGGTGCATCCATATGATTTTTACTTAGTCCTATCCTTCAAAAGATTCGTGTAAAGTTTATCATTTTTAGTTTATAAGCTGTTTTAGTTTAAATAAAATGGCTGAAAGAGATTTTCGTTTGTGAATAGAAAATGGTCAAAGCTTAAATAGATTAATCCTTACCGCCCAAACGGAGTGATTCGTTACCCCAGGCTTAAAAATGTAGAAATAAATGTCTTAAACCTTTGAAATTGATACAACAAATGACAGGGTGCAGGCAAGTTTAAGTGAAGTGACCAGTAAGCCAAACAAAGTTTCTGATCGTTAGTTCAGTTGTTGAGATGAGAAATGTTAAAGAGCTCAGCTGTGTGAGCTGTATGAGGTATGGCCGCTAAGGGTATATAAATAAGCTCAAAAAATAAATACTGTCATAACTTCAAACAAAGTGCGTGCAATTAGGAAAGATGGATAGCATTTTATGAAAGATACGGATGAGAATTGTTTTTTATTGTGTAAACAGTAGTAGGGAATTATTGAATCAATCAAATCACTGCATATTCGTGTAGTGGGCTTAAAAAAGGATCTCTTCTCTATAAATTTACTGTTAGTTCCACATTGAGCTCAAGGGTAAACTGAGGAGCATTCCTAGAAGTGCATCAAGTAATAAGGTTGAATTGTTTGATTTAAGTTTCTTATGAAGTGACAACGGAAATTTAACTGTTTTTAAAATAAACCTCTTAAAAAATATTATTAAAAAAGGTCTATGTGTTCGACATTTGTATAAGTTAAAATGAATTATGAATTAAATGCAACTGAAGGTCTGGCTGCAGTTGGGAAACGGATTTTTGGAATTTTTTAAAAAAATATCGAAAAAGATTAAAAAATTGACCCATTGAAATCAAAATGGAAATAACTTTAGAGATAACTTGAAAACGCATTTTCAAAACCTTTCGATCCAATTAACTTCATGGTTTTTTTAGTTAACTTTATTAGTTTTTGACAATTATCTGATTCACTTGGAGCTTGTGTGAAATTGAGTTAATGTTATAATTTAAAGTTACCTGGAATATTTTTGTGTCTTGAAAAAAGAAATATTCCCAAATTAAGCAACATTTAAATAAAATTCAGTGGCCAAAATAAAAATAAAAACTTACCCTAATTTTTTTTTGTCAGCTGAAAGAATTGCTGCATTTGTAGGAATATCAATCCACAAACCACTATCCAAACAATCTTTATCACCAGAAAAATAACATCGTTTGGTAAGTTTAATGGACCAACCGATAAAATAACTGCCCCATGTGCTTAAAGAAATATGGTAGAGAGACATGTTTACTAATTTCTTCTTGCCTCAACTGGAATTATGTAGTATAGTATAGCAAACATGAACTCTCACCAGGATTGCTATATTAATTAACTAAAAGAAACAATTTTTACAAACGATTAATTTCAGGAAATGGTCACTACGTTCTTACGTTATAGAGCCATAGTCTTTAAATTGTTTTCTTTGGCATATTTGGGGACGAATACCGCCATTAATGAACAAAAAGTTCAGTCTGACAGACGTGACGGCAGGGGTTTTTCTTCCTGAAATCATTTAATCTTTCTGTCAGATAAAAACAATTTCATGGAGACGTAAAAAAAAAACATGGAGAAAAATGACCTTTACATACTCAGGATAGATATTTTTCTTTTCTGAACCGTTAAATATTTCCCAAATCAAACTTAATCATATTTTCGAAGTATTTACATCCATGATTTTTTCCTTTGAACTATCAATACTTCCAAGAAATTTTCCAGCTCCTTTGTTAGTTCGTCTTTCTAATAACCCTTCTACTTCCTGTACTGAAGCTTTTTTAAGTACTCGTATTGGTGAGTACCTACTCAATTTAATTACAACCAATTTATTTAGTTTCAAAGACATCCGATTATTATGATTCGTTTGAGTACTTGAGTATTTCAAGTATTAGTACTTGGTACTTACAACAGGTACTTTGTATTGATTCTTTAAAAAAATAGCTACCAGTACTTTTCACTTAATTGATGGATACAGAAACCCATTATCGACTGTACTTCAAATGCTGATCAATACTTCAAGTACTATAGAAATGCTTGAAGTCCTTTCCAATTTGTTAAGTAATAAAAAAATAAATAAATTGGGTTGCGTAACAGTCCGTTTGAGAACTAAGGCCTAGTGACTGACAACTCTCAACCATTCCTGTGTGCGATACTGTTGTCAGGGTTGGAAGGGACCTACAGTTTTAAGCCAAATCCGAAGGGCAAATTTGAGAAAGCACTTTTCATGACAAGAATTGGAGAATTTGTCAATTCCTCGCAAGAGGCAGTACCCGTAAAAAAACCTGACAGTCCATCGCACTAACCATTATGCCACGGGTACTACTTTGTTAAGTAATACTGATTTCAATTTCAACGTAAATTGAGAGGTATAAATGATGCAACTCAGAAAAAAGTATTTAAAGAAATTCTAAAATAATTTTATGCTTAAGCATCAGATTCTTTGTTCTTAGAGAGAAACTTGTCTATATTAAAGAAGGAAAAAAGTTTTGAAAGGTTATTGATAGTTAAATGTTATTTATGATGTAATAAATAATTTTGAACTTAAGCACTTGATAGTTGGTACTTGCGGTGATGAACTTGAATATTACTAAAGCTTGTCTTTATTGAAATAAAACAAAAACCAGAAAACAAAAGCTGTGTCTTACTTTCTTTAAATAAATGATTTTTATTTCCCCTCCATCCCTGATAACAGTAGGAATGGTTGAGAGTTGTAAGACACTAAACCCTGGTTGTCAACGGACTGTTGCGCCACCCAATTTATTTAAACATTTTTATTTATATTCATATTTTTTTTTTAAATCTACACTACTGATAATTATAGACACAACCTGATTTCTAATTTTTTTCAATCAACAAAATAATATTTACGCTTATTTTTAAAATAATTTTATTTTATTTCTTTGTTTATATTATTGATTATTAATAAATTTCTTTTTATATTTGCAGAAATAATGTCAACTGTTCTCCATTATGGACTTAGCTGATCAAATCGATGATTATATTTGTTCATTTGAAGGAATCGGTGACTTATCAATGGACTCATTAGCAATGTTCATATTTATTTGGGCCGTATTGGCTCTATTCTTAGTATGGCTGTGTAAATTTTTATATAATAAATATATGAATAAGGAAACACCAATTGTTAATAGTCGAAATAATAGTGTTGTTACAACTGGTGCTAAAGTAAATGGTGATAAATTACGACTATCTGAACCTAAAGAAATTCTATCTAGTAAAGATGTTAAGGTAAAATTTAATATTAAATTTTATTAACCAAACTTGTTCTTTAACCAAATTTATATAATTTAAAAAAAAATAAAGGATTCTAAACCATTAAGTGCCGGAGCTGGAGGAGGTCGTGGCCGATCTGGCATAGTTGGTGGACCAAATGCTCCATTAAGAAAACGTGTTGTTCGTCAAAGTTCGACTGGTCCAGAAACTAGGAAAAAACGAATTGTTCCACCACCAGCGAATGTTGTTGGACCAGAAACGGTATGTTTTTTATAAAATCTTAATCTTTAATGTTTTTAAAATGTTAATTTTGTTTAACTCTTTCAAATAGACTTCCGTAACATGGACAAGTCAAGTTTTTCGCTGGCTCTATAGCGATTTGGTGATTGTCAATGAGCTCCTAATATCATGGGTTATTGCACTCAATGATAACCTGAAGAAATCTGTAGAAGATGTAAGTTTTATAAAACCTTTTTTTTATTGTTATAATTCTCCTATAAATTTATTATACAAATTTAAGAATATGGCGTTTAAATAAATGCGTCAGCTTCAATAGTTTAACAATGAATGAAGAAAACCAAAACACGTTTCTGACATCATTTAGTTTGATTAACATATATGGACAGAATAACTAATGAGACAAATAGATAGATAGATGGATATATAAATACAACGAGATCTCCTTGAACACAAAACAAAACTAATGGTCAAGAGCATTAATTGACATCTAGTTATGGGCATAATGTAACTTTAAATCAAAATCGACCAACAAAAAAAGAACAAATTAAACCAATCGATTATTTTTATGGGATACAAATTGCATTTGTTGTGAGATCTGTTTGGAGTGAAGCCTCTGAGAGTTAATTGAGAGGGAATTTTTGGTTGAGGTATTTTTATTAATTGAACTTGAAAAAAGTACGTATATGCCAAAGTGAACTTGTGTAGTTTTTTTCTTTTATTTTAATTATGTCGTAAGGTTCATTTGACCAATAAAAGCTATGAGTTTTCATTATTCAAAGTATTATTCATTTTGAGTATGCCACTATTTGGCCAGTTAACTTACTTACTTACTTAATATGGCGCTACAGTCCGGGTGGACCTGAGCCATAACCAATATGCGTCTCCAGCCAGCTTGGTCCCTAGCTAGCTGTCTCCAATTTCGCACGGCAAGTTGGCTGAGGTTTTCCGGTCTTCATCTACTGCGCCGCCGTCCCTCGGGATTGGATTCGAAGACCTTCCGGGCTGGAGCGTTCATTCGCTCCATTCGCTCTACATGGCCCAGCCATCTAAGACGTTGGACTTTAATTCTGCTAACTAGGTCAGTGTCGATTTACAGGCCGTAAAGTTCGTCGTTATATCTTCTCCTTCATTCTCCATCTATGCATACGAGACCGAAAATAACCCGAATAATTTTTCTCTAAACGCTCTGATCTTTGTTTGACAGAGTCCAGGCCTCAGCGCCATAAATGAGAACCGGGATGATGAGTGTCTTATAGATGGTGATCTTAGATGCTCGAGAGAGGAATTTACTTTCAATTCCAAAGAAGCAGTGATTTGCAAGAGTTATTCTTCGTTTGATTTCAGCGCTGATGTCGTTGTCTGTATTTATAGCGGTGCCTAGGTAGACAAAGTCCTTAACTACCTCAAAGTTAAAGCTGTCCATGTTGACGTTTTGTCCAACACGTCGTTGTTCAATGTACTTTTTTGATGACAGCATATACTTGGTCTTGCCTTTATTGACCACTAAACCCATCTTCTTCGCTTCCGTCGCAATGCTCAAAAACGCTCCACTGACATTACGCTTTGATCTTCCAATTATGTCAATATCATCTGCGTATCCGATTAATTGGATGGATCTTTGGAAGATTGTGCCTCTAGTGTTGACGGTTGAGTTTTGCACAATTCTTTCCAGAACGATGTTGAAGAAGTCGCATGACAGTGCATCGCCTTGTTGAAAACCTTTTTGACAACAAATGCATCGGTGAGATCTTTTCCGACCTTGATAGAGCAGCGTGCATTCTCCATCGTCATTCTGCACAAACGGATAAGTTTGACAGAGATGCCAAAACTAGACATTACTATGTAGAGCTCTTCCCTATGGATGCTGTTATACCGTAGTGTGAATATTTGGTCGATAGTGGACTTTCCGGGTCTGAAGCCACACTAATAAGGACTAATCAGGTTGTTGACGAACGGCATCAGACGTTCACATAATACGGCAGAGAGGATCTTATATGCAATGTTAAGGAGACTGATACCTCTGTAGTTGGCGCAGTTTAGAGGGTCTCCTTTCTTATGTATCGGGCACACTATGCTGAGATTCCACTCATCGGGCATGCTCTCTTTCATGCTTGTTTCACTTAAGTTTAGATATAGCTATCTTCACTTCGTCGAAAATGGGTAGGCGGAATTGTTAATCTGCGTCGCCTAGGTTGAGTGGTTGTATCTCCTTAACAGTGGAATTTGTTTCGTCATCGCCGTTATATAATTTGGAGAAGTGGTCTTTCCATATTCTCAACATTGACTGCAGTTCTACAACCATGTTCCTCTCTCCTCTTCTGCTCGTAGAGCTCGCGAGCAGCTTTGGTACTTTTGTGCAGCGCCTGCTGTTTCGCTGCGTGCGCTTGCTGGCGTTCGTCGTCAAACCAGGAGTTTCGCTGTGGTGGCCGTGTGAAACCTAGCACTTCAGAAGCGGCATCTCTGATAGCTGCAAGGCAATGTTGCCACTAGTGTTCAGTGCTTAATGCAAGCAGCAGTGAACTACTTAAGAGGTTATTAGAGACTCGATGGGAAAAGAACATGGCAGTCTCTAGCGATTGTAGCCGTCTAACGTCGAATCTTCTCACAGTACTTCCTTGTTTTGGCTTGGATCGGGATATCCGTAGCCGTACCGTGGCTACAACGAGGTAGTGATCCGAGTCAATGTTGGCCTCTCGGAATGTTCGGATATCCTGGATAGTGGAGAAGTGTCGATCGCAATGTGGTCAATCTGGTTGACGGTTGTTTGGTCAGGAGATTTCCATGTCCCCTTGTGGATATTAAGATGCGTGAACTGCGTACTAGCTACCAGCATGTCTCGCCCCGCAGCGAAATCGACCAGCCTTAATCCGTTGTCGGAGGTAGTGTCGTGCAGGCTGTATCTCCCAATTATTTCACCAAAGATGTCTTCTCTTCCTAGCTTGGCACTAAAATCTCCTAAGACAATTTTAATGTCATAGCCATTGCACTGCTTATATGTCTTATCCAAGAGCTCAAAGAATATGTCTTTGGTGTCTTCATCTTTCTCCTCTGTTGGGGCATGCGCGCATATTAGGCTTATGTTGGCGAATTTAGCCTTGACGCGGATTGTCGTGATGCGCTCGCTCACATTGTTGAAACTCAAGACTTTTTGCCTGAGTCTAGTTCCAACAACAAATCCACACCCAAATAGACGCTGTCTTTGTTCTCGGTAACAGTCGCCGTAGTATACATCGCAGTCTTTTAGTTTGCGTTTGCCCGGTCCATCCCATCGCACTTCTTGGATGGCGGTATTATCTGCCTTGCGGCAGTTTAGGGCTTCTACTTATTGTTCTGCTGCACGTGGTATGTTAAGAAAGCGAGTACTGTTTTCAGGGATGGAGGGGACCTACAGTATTAAGCGAATGTGAACGTCTAATTTGAGAAAGCACTTTTCATCACAAGCATTACTCTTGGAGAAAGGCACAGGCAGGGGTCGAACGCAAGACTTCTGGCATGACAATCCAATGAACTAACCATCATGCGATAGGTACAACAATTGGGCAGATATCACTTTTAAAACTGTCATCGTTTAACATGTGACAATTAAAAACTACGCCATTAAAAAAACTAGAACTATGCATGAACTCTTCAATAAAAATGGTTTAAATTTTGCAAGCACAGTTGCCAAGATTATAACTTTTCGTGAGTCGTTCAGGAATCTACGGCCAGCTATCATATTATTGGTGCTGTTGTGACAAATTTTTGTTTTGGAAAATTAAAAACGGGTGCATAGCTTAAGGACAACTGAAAGAATAGTTGCTATAGCCAGTAATTTTGAAGAAATCATAGGTTTGTCGATTTGTAGTTAACTTCCCATAGGAAGTTATTGTATTCGGTTTGATGTGTCGAATTGGAAATTGTTTCATTTCACGGTGTTTCAAGGTCTCTAGATAAAATACTAAATAAAATACTTGTAAGGAAACACGGATCAAAGATATTAACTTTAATTTAATTTTATAACCTTTGTTCATTCTATGCAATATTTTGTTGTTAACGTAGGATTATGTTTGAAAAAAAAACTCCAATAGATATTTTTTTTATAAGAAATACAAAATTTAAGAAAAAATGCTTCTAAATTGACAAACATTGGTTTTGAACTAAAAATTTAAGGAACCAAAAACGATATTGAAATCAATCCTGTTTTATCATATGCAAAATATTGTTGTTTACTTTTAGTTAATTTTTTAGAAAATGTAATTGACGACTTTTTATAAATCTCGAAAATATACAAAAACAACAAAAAAATAATAAGAAATGGCTTTCTACTCAAATTATATGGGAACAAAGAGAGATATTGACAAAATATTGTTATTAATATTTTGTTAAAGCTTTTGAAAAATCCACTGGTGGGAACGGATAAGAAGTTATCAGTGTGGGTCGCATCCCAGCCTCTGTTCGATCTTTGATGTAAAAACGACATTATAGCGTATTTTGCATAAAAGCTTAGACAATTATTAATTTCTATTAAAAAATCCTTTCTAAATATCAAAATCGTGTTGAAAACCTCTGAACCATACAAAAAATTAAATTGCTATTGCTAATAACTTCAGAGTAAAATGTTCACTTAATAATACATTTTAATGTTTGTATCAAGTTGATTCTATGGCAATTATGACAATTACTTTTATACAAAAAATATTAGCACTTGTTTATTCTTAGTTTGAACGTTAACATATTTAATAATAAATATTTCATAGATGTGTCGTATTTTTTCAATGAATAGTTCTTTGTGGTAACACAAAAATAAGTCAATCACATTCACAGTTTCCGTTTAAGACGAGATTTCTAAAATGTTTCTTTAAAAAACAATTAAAAACTTTATGGGAAAACGGTACGAGTAATCACGTTTTAATATTTAATAATAATTGAAGCCGTTTATGTTTCTATGCATTATTTTGGCAATCTTTACTTTAAAAATTTGAATAAAATGACAGTTAATATGATTAACATAACCTCAAAGCCATATACAACAAAGAAAATGTTCTTTATATTATTTTATTCAATTATCGCAATCAGCGCTAACTGAATTAACTTAAAAAAAAAACATGTTTCTTATGTTAATTAACAAAATTATACTAGTATGTAGATTTTAAACAAATTTGTTCTTCACACGCAATCCTTACACTTAGAAGTTAGATATTTAAATGCTTGTAGACGTAAGTAGAGTTGAATTAGCACAAAATATACTTACATACAAAATTATTCGAAGTGAGTGAAAAAATTGGTCCCCCAATTAAACTCTGACTCTATTTGCAACTTCAACAACAGCCTTAATAGACCAATTGAGCAGAATTTGATTCTTTTTTAACTTTCCATTGGAAGTTATTGTAAGCGGTCTAGGTTGTCGAATTGAAAATGTTGACATTTCTCGACGTTTCAAGTTCATTTTGGAATCTAATATCTTGGCAACAAAAGAAAATATTGAGTATCTTTTTATAATATAACAAGTTTATTTGCATAACAAGTTTATTTGATTTTTTTTATTTAAAATTTAGTTTTTTTACAAATATATATTAATGGCATCAATGGCCGTTGGCTTTTCGAATTTGAATTCCTTCGTCTTCGTCCTTTTACTTGAAGTTGGCTGCGGTTATTTTTATATTTCCAATGAAGTTGGCAACAATTCTATAAAATATGGTGTAGCTGCCATCGTTGGAGTACAAACCAAGTATAATGGTCTTCTTACATTTGGTCTGTTCAATTTATTATATTATATTTTTAAAAAGTGTTAACATTTTTGCTAGAAAATCCATGAAAATATTGACTTTAAAATTATTCCATGATAAGTATACAATATAATGGCGCAAAATTTTAAGAAAAATATTGTTAAGGTTTTGACAATTTACTAATAATTAATTTGCTTTAACAATTCTGAGTGCCTTGGTAAATGTAAAGCAATTGTTAAAGCTTTCTTTTCGTAAATTGCTAATTGTCATTCATTTAAAGCAGAGCCTCCAAGTCTAAAAGTGACAGTTTGTGAAAATAAAGAAAGCAAATACACATAAACGGACCTATTTATTTGAATTCCCAACCATTCCATCCACTGCAATTGTAAGAATAATTTTACAGATGTCTTAAGGATTGAGTAAATTGCTAAAAGTTAAAGTAGCTATTCCGTGATTGAAACTTTAGCAAATTGTTAAGTGATAGTAAGATGTTAAAATCGTTTAAATTTATTTAAATTATCTTTTTAGCTTGGTAAATTGCTCAAAAATGGCTTTATCGTTTTACTAAATCGTTTAAAATTTAGCACTATTAACTCTAATTTTTTACATTTATACTTAATTTTTGTTTTTAATATTTTTTAAAACCTTTAGAAAAATCTTATTAACAGATTTATTAGAAAAAAATAAAAAACTAGTCCAAAATGAATACCAAGACAGTAATGAAAAGTGAATTTTGACTTAAATGTCTTGGAAACAAAGAAAATTCAAGGTTCTTACATCCTATAGACGTAATGGGGCAAAATTTTATGACATTAAGCCATTTTTGGCAAACATTTTCTTAGCATCTTACTATCTTTTAATAATTTGCTAATATTAAAAACATGGAATGTCTACCTTAACTTTAAGAAAATGCGTAAATATATATGACACCTGTCATTATCCTAGAAAAATATTCTCACCAATTTGACTTGTAAGAGTTTCTGTGTTTTTCTATAATTTGAGTCGGTAGAGAACTATACACTTGGTTTACATTTGACATAATAATATATAGATTCTTTGTTGAATATGTAAACATTCAAAACCCAATTACAAACCATGGGCTTCAGTATAAACAAAATAAGATTGTTGGTTTGATTTTGACCCTCGAGTGTCTGACATTTCTAATTAATAGGTCCGTTTGTGTTGGCGTGCTTTGTTTTTTTTTTACGAACTGTCACTGTTTAAACATGTTCGGATGCAAATTTTTTTAATAAAAGTAAAAAGTTCAACATTTTAGTGTCGCTAGTAAATTACTAAATATTTAGAGAATTGCTACTTAGTAACATTCTAAGCCCTTAACAATGGGTTGTTTAAAATTGTGTACCAGTGTTTCTTAACATATATCAAATACTTACCAAAAATGGTATTTTATTGATTGAACTTCTCTAATCTTTGTTTAAACTTCTTTTTTTGATTGCACACCCCCAAGTTCTTAAATAAGAAAAATTTGAAAAGTATAAACAGGCACTAGTCGCATACTAGCTTCATTTTAGTTTTCAACTCCTGAAAATTGCAAACAAAGTGGAAAATTAAATAGTTCAACAGTCCTGAGTTCACAACTTGAAAAGAAATTATCCTTAAAAAGGTTTCAAAACTAGTCTTCTTTTGCTTAATCGGTTAGAAAACTATTCAAGATAATGTGTGTAAAGCTTAAGCCTGAAATTCGAAGTATTTCGGCATAGACACGGATTCAGTCGGTCACGCACGGCACTCCTTCTGGCGGCACGAAAGATAAGAGGTTAAATGAAGATAACAATTACGCCTGTTGAAACTTTTTGCATTTGAGAGCACTGCTTTTTATTTGAGAAACCTGTTTAAAGGCATATGTTGTTTTGTGTGTCAAAATGTACATGTTTTTGAACACTAGTAGTATTTAAACTTTCAGAGTTTACTAGTGAGCCATGTTTTTATATTTTGCGAAAAAGATAACTAAAAAAGTTCTTAGCCTGTTTACTTAAACCTAATTTTATTTTATTCTGAATGAAATACTTCTCTAATCTCTACTTGAACTACTTCTTAAAAAACTACGATTTTTAACAAATAAAGTTTAAAAAATTTACTTTTTTAATTTAAATAAAACTAAATAAATTGGATGGCGCAAGAGTTCGTTGAGAACTAGGGCCTAGTGGCTTTCAACTCTCAACCATTCCTGTGTACGAGTACTATTGTCAGGGATGGAGGGGACCTACAGTTTAAAACCGAATCCGAACAGTTAATTTGAGAAAGCGCTTTTAATGACAAGAGATACTCTTGGAGCATTTGTCAATTCCTCGAAAGAGGCAGTACCCTTGAAAAAAAATTGGATAGCATAGGCAGAAATCGAACCCAAGACCTCTGGGTACTACTTTAATTCAAATATTTTGTCTAAATTTTCAGATTTTAAAAAAAATTGGATAGCATAGGCAGAAATCGAACCCAAGACCTCTGGGTACTACTTTAATTCAAATATTTTGTCTAAATTTTCAGATTTTAAAATTTCCGTGGTTCATTTTTGGTTTAAATTGAAAATTGCGATTTATATAGTTCCCACAATTAGTCTCCGACCGTTTCAAGACTCTGTCAAAAACGTGGACTACTCTGCTATTTGAAATTTGTTAGTTAATAAAGTTTAAAAAATTACTAAAACATATGTTAAAGTTCTTATTTCTCCGATGTTTCTTTCTATATGGAAAAGGGAATGTCCTCTTAAGACATTAAATGGGATATCAGCCCATATCTTTTTAAAAAACAAGGACTGACACTTTAAATATTACCCAACTTTATATGATATTAACTTTCTGTCAAGATTTTGAGTGGGATGTGTCGAAAACAGCCTATGATTTAAAAAGGAACTATTATAATTATGTCTCGTAATTTAATGTTTGCAATTCCTATAACTCCGAAAATAAACACCCCTACAAAAGGCGTGTATTTTTCCAGTTTCATAATAAATAGGTTTCAAAGCTTCATATTATTAAAATTAGGTTCATTCTGCTTTTAAATTACAGGGCACTATCGTATTACACTATGTTTACACTTGAATTAAATATAGTCAAAGAACTATCTATTAAATCATAATTGGCCAAATAATGCTGTTTAGAAAAAAAAACTATCCATTTTTTGGACACAATAATTGCACTCATTCAACAATTACACGTCTCATTTAATCCACAATTTTATTTAGCCTCCACATTATAAACTCCCTTTTATGTAGTGTGTATTATAATTATCCAAAAATACACTGTAGTCGTACACTTTAGGTACACCACACATGCTACGAGTATATGTAGTCGTATTGATAATTAATTGAAATTCCATTCCAAGTTTATAAGTAGCCTAAGACTGTGGCTGTCAGTGAGACTGAGACTGAGAGGCCAAGGTCAGGTTTGTGTTTACTTTTGTGTTGTGTTTTGTTTATGTTTTCCATTTTAATGAATTACGCAATCGAAAACCAAAAATACAACAAAATAAACACAATTTTCAATTCCATTCCACTGCCACGAAAATGTTGATAACTCAAATACCCATTTAGAAAAACCACATGTTATGCGAATGTAAAACGATATATACATAATTACATGCATACAAAAACTGTGTGTACATAATAATGAATATAAATAAACTATGTACAATACATTGTTCTGCGTAGAGTACATTATTTGTTTGTATTTTGGATTTATGTTATGTTTGATTAATCGTTTAATTAATTGGTTTTTGCCAAAAAATAACACACTTTTAGCAAAACACACATTTTTAGTCTGGATTTTGAAAGAACTCTCAAAGCAAATATTTCGAACGTTAAAGTGAGAATCTCTATTCTGTAAGGAGGGAAACGATTGGTCGAATATTTTTAAAAAGCCAAAGGGTTTTCAATAAGATATTTCTTTTGAATAGCCTGCTATTTGGGAAGCTGCCACTTCTGAAGCGGCAGTCATTTTTTGACAATTGAGAAGTACGAACATTGTTTAAAAGGGAACTATATACAAAAGTGCTTCAATATCAAATTATTAAAAGACCATCATCATCATTGAAACCAGTCGTTCGATTTTTTTTGAAAAGAAGGTTATAGCTATCATTGAAAGTAACACTGATTGATGGCAACACAAAGAAAAAGGGGACGCTTTCAGTGGAACGACTATGCTTCGAAATCTAAAATCAACAATCAGCTGTTCATTGAAAGCTATTGTATCATTGAAAAATTAAAAATGAACTAAAAGAACTAATGAAATAATTCTACAACTGATCAGCTTCATTTGGACGCTAAACATTACAAATTTAAATCTTTTAAACTCGAAAGAAAATGTTCAATTATGAAAACGAATGATAGCTATAATTGGCACCTAGCTTGCACTTTAACAACTTGAAAAACTGTGCCTCGTTCGAACAAATCTTTATCTTTTTGAATACTAGCAAATCAAAAGTTTGTTATTTATAATTTTCTTTTTAATACAAAGTTGTATTGAAGTTAAACCTCAACTGGAGATTGGATTCCAACCCCAGTGGAAAGTTGTTGGGGTCAGCAATGGAGACAGGGGTGGAGAGGTGTTTCCTCTAAGGCACCTCTCCTTATCCAGGCGGCAGCTAAGGAATTTCCGAGATGGAATCAACGGTGGCGTCTACAGTTCCAGTAAGGTTGAACTACTTAGTGAAAACTTTATAGGACTTCTATACGAATTATTCGGAGCTCAGGCCGGTTTTAACCGGCTCCCCGTCCTTGCAGTTATACTAAAGATCTGGCCCTCCAGGTTTAGGGTTGTACTGTCGGGGTGACTCCCTGGACCACGTAAGAATCTCAAAGTTGTGAGGTTCACTGATACGGCAGGATTTACTGTTGACAACCTACGCAAACGAATTAAGGACAACGAAATTCGGATATGCACGTATAATGTTAGGTCCCTTAACAGACCACGGGCGGCCGGCGAATTAGCGGAGGCCCTAGACTGCTATAAAGCAGACATCACCACCATCCAGGAAATACAATGGGATGGGCCAGGTTAAAAGACGATGAAAAAGTGCGATATTTACTATGGTGACTGCTACCACGAAAACCAACAGCGCTTATTTGGGTGCGGCTTTGTCATTGGAGCCAGACTTAGGCCAGAAGTCTTGAGCTATAGGTGCATCAATGAGCTCCTCATGACCATACGCATCAACGCTAAATTTATCAACACTAGCCTGATATGCGAGCACTCCCCACAGAAGAGAAAGACGACAACACCAAAGCTATGTTCTTCGAGCTCTTAGACAAAACATATGAGCAGTGCCCTAGCTACGATATTAAAATAGTCCTGGGCGTTTTTAATGCCAATCTAGGAAGGGAAGACATCTTTGGTGGAATAATCGGATTCAGGCTCATAGATTTTGCTGCGGGGCGAAACGTCATGATAGCCAGTACGCGTTTTCCACACCTCAACACCCACAAAGAAACTTGGAGTTCTCATCAGTCAATCTACCATCAACCAGATTGACCATATTGCGATCGACGCCAGACACTCTTCCAGCATCCGAACTTTCCGAGGAGCTAATAAGACTCTAACCACAACCTCGTTGTAGCCAAGGTAGCACTTCGGGTTTCCAGAACCAAGGTAAAACAGGGAAGTGCTGTGAAAAGGTACAACGTCGAACAGCTACAATCGCCAGAGATTGCCAAATCCTTTTCCGACCAAATTCTCTGCCGCCATCACACTGTATCGAAAACTAGTGGCAACATTGCCAAGATCTAATCAGAGAAGCCGCCTCTGATGTGCTGGGTTTCAAGCAGCCACCAACAAGGAACCCCTGGTTTGATGAGGAATGTCGGCAGGCAAATGCAGCCAAACAACAGGCACGCAAAGCGGCGCTGCATAAAAGGACGAAAGCTGCTCGTGAGCTCTATGAGCAGAAGAGGCGAGAGGAACACCGACTTCTCAGAAGGAAATAGAGAGGGCATGAGAAGCGTGCGGTCGAAGATGTTGAGAGGTATAAAAGCAGGAATGAGGTTCGAAAGTTTTATGAACAGGTGAAACGAAATTCACAGGTACATAAACCTAGAATCGAAGGCTGCAAAGACGAAAGTGGAAACATCATAGTGGAACCGCAGTCAATGCTGAGGATATGGAGGGACCACTTCTGCAGATTGTATATCGGCGCGACGACGAACCGAATTCCGCTCTCAGGCAGAAAGATCCATTCAACATAGACGACGAAAGCCAACAATCCCGTCCTCCCAACTTAGACGAAGTAAAGATTGCCATATCTAAGCTGAAGTCTAGTAAAAGCTTCTGGAGCGGATGGCTTGAATGCCGAGCGCTGGAGATAACTCTAAACTGCACCAACTATAGAGGAATCAGTCTACTTAACATCGCCTATAAAATCTTCTCTGCCGTAATAAGTGAACGTCTAAAGCCCATCGTCAACAACCTGATAGTTCCTTATCAATGTGGTTTTAGACCAGGAAAGTCCACAGTCGATCAAATATTCACATTTCGGAAGGTCCTGGAAAAAACAGAAGAAGATCAAATCGACACTCACCATCTTTTCATCGATTTCAAGGCCGCGTTTGACAGTATTTACAGGAACGAGCTGTACAAAGCCATGCCTAGTTTTTGCATCATAATTCACGCTGCTCCAGAAAGATTGGAAACAACTTAACAGAACCTTTCGATGTCAAAAAAGGTTTTAGACAAGGTGATGCGCTGTCATGTGATTTTTTTAACATCGTACTTGAAAGAATAGTGCAAAGCTCACACGTCAACACTAGAGGCACTATCTTTCAAAAGTGTGTCCAATTACTAAAAGAACTCAGCGTGATGTCAATGGGGATTTTGTGAGTATTGAGGCAGAATGGGTTTAACGGTTAATGAGAGCAAAACAAAGTACATGCTGTCGTCAAGAAAGGACCTATAACACCGACGTATTGGTCAAAACATCATAATCGACAAACGTACCTTTAAGGTAGTCAAGGACTTCGTCTACCTAGGCTCCGCTATAAACGCAGAAAACAACACCAGCGCTGAGATCAAATGAAGAATATCTCTTGCTAACTGCTGTTTCATTGGGCTAAGAAATCAATTGGGTGAAAAAGTCCTCTCTCGAAGGATCAAAGAGTCGCTATATAAGACCGTTATCATTCCCGTCCTGCTATACTGTGCAGAAGCACGGACTTTGACAAAAGCGGATGAAAGCACCTTGGGTAGTTTCGAGAGAAAGAGAAAAGGAACGACGAACTGTACGGGCTGTACAGTGACGTAGACTTAGCCAGAAGGGTAAAAGTTCAACGTAGAGGAAGACCGCGGATCAGGTGGCTCGCACAAGTGGAAAGTGACCTCACTCAACTTGGAGCGCAAAACTGGATACATCTAGCAAGGGGCTAGATGGAGAAGTTTGTTGGGTGAGGCCCTAGTTCACACAGGACTGTAGCGCCACCTTAAGTAAGTAAGTGTACTGAAGTTTCGGTAAGAAAGCAATACTGGATTTTATGCTTTTAAACCCCGAGCCTTCAATATGTGCCTTTAATAATAAATTCAATGATCAATTTCCAAAGAACGAATCTTTTTGTTTTAAAGATGGCTTATAACTCTTTATTAGATTTTAATCGAAGTTTAGAGAAAACTTTAATCATTTTTTCGAATTTTAAACGATGATATCTAAGAAACTTGATGTTATTGAGTGGTAAGAACTAAGGCTATCAAAAAACCTTGTCGATTAGGGTACATACAATTTAAATTATACAAATGAGTGTAAAACTGCAGAAACCGAACATTTTCAGTTACGATTTGATTAAATTAATCATAAAACAGTTTTTTAATAAAAATTTCCCAACTTTGAAATGTTACCGCCGCCGTTTGATATGTTTTTCTTCTTTAGCTCAGAAGAGAGTTCTGAATATATGTAGTTCGAGCATTTCGAGGACGCTCTGAATATCCTCTGAACAAATCGTGATCGGAGCAATTTTAAAACACACCTAAACTTTTCGCTGTCACTATTTGACATTAGTCAATTTAATTGTCATTTTTCACCTACAGAAACACTAAATAGACGGACTAGCTGACCTCTTGGCATTTTAATAGTTTCACCTGTCAAATGCTTGAGTTTAGCATTCAACTCGATCTGTTCAGTTACTTTATTCTGAGCTCATAGAAAGCGCTTAAAAAGAAACACAAATTTGAAGCTCTGACAGTTCAAAGAATAAGGAAAAACACACATTTTTAATGGAAAGCTCAGGCTCTGCTCTGAACTTTTAAAACGCCTATTATTGATGATACGTCTTTCAAATTGGTTGTCACTCCTTTATCAGCAACTCAACTAATATATAAAATTCATCAAATATTTGCTACCTTGCTTGTGAATTTAAAAAAAAAAAGGTTAGATACCAGTCTACTTTTAACAATCCGCCAAAGCTAATACGTTAATTTAACGTAAGATCTGTCAAACATGTCTTTGCTTTACACGAAAATATGGTACAGAAGAACCAATCCTTTCGTAGACTACAACTTAGCGAATGTAAGTAAAGATTTTTGTATTTTGGTGAACACAATCCACACGAAATAAATCAATGTTTTGTCTGGATTTTGGGTCGACGTTACATCTTCTTTCACAGTCTTACTACATTACATTGCAGTAAAAAAAAGTTGTTTTTATTTTATTTTTAATCGAACCCGCGCACGATTTAAAATCATTATTCAGTAAAGTGCAATTCAGTATTTTTGTTCTAAAACATTAAAAGACATTGCCAATCATCCATTATCAAATGTCAAAATAAACAAATTAGTTTGTATTTGACATACGTATGTATACGTCAAAGTCATAGGATAAATATTATTTTTGTTTTTTACCGTATATGCAGTCTTCCAACAAAGTAATGCTTTCGCATGTTAATAAATGTCATCTCTTAATTGACACATTCATTATAATGATAATTTTTAAATGTCATTGATTAACTTTCAACGAAAAGAAAAAAACATTTCAGCTCTTTGAAAAATTAGAATAACTTTTGAAAGCTGTAAATAAAGTATACACAATACATTTATTGAAAGGTGACGTTTTAAGCTACAATTTCTTGTTATATGAATGACTTACAAAATACAAATTATTTATATATAAATTTGCATACACAAACATATTACAATACTTTATTATTATATAGACTGCCTGTTATTTAATTTTTAAATTATATTTCAATCATCTCCTTTCAGCATGGAGTCGCTGTGGAAATTGTTCGTGTTCTTCCTGACAGTCCACCACCAGGATTGTCAAATATATTTTGTAATTGTGATGAAAACAACCCAGCCGATATGGTTACAACATTCGATGTTGATGCCATGCCAGTTTTGCAGGTCAAGACTTTCCGTCAAAAATCGGGCAAAGTTGATACATCCCATTACAAGGTGACAGTGTCACGTTTTCGTGCAAGAATGACATCAAATATGAATTACAACGCATTAAAAGGTGACATGCGTGTTGAAGGATATCCTGATGTAAGTGATAATTCTTTTGAAAATGTAAAAAGCAAACATAAGAACTTCAAAATGACAACACATTTTATTTGACATTACAGATAAGAATTGCAATGAATAGTGTGGGTGCAATTAAAGCAATCGATCAAGACGAACAACAATTACAGGATGTTATAAGGTTAGTTCACAATAACTCAGTTTAAACTTAACGAAGAATTATGACATTTGATGTTCTTTTTTTGTTTAGTGAAATTTTAACAACAGCACTACGTGAAACTGTCTATCCATGTGACTTTTCAATTTACTCAACATGTCCCCGGGCCGAAATCGAAACACCAGAAATTCCTGTAATATTACCAGTTCATTATGACTCCTTGGCGGTGAGATGAGATGAACAAGAATTCAAAATGAGAATTTTAAAAAATCAAATATATCACTAAATTTCTTTCCAAAACGTCAAAACAATGCATGAGGATATTTTTGAAATCTTCTTTTTTTTTGGTTTTAAGTTGTGCTCCCTATTTTCAGTGGCATAACATTTTTTCTTAATTTCTTCTTCACAAATCTCATTTTATTCTCTCTCGCCTCTCTGATTGGAGTGTTTTTTAACCTTTGTATAAAATCAGTTTTTTAAAAGTAGACGAAAGGAAAAATATATCTAGAACCCCCACAAGACATAACAAAAACGTCAAAAACACGACGAACTTCTCTAGAAACATTTTCAATTCCCCTGGCCATCACTGCATTTGAGTATTTAATTTGTTTGTAGCAACAAAAAAAGAATTTCGTGTAAAGAAAAAGTTGCGTGTCATTTAGATTTCATTCCTATTGCAAAAAGTCTAAAAAAATGCTTTTCGTGTCAAATGTCATTTTTATAGTTTCGTGTAGACATAGAACCTTGTAGAACATCTTCAAATGCTGCTCCATGATTGCGACTTAACTCGTATTAAAATAACCTGTGACGGTATTCTATTGTTTCTTTTTTTATTTCTGTATTTTTATTTCATTTCAGATAATGCGAAAATATGCTTATTTTAAATGAAACTTGAGCAAGAACATGATGTGTTTCTTTTTTGTTTTTTGATGTTTTCTATATATGAACCAGTGATGTACCTTACCCTGTATATGTCCCTGATTACCTTCAGAATTATGTCATTTCCTTTTAATAGTCCTAAGGTTATTGTGTTTAATAAAAATGAAAACATTGCTTAATTTGACAGCAGAAAACAAAACGGTTCTCAAGGTTTCTTTTCCATTGTATAGTTAATGCATTCATTTTTTACATTTCTAAGGCTAATCACACCTATCAAAGAATCCAATAAATAAGATGCGGAGGTAAATAAATGTCAGCTTTTGACATTTCTACCATAGTAAAAATGTCAAAAAATCACTCCTAGACAATCTCCAACTCATTCAATGGATTCTGTAATAGGCATGAACACTTTGATTTTTCTGTAATTCTACTCGAAACACAAAATATGTTCTTGTTATATTATCACGATTTGACAATTCCAAAACCATCCTGTTTTTCATATTCTTTTTACCAAGCATTGCGACGTTCATTCTTAGGTCCAACTATCGTGAATTAAACTGAGCGAATGTGACCGAGTCAGTACTCATTTAAATATTATGTTATTAACTATAGTAACCATTTTGTTCACTTTCGTTAAGTTTTGATTGAAAAAAGTCTTTCAAATGAGATTTGCAATTGACTTTATGTAAATGTCAATAATTAAATCGATTTTAACACCTCATTTCCAATGTTTAATTTGACAGTTCTTTAACTGGACAAAATCAATTTTGGTTAATTCTTGACATTTTCGCAAGTTACGTTGAGTCTATTATAATTAAAGCTTAAGGTAGACTATAACTATAAACAAATGGTATAAGCCAAACAAAAATCTCCGCCAACTGTCTAAATTACAAATCAGCCACAATTTTACTTTTTGTTTCATTTTAACTTTACCAAAACTAGGTTTCAATAATGTAAGATGAGTTTGAAGTCATTCAACCCCTTTGAAAAAAAAGAAGTAAATTGACAGAAAACAAATATTTAAATCTGAACTGTCAATAAGATTTTAAAAGTTACCTGCCAAAAGAAAAGTATCGTATACATTGTTGTGCAGTGGCGCTACTATCAATTTAATCATAATTTTATCCGTACTTATAAATTACTTACACCAGTTCTTTAGGTCAACCAGGGTTGGAACAACTCTTATGACATCTCATTATATTGGTGTCAGTTTTAAATTGTTTCAATAATCAATTGTATCCAAACTTTTCTTAACTTCCTACCAGCATTTTAGAAAAATTGGAATTGGAAAGGCAACAACGCCAACGGTTTGAATACATTATACAGTACAATACAGTATATTTTTATTTCCTAAATCCTTAGACTTATTTCATGTTCTTCCTTTCGTCTACTTACAAAATTGGTCATGTTGTATAAAACAAAAAGAAAAATACTTAAATTCATTTCATAACTTCCCGATTTTTTCCCTTTAAAAAACCCTTCAACAATCTAAATAATCAGCACAACATGGAAAACTACAACACCTCTGGATATCAAAACCAAATGGGAAATTCGATGCAAGCTATGGCATCTGGCAGACGATTACTTGTCAAGATTGTCAAAGGTGAAGGTTTAGCTGACGCAAAGGATCCCTATGTGGTTGTTGAAATGGATGAACCAGCCCAAAAGAACCAAACAGGAGCACGACAAGGAACAAATCCATATTGGGATGAACATTTCTTATTGTAAATAAAATATTTATCATTTAGTTATGCCATTAAGAAAAAGAATTAAATTCTGACATTTTATTTTTTAGTGAACTGTCACCTCAATCAGCTGAAATTCTATTTGAAGTCTACGACCGTCCAGCTAATGCTAATGATCCGCCTAAATTTCTTGGTCTTGGTTTGGTTGGCATTGATGAGTTGGCCGTTGGACCAGCTTCATCGCAAACACTTGCCCTACAGCCACGACCTTATGAGACGCAAAAAGTTGCTGGTGCAATAATGGTTGATTTTGTGTTCATTGAAGGTGCTGAAATACCAGTCGGACCGAGACCTTATAAATTAAAAGAGGCTTTAAAAATTAGCACACCAATGATAAATGAACATATAAGGAATGGAGCTGATTTAGCTGATGCAGCTGTCAGAGCATTGCAAGACGGTGCATTGACAAATAACGGAAATCCAAGCAAGAGTACACTGATTATACATAGTGTACAGAGGGTGAGCTTTTATTTTATAGTTATGACAAAAAATTTGCCTATTTGTATGCTTTTGAGCTCATAAAGATTTGTATTTCAATATTTAAATTGAAGACATAACATTCGATTTGGTTGGCAACTCTATTAAAGCATCTGACACTTCAGCTGTCAATTTTTTGATGAGATGAATTATGGGGTTTTCCGTGGGTAAAATTAATTAACTTATTTTTGATCGAGATCTGCCAAAACACAAATTTCACATGTTTTTGCATTTTATGGCCCAATACATTGATTTATTTTTGATTTAAGATCAAATCTAAAGATCTGGATTTTTCAGTAGATTTAAGGCCCAACTATAACAGGCATAAGCTAGCATATGCGCGCATAAGTAAACGTGCGAATACAAAGAATCTCAATACGAGTGAACATAATGGAGTCTAGCTCCGTTTCGTTCAATTTTTCTCAGTTTCGTTAACTTAAGCACATTTAAGCAAGAGCGATCCCAGTCGCTCGCCGCATAAGTAAAATCTGACATGTAGATACGTGAGCAAAATTGCATTATGGTTATGCAGTAATTTCGCAAACTTAAGTGAATTTTCGTTGTGTTTTTGACATAAGCTTATGTTTGCTTATGCCTATTATAGTTCGGACTTTACCCTTGTTTGTACCAATACAATTTATAAAAAAAGGTTAGCTGGAAGTTTGACAGATCTATGGCACTCGTTGACACGTTCACGAAACTACACTAATCCTATGACAAAAACAGTCCAATCGTGTGCCATGCACCACGAAAAAAAATAAATTTTTGAACGAAATCCGAATTTATCCATGGAATACCCCATTACTACCGAAGAAAACATTTGACATAACCTTTTCCGAAATGCTTTAATTCATTCTGTCCAATTATCAAAATTATACTATAATCTCTTAGAATTTGTTTTTGCTGTCAAAAGTCTGAGAATTTATATGATTCGAGTTCTTAAGTATTCCCTACAGCACAATTCACAAAGAAAAAAAGAATTTAATTTCGAGGTTCACATACACTTCACTTCCGTCAAAAAAGTTAAGCTGCTTTAAAACTTCCACAAAACTTTTTTTATTCAAACCCTTTATTATTCAACCACGAATTCAGAATATGCACTAAAAATCACTGACAGACACTAAACTGTCAAATTAAAGGATGTCATATCTATTCATTTACGGGGTGACCATTAGCTGAAAATGTTAATCACAGATTATAGGAAATTGTCCAAATCAAATCTAAGAACAAACCAACATGATAGTTCATAGCTGTCAGTGCATTCAAGTGAATGGCTGCGTTCAATCTCAGGCAGATAGGATATTTAGATACTTTTTTATTAGTGTTTTATGTGTAAAGTAACAGCTGATCAAAAACAGCTAAGATGTCAAAAAAGGTATCCAAGAATTTCTGGGGTATGAAGGTATCTGACAAAAGAGCTGATTTAACACATGGTTGAATTTCAAGAAACCTGAAAATTGATCAGCTTTTGTGTTTGTTGGTAAACGGAAAAATACAAAATGTTAGTTGAAGTTGTATTTAAGGATGTTCTGTACATAATAGAAGATGAAGAAGCTATTTGCCTCCGAATTTTAGAAGGTAATTATGGTCTATTTTGACTTTGAAGTTTAAATGTTTCTCTGCTTTTTGTGAACAGATCAATACAGCTATCCAATTCGTTCAACAAGGTATCTGAAAATCTTAATATCCTAGATACTATCCAACAAATCGTTTCTTATAAACAAGTATCCTGGATACGTAAATTTTTAGATGCCTTATTAGCATACAATTTTGAAATCAATTTTCAAATTTCAAAGTTCCTTCAAATGCAACCAGCTTCTCTGTCAGATACTCACATGTACCAGAAACTCGTGGCTACCTTTGTATTCTTTTTTTGACATTCCATATGTTTTGGATTAACTGTTCTCTTAAACGTAAAACACTAACAAAAAGGTATCCGAGTACCCTATCTATCTCAACTTGGATGCAGCCAATGAAATGTCAAAATTCCTAGCTTCACAACTCATGTGTATTGCGAACGGGAACTAATGGCTGAAACACAAACACGCTTCAGCTTCGCCTGACGTTTACTAGTTCAGCCATAGGAATTTAATGCATGCTATCACAATGAAGCTTCGACCTCACGTTTCATTTGACAATCGTAAGAAATGTAATGTTACGTAATGTGACTCCAAACCGAAGCTTTAGTTCAAATTTGTTGAACTTTTGCTTTGTCTGATAGCTCAACAATGGGTTCCCATTGGTTATTATAGGCTGTGTAAGGTACTTCCGCGATACATTTAATTTTTGACAGAAGTGCCATTTTAGAAATATCATATTGCAATTGACATTCAAAGCAACCTCGAAGCAGGCCCAACGTAACGCAGACGAAGGCGAAGCTATAGCTTGTTTGTGTTTCAGCCATAAGGAATTTCAGAGTTGTTCAATGTGCATTCACTTCTGATTTTGTTTGCACAAATGTTTGCCTTCTAAGATTTCTATTAAATTAAAAACAATAATTTTAAAAGCCAAATTAAAATTTTATGAGCTCAGGAGCAGGTATTAGTTTTATTTTGTTTAAATAATTTTTGTTCCACAACCATTCCCATTCCTATACCTACTGCCTTGAAAATATTTCCCATATTTATATTTATGTTAAAATTAAAAATTGGTTCATAATTGGTGATACATAAATTGAAAAAAAAAGAAGCTTTTATCATTTTAAGTTTATTTATGTTTTCTTTTCATGTTTCCCCACCAACTGTTTCATTTTGTTTAGAATAATAACAATCCTCCAAACGCATTCAAGGTAATTATTCATTTGGCCATTGGTTTATAAAATTCATATTTATGTTATCGTTTTAAATGTTTTAATTTTTATTTTTCATTTTTTTCTTTAAAATAAAATTGTTTTGAATTGCGTTTCATAAAAAAAATTTAATATGTCAAAAAACATTTTTAAAAACATATTGATTTGATATAACAATTTATAATTTGTTTTTACTTTTATTTCTTGAATTGTATAACTTTTATTAAAATGCTGCCAAAACTAACTCAACCCAACGCTTAAAAAACATAAATAAATGCGCTAAAACAACATTTAAAAAAAACACCCAAAACCTGCCTCTACTAAAACCAAACATAAAGGTTGAAATTAACAAAGAAGGACAAATTGAAGTCAAAGAATCCCCAACATCATCATCAGATATTATTATTAATAATACTGATAGTGAAATTCAATCAATTGTACAAAATGATGAAAATAATTCCGAACAGACTCAATCAACCCCAACTGGATTGGATGAAAATCAATCTACGAACCAGGATATATCGGTGACGACTGATATTACGGCAAGTCCCACTGATAGTTATCCACCAAACGAACCTGCCTTTAGTATCGATGAAACAGGTACAGGTAATGGCAAGGATTTAAATGGATCTTTTGACGAGGTGAGTATATATGAGTTTTTGGTTTTGAGAGTTTTTAAATTAAAAGTGTTATTTTTTTGTTTTATTGAATTTTTGACGAGTTAAGCTTAATGCTTTATTAGGAGTTAATAAAACAATAAAACCGAACACAAAACAAAGGACATTTGTTTTGAAATATTTTGTGTACATGTGCGCTTCTAATATTTGGAGTGAGTGTTAAACTTATTCTTTAAGGAATATTTAAATTTATTTAACGGATAACGAGGACTTTAATTAAACAATAACTATAAAAGTTTAACTATGAAAATAGCACGAACGGTTTTTTAAGACAGTATCGAATTCAATGGTCAAATTGTATACTACCGTCAAACCAGACGTAAGGTTTTTATTTTTAATCTGGCAATACTTTTTTTTCGGAGTCTTTGTGACAGCTGTCACTTTATGTATGCTCAGTTTTGTTTGCCATTATTTCAAAAATAATGGTTTGGTTGATACAGCCCCAATTACGGCTAAAAATGGTCTAAAATTCGGCCTCTCGGCTGTAATTTGTTTGAGTCAGCCGCAATGGCCAATGGCCTTTAATCGGCATCTAATAAAGCTTAATCTTTGGCCAAAGCATTAAATTGTATGTGTTTTATTTGTTTTAAAAAACCATACTCTTAAAACAAAAACAGACCCTTATTTAATTTAATTTTGCTTAGAGGAACACTCTTATCTTGTGTGTTCTTGACTGAAACCTAGTACGCAGCTGAATTGAAACTAATTTTTACGGCGATATCCAAGTGTAGAGCAAAATGAAAACGAAAACCACAGCTGAAAAATATTTGTGGAGAGTTCTGTGAGCTGTCAAAAACAATTGACAAGTTCTGACAGTCAGCTGCTAATAAACAAAAGTGAAAAAGAATTTATTAACATTTTGTTGAGCAGTTAGTAAATGGTTTTTTCATTTCTGCAGCTATATTACTCCAGAGGCTAGCAACGGCTGAATTATTTTTGTGAAGCCTATACTCCAACTTCCAAATAGCTTCGACCAACGAAACCAGTTTCTTTTTTTATTCCGAAGAAAAATTAATTTTTTTTCTTCATCATTTCTTGCACATCACCAATAACATCTTCAACATCCTGAGTTTCCGATTCAGAAATGTATTGTTGCAACACATTGGACAAATTCATTTACATTTTCAATCAAATATAAATCAAAGTCTAAACACCGAAAGTCACGAGTCAACATTTTTTTTTCCAACACAAAGATTAAAGCCTAGTACATACTTGTGAACCATCTCGTGAACCCATACAAATTTCGGTTTTTGGTTCACCCGTGAACGTGCTCGTGAAGCTGAGTGGAGAACAAAGTGGAGAGTTTTCGTTCACGGGCAATTCACGTGCAAAATGTACGGGAACTGTTGGTGAAGCTATGACATTTGGATTTATGTCTTCATTAGTGTTTTTGAAACGTCAAATGTTCACAACGTGTACTCACAAGTGTGTACCAGTGAGCAATGTCAAAAGTTCACTTTCTCCACTGGCGAACGTTCACTTCACGAGGAAGTATGTACTAGGCTTAAACGTCAAAATTTCGCAAGCAATTAATATGCCGGGCAATTAAATTGAGAACGAAAAGAGTGGAGAATTGTACTGAGAAATCTAGTACAGCTATCCACTAAAATGACACATTTCGTCTTTCAGCAGCGAACTAAAGCCTAGTACATACTTCCTCGTGAAGTGAACGTTCGCCAGTGGAGAAAGTGAACTTTTGACATTGCTCACTGGTGCACACTTGTGAGTACACGTTGTGAACATTTGACGTTTCAAAAACACTCTAATGAAGACATAAACTTAATGTCAATGCTTCACCAACAGTTCCCGTACATTTTGCACGTGAATTGCCCGTGAACGAAAACTCTCCACTTTGTTCTCCACTCAGCTTCACGAGCAAGTTCACGGGTGAACCAAAAACTGAAATTTGTATGGGTTCACGAGATGGTTCACAAGTATGTACTAGGCTTAAAAAACGAAAAGCACAACGAAATTTTTCGTTTAAGATTTTGTAATGTCATTTTTGTATGGGAATTTTCGTTTCGCATCATCAGCGTACTAGTCTTGATACTTGAAACCATACAAGCTGAGGCAAAGTGAGCGTCCTAAAGTAACTGTCAAAATGATTTTCCACAATAAGGCGACATTGTAGCTGATACTTGAAACAAGAGACAAAGTGGAGACAAATGTCAAATACTTTGAAAATTTAAAAGTAATTGGGCAGGTTCAGACAACATAAGGGGCTTCATTTGCAGTCAACTTCATTCTTTGAACGCACATTTTGACCAAGGCAACTAGTTAATGCTGGAACAAAATGGTGTCGGAGTCGTAACTGGAATAGCTGTCAAAGTATTCAATGCAAATGTACGAACGTAACGCGACGCAACTGGAATCGGAGCCGTAGCCGGAAGAGTTGAATAACTTTTAACTTTGACGTACGACGCATGTGACGTTTCCATTTTTGAAGTGAATAACTTGGTGATTACATATATTTTTTTTAATAGTTTTTCAATAAAAAAGTGGACAAATATTTAAATAAGAAATAAAAGTGAACAAAAAATACCAAAATACATCAAATAGCCGTACGTCACATTGTGTGTACTTTTTGTGAAACGTACGACAAGACAACTTGTGACAGATTTTCCGACTCCAGTTACGATTCCGGCTCCGATTTTGCATTATGTTCCAGCAGTTAGTTTTTCAACTGTCATAATATTCAAACTTGGAAATTTACTTCACTAACCTCTACCTTCAGTTTATTGTACAAAAACTATCAAAAACATTATTGAAATATTACTTATTTCTCTTCCATTTGACAAGAAACCCTTTTACACATGGAGTAATAAAGTTCAGCTTTAAGTTGAATTTAAAAACATCATCAATTGTCATAAGTTCACTTGACTTGATAGTTAGGGAGATTTTTCTTGACTAACTTCCCAGTCAACTTTCCATTAAAGTTGCCTTAATTGGAAGGCAATTTTTTGGCAGCTGGCCAATCAGATACTAGAAACTTGCCTTACTTTCAAGTCCCTTGTGTTGTCTGAACCTGACCATTGTCACATGCCATATGTGTCATTTTTGTGTTTTCACAATGAAGCTACAATTAACTATATAGTTGATGAAGGTTTGCAATGTTAAATTTTTATTTCAATGGACAGTTGATTTGTTTTTAACTGGAATAAAACAAGTTGTTAAATTTGATTTACTGTCAATTTATCGATGTTATTTCAGTCATCGCAGCTGTCAAATTTTCATTAAAATTTAGTATTTAATATAATTTATTTTTCTAGAATTTGGGCTCAATTTTTTAATTAAAATTAAATTAAAGAAATCATAAACAACTACAAAATGACAGCCGAAAAATATATGGTGACAGTTTATTTTTTCATCGCAGCTGTCAAATTTTCATTAAAATTTAATATTTAATATAAATACGTTTTTACAATTGAATTAAGTTGAACAAATCATAAACAACCACAAACTGTCAGCTGAAAAATATATTGTGACAGTTTATTTTTTCAAATCCAAAATCTTGGCTTTCAATTACATGATAATTTCTGTTCTTGCTCTCTGGCAATATTTAAATTAAAATAAAATGGGTGGCGCAACAGTCCGTTTGAGAACTAGGGCCTAGTCACTGACAACTCTTGACCATTCCTGTGTGCGAGTACTGTTGTCAGGGATGGAAGGGACCTACAGTTTTAAGCCGAATCCAAACGGCAAATTTGGGAAAGTACTTTTCATGACAAGAATTACTCTTGAAGAATTTGTCAATTCCTCGCAAGAGGCAGTACCCGGGAAAAAAAATTTAGATGGCATAGGCAGGGAATGAACCCAAGACCTCTCGCATGACAGTCCATCGCACTAACCATCATGTTTAATGAACCATATTTAATGAATGTTAAAGTAAGACAAAAGGATTTTTACTTTGCATTCAGTGAATTTTGAAAATAGTTTACGACATTGTGTAAGTTTCGATGTTTTGACAGCTGAAAATGTCAAACTGTGTTGACGTTTCTGTTTAGTAAGGTTGGGCAATTCAATATAAATCATTTATAGCCTGAACACCTCTACGGAATTTTGGAAAGTTATTTATCAAAATAGGTGTGGTATACTCGGTTGCGGCTTTTTCGGTCATTATTTCTTCTGAAATATGGAGGATGGAATGGCCACAAAAAAGAATGATGAGCGCAATTGAGCCACGCTGACTGACTTTTATTTGCAAAAATGTATCACCTAAACATCGATGACATTTGGTTTCAGCAAAATCAATTTTGTGACAGCTTTATTTCAAAAAGTAATCGTGTTACTTGTAACGTTTTCACATAGAAGACAAATGTCAAAAATTCGACAAAACTTGTTTAAGTTTAATACTTAGAAAGGACTTCTTAATATTTTTTTTTTTTCAAATTATTCACTAAGTTTCTAATAAAACTTATTTCTTGCATTTCTTCATTCAACAGTTTGGTCGCCCAAATGCTGCCTCATCGCCCAATCAAATGTCAAATCGCCAAATCAATGGTAATGGAAACTACAACAACAACGGCTACAAAAGCAACAGTCTACCTAGAAGTCAAACCCATCCAACATCAACAACACCAATTCCTGATGACTTGGACGATCGTAGTCGAAGTAAAAAACGTAATTTCTTTGGAACGTTGAAGAAGCGCTTGGGACGATCGAAAACTCGAACACGATCGGCAGATCGTGATGGAATGATACCTTTCGATGCCAACAATCTAAATGGTGATTCTAGATCGTTGTCTGTTGATCGTGGTGTATTGTCGAAAAGCAATTCGCTTGGTAATAAAATGCACTTTAGTTTGAAAAACCATATAATTTCCATACTCACATTCATACTTTTCATAACACATCAACTCTCTAGAACACATTTTTTAATATTAATACAGTGGTAAAAAAGAGTAGATATTATTTGGGCTTGATTTATTGGTTATTTGTGATTGTAATAATTATTGTGACACTTTAGAATTAGTTAAATTAAAAATTTACGTAACATTTGCTTTTTGTCCACTGTGTCTAGTTTGATCAAGTAGATTTATATATTTAGTCCCAGTTTAGTCATTAACTTCACACATAGAGTCAGTTGTATGAAGATGGTTGAATATTTCACCCCTGGTTTAACATTTTAAACCCAATGATTTTCAGTGGATTAACTGAGGTTGCATGGTGGATTAAGATTGTAATTGACAAAAACCACATATGTATCCATAGTTTAACGTCAGTTCAACTTGAACCATAGTTGAACCTTAAATAAGGGGACGTTCAACTGTTGAATTTGAACCACCTTTGATCCTCAGTTAATCCATCGAATTCTTTGAACCAAAAAATTAAACCACCTTCGTACAACTGGTTAACAAAAAAAACATCTCCCATTCCCATTCTTAACTAATTATATTTAATTTTACCCGTAAAATCTTGTGAACCCTCTTTTTCTTCTTCTTTTTTTCTACCCTCTTTCCATGTCGAACAAATGTAATGTCAATAACGTCAATGTGTCGTAAATTTAACTGTTCCTGTTAAAACACAACCTACACATAATCTTATTGCTAAATTATTTTTTAATATTTATTTTCATTATTAATTTCTTTTATTTTTATATATTTTTTTTTTCTTTTAATTTTTGGTGATCGTTAAATATTTCAAAAAATAATAAAATCAAAAACAAAACACACATAAATGGGCTTCATCACACATAAAACAATGATTAAACGCAAACATAAATCTGGGTTAATAAATAATTAAAATGCACGTCACTTAATTGCAAACAAATAAAAAAAAAACACAAATATACACATTTAAAAAAAATAAATAATTAAACAATAATAATTACTGCTAAATATCGTGGATCGTGGCGTATTTTTATGTTATTTTGTGTTAAAATTTGGAAAAAATGAAATCAACATATAGGTCCGAAAATAAATGTGACATCACTTGACCATTCAAGACGATCCTCAATTTCAGAATCTTCTGCTATCTCAGGTTTTTCATCGGCTAGCAACAAAACTTATGTACATGAGGCATCTACATTGGTATTGGAAACCATTGAGAATGGTGTCAAAAGGTAAGTTTTTATGTTTTTTATTAAAGAGTCAATCTAAATTTAGTAAATAAGACCTTGGATCAGTTTTCTAATGGCACAAAGTGTCATCCTCTATTGTTTTAAGTTTTGAAACGTCAAAATTTGACATAACTTTAACAGTTTATTCGTTTAAGTGTGGATCGTGGAGTTTGACAGTTCGCTTCAATCAGATTGCAATTCGCGACGAAAAATTTATTTTCTAGAATGTATCTTTTTTAAAAATAAAAAGGTTAATTTTATTACATTAAGCTATATTTCGAGATTTTTGTTAACAATTTGTACAGCATTTAAGTTTATTTATTGCTTAAAATCAAATGTTTTTATTTTATCGTCTGTCGTTGGTCGCTCGCATGTTAATAGTCCGTAAGACTTTTTCCCCGACTAAAACTACTTAAACGCAATGGCCAGTGGCGTCTTTAGGCATAGGCCCGGTGGACCAGGGCACCGCAGTAGTTAGGCTCCAAATCCACCAACTCAAAATGAATTAATCTATACAAGAATTATATAGAAATAAAGTGGACAATAACAGAAAACCAAGTTTCATTTTACTCTCCGTTCCGTTGAGATTCTCCACCGCAACATCTTAATCCTCTGCCAACATGAATGATACACCTGCAAACGCTGTCAACATTATTTTAACAACTCTTCTTTAGTTTTACTCTACAGTTCTGTACACATGTTGGCTTTTCAACACACTCCATAAACAAACACAAAGTTGTCCCATGATTAGTTGCGAAATGATGAGTTGTACCATGATGAGTCGGATAGAACAATTTTTGTGTCCTTTCCTCTTTCTTCCTCTCTGTTTAATGGAAGGAATAATGGCTGAATCACAAACATGCTACAGCTTCGGCTTCGCCTGACGTTTACGAGTTCAGCCATAGGAATTCAATGCATGCTATCACAATGGAGCTTCAACTTCACGTTTCGTTTGACAAAAGTAATGTAACGTAATGTGACTCCAAACGGAAGCTTTAGTTCAATTATCTGAACATTTGCTTTGTCTGACAGCTCAACAGCTGTAAAAAAATGTCGACAAACAAAATATTTGCTCTTTGAAGGGATGAAATAATAGAAATGTCATTCAAAGCAACCTCAAAGCAGGCCCACCGTAAACGAAGCCGAAGCTGAAGCGTGTTTTTGATTCAGCCATAAAGACTACGTTCTTTGTCTCTCGCTCTGCTCATCTTCACAGTACTTATCTGCGTATGTCGGTGTTTGCTTGAGGTAGGTTTCATAATAGAAAAAAAAATACAAAATATGTAACTTGGGTTTCTCCTAACGAAACCATTGGGTTGCCCAACAATGGAATTTTTTTCGGATTCCTGGAACTTTTAGGTGAATTTGATTCATTCATCGCAGATCATTTAAACAAATGTGGAACTGAGGAAAAGGAAACGCTTCCAACTTCCAATTTATCAGCTAATATTTGCTGATTTTCTGTTGACTTTTGTAATTCGGTATGTTAAAAATTGTGTTCCCATCGAAAAATTCTTAAAATGTATACCTATTCAAGAGCATAAATCTGAATATTTGGCTGAAACAATCTTGACATTTCTGGAAAATCATGACATTTCAATAGAGGATTGTAGAGGAAAATGCGTCTAATATGTCGGGAAAATATTCTGGTTTGCAAGCAAGATTCAAATATACAAAATATACAACTTTTTTCCTGCTTCTACCCATCGCATAGAGGTCTTTAAAGCCTTTCTGAAACAAGATAATCTGCATGAGCTGATGCAGTTAACGTGCTCCATCATGGTTATGAGCAAATTACTGGAGCCTTGACATCTATCTCTAGAGATCTAGAGCAAGCTCCAAAAACAAAAAGCGAAGCGCTGTAGCAATATTAGAAAGAATTCATTAAACCAGCAAGAGCCCTCAAAAAGAAACAATAACTATTGACGTTGCTGCCAATTTGCTTTCTTCAATGTTCACTATGTTCTTTCATAAATGATCTAAGGGAGAATTTTGATAAATTTGAAGCGTGTGCCAAAATTCAGAATCCGTTTGCTTATTATTAAGACTTACTACAACGTGCAACATCCCTCTAGCTAACTGGGGAAGAAAAGTTTAAAATATCAATTTTTTTCCATTTATTGACAATATTACTTTGCACTTAAAAACACGATCCAATTGCAATCTAAAAATTAATGCATTTTTTGGCTTTTTTGTCGATTGCAATATTTGACTTCAGTGGAGTTGCAAAATTCTCGCGAACAGTTTCCAAAAAAATACCGTAGAGACGTTAATGTAGAAGAACTTGAGGTAGAATGCCTGCAACTTATTACAATATCAAAATTGTACAGTCTAGATGCAGTGGATGAAATTGGGAACACATTTCCAAGTGTAGAAACTTTATTATATCTTTAATGGTTTCAAACTGCAGTGAAGAGCGTTCATTTCCGAAATTGAACCGGATAAAAATGTACTTCGAAGCGCAATGCTACAAGATAGACTAAAAAGCTTGTCAATTTTATCAATTGAAAATGAATTACTACAGGATATTGAATTTGATGACTTAATTCATGATTTTGCAACTCACAAAGTCAAAAAATATTAGAAATCAACCAAAAAAAAAACAATACAAATTATCAAAAACCAACTATAAAGAAAAATGTTCAACAGTTGAAGGTAAATATATTTTCAAAAGGTAATAATACTTTAAAAAAATATGCTATACCTACTTTTTTGGTCCCCAAATTCTATTGGGCCCATGACCCCCAAAAGTCTAAAGACGCCCCTGGCAATGACAACCAAACTTTATACGCAATAACTGTCAAAATATTGAATACGTAGAAATTCAAGTTTACAAATAGAACGAATATCAGTTCTACACGAAATGAGAGACATTGGCCTAACATTAAACTTTTGAAAGTAGTATTTTTGACGTTTCTATACAGGAAAAGAGATTTCGAGTAAATGAATGAATATCACTTGATTTAAGTTTCATGTGTGCTGAAATGAACATCAATCTCTAAATTAAGACCATTTAAAATGAATGACATTATTGACAATCAATTGATTTTTTTCATCTATTTCTATATTTAAATTTTTTACCAATTACAAATCACATTCATAAAATGAAAATTATATTTTTCATGGGTAAACTAAATCAATCTATCTTGATCTAGATCTGTCAGAACACTGTTTTTTCATTGCATGGGGCAAAATAAATGCATCTGGATTTTTCAGAAAATTTACTTCTCTTTGCATCAATACAATTTATACGTGTTCCATGGGCCAAAAAAAATTCAATATTTTAATTAAATTTAAATTTACCCATGGAAAACTCCATTGGTATTAATTCCGGAAAACTCTCTTGAAAAATGTAATAAACTTCCCCTGTTTATAAACAGAACGCAAACATTTGAAATTCGACTCAGTGTTTTGACAGATTCAAGTACACAAATTTGTCGATTTATTATATACCAATGGAAAACTATTCTACACCAACGAAATTGTTTGACACTTATTGTTATAACTATCAACTATCGATTGAACCTATTTTACGATTTAAATTAAAAGTTAGTGATTAAAATTAGTAAAAGTTACCTTCTTCCGTAGTTCCTCACCGGTTTCTAAAAAAAATCAAACATTTTAAAATCAACCCATTTACACAAGATTTTTCTATAAAAATGAAGTTTTAAAAACGTTTATTTTTCAAGAGAAATCAAATGATATTTATTTCATTGCACGGTTGCAGATTCGAAGGCTGTTTGTCCTCGATAAATTCACAAATTTAATATTACAAGTCTTGAATCCCTTGTAGAGCTTTAAGATCGATCTAATAATTCACGTGGCTCCAAAGAAAAAAATCCAAAAGAGTTCAATCACCTGATCTCGGCTTCCAACTGTCAAAACGTTCACTATTTTGAAACGAGTATAGTTTCTTTATTATAGTTTTAGTAGTTTTTCTTGTCAAGCGCCAAATTATGTCGTATTTAAAAGTGACAGCTGCCTAAATAGGGGCCTGCAGAAAAACTCACACATTGTATGAATACCTGTTACTATACTTATGCATTATTCCTTGTTGAGTGAAATGTGAAAACAATTTAGAAGTGTTTATTAAATTTTTGACATTTATTATTGATCCTTTTAACAAATTTGTTTCTCTCTCTATCTCTAGGCATTTTATAGTTCCCCTCGCAATAGCTCAGCGGCCTAAATGGCGCCGCAAGGGCACAAAACTTCACATATACAACGATCATACGTTTGTTGCCAAACATTTAAGCGGGTAAGTTTTTAAAAACAACTCCATACATAAGTACTTATAATATCAAGAAAACATTGTTTTTAGAAGCCGCCTTGTATGTGCAATTTGTACAAAATCAATCCCGCGACGACCTGGCAAACAGGGCTATGAATGTCGTGACTGCCAAATGATCTGTCACAAACAGTGTCATGTGCGTGCACCACAAGCCTGTACGAATCCAACAGTTCTATCCATGGAATTGTAAGTACTCACATAATATTTTTTTCTTAACATTTTATTATCTTAATTAAAATAAGTTTAAATTTTAATTTTAAAAAATAAGAAATTGAAAGTAATACAAGTTTTTCTTATTCTTTTTTTTCCCTTCTAATTACACACATTTCATTACGATAAAATAAATGCCTTCAAATAATTTAAAAAAAAAATACAAAATGCTCCCTAGGTCCACATTACCGGTACTCTCAGAAAAAGATTTAATACAATAAGTAGCGCTGTGCTAATCTAATAAACTATATAATTTATTTTTTATTAATTTATGCTTCGATAAATTATATTAAAACAGCTATATATAATAAAACCTATAGATAAATAAATAAAATTAATTTTCATTTGCCTTAAAATTTAGTCTTTTTTTTAAATTTTAAATTTGGTAAATATTGTTCATTATTTCATTCATTCATTTTAAATGTCTTCATTTTTAATTTTAATTTCTCGTTGTTATCCTGTTAATTTTATTTTGCCATATTGCTTAGACTTTGATAGTATTTTAATATTAAACTACTTAACATTTATATTCTTTAATTATTAAAAAACAAAATACTTTTACATTTTTCTCTCTTCCATGAAATCATATTTTACAAAAAATAAATAAAATAAAAATAAAGGATGCATAGTAATTTTATGTAGTGGTCATCTTAAAACAAAAATAAAAGTTCATTTTCTCGTCCATATACATTTAAAATTTTAAAAACTATTTAAAGATAAACAATTTTGTAAATAATTGACAAAAAAAATGGCAAACACCAAAAGAAAAACGTCCTTGCTCTAAGTGCTCCAAGATTAATTTGCTAAATTAATTAAAAATAATAGTTTAAATAAATATATAAAAACAAAATAACTAAGAAAATGCGAACATCAACTGCTCCTTCTCTACTTTAAAAACAACCCAGATTACAAAACAATGTGTTTTGTGAAAATATTCAGTGAAAAATTTACGGGTAAGCACCATATAAAAAATGTCTTCGTCCAGTTGTTTGATGCGTTTCGTTGAGTTTTGTTTGAATTTGAAAATACGTTTTCTATACCACAAAATTTATAAAATCGTTAAATTAGCTGATTATATGAAAAAGATAAACATAATAATTTATTCGAACTGCCAAGCTTTAATAAAATGCCTTGTCTTGAACAGAAAAAAATAACAATAATTGAAATGTGCTTTTGCTTTTAAAAATACGCAACCGTTTTTGCAATCCATAAAAAATAAAAATAAATGGATATTCTAGGCTTACAAACTAACACAGTTATTTTTTCTTGTCTTGCTTGCTTAATCGCTTTTATATAAACTAATTTAATTGCATGTTAAACTTAACACTAACGATAATGATAAGTTTGATCAGCTGATGAGTTATCAAAATGAGAGATTCAAATTTAGTCACTTCTGAAGGTCTTTACTGTAAATCTAGACTTTAACTTGTCTCGATGGCGACAATAGACTCCTGAAAAAGTCTTAAAAACTATTTATTTTAGATTTGATACAACGGAATCCAACAACTTGTGTGGATCATTCAGACTCTGTTCTCTCCCGTGAGTTTGACAAATTTTAAGTTGCCGAACACGCCTGATTTTCTTTTTATTTTCCATTGGTAAATTTAAAATTCATTGGAAAATTGATTTAATTTTGTGTTTAAATAGATGCGTTCAGTCCTTTTTTTTATTAAATTGTGTGTGAAAGAATAGCTGATCCAAAACAGCAGTTGTTGGAATTTGTTAAGATTATTTAGAAACGAAAATTGTTAAAAACTGTTTATCTGTCAAACTGCCAATATGAAAAATTTAAAAAATAATTTTTACAACGGTACGAGCAAAGCTTTTTTTACTCGCTCTTTAGATTTTAATCGCGAATGTTGATCTGATTAGAAAATCTTCACAGATAATTATTCAAATAGATATTTCTATTATTTTTTACTTACTTACTCCAATCTGAAAGTCTTCGAAAAATTCGATCAAAAAACTGCAACGACGACGGTGGAAAGAAAAAGAAAAACGCAAAACAAATTTAAACTTTATTGTACGGTGGTCTTTGCTTGAATACCAAATCCTTCTTTTATTATTTATTTTCTTCTTTCTCTTTTTTGTTTTGTTTTTAATTTTAGTACATTTTTGTTACAATTAAAAGATGGCCGATGATTTTTAGTGGCGGCAAATTTGAAAAATTAAGAATTTTAGTACGAGTTTAGAATCTTGACATTTTAGGCTATAATCGCAATGATTTTTTATTTACATTTTAGAATTGTAATTCAAATTAAGGTTTTAATTCAAGTTTAGACTTTAAGTTTTATTTAAATATCAAATTGATAATAAATTTAGTTTTAAGTTAAAAGTTGATTTAAATATAGATTTTAAGTGAGTTTAATAAAATTCAATAATAGGTTGATGAACTGCTTGTGCTTCAACAACAACCTTAAATCTCAAAATGAATAGCGAAAGAAAAATTGAAGCTGCTATTAACATCCTAAAGAATTTTAATCAAAATTGATGAGTTAAAGAATGAGACAAAGATGAAAAGCAAATATAAGAATCAACGGAGAATTTTGGTTCATTGTGAAATAAGAATCAAAATGATTTGGATAACGAAAGGCTTTATATTCATTGGTTTCGATCAAAACACACAAAAAACAATTATTTCTTTGTAAACAAATTATTCACTTTGACAGTTTAACAGCTCTCGGGCTGAGTTTTCAATTGTTACAAGTCGTAACGTTTTGACACTTCAACAACGAGTTTAGTAACGATGTGATGACGTCATACTATTAGAATCGTAGAAATCTTAACGTTTTAAAGGAAGTCTAAGCCTATTCAAGTTATAAATATATCTGGACATCCGATAGACAGATTGACTGTTTAACAGCTTTCGAGCTGAGTTGTCAATTGTTACAAATCGCAACGTTTTGACACTTCAATAATGATTATAGTAACGATGTGATGACGTCATACTATTAGAATCGTAACAATCTTAACGTTTTAAAGGAAATCTAAGCCTATCCTAATATAGGTACATGTGGACATCCGATAGACAAGATGATTTAACAAACCGTTGAATTTAAAGGAATCTGAAAATTGTTTTTAAATGTTTATATGTTATATTTGGTTTTCTGGTTTGTCTTGTTTTTATGACAGTTAAAGGTTGGTTTTATTTTTTTGACAGCTATCTTAATGTATCTATCAACTCTTTCAAAATCCAAAAATGCAAACATTAGATTGAATTTAGTCAACTAAATACATTTTTTTGGATAGGTTTGATTCTAGATCAAATTTTTGCTCGCCTTTCAACCCAAAAATCAGATTCCTACATTTTGGTAAAAACCAAGAATTCCCACTTCAAGGGAATAAAATTAAAGTAACATATCTCATAACTGTTTGGAATTTTTAAGTTTTATTAATCTGTATTCTCGCTTGTCAAACAAATTAATTATTTATGTATGTATTTTGGCATTAAGAGTAAATAAGATCAATTACATAATTAATTTGTATTCCTTTTCCCACAAACGATCTGTGAAGCAATTTGATTTTTTTTCCGTTTTCTCGCTTGATTGAACAACAATAACTTATCTGCGTTGAAACTTCAGATATGAATCGAGAGGTCACTCGATTTGTCATTTTTGACAGATCCACATAAATTGACTTTTCATACCAATAAAAAGCCCAACAGCTTATTATAACTTGACAGTCTTTCACAGAAAGTTAGAAGTGTGTTGATAAATACAGTTTTCACATAATTTGACAGTTTTTTACAGAAATTTGAAGAACGTTACGGTTGTGATTGTATTTTTAAGATCGTACATTCTATAAAACGTGAAGTTTTTACTGTCACATTATTGCGATGGAAAGGGAATAAATGAGTTCAAATTAAACATTCCTTATTCTATTGCTTCTTTCAAAATTAATTATTTAATATTAAAATGTTTTTAATTAGTTAACGACATTTGACATTTATCTAGAACTACCTAAGATATATTTTAACCCATAGTAACATTTAAAGTAAAAAAGGTAAATTGACAGATTTTAGAAATGTTGGTTTTGATTTTGCTTAAACTTTTAAATGCTGGCTGAATTCTAAAATAAAAAAAAAAACAAACAAAACGTCCCCTTTATTTAAAAAAAATGCTTTTATTTGTGTATCTACCTTAAATTTTATTCCCAAAGCTTTGAATTGTTTAGAAAAATAAGGCAAATTAAATAAATATCTCACGATAACATCTTTTATTTATTTCTTATTTTTGCAGATCGAAAATAAATTCAGCAGCAGCAAATGGAAGCATACGAAAACTGTGAAAAATTAATACAAAAAAAATACTTGATAATGCAAAATTTATATACAAACAAAACAAAAATAACAAAAAAATATTTATTTTATTTAAAAATAACAAAAAACTATTAAATTTTCACATTTTTATGAAACAAAAATAACAAAAAAAGCCTTGAAACAAAAATTAAAAAAACGAAAATATATTTCACAGTTTACAATTTAATATGTAAATTCAAAAAACAAGAAGAAATTAATTAAATCTCGCACATATACAAACAATACAATACATAGAATATTTTATAAATTTTTTTATTTATATAGTTTTGTTAAAAGTTAAAATTAATTTTTAAACAAGTGAATTGTGGCAATCAATGAGAATAAAAATTATTTTCTAATAAATATAGTTTCTTTTTTGTATACATTATAATTTTGTTAAAATCTCAATAAATATTAATGTTAAATGTCTTTTACACAAATGAAAAATATTTAAAATAATATAAATAAATATATTTAATTTTATTTTTAGTTAAACATCGTAATTTTTTACACGAAAATAATTGTTAAAAAACGTAATAGCTTTTGTTGTATAATAAAATGGTGTTTATTTAAATCTTTATTGTCAAATTTTTTAAATTTTATTTAAACAAATAAGTAGGCAAACATTTTTCATACTTAAATTTTAAAACAAACATGAAATTACACAAACAAATTTCATGTCTAATGTGCAACCTAGAATAATAAATTTTTAAAATCTTAAAAAAAAAGAAAAAGTATATATTAGCAAAAATCTGTTGACTACAAACAAAAAAACTAAAATCTGTTTAAAGTTAAACAAAATCTTTCACATTTTGCAGAGTGAAATTCATTATTCCTAAAAAAGGCTTTAAATGCCTTGTACTAAATCTCAAGAGTAAAACAAATAATCTTTATTACGACAGATGATTATATATAAAATTAAAATAAAAATTGTACACAAAATCCTTTTTGAAAAACAAAAACACGCAAATAAAAACGAATAAAAATGTTTATATTGGTTAAGGATGAAAATTATTTGGTTTAATTTGATTTAAGTTTTTTGCTGATCTGGCAATGCTTAGATAAGCAAAAGCACTCTACGTTAACATAAAAATCCTCAGTATCCATCTTGGTTTGTGTTTGCGTACAATCTAAAGCAAACAGCTGATTTAAGAGTTAATTCAATGATGGCTTCAAAAGTGCGCGAAAAATTCCCCATATTTCAATTACAACAATGTAAACAAATGGATTTTTGTCTTTTGGAGGCTAGTAAGTTCGAAAGATTGCATCTTCCAATAGTGTTTTTGTACTTAAACATGAAGTTGGCTGCTCCCAGTGAATAATTATCGTTTATGTCATCTTTGTATATAAAATCTTTAGTACTATCATCGCGGGTTTTATGGGGGCGGTACCCAGTGGCTACGGTGACATTAGGTTTTGCTTACTTTTGTGTTAAAAATTTCTAGCGCCATTTTGGGGCAGGCTACGGCCACAGCAAAATAAAACAGTGTCTAAATAAAAAATTAAGTTTTGTTGAGTTGATTTCAAGATCGAGTAGTAATGGCCTGCATGACGACGGAAATTTTAACATTGGGCCGGTTCAGGTGACATAAGGTAAGTTCATTATTTAATATCTGATTTGACTGGAATGGATTGGAGCTTTCAATTAAAGTAACTTTATTGGAAAGTTAGTCAATAGGCAGGTTCAGACAACTATATTCTTTTAATGTTAATTTTGACCAAATCAATAAGTAAGTTAGTCAAGTGTCATGAACTTCAATCACGGAACTTTACTTCATTAACCTCTGCTTTCACCACCTAAACTTTTTACACGGGTATTGGCTCTTGCAAGGAATTGACAAACTCACCAAGAGTAATTGTTGTCATGAAAAAATGCTTTCTCAAATTAGCCGTTTGGATTCGGCATATAAACTGTAGATCCCCTCCACCCCTGTCATTACTCGCTCACAGGAATGGTTAAGAGTTGTAAGTCACTGCCCTGGTTCTCTAAGGACTGTTGCGCCACCTATGTATTTTGGATTTTAAATAAATATTTCTTACATACTTCTTTTCTAATTATGCAAGGAATTCTTCTTCATAAAACGTTAAATTGAAATGCGTAGAAAATAAAGAAATCAAAGATTAATAAAGTTCAAATTTTAGTTAAATGAAAAAAAATGGTCAGCTGTCATTTTGACATAAGTGGACTTGACTTCATAGTTAAGGAGATTTTTCTTCACTAACTTTCCATTCAACTTTCCAATAAAGTTGCCTTAATTGGAAGGTGATATATTTGGCCAAAGGGTTTTTTGATTTAACTTAAAGCCTAGTACATACTTCCTCGTGAAGTGAACGTTCGCCAGTGGAGAAAGTGAACTTTTGACATTGCTCACTGGTACACACTTGTGAGTACACGTTGTGAACATGAACAAACCAAATGTCAAAGCTTCACCAACAGTTCCCGTACATTTTGCACGTGAATTGCCCGTGAACGAAAACTCTCCACTTTGTTTTCCACTCAGCTTCACGAGCAAGTTTACGGGTGAACCAAAAACTGAAATTTGTATGGGTTCACGAGATGGTTCACAAGTATAGGCTTAAAGCTCAACTTTATAACTTTATGACTTATTTAAAGTTTTGTGTGAAAAGGCTCTTTCCTATTTGACTTTAGCTTTCCATTACAAAACGCCAATTATGATGGACTTGTTACATTTGTAAGTGTTTTTTTATTTTAATTTATTAATGTTGTTCTCTTCCATTGAAAGGTAGTCAAGTAAAGTTCCAAGTTTGAAATTAATGACATCTACAAATTTATTAGCTTGGTTGGTTTTATTTTAAGAATTCAGTTGACGGAAAATAAAGTCTTTTGAGTTGCCAGAACATGCCTGTTATTGTGGTAGCAGTCTATCAAAAAACTGATAAAAGAGTGCAATATAAAACGTCAATTTCCCAGGAGACATAGAAGACTTGAAATGTAATCAACTTCAATCTTAGAATGATTTTAAACTTATCTTTCCATTAATTGGCAATGAACCCTTTTCCAAAAAATAGTAGAAGTTTTCTTTGCTCTGAACGTTTACAGAGACAATTTTGATTGTTAGTGACGTCAAAGAATCAACACTTTGACTATTTACATTGACCATGTAATCGTAGCTTTATGATCCTAAAAGTTAGTGTAAATGTAAATTCCAACATAATTTAATGGTCATTCTGCACAAACGGACGAAATTGGCAAGGATGCCAAAACTAGAAATGGCTCACTACAGCTCGTCCCTGTATATGCTGTCATATGCGGCCTTGAAATCGATGAAAAGATGGTGGGTGTCGATTTGGTGTTCTTGAGTTTTTTCCAGGATCTACCGTAATGTGAATATTTGATCAACTGTGGACTTTCCTGGTCTAAAACCACACTGATAAGGACCTATCAGGTTGTTGACGATGGGCTTTAGACGTTCACATATTACGGCAGAGAAGATTTTGTAGGCGATGTTAAGTAGACTGATTCCTCTATAGTTGGTGCAGTTTAGAGGTTCTCCTTTTTTCAGGATCGGGCAAACAATACTGAGGTTCCATTCATCGGGCATGCTTTCTTCCGACCATATCTCACAGATAAGTTGGTGCATGCTCCGAACCAACTTATCTCCAGCGCTCAGCATTCAAGCCATCCGCTCCAGCAGCTTTATTAGACTTCAGCCTAGATATGGCAATCTTTACTTCGTCTAAATTGGGAGGACGGGATTGTCGGCTTTCGTCGTCTATGTTGAATGGATCATCCTGCTTGACAGCGGAATTCGGTTCGTCGATATACTATTTGCAGAAGTGGTCCCTCTATATCCACAGCATTGACTGCGGTTCCACTATGATGTTTCCACTTTCGTCTTTGCAGCATTCGGTTCTAGGTTTATGCACCTGTGAATTTCGTTTCACCTGTTCATAAAACTTTCGAACTTCATTGCTGCTTTTAAACCTATCAGCATCTTCAACCGCACGCTTCTCATGCCATTCCTTTTTCCTTCTGAGAAGTCGGTGTTCCTCTCGCCTCTTGTGCTCATAGAGCTCATGAACAGCTCTCGTCCTTTTATGCAGCCCCGCTTTGCGTGCCTGTTGTTTGGCTGCATTTGCCTGCCGACATCCTTCATCAAACCAGGGCTTCCTTGTTGGTGGTTTCTTGAAACCCAGCACATCAGAGGCGGCTTCTCTGATTGCATCTTGGCAATGCTGCCACTGGTTTTCGATACAATGTGTTGGCGGCAGAGAACGATTGGAGAAAGGTTCCTTGTAACTCGGTCGGAAAAGGATTTGGCGATCTCTGGCGATTGTGGTCCGAGTCGATGTTAGCTCCTCGGAAAGTTCGGACATCCATGATGCTGGAAGCACGTCTGGCTTCGATCGCAATATGGTCAATCAGGTCGGTAGATTGATCTGGAGAACTCCAAGTTCCTTTGTGGATGTTGAGGTGTGGAAAACGCGTACTGGATACCATGACGTTTCGCCCGCAGCAAAATCTATAAGCCTGAATCCGATTATTCCACCAAAGATGTCTTCCCTTCCTAGATTGGCATTAAAATCGACCAGGACTATTTTAATATCGTAGCTAAGGCACTGCTCATATGTTTTGTCTAGGAGCTCGAAGAACATATCTTTGGTGTTGTCGTCTTTCTCTTCTGTGGGACGTTCGCGCATATCAGGCTAATGTTGCCGAATTTAGCCTTGATGCGTATGCTCATGAGGCGCTCATTGATGCACCTATACCTCAAGACTTTTTGCCTAAGTCTGGCTCCAATGACGAAGCCGCATCCAAATAAGCGCTGTTGGCTTTCGTGGTAGCAGTCACCATAGTAAATATCGCAGTTTTTCATCCTCTTTTTGCCCGGCCCATCCCATCGTATTTCCTGGATGGCGGTGATGTCTGCTTTATAGCAGTCTAGGGCCTCCGCTAATTCTTCGGTCGCACGTGGTCTGTTAAGGGGCCTAACATTACACGTGCATTTCCGAAGTTCGTTGTCCTTAGTTCGTTGTTGTCAACAGTAAATCCGTCCGTATCCGTAATCCGTCCAGGCTTGTTGGTGCTTTGCAACTATGAGGCTTTAAGGTGGCCAGGAAGTCACCCCGACGGTACAACCCCCTACCTGGAGAGCCAGATTTTTAGTATAACTCCAAGGAAGGGGAGCCGGATACAGGCCTGGGCACCGAATATGTCGAAGAAGATCTATGAGGTGTTCACTAAGTAGTTCAACCTTACTGGAACTGTAGACGCCACCATTCACCGTTTCATCTCGGGAAATCCTTTGCTGCCGTCTGGATAAGGAGAGGTGCCTTAGTGGAAATACCTCTCCCCCCTCTCTCGTTTGCTGCCCCCAACAACTTTCCACTGGGGTTGGAACCCAACCTCCAGTTGAGGTACTAGGCACCCGATGTTCCCCACGGGGTGTGAAATCCTTCCTTCTGTCGTACAAAGTGTTGTCAACATAAAGCTATCCAAGGAAAAGAAAAAAGACATTCAAGCAAGGTTACCGTTCATGCCTAACATACAAGATCAACGTTTTTACGAAAACATAATAAGAAACCATTGAACGAAATGTTGTTATTAACCCTGAATAATGGATCCAAATCTACCCTAAGGTCAATTATAACTAGAACATTCGTAGTAATAAAACACAAATTTCACCTTTAAATGCTTTAAAGCTCCTCAAGTAAAATTTAAAATGAACTTATCTGAGAATTTAGAAGTGAAATTTATGTCCTATTTCTATGGATGTTTTTGTTAAAGTCGACTTTTACCAGATTATTTATCTTCACTCCATATAACTTTGTTCAATATCCAAAATGACCTCTGTTTGGATTTCTATTTTTCATTATATCAGAACAGAAGAAAAAAGAAATTTGTGAATTGTTTTTAAATCAAAATTGTCAAGACTTTCAGAAAAACATCACTTCCAAAAATAAATTTGGTAAAATAAACAAAAGTTTCCGATCTCGACTTTAAAAATCAATTTTCCAACATTTTGAAAAATGGACATAGAACAAGATAGAACTCAGGTGAAGATTTGTTAAATATAACCGCAGAAATGCCTTCACACTAGGTTTTGCATTTGGTTTAAGACCTTGCGGTCTATCTAAAACATCGATGAAGTAAGAACTCCAAGTGATTTCCATTTTAATTAACAAGAGACGAGAATTGCTTTGGATCATTTTTTAAGTTTAATTTAACGGTTATAATGTTGTTTCTGTGTGTGAATTTAGTAAGAGTTATGATATAATTAACTTGGTTTCCTACGAAACCACCACAAAGCAAATGATTAAAATAATAACTCTTATTATTTTATTTTTTCGCAAAAAATGTAACTTAATACTTTTAAAATTTTAATGTAAACATATAACCTTGGTGTAAGCAATACAAACCATATGAACACATCCTGTTTTACACTGCCATCTTTTGTCAAACACAAACTACAGTCAACTGTCAAAACTGTTCTTCTGACTGCCACCGATTTCCAATTTGAACTGGAAATTCCAAAATGGCGTTCTTCAAACAAAATAAAAATTCACCGCATTCTCAACGGAACAGAACGGTAATTGAACCACCACCGTATACAACAACGAACGAAGCGAAAAACCCAAAGGAACAATCGAAATCAACCAGAAGCAGAACGTCGAGAAGTGTCAAAAATACAAGTTGTGTCGTGTCGTCGTCCTCGTCGTCGCCGCTGTGCTAAAGAAGTCTCACAAATTATTCAAAAATTGAAACAAAAACCTTAGTTCGTTCGCATCAGGAGAAAAATAAAACAAATTTTCCATAATTCGCTTTGTTCGCAAAACGATAAATTACGTGAAAACATTAATTCCAAACTTCCGTGAATTAAATTCAAATGAATTGAAAATGTTTGTGAATTTATTTTATCCTCAAATAAAATAATCAAAAAAAAGTTAAGGCAATCAAAAAGAAATAGCTAAAGAAGAAAATCATATTTTTCGCCAGCGCCCAATTTCTTTTCTTTTTTTATTTCCTCCTCTCTTCCCACTTCCATTCCATATTTTATTTCTTGTCGTGCTGTGTATATTTTCCATTTCCAGAGTGTGTGTAATGTGTTTCTTCAATTCCATTTAGTTTTCTTTCTTTCAATTTCGCCATCCGTATACAGTGCTCTCGCTCGCACTAATCTGATTCTGACGTCTGCCGTATTCGTCGTTCGCTCGCACTCGCATCTACTCGACGACGATGGTTCATTCTTCTTGTGTATATAATTTTCTTTCATTTTAACAACACGTCAACGAAAATGTGAAATAATAACAAATAAATCGAATGAAATGTAAGAAAATCATCAAATTCCGGTGAATAATCAAACAAATTAGCCCAAGTGCATAAATTAATCGGGAAAAGAGGTTTTTGTTGAGGAAAAAGAAGTGAAAACCAAACAACGATTCTTGGTTTTTTGACGACCTTCACTGTGAAGAGTGAAGTGTAGGAAGGGGAAGCGTTTTATCCCAATTTCAATTCCAGTGTGGTGGCATAAATTTCTTCCTATATTTCAATTTGAATTCAATTCGATTCAATTTCTCGCTCGAGTGTATCCTTTTTTTTTTATTGTTTTGGGGGCGTGCAGCAGAACTTGAATTTGAATCTGAATCCGTAGCAGTGGCAGAAGCAGACCAGCAGCAAATCCATCAAATTTTAATTAATTAAAATTAAGAACAACAACCATAATGGCTTCGTCACACCACAACGCCAATCTGCTTAGTTCGGATATTTCGCGACGTAATCCGCAGGACGAATATGAATTAATACAGAAAATCGGATCAGGAACATACGGCGATGTTTACAAGGTAAGTCACACAGAGAGAGAATGTCCTTCGTCCTTCTCCTTCATGTATCTCGTAATGTTATGACGTAGAGGAGGCAGGAGGAATAGAATAGAACATTGACAAAGCACCATAACAGAATTATGAAATTAGTTGCACCTGCTGTAGGTACATATCGTTGGAGGAAGGACAGAGGTACAGGGGTTGTTCTATTCTTTGTGTCTTCATGTTCTTTCCATTGCCGTTTCCTTCTTCTTAATTCTGAATCTTCTTCTGTGGCATATTTGGCGTTGTCATTTTCACTTCACTACAATTATTGTGCAAAGAAGTTGTTAACAACACACAGAAGATACATGAAAAAGGACGAAGCATGAAGCATAAAAGCGAATTTGTGGAGCTTGAAGTTGAAACACAAAGTTGTACCCAAAATGGTGGATATGGTCGACATAGAGAGAGAGTGGGTGGGACCTTTGACCTAATTTCCATTTCTCCTTTGAATAGAGCTTCTTCTTGTCAGCTGCCTGCCAAAAAAAAAAAAGAAAAAGGATACAAATCTGAAAAATAAGGCGGTGGTCTTCGACCTAGGGTACTACACCATACACGATACACGGTACACGAACTCGAGCACTTCTGTTTTTATTTTAAATGTTTTTTTTTTTATTATTATTATTTTTATTTGAAATCCTTGAAAATTAAAATTAAAGGCTTGTGGGGTTGTTTTTTTATTTTTTGTTATTTAATTTCGTACCTCGGCCTGTCATAGAGGTAGGTTGGTAGGTACGTCGATTTGTTTTCCCTCAAGAGCATAAATCAGTGAGTGTAATGTGAGGATGTAGAGTTTTGGGTTTCATCATAAGGATAGCAGCTTTGTGGTGTTTTTTTTTAGAGTTTTCTTCTTTTTTTTTTAGAAGTGTGAATTAGAATTAAAGGGTTGCTCTTCAAAATATACGCCACAACTTTCAAGTTTGAAATTAAAATGATGCGACATGATGAGGGATGATTTCTAGAGCTAAGGTTTATTCTGATTAAGTTGGACAGGCTAGAAGATGTGGAAGGTAGGTAAGCTATATATTAACGGAATGGTTAGCTGAAAAATGTGTTTTTTAATTTTGATGAACGGGGTAGAAAAATATTTAGATTTGTGGGAGGGTATATGATTAACATTTTTGAAACCCAAACAGGATATACCTTAGATACGAGGGTTGGTAATTTATTAAAAATCTGAAAACACGATATTGATATGTTAAATCTCTGCAGTTTTATCTTTTGAGTGGCAATATTTGGCACAGGGACATACACTGCTAACCACTAGGATGAGGCCACATATTATTAACAGCTATAGCCAAAATAATAAGAACAGTTACAACGTTTGAATGAAACAACAAAAGCAACCCCTTCATTTTAGAGAAGTAAACAAAAATCGTTGTTAGATAAATTTTCTTTATATTCTCTTTAGTTATATTAATTTTTTATTGATTAAAACAAAGAATAATGGGATCAGTTGCAATTCATTTGTTCACGGTGCTATATCTGTTTGGCCAGTAACATAAGAACAGCTAAGACATTTTGTTTAAAAGTTTTGCAATAAAGATTTTACAGAAAAAAAAAATAAGTAAATAATAAAGTTCTATTATTTAACTATTTATAACTTAAATAATTTTATTTAATTGAAGAACGTTATGGGAAAAAATAAGCATGTCTCAGAATTTCAGTGTCAAGCTATGTTGGTGTTGCGTAAGCACAGTGAGTCAATTGGGAGAATTGCCAGAATAGTCAAATGCTCCTCTACAATGGTTTTTAAAGCGTTCCGACGAAGAAAAACTATTGAAACTAGAAGTGGCCCATCGAGATTATCAGAAAAAGACGAAAGGGCCTTGGTAAGAAAAGCTATGAAAAATCCTTTTATGTCGTCACATGAACCTGCTGAGGCAGTAAGTTCCAGGACAATCCGGAGAGTTTTGCTTGTGTCCATATTACCAGCTCGATGGTCAAGAAATTTTCACTTATAAAAACCATGTCATAGGAAGAAGCGCCTGGCTTATGCCAAGATGTTTCACATGATCCTATGATCCATTGAAAGAGGTAAAACAATGACAAAATGTGTGGTGGAGTGACGAAACAAAAGTCAATCTATTTGAAATTTATTAAAATTTTAACACGATAACGAGCCCAAGTACTCAACAAAAGTAACAAAAAGAAGGTTTAAAGAAAGTTGATTTGATGTTTCCCAGTGAACCTCGCGATCATGATTCGAATCCGATTCAAAACTTGGGGAATTAATTCAAAACTGAAAAAATCAAGCGGCATCCATACAAAAATCGGATTTTCAGAAGTTTGGTACTCAATTTTACCTGAAATATAACAAAGATTGGTGGGTCATCAAACAACCTTGGTCATTTTAAATAAAGGATTTGAAATTAATCACTAAGTAATTGAATGAACAAAACAAATGAAAATACATTTCTAAAAAATATTAGATCAAATAAAAAAAGCCAATCGTGTTTAGTGTTCTTATTGTTTTGGAAATAGCTGTAGCTCGTGAAAGAGTTGTACACGGAAACCATTACAAATTCATTAAATTCCAAAATCTAATAACAAACTACTAAAAAAGCGTATACAAAAATGCCACTACGATGAGACCACTGCGAATATTTCCGTCACGGTGTTTTTAAGTGTGATTTTTTAAAAACTTGTGTATAGACTTTCTATAATTCAGCCTATCGTAAATACAGTTTTTAACTTATTTTCACCCTAAAGGACAAAAAGGAATATCTCAAAACGTCCATGGTATAACAAAAGGCTGAAGTATAAAATTTCAAACACTAGATGACAAAGATTCATTTTGTAAACTTCGTTAAGAATTCATGGTTCTCAGCAAATTCTTGCACAGGAATAATATTTCGAATATTGAGCTTAATTTGAAAAATTATCCAAAACGATTGTGGAGATTTCTAAAAGGAAATCAATTGGCATTCCAACAACGATGAATTTTAGAGGGGATAATTCTACTGAAATTAATAAAACTCTTGATCTTTTTGCTCAATTTTTTAATCAGTCCACTCAACTTCACAAGGAAACTTGGATTTTCTTTCAGATATTACCCCTAAAGTAAATATTGGCTCAATACACTTAGAATTATCTGATGTATTAAATGGTCTTCAGAATCTTAAAACCAATCACATTCCTGGTCGATGGCATTCCTGCTCTTGTCTTAAAAAATGTCTCTAGTTCTGTATGAAAACCTTCTCTTCTATTCCCAATTTCTAAGTCTGGTTCGAAAAATAATGTTGAAAATTACAGATGCATTTTTAATCTATCCACAATTCCTAAATTGCTCGAAAGTTTAGTAAAAACCAAACTGAATAGATCAACCAAGAAGATCAATTGTCACTAATCTCGCATGTTTTTCCTCTTTCGTAATTTATTGTGTAGAAAGTCAAAGTCAAGTAGACGCTATCTACACGGATCTAAGTAAGGCATTTGATTCTGTATGCCACGATATACTGCTTCGTAAGGTTCTTAACTTTGGGATTAACTCTAATCTCCTTCAGTGGATTTCATCTTTTTGAACTGATAGGGTACAAAAAGTAAAACTTGACAATCAAACCTCGAGATCTATTAAATGTACCTCAGGAGTTCCCCAGGGCAGTCATCTTGGTCCACTTTTATTTATATAGGTTGCTGTGTTACCTAATCATACAAATACAAAGGTGTTACAAAAAAAAATGTTATTACAAAACGGATGGACAGAGAATATGGCACGAAATGATAACGGGTTGTGGATGGCTTCAAATGGCATTCACTGATGTTAGATTTCCTTGATCGATGGAAAGCATTCAAAAAAAAAAAACATCAAAATTTCAGTGTAAACAGTAACAGCACAGGAGCTTCTACTGTTCCATGGTCTCTTTAAACACAAGCTGTGAAAAAGACCTACACATGACGTCTCTCTAACTTGGTTAAGATGTCAGATGCCTCTAGCTAAACACCCGGCTTAGATGTTAAGGTTGGATATCTGGATTTTAAGGACACCGACAGACTTGAGTAAAAACTCAATTCTGTTTTTGCTGTTATTTGTCATTAATTTTATTTCCGTTGAGAACTAAGGCCTTATTTAAACTCAAAATTTAGGCAAAAAAAAATAAAAAGGTTTTAAGTGTAATTTTCAAAATAGTAGTTGTGTTTTTTTTTTTCAATTTTCTCAAAAACTAAAAGACATACAATTATCTAGTTTTCAGTTTTTGATCAAAAACAAATAAGAGCAACAAATTCTAAAATAAAAACTATAGTAGATAATCCTCAAGTATTAAAAAATTACACCTTAAACCTTTTTTTAAATTTTGAGTTTAAAATTAAATTTTTCAAAAACTGTATACATAGTTTTGAGTTGATTTAAAAACTGGCTAATAGAACATGGCTTTAAAAAAATGTATAATACTTTTTCCATTTTAAGTAATAATTGCCTAAACGGGGTAGATAGACCTCCCCCCATAGTAAAAAATGTCGATTTGGAAACAAGTTTGAGTAAGTCGAAGAATAACAATTGTCCAGACATAGACGGGATTCATGTCGATTTTTACAAAAACAGCACTGATCAATTTAAAAACTATCTTGTGGAGTACCTTAACAGGTTATATAATGATGCTTATGTGCCAAAAAACTTCAATAAAGCAGTTATTTTCGCCATTTTCAAGAAAGGAGATTCAAATCTTGCGGAAAACTTTCTTAACTCTATGAGGAAGATTCTGAATTCAATTCTGTACGAAAGGCTCACTAAGTGGCTCGAGAACACTAATTGTCTAAGCAAGTTTCAAGCTGATGATGCATTTTAAATTATTGGAGTCATCAAGCTCCTCGGTATGGGATGGATCAGAGCTTTCGGATTGGTTTGAAACAACAGCTGGTGTTCCACATGGCTGCATTTTGAGGCCATTAATGTTTGCTTTGTTTATCGACGATATCTGTGATGAACTTCCATGAGGAATACTTTTTGCCGATATCCAATGAAAGTTTTGCTGCACTCGGACGATTTAGTTGTACTAGCTGAAAATCCTTTCATTCTGCAGCTACAAATAAACAGATTGAAAACCTTCTGTGAGAGGTGGGGCTTGCATGTTAACACAAACAAAACGAAAATAATGATTTTTGCTAGAAACCTGCCACTAATTTTCTTCTAAAAAAGTACAATAAAGTTGACTGAAACTTTGTTCGCAGTCTCATTTTCTCAAAAAAGTGATCCAATGACACCCGCCACTCCACAATCAAAAATTATACCTAGTACCTGAGATCTTTGTGCAAAATTATTCTCAAGCAAGTCCTTGAACTGTTGGGTAATGGATATTGATGGCGAGATGATGTTGTGAATTCGTGAAAAAATACTCACATATTTTGCTACAGCAGCCACATTCTGGTCGTACTGATAAAGGGGAGTCGTCTTAAGTGCGTTGCCCACTAGCACACCAGCCTCACTGTTTTCAACAAATATCGTGCCGTAGATGTTCTGGGTGGTTAAAATATCTGTTCAAAAAACATCGTTTCGAAAGTCATTTTGGAAATAAGTTTTCAATATTACGTTACATTGTTTAAGCTCAGATTGGTGGCGACCCATTCTGTTAAGCGGATGTATAAAACTGACTTTCTGTCAAAACCAGAAAATAGCTGTCAGTATTAAAATGACCTATAATTTAAAAGATAGTAACCTACCTACAATTTTTAAAAAGATTATCAAAATAATATTATTTGTCTTCTATCTTACTGAAGAAGGCACTTTCTTTGAGAATGGAAAGGACTCTTTATCAAAAGCTTCTTCCAACCAACACGATGGCCCTCAACTTTGTTTCTTCTAGTGTCACACAGCATTTTGGTTGAAATACTGTTGTTGATGTTGAATTGTTTAAAAAAAAATGTTATTGCAAAACGGATGATTTTTTAAGAGCTTGAGAACTTTTTTTCTTTATTTGAAACGTTAGATAGGTCCATGACATTTACTTTTTGAAGATAATTTCATTTAAATGTTGACCGCGGCTGCGTCTTAGGTGGTCCATTCGGAAAGTCCAATTTTGGGTTACTTTTTCGAGCATTTCGGCCGGAATAGCCCGAATTTCTTCGGAAATGTTGTCTTTCAAAGCTGGAATAGTTGCTGGCTTATTTGTGTAGACTTTAGACTAGACGTAGCCCCACAAAAAATAGTCTAAAGGCGTCAAATCGCATGATCTTGGTGGCCAACTTACCGGTCCATTCCTTGAGATGAATTGTTCTCCGAAGTTTTCCCTCAAAATGGCCATAGAATCGCGAGCTGTGTGGCATGTAGCGCCATCTTGTTGAAACCACGTGTCAACCAAGTTCAGTTCTTCCATTTTTGGCAACAAAAAGTTTGTTAGCAGTGAACGATAGCGATCGCCATTCACCGTAACGTTGCGTCCAACAGCATCTTTGAAAAAATACGGTCCAATGATTCCACCAGCGTACAAACAACACCAAACAGTGCATTTTTCGGGATGCATGATCAGTTCTTGAACGGCTTCTGGTTGCTCTTCACTCCAAATGCGGCAATTTTGCTTATTTACGTAGCCATTCAATCAGAAATGAGCCTCATCGCTGAACAAAATTTGTCGATAAAAAAGCGGATTTTCTGCCAACTTTTCTAGGGCCCATTCACTGAAAATTCGACGTTGTGGCAGATCGTCCGGCTTCAGTTCTTGCACGAGCTGTATTTTATACGGTTTTACACCAAGATCTTTGCGTAAAATCTTCCATGTGGTCGAATAACACAAACCCAATTGCTGCGAACGGCGACGAATCGACATTTCACGGTCTTCAGCAACACTCTCAGAAACAGACGCAATATTCTCTTCTGTACGCACTGTACGCATTCGTGTGGTTGGTTTAATGTCCAATAAAGTAAACTGAGTGCGAAACTTGGTCACAATCGCATTAATTGTTTGCTCACTTGGTCGATTATGTAGACCTTAAATCGGACGTAAAGCGCGAAAAACATTTCGAACCGAACACTGATTTTGGTAATAAAATTCAATGATTTGCAAGCGTTTCTCGTTAGTAAGTCTATTCATGATGAAATGTCAAAGCATACTGAGCATCTTTCTCTTTGACACCATGTCTGAAATCCCGCGTGATCTGTCAAATACTAATGCATGAAAATCCTAACCTCAAAAAAATCACCCTTTAGAAGGCTTCAAATGGTCACCATCCATCTTCTTACTGCATTCACTGATGTTAGATTTCCTTGATCGATGAAAAGCGTTGTCATTACTAAAAACATAAAAATAACAGTTACAGGACAGCGGCGTCTTTTGTTGCATGGTAAAATTAGACTTTTTAATCACGAGCTGTCAAAAAGACCTGCAAATAAAATAAAAGGTCGGAGTTAAATTAAAACACGTTCTTCTTGAGTTTTTTTTCGCTTATTCAAACCGTGCTTAATTATTTCATACTTCGAGCTTGATATACTGCGTACAATTCATAATCGTAGAGTTTCTTACCTCATACTCTACGCCAATCATTTCTAACAAGACGTATCTCTAACTCGGTTAAGATGTCAGATGCCTCCTAGCTAAACACCCGGCTTAGATGTTAAAGTTGGATAACTGTAGTTTAAGGACACCTACAGACTTGAGTAAGAACTCAATTATGTTTTAGCTGTTGTTTGTCTAATTTTTTTTTTCGATTACTTGTAGTATTATGCCAGCTTGTTTCGACTACTAGTATTAATCTCAGATATTTAAACATTGCAATACCTTAAATTTATGTTCCGCTACAAAATGTAAAATTCAGTTTTGGTCTGTCCATAAAGTAGAAAATTATAAATAAATAAATTGGGCGGTGCAACAGTCCGTTGAGAGCTAAAGCCTCTTAACCATTTCTGTGTGCGACACACTGTTGTCAGGAATGGAGGGGACCTACAGTTTAAGCCGAATCCGAACGGCTAAATTGAGAAATCACTTTTAACGACAAGAAATTACTTTTGGAGAATTTGTCAATTTCTCGCAAGAGGCACTACCAGTGAAAAATCTTTAGATGGAACAGACAGGGATCGAACCCAAGACCTTTGGCATGACAGTCCAACGAACTAACCCATCATGCCTCGGGTACTACTAACTAGAAAAGTAAAAAATAGTGTTTTAAAAAATAACCAAAAATGTTTTAACCAATGTTTCTTTCTTCCGTTTCATGTCTTCCCATCTCTAGAATGTTTTTAAAGAAATATCAACACCAACCAACGACTTCCTACTTTACGTCTTCTTCTTTTTTGGTCGCAAATTTGTTGGATAACGATTTAAGTAATGAATAAGCTCAAGGTGTTTCCATCGAATTACTTGTTGTAAGAGCCAGACTATCAAGGCTTACCCCATACACCCTTGTTGAGGGAGCAGATGCAAACAAAACTGAAAATTCCTTTAATGTGCACACATTGGCTTACATCAGAATTGTTATGCCAACTTTTAAGACGTCATGGCTTTTTTCTTCTTCAAATTGTTTCAGCTGTATTTTTGTTTGTTGCTTTTTCTTTTCACCCCTTCATGAGTTTTCAAAGGTGCTAAAAGTAGTGGTGTTCTAGGTCAAAGAAAATAATGTACTATGACTCATCAACAAGCCCTAAATGTAATCAATTGAACCTTGTGTTTTGTTTACAAATATTTAGCCTTAAGTGTGATAAGCAGTCTCGAAACAATGCAAAATTAAAGCTCTTACATCATTTTGGATTTCTAAATCAACAAAAAGCTCTTATCGCTGTTTATCACAATATCTCTTTAGAAACAAATGTTATTAAATTCAATCGATAAATTATTTTAAAATGTTATCTCTCAACTTAAATACCCCTCTTTTATATATGAGCCAACTTCATAGTCAAAGTGGAAGGGTTGATAGTATTTTAAAACAAGCCTTTTCAAAGGAGGTACAAACAAAACCAACAGCTATTTTGCCTACTTGTGAAACATATTCGACTCATTTAATTTTGTCAAGAAATATTCAATGCCCTCAACAACAAAACCCAATTACCTATATGAAAACCCTCCATTAACCATCATGATGATACAAAACAAAAATCCTTAATACAAAACAAAGAAAGAAAGAAAGTAATCAAATCATTTAGGCATAATACCCTTAAGGTTTTTTATTTGAGCTCTTAAGTAATAGTTTTCTTTCAACAATGAAACTATCTCGGGTCAATCGAAAGCTTCTATCTAAAATAAAAATCTTCCTTTGGCCTATAAAATTGAACATAAACTCAAAAAACACAAAAGAAAAGGAATATCCTATTTTTCTTTCTTCACTCCAAAGTAAGAAAAACAAGGGCATGATGTTCTTTAGGAACATAAAATAGGTACAAAGAACTACTAACATTACATGAACAAAAAGAAGAGACTCCAATTGCAATTCTTTTTTCCTCATATTCATCATCAATTTGCAAAAATGAAAATGAAAAAACGAACAAAAAATTATACATTTTATAAGACTCCTCTCTCATCTATCTTCCTAGAATTCAATTTCATCGATTTAAGTTTTCCAGTTACTGCTTCTCCTTCTTCTTCGTCATCATTGTCGTAGTAGTCATCGACATCGTCGTCGTCATCATCGCCGTCGTCGCTGTGGCCGTAGATTTTCTATATCTCCATATACTGGAAGTCTGGGCCACCTTTTGTGGTTAGTTGCATGTGTCTCCTACAGTCCTACATCGTGTTCTGCAAAGCTGGTTTATGGATGCCGGTCTCAAATATTGCAACCAGGATTGCCAACTGAACTTTTGTAAAGAACAAGTTTGAAGATTGAAATTAGGTGGGACCTAGGGGCTAATGATTTTTAATACCCTTATATAAAAATTATGCCCATTTTATTTTTGCTTATTAATATTTTGGTACGAATTTTACAGAAGCGAGGATGGAGGGGGAAATCTGATTAGCTATCCTGCAGGCATACTGGAGCCTCAATGAATTGCTAAACGGTCAGCTTACAGAAGAAATGGATTCTCCATCATTTCAAGAAGAAGCCCATATGCAACCGCCTCAAACAAAATAGATCCCAGGGAGCCGATGGCGTATCAGCAGAGCTATTTCAATATGGCAGGCCAGCTGGAAAGCAACTGACTCTGGCACTCCAAGAAAAGAGACCGTAGTCACCAGGTCCCTCGTACTTGAAAGAATAGTGCAGAGCCCACACGTCAACATTAGAGGCACTATCTTTCAAAAATCTGTCCAATAATGGGAAGAACTCAGCGTGATGTCAATGGGGCTTTTGTGAGTATTGAAGCAGAGGCGGCAAAAATGGGTTTAACGGTTAATGAGGCAAAACAAAGTACATGTTGTCGTCAAGAAAGGACATAGAACACCGACGACTTTTTCAAAACGTCACCATCGACAGACGTAACTTTGAGATAGTCAAGGACTTCGTCACCTAGGCTCCGCTGTAAACGCAGAAAACAACACCAGCGCTGAGATCAAACTCAGAATAACTCTTGAGTGGTAAAATCCTCTCTCGAGGGACCAAAGCGACGCTACTTAAGTCCCTTATCATCCCCGTCCGTCTATACGGTGCAGAAGCATGGACTATGACAAAAGCGGATTAAAGCACCTTGGGTCGAGAAAAGTTCTTCGTGTGATCTACGGTCCCGTATGCATCGAAGGGCAGTGTAGGAGAAGATGGAACGAGGAGCTGTACGGGCTGTAGAGTGACGTAGACTTACCCAGAAGGGTAAAAGTCCAAGGACTAAGATGACTATTTCACTTAGAGCGCATGGAAACCAATGCTCCGGCCCGGAAAGTGTTTGAATCCACACCCACAGGAGAGCGCAGTAGAGGGAGACCGCGAATCAGGTGGCGCTCACAAGTGGGAAGTGAACTTAACCAACTTAACTTGGAGCGCAAACTGGAGACCGAGCTAGGTGGAGAAGTTTTTTGGGTGAGGCCATAGTTCACACAGGACTGTAGCACCACCTTAAGTAAGTAAATAAGTCACCGGGTCCAGCTAGATCTACTGCATAACGCAGACGCATTGACATCATCGTAAGAACCAAACAGGTTCTACATGATTTCTTCATCCAGATCGGTCACAAAATCTGGGGCTACACATTAAATAAAATAAATAAGGTGGCGCAACAGTCCACGAAGAACCAGGTCCGAGTGACTTAAAACTTTCAACCATTCCTGTGTGCGAGTAATGTTGTCAAAAATGGAAGGGATCTACAGTTTATATGCCCAATCCGAACGGCTAGATTGAGAAATCACTTTTCATGACAAGAATTACTCTTGGAGGATTTGTCAATTCCTCATTAAAGGCAGGGATTGAACCCAATACCCCTTGCATGACAGTCCAACGCACTTACCATCACGGGTACTACGGGGCTACACATTACTGGATGAAAAATAAAGAACATAGTGACATCGACTCCGAGAGGAACAGTTGGTCAAACAATTAAGGCGAGCAGCATGAATTCGAAGTAATGCAATCCTTCAAATATCGTGAGTCAATAGCAGCAGCCGATAACAACATAGAACATAAAATATGCAGGTGGCTGCTCAAAGCGAACAGAGCCTATGTTAGTCTGTCAAAGCTTTTTGAATCCAGAAAAATTGTTATGTCTTCTAAGGTTCTATAATGTTCAGGATGATATTGATAAGTCTGCCAGTACTCCATATTGATCCGAGACATACATACGTGCTTAATAAAGGGCACTCAGATCTACATATTCGAGAGGAATGTTTTACGGAGAATTGTTGGTCCTTCATGAACTGTATGTAATTTACCGAAAAGAAGATATCGTGGCAGAAATTGAGCACGGTATAGTTTGGTGGGCTGGATAAATATGTTGCTTGAACGAAAGGAAAAAGCCCTAAAAGTCCATTCTAGTACATTTTATGGTAGAGGACAGCGTGGCAGACCATGCTAAAGCTGGCTGGAGAGACGGCCACGGTAGACCAAGACGCCCAGAGCCTTGAAGTAGACAGCTGGATGGCATCGGCTCGCGATTGGGATAAATAGAAGGACTTGAATCTAGCCAGGACCAGATGCCGATTGTCGAGCAAATGATGATAATGAAGCATATTCCTCAAGATGCACAAAAACTGTCTTATCCTTAGCAGTTTAACAACAACAAAAAACTGTGATTTCAAATTTGAATGAAAGAGGTAGACAATGGTGGTAGCCCTGGTTGCTGCAACGTTGTGTAGGAACGTTTATCCTGTGTTTTCCAGTTTTGCCTCTGTGCTCTGTGGGTTCTTGAAGGTGTTTTGTTGTATCTCTCAATTTTTCCTATTTTCAACAAAGTCTACTTTGAAGTTTATTCTCGTTTAGGAAGCACCAGACCGCACCACCACACCAGATGATGGAACCAGTAACTTTATTTTTGAATACAATCCAAAAGGCATTCGGTTTCTTTTCTTTTTGCTAGGCATTTGGTTCGTTATTTTGCTGCCATTGCCATCATCTTCCCTTTTTTCCCTCCTTCCTTCGATTCAAGTATGATTTCATCATCAACGTCATCAGTAAGTTACGTTCAGACTCAAGAAATTGTTAAATGTAAAATGACAATATTTTGTGTTGTTTTGTTTGTTTCGTTTACTACGACAACGATGACGATGGCGTCGTCGACAACGACAACGTGCTGAAACCTACTTGAAGTGCATTAAGGCACATAAGAGACTGAGGGCTCTAGGGAATTAATTAATTTAGAATTTAGCTGTTAAAATGAATTTGGAGAAGGACAGAGATTTGTTAAATGAAATGAGCTTTGGAAAAGGGCTTTCTAAAAAATTTTAAATTGCGGCGAAAAAATTCTTTTTGGTTAATGTTCAAGAGGAGGAACAATTTTGGTTAGTGACAGATTTATAATTGAATTTAAATTCAAATTAAGAGAAAGTAAGAAAATTACTTTGAACTTTGTTTTTGTTTAACCACAAAAACTGATCACTATACAGAATCCTTCTGTAGGTGTGGAGTAATTGAAAAGTAATTTCTTTTGCAAGGTTTGAATACATACAATTTGTGATTTTATAAGTTGGTGAGGAATTAGATTTGTGGTTTTTGTCCCAAGTCCAAATCTAAGTTTCTAATTCCACAGAAATTTCAATTCAAAAATGGAAAATCATATCCAAGCGATGCTATGGTACTTCCATACTTTTGAAAAATCTAAGTGAATTCTTAAGCAACAAATTAAAATTGGCCTATAAATATTTAATGCAATTTCCGGATGTACTTTTTATTCCTGCAAAGTTATTATTTAGCGTTTTTTAAGGTGGTAGGAATGGGAAGCTTCTTAATGTGCCACAGGCAGAGTGTGAGCCTCAGGAATAACAGGAGGGATTAAAAATTAGTCGTTGATGCATCAGTATTGAATTCAAAATTCATTGCAATTACAGAGAAATACAACTGAGTCGTACTTAATTCGTGTAGTACGGCTTAAAATCTAAAGTTTTTACTTGATAGTACGACCTGAGTTGGACTTAAGAGTACATTGTTGTGAAATCCAAGTTTAAAAGCTGAGAGTATTGCTGTTAAACTTTTAAATAGAAAAATGCAGCGGCCTATTTTAATCAAACACATTCCGTTAAAATAACGGCAAAGAAGGGTGATTTAAGAAACCTGACGGTGCACAGTGCGTCCAATGTATGGGGATGGTGGACAAAAATCTGTTTTCCGAAACATAACTTTTTTGAGTTTAAAATAAGTCTTAAAAAATTCAAAAGAAAGACAAATTAAATGAAAACAGACAATTTGTTCTATACTAACAAGTTGATTTCTAACATGAAAAGTTTTACTACCACCAGATCGGTGAATCGAGGCACTCCCCAAGGTGGAGTCCTTTCCCCTCTTTTATGGAACATGGTAGTAAACGACCTACTTACATCATTGGAAGCTGAGGGTTTCAAGGTGATTGCCTATGCTGACGACACCCTCAAGTTCGCTCGGAACTTCTACAAAATGCCTTAAATAGGCTAAGCAATGTGGATTGGACGTCAATCCACATAAAACAGAATTAATACTCTATTCGAGAAGATATAAAATTCCTCAGATTAGCCCAACCAAGATTAGAGAATTATCATTAAGCTTTTCCGACCAAGCTAAATATTTAGGCCTCATTTTAGACAAAAAACTAAATTGGAAGGCTAATATTGTTGAAAGAGTAAAAAAGGGCTACTGTATCGCTTTTTACTTGTAAAAAGGCCACAGGGGCACTTTGAAGAAGAGAGACTCCTGGAAAACGATGCGGTACACTTCTATACAGACGGTTCAAATACCGATCACGGAGTTGGAAGTAGTATCTTTTCGGAAAAACTGAATCTCAGTCTATCCTATAGACTTCCCAATCAATGTAGTGTATTCCAGGCAGAAGTAATGGCGGTTAAAGAAGCACTATCCTGGCTCAAACAAAACGTTATATCTTGTAAGGATATACGATTCTTCTCAGACAGCCAAGCCGCTCTTAAATCTCTCGCGTCTGTCTCCACAAACTCTCAAACAGTCCACGATTGTCGATCATCTCTGAATGAGATGACGGAACAGTTTAACATTCACTTCATTTGGGTGCCGGGCCACAGACATTCCGCGAAATTGCAAAGCCGATGAGCTCGCCAAAAACGGAACACTTCTGCCTAATGGTAGACAAAAACATAACATAGGAACACCACTTGCTACATGCAAATATCTTCTCAAGCAATATGCTCTAGAATCAAAAAATGCTAGATGGTCACAGAGTACCACCTGCCTAGCAACCAAGCAAATATGGCCAAGTATAGACTTAAAACGGTCAAAAGGCTTGATATCACTGAGCAGACAAAGTATAAGCTCTACAATTGGAGTAATAACGGGACACTGCCTCATAGAAAGACATGCTCTGAGGCTAGGGATCTACACAAATGACTTCTGTAGAAGCTGCATGGGCGAGGAGGAAGAGGGAAGGAATAATTAGAAGGAATAATTTTCTCGGTAATCCTTTCTTTGGTAATACCAGTGAACTGGCAACGATTGACACAAAACGTCTCTCTAACTTTATTAAAAGTACGAAATGGTTTGTCTAAGTTCATTACTCTCCCATGAGTAACCTATAATATAGGTAGAAATGGCGATCTCAATGCAACCTAGCCTGAGATCCAATTAGCGCTGTAGTGCCCAGTTTTGATAATATTGTGATATAGTGGGATTAGATCTAAGCAGCAATACAGTCATTAAGTCTTCGTTTGCAAACTTTCGGGATGATTTTCTAGTGTGAACTAGGAAATGCTTTCGAAATTCTTTATGCCTTGCTTCTAAAGCTTCTTCCGAAAGTTGACCAATGGGTATATCAAAAAATTAAATTATATCCAGGCCATGAATTAAAAGCTTTGAACACTGATTGGCACTGATCTCTTGTTTCATCGAGCAATGTAGAAAATGTTTGTACGTCAATACTAAGCCCAGAAGCAAAGACTCTTAAAATAATGGAGAACTTTTTTATAAGTCGTTCATCAAGTCCAGTGATTTTTGCAGTAGTCTCTGAACCGTTAAAAAAAAGGCTTGCAGTATTTCTATCATTTGTTAATCCAAATCCTGGCTTATGCTTATCAACGATGAGACCCATTCTAGATTTGAATGATTCTTGGATATCTTGTTTTCTTTAAGCAAATACAATTTTATTTTCTGAGTCACGCACTTGCCAGGTTTTGAAAGGAAGCCTGTAAGAATTGTTCAACAAACATTCAAAGGATCTTATCCAAGAGTGTAGGGTGGATAAACCAAAGCGATAGTTTTCTTCTTTTGTGGGCTTCTGGTTTTTTTTACATCTCTTTAGGAGTTGCACCGCAAATATAGCATTTTGCTGAAAGATTTGTATTTGATAATACATTACAAACACTCTCATCAATCATTGCAAATAGCATTTAAAATGAAATGTTAACATTGAAGGCTTTTTTGCTTCGAAAGAAATCAGTGAGTTGACCTTTAATGATAAAGTTAAAAAAATAGATTCAATATCGTTTTTATTATCTTAAAGTTAATTGAAAAATTGGAACTTCAGTTCTTACTATCCACATTAACATTTACAAAATTATAAACATATATTTTAAATATGAGAATTATACCAATTTTTTAAGAACTTAGAGCTTTTAAGATTTAAATAAAACTGACCTATAAGTTTAATCATTTTAGACTCCTCATCTTGAACAAGCTTTTTACATTCTTTCATAAACATAAATTGTACGGGTCTGCAATAAGAAGTCGAAGAAGAACGGAAATTTTTCCATAGTTCAATGCCAGTATTGTCCTCGACCAATTTTAAAGGGCAGAACTCTGTTAGAAAAAGAAATTCGTCTGTCCTTTGTGAATCAGTAAAGACTTGTTTGTACTGACTATGCTCAGAACTTTCGTAGAAGCCCCACTAGCAGATTAACGTGGCAGTTGTTTCATTTTGTATTTGGGAAATGTCTGCTATACCTTCTCCAGTTTTATTTAAAAGCTCTTGAAGGTCAACAGATGCAGTCGTTTCTGTTGCTTCCCTCTTACTGGGAAGCATTCGCCTTTTTAGCCTTTCCAGTTTGTATAAGCGGGGAAAACAATCCTTGTGCAACAGATTAACAACTGACCGTGACACTTTATAATACTTATTTTCAGAAAGATCTAGGTCTAAATACAGTGCTAAGGTTTCTTGCGAAGTTAAACCCATTTTTTGCCAGCAGAATCAGCTCCCTTACCTCCGGACAGTTCCTATGCCAACCGAAGCTCTTAAGTGGATTTTGAGAGATGCCACTTCGAATGGTTTTTTCGGTCTTCTGCGACAGCTTTCAGGTTGATCGGCACAAACCCTACTGGTGACAGTATTTAAAATACCCGAAGAAAGAGTAAAATCACTTTTTAACCACACTTAATGCCGATTGAAAAGTAAAGCACGGTTTCTTGAGCATTGTTTCCAATACCTTACCATATTTCTGAAAAGCTAAGAGAACTATCGTCGCCAGAACAATGTATTGGATTAGAGAAGTTGCAGGCAGGAGGTCATTAATAAAAATGAGAAAAAGTGTTGGACACGGAACAGAGTCCTGGGGCACTTCAGCATTTATTTTGTGGTTTTCAGAATTGAACCCATTACATTTAATGTGATTCAATGACATACGCATGTCGAAATGGATCTTCAGGTAGTACCGACCGACCGACCACAACCTACTTTCAACTTGGAGAAGTTTTCAAATGCATTTGGATTTCATTTTAATTCTATGCAAGTTTCCTTGGAAACAAAAACTACATAAATGTTTTTAACGTGTTTGATATCGATTATTTGTTCATGTGGCTAAAATCTGTGTTCCAGATGCACCAGACAGTATCTTTTCTTTGTTTGTTTGTTTGTTTGACTCACTTTAATAAGCGACTGACTATTATTGCAGATGTATTAAAATTATTTTAAACTGCGTAATTCACATGTGGCCAGATTGAAAATTGAAAAACAATGAAGGCTTATTCATCTTTTAGAACAAGAGCAAAGTGTAAGTCAGTGAAATTCTTTTTTCTTTCTTTGAATGGATTGACATTAAGTTCCAAATTTATTACGTAAATGCTGAGGAGCTCACAAAAAATTAATACAGATTTTCTCTATTAATTTTAATTTTTCCAATAAGCGATTTCATTATGATAAATTTAAAACAAACGACAATTCCTAAGTGAAATCATCATTTGTTTATTTAATTTAAAATTGAAAGATATTTATTTATTTAAAAAAAATATCCACGTTTTTTTCGAGTTCTTCATTTTCAATGGACATGAATACTTTTCGAAAGATTTGAGGGATATTTGGGAGTTCTTTTACGTTAGGATAATGATCCTTTAATGCCTACATTGTCCTGGTATCCATACTACGAGTAAGATTATGTTACTGCTATTATGAAGGATGCTCCGGATATTATTCAGGGCAGGACAATTATCCGTTGCAGTTTTTAGTCCGCTAAGTACATTCAAGATATCAGTAAGGATCAGAGTTTCGACTGCCCATGTTTGTGCGATTGAGAGATCTTTGAGTATTGCGGTTACATCTACAATGTAACTACCACCTGAGTCACTTATGAAACCTTGACAAGTGATGATTTCTTCATTGTCTGCGTTTACTTCGACGACTGCATAATTTGAGTTGTTGTCCTTGGATGAACCGTCAGTGTAATAGGGTTGATAGTTTCCACTAGTTCTCTGTGAAACATTTGTAACAACAGCCTGGAAGTGTGTCCTATTTTGTTGTTAGAGAGGCTGGTATTGATGGGCAGTAGGTGTCTTTTCCAAGGTGGAGGATAAAAGGTGTTTCGGTGTACTGGAGTATCGTTGGAAGTACTTCGGTAAGCCTTCATCATGATTAGTATTTTGCTGAGAGATGGTATAGAGTTATTCTTGTTTTTTTTTCTGGGTAGAGCTTCTTGGGAAGGTTTGTGAAGATGATGAAAACCGTCTGTAAGAGCCTTACTAATCATGTTGACTGCTCTTTTTTGTCCAAGTCGGTGTACCTAACTTGAATCGAGGCTTTCTAATTTTTTTTAGAAGTCCACATGTAGAATGTTATTCCATTTTATTCCATTCATTCCATTTATTCCATTTTATTATTTTAAGGGCCTTTTCCAATTGGGGTCCTTTTCGACGAGAACACATCATTCTTAGAGCATTGTTCCGTTTGTAGTGTAGTGTTTTTAATGTGAATATCCCATTTTAGATTGCCACTGAATGATATACCACGGATTCGTAAGTTCTTTTTTCAAATTGACGTTGTTGTCGCGAATCACGAGCGGGGTTGTTGGGCATGAACATTTCTTTTCTCTGCAGAGGTGGAGGGCTTCTATTTTGGAGGGAGGTACAAAAGCACGTATCCACGCACGAGTCCAAGTATATATTTCATCGCCTGCAGATTTAAGGATTGTGTTCACCTGCGATGGATCACCTGAAGCTACCATGAAAATATTTTCATCATATACCCCGACGAAATCAAGGATTTGGCTATGTTAGTTATAAGGACATCTATTTATGCATTGTACAGGTATACAGATATAGGAGATTTGTTTGATATGAAGCCGTTGGTGTTAACAAAGAAGGTTGTTCCAGATAAAAAGGAGAGAAAGAGCCTTAAAAGATGAAGAGGGATTCCCCATTCATGTTACTGTTCTATTACAGGAACAGTTGTAACACGATCAAAGGCTTTCAAGGTCTGCTGACAACACTAACGCTGTGCTTGCTAGCTTAGAGATTATCGGATAGCTTGTTTTCCATGAGATGAATAAGTGAGGTGACTCCTCTGTTCAGTCTAAAAGCATGTTGTTCTTGTTGCTAATTGATCTTTCCATCAACCATAGAATTCTACGTCCTAAAATTTTTTGAAAACTTTGGAGAGAACAGGAAGAATAGGTATGGGACGGTAACCTTCAATTTGATGATGGTTACGATTATTTTTTCGGATCGGCTTGAGTATGGCTTCCTTCCAATCGTGAAGAAAGATACCAGTCGACTTCACACTGTTTTTTAAAATTTTGCTGATTGCAAAGGATTGGTTATTTTAAACAACGGATCGCCAACTCTGTTCAACATAAGAAACACGTTCTCATCCGTCGACGTTACACTTGCTAACTCTACAGATTAAGCCCCACTTCTTCAATGGAAGGTTAGCCCAAACGGTGAAAGTAAGGATCATCTTCCAATCATAATACGGACACATGAAAGAAAAATAAGAAGAAAACCAACTATATGTTTCAAAGAAGCTCAGGCTAACTGGGATACCTTTGTCACGTCTACCCACTCTTTGTGTCAATCCACATCAATTTCTAACAACATCAACCAAGAAGTAGCCAAAATACAAAGAATTCTGAAAGGTTCGGCATCTAATTCAATACCGACAACAAAATCAAATGTAGACAAAACTAACAAAAATTCAATATGGTTTAATAAGAAAACTGCTGATCTAGTAAAAGCTAAGAATTTAGCTTGGACAAATGTCCGGAGATATCCGACAACTCCAAATTGCTTAGCCTATTGGAAAGCAATTGCCAAGGTCAAATACGAATCCTTCAATACGAGTCCAGCATTTGACTCAAAAACCCTCTGGAATAGAATAAAATCCTTAAAATCCTCAACAATGTCCTTATATTTGCTTTAATGACTCTCTAGAAATTGATCCTGATTTAATCGCAAGTACGCTCTCCAAAACATGGGAAAGTATAGCGAAAATAACACTTTTCCAAGTAACATTATTGCTAAGAAAGTTGCTTTTAACATTAGCTACCTTCCTTCTCATCATAATGTCTGCCAAGAATTTACGAAAGACATCTCAAGAATCCAATTCGACACAGCATTACAAATGATCAAAGAAAATACCCCTGGAGTAGACAAAATAACTTACAACAATTATTAGAATTCTTTTGTAGCGTGATTTCGACAAAATTTTGCGATATTGTGACGAATGGAAACTGAAAATAAATGTCCAGAAGTTGGAGAACAATTCTTTTCCGCACTCCGTTGGCTAGGGCCACAAGGGATACGTGCAAGAATTGGAGCAAGATGGTCATCGTTGATCTTCATGGGCAGCGATTAGCGAGCAAAAGTTTAGTGAAGTACCTCGGTATCTGGTTAGATCAGTATTTATATTTCGACAGACATATAAATGCTGCTCTGACCAGGGCCAGAGGAGCCTTCGCTCTGAAGAAACGGCTGTTTTACAGCAGTCGGCTTGACCCCACAGTGAATGTTATTTGCTATATGGCCCTCATTACGGCTCATGATCGTTTATGGTTTTTCTGTGTGGTTCAACGTTGTCCCTTCCCAGATGGAGAAGTTTCGATTGTTCGTACGGCAGTGACGCTGTACCGGCTTATATCGAACATCCGAATCTTCTGCATTACTATTCCAACGAGGTCCTATACAACGGAGCTCGAATCAACAGAATTGACAATTTCGTGATAAAACTCGTTCAGGTCACATTGCAAGAGCTATGTCTTCGACCAACAATTTAGTTTTCGTTTAGTTATCCAAGGGCCGAGTATTTTGAAAGTGCACGCTTGAGAGGCTTCATTCCACCAGAGACATTCCTCTTTTTAGATAGATGCGGCTGATACAAGAAAGATTGTCAGTTCCGCTAATCTACCAGAACAGACGAAGAACTTTGGATAGGCGGCTCCTGTACAATGGGGACGTCATGGCACAAGGCGGAGCAGAGCTCCTTCGATTCAGTAGGGCTGTGTCCGTACGGGACCGAACTGATAGGGTGAAGCAGAAGAACCAGTTTTGGTGGCTTCAATCGGCGCTTGATAGTGGCTAGTCGGGATGGGGTTTTAAGCCTTGGCCGGCTTACATACTTGTTTTATAGTTTAAGGGTTTAGTTGTAAGTCGAATAGACATGGTGGCAGTGGTCTTGGGTTCGAACTCTCAAATTAGCCGTTCGGATTCGACAAAAAAAAACTGTAGGTCCCCTCCATCCCTGACAACATTTCTCGCACACAGCAATGTTTGAGAGTTGTTAGTCACTAGGCCCTAGTTCTCAATGGAGTGTTGCGCTACCTAATTTTTTTTTTATTCTAAACAATTTTAATGTATGAAAAAGCAGACCAAAGGTGTAACGACTAAGGCAGTGTATAGGGTTTTCCAATAAGCCATTTCATCGTGATATTTAAAAAAAAAACCACAATTCGTTAAGGGAAATAATTATTAACTTCCCATAGGAAGTTATTGTAATGGGTCCGATTTGTCAAATTGAAAATTTTGACATTTCTCGACGTTTCAAGGTCCCTAGAGTCGAAATAAAAGATTTTTAGAAAGATGTCTGTGCGTGCGTGTGTACGTACGTTTGAAAGTCCGTACGTCCGTACGTTCGCGACGTTTTTTTCGTCGCCCATAGCTCAAGAACCAGAAGAGATATCGACTTCAAATAAATTTTGTTATACAGATAATAAGCCAGAAGGATGCAGAAAGGGCTCTCAAGAAAATTGCGTGGGTAATTTTTTCACCATAGCAGTTTAAAAAAAAGGTGAAAATTTTGGTTAACCCTAAATATCTTACGAACCAAAAACGCTAGAGACTTGAATTAAATTTTATATAATATATTGTAACGCGATACCAAACAGGTATATTTTTTGAAAGAATCAATATAACGGTTTTTTTATAAATCAATAAAACTGAAAAAAAAAATGTATCACCTACAAAATTTTACGACTGAAATATGATTTCATCTCTAAAATAATTGTGTGCGACGAAGAAAAATGTTTTTGACATCTGATAAAATTTTAAGAAAAATTGAATTGACAGTTTTTATTACAAAAAATAGAAACCTAAAAAAAAAAATGCATAAAAGTTGGTAAAAATTGATTTTCGACTCAAATATCTTTTCAAAACTTTAAAATTTTGGCTTTAATTTACTTTTATTTTTCAAAAAATCTTGTTGTCAACATTCAGTTAAAGTTTGAAAGAATCGATTTGACAGTTTTTGTACAAAAATTTAAAAACCGAAAAAAATATTAACAAAAAATCGTAAAAAATGATTTTCGACTCAAATATCTTTTAAAAACTTTGAGATAATAGGTTCTTACTAATTTTTTCTTATAAAAAATATTGTTTTTAACATAAAGACAAATTTTGAGAAAAATCGAATTGACAGTTTTTTAAAAAAAAAATAAAAACCTAAGAAAAAATTTATAAAAGTTGTAAAAATTGATTTTCGACTCAAATATATCTTCAAAAATTTAAAAAATTAGCTTCAAACTAATTTTATCCTATAAGAAATATTGTTTTCAACATTTGGTAAAATTTTTAAAAAATTCGAAATAACAGTTTTTTTTACAAAAAATAAAACTCTAAAAAAAACAATACTAAAACTTGGTAAAAATTTACTTTTGGCTCAAATAGCTTTTCAAAAATTAAAAATATTGGCTTCAAACTTATTTTATTTCACAGAAAATATTGTTTTCAATATTCAGGAAATAAAAAATAAAATCTACAAAAAATAGTGCGCAAATTTGGTAAAAAAACATATAGACAAACTTTTAAGCAAGACAAGTTGACAGACGGGATGGGAAGTTATCAGTGTGGGTCGCATCCCAGCCTCTTTTTTATTTATTTGATTGTAAAGGGAAAGATATGACATTAACAAAAGAAGACGATATCAGCCAAATAGGCATGGCGTTTAAAAAGAGTGTACCGTTCTATTTTAAGTAATGGTGCTATTTTTACTGTTCAAATATAAGCCTCAAAATTGAAAGCTTCCAAATAAGCGAGCTATGAATATAAAATTTAAACTCCTATTAAAAAATATTTCATGTAAAATCTACTGTACGTTTATGGAAAATGAAATTTTAGTACATTTAATTAAATTTACTTGAGGTTTTATGGTTTTATGTGATTTACAATAAATAAAAATAAAAACAAAAAGATCTGTACAAGGTGACAATCCATTGTAAAAGCTAAGAATCGTAATTGTCCCAACGTTTTAACAACAAGAAATACGAATTTAATCACAAATAATGCAATTTGGTTTTTCAAATTCCACAATTTTTGAAATTTCTTAGTAATTATCAAGTTTGACTATTCAAAAAATGCCATTATAACTTATCGACTTAGACAAATCCAACTTAGGTTGTTGCTAAACTTCAATCCTTTATGAAATTGTTATCCACTCTTGGCGAATGTGGGTTATTTGCTGTCGTAATTTAGTTTTATTTTTTAATAATAAAGACTTAAGAACTTAACATACACTTAACATCTGGCAGTACTTGGGGTGAAGGTAATTGCTTCGCCTCAATTTTGTTCAATGAATTGCATTTTATTTCTGAAACGGGAGCATATGTGTGGCCTTGTATATTTCTTATAGCTATGTTTATATATGTTTACATAAATCCCCATAAATTCTGAAATGAAAAGAAGAAATATAAATTCCTCTTCAATATTATGATGCGTATACATTCTCACAAAAATCTTAAACAAATATTTGCCAACAACTTTACATATATATTAATATTGATGTTTAAATATTATTATATTTGGTGTATTATTAAAAATTGCATCAGCTAAAATCATTAATAAATCAATATTGAATTAACAAAGGATCCTTTGTTCTTCACCTTCAAGAGCTTTTGGCTTTAGACAGGTTTATAAGTCTCACCTGTTCAAAAGTCAAATTTATTGGTTTTATGATAAACAAAAGTGCAACAAAAATAGTAAAATAAAAAAAAAAACTATTTATTTTCAACCTCTTCGAGCATCATCAGCATCATTGTCATCGTCATCGACATCATCGTGAGTATCAACAAAAACGGCCTTGAGTTTTTGCCATTCGTATAATTTATCCAATGTACTCTTTTCGGAAATTGTATATTTAACTATAGAGATATTAACATTTTGTTTAATGTATCTAAATCCACTTTGAAAAGAGAATATATTTTTTAATCCCTCTTTAATACCCCTCCCTCTTTTAAATGAATGATTTTAAAACACACTTGAATGAGAGAACTTTATGTACAAAATGTAGTCAGGTAGGATGATGGGTGCTCTGCTTTGGTACTAATGTCTTGTTCGCACTCGTCATCTTCATTCATACATTCGTTCGTTTGTTCCTTCGTTCGTTCATTTCATTTTTATGTGTTTTATTTGAGCTTTATCATTTTATTCTGGTTTTAATTTCACTTCCATTAAATACAATTGGGTGTGATTGATTAGGTCCAAGAGTAATTTTCTAAAGAGAAAGCCTCCAACTATAGTGGGAGAGAATAACCATAAAATGGTGATGCAAGAAACATTTTTAATGGTATTCCACATTCGTGAAGCGTGGCTTAAGAATAAATATCCATTTTCTAAATCCAGAATGGCCACTCCACATTGAACAATAATTTGGTCATGGAAAGTTGGGTAATTTCAAAAGCGGTTAGGGAAATATTCGTCTGTTACTTTTTTTCCATAATGTAATAAATAAAATGTTTCTTGAAAGACAGACAATGGCGTAAATTTATATTTAAATAAATTATGCTTAAAATTATTTTAGTAAATACTTAATTGAAAATTATTTTTTTTTTGATATTATTGGTAGTCGAAATAAGACCCACTTCAACGTTAGGGCTTGAAATAAATTTAATACCGACCAAAGTACCTCCTACATTTAAATATGTGGTTTAATTTTGTGAAACTATCATTTAATTGTAAAAAAATGTCCTCAAGTATTTTTTTTTTGAAAATTTAATTATTTTGGAATATTTTCAGATTTTTAGCAAACCGAACAGGCGCATTATTTTGAAAAATAAGATTACTGCCCAGTTTCTAGTTAAAAGTCCTTAAATCGAAGAGCCTTTTATAAAATGGGACTTCCCATATCTAGATCGTTACAAGAGCTCAGCCTTAATTTAGCAAATCTTAATCAAATCCTCACTACCTACTTAGCAATTTCACCGATGCACCGAACTGCATAATAACCGACATCGTTGCTAGATCTCGTGTATCACTAAATAGTTCTAATATTTGAAATAAATGTCGTTTAAAAATTGTGTTGGAAGTAACCTCGAAAGTAATCCCTCCCAGAAATGCATCAAAACAAAGGGAAGATCGGATACCCTTACATTTAAAAGAAGTCGAATCAAATGTCTTAATAGGCAGTTAAAATCAAGTCACGACAGCTTACGTGTTGATTTGGATACTGCAAAAATCGCTGTTGCTGCAGCTGTTCTTCGTAACATAGTTAAAAACTGAAACATTTTATTTCTGGGAGAAAATATTCGGTCCGCTCCTTCGCGTCGCTATTATTCGATCTAATCGGGAGTATAAATGAAGATGAACTTTCAGAAGCAACGGAAAAAGCATTTAGAAATGGTTTCATCAACCAACATTTTAATTCGCGACATACGAGTATATGAACTACAGTTTTGGCCAAAACAACTTGAATTGCCTCGATTATTAAATAATTAAAAAATAAATTTAGGATTCAATTATTGTATATTTTTGTTTTTAAAATTGAAATCAAAATTGTTTTTGTAATAGTTCATTAAATATAGCACATTAAGTACAATTAGTTCAATATTAGGCTGGTCAAAAAAAAAAAAAACCTAAAAAAAATATTGCTAGTATTTGGTAGTAAAACCCTTGTTTTAATCACTTCGGCACATCTTCAAGGCACGGAAACCATCGGAACCCTTGAAATTGAATTTGGACTCGTTCAAAAAGAGTACGTTCCTTCATTTTTTAACGGTCCAGATGATGTTGCCATGAAGAAATTTTCCTCTCGCCGGCTTTATTTTGGTGAACATAAAGGGATTTTTTATAGCTTTTAAAGATCAACAGCTAGTCTACGAATTGTTCTTGCCCTTGCGTTTAGGTCGAGTTGGAATCGTCTCTCGATGATATAAAAGAGAACTTTTTAATTGATTTAATTATTGCAAAATCCTTTCGGTTTTGTTTTGTTGGTCTGCCACCTCGATGAACCATTTGGAATAATTTTTTGGATCAGTAAAATTTTATTGATTCAGCAAATCATTGATTTTCGAATTTAATATTTGTCCGATATTTTAATTTGACTCATTCCACTTTTGAAAATGAACATGATTTGTTTAAGTTATTAATTTTTGAATGACACAAAGATGGAGAAAGTTTTAGTTGATATGGCAAGTATTGCATTCGTAAAGATTTTAATAAAATGTGACTTGACCATGGTAGAGAAGTCGAAAAAAAGTTGGTTCCCCGTTAAATCTACTTATGCTTCTTATTCTTCTTATAGCATTTTAGTTTTGATCGGGATGAAATTTCAAATGACATGAACAAGGCGGATGATTCCATAGACTTTACCAATAGCGCTATTAAGGTGGTGATCCCAAGTGAGAGTGCGATTGAATACTACTCCTAGGTTTCTAGCAGTGCTTACATATTCAATGGTTTCGTCGTCAAGTTTTAACAGGTTTAAACCCTATAGATCAAAGTTTTTGCGATAGATGAAGAGGGATGTTGATTTGACAGAGATCGTTCGTTTTTTACCACTGTGAAATGCGGAGCAGATCCTCGTTCATTAAAGCTACGGCATAACCCCAAAAGGTCGACTTATTATCAGCATAAAGATGAATTAAACAGTGTTTAGCAACTTGTGGTAACTCATATATGTAAAGTATGACTGTCTCAAAACAATGGGAAATGTGGACGAGTATCCATTGCCCCCTACGCATTGTTGCCTTCCGCTGAGATACGAAAGAACAATCTTAAAGGACTCTAGAGAAACCCCAAAGTTAATTCGCAGCTTTCTACAAAGAATTGAGTAGTTAACAGTATCTAAAGTCTTTGAATAATCTAACAGTGCTAGCGATCTAACATGATCACTGTCCATTGCCATTCTTATTTCATCAGTTAAAAAAAGTAAGCCGGATTTTGCAGCTGTGCTTAGGTCGAAAACCAGTCTGACAGGTACTTAACAGGTGGTTGATTAAAGGATATTTTTTGATCTGCCCTAGAATAGTTTTTTCAAACACCTTCAAAAGAAACGGAAGAATAGCAATCAGCCGAAATTCTGCAGCAGTACCTGTTTGCTTTTTGAGTATGGTAATAATCTTAGCCTTCTTCCAATCTAAAGGAAACTCGGAAGTAGTCAATGATGTTAAATATGTAGGTTATATAGCGCAGTCTATATGGAAGCAGTAGTCTCAAGAACTTAGAGTCCATTTGGTCCAGGCCAGTAGCATTAGATTTAATCGATACTATTGACTCTACAATGTCTTCCTCTTGTATTCTTATAAAACTCAAACAGCTGTTGATAGCGGTTGGTTCCTCCCCGGCAAGGGAATGAACGGGTGAAGCAACATTTAAGGGCATGGACGTAAACTTTTTGTGGAGAGCATCACAATCGACGTCAACAACAGACTTTTTAGATTGTTTCCCAATACCGATTTCAAAGGTTTTTCCATTATTTCTTGCTAGAGGTTAAAGAACCAAGTCAGAGATCTTGGGTTCAAACCCTTACTGAGCCATTTTGAGTTCTTTTCAGGGATACTGTATCTTGCGAGGAACTGTTGCGCTACTTATTTTTTTTTTTGAATGCTAACTTGGACGGGCATCATTTTACCATCATGTCGGGTTTATTGCATTATTTCTGTAGTAATTGGCTAAGGATGTGACTTTTACTTATTTAAATAGTTCTTAGTGTATTTTAGAGTGGCGGTGAAAATTGTGTTAAGTAATGAAAAATAATAAGCAGACTTCGTTAAAAGATTCCATCTAGTTTGTTCTTATTTGAAATATGTGATTTTTTCGAGGTTTCCCTTTGATTTAAAATAGAAAATTAAGAACATTATTGCATTTACACAGCACTTTTTACACTATTAACTGTCAGTTATCTGAGCTTTTTGGTATTTAATCCACCCTATAACCACCACTCCATAAGTTACTTGGGACACTAACTTCCCTTTAGATCTACCTAGTTATTGTGAAACAATCATGGGCTGACTATAATTTAGAACCGAAGTATTCATAATATTTCTCAAAGAGTGACCGAAAACTTGAAAAGAGATTAAGTGTAAAATTTCTAAAGGATATCAATAAGAGTTGTTGAGTCTTAATAATTAAAAAACTTAAAAACCTAAAGCGACTAATCAATGGAACTGCACTGTATAAAAAATAAGTGCATGGCAAATAGTAGTTAGTTAGCTTGGTTACCCTATATAAAGCATATCAAGTGTATGTATGTAACTAATGCTTGCTAATGTATATTTGCAAATATAATGCGGTTTGAATAAAGAAAACTCCATGTTTTCCTCCTTTTTTCAAAAGAAATACTAAATGAAAAATGAGAAAACATTTGTCGATTTCCTCCTCGGAAAAGGATTAATGTGAACCAAAAAAAAGGAATAAAAGACAAAGAAGATTTATTTTTCATGTAGGTATGTTGTTTTCTTTCTATAAATTTATACACAAAAGTATATATTGCAATCCCACTTCTGAACATTTGTAGGAAGCAGGTAGGTATGAACATTGATAAATAAAACTCTGATGTATTTGTACTTTTACCTTCGTTGATGGGTGAATGTGGTTTTAAAATTTTAAAATTAATGAAAAGAACATGAAGGGGCAAATTAAAAATAATCGAAAGCCAAAGGAAAGAAAAGGTAGAAAGAAATCTGTTGTGTGTGAAAATTTTATGTTCTTGACTCTTTAATCAAGTTTATGTCGGTAAATAAACGTTATAAATTTATGCTACATTTCTTTTTTTTTTAAATAAACAACATAAAGAACCCAATATAAAAGTTTAATTTTTTTCGATTTAATGCCGGGGGATTGCATGGTATATCGAAAACAAAAATTGTATTTTTCTATAAATGCGTTTATTTGTATCCATTTGTGCTTAAAATTAAATTGATTTTTAAATAAAATGCAAAATTAAATGAAAATAAAATATTTTCAATATTTACAATGAAACATATTTTATTTTTTTGCGTTGAGGAGGATTTGATATCCCATTCAAAATATATCATTCTCACTTCAACAACAACAACGATTTTCATTTTTCCATTTGATATAAAATCCGATTATATTTTTGCAATGGTTATTTAATTTTCGTTTCTTTTTCTGTGTTAATTTTTGAATTTAAAAGCTGTATTTTTGGTATTCTTTTCTTTTTTATTATTTTGAAAATTGAATTGGAATTGTATCAATTTCGATTGATTGATTTCCAATGGGACTTAAAAGCAGCTCTTCTCTTTTATGGCGCTTCATTTATACAACTTTACACAGAGATACAAATAGAGAGGCTAAGCCCATAAATAAATATTTAATGTACAGCTGAGTTTCTGTTCTGATTTTCAATATTTTTCATTTAAAGGATTTTCGTTCAACTAAGCGTTTGCCTTTAAACTTTAATTAAATAATAAACTGAGTTAAAAGGTAAAGTTGACATTTTGTATTCATTTAAGAGTTTTTAAAGGAACGGTCCTCTCAAGAGCCCGACGAAAAAGCGGTATTTCCTGACTTTTTTCTTACAGAAAGCACTATCGGAAACCCGTAATAATCCACATTTATAGCAGATTTTTTTCAAAATTAAAAGCAAATATTTTAGACAGCAAATTATTATTGCAAAAAAAACTACTTTTCCAAAAATTATTTGTTGATAATAAACGTAGTAAAAATCGGAATTTCTCCGTAATTTAGCATTTTATACAAAATAAAAATAACTTTGGTTTAAGAAAATACGTTAAGAACTCTTTTTAATTACCTTTCAAACAAATTGTAAAAACATGACTCACTAATAAGCTCTGAAAGTAGAAACACTACTGGTTTCCGAAAATATCTACACTCTGACACACGAACCCACATGTACCTTCGAAAAGATTTCTAAAACAAAGTCTTTCGAAATACTTAGAATTTTGAGCTAAAAATGACAGTTACAGCTGCCAAAGGAGTAAGCTATTCAAAACGAAGTACAGTAACAATTTTGTATATCAAGAACATTATTTCGATATTATATGAAATGATCTTAGAAAATTTCCAACAATGACAACGAGTGGCGATTGAATCGGGTTATCCGTTTTGCGGTTTCAAAAGTATTGGGCTGGAATTCGACATCTGTCAAACTAAGTTGTTAAAGCAATTTTTGTTTTTAGTTGAAAGTCTGACATTTACGAAAATAGATCGTTTAACTATCGCACAGCGCATACAAATTGTTAAAACCTATTACAAAAATGGTGAATCTGTCACAGCCACATATCGTGCCTTAAGAGGAGATTATGGTTTACATGATCCTCCAACTACTCAAGCAATTGTCAAAATTGTTAAGTAATTTGAAGAGACTGTATTGCTCACAGTTATTGTAAGGCTCATGAGGCTTGGTTCTTCTTAATCTCCGAACATGGTTTCTTATATTCAGGACGGACTCCATTTCAGAATTAGTATGACTTTGCAGTCTCTGGTTGTGCGATACAGCGTATTTTTTAACAACTTCTGTAACCATTTCTATTTATAAGTCACGATGTAGATCCGTATTTCTTATGTACCAAACCAAGGTGCATTAACTATTCCACGAAGGACTTTGTTTTGGATTTTTTGGATAATTTCGGTATTTGTTTTCTTTGTACATCCTCATAATTGGATTCCATAGGTCTAAACAGGCTTTAGTACTTGATTATACAGCATTATTTTGTTTTGGATTGATAAATCAAAGTTGTTACCAAGTAACCAGTACATTTTTCTATATTTCAAGTTTAGTTCTACTCTTTTCTTTTTGATGTGCTCTTTCCACTTAAGCTTTGCATCCAAAGTCATTCCAAGGTATTTGGCCGCATTGGCGTAAGGTACAGCTTGATTATTAATGAATGTTGGAATATTGTTTATCTTTTTATTTGTAAAGTTTATATGTGAAGATTTTGTTTCATTGAGTTTGATAGGCCATTTTTCGGTCCAAGCTCACACTATTTCGTCGGCATTTACTCTAAACAACAGTCTGAGATGTACGATTTTAATATTTCAAAGTACTGCCTGGGAAGATCCCTTTGCAGTTTGTTCTCAAGTCCCTTATGCCAAACCTTGTCAACATCTAAGAAAATAGCTGAACATACTTGTTTTTCTTCTAATGCTTTTTCTATTACATCCGATATTTTATGAACTTGGTCTGTCGTGGAATGTTTATTTCCAAAGCCAAACTGATGGTTTGGGATTAACCTTCTTTCTTCTATGATTTTGCTAAGTCGCTTCAGAAGCAGTTTTTCAAAAACTTTTGCCATAATTGGTATAAGCGATATTGTTCTGTAAGCCGTCACTTCTGTAGGTGGTTTACCTTGCTTTGGTATGACAATTACTTCAGCAATTTTCCAATGGTGCGGGACATACCGGTGCTTAAGGAAATCATTTATTATATATTGGAGTTTTATGAAGGCTTTCAATGGCATTTTTTTCATAACCTGAGCAGTAGTTAGATCGTCGAAAAAGTCAATAAGGTCTGGTATTTTGTTAGTATCGGAAGGCCAGTAAGTTGGCGACCTGGAAGAATAGAATTCGCAATTGTATTTACGGCCTGCTTGGAAAAGTCTTTTGCCTTTTGTTGATATAAGTCTTGAACCCCAATGGGTGTGTTTCGCATTGAAGTCTCCACCAACAAGAAAGTTATGCCCATAAGATTAAATAGATCTGTATAGTCATCTTCTGTCGGGGAGCGCCTTGGTGGGCAGTATATAGCTGCTATCTTAAACTCTTTCTTTTTCTTACCAATACTAATAGTTGTTACTTGCATATTTTCACTAGTAAACTTGGCTACTTCTTAATGTTTTAAGCTTTCTTTTATACGAATCACCCATCCACCTCTTGCCTTGTCAGCTGGATGTGGAGCGTGGTAACATGAATAGTTTTCTATTACATTATCTAGGCTTTGCCCATTGGAGAAATGAGTTTCAGACACCAGCAAATATCGATATGTTCTAGATCTAAAAAGATTTTTAATTCGGATGAATGTTGTATAAGACCGTTTGCATTCCATGTAGCGATTTTAAGTGTTCTGTCTATCATTGTTTTTAGGAGCGACTTTTTCGCTTAGCAGTTTGATATTCATATCTTGTTTATCAATTCTTTTAAGAATAAGTTGTAGCATTTCTTTTATGGAAGTTTCTTCATTCTTCCCCACATTTTTAACAATCTGAGAATAGGCTTTCTTTTCATCGCTTTTACTTTGAACAGCCTTTTTAGGCGGTTCCTTCTTAGTATTTTTTTCAGCAGTTAAATCGTTATTTTCTGTGTTTCTGGGTTTGTCTCTAGCAGATGTATTTTTGCTTCTGAACTCTTGGAATGTTTTGGCAACTGGGCAGCCTCTATAGCTTGCCGGGTGATTATCCTTGCAGTTCACACATTTTCTCTTCTAGTTTTTTCACTTGCAGCTAAAGACTTTTAACTAGAACTTCAAGTTGTTTTCTTGCCGCTATTTCAATTTGCCATTCTTCAAAGTAGTTCTTTGATTTTGATTGGTCTTTCTCTTTGACTTTGTTGGAACTCTGTTGATCTGTGATGTCGATCTCTTCATTGATCTTGGTTCCTTTTTCGCTGATGTTTTTAACATATATAGTATTGTTTGAGGTTGTCAATGATGTAAGCAATAATTGGTTCTCCTCAGAATCCATAGGACCGACCTCGTAAGAGAGTGGATTTACCAGTTTCACTGGAGTGCCACCTGGGGTATTTAATCTAGTCGTTTTGTTCATTGCCATAATTTTGTTAACTTAGTGTTCGTACTATAAATAGGTTAGTTACTTCTATCCATAGTTTATATTCAGCTGGCCCACCGGGGTCCAGACGCTGACCAGTGTGCCGTACAATATGTGTCAGACGCTCTTGGATTTAATCGTGAGCTGGTGCATTCAGAGCGGTATTTCTGTTCTTTTGCTCCTAGTTCCTGAAAATATAACTCAGGTAACTCAGCTCATGGATCCAACAGATCCAACGCGTGTGATCTCCCAACTACATCAAGAGGGACACCAAGTAAGCCTGTAGTGCAAAACATTTACAAAAAAAACAAAAACCAATCAAAGCTACAAAGGAGATATGTAAGGAAGATCTCTCTGAAGCTTTGAGTATAAGATATAATAAGGACAATAAAAAAAGAAGAGTGATATAATTCAGGCAATATCTTCTGCAAGTCCACGTATTGTCAAAAGAGTCAAGGAAAGCATTCACACTCCCCAAGACAATCCCATAAAATAAACCAATGAGAACGCATTAGCTTGGTTTATGGATTTGGGACTCTCAAAAAAAGAAATATAAAATCCAAGGGTTTGGAACCACTAATGATGAAAACACTGCAAGAAGATCTTTTGAACAGTCCGATGCAACCGCTCGAATAACTGGAGTCAATGGAGAAATTAAAATGAGGGTGAAAGTAATATTGAACGTTTTGAATTGCATAGAAGTATTGAATGCAGTTAAATTTGGGCAGTATACTAAGAAAACGGCAGAGTTTTAAAAACTAAAGTACCTACTTACACCTACTCCACACAAAATATTGGTTCATATCCAAAATATCATTGAATATCAATCACTACCACTTAGAGAACTGTCAGAAGAAGCTTAGGAATACAAAAATTAAGACTACAAGCAATATCGATATCAGAATGCGTGTAAAGTTTCAAGTATTCGGCAGAATGAGGGCCTATTTAACATGCTTGCAACCTCTTCGGATCCACTTATATTTAAGGCATGTGAGAAGCCAAAAAGATCTGAAAGAACTGTATTTTTCTGAAATGTTAAGTTTATTACACATTTGAATACTTGAATACTGGAAAATAAAAAAAATACATATATCCCACTGTTTCACTCGAATTGGTCCTTTTTCTTTTTGCTCTACTGTTTCAATTCGATCATATTACTTACAAAATTGATTTTGGCGATTGCATATAAAAATACCGTTATGTTTATCTATCATATTTGTTAAAATTTCTTATTTTAACTCACATTTCTGAAACACCCTGTAAACTGTTTTTTTTTAGAGTCCCAATTTTTATAGCCTTGGAAATTTCCTTCAAGATAAAAAAAATTAACAACATCTTTATTCGTTTAGGAGATGTAATTTTTGCAACCAAAAAAGTCAAAACGGGCCACTTCGATTTTTCGAAAATTTCTCACTCGGTGGGTATGTTTATAAACAAAATTGTCCAATTTGAGGTTCTGAGAATCCTCAAGGTATTGAAGAATACGACTTGAAGAATATGAGGTTTCAACAAGACGGTGACACATGCCACACAACTGGAGCGAATATAGCTTTAATGCATGAGACTTTTCCTAATTTTATGTCGATATAAACTGGCCACCAAGATCAAGCGATTTGACACCGCTGGACTGTTTTTTTTGTTGGGCTACATAAAAGACCGTGTTAATGCAGATAAATATTTAACTCGTGTGCACTTAAAAACCAACCTTCGTCAAGTTATAGCTGAGATACCACCCAATATGTGTTTTAAATATTTAACGTTTACTTTTGAACCCGCAAAATGGATAACCCTGTATATCAAAAACAAATATTTCGATAATATACAAAATGATCTCTTAGAAAATTTCCATCAATGACAACAAGTGACGAATGTGTATATGTACAAGTACATAAATGATGACATGATTCAACCTAATTTTAAGTTCTAAATTTTCCATGGAGTCAATTTTCACTTCCACATGTACTTTGTACTCTCAGTTTTGTTAGCTCTAGCTTCCAACATTTGAGTTTAGTGGAATTGAAACCATAACCATATTTTATTGTTTACACGATCCAATTCGATTATGCAACTTCTCCTAATTGCAAGAAGAATGCAAACAACATAATTAATCAGTTCCACTGAATAAATAGTTCCTCATATTTAATAACTTGAAATTCAATACTTTCTTCCACACTAGAATGGATCCAGGCTCCCCCAACCTAACCTTATGCCATCATATTGTTGTTTGTCGGTCGATTCTGTTTCTGATTAAATTTGATAAAATGAAATGAACACTGCAACAAAAACAACAACAACAACATCTGTTGTTAAAATTCAATCGGGGGTGAAAAATTGCAATAGTTGAACAAAATAGCAACAACAAAACAAACAAACACATTTGTTTCACGTGTTGGTCACAACAAACATTTTCCATATTGGATAAAATTATTATTTTCAATTGAAATAAATGAAAACATAAAAGGAAAAACTTGAATAGATTGAACATTCAATACCATTTGCCCTATATATTAAAGTTTGTTGTTTTGTTATTGTTGATATTCTTTTTTTGCAAAAAGTATGTAACACTTGCGATAGAATGCGTTGATTTAATTTAAATAATTTCGCTTCTTATTGCCTCTTTGAATATCATTTAGGACTGTTTGTTGTTTTTTTTTTTTTGAGTTAAAAAGTCATATCAAATGTCAAAACAAAACGTCAAACAGAATATTATTACTTTGGCTTATCAAACAAAGATGGCGACTTCATTATGCCAATTAAATGATAAACAAAGAAATGTATGTTTGTTTTTATGAACAAAATGAACACATTGCTGAGAAATTTTATATGAACAAAAGTTTATTATATTATCCTTTTGATCTTTTGTTTATTATTTTCTTTTTTTTTGTTTCCAACTAAGTAGCAGGCAGGCACAGTAAGTTAAACCTTCCACCATGGATAGCCTTGGTGTTTATCCTTGTGCTTCTGAGAGTGTAGAGATTTGTATGGAGAATGTGTGTCTTTGCCGAAGGCTCAAATGAGTAAATTGCTTGTGAAATTAACTCAGTTGATTTTTATATCATCATCGTCGTCATCATCATCATTATCATCATTGGCGGCGTCGTCGTCGTCATAAACATCGGTATCATTACCATTAACATAAGCATCATTGTCGGTTTAGCTCTGCGGATCTGGATCTTTTGCTTTTATTTTCCATCATCATCATCGTCGTTCGTCGTCGGGCGTGTGTCTTGTCTACTTTGGCGTTTTCATTGTCGTTCACATCGTCATCGTCTTCGTGCGTCGGTTCTGTCATCTTCACATGGTGTTGTTTTATTCTTTGACACGATGTATGGCGTATAGTAAAATTATTTTCCATTATAACTTTATATTTAAGTCTTTTGTTCTTTAATTTTAATTCTTCATCTCACAAAGCTAATTCTTTTTCTTGTGTAGTTTATGTCTCATTTCTGGATGTTTTGTGTAACGTTACACACATGAAAAAAAGCTTTAATTAAGTGGAGACATACGCAAGATAATAAGTTGATATATTTCTTGTTGAATAAGTTTTTGAAGTTAATATCAAACATAATTTAAATTTAAGACTTTCGTCAAAACTTTATAGAAGTGGGTGTAACTTTGGTTGCATTGGGACTTAAGTCCCTAATCTAATTTCAGAATTTTAAGTTTGGTCTGTCTTCTGCTATCAAATCTGGGTTATTCTTAAAAAAGTTATGTGTGCATTTTGAATCTGCATATAAAATATCATACCAACAAGTAACGTCCCAAAAGATTAAAATAAGATATCACTTTTATAGACAACTTTAGACAATCTTAAAAAATACAAACAATCTTACAGCTTTCAGTTTAGGTGCATCAACACAAAATCAACTTGATTGTGCTACCAGTTAAGCTAGAGTTACATGTTTTACATCTACTGACTCTATTATTTGTTGTACACATAATAAAGACCAATTCATTTTGTGGTTTAAAGTTGGTAGCACTGAAATTTGACACCTGTTAAACTCCATTGTTATTTGAAGTGTCATAATGTTAGTTGAAAGTTAAGGAAACAATCGAAGAAAAGCATGCAAATTATTAAACCTTGGTACAAAAGTGACGGTTCAAATATAACCACTAAGATTTTCAAATAAGGACTTGATGACAACTTGACCAATCGGATAACGAAGGAACGCTACTTCGAATGGTCCATCGTCTTCACTTCTTGAGTAAGCTTGAAATTTTAGATGGTAAACCAAGATCCAGGTCTGAGCGTTAAAGACATCGACTTTAAATAAGTTTTCCTTTTGAAGATTTATTATCACTCAAAAGTAGATTGAAGATTTATTATCACTCAAAAGATGCAGAAAGAACTTTTAAAAAAATTGAGTCGGTGTCAATCTGAAAGAAAGTAAAAAATTTGATTACCCGAGTTTTTTTTTGGCATTCTATAGATAGCGTAGAAGAAAATTCCCAAGAAAACTTTTGGAATTCGGCAGTAGCCAGATTTTGTATTTAAAAATTGGTACAACTGTAAGAAGACCTGTCAGAAAGTTTCGTAAAAATTAAAAGTTATAAGTAACTTCAACGAAAAAACTTACTAAAAGAAATGGTAAGAAAACATCTATAAATTGAGATTCTATCAAAAAAGATCATTTAAAAATTGTAGCTTGGGCATACAATTTAAACTTCAAGAAGGGGGTTTGTTCGTAGACTACTACATTAACATGTGGTGTTGAAGTGAGCTTGACGCTCACCTTAGTTCTTTTTATACCTGAATTGAGTTGAAATGGGCTTGATTCGACTCGATTCCGGTCGGGGATCGGAGTCAAGTCACAATTTGTGAAGAAAAACATGTGTGGAGAAGTTGGTTTAGGTAGCATATTCTTATATGGTGCTGAACTATTCAGTTCTAGATTGTTTAACACGAATGAAACTATCTCCCTTGCACTTCATCAGAAACATCAAAACACCATTTGCATTTTAGAAAGTGCTGTCAAACTTAATCATTTTTAAATCATCTTGTTCGGTGGAAACACCAAAAAGATTTATTTGGTCTAAACGAAGATAAACCTTTGGTGGAAACATATCAAAACTTTATTATCTTTTCTATTATTTTCTCTTGCAGAGTAAGCCCAGTTAGTCCATTTTCACTAATAAAACTAAATAATATCAACAGTAACAAATTGATTTTTTTCCCTAATGGAAAACACATGATTCCACATGCACAACTACTCAACGAACACAGCCATCGAGATACAAATGCAATATCAATCGTACCAACATTTGAGAACGAAATCACATAAGATCCATTCGAGACTCGTATAAATGTCAAAAACAAATCTGGAGTAAGATTCTACTTTAACTTTTATCGGTAGTATTCATACTGCGGATATTGTTTTTGTTATTCGTGTAAAATCCCACTATACTATTGATAGATTCGCCAACAAAACACGGGTATTGATCCAACATATTCCTCGAACCAATGGCGCGAGCGATTTTTATTAAATTTGGCTGTTATACATTGTACTATCAAATAAGTACACATTCAAAAAAATATTACTTGACTTGAAACTTTATTTTAATGCTGAAATTAATATTTTGTGAATTAGCACGGTTGAAAAATTATTTGAATTGAAGCCTTTTGAAATAAAATGTTAAATCTGTGGGAATTATTGGAATTCACGGACCGTTAAACAGTTAAACAGTACTCGCTGAACCTCTTCCTTATATTTAGTATCTCTTTCTAAAGGTGAACTTCCTTCTGAATACGAATTTTTTTCATAATTCCTATTCATAAACCAGGGCCAAACAGGAACTATCTAACTACCGTCCAATCTGCAAACTGTCCAACGTTCAAAAACTTTTTGAAAAACTTGTTTGTGATAAGTTTTCATTTTTGCTTCAGCAAGTAATATCGATTTTCCAGCTTGGCTTTGTATCGGACAGGTCGACAAATAATAACCTTTCTATTTGTACAAACTACTTTTTCAATAAAATTGAGGCAAGGTATCAGTTGACGTGATCTATACTGACTTTGAAAGGCCTTTGATAGAGTCAGCCATACTATTTTACTGAACAAACTATCAGAACTTGGTTATTATTCAAATATTTTGTAATGGTTGAATTCGTATCTAAAAGCACGCATTCAATTTGTTTCAATTGGTAATGTTTTCTCTATTCCTGTACATGTGTCATCAGGAGTCCCTCAAGGTAGTCACCTGGGACCCTTACTTTTTCTTATTTTTATTAATGACATGCCAGATATTTTTTTTATTTGCTGACGATCTTAAGTTTTATAAATGTATAAAACAAACTGATGATTGCCTCCGCTTGGAAGATGACCTAAACTTGCTTATTGAATGACGGAAAGTCTTCGAATCCACACCCACAGGACAGCGCAGTAGAGGAAGATCGCAGATCAGGTGGAGCGCACAAGTGGAAAGTGACCTCACCTAACTTGGAGCGCGATATTGGAGACATCTAGCTAGGGAATTTCACTAGGTTTATCGTATGGAAACTTGGAAACCAATTCTGTCTCTAATGTAATAGACTTTGACTTCCATTTTAATAGAGTCACCTTAAAAATAAACTTGTGTTCCATTTGCTAAATATAAATTGAAATTCATTTATTTGTTGCTTTGTTTAAATATTAATTTGAAGTAGTCTGTATGATGATCAATGTAATCTCTGAATAAACTAAACTAAACATTATAGTACCAGTAATAATGTTCGACCCAAGTTGTAGGGCACGAAGTCTTAAGAATTGAGGTAGTCTTAACCAAACCAAACCCAAGAAATGCCTAATAATAGGCAACGATGATAAGTTCTAAAGCAGGAAGCACTCAATGATACGCTACTAATGCAAAAACATATAACATCTAATAACTATAAATGTTACTGGTGAATCTGTTCAAAATGGAATAAGAAGTTTTTTGGCGATAAAAGTAGCTCGAAATACTCTCCAGGCTCTAAATATCTTCACAAAAAATCATGTCATAATATTGCTCCGTTGTAACAGGAAAGACAGCCAAACGAACAAACAAACTGACTTTCCCATTAATAATATTAGTATAATATATAATTAGTATAGTATACCTTCCGTATTAACAGATTTTTAGAACAAGCAAGCTCTCTTTTTGTAGTACCCGTGGCATACTGGCAAGTGCTTGGGTTCAATCCCTGCCTGTGCCATCTAAAGTTTTTTACACGGGTGCCGCCTCTTGCGAGGAATTGACAAACCATGTACTCGCACAAATGAATGGTTGTAAGTTATAAGTCACTAGGCCCTAGGACTGTTGCGCCACCCAATTATTTAGTACTAAGCTCTCTCTTGGATTAACTAAAAACTCAAATAAATTTTGGAAAATAGCTGCCGAATTGAATGAATTCAAATTTATAACATATCAGCAGAACATCTAGCTACACATTTCAAAGAGTTACTTTTGAACTCCGTCATATTCATACGCTGAACCGTTTGTTATCGACTGTCATCATCATGATCATCTCCACCGTCATAATTTAAAGAAAGTCATGTTATGTCGAGTAAAGAACCGCCATGTTCAGTAGAAACCCTTTATGTCAATTTAAAGCAAATTCTGGTGTACCTCAAGGGAGTCGCCTAGGTCCATTGCTGTTTATGTAATTTATTAATGATTTTATAAAACAAACTATCAAAAGACTTGGCTTTGTTTAAAATGTTTAAAAATCCTTACGTATGCTTTGGTAACTAATTTATCGGATTCTGAAATCGGTTTAATTTCGTATTAATGTATATTTTGGACAAAGTAACATTTTTGTTTCATATTTTTCTGTAATACAAAATTGTAATTTCAAATAAATCGTCGTTGAAAAAATCAAATTTTTGGCCTCTAATAAAATTAAGGGTTATTTTTAGGAAATGCTGACGGCCTATAAATTCAGTTCTTCAATTAACTGTACCTTTATCGGAATTGTTTCCAAAGTAAAAGTCCAATTTTACTGCGGCCTATTAGAAGTTCCAGCATCCGGTATATAAAAAAGGATATTGGTACTTTTGCAAAAAGTCAGCAAAGGTACCTTTAAACAGAAGGCTATATCAATGAAAATCTCTTCCACCTGATGATGATGATATTTAATGTTGAATCTTATTTCGTAACTTCTCTAATATAAAGATTTAATAATATAACGTCCTCAAATCCTAAAATGTGTCCCGTAATAATAATATGTAATAAGTGAAATGCTTTGGATTCTTATTAAAGCTCATGATCCGCATATAACATAATATCTCAACCGGAAGCAATAACAATAAAAGAAAATAACATAACTATACCTAAGTTCTTCACCATACCTAACCCCCATACACAACATTGAACATATTCTCAACCTCATCACATACTAATTTGCCAGCAATTTAACAAATTAAATTCCCAAACATTGACATCAACCCTAAAAAAAATACAAAAAGGAAAATAAAACAAAACCATAACCTTAGAAAGGACCAACAAACAAAATATTATGTATCTTTTCTGATGGTCACCTCCAACTCCAACCCCACCCCCTTCAATCAGGACATTTTGATAGGAATTTTTTCTAATAAAAATACTCATATACACAATATATCTCCCTAATAAATGCTGACCCTGGTGAGTTAGTACCGTATCATACACTCGGGATGTGTTCCAAAAGACTTAGTCGAGGTTCGTATATTTGCGAGGAAGAAAAAAAGGTAAAGATGATTATTTGATTTTATTTCTTTTTGCCTTTTTCTTCTCCTCGTCACATGCATCGTTGGCTTTTATTTTGTTTTATGCCCGAAACAGAAACTCAAAGAGTTCAAAGTTTTTCTTTTCTTTTAGTCTACTTTATGATAAAATCAATATTATTTGCCGCCCAACAAAATGAAATAAAAACAAAAACAAAATTGACCAACAAAAACACACTAAAACTCCACGTGTAAACAAACGAACAAACAAATTATTCAAGAGCTTCGACGATGATTCAAATTCAAACAACATCAACTTTAGACAGAGATGTGCCAAAATCATCGACCCGGTAATAAACTTTTTGCTATAATTAACATATTTATATTGAATACGTCGCTTACCGCTTGCTGCTTGCCGCTCTACTCCATTCGTCGTACACAGCAATTTTATTTAAAGAAAATATTTACGCCGTCGTCGTATCTAAATAATAGTTTGGATGAGACCATCAGCCAAAGGCAAACAAAATAAACGATCAACCAAAGCAAACAAAATTGGTGTAGGTGGGGTGCAATGGGCATCATAATTGGAATGAGTAATGGCGAGGACGCATCACTTCATCGTATATGCATCTGACAGGTGTTCCTTTGGTTGTGGCTCTTTCTTTCTCGTTTTCTCTCTCTCTCTTTTGCACTGAGATTGACATTGGGACTGGAATTGCATTAATAAATGCATATAAATCGGTTATGCAACTGTCCACGGTGAATTGTGCGGTGTACATATGGAGATGTGGTTTTGTGTATACACCACATCGTACAACACAAAACACTGCACATAAATGGAGGCCATGTCCATTGTCCAAATCAAATTCGGTTCAATGTGAGCTGTCAGACACGATATAACCGCATGGTTTTGACATTTAGCATATTTGACTAACAAATTAATATACAAAAAAAGAAAGACATAAGCAATTGAAGGTAGATACAGATGGGTTAGGTATACAGTTGTCATCACAGCTAAAGCGGGCAGAGATCGGTTTCGGTTTCGGCTTTGGTTTCGGTACATATTTGTTTTTTCATAGTTCTGACTGACCTATTGAATGTGCTCTGTACCGCAAATGGAATGAGTGTGGAATGCAATTAAGGGGGACAACAAAAGATTTTGTTTTGTATAGTACTTTTTTATATCTGTCAACTAGTTGTAGGGTATGTTATGCATTTGTTTGATGACAGATGAAGCGTTTAAAAAAATAAGAACAAAAAAAAAACATCAGAGATGGAGTATATGAATGATGTTTACAAAGAGAAGACTGTAATTTTATAAACTATAAATTAATGAAACAGAAATTGATCCCAGAGTGCAGCCGCGAATATCGTATTTCCCATAGTAATAAATGTCAACAACAATTTATTATTATTTTCAGGAATAAAAGTCTTTCTCTTTCAGAATATGGAATGTTCTTATAAAAGTTGTTGGGAAAATATAAATATGTTTTTCACAAAAACATTTTTTTATTATATCAAAATAAATAAAAATAAAATAATAAAATAAAAATGAAGTCCTTTTTGTCATGCGGATTTCGTCATAACTTGCAGACAGTTACATTAACGTCATGTTCATGTCAATTTAAAGTCAATTCTGTTGTACCTCAAGGGAGTCACCTTGGTCCATTACTGTTTATTTTATTTATTAATGATTTGCATTCTGTTTTAAATATTTCCATATCGCTTATCTATGCAGATGATGTTCAAATATTTCGAAGTACAGAGTCATCGATTTTGCGATTTCAAAAGTAAACTCAAATAAAACTCGTATAAAATATTTTTTTTTTATAATATTTCTTTTTTATTATAAAGTTTGAACGTTGTCATTATGTGTGAAACAATAAATCATTTGAATGAACACCACGCGAATTTTTGCAAGCATCGATTCTTTTGAGAACATTTTCGATCACTTTTTGACACATATTGGACGGTATCTCAACCATAACTTTATGAATGTTGTTTTTTAAGTGTACACGAGTTAAAGGTTTATCTGGATGAATATGGTCTTTGACGAAGCCCAATAAAAAAACAGTTCAGCCTCGTCAAATATCTTCATCTTTGTGGCCAGTTAATATCAGTCAGACAGTCGTTCCATCGTCGTTTTCGAAGAAGTAAGATTCAATCATACCTCTGGATCAAAGATTGCACCAAACAGTAACTCAATTACTTGAGGATTCTTAGAACTCCAAATACGACAATTTAACATACCCACCGAGTGAAAATCGAGTCGCTGAAGAAAAAACCGACTGTTGTTCAAGCGCCCATCCGACGTATCTACGACGTTGTGAATGGTCAGCTCGCTACAGTTGTTGTGTTAGCTGGACTTTATATTAATGTAAATACAAAATACGCCGTAATGTGCCGTAAGACCGTCCTCATTCGCCTTCGGCAACACTTTCACTTACAGCAGCGATATTTCCAGTGGTACGAGGGAAACGATGATACACATGTCTTAGATTATATATAACCAATCCAGTTTCTTTAAAATTCTTCTTGGACGATTATGTAAACCATAATCTCTTCTTAACATGTTAGTTTGACAGATGTCAAATTCCAGCATTTTACTTTTGAAACCTTAAAATGGATAACCCTTTATTTAACGGGAATATTCATTGACTCTAAGTAAAGATTGTAAAATTAGCATAGGCATTAAGAGTATTTAATAAATATTAAAAAGTCAGTAATCGTGCCTTCAAAGCGGTCAGGTCAACATAGATTGTAACTTTCTGGTCAGCATAGTTTTTAAAAAAGTACGGATCAATTATTCTTAAAATCCATAAGGTCCGCGAAAGTTAGTTTTTGTAACTGATGTAACGGTGCTTCAAGATCCATTCAACCAAAAATTAAACTTCATCGCTAAACAAAATTCACTCGAAACGTATTACAGTACTGTGCAAAACATTTGCAACTAGAACCACCAATAATTTTCTTAAAGTTCCCTTTATTTTGTATAACGTATATATCTTCGGGTCATAGAGGTTATAAAGTTGTTGATAACAGTTTTTGGAATGTCATTCCACTGCCTATGAGTTCCAACGAATAGGTCACTTTTGTACTTAAAAAGTATTGCTCCCAATTCTTCTCTTCACAGGTTCTCTATTGGGTTTAGGTCTTAGGATTGGGCTGGCCATGGTAAAACCTCAATCTTTTTTTCTGCAATCCACTTTGTGGCTAACTTCGACTTCTGTTTGGGATCATTGTCCATTTTCCATTGGGCATAAGGCAGCATGGTGTTACAAAGGATGTCAGACTTCATTATGCTGTCCACTTGCTCAATTGGCCCGATTCCTTCGCCAAAGGAGCAGCAGGAGAGATACAATGTATAGAATATGGAAGAATAATCTTCAAAATGAAAGTTACAAATCTGAATACAAAAAAATGAGAAATTATGTAAACAAACAAATACAAATGAAAAAATGTAACTTCTATAAAAATTGAATACTGAACTCAAAACGTGATCCAAAAAAACTTGTAGAATAATAAATGAAATATTGGGTAGGAAATAAAGCGTCTGTTGATGAAATTGTACAACACAATCTTTGTAAAACGTCTAAAGTTTCTGACATTATTGAAGAACTTGCTGAGTGTTTCTCAACACAAGCAACGAAGATTGTGCACGTATGCAATGCTAAAACATCAAGACAAAAACGACTTCAATCAATATATGTAGAAGAAGCTGATGAAATCGAAATTTATAATATACTTCGAAATCTGAATCCAAATAAAAGTCCAGGAGCTGACAGAATAAGGGGATGCGACATTAAACTCAATGCAAATCTGCTAACACCATTGATTCAACAAATTGTCAACAGAAGTTTGACACAAGGGTGTGTACCGAAAATTTTGAAGACTTCAGTTATTCGTCCCATCTATAAAGGTGGAAAAAAAAGTGAAATTCTCAACTATTGGCCAATTTCGATCTTGTCATCTGTTGAAAAATGTCTTGAAGAAGTTGTCTTAAGACGATTAAACAAGTTTATTGGAAAAACACTGCTTGCTGCAATCCATTCAATATGGTTTTCAAAAAGGTAAAAATACGGGAAGACTTCTTGGCGAATTCTGTAATACTATTAACATGAGTCTCAATAAAAACCATCACGTAATGATAATGTTTGTGGACTTCAGCAAGGCATTTGACACGTTGAGTCACACTAAACTTTTGGATGTCCTTTACAGAATTGGCATTAGGAAAACTCTATGGAAATGGATGGAGAGCTATCTCATAGGAAGAACATTTAGAGTAAAGGTTGGAAGTTCATGGACCAAAGAAAGAAGTTGCACACATGGTGTATCACAAGGGTTAAAACTGGGTTCGGTCCTTTTTATACTTTTTACGGATGCACTCCTACGGATTTTTAAGAAAAACACAGCTTTCTCATATGCAGACGATATAGCTATTGTTGTCAGACAAATGTGTCTTGAAACCGCGATTTCTACGATGCAACAGGAGTTTGATGAAGTCACTCGATGGTACCACGATTTTGGATTAGTCATCAACGTAACCAAAATGAAAATTATGCACATTCGTGCACCAAACAAACAAAAAGAGACAGTCAACATTTTCTTTCAAAACCCTGAATGTCCGACTTCAACAAAAAGTGATGCCATTGAATTAGTTCAATCAATCAAATACCTCGGAGTCACAATAGATGAACACTTTATGTGGCACGAGCATATTACTATCGTAAGGAAAAGTATGAGGAGTGCTATGTTTGCGTTTTTTCATCTGGAAAGATCACTTGTTGAATCTCAATTAAGATATGGAGTATTAGCTTTTGAAAATGCCGCAAAAACTCATACAGATAAACTTGTTAATCTACAGAGGGGAATTGTACACATAATTAATAAAAACCATCTACATTTGAAGTGCCTGAATGTCGAAAATATATTTAGGATGACAGCAGTTCTTGAATACTACGATGATTTAAGATTCCAGCGACCTATTTCACATTGTGTAAACACGAGAAGACGAGCGCAAGGTCTGCTTGAAATACCGATGGAAAACGACAACTTAACTATACGATACCATCAATTATTATGAACCAACTTCCTTCAAATCTTAAAAATATTAGTGACTTTAAAAAACGTAAAATTAAATTAAAATTTTTCTATTTGAATTAAATTGTAAACACCATGCACTGATAAAAGTAAATTAAAAATTTGTTATGTAGCTTTTTTTAAACTAAACCACTAATGAATTTATATTTTTTTTTCTTTTTTCTTTAATTAATATAAATATGTTTAATATTCAAATCCAATCAATTCAAATACTTTGTAACTTCAACCACCTACAGATAAGCAAAAGCTTCGTGGGTAACACAACTAATATTGTTAAACTTTTGAAATATGATCAAATAAAAATCTTAAAAAAAAAAAAAAAATGGCCCGATTCCTTCGCCAAAGGAGCAGCCTAAGACCAAAATTGAACCACCTCCATGTTTGACCGTCCATTTATTGTATTTTGGACTTAGCCTCTCACCTCTTAGCCTTCTGACATGTTGTTTTCTTACCGATCCGTGCATATTGAACTTTGATTCGTCAGAAAACAAGACCTTTTCTCATTTTCGGGGACTCCAATTGTGATGAGTTTTTGGAAAGCCAAACGAGCTTTAACATTTTTTTTTTAAATAAATGTCTCTTTTGATATTTGAAAACAACGCAATATGGCCTGCAGTGTGCGGCTTCTGATAGTTGAAGGATCAATGGGTGACCTAAGTTCAGTTTTTGCTTCCCTGGATGATTTCGTGGGTTTTCTTCGGAAGAAATTTGTTATTTTTCAATCCTCTTTTGCTGTGGTGCTTCGAGGCTTTCCTCCTCTATGATGACATAACACCTTTCCACTTTTGATGATTCTAGAAATAGTTGATTTTTGAATGGAATATTTCATTGAAATTTCTTTTTGTGATGCTCCTTTTTTGAAAGCACTCAAAATTCTGGATTTTATTTTTTCAATTTAAAAAGAATCTATCTTAAAAAACCGTTTATCGATCAAAGTTCCTGCTAAAACTAACTAAAAAAATCAAGCTACACGGATAAACTTACTAACCTCAAAATAAATCAGATTAACCGTGATCAAAATGAGACAAAAGAGAATTGGCCACTAGTGTCAAATGTTTTGCACAGCTAAAATAATTATTGTTTTTTTAAAAGTAGTGCATTCGTAGAATTTGCCTGTTTATCAGTGCTTTAAGATTATGAACTATAAGGTGACACATAAAAAAGACTTGAGCAAAATAATTTGATTGGAACAACTTTTTAAAAAAAGTTTTGCACAGTACTGTATTTGCAAAATTTAAAACCGTTTTTCAAGCGACAGTTTATTCTTGTTAACATACCTAAATACATACATAAATAAAATGTTGCCAACTTAAAGTTCTATACCTTTAAATAAACACCGTTTTATCAAAACTTTCTTAATTTCTTCATTTTAACTAATCGATTACTTTCTTTCTTTTCATTTCAGGTATGTTTTTGTGAATTTGCGCACCATCTTTAATTGGTTGTAAGTCCGAGGTTAATAACAGTCGATAATTTCCTTGTAAAACCACATTTATCCACCCGCACATCAACGCCACCGCGTTGGCCAAAGTCCTCAAAGCGTAATAATGTTTGTCTGCATAGGTACTTCCATTTCCATCCTATATACGAGTATATCCTTTTCCTGTGTAATAATAAACTTTTCTCCTCGCTTTTCCACTCAAAGTGCATTTTGTTTTTATTTTAATTGGCGTAAACTGAAAATTTCCGTAATACGGTTTGGTTACCTACCTACGTCTACGTCTGTAAACCCTTCATACCATCATCATCTCATCACAGCGCAGCGGCTTACCACCAACCCTTTTGAAATGAAAAACTTTATAAAAAAAAGCTTTAATTTTCTTTTTCATATAGAAAATAAAATGCACTCTGCCAATCTGAATTAAATTCATTTTTATTTTTTAAACATTTTTCATTGTTTTTGTTTTATATGAAAAAAGTAAAAAAGAAATAAAAATCACGGAATCATTCCATTCGGTTAGCTTTCTGTAAAGAATGACATTCAGTCGAAAGGGAAACACTTGCGCTAGAGGGGGTTGGAAAGGAGGGGGCTAGCGGCTTGGTTAATTTTGTTGAATGGATTTCACTATTTCTAGCAACGAGTTCTTCAATGATAAATCCTTCCGCCAGACATAAGATAGTTTTATTTTTATTTTCATTTTTTGTGGCAAAAACAAATTTCCTGTTGTGTGCGCCTCCTGGGATCAGGATGTCTCGAGTCTCGACACAATCGGATGAGAGGAATCAGCCTTATAGAAAAGAAGTAGTTGTAGTGCGTCTGGAAATGAAATATGTACTAAATGCGCCATTCTGACGCCGCCACCGCTGCGCCTACCAGTCGACATTTTTTAGGGTTGAAGCTTTTTTCCTTTGTTCTTGAAGGAAACTGTAAATAAAACCATGGTGTGGAGGGTAGGCAGGAGGCATGAAATGATAGTGAAATTGTCGCATTTTGAGAAAAGATGACACTTTCAATTTTCAGGCTCCCAAGTCGAAACGGACAACCTCATTACGTTTAAACGCCGCGCCGCTGCCGAAGACGCCGACGGTGTCGTCGTCTCTTTTCAAACCACAACCGTGACATTTCGGTTTTCCTTAAGAGATCAACAAACTTTGAGCCTGTCTATAAAATTGTGCTCTTTATTTTTGTTTAATTATTTTTTAAATGTCAAAAGTTCTTTTATTGTCATCGTCATTGTCGTCTACGTCACTTTTTTTTTTTTTTATAAGTAATTTATTTTGAGAACTGAGAATGATTTATGATGATTTTTTTGGACTGAGTATTGAATACAGTTTATCAAAACGGAGCACTAGAGCGCTAATTGGATCTCAGGCTAGGTTGTCTCGAGATCGCCATTTCATGGAATACAGTTTTCCTCAAATGTATGGCAGCTTCGAGCTCTTTCAAGAGCATTTTCTAAATCACTGCGTAGGATATCTTGGCTCAACGCCTGTATTTCAGCACGAATGTTTTACTTCAGCTGGGGGATGGTGGTCGGTCTTTTTACTTAACTTTCAATCAGCCACATAAACAACTTTGTCAAATCCGGAGAAGACGAAGCCAATTTAACTTTGAATTTTTAGAAATTATTCCGCGCAAATGTGGCAGAGTTGGAAAAAAAACGTTACAACAAAATTTAATTACAATAACTTGTAATTCAGATCTCCATACACTTTTTCAATAACTTTAAAATTTTATTCAAAATGTTCAATTACTAATTACATGTAATTGTAAAGCGCCAATAGCTTGCAATTTAATTACTTAATCGTTATTGTAAATAATAGTAATTATCAACAAAAAAGCAGTCCGGAATTCATTACACGCGAAGTTATAAAATAATTTCCTAAAAATAAAAAGTTCTTTAATATGTGTTGCTTTAATGGTTTTTAGCATTCTATAAATAGTATAGTAGATAATTCCCAAGAAAACGCATCGACAGTAGCCAGAGTTTTGTATTTATAAATTGGTACAGCTGAAAGAAGATTTGTCAGAATAATATTGAAAAAAAACACACAAATAGAAGAAAGTTTTGTGAAAATCAAAAGTTAATATTAACTAAGCAAAAAAAAACTAATTAAAACTAATAAAATGGACAATTTTCAAGAAGAAATGGTAAGAAAACATCTGGAAATTGAGATTCTATAAAAAATAGCTCATTTAGCAATTGCTTTAACTAGGGGTTTTGTTTGTAGACTACTAGTTTGAAGCTATCCTCAATTCTATATATACCCGAATCCAGTTGAAATGAGGTTGATTCGACTCGATTCCGGTCGGGGAATAGGTAGCATATTCTTATATGGTGCTGAACTATTCAGTTCTTCATTGTTTTACACGAATAAAACTATCTCAATGGCACTTCATCAGAAACATCGAAACACCATTTGCATTTTGGAATGTGCTGTCAAACTTAATCATTTTTAAATCTTCTTGTGCGGTGGAAATACCAAAAGGATTAATTTAATCAAAACTGAGATAAACCTTTGTTGGAAAGCAAAACTTAATTTTCTTTTCTTTTGTTTTCTGTTGCAAAATAAGCTCTGTTAGTCTATTTTCCTTAACAAAACTAAATAATATGAACAGTAACAGATTGGTTTTTTTTCCCCAATGGAAAACACATGATTCGAAATGCACTACTACTCAACGAACATAGCCATCGAGATACAAATGCAATATCAATCGTACCAACATTAGAGAACGAAATCACTTAAGATTCATTCGAGACTCGTATAAATGTCAAGAACGCATCCGTAGTAAAATTCTACTTTAACTTTTATAAGAAGTATTCATACTGCGGATATTGTGTAAAATCCTACTATTGGTAGATGTTCCAACAAAGCAAGGTCAATAAATAAATTAGGAAATCAATCACCTTAAAGAACTTAAATATAATATGAATCACAAGTAAGTGAAATTTATGTTTTTTCAATTACAATTAAAAGTAATTGAAGTGTTCATTACTAATTACTTGTAAATACAAAAAGTAGTCATTGTTTCCCAATTCCTAATTTGCAGTTATACGATTTCTTGTAAACTAACTGCATTAAGCGATATGCTCTTGAGTATGTGAATTCTGTTTGGAAACAGCTACGATTCTGTTCTTCAAACCTTAGCAATAGACTGTTTGAGACACCCAGTTGACCGAGTCGTTTTTAAAATAGAATGCAATTTGTTTGGACCTTTCTTAAGGTCTTTAAATTTAGAAAATTTTCCAAAGTCGTACTTATAAGCATCTAAAAAAGTTAATTAAAACAAAAGAGTTATGATTTTTTAACTTAGGAAGAAAACTTTGACCCACCCTGTATAAATTTGTGGATAATATGTGTGTTTATGGTATTTTCTTGCGCCTTTGTGTAGGATGCTGTCTGCCGCAGTGAATTTTATTTTAATCGATTTTTGGAATGAAAAGAATTTTTCTGTGTAATTTGAGGAATTTGTTTATTGATGCTTATGCATGTGCGCGCATAAATTTATTGTTATTGAATTTTCCCCTCATTGATTAACTTTTTTGTCATACGAAATAACTTAGTGTTCAATTAAAACAAAATGTTCTGATTATTAATTTAGACTTGTTAATAACTTGTTACTTCTAAATGTAATTTATATATAGATATGCAGGTGTTGTTTATTCTTAGGGTTTTTCATAATATATGAAAACCTAATTGTATATTTATCTGTGTTCAAAGTTTTTTTTGGAATATATGACAATGTTGAAATTACCTTGATAGCTTCGTTGGTTGATGAATGGCAGATATAAGAGGCCTTAACTTAAAGTTCTCTATTTACACATTCTCTATTCATACATTTGCTAAACTCTGATTTGGCTGTAATTTACAAAGCCTTCAATCTCACTGTGATATTTAAAACACCAGAGCCAGATTTAGAGCTCCAGAGGCCTCGGGGCAATAATGGAGCTTTCAAAATAAAGTAAACCATTTTTTTTACGCTAGTTTTTCAATAAACCAAATAGATTCCTTTAGTATAGAGCAAACACATATGTATAAATACAAACGGAAAAAGAATTATCTGAAATTAAATTTTATGGTTAAAGAACGGAACTATTCGAGCTTTTTTCACCGAAAAATCATTGATGATTTCGTTGAAATTCAGTTCTCGGAGTAAATCGCTTTCAATGCTTAAGAGAAAAAACTTCGATAGACGGTTTTGTCCCATCGTGGTTCGAAGCCTATTTTTTATAATTTTCATTTTTGCAAATGAGCCCTCCAATGCAATTTGTTACCATCAAAACCAAATACATTCTCAATGCAATTTCGAGGTTTGGAAATGTAGCTCTGAAATTTTGATTTTCGAGAATTTGGTAGTAAAATAGTTTTGGCGATTGATCTGTTCCATAGTCCTTTTCCTTTTTGTTTAAGTCAATCAAGGCAGAAATTAAACCAAGTCATTACCAAGACTAGGCTCTAAATCATCCGGATACACTTTCACCAATGCCACTGCTGCAGCATGGAAATTTTCAGCATCCTTCTCGATGTAATTCAGGAATCCAAATCTCGAACGAAGATAGGCAGGTTAGAGCTTCTTCGATTTCCGAAAAGCCGTTGACTAAGGCTTTCGTAGCTGTAGCTCGACAAGGCCAACAAGTGTCGCTGAGCTTTTTCAAGATTAAAAACTGTCCGATTTTCTTCTCCGAAAGTTTCTCAACCAGAATTCGGTGCTCTCAGTACTTGCTGTGATTTTTTGCCCAATATTCGATCATTTAATTTGTTATGTTAACAGGCCAAAGACCAATGTCATTTTCGAGACCACAAACTCCCCCAAAGTTGCGGGCAAGTACCACCGCCTGGTGTACCACCGGGCAGTGAATTAAAAGAACTTCTTATCAGGGCCGTTTGAGGTTTTGATATTTCACTGATTGTCTGATTAGAGTGAGCAAATACAGATCAATGATTTCTGTATTTCAAACAAATAATACATATCAAAGGAGAAGATGTTTACATTTTCCGAAGTCTCTATTTGGGGGCCCCCCGTTTGTGGAGGCCCGGGACTTCGCCTCTGTCGCCCTCCCCTCAATCTGGCCCAGCAAAACACAAAGACTAATGTGCATGGCTTTTCTTTTGTCTCTCCAATCTTACTTACTTCGAAACCTTCATCGCTCCCACTACGGTCCGAGCCTCGCTTTGCATACTTTGTTACCTTTCCCGGTTATTTCGGTTGTGTCACGAGGCCATCCAGTTCAGTGTTCAATTAAAAGAGAAGCCTGAGCTTCCTGAAATACTTCATCCTTCCAGTCTAATCTCCCCGGAGTCTACCAAGCTTTATTCGATGAACCTGGGGCTGCTAATGATGCTTCCACCAATCAGTTATAGTGACGGAAACATACCTACATTTTTGGTTGATGGATGAGGGCCAGGCTTGGAGCAGGAAAAAGTTACAGCAGAAGGAAGACTTAATCAGGTGAAATTTTATTATCGTTTCTCAATTGCGGGAATTAAACCATCTCTACAGAAAGAAAGAGTCCAATTAGGTCAAATCGCAGCTCCTAGGCGTGAAAAAATGACTGTAAGCCTCAGATTCTCGGCCACATGTCTGTGCAAACAGTATAGACGAGTGTTGCTAACTCAAGGGTAGATCAGGCTCACGAACTTTTCCCGCAAATTTGCTCACAATTTGATCACAGTTACACATCACTTACTTTGCAAATTAGTTGTCAATATTTCCTAACGTTTTTCAAGCTCCAATCAACTCATTTTTTCACCGACAGAGGATACTGATTTTCTGTAAAGATTTTGAGCTGATAACAGTGTCAAAAAACATATGGTTTTGAAAGAAAGATAAAATGCAATCTTCTTTTGCTAAACTTTTGTTGTTGTATTTCATTCGTTAATTTCCATAAGTGAACTCCTAACCAATAGAAAAAGGCAAAAATTGTACCCCTGCCTAAGACTTCAAGCTTTGATGGCTTCAGGCCGATTTCAATTCTACCATTTCTGTAATTTGAAAACATCATTCAAAAACAAGTTAAAAGATTTCTTAGAAACGAAAATATCAATATCAAAGCAATTCGAGTTTCACAAGAAAAACAATTGGTCTGGCAAAAAGAACTCTCATACTTTAAAAGGCAATGACACATGAATAAACAATTTAACAGAAAAATTTTATTGAATTTTGTAAACTAAATACTATGCCATTAAATTACATAAAATAATTACTTAGTTTAAACATTACCATTTTATCTATAAATAGCTTTAAATATAAACGTCTAAAAATACGGGAAGTTTTTTTGCCGGACCCTGTATCACGGCATTAACTTCTGGACTTTTGTACTAAACACTATTGGAGTCCCTCAGGGATCTATTCTTGGTCCTTTGCTTTTTTTCAATATATGAAAATGAGAAATAAATAAAAATGTATTGTTATTTCAAAGAGTAAGTTTTACCTGTCATATCTCCTCCCTGTCATTTTAAGTTCATAACTTAACATAACCCTTTAAGAAAGTATTGTTTTGTTTGTGTGACCGAAATATTAAATGTTTCTTGTTGTAAATCTTATGAAATTCTTATTTCTTTTAAATTATATTTATCACTTGAACAGAGAACTTCTGTATATCAAAAAGAAGGGAACATAAATAAAAAACCTTAACATAAAGATTAGGTTTTTAACTTAAGTACTTAAATGCTTTAACGTAAGCAATTTTTGTTTTTAATTGGGGTTAGGCTCCATAACGTTCCAACACCATAATTACACGTTGCAACTTCTAAACCAACTATCTTTCCTTATAAAAATATCATTTTACAGTTTCGCTGTGTACTGTGTACATTAATAGCCAGTGTTACAGGTACACCTTATCTCATTAAATGATCATGGGATAAAAACAAAGAACAAATTGTATGTTTGTTTTTATTTCTATTACAAAATTACATTAAAATTGCAATAAGGAAGGAAAATTGCTTGTAGATGGTATGGCTGTGGAATGGTTGATTCCCTGATGTTGATGATGATGATGGCATATAGAACCAACTTGAACCTTCAATGCCTGGTTGAAGGCTAATTGCAAGAATCATACCTAACCTACCAACAATTGTATACTATAATAAATGCGATAAGAAGTTAAAGTCTAATTCCATATTCCACATTGGCCACATGGCTGGATGATGACACCAACAACAACAGTCCCTTATTTAAAGACATTATAAAAGTGAACCTTTTTTGTCTCATAAGCTTGTATAAGCCAGAACACACAGAGTGTCATAAATTTATTTTATATATTTTTTGTATTTCAAAAATAAGAAGAAAATAAATAAAACACAGGTATTACGGTCACCATGGTCTATGAATATGAATTAGAAGTGAAACTATAGTTGGAATTCTCTGAAGAAATGAAAGAGACACAACAACCAAATATACCAAAATAAATACAAGAAAAACAGCAAAACCTCAAATGATTCCGAATGCTGAACCGGGATGGGATAGGGAGTTTGTTTTTGAGGGTGGAATTATTGAGGCGTTTCTAAAGAGTAAACACTACCTAACATAACCAAAAAACAGAAAACAGAAAGCAGAACCAGGGAACAGAACTTCATAAATAAACTACGAAAATTAAGTAAACAAACAAGTTCATTGCCGCATAAAATCTCAAAAAGTCACAGACCCAGGGTATTTTTGTTTCAGCACAGGCGAAAATATACCAAAACAAACTTTAATCAATACACGTTTTTATTAGTTTAGTAAAGTTTAACATGATTCCTGCGGGAATTTCATGTGGAATTGAAATATAGTAAAACAGGAATATTTAAATAATGTTTTCGAGCATCGTCATTTTGTAATTTTTAGCGACTTTTCTGATTTAAATAGTAACCTACATTTAATCGAAAAAAAGCAGATGTTTAATCATGCAATTAGCCATCGTAAATTTTTGGTAGCTTCTCATTTTTTAACAGTTTTTAGTTGTTTTTCTAGGGTTCCGTTTTTTTGTAAAAATAATTTTGAATTTGAGTTTAATAAAAACCTAATGAAATGTTTATGATTCTGATTATGATGATATTTTAGCCGAAAACCAATTTCTAATTAGCATTTTTGGAATATGCCGGAAAAAATAAAAGCAATACCTCCCATTCAGACATCTTTCTAATAACCTTTTATTTAGGTTCTAAAGAATTAAAAAATATTAAAATTTTCAATTCGACAAATCGGACCTTTTACAATATTTTCCTATGGAAAGTTAATAAGGAACTTTGTATGCAAGTAAGAGTGGTAAATATGCCGTGAAAAGAAGACGTTATAATTTTTTCTAAAGTTGAAATAAGAAGTTTGTTTTGATTGAGCACAATTTGGGTGAAACAAATAGTACATTCCCGATTCGAACATTTTGAGTTCGAGATTATTAATTTAAAGAGCTCTTATGAACTTATATGGGAAGTTGGAATGAGTCAAATTTGTTGACAAAGTTAGGTAAAACATTGTACATTCTTAATGTGTAACTGAAAAAAGAATCTCAATACTTAATAGGACGTCCTAAATTGAGATCGGAAGTAAAATGATGAGCATTTCTAGAAATTTGAGTCTTCAAAATGTTGTTAAGGGTTAAAAGCAAATATCGATAAAACATCGAAAGGCGTATGAAACATTGCGGAACTATTTAAGTAAAATGTAAAAGTTTCGGTTAAGATCTGGATGGATTCTGTGCAAATGACTTAAGTTTTGAACGGATGAAAGCCAGATCAGAATGGGTGAACAATTTCTGGCATCGACTGGGAAATCCTAAACACTCAATAGAATTGTGTACAATTTCATAAAATGTGATTTGGAAAGCTTATTACGTACGTTTTTTAAATGAATAGAAATGATTCCTTTTTTTCGATCATTGTTATATTTTTGACTTAATTTCTGGTTTGATTTGCGTCCAATATAACCGTTACCTGTTTTTCTAGCTTGTTAAAAACTATTCTAATTCTTGTTATAAAGCCAACTCCACTTTCTTCAGTGTTATGAACAATTTTAGGCTCTAGTAATTCTTTTTTTATCGGTAACAGAGTTCTACACAGCCTATTGAACAACATTTGTGAGGCTGAAGCTCCTATTGAATTTATTGCGATATTACGATTTTCTAGTAAGCAAGATACAATTGTGTCCTAGACTCCTGAGATTTTTTATCAAATTGTTTGTTATTCCGACAAATTTCTCTTCGAACCCATTGTTATTTTGAAGTAGAGTTGTTTTGACAGCTCTAAAAATATTTTGGAATTAAATGGGTTAATGTTACAAACAATCTCTTCAGGAATTCCATGAGTGCAAAATACATTTTTTAAATGTTTTATGATTTTTTGCATGCTTTAATTTTTTAGTTCTAAAATTTCATTCCATTTTGTTAAATAATCTCCTATGACTAAATAACATACTGAGCCATATTCCATTATATTCACCCTAATTTTAAAAATCTGTAGCGTGGTATAAATTGAAATATTATTGGTTTTCTTCTACCAAACTTACTGCATGCATTACACGCAAGAATAAAATTTTCAATATCGAGGTTTATGTTTGGCCAAAATAATAACTCTCTAGCCCTTTGATTAGTTTTATGTATTTCACAGTGTGTTTGATGAAGGCAATCTATTTTGAAAAAAGAGAATGTCATTTTCGAATGAAATATCACTTCGAATATAAAGAACGGTAGCAAACAACTTTCAATTTTCGATTTATCTTTTGGCCATCCATTTTTACAGTACATCATTACTTTGTTTAAAATTATGTCCATCTATGTGGCAGTTCTTATTTTATTTTGTTTTTCGTTACTAACATTAAATGAAATATTTAAGACTTCATCACAAGATGAATCTTTATCAAATGACCTTGATACAAATTTGGCAATGTGAAGATATTAACCTGATAGAAACTCCACATTTAAACGGTATTTTGATAACTTTAGTCGCATTCGCTGTAGCCTAGTGCTGTAAGCTTTTGTTAATATCGAAATAAGGGTTTGTAATCAGTATGAACTAACTCATCCCATTAATAATGAAATTTATTTGCGGCGAAAATTATGCCAAGAAACTTTTCCTCTATTTGCGATTAAGGTTTCTCTGCTTCACTCAGACTTCGAGAAGTTTATTTATTTATTTATTTATTTAGCTTAATACAAGCTATCATAACTTAACTTATCTTAACACTAGCTTAACATTTTTTTTTGCAGTTCTTGTTATCAGTTTTCAACATTAATTCATGTGGGCCCTAAGGCCCACATAAAAGCTCTTTAATGTACAAGAACTAACAATTTTGATTTTATTTAACTTAAAATTACAGGGGACGGGGAATTCGGACTCAAAAAGGGAAAAAGTAAAGGGTATCTTTCAGATGGGGTTTGGAAATGTTGAAATCGAAAACTACCATAGCAGCGTTGCAGTGACGAAGAATTCTGGACATTGGTTCAAAGTGCCCGTAATTAGTGCGGTGATGAGGGATATAGAAAAGGGAAACAGATCGCAGATTTCGAGGGTTAGTGTTAAGATGAATATCACTCAGGAGTGCCGGGGAATCTATGTTGCCCATTAACAGTTGGTGAGCAAATAATATATCAGCGTTTTTGCGTCTAATATATAAGAACTGCAAACCTATCAGTTTTAGTCGATCGGCATAAGGAGGCAAGTTGGATGTATCATCCCAGGGGAGGCCACGTAAGGCAAATAGAACGAAACGTCTTTGAACATTTTCAATTCTGAGTGAATGGTTTTCATAAAAGGGAGACCATACTTGGCATGCATATTCAAGATGAGGACGGACTAGGGAAATGTAAAGCGCTTTAGTTACATAGGGGTTGGAAAATTCTTTTGACCATCTCTTAATAAAACCAAGAGCTCTATTAGCTTTATTAATAATTTGGTCAAAATGGGAATGGAAATTCAGGTGTTTGTCACACATAATACCAAGATCTCTAATAGAATCGACTACGTTGACGGCGTCATTAAGGAAGTAGTATACTCTATGAGATGGGATTTGTTTGCGCGAAAAGGTCATTTGTTTACAATTACCTACATTTAACTCTAGGAAATTATGCATGCACCAATCAAAAAAGATATTAAAATCATTTTGTAAAAGTAAGGAATCAGATGGAGTAGAGATAATCTTAAAAATTTTCTTATCATCCGCAAACATTAGGATATCTGAGTTTTTTAAATTAAGACAGACATCGTTAACAGATAAGACGAAGAGAAGGGGGCCAAGGTGACTACCTTGTGGGACTCCAGAAGTTGCATGTATAGGACTGGAGACTGAGTTACGGAAAAGGACTCTATTAGTTCTATTCGCAAGATAGGAGCTTATCCAGTTTATAAATATAGATGGAAAGCCTAGAGCTCTTAGTTTGAGATAAATGTTATGGGATATTTTATCAAAGGCTTTGCTGTAATCAGTGTATACGACATCAACTTCTTTACCATTCTCAAGGGCTGACAAAACTTTGGATATAAATTCAATTAAGTTAGTCGTAGTGTATCTACCTTTAAGAAAACCATGTTGAGCGGGGGAGAATAAAGGCTTGCAATGGAAATAAACGGAATCATAACCTAAGCTTTCAAAAGTTTTGGAATGCATGAAAGTTTAGCAATAGGTCTACAATTGTTAATTTCAGTTTTATTGCCTTGTTTATGAATGGGAAATATAAATGAATCTTTCCATATATGAGGAAACACACCTTGGGAAAGAGAGAGTTCAAAGAGTGCAGTTAGAGGCTATGACAGAGAATGCATACATTTTTTTAGAACAACTGATGGGACGCTATCAGGACCAGGGCTAAAGTTTTCTTTGAGGCTTACGATTTTGGCAAGTACCATTTCTTCAGTTATTGTAAACGATGAAAGGGATGTTTGAGTGCAACCATCTAAAAAGTAAAGCAAATAGGCCCCTGATATTGTAATAAGCAGGTACCTAAGCCATATTGTGATGCATCAGTTTGTATAGTAACTTTCTCATTTTCATTGAACAGTTTTAAAGTTGGTGCATTTGAAATTAGTTGTTTTAATTTTTTGAAATGAAATTACGAACATAATTTATCATTCCCAGCACAGATTGCCAAGCTTTTTTATTTTTTGGAGGCCCTATCTTAACTATAGAACTTACTATGTCAGGATCACTCTAAACACAATTCCTATATACTTAACACTATCAACTCTGTACTGAAATTTATTCATGTTAAATTTTATTTTTAAATGCCTTGCCCTGTCGAATTCCTTTTTAAATGTTTCATCGTGGTCTTCTGCAGTTTTTACTGTAACCAAAAAATCGTCAATATAGATCAACGTTCCCGGAATATCTCCAAATGCTTTGGTCGCATACTCTTGAAAAGCCTCAGAATCATCTTTTATTCCAAACCGCAAGCGATTGAATCTGAAACTTCCAAATGGTGTACTAAATGTACAGTCCAAGACTGAAAAAAAATGCTTATTAGAGAGCTGACTCGTAAGTTCTTCTATTTTAGGAATTAGGTATCCTTGATGAAATAAGGCTTTATTTAAGTCAACTGGGTCTGAACATAACCTAATCCCCATTTTGTTATTCAACAATAACGAGATTACTAACCAAGTTTTTAGGATGTTGCACTGGTTGAATAACCCCAAGTTTAACAAGATCACCCAAACTGTTTTTTAACTTTTCTTTAATGCCTAAAGCGACCCGATGAGCTGGCCTTGTAGTCGGAGTAATGTTGGGATCTACATTCAAATAAAATTCTTCCCTCAAATACATCTTTATAATCTTTAATAAAACTACATCTTTCTTTAACATTCATTATTTATTATTATTATTTTTTTTCGTGAGCCCAAAATCACGGCATGCTTATAGACCAAGGATTGGAACTGAATATTTATTGTCAACGATATAATCTTGCATCAATGTTTGGCTGATATACCTACTCTTAAGTCGCACTACACCTTCCGGAATTAATTTGTTTCCACCGTAAGTCTCAATCTCAATAACTATACGAGAAGGCAGTATTCGTATGATTTTGTTCCTACACATAATTTGAAAATATTTATAAGGTAAAACATTTATGGAAGAACACGTATCAATCTTTAATTTAATGGACTTTTTATGACAATAAACGTTTTCGAACCACTCACATGAATAGTCAAAAGTGTGAGAACCTCAGTGTAAGAATTTTTGAATGCAATCAGACAATCATCAAGGTGGAGTTTTTTAGCAAATTAATAAAAAGAACACCCGTAGCGCCGTTCATACCAAAGGTCTTGGTTACAATCCCTGCCTGTGCCATCTAAAACTTTTTTCATGGGTACTGCCTCTAGGAATCAGAAAATACTTCAAAAGTAACTTTTGTCATGAAAAGTGCTTTCCCAAATAAATCGTTGGAATTTGGCATACAAAATTGTTGGTACCCTAAATCGTTGGTATTGCCGCATTACTAAATTACAGAAATGTTTAAGAGTTGTAAGTTCTACCTGGTTTTCTACAAGCTGTTGGGCCACTTAAAGGTGGTTTTGCGATGAAATTAATCGTCTTGGTGCATTTTCTCCAAAACCTAATCGGAGAATGAACGTCGCTTCAAATGCAAATAGACCAGCTTCAATTCATACGTCTCAGCTTAATTCTGATATATTGTAAACCATATCTTGGGAACGTCCAACGCCAGTAGTATCCGTGGTATGATGGTTAGTGCGTTCAATCCCTGCCTGTGCCACCTTAATTAAAAAAAAAATTAATTTTCGCGGGTACTGCCTCTTGCAAGGAATTGACAAATCCTTCAAGAGTAATTCTTGTCATGAAAAAGTGCTTTCTCAAACTAGCCGTTCGGATTCGGCCTGAAAATTGTAGGTCCCTTCCATTCCTGACAACAGTACTCGCACACAGGAATGGTTGAGAGTTGTAAGTCACTAAGCCCTGGTTCACAACGGACTGTTGCGCCACCCCATTTGATTTTGATCTTGGGAATGCCAACGTGCCCACCGAGGAATTGACTAATTTGAATCGTAACGAGCAGTGATGTTTTCGACACTTGGATTAGCCTTTTGTCTAACTTACAAAGCAACATCAGGCAACGAATAAGTAGACTCAAATGTTTGCACTAAACTTGTAACTGCTTCTCTACTAGGGTGAAGATTACGTCCGAAAATTGGAGCTCTCTTAAAGTTGAGATCTCCAAATTCCAGCAGAAATTTGTTATAATTTGCTTGTTCGTGTACTTAACCATGTTTAAAATGTTGAGTTTACCAAAAAATGGACATCTAAAGTTTGATGATTAATAAAAAGAAAGCGTTCACAAATTAAATTTAAAGTTGTCAAGTCCCTATTGGGCACGTTTGTAAAAGAATGCAATCTTTTGGGAATCCAAATGTAAAGAGTGCTGTATTTGAATTCACTTAAGATTGCGATATCAAATTCAGCAATCACCAATCTGAACTTAAAAAGACTGCAATCATTTTTTTATTTCAGTCATTTAACTGCAATCAATTGATTGCAATCATTTAAGAATTCATTCATTCTTTTCATTCACTTGAAATCTTTGAATTCGCTTGAAATATTTGCATTTGTAAGTAAAATTTCTGTATATACTTTTGAAATTTTGATTTTATCTCTGACTAAAATTAGTGCCTGACACCAAAAATTTAGTTTGCGGGGTGAATGGGCCACTTTAGAATATTAAGTCTAGATAAATTTCACTTAATAATACAAAAGAATGTAAATACTTTAAGTTAATAAAGAATTCAAATAAATGCGAAGAATGCATGAACATTTATTTAATTGCATTCGCAAATGATTGAATTCACAAATGATTGCATTTGCAAATGATTGCATTCGCAAATGAATACATTTCTCAAATGATTGCATTCGCCAATAATTGCATTCTTTTAAAAACTTACTATCGGGAAACACGATATGTAAGCTCCGATAATGAAAACATAACTCCAAAACAGGAATTTAACAGGATCTTGGACATTTTGCTACCATTTTAAGGTAACGCAAATTCTTAAATTTTTGTTGATTTGTGTTATCTATTAAGTTTAAGCAAATCTCTTCTCGTACTTGTTTAAATTAATCCCTAACTTAATTGTATTCCCTGCTTTTTATTTTCGTTTAATGAAATATTTAATTTTGTATTCAAATTTATACATTTTCACCTACAAGAAAACACACGCTTATCGCAAATTGTTTTTCTTTTTTAATCAAACATTAATACAAAATAAAACGAATTCAAAGATAAGGGCAAGCATTCCAAGTGCTCATATTATGTACCTCTGGTTAAGCTCAATAAAAACTGTGAGATCCAAACTTCATACCCATTAGAATGAATATTTTTATTTTATTAATTTTTTGATTACACAGAACGAGATGAAATTTTCAAAGCTTGATGCTCCAATTCCATTCTAACCTCTGAACCGCGAAGGCACAAGGCACAGGCATTGCCACTGGCAGAAGCACATCAAAATCTTCATTATCAAGCTCTTTAAATGCGAGTTTCGTTTTCCTATGCCACCCCTCAAGTTATTGCGGCTGGTTTTAAATAAAAAAGGGTAAAAATGTGATGCTTAAATTCTTGCACCACATTCCTACAAAAAACAGATATGTACATATTTTTGTATATATTTGAAAAATGAATTCCCCCATCTCCCTAAAGTATAATTTCACCATATCAAAACTAAGTATCGTTCCTAATGGAATACTTTGTTTATCTGTCGTCTGTCTGACTGAGGAAACATCAGCTTTGGCGAGCTAAGAGTGTAACACCGATGATGAAGGCGCAGTATTCTTTGCAGACTTTACGTTTCTATTTAAAATAAAATACAAAAATACAGAATTGAAATAAAAAAGAAAAACGTGTAAACATCAGCCGCCGCGCCGCTCCGCGCTGCGATACTCTGGGCCGCTGCTGTGCCGTTATAGAATCGACATGTGGTGCCGGTTCTATATGTCATATCATCGCTGCCATTATTTTCGTTTCAATTTTTAAAGCTTGAGCTCCTCAAACCCTCCATCGCCATCGCCACCACCGCACCGCTTTTCTATATTCGCTACACCTTGGGGCCGCACAACGTCCGACCGCAGCAGAAGTGCCGTCAGAAAAATGCTGCTCTCGAATTTATATTAAGAGTCTGCAGTTTGTTTAATGCGAAATGGTTTATGCACATGGGAATCGGATTCAGAATCGGCATTCAGAATCGGAATCGGCGGCGGGAATGTAGAACTGAATGCGGGCATTGTTTTAAAGAAGAAGGGAGACTTGCGCCTATGCCTCTACCGCTCCTGCTGTCTGATGATGTACGGAGCGGATCACTGTACAGTGTACATTATACAATGCACATCGACTTTATGTACATAGGTGCCTAGTTGTTGTAGCTCATGATGATGATAAAGATGATGATGCCTTCAGCTATTGCCGGCCGCTGGGCTTGTGCTGGGTTGCGCGGCGCGCGCGGCGTGAAGCGTCTCGGCGCGGTGTTTATCTCTTGTCTTTATGATTTTTTAATTTATAAATTTGCACATTCCTGGGGCTGAGTTGTGAGGAAATTAGATTGTAGAGTTGGTTCTTGTATTTTAGCTGCTGGTGCTTCTGGCTATGGCTATGGCGATGATGATGGTGATGTGTCAATGACCTACGAGGGATATAACTTAAGGGAATTTATGAAAACAAACCAGTTTACATCATTTAGTGGAAGAGATTTTATCTATTTTTGAATTTGAACACCTCATTCAAAAATGGATTCCTCAGTGATGCATTGTTTTGAGATGCTCGATAATTTGTTAGTATTTTTACAAAATTGAAATAAATTAGTGGGAATATGAAAAACAGCGAGTTAGTGTTGAGTGAGTTTTGTTGCTTCTTCAAGGTCATTACACCGGCAAATGTTTTTTTTTTATTTCCAACTAACTTATTCCATTTGAATACTAATTCGATTTAATTATGTATTAAGTTTTAGATAAAACTCGAAGCTGAACTTGAGACAAACATATTTGAATCCAAAATAGACGGTTAATGAATATTAATTAGTGCGCATCTGCGTATATCTACTTTTACAGGGTGGTTCTGATACTTTTTTTATTATACTATCAGAAACTTAGTACTTAAGCCTCTTGGTCAAGTATTCAAAAAAAAAGTCTTTAAAATGATTGGTAAAAATATTATCACACATTTAATTACGTCACAAGGACATCGTCGTAAACTTTATTTGACTCACATTTGTTAACGTTATTTGAAAGAGCTGTGTTCATTGCGCTGTTTTTATAAAGCACATAATTTAAAAAATTGGCATACAAAATATTAGTCAGGTGTATTAATTACACCAGTTACATTATTAACCCTGCTTTTCGTTAAAAGCTGCATTTGAAGAAGCTTTGCATGATGTTCATAGGGATGAAGGTTGTAAGGTTCAGACCATGGTAGCCCTCTTAATTTAAAACGTATAAAATTACGTTGAATAGATGCTATCCCATTCTTGTGGAACCCATAAAAAGGAGCCCAAGACGGGTCCGAAGAATGTGTTATATATAGTGATAAAAACTAACATTAAGTTGACTTTACTAACGAAATCGAATAAATATGTTCCATAAAGTCAAGATTAGAACTGAATAGAACTCGCAAGATTCTTAGAGCTCTGAGGAATTTTTTTTTTTAGAGAAAGTAATTGTCTGGCACTTAATTGGTTTAAGGTTTATTTAACTCTTTGTACACCAAAGAACAAAACTGTTAATATCCTCTTGGGGTTGTAATCCAACGTTTAGAGATTTTATGGTTTTGATTTTTGAGTATTTATATCATCCGCATGAATTTAAATGTTACTGTTTATCATTGATAGCTAAGTTTAAAGATAAAGGCCCTAAATGACTACCCTGCGGAACTCCTGCTTTGAAAATGAAATGGTTAAAGTGAGAACATCAGAATTCAACTTGAAAAGACCTGTTTCAAAGAGTAGATGAAATCCAAGTGATAAACTAAGGAGGGAACCCAATAGCTTTAATATGTTGATATCATGAGAAAGTTAGCCAAAAGCTTTAGAATAATCAGTATAAATGACCGAGTTCTAGGGTATTTGAGCATATTGCAAAAATGTAAGTAGATTAGGAAAAACACCATGTTGTTGACTATGTATAAGTTTCTTGCAGTTAAAATTAAAAATACAGGGTTATCCATTTTGTATGATATTTCCATTAAATGTCTTTTGCAACAAAGCCATATTTGCTTAAGTTGTGTAGCATGTAGCGTTAAAACCCCATATTCTCCAAGTGGTATTCTACAATAGCAGGCAAAAAAGAGTCAGTTATCATCTATAACGCTCCGTGACGGTGACAGTCGTTCCATCTCTGTACCAAAGAGCGCACCAAACAGTCACTTTTTGTAGATGTAAAGGCTTCTCTTTAAATTACTTGAGGAATCTCAAAACCCGAAATAAGAAAATTTTGGTTATTAACATAACCACCGAGTGAGAAATGTGCTTCGTAGCTAAAAAACTTTTGTTGGAAAAATCGCAGTCCACCACTTGTTGTTTAAGGACCCATTTGACGTTTCTACGACGTTGTGAATGGTAAGCTGGGTTCAGTTGTTGTGTGAGCTTGGCTTTATATGGATGCAGGTGCAGATCCAAATTCAAAATACGCCATAATGTGCCGTAAGACAGTCCTAATCGACACATTCGAGTCTTCGGCAACACTTTCACTTAATATAATAAAATAAATAAATTAGGTGGAGCAACATTCCATTGAGAACAAGGGCCTAGTAACTTGCAATTCTCCACCATTCCTGTGTGCTAGTATTTTGTCAGGGATGGAGGGGACCTACAATTTTAAGCCGAATCCGAACGGCTAATTTGAGAAAGCAATTTTCATGACAAGAATTACTCTTGGATAATTTTCTAATTCCTCGCAGTACCTACCCGTGAAAAAACTTTAAATGGCCAGGCAGGAATTGAACCCAAGACCTCTGGCATGACTGTAAGAGAAGTGGGTTGTCATGCCAGAGGTACTTGACAAATTCTCCAAGAGTAACTCTTGTCATGAAAAAGTGCTTTCTCAAATTAGCCGTTCGGATTCGGCATATAAACTGTAGGTCCCCTCTATTCCTGACAGCATTACTTGCATACAGGAATGGTTGAGAGTTGTCAGTCACTAGGCCCTGGTTCTTAACGGACTGTTGCGCCACCCAATTTATTTAATCCAGTATTTTTTTTATTTCTTAACAATTTTACCAATTGCTTGCATAGTTGAAAATTATGTAAACCATAGTCTCCTTTTAAAGCACTTTATGTGGCTGTGGCAGAATTATCATATTTGTTGTAAGTTTTAATTAATTTGTATGCGTTGTGCCATAGTTAAGCGATCCATTTTCATAAATTTTAGACTTTCAACTGAAAACAACTAGTTTGACAGCTGTCGAATTCAAGACCTATACTTTTAAAACCTGAAAACTTATAACCGTCATCAAAAACAGCTTGCTCAAAAAGCTTTGGAATACGCCAATGTTTAGAGATTGGTCAAGTAATTACTAATGTCAGACTTGTTACTCTGTTTAAAGACTGGTTTAATAATGCCTTTTCACATAAAGTTGGGAATTTACCTCAGCTTAGGTATAATTTAAATGTGCGAAGAAGTGGAGATGCCACTACTGTAATACATTTTTTTAAGACCATTGAAGGAGTTCCATCCGGTCCAGAGGAATAATCATCTTTGAGTAATGCCAAGTAATGTAAGATTTAATTTAACGTCCTTTGTACATTATTAAAGCTATTCACATAGTCTTCTATTTTGTAAAAGAGTGGTAATGAAGGATTGCTGAAAGTTGTAAGCAAACTCCTTACAAATTTTGTGGAGTACTAAAAAAGTTATCTTTCTTTATTTCCGTTTTATGTTGACAAATTTTCAAAAGCTTTCAGGATCAATGATTAAAGAATTATTCATATTTATAAAATATATATGGCTGGTGTATAACTTAAACTCTTGGAAAAGGGTAGACTTCTTTAGGGGAAAAGCTTTTAATGCCATTTTTCCAAGTCCTTTTGTTTCTGTTTTGAAGCACAAAAACTGGAATATTTCGATATTTTATGAATATTTTTTGACACAGGATTTCAATACATTGAATAAAGCTGCAACCTTAAGGTTGCAGACACAACCAGATAGATGTTCAGAAAACTACTGACATTTTAACTTTCCGAAAATCAAATGAATTTTAAAAGTCATGCGAATTACTATTTTTTACGAGCCGGATGTTATTTATCCATGTTTGAAATAGTAGACAGCAGAGTTTAGCTCAATTACATGGAATTATATGGAACACGTCTTCACATTCTCTTCGATTGCATAGATCACACCATAGAGCAAGATCTGGACGTTGAGAAATAAAGTTTAAGCTGAGGAGTTTACCTCTGACTTTAAAGATTGCACTGATTTTGCGCATGGTGTGATGGGCCAAGAAGTAGGTCTTTTTTTTTCCAAAAAGTGGTTCAATTCACTGTTGTTAGCTCTATTGAATGATGATTTCGCTTCCTCAGTTAACTGGTCGTACATTCTGTTTCCAATTTTCATCAACAAATCATCAAATTTCGAATCAGGCGAAGAAAGTTTATCTTCAGTTGATATTGAAAAAGTTGTTGAGAAATCCTTCGCCATTTTATACCACTCACGTACGTATGTTCCTCTAAAATTAATAATGGACTTAACATGATCCGCGGAACCCTGTTTTTTCCCATCTCCATAATTCTTGCCTCATAGTTAAAGTGTAATTTGAGAGTATTCAAGAAAAGGGGGCCTGTTCATGTTTTTAGGTGAGGCCTATAGTTGAGTGTCGTACCTGCCAGCCTTAAAAGGTGCTTTTGATAAAAATACGGAGGAGCTTGTTCACTGAATCGAATGACATGTATTCCCACTCTTGCGCTCCGTAAAAAAGAATTGTTGTTGCAATTCTCAAAAAACAGCTACTCCACGTTACATATTTAACGCTTAGCCTCCTTTTTTTTGCTCAGAGGATGTCCACGTGATTCAGGTTCAAGGTAATCAATACACTCAGATACTTGTACTCCTTAACTGTTTCTACGACTTCTTCTTGAAAAGTCCATTTTCCCATTCTAGAGTATCTCCCTCCATCACCGCTTCTAAATATCATTATTTTGGACTTTGATAAATTAACTGATAGCTTCCAGACCTTGCAATTCGTCTATAGATTCGGCCAGGAAGACTATATTCTCAGCATACATAAAACCAGGAATGGATTTTCTATTAAGCACTATACCGTCTCTCACTGAGTTTGGTATATCGTTTATGTAAAGACTGAACAGTAGGTCTCTTAAAACGCATCCTTGCTTAGCTCCCATTGAGGTCCGAAACTTTTCGTACAGTTTTTTTCCATCCCACACTCGTGCCACGTCTTCTGTATACATTTCTCTGATGACTGCTATTATTTTTGAATAGAGCTTATAATTGTAGAGCTTGTAAAAGAGAGCTTCTTTAGAAATAGAGTCGGATGGTGCTCGAAAGTCGACAAAAAAAGCCTACAGCTTCTTGCCATTCTTCTTCTAGATTTCGGCTTAATTTAATAAAGAAAATATTTGATCTATTTTTATAAGTGATTCTTTCTGAGCCCTGCTTGAAAATCAGTCAAAATTTCCTTGCTTTCAATCCAGTTGGATAATCTAGTATACAAAACTAAACTAAAAAGCTTTATCGAAATGTTTAAGAATGAAATGCCTCTGTAGTTTGTTGGATCTTCATAGTTTTTTTGCAAGGGAAAGATGATTGCTTATCGAAAACTTACGGGAGCTTTGGCCGTTCTGTCTGAAAAATGTTGTTGAATTCGACAGTAAGGAGTGTAGAAATTTGGGGCAAGATGGTTATAAATTCAAAAAATATTCTGTCTCCCACAGGAGGAAACATTATATGGTTGCCAAAATATGTTTTTTTCCTAGCTATCAAGTCATTAACTGTCAAATTCCATCGAAGAATAGCTCTGATGCAGGAACGAGACCGAGACGAGATTTTTATTAGTAAATGGAACGAGGCATGGTAAAAGTTTCATCATCTGGTTTCAGTTTGTTTCCAACCCTTCTTTCTTCTGGTGTCATTTGGCGCACTTGGTTCGAATCAACCTAATTGAAGAAGGAGACTGTAGGTAAAGCCTCTAACAATGGACAAGAATTCAAAATGTGTTACTTATAGCAAAACTTTTAGTCTTCGTCAAATTTATTAATGGATTTTCTTATTAATAAAATACCCTTTATCCTTATCTTCTTTTTTGGCACGATGACGGACGAGCTGGAGGAGAGGGTGGGGTTATTGGAAGTAGAGGAGCTTGGATCAGATACTATAGTATACCTCTTATTGTTTTGTTTATTCATAATATTCATCTCATTTCACAAAAACAAAACATTCAACAACAACAAAAAAAAAGAAACAATTTGATAGATTGTACTCGTTGTGTTTTAATAAAACGATGAAAGGAACTTGAACAGTTTAATTAATTTCCAGTCAATCGCCTTAGTGATTGATGATGCTGAAATTTGGCTTTAATTGGAAATTGCCAATCAGCTGGTGGAAGAGTGAGCCGCGCGCTGGCTGCCACCACACTGCTGCTCCGTTTGAGTTTCAATTAATTTCGATTTAATAGTTCGATATTTATATATATATATAATTCGCCATCCTCGAAGCCCCTACCCCCCGTGGCTTCGATTCTTTATTTTGTTTCCTTCCAAAAGGTGTCAATATTGCAATGTTTACCATGCACTTTTATGGATGGAGAAATGATAAATCAATAAAATTTAAGTGTTTACCCTGATTCGAGATTGAGAGTAAGAAGCGATGATTGGGCGAAGATAAAAGGAACAAATACGAAATAACATTAACAACAACAAAAATACCCCAAAAACAACAACAACGATAGCCAATTTGTTTTCGATTTTATGGTAATTTAACGAGCTCTCTAGCCTATTATTGCGCTTAATTTAAATTACCGACCAACCTACAAACTGACCAATTTTTTAATTAAAACTACACACAAGGGACGATTTTTAAAAAAGACTTCTCTGGCGTCTTCTCAAACTAAAATATATTTATAACTGCTACAAAAAGTCAGTACGTAGGTAGGAATAACATAAATTTCCATCTACGACAGCTCTGATTTACCCTTCTTGTTGTCCATAAAATTTAAGTCCATAACTATCTCGGAGACAAAAGTAAAAAAAAAAGAAAAGAAAAGACTCTCGAAGCAAGTTAAACTCTTTAATTGATTTCAATGAGCTCAAAGACCTTAAGCGACAGTTTCAATTTAATTGTTTTTCATATTTCTTTTTGTCTGTGTTTTGTTTTTGTTTTTGAAAAGAAAAAAGAAGAAAATCCGAAACCTACGCCCGTCTTTGCGTTTCTTTCATAATTTTTCTTAATCCAAGACATGGCAATCCCAATGTAGTTAAACATTTTATTTATTTATTTAGGTAAATTTGTTGTTTTTATAACTTCCTTCTGCCTTTTATAAAATAACAGCTTCTTTGGACTGATTTCGTTTGCCGTTTAATTGATTTTATTATATTTTTAAACCACCACCCCAACCCATCCCCTACCTCTTTCCCATTTTAGTTATTGTTGAACTTCATTTTGTGTTTTGATGGGGCTTTTCTTAAGTGATTCAATGTCTTAATTATTAAGTGCTTAATCACTCAAGCTGAAATGAAATAAGATTGAACAAAATGAGTAAATCTTATTTTAATTATTTATCAGACGACTTTTTGACAAAAAGTTTAAAATTCTATGATTCAAGATTTGATTTGGGGAAAATATGAAATATGAAATAGGAATTGTTTTTAAACATAATTTGAATAGTTCTTAGAATTGTGAAAGGGAAGCTTTTATAAATGACAAGGTTGCATGTCTTTACAAGTACACATTAAAACCTCAAAGTTAATAATAAATTCATATTTTAAAAGAGACTGATTCTACGAGCACTGTTATCCCTTAATTCAGCTGTCTGATATTTCTAAAAGTTAAATAAAATATTAATAACAATATTTTGTGAAATATAGGAACAAAATTGAAGTCTATATCTTTCTTTGTTCTCAAGATACTTGATTTCAAACCCATTTTTAACTTCCCATAGGAAGTTATTGTAATGGGTCCGATCTGTCGAAATACAAATTTTGACATACATATCTCGACGTTTCAAGGTCCCTAGAGTCGAAATAAAAGATTTTGTATACGTATTATGTACGTTCACGACGAATTTTTTCGTCGTCCATAGTTTAAGAATCAGAAGAGATATCGACTTCGAATAAATTTTGTTATTCAGACAATAATGCAGAAAGATGCAGAAAAGGTTCTCAGGAAAATTACGTGTTTCTTTTTTTAACATTTTGGTTAACCCTAAATATCTCACGAACCAATAACGCTAGAGACTTGAATTAAATTTTATATAATATATTGTAACAATACAATATACAAACAACTATTTTTTTTGAAAAAAAACGTTATTTTTATAAATCGAAAAAACTTTTTTTTTTTTATCCGATGGAAATCTTCAAAAGACACTCGGTAAGAATCGGTACCGAGTAGTGTGGGACTCTTACCGCACTAAAACCACCGGTGAATCAGGACCAATCTATAAAAGATCGACAAATGATTTTTATTTCTTAATTTTCAAATCGCATTGGGGGAAGTTTAAGGTTATAACACTTTCCCGTAGCTTTTAGCCCATCAGCTCATGAGGCTTGGTTCTTCTTAATCTCCGAACATTGTCTCGTACATTTAATACGGTCTCCATTTCAGAGTTAGTATGACTTTGCAGTCGCTGATTGTGTGATACAGCGTGTTTCTTAACCACTTCTGTAACCATTTCAATTTGAAGGTCACGATGTAGATCGCTATTTCTTATATACCAAGGGGCATTTATTATTCCACGAAGGACCTTGCTTTGGAATTTTTTGGATGGGTTCAGCATTTGTTTTCTTTGTACAGCCCCATAGTTGGATGCCATATGTCCAAACGGGTTTCAATACTTGCTTATATAACATAAGTTTGTTCTGGATAGATAGGTCAGAGTTCTTTCCTATTAACCAGTACATTTTTCTGTACTTCAAGTTTAGTTCTTCTCTTTCCTTTTTTATGTGTTCTTTCCATTTAAGCTTTGCATCCAAATTCATTCCAAGGTATTTGGCGGTATTGGAGTAAGGAACATTGGAACATTGTTTATGTTTTTGTTTGTAAAGTTTATATGCGTCGATTTTGTTTCGTTTAATTTGATACGCCATTTGTGCGTCCAATCACTAACTTTATCGACTGCATTTTGCAATTTTTGTGTTTCCTTCGTAACGGATTTATCTGGCACCAATATTGCAGTATCATCAGCAAAGGTGGCCATGATAGCGTTGATGTCCACTGGAATATCCCTTGTATATAACAGATACAGGGTTGGTCCTAGGACACTTCCTTGTGGTACACCGGCTTCAATTTTCTTAAGTTCCGAGTAATTTTGGTCGTACCGTACTATAAAGAGTCGGTTCGTAACGTAGGATTTCAGTATTTCGTAGTACTGCCTGGGGAAGTCCCTATGCAGTTTGTAATCAAGTCCCAAGTGCCAAACCTTGTCAAAAGCTTGAGCAACATCTAAGAATACAGACGAGCATACTTGTTTTTCTTCAAGTGCCTTTTCCACAACATCCGTAATTCGATGCACTTGGTCTATCGTGGAATGTTTATTTCTAAATCCAAACTGATGGCTCGGAAGTAGTCTTCTTTCTTCAATTATTTTGCTAAGCCTTTTCAGTAGCAGTTTTTCAAAAACTTTTGCCATGATTGGTATAAGCGATATTGGTCTGTAAGATGTAACTTCTGTTGGTGGCTAACCTTGTTTAGGTATAACAATGACTTCCGCAATTTTCCAATGATGTGGCACATATCTTAGTTTAAGGCATGCGTTTATTATAAATTGGAGTTTCTTGAAGGCTATAAGAGGCATTTCTTTCAGAACCTGAGCAGTTATAAGATCGTACCCTGGTGATTTTTTGTTTGACAACTTATGTTGACACATGCTTCTTACTTCTTTGAGCGTGACAAAAGGTATTTCACATTCGTCGTTTCTGTCAGCAAACTGAGATGTTCAGCGAAAAGATCAGCCTTTTGTTTCGGGTTTCCGATCCATTTACCATCTTGAGATTTTATCGGCGGGTTTTGTGTCTGAGGTCTTTTTAGGCGCTTAGCTGCTTTCCATAAGGAGTATTCTGTAGAAGCATCCGTCGTCAGACTTTTCAGGAATCTACTTAGTGAATCATTTTTAAACTCACAGATTCTTTTTTTTAATTCGTTGTTAAGACGGTTAAAAACTACCTTATCATCTGGGAATCTCGTGGATTGCCATTTTCTTCTAGCTCTTCTTTTTTCCAATATCAACTCCTTTATTTCGATAGGATATTTTATTTCTTTTTCTCTCGCATTCAAAATAGTTGGAGTACTTTCTTCTGCAGCCTGCTGCACATCAGCAATAAATTGTTCTACTTCATGATCAATTTTTTCAATTGTTTGCATAGGGGATCTTAGGTTTATAAAATTTTCAAATTTGTCTCTGAATTCGTTCCAGTTTGTTCTGTTATTCACGAGCTTGGGATTACTTTTTTCTATTATTTCTGTTTCGCTCAGTGATAAAATTACTGGAGTATGATCTGATGATAAATCGTAATTACCTTCGACACTTATATGATTTCGTTTAATACCTTTAACTATGAAAAAGTCTATAAGGTCTGGTATTTTGTTAGTATCAGATGGCCAATATGTTGGCGAACCAGAAGAATAAAATTCGCAGTTGTATTTTCGGCCTGCTTGGTATAGCCGTTTACCTTTTGTTGTTATGAGCCTAGATCCCCATTGGGTGTGTTTAGCATTGAAGTCGCCACCAACAAGGAAGTTATGTCCTAACAAATGTAGGAGTTCTGCAAAGTGTTCTTCAGTTGGAGAGCGCCTCGGAGGGCAGTATATAGCTGCTATTTTGAATTCTTTCTTTTTTATACCAATACTAATCGTTGTTACTTGCATGTTTTCTTTAGTAAACTTTGGTTCTTCATAGTGTGTTAAGCACTTTTTTATAAGTATTGCTGATCCTCCCCTAGCTTTGTCAGCTGGGTGAGGAGCGTGATAACATGTATAGTTTGGTAATTTATTATCAAGACTTTGTTTAATAGCGAGGTGGGTTTCGGACATAAAACAAATGTCTGTATGCTCTATGTCTAAAAAGATGTTTAGTTCTGATACATGCTGTAAAAGACCGTTTGCATTCCATGTTGCGATTTTGAGTGTTCTGTCCATCATTGTTTTTTAAGAGCGACTTCTTCGCTTAGCTGTTTTATGTTTAAATCTTGTTGGTCAATCCTTTTCAGGATGAGTTCCAGCATTTCTTTTATAGAAGTTTCCTCATTCTTCCGCACATTTTTTACAATCTGGGAATAGGATTTATTTTCATCACTTTTGCTTAGTGCATATTGCTTTTCCCGGTTGATTTTTAGTAATGGTTTTGTGTTAGTTGAATTTCTAAACTTGTTCCCAGTTTTGTTTTTTCTTTTTGTGTCTTGGAACTTTTTTGCTACTGGACATCCTCTGTAACTTGCAGGATGATTGCCTTGACAATTAACACATTTCGCTTTCTGTTCTCTGCCCATGGGACAGTTTTTCGCATTTAACACAAGCGAACTCGCGATTGCAGTATTTTTGTGTATGCCCAAAGGCTTGACAGCGCTTACATTGTGGAACAGTTTTCGACTTTCGCAGTGGTTCAATTTTGACAACTATGCCCATAATTGGTTTAGTACTGTAAATCTTATCGAGACTTTCTTTATTTTCAAACGTGAGCATAAATAAAGGTAGAGATCTCTTTTTTGTCGTTGATACCCCAGTGGAGTCTTTTACTATCACATTTTTAATAAGATTATTGGCATCGAGAGCTTGAAAGCCTTTTTGTATAAGGTCTTCGACAATTTCTTTGGCAACACATGAAGAGTGAAGGCCTCTTGCTACTACTTTTATCGATCTTGTAGCTTTATTTTCGTACGAGTGCCCCTGAATTTTCTTTTTGTTCAATTCTTCAGTGACAGATCTATACGCATCGGCGTCTTCAACAATGACTCCAATTGTCTTTATTGTATGATGTATATTTACATGTCTTATTCGTGTATTTTTCTACTATGCTCTTTAGCTCGCCAAACATTGCCAATCCGGAGATCATAATTGGAGGTGGGGCAGTTTGCCTGGTACCTTTAACGTGAGACTTATTTTGGGGTAAATCTCTTATTTCTTTATTGGATGCTCTCATTATTGTAGCAGTATCTGATTTTGAACCTGTTTGCTGACATTTTATAACAGCCTCTGGGCTACTCTCTGCTTTTCGTTTCTTTGACTTACGTTTATTTCGGTTTCCTTCAGTTTCAAGGAGGAGCTCTTCCTCATCAGTATGAAACTCATTAGCAGTTTTTTGTGGGCTTTTCACTACTGGTGACTTTTGACTTGATATGTTGTCTTTCACGAACTTTTTGTCGAGCAAGCTGACTTTTTCTTCGAGTCTCTTCACTTGTTGCTGAAGACTTTCAACAAGGGCTTCAAGTTGTTTTCTGGCTAAGATTTCTATTTGCCATTTATCGAAATAACTTTCGGATTGAACTTGGTGGATCTCGTTGTTTTTTGTGAAACACTGCTGATCTTTTGTTTCGATCTTTTCATAGATGGTTCCTTTTTCGTTAATGACTTCTATGTCATTTGATTTTTGCGTTGGGGTTTTCGATGGAGTAACCCTTTGTGATATTTTTGGTGGAGTTCTTAGTGTTTTTGAACTCCGTCTATTTCCTTGAAGCAATAATTGGTCCTCCCCAGAATCCATAGGACCGATCTCCGAAGAGAGTGGATTTACCAGTTTATCTGGATTGCCACCTGGTGTATTATATCTATTTGTTTTACTCATTGCCATATTTGTTTTTGTTTTTGTAACTTTTGTTTAGTCCCATAAATAGCTCAGTTACCTTTTCTATTTAGGTTTCTTGGAGAGCTGGTTCTTCAGAGCGATTATCTTATCTTTTGCTCCTAATTCCTGAGAAGGTAGCTCAGGTGTCTCACCGAAAATTTTACGTATACAAAATTATTTTATCTTCAAAACAATTAAAACAAAAATCCAACAGTCTGTTTTTTCATAAAAAAATAAAATGTACAAAAAATAGTACGCAAATTTGGTAAAAATTGGTGATCGGTTCTTGATATCTCTGTAATTAATTTCATTCATCTAATTTGTAAAAATTAAAGAAATGTCACTTAAATTGGTAAAAATTTGTTTTCGACTAAAAATGTATTGAACAAAACTAAATTTTCAAACTTATATGAAAAATATTGTTGGTAATTTTAAAATTTTTAAGAATAATTCAACTAACAACTTTTATAACCCAACACGAAAACCTACAAACTTTTAAGCAAAACAAATCGGCAGACGGGATGGGAGGTTATCAGTGTGGGTCACATCCCAGCCTCTTTTATTTTTATTGGTTTTTAGTTGTTTTTGTTAAAAAATTGTCAATTTTAATTCTTCTAAAAAATTAACTAAAAGTTAACAACAATATTTTGAATATATTGAATTGGTTACCCACAAAAATAAGAGTTCTATTCTCCAGGTAATATAAAATTCCAATTACTAGCACCTCCTTTTACAAGAGGTATAAAGCTTAATACCATGGGTATCATTTTAGCTACTGTGGCTCTTTTTTCCTGCAAAAGACACTTTGGTATTATACTTGGAGCTTGAAACTCTGAATTACGCATTGGTATACCCATCGGTAATGATTCATTCAATTACGTGTGGATTGTAGATTGAGGTTCTATTGTAAAGACCTTTAAATAATCTTCTACAGTGGTATGCTCATAAATCCGTTTATTTTTTTTATTTTTTGGATTTTATGTACTGCAATGAATGGTAGTTTAGAGTAAATTATAGTAATGTTCGTGGGCTGAGATCGAATTTTCTGTCTGGGTACATCCACACTATTATTAACAGATCAGCTGTTTTGACATTGAGTGAAACCCAAGTAATTACGATCCTGCGGAATTTGTATTCATGGGTATTGGTTGGTGCCATTATTCTTCTCCCACCATAGTCTCGCCAAATATACCAGGAATTATGTTGCATTTCAACTTTTACCACAATTAGTCATTGTACGTTGGTACTTCTTTAATTTCGTGTGGTTAAAACTTTCCGTGAATAAACACATCATTCATTATTATTTTCTTTATAGGAGCCCAAACCTAAAATTTTCCTTCGAACCGCTCAATTCAAGTTGTTTTGGACCGATTTAAGTCTGAAACCCTTAAAATAAATGCTGGTGTGCCCTAGGGCTCCGTTTAGTATCCGATCCTATTCCTTATTTTAATAAATAATCGCATGTCTGCTACTTCTAATCCAATACATTGTTTTGCTGATATCGTTGAAATCATCTTTTATGGAGAGATCACATACGCGATATCGCCAAAAATGCCGCAAGATGTCTAGGTTTTTTGAGACGTTGCAAGAAATTTGTCTCTCCGTCTGATCTGGCTACAATCAGACGCTACGTCTAAAACTCGAATATAACTCTCATCCCTGGGCTGGTGCTCCAGTAACTCATTTAAGCCAGTATTCAAAGCAGAGCTTTTAAATTGATTGGTTACATGTAAAGTTTACGTCGTAAAGTTTCTTGTCTCACGCTTTTTTACCGTTATTTTAACTGAATATGATCTAGTGAAATAGCCAGTTGCAATCCTTCCCTCAAACAATTAAGTCGTAATACCCGCGCCCATCAGTTTACCCTTGAGCCCAACTTCGGCAGTACTATTAAGTTCAGAGATTCATTTTTTAGCCGTGCTACGCGAATGTGCAATGCCTTGTCACGCTCTATCTTTCCCTATCATTGCAATGTTCGGGAACTCAAAATCACCTCCTATGCAACCCTTCACTCATATCCTAATGCTCACACTGTGTCTTTGTCATATTAAAGGTATACAAAACCCTTTTAGTGTTCGCTAATTAATTAAAAAAAAAATCAAACTTATTCTATTGTTCGGTGAAGCAGTATTGGAGACTGAACTTATGGCGATTAAATAAGTCTTGTCCTGGCTCAAAAAAAAGTGTTATCAACATTTGATATTCGGATATTCTCAGACAGAAAGGCTGCCATAAATTCTATAGATTATGTCTCCTCAAACACTATAATAGTCCAGAACTGTCGATCATCCTTAATGGTTCAGAAATACCAATTTAATCACGTTTATCTACGTGTAAGCTTTTGCAAAGACAAGACTCTATAAAGAAAACTAAAACATCGGATTGAATAACATCAGCGCATGTGGGGCCACAAATAATATTTGCCCTATTCTAGATTTAAAGCCTTCAAGGTGCTTGATTTATAGCTCTGTATCGGTTTCATAACTTGACACTGCATAATACGTAATCACGCCACGCGGCTAGGCGTATTGACTTCGATTTTCTAAAAAAAAAATCCAGATTCCAAAAATATTATAAGTGAAAGTTATTTTGGAGGTAACACAATTGTTGCTTGTAAAATATTCGAGGTCACAATTCTTTTGTTCCGTTTCCTCCACTAATTTTTGTCCTTTCTGCGTCTTTTGATTAACTAATAAAATGTGTTCGTAGTTGATATCTCTCAGTGTTCTTGGGATATAACTGACGCACGTTAAAGGGTATCCCGAACGTCCGAAAGTATTCAAACGCAGACACAGACATCTCTTTAAAATCCTTCGATTTAGATTATAGGGACCTTAAACGCCAAGAAATATCAACATTTTAAATTCGACTAATCGGACGGAATGCCATAACTTCCTATAAGAAGTTGAAATAAGAATTGGCAACATTTTCATTGGTGTATTAAGAAATGCTTGAATGATATTTTATGTAATAAGAAAAATTGTATTTTATAGAAATTCAATCAACAATTGTAGATCAAGCTATTTTCTGTCGAAATATTCGAGACATTAAACGAGTAGTTTTTTGGTAGGACTTAAATTATTGTACAAATAATTACATAAATATTACTTAATGTTAACAATTTTTCTTTCATCAGATTTTTCAATAAGAGGCTTCATTTATTTTTATAGTTCTCTGGTTGAGCTGGTGTCATCTTTTTACGTTTGTCGAATAAAAACTGCACCATTACTGAAAATTAACTATACACGTTTAAACAGCTTGTTTAATTCATGTAACAACTTTACGGGCACAGTTTGTAAACTAAGGCAATGTGATCAATGGGGACAATTTATAATTTTGAAGAATCGAAACCGTGTGCTTTGCTCAACGACATATGATAATATCGCTGATATTTCCCTTATTGTTGACGCGAACCCCGTTTTGTAAATTCCTTCTTGCACAGAGACTTAGGTATTAAGACTTTTGAAGTTCAGTTACACAAATCATTAAAATGCTTCAAAGTGATGCGGATCAACTTTAGTAATGAAGCTAATTTTATTTCGAAGGCTACGTAATTAGCAAAACTACGGTCTCCGAAAATCCATCAAAGAACGATTACTGAAAATCCTATCCATTTTCAATGTGTTACTGTTTGGTGTGGTTTTGAGCTGAGGAGGTGTGATTGGACTTTACTTTTTTAAAACTGCAAGTGTTGCAGTGATTGGTTTGTGCTACCGAGCTATGATTATACTAATTTCTTATGGATGAAGTTGGAAGATATCGATCTATTTATTAAAGTTAGTTTTCAACAAACCCAATTTAGCACTTCAAGACCGTGTTTTTACAATTAGCCACTAAGGTTTAAAAACTTTAGACTTTGTTCCTTGAGACCACGTTGAGGATAAGTCTATTTTAATGTTTCACATTCGATTCAAAATCATAAAGATAGAGTTCTCGAAGTTTTCGAAAACATACCTAATGTCAAAAATGTGCCCATTGGCCATGAACAGATTTTTTTTAATTGGAAAGTATGTGCAAACGTAGCCGTGGAGGCAATTTGACAGATATCGTTTTCCACTTTTAATGGCATACCTTCCTCATTACCATGAATAAAACATCCATTAATTTTTTTTAAACAAAATACTCGTTTACAATAATTGAAGTCGGTGGCATTATTAGGATTTTAAAAATCACAACATTAAAAAAAAAATTCAAACAAAAACTTCGACTAAGTTTAATATTGAGCACATAAAATCCAAGTTAAAAAATACACTAGATATCTTTTAAACGATGAAAACTTTCAATTTGAAGCTATGATTAGTTCTGATTATAACTTTAAACCCTTATTCTTTCGCTTTGCAAACGACGAAAACAAAAAGGAACACTGTGGCGTATACGTACTTTTTTAAAAATGAATTTATGCTTGTCCACATTATTTTTTGGTTTATTATTTGAAATTTGCAGTAAATTGCGGATTTTATTGTGAACTTTTTCAAAGGGTGTTTCAGTTTTGTTTGAATATCAAAAAGAAAACTCGTCCTCTAAATCGGGTAATGTTGTTTTTAAGGATTCTTGCGCATTGTTTAACGAATTCCCTTTCTGTTACCAGTGTTCATTGTCCATGTTGAAAATTAGATGTTCGGGATCCATTTTTTGTCGGGCGTTTTTACGAGGACTCAGATCCTTTACAATCACAGTCCCCAATTCATATTTCATGAAAATCATGTTTAAATAAAATGTGAATTTTCTCTATTTCAAAGGCTGCTGCTTATGATGGTATTATTTTGATGTCGCAGTTCAACTTTGACATCACGAAAGGGGCACATCATTAAACGCAAAGGTGACGTTTACATTATTTAATTAAAAGAAAATCTCTGGCTCTGGCTCCGTTCGTCGTCGTTGTCGTTCATACAAAATAAAAAAGAAAACCTTTGCTCAAAACACTTTTCTTACATAAATCTCAATGTCATTATAATAAAAACAAAAACAAAACAAAACCAAAGAAAAACAAATTCCTTTCGTTTCAAAAAGAAATAAAAACAACCAAAAGCTTTTCTTTATGTGAGTGTTCCAACGCGAAGCACTTCAGAAGCTGCACATTGCTGTTGTGTTTTTGTTTCTGTTGTTGTTGTCATAGTAATAATTCCAGTCGCTATTTGGGTGGGTGGAAGGTGTGAAATGGTAAGAGGGAGGGAGGTAGATGGGAGGGTTGATGAGAACCCTTATAGCAATAATTTATCATAGTCGAAATAACATTTGCCTAGACCAAGGCAAATATTTGTTCCATCATCATCATTATCATACCAACCAACGAAAGTACACCAGCTACACAACACACCTGACGTTGACGCTGGAGCCTAAACTGGAGGTAGAGCTGGGGTTAGACCTGGTTCTGGGTCTGGAGATGTAGGCAGGTATATGAAAATGTAGAATAGCATTAATATTTAATGACAAATGTAAATGTTTGACAAAACTAAGAATGTAGAGGAGGAGGAACCATTTCGTATAACTAATAGCATCATCAACCTCGTCTTCCTCGTCGTCGTCGGTCGTCATCATTGTGATTTAAGACATTGTTTCTGCCACCGTCGTCGTCGTCGAGTCACACTATAATGTCACTCGTCCTCGTCTCTAAAGTTGCCTATCTCCTTCCTATGTTTGATGAAGTTTTGAGCAAAATTTATGATTTGACAAACGAAGAAGAGAAACGAAACGAAAGCTGGAAGAAAATTTCATTTAAAAAAGGATTACAAACGTCCGGTCCTGGGTCCGTCCATTCTCGTCGATTCGTTGGCGGTACGTGAGCCATTAAATGGCACGTTATACATATTCTAGCCCAAGTCATAAATCAAAACATAACCCTTATCACAAAAAGAAGAAGAAAATAAGAAAGAAAATTTGCATTCTGCTGATGAGCAGAGCATCATCCAACTCAATATAGCTCACAAGTTTTCTGGATAAACTGGAGCAAGGAGTTGGGTAAAACTGTACACATTGAGATGTGGAAAAACAAAACTTTTTGCATTGCAAATTAGGAAAAATTGATGTTGAATAGAAAATTATTTGTTTTCTATTCTTCCGGAAATGAGGCAATGCTTTTTTGGTTAAATATTCTTTTACACAGTTTTCCTTTAGCTGTCAGAGCTGTAAACACGTTTGACTAAATTTTGAATCAGTTTAAGAGTCTTGGGTTTATAATTTTTTGGGTAAGCATTTTGAATTTTTTTTTATAACACAAAATTATTGGCTCTAAAACGAATGCTAGTTAGATTAAAAAAAGTAAAAAAGGTTTGAGACAATAATTTTTAAATTAAAAAGCTTTGCGTGAACTTCCCTTTCCAGCTGGAATTCGACACAAAAATTCAGGGTTGCCAAAATACAATAAATAAATAAAACCATTCAAATCATAATTTTTTCACGACAAATTAATTTTAAAGATCAAAATATTTACCAAAAAACAAACAAGTTTTTCCGATAATAAATTCTGTCTTTAAAAATCTTTTTTTTTTCAAAAACTTTAATTTTTTCCGATTGATCAATTTCACAATAAAACAGGTTCTCCGCCAAAAATTAAATTTTCAATATAAAATTTTCGCCAAAAATGTAATTTCCACAAATCTACTACAAAAATACAAACATTTAATTTAGGAAAAAAATATTGTTCTTTTCAAAGACAAAGCCATTTTCCATAAATGTACGTCCACAAAAAATTCATTTTAAATTTACACATTGTTACTTTAGGGTGATTTTTTAAAAGCTGTAGGAAAGTTTTTCTAAAAAAACACATACAATTCAAAAAAATGTCCGAAATCTTTATTTGAAAGTATAGTACGGTCAATATAATTTAATGTTTGAAGATTATTTCATGGAATTGTTGACCTTGACTGCGCCTTAAATGGTCCATCCGCTTAGTCCTATTTTAGAATACTCTTTCCAACATTTCGGCCCGCATCTCACGAATAAATGCTTCATTGTTGTCTTCCAATGCGTAAATTGAAACGGACTTGTCTTTATAGACATGAGCTTTAACATAGCTCCACAAAAAATAGTCTAAAGGCTTCAAATCGCACGGTCTAGGCAGCCAATTGACCGGTCCCGAACGTGAAATAAAATGTTGACCAAACTCGCCTCTCAATAAGTCAATCGTTGCGCGTGCTGTGTGGCATGTGGCACAGTCTTGTGAAACCATACCTTGTCATGCTCTTGCATTTTGGGCAAATAAAAGTTGGAGATCATCTCAGGGTAGCGCTCAACATTCACAGTTACGTTAGGATACGCATCATCTTTGAAGAAGTACGGTCCAATGATGCCACCAGCCCACAAACCGCACCAAACTGTGACTTTTTCTGGATGCGTCTTGCAAAGCTTCTGGCTGATACTGACTTAAAAATCGACAATTCTGCTTATTTACGTACCCATTGGAAGAAAGGAAGAAGCGTGCGATGAACTTTCTTAACAGAACGCACATTTTGATAATAAAATTCATAATTTGCAAGCGTTGTTCGTTTGTAAGACGATTCATGGTTAAATTATAGACCAAACTGATCAACTCATGAGAGTGTATGCAGCACTTTGACTTTGTGACCTATTCAAACTTTTTGTACTCTGAATTCATTTCAAATTCACAGTTTGATCTAAAAGATACGTTTTGGAAATACATTAATAGCAAACGTTAATTGTAAATTCAAGCACCTCTTCTCTTATTTGCCCTGACATCATCTTCTTCGTCGGTGGCGCTATAGTGCTGTGTGAACTAGGGCCTCCCCCAACAAACTTCTCCATCTAGCTTGGTCACTAGCTAATTGGCTCCAGTTTCACGCTCCAAGTTAGTTGAGGTCACTTTCCACTTTTAGGTGCCACCTGATTCGCGGTCTTCCTGTACTTCGCTGTCCTGTGGGTGTAGATTCGAAGACTTTCCGGGCCGGAGCATTGGTTTTCATGGGCTCTACGTGACCCAATCATTTTAGTCGTTGGACTTTTACCCTTCTGGCTAAGTCTACGTCATTGTACAGCCCGTACAGTCGTTCCATCTTCTCCTCCACTCATCTTCGATACACACGGGACCGTAGATCACACGAATAACTTTTCTCTCGAACCGACCCAAGGTGCTTTCATCCGCCTTTGTCATAGTCCATGTTTCTGCACCGGATAGCAGGACGGGGAGTGTCTTATGTAGCGACACTTTGGTCCCTCGATGTTGTTTTCTGCGCTTATAGCGGAGCCTATAGCGTAGCCTAGGTAGTAAAGTTGCGTCTTTCGATGGTGACGTTTTGACCGACCGACATGTCGCCGCGGTGTTGTAAGTCCTTTTGTGATTACAGCATCTACTTTGTTTGGCCCTCATTAACCTTTTAAACACAATTCTGCTGCCTTTGTCTCAAGCTCCATCGACATCACGCTGAGTTCTTTCCATTATGTCAATGCCATCAGCATATGCAATTAATTGGAATAAATCTTTATGTTCTAAGTTTCCTGATCCTCGGGAATATTCATACCTAAAGACTATTCATTAAAAAAGGTTTTACAAATTTAGTTACGGATTATCGTCCTGTAGCAAAGATTCTCTTCTATTTCTAAATTGTTTGAATCCCTAGTCTGTGATACAATTTATTTTAATTGTTCTTTTGATATACGTGAAAATCGAAATGCATTTGTGAACATAACCAACAATAACTGAGCCGTTTATTTTGAAAGTGGGATAAGTCACTTTTTGAAAAAAATCGAGTTAATGGCAACACTAAATACAATTGAACGGTGTCTTTTCATTTTTAAACAATTTGCACTCAATAAGTTGAGAACTATTGAGATTTCTTCGAGAGAAGTATTAGTAATTAACGGTATAACAAATATCTTAAATATCTCGACTTAAAACAAAAGTGACTTATGCCACTTTCAAAATATACGGCTCACTAATTTATTACAATTCTCTAGTTTTTGTTTGGATGCATTCGGAAATACTCTCAAATCGATTGCCTTTTTACAGATATTAGACAAATGACGTCATGAAATTCTTCTCTACAAATCAAGTAATTTTAAAGTCAATTCTGGTGTCCGTCAAGGGAGTCACCTTGGTCCATTGCTGTTTATTAACTTCCCATAGGAAGTTATTGTAATGGGTCCGATTTGTCAAATTGAAAATTTCGACATTTCTCGACGTTTCAAGGTCCCTTGTGTCGAAATAAAAGATTTTTAGAAAGATGTCTGTGCATGCGTGTATACGTACGTTCGTACGTCCGTAGGTCCGTAGGTTCGCGACGTTTTTTTCGTCGCCCATAGCTCAAGAAGCAGAAGAGATATCGATTTCAAATAAATTTTGTTATACAGATAATAAACTAGAAAGATGCAAAAAAGGATCTCAAGAAAATTGAGTGGGTGGTTTTATTTTTAACATAGCAGTTTGAAAAAAAGGTGAAAATGTTGGTTAACCCTAAATATCTTACGAACCAAAAACGCTAGAGTATATTTTTTGAAAAAAAAATCCATTTAACGGTTTTTTTTTATAAATCAAAAAAAACTGAAAAAAATATTATCACCTCCAAAATTTTACTACTAAAATATGATTTCATCTTCAAAACAATTTTGTGCCACGAAGAATAATGTTTTTGATATCTAATAAAATTTTGAGAAAAATCGAATTGACAGTTTTTTTTTATAAAAAATACAAATCTAAAAAAACATTACTGAAAGTTGGTAAAAATTGAATATCGATTCAAATATCATTTCAAAAACTTTAAATTTAGGCTTCAAACTTATTTTATCTTATAAAAAATATTGTTTATTTTATCTTATTAGAAATATTTTTTCTGAAAAATATTGAGAAAAATCGAACTGACAGTTTTTGTACAAAAAATTAAAAACCTAAAAAAAATTTAACAAAAGTTGGTAAAAATTGATTTTCGACTCAAATATTGTTTCAAAAATTTGAAATACTGGCTTCAAACTAATTTTATCTTATAAGAAATATCGTTTTCAACATTCGATAAAATTTTGAAAAAAATCAAATGGACGGTTTTTTTACAAAAAATAAAATTTTAAAAAAAACAATACTAAAACTTGGTAAAAATTTACTTTCGACTCAAATAGCTTTTCAAAAATTAAAAATATTGGCATCAAACTTATTTTATTTCACAGAAAATATTATTTTCGATATTCATACATTTTTATATAAAAATCCAACAGTCCGTTTTTTCATAAAAAATAAATTCTACAAAAAATAGTACGCAAATTTGGTAAAAATTGATACGAGTACATAGACAAACTTTTAAGCAAGACAAATCGACAGACGGGATGGGAAGTTATTAGTGTGGGTCGCATCCCAGCCTCTTATTTTTTGTATTCATTTTTATTCATTATTTCTTAAAACTATCTTAAAACTTGACAAAAATTCATAAAACTAGCCTAATTATCCATAACTTACAACTAATTTACTGGTCCCATACGGACACTCTAAATCAAACTAAAACACTTAATACTAATGCCTTTAGGCTTTAAGATCAATTTTAATTCAATTAAATTTTATTGATTTTTGTACTTATTAGAAAAATTAAAAAAAAAAAACTAATATCAATGTCCTACGCACTAACCATTACGCCACGTTTACTACCTCAATACGTAACAATGTTTTTAAGCTAAATAAATGTTTCAGTCTTGGTCTTGATGGAATACCATCATGTTAAAAATGTGTGTCTTATATTTTCTATCTATAATTTGTTCGTTTCAACGAGTCTCTGAAAATTTCTAAGTTTCCTGATCCTTGAAAATATTCATACCTAAAGCCTATTCATTAAAAAAAGGTTTTACAAATTTACTTACAGATTATCGTCCTGTAGTGAAGATTGGTTTGAATCCCTTGTCTGTGATACAATTTATTTTTATTGTTCTTTTGATATACATACGTGAAAACTAAAATGCATTTGTGAACATAATGAACAATTACTAATTTATTGCAATTCTCTACTTTTTGTTTGGATGCATTCGAAAAATACTCCAAAGTCGATTGCATTTTTACAGACTTTAGCAAGATGTTTGACAAATGAAGTCATAAAATTCTTCCTATAAATCAAGTAAAATTGAACTTAACGACATATTTCGTTATGTGGACTTCATAAAACCTTGAAGATAGATTTTATAGCATTGCTCTTATGTCAATTTAAAGTCAATTTTGGTGTACCTCATAAGAGTCACCTTGGTCCATTGCTGTTTATTTATTTTATTAATGATTTGCCTTGTGTTTTAAATAATTCCACATCGCTAATTTATGCAGATGATGTTCAAATTATTAATAATAATTAATATTAAAGACTGTATTAAAGTACAAGAAGATCTAAATCAATTTTGTGAATGGTGCAGTAAAAATCGTTTGATATTAAATATGAAGACAAATGTACATTTTTTAATCTTTCAATATTGGAGCAAGTTCGTGTCAGTCGCGCATTTTGTTTGTATCGAGTTTTTACATTCTAAATGCTTTATTCGAAGTTGTATCGTTTCTTTTTTAGTAATAGCATAGTTTTAACTTATCTAATGGTAAAATGACAGCAGCCTAAATAGTGGACAATTAAAAATGAAACCTCTTATTGGAAAATCCACAAAGATCTAAATTACTTTAGTTTAAAAGTTTTCAATTTTTACTAACGTTTCTTCTAATTTCCCCTGTTAGCATTGAAAATTTATCAACATTTGTTCTCTGGAAAATGTTTGCATGTCTATGCAAACCTAATTTGCATGAATTTTCTTCTTCGAATAATTCAAGACTCAACACAGACATTTTACTTTGAGGTACGCAATAATAATATAAAAATTCTCGTAATTAAACAATTTATTCGCAACTTTATTTAGGTAAATAACAAAATCATTATAAGTTCTCCAAGTCCTCAAGTACCTCAATTTCTATACCCTTCACTTTTCAAGATATTATTTGTACATGTAGATAAAATTCTTTTTGTAGAACTACATTTACGTTACATTAAGTACCATTGGCTAATTGCTAATTATACTGACTGCTCAAAAGTATAGTAAAACTAAAAAAAAAAATATAAAAATAAACTTCCTGCATCAAAAGTGATATACAAAACGAAATATAAGTAAACCTCGCCCCCACAGTGCACCCCCACCGCATACAATTTATCAATGTTCACGGAAGCATAAGGTGAACTTAAAGTTGAAGTTTCATTGACAAACTTTAATGAGCATTGAACAAACATAACTAAGTAGTTTTATGTGTAGTATTTTCTTCTTCGTATTTTATACCTGCATTCCAAAGAGGCTTAGGTTAGGTAGGTTTTTGTATTGAAGTTCTACCCTGAAGGTGCATTTATGTACAAGTTCAAGGAGCTGTTATATATCTACCTACGTTTTCACCTCCTTTAGATTCACTGAACGCAGATACGTTACATACTTTCTGTACGTCAAGAGTATATATTTTTAAAAGTACGAAGGATATAGAGGGTAGGCGTGTGTAAACACACATTTCACCATAGAAGGATAAATAAGGGAAAGAATCCAGAGAATACACACAAAATACAAAAAACAAGGATATCCTTCCCACATGTGGAAATTTCAATTTAGCTTTTTCAATTTTAATGTTTTTTTTTTTTTGTGCATTTGCTTTCCCCAGGATATCACATCGGGATAGGATAATGATGGTGGCTTGGCGGTTTTAAATGTTAACACAAATTATTCCAGTCTAGTTCCTAGCATCCTTCTTTTTCCTTCTTCTAGCCCTGATATAGGTGGATGAAAAAAAAAAGAAAAATCCATGCGTTTTCGTTCATTTCCATTGCCAGACGAAGTTTGTTTCCCTTTTTTATTTTTTGGTTTCTAGGTTTTTGTTTGTATCGTATCCTTTTTTCTAATGCAGCCCAAGGGTGCTCTTACGAGGATTTCAATTGTGCTTAAGCTCCAAGGAGTTAAGTGTAAGCAATCATGTTAAAACAAACAAAACAATGAGGTGGAAATGAAACGCTGTCAATTTGGGCTTCGTTTTTATTGATTTTTTAGAACACATCAATATGATCTTGTTTGGCCGTTTTCGACTTGAAAGTTTAAGTATTTCATTCTTTTGAAACAAACTTGAAGAACTTGATAAATGATGCAACTTTGCTTCAAGCTCAAGGGTGGTACCTGTTCTAAGTATACGATTGTTCAATAAGAGGTTTCATTTTTAATTTAATTTTTGGGCACACCCTTTTCCAACCGTTAATAGACTATTCCTTCTTTCACACTACTGTTAACAGACACATAGGCAGGACATGCATATGATTTTGATATTTGTTGAAAATTTGTATAAAAAGCAGCTTTTGAATATTTATCTGAATAAAGATGTATTTCCAAAGAAACGGCTTTTCACCCTTGGATACGGGTGTTTTTTTTTAAAGTGATTCATCTGTTTAAGTTGCAATTAAATTTTTCCAAGAATTGAAGAGCGTCATTCAAGTATTCGAAATCATCAAGGACTTACAAACTAAATGAATAAAAATGAATATATAAGTTCTTGATATAAAGATGTTGGAGAAGCTTTAAAAACAAAAAATAAAGATTACAATCTTTTAGATTTAGTGGCTACGTGTGTCTTAGCTTAAGGAATCTAATGTTACTAACGTCGATGGATCCATGCAAGCGGAAGAAAAGAAAATCGATTTAATTAACGTATTCAATTTTGGTTTCACTTCTATGTTAATGGTTTTCAATGTAAAATTTACAAATAATGTGAAATAATATAACATAGGTAAATGTAGAAATTAATTTACAACTCATATTTCAGCTCAAATGAAAAAGGCTTTGTTAAACGATTGAAATGCGTGGCCGACCTTCCTAGAGTGTGACATAAAACCACCTTAAAATAACAGGGTTGCCTACAGATACAGATTTGCGATAACTTTTTCCAACATTTTTGGCCGCATTCGGCAATAACGCGGCGAAAGTTATCCTCCCAGTAGTCGAATCATTTTGGGCGCAGATGTTTGCTTGAATTACAGACCAATTGCAAAACTGCAGTTAATTCCTAAGGTTTCCGAAGCTGTAGTAAAAAAACTAATTGTATAATCTTATTCACATTAACATTTCAGTTTACCAACATGGTTTCTTAAAAGTTAGATCCAGCACTCTAAATGTATCAATAGTTTAAAATTTTTGTCGATCACAGATGGAAATGTTTTCTTACACTCTCTCTTTAAAAAAACTAGAGATATATGGATTTCACTCTCAGCACCTAATATGGATAAAGAGCTATTTAAAAAAAAAAAAAAATAAATTGGGTGGCGCAACAGTCCATGAAGAACCAGGGCCTAGTGACTTACAACTCTCAACCATTCCTGTGTGCGAGTAATGTTGTCAGGAATGGAGGGGACCTACAGTTTATATGCCGATTCCGAACGGCTAATTTGAGAAAGCACTTTTTCATGACAAGAGTTACTCTTGGAGAATTTGTCAATTCCTCGCAAGAGGCAGTACCCGTGAAAAGACTTTAGATGGCATAGGCAGGGATCGAACCCAAGACCTCTGGCATGACAGTCCAACGCACTAACCATCATGCCACGGGTACTACCATTTAGTAAGTAGAAAACAGGTGGTAAGAATTGATAATAGCTTATCTAAGGAAATTTTACATTTTTCGGGTGTTCCTCAAGGTAGTCACCTTGGACCACTTCTTTTTATCATTTTTATTAACGACTTACAATTACATTTTACTTTTTCTAAATGTCTTCTATTTGCTGACGATTTGAAAATATTTAGTTCTATAAATTCACTCATCGATGCAAAATTGTATAATTTCAATGGGATATATTTTAACAATAAGAAATGTAGCGTTGTGACATTTTCTAGAAATCACAGTTGTGTCATTGTCATTGTGGTACGAGTGACACGTCGCACAGTGGTTCGGTTTGTATGGGAGAGCGAAAAAAAGTCTGTAAAATCTGAACGGTTCAACAGATTTAAATGAAATTTGGCATACATGTTAAGATTAGTCTTATACATATTTAGTCAAAATTTGGTTGAAAAAAAATAATTATAAACAAAGTTTTTGACATTTTTCTAAAATTTGAGGGTTTTTAATTTTTGTATGGGAGAGCGGAAAACTATTTGTAAAGTCTAAACTATTAAACGAATTTTAATGAAATTTAAAACACATGTTAAGATTAGTTTTATACATGCTTGGTCAAAATTTGGTCAAGAAAAAATTATTAGAAAAAAAGTTATTGACATTTTTCTAAAATTTGAGGCTTTTGATGTTATATTTAAATAAAAGTTTTTTTTTAAGTTAAATCTTAACTTTTTTATTTTGAACAAAATATTATTACTAACTATGTATATTATAAAATTAAATAAATAAATAGATAAATACATACAAAAAATAAATAAAAAACAATTATGAAGTAGTAAGTTTATGACGCTAAAAAGAGGTATTTAGCGTTTGCGCTGATTTGAAGTATTTTCTTTTTTGCCTGTAGCCTTAAATCTGTTATTATTGGATCCGAGGATATGAGTATATGATGCATCACATCTTCATTCGTCACAATTCGGCTGCATTTTCTCGAACGAAACCTGCGCCAGGTAATACAAAATTACGCAATACACAACAAAAACAAAGCAATAAAACTTTAAAAATAACACCTTTTTTATTTCTACCTGCCCTACTTTTAGCAAAAAACTAAAAAAATAAAGGATTATCCCTAATCCTTTTCTTTATTTTTTTTTAAAGCTCTATCATATAATTTAAAATATCATAAAACTATATGCTTTTCGTGTGTTCTTTCCAAGAAAATTGAGTTCAAAGTTGAAAAAATTTTCCGGGCAGAAATAAATGGTTTCGCAAAAATCGAAATTCTCAGACCTGTGTCAATGTATTAATTTTGTTTTATTTTTAAAATAAAGTTTGACATTTTTTCTTAAAATAATAGGCTTAACCAGTTCATTCTGACAATTAATAACGAAGAAATCAAACTTTTTGGTAAACACCACCGTCAAAACGCAGTTTTTTGAAATCCGATTCAGTGAAACATTTTTGATCATAACTTCCACATCTGCACGTATCTGCAGCTGATTTTTTCTGTGCTTTTACATAAATGCATGGAGCATATGCTGGCATACTTACTTTCTTGGAGTCTTTTGGAGCTTTTTTTTGAAATCAAAAAGTTAAAAAAAAACACATTTTTTCCTAGTACTTAAGCTTCAGACTATTTATAGAAGGTATCTTTTATAAATAATCATTTTTTTTTATTTTAGATAATCGAAAATAGACCAATTAAATTATTTAAGAAGCTAGAGAATTTATTTAAAGGAACTTCGGAAAAAAACATCTCAAAATTTGTTGAAAATACGGTTCGCGATTTGAGTAAAATTATTTTTCAACTTTGTGGGCTTGTAAATCAGAACATACAATATATATGTTGAAAAATACTTTTAAATCATACGCTCGGGTTATATAAGAGTACTTAAACATAAAATTTAAAAGGATAAATATAACTTCTTAAAAAGACTTTTTTCCGCTCTCGCACCACTGTGCGTCGCGCCTGTCTTGTTAAAAACATAGCTCCTTGTTATTGTTCAATTGAAGAACGAAAAAGTCAGTAATCATAGACCTTTAGCAGTCACCATTGACTGTAACGTCCTGAACAGCAATGTTTTTAAATAAGTACGGATGAATTATTTCACCAACCCATACAAAATCAGATTTTGAGTATGTAAAAGTGTCTTAACATACAAAAAAATAAGCATGATTTCCAAAATAAATTTGTCAATAAAATAAAACTAAAAGCTTGAAAGCTGACAAAATGTACGTCAGTTAAAATAGTGTTTCCAACTTCAAGTTCTATAACTCAAAAAAACCCTATGTTATGATATACCGTAGTTGTTTAAATGGCTGCTTTTTCTGGCTTCCCAGTAGAGAATTCTTTCACTCCAATATTTCAAGACTTTCGAACTGTAGCTCACGGATTGCGTGGAAGACACTGGCCATAAGAGCTTAAATGGTTTCCGAATTTTGAATGAGTCAAATTAGAGCACCGAGGTAGACAATTGACATTACCAAGATGACACGATTTAGGAATTTATGTTGGGTTTGCCATCCTGAGCTAGTCCAAACCGATGTTCCTGACCATTAAGTTCTTTAAAAAAATAAAGCCGGTTAGATCACCCTCTTTTAAAAACAATTAATGATCCTACCACTTTCTTCCTTCATACAACATTGGGTGGGTTTTCAGACTTCCAAACCCCAAAAATCGACATTTTGTTAGTTAACGTAAATGTCTAATTCAAGGAAAGATGCTTTAAGGCCAAAACTACGCTACAATAACGAAAGTAGATGCACGTGAGCCACAAAAATGAAAAGTAAGTAAACTTGATGACGGCACATTTGTATTGGTCTATAACCCATAAATGTTCTTTTAGACAGTAATCTCAGAATAATCGGTTAGAATTGAGTTCCATGTCCCTAGCAGCAAGCTGTTCGGTCACACACTTAGAAGAAGTGGATAGCGGAATAAACAGGGAAAGGAAGAAGCATTTCAGAACTTACAAATTACGAGACGTTTCTTTGCTCGAGGTGTTAATTGTTATCGGGGATTCTATCCTTTAAAATTGTACACAAGATTGGTACTTAAACTCAGTAAAGGAAAAAACGTACTGGTGTTGATTCCCTATATAAACTACAGGGTTATCCATTTTGCGGTTTCAAAAGTAAACGTAAATAAAACACATCAAATATTTATTTGTTCATGATATATTTTTTTATTATAAGGTTTGAACGTTGACATTATGTTTCAAACACCACCACTTTAATAATTACCACGCGAATTGTTGCAAGCATCAATTATTTTGAAGTAATTTCTACCACTTTTTGACACATATTAAGCGGTATCTCAGCCGTAACTTGACGAATGTTGGTTTTTAAGTGCTCAAGAGATAAAGGTTTATCTGGATAAAAACGGTCTTTCGCGTAGCCCACAACAAAAATTCAGCGGTGTCAAATCGCATGATCTTGGTGGCCAGTTGGTATTGGTACGATGAGAAATTACCCGAACAGAAAATGTGTCTTGCAACAAAGCCATAATCGCTCAAGTTGTGTGGCATGTGGTACCATTTTTTTGGTACTATATATTTTCCAAGTCGTACTCTTTAATAGCAGACAAAATACAGTCAGTTATCATATGGTGGCTTCATTGTTTATCTCACCGAACAGTGGAACAAATCTTAACATCGTTTTGGAGAAATTAAGATTATTGCTTGATTTTTCATAGGCATTTGATAGAGTTTGGCCTCAAGCTCTTTTATCGGAAATGAGTGCTTTTGGTATTGATGAATCTCTTTTTTGTTGGGTTAGAAATTACCTTTCTGACCGTTCCAGTAGTATTGGACGGATTCAAATCTGATATCCTCAAAATAAACGCTGGTGTGCCCCAGGGCTCTGTTTTGTCTCCGACACTTTTCCTTATATTCATCAATGATCCTTTGTCTGAAACTTCTAACCCACTACATTGTTTCGCTGATGACAGTACCCTCTGATTTTCATATTCGTTTTTATATTCTTATCCTTGTTCTTCGGATGTGAACTACCAACTGCAGACTATGATAAGCTCATCAAATTCAGATCTTGACAGCATTGTTCAATGGGGATTCAAAAACCGTGTAGAAATTAATGCTTCGAAAACTCTACTATCTAAAAAGCATAACCCTCCCCAAATGCCACTATCTATGGGTGGTACTTGCATCGAATAGACTGAACAACTTTCAATTCTAGGTATGTGCATCACAAACAACTTGTTGTAAAATGATCACATATTCGACATTGCCAAAAATACTGCTAAGTGTTTAGGTTTATTAAGACGGTGCAAAAAGTTTTCTAAACCTTCTGATCTGGCTATAATTCAAAAGCTTTAATTCGTCCTAAACTCGAGTATAACTTACTTATTTGGGCTGGAGCCGCAATAACGTACTTGAGTCTTCTAGATAGAATTGAAAAAAACAGATCTATAAATGATAGGAAATCGTTGTCTCTCCGAGACATTTGCTTCTCTTGAACACCGCCCGCCGCAAGGTCTCATGCCTGTCATTGCTCTAGCGAAATAGCCAGTTGGATTCCTCCCCTTAAACAATTCAACCGTAATACCCGTACTGCTAGGAATGCCCCTCAGTTTACCCTTGAGCCCGGACGTACTGTTAATTACAGAGATTCTTTCTTTAGCCGCACTACGCGAATGTAGAATGCTTTTCCTGACTCAATATTTCCCACTCATTACAATATGCAGATATTCAAAACCAATGTGCATCGGTTTCGTCTTTCTAAACCAATCCACTTTCTTAATCAATGGGTATTCATAACCCCTTTAATGCGCGCACAATTTACAAAAAAAATATGATCCTAACGCTCCGAATTGACGGTGTCAGTCGTTCCATCGTCGTTTTCGAAGTAGTAAGGTCCAATCATCACATCTCCGGACCAAGGAGCACACCAAACAATGACTTTTTGTGGATTTATTAACCTCTCTTCAATTACTTCAGGATTCTCAGAACCCAAATACGACCTTGTGGGTATGACCGAATGAGAAATGTGCTTCGCCGTTGAAGAATGGTCAGCTGGCTTCAGTTGTCGTGTGAGCTTGACTTTATATGAATGTTGGTGTAGATCCAAACACAAAATACGCCATAATGTGCCGTAAGACCGTTCTAATTCCTGAAAACGAAGAGGAATCGACACATTCGGGTATTTGATAGCCATAATCTCCTCTTAAATCAAGATATGTGCAGAAACACTATTTTTGTACTTAGTTTTATAAATTTGTATGCGTTGTGCGTTCCATTTTCGTAAATGTCAGACTTTCAACTGAAAACAAAAAAAATTGGTTTAACAACTTACTTTGACAGATGTCGAATTCCAGCTCTATACTTTTGAAACCGCAAAATGAATAACTCGTTATTTTGTGAAAAGTTACAGTGAATTGAAACTGGTCAATAGCAAAAGCTATTGGTCGTGCCTACTACATCCGCTGGCGTTATGTTTTACTGCCTTAGGTTCGGAACTTTCAATGTCGAAATAACTCGTAATCAAAAAAAAAACCTCAAGCTGTATTTTCCTTGAAACTTAGTTTTGTTTAAATTTAATTTCCCTTTTTCCTACATTCGATTTTATATAAGACAAAAACCAAAATGTTTTTACTAAATTAATCAAACACTTTCCGTTTGGACCACAAAACTTAGTAAAATTCACTACAATCGTGCATTTAAAAAAAAAACATATTACCTCAAGTGAAAAACAAAAAAATATGTTTGTTTCAAAAACACCTCAAAGAATACCATTGTTGAAAAAAATGAAGCCAAAGAAAAACCCGCTCAATAAAACACTGCTGGCTCGGATTTCCGCCAAAAAAAAATTAACTTACCAAACTCAATATCATTCATATGTTGGTTGGAACTCTGATATGCATATACTATACATATGTATATTTCGAATGTTCAGATAAAAATAAAACTTTATCCTCACCTTTATAAATTGAAAAACCGTAGGAAAACATTCAATTCCACTAGAATCTCACTATAAAGTGCTATAGGAGTATATGAATAAATGTGGATGGATTGGATCTCTAGATGGATGGATGAATGGTCTATACAGAAAAGGATGCAAACGAATGTGGGATTGATAGACTGAAAAACTCATTCTGATGTTAAATTTTCAACCAAAAACATATTCGAGATTCTCTTCATCTTTTTTATCCTTTTTCCTCAAAAAAAAGGTATCAAGGTACTTCTAACAGTAAAAAAAAGAATGAAGATTGCATTCACATAGAATAAAGACGGTATTATTCCACACTTTTCCTCATCTAATACTTCAAAATGAATTTGAATCCGAAAGGACTCTTAAAAAGAGGTATCATCATCGTATCGTCCTCCACCTCCTCACAGCTGAGATAAATCATTTAAGCATTATTCATTGGAAAAACGACAATAAAAAAAATGAAACTAAATGTTCTTTTTCTTTCTTCTTGGAGGAGAGAAAAATTTAGCTTTTGATGCGGAATCCATATATGTTCATACATATGTTGGAAAGCTATTGAAAATGGTGTATTTTTAAAAAACCACATCAAATATTTCTTTAAGCTTTAGTCGAATATGTCTTATTTTAAATTTGTGTATGAAATATTGAATTTATGGTTTAAGGAGATGAATATTTGAAATTGCTATCATTTTGAAGTAAAATATAGAAAAAGTCTTCCATTTTTTTTCATTTATGTACGTCACTCAATCATCCAGGCAGGGTCCTTGTTGCTATCCTAGGCCAGGGCTATTAAAAAATTCAATTTACTTTCACATATTATGGGGTAGTGTAGTGTGCCTGTGCATCCATCAGTCAGCCTATTCATACTGAAGATAGTCCCATTAAATCGTTGGAAGTTGAAATATGATGTACCTAAAATGGTCGTCCATTATATCCTAGAAAACGTTATATTTTATATAAAAACCCTCGTATACTTTATCATCTTGTCTATCTACGTATATATGCACTGGAAGAAATATTTTGACAGTTTTTATTTTGGTGGAATTTAATTTAAATTTTTATGTGAATTTTGGTCTTATTTATGGGTAAATATAGTAAAAGGTAGTGAAGTGCTTAAAATTTCAAAATTCCTCCACCAAACCTTTTTGTTTTAAGAGTATTTGTTTGTAATGTAAAGATAAAATTAAAAATATACTGAAGCTAAATTACAGAAATTATTTTTCCTACTTTTGTAGTTGTAACAAAGCGTTACGATTCTCCTCTATCATCCGAAAAATAAAGCAGTAAAACATAACAAAGCATCACTTTTGAATACTCATATAAAATTGCCGAGGAAATATTTATGGTATAGCTTTTACCATTAACCTGCTTTCAATTCAAAGTGACTTTTCACAGAATATTTTTAAAAAGGGAGGTGAAATTTTAACAAAATAAAAATCGTCTTCAGGTAAACACAAAGCTTAAGTACCAATTCTGTGTACATTATGGCTGAAATACAAACGCGCTTCAGGTTCGGCTTCATCTGCGTTATGATAGGCCCACTTCAAGATCGCTTTCGATTTGAATGACATTTCTAAAATGGCACTTCTAAGTTCTATTATCGGCTTTTATTTTTTCTTAATAGTGTGTTTTGATTTTTCGTGCAGTAAAAAAATGAATTTTGAAATCGAATAAATTAAATTTATCGCGGAAGAAGCTTACACAGCCTATAATCACTGTTGTCAGTTTGGTTTACGACCAAATTTGTTCATAATTTTCTTACTGGTCGCATGGTCATTTCTAATTGCATTTGGTCCCTTTTTTTAAGAAATTGAAAAAAATAACTCGACTCTATTCTCAAAAATAACATGCAAACGTAAAACGAAAGGCAGACTTCATTTTGATACCATTTACAATATAAAGCTGGCCAAAGAGCTTCAAGATAAAAAAAAATAACCATAGCGTTTGGTCTGCAAAAACATCTCCTGACATAATGTTAACATATTGTGATTTTTAAAAAAAGAGGATGAGGTGCGACCCACACTGATAACTTCCCATCCCGTCTGCCGCTTTGTCTTGCTTAAATAATGTAATAACCAACAATACTTTGAATATGATGAAATAGTTTGATTTTAAAACCTTTTTTGTTAACGAGATTTTTTAGTAAAAAAAAAAAACAATTTTTACCAATTTAAGTAGCATTTACGTACCATTTTTAGTAGATTTAAATTTGTATGAAAAACTGGCTGTTGGGTTTTTATAAAAAAGATTACGGAATGTCGGAAAAAAATATTTTTGAAAGAAATTAGTTTGAAGCCAATATTTTTTTTAATGTTTGAAAAGTAAATTTTTACCAATTTTTAGTAATGTTTTTTTTTTTTGTTGGGTTCTTACATTTCATACAAAAAAACTGTAAATTCCATTTTTCTTTAAATTTTCACAGTTTCAAAAACGTTAACGTTGCATACAATTATTTTAGAGAAATAAGCATTTTTTGTTACTTAAATATTCGAGGTATTTATTTTATTTTTTGTCAGTTTTTTTATATATAAAAAACCCTTGAATTGTTTTTTTTTTCCAAAGAAATACTTGTTTCTTATCACTTAACAATATATTTAAAATTGCTGCGGTAAAAAAACACCCACTCAATTTTTATCAGAGTCCTTTCTGTATCTTTCTGCATTCTGGTTCTTGAGCTATGGACTACGGAAAACCTTCCTGAACGTACGAAGGTACACGCACGCACAAACATTTCACTAAAAATGTTTTATTTAGACTCTACAAACCTTGAAACGTAGAGAAATGTCGAAATTTTCAATTCGACAAATCGGACCGTTACAATAACTTCCTTTGAGAAGCTAAAAACCGTTGCCTACACAAATTATTATGGTCCTTTTTTGGTACGATTGGTCATTTTTTATTTTGAGCTTTGGTCATGCAATTTTTTTTTTCAAGTGGCAACCGTGCCCATAATAACCAATGGAAATCGCTCCAAAAGTAAATGTATTTTGTATGCTGACTTTTACAGGTTTTGAACTATCAGACAAAGTAAATGTACAGCAAATTTTAACAAGAGCTTCCATTTGGAGTCACATTACGTAACATTACGTTCTTTTCCTTACGATTGTCAAACCAAACGTGAGATCAAAGCTTCATTGTGATAGCGTGACAGTGAGCTTCTCTCCCAACCGATTATTCTGTGGCTCTATTCTTCTAAGGGCACCATGTCTATAGCTTGTCCTGCGAGGCAAAGCACCGATTCTGGTTAGCTGCCTTCCACCGTGCACCTTTTTTGGATGTACGACGGACTAAGCTCAGGCTGACCAATTATTCTGTAGTTTGCTGCTAGGGACAGGGAACACGTTCTCTCTCACAACTGCTTACCATTCTCTGAGCGTTGTTATCTATCTACCCGTGCCACCGTAACCTTTAAATTATTAAAACTTATATAAAGAACGGTGTTATTCTATCTCTATATATAATCTGTGAAGTATTTACTAAAAATTGATAGTTTTAGGGGTAAGGAAAATAAAGTATTAGTTATAAAAATTTCAGGATTCAAGAAGAAGAAGAAATAAAGTTGGTAACAAATCTCAGTTTAAAAATTCTAAACCCCTGCTGTTTACTTTTTTTGAGAAGAACCTTGGATGCAATTTAAGTGTCTGTTAAGACTTATCAGCATTTTTTTAAGTTTTTGCATTTCAGAACCGCTGTTCTCTTTTAGAAACCGGGTCAGTCGCAAATATACGTGAGCTTGTGTATCAGAATGTACATATGTATATGTTTTTGATACCAGTAGTGTTCTTTGATTTGTTCTACCTCTTTAATCAAGAAATTAATTTAAAAAAGTTACTTTTTCTTTAATCATAATTTTTTGGATAAATACTTTTAGCATTTTTAAATTTGCATAGTTCACAGGAGCTGTGTTTTAAACCAGACGTCCGCCTTGTGACACAGTTTATTTTTTTTCTTTATTACGGACCCGAGTCAATAAGAAAAATTCCTGCTTTTTATTCCATGTCAAAATCATATGACTCTAAAAGAACACCCTTTTTTTAGGTGTCAAATTGTGGTTAACCTAGTTGAAAAAAGTTTCAATCAAATTTGTCAAATGGAAAGTACCCGCCGTTTTCATACAGGTTAACACTATTAATCACTTGTTTTGTACCATCATTGGTCAACCCATGACATATACATACTCTGTTGATAGTTAACTCTTGACCTTTTAGAAATATTTGTATACTTAATAGAAGTAGACACGCATTACTATATTAACTTTAAAGTAGGAGTAGGAGTAGGAGCAAGTAGGAAAGTCACTATTTGTGAAAGTTATCATCAAGTCTGAAAAAAAATAGGTGGCGGAACAGTCCTTTGAGAACTAGGGTCTAGTGACATACAACTCTCAACCATTCCTTGTAATGTTTTTAGGGATGGAGGGACCTAAAGTTTTAAGTCGAATCCGAACCGCTAATTTGAGAAAGCACTTTTCATGAATTACTCTTGAAGGTTTTGCCAATTTCTCGCAAAGAACAGTACCCGTAATAAAAACCTTTTAAAAACCTGCAAGGATTGAACTCAAGACCTCTGCCATTATAGTCTTACGCTTCAAGAGAAGAAAAACATTTTGTCTTAAAAAAGTGAATTTTCCCAAAAAAAAACTTTGGGCTCCCGAAAATTCTTTTCGAGACTTAAAAATGAGATATGGGACGTATGAGGTTTTTTTTTAGTGGGACCCACTTGGTTCTGTTGGTCTGTCTGTCAGTTCTCGCCTCCTACAGCACAAACCATTATGTCGATTGAGTTAAAATTTGGAATATCCAAGGGTACCCCCATGCACCGTTATTTCTGTACTTGTGATTACTTGTGTTCTCAGAAATCAGGGAACCTATTTCAATAATGTTTTTTCTGCACAAGTTATTAAACTGTTTTAACAATATTTGATGACTAAAAATGTAATTTGTTTGTTTTTTGGATTTTTTTTTAAATCTGAAATCTCGAAAAAGGGTCATATCTTTGTTTAAATATTTGTCACCGCTAATATTTTGCTAACAAAAAATGATATAACCTCTAAAATTATTGTTTGTATCCAAAAATAATGTTTTTGGTATTTGAGCACTTTTTTTTTGAAAAATCGAAGTGGTATAGATTTATTTTATAAAAAATAGCAACCTTAAAAAAATACTACTAAAAGTTATTAAACATTTATTTTTGACTTGAATATCTTGCCAGCAATTAAAAATATTGGCTTCAAATTAATTGTTTTTTTAAAAACATTATTTCAACTCTTCGTAAATTTTTAAGAGAAATCCAAGGAACATTGGAAACCCAATTGACAACTTTTTTATAATATCGAAAACCTGCAAAAACAACTAAACACTGCTAAAAATTGAAAACAAAGAAAGTTTCTGACTTCCAATTTTTTGGTTGACCTACAAACATTTTTAAAAATATCATTTGACGACCACAAATATGAAGTTATCAGTGAGATTGTTATGTCCCTTAAGAAAACTATATCTCACACTTAAACCAAGTGAGAAAGCTTCCCTCCCATAACATAAATTCTTGTAATCTAGGACTTTGCAAATACTCTCAAATAATGATGCATGAAAACGCAATTTCTTAGCACAAGGTTTTAATAGCTGCTAATTGGGATTTTGACTACTCTATTTCCTTTCTGAGCTATTAACGTCGATTTCACTTAAAAATCTTAATGTTTCTGCAGGACTTAACATTTGTTACTCCTTACAATTTATTTAAAATTCTGTGACAGTAAAAATGTTCGATTCTCCAACATTTTGCCAAATATTTACAAAAGCATGTTAAAAGAACAATTTTCTTTAATAATAATTTCAAACCGTGTATTGCATAACACTTTTCTAACCTCACTTTTTCTTCTTTGTTTCTTCTCAAAAATAGGCAAAACGTCTGCAAAGCAACGAATTAGCTGCTATAAAAGTCATTAAACTAGAACCCACCGACGACATACAAATAATCCAGCAAGAGATAATAATGATGCGCGATTGCCGTCATCCGAACATCATAGCTTACTATGGCTCTTACCTGAGACGCGACAAACTCTGGATATGCATGGAGTATTGCGGTGGTGGAAGCCTTCAGGACATTTACCAAGTGACTGGGCCACTAACTGAACAACAGATTGCCTACATGTGCCGTGAAACACTAAAAGGACTCGAGTACCTGCATCAAATGGGTAAAATGCATCGTGATATAAAAGGAGCCAACATCCTGCTAACAGAATATGGTGACGTGAAATTGGCCGATTTCGGTGTGTCAGCACAAATTACAGCAACGATAAATAAAAGAAAGAGCTTTATAGGTAAGTGTTGGAGTGTACTTTTGTGTAGTTTACAAGAACACATTCTCGTACAGTTGTGGTCGCATAATTGAGCCATTGAAATTAAATTTTCTTTTTTAAGTTAAAAATTAAGTATTTATTGGATAATTGATATAGACATTTTTTTAAACTCAAGTGGATCCATAATTAAGTCATCTAAAAAAAGAACCTTGAGATTGGATTGTGCAGCTAGTACTTAGATAGAAATCCTTTTTGTCGTAGAACTTCTGCACATTTACTGTCTCGTATTGCACTTTTATTATTCCCTGGTTTAAGTCCTTATTCTTCGATTTCCAAGGTTTATTGTTCTACAAAGCTGCTTCTAAAAGTATAGTTGAAAATGATAGAGCCAGAAGTAAATTCTAATAAATACCGACAATAATTTGAATTTTAACTTGTATTTTATTAAAAAAATAACAATTAATTTGCAATGATCCACGTCGATTTATACCAGGACGGTCAATTTGTACTAACCTTTATGACGAATATTTTTTTTGACAGGAGGAAATCTTCAAAAGACAATTGGCAGTATTCGTCACCAAGTAGTGCTCGACTCTTAACCACTAAAACCACCTCTTCATCAGGACCAATCTTGAAGGATCGACTACAGATTTTTCTTTCTTACTTTTGTACAATCACTTTGGGGGAAGTTTAAACTTTTAATACTTTCCCAAGTTTTCTTAGACCATAAGCTTATGAGGCTTGGGTCTTCTTATTCTCCGAACATGGTTTCTTATATTCAAGACGGACTCCATTTCAGAATTAGTATGACTTTACAGTCTCTGGTTGTTTGATACATCGTATTTTGTAAGTCACGATGTAGATCGGTATTTCTTATGTACCAAACTATTCCACGAAGGACTTTGTTTTATATTTTTTGGATGATTACGGTATTTTTCTTTGTACAGCCCCATAATTGGATTCCATAGGTCCAAACAGGCTTTAGCACTTGATTATATAGCATTATTTCGTTTTGGATTGATAAATCAGAGTTGCTACCAAGTAACCAGTACATTTTTCTATATTTCAAGTTTAGTTCTTCTCTTTTCTTTTTGATGTGCTCTTTCCACTTTAGCTTTGCATCCCAAGTCATTGCAAGGTATTTGGCCGTATTGGCGTAAGGTACAGTTTGATTATTAATGAATATTGCAATATTGTTTATCTTTTTATTTGTAGAGTTTATATGTGAATATTTTGTTACATTGAGGATATTTTTCGGTCCAAGCTTTCACTATTTCGACGGCATTTTCTAGTTTTACTGCTGCCGTAGAGACACAATTGTCGGGTACTAAAATTGCGGTATCATCTGCAAAAGTAGCCATTATGGTGTGATTAACAACTGGAATATCCCTTGTGTATAGTAAATACAGGGTAGGACCTAGGACACTTCCTTGTGGTACACCGGCTTCTATTTTCTTCAATTCCGAGTATTCTTGATCGTACCCTACTCTAAACAATCGGTCTGAGATGTACGATTTTAATATTTCAAAGTACTGCCTGGGAAGATCCCTTTGCAGTTTGTACTCAAGTCCCTTATGCTAAACCTTGTCAACATCTAAGAAAATAGCTGAACATACTTATTTTTCTTCTAATGCTTTTCTATTACATCCGATATTCTATGAACTTGGTCTATCGTGGAATGTTTATTTCTAAAGCCAAACTGATGGTTTGGGATTAACCTTCTTTCTTCTATGATTTTGCTAAGTCTCTTCAGAAGCAGTTTTTCAAAAACTTTTGCCATAATTGGTATAAGCGATATTAGTCTTTAAGCCGTCACTTCTGTAGGTGGTTTACCTTGCTTTGGTATGACAATTAGTTCAGCAATTTTCCAATGATGCGGGACATACCGGTGCTTAAGGCATGAAGGCTTTCAATAGCATTTCTTTCATAACCTGGGCAGTAGTTAGATCGTAATTAATAATTTCAAGGGCGAGTTTTGTAACTGCGGTCTTTTCAGGCACTTGGCTGCTTTCCATAGCGAAAAATCAGTTAAATCATCAGTCGTTAAATTCCTTAGGAATGTACTTAGTGAGTCATTTTTGAATTTGTAAATTTGTTTTTTAAGATTGTTGCTATTAAAAGTTGTTTTATCATCTGGAAATCTAGTATTTTTCTATTTACTTCGAGCTCTTCTTTTCTCTCTTGTCTTTAAAGGATATTTTATTTCATTTTTTCTTCTATTAGAAAATGTTGGAGTACTTTCTTCAGCGGCCTGTTGCACATCAGCAATAAATTGTTCCACTTCATGGTCAATTTGCTCGATTGTATCCAATGGAGATCTTAAATTTATAAAACTTAAAGCCTTTCTCTAAAATCATTCCAGTTTGTTTTCTTATTTACAAGCTTTGGATTACTGTTTTCTAGTACTTCCGATTCACTTAGTGTTAGAATCACTGGAGTATTATCTGATGACAGATCATAATTACCTTCGACACTAATGTGATTTCGTTTGATTCCCTTAGTTACGAAAAAGTAAATAAGGTCTGGTATTTTGCTAGTATCGGAAGGCCAGTAAGTTGGCAACCTGGAGGAATAGAATTCGCAATTGTATTTAAGGCCTGCTTGGAAAAGTCCTTTGCCTTTTGTTGATATAAGTCTTGAACCCCAATGGGTGTGTTTCGCATTGAAGACTCCACCAACAAGAAAGTTATGCCCAAGAATATTAAATAGATCTGTATAGTCATCTTCTTTCGTGGAGGGCCTTGGTGGGCAGTATATAGCTGCTATCTTAAACTCTTTCTTTTTCATACCAATACTAATGGTTGTTACTTGCATATTTTCACTGGTAAACTTGGTTACTTCATAATGTTTTAGGCTTTCTTTTATATGATGAATATATCACCAAATTTGTATCTCTTAACGTAACTCTTTTAGTCTTCATGTAATTCTTTTGAAATGGTTAAATTATTATCCAACAAACAGAGCCCAATTTGTGATACAAAGAAGAAACTATTTCAGGATTTTGTAATTGGTATCTGATGGTCCACAAGGAAGTCATGTTGGGCCTCTTCTGTTTAATAATTTTATGAACGAAATACTCATTTCTTTTAAAATGCATTTTGACTTATTTATGATTCAATAAATTTACTAATTTTCATCCCTTGTTTGAGGTTTATATGTCTTTATTCATCCATTTCTAGAACTTTGTTCTGTTGTTTGGAGTCCATCGACTTAAGTGCGTATTACATGTATTGAATTCAACTTAAAAATTGCATTCATTAAATTCAGCTAAACATTGGTACTTCAAACTTTGCCATCACCAATACTTTGACCTCAAAAAGACTGCAATTTTTGTTTCAAACCATTTAACTGCTTTCGATTCATTGATATCATTTATCATTACAGATTTATCATTTAAGTTCTTAGAGCTTCTACGGTTGCATAACATTGATATTTTCAAAATACTATATGCTAAAGCGAATACAAATTTTAAACGTACATATATGCAATAATACGAAAGCAGTTTTCGATCAATCGAATATGGATACTATCAACAACACTTGCTGTTCCGCTAAGTTCTGGAAAGCTGTTAAGCTTGTAAATGGAAATATAAATCTCATTTTCGCAGGGTTGCAAGCATCAAGCTTAAAAGACTATTTTAGTAGACTCCTTAATATCACAACGAATGCACCTCTGATGCAATAGAACGATTTTTTAGATGCACTGAATCAAATAATAATGAACTCAAAAGACAACAAGGCCCCTGAAGATGATCATATACCATCTGAGTTCTACAAACATGCCACAAACGAGTTCATAATCTTACTTACAAATGAGTTCAATCAAATCTTCAAAAGTTCTTTAATTCCCGAAGCTTTTAAAAATCAATTATTTTTTCAATTCATGAAAAAGGCACTTTTTAAGATCCGTCAAACTATAGAGCAATTTCATTTCTTAATAACTGCGCTAAATTGTTTGCAGGACTTATACACTCCAGGCTTTCTCAATCTGTAGAAAATAACAATATTCTATCAGAAATTCAGCCCGCCTTCAGGAAAAAATACTCAACCATCAAAGGGGGAGAAATTATATGCTTTCTATGTCGACTTCCGAGCAGCTTTTGACTCAATTGACCGTAAAGCGCTTTTTTACAAGCTAAGTGTGATAGGCGTATCAAGCAAAAATATTGCAGTTTTGAAAGCTTTGTACGATATACCATATCTTATGAATTTGTGACATCAACGGGTCTCAAACAAGGTTGTATATTGAGTACACTTTTATTTACCATGTACATATCTCGGAATCTCGAAAAATCTAAATGGATCTAAAGTCTGGATCTATTCTTCCATCGAGAAGTAGAAACATTTCTTCGATTTTTCATTAAAAGAATTTTTAGATTGTCACGAAACTCTCCGAACTATACGCATTATCCAGAAACAGGAACTCTTCCTGTGCTAATGGATACACTGCAGATGCATTTTAACTACGTAGTCAAAGTAATGAATATGGCAGACAGCAGAATTCCAAAAATAATTCTTAAAACAATTATCCAGGCAAAAGGATCTATAAATCTGTCAATAACTGAAAGTATTCAGCACCTAAGGATATGCTACTAAATTAGTGCTCGAAAAAAAGAATATGTATATTGAATATCAATTATAAATGTTTCCGGCTGATGCGGTCTGGAATTAGCTGAGAATGTGATATTTTACCACGGTAAAAAGTAGCTTGAAACAATTTCCAGCCTCTTAGCTACTTCCAAACAAAAAATGATGTCAAAAGAAAGCTTCGTTGGAACGTGAAGGACAGACAAACAAACAAACAAGCAAACAAACAATCAAACAAACAAACAAGCAAGCAAACAATCCGTCGCATTTATAATGTTAGTATAGATAATGTAAAGCGCATTCTTAACATAATCTCTGTGAGGAGCAAATATTTTGTCCAGCAAAAGATGCCAAAGCGTTGATAGAAGAAACAGTCAAATAAGCTGAAATTAATTGAAAGGCTCAATTCAATGACCACAACTGTATATTGTGTTTGCATATCACAGTCAGTGTGTTGTGTTGTCTTGTATATATTGTATTTTATTGTGTAAACAGTTATAGGAACCATTTTATATCATCTTGTGTGTTATATATGCATAAGGGACGTTGCCAATCTGACAAAGAACAAGAGGAAGCACTGTGGTGAGGAGGGGGGCAACGTTTTATAAGCTACGAGGAAGATAAAGGATGCAAGGATAAAGTGCATGGTGTTGTAGAAGATATGTCTTTTTTTTTGTTTAAAGTATTATTGTGAGGACTCTTGGTGGGTTTGTTGAACCTTGAGGTAGTTTACTCTTGAGGTGACTGAATGATAAGAGAGGAAGGATAGTTTTGGCAAACGTGTCCATAAGAGATAATAGCTTTTTATGGAACGACAACGACTACCACGATGAAGATCGCTGCGTCGTCGTTATTATTTTTGGTTCTATAAATTGCTTGAAAGTGCCTTCAAAAATTTATACTTTTGGAAATGAAAATTTCACTTTAAATGTTATGTGTTTTCTGGTTCTTTTTTTGTTTTACTTCTATCTATCTTTTTTATCATAACGTAGGTACCTACAACCGAACAACTCCCATAACGTACCTACCCATGAATAAAAATTGCTAAGTGCTTAGCTCATATGTTTTCCTTTTTGTGAGTTGATGTGTTTTGGGTTTTAATGTTTTCTTTTTTGCAAAAGGAAAGATATAATTTACGTTCTGAATTTTAGACAACCCCCCCAAAAAAAAAGAGAATGTAAATTGGTATCACATATAAAATAGGGGTATAAAGTATAATGACAGTAATAAAAACTGATAACAAAAATATATACTTACATATCATAATCTAACTGATAGCCATGATGTTTTGTAATTTTATTGAAGCTTCTATTTGATATTTAAATTGGCAAGTTTTGTTGGTTTCAACTAAGCAAGACATTAACAATAAAAAGGAAATTTTAATGTTAAGGGTGTCTTACCACACTCCTCAACATTATTCTAAAAGAATGAAGTCATAAAAATTGTTTTAAAAGTACTATTTCACATTAACAAAACTCCCACGTAAGCTTTGCACATCTATCCTATTTTAATTGTGAGTAGTTAGAAAACAGCATTTGTTAAGCTAACTCCTAACAAATTCAAAACTACTTCTTCCTTAAATTATTGACCGATTGCACTTACGTCCATTCTTTGCAAGGTCTAGAAAATACTGAAATATCTTGAAGAACGATAGCTTCTTAACGATCGTACGGCTTATGTAGCAATAGGTCTATCGGTGAACTCATGATTTATTTCTTAGAAAGAAAGACCATTTCACTTGATATTTCCGAGGAATTTAGTTATAGGTTAAAAAAGTGCAGCTTAAGATTAAAACGTTTCATTTAAAACTTGATGTCTATATTTAAGGGCTGTTTTGCAATATGCGTATAACTTTGTAACAACCATTTCCTCTAAAAGGTTTATGATTGCCAAGAGATAAGTCTTCTAATTTCGTCCAACAAAATGAAAAACTTCCTCGCGCTCTTTCAAGTTGCACAGGTTGGATAAAATCGGTAAGTCCTCATGGTTAAGAATGTACTTCACATTATGGAGTTCTCCTCTTAACCGGAATGTGCAATTTCTTCGATAGCATGTTTCTCGGGGAAGTAGTTTCTTTCCCGGATGTCGTAATTTAGTCTACAGTAAATCATACGGTGCAGTGAACTTTAAGCTTGCTCTATGTATTGTTCTCTTGAGGCTTCATCCAGACTAGCTATTAAGCGATATAAAGTTGGTTTCCATGAGGCACGGTTCCTATAGTTCAGGTTAACATCAACCTTCTCGGCTATTTCTATCCAGGCTTTAAACCATCCAATTTGGCATTTGGCATAATGAGAGCTTTGAAGATATATTCGACCTGCAGCTTGATTGTTTTTATGAATAAGGACGATAAACCCGTTTCCAACATGATCATCTAGTTTGGCGTGCTCAAAGGAAGGTGGAAAATCCGATTTATATAAAATCTGAGCAGTTTTTCTACTTGCTCATATTTCCGACCTTTCCAAATTTGCGTAGCTTAAAACATAACCGATTCCGATAGAGGTTCGAAGACCCTGAATTAACTGCTACACGTTATTATTGAAGCATTGCTTCCATCCTACGTTTATAGCTTTTTTCGCCTTAAAAACTTTGTGAATGAAATGTTTTTCCATGCCCAATTCTTAATGAAGCAGATATTTGTATTTTTCCAACACTATTTACTCATTTGCTCCGTCATCACCATCACCTTAGATCTATTTCAATTGATCATTAGGTCCCACCTTTTACAATATTCGCTTATTTATCATTAGCTGAAGGGACTGCGTTGTATGCGGGAGCAGGATAATGTCGTCAGCAAAAAGAAAAGCTTTAATGTTAAAGCCTGCGTGCTGGTAGTGCTTCGACTATATCTTTAATGAAAAGTGCAAACAAACTTGGGCTACGTGCACAGTGCTATCTAACTTCCGATTTCGTTTGGAAACACTCTGATAAACATTGGCTTTTCCGCACTTCTGCTATGGTAGTCTTGTATAAATTTTGCAATACAATACCTCGAAATACCCTGATTCATGGAAAGTTGCTAAAATCATTCCTCTTCCCAAAAACGCTAAAAGAGATGAATTTAGACCTATTTCGGTATTTCCATTTTTGCCTAAGTTTTTCAAAGGATACTTCAAAAGCAAATTAACGTCTTTCTATCTCAGTACTCAGCCATTATCAATCTAGTTTTCGGAAAAAATACAGCTGTGTTACGCACTTTTAAACGTTACTGATGACATTAGAAAAGTATTAGATAAAGACGGATTACGTTTCTAGTTTTGTTGGATTTTTCGAAGGCTTTCGATTCCGATAATCATGTCAATCTATGTAGAAAGCTCACGTCAACTTTAAATGTTTCATCTAGTGCAACCAAATTAATTGTTTATTATCTAACTGTAGGAAGCAAGTAGTGCAAGTTGGTGACACTCTGTCAAATTGTTTGTCGAATGCCACTAGTGTACCATAAGGTTCCATACTAGGTCCTCTCTTGTTTTCTGCTTATGTAAATGGACTTCCATCGCCATTAGTTAATTGCAGCTGATGATTGCAATTGATGTTAATTGTATGCTGATGACGTTTAGTCTTACTTCAGCTGTCTACTTGGTGTTATCGAACATGGAGCTTTATGCGTCAATGAAGACCTGAAGAGAGTGGCAAATTGGTCTTTGTCAAACGGACTTATGTTGAACCATAAACAATCTAAATGTTTTGTTATTAATAGAAAATCTCTTGACCTTTCTTATTTTCCCCCGATTGTTCTGAGCAATGATCCAATATGTGGTTACAGCAAAGAATCTTGGTGCGACTTTTAATTGTCTTTTGACTTGGGATGATCATATAAATGGACTCGTTGGTAAGGTTTATGGAGGTTTCGTACGTTATGGGTTACACAATCTTGTATTCCATTAAAAACGCGTTTGCTTCTCGCTAAAACCTTAGTAATTCCTATTCTGGTTTATGGTTGTGAAATCTATTGTAACTGCAGTTTCACGAGCAGGCGAAAACTTAATGTAGCTTTCAACTCAATCGTTCGTTATGTTTTTGGATTTCGTAGATATGATAGGATATCTGATTTTGCCGCGAGCTTACTAGACACGCTTTTCGAAAAGTATCTAGAACTTCGTAGTTTGTTTTTGCTTTCCGACATACTGTACTGTACCGAACTTAAGTGACATTCCTAACTGAAAAAGGTATTTCGATGCAAGGTTCTTATTTCTCAGATAATTAGAATTTATCCATTTATTTAAAAGCCTGAGCAGAATCGATGTAAATCTTTTATATGACGAGTTCAAAAATGAGATTCTTCTGTAGTTTTCCAGATCATAAGTGTTATTTTAACAGCTGTTCTCCAGTGACCACTTTCCAAACTGTAGCCAATGACCGAACTTTCTTGTTTTCCCACGAATGTAAATTCACCCAATTTACCGCCTCCACTTGCACCGTTGATTATACGGAGGCTGACATTGTTGCAAAATTCCTCTTGCATTCTTTATTGTGTCTTTTGAATTTCTTGCTTTTCTGAGTCTGGCATTCTCAACTCCTTCTTCTTTCTCAACTCTTGCGTTTAGGTCTCCCACCAGCAATATATTTTTAACATCACCACAGGTTAAGAAATCATAAGTATTTTCAAAGTTGGTGTCCTATTGATTACAGTTGACATATGCTGGGATTATACGGTAGATTTTTTCACAAATCCTCAAAACCAAGTTAGTCAGAACTCCATTCCAAAAATGCACCCACAAAATAAATGCTGGTGTACCACAGGGCTTCCTTTTGTCCCCTTCATTCTTTCTAACTTTTTATTTATTCTCCTGTCTGCGACTATTAATCCAATTGTTTCGCTAATGATCCTACTCTTTTGTGACGAGGAGACCATTGTGCAATTGGAATTTAGAAACCGGAGTTTAATACTTCGAAAACTACTTGTCACTATCTATGAGTCCCATCTGCGTCCATGACACTGAATAACTCTATATTCTCGATAAGTGCATCAGCAACCACCTCTTGTGGAATGATCTTTTAAGAAGTATCACCAAAAATTTCGCAAGATTTGTCTCTATGCCAATCCCTGTTCTGGTGCTTCAGGAACTTTATTAAGTCTCTTGGACAATATTCAATAAAAGTTTTCAAACTGATGGATACAAATAAATCAATTCCGCCACTCAAACAATGCCCCACTCTTTTTTATTGTTATTTTAACGAAATATTCTTTAGTGAAATGGCCCATTGCATTTCTACCTTTAAACAGTTTAACCGTAATGCTGGTGCTTCTAGGAATGACCATAAGTTAACAACTGAGCCAACTTCGGCGTGCTTTAAAGCATATAGATTCATTTTCTAGCCGTACCACTCGAATGTGGAATGTCTCATCACCCAACATTTTTAGTTTTCGAGACAACATTTTTAGTTTTCAAGATGAACCAAAAGGAAAGACATTGAAAAGTCACTAGTATGCAAGAATCAACAAAAGACTGCAAATGATATGGTATGAGTTATGTCCCTAAAAAAAGAACCCTTGTTATTTTTTGTCATATTTTTTTTTAGACTTCTGTTTAATTAGTATAAAAATATTATGCAGCATCAAGTCCAGAAACAGACATGACTGATTGAGGTTGTTTTCATCTCTTTTTTTTTTAACTTGAAGAAAAAATAAAAGTTTCTAACTTAAAGAACTTTCAATTAGCTCTTCAAAAAATATATTAAAATACAAAAGAAGAAAAAACAGGGCCAAATGCTTTGTCTCCATGGCTCTCAGCTTTATATTATCAAGTTTATATTCTTTCTATAATAATGCCAGTTTTACCCTATAGCGCCTCTGCGAGAGGAGAGAAAAAGGATTAAAAATAAAAAATAAATTTTAAAAAAACTCCGCGATGTGAAACCTGAAAGTTTTTCTGTGCACCATATCCTTGACACGAATTTATTATTTAAAAAAAAAAGAAGGGAAAAATACAACAATTCTTGAAGTTGTTCTCTATTGTTTTCCTTTTTTCATTGAAAACAAAATTTAAAAAAACTATACAATAATTCATGGAAAAATAATACAACTAGTTACGATGTATTTGAAATTTAATTTTAATACACAACAAAAATTCTCTGAAATAACATTTGTCTCGTGTTAAATTTCAGAAATTTAAAATTCGACAGAAGATGAATTTTGAGAATTCTTTAGTGGCATTTTTTGAACACAAATGTGTTTGTGTTCTAATTTTAGTAAACAAATTTGGGAAAACATTAGGAACAAATGTCCTGAAAGAAAGAAAAAAAACAAACTTCCATCGAAGCATGTACTTATATGGAAATGAGTCGTTTAAAAAATTGCCTATATAAGATTTGTCAAAAAAAAAAAAACTCTATTTTTCACTTATTTGTTTGGAAATCGTTACACCGGTTTTCTTTAAATACATTTTTTTATATTACAAAATTTCCATTTTTTTAAAATATTTTTCTGATGCAGTTGTTTAGTGATTGTAAATATACGTTTTAGATTTGAATTTCATATAAAAATGTAGACCCTTTTTCGAGACATCGAGAGTTTGAAAAAAAAAATCAATATTTCTTCAAAAATCTAAAAAATATGTACACTTTTGATCATCAAATATTGAAATCTGTTCATAAGTTCCTGAGAATTTTAAAAAGAAAATTACGGTTCTATGAGCGATACTATATTTCGTTAGGATGTCTTCCTTTTTCGGCTCTTAAACGGAACTAATATTAACAAATAAAGAATCAAAATAAACAGAATTTTCCGTAGACTATGTGAATTGTATTTTATTGAATATTAATTTATAATTTGTTGAAAAAACTTTACTTTTTATTATAATAAAAATATTACTCCGAAAATATTATGTTAGGGAAATGGTTTGTGTATTTGAATGAACTTATCGAATACTCGCCATTTTTTGTCGGTAAGCTAGTTTCATCCCAAGACACAACTCATCCTAGGACAACTCATTCAGGAAATCAAAAATACTTGTAAGCATACTTAAAGAAAACGTTGAGTATTCAACTAGTTCGTTTAAAGCGATTTCCTTTGGATAGCTTTATTTTTATTTCATATTAGAAGAACCAGGATGGAAAATAAATTATCTGAAGATAAGAAAGAGAAAGAACACGTATGTTTAAATTGTAATTGTAAATTGATCGCCTATTGGTTGTGTAGTTAAGTAGGTATCTAAAACGAATAAAGATTAGTTCATTGGCATGCTCGGCTTTATGCAGATAGATAGATAAAGGCATTTTTATGATGATAATGAAAAAATGTTATTGGTAGGTAGAAGCTACTTACTACAATCCAATCACATTCCTTCTTTCTTACAAGTTTTCAGCGCAAACATGGAGTTATTTCGTTCAGCTTATTTTCTTCATTCAAGGTAAAAAAAAGCATACAAACAGGTACAAGAATTTGCTGTTCATGTGTTGTGTGTTGTTTACAATCAGGCTCTTGTTCGTTTTGGATTTAGTTTAATGCAAAACTTACCATATAGTTCCTATATATCGCAAGTAAAAAAATGAGGCCGGGATCCGACCAACTCTGATGACTTCTCATTCGTTTCCGTCTATCGATATTTCTAACAGTTTTACAAAATATACCTAAACAATATTAGGATTTTTTTTGCGGTATCTCAGCCATTACTTGATAAATGTTGGTTTTTAAGCAATCAGGAGTTAAAGGTTTACTGTATAAACACGGTCTTTCGCGAAGCCCTACAAAAAAGGCCAGTAGTGTCAAATCGCATGAACTTGGTGGTTGATTTCGCCACGACGAGAAATTTCGCGGCTAGGGAATGTCTCTTGCATTAAAGCCATATTCGCCCGACTTGTGTGGCATGTGGCACCGTCTTGTTGAAACCAAATATTATGCAAGTCGTATTCTCTAATAGCGGCCAAAAAAAAGTCGTTTATCCAATGACCATCACGCTCCGAATTGACGGTAACAGTCGTTCAATTTTCGTCTGCGAAGTAAGGTCCAATTACACCTCCGGACCAAAGAGCACACCAAAAATTGACTTTGTGGATGTAATTTCCTCTCTTTAATTATTGGACAGTTATGTTTATTAAAATACCCACCGAAAGAGAAATGTGCTTCATCCGGAACGACGAGAAATCGACACATTCGGGTCTTCGGGAACACTTCCACTTACAGCAGCGATATTTTCGGTGAAACGATGAATAGCTGTAACCAATCCAGACTCTTCAAATGTTTGCTTCCGAAGTTGGATAATTATGTAAGCTATAATCTCCTCTTAAAGTACGACATTTGGTCTCTATCAGAATCAGCATTTTAAGCCATAGTTAAGCGATCTATTTTTGTAAATGTAAGACTTTCAACTGAAAACAGAATTGGTTTAAGAACTTAATTTGATATCGAATTCCAGAACTATACTTGTGAAACGGCAAACGGTTCAGTCAACTAGGATTCGACTACAACAACACCTCTGTGGATATATTATTTCGGTTATGCGAGACCTCAATGCTAAGGTTGGCAGTAACGACAACGGGCTAAGGCATGTGATGGGTACCCATGGAGTCGGCAAATGTAATGATAATGGTGAAAGGTTCATTGACTTCTGCAACGCCAATAGCACTATTTTGTTTGGTGACACTATGTTTGAACACAAACTGTATCATAAAATTAGCTGGGTGTCGACAGACAGGCAAGCGTCTTCCAACCAAATTGACAACTTCGCGACTAGTCGACGCTTTAGAAGCAGTCTCTTGGATGTGTGAAACAGAAGTGACCACCACTTAATGATAGCTACCCTAAGATTGCGTAGAGCTACAATTCGAAGATCCAATGGAATAACACGAGCCCTCAAATTCAACATCGCCAGACTAAAGGATCTAACGACACGTCAACAATTTAGGGACCACCTGTCACATGAAATGAAAACAATCAGCAGCACAGTTCATGACGACTTCGAACACCATTTTAATGCTGTGAAAAATGTTTTCATTTCAGGTGCTGACAGAATAGTCGGTCCGAAAAAAGGAAGCAACACTGGCTTTCAGAAGAATCTTGGGCAGGGATCAATGAACGCAAACAGTTAAGGGATCGAATAACTGTTGCACAAGAGGAAGAAAGAAACAAGCTGGAGTCCTCGTATCGCATGAAAAAGAGATAGGTTCACCGCAGTGTGCGCCGCGATAAGCGTAACTACATAAACGCATTGGTGCAAGAAGCAGAAGATGCTGCAAACAGATGCGACAGCAGGACCGTTTACAGAATAACCAAAGAGCTGACCGGTGCACGCAGCTCAAAGCAACATCTAGTGAAAGAAGTAGACGGTACTGTGATAAGTTCAGTGGATGAGCAAGTCAGAAGGTGGAAAGAACACTTTTCCTCGGTTTTAAACCGAGTGCAAACAACGTGCAGCCGATACTTTCTGAAGCGCCTGAACAAACTAATCCCCCAATCCGCACCGCACCTCCCAGTAAAGATGAGATCGTTGACACAATATTAAAGCACTTAAGAACAACAAAGCGGTAGGACTTGATGGAATTCCCGCAGAGCTTTTACAAGCAGCGCCAACGTCATAAAGCGAACATCTGCTCATAAAAGAAGCCTAACCCCCGAATGAGTGGAAGAAGTGAATTATCGTCAAGTTTTCAAAAAAGGGAGATTTAACAAAGTGAGAAAACTGGAGAGAAACATGCGTTGTACCTGCCGTTGCCAAAATCGTAGCGCTGGATCTTCCTGTATTGATCTTATCAACACCCTGCGGATCATTATTGAACAGCGCGTTGAATATCGATCACCACTACAGCTGCTGTTCATCGACTTCAAGAAGGCGTTTTTTAGCGTTTACAGTGAGAGTATCTGGTTATCTTTACGGAGGAGAGGCATCCCAGAAAAACGAATTGCTATTATTAAAGCAGCATATGATGGAACCAAGTGTCACGTTCTGCACGATGGTAGGTTGTCAGATGATTTGAAATCCGTTTTGGAGTCAGACAGGGCTGTATTCTGTCGCCAATATCGTTTTTGTTGGTGATAAACAATGTACTGTGCGCAGCTTTGCAGGTAGCGGAGTGATCTAATGGACTTTGACATCCTATTTCAAGCACTTAAATTACGTGGACTATGTTTGCTTACTCTCTCATAGGATCATGGATCTCCATCAAATGACAATTAGTGTGGAGAGAGAAGCAGCAGTTGTGGGGCTGAAAATTAATTCCGGAAAAACAAAAATGATCATCCTCGGAACCCGCCCATGCTCTCAAATAAATATTTTCTCGCAACCTGTATAAAAAGTGGAGAGCTTTCAGTACCTTGGAAGTATCGTCTCCATCGAAGGTGGAACCGAATAAGATGTCATCTGCCGCATCTGCAAAGCAAAAGCGGCTTTCGGTATGCTGTAAAAGTTTTGGAGGAATAACTCTATCAGCTTAAAAACAAAACTACGACTGTTTCGCACAAATGTCGAATCTGTGCTTCTTTATGGGTGCAGCACTTGGAAGGTTACTTCAGCCATTAGAAGAAAGTTGCAAACCTTCGTAAATAGATGTCTTCGTAACATCCTAAAGATTTTCTGGCCAAACCGTATTTCAAATGAGGTCCTTCATGGAAGGACAGGTCAGGAACCTATACAATCTATAACACGAAGACATAAGTGGCAATGGATTGGACATACGCTTCGAAAAGGTAACGACTGCATTGCAGGCCAAGCAATGCAGTGGTATCCGCTCACACAAGAAGGAAGAAAATCTGGACGACCGAGAAGCACATGGCGCAGGACAGTCGAGTCGGAATCAGCTTCACTAGGCAAGAGTTGGGGGGAGCTGAAACACATTTCTGGAAACCGTACAAGACTGCACGTAGGCGTTGTAGAGACCCTATGCACCTTAAGGGATTCCCAACGGACTGAACAGGTCTGTTAAGTAGATAAATAAGTAAAATGGAAAGCCTGTTATTACAAACAAAGCTTTGGAATACAGGACAGTTTAAAGATTGGTCATGTTACTAATAATGTCAGACTTGTTACTCTTTTTTAAGACTGGTGTAATAATGCCCTTTTCCATATAGTTGGGTATTTACCTGAGCTTAGGGAGTGCAAATATAATTTTGACGTTATTAAAGCTAAGTATCGGAAAAAATGTTCATCTATTTCTACAAGAGTGTCAATGAAAGATTGCTGAAAGTTGTTAGGAAAAAAAAATCACTTTGACGATTTTTTTAAAAAAGTTCTTTGTATTGGCGACGAAAAAAGGTACGTTTGATTTAGATTCTAAGGAACTTGAAACGTTGAGAAATGTCGAAATTTTCAATTCTACGAACTGGACCGATTACAATAATTTAATAAAGCCCTTGACAACTGACTATATGACCGCCAGTTAAAATATTGTAGCCAACTTAACATATTTAAACCTTTAAAAAGAAAACACCCGTCACTTATTTCCTTTCAAGGCAATTCGAGCATGCAACAACGAAGACCGATAGACTTCTAGTTGAACCTCTTAATGTATTAATTTTGTTGAAAACCTATCGATTTTTTTAACAAGACAAAAGTACATAATTCGTTCCTTAAGTAAAACGTCAAAATTGCTTATTCTTCCAAAGCAAAAGCAACTTAATGTTAAACTTTAAATTGTGTATTTAAACATAATCGTCGAAAAAATACTAAAACTTCGTTCATGAACTTAAATATTAAATCATGGATTATTTGAATTTTGCATAAATCATTCCATCCAAAATTACTGCTGTCTAAACGCCCTAATTTATGTAACCTTCATGCACTGCAAAATATATATCTACTCTCTTCCACTTCCATTGGACTCCCACTCACAAGATAAACCAGAACTTCAAATTTTCTGCAAATAAAATATAATTTCAATTCAAAGTCGTACATAATTTATTGATTTTCGAAAAACCAAAATTTCCTATTTTTATCAACTAACATAAAAACCAAAAAAAAAAACACATTTAACCTCGTAACACTCTCTAAATATGAACTACGAACCTCATAGAAACGCCTACGATACGAATACGAATGCGAATCATGAGGAACAATTCATCTGTCAGATCGTTTATCTCAAACTGAATTCCGCTGATTAATTCATGTACTCGAATCTTTTTACATATCTTTGTGTCACTTTATGTAGTTGCTGGAAATAATATGCAAATTTATTCGGTTTAATTCTCTGTATGTGGATCGATGATGGAAAGTGTCATCTAGATACGGTTCTTAATTGCTCCATGGGTTTAGAGACTTTAGAGACGACACATAGTCCCGTCCCAAAGTCTCATCTTCATTTCATCGCGCAACTTTTTTTTTGATGAAATGAATAGAGGTAACTTTAGAATTCTGCTGCTTCTGATGCTTCTGCTGATGTTAATGCTGATTCTGATGCTGTAAGAAATAAGACGGATTTTCCTCACCTTGAACTTTTATTTTATTTTCCCTGCTTTTTTCTTTATAACGATGACAGCGACAGCCACAACGACGACGACGGCGACGAGTAACGTTAAATAAGGATTTCTAGAAAATTTCGTACTCTAACGTATAAAGGTATGTTGGTGGTGTTGAAGGCGGTTGATGTAGGAAGGTGCTGTTATTTTTGGAAGTTTTCTATCCTCTAGAACGATACCTTTATAAAGTTGTGTACCTTAATAGATATGATATCTATATTCGCGTATAAGACTGTTGGGGGTTTGGGTTATTTACAGTAGTTGGGCAACGGTAACTGATGGTAACGTCGAAGTCGTCGTCGTCTTCATCGTGTTGCCAGTTGCCTAGAAGCTTGTAATATGCACTTTCTGGCTTGTTTAAGTTTAGGTCGATGAATGTTTTTAGCCACAAAATTACACTCGTGCAGACCAAGTGTGATGAGAATTGGGGCAACCGACATCGACACGTTGACGCCCCAGCATCGACACGACCTTCTTAACCCGACCGGTATCCTATCACCGAATTCACTACCTTCACTACCTCTACTACCTGTCCTGGCTTTGACAGCAACAACAACAATAACAAGAAACAAGCAAGGTGTAAGTTGTGTGGTTTTAGGTTAAGTTCGTCTATTTATAGCGGTTAGGGGAAGGTGTATTTCCGAATAAGCAAAAATTAGGCAGACATCAATTCCACTTTCAAACTGTGGTTTGGCTGAGAAAGGTAGTTGGGTGGTTAGATGGTTTGATGGTTTGATGGTGGCTGAATGGCTGACTGGTTGGATGGTTGTTGGTAGAATTGTTTGGTTTTTGGATGTGGAAAAGAGGAATTATTGTGAATGTGAAAGAACCGCACGAATGTCGAAAAGTTGGAAATAATTTATTGGTTGTCTTGTGTTTTCTTTTCTTTCTTCTTCTTTTGATGGTGTACATAATATATACCCTAACCCTAACTCTAACCATATTGTGTGGTAGAATTTAAGGGCTGTCAAAGATTGTGACTGAAGCTATTAATTTGAACCATTGAACGTTACAGATACACAACACAGATTATTCGTTTGATTTTTCCCAATAGATAGGTAGGTTATAGGTATAGATAGTACCTATAGATGGTAGATACTTTTTTTGATGCTGATTTTGCTGTGAATTCGCATGACTTGAATCTGTTTATAGGTAAGTAGGTAGGTATATTATTATGTAAGAAGATTGAATAATACAATTATTTTCCTGGTTTATTAACTCAATTCTGAAAATGATAGCAATTTTCCTTGCTATGTACATATCTACTAATGGCATGTTTCGTGATAGTAAAATTAATAAGATTTAAGATTTTGATTTATCAAAAACGACAATGATTACTTATGACTTTGATATTATTTGACAACGATTTTTGGGAGTTTGAATGATTTTAGATTAATAAGATATCAAAATTGGATAATTTATTTTGAGTTTTGTTTTTTCTTCTACAAATTTAGTATATTTAGGATTTTTAAATTCCAGGAGGAAGTTATAGAAATCGGTATGTTTATCGCATTTTTTTCGACGTTTCAAGATCCCTAGAATTTAAGTCAAAGGTTTTTAAAGAAATGTCTTTTAAAGCGACATTCGGGATATGATGTCCCAAATGTACCGAAATTTATCAAGAACTGTTGGAGATATCGACTTTACATAAATGTTTGTTTCACAGATAATAAAGATGCAGAAATGACTTTCGAAATTTTTTTACTAAAACGCGTTTAATCCTAAATATCTCTCAAACCAAACCAAATACATTTTCCATTTTATGCTACACATTGTGACGTGATATAGCGTTGGTATGAGTTGGGCTTTTATCCTTCTGGTACATCGCTTTGCAACCCGTACAGGTCGTCCTCTCAGCTTCTTTGCCTACGGGACAGTAGATCATTTGAGAAACTTTTCTCTCGAAATGCCCAAGGTGCTTGCATCGGCGTTTGCCAAAGTCTATGCTTCTGCACCGTACAGCACGTTGGGGATGATAAGGATCGTATATAGCGACACTTTGGTTGTTCCAAAGAGGGCTTTAGAGCTCTATTGATTTCTTAGCCCAAATAAACATCAGTAAGCAAGGAATGCACAAAATATCAGCGCTACTGATTTGTTGATTTTCCATGTCCATCCTAAACAAACGGACGAGTTTGGCAGTGACGCATAAACTAGGCAAGGCTCTATACAGTTCATGTAAATGTAGACGAAAATATCTCCAGTTGCATTAGAACGCTCGGCATTTGCTATAGCCACTTTGATAGACTTCAGTTTGGATATGGCAATCTTAACTTCGTCTAAGTCGTTAAGTTGGGATTGTTGGCCTTCGTCAGTCTATATTCAATGGATCATCCTATTTGACATCGGAATTTGGTTCGTCGTCGCCGTTACACAGTCTACAGAAGTGGTCCTTCCATATACTCAGCATTGACTGTTGCTGTTCAACTATGATGTTTCTTTTTTCGTCTTTCTTAGCCTTCGGTTCGAGGTTTATGCACTTGTTGCTGTCGTTTCACCTGCTTAAAAAACTTTTGAATATTATTTCTGTTTTTGAACCTCTTAACATCTTCTCTGATAATCCTTCTGAGAAGTCTCTCCGCCTTCTGTACAGCAGTACAGCACTTACCTACTTAAGGTGACGCTACAGTCTTGGGCGGACAAGGGCCTCAACCAACATGCGTCTCTAGCCAGCTCGGTCCCTTGATAGGTAGATAGTTGCGCACTCCAAATTGGTTGAGGTCTTCACCCACCTGCGTGCGCCACCTAAGTCGGGGTCTACTGCGCTGTTACCCGATATTGGATTCGAAGATTTTCCGAGCTGGGGCCTTGATGTCCATTCGCTCTATTTGTAAACTAGATCAGTGTCGCTATACAGACCGTACAGTTCGTCGTTATATCTTCTCTTCCATTCTCCATCTATGCAGACGGGACCAAATATGACCCGAAGAGTCTCTAAGCATCTTTATACGCTCTCATCTTTCTTTGACAGGGACAGGACTCAGCGCCATAAATGAGAACCGGGATGATGAGTGTCTTATGATGGTAGGTCTTATGATGGTAGGTCGGGTAGGCGGAAGTGTTGATCTTCGTCGTCTTGGTTGAGTGGTTGTATCTCCCTTCTAGCGGAATTCGGTTTTTCATCACTGTTATATTATTTGGAGAAGTGGTATTTCCAAACTCTCAACATAGCCTCCGGTTCTAAATCGATGTTCCCCTGATCGTCCTCACAAGCTTCGGTTCGTGGCTGGTACTCTTGGAAGGTTTTTTTTTTACCTTTTGGTAAAATTTACGAACCTCATCCCTGTTGTGACATCCCTCTATCTCCTCGATCGCGCGCTTCTCATACTCTCTTTTTTCAAGAAGCCGGTGTTCCTCTCTCCTCTTCTGCTCGTAGAGCTCGCGAACAGCTCTAGTCCTGTTGTGCAGCGCCGTTTTGTATGCCTCTTGTTTCGCTGCGTGCGCTTGCCGGCATTCGTCGTCAAACCAGGGGTTTCGCTGTGGTGGCCGTGTGAAACCTAGCACTTCAGAGGCGGCATCTCTGATGGCTGCAAGGCACTGGTTTTCAATGCTTAATGCAGGCAGCATAGGACTCCTTAAGAGGTTATTAAAGACTCGATCAGAAAAGGACATGGCAGTCTCTTGCGATTGTAGCCGTTAAACGTCGAAACTTCTCACAGTACTTCCTTGTTTTGGCTTGGATCGGGATATCCGTAGCCGTACCTTGGCCACAACGAGGTAGTGGTCGGAGTCAATGTTTTCCCATCAGAATGTTAGGAAATCATATATACTGGAGAATTGTCGTGCGTCGATCGCAATGCGGTCAATCTGGTTGACAGTTGATTGATCAGGAGATTACCATGTCCCCTTGTGGACATGTGAAGACGCGTGAACTGCGTACTAGCTACCAGAAGGTCTTGTCGGAGGTGGTTTTGTGCAGGCTTTATCTCCCGATTTTGCCACCAGAGATGTCTTCTCTTCCTATCTTGGCGTCAAAATCTCCTAACACAATTTTAATGTCAAAGCCAGGGCAATGCTCATATGTCTTGTCCAAAACCTCAAAGAATATGTCTTTGGTGTCTTCATCTTTCTCCTCTGTTGGGGCATGCGTGCATATGCGGCTTATGTTGGCGAATTTAGCCTTGATGCGGATTGTCGTGATGCGCTCGCTCACACTGTTGAAACTCAAGACTTTTTGCCTGAGTCTACTTCCAACAACACATCCACACCCAAATAGACGCTGTCTTTGTTCTCGGTAGCAGTCGCCGTAGTATACATCGCAGTCTTTTAGTTTTCGTTTGCCCCGTCCATCCCATCGCACTTCTTGGATGGCGGTAATATCTGCCTTGCAGCAGTTTAGGACTTCCGCTAATTGTTCGGCTGCACGTGGTCTGTTAAGGGACCTAAGATTCCACGTACAGATCCGAAGTTCGTTACAGCACTGTCACTGTCAATTCGGAGCATTATGGTCATATGATAACCGGCTTGTTTTTGCCTGCTATTAAAGAATACGACTTGGAGAATATGTGGTTTCAAAAAGACGGTTCCACATGCCCCACACTCTTACGGCTTTATTGCAAGAGACATTTCCTGACCGCGTAATTTCTCGTTGTGGCGATATCAATAAGCCATCGCAAGACTTTTTGTGAAGCTACGCGAAATACCGTGTTTATAAACCTTTGATTCTTGAGTACCAACCAAGTTATGGCTGAGATACCGCCCAATATGTGTCAAAAAGTGGTCGGAAATCATATTTCATATTTATTTCTTCTTATCAAGTTAAATTCAGAAGTCCTTTCCCCAACACTTTCAGTGCCAAATAAGGGGTTCCCCAGAGTAGTCACTTAGGACCACTACTTTTTATCTTAGCTATCAATGATGTACTCCTTTGTATACAATATAGTAACATTCCAATCTATTTGAATGGTATGAAAATTCTCAAAAGCATACAGTCTCTAAAGGATCGATTACAACTCCAAGAAGATATTACAAGTTTTGGTAGTTGGCGCAAAAAAAATGGATTAAACCTTAACCCAATAAAATGCCAGCAATGACTTTCTCTAAAGAAAACTACTTCTAGCTGGATTGATTACAAAATATCTCCAGCACTTTACACATGGCCTTATTGGACTAAAGATCTTGGTTTTCTTTTTAATTTTAATCTCGATTTCAAGGACCGTTTGAATTCGACCGTTAGTAAAGCCAAATCTATGTAAGTTTTTGGTCTAAGGAATTTTAGGTTTCTTACTTTACTCCCACTCTCTATTACACTTTGGTCCGACCCATCTTGAGTATGAATCCTAGATTTAGACTCCTTTTTATGAGATCCAAAAGATTAGGAAACCAACGCAACTTTATGCGTTTCGCCTTGAGAGGGCATGGTCTGATACTTTCAACCTTTCTCCTTATAAATATTCTAAACATCTTCCATACAACAATACTCCATAGCATCTGCCAATTTCTGCATAAGAGCTTTCAGTATTTGACATAATTCTTTGTATTATCGATTTAAAAATCAAGAACATAACATCATCGTCAATTACATATCTTAACTTTCTTTTCAAAGTAATCGCCCACATAAGACTTGTAGAACAACTAAATCCGATAAAATATGAACAATTTGTTCAGATTTTTTTGTTCTTCAAAGTTCTTGCCTTTCAAAAAGTCAGCATATAATTTTGTATCCTTTTTTTATGATTTTATTTGGCACAAAGCCCTACCTTCCACTCAAATCGACCTACAGTCTCCACTTGATTCAATCCTTTAAAAAAATAAAAATGTGACAAAAAAGAAATATAACTACTGCAGTATTTCATAATCCAAAAAGGACTCACATGCCTCACATAGATACGTTGATACCTAGATACTGTTGTTTTGATGAGTTTATCTCCGGCTAAGTAGGTGGTTTCATATCCACTTTACAAAAGTAGGACATAAAAATCCACTTTGGCTTGGCGTATCAGGGTGTTTTTTTATTCGCTCGTGTTTCGCATCCTTTTTTGTTGTCATCCTTTATATAATAAAGCTCTCAATAGATTTACTCAAGTGTTGCTGCTGCATGCAACTGATGCACTGTACACAATAGAACAGCATACTTGAGTTTTTGTTGTTGTTGTTGTTGCTGTTAATCACGTTTGAGCAATTTTAATAAAATATCAACAGTATTCTTGGCCTATTTTAATAAAATAAAAACAAATTATTCTTATTTTTTAATTTACCTTCATGATAATCAAAATATGTACGAATGTGTTGGTAAATCTTCAAAAATTAATTTAAATGAATGAATATTTATATTTTGTTGTGTGTGCAAATGGTCCAACATTAAATTAAGTATTCACCGCACTCCACGCCTGAGCATTAAGTCCTTACATTAGAATTTGCATAGTTGATGAAAGGTGTAATATGATCTTAGGGAGGAGTGAAAGTCCTTATAAGTGCAAGAAAGCAAAGACTTTGTTTTTCGTCATAACACCAAAACCGAAATGTGCCGTCTGCTTAACATAAATTTAAACCAAAATTACATCAAGCTAAAAACTTGAAGAAAACAAATGTTAATTTTGTTTTTATATTCCCAAGCTTCAGAGGAAGAAGGATTTGCTCCTTGAACCATAATGCAAATGTTATAGAGACAACGAACTTTAGATTTTAAGGTGAAAGGGGTTTCAAATAGGGGAGGTTAGAGGGGGTTTGCATGACGGGTGAATATACTTAAGTGATGAACATTGTAAATTGTTGCAAAATTGCAATGTTTTGACTCAGCTTTTAATATCTGAAAATTCTAACAGAAAAGGTCTTACGTTGATTTTCTAGAAAAATCTTATTTCAATGTAGTACATATTATCTATTATATTATTTTCTATTCTATTCTATTCTATTCTATTCTATTCTATTCTATTCTATTCTATTCTATTCTATTCTATTCTATTCTATTCTATTCTATTCTATTCTATTCTATTCTATTCTATTCTATTCTATTCTATTCTATTCTATTCTATTCTATTCTATTCTATTCTATTCTATTCTATTCTATTCTATTCTATTCTATTCTATTCTATTCTATTCTATTCTATTCTATTCTATTCTATTCTATTCTATTCTATTCTATTCTATTCTATTCTATTCTATTCTATTCTATTCTATTCTATTCTATTCTATTCTATTCTATTCTATTCTATTCTATTCTATTCTATTCTATTCTATTCTATTCTATTCTATTCTATTCTATTCTATTCTATTCTATTCTATTCTATTCTATTCTATTCTATTCTATTCTATTCTATTCTATTCTATTCTATTCTATTCTATTCTATTCTATTCTATTCTATTCTATTCTATTCTATTCTATTCTATTCTATTCTATTCTATTCTATTCTATTCTATTCTATTCTATTCTATTCTATTCTATTCTATTCTATTCTATTCTATTCTATTCTATTCTATTCTATTCTATTCTATTCTATTCTATTCTATTCTATTCTATTCTATTCTATTCTATTCTATTCTATTCTATTCTATTCTATTCTATTCTATTCTATTCTATTCTATTCTATTCTATTCTATTCTATTCTATTCTATTCTATTCTATTCTATTCTATTCTATTCTATTCTATTCTATTCTATTCTATTCTATTCTATTCTATTCTATTCTATTCTATTCTATTCTATTCTATTCTATTCTATTCTATTCTATTCTATTCTATTCTATTCTATTCTATTCTATTCTATTCTATTCTATTCTATTCTATTCTATTCTATTCTATTCTATTCTATTCTATTCTATTCTATTCTATTCTATTCTATTCTATTCTATTCTATTCTATTCTATTCTATACTATTCTATTCTATTCTATTCTATTCTATTCTATTCTATTCTATTCTTTTCTATTCTAACCTATTTTCGAAAGATTTGTAGCTTCTAATCAAAGAACAGAAGACCATGTTAGTTAGGTAAGGGATGAAGAGGAGATGAAAAACGTATGTAGAAAGGATGAAAAGGAGATGAAAGGTATATGAAGAGTAGATGAAATTAGGATGAAGAGGCAATGAAGAAGGGTTGAAAAAAAGGATGAAGAACGTCTGAAAAAAAGAATGCAAAAGCCCCTCGCTGTGTGCGATTCTCAAGGGACCACCTAAAAAATAAAGTTGCTAAGAATTATTACAAATAATAATTTCTGCAAATCATCAATTAGGAAGATTCGAACATTAAGTGAACAATTCGACCTTTATGCATTAAAAAGAAAACACCATTTTTGAATTTAAGTCCATTAAAGCTTGCTACCGAACTGTTCGAGATATCAAGAAATAGATTGGTTATAAGTTAGAAATTTGTAAGAAGTAGAACCCTCATTAAATAAATGACAAATTCCCTCTAGAAATAACTTAAGTGTCCCTTTTAAGTCCTTTTAAGATCCTTTCTTAAGAGCAAACAGAAGAATATACAACATAGACATCAAAAGATGTAGAATCTTTTTCTGTAACTGACCGCTTCAAATAAGTTCATATTTATAAAATAAAAAATAGAAAACACTTGAGACAACTCTTTTGGGCAGTGAACTTCTAAATGAACCTTCATAATTGAATCATAAGAAAAAATATAACCTACCTTATACCTCCTAATCTTTTTGGCTTCCTTCTTTTCATGAGCTTCTCAACTAATTTGTATTCAAAATGCTCCAACCCGCCCACCTTTAGAAATCATGGCTCCTTGAGTAAAGATTGTCGTAAGAATAAAAACAAAACAGCTTTCACTTCCTTCCTTTTTTTCTTCGTTTGTTGAAAAAGTTATAACTCAATAAAAAAAGCAACAAACAAGTTTACATCAAGGACATTAACTTCATTTTAATAAAGTACATTGCTACTTGTGTTGATTCAGTGACCCTGCCCCATATATATCCTCCGCCATCCTCGAGGCAATATTAAATCTTTGATTTCTTAAACAAATTATTCTTTGTCGAATATCACCTTGTCTTGTGCCTCTGTAAACTCGTACACCTGCAGTGTAAGGACACGAGTATGATGATGGATATATAATAGGTCCTTTGCTTGTACCCTGACACCATTAATCTCTTAAGGATCTCTTGTGCCATTCACTTTGAAGAACAACCTTCTTTGATTATTATTATTAACACCATCATCCTGTAAAAATAAAAACCGCCTCCTACCCCCTTTATAATAACTGTACAGTGTACAGTACTACAACATTTTCATTTACACTTTTTTTTTAATTTTTAGTCCTTATTAAGTACCGGTGTCTGTTGCTGATACCTGTCCCCTGGTATCTCCTGGAAATCTCCGCTCTGAGTTAGGTTGCAAAATGGGGCGTATAAGTACACTGTGAAAAATATAAAAAAGAGGGAAGGAGGCACTTGAAAAAGTAGTGTGTCCTTTAGAATGAACGAAGTAGTATTTTTCAAAAGGAGGAAGGAAGGAAAGAAGGTTATGAGAGGTTGGATGGAAATTTAAATTAGTTCAGAGAATAAATTTGAAAATACGCAAAATGCAGTTGACGAGAAAAAGAATTTAAAATTAAATTAAGGGACAAATAGGGTTGCAAGTAATTGTTTAAACAAGAGTACTTTACGAGAATGTCTGGTTTAAAAAAAAAAAAACAACAAACAAACTATTTTTGACATAGTTTAGAAAGTCCTGGCTGTTACCGAAGACTTTGCCCGTATAGTTAAATACAAAAAATTACTGTGTCTATTGACAAATACTCCCTAATATCTCCTGCGACTTCATCCAATATGTTTGAATTGATTTCCAAAACAACATCGATCCTTACTGCTGGAAGCGCTATTTGACGCAAAAATTGATCGTCATGTATGTTATTTTGATAATCAGAGTAAACACTTGCAATAAGTTGAGAATTACACTTTATATAGCCCTCGGTAGAAAGGTAGTACGTACTGTTCCCAACTCACCAAAATAAAAAGAGCAACACCTAATGATAGGCAACGATGATAGGTCCTAAAGCAGAAAGCACCTAATGATATAGTACTAATAAGTGTTCTAAACAAGAATATTGTAGTAGTAACCATTTGTGTACGCAAACGAAATAAGGACAACGAACTTCGGACCTTTACGTGGAATGTTAGGTCCCTTAACAGACCATGTGCAGCCGAACAACTAGCGGAAGCCCTAAAATGCGGCAAGGCAGATATTACCGCAATCCAAGAAGTGCGATGGGATGGACCGGGCAAACGTAAACTAAAAGACTGTGATATGTGGATTTGTTGTTGGAACTAGGCTCAGGCAAAAAGTCTTGAGTTTCAACAGTGTGAGCGAGCGCATCACGACAATCCGCATCAAGGCTAAATTCTCCAACATAAGCCTAATATGCGCGCATGCCCCAACAGAGGAGAAAGATGAAGACACCAAAGAAATATTCTTCGAGCTCTTGGACAAGACATATGTGCAGTGCCCTGGCTATGACATTAAAATTGTCTTAGGAGATTTGAATGCCAAGATAGGAAGAGAAGACATCTTTGGTGGCACGACAAGCTGCGGGGCGAGACGTTCTGGTAGCTAGTACGCAGTTCCCACATCTTAATATCCAAAAGGGGACATGTAAATCTCCTGGTCAATCAACCGTCAACTAGATTGACCACATTGCGATCGACGCACGACACTTCTCCAGTATATAGGATATCCGAATATTCCGAGAGGCCAACATTGACTCCGACCATTACCTCGTTGTAGCCAAGGTACGTCTACGGATATCCCGATCCAAGCCAAAACTGTGAGAAGATTCGACGTTAGACGGCTTCAAACGCAAGAGACTGCCATGTCCTTTTCCGATCGAGTCTCTAATAACCTCTTAAGGAGTCCTATGCCGCCTGCATTAAGCATTGAAAACCAGTGCCAACAATGCCTTGCAGCCATCAGAGATGCCGCCTCTGAAGTGCTAGGTTTCACACGGCCACCACAGCGAAACCCCTGGTTTGACGACGAATGCACGCAGCGAAACAAGAGGCATACAAAACGGCGCTGCACAAAAGGACTAGAGCTGCTCGCGAGCTCTACGAGCAGAAAAGGAGAGAGGAACACCGGCTTCTTAGATGAAAAAAAGGAGCATGAGAATCGCGCGATCGAGGAGATAGAGGGATGTCACAACATTTAGAATAAGGGGACATCTAGTGATTAAGAGGAAAACTCGCTTCGAGAACATTCAACGCCTACAAGAACCTAGTAGTTTCTCGAACCGATGTGAGGTACACAAATAGGCGCTCGGAAGCGAAGCGGTTCATTTTCAATTGTGAACTGCGATTTTTATTTACAAGTGTGAATAAGTTTTAATTATTACATTGGAGTCAGAAGTGGTATTACAACTTGTTGTGAATGAAAACAGTGAGCAGTGATTGAACTATTTTGTGTAAATAAGTGAAGTTGAAAATAAAAAAATTAATAAAGTTTTGAAAGACTTAACTTTCCCTGAGCTAAAGGAAGAACTAAGCAAACGTGGCTTAAGTGGGACAGGCGTAACAACCGAACTCGTTAAACGGCAGTTCTTTTGGCCAAATTTGAGGAGAAACTCAAAGAAATGACCAAAAGCAAGAACAGCAGAATGTTCTCAAACAACTAGAAACTCAAAGGAATGATGTCTTGAAACAACTAGAAGCCCTAAAAAGCAACCAAAAGCAAGAACAGCTGAATATTCTAGAGCGGTTCGACAAACAGAGAAACCTTTTAAAAGGCAGATTTGCGGACTTCGAAGAGAAAACCAATACTCTCGAAGAGCGCGTCGAAAAAAAAATGCACGTTTCGAGAAAATAAACACACAAATCGAAACCCTCACAAATGAACTAGAAAAGGTGCGAAAGATGAAAGCTCGAGAACCTTCTGGTGATTGCTCAATAAAGGGAGAAGTGGATCCTCCAAGCTTTGAAGGTCAGATTTCGTGGTCAACCTACAAAAAACAGTTTAAAGCAGCAGCGTTAACAAACGGCTGGGAAGATCACCAAAAATACATTGCTCTTACTCTTGCTTTAAGACGATCTGCTGCTGAACTGCTACAAACCATCCCAGCAGCAAGAGTGGTGACTTCACATGGTAAACGCAGTTGAACAGCGTTTTGGTGATATCCACATGGCAGAATTCGTCCGAGTTTAGCTTAACAATAGAACACAGAAAAGAGGTGAAAAAATCTGCAGCTGCTTCAGGCAGCTGGTAACGAGATAATGAATCACATTGCTGTTAAAGCCTTTGTAAGAGCTTTGGGCGATGTCAATCTCCAAAAGGCTATCATTACTGCCGGAAAGCGGACACTGCCTTCGCTCTCACGAAGGAAGCTGCAGAACAAGCTTCCGAAAACGTGCATCGCCTAAGAGAATTAGAAGTCCAAGAATGCTCTTGTCAGAAGGGTACTGTGGAAAAGAGTCAGCGAGGCGGACCAGCACGATGCTGGAACTGCAATAAGATTGGGCATCTACAGCGACAGCGCAGATTATTGCGAAGACGAACCGCATGACAACACTTTGGAAACAGAAAGTATTCAACTGGTCAAAGTAACAACAACAACATTGCTTCCGAAGTTGTTTCCCACCCGGGAAAACGAATAAGAACCAACTCTAAAGTGCAGAAGTTGGTTTCTGGTATTTATAGGCCCAGGAACGATATCTAGGTTTACCATACGAAACGTGACATCAAGAGGAGACCATATAAGCAAGATTGTAAGCATTGCAGACGACAAGAAGGAAAAGAAGTGGTCCAACGAACCCACTTCTGGCTGGAGCAACGACGAGTTGGAAGGTAGGCTCAACAAGAAGACTCTCGTTTGCAGGAACACAAGGAAAAAACAGAATGGGCTGATATCTCCGACAGAAGTCCGACTCTGAAGGCCTATTGGATACAGTGAGACTCGTTTCATGTCCAAGAGGGTGACCTTCGACGTAAATGGGAATCAGCAGATGCAAAGACGCGAATGATTTTAAAATAATTGCAATCCTTCGAATTTCATATAAGAATTTGTTGAACTGTTTTTCTGTTTGGGATTTCAGGGTTATTTTTTAAAACGATGCTGATAAGAACATAGCAGTCAATAGTGACCACTATACAGCCATGAGAATTGACTTTTTCGTTCACCAATTGAACAACCATGATTTGCTGGAGCATTGGTTTTGACTGAATGATGAAACATGTCACACAGCTCCTGTCACAATTGATTTATTAAAGAACACATGTGGTTACCGCATAGTTACACGTTACGGACCTTTAAATTTGTTATTTAACGTCGCTTGACTATTTTCTGTGGAGACAGAAATCTAAGTTGATAAACCCAAATTCCAAGAAATCCCAGAAGACTATTTCACAAATCAATCATTTTAGTTTTGTTCAATTTCAGTTCTATGTCTCTAAAGAATTTATTCGCAAAAGATTGCATTCTTTTCAAACTCTTCTGGTAGTATATAATTTGACTTCCCTGCTTTTGGCTTATTTTGTGCAAGTGATATCAATGTTAGTGAAAGGAGTCCTTTTTTTTAAATGTAAAATAATAAATGTAACCTTTGCAAAGTCCAATTATCCACCCACCCATAGCCAACAAAAAATAAATCGCTTCTGAGTGAGGTTCAGTTCCCGTTGGTTTAAATGAATGTTCTCAAAAAGTTGTGTTGAAAAATGAAATCACACCTTGAAAGCTCCTTAAAATGTTACTACACTACACACTCCAGGTGACACTAGTTGTACACAACACATATTCCTTTCATACACTTTAACCCTCTTGTGAAAGGGCATAAAGAATAACGTTTCTATACACCTTGTTTAGAATTCTATATATCATGATAGCCCTTAGGTTTTTAATTAGAAGTCTTATTCTAGATTTTTTTTTTAACGAACACATAACTCGTCCTTTATTTTTGTATAGTTATATAAGTATGACTTGCTTTAGTGAAAGAAGCAAACTTTAGAGTGTCATCCTTGAATACAAGTTCAGTGAATTCTTGAGGATGCTTTGTATTTCAAAACTCTAGAAAAAAATATTCTTACATTTACCAAAAAAAAAAAAACATTTTTCTAGAACTTTCTTATCCTTATTCTTCCTTTTTCTTTAAATTTCCAGGAACACCTTATTGGATGGCACCCGAGGTAGCAGCTGTTGAACGGAAGGGTGGCTACAATCAATTATGTGATATATGGGCGTGTGGAATTACAGCTATTGGTATGTTTTTATTTTTCTATCATGTTTTCTTATATTTAATCGATGTGCCAAACAAAATAAAAATTGGGGAAATGGGATATTTGAGTTTACCTTACCTAGTTCATTGGGTTCGGGTCGACGACAAAGCAAAGTATTGTAGATATTGATTAGACCCTTAAAAGCATAAGGGCGCAATCAAAAAATTCTTGGAAGTTAAAATTGTAGTATTGTTGGGTCTAATCGAAGCTTATAGGGTTCTTGTTAAAGAGCTTAACGAAAATTATTGATGTTATAAATCTTCAACATTAAAATAGGAATGATTTAATACTTGATAATGACCATTCCTCTGATGTAAGGGAAGTGCTTTTGTAACAGCTTTTAATAAAATCCAAATCAGACTTCTTGGAAACACAAAAGTAATTCGCTTTATTGTTTTCAATTAGCCGTCCTAGTACCTCGATAAAATTAACTAATTTATTACACTTTTTCCAAAGCCTTGCGTCGTCATCTCTCTTAAACCTCGATTTCTGAAATATTATGACTAAAAGTTTGTTTTTCATGAAGAAGAATAATAGATGACAAAAGTTGTTATGAGCTATAATAAATGATTCATAAATTATAGGTATAAAAAAGGAGTAATATAATTGTATAGAAGATTGTGTATCTCAAAATTGTATCGATAAATCCAGGATATTGAAATTCTTCTAATAGATGAAAATAAAATGGCTTCCAAAAATTACGCCAATCACCTTTTTACTAGAATAAACGCTACACATTTTTTCTGGTTCAAATTAAAAAAATTGTTTTTTCGTGCCATGAAAATGAATAATGTAGACGGTGTTTTTTTAGGCGTTTACTTTTCAATAATAAATTCCAGCCTAGAGGCTCAATTTCTGACCACATTTTGTGTCAGCAATAACACGCCGAATATTCTCTTATAAGACCTCTATCGTCTTGTACTTATCTGCGTAGACAAGCATCTTAACATAATCCCAGCAGTGTTAAATCGCACGATCTTGGAGGCCACGCCCGCAGCAGGCCCACGACTTGAGATAATACGCTCACCAGAAGTTTCCTTTAAATGGTATAGTATGACGACCATATAACGTAAGCATATTCAAGAATTGCCCTGATAAACAAATCATACGGAATTTTGATACCGGATGGATCACGGAACTCTCTGGAGAATCTTTTGACGAAAATAAATACATTACCAATGTCAAAAAACTGGGATTCTCTATTCAAACGTTACGAATTCAAAATACATATTGTCGTTTTTATTGTATTACATTTGCTTGTCAAAAACATTATCTTATATGTCAATATTTAAAATCAAACTATTTTTATTGCATCATTTCCAAAATTGATTAAGATCTTTTTTAGATCTTTTACAGTCCTCAAATATTTTACCATCATCTGCATAAATTACATATATGGAATAACCAGTATTTAAAACAGAAGGGTGATTAATAAATTAAATAAACAGCAATGGACCAAGGTGACTCCCTGGAGGTACATCAAAATTGACTTTAAATTGATATGAAGGGTTACTCCTACCATGACGCTATATTACTTAATAAATATAATGTCTGTGTATTATCGCCTCTAACTACATCAGACCATTGTGTCATATCTGCAAATTTCTCATGCCAAAAAACACCAGTTATAGTTAAAACCCCTACGAAAACCGTTCGGCAATATGAAGAAACCAACTGGGACGGTCTCAATGAATTCTTCAGGAACTTTAACTGGTCACTATGCTTTCTCGATAGTGACGTAGATTTGTGGAATGAGAAATTTTAAACCGAATAGGGTAAAATCTATCAAACCCAAAGAAAAAAATGGTTTGATTCGAGCTGTAAAGAGGTCATTAGGATCAAAAATGTAAGTTTCCGGAATTACAAAGCCAACCCAATTGAGGAAAACCGGAATAAGTTTAAACAAGCTAGAAAAACCTGTAACGGACATATATGACGCATTAAATTTTTGCATGGCCAAAAATTACGGCAAAAATACTACAATGTCCCAATCTACCATTGGGTGTCTGGTTATTTGTAAAAAATGTGCGTAATACTACGTCTTCGTCGGTTCCTACGCTCGTTTCTAATGACACTCCCTATTTAAGCCAATTAATTCGATACAGCCAGTGAGTGACATGAATCCGCCTGTACTTGAAAGCGGAAACGATTCTATGCGACCAATCTTTTTTTGCACTCTGTGGCGAGAGTCCTAAGAGACCTAAACACACATAAATCCGCTGGTCAGGATGGTATCCACTGCGTAAGCTTTTCCATCTGTCCTATTCTACAGGTCTCTTTCCGAGTCGATGGAAAACTGCATTTGTCCACCCTGTCCCTAAAAATGACGAATCCTCCTCCTTCTCTTACTATCGTCCAATTGCACTTACATCCCTCCTTTCCAAGGTCATAGAAATGCTGATAAATGTTCAGCTTAAGAAATATCTTGAAGAGCGGAATCTTTTTAATGACCGGCAATATAGATTTCGTTGCAATAGGTCCACTGGTAATCTCATGGTTTTCTCACCGAACAGTGGAAGAGATCTTTACATCGTCTTGGAGAAAGTAAGATTATTGCACTTGATATATTTCAAGGTCATTTGATAGAGTTTGGCAACAAGTTCTCTTGTTGAAAATGTGTGCATTTGGTATAGATGAATTCCTTTTTCGTTAAGTAGTATTGGACGGGTTCAAATCTGATATCCACAAAATAAACGCTTCGTTTTGTCTCCGGCGCTCTTCCTTATTTTTATAAATGATCTTTTGTCTGAAACTTCTAACCCACGAAATTGTTTCGCTGATAACAGTAGGTACCCTCAGTTTTTCATATTCGTTTTTAGTTTCGCATCCTTGTTCTTCGGATGTGGACTACCAACAGCAGCGTATGATAAGCTCATTAAATTCTGACCGTTGTATTACTAAAACGTTTGCATCTGTCGAGCACCGTCGTCGTCGTAAGGTTTCATGTATCTCATTATTTTATCGCTACTTCCATAAATAGCATTGATTTGTGTCGCCCAACAGTTTAATTTGTTTTAATCCTTAAACCTATGTAACCGGCCAAGACCAAACGCCCTAGACAACTTCAAATGACATTCTCAATTTGAAGCCACCAATACTGGTTCTCCTGTCTCAAACTATCTCTTCGTTCCCTATCGGAAACAGTCCTACTGAACCGAAGGCGCTCAGCTCCGTCCAGTGCGAGGACGTCTCGACTGCAAAGGAGGCGCCTTTTTACAGTTTTATGGCTGACATGGTAGATTAGCTGAACCGGCTCCCTATCCTGTCTAAATAGAGAGAAGCTTCAGGCGGAATGTTGCCACTTAAACGTGCACTTTCGTAGTTTTCATTGTTGGGGTATTAAGCTTTTAGTCGCTCTCGCAATGTGAACCCTACCACGCTTCAGCAAGAAATTATCTATTCTGTTTAAGTAGGCTCTGTTGTATAGAACCTGGTTCGAATAGTTATGTTTATACTCCGACTCTGGTGTTCTGTGTAGTCCAAGGCAACGTCGCAGACATTTTCTCTCAAATACCCGAATCTTTTCCAATTGAGGGGGAGCAACTTTGAACCATACTGGGCACCCTAAGCAACCATGGGCCGTATAAGAGCCATGTAGCAAATCACCTTCATCCTGCTGTCAAGACAGCTGCTAAAAAACAACCGTTTTGTCAGGGCAAAGGCTCCCCTAGCTCTGGCCAGATCAGCACTCATATGTCTGTCGAAATACAAGTACTGACCCAACCAGATGCCAAGGTACTTTACTACACTTTTATTCGCCAGTGGCTGTCGATTTGGTCCAACGAACTCTAGATTTGTCCAGTTCTTTCTCTTACCCTTAAAGCACCATACAGCCGAGTCCTGAACAAAATAGTTTCGCATTTCTGAAAGTTGATTTTCAACTTCCAGTCATAGGAATATTGCAGAATCTTGTCGAAGTCAGCCTGCTAAAGTGTCTTGATAACCTTCTTCGGCGTACCCTATTGCCAGAGACAGACTTGCTATCGGACTGATGTAAATGCTGAACAAGATCGGCGAATTAACCGCTCCCTGCTGAAGACCATTTTTAATATCAAAGATTTTGGTAGATGTTACATTTCCACCGGCTGACTTCTTTTTCTTTAATGAATCAAAGATGATCTGGAGCTCTATCTTCGTTACTAATCAGGTATTAGTCCCGTTTTGCTCCCACCAGCTTCATTTTCGAAGAAAAATGCACCAATGATGGCACTACTTCACAATTTCTTTATTTTATTTGTTGATTTTCCTCCCAATTCGTTGTCTTATTCACGCTCCAATATGGTTGGACGCCTTCAATTACTTAGTCAATTGGACCTTGTAAGCGAATACTACCAAGTCCTTGTAAAAAGGTCTCCTAAGGCTACCGTAATATCTTGAGCTGTTTGGGTCGATGATGATTTAGAGAAGCTACATATACTCGGATATGTGCACCGTTCGACAATAAGTACAATGAGTTCTATCCGCTAGCATATGAGTACCACAAAATTCTTCCACAAACCCGGATAAAAACAGTTGTGGTGGGTTTCTCATCTCTGCAAAAACTTCTTTTCAAAACTTAAAAATATGTTTACAATATATTCCAATTTTTCTGTTCGCTGAATTATGATACTGACTTTTTGACAAGATTAAGAGCCCGATACTTCAGTCAGTTTTGTAACCAATAATTCAAAAGAAAACTACTCAACGACTCACCCTAGTGTTTTCGGAAGTTTTTCTTTAAAGTTTTACTCTTTATTGTGTAGAGTTACATGATCTTCACTGTGATGCCGCAGATTTCTTTAAAAAAAATCTACAATTTTCAAGGAACTTGGGTAAAACTGCAATTAACCAAAAATTGAGAATTAATAAGGTGCTAGGCCAAAACACTAGAAGTAGTAGGAGTTAACTTAGAAAATCTTAGCTTTATCACTTAAAAACAGACAAGGTTTTTTTCCTCTTTATTTCTTTTAATTGTGGTAAGCTTACCAACTTTAGCTCATGTAAACTTGCCCCAGGAATGTTTTGATATGATTTTTGATTTTATTTTATCATGTGGGTAAAAACGCAGATAGCGGCTATCAGACTTATAAATTAACTTCTATAGGAAAGTTAGGCTTTTTACGATTTTTTTCAAATCAATGAATTTTGTATCTAATTTTTCTGGAATACTCTTCTTTTCTTGAACTACTTTTTAAAAGAAGGTTTTTTGATATTGATATTAAGGTAATTCTAGAAGAGAGAGATATCAGAATAACTCTGTGAATACCGTCGTAAACCACATAATGTGTTCACAAAATCGTTTAACTCTTGATTTTATTCCAAGAATTTTTCCGCTAGAATAATCGTTGCAACATTTCTACTCCAACCGAACACTTCTGTTGAAGAACTAGTTCCACAATACTCTTTTTTTAGAGCCCATCACGTTATGGCTTCCCCAAGGGGGTTATTTTTTTCTCTTTTTTATATGGAAATTAAAACGGTTTTGAAAACCTCCACAAGTTCTGGTATTAATTACCTACCTGTCTAACTAATTGTTTATAACTTTAACATATTTGCTAGCAAAAAAAATGCTAAAATATAACACAAAAGAAAATCATTATTTTCAATTAACTTTCAAAGTGTTTTCCAACTTGTTGGTTCCTATATAATATGCATACATAAGTACCAAGTATCAGTAAAAATAGTTTAGAACTCATTGCTTCTAAACTTTGTCTGATGAAATACTCTTCTCCTCTCTAGGGGTTATTATCACTTTACTTTTAGTTGAATTTAAAAAAGTTCGTCTATCAACTCAACCTAACCCAACTCGAACTCTCGAGTCTCAAACAACAACCAGTATGTGTAGACGTAGAGAACTTTTAGAGAACACCAAATGGTTTACCCTCGAGGTACATCAAAGTTTTTGTTTTGCTTTATTTAACTTGAATCAAAATAATTATTTGACCTTTTGAGTGAACATTTTTAAAACAACCAAAAAGTACTAATAAATATTTTGTTTTGTTTTTTGTATAGAACTTGCTGAACTACAACCTCCAATGTTCGATCTCCATCCAATGCGCGCATTGTTCCTAATGTCAAAAAGTGGCTTCAAGCCACCAGCACTGAAAGACAAAGATAAATGGAGTCCAACATTTCATAATTTCATCAAAACTGCGCTAACTAAAAATCCAAAGAAGCGTCCAACTGCCGAACGTTTGTTGCAACATCCATTTGTCCAAAGTGAAATGTCTGTTCGAGTTGCCAAGGAATTACTGCAGAAGTATCTTAGCCCGAATCAATTTTATTTCTATTTGGATGGTGATGATGAGGTAAGTGTTTTAAATTTTTAATGCAAAGGGTGTTTCTTTTTTTAAGAGGTATAGAACTTTTAAAAATGAATTGTACTGTATTTGGAAAAAAATCTTTTGGAATTATAATTGTGATATGATTTCTGGCATATGGCCGTCACGGTAGGCTCGGGTGTACTTGAATCTGGAGGTTCAATTTTCGATTATTTTTCCAAAATTTATGGACGTACATCGACTATAAGGTGGCGAATGTTATCCTCCAAGTTGTCAATTTTCGGACTTATAGGCGTAGACTAGCGACATCAATAGTCAAACAAGATCTCGGAGGCCAGTTCACAGATCCGTAACGTGACTCTATACGCTTACCATATGTTTCCTTCCACAAATTAATGGTGGCAAGAGCTGTAGGAAACCGTACTGTCTTGTTAAAAGCACAGCTCTTGCTTATTATGGTTGGCTTCATACAACAAGTCTCTCCATTTATCCGGATCGCGAGCCGACGACAACATCCAGTTGCTCACCTCAAGACTTCGGGCGTCCTTCTCTCCAGTGGAAGTATGGTCTACCACGCTTTCGGCTTCCACTCATACTAGCTAAATTATCAGCCCACCGGAGTCCTCTTGTAACTCTTTACTGATGTTTTGAGGTGAGGTTGTTGTGTTACAAGTGACGACAAAGTTGCTGGAACAAGGGATCTCAGATTCCTTGAGTATAGACGCTGAGCTGGACTTCCAAGGTCTCCTCTAGGGGTATTCATAAAATTAAGAATACCTAGTTGCTAGTCTGAGTTGTCGTAAGTGCATTTTTTTAAAATTGCTTTGGATGTTTGTACTGCTTTCTCTGCCAATCCATTTCCCCTAGGATGATAAGGAGAACTAGTGACATGGTCAAATTTCCAGTCGGATGAAAATTTTTTGAATTCACTGCAAGAGTACTGAGGTCCATTATCGGTCTCCAAAACCCTTGGGATTCCTTTTAATGCGAAAATGTTTTTTAGAAATGTTATCACACTTCTAGCTGTTGGTTCTTTCATTTTATCGAATTTGATAGAACCTGAGTAACTGTCTGTTACTACAACATAGTCGTTACCTTTAATCTGGAATATGTCCGAAGCAACAATTTCAAAGGGGTAGTTGGGTATTTCTTTCTCGCCTAAACATATGTTGTTATTGTTTCGTTGGAAGTCTTGACAAGCAGCGCATTTTTGTGCGCTTTGCATATAATGCCATAGTAAATAGAGGGCTCCTCTCTGAAATTCCAATAGCTTTTCAGACTTGATGGGAGATGGTCAACGTCATCTGACCATCCGTTAATTATTAATTCGCTCAATTGTTTGCAGGTAGCATCAGATTTAGTTAATTTGAGAAGCTTTTCTAATTCTTTGTCTGATATGAACAAAACAACTTGAACCTGTAAATCTGAATCTTTTTAATCTGGTTGTGAAACGTTGGTGCAATTTCGGCATAGAAGGTCAGCGATGAACATCTGTTTGCATTGTTTGTTATTGTTTCGTACGTCAGAAGACTTAAGCGAATTCATTGAAGACGGGCTGGGGAAGAGTGAAGAGGTTTTTTGAAGATAGCTTTTAGTGGTTCTTGCCCCAGACGTATTGATAGAATTTTTCGTAGCCGAATTTAATCTCTAGAGCCTCTTTCTCCAATTGCGAGTATTTTTTATGGCAATCGGTGAAGGCTTTTGATGCATAAGAGATTGGTTGTTCCTTTTGCAGGAGAACTTTCACCTAACGCGGTAGAGCTAACATCAGCTTGAAGCTTTACATCATCATTAAAGTCATACAGTTTTAATTCGGGAGTGTTAAAAATAGTGGATTTAAGTTTTATGTAATCTTGCTCATGGACATCGTTCCATTCCCATGGAGTCGATTTTTCCAGTAGCGCGAGTAATTTAGTAGTTAATGAAGAAAAATGTGGAATAAACTTACTCAGATAAGTGAATTTGCCGAGAACTCTCTCTTTAGTTTTTTTCTGTTTCTTGGTGACTTAAGTCGTTTTATTGCCTCCGTCTTATCTGGATCAGCTGTCATTCCGTGCTCGCTTATTATGTGGCCTAAATGTTTTTGATCTTTGGCTTCTCGAACACACATTTTGATTTGTTGAGAGTAAGACACTTATCGGTCAAGATTTTGATCACCTCGGTTGTGGTTTTTCGTAGGTCTTCCCTAGATCTAGAATAAATTAAAATATGGTCAATTGAAATTTTTAATGTGATAAAAGGGACTTCATAATGCTTTGAAATACTTCAGGGTGGCAGGTATGCCTAAAGGTAATCTTTGGCAGGCATATCTGCCCCAAGGTTTTGAAAACATTAGTATTTTCTTGGTTCTATCGGAGACTCGAGTTTGCCAGAATCCACGTTTGCAATCTAGCAAGGTTAATAGTTTGGAACCGTTGATTTGAGCTGATATTTCTTCGATTGTTTGCATAGGATGATGACGACGCAATATATTTTTGTTTTTTCGAACCACGACCATAGGTGACACGGAGGGAGCAGCTTTTCTCATGGACTCGATGACTCCTAATTTGACCATTCTATCAAGTTCCTCGTCACGAATTTTATATGCAATTCGTGTTGGAGGTGCAATTACGAATGAAGGATTTTTTTCTACGAGGTCAATATCGTATTCGTAGTCTTTGAGACAACCTAGACCTTCAAAAATGCTGTCATCTATTTTAACTTGGTTGACTCCGGTGACAAGTCCTAGTTTTTCGCAAGCATTGACTCCTAGAATTGGTTTGATGTCTTTGGTTACGACTTTAAAAGATATTTTGCACAGTTTGCCTGCTATTGAGCACTGTATGAGTGCTTCGCCAAGAACCTTTATTCGGTGATTACTGAACGAGGCGAAGTGCTTTACACTACTCGGTTTAAGGTTAAAATTGGTGGTTTTGAATACACGTGTGCAGCACGATACACTGGTCACCCGTGTCTAGTTTTATCGTGTATGGTTTATCTTCTAGAATAGTTTTTCAGTAAAGTTGTCGGTTTGCTGGTTGACGTTTTCGGAAACTGCACAAATGAAAAGTGAATCGTCGTCTTCTTCGTATTCTTCACATATATTAATTTCTTTTGGGCAATGTGTCACTACTTCTGTGGTGGTTTTTCACTGTTTTGCCTCTGCAAAATTTTTCAAAATGATTTTTCTTATTGCACTTTCTGCAAACATGATTGTAGGCGGAACATTTACGGATTAGATGGTTTTTACCACAATTGCGGCAGTCAAATTTTTTACTTTTGTTGCTGTCTTATCGCCTTCATTGACGATTTGGGCAGATTGTTTTTGAGCCATTTCTGTAGCCTGCCACAGTTGGATTTCATTTTCAAGAAATATGTCTTGGGATAACAGTTTTGTGCGAAGATCGTCGCTTTTGATACCGAGTATGAGTTGGTCTCTGAGAAGGCTGTCGTTGAGCCCTTCAAAAGCACACTTCAGCGCTTGTAAACGAAGTCTTGACACGAGTTCGTCTATGGATTTGCCATCCAATTGAACTACATTGTTAAATTTGTTCCTCGCAAATGTTGTGTTAGTTTTTGGAGTGAAATATGTTTCAAAAAGTTTCTTTACCTCGTCGAGCTTCCTGTCAGGAGTCGGTGGATGTGAGTTGTATATTTGGAGGGCAGAGTATCCGATTGCGGACATGAACGTTGCTACTTGAATATTTTGAGGCTTGGTGCTCGGAGGAATTGGCAGAGATCCTCTGATGCTGCGGCTGGTTGTACCATTTTATTTGATTTTTATTGAAAAATTAATGGTAATTTTTTTATAATTTGCATTCAAAAATTAATTTGGTTTCGACACTATGTAAATATTAGTCATTAGTTTACTTTAAGTTTTAATTCATTTATAATTCTAGTATTAATAATAAATAATTAAAGAAGTACAATTCGCAACGAGTTGAGGTTAAAGAATGAGCATGTGGCTGAAGGTCATAATGCTGTTTAGGTTGGTAATGATGAAGAATGGTGTTTCATAGGTTGGCAAGTAGGAGTAAATGTTAGACCTGTGGGGTAGGCTACATTACACTTATATTTTGAAAAAAAAAAGCGCATTCTATTTATCCTATCCTCTTTATATTCTTTTTAATGAATTGTTTAAATCTTCAATTTTTCCTGAAATTTGGAAGAGTTCGTACATAACACCGATACATAAAAAGGGGAGTGCAAATGATATACAAAATTATCGTCCAATTGCAAAACTGTCCGTCATCCCTAAGTTATTTGAGTCCATTATTTGTAAATTCATATCGTTTAATTGCAAGTCTTTAGTCTATGATTTGTCTATGTTTTGTTCAAAATAACTCAACAGTTACTAACCTCTTTCATTTCAGTTCTTTATGTTTAAATTCGTTTGAAAAACGGAAACAAGTTCACTGTGTCTAAACAGACTTCAGTAAGGCCTTTGATAAATTGTGCCATAAAACATTAACTTCCAAACTTAAATCCCAAGGCCTTAACGATAAATTTGTTAGTTGGATCTCGTACTTATATAATAGATCATGCAGCGTAGTTTTTAGGAATGAGCGGTCATCATATTTTTATACCAACTCTGGCGTACCACAAGGTAGCCACTTAGGTCCTTTACTGTTTAATTTGTACGTTAACGACTTACCTTCTATTATAAACCACTCATCTGTTTTAATTTACGCTGATGACATTCAAATTTTAAACGTATTGACTCACTTGACGACTGTTTACTCCTACAAGATGATCTAAATAGTTTTTGCAAATGGTGTTTTATAAAATAAGCTTTTACTAATTTATAAAACGGTTTTTAAATGATTTTGGTGACCCTTATATTCATAAACTTCTTTATATTTCATTTGTAAGACCAATATTGGAATATGGCTGCACAATATGTTCTCCCCTTTATTCAGTCCATATAAACAGAATATAGGGAGTACAAAGAAGATTCATACGCTTCTGCCTCCGTTTCTTGCAATAGGCTCGAACTTCCACCTTACATTCATAGGCTCACGCTTATAAATCTTCCATCGCTTTCTAAATACAGAGAGTACATTCAGTTGTGCTATATTATAAAATTTATCAATAGATCACTCATATTTGTCAATTTTGGAACAATTAAACTTTATTTATAGCAGTTCAAGTATTAGAAGACATGTTCCTTTACGTCCTATATCAAGCAGATCGAACTATGGTAAAAACAGTCCCCTCAACCAATTGAATAATTAGTTTACAACAAGTATTACTTGTTGGTATGTTCCGTAGCGATGATTTTAAAAGTTAAACATTTAAAGTAAATATTTTCAATACTTCAGTTTAGCTTTTTTGCAAATTGCTTAAAGCATTATAAATCAATAAATCTAAGAATAAATGTAATATTAGTCTTAAGTTCTAACGCTAGTTTGTTTAACGAATTCAATAAATAAAAACAATTCTTGATTGTAGCGTCTCCGAAATCGTCCTTCTTGACATAAGGTTCAAAAATTCTCCGCTAAAGACCTTTCTCTGAAATGGGCCTAAGAAGTCGAAATGCCTTTTGATAAGCACCCGAGTCTGTCTGTAAAGGACGTACAGCAGCAGATTAGAAGTTATGGTTATATTTGTGGATTTAAAAAGTTTTGACCACTACCTTAATTGTCTGACCAAATTCTCTCCTCGCAGTCGACGCCACTATGGGCTTTGTTTTTCCTACACAAATGTTCAGCCCCAGATTTTTTGCCGCATGATCGGGCTGGATAAAGGAATTGTGTACAGCTTGTTCGGTTCTCCCTATGATATCGATGTTGTCTGCGTATCTGGTTGGACCTGGTGACAATTGTTCCTTTTATTGACGGGCCTGAGTCAAGGATATCTTTTTTCAACGCCATCCAGGTTAAACAGGAGGCAGCCCAAACCATCCCCTTGTAGGGATCCATTGTAGATGTTAATTATTCTGGATAGCAACCCGGCTATTTTAACTTGGCTTGTTTTATCGTTGATGGTCAACCTACATAGGCTAGGTGAGGTTAAAGTGGCTATCCGTAATGGGATAGGACACACTTAGACCAGTTTAATGGCCCATTGCGATCCCACATGAATCTTGAGGCTTTCCTCTAAACTCAATGAATCCAGTTTGAGTCCCTTACGAAACACGATTTAACGATTTAAATTGTTATAGAAGCATTCTCCCTTGCATTTTTGAGCTAGAGCAGGGCACGTTGAGAGAAGGTGAAGAACTGTTTCCTCCTCTTCCTCATCCATACAACTTCTGCCAAAGTCATTTTAAAATTCTCCTAAACGCATGGCTTGTTTTCCTATTAGACATTGCCCGGTTATGACACCACCTTAAACGGTTTCAATCTAGTTTAGGCCAAACGTTTTTTTTTTACCTAACACGTGGTGGTGTTATTCTACTAGCAATAGTTTAAATGTAGCGATTGGTATGCCTTCACTTGCCAAACGTGGTAGAATAGGTTGTATTGTACCATTCCTAGCGAGTTCATCTGCCTTTCAGTTTCCTGGAATGTCTCTATGGCCGGCACCCAGCAAAGGTGAATATTAAACTGTTGTGTCATCTCCATTACAGATGAACGACAGTTATGAGCTGTTATAGAGTTTCTAGAGAGAGTTCAGAGATTTTATAGCGGCCTGACTATCTGAGAAAACACGGATATCAGATGTTGATATCACGTTTTCCTTAAACCAGGACAAGACTTCCCTTATCGATAAAAGTTCCGCCTGGATCACGCAATAATGATTGGAAAGGAGGAATAAGAGACTACACCTCCACCAACTCCTTCTTTTTATTTTGATCCATCTGTATAAAAGTGGAATGAATTTTCTTTCAGGAATGCCCTATTTTCCGGGAAAGATCTGGAAGGTAAAGAAATCTGGAAGTTTCTGTCGAATTGCGTGCTTTGGAATTGATCCAAAATACTCCAGAACTACGTAGTGACCAATGTTGTTGTCAATCCATTGCGACTTATGTACGTAGTCGTGTCAATTTATTTGGGATGCCGAACTCTCTCATGGCTTTGTATAGTTCTACCCTGGATATACTATCGTAGGCAGCTTTTAAGTCCCAACATACACTTGAGGATTAGCAGGCTAGTCTCGCGGTTTTGGCTCGGTTAAAGAGTTTCTTGCATTTTTTCCTGAGCGAGTCAAGCTCTGAGGCCCACCAATGTGGTTTCCTATTTTCTCTTATGTGTATAAGTGGACAAGCAATTTCCAGCGATCTGTTCATAGCTTAGGTGAGGTCACTGACTAGCCTAGCTTCGGTGGTACCTTTGTAACTGAAATGATGGAGTAAAAACATAGCAACGTTTCACTAGTCTGCAAGATCTAGGTTCACCTTTATCTGTCACACAAAGTGTGTAGTACCCAGGAGTTCTGAGTCCTCGAATAACGGATCCCACAATCCATGGCTCTTGGATCAGTACAATGTCTTCCCCGTTTTTTTCCAGACGGAGAAGAAGTGAGGCCGAGGCCTTTATGGAGTGTTGGAGATTAATCTGCACTAACTGCAGCATTTTGGCTACAATCAGGCAGATCAACCTCCACCACGGTTTTGTTCTGTTCTGATCCTCTGAGTCTGAGCTGACCCCAAGAGTTCGTCCTCGCTCAGAAGGATCATGTTAAGGTCGTCCTCAGTCTCCGTTAAGTATGGACTGTCTACGACTTTTGTAGAGGGTGCAGTCGCGATTGGAGAGGCTAGATTCTTTATTGAGTACCACAATGGCACCCCTATAAAGACCCTTCACTTCCTCTAGCTTGGCTATCTTCCAGTTATGCGTCGGAAGGGATAGGTTACATACTTTGACCATCTCGAGAATGCCCTCGATCCCAGCAGGTTCGATTGGAATCCAAATGCGGGCTCTAGTTCTGCTAGATGTCTTCCTAAGTGACAACCTCGAGTTCGCAACTGGCCAAACTTCACCTAACCGGCTGACAGCGAGCTTATATAAGTGACAAGACCTCTGGTCGCCACAAACCATGAGTTTGACATGGCCTTGATGTCAACACCCATCGCTTATGGAAGGACGTGGTCGTGGAAGCTCCACCCGAGAGCTTAACCTTGACCAACTGCCAACGATCAGCCGATGTTGTGCCATCATCATCGCTCCTGTCAATGACCGCAACCACGACCTTGCCCTTCGTGACGTCACTGCAACTGGCTTGTTTTTTTGATGGGATTGAGGGGAGTGCTGGTGTTGTGCACACGAGGACGCGTCAGTCTATTTATATTTAAATGTCAAACCAAACAAAATATAAATCACTTGGTAGCTGACAAAATGGCCCCCAGCTAAAATGGTGTTACTAACTTAAAGTTCCTTACCTCTAAAAATAAAAGCACTTTATGCATAGTTTGAATACTTTTAAGATATTTTTGTTGGGTAAGATTTTAAAAGAGCATTTATTTGAATACATTTTGGGATTGTTGACGCCATGGGTGAGTGGAATGGGTTATGAAAAAGTACCTAGGTTATTTTTACTACAGTTTGAATACTTGATTTTTATCTTTTCAAAACGAAGAGGGATGAGTTTTTAGCGGAGTTAAATTATTTTATGTGTCAATTCTTATAAAAATAAATGTATTCAATGTTTAGAATTCAATGGTTATTTAAGAAAAATACAACACCAAACACAGTAAGCCTTATTTTTATTTTTGATATTATATTTTATGTGTCGTTGTTAAAATTATGCTTAAATTAGACCATCGAGATAAGAATAAAAAAAAAAGTCGTTTAGAAAGTCAGCAAAAAGTATTTTAATGGACAAAACGTGCAGAGAAATAAGCACGAAAAAAAACAGAAAGGAAAAATATTAAAAGTTTGGGGAAGCTACAACTTCTAGAACAATAAACCATTTAAAGTACTCCTTCCTGGGTACCTTAACCTTAGAATTTATGTGTACAATGTACATATTTTACTGTTTAAAAGTACGAGTGTAGTGCTGTTTTATTGATTTTCTAAATTCAAGGACAAATGAGTACGAGTATTTTATACGAGTAATTAAATTAAAAATGTGCTAAAAGAAGGTTTCGGATTTAAAACAGAAAAGATATTTTGGGAGAACTGATTGCAGTTTCAAACAAAACGAAGACTTTGAATATGTTTTAAGAAAGAAAGTTATAATAAGTACAGAGTCGTTTAAAAGTGTCTTCCTAATTTAAAGTATTAATAATAATATTTTGTTTAGATTTATGGAGATTTTTTGGGCTAAGTCCCTCAAATGAGCACCTGAGACAGACTCTTTCAAAATCTTTTTCATAACATTTTGTAAGACATTTGGTCTCAGCGCCTGTGATGGCTTTATTTACGTTGACTTTAGTCTTCAAAAACCAACAGAAAAAAGTCTGGTACAGTCTAATGGAAAGAACGTGTAGGACAATTAAACCCTCTTTTTTTAATTATTTGGTTGCCGAAGATTTCTCTAAAGCACAACGTTTTTGAGGATCTCATAGCTTTAATTTTTACACAAAATTAGTTCTTAGACCTTTTCGCAATGAGCCTTTTGACATAGTCAGTTGAACAGAGCGCCTTCATGTCAATGTTCTTGGACTCTTTGGATAACTTAAAAGAATGCGTTCCACATTTTCTACACTTTGGACATTGCTGGGTTTTACAGCTCAAAGAGTATTCACTACAGCTTTTTGTTAGCGAAATCATGCCACAGTGCCGAAATAGTGTTTAAAGGGGGATGATTTGTCACTTTAAAATTACGCCATAAGCTCTCTTGTCGACAAGGTTTTGCTACTGGCAACAAAGGTGCAGCTTTCAAATGGGTTTTAATGACTTTAAATCAAATTGGACTTGAATATAACCCCTTTCTTCATGTTTTTCATCCTTTATTGCTTCCAAACGAAGCAAGCTAGAGACCATTTTTTTTATTAAGTGTTAACAAAGTATTATCAAGCAAAAACCAGCAAAATCCGGGGTCGAAAATTTGTGCCATTAGAATAGGACGTTTTCATGAAAAACACATTTTAGAGATGCCTGCTTCTTTTTATCACAAAAATAACTTAAATTGTAGATAACTGGTGTAACAAAATCTTTAGTAGTGTGTTGAGACACCTTTCTTTAAAAATCGGACTTGGAAGGGATGTATATAAACAAGCCAAATAATTAATTAAAATCGAGCTCCAAACTTATTTGATGGCTTCGGTAAGTTCGGGTACACTCGAATATTGTTGTCTTGATTCATAAACTTGACATGTCCCCAAACATTTTCGATGATATTCAAATCTGAAGAATAAGGCGCTCAGCTTAATCGGTCCACATTTTGGTTCTGTATATATTGTTTTACTACCCGGGCTGTGTGTATTGGTGCATTGCCATAATGATAAATCCAGGGGTCCAAAAGTATAGAAATCCCTTTTCCAATATACCTATGTAAGGACAACGCATTCATAGTTGTAGAAATGGTCTCCCACACCATCATCAAATTGCTTCTTTTTTTTAACGGAGAAAAAAACTCGGTTCCACTCCGAAGTGCAGGTCACATCTAACGAACAGGGTTTAGAGGTGGTTTTACTTTATTTTCAGTCTTTTTACATGTTTAGCTTTCTAATAACACGACACATAGTTGTAAGACTTACCTTAACACCACATTTTCCCCTGATTTTTGCATGAATATGACGCATTTCTTAAAATAAGTCGCCTTTCCGCAAATTAATCACGCTGTGTCGTCGGTATTCCATGTTTTTTCAATATTTACACTAATTACTTAAAAATTTCTATATAACGTAGCGGCTCCTGTCGATTTTTGTTATCTATTTTGGCAATAGATTACCCAGCGTTTTTGTAGGCTTTCGTCCTCTTTTCGTCTCGGTTAACGCTTTTCCGCGACCCATTTAAGGTTTATATCAAATCAAATAGTCGAAATTATCAACTGATTTTATGAGGCAAACATGTTCAAATCGTTTTTACACTTTCTACAAAAACTGTACTACTGAATTCGTAAAAGCCCTTCTAAAAGAGTATAATCGACTTTTCGAAAGCACAGACTTCCCACAAAGCTTTAAAAAATCAATAATATTCCCGCTCCATAAAAAAGGAAACCATACAAATCTGGCCAACTACAGAGGAATTTCATTTCTCAATACAACCTGCAAACTATTTACCGCTCTAATTTACAAGAGACTTAAAGACTGGATCAGAAATAATAACATTTTACACGAGTTCCAAGCTGGATTTAGAGAAGATTACTCTACAGTTGATCAAGTTTTCACTTTGATAAATATTGCTCAAATGTACAAACAAAAACATAAGAAACTTTATGCCATATTTGTGGACTTTAAATCAGCTTTTGACGCTGTCCCACGCGAGGCACTCTTTTACAAGCTATATAAGATTAGTATAAGTAGCAAATTTGTGAACATCATAAGAGCTTTATACGCAATTAATAAAGTTGCGGTATTGGATGGAGAAGGTTTATCTGATGATTTTGAAACTACGATGGGTGTGAAGCAAGGCTGCATCTTAAGCGCACTTCTTTTCATATTGTTTATAAATGATATAACAGATGGTATTGGTGGTGGAGTTGAGGACTTATGTACTCGTATGCTGACGATATTGTTTTTCTTGCTAGTTCAGTTACAAGTTTGCAACTTATGATCAACAGACTTGAAAAGTATTGGAATTTATCTGTGAATCTTGAAAAGACAAAAATTCTCATATTTAGAAACGGTGGAGGCAGATTCTCGAGAAACGAAGCATGGACCTTCCAAGGGCAATCTATCGAAGTTATAAGAGAATATAAGTATCTTGGAGTTCTGATAACAGCTAACCTGAATATGGAAAAACACCTTAAAGTTAAATTATCAGAAGCTAAACGGGCTACTAGTTCAGTCTGGCGTCTCTGCATCCAAAACAAATTTGTATCCCATAGCTCTAAGCAAAAAGTCATTCAAGCTACAGCTCAGTCGATTCTTTTGTATGCTGCACAAATTTAGGGACATAACTATTTTGAGCCAGTAGAAAAATTCCAACGTTACTGCATTAAACGAATTTTTGGATTACCTAATAGCACCCCTAACTACATGATTCATCTGGAGACAGGTTGCCCACCCCTTATCTTAGTAACGTTGAGGTTACACTTCAAATATGTACTTAAAGTGATGGAAATGGAAGAGCGCCGCTTACCAAAGATCATTCTAAAGCACATGATAACAAATAACTCACACTGCATTCAGGAGTGGCAAGAACTTGCTGATTGCTATGGATGTGACATAATTTTTGACCGTTGTGAGGGAGCCTCATTCTGGAAAAAGCTGGAAAATATCTATACAACAAATACAAAAATGAGGCACAGTCTTCCCAACACAGAATGTACTACAGTAATGTGAAATATGATCTTCAAGAAAACACTTACTTTCTGGATAAGAATAAAACTGAGATGATAAGAACAATCTTTATGTTAAGAGGTGAACTAATCCCACTAAATTACGTACCACATCGACCCGAACTACCAATCTTATGTGATATCTGCAACCGCGCTGAGAGAGAGGATATTTTTCATTTCATTTCTGTGTGTCCGATGCTTAATGAAATTCGAAGGATCTATTTTGGAGTAAATACTTTACCAAAAGACGATATAATGAGTATTTTGAATACTGAGAGAGGATGGGAGCCAGTTTATAGATATATAATATATACAAATTATTTATTTGTATAATTAATAATGTTTATCAATACAAAAAAATGTCAATCTGGTAGACGGCTAACTGCCATAACCTTAAGACTTTCTGCTAAAAAAAACATAATAATATTATATTACATTGTATTAATCAAGTTAAATAAAAAGTTATATAAACTAACTAGTTAAAATTATCAAAAAAAGTTTGATCAACAAAGAATAAGAGTCCGCTTTTCAAAGATTAACATCAAACTAAATGCAAGTTCTATTTTAGTGGTGCAAACATTTTGTTTTGATTTCAACACATACTAACATGAAGTAGAAAAAATCTATAAGACCTTTTTTCCAAAACTTTATATTGGTACAAAAAAAGGAGGAGAGTTGGACAAAGATATCGGGCACAATATTTGTATTTTTTTATTCGATTTTCTTGTTATGAGCAATTGCAAATAAACTATACAGGTTGCCCAATTCAAATGGCTGTCGGCTGTCTTGCATAATTCTGAAAGAAACGCTAAAACATTTTAAGTTTGAAAGTAAGTTTTTTTTTGTAAGGAATGTTGCGTCTTAACAATTCTTTTCTATCATGTTCTTGCAATATGTTATTAAAAAATAGAAAAATATTGTTAAAAACTGTTTTTTTTTTTTTTAATTTGGGCAAATAATTAACCGAATTTCGGATTCGCAATCAATATATCAAATTAACAAAGAGTATTCTTTTAAAGCTAAGAAAACATTGAATTTAAGGTTTGCTTAAATCATCATACGATTGTGTCTTAAGGGATATGTTGTGCTATAAATAAATAAATAAATTGGGTGGCGCAACAGTCCGTTGTGAACTAGGGCCTAGTGACTTACAACTCTCAACCATTCCTGTGTGCGAGTAATGTTGTCAGGAATGGAGGGGACCTACAATTTATATGCCGAATCCGAACGGCTTATTTGAGAAAGCACTTTTTCATGACAAGTTTTACTCTTGGAGAATTTGTCAATTCCTCGCAAGAGGCAGTACCCGTGAAAAGACTTTAGATGGCATAGGCAGGGATCGAACCTAAGACCTCTGGCAAGACAGTCCAACGCACTAACCATCATGTTATGCTATAGCTTAGGCTTAAAACCCCCGTCTATCATTTTTAAAGGTGTATATTTTCAAAACCCGATGTGATAAAACAACTTTAAAGCGAGATTCAAGTTCAGAATTTACAGAAAAAAACCTAATTTTGTCTACCAGTGTTATAGCCTTTTCACACAAAACCCAAAACCTGGTTATCGGCAAAATGTTTTCGAAAACCTGAAAATCGTTCACACCGAACATCTACACGTTTTCATTTGACATTTAAATTTCTTTAACAGCGGCTGTCAAATTTTGTATTGATACAACAATTTGTGAGTAAAAAGTTTTGTTCTTCTCAAATTATTTGTGAAAATAAAATGAATTCTAACTAATTCAAATTGATTTTAACGTAACACTAGCTCGTCTAGAAAAAGAGTTTCAACTGAAGTTCTAAGGACGGTTGGAATGGGCTCACGACATGAATCAACAAGAACTACAAGCTCGCGTGGCTGCAGGTATCCTCTTAGTTCACTTCAACCGGTCGGAACAATTCATTAAGGAGAAGCAACAACAAACAAAACTGTAACAATACAAATTAATTTTATTTAAAACATTTTCTTCTTCTTTCCCAACAAATCAAATCCAAAATACTCAGCTTATGACTAATGCTTCTGTTGGCCAAATGTGCCTTCACAATCAGGGTTGAGAAGATTCTGAACGATTTGCTGTGTGTCCTTATGGCTGGAGCAGAAAAGGTCAGTTCCTAGTTCCAGATTCGTACCAAAATCACACTCATCCAAAGCGATCACTGAAGCTGTTATTTCTCCATGGCTATCTCTTTGGCTTCTTCCTTTGAGGACTCGTCTGGTTTGTCCAATGCACTAAGGATCTTTTTGATGTTAGCAGGCTGTTCATCAAGATGCGATAGCAAACTATTGCGGTTTTATTCACTGGAACAACGATTCCCATTGTGGAATGTTTTGGCGCAAATTTTCCTAGCCCGCTGCGACTGAGCCTCCACCATAAATTTTCTTTCATACTTATTCTCCTTTACAAATGAACTTATCGCCTTGCTCATATCTCCCAAATCCTTGTGATTGAACGGAGTTACCGGAAAATATTTCTCCAGGTAGTAAGCGAAAGCGTCGAACACATTTGTGGCGACGAGTTCGAAGACGCATCCCTTGGAAACGTCATTACGAACTATGAGCAAGTGAATTCCGGTTCCTCGCTTAACAAAGAGCGTTTGAAACTCTGGAGCATCGTAAAAAACAACCAGTACCGCAAATAGTCATCGGGGCTTTAATTCTTGACGCTAGCAAATTTTCCCGCAATTTTTTCTGGTGATACGCAGCTCCTCCAAAGTTTCCTTTTTTTGTTTTTGTTTTCTCTTCCATGTTTTGTAAATAAAAAACAAAAAGAAATCATTCTTATTTTGTAAGGAAATTGTATAAATAATATAACTTACCATGATCAAATTTATTTCAAATGAAATATTTGTTTTGACAGTCAGCTGTTTTGTTTACATTAATTTGAGCGCTGAATGTTTCGAAATATTTTTTTGTTTAGTTCATTTTTGAATTGCTACTAGTTTTCGAGAGGTTTTATATAAAACTTTTAGTTTACGAAAACTTATGGTTTAACAAAAATGTATGGGAAAACTTGAGTTTTCGATGTAGGTTTTCGGCCAATACCCATTATTTCGCGAAACCCTTCTTTTCGGACTTGGTGCGAAAAGCCTATTATTTTTAAAATAAAATTCAATTGTTTTGGTTCTCTCTCTCTTAAGCGATGTAGATAAACTACTTTCAAAAAAGTAAATTTTCAAAACAAATTTAAAACAGAAGTGTTAAGACCTTTTCAAACTATGAAGTAAGTTTTAGTATCGTTTTCATTTGAATGTTTCCGATTTCGATAGAATTTTTGATAGGGCTGACAATGTTTCGGTACAAAATATTTAAAAAATTAAACCATCAACATTTTTTTCTCAAATTAAAAAAAAAAAAAATGACTCGAAGCCTCAATTTCTCATTTTGAAAATTCAGTACCCATCTTTAAATGAGACCAATTTTCCAACAAGTTATGGGGCAAAATTCAAGTTCAAACTTAAAATGCGAATATCTCGCTTAATATGCGTCCTAGAGAATCAAAAGTCGGCACCTAGAGGGCAATTTTTAAACTCCATTATTTCTCGATCTAGACCACCTAGGGGGTGAAATTTCTTGATTGTGATCTAGGAATCATTCCCTTTCCATTGCTGTACCCATCTTTGAATAAGACCAATTTTACAACAAGTTATGGGACAAAATTCAAGTTCAAATTTAAAATGCGAATATCTCGCTTAACATGCCATTAAACCAGTAATGTATACCTCTATTGTAATTAAATGCTTGAAAAAAAAACAATGTAAAGCCTTCCTTTTAATCTTAGAAAAATGTATTCAATTAATTACTAAATGTAACAAAAACATTATTCAAAAATGTTGCAAGTGCAAAAGTCACACTTAGTGCAAATACAAAATTACTAAAATAGTTTGTATGGCAACGGCCTAGTCACTGATAAAGCTTCGGTTCCCATCGATCACCGAAATCAAGCATCAGTGAGCGTGGTTAGTAGAAAGATGGCGGACCGTCTCGATACCTACCGCGTGCTGTTGTCATGTGTTCTTTCTTTCTGTTGTTCTTTCTCTTCTGTCCTTCTGTCTTGTATTAATGTCTTGTGTTGTTATCACCTTACATAGTCTAGTCGCTCAAGGTGCTGTGTTCTCTACTCTGCACATTAATGTACTGAGTAGTGTGAAATGTAATGTAATGTAATGTAAAATAGTTTGTTTTTTTTTTGCAAAATTAGTCAATTCTGGAATACCTCAAGGGAGTCACCTTGGTCCATTTATTTTATTTTTTAATGATTTTAAAATAGTTTGTTTTTTTTTTGCAAAATTAGTCAATTCTGGAATACCTCAAGGGAGTCACCTTGGTCCATTTATTTTATTTTTTAATGATTTTAAAATAGTTTGTTTTTTTTTGCAAAATTAGTCAATTCTGGAATACCTCAAGGGAGTCACCTTGGTCCATTTATTTTATTTTTTAATGATTTTCCTTCAGTTTCAAAAAATTCTGAATCTCTAACAATCTATGCAGATGATGTTAAAATTATTGTTTCCATCAAAGATTGTAAATAGCTAAATTATGACCAGATCTTGAATTCATCACATTTGAATGGATAATCCAGTTTTTTGACCTTGGTGTTTAACTAGACTCAATATTAATTTCAAACACTTAGTTTCATCAAAAGATTTCCCTAGAGTTCCTAGAAATGTAATCAAAATTCTGTATGTTACTTTTGTTAGTCCAATTCTTAAATACGCTTGTGTTATATGAGCGACATTAGTTATTTCTTCAAAAGTGATTTTCAATAAATTATTAGTTATAGATATGCCTTCGCAAAACGCGATAAAGATTCTTAATTTGTTGAAATTGAAACGAAATTTATTTTTAAATGTATTTATCTTCCGGTAAACGATTGTGAACTAAAATTTAAACAATCATCGTTATTCAAAGGTTGATGTAGAGCAAATTTATCCATGTCACAGAGATATGCAATCTAATTTCTAGTCACTATCGAAAATATTAAAAAAAAAAACACTCATACGCCACAGGGCACCATCCTACATTTAAAATTAGATAATTTGAAATGTTTTTGTTAAAAAATGATAAGGATTTGCTTAAGTTATAAAACGATATGTGATTTAAATATTGTATATTTTGTATTGTTATTATGTGTACAGTGAATCAATAAATACAAAATTTAATATGTTATATTTTATTTCAGGCAGTTGCTGGTGTACCACAAAGAATAGCTAGTAAAATGACTGCAAGGCCGAATGGTATCTCACCTCAAAACCATACATTGCGAACAGGTATGTTATTAAGTATACAGTTATGTCACAGACATACACCACCACCATACCTACAATATCACTTAACGTGATGGACGGATATAGCCATCGAGCTATCGGCGCCGTCCAATATAAACAATAACTTCCGTCAATGACCAGTGACAAAAATCTTAAACAGATAAAAATTCTTCCCAGCGAGTAACATAAACAATTACTCGCTGTAAACATAAATGTGCTGATTCGCACATCTTATCGATTGTGTCACCATCATTCCCGTTAGATCATGTATTGATCGTATATCAGAATATTAGAATGGGGATGATCGGTTGGTTATAAATAAGTCTGTAACAGTCGATGAGTCGTCTATTTCATTCATAACTTCGTATAAGCCTATGGTTTCCCCCGACCCACGGTAAGGGACCAGAAGCTTCAATAAATTAATCTTTAAAACTGTAATTTAGAAATAATTGTCTCCGCGTAAAAATTTATAAAGTTTAAATAAAAAGTCTAAAAGACTAAATAAAAAATTTCGTGTTGTGTTTTTTATTATTTGAAACTCCCGAGTGGACGGGAGTATAAATGGTTTTTTTTACCTTAGCGGGTAATTAAAGACATAACTGGCGCAGTCGGAAACGGGCTCCTTAAAACCGAACGGAAAAACGAAAAGTGAATAAACCGAAAATAAAAGTGAATAGACCAAAACTAACATAAAAAGTGGGAAATAATAATAAAAAAAAAAATAAATAAAAATAAATACAAAAAAAAGAAATATTAATAATGAAAAGTGAAAAATAAAATTAAAAAGTAAAAATGTAAAATAAATTTTACTACTATACTAATAAAATAATAGTGCATTAAAAAAAATTAAAATTGAAGGAATAAATAAATAAATTAAAGAAGTAAAAATAAAAAAAAAAAAGGAAATTTTACGATAAGCAGTGAAAATAATTAGAAAAAAAAAAAAAAAAAAAAAGAAGAAAGAAAATTGTTAGTGACAAAACAAAATGAAAGGAAAATTTTAGTGATAATAAATACCTAACTAATAAAAAAAAAAAGAAAGAAAAAAATAAGAGATTATAAAAAAAAAAAAAAAAAAAAATAATAATAATAGAACTACTGACAGTACCTAGTAAAAAAAAAAAAAAATAAAAAAAAAGACAGTAACGTGAAAAATCAACTGTAAATCAACTATAAATCATCTAATCAACTATAGACCAACTTTAAATCAACTTTAAATCAACTGTAAATCAACTGTAAATCAACTAAAATCAACTTTAAATCAGCTGTAAATCAACTATAAATCAGCTATAGATCAACTGTAAATCAATCAACTTTAAAGTAGCAGACAGTTATGAATAAGTAAAGTAAGAATTATGATAAATACAAATTTTTGTTCATATTAAAAAAAAAAAAAATTATATAATATTATTTTTATGCAATAATCCGTATTAAGTATATCAGTTTACCACAGTGTTTGTCTAGTATAAAAGAAAAGAAGATAAATAAATAATAAGAATACCTACCTACAAAAAAAAAAATAAAACAAAATGAATTTCTTAAAAACCCCAGATCTACTCAAAACTTTACCAGAATTTACTGGTAAACCAACAGAATTGGAAGAATTCGTGAGATCCGCGAGTTTGGTGTGGAATGCACTGAGCACAATAGAAAACGCACCATTGCAATTGTGGTTGCAAGTTCTTAGAAACAAGATCAAAGGTAAAGCTTCAGATAGATTACGCCTCTACGGCAATCCAGATACCTGGGATGGAATTAAAGACATACTTTATAGACATTTTCAAGATCACAGGGATGAAAGAACTCTCTATAATCAATTAAGTTTGATAAGACAAACTAGTAGCTTGTCTAAGTTTTACGATGATATTTTAGATATCATCACAACGCTTAACGCACGAGTCAGACAAAACGAAGACAATTTAGAAATACGTAATAGAATGATACGAAGAAATATTAAAGAAGGTTTGGAAACCTTCGTAAAAGGCTTAAGGGATCCTTTTAGAACAATAGTTATGTCCAGAGATCCGGACACTTTAGAAGAAGCGTACGAAATTACACTTAGTTTAGCAGAAGCTAGTAGATCGTCTACAATAAATTTTAATAATAACCAACAACGGGTCAACAGAAATAATTATAACAATAACAATAATAATAACTATCAAAATAGGTACAACAATGGAAATTCAAATAATTATTACCAAAACCGAAACAATAACAATAATGATTTTTGGAATAGAAACAACGACAATAATAACATGAACAGAAACAATAATTACAATAATAACACGAATAGAAATAATAATTTTAACAATAATAATTCAAATAGAAATAACAATTTCAACAATAATTTTAATAATAGAAACAATTTCGAAAATAATTCTTTTAGGTATAGGAATAATAATTCTGGACAACAGAGAACAGTTAACGGGGGCGAACCAATGGATGTTGATCCAAACCCATCTACTATTCAAAGGGGTTTGAATAGAAACCAGAATAATAGAAATTTTAGACCAAATGAGGTCTATTGTCAGGAAAATTTTCGGCCAGAAGCCTCGGATTAAGTACGTTACCGTATGTAGAAGTAAAAGTAAACGAAAATAAGAATTTAAAAATGTTAGTAGATACTGGATCTTCAAGTTCCATACTTAGTCCAGAAGGTATAAATAAGAGAAAAATTATAGATATAGAACCTAGAGTAGCAAAATCTTTTAGTGGTAACACAACAATTAATCAAAAAGTTGAAATGACTTTATTCGAAGAATTCGGGTTAGATTACCCAGTAGTAACATTTTATTTGCATAAATTTCATGATTATTTCGACGGGATAATCGGAAACGATATACTTAGTGAACACAAAATAATTGTAGATTATGGGAAAGGAGAACTTAAAAGAGGACATTTTAAATTAAAAATGGAATTTAAACCAATAGTAAGGACATATGAATATGAGTTAGAACCAAGGCAGATTATTTGCGTTGAAATCCCCGTAGATAAAAAACGTGGTAACATACAAATATTAGAACGAAACTTAGGTAATGTTGAAGTCTTAGACGACGTATACTGTTCTAAGAAATGGTTGGCAAAGTTAACGTTGAAAAACAAAACAAACCACCCTCTAACTTTTAGAGTTCGACAACCTTTAAAAGCCAAACGGCTTTACGGTCCAGAGAAAGATATTTGCTTAGCAGCAGAAGAATCTCTAGATGTCAACTTAGCAGTTGACCAGTTTCCTAATATGCAACCAAATAAATATGATGAGGTAAAAGGAAAAGAAAGAGAAAATGAAACAAAAAAGATAGGCAAACAGCCAGATAAAACTAAGAAGAATATTAAAGGTAAAAAACCTAAGTTCAAAAGGACAGGCAAAAAGCCGCAAATAAACTATGAAAATAACGAAAATAACGAAAAGACAGAAATACTTAATGAAAAAGTAAATAAGAATAAGGAAGAAATAAATTATTGCAGAATAGATGCACAATCAGAAAATATTAATGATCTAATGTCACAAGTAGAATTAAATCACTTAGATAGTGAGGAAGTAGAGCAACTGGAAGATATTCTAACGGAATATGCAGATGTATTTAAGAGAGATGGGCAAAACCTTACTTTTACGAATAAGGTAAAACATGAAATTAAAACTACGGACGAACGACCTGTATATGTAAAAAATTATAGACATCCCTATGTTCACAAGGAGGAAATTCAAAAACAAATAAAGGAAATGTTAGAATCAGGAATAATTAGACCAAGTAGTTCACCATGGTCCTCACCAGTTTGGATAGTGCCTAAGAAAGATGATTCATCAGGAAATAAGAAATGGCGATTAGTCATAGATTTCAGGAAAGTTAATGAAAAAACTATAGACGATAGGTATCCAATACCAAACATACAAGAAATATTGGAAATGTTAGGCAAATGTTCCCATTTCACCACACTCGATTTAGCATCGGGATTCCACCAGATTGAGGTAGATAAGCGAGATATCAAGAAAACAGCCTTCACGGTTAATAATGGTCATTACGAATACACGAGAATGCCATTTGGGTTAAAAAACGCGCCCGCGACATTTCAACGCGTAATGGATGCAATTTTAAAGGACTTAATAAATGTCATATGTTTTATTTATATGGATGATATTATAATATTCTCCCAAAATCTCATTGAGCATACTCAAAATCTACGAAAAGTTTTTGAAGCACTAAGAAATGCTAATTTAAAAATTCAAATAGAAAAAAGCAAATTTCTTAAAGAAGAAGTAGAGTTCCTTGGTCACGTTGTGACTAGAGATGGTATTAAGCCAAATCCACGGAAAATAGAAGCGGTTGAAAATTACCCAATCCCAAAAACACAGAAACAGATTAAACAATTTTTAGGATTACTCGGATATTATAGGAAGTTTATTAAGGATTTTGCAAAAGTAACAAAACCAATGACAGAAAAGTTAAAGAAAGGTCAAAAAATTGATATAAATAACGAAAGATATGCAAAATGCTTTAGAGACTGTACAAACATGCTCACATCAGAACCAATTCTAGCATACCCAGATTTTAGTAAACAATTCTTGTTAAGCACAGACGCATCTAATTATGCAATAGGAGCTGTGTTATCTCAAATTCAAGAAGGATTAGAACACCCTTTATGTTACGCAAGTCGAACATTGAACGATCACGAGAAAAATTATTCAACAATAGAAAAAGAACTATTAGCCATAGTTTGGGCGACAAAATACTTCAGGCCATACCTTTACGGTACAAAATTTAAAATTCAAACAGACCATAAACCTTTGAAATGGCTTATGAATTTAAAAGAGCCAAACAGTAAATTAGTAAGGTGGAAATTACAAATGGAAGAATTTGATTACCAAGTAGACTATAAACCAGGTAAAATAAACAGTAATGCAGATGCTTTAAGTAGAATACCCCTTGAAATAAATCATGATGAAATAATAACAACTGACGCTACAATTCATAGTGCTAGTGAAGATGACCATGGGTACATCCCAATATCAGAATCTCCATTAAATTTATTCAAAAATCAATTTATCATAGAGAAACTTAGAAGTGGAGCTAATCAAATTAGGACTAAAAATATTTTTAACAAAATTAGGAAGACAATAAAGTATAAAAATTTTACAGAAATAGATATCATTCAAATTATAAAAAATCATTTTAACCCTAAAAGCACCAATGCTATATACGTGGAAGATCTCCAATTATACCTTCAAATACAAAATGTGTTTAAAAACCATTTCCACAGATCAAAAAGATTTAAAATATTAAGGTGTACAAGAATTTTAAAAGATGTAGAAAATGAGCAAGAGCAAGATGAAATTATTGTAAATTTACATAAGGAAAACAATCATAGAGGCATAACAGAATCCTTTGAACGTATTAAACGCGAATATTTCTTTCCAAATATAAAAGAAAAACTAACAAGATACATAAATAATTGCGAAATATGCCAAGTCGAAAAGTATGACAGAAACCCTTCAAAACCAAAATTTGAAAGCACAGAATCACCAAAAAATCCTTTAGATATCATTCACGTAGATATTTTCTTTTTGCAAAAAGGTAAACCCATAATAACAATTATTGATAAATATAGTAGATTTGCACAAGCATACGAACTACAATCTAGAAATTCAATACATTTAAAAGACGCTATCCTCAAATACATAAGTACATTCGGCAAACCAAAACTAATAGTTATAGATCAGGAAAAAGCAGCAACTTCAATAGATTTTCAGGAATTTTTAAGAAATGAAAGAATAAATTTGCATTTCACAACAATAAGTAACTCAAACTCAAATTCTCCAGTAGAAAGATTCCATTCAACACTTTTAGAACATTTAAGAATATTAAAAAATCATAATAATATCACAACAGATGAAGCGTTACCAAGAGCAATTTTTGCATATAATAACTCAATTTGTAGTGCAACAAAATATACACCGTTTGAATTATTTTATAGGAGAATACCAGAAGCATTAGAAGACAAAGCTTATTTAGACACATGTGAAAAGAAAAATAAAGTAATAGAAAAACGAAATATAAACAGAAATGATCCTAATGAATACAAAGAAAAAGACAGATTGTATCATAAAATAAGGTACTCAAGAAAGCTACAACCAAGATTTAAAAAATATTATACACAGAGAAATAATAAAGTAACAGTTTTCGCCACTAATAATAAACAATACCATAAATGTAAAATAAAAAGACCTCGAAAATTTCAGGAACAAGATGGAAGTGCTTAAAACAACACTTATACTCTTTTTGACGTTAAGGACAATATCAGGACAAGGACTTGACACACTTAGTTATGGACAAACTGGACAAAGACTAGAAGTAATTGACTTAAACTACGGAGAGGGATATATCTTAATTAGAGACCAGGAATTACAAGTTATTACAAATTATAGGAAAATATTACACATAATTGATACCAACAATTGGGAAGAGAATTTGGTCATAATCAAACAGAACATTTTTAACTTAAGTTACTCAGATCATTTTCCAACAATGTTACACAGTTTTAATTCATTAGAAAAAGAAATTCACAGCTTAATACCACATTATAGGAAGAGAAGAGGTTTATTGAATATAGTAGGGAAAGGACTTAAATGGATTGCAGGAACAATGGACTCGGACGACGAGTTAGAAATAAAAGAAAAATTAGAAGTTAATGAAGCAAATAATAAAAATGCTATAAAAGATCTAAATGATCAGGTAAAAATAAATGACGAACTAACTAATGCAATGAAATCGATAACAGACCACATAAATAGACAACAAAACTTAATTAATGATCAAATTTCAAATATATCGCTACAAGTAGAATCAGACTTAAATGAGATCGAACACATTCAACACGTATTTCAAATTCAATACGACATCCAACTGTTAAGAGAGCAGATTAAGAGGGTAAAAGAAAATCTGATGTTATGTAGATTAAACATTTTAGGCAGAGACATTTTCTCAGCCGAAGATAATATTACTATTAAAGATTTAATGTCGATTAAAAGTTCAGCATTATTATATAAAAATAAAATAGTATTTGTTGTATTAATTCCAAACTATTCTAAGCAAATATTTTATAAGGCCTTTATTGAGCCAATACCAAATAAAGAATATTTAGAATTAGATTCAAAATATTACACTGTAATATTAAGTAATAATTCATTCTTTGAATACGAAGAAAAAATAACATTGTTAAAGAAAAATTTAAAAAGAATAAAAGAAAATTGTATATCAAAACTGCTAACAGAAAATGCGGAATGTAATTATAAAATCAATAAAGAAAAAGAAATAAAGCAATTAACAAATAATGTAATTATTGTAAAAAATATACAAAAAACTAAAATTAAGCATAATTGTAATCAATATGAAAATTATTTAAGGGGACATAATCTAATAATTTTTGAAAATTGTAAAATAAAAATTAATGAAATATGTTATGAAACTGTAACCATCAATGAAAATTTTGTAATACCGAATTTTAACGAAATTAAAATAGGAAATATCTCAATTAACATTTCTATGCCAGAGTTGCATCTTAAAAACATAAAAAATAGACAAATCATTGAAGAAATGAGGTACTCTCATTCTCTTACTAGAAATATTTCATTCAGCACAATAGCTGTATTAACATTTGCAATTTTAATAATAATTTTCATCCTTCGTAAAAGGAAAATTAACAAAAACGTAAATATTGAAGTTAAAAACTCTTATTCTCCGGAGGAGAATCTTAAGGAGGGGGGAGTTATGTCACAGACATACACCACCACCATACCTACAATATCACTTAACGTGATGGACGGATATAGCCATCGAGCTATCGGCGCCGTCCAATATAAACAATAACTTCCGTCAATGACCAGTGACAAAAATCTTAAACAGATAAAAATTCTTCCCAGCGAGTAACATAAACAATTACTCGCTGTAAACATAAATGTGCTGATTCGCACATCTTATCGATTGTGTCACCATCATTCCCGTTAGATCATGTATTGATCGTATATCAGAATATTAGAATGGGGATGATCGGTTGGTTATAAATAAGTCTGTAACAGTCGATGAGTCGTCTATTTCATTCATAACTTCGTATAAGCCTATGGTTTCCCCCGACCCACGGTAAGGGACCAGAAGCTTCAATAAATTAATCTTTAAAACTGTAATTTAGAAATAATTGTCTCCGCGTAAAAATTTATAAAGTTTAAATAAAAAGTCTAAAAGACTAAATAAAAAATTTCGTGTTGTGTTTTTTATTATTTGAAACTCCCGAGTGGACGGGAGTATAAATGGTTTTTTTTACCTTAGCGGGTAATTAAAGACATAACTATACATATTCATATATGTACCTTCTAGAAAATTGCAGGAAGTTAATCCCAATAATGGTGTATAATAGGTAGGGTTAGTGGAAAACGAGGCCACCCCAATTATCTCCACTTTGATATACGATAACTTCATTTGAAAACAAATTTGAATTCATTTGCAAATTGGAAAATACAAAAAAAATATCCTGCAAAAGTGGAGGTCAAAAATACTCAACTTAAACCAATTTTTATGTACAACCAACCAATCTTTGTCTTTCATATAATTTGAAAATCTAATTGAAGGCGTTTCAAGCTCATGCGACAACTTTACAGATGGCAACACTATACTTTTGTTTTTGTGTTAAAAAAATCTCTGATTCGACTGATTCGAAAAATACTCCAAACATGCATTTCATTTACATTCATATATTCTATTTAAACTTTTTCAATCTCTTGGTTAGAACTTTCGTTAAAATCTCGAACCTCATGAGCTTAGTGATTCGACACTGTCAGCTTTCTGCTTTTTAAATAGGTTACTCGCGCAAATAAAAGCTATGTTTTTAATCGACATTTTTGGCCCATTTAATATTCAAGACTTGTATTGGTTGTGTTAGAATTGTTCCTAATTTCGCTGTGCTTATTTTAATTCTTTTAATAAAGCCAAGCATTTTAGAAGAAATAAGGGGTTTCATTTTGAATAACCCGCGTTAAGAAAGAAGTCATCCATCGAAATTTGAGAAAAAGGCTCTAAAAAATTGTGGAAGCTTTGCAATTACAGTTCACAATAGCAATTTCGGAGTACAAATTTCATGACCACCGAGATCTTGTGATTTAACACATTTAGGATATTTTCTTTCATAACGTAAAAGATGAGGTTTATGCTAATCCTCTACAATCTTTCTGAAACATCTAACCCACTTAATTGTTTCGCTGATGAAAGTACCCCCAGATTTTCTTATTCGTTTCTTGGGTATCATCCTTGTTCCTCGGATCTGAACACCATTGTCCAAAATTAATACAAAATCGTGTAGAATTGAATGCTTCGAAAACTCAATGCTTTCTACTGTCTAAAAAACATAACCCTTCCCAATTACTATCTATGGGTGGTACTTGCATCTTGAGACTTGCATTCTACTTGCATTCTAGTTACAGATAGTCCAAAAAGGTAAAGGTGGAAACTAACTTTTTTTTAATGGTGCCAGTTCGGTTCTTACATTTATTTCTAGTTCCTATTTTCAATAAAAACACTTAAATTGGGCTGCTATACGGAGACTTTTTGGACTATGCTTATGAGCATCACAAACAACTTGCTGTAAAGTGATCACATATTCCACATTGCCAAAAATGCTGCTAAGTGTTTAGGTTTTCTCATACTGTGTAAATAGTTTTTTACCCCTTCTGATCTGGCTATAATTTACAAACCTTTTATTAGTCCAAAACTTTAGTATGATTCTCATACTTGGGCTAGTGCCCCAGTAACGTTCTTGAGTCTTTTGGATAGATTTGAAAAAAAGCTATTAAAATGATAGGAGATCGTTCTCTTACTGAGATATTTGCTTCTCTTGAACACCACCGGACGGTCTCATGCCTACCATCGTTTATCGTTGTTTTTATAAACAATGCTCTAGTGAAATAGAAAGTTGCATTCCTCCCCTTAAACAATAATACCCGTATTGCTAGGAATGCCCATCACTTCATCCTTGAGCCCAATTTCGGACGCACTGTGAAGTACAGGGATTTCTTCTTTAGCCGCACTGCACGAATGAGAAATGTTTTACCAGGCTTAATATATATTCGAATTATTGCAATGTGCAGACATTCAAAAGAAATTGCATCGGTTTCTCCTTCCTAATCCTATCCTTCTTTCCTAATTGCGAGCAATGTGTAAAATCATTATAAGGGTATTGATAACCCCTTAAGGACGCACACAATATATACAAACAAAATTGGTCCGATTTATCGAAATACAAATTTTGACTTTTCTTGAAGTTTCAAAATCCCTAAAACTAGATTAAAGATTTCTTAGAAAGACGTTAAAATACTTTTCGTCATCCACAAATTAATAATAAGCAAAGATATTGACTTCAAATGTGATATTGAATTGTGCTGAAATAACTTTTAAGTAGTTTTTTAACGACATGAATTTCAAAAAGAAGTGAAAAATTAGGTTGGCCCCTTATTGCACACCAATCAATAACGGCAGTAAAGTAAAGTTGTGTTCATAAAAATAGCAGTGGTTTTGATTTTATAATTAAAAAGTGATAAAAAATCAATTTTTTAAATAGCGTTTCGAGGGAAAAACCTACGAAAATATATAAGGCTGTTCAGCAAAAATAGTCAGTAACGCCTTAAAATGGAAAAAAATAAACCGAAAACGAAAAAGGATGCCTACTGAAAAAACTAACAAAAAAATGATTCAGTTAGCAAAACGGAACCCTTCCATAGACTCTAGGAAAATAAGAAATGGATTTCAACTTATGTTAACGCTGTCACCATACGAAGACGTCTTTTAGAAGCGAAGTTACCAGCCCGAAGTCCCTGCAAGGTACCATTCTTAACGAAGAGGCATGTGGCAAAGAGAATGGAGTTTGTTAAAGCGCATAGAGATTGTACAAAAGAGAAATGGAGGAATGTTCTGTGAAGCAATGAAAGCAAAGTCGTCCTTTTTGGGTCCAAGGGTCGCGGTCGTCGAGAATAGTGAGAAACCCCTAAACTGCAGCATACTATCCACGGTACACTATAGAAACAGTGAAGCATGGTGGAGGAAAAATTATGATATGGGCCTGCTTTTCATATTACGGGGTCGGACCTATTTATCGCAGGGGGGGTATAAGGGATGCAACCGTGTATGTGAAAATTCTCGAAGAGGTTATGTTATCCTATGCTGAAGAGGAAATGCCTTTGGTTTGGGTATACCAACTATACCAACAAGACTATGACCCAAAGAGGGCCATGGAGTGGCCCTCGCAATCCCCGACCTTAACCACATCGCCGATTTGTGAGGGGATGTTAAGAACGAACTTCATAAAGCAAAACCCTAGAAGTCGAAAAAAATGTGGGAAGCAGTGCGTGATTCGTGGAACGGAATACCAGTCGAGAGGTGTCAGGTTTTAGTGGACTCGGTGCCATGTAGACCCGAAGCATCATAAAAAACAATGGTTATGCAACAAAGAACTAGTTGTAAGCTAACATTATTTGTATACTTATATATAACTTATTACAGTTTTTCTTAATTCTTACGTAATAGATCCAGTATTTTGTCATGCACTGCTATTTTTATGAACAGCCATATATTTAAAAAATGGTTTTTACTGTGACAAAGCTAACCCCCGCTTCCGGCGCCCCGGCTAGTTCTTGAACGGGAGAAAGCATCAAAGAAGTCGAAAAACTTGTTCTCGAGGATGCCCGAATAAAGGTGAAAATGATGGCAGAGATCACCAAGCTTTTGACTGGTACCATTCACACCATCCTTCATGACCATCTTAACCTTTCAAAGGTCAGTGCAAGGTGGGTGCCACGAATGCTCACAGCGCCTCAGAAAAAAAGTGAGAATCGCATGCTGTAGAGAGCTTTTGGAGATGTGTAGTGAGAACGCGGACGGTGTTATGCATCGGATTGTTACTGGGGACGAAACATGGGTTCACCACTATGATCCTGAAAGCAAACAAGAGTCCATGCAGTGGCATAAAAAAGGAACAGACCCCCGGAGAAGTTCAAAGTCACTCCGTCTGCCGGGAAGCTCATGGCCACAGTTTTTTGGGACTCAAAGGGAATCTTACTCATTGAGTACAAAAAAAAGGTGAAACCATCAACGCCAAATCCTACGCTTCCACTTTGCATAATTTGCGGGGGGAAATTAAAAAGAAAAGACGGGGTAAACTCGCAGCGGGTGTGTTGCTTCTTCATGACAACGCTCCTGTTCACACGGCGCGAGTTTCCAAGGCTGCTGTGTGAGATTGTGTTTTTGAAGAAATTCAACATCCACCCTATAGTCCAGACCTTGCCCCTAGTGATTACTTCCTGTTTCCGGATTTGAAAAAATGTCTTCGTGGAAAAAGATTTTCGGATGATAAAGAACTCAAGTCGGCAACAAATGGGTATTTTGCAGGGAAAGAGGAAACTTATTTTTTTGAGGGTTTAAAAAAGCTTATCTCAAGATGTAACACATGCATTGATGTTAGGGGAGATTATATTGAAAAATAAAAACAATTTAAATTGAATTCGCATTTTCCTTCATATCGAATATTGAAGTTTGTTTTTAAAATTTACATAATATCTGCTAAAAGAATCATCACTTACAAATTTAAAAATAAAAAGAGGCTGGTGTGCGACAAACACTAATAACTTCACATCCCGTCTGTCGAATGGTCTTTCTTTAAAGTTTGTTTTCGTGTTCTATTAAAAAAGTTGTCAGTTGAGTTAATCTTAGAAATTTTAAAATTCCAACAAAATTTTGCATGTAATGAAATAGTTTTATTTCAAATCTAGTTTTTTTAACGAGATTTTTAGTCGAAAACCAATTTTTACCAATTTAAGTACCATTTCTTAAATTTTTATTAGGTTTTTAATTTTTTGTAAAAAAAAAACATTATATTTTTCTTAAAATTTTACTGAGTAATGACAACAATATATTTTAAAACATAAAATAAGTCTGCAGCCATAATCTCAAATTTTTGAAAAGATATTTAAGTCGAAAATCTATTTTTACAAAATTTTGTTAAATTTTCTTTTAAGTTTTTATTTTTTATAAAAGAAACTGTCAATTGGATTTTTCTCAAAACTTTAACGAATGTTTAAAACAATATTTTTTTATAAGATAAAATAAGTTTGAAGCCATAATCTGAAGTTATTAAAAAAATATTTTAGTCGAAATTCAATTTTTACCAACTTTGAGTTATTTTTTTTTTAAGTTTTTGTTTTTATTAAAAGAAACTGTCAATTTGATTTTTCTCAAAATATTACGAGATGTTAAAAACGTCATGCAAAAAATTGTTTTGGAGATAAAATCATTTCTTATTCGTAAAATTTTCGACGTGAATTTTTTTTTCTCAGTTTTTTTTCATTTATAAAATACCGTTATATGGATTTTTTTTTTCAAAAATATACTTGTTTGGTATCGCGTTACAATATATTATATAAAATTTAATTGAAGTCTAGCGTCGTTGGTTCGTTAGATTTTTAGGGTAAACCAAAATGTTCACCTTTTTTTTAAACTGCTATGGCAAAAAAAAAACACCCACGGCATTTTCTTGAGAGCCCTTTCCGCATCTTTCTGCATTATTATCTGTATAACAAAATTTATTTGAAGTCGTTACCTCTTCTGGTTTTTGAGCTATGGACAACGAAAAAAACGTTCACACTCACGCACAGACATCTTTCTAAAAATCTTTTCTTTCGACTCTAGGGACCTTGAAACGTCGAGAAATTTCAAAATATTCAATTCGACAAATCGGACCCATTACAATAACTTTCTATGTGAAGTTAATAATAATTCCCCGGTGAACCCCTAACATTTGTATACCCATTAAAAACTGATGGACCTAATACACTTTTTAAGAACTTCAAAAACAAAAATATCAAAAACATACCATGCATTAATCTCTTCCGTACTTAATTGAATTTATATAGTTCAATGCTTTTGTTCGATTTTTGTTAGATTTTTAATAGATTCGTGGCATATTTTTTAAAATTTCCTCGTTTTAAATAAATTTGTTTTCTGTTCACTTTCAGCAATGCAAACATCCCAATGGAACGAACGCTCTTCTAGTCCAGAAACTCTACCAAGCGATATGTAAGTACACTGATTTTGTATGCTTCCGTAAATCCTTCATCATTACTTGTATCGCATTTTGGCTGCGCTCTCGATTATTTTCACACACGAAATAAAAATTCACATTTAATTTCATCTTTTATTTATATTTTTATATATATATTTTTTTTTTAATTTCAAATCTCATTTATTTTAACTCGTTTTTATCACTCACTTTTATATATATTTATTTTTATTTTGGGCTCCATATAAGCGGGGCTTTAAAATTGAACAGATAAATTGGCTTTAACCACACACAGTCCATCGAATTGTCTGGATGCATTCAAAACATTCTAATTCTGTTCTTTTTTCATGTCAAAAACTGCATTGCATATTTTTCTTTATTTCAAATTCATTTTCTTCATGCGATTTTATTTTTGCTGAATTTCATAATTTTTCTAAGTGGTTATTTTATTTATGTGGGGAAGTTTACTTAGGAATATATATTTTTGTAAATTTAATTTGGATATGATGGGAGGTAGCGTTGCAAGGGTAGATTATTGGATATAATCTGTGTCCGAGTTGGTTAAAAAATTAATAAAAATAATATTCAATGGTACAATTACTTATAAGTCAATACACTTTTTCAATTACTTTAAAATGTAGTTGAAGATTTGTAATTACTAATTATATGTTATTGAAAAGTTTTAACTACTTAGAAATTAATTACATAAATGAAATTGAAAACAAAAGTAATGATTACCCAAAGATGTAATTCAATAATATTTTTGTCAAGTTTAACCCAATATTATAAAATACTTTCTTGAAATGCTAATTTCTTTTGGGTAAGTAACTTTGAATCAATAAAAAAAGTTAAAATTAACTAACTCCATTTGTTAGTTCTTTTGAGAAAACTAATCTCTTCGTTAAGCAGTTCGCAGCCAATTCAACGCTGCCAGTGTAAAAAAAAAACTGAATAGTAATTTAAAGTGCTTCTTTAAAAACTTGAACAAACCAATTACATTTTTCAATTATGAGCGCGTTACTGATTCTACGGGTCCAATCTTTTTTCTCGCTCGTACTTTGGCGAGAGTCCTAAAAGATCTTAATAAACAAAAATCCGCTGGTCCGGATGTTATCCCTGCTATTGTTCTGAAGAGTTTTCTTTAACGCTGGCAAAACCACTGCGTAAGCTTTTTCATCTGTCCTACTGCTCAGGGCTCGTTCCGAGAGGATGGAAAACTGCATTTGTCCAGCCCATTCCCAAAACAGGCGAATCTTTCTCACCCTCTAATTACTGACCGATTTCCATTACGTCTCTTCTTTCCAAGGTCATGAAAACGCTGGTAAATTATTAGCTTAAGAAATATCTCGAAGACCGCAAGCTTCTTAATGACCGGCAGTACGGCATCTCTCTTATCAAAAATACGTGCTTTCTGTTTTCACGAATCCCTGCTTCATTGGATTAGAAATTACCTTTCGGATCGTTCAATACAATTAGTATTGGATGTATTCATGTCTGAAAACCATAAAATAAATGCTGGTGTGCCCCAGGGCTCTGTTCTATCTCCGACACTCTTTCTAATTTTTATTAATGATCTCCTGTCTGCAACATCTAATCCAATACATTGTTTCGCTGACGATAGTACTCTTAGCTTTTCATATTCGTTTCAAGACTCACATCCCTCAACAAAATATGATAAGCTCATTAAATTCCGACCTAAACAGCATTGTTCAATGGGGATTACAAAACCGCGTGGAATTTAATGCTTCGAAAACGCAATTCTGCCTTGCATCGTTAAAGCGAGATACACTCCCATGGTTAATAGGATTGGCTTGCATCGAGAAGACTGAACACTTCAATATTCTCGGTACGTGTGTCACCAACCACCTCTTGTGGAATGATAACATACTTGATGTCGCCAAAAAATGCAACAAGATGTTTGGGTTTTCTAAGGCGATCCAAAAATATTCTCTCCCCCTTCTGATCTGGCTTTTATCTATAAAACTTACATACGTCCAAAGCTTGAGTATAACTCCCATATCTAGGCTGGTGCACCTGCAACCTACTTAAGCCTCTTGGACAGTATTGAACGTAGAGCATTTAAATTAATTGGTGATAACACCGTCATAGAATCCTTTACGTCGCTTGAACATCGTCGTAACGTTTCTTGTCTCATCAGTATACTCCAACTTCGGTCGTTCTGTTAAGTATAGAGATTTGTTCTTTAGCCGTACTATGCGAATGTGAAATGCCTTACCACACTCTTTTTTTCCCAGCTATTGCAATATTCAGGAATTCAAAACCAATGTGCACTGACACCTCGTTTCAACCTATCTTTCCTCTTCCTAGTGTTCACACTGTGTCTTTACATAATAGGGGTTTTATTATCCCCTTAAGTGTGCGCTTATCATAAAAAAAAACTGAATAGTAATTTAAAGTGCTTCTTTAAAAACTTGAACAAACCAATTACATTTTTCAATTACATGTAAATAGTAGGAGCATTTTTTCAATTACAATTAAAAATAATTAAAATCTATAATTTTTTTTAATTATATCTTCATTGAAATTTGCGTTTATGTTAAATTTCAAAAGTTTTATAAAATATACAACTGAAAAAAGTGTTTAAAAAATACTGTAACACGGGCATGAATCGTCCTTTGCACTGAGTGCTGGTTTCAATAATGTCTTAAATTAAGCATTTCGATAAAATATGTGGCTAGATACAATTCGTTCTGTAGCCTATAAAAAATCTAAAATCGTGTTTGAGTCGAAATACTTTATTTCTTATACTGCATGTGAAAATTCTGTATTAAAAAATTTAATATTTATAAATATTGTATAGTCAAAATTCTAATGGGTCAAAACTTTGCATTTTAAAATGCGGTTAATTGTCTGAAAAAAAATCATTCCAAAATACCCTTTTTAATTCATCAATCATTGACTACTTAAAAATAATTAACAATTTAAGGAAAATTAATCGAAATAAATAGTAACCACTGTAAATAAGACGTAGAATCCTTAAAGATCTTAAAGCACATATAAACCCGCGGTGGCATGAATTTCATCCCCGCTATTGCTCTAAAGAGGTGTTCTTCAACGCTGGCAAAACAATTGCGTACGCTTTCTCATCTATCCCACTTTTAGGTCTAGTTCCGAGCAGATGGAAAACAGCATTTGTCCAGCCCATACTCAAAACAGGCCGACCCATTGCACTTACGTCCATTCTTTGCAAGGTCATGAAAAAGCTGTTTAAGAAACGTCTCGAAAGCCTAAAGCTTCTTAATGGCCGGCAGTTCGGATTTCGCAGTAAAAGCTTCACTGTTGATGTCATGGTTCAATCAAGCAAATCTTCACATCTTTTTGGAGAGTAAGATTTCAAAAGCATTTGATAAAGTTTGGCATCATCAAGCTCTCTTATCGAAAATTCATGCATTCGGTTTTGCGAATCCCTCCTTTGTAGAATTAGAAATTACATTTCCGATCTCTCAATGCATTCAAGTCGGAGCAACACAAAATAAATGCTGGTGTGCCCCAGGGCTCTGTTATGTCTCCGACACTGTTTACCATTATTATTAATAATTCCCTGTCTTAAACTTCCACATACCAGCTTCGGTGATGATAGTATTCTCCGCTTTTCATATTCGTTTTTAGACTTACAACCCTCTTCTTCGAATGTGGTTCTACAACGTCAATAAATGATAAGCTAATTAAATCCAAACCTAAACAGGGGCTTGATTATAAGGTTCGCGGCGGATCGTTTTCAAGTCGACCTTTCAAATTCGACTCGCGTCTATTTCCTTATTAACGATTTCGCGGCGAAACGAAAATAGTTCTTCCTATATTCCAGTGATTTGACACTTATCATTTGACTTTTTCTTCCTATATTCCAGTGATTTGACAGCTTTCAACAAATTTTGTTTTGTTTTGATCGAATCTGTGAAATTTGCGTTTATTTTTTCAATAAACAATATTAAATTTAAAAAATAAAATCAATTATGGTGTGTATTTATTCTGAAAAGGAGGAATTTAAGGAATCCTCAAAATTACTGGTGCCCAGGAAAATGAATGAATCTTAAAATTTTATTTTTTACTGTGGATTGTGGATAAATTATAAGAAAATTATAGTGAAGCTAACTTACATTTTTAAAGAACTACAATCAAGAAAGAATTCACGAAATCGAGCAGTGAATAATAATAAACACTCTTTCGCCTGTGAATCCGCCAAAAAAAAGCTGTCAGATTTCAACTCGTTGACAAATATTACGACATTTGCAATTCGCCTTTGAATTCATTAATTGGTCAAATTAAAAAGCGCAGAAGGCGAAAGCGAAAGCAATCATCGAAAAATGACAAACTCGCTGGCAAAACGATTCGCTGCGAATCCCATAATCGGGCCCCAGCATTGTTAAATGGAAAATCAAAAATCGAGTAGAATTGTATGTGTCAAAAACTCAATGTTTTTTTATTGTAGTTTAAACAAAATTTACCAACTTTTCTACTACGAATGAGTGGCACTTGCGTCAAGGAGACTGAAAACCTTGAAATTCTCGGTATGTGTATCTTTAACCAACTCTCTCATCCTCAAAATGTTTGAGTTTCTTAAGGCAATGGATGAAGTTTTTCTACACCTCTGATCTGGCTGTTATTTATAAGACTTTTATGCGTCCAAAGCTTGAAGAAAGTATCTTGTCTCACCCTTATTACCATTACTTTAACGGATTATGTTCCAGTGAAATAGTCAGTTGCATTTCTACCCTCAAGGAATTCAACTGTAATACTCGCGCCTCCAGGAATGCTTATCCATATACCCTCGAGACCAACTTCGGATGTATACTGTCAAGTATAGAGATTCGTTCTTTAGCCGTACTACGCGAATGTGCAATACCTTACTACAGTCTGTTTTTTTCAGTCATTGCAAAATATAGCAGTTTAAAACCAATGTGCACTTCCTTTTAAACTGTCTCTTCCTCTCCTAATAATCACACTGTATCTTGGAATAATAGGGGTGTCAAAAAATACCTCTCTAAACTTAAGTTTAATCAATAATACAACATTAAGAACCAGCTTGTCTTGAACAACGAGCTTCATTGGTTTCATAATAATTAACTTTATGAAAAGGTACACGAAATATTCAAATACTTTGTAACCACGACATAAAAAACAACAAATGAAAGCAAATGAACCTATCTCTTGTAAACACGACATTACAAAATATCTACTCCGTGTTTTTTTTAAGGATTGAATGTATAACAACAAACACCTTTTATTATTTGACGGCTTATCAATATTCCATCGTAATATTCGGTTTGAAGTTCTATGAAGCGTTTATGCATTCTTTCAATTCTCATATATTTGAGAGCATAATATAAGATTCCAAATGGAATAACAGAATTCTAAAATTGACCGTACATTAACAAAGCATCCAATTCTTATCAGAGAAGTGTTAAGCATTCCCAAATTCAAGATAATTTCAATCCAAGAATTGAACTGCCTTTAAAACGATGTATTCAATGAGGTTTGAAACGCAGTATTTCAAATCAGAGAATAAACCCAAATCTTTTTGTTCATTAACTTTGGTTTAAGAAGATTCATGATTATTGTAAGAATACAACATCGGAGACACACCACTGTAAAACATCAGCATACATTAAAGAAAGACTGATAATAAAAACATCGGGAACATCATTGTAAAATAATAGAAATGATCCTAAATGACTCCCTTGTGGAACCCCAGAAATGTTCTCAAAGTTTGAAGTAAAGTTGTTCATTCGTTCGAGCTAAATCCACCAATAAGACAGGATTGAAGCCAATTTAATAAGTTGGAATAAAAACCTAATTTACGAAGCTGGGCAGTTCATAATGATGAGTGATTAATCCTGTTAACCGCTTTAGAGAGAGCAGTGTAAATCATCATGGGTACTTTTGTTCAAGAGCACTTTATTAAAGTTTTATTACAGATTTCTTACAAGTGGGAACTATAGCGTAGAGTCAAGATTCTTACCATTGTTTTAAGAAGTAAACATCTCGAAGAAAACGATTCAAAATGATTTCAAAAAGTGTTTTTTATAAAGATACATCATTTTGTGATACAAAATTTAGAGATACAGTATTATGGCATGCAGCATTTAAATATACAGTATTCTAAGTATACAGTTTTTTTAAGATACAGAATTTGAGTCATACAGAATTTTGATCATGCAGCTTTTTTAAAAACATTTCTTCTAAATCACTAAACCTATTTGAACTTCCAAAATGCAACGCTATCTCTCATTATTTCTAAGGATTTTTTATTTTTGAATTTTTTAAATTTTCATTTTATTTTATTTTAGCAATAAAGTCCAGACTCAAGGGTCAAAAATTAGTGGAACAATGATTTTCAATATGTCTTTAAGGTTAGAGATAAAGAAAACAGCATCGCAAAATCTAATACACATATCTATAGCCAATTAATTCAATTAAACCTGAAAGATATAATTAAAAAAATTAAGAAAATCGCCACAATTTCCAACGTAACTATTATTAAGTGTTGGTGTTTTTGTTGTTTCTTACACTTTTTTTTCGTTTTGGTTTCTATAACAATCTGTAAGCTCACTTGACATACAGTTTTATAAATTAATCTAGTTTGTATTGCCTTTAACTCTGCTATTGTATACAATACGCCAGGGATCGCATCACTAATAAATTTTAAAATTAAAATAGAAGTTTATATAACCTCTTTTATCTAAGTACAAAATAACCCGTCAAGTTGAGATTTCTGTAAAGTTTTATAATCAGTATGTACTATCCTATAGCAATAAGAAAGTTTAAAATCACTTAATTGTCTTAACTTTTTAACGCTTTTGTGTTTTAAAGCAGTTTTCTTAGAAATCATCAACTGACAGTTAAATTACAATTGACTGACAGTTAAATAACGAACAGTTCATTATCGAACTTTTTCTTATATTTATTAATGCTACATCGTACATCATTACATCATGCTTCACTTAAAACATGTTTTGAAACTTACTAAGGGATGTTTGGTGATGATCCAAAAAAAGTCCCCAAGAATACGACGACGTGAGCTCTAGCGGCACTTAACAGAAACATGGAGATTGTTTCATTTTTTCACGCTTATCTCGAAAACTTCAGGGGTCGGCATAACTATTTTGACAGAGTGAATATCTTGTTATTTTGATATTTAAAAGATTTGTTGGCAAAACTGAAATAGGAATTGGATCTTTGACAAATAATGGATAATTTAATAAGATTAATTAGTTAATAAAAATAAAAATCTCGTTTTGTTATGGCATAATTATTTTGACAATTTTATTTTAACTTAAAAAACACAATTTGTAGAACTTAAAAGTAAATTATTGATAAATTAGTAGAAAATGTAGCCTCCTTTAGCATCTAAGACATTTTGAAGCCGTTTTGGAACTGATTCTACAAGTTTTTGGAGCATTTCTTGATGTACTTCTTCCCAAAGAGTTTTCACCTCAATAATAGTCTCATCCCTCCTGCGACTCAATGATGAAATCCTCTTTCCTTTTATATAAGACCATACATTTTCCATGACATTTAAGTCAGGGCTTTGGGGTGGCCAGTTGAGGGTTTCCAACCCAATGTCATTCAGAAACTTGGTGATCATTTTGCTTTTGTGGCAAGGGGCATTATCTTGTTGAAAAATAAAAGAGTTTCCAATGAGTCTATCGCCAGATGAAAATGCGTTCTCATTTAACACAACTAAATATTTTTGCTTTGTTTCATGGAGCCATCGATTGGGATTAAGTCCCCATGACCGTTTGCAGAAATGCATCTCCAAAACATTACTGATCCACCACCATGGGACATGGTCTGCAAGACTTGAACAAACTTTTTACGCGTTTCTTTCCGCATTCGAACAAATTTCTTTTTAAGGTATCCATGAAACTCAAAGGAACATTCATTAGTCCATAAAACTTTGTTTCAGAAGCTTAGAGGCTCATTTACATATTCTCTTGCGAATTTCAATCTTTTTAATTTGATCTTTGGAGTTATAAATGGTATCTTTCTTACGATATACGTCCCAAAATTATATTCTTTGAGATATCTGCGAATTGTTCTTTCACTAACGGAACTTTTTTGGAGGGATTTCATTTCAAGCTCCAAGCTTTTAGAGTAGTTTTTAGTTTTCTACCCTTCCGTTGTAGATTTTGTACAGAATTCGTTCTTTTATGTTTGTTTGTTTGGTAGTGTAAGGTTTGTCTAAATAAATTCAGTTCTCTGCATATTTGTTTAATAGACACGCCGGAATTAAATCTTCAGACAAAAGATGCTCTTACCTCAATACTTAATTCTGCCGTTTTCACTATTTTTGCACAAATCGGAGCCTTAATGAATTCAACTTTTTGATATATGCTTTAAATTTTGTAAACAAAAAATATTTAAACTTGCCAATCATACAGAAAAACATCCGTCAAAATAGTTTTGTCACTCAGAAAATAGCACTTTAAATACAAAAAGAGCAGCATTGCAGCAGAACACCATCGAAATGACTGAGTTTGACCATCACGTGATCTATTAAAATATACTTATTAACTTGTTATCAATTTGCTATTGGAACTTTAACCGTTATAAATTATTATCACAAGAGCGAGAGAAGTACATTGTACATCTGTCAAAATAGTTATGCCGACCACTGTAATTGTCGAATCAACACCATAATTTAAATTTTGAGTTTAGTGAATAGATTGTCAATGACAGTTCGATGATAAGTCAAAAGGTGCATTCAAAAATGTAATAATTCAAAGTTGTCAAGGTTTTATAGGTGTCAGAGTTCAGTATCCGACGTGAGCTCTAGCGGCAGATAAGAGAAACATGGAGATTGTTTAAGTTTTCCACGTTTATCTCAAAAACTGTTTGTCGTATCAAAAAATGTTGTTTCACAAAATTAAAGTTCATTAAATTTTATAAAAAAAAAAACATTCATAATTTTTGTCGTGTCTTTTATAGTTTACAAAATAACTTTAGCGGCAGTGAAGAGAAACATACGGGTTTTTTGGATTTATCTTGAAAACTATTTGGCGTATCAGAAAATTTTCTAAAGAAATATGATATTAATTTGTTTTTAATTGTTTTAGTTCATAAAATAACTCTATAGAAAAAACATGTGATGATTTTTTCAAACACGTTGATGACGCTGAACCCACTTCCACAGAAAAATAAACCAATACACGAAGGCCAAAGCTGATAAAACAACCTTGTGCTAAATGAACTGGATAACTTTGAGTACTTCCTTTTGAAACATTTCAAAAAACAGATGGCGAATTAAAAATATCATTTTTTGAGAATGTGAATGCGTGTTCCGAAGAAATGTTACAGCCAAAACCATATCACACTCTTTGGTTGGCATCAAAGTTTAATGCCAATTTCGATGTTCCGTTGCCGCAGTTTCATCTGAGTCCCGTCTATCAAAATACATAGTCAGGTTGGGTGGATTTCACCTGTTAATTTCCTATATTTTTCGAATAGGTTTTCTGACGAGTGGAAGTAGCCTGGAAAAGTTTATAAGTACTATATACGCCCTAGTTTCTGTTGAAAAGATGCTAATTAAAAGTTTCGATAGAGCAGTTCGTGTTTTGATACTAATAGAGACAGCTTTAGCTAATGTAATAATGGAACAAGTCGACATAAGCCAACATGAATTAGAGGAAATCCAAAATCTCATGAAAAATTTTCTTGATGAGTCTCATTCGTTATGTGCACTAAAACAAGGCCCCCATTTGATCCAATAGTGAGAAACTATTGTTTAATATGATTACATTGCTTAAAGATTTTATTCACGCTTAGCGGTCTGGCGATTGGAACGCCCATATTAACTGTGTGAAGAATTGAAGAATAAGATTCAATATTTCCATGCAGCCGGGCACTTCTCGTACGCCAAATGCCCAAATCATCATCAGATGAATTTAAAAACTTTGTGCAAGAGGGTTTCTCTACAATGAGAAGAACTGACCGATTTTGAACAGGGTTCTGGTCGGACCAGACGATTGAACAAACTCTTATGCGTGAAATGAAGACTATCAGTGGCTTGACACTAGGGCGTGGAATCACTGATAGTTGACTTAGCAAATGGGTTCTAGGTACTCATGAAATTTTCTCATCATTCGAAGAATTCACTAGCGTCCTTTTTTCTGCTAGTGAGCAACATGAAGATTTTAGGGAGGCACGTAAAATAAGAGATAATCCATTTCCAGTTACAATGAAATCATGTCAACAGCGAGTGGCATCGTTATAGATGATATAGTAACTTGCTACAATGCTTATTCTATAGGCATGCAGACAAGTTTTTTCTGTTGACAGTTACAGACACAAAAAAAATGCATACCATATCTTATTAGGAAAGCTTTTTTTTATAAAATTTAATGAGCTTTAATTTTTTGATACGACAAATAGTTTTTGAGATAAACGTGGAAAACTGAAATAATCTCCATGTTTCTTTTAACTGCCGCTAGAGCTCACGTCGAGTACTGAAGTCTGACACCTATAAAACCTTTAATTCACAAAATTCTATATCCTGAATGGACAAAATACCGGAACTTTATTAAAAAGCTTTCTAATAAAACTTGCCAACTTTGAATTATTAAACTAAAATCAACATTTCACTCGAAATTCAGAGCCAGTTATCACAATTTTAAGAGATTTACTGTCTGTTACACAAGAGAGTGGTCACTGTACACGTAGATAAAAAATCAGAGAGTCCTGTTTCTTTTTTTATGACATAGACAGTCCTTCATGCTTTTTGTAAAAAGTCAGCTGTCTGTCAAATTTAGTCTTTAATTGAGTAGTTTTTCGAAATGAGTGCTGTTTACGCGTCTCGCTTTGAGGCAATTTTTCTACGTTTGTATGAAAAACAACCCAAATTAACGCAAACTACTGCTGCAAAATATATGAGTAAGTCAAAGCTGTTCGTTAGCAAGTGGATAAATCGCTATAAAAAGGTCGGTAACGTTGATGATTTTCCTGACCGCGGAAATGCAAGCAAAGTCTCAAAAAAAACGAAAAAAAGATTCTCGCATTGTTCTCGAAAGATCCAACTTTGACATTACGTGAAGCTGCTGTGAAATTGAAAGCAAAAGGTGTTGACATATCTTACGGAACGATTCGAAGGCACTTGCTTGTCAATAAACTGAAATATCGCAGTACTTATAAATTGAATACCAATGTTGAGTGCAAAACACGTTGAAAAACGAGTGGAATGGGCGAAGGAAAACTTGGACCGCGATTGGAGCAACGTAATTTTTTCTGATGAATCCTCCTTCTGGGCATTTCCGAGCATTAAACACGCCTGGACAACCTCCACCAGAAGGATGCTTCAACGGATTGTTAAACACAAGGTCCATGTTTGGGGGTGCTTCTCAAACAAAGGTTTAGGTACTTTGTTCTTATTTACGGAGAACTAAAATGCCGAAAAATGAATAAAATATATCAAGAGGCGTTGTTACCATCTGCTAACCAATGGTTTATCAGGAAAAATGAAAGATAGATCCTGCAAGAGGACAACGATCTAAAACATCAGAGTCGAGCGTGTAGCGAGTGGAAGGCGCAAAACGGAGTTCTCACTTTAGATTGGCCATCTCAGTCACCAGATGCAAATCCCATAGAAAATGTGTCTGCTCTGATGGAAATGCAGCTTCGCAAGTCGCAAGCCATGTAATTAAGATCAACTTTCTCACCAAAATTTGAAATATTTGGAGGTCTTTTCCGGTAGAATCTGCAGAAAAACTAGTAGAAAGTATGCCCCGACGGTGCCAGGCCGTAATTGACAACGCAGGAGATTGGACTTGCTACTGAGGTATTTGCATTAAGTATTGACGACCTAATTATCAATAAATTTGCAAATTTTCGAAAAATCTATTATTTTTATTATTTAACATTGACCACGCTCTTATGTACCAGAATGTAACTCCAATTTTCGGTCCTAATTCTCGTCCTAGTATATGGGCTATATTAAGTGTTGTAGACAAATATGAGTCTTCCTATTCGTTGTGTGATGTTGCCGTGACAGTGAGACAACAGGTTAGTCAAAGAGTCGAAAACATCGCTGCCTTTAAGACGTCCGCAGAAACGATCCAAATCTGTCAACTTCACGTCGCGACGTTCTTAAGAAATGAACATCACTCAGACCACATAATGGCGAATTTTGCGTGAGAATCTTGGTTTACACCCAAATCCGCTGCCCGAATAGTATCCCTGCTAGTGTTCTTCAACGTTAGCAAAGACACTGCATAAGCTTTTCCATCTCTACTTCCCCACGGATCTCTTTCCGAGTGGGTAAAAAAAAGCATTTCACAAGCCTGTTCACAAAAAAGTCCATTCTCCTCGCGTTCTAACTATTGTCCAATAGTTCGTCCTTTTTTTCAAGGCCATGAAAACTCTGAATAACTATATCAGCTCAAGAAATATCTGAAAGATCGAAAGTTTCTAAACGACAGTCAGAACGGCTATCGTACATTAGTTCCACTGGTGATTTCATGCTTCATCTCACAAAACAGTTGAGCAAATCCCACGTCGTTTCGGAGAAAGAAAGATTATAGCACTCGGTTTTTCAAAAGCATTTGGTAAAGTTTGGGATCAGGCTCTCTTATCGAAAATGTGTGCCTTCGGTTTTCATGAATCCCTCCTTCATTTGGATAATAATTGCCCTTCGGATCGTTCAATACAAGTCTGCGAACCACATCATAAATGTTGGTGTGCCCCTTAAAGTTATGAACCTCTAAAAAACACACGTTTCTTTACATCCTTACATTTCTTACATCCTCGCATCAGAGATGTTCTATTAAAATCAAGACTAATAGTTAAACTTTCAATTCAAAACATTTCAGCTTTTATTAACCCCTTAGTCAAAGTGAAGTCAAGTCAAGTCAAGTGAGCTTAAGAGTTTGAAAAAATGGAAGTTTTTTTTATTTTTGTTCGTTTGTTTGTAAATAATCAGTCCATTAAAAAGAACCTACTTACAATTGTTTTATTTTTTCTTTCTGGTCTATGAAAAAGAACTTTTCTAACTCAAAGTTGTCACTTTGATCAATCCAACACTTTCTGGGTGGTGACAGATTATGGTGTCACACCCCTCTTTATATAGAGATAGAGAATATCAACCCCCTTACGGGTTACTGTTTCCAAAGCTATTTCTCTATGTTCAATGAAAAAGAAAATTTATCTATGCTCGTAGAACGAAGAACGACAACGACGACGGAGACTACATGACAGTAGCAGACAAAAAAAGTGTCTGCAAAAACCTTTCTTCTTCAATCAGCCAAAAGAATGTACAAATAGGAACGACTGTACGACTGTAGGAAGACTTTAGGTATAACGTGGAATATAGATTCATCCTCCGATACGGATCCCAAGTAAAAGGGAACGTTGTTGTTTACAAGTTTAAGGTTACTGAATCGAAATGAATGCACATACAAAACACACCATCCATCGCATTGCCAGGAACAGGCACAGCCATCAGTTCCATAGCCACATCCACAGCCACTTCCACAGCCAGAGATATCAGAGCTATCAGAGCCACAGAAGAAGTCTTAGAAAAAGAACGAACAGTGAGAGGTCGTTTGCCCTTTTTTTTTAAACGGCTATGGCAATAACATATACCAACTCTTCAGACATAGGAATAGAAATACTGAAGGCTGAGCGAGCTAAGAGAGTCTTAGAACTACAAAGCCGAACGCTTTTGATATAAATTTAATGGGATCGTCATGCTTGTGATTTAACCGGATGGAATTATGGCATAATGCTTTGTTTTTGTTGTTGTTTTTGTTTTTGTTTGCTCTTTTGCTGCAGGGATTAGTCGCATTTCTACGTCCTCGTCGTCGCCTTCATCTTCATCGTCTCCTGCATAGTCGCCGCCGCTCCACCGTGCTATATGTCTATAAGTTAAGGATGTGCTTGGGCATAAATTAACTTTAATCTATATTGCTATGGGTATATAATATAACGTAGAGAAGCGAGAGTTTCTCTGCATCAAGTATTTGTGGTAATGAGGCGTGATTATAAATTTTAGAAATTCCACAAATTTCAAAAAATAAAATAGGTACATTCTCCATCTCTGTGTGATTGTATTGTAAGTTATGTTCTAGTTATCGAGTAAAACCTTAGGAGGGGTTTCTATACAAATAATGCTTTAATCCTTTGTCTTTCCGGGTATTAAATGAAATGTTAGTTTTTTTGTTTTTTGGCTGTTGCTGGTTTAGATATGCGTATTTGAATAGGTAACGTATTTAAGGGATGAAGGGATATCAGATAGGTATTCCTTGAAATACTGAAAAAAAAAAACAAAGAGGTTACCTACATCTTTTCTATCCAAAAGTATTTACAAAATTTTCTGCCTTGACACCTTGGTTGTTAGTTTTGAAAGTTTGTTTTACTTTTAAGTTTTTTACGTTGGAGGAAGATTTTATTTTATCGGAAGTCTTTTGTATGAATGTGAAAAGCTGTTCATCCACAAAATTAGAAACTTTTCTAGGACTTTTTGACATCTTTAAATTTCTAGGAGAATGGTCTTTCGTTAATAGCCGTTTTTTCGTGTGAATCCTTTTCATTTTTAAATTTTCTTTCCAGTTTATAAAAACTTGTGTGGGATATTGTGACAGAAACAATAATAGATGGTTTTCCAATAAGGAATTGACAACTTTTTTTTACGTTAAAACGAAACTATTTGAGATACTCTAAAGACTTTATTATCAACTTGATGTATTATCAAAATATTTGTGAACGGAAACTCGGCTTCGTTTATATAGCCTTCGCTGGCCACAAATTTCTACCGAAACAGACGCTATTTCGGGTTCAAAGTTGTATTTGGACTCCCCCATTCTCCGTCTTTTTAACATTAACCAATGGCTTAACGTAGCCCAAAAAAAAAGTCTAGAACCTTTAAATTGCATTAACGATACCACGCTCATCAAACTTACTCTTCAATAAATCGATTGCTGGAGTGCTGTGTTTCTTGTGGCACTATCCTGTTGAATTCATATGTCCTCTATGTCCAAGTCAAAATCTTTAAATAATCGATAATCAAGACGCGATAACGCTGGTCATTTGCAGTAATCGACGATAACAATGAAATAGTACTGCCGAAAACGCCGCAGCTGTTCCAAAAAATTGCTTTTTTATTAATAAAGTAGAAATTCGTAAATCAATTGCGGATTTTTACCAGACCAATAACTTATAATTTGCTTACTGACGAACCCACTAAGCCAAAAATGAGCTTGCGAAAAAATTCATCATCTTTGCGTATCTTCTTCAAAGCCCAATTGGAAAACGAACGTTTTTCTCTTCAAATGGTAAATCGGCTTCAATACTTGAGTCAGCTTGATCTTGTACAGGTGTAAACTCAGATCCTTACGCATACCCATTATGTTGTCTGGGCGATCTGCGGGCAGTTTTTCATCGTTTGAATTGCCTCCATCTTATTTCGTCTTGTCGACTATTAACCCAAGTTGCCTAAATTCTCATACATCCTCTACTTCTCACTACTTCCCGTGCGCCATTTTTTAAAAGTCCAACCTATAGGCTAAATGAATGAAGAAATCTAGGAAATCTTCATTTATCGTTCTTTCTAAGGAGGTTTTGCTCAACAAATATAGCAAACTTGTTGTGAAGCCGTATGAGAAAAGGCGTTGCATACCTTACCATCAACCATTGTCAGTTTTAATATATGCTTTACGCTGATAAAACGGTCAGAAATCTTTATATACTCTTGCTCAGCTCGGATTAAGTCTGCCGTTTATTTTTTCAATTGAAAACGTATGGGTCGGCATCCTGGACGAGGATTTTGACATAGAATTTTCTTTTCAGACTCAGAACTCATTTGAGAAAAAAGTTGTATCGGAACATATGAAGTTATAAACATGTCCGAATCGCTGAATATGCCGGATATATTTTGCTCGTATTCGAACTGTCTACTGCTTCCATCAAAGTCCCATTTGCCGATTAGTGTAAGCTGACCTCAATCAAGAATTCATTTAGCCACAATGAAATTATATTTTTAAAAAGACGAACACAAAATTATTCTACCCCATGTGGTTTTATTCAGACGAGCGAGACTTTTATAGTGGCAACAACGACGAAACACTGTTTCTATTAAGACTGCTAAAAAATGAAGGGGCAAGTTTTACAACATATCACAAAACTTTTTATCTTGATTTCTTCTTTTACCTAAATCATTCTCCAAATTTTCAAAAATTTCTCGTTGAGGTTCTACGATGCGTTCAGCTGTATGATTAAGAAACCCTTAAAGGGCAACTTCAGCTTATGAATCTGATATTTGTATCGTTTGAAGTGCTGTTTAACATTCTTGTTTAGCTTTAAGAACTTTTTCATTGCTTGGAAAAACATCGACTTCAGTTTTTTGGTTTACTAAGTTCCTGTTGATTTTATTATGATGTTTTGACAATTTTGCCTCAACGAATAGCTTCAAATCATCATTCGTATCAAGTTGTTTAACCTGAACACGTTCTCTGAACTGACATTTTTTTAAGGCACAAGCGATATCTTCATCGACCACATCAACTATCGCTGCAAGACGTCTCCTAACTGCCAACTTTCTTAGCCGAATGCCAAACATTAAAAATATCGATTCTTTTTATCATATTGCTTGAATAAAAAAAAAGTGGAAATCAGTGTTTTATTGCGGGTCAAAATTTTTAGATTTTCAGCCATCTGCGCTCAATAAGTCATATATATTCTGAAAGAAGAAAAATAGCACTAAATTTTGATGTATAGGTTATAACTGCCATTTAGCGACATTTGATGGTTTTTTTTCTTCAGAGAACATAAATCATGCATCAGTTCTAATGAATGTTAAAAAAAAAATCAGAAACTATTTAATTGCCGACATGATATATTGTTTTAATATTCAAATCAATTCTTAAGACCGCCGCACCGTGATTTAAAAAAATAGTTCTCAAAAGAAAATCTAGGCTTACGCAATTTCTGTAACTTATTATTTTGTTGTTTCTTTTTAAAACCTCTAGGATCCCACTTTAAGATGATAAAGTTTTACATCTTTAAAAATTCGTAATTAAATTCTATGGCTAACCAATTGCTGAAAAATTGAACTTCAATGCTCAATTTAATAACGGTTGAAGTTATTTGTAGCTTTTGTTGCGAATTTCACACTAAATAGTATCACAGGGTTTTTAATAAGAAAAATAATTTAAAAGAGGGCATTTTTTAAAACAAATCAATGAATTAACAGCAACAATGGAAAAATTTGTCAGCCAAACGGCTATTCAGACATTTGCTTCTGAAAGTCCTTGAAAAAGTGACGAAATATTTTTAAAACGGTTGTAATGCATTAGAATAAACTTTATCTTTCAGGTGACTTCAAATAATAAATTCTTAAGGTGTTAAATCGCAAGATTTTGGTGGCTTATTTTGAATACTTTTCTAACTTAACTATAACTATAATAACTTTTCTTGCAAAAATGGTATTGTTTCGTAATATACTCGTTTATTCTTGACATCACTTAACTGTTCCAACAGCTTACATTTTTAACCGGGCTAAAAGTAGTGCTTATTGATGACGATGACGAAACTCTGACTGCAAAATGTTCAATACTTTTGCTGTGAATTAAACAATTAGAAATTTCTGTAGAACTTTTTAACATCTTTAAATTTTTAGAATGGTGCTTTCGTTAATAGCCGTTTTTTCATGCTACCCAATGAGATATTAGAAACTTGCTTCACTTTCAAGTCCCTTATGTCGCCTGAACCTGCCCAATTAGAATGAGTTGTCAAAGCGTTCGCAGTTCCATTTTTAATAATGGCGTAGTTTTTACTTTTTAAATGTCAAAAGATGACAGCTTCAAAAGTGACAGCTACTTAAATAGCCTGACATTCAAAATGAGACATCTTATAGCAAATCATTTATAGCTGGTGCATTATATTATCTTCAACCACCTTTTAGTTAAAATTAGATCTAAATAACTTCGTCAATCATTCACCTGCCAATTATATCAGATTTGTATTCAAATAAATAAAGACCTTTTTGCCAATTCCAGATTGTAAGATAAGGTTTCTTGGGCATTTGATTTGGTAATTATTAAAATTAATCAGTTTATGGTCTGTTTACAATATGTTTCATTCTTACGAGGTCTGTTCAAAAAGTACCCGCTATTTCATCCCCCCCCCCTCCCCCCGATATAATACACTTATGCCAATGTTTTCCCAATCTTCGAAGCACTCTTGATATTCAGTTATTTAGCATTCTCAGCGATTCGGCCTTTATTACGAACAAGCAACGACGAGTGAGCAGGTGCGTTATCGTGGTGCAAAAGTCATGAATTTCTTTTTCATAAATCCGAGCATTTTTTTCGGATTGCTTCACGCAAACGTGCGTCGCATCACTTGAAGATAATACTCCTTATTAACTCTTGATGTACTATGCCATTATAATCGAAGAAAACAGTAAGCAAAACCTTTACATTCGATCGAACTTGACGTGCTTTTTTCGCTCTTGGTGACGTTGGATGCTTCCAGGTGCGCGATTATGCTTTGGTTTTGACATCATAGCCGTACACCCATGTTTCATCACCAGTTATGACCCTTTCAAGCAAACTTGGATCGTCGTTGACGTGATTTAACAGCTCTTGAGCGATGCTCATGCAATTGTTTTTTTGTCAAAATTCAGCAGTTTTGGAATGAATTTTCCTGCCACTCGTTTCATGCCCAAAACATTTGAAAAAATGTTATGGGATGAGCCAATTAATATGCCAACTTAATCAGCAACTTCTCTAATTGTAATTCGGCGATCATTCATAACCATTTGTTCCACTTTTTTCACATTTTCATCGATTATTGACGTGCTGGGTCGACCGGAGCGTTCGTGATCTTCAACGTGTTCGCGGCCATCTTGGAATCGCTTATACCACGCGATACACTTGTTTATTTCATAGAAGACTCACCAAAGGCTTTTTGTAACATTTCACACACTTTGTTACAATTTATTTCATTTAAAACGCAAAATTTAATACAAATTCTTTGACTCTTCAATTCTTCCATTTTTTAACAAGCAAAAATCATCGAGTTTCGTTGACGTCAAACCTTAGCCACTCTCACAGACAAAGTAAACAGTAATTATAGCTGTAAATTGCATCATACTTTAGGGTCATGAATACCAACACAATTTTAAAAAAAATGTACGTTCGGACTCTCCAGACCCGCGAAATTTAAAAATTCCGGGTACTTTTTGAACAGACCTCGTATGTGCAAAAATTTGCAGTGCGGACTTAAATTCTATTTTTTAATGAAGAAATTTAAAATTTAAATCTTGAAACTTGAAACTTGTATCCCAAACACCAAAATTCATATCATTTTTATGAACCCAAAACGTTTGTCATCTAAATACTTGTCTTTGTCGTGTGTTCTTCAGATTTGAGCTTGGTGTTTTTTTGTTTGTTCTTCATCTTAATTTCATTCTAATGTTATCTAACAGTGTTTCAATCATCAATTTAAAACAAAATTTTGGGTTTTCGAAAACAAAATTTCTATTTACATATTCATCTACAATATTTTTGATATTCGTTGTTTTATTCCATTTGAATTGATGTGTTCTTAATTATTTGAATTTGTTTCTATTTTCCCGCCCAACCTGAATAAAAAAAACTCCCCCAACCCTCCCGAATATTTTTGACATGCTTTTTTGTATAAATGTTCTTTTTTATACACACACTTTATTCTTATTATTTCTTACGATTAATATTTTAATTGTAGGAGCCTCTTACAATATATTGATGAGGAGCTCAAGCTCAGGTAATTATAGTTTATTGCAAAAAAAAAACACAAAAACAAAAACAAAACAAAATCAAACCTATCATCACTATTTATCTTTTTGTATAATTCATTACTCTATCATTGTATACAGTTAGTTGTATTTATTTAAACAAAAACTCATTTCCATCATTTTCACTAAAAACAAAAACACAAAATTCATTTAATTAAATGTATCTATATTATGTTTATCTCACATCAGTTCTACAAACAAGAAATACAATATTTTAAACTAAGTTGTAGCTATTTTTTGTTTAAAGTTTAAAACATTTTACAAAAAAAACAAAACACTACAAAAATAAAAACAAGTACAACAAAAAATATTTCATTTAATTTAATTAGCTTTTATATCATTTTTGTGGCTAAATTGTGTTTTTGGGTGTTAGAGCTTTTTGGGTTTATTTTATCATGTTTCTTCTTTTTCGTTTTTTAACAATAATTTTTGGAATTGTGGTTTTGGATTGTTTCTTACTTTTAAATAATTTTCTAATGATTCTAGTTAATTGTGATAATATTTAATTATTAAATGAACTGAAAAGCATCTTTATGTAGAAAATATAAGAACAAACAATTTAAGTGCTTGACTTTTAAGGAGTTTCGAAAGTAATTTTTTGTCTGGTTTTATTTAAAAATTTTGATTAAGTAAGCGAATGTACTTTTTAAAGCTTAACAATAACCGATGAAGCAATATATTCCAGGTGTTTTTAATAGGACGAAATTCAGCTTAAATTTTTTCCAACTTTATTTCTGCCAAAAAAAAAAACACGCAAAGGTTTTAAAGTAAAAATCCTTGCTGTAAGTAGTTTTAAGGCCATCTTATGTTTTTTCACACAGTAAGATTGTATCCACCGCTGAATGTAGAATCACTACACTTTTCAGAAGGGTTAAGATTGCCTTAGTTGGAATCCTAATTCAAAATAACGTTTTCACGTCAGATTTTTAAAATTCTACCCTTAAAAACTTATTATATCCTAGTTTTCATCTGTCCTACATGAAGATTGAAAAAAACGATGAACCATTGATGTTAAAACAGTTTTAAACAGAAGAAAGTTTATCGGTTTTAAAGTAATATTTCTATCACATCAAATTCTTGAAATATATTGAAAAAACAGAAAAATTATTTTAAAGGTGTTTTTTAAACTTGAGCAGGTATTTGGAAACAGAAGATAGATTCAAATGACAGCTACAAAAATTAATGCTTATCGGTTTACCCTTGAGGCTAACTTCGGACGTATTGTTAAGTATAGGGATTCGTTCTTTAGCCGCACTACATGAATGTGGAACGCTTTACCAGGCTCAATATTTCCCATTCATTACAGTGTGCAGGCATACAAAAGTAACGTGAATTGGCGTCTCCTTTCTAATCCTGTCCTCCCTTCCTAATTGCTAGCACTGTGTTTAATCATTATAAGGATATTCATAACCCCTTTAGTGCGAGCTCAATATGTACAAAATTTGCTTTGAAAACCATAAAAGCAAAAGATTGGTTCTATATTTGCACTTGATGCTATGTTCTACCGCTAGGTATTTTGAGAAAATAACTAAATAGTAACGCCGAATCGACTCCATCCCTTCCAGATTTACCTAGGAACTTGAGTAATTTATGAAAGATTAAGCGTTTCACTTCTATACAGATGGATCTAAAACCGATGCCGGGGTCGGTGGAGGCGTACATTCCGACGGACTAACACTATTTTTCATTTCGTATTCCCAATCACTGAAACGTATTCTAGGAAGAACTTCTGGCCATCAAAGAAGCTCTCTCTTTTCTCAAACAAAAAACATGATATCGAATACCGGCATACCTATCTTCTCAAGCTGCCATAAAATCATTTAGCTCTGTCTACATAAACTCGAAACTATCTATCATCTCTTGTAGGAATGGCAGAACGGTCCAACATTCATCTTATTTGGGTGCCTGGTCATAGAGACTTTCTAAGAAACTGCAGAGGTGATGAACTTGTAAAGAATAAAACAATTTCATCCTTGTTGAACAACAAATCTAACATTGCTATAACCCTAGCTTATAAGAATGATACTATAAAGAAAACGAACCACAGATGGACTATACATTAGGAATGACGTTGCTTATCAACTCTTGCCACAATATGGTCTTTGCACCAATTCCTTTTTTAATTAAATGTGGTTTAAATTCTCCGTAAATAAGAAAATCTTTCACTACTGCTTAATTTACCGAAGCCAAAATTTAGACAGAGTATCAACTTCTCATGAATTTGATGCTTTATCTGATTCCATCCAAAGGATTGTTTCGTCCTATCCTCGCACTGAAATAGTTGTTACGGGCGATTTCAATGTACACAATTCTTCATGGCTTCAACATTCAGGCCATACAACACCCGATGGAGTGTGTGCAGAAATCTTCGCTGAGTTGAACCACCTAACTCAGCTAGTCAACGAGCCCACCCGAATATCGGACGTTGAAGGTCGAGCAGAAAACACTCTTGACTTGTTTCTCACCTCTGACCCTGATAAGTACACTGTTCTATCTCCTCTAGGCACATCTGGCAATTGTTTTATATCAGCAAATTTCTCGTGTCAAAAACTGTTCAATTAAAGAAAGAGCTCCTAAGAGAACCGTTTGGCAATACGAGAAAGCCAACTACTTCAGGATCTTGAACTGGTCACTATGCTTCCTCTATAGTGACGTTGTTTCCGTTGCTATAAAGCCAAGCGTACTGATGAAAGCCGGGAAAAGTTCAAAAAAGCCAGGAAGGCCTGCAACGCCCATATTCGACGGACCAAATTTTTACAAAACCAAAAATGACAGCACAAAATACTGCAATGTCCCAAAGGCAGTAAAAATTGTTGGTCATTTGTAAAAAACATGAGGAATTCTTCCTCTTCGTCGGTTCCTACGCTCGTTGTCAATGACAATCCTTTTGTTAGCTCTTTACAGATAGCTAATTTCTTTGCTAGGCAGTTCGCTGCCAGTGAGTGTTATGACTCCGCCTGTACTTGAGCGAGTAAGTTATTCTATGGGACCAAGTTTTTTTTCGCACTCGTACTGTGGTAAGAGTCCTTGGAGATCTTAACACAGATAAATCCGAGAGGATGGAAAACTGCATTTGTCCAGCCCATCCCCAAAAAAGGAGAAACTTCCTCATCCTCTAATTACCGACCGATTGCACTTAAGTCCCTTCTTTCCAAGGTCATGGAAACGTTGATTAATTATCAGCTCCAGAAATGTCTTGAAGATCGAAATCTTCTTAATGATTGGCAGTACGGCTTTCTAAGCAATAGGTCCACTGGTGATCTCATTGTTCATCTCACCGAACAGTGGAGCAAATCTATACATCGCTTTGGAGAAAATAAGATTATTGCACTTGATATTTCAAAATCATTTGAAAGGATTTGGCATCAGGCTCTTATATCAAAAATGCGTGCTTTCGGTTTTCATGAATCCCTGCTTCATTGGATTAGTAATTACCTTTCGGATCGTTCAATACAATTAGTATTGGATGGATTCAAGTATGGAAACCATAAAATAAATGCTGGTGTGCCCCAGGGCTCTGTTCTATCTCCAACACTCTTTCTCATTTTTATTAATGATCTCCTGTCTGCAACATCTAATCCAATACATTGTTTCGCTGACGATAGTACTCTTAGCTTTTCATATTAAAAAACCGCGTGGAATTTAATGCTTCGAAAACGCAATGCTGTCTTGTATCATTAAAGCAAGATATACACCCCTTCCTATCGCCGGCACTACCGCCAACCACCTCTTGTAGAACGATCACATACGCGATGTCGCCAAAAATGCCGCAAGGTGTTTAGGTTTCCTCAGGCGATGCAAGAAATGCTTCACACCTTCTGATCTTTCTGTTATCTACAAGACTTATATACGTCCGAAGCTTGAGCATAACTCCCATCTCTGGGCTAGTGCTCCTGCAACTTACTTAAGCCTCTTGGATAGTATTGAACGTAGAGCATTTAAATTGATAGATGATAATATCATCAAGATCATTTACCTCGCTTGGACATTGTCGTAAGGTCTTTTGTCTGACCTTTTTTTACCGTTATTTTAACGGCTTATGCTCTAGGGAAATAGTTGCATTCCTCCCCTTAAACAGTACAACCGTAATACTCGCGCTTCTGGAAATGCTCATCAGTATACCCTCGAGTCCAACTTCGGTCGTACTTTCAAGTATAAAGATTCGTTCTTTAGCCGTACTACGCGAATGTGGAATGCCTTACCACACTCTGTCTTTCCTAGTCATTGCAATATTCAGGAATTCAAAACCGACATCTCCTTTGAAACCCTCTCTCCTCTTCCTAGTGCTCGCACTGTGCCTCTGCATAATAAGGGTAGTAATATCCCCTTGAGTGTTTCCTCATTATTAAAGAAATAAAAAAAAGAAGTCCACTTCGGAAACATCTACTGCAATGATAGTTGTAATCTCAGAAATTCCGGCATTTATTGTTTCAAACGGTTCTTAGCTAGCACTTATTTGTTTTAACGAGTAAGGTAGGTTAGGACATTTAAAACCTTTAAAAAAGTATTGTTTGCCTTGTGGAACAAAAACAAAACTTAACTTTGCTGACCAGAGTGTCTCCAAATTTGTTTCTTTTAAAATCACCATCACCAGCAATAGTTCAAATCTGATGATTTCCTATGATTGCCATTAACAAGCAGTCGTCTTGGCCACGAAACTTTTTTTTAAGTATTCATACACAATTACGTGTCAATTACCTCCCAAAAAATCAGTTTAATTTAAAGAAGCCCTGTTGCGTTGTAAGGAGCGAACTTTGTACTTTTATTTGAAAACTGCAATCAAAATAAATCTAAAATAAAATGCTTCTTTTATATATTTTCACCTCTTCGTTCAATTTTTTAAAAATTTAATTTAGTTCAACGAAATGTGAAGAAATTAAGCCTTTAATCTCTAATTTTCGTCTTAATAATATATGGACATTTTTAGAGCTTCTAAAAGACTTTTTATTTCTCTATACGTCCTTAAAGTTAAGTAAACTTAAGAAATTAAAGTGCTGTTTAACTTTTTGCATTCTGAGAAAAACTGCACTTCTCATTGCTCCTTCCGTTGGATGTTCCTTATCCTTTACATCTCGTTACAATATTCAACTGAGTGATAGAAGATTTTTTCTTCCTCTTCTTTTTTATTTTTGTTTACTGCATTTCTAAAGTATTCCTTTTAAAATTTAGTATGCAACATTGTTCAGTTCATCCGTTAGTTTAAATTCAGACTTTATTCTTAGAGAATAACTCTTAGAGAAAATATGCATACTCAAGATAGTACGTATTCCTGAAGCTATCTCATTTTGCTACTCCTTCTTCATCTCTTATTCAGAAGACATTTATACATTATATAAAATTTCCAGTTTCTGAGTTAAAAAAAGTCTTAAGTTTGAATCCCATATATTATTTACATTTTGTTCTTGTGCAGTTTAGGAGTTTAAACAAATTGTTTAAATATTTATGTTTGCTTTTTTTATTTCTACTGTCTCATCTTCAAAATGTATTCCGTAGGAGTAGTTATGGCACTCAACCGTACCGAACCCAATACCTCTTTTATGAAATCCTAAACCAAAATTATTATATAAATCCTCAACATGATTTAACTTCTCCAACAACAACTAAATAAGTTCTACTTTGTTCCCTAATAATAGGGTTTAAAATAAATGTGTAACTACCTAAATCACGATTTCTGTGTAAATACAGTATTCATTGAATAAACATCCCAAAAGTCTCATCATCAACATCATCAGTAATCCATTTATGTTTAGCCAAATCCACAGCTTTATTGCGCTTGTTAATTTTAAGGACACACATTGCATGAATGAAAACTATTTGTATACCTAGTTTGTAATTTTCGGGTAAAAGTCTTCTTTTTTTGGGTTAATAATTTCAAATAAATTGAGTGAAAACGGTTTATAATCGCAGCTCTTCTCCTTGCAACTTAATTTTTTGTTAATTTAGTTAATTTTGTCTTTATTTGTTTTAATTTGTATATAAATTTGTTGAAGAGAAGAAGTGTGTTTTTTCTTTTAAATTTGATCACTCAAAAATAACTCAATTATTATAAACTTCTTCTTGAAATCCTTTCAGAGCAACCCTACCACTCACCGATAATACCAAAGATATACTCAATCCTGATTGCTTGTGTCCACATTCGGCCATCAATGGAGTTAGTCCAAGCGATGGAGGTAATAGTGGAAGTGGTGGTGGTGGTGGTGGAGTTAGTGGAGGTGGCGGCGGCGGAGTTAGTGGTAATGCCGGACCACTATCTACGAGTATGATTAGTAATTTGCGAACAACCGCTGTAGATGCAGTGATGCCATCCTCCAACGCCATCATGAACAGTAGCACCAGCAGTAGTAGTAATATAAGTAGTTCATCAAATGGCCAAATGTTGCTACGAGAGAATAGCAGTGGAAGCAGCAGTGGACATGGACTAGGACACGGACATGGCCCGAATTCAAGTGCTGCCCAGGCGATCTATGCAAATTTGGAAAGTATGTACGCAACTGTATCGGCATCTTCGTCGTCATCGTCGTCAGCAGCAACTGCTGCAACGAGGACGACAGCAAATAATATGTCCAACAGTAACAGCAATAACTATATGAGTAGTAGTAGCGATGCGAATAGCAGCCATAACTGTGATTTTAGGAATGAAAGTAATCAGGTGAGTGCAACAGTAAGTCCTATACCCAACTCAAGTCTGCTTTGAATATCTGAAATTTACTATCTCAATTTTGTGCGTTTCAGAACGGAGTCGAAGATTCACCACGAAGACATAGTTCGATGGACCAATTGATGGGTTTACTCAACGATATGGGTAAATCATCAAGGACGAGAAGCCTAAGTGATAGTGGAACACAAGAAGAAGGTAATCAAAATTTATAATATATTTACTTTTCTAACATGAACCTTTTTCTTCTGTATTTTTTGTTTGGTTAGAAAAAGAAAGAGAAACCCAACCAGACCTACTCAACAATACACCTCCTGTGCCTCCGAAAAGATCCCATCGAAGACGACACACCCCGCCACGACCAATTTCGAATGGTCTACCGCCCACACCAAAGGTCCATATGGGCGCATGCTTTTCGAAAATATTCAACGGCTGTCCACTGCGTGTTCATTGTACAGCATCATGGATCCATCCGGAGACACGTGATCAGCATTTGTTGATTGGAGCCGAAGAGGGTATATTCAATCTTAATATGAATGAATTACACGACGCTGCCATTGATCAATTGTTCCCGAGACGAACAACTTGGCTGTATGTGATTAAGGATGTTCTAATGAGTTTGTCTGGTTAGTTTTCATACGTACATAAAATTAGAATTATTAAATTGATTATTTTTTTTTATATTTTCAGGAAAATCCTGCCAACTTTATCGACACGACTTAATCGCCCTACACTCCAAACAAACTCACCGTTTCTCCCTGCACATGAATAAGATTCCCGAAAGACTGGTACCACGTAAATTTGCCCTCACAACGAAAGTTCCCGACACCAAAGGTTGCACCCAATGCTGTGTCACCCGTAATCCATACAATGGCTATAAATATTTGTGTGGTGCAACGCCCTCAGGCATCTTCCTAATGCAATGGTATGATCCATTGAATAAATTCATGTTGTTGAAGCAATGCGAATGGCCATCAAATTCGGGTGTAATTGGGGGGCATATAGTTCAGAATGGTGGACAGACTCCGGTATTTGAGATGATCATCACCCCTGAGCTAGAATATCCAATTGTGTGCACAGGTGTACGCAAGGGCATGAACGGCTGCTTAAGACTCGAACTCATCAACATGAACAGTGGTATTGACTTTGATCCATCAGAAGACAATTGAACTTACTATTTTTGTTTTTCCTATCTCTATACATTATCTATTAGGTGCGGGTTGGTTCCATTCAGATGATTTGGAATTTGATGGAACCGCAACAATGGTACCACGACGAGAGTTCATCAAAGTGGTTAAAGTGCATCAGGTGGAGAAGGATGCGATTTTAGTTTGCTATGGCAATATCATACAAATTGTAACGCTCCAAGGCAATCCAAAGCAGCACAAGAAAATGGTCTCACAATTGACTTTAGATTTTACTGTCGAGAGTATAGGTAAGTTCAAAACACGTAAACACTATAAAAGTTTAAAAATTTATTAATTTGTATGTTTCTTATAGTCTGCCTACCAGATAGTATTTTGGCATTCCATAAGCACGGCATGCAGGGCAAGTCGCTAAGGAATGGCGAAGTTACACAAGAAATCAAAGATATGTGTCGAACATACAGGCTATTGGGATGTGATAAGTAAGTACAAATCAGTCATAAGAAAAAACAGGAACCATAGTTATAAATGTTGTGATTTGCGTCCTTTCTTCCCGAAGTCATGGAAACACTTTTTTAACTTGTTTACCAGTTCAAGAAATATCCCGATGACATAAGGCTTCTTAATGACCACTGGTCATCTCATTATTTATCTCACCGAACTGTTAAAAAAATGTTTACATCTTTAGTAAAGTATGGTAATTGTGATTAATATTTCAAAGGCATTTGATAGAGTTCGACATCATGCTCTCTTATCGAAAATTCGTGCCTTCGGTTTGGACGAATCCCTCCTTCGTTGAATTATAAACTACCTTTCGAAACCTTCGATTCAAGTAGTTTTTGGCAGGTCTGAGTCTGAGAATTACAAAATAAATGCTGGTGTGCCCCAGGGCTCTGTTCTGTCCACTATACTCTTTTTATTTTTTTTAATTATCTCCGGTCTGAGATTTCTCATCCACTTTCCTACTTCACTGGCGATAGTACCCTCAGCTTTACATATTAGTTTTTGGATTCTAAACACCGCTATTCGGATGTGGATCTTTAATGGTCATGTATAAAAAGCTCATTAAATTTTCGCATTGTTATCAAAAATCGAGAAGAATCTAACACGTGCGTCATCGAACACTCAATGCTGTATACTACCGTTAAAGCATAAAGAAACTGAAAATGTTAAAATTCTCGTTTTGTGCAACCTGTTATGTGTCTTTTCGACTTTCTGTATACCTATGCCCAGGGACGGATTAAGAGGTCCAGAGGCCTCGAGGCAATAAGGGAGCGGAGGTCCCCTCGCCCCAAATTATTTTCAAAATAAAGTAAACCATTTCTTTCACTCGAGTTTTTCCATAAATAATTTATTGTGAAACCAAGTAGATTCCTTTAGAATGAATAAACACATATAAATATAAACGGAAAAAAGAATAGTCTGAAATTAAATTTTAGGGTTAACGGACGGAACCTTTCGAGCTTTTTTGCCGAAAAATCTTTAATGATTTTGTTGCAATCCAGTTCACGGCGTAAATCGCTTTCAATGCTCAGGAGAGAAAGCTTCGATAGATGGTTTTATCCCGAAGACTATTTTTTATAATTTTCATTTTTGAAAATAGGCGTTCTCCAGTGCAATTTGTTACCATCAAAACCAAATACATTCTCAATCCAATTTCGACGTTTGGAAATGTAGCTCTGAAATTTTGATTTTCGAGAATTTGGTAGTAAAATAGTTCCGGCGAATGATCTGTTCCATAATCCTTTTCCTTTTTGTGTGAGTCAATCAAAGACACAAATTGAACAAACTCATTACCAAGAATAGGCTCTAAATTATCCGTATACACTTTCATTAATGCCTCTGCTGCAGCGTGCAAATTTACAGCATCCATCTTCTCGATGTGATTCAACAATCCAAATCTCGAACGTACAGTCTCATAGAAATGCAATCTTTCAGTAAGAGAAACGGATAGCTGAGCAATCACTGGGATGAAGGCGGATACTTTGTATTTTCCCTTGGGTAACAGATTTGCATCTTGTGGTTTTCCGTAGTCGAGCGTATTCTCACATTTCTCGTTCTGGTGCGGGTGCGTGATTGTACATATTCATCAGTATTTGACATTTTTTGGCTGCTTCCTCCAATTTATCGAAATCATTTTGTTTGGATTCCACGAATGATTTAAATGGTTCTAGTGCACGCATTGCCGACTCAAGAATCATTTTCGGGTCTTGGAACATCTTGTTTGTAGCGTTGAATCGCTCCAAGATATCGTTTCAAAATGTTGCAAACAAAGCGTTTTCGAGACCACTAATCTTCTTTATAAACTGCATTTGTCCAGCCCATTCCCAAAAAAGGCGAATCTTCCTCACACTCTAATTATCGACCGATTGAACTTACGTCAAGGTCATTAAAACGCTGATTAATTATCAGCTCAAGAAATATCTTGAAGATCGAAAGCTTCTTAATGACCGACAGTACGGGTTTGGAAGCAATAGGTCCACTAGTGATCTCATGGTTCATCTCACCGAACAGTGGAGCAAATCTTTACATCGTTTTGAAGAAAGTAAGATTATTGCATTCGTTTTGCATGAATTCCTGCCTCATTGGATTAGTAATTACCTTTCAGATCGGTCGATACAAGCTGTATTGGATGGATTCTAGTCTAAAGTCCATAAAATAAATGCTGGTGTGCCCCAGCATTCATTTTTATTACTGATCTCCTGTCTACAACATCCAGTCCAATACATTATTTCGCTGACGAAAGTGCTCTTAGCTTTTCATATTCGTTTTTAGACTCACACCCCTCTTCTTCGGATGTGGAACTGCAACGACAAAATATGATAAGCTGATTAAATTCCGACCTTAACAGCATTGTACAATGGGGAATAAGAAACCGCGTGGAATTTAATGCTTTGAAAACGCAATGCTGTCTTGTATCGTTAAAGCGAAATATACCCCCCCTGCTATTATCCATAAATGGCACATGCATCGAGGAAACTGAACATCTCGATATTCTTGGTATGTGTATCACCAAGCACCTTTTGTGGAACGATCACATACGCGATGTCGCCAAAAATGCCGCAAGTTGTTTGGGTTTCCTTAGGCGATGCAAGAAATGCTTCACACCTTCTGATCTGGTTTTTATCTACAAGACTTATTAATGTTCGAAGCTTGAGTATAACTCCCATCTCTGGGCTGGGAGTGCTTCTGCAACTTACTTAAGCCTCTTGGATAGCATTGAACTTAGAGCATTTAAATTGATAGGTGATAATATAAGTTCATAAGTTCATTTACTACGCGGGAACATCGTTGTAATGCTTCTTGTCTCATCCTTTTCTACCGTTATTTTAACGGTTTATGCTCTAGTGAAATAGCCAGCTGCATTCATCCCCTTAAACAGTTCAACCGTCATACTCGCGCTTCTAGGAATGTTCATCAGTATACCCTCTAGTCCATACTGTCAAATACAGCGATTCGTTCTTAAGTCGTACTACGCGAATGTGGAATGCTTTACCATACTCCTTTTTACCGATTAATATCTGTATTCAGGGATTCAAAACTCTTGGGCACCCACCTCCTTTCAAATCCTTTATTTTATATTTTTACATTTGTATATGCACAATATATAAGTTCAGTTTAGAAAAATATTCAATATAATTCAAGATTTTGGTTGTTCTCTGACAGGTCAAGAAGTATTTGATTGTTTGTGCGATGTCACTTGGTTAAAAATTATTTTTAACACGTCGCTTCTCACTAGTGTCTTTTTTAGAAGAGTGAAAAACATAAAAGTGGGCGATTCCAAAACTTTTTGAAAGGTTGGTTTTTAACATTATCAATTTCACAGTGAATAATGTTTTAGACCCAAGACAGCAGGGCTCCTCTACAACTAATTTGTGTCTTTTCACAAACTTTTGTCTATCTTCTTTAGGAAGAGGAATGCAAGTAGATGTTTTATATATAGATTTCGTGAAAGCTTTCGATAGAGTCCACCATAGATTCTTATAAAAAAGCTTATGAAAATTGGATTTAAACTTGATTTTCTTAAATGGTATAAATATTATCAAGTCGAAAACATATTGTTAAAATTAAAGATCATCAATATTTGTTTTATTGAATTATTATCAGGCCTGCCTCAGGGTAGTTATTTAGGACCTGTCCTTTACAAACTATTCGTCAATAACATTCCAGATGGTTTACAATTTGCAGACGATGTGAAACTAAACTCTCAAGTATCTTTAGTTGATGACAGTCTTAGGTTCTAAAAATGACATAGATGAGTCTTTTCAATGGTGTAAAACATTTAAAACCTTTCGTTTATCGGCTAAGGTGATATTTAGTTACAATCTTTGTTTTCTTTCAGTGGTGAGCGAAATAAAAGAATTTGGTGTCATTTTTGACACTAAGTCGTCTCTTTCGAAACACTTTAATTTGTATAATATCTAAAGCGATTACGTTATTAGACTTTTAAAAGCTCAGAATTATACCTTTCCTCCGACTGTGTCTTGGTATAATGAGGGTTTAAAATTCCCTTGAGTGTGCGATTATTATGGATTAAATTAATCTTTGAGAGCTTTAATTATTTGTAATTCATTTTTATTTGTATTTACAGAGTCGTTGCCCTTGAAAGTCAACTATATAGAACTGGTTCACTCGGAAGTGACGAAGGACACGACCTCTATATATTAGCAGGGCACGAAGCCAGTTACTAAATTAATAATACAAATTAAAGAAAACCCACAATAAAACTTAAACCAATATAATTTAAATTGTGGAGAAATCCTAGATACAAAAAAAAATAAAATTAAAAATAAAAACAAACTTTAATTAAACTAAATTATTTATATACGATACCTAGTTTATTTTATTATTTTTTGTTGTTGTATTTTTTAACTTTATCTTCAAAATAATTTCTTATTTTCCTTTTGCAATTTTAAAAGTGAAAACCTTTCAAAGGCAACTATTACAGAAATTAATAATAATATAATTAACAAAATGATAAATAAAAAGTATATATTTATGCAATAAAAGAATGTATAATTTATAAAAAAAAAATAATTCAATAAAAAGTGAAACTAGTTATCCATTTGCCGGAAACCCTAATTCTTATAAATAGTATTTCTTTTCTTTTTTATATATATTAATTAATTAAAATAATAATAGAATAATTTTAAGCTCACAAAATAAAAAATTTAAAAAAAAACAATTAATACATAATTAACATTATGTATAAGCAAACTGAGTAACTTTCCAAAAATAAAAAACAAATAACACAAAACGCAAATTAATAAAATTCTATTTAACTAAGACAAAACAAAAATGTAATTACTATTTAAAATATTCATACACAAAAATAAATAAATAATATTATGTGTTATTTAAAAGAACATAAAATAAAAAAGAAAAAGTATATTTTTAATATTAGATCGAACAAATTCAAATGCATTATAATTACAAATTATTAAAACTTCTTCAATGAATTACATACAATTACAATTATGTAATATTTAAATTAATATTTCTGATTAAAAAAAAACATACAAACAAACAAATCAAATGATCATACAATTATTATAAATTAAACAAAAAAAATTATATTATTTAAAATAAAGTAAAACTTATATGTAATTACAAGAGAAATTGAAATTGATAAATAATTAATAATTAAGAAGAATGTATAAATCGAAAAAAAAATGTTTTTACTCATTAAAAGCTTTTAATTTTAAAAATCAACACTGATATAAACAAAACATTATGTAAACTTTTCTTCCAACTCGAAGAGAAACTCAAAAACACAATATACTTCAAATTTTATTAACAATCGCTATTTTAATTTTATTATTTTTTTGTTTTTGTTTATTATTATTTCGTATGGCAAATGGGGCTTTCTTGGACCAAGAACAATTTATTTTATTATGTTTTTTGAATATCCAATATAAGTTTTCGTTTTTTTTTCCAAATTTTATTGTTTTAAGTAAGAGGTGTTTTTTAGAAGCATAGTTTTATATTTACTCTACATTTTTAGGAGCTTGTCTTTTTGACAGCTATCACTTGATACATGGTCAATTTGTTTTTCCATATCATATTGAACAGACTTGCTCTTGAAAATAGTTTGCAAACCGTGCAAAATTATTATCAACAAAATAGTTCAGACACTTTTGGCTAGCGCATTATCGAGCTACGTGGACCTGTGGCGGTGTGGCTTCCAAGATTGTGCGACTTAACACTGCTGGACTATTTTTGTGTGGTTGTTTGAAGTCGCATTGGAAGAGAATTTCCTTGCGTTTTGCCGACATACAGCTACATTGCTTCAAGAAATTGGTCGAAAATTAGGTCTCTCCACTGGAAATTATTCAAGCCTGCCACGTTGGCGACTAGCTTGAAATTTATTTTATATATAAAGCTCTATTATGCTATTCACGTGGATCGTATATTCAATTCACCGATTCAATTCCCTTTCACACTGCCTTCGCATTCTATTCCAATTGTAAACAGAGGATTAAGAGAATCCTCAAACAGAGAGCTTCGGAGAAATGTTAAAAAGTGTCTTCCTTCCCCTTAAAATGTTAATATTTTTTTTATTTATAAAACAAAATTTTCTAAATTTACCAATAAATTAGTTTTCACTTACATTTTGCTTACAAAAATTAACAAACTATGCGGATCTGACTTGTATAGAATTAATGTTTTCACGTGAAGAAGAATACCGTGCAGCATTAGCGACGTAACCGACATACACAGATACACTTTGAATGAATAGCAGAATAATGATTAGTGAAAATTCAAGTACAATTTTCCCCGATTAATAGCATAATATCCCTGATAGTCATCTTTATAATAATGATAAATTCTAGGCGATAACATTTAAATGTCTGCGTTTTATTTCTTCTTGAAAACCCTACATCTAAAAAAACATCCTTTAGTTTATTTCTCTTAGAATGGCGCTGACTAAAGTTTATACTTTTTGCACGGTAAAGCTTTCTATTAATGTTCTGCTTGCTGAACAAAATTTTGAACAGCAGTGTTGGGATATTTTAACTTTCATTACAATTACAAATATATAATTAATAGTTGACCTTTTTTCCATTACAATCATAAGTAATTTTAATTGAAAATATATTCAATTGATTTAAATTTTATTTCAAAAATATATATTTTAATTACTTGTAATTTTAAATGAACAAAAAAACCTACAAATTATAAGTAATTACAAATTGTGATGGATTGATATGCAAACTCTTGATTAAGAACACTTTTAAATTACAGTAAAAGGCAATTTGTGTCTTTAGTAATTCAAAGCATATAGTCCAGACAATGAACGAAAAAACTTGCCTTAAAAAAAATCCAACAGCTTTAAAACTTGGCACACTTACTAAGGGATGTCTGGTGATGACCCAAAAATAATTCCTCAAGAAACCGACGTGAGCCCTAGCGGCAGTTGAGAGAAACATGGAGTTTGTTTCAGTTTTTTACGTTTATCTTGAAAACTATTTGTCGTATCAAAAAATATTGTTGCACAAAATTAAAGCTCATTAAATTTTTATAAAAAAAAGCTCGGATGAATATTTTCGTACCCATTATAGTTTATAAAATAACTCTAGCGGCAGTGAAGAGAAACATACGGCTTTTTTCGGGTTTTCGGGTTTATCTTGAAAACTATTTGTCGTATTAAAAAAATAATCTTCTACAAAGTTAAAGCTTATTAAATTTCCAAAAGAAATTTTATATTAATTTGTTTGTACCTACTTGTTTCAGTTTGTAAAATAACTCTATCGGTATTAAAGGAAAACATGTTTTGAAAAGATGCTGCAAGGAAAAGCTTTCGCTAGAGCAGTTCGTGCACATCCTTAGCTAATATAATAATAGAACAAGTTGACCTAAGTCAACATGAATTAAAGGAGATCCAAAATCTCACGAGAAATTTCCTTGATTAGTCTCCTTCTTTATGTGCACTAAAACAAAACCCTCATTTAATCCATTTTAGTGAGAAACTACAAACAAATCTCAACAGGGGTGTGGTCGGACCAGACAATTGAACAAACTCTAATGCGTGGAATGAAGAGTATGGGCTTGACACTAAGGCGTGGAATCACTGATAGCATTATTAGCAAATGGATTCTAGGGCTGACTGCTACTCATGAAATTTGCTAATCACTCCAAGAATTGATTGACGTTCTTTTTTCTACTAGTGAGCAACATGAAGATTTTGGAGAGGCACGTAAAATTAGAGATAATACAGACCTTGCAAAGCTGTCAAATTGGTTCCAAAGTCATCCTCCATATCCAGTTACAAATGGAATTATGTCAATCGTTGGTGATGATAAAGTAACTTTCTACAATGCTTATTCTCTAGGCATGCAGGCAATGAGCCATATCGTGTGCCCACGAATTTCAGAAGTAAAACTGTAGCAAAAAAATCCACCACTTTCTTTCGAGGTAAAATTGTGGTAATAGGCCCTTTGATGATATTCCAAAAAATAAGTAAGCAGTCCGATGAAAACTTAAAGACTTATATGGAGTATGAGTTGGCTCCCTTTCTATAATGATTTTTTGATGAAAATATGATTCGAAAACGACATATGTATCCACAACGAATATTGATTTTCTTGAATTTGACTTTATTGTTGATGGTGGCTTCTTAGTACACAAAGTATTGTGGCCCAAAGATTCCGATATTTCAACAATTTGCCTTTCCTACATTAAGTACTGTTATGTTTAATGGTTACTCTTCTTTGAAATACAGTACAAAAAGATCAGAACAAAATAGAAGATATAGACTTAAGAAGTCAGTCGATATTCAATTTGATCATGTAACAGTAGGCAGGTTCAGGCAACATAACTGGCTTCATTTTCTGTCAACTTCATTCTTTAAACGTAAATTTGGACCAAAGCAACAAGTTAGTTTTTCAAGTGTCATAAATTTCAAATTCAGAAATTTACTTCGCAAACCTCTTCTTTAATTTCGTAGAGCAAGAAGTAGCAACAAAATTATTGTCTACAAAACACTCCTCAGCAAGCTACAAGTCTACCACAATTTGTATTTTGTTCTGTAAAGAAATATTAGTTATTTCGTATATAATGTTTGTTTGATTGGGCTTATTTTTATTTCTTTTCCAAATTGGCAAGGTTTCTTTTGACAGAAAGCATTAAATGAAGTTGTAAGGACAATAAATTAATCATTGAGTAATAAAGTTCAGCTTTTAGTTAAATAGAAAAACATGATCAACTATCATTTTGATAGAAGTGAACTTGACTTAATAGTTAGGCAGATTTATCTCGACTAACTTTCCAGTCAACTTTCCATTAAAATAGCCTTAATTGGAAGGCTGTTTTTTGGCAGCTGGCCAATTAGATACTAGAAACTTGCCTAACTTTCAAGTCCCTTATGTCGTCTGAACCTGCCCAGTGATAAACATCAATCAAATAGATATTCTTTCTAACGAAAAGAATAGGTCTAGATTGATACCTTTTCTATCCACGGCACTTTGTAACCAAGGAATAGAAATGAGAGAAGCACCAGATGATGCTGACCTAATAATTATTCAAACTTCAATAGAAAAATCTGTGAAGACTGAAAACGTTGTCGTGATAGAAGGAGATGTTAATGTTCTGTTCACCAGAAAAGGAAATAATTTTCATCAAGGAGTTATTTAAAGCCTTATACTATTTTTTTTTTCTTCGGAAATTTAATAAGCTTTAATCTTGTAGAAGATTTTTTTTTGATACGACAAATAGTTTTAAAGATAAACCCGAAAAAAGCCGTATATTTCTCTTCACTGCCGCTAGATATATTTTATAAACTATAGGAGATACGAAAATGTTCATCCAAGCTTTTTTTTATAAAATTTAATGAGCTTTAGTTTTGTGGAACAATATTTTTTGATACGACAAAAAGTTTTCAAGATAAACGGACAAAAAGGAAACAAACTCCTTGTTTCTCTTAACTGCCGCTAGAGCTCATGTCGGATTCTTGGGGACCTTTCTTGGGTCATCACATTCCTTAGTAATTTTGCTAAGTTTCAAAACTGTTGGGTTTTTGTTTGGGTGAAAACCTTTGTTAACTGGACTAATTGGCCCTACTCGGTAATGCATTTCGAAAGCCAATCATATTCGAATCTGATATTCAATTCGTACCCTGTAAAATGTGTCCTTTCAAAACGACCTTCGAATTGCAATCGTTACCTCTCTTGGTGTAAAAATAAAATGTCCATTTTCGAACGCTAATGACATTCGGAAACGCATTTCCAGGTACGAAAAATCCGTAAGTACTAAATTTCTTATCCGCATTAGAAATAGAGAGTACAAAATATTCGTTTTCCAAAATATTTGCTTTCAAATCGCATTACAGAGTAGGGCCCCAGTCCACATACAAAACTTAGCATTTCAAGAAATTATTTAGTAATATCGTAAAAAGTAATTGACGAAAATAATATTTAATAACATTATTTTGTAATGATGATTGGAAATAGAAATCATTGTTTTTTGGTCATTACTTTTATTTTCAATTATATTAATGTAATTAAATTACAAGTATTTGACGCTTCTTACAAGTAATTAGCTTTCGAAGTTCTTCAATATTATATTTTGAAGTAATTGAGAAAGTGTACGGAGATTTCAATTGCAAGTAATTGCAATTGTAACATAGCCTAGAATCTACCGTGGATTTATTTCCAAGCCGATATAAATAAAAACTTCAGAGACATCATTTAACGGTTGTGCCAATTGTCAGCACTGAATTTTGAAATAAGTCTTCTTGGTAATTGATAAGTAGTAAGTTATTTGATAAATAATAACTACGGAAGCTATTATTTAGAACTGCGCTACAATTACATCTTCCTTTAATCATAGGTTCATTATATTAAATTATAAAACAGAAAGTAAAGTTTGCTCTTGTGTTTAATTTAAAACTCATTCATTTTTTTATTAAACTTTTACATAGTTTTTTCTTCCATTATTTAGCATCTGCTTGCACTGAACTGACAATTAACATACAAAAAAACACTCAAGCTTAAGAAATTTGACTAAATTACAACAATATTAATGTAAAAATAATACAAACAAAAAAGAAACACCACTCACAATGTGAACTCTACCTTAACATAGTTCACAAAGAAACAATTCTGTAGCGGTAAACGAATTTTAATAGATGATTATGTAATTTATTATCGAATAACGAGATTAATACCTAATTAGAATGCAATCATGCGATACAAATAAAAGATATTTCTCAACAATCCATTCTCGATGTGAACTTGATTCCACCTGAAACAAAACCGACCGAACACTCACCTTAATTATCACCTCATTTTCATACAAAATCAATCATTCTTAAATAACTTTAAGATACCTTGTAACTTACAATATTGTAATAAAAAAATAATAACTAGATAAATGCCTAAATTAAAACAAAATTCCCATTCACATACCTCTAGTCTGTGTTTTCCTTAAAAGTCTAATTCACACGAAACGTTGAGCATCAAAATCACTTTTAAAGTTAAGCATTACTATCGTTAGTTTAAAATACAAAAAGAAAAACAGAATTTTTAATAAAGCGATTTCACGCATAAACATATTACAATTTTAAGAAAAATTCAAAATCAAATTGAAAAATGGTTGTTTTTTCTCTCCATAAATAAATGAATTAAAGTTTTCCGTTTTATTCGAAACTCATGCAAAAAGAAAAACAAAATCTTACAAGTAAATATTAAGTTGTAAATAATGTCAATAATAAAATTAAATAAGAAAACATAGGCTAAATATAAATTTTAAACAATAAAATAAAAACAAAAAAAAAAACAGGAAAATATTTATTAGAATCTAGTGTAACGCACACTTTAATCTGGCTTAAGTATTGAAACGTTTCGAAAGCGATTTCTTTTGAAAGAAAAGATGAAAACGGTAACTATTGAAGATTCATAATGTAAATCTATATTTTATTTAAAAAAAGAGCAAAAAGATGATGGAAATGTTTCGTATAGAAATTTGGAATTAATAGGATTACAAATAAATTAAATTTATTTAAGAATCATACTGAAAAATGTTTTTATTTTCTTTTACAAACATAAACAGTTGGTATTTTAGATCTTTAAAAGAACTTCAAAACTTAAAGAAGTTGAAAGTTAGAGCTAGAGTTATTGGTGGGGTGAGAAACAATGTTGGAAAAAATATTTGTTTTGACAAGGGGTTAGCCCACGATTTTTTTCGAAGAAATGGTCTGCAAATAATTTTCAAAATAAACTCAAATATTTTGGAAGCTATAGCTTAAAAAAGCTTTTGGTTGCAGAAGTGTGTAGAGATTTGAAAGACCAATGTTGGAAAAACTATTTTTTTTGACAAGGGGTTAGCCCACGATTTTTTTCGAAAAAATGGTCAGCAAATAATTTTCAAAAATACGCAAATATCTTGGAAGCTAGATCTTTCAATCTAGATTTTTTTCGAAAAAATGGTCTGCAAATAAATTTCAAAAATACACAAATATCTTGGAAGCTAGAGCTTAAAAAAGCTTTTGGTTTGCAGGGGTGGGTAGAGGTTTGAAAGACTTTTTTTTTATGTGTATATCGGTGGGGTGGGAAACAATGTTGGAAAAACTATTTTTTTTGACAAGGGGTTAGCCCACGATTGTTTCAAAAAAATGGTCAGCAAATAATTTTAAAAATATACGCAAATATTTTGGAAGCTAGAGCTTAAAAAAGCTTTTGGTTTGCAGAGGTGGGCAGAGATTTGAAAGACCTCTCTTTCGATGTGTATATCGGTGGGGTTGGAAACAATGTTGGAAAAACTATTTTTTTTGGCAAGGGGTTAGCCCACGATATTTTTTGGAAAAAATGGTAAAAAAATAATTTTCAAAATATTAAAAAATATTTTGAAAGTTATAGCTTAAAAGAGCTTTTGGTTTGCAGAGGTGGGTAGAGATTTGAAAGACCTTTCTTTCAATGTGTGTATCGGTGGGGTGTTAAACAATGTTGGAAAAACTATTTTTTTTGACAAGGGTTTAGCCCACGATTTTTTTCGAAAAAATGGTCTGCAAATAAATTTCAAAAATACACAAATATCTTGGAAGCTAGAGCTTAAAAAAGCTTTTGGTTTGCAGAGGCGGGTAGAGATTTGAAAGAACTTTCTTTTGATGTGTATATCGGTGGGGCCTGAAGCAATGTTGGAAAAACTATTTTTTTTTGACAAGGGGTTAGCCCACGATTTTTTTCGAAAAAATGGTCAGCAAATAATTTTCAAAAATACGCAAATATCTTGGAAGCTAGACCTTTCAATCTAGATTTTTTTCGAAAAAATGGTCTGCAAATAAATTTCAAAAATACACAAATATCTTGGAAGCTAGAGCTTAAAAAAGCTTTTGGTTTGCAGGGGTGGGTAGAGGTTTGAAAGACTTTTTTTTTTATGTGTATATCGGTGGGGTGGGAAACAATGTTGGAAAAACTATTTTTTTTTGACAAGGGTTTAGCCCACGATTTTTTTCGAAAAAATGGTCTGCAAATAAATTTCAAAAATACACAAATATCTTGGAAGCTAGAGCTTAAAAAAGCTTTTGGTTTGCAGAGGCGGGTAGAGATTTGAAAGACCTTTCTTTTGATGTGTATATCGGTGGGGTCTGAAACAATGTTGGAAAAACTATTTTTTTTTTGACAAGGGGTTAGCCCACGATTTTTTTCGAAAAAATGGTCAGAAAATAATTTTCAAAAATACTCAAATATTTTGGAAGATAGAGCTTAAAAAAGCTTTTGGTTTGCAGAGGTGGGCAGAGATTTGAAAGACCTCTCTTTCGATGTGTATATCGGTGGGGTTGGAAACAATGTTGGAAAAAATATTTTTTTTTGACAAGGGGTTAGCCCACGATTTTTTTCGAAAAAATGGTCAGCAAATAAATTTCAAAAATACACAAATATCTTGGAAGCTAGAGCTTAAAAAAGCTTTTGGTTTGCAGAGGTGGGTAGATATTTGAAAGACCTTTTTTTTATGTGTATATCGGTGGGGTGGGAAACAATGTTGGAAAAACTATTTTTTTTGACAAGGGGTTAGCCCACGATTTTTTTCGAAAAAATGGTCAGAAAATAATTTTGGAAGCTAGAGCTTAAAAAAGCTTTTGGTTTGCAGAGGTTGCCAGAGATTTGAGAGACCTCTCTTTCGATGTGTATATCGGTGGGGTTGGAAGCAATGTTGGAAAAAATATTTTTTTTTGACAAGGGTTTAGCCCACGAATTTTTTCGAAAAAATTGTCTGCAAATAAATTTCAAAAATACACAAATATCTTGGAAGCTAGAGCTTAAAAAAGCTTTTGGTTTGCAGAGGCGGGTAGAGATTTGAAAGACCTTTCTTTTGATGTGTATATCGGTGGGGTCTGAAACAATGTTGGAAAAACTATTTTTTTTTGACAAGGGGTTAGCCCACGATTTTTTTCGAAAAAATGGTCTGCAAATAAATTTCAAAAATACACAAATATCTTGGAAGCTAGAGCTTAAAAAAGCTTTTGGTTTGCAGAGGCGGGTAGAGATTTGAAAGACCTTTCTTTTGATGTGTATATCGGTGGGGTCTGAAACAATGTTGGAAAAACTATTTTTTTTTGACAAGGGGTTAGCCCACGATTTTTTTCGAAAAAATGGTCAGAAAATAATTTTCAAAAAATACTCAAATATTTTGGAAGCTAGAGCTTAAAAAAGCTTTTGGTTTACAGAGGTGGGCAGAGATTTGAAAGACCTCTCTTTCGATGTGTATATCGGTGGGGTTGGAAACAATGTTGGAAAAAATATTTTTTTTTGACAAGGGGTTAGCCCACGATTTTTTTCGAAAAAATGGTCAGCAAATAAATTTCAAAAATACACAAATATCTTGGAAGCTAGAGCTTAAAAAAGCTTTTGGTTTGCAGAGGTGGGTAGAGATTCGAAAGACCTTTTTTTTATCTGTATATCGGTGGGGTGGGAAACAATGTTGGAAAAACTATTTTTTTTTGACAAGGGGTTAGCCCACGATTTTTTCAAAAAAATGGTCAGCAAATAATTTTCAAAATATACACAAATATTTTGGAAGCAAGAGCTTAAACAAGCTTTTGGTTTGCAGAAGTGGATAGATATTTGAAAGACCTTTCTTTTGATGTGTATATCGGTGGGGTGGGAAACAATGTTGGAAAAACTATTTTTTTTGACAAGGGGTTAGCCCACGATTTTTTTCGAAAAAATGGTCAGAAAATAATTTTCAAAATATACTCAAATATTTTGGAAGCTAGAGCTTAAAAAAGCTTTTGGTTGCAGAAGTGTGTAGAGATTTGAAAGACCTTTCTTTTGATGTATATATCGGTGGGGTTGGAAACAATATTGGAAAAAATATTTTTTTTTGACAAGGGGTTAGCCCACGATTTTTTTCGAAGAAATGGTCAGCAAATAAATTTCAAAAATACACAAATATCTTGGAAGCTAGAGCTTAAAAAAGCTTTTGGTTTGCAGAGGTGGGTAGAGATTTGAAAGACCTTTTTTTTATGTGTATATCGGTGGGGTTGGAAACAATGTTGGAAAAACAATTTTTTTTTGACAAGGGGTTAGCCCACGATTTTTTCAAAAAAATGGTCAGCAAATAATTTTCAAAATATACACAAATATTTTGGAAGCAAGAGCTTAAACAAGCTTTTGGTTTGCAGAAGTGGATAGATATTTGAAAGACCTTTTTTTTTATGTGTATATCGGTGGGGTGGGAAACAATGTTGGAAAAACTATTTTTTTTTGACAAGGGGTTAGCCCACGATTTTTTCAAAAAAATGGTCAGCAAATAATTTTAAAAATATACGCAAATATTTTGGAAGCTAGAGCTTAAAAAAGCTTTTGGTTTGCAGAGGTGGGCAGAGATTTGAAAGACCTCTCTTTCGATGTGTATATCGGTGGGGTTGGAAACAATGTTGGAAAAAATATTTTTTTTTTGACAAGGGGTTAGGCCACGATATTTTTCGAAAAAATGGCAAGCAAATAATTTTCAAAATATACACAAATATTTTGGAAGCAAGAGCTTAAACAAGCTTTTGGTTTGCAGAAGTGGATAGATATTTGAAAGACCTTTTTTTTATGTGTATATCGGTGGGGTGGGAAACAATGTTGGAAAAACTTTTCTTTTTTTGACAAGGGGTTAGCCCACGATTTTTTCAAAAAAATGGTCAGCAAATAATTTTAAAAATATACTCAAATATTTTGGAAGCTAGAGATTAAAAAAGCTTTTGGTTTGCAGAGGTGGGCGGAGATTTGAAAGACCTCTCTTTCGATGTGTATATCGGTGGGGTTTTAACCAATGTTGAAAAAAATATTTTTTTTTGACAAGGGGTTAGGCCACGATATATTTCGAAAAAATGGCAAGCAAATAATTTTCAAAATATACACACATATTTTGGAAGCTATAGCTTAAAAAAGCTTTTGGTTTGCAGAAGTGGGTAGAGATTTGAAAGATCTTTCTTTTGATGTGTATATCGGTGGGGTGGGAAACAATGTTGGAAAAACTATTTTTTTTGACAAAGGTTAGCCCACGATTTTTTTCGAAAAAATGGTCAGCAAATAATTTTCAAAAATACGCAAATATCTTGGAAGCTAGATCTTTCAATCTCGATTTTTTTCGAAAAAATGGTCAGCAAATAATTTTCAAAATATACACACATATTTTGGAAGCTATAGCTTAAAAAAGCTTTTGGTTTGCAGAAGTGGGTAGAGATTTGAAAGATCTTTCTTTTGATGTGTATATCGGTGGGGTGGGAAACAATGTTGGAAAAAATATTTTTTTTGACAAGGGGTTAGCCCACGATTTTTTTCGAAAAAATGGTCAGAAAATAATTTTCAAAATATACTCAAATATTTTGGAATCTAGAGCTTAAAAAAGCTTTTGGTTGCAGAAGTGTGTAGAGATTTGAAAGACCTTTCTTTTGATGTATATATCGGTGGGGTTGGAAACAATATTGGAAAAAATATTTTTTTTTGACAAGGGGTTAGCCCACGATTTTTTTCGAAAAAATGGTCAGCAAATAAATTTCAAAAATACACAAATATTTTGGAAGCAAGAGCTTAAAGAAGCTTTTGGTTTGCAGAAGTGGATAGATATTTGAAAGACCTTTTTTTTTATGTGTATATCGGTGGGGTGTTAAACAATGTTGGAAAAACTATTTTTTTTGACAAGGGTTTAGCCCACGATTTTTTTCGAAAAAATGGTCTGCAAATAAATTTCAAAAATACACAAATATCTTGGAAGCTAGAGCTTAAAAAAGCTTTTGGTTTGCAGAGGCGGGTAGAGATTTGAAAGAACTTTCTTTTGATGTGTATATCGGTGGGGCCTGAAGCAATGTTGGAAAAACTATTTTTTTTTGACAAGGGGTTAGCCCACGATTTTTTTCGAAAAAATGGTCAGCAAATAATTTTCAAAAATACACAAATATCTTGGAAGCTAGACCTTTCAATCTAGATTTTTTTCGAAAAAATGGTCTGCAAATAAATTTCAAAAATACACAAATATCTTGGAAGCTAGAGCTTAAAAAAGCTTTTGGTTTGCAGGGGTGGGTAGAGGTTTGAAAGACTTTTTTTTTTATGTGTATATCGGTGGGGTGGGAAACAATGTTGGAAAAACTATTTTTTTTTTGACAAGGGTTTAGCCCACGATTTTTTTGGAAAAAATGGTCTGCAAATAAATTTCAAAAATACACAAATATCTTGGAAGCTAGAGCTTAAAAAAGCTTTTGGTTTGCAGAGGCGGGTAGAGATTTGAAAGACCTTTCTTTTGATGTGTATATCGGTGGGGTCTGAAACAATGTTGGAAAAACTATTTTTTTTTGACAAGGGGTTAGCCCACGATTTTTTTCGAAAAAATGGTCAGAAAATAATTTTCAGAAATACTCAAATATTTTGGAAGATAGAGCTTAAAAAAGCTTTTGGTTTGCAGAGGTGGGCAGAGATTTGAAAGACCTCTCTTTCGATGTGTATATCGGTGGGGTTGGAAACAATGTTGGAAAAAATATTTTTTTTTGACAAGGGGTTAGCCCACGATTTTTTTCGAAAAAATGGTCAGCAAATAAATTTCAAAAATACACAAATATCTTGGAAGCTAGAGCTTAAAAAAGCTTTTGGTTTGCAGAGGTGGGTAGATATTTGAAAGACCTTTTTTTTATGTGTATATCGGTGGGGTGGGAAACAATGTTGGAAAAACTATTTTTTTTCACAAGGGGTTAGCCCACGATTTTTTTCGAAAAAATGGTCAGAAAATAATTTTGGAAGCTAGAGCTTAAAAAAGCTTTTGGTTTGCAGAGGTTGCCAGAGATTTGAGAGACCTCTCTTTCGATGTGTATATCGGTGGGGTTGGAAGCAATGTTGGAAAAAATATTTTTTTTTGACAAGGGTTTAGCCCACGAATTTTTTCGAAAAAATTGTCTGCAAATAAATTTCAAAAATACACAAATATCTTGGAAGCTAGAGCTTAAAAAAGCTTTTGGTTTGCAGAGGCGGGTAGAGATTTGAAAGACCTTTCTTTTGATGTGTATATCGGTGGGGTCTGAAACAATGTTGGAAAAACTATTTTTTTTGACAAGGGGTTAGCCCACGATTTTTTTCGAAAAAATGGTCTGCAAATAAATTTCAAAAATACACAAATATCTTGGAAGCTAGAGCTTAAAAAAGCTTTTGGTTTGCAGAGGCGGGTAGAGATTTGAAAGACCTTTCTTTTGATGTGTATATCGGTGGGGTCTGAAACAATGTTGGAAAAACTATTTTTTTTTGACAAGGGGTTAGCCCACGATTTTTTTCGAAAAAATGGTCAGAAAATAATTTTCAAAAAATACTCAAATATTTTGGAAGCTAGAGCTTAAAAAAGCTTTTGGTTTGCAGAGGTGGGCAGAGATTTGAAAGACCTCTCTTTCGATGTGTATATCGGTGGGGTCTGAAACAATGTTGGAAAAACTATTTTTTTTTACAAGGGGTTAGCCCACGATTTTTTTCGAAAAAATGGTCTGCAAATAAATTTCAAAAATACACAAATATCTTGGAAGCTAGAGCTTAAAAAAGCTTTTGGTTTGCAGAGGCGGGTGGAGATTTGAAAGACCTTTCTTTTGATGTGTATATCGGTGGGGTCTGAAACAATGTTGGAAAAACTATTTTTTTTTACAAGGGGTTAGCCCACGATTTTTTTCGAAAAAATGGTCAGCAAATAAATTTCAAAAATACACAAATATCTTGGAAGCTAGAGCTTAAAAAAGCTTTTGGTTTGCAGAGGTGGGTAGAGATTCGAAAGACCTTTTTTTTATCTGTATATCGGTGGGGTGGGAAACAATGTTGGAAAAACTATTTTTTTTTGACAAGGGGTTAGCCCACGATTTTTTCAAAAAAATGGTCAGCAAATAATTTTCAAAATATACACAAATATTTTGGAAGCAAGAGCTTAAACAAGCTTTTGGTTTGCAGAAGTGGATAGATATTTGAAAGACCTTTCTTTTGATGTGTATATCGGTGGGGTGGGAAACAATGTTGGAAAAACTATTTTTTTTGACAAGGGGTTAGCCCACGATTTTTTTCGAAAAAATGGTCAGAAAATAATTTTCAAAATATACTCAAATATTTTGGAAGCTAGAGCTTAAAAAAGCTTTTGGTTGCAGAAGTGTGTAGAGATTTGAAAGACCTTTCTTTTGATGTATATATCGGTGGGGTTGGAAACAATATTGGAAAAAATATTTTTTTTTGACAAGGGGTTAGCCCACGATTTTTTTCGAAGAAATGGTCAGCAAATAAATTTCAAAAATACACAAATATCTTGGAAGCTAGAGCTTAAAAAAGCTTTTGGTTTGCAGAGGTGGGTAGAGATTTGAAAGACCTTTTTTTTATGTGTATATCGGTGGGGTTGGAAACAATGTTGGAAAACAATTTTTTTTTAACAAGGGGTTAGCCCACGATTTTTTCAAAAAAATGGTCAGCAAATAATTTTCAAAATATACACAAATATTTTGGAAGCAAGAGCTTAAACAAGCTTTTGGTTTGCAGAAGTGGATAGATATTTGAAAGACCTTTTTTTTATGTGTATATCGGTGGGGTGGGAAACAATGTTGGAAAAACTATTTTTTTTTTGACAAGGGGTTAGCCCACGATTTTTTCAAAAAAATGGTCAGCAAATAATTTTAAAAATATACTCAAATATTTTGGAAGCTAGAGATTAAAAAAGCTTTTGGTTTGCAGAGGTGGGCGGAGATTTGAAAGACCTCTCTTTCGATGTGTATATCGGTGGGGTTTTAACCAATGTTGAAAAAAATATTTTTTTTTGACAAGGGGTTAGGCCACGATATATTTCGAAAAAATGGCAAGCAAATAATTTTCAAAATATACACACATATTTTGGAAGCTATAGCTTAAAAAAGCTTTTGGTTTGCAGAAGTGGGTAGAGATTTGAAAGATCTTTCTTTTGATGTGTATATCGGTGGGGTGGGAAACAATGTTGGAAAAAATATTTTTTTTGACAAGGGGTTAGCCCACGATTTTTTTCGAAAAAATGGTCAGAAAATAATTTTCAAAATATACTCAAATATTTTGGAATCTAGAGCTTAAAAAAGCTTTTGGTTGCAGAAGTGTGTAGAGATTTGAAAGACCTTTCTTTTGATGTATATATCGGTGGGGTTGGAAACAATATTGGAAAAAATATTTTTTTTTGACAAGGGGTTAGCCCACGATTTTTTTCGAAAAAATGGTCAGCAAATAAATTTCAAAAATACACAAATATTTTGGAAGCAAGAGCTTAAAGAAGCTTTTGGTTTGCAGAAGTGGATAGATATTTGAAAGACCTTTCTTTTGATGTGTATATCGGTGGGGTGGGAAACAATGTTGGAAAAACTATTTTTTTTGACAAAGGTAAGCCCACGATTTTTTTCGAAAAAATGGTCAGCAAATAATTTTCAAAAATACGCAAATATCTTGGAAGCTAGATCTTTCAATCTAGATTTTTTTCAAAAAAATGGTCAGCAAATAATTTTCAAAATATACACAAATATTTTGGAAGCAAGAGCTTAAACAAGCTTTTGGTTTGCAGAAGTGGATAGATATTTGAAAGACCTTTCTTTTGATGTGTATATCGGTGGGGTGGGAAACAATGTTGGAAAAACTATTTTTTTTGACAAAGGTAAGCCCACGATTTTTTTCGAAAAAATGGTCAGCAAATAATTTTCAAAAATACGCAAATATCTTGGAAGCTAGATCTTTCAATCTAGATTTTTTTCAAAAAAATGGTCAGCAAATAATTTTCAAAATATACACAAATATTTTGGAAGCAAGAGCTTAAACAAGCTTTTGGTTTGCAGAAGTATATAGATATTTGAAAGACCTTTCTTTTGATGTGTATATCGGTGGGGCCTGAAACAATGTTGGAAAAACTATTTTTTTTTGACAAGGGGTTAGCCTACGATTTTTTTCGAAAAAATGGTCAGCAAATAATTTTCAAAAATACGCAAATATCTTGGAAGCTAGACCTTTCAATCTAGATTTTTTTCGAAAAAATGGTCTGCAAATAAATTTCAAAAATACACAAATATCTTGGAAGCTAGAGCTTAAAAAAGCTTTTGGTTTGCAGGGGTGGGTAGAGGTTTGAAAGACTTTTTTTTTTATGTGTATATCGGTGGGGTGGGAAACAATGTTGGAAAAACTATTTTTTTTTGACAAGAGGTTAGCCCACGATTGTTTCAAAAAAATGGTCAGCAAATAATTTTAAAAATATACGCAAATATTTTGGAAGCTAGAGCTTAAAAAAGCTTTTGGTTTGCAGAGGTTGCCAGAGATTTGAGAGACCTCTCTTTCGATGTGTATATCGGTGGGGTTGGAAGCAATGTTGGAAAAAATATTTTTTTTTGACAAGGGTTTAGCCCACGAATTTTTTCGAAAAAATTGTCTGCAAATAAATTTCAAAAATACACAAATATCTTGGAAGCTAGAGCTTAAAAAAGCTTTTGGTTTGCAGAGGCGGGTAGAGATTTGAAAGACCTTTCTTTTGATGTGTATATCGGTGGGGTCTGAAACAATGTTGGAAAAACTATTTTTTTTGACAAGGGTTTAGCCCACGATTTTTTTCGAAAAAATGGTCTGCAAATAAATTTCAAAAATACACAAATATCTTGGAAGCTAGAGCTTAAAAAAGCTTTTGGTTTGCAGAGGCGGGTAGAGATTTGAAAGACCTTTCTTTTGATGTGTATTTCGGTGGGGTCTGAAACAATGTTGGAAAAACTATTTTTTTTTTTGACAAGGGGTTAGCCCACGATTTTTTTCGAAAAAATGGTCAGAAAATAATTTTCAAAAAATACTCAAATATTTTGGAAGCTAGAGCTTAAAAAAGCTTTTGGTTTGCAGAGGTGGGCAGAGATTTGAAAGACCTCTTTTTCGATGTGTATATCGGTGGGGTTGGAAACAATGTTGGAAAAAATATTTTTTTTTGACAAGGGGTTAGCCCACGATTTTTTTCGAAAAAATGGTCAGCAAATAAATTTCAAAAATACACAAATATCTTGGAAGCTAGAGCTTAAAAAAGCTTTTGGTTTGCAGAGGTGGGCAGAGATTTGAAAGACCTCTCTTTCGATGTGTATATCGGTGGGGTTGGAAACAATGTTGGAAAAACTATTTTTTTTGGCAAGGGGTTAGCCCACGATAATTTTTGGAAAAAATGGTAAAAAAATAATTTTCAAAATATTAAAAAATATTTTGAAAGTTATAGCTTAAAAGAGCTTTTGGTTTGCAGAGGTGGGTAGAGATTTGAAAGACCTTTCTTTCAATGTGTGTATCGGTGGGGTGTTAAACAATGTTGGAAAAACTATTTTTTTTTGACAAGGGGTTAGCCCACGATTTTTTTCGAAAAAATGGTCTGCAAATAAATTTCAAAAATACACAAATATCTTGGAAGCTAGAGCTTAAAAAAGCTTTTGGTTTGCAGGGGTGGGTAGAGGTTTGAAAGACTTTTTTTTTTATGTGTATATCGGTAGGGTGGGAAACAATGTTGGAAAATTTTTTTTTTTTGACAAGGGGTTAGCCCACGATTGTTTCAAAAAAATGGTCAGCAAATAATTTTAAAAATATACGCAAATATTTTGGAAGCTAGAGCTTAAAAAAGCTTTTGGTTTGCAGAGGTTGCCAGAGATTTGAGAGACCTCTCATTCGATGTGTATATCGGTGGGGTTGGAAGCAATGTTGGAAAAAATATTTTTTTTTGACAAGGGCTTAGCCCACGAATTTTTTCGAAAAAATTGTCTGCAAATAAATTTCAAAAATACACAAATATCTTGGAAGCTAGAGCTTAAAAAAGCTTTTGGTTTGCAGAGGCGGGTAGAGATTTGAAAGACCTTTCTTTTGATGTGTATATCGGTGGGGTCTGAAACAATGTTGGAAAAACTATTTTTTTTGACAAGGGTTTAGCCCACGATTTTTTTCGAAAAAATGGTCTGCAAATAAATTTCAAAAATACACAAATATCTTGGAAGCTAGAGCTTAAAAAAGCTTTTGGTTTGCAGAGGCGGGTAGAGATTTGAAAGACCTTTCTTTTGATGTGTATATCGGTGGGGTCTGAAACAATGTTGGAAAAACTATTTTTTTTTGACAAGGGGTTAGCCCACGATTTTTTTCGAAAAAATGGTCAGAAAATAATTTTCAAAAAATACTCAAATATTTTGGAAGCTAGAGCTTAAAAAAGCTTTTGGTTTGCAGAGGTGGGCAGAGATTTGAAAGACCTCTCTTTCGATGTGTATATCGGTGGGGTTGGAAACAATGTTGGAAAAAATATTTTTTTTTGACAAGGGGTTAGCCCACGATTTTTTTCGAAAAAATGGTCAGCAAATAAATTTCAAAAATACACAAATATCTTGGAAGCTAGAGCTTAAAAAAGCTTTTGGTTTGCAGAGGTGGGTAGATATTTGAAAGACCTTTTTTTTATGTGTATATCGGTGGGGTGGGAAACAATGTTGGAAAAACTATTTTTTTTGACAAGGGGTTAGCCCACGATTTTTTTCGAAAAAATGGTCAGAAAATAATTTTGGAAGCTAGAGCTTAAAAAAGCTTTTGGTTTGCAGAGGTTGCCAGAGATTTGAGAGACCTCTCTTTCGATGTGTATATCGGTGGGGTTGGAAGCAATGTTGGAAAAAATATTTTTTTTTGACAAGGGTTTAGCCCACGAATTTTTTCGAAAAAATTGTCTGCAAATAAATTTCAAAAATACACAAATATCTTGGAAGCTAGAGCTTAAAAAAGCTTTTGGTTTGCAGAGGCGGGTAGAGATTTGAAAGACCTTTCTTTTGATGTGTATATCGGTGGGGTCTGAAACAATGTTGGAAAAACTATTTTTTTTTGACAAGGGGTTAGCCCACGATTTTTTTCGAAAAAATGGTCTGCAAATAAATTTCAAAAATACACAAATATCTTGGAAGCTAGAGCTTAAAAAAGCTTTTGGTTTGCAGAGGCGGGTAGAGATTTGAAAGACCTTTCTTTTGATGTGTATATCGGTGGGGTCTGAAACAATGTTGGAAAAACTATTTTTTTTTGACAAGGGGTTAGCCCACGATTTTTTTCGAAAAAATGGTCAGAAAATAATTTTCAAAAAATACTCAAATATTTTGGAAGCTAGAGCTTAAAAAAGCTTTTGGTTTGCAGAGGTGGGCAGAGATTTGAAAGACCTCTCTTTCAATGTGTATATCGGTGGGGTTGGAAACAATGTTGGAAAAAATATTTTTTTTTGACAAGGGGTTAGCCCACGATTTTTTTCGAAAAAATGGTCAGCAAATAAATTTCAAAAATACACAAATATCTTGGAAGCTAGAGCTTAAAAAAGCTTTTGGTTTGCAGAGGTGGGTAGAGATTCGAAAGACCTTTTTTTTATCTGTATATCGGTGGGGTGGGAAACAATGTTGGAAAAACTATTTTTTTTTGACAAGGGGTTAGCCCACGATTTTTTCAAAAAAATGGTCAGCAAATAATTTTCAAAATATACACAAATATTTTGGAAGCAAGAGCTTAAACAAGCTTTTGGTTTGCAGAAGTGGATAGATATTTGAAAGACCTTTCTTTTGATGTGTATATCGGTGGGGTGGGAAACAATGTTGGAAAAACTATTTTTTTTGACAAGGGGTTAGCCCACGATTTTTTTCGAAAAAATGGTCAGAAAATAATTTTCAAAATATACTCAAATATTTTGGAAGCTAGAGCTTAAAAAAGCTTTTGGTTGCAGAAGTGTGTAGAGATTTGAAAGACCTTTCTTTTGATGTATATATCGGTGGGGTTGGAAACAATATTGGAAAAAATATTTTTTTTTGACAAGGGGTTAGCCCACGATTTTTTTCGAAGAAATGGTCAGCAAATAAATTTCAAAAATACACAAATATCTTGGAAGCTAGAGCTTAAAAAAGCTTTTGGTTCGCAGAGGTGGGTAGAGATTTGAAAGACCTTTTTTTTATGTGTATATCGGTGGGGTGGGAAACAATGTTGGAAAAACTATTTTTTTTTGACAAGGGGTTAGCCCACGATTTTTTCAAAAAAATGGTCAGCAAATAATTTTAAAAATATACGCAAATATTTTGGAAGCTAGAGCTTAAAAAAGCTTTTGGTTTGCAGAGGTGGGCAGAGATTTGAAAGACCTCTCTTTCGATGTGTATATCGGTGGGGTTGGAAACAATGTTGGAAAAAATATTTTTTTTTTGACAAGGGGTTAGACCACGATATTTTTCGAAAAAATGGCAAGCAAATAATTTTCAAAATATACACAAATATTTTGGAAGCAAGAGCTTAAACAAGCTTTTGGTTTGCAGGAGTGGATAGATATTTGAAAGACCTTTTTTTTTATGTGTATATCGGTGGGGTGGGAAACAATGTTGGAAAAACTATTTTTTTTTTGACAAGGGGTTAGCCCACGATTTTTTCAAAAAAATGGTCAGCAAATAATTTTAAAAATATACTCAAATATTTTGGAAGCTAGAGATTAAAAAAGCTTTTGGTTTGCAGAGGTGGGCAGAGATTTGAAAGACCTCTCTTTCGATGTGTATATCGGTGGGGTTTTAACCAATGTTGAAAAAAATATTTTTTTTTGACAAGGGGTTAGGCCACGATATATTTCGAAAAAATGGCAAGCAAATAATTTTCAAAATATACACACATATTTTGGAAGCTATAGCTTAAAAAAGCTTTTGGTTTGCAGAAGTGGGTAGAGATTTGAAAGATCTTTCTTTTGATGTGTATATCGGTGGGGTGGGAAACAATGTTGGAAAAACTATTTTTTTTGACAAAGGTTAGCCCACGATTTTTTTCGAAAAAATGGTCAGCAAATAATTTTCAAAAATACGCAAATATCTTGGAAGCTAGATCTTTCAATCTCGATTTTTTTCGAAAAAATGGTCAGCAAATAATTTTCAAAATATACACACATATTTTGGAAGCTATAGCTTAAAAAAGCTTCTGGTTTGCAGAAGTGGGTAGAGATTTGAAAGATCTTTCTTTTGATGTGTATATCGGTGGGGTGGGAAACAATGTTGGAAAAAATATTTTTTTTGACAAGGGGTAAGCCCACGATTTTTTTCGAAAAAATGGTCAGAAAATAATTTTCAAAATATACTCAAATATTTTGGAATCTAGAGCTTAAAAAAGCTTTTGGTTGCAGAAGTGTGTAGAGATTTGAAAGACCTTTCTTTTGATGTATATATCGGTGGGGTTGGAAACAATATTGGAAAAAATATTTTTTTTTGACAAGGGGTTAGCCCACGATTTTTTTCGAAAAAATGGTCAGCAAATAAATTTCAAAAATACACAAATATTTTTGAAGCAAGAGCTTAAAGAAGCTTTTGGTTTGCAGAAGTGGATAGATATTTGAAAGACCTTTTTTTTATGTGTATATCGGTGGGGTGGGAAACATTGTTGGAAAAACTATTTTTTTTTGACAAGGGGTTAGCCCACGATTTTTTCAAAAAAATGGTCAGCAAATAATTTTAAAAATATACGCAAATATTTTGGAAGCTAGAGCTTAAAAAAGTTTTTGGTTTGCAGAGGTGGGCAGAGATTTGAAAGACCTCTCTTTCGATGTGTATATCGGTGGGGTTGGAAACAATGTTGGAAAAAATATTTTTTTTTGACATTTTTCTAAAAAATGGCAAGCAAATAATTTTCAAAATATACACAAATATTTTGGAAGCAAGAGCTTAAACAAGCTTTTGGTTTGCAGAAGTGGATAGATATTTGAAAGACCTTTCTTTTGATGTGTATATCGGTGGGGTGGGAAACAATGTTGGAAAAACTATTTTTTTTGACAAAGGTAAGCCCACGATTTTTTTCGAAAAAATGGTCAGCAAATAATTTTCAAAAATACGCAAATATCTTGGAAGCTAGATCTTTCAATCTAGATTTTTTTCAAAAAAATGGTCAGCAAATAATTTTCAAAATATATACACATATTTTGGAAGCTATAGCTTAAAAAAGCTTTTGGTTTGCAGAAGTGGGTAGAGATATGAAAGACCTTTCTTTTGATGTGTATATCGGTGGGGTGGGAAACAATGTTGGAAAAACTACTTTTTTTTGACAAGGGGTTAGCCCACGATTTTTATCAAAAAATAAACAGCAAATAATTTTCAAAATATTAACAAATATTTTGAAAGCTAAAGCTTAAAAGAGCTTTTGATTTGCAGAGGTGCGTTGAGATTTGAAAGAATTTTCTTTCGATGTGTGTATAGGTGGGGTGTTAAACAATGTTGGAAAAACTATTTTTTTTTGACATGGGGTTAGCCCACGATTTTTTCAAAAAAATGGTCAGCAAATAATTTTAAAAATATACGCAAATATTTTGGAAGCTAGAGCTTAAAAAAGCTTTTGGTTTGCAGAAGTGTTCAGAGATTTGAAAGACCTCTCTTTCGATGTGTACATCGGTGGAGTTGGAAACAATGTTGGAAAAAATATTTTTTTTTGACAAGGGGTTAGGCCACGATATTTTTCGAAAAAATGGCAAGCAAATAATTTTCAAAATATACACAAATATTTTGGAAGCAAGAGCTTAAACAAGCTTTTGGTTTGCAGAAGTATATAGATATTTGAAAGACCTTTCTTTTGATGTATATATCGGTGGGGTGGGAAACAATGTTGGAAAAAATATTTTTTTTTGACAAGGGGTTAGCCCACGATTTTTTCAAAAAAATGGTCAGCAAATAATTTTAAAAATATACGCAAATATTTTGGAAGCTAGAGCTTAAAAAAGCTTTTGGTTTGCAGAGGTGGGCAGAGATTTGAAAGACCTCTCTTTCGATGTGTACATCGGTGGGGTTGGAAACAATGTTGGAAAAAATATTTTTTTTTGACAAGGGGTTAGGCCACGATATTTTTCGAAAAAATGCCAAGCAAATAATTTTCAAAATATACACAAATATTTTGGAAGCAAGAGCTTAAACAAGCTTTTGGTTTGCAGAAGTGGATAGATATTTGAAAGACCTTTCTTTTGATGTATATATCGGTGGGGTGGGAAACAATGTTGGAAAAAATATTTTTTTTTGACAAGGGGTTAGCCCAAGATATTTTTGGAAAAAATGGTAAAAAAATAATTTTCAAAATATTAACAAATATTTTGAAAGTTATAGCTTAAAAAAGCTTTTGGTTTGCAGAGGTGGGTAGAGATTTGAAAGACCTTTCTTTTGATGTATATATGGGTGGGGTGGGAAACAATGTTGGAAAAACTATTTTTTTTGACAAGGGGTTAGCCCACGATTTTTTTCGAAAAAATGGTCAGCAAATAATTTTCAAAAATACGCAAATATCTTGGAAGCTAGAGCTTAAAAAAGCTTTTGGTTTGCAGAGGTGGGCAGAGATTTGAAAGACCTTTCTTTTGATGTGTATATCGGTGGGGTGAGAAACAATGTTGGAAAAACTATTTTTTTTTGACAAGGGAATAGCCCACGATTTTTTTTTTCGAAAAAAAAAATTAACAGAAAATAATTTTCAAAATATTTACAAATATTTTGAAAGCTAGAGCTTAAAAAAGCTTTTGGTTTGCAGGGGTGGATAGAGATTTAAAAGACCTTTCTTTTGATGTATATATCGGTGGGGTTGGAAACAATGTTGAAAAAAATATTTTTTTTGACAAGGGGTTAACCCACGATTTTTTTCGGAAAAATGGTCAGCAAATAAATTTCAAATATACACAAATATCTTGAAAGCTAGAGCTTAAAAAAGCTTTTGGTTTGGAGAGGCGGGTAGAGATTTGAAAGACCTTTCTTTTGATGTGTATATCGGTGGGGTGGGAAACAATGTTGGAAAAACTATTTTTTTTTGACAAGGGGTTAGCCCACGATTTTTTTCGAAAAATGGTCAGCAAATAATTTTCAAAAATTCGCAAATATCTTGGAAGCTAGAGCTTAAAAAAGCTTTTGGTTTGCAGAGGTGGGTAGAGATTTGAAAGACCTTTCTTTTGATGTGTATATCGGTGGGGTGGGAAACAATGTTGGAAAAAATATTTTTTTTTGACAAGGGGTTAGCCCACGATTTTTTTTCGAAAAAATGGTCAGCAAACAATTTTCAAAAATACGCAAATATCTTGGAAGCTAGAGCTTAAAAAAGCTTTTGGTTTGCAGAAGTGGGCAGAGATTTGAAAGACCTTTCTTTTGATGTGTATATCGTTGGGGTGGGAAACAATGTTGGAAAAACTATTTTTTTTTGACAAGGGGTTAGCCCACGATTTTTAAAAAAAAATGGTCAGCAAATAATTTTAAAAATATACGCAAATATTTTGGAAGCTAGAGCTTAAAAAAGCTTTTGGTTTGCAGAAGTGGATAGATATTTGAAAGACCTTTCTTTTGATGTATATATCGGTGGGGTGGGAAACAATGTTGGAAAAAATATTTTTTTTGACAAGGGGTTAAGCCCACGATTTTTTCGAAAAAATGGTCAGCAAATAATTTTCTAAAATACGAAAATATCTTGGAAGCTAGAGCTTAAAAAAGCTTTTGGTTTGCAGAGGTGGGCAGAGATTTGAAAGACCTTTCTTTTGATGTGTATATCGATGGGTAGAGAAACAATGTTGGAAAAACGAAGCCCACGATATTTTTGGAAAAAATGGTAAAAAAATAATTTTCAAAATATTAACAAATATTTTGAAAAATAAAGCTTAAAAGAGCTTTTGGTTTGCAGAGGTGAGTAGAGATTTGAAAGACCTTTCTTTTGATGTGTATATCGGTGGGGTTGGAAACAATGTTGGAAAAAATGGTCAGCAAATAAATTTCAAAAATACACAAATATCTTGGAAGCTAGAGCTTAAAAAAGCTTTTAGTTTGCAGAGGTGGGTAGAGATTTGAAAGACCTTTGCTTTGATGTGTATATCGGTGGGGTTGGAAACAATGTTGGAAAAACTATTTTTTTTTTGACAAGGGGTTCGCCCACGATTTTTTTTCGAAAAAAAATAAACAGAAAATAATTTTCAAAATATTTACAAATATTTTGAAAGCTAGAGCTTAAAAAAGCTTTTGGTTTGCAGGGGTGGTAGAGGAAAAAATATTTTTTTTTGACAAGGGGTTAGCCCACGATATTTTTGGAAAAAATGGTAAAAAAAATAATTTTCAAAATATTAACAAATATTTTGAAAGTTATAGCTTAAAACAGCTTTTGGTTTGCAGAGGTGGGTAGAGATTTGAAAGACCTTTCTTTTGATGTGTATATCGGTGGGGTGGGACACAATGTTGGAAAAAATATTTTTTTTTGACAAGGGGTTAGGACAGGATATTTTTCGAAAAAATGGTAAAAAAAATAATTTTCAAAATATTAACAAATATTTTGAAAGTTATAGCTTAAAAGAGCTTTTGGTTTGCAGAGGTGGGTAGAGATTTGAAAGACCTTTCTTTTGATGTATATATCGGTGGGGTTGGAAACAATGTTGGAAAAAATGGTCTGCAAATAAATTTCAAAAATACACAAATATCTTGGAAGCTAGAGCTTAAAAAAGCTTTTAGTTTGCAGAGGTGGGTAGAGATTTGAAAGACCTTTCTTTTGATGTGTATATCGGTGGGGTGGGAAACAATGTTGGAAAAACTATTTTTTTTTGACAAGGGGTTAGCCCACGATTTTTTCGAAAAAATGGTCAGCAAATAATTTTCAAAAATACGCAAATATCTTGGAAGCTAGAGCTTACAAAAGCTTTTGGTTTGCAGAGGTGGGCAGAGATTTGAAAGACCTTTCTTTTGATGTGTATATCGGTGGGGTGGGAAACAATGTTGGAAAAACTATTTTTTTTTGACAAGGGGTTAGCCCACGATTTTTTCAAAAAAATGGTCAGCAAATAATTTTCAAAATATACGCAAATATTTTGGAAGCTAGAGCTTAAAAAAGCTTTTGGTTTGCAGAGGTGTTCAGAGATTTGAAAGACCTCTCTTTAGATGTGTACATCGGTGGGGTTGGAAACAATGTTGAAAAAGATATTTTTTTTTGACAAGGGGTTAGGCCACGATATTTTTCGAAAAAATGGCAAGCAAATAATTTTCAAAATATACACAAATATTTTGGAAGCAAGAGCTTAAACAAGCTTTTGGTTTGCAGAAGTGGATAGATACTTGAAAGACCTTTCTTTTGATGTATATATCGGTGTTGTGGGAAACAATGTTGGAAAAAATATTTTTTTTTGACAAGGGGTTAGCCCACGATATTTTTGGAAAAAATGGTAAAAAAATAATTTTCAAAATAGCCCACGATTTTTTTTCGAAAAAAAAATAAACAGAAAATAATTTTCAAAATATTTACAAATATTTTGAAAGCTAGAGCTTAAAAAAGCTTTTGGTTTGCAGGGGTGGGTAGAGGTTTGAAAGACATTTTTTTTTATGTGTATATTGGTGGGGTGGGAAACAATGTTGGAAAAACTATTTTTTTTTGACAAGGGGTTAGCCCACGATTTTTTTTTCGAAAAAAAAAATAAACAGAAAATAATTTTCAAAATATTTACAAATATTTTGAAAGTTATAGCTTAAAACAGCTTTTGGTTTGCAGAGGTGGGTAGAGATTTGAAAGACCTTTGTTTTGATGTGTATATCGGTGGGGTGGGACACAATGTTGGAAAAAATATTTTTTTTTGACAAGGGGTTAGGCCACGATATTTTTCGAAAAAATGGTAAAAAAATAATTTTCAAAATATTAACAAATATTTTGAAAAATAAAGCTTAAAAGAGCTTTTGGTTTGCAGAGGTGGGCAGAGATTTGAAAGACCTTTCTTTTGATGTGTATATCGATGGGTAGAGAAACAATGTTGGAAAAACTAAGCCCACGATTTTTTCGAAAAAATGGTCAGCAAATAATTTTCAAAAATACGCAAATATCTTGGAAGCTAGAGCTTACAAAAGCTTTTGGTTTGCAGAGGTGGGCAGAGATTTGAAAGACCTTTCTTTTGATGTGTATATCGGTGGGGTGGGAAACAATGTTGGAAAAACTATTTTTTTTTGACAAGGGGTTAGCCCACGATTTTTAAAAAAAAATGGTCAGCAAATAATTTTCAAAAATACGCAAATATCTTGGAAGCTAGAGCTTAAAAAAGCTTTTGGTTTGCAGAAGTGGGCAGAGATTTGAAAGACCTTTCTTTTGATGTGTATATCGTTGGGGTGGGAAACAATGTTGGAAAAACTATTTTTTTTTGACAAGGGGTTAGCCCACGATTTTTTAAAAAAAATGGTCAGCAAATAATTTTAAAAATATACGCAAATATTTTGGAAGCTAGAGCTTAAAAAAGCTTTTGGTTTGCAGAAGTGGATAGATATTTGAAAGACTTTTCTTTTGATGTATATATCGGTGGGGTGGGAAACAATGTTGGAAAAAATATTTTTTTTTGACAAGGGTTAAGCCCACGATTTTTTCGAAAAAATGGTCAGCAAATAATTTTCAAAAATACGCAAATATCTTGGAAGCTAGAGCTTAAAAAAGCTTTTGGTTTGCAGAGGTGGGCAGAGATTTGAAAGACCTTTCTTTTGATGTGTATATCGATGGGTAGAGAAACAATGTTGGAAAAACTAAGCCCACGATATTTTTGGAAAAAATGGTAAAAAAATAATTTTCAAAATATTAACAAATATTTTGAAAAATAAAGCTTAAAAGAGCTTTTGGTTTGCAGAGGTGAGTAGAGATTTGAAAGACCTTTCTTTTGATGTGTATATCGGTGGGGTTGGAAACAATGTTGGAAAAAATGGTCAGCAAATAAATTTCAAAAATACACAAATATCTTGGAAGCTAGAGCTTAAAAAAGCTTTTAGTTTGCAGAGGTGGGTAGAGATTTGAAAGACCTTTGCTTTGATGTGTATATCGGTGGGGTTGGAAACAATGTTGGAAAAACTATTTTTTTTTTGACAAGGGGTTCGCCCACGATTTTTTTTCGAAAAAAAATAAACAGAAAATAATTTTCAAAATATTTACAAATATTTTGAAAGCTAGAGCTTAAAAAAGCTTTTGGTTTGCAGGGGTGGTAGAGGAAAAAATATTATTTTTTGACAAGGGGTTAGCCCACGATATTTTTGGAAAAAATGGTAAAAAAAATAATTTTCAAAATATTAACAAATATTTTGAAAGTTATAGCTTAAAACAGCTTTTGGTTTGCAGAGGTGGGTAGAGATTTGAAAGACCTTTCTTTTGATGTGTATATCAGTGGGGTTGGAAACAATGTTGGAAAAACTATTTTTTTTTGACAAGGGGTTAGCCCACGATTTTTTCGAAAAAATGGTCAGCAAATAATTTTCAAAAATACGCAAATATCTTGGAAGCTAGAGCTTACAAAAGCTTTTGGTTTGCAGAGGTGGGCAGAGATTTGAAAGACCTTTCTTTTGATGTGTATATCGGTGGGGTGGGAAACAATGTTGGAAAAACTATTTTTTTTTGACAAGGGGTTAGCCCACGATTTTTTCAAAAAAATGGTCAGCAAATAATTTTCAAAATATACGCAAATATTTTGGAAGCTAGAGCTTAAAAAAGCTTTTGGTTTGCAGAGGTGTTCAGAGATTTGAAAGACCTCTCTTTAGATGTGTACATCGGTGGGGTTGGAAACAATGTTGAAAAAGATATTTTTTTTTGACAAGGGGTTAGGCCACGATATTTTTCGAAAAAATGGCAAGCAAATAATTTTCAAAATATACACAAATATTTTGGAAGCAAGAGCTTAAACAAGCTTTTGGTTTGCAGAAGTGGATAGATACTTGAAAGACCTTTCTTTTGATGTATATATCGGTGTTGTGGGAAACAATGTTGGAAAAAATATTTTTTTTTGACAAGGGGTTAGCCCACGATATTTTTGGAAAAAATGGTAAAAAAAATAATTTTCAAAATATTAACAAATATTTTGAAAGTTATAGCTTAAAACAGCTTTTGGTTTGCAGAGGTGGGTAGAGATTTGAAAGACCTTTCTTTTGATGTGTATATCAGTGGGGTTGGAAACAATGTTGGAAAAACTATTTTTTTTTGACAAGGGGTTAGCCCACGATTTTTTCGAAAAAATGGTCAGCAAATAATTTTCAAAAATACGCAAATATCTTGGAAGCTAGAGCTTACAAAAGCTTTTGGTTTGCAGAGGTGGGCAGAGATTTGAAAGACCTTTCTTTTGATGTGTATATCGGTGGGGTGGGAAACAATGTTGGAAAAACTATTTTTTTTTGACAAGGGGTTAGCCCACGATTTTTTCAAAAAAATGGTCAGCAAATAATTTTCAAAATATACGCAAATATTTTGGAAGCTAGAGCTTAAAAAAGCTTTTGGTTTGCAGAGGTGTTCAGAGATTTGAAAGACCTCTCTTTAGATGTGTACATCGGTGGGGTTGGAAACAATGTTGAAAAAGATATTTTTTTTTGACAAGGGGTTAGGCCACGATATTTTTCGAAAAAATGGCAAGCAAATAATTTTCAAAATATACACAAATATTTTGGAAGCAAGAGCTTAAACAAGCTTTTGGTTTGCAGAAGTGGATAGATACTTGAAAGACCTTTCTTTTGATGTATATATCGGTGTTGTGGGAAACAATGTTGGAAAAAATATTTTTTTTTGACAAGGGGTTAGGCCACGATATTTTTCGAAAAAATGGCAAGCAAATAATTTTCAAAATATACACAAATATTTTGGAAGCAAGAGCTTAAACAAGCTTTTGGTTTGCAGAAGTGGAAAGATATTTGAAAGACCTTTCTTTTGATGTATATATCGGTGGGGTGGGAAACAATGCTGGAAAAAATATTTTTTTTGGACAAGGGGTTAGCCCACGATATTTTTGGAAAAAATGGTAAAAAAATAATTTTCAAAATATTAACAAATATTTTGAAAGTTATAGCTTAAAAGAGCTTTTGGTTTGCAGAGGTGGGTAGAGATTTGAAAGACCTCTCTTTAGATGTGTACATCGGTGGGGTTGGAAACAATGTTGGAAAAACTATTTTTTTTTGACAAGGGGTTAGCCCACGATTTTTTTCGAAAAAATGGTTAGCAAATAATTTTCAAAAATACGCAAATATCTTGGAAGCTAGATCTTTCAATCTAGATCTTTTCGAAAAAATGGTCAGCAAATAATTTTCAAAATATACACAAATATTTTGGAAGCTATAGCTTAAAAAAGCTTTTGGTTTGCAGAAGTGGGTAGAGATTTGAAAGACCTTTCTTTCGATGTGTATATCGGTGGGGTGGGAAACAATGTTGGAAAAAATATTTTTTTTTGACATCTTGGAAGCTAGATCTTTCAATCTAGATCTATTCGAAAAAATGGTCAGCAAATAATTTTCAAAAATACGCAAACATCTTGGAATCTAGAGCTTAAAAAAGCTTTTGATTTGCAGAGGTGGGCAGAGATTTGAAAGACCTTTCTTTTGATGTGTATATCGGTCGGGTGGGAAACAATGTTGGAAAAACTATTTTTTTTTGACAAGGGGTTAGCCCACGATTTTTTTTCGAAAAAAAAAAATTAACAGAAAATAATTTTCAAAATATTTACAAATATTTTGAAAGCTAGAGCTTAAAAAAGCTTTTGGTTTGCAGAAGTGGGTAGAGATTTGAAAGATCTTTCTTTTGATGTGTATATCGGTGGGGTGGGAAACAATGTTGGAAAAACTATTTTCCTTGTCGAAAACAAGCTTTTGGTTTGCAGAAGTGGATAGATATTTGAAAGACCTCTCTTTAGATGTGTACATCGGTGGGGTTGGAAACAATGTTGGAAAAACTATTTTTTTTTGACAAGGGTAGCCCACGATTTTTTTTCGAAAAAAAAAATAAACAGAAAATAATTTTCAAAATATTTACAAATATTTTGAAAGCTAGAGCTTAAAAAAGCTTTTGGTTTGCAGGGATGGGTAGAGGTTTGAAAGACTTTTTTTTATATGTATATCGGTGGGGTGGGAAACAATGTTTTAAAAACTATTTTTTTTTGACAAGGGGTTAGCCCACGATTTTTTCAAAAAAATGGTCAGCAAATAATTTTCAAATATATGCAAATATTTTGGAAGCTAGAGCTTAAAAAAGCTTTTGGTTTGCAGAGGTGTTCAGAGATTTGAAAGACCTCTCTTTAGATGTGTACATCGGTGGGGTTGGAAACAATGTTGGAAAAACTATTTTTTTTTGACAAGGGGTTAGGCCACGATATTTTTCGAAAAAATGGCAAGCAAATAATTTTCAAAATATACACAAATATTTTGGAAGCAAGAGCTTAAACAAGCTTTTGGTTTGCAGAAGTGGATAGATATTTGAAAGACCTTTCTTTTGATGTATATATCGGTGGGGTGGGAAACAATGCTGGAAAAAATATTTTTTTTGACGAGGGGTTAGCCCACGATATTTTTGGACAAAATAGTAAAAAATAATTTTTAAAATATTAACAAATATTTTGAAAGTTATAGCTTAAAACAGCTTTTGGTTTGCAGAGGCGGGCAGAGATTTGAAAGACCTTTTGTTTCGTTAGTACAAAAATTTATAAAATGAATTTTAAATCATAAATATTGAATTTAACTTAAAAGTAAAATACATTTATATCAGTTAAAAAAAATTGCACTATTGTGAACTGAATTGTATGAATTGTAAACTGTATTGGTATAAATTTCAAACTTCCCGCCCATCCGGCCATATTTTATTTAAAATTTAAAATTAAGAAGAAAAAGGAAAAGAAAATGAAATGAAATAAAACCATTCCACACGATAGTTCCGCACAGTTAACACGCGTTTTATTTAATCCGTACTTTTTCGCTTGGTTTTAAATTCATTAATTTGCGAAGTTATTTAACAGCTCAAGTAAGAGCTAATTAACAAAAAAGCTTGTTAAATTTTCATGGCGCCCGAGCAGGGACAAATTTAAACTAATAGTTTGTTCCAATTTTAATAAGATTCGCGCAGTGTTCAATCTATACATATATCGCACATATATGTACATTAAAAATACATACATTCTCGCGTGTGAATTTTATTAAAAAACAATTAAAATTTAAATTTAAAACAAAAAAAATATATATCAAATCGGTGGAATCATAAATTCGTGCGTGAGTGCAAAATTGTGTACAAAAAACCACCCCCATAAGGATTCATTGCTGCAAATATCGCCTGCAGAGAACAACAACACCAAAAGGAGCTCCAAAGTCACCCCAATGTCAGAGGACAAAAGCCCAAGGGAAGTCGACACAGAAACTGAGGTATCCACAAAAACTGAAAGTTATTAAATTTAATTTACTGCATACAATTGCAAATATTTGTTAAATAATAATTAATTCCAATTGATATAATTGATAGCAAAAAATTGCAATATTTTTGTTTTAATAATTAAAACAACAGCACAACTTTCAGTTTTTGTCATTTTTTGCAACACATATATACACATACATACATATATTTATATTATATTTGGTGAAACAAACAAAGTGCGGTTTTTTATTTAAAATTTGTATTCTATATTCTTTAAACTCATAAGTTACAAAATTAATAAATTTAATTCAATAAAATTAATTGCATCTCGATCTGCTGCCGCGCCGCCGCTGTCGCCGTCCGTCGTATACATCGATATTTTTTTTTGGAAAAACACACTCGTTATCTTCGTGATAATCGTTTGGAACTTTACGTTCATAAAATTGTACACGCGATTTATTAAATTAAATATAAAATTTACGAAATATTCATTTCATTTAATTAAATTAAACAATTTATGTAAATAAAACCGAAACTCTGGTAGAGAAATTTGTTTACAAATTGTTTTGTCATTTCCCTCGTTTGACAATTGACAGTTCGTTAAGTTCATACTCTCTTTCGTTAAGCTTTCAGCTATCAAGAGTGATCGTGTTTAGTGACGCAAAATATTTTCCAAATATATTATACGAAGAGTGTGTTCAGCCAAATATTTATAAAAAATATTTTATTTTCAAACAACTTCGATTTGAAATAAACAACTTTCGGCAATTTGCACATACAAAGGTTTTTTTTTTTTAAATTTATTTATTTTCGAGGAATTTCGTATAGAAATAAACTAATTTTCTAACGATTTTCCAATTTTTGTAAATTCAAATACTGAAGTGCAAATTGAATAGTTTGGATAAACTAATTCCAACAAATAAATTATTTTTCGAAAGATAGTAAATAAATAAATTCATTACAATGACGGGCAAGAAAAGGCAGCAATCACCAAAGAAAAGCGCAGATCTTGAACATTTGGTTCATCAGCGATTACAAATTAAAAATAATATAATTCGCATTAAAACGGGTCTTGAGGAAAAAACTTTATCGTTAAATCCAATTGAATTAGAATGTCGATTAGATATTTTAAATTCATATATTGATCAATTAATGAATTGTCAGTCGGAAATAGAATCCGAAGATCGTGCTGATGATTCTCGCGGTGAATTGGAAGACATTTGCGTTGGTGCTAAAGCACTACTTATATCACATGTCAATAAAAGACGAAAGTCTAGTGTAGTTGATTATTCATTCAGCAACCCACACCATTCACGACTTCCAAAAATGTCTTTGCCTAAATTCAGTGGAAAGTACTCTGAATATAAAAACTTTATCAGCCTTTTCGAAAGTTTAGTAGACAACGATCCAATGCTTCCAGATATTGAAAAGTTCAATCATTTAATTATTGATGAAAATTTAACAAGCTTTTTTGTTAATTAGCTCTTACTTGAGCTGATAATCTTGAAACCCTTAAAATAATGAAATTCGAGATTCAAGAAATCCTCACAAAAGGAGGGTTTCAATTAGCCAAATGGTTTTCAAATCATCCAGAGTATCTAAATAACGATAGTTCTGAAAAATCAATTAATTTTAATGATTCAGATTTCACAAAAACTCTGGGAATGTGTTGGCACCCTAAAGAAGATACATTCAGCTTCAATTTGGACAATAATTTTCATGATCTACGAGCTACTAAGAGAAACATATTATCAGTTTCCGCTCGTCTTTTCGATCCTCTTGGTTTGTTATGCCCCATAGTAACCAAAGCCAAAATCTTATTACAAGAGCTTTGGGTTGCAAAGATTGAATGGGATGAGTCGATTCCATTGCGCCTTGATACAAGTTGGCAAAATTTCAAAACCAATTTATCTCAACTTGGCGAGATAAAAATTCCAAGATTTGTCGAAACTCATTCGAACGCAAAAATTCAAGTTCATGGGTTTGCCGATGCTTCGACGAGAGCTTACGGTTGTTGTATTTACATCCGAAGCCAAAGCACAGCCGGTATCAAGTCGACGCTATTAACTGCAAAGTCTAGGGTGGCCCCTTTGAAAACGAAATCGATCCCTCGATTAGAACTTTGCGCAGCGCATACTCTTGCTAAGCTATGGACAAGAGTAGAGGCAATGTTGAGTCTTGACATCGACCAAGTTATTTTCTGGACCGATTCCGAAATAACTTTGCATTGGATAAAAACACATCCATCTACGCTTGCAACCTTTGTTGCAAATCGTGTGTCCGACATCCAAGAGTGGACACAAAAAGTATCATGGAGACATGTACCAACAAAACAAAATCCAGCAGACATTCTGTCAAGAGGCTGTAACGTTGAAGAAATCAATGCTTCAATTTGGTTCAAAGGTCCACAGTTCTTGCTAAACGAACAATCATCGTGCCGGTCAATTCGCATTTTGAATTGTCTCCAGAAGATGAAGCTTTAGAGAAACGAAAAACAAACACGGCTCTAATAGCAGTAGAAAAACCTCGAACTAAACTTCTAGAATTTATAGAAGAAGAATCCTCATATAACGACCTTATTACTACGTTTGCTTATATAATGCGATTCTTTAAAATATCTAATAACAAAACAGAAAGAACATTTGAAGAATTGCCAACGGCAAAAGAAAGAAACTTGGCGTTTCTAAGAATAGTTGAAATCGTCCAAAGTTATGAATTCCCAGAAGAAATTGAAAAACTTCGTAGGAAAATAACTCTTCAAAATAGTTTTCAAAAACTTAATCCGTTTATTCATGATTTTCAAGATAACGAATTTTCATTTTCGCTGATTCGTGTAGGTGGCCGTCTTTTTAACGCCCCAATTGAATACGATAAAAAATTCCCGCTTTTGTTAACCAAAAATTCACCATTTGTAAGAACGTACTTAACGTATTTGCATCGAAAAAATTACCATGCTGGACCTCAAGCTATGGTAGCATTGCTTCGTGAAAAGATTTGGCTAATAAATGCAAAAGATGCTTGTCAAAAGGTTGTGCGACAATGTATAAATTGTTTTAAGTACAAACCAAAATTACTCACACAAATAATGGGTAATCTACCGGCGGATCGATTGCGAGCGCAACGACCGTTCTTAGTATGTGGCGTAGATTTCTGTGGTCCGGTACACACCACCCTTAAAATTCGTGGCCGGTCACCCAATAAAACTTATATTTGCGTCTTTGTTTGTTTCGCCTCCAAAGCTGTACACATTGAATTAGCTTCTAATTTGTCGTCTGAATGTTTTATTCTCGTCCTTAAAAGGTTTATCTGTCGCCGAGGACTTCCGAAGACGATCTACTGCGACAACGGGACGAACTTTGTCGGAGCTCAGACGATCTTGAGGGAAATTCAAGAGGAGATAGAGCGAGGAGCAAAAGCTGTTCGACGGTACGCAGCAGAGGAAGGCTTCAACTTCGCCTTGATACCGCCCAGGGCACCGCGTTTCGGAGGTCTATGGGAAGCGGCGGTGAAAGCGGCGAAAACGCTGTTACAGCGTACCGTGGGCAACGCACTTCTCACAACAGAAGAGCTGCTCACCGTAGTCATCGAGGTCGAGGCAATCCTCAATTCAAGGCCAATCGCACCGCTAAGCGCAGACCCCAACGACGGAGAAGCCCTCACCCCAGCGCATCTACTAATCGGCAGCAGCTTACGATCGCTGCCCCCAGAACCAGTTCCGGAACGGCAAACGGGCTGCTTGAAAAGATGGCAGCTTCTATGCTGGCTCAAGCAGCAGTTCTGGCTGAAGTGGTCCAAGGAGTATCTGCTTGGCCTACAAGCGCGATCCAAGTGGGTACAGGAGCAGCCCAATCTCGTCGTCGGCAAACTAGTTCTTATCCACGAGGACAACTCGCCTCCTCAGCGGTGGAAAACAGGACGAGTTATAGGGGTCGTCGAAGGGCAGGACGGCAAGGTCAGGGTCGCCGACGTCAAAACATCAAGTGGTGTACTCAGACGCCCAATCGTCAAACTGGCCCCACTTCCCGATGAAGAATATTGAAGCCTGCAGCCTTTCAACGTGGCCGGTGTTTCGTTAGTACAAAAATTTATAAAATGAATTTTAAATCATAAATATTGAATTTAACTTAAAAGTAAAATACATTTATATCAGTTAAAAAAAATTGCACTATTGTGAACTGAATTGTATGAATTGTAAACTGTATTGGTATAAATTTCAAACTTCCCGCCCATCCGGCCATATTTTATTTAAAATTTAAAATTAAGAAGAAAAAGGAAAAGAAAATGAAATGAAATAAAACCATTCCACACGATAGTTCCGCACAGTTAACACGCGTTTTATTTAATCCGTACTTTTTCGCTTGGTTTTAAATTCATTAATTTGCGAAGTTATTTAACAGCTCAAGTAAGAGCTAATTAACAAAAAAGCTTGTTAAATTTTCACCTTTCTTTTTATGTGTATACCGGTGGGGTGGGAAACAATGTTGGAAAAACTATTTTTTTTTGACAAGGGGTTAGCCCACGATTTTTTCAAAACAATGGTCAGCAAATAATTTTCAAATATACGCAAATATTTTGGAAGCTAGAGCTGAAAAAAGCTTTTGGTTTGCAGAGGTGTTCAGAGATTTGAAAGACCTCTCTTTAGATGTGTACATCGGTGGGGTTGGAAACAATGTTGGAAAAACAATTTTTTTTTGACAAGGGGTTAGGCCACGATATTTTTCGAAAAAATGGCAAGCAAATAATTTTCAAAATATACACAAATATTTTGGAAGCAAGAGCTTAAACAAGCTTTTGGTTTGCAGAAGTGGATAGATATTTGAAAGACCTTTCTTTTGATGTGTATATCGGTGGGGTGGGAAACAATGTTGGAAAAACAATTTTTTTTTGACAAGGGGTTAGCCCACGATTTTTTTTCGAAAAAAAAAATAAACAGAAAATAATTTTTAAAATATTTACAAATATTTTGAAAGCTAGAGCTTAAAAAACCTTTTGGTTTGCAGAGGTGGTTTGCAATGCTGGAAAAAATATTTTTTTTGACGAGGGGTTAGCCCACGATATTTTTGGAAAAAATAGTAAAAAATAATTTTTAAAATATTAACAAATATTTTGAAAGTTATAGCTTAAAACAGCTTTTGGTTTGCAGAGGCGGGCAGAGATTTGAAAGACCTTTCTTTTTATGTGTATATCTGTGGGGTGGGAAACAATGTTGGAAAAACTATTTTTTTTTGACAAGGGGTTAGCCCACGATTTTTTCAAAACAATGGTCAGCAAATAATTTTCAAATATACGCAAATATTTTGGAAGCTAGAGCTTAAAAAAGCTTTTGGTTTGCAGAGGTGTTCAGAGATTTGAAAGACCTCTCTTTAGATGTGTACATCGGTGGGGTTGGAAACAATGTTGGAAAAACTATTTTTTTTTGACAAGGGGTTAGGCCACGATATTTTTCGAAAAAATGGCAAGCAAATAATTTTCAAAATATACACAAATATTTTGGAAGCAAGAGCTTAAACAAGCTTTTGGTTTGCAGAAGTGGATAGATATTTGAAAGACCTTTCTTTTGATGTGTATATCGGTGGGGTGGGAAACAATTTTGGAAAAACAATTTTTTTTTGACAAGGGGTTAGCCCACGATTTTTTTTCGAAAAAAAAAATAAACAGAAAATAATTTTTAAAATATTTACAAATATTTTGAAAGCTAGAGCTTAAGAAACCTTTTGGTTTGCAGAGGTGGTTTGCAATGCTGGAAAAAATATTTTTTTTGACGAGGGGTTAGCCCACGATATTTTTGGAAAAAATAGTAAAAAATAATTTTTAAAATATTAACAAATATTTTGAAAGTTATAGCTTAAAACAGCTTTTGGTTTGCAGAGGCGGGCAGAGATTTGAAAGACCTTTCTTTTTATGTGTATATCTGTGGGGTGGGAAACAATGTTGGAAAAACTATTTTTTTTTGACAAGGGGTTAGCCCACGATTTTTTCAAAACAATGGTCAGCAAATAATTTTCAAATATACGCAAATATTTTGGAAGCTAGAGCTTAAAAAAGCTTTTGGTTTGCAGAGGTGTTCAGAGATTTGAAAGACCTCTCTTTAGATGTGTACATCGGTGGGGTTGGAAACAATGTTGGAAAAACTATTTTTTTTTGACAAGGGGTTAGGCCACGATATTTTTCGAAAAAATGGCAAGCAAATAATTTTCAAAATATACACAAATATTTTGGAAGCAAGAGCTTAAACAAGCTTTTGGTTTGCAGAAGTGGATAGATATTTGAAAGACCTTTCTTTTGATGTGTATATCGGTGGGGTTGGAAACAATGTTGGAAAAACTATTTTTTTTTGACAAGGGGTTAGCCCACGATATTTTTGGAAAAAATTTTAAAAAATAATTTTTAAAATATTACCAAATATTTTGAAAGTTATAGCTTAAAACAGCTTTTGGTTTGCAGAGGTGGGCAGAGATTTGAAAGACCTTTCTTTTGATGTATATATCGGTGGGGTTGGAAACAATGTTGGAAAAACTATTTTTTTTTGACAAGGGGTTAGCCCACGATTTTTTCAAAACAATGGTCAGCAAATAATTTTCAAATATACGCAAATATTTTGGAAGCTAGAGCTGAAAAAAGCTTTTGGTTTGCAGAGGTGTTCAGAGATTTGAAAGACCTCTCTTTAGATGTGTACATCGGTGGGGTTGGAAACAATGTTGGAAAAACTATTTTTTTTTGACAAGGGGTTAGGCCACGATATTTTTCGAAAAAATGGCAAGCAAATAATTTTCAAAATATACACAAATATTTTGGAAGCAAGAGCTTAAACAAGCTTTTGGTTTGCAGAAGTGGATAGATATTTGAAAGACCTCTCTTTTGATGTGTATATCGGTGGGGTGGGAAACAATGTTGGAAAAACAATTTTTTTTTGACAAGGGGTTAGCCCACGATTTTTTTTCGAAAAAAAAAATAAACAGAAAATAATTTTTAAAATATTTACAAATATTTTGAAAGCTAGAGCTTCAAAAACCTTTTGGTTTGCAGAGGTGGTTTGCAATGCTGGAAAAAATATTTTTTTTGACAAGGGGTTAGCCCACGATATTTTTGGAAAAAATAGTAAAAAATAATTTTTAATATATTAACAAATATTTTGAAAGTTATAGCTTAAAACAGCTTTTGGTTTGCAGAGGCGGGCAGAGATTTGAAAGACCTTTCTTTTTATGTGTATATCTGTGGGGTGGGAAACAATGTTGGAAAAACTATTTTTTTTTGACAAGGGGTTAGCCCACGATTTTTTCAAAACAATGGTCAGCAAATAATTTTCAAATATACGCAAATATTTTGGAAGCTAGAGCTTAAAAAAGCTTTTGGTTTGCAGAGGTGTTCAGAGATTTGAAAGACCTCTCTTTAGATGTGTACATCGGTGGGGTTGGAAACAATGTTGGAAAAACTATTTTTTTTTTGACAAGGGGTTAGGCCACGATATTTTTCGAAAAAATGGCAAGCAAATAATTTTCAAAATATACACAAATATTTTGGAAGCAAGAGCTTAAACAAGCTTTTGGTTTGCAGAAGTGGATAGATATTTGAAAGACCTTTCTTTTGATGTATATATCGGTGGGGTGGGAAACAATGCTGGAAAAAATATTTTTTTTTGACAAGGGGTTAGCCCACGATATTTTTGGAAAAAATTTTAAAAAATAATTTTTAAAATATTACCAAATATTTTGAAAGTTATAGCTTAAAACAGCTTTTGGTTTGCAGAGGTGGGCAGAGATTTGAAAGACCTTTCTTTTGATGTGTATATCGGTGGGGTGGGAAACAATGTTGGAAAAACTATTTTTTTTTTACAAGGGGTTAGCCCACGATTTTTTCAAAAAAATGGTAAGCAAATAATTTTAAAAATATACGCAAATATTTTGGAAGCTAGAGCTTAAAAAAGCTTTTGGTTTGCAGAGGTGTTCAGAGATTTGAAAGACCTTTCTTTTGATGTATATATCGGTGGGGTGGGAAACAATGTTGGAAAAAATATTTTTTTTGACAAGGGGTTAGCCCACGATTTTTATCAAAAAATAAACAGCAAATAATTTTCAAAATATCAACAAATATTTTGAAAGCTAGGGCTTAAAAGAGCTTTTGGTTTGCAGAGGTGCGTTGAGATTTGAAAGACCTTTCTTTCGATGTGTGTATCGGTGGGGTGTTAAACAATGTTGGAAAAACTATTTTTTGTGACAAGGGGTTAGCATACGATTTTTTCCGAAAAAATGGTCAGCAAATAAATTTCAAAAATACGCAAATATCTTGGAAGCTAGAGCTTAAAAAAGCTTTTGGTTTGCAGAGGTGGGTAGAGATTTGAAAGACCTTTCTTTTGATGTGTATATCGGTGGGGTGGGAAACAATGTTGGAAAAACAATTTTTTTTTGACAAGGGGTTAGCCCCCGATATTTTTCGAAAAAATGGTCAGCAAATAATTTTCAAAAATACGCAAACATCTTGGAATCTAGAGCTTAAAAAAGATTTTCTTTTGCAGAGGTGGGCAGAGATTTGAAAGACCTTTCTTTTGATGTGTATATCGGTGGGGTGGGAAACAATGTTGGCAAAACTATTTTTTTTTTGACAAGGGGTTAGCCCACGATTTTTTTTCGAAAAAAAAAAATAAACAGAAAATAATTTTCAAAATATTTACAAATATTTTGAAAGCTAGAGCTTTAAAAAGCTTTTGGTTTGCAGGGGTGGGTAGAGGTTTGAAAAAGAGCTTTTGGTTTGCAGAGGTGGGTAGAGGTTTGAAAAAGAGCTTTTGGTTTGCAGAGGTGGGTAGAGATTTGAAAGACCTTTCTTTTGATGTATATATCGGTGGGGTTGGAAACAATGTTGGAAAAAATATTTTTTTTTTACAAGGGGTTAGCCCACGATTTTTTTCGAAAAAATGGTCAGCAAATAAATTTCAAAAATACGCAAATATCTTGGAAGCTAGAGCTTAAAAAAGCTTTTGGTTTGCAGAAGTGGATAGATATTTGAAAGACCTTTCTTTTGATGTATATATCGGTGGGGTGGGAAAAAATGTTGGAAAAAATATTTTTTTTTGACAAGGGGTTAGCCCACGATATTTTTGGAAAAAATGGTAAAAAAATAATTTTCAAAATATTAACAAATATTTTGAAAGTTATAGCTTAAAAGAGCTTTTGGTTTGCAGAGGTGGGTAGAGGTTTGAAAGACTTTTTTTTTATGTGTATATCGGTGGGGTGGGAAACAATGTTGGAAAAACTATTTTTTTTTGACAAGGGGTTAGCCCACGATTTTTTTCGAAAAAATGGTCAGCAAATAATTTTCAAAAATACGCAAACATCTTGGAATCTAGAGCTTAAAAAAGCTTTTGGTTTGCAGAGGTGTTCAGAGATTTGAAAGACCTTTCTTTTGATGTATATATCGGTGGGGTTGGAAACAATGTTGGAAAAACTATTTTTTTTTGACAAGGGGTTAGGCCACGATATTTTTCGAAAAAATGGCAAGCAAATAATTTTCAAAATATACACAAATATTTTGGAAGCAAGAGCTAAAACAAGCTTTTGGTTTGCAGAAGTGGATAGATATTTGAAAGACCTTTCTTTTTATGTATATATCGGTGGGGTGGGAAACAATGTTGGAAAAACAATTTTTTTTGACAAGGGGTTAGCCCACGATTTTTTTTCGAAAAAAAAAAATAAACAGAAAATAATTTTCAAAATATTTACAAATATTTTGAAAGCTAGAGCTTTAAAAAGCTTTTGGTTTGCAGGGGTGGGTAGAGGTTTGAAAGACTTTTTTTTTATGTGTATATCGGTGGGGTGGGAAACAATGTTGGAAAAACTATTTTTTTTTGACAAGGGGTTAGCCCACGATTTTTTCAAAAAAATGGTAAGCAAATAATTTTAAAAATATACGCAAATATTTTGGAAGCTAGAGCTTAAAAAAGCTTTTGGTTTGCAGAGGTGTTCAGAGATTTGAAAGACCTTTCTTTTGATGTATATATCGGTGGGGATGGAAACAATGTTGGAAAAAATATTTTTTTTTGACAAGGGGTTAGCCCACGATTTTTTTCGAAAAAATGGTCAGCAAATAATTTTCAAAAATACGCAAATATCTTGGAAGCTAGATCTTTCAATCTAGATTTTTTTCGAAAAAATGGTCAGCAAATAATTTTCAAAATATACACAAATATTTTGGAAGCTATAGCTTAAAAAAGCTTTTGGTTTGCAGAAGTGGGTAGAGATTTGAAAAACCTTTCGCCCACGATTTTTTCAAAAAATGGTAAGCAAATAATTTTAAAAATATACGCAAATATTTTGGAAGCTAGAGCTTAAAAAAGCTTTTCGTTTGCAGAGGTGTTCAGAGATTTGAAAGACCTTTCTTTTGATGTATATATCGGTGGGGTGGGAAACAATGTTGGAAAAATTATTTATTTTTGACAAGGGGTTAGCCCACGATATTTTTCGAAAAAATGGTCAGCAAATAATTTTCAAAAATACGCAAACATCTTGGAATCTAGAGCTTAAAAAAGCTTTTTGTTTGCAGAGGTATTCAGAGATTTGAAAGACCTTTCTTTTGATGTGTATATCGGTGGGGTGGGAAACAATGTTGGAAAAACTATTTTTTTTTGACAAGGGGTTAAACCACAATTTTTTTCGAAAAAATGGTCGGAAAATAATTTTCAAAATATACTTAAATATTTCGGAAGCTAGAGCTTAAAAAAACATTTGGTTGCAGAAGTGGGTAGAGATTTGAAAGACCTTTCTTTTGATGTGTATATCGGTGGGGTTGGAAACAATGTTGGAAAAAATATTTTTTTTTTGACAAGGAGTTAGCCCACGATATTTATGGAAAAAATGGTAAACAAATAATTTTCAAAATATTAACAAATATTTTGAAAGTTAGAGCTTTAAAAAAGCTTTTGGTTTGCAGAGGTGGGTAGAGATTTGAAAGACCTTTCTTTCGATGTGCGTATCGGTGGGGTGTTAAACAATGTTGGAAAAACTATTTTTTTTTGACAAGGGGTTAAACCACAATTTTTTTCGAAAAAATGGTCGGAAAATAATTTTCAAAATATACTTAAATATTTCGGAAGCTAGAGCTTAAAAAAACATTTGGTTGCAGAAGTGGGTAGAGATTTGAAAGACCTTTCTTTTGATGTGTATATCGGTGGGGTTGGAAACAATGTTGGAAAAAATATTTTTTTGACAAGGGGTTAGCCCACGATTTTTTTCGAAAAATAGTCAGCAAATAAATTTCAAAAATACACAAATATCTTGGAAGCTAGAGCTTAAAAAGCTTTTGGTTTGCAGAGGTGCTTAATAAAGCTTTTGGTTGCAGAAGTGTGTAGAGATTTGATAGACCTTTCTTTTGATGTGTATATCGGTAAGGTTGGAAACAATGTTGGAAAAAATATATTTTAGCCCACATTTTTTTTCCGAAAAAATAGTAAGCAAATAATTTTCAAAATATACTCAAAAATTTTGGAAGCTAGAGCTTAAAAAAGCTTTTGGTTGCAGAAGTGTGTAGAGATTTGAAAGACCTTTCTTTTGATGTATATATCGGTGGGGTTGGAAACAATGTTGGAAAAAATATTTTTTTTTGACAAGGGGTTAGCCCACGATTTTTTCAAAAAAATGGTCAACAAATAATTTTAAAAATATACGCAAATATTTTGGAAGCTAGAGCTTAAAAAAGCTTTTGGTTTGCAGAGGTGTTCAGAGATTTGAAAGACCTCTCTTTCGATGTGTACATCGGTGGGGTGTTAAACAATGTTGGAAAAACTATTTTTTTTTGACAAGGGCTTAGGCCACGATATTTTTCGAAAAAATGGTAAAAAAATAATTTTCAAAATATTAACAAATATTTTGAAAGTTATAGCTTAAAAGAGCTTTTGGTTTGCAGAGGTGGGTAGAGATTTGAAAGACCTTTCTTTCGATGTGTGTATCGATGGGGTGTTAAACAATGTTGGAAAAACTATTTTATTCGAAAAAATGGTCAGCAAATAATTTTCAAAAATACGCAAATATCTTGGAAGCTAGATCTTTTAATCTAGATTTTTTTCGAAAAAACGGTCAGCAAATAATTTTCAAAAATACGCAAATATCTTGGAAGCTAGAGCTAAAAAAAGCTTTTGGTTTGCAGAGGTGGGCAGAAATTTGAAAGACCTTTCTTTTGATGTGTATATCGGTGGGGTGGGAAACAATGTTGGAAAAACTATTTTTTTTTGACAAGGGGTTAGCCCACGATTTTTTTTCGAAAAAAAAATAAACAGAAAATAATTTTCAAAATATTTACAAATATTTTGAAAGCTAGAACTTAAAAAAGCTTTTGGTTTGCAGAAGTGGGTAGAGATTTGAAAGACCTTTCCTTTGATGTGTATATCGGTGGGGTGGGAAACAATGTTGGAAAAAATATTTTTTTTGACAAGGGGTTAGCCCACGATTTTTTTCGAAAAAATGGTCAGCAAATAATTTTCAAAAATACGCAAATATCTTGGAAGCTAGATCTTTCAATCTAGATTTTTTTCGAAAAAATGGTCAGCAAATAATTTTCAAAATATACACAAATATTTTGGAAGCTATAGCTTAAAAAAGCTTTTGGTTTGCAGAAGTGGGTAGAGATTTGAAAGACCTTTCCTTTGATGTGTATATCGGTGGGGTGGGAAACAATGTTGGAAAAAATATTTTTTTTGACAAGGGGTTAGCCCACGATTTTTATCAAAAAATAAACAGCAAATAATATTCAAAATATTAACAAATATTTTGAAAGCTAGAGCTTAAAAGAGCTTTTGGTTTGCAGGGGTGGGTAGAGATTTGAAAGACCTCTCTTTCGATGTGTATATCGGTGGAGTTGGAAACAATGGTGGAAAAAATATAAGCAAATAATTTTCAAAATATACACAAATATTTTGGAAGCAAGAGCTTAAACAAGCTTTTGGTTTGCAGAAGTGGATAGATATTTGAAAGACTTTTCTTTTGATGTATATATCGGTGGGGTGGGAAACAATGTTGGAAAAAATATTTTTTTTTTGACAAGGGGTTAGCCCACGATAATTATGGAAAAAATGGTAAACAAATAATTTTCAAAATATTAACAAATATTTTGAAAGTTAGAGCTTAAAAAAACTTTTGGTTTGCAGAGGTGGGTAGAGATTTGAAAGACCTTTCTTTCGATGTGTGTACCGGTGGGGTGTTAAACAATGTTGGAAAAACTATTTTTTTTTTGACAAGGGGTTAAACCACAATTTTTTTCGAAAAAATGGTCGGAAAATAATTTTCAAAATATACTTAAATATTTCGGAAGCTAGAGCTTAAAAAAACATTTGGTTGCAGAAGTGGGTAGAGATTTGAAAGACCTTTCTTTTGATGTGTATATCGGTGGGGTTGGAAACAATGTTGGAAAAAATATTTTTTTGACAAGGGGTTAGCCCACGATTTTTTTCGAAAAATAGTCAGCAAATAAATTTCAAAAATACACAAATATCTTGGAAGCTAGAGCTTAAAAAGCTTTTGGTTTGCAGAGGTGCTTAAAAAAGCTTTTGGTTGCAGAAGTGTGTAGAGATTTGAAAGACCTTTCTTTTGATGTGTATATCGGTAAGGTTGGAAACAATGTTGGAAAAAATATATTTTAGCCCACATTTTTTTTCCGAAAAAATAGTAAGCAAATAATTTTCAAAATATACTCAAAAATTTTGGAAGCTAGAGCTTAAAAAAGCTTTTGGTTGCAGAAGTGTGTAGAGATTTGAAAGACCTTTCTTTTGATGTATATATCGGTGGGGTTGAAAACAATGTTGGAAAAAATATTTTTTTTTGACAAGGGGTTAGCCCACGATTTTTTCAAAAAAGTGGTCAACAAATAATTTTAAAAATATACGCAAATATTTTGGAAGCTAGAACTTAAAAAAGCTTTTGGTTTGCAGAGGTGTTCAGAGATTTGAAAGACCTCTCTTTCGATGTGTACATCGGTGGGGTGTTAAACAATGTTGGAAAAACTATTTTTTTTTGACAAGGGCTTAGGCCACGATATTTTTCGAAAAAATGGTAAAAAAATAATTTTCAAAATATTAACAAATATTTTGAAAGTTATAGCTTAAAAGAGCTTTTGGTTTGCAGAGGTGGGTAGAGATTTGAAAGACCTTTCTTTCGATGTGTGTATCGATGGGGTGTTAAACAATGTTGGAAAAACTATTTTTTTTTGACAAGGGGTTAGCCCACGATTTTTTTTCGAAAAAATGGTCAGCAAATAATTTTCAAAAATACGCAAATATCTTGGAAGCTAGATCTTTTAATCCAGATTTTTTTCGAAAAAACGGTCAGCAAATAATTTTCAAAAATACGCAAATATCTTGGAAGCTAGAGCTAAAAAAAGCTTTTGGTTTGCAGAGGTGGGCAGAAATTTGAAAGACCTTTCTTTTGATGTGTATATCGGTGGGGTGGGAAACAATGTTGGAAAAACTATTTTTTTTTGACAAGGGGTTAGCCCACGATTTTTTCAAAAAAATGGTCAGCAAATAATTTTAAAAATATACGCAAATATTTTGGAAGCTAGAGCTTAAAAAAGCTTTTGGTTTGCAGAGGTATTCAGAGATTTGAAAGACCTCTCTTTAGATGTGTACATCGGTGGGGTTGGAAACAATGTTGGAAAAAATATTTTTTTTTGACAAGGGGTTAGGCCACGATATTTTTCGAAAAAATGGCAAGCAAATAATTTTCAAAATATACACAAATATTTTGGAAGCAAGAGCTTAAACAAGCTTTTGGTTTGCAGAAGTGGATAGATATTTGAAAGACCTTTCTTTTGATGTATATATCGGTGGGGTGGGAAACAATGCTTGAAAAAATATTTTTTTTGACAAGGGGTTAGCCCACGATATTTTTGGAAAAAATGGTAAAAAATAATTTTTAAAATATTAACAAATATTTTGAAAGTTATAGCTTAAAACAGCTTTTGGTTTGCAGAGGCGGGCAGAGATTTGAAAGACCTTTCTTTTGATGTGTATATCGGTGGGGTGGGAAACAATGTTGGAAAAACTATTTTTTTTTGACAAGGGGTTAGCCCACGATTTTTTCAAAAAAATGGTCAGCAAATAATTTTCAAATATACGCAAATATTTTGGAAGCTAGAGCTTAAAAAAGCTTTTGGTTTGCAGAGGTGTTCAGAGATTTGAAAGACCTCTCTTTAGATGTGTACATCGGTGGGGTTGGAAACAATGTTGGAAAAAATATTTTTTTTTGACAAGGGGTTAGGCCACGATATTTTTCGAAAAAATGGCAAGCAAATAATTTTCAAAATATACACAAATATTTTGGAAGCAAGAGCTTAAACAAGCTTTCGGTTTGCAGAAGTGGATACATATTTGAAAGACCTTTCTTTTGATGTGTATATCGGTGGGGTGGGAAACAATGTTGGAAAAACAATTTTTTTTTGACAAAGGTTAGCCCACGATTTTTTTTCGAAAAAAAAAATAAACAGAAAATAATTTTTAAAATATTTACAAATATTTTGAAAGCTAGAGCTTTAAAAACCTTTTGGTTTGCAGAGGTGGGTAGAGATTTGAAAGACCTTTCTTTTGATGTATATATCGGTGGGGTGGGAAACAATGTTGGAAAAACAATTTTTTTTGACAGGGGTTAGCCCACGATTTTTTTTCGAAAAAAAAAATAAACAGAAAATAATTTTCAAAATATTTACAAATATTTTGAAAGCTAGAGCTTTAAAAAGCTTTTGGTTTGCAGGGGTGGGTAGAGGTTTGAAAGACTTTTTTTTTATGTGTATATCGGTGGGGTGGGAAACAATGTTGGAAAAACTATTTTTTTTGACAAGGGGTTAGCCCACGATTTTTTCAAAAAAATGGTAAGCAAATAATTTTAAAAATATACGCAAATATTTTGGAAGCTAGAGCTTAAAAAAGCTTTTGGTTTGCAGAGGTGTTCAGAGATTTGAAAGACCTTTCTTTTGATGTATATATCGGTGGGGTTGGAAACAATGTTGGAAAAACAATTTTTTTTTGACAAGGGGTTAGCCCACGATTTTTTTCGAAAAAATGGTCAGCAAATAAATTTCAAAAATACGCAAATATCTTGGAAGCTAGAGCTTAAAAAAGCTTTTGGTTTGCAGAAGTGGAGAAGTGGATAGATATTTGAAAGACCTTTCTTTTGATGTATATATCGGTGGGGTGGGAAAAAATGTTGGAAAAAATATTTTTTTTTGACAAGGGGTTAGCCCACGATATTTTTGGAAAAAATGGTAAAAAAATAATTTTCAAAATATTAACAAATATTTTGAAAGTTATAGCTTAAAAGAGCTTTTGGTTTGCAGAGGTGGGTAGAGGTTTGAAAGACTTTTTTTTTATGTGTATATCGGTGGGGTGGGAAACAATGTTGGAAAAACTATTTTTTTTAACAAGGGGTTAGCCCACGATTTTTTCAAAAAATGGTAAGCAAATAATTTTAAAAATATACGCAAATATTTTGGAAGCTAGAGCTTAAAAAAGCTTTTGGTTTGCAGAAGTGGAGAAGTGGATAGATATTTGAAAGACCTTTCTTTTGATGTATATATCGGTGGGGTGGGAAACAATGTTGGAAAAACTATTTTTTTTGACAAGGGGTTAGCCCACGATATTTTTCGAAAAAATGGTCAGCAAATAATTTTCAAAAATACGCAAACATCTTGGAATCTAGAGCTTAAAAAAGCTTTTGGTTTGCAGAGGTGGGCAGAGATTTGAAAGACCTTTCTTTTGATGTCTATATCGGTGGGGTGGGAAATAGCCCACGATTTTTTTTCGAAAAAAAAAAATAAACAGAAAATAATTTTCAAATAATTTTCAAAATATTTACAAATATTTTGAAAGCTAGAGCTTAAAAAAGCTTTTGGTTTGCAGGGGTGGGTAGAGGTTTGAAAGACTTTTTTTTTATGTGTATAGCGGTGGGGTGGGAAACAATGTTGGAAAAACAATTTTTTTTTGACAAGGGGTTAGCCCACGATTTTTTCAAAAAAATGGTAAGCAAATAATTTTAAAAATATACGCAAATATTTTGGAAGCTAGAGCTTAAAAAAGCTTTTGGTTTGCAGAGGTGTTCAGAGATTTGAAAGACCTTTCTTTTGATGTGTATATCGGTGGGGTTGGAAACAATGTTGGAAAAAATATTTTTTTTTGACAAGGGGTTAGCCCTCATATATATTTCGAAAAAATGGTCAGCAAATAATTTTCAAAAATACGCAAACATCTTGGAATCTAGAGCTTAAAAAAGCTTTTGGTTTGCAGAGGTGGGCAGAGATTTGAAAGACCTTTCTTTTGATGTGTATATCGGTGGGGTGGGAAACAATGTTGGAAAAACTATTTTTTTTTGACAAGGGGTTAGCCCACGATTTTTTTTCAAAAAAAAAAAATAAACAGAAAATAATTTTCAAAATATTGACAAATATTTTGAAAGCTAGAGCTTAAAAAAGCTTTTGGTTTGCAGGGGTGGGTAGAGGTTTGAAAGACTTTTTTTTATGTGTATATCGGTGGGGTGGGAAACAATGTTGGAAAAACTATTTTTTTTGACAAGGGGTTAGCTCACGATTTTTTCAAAAAAATGGTCAGCAAATAATTTTAAAAATATACGCAAATATTTTGGAAGCTAGAGCTTAAAAAAGCTTTTGGTTTGCAGAGGTGTTCAGAGATTTGAAAGACCTTTCTTTTGATGTATATATCGGTGGGGTTGGAAACAATGTTGGAAAAACAATTTTTTTTTGACAAGGGGTTAGCCCACGATTTTTTTCGAAAAAATGGTCAGCAAATGAATTTCAAAAATACACAAATAGCTTGGAAGCTACAGCTTAAAAAAGCTTTTGGTTTGCAGAGGTGGGTAGAAATTTGAAAGACCTTTCTTTTGATGTGTATATCGGTGGGGTTGGAAACAATGTTGGAAAAAATATTTTTTTTTGACAAGGGGTTAGGCCACGATATTTTTCGAAAAAATGGCAAGCAAATAATTTTCAAAATATACACAAATATTTTGGAAGCAAGAGCTTAAACAAGCTTTTAGTTTGCAGAAGTGGATAGATATTTGAAAGTCCTTTCTTTTGATGTATATATCGGTGGGGTGGGAAACAATGTTGGAAAAAATATTTTTTTTTGACAAGGGGTTAGCCCACGATTTTTTTCGAAAAAATGGTCAGCAAATAATTTTCAAAAATACGCAAATATCTTGGAAGCTAGATCTTTCAATCTAGATTTTTTTCGAAAAAATGGTCAGCAAATAATTTTCAAAATATGCACAAATATTTTGGAAGCTATAGCTTAAAGAAGCTTTTGGTTTGCAGAGGTGTTCAGAGATTTGAAAGACCTCTCTTTAGATGTGTACATCGGTGGGGTTGGAAACAATGTTGGAAAAAATATTTTTTTTGACAAGGGGTTAGGCCACGATATTTTTCGAAAAAATGGCAAGCAAATAATTTTCAAAATATACACAAATATTTTGGAAGCAAGAGCTTAAACAAGCTTTTAGTTTGCAGAAGTGGATAGATATTTGAAAGACCTTTCTTTTGATGTATATATCGGTGGGGTGGGAAACAATGTTGGAAAAACTATTTTTTTTGACAAGGGGTTAGGCCACGATATTTTTCGAAAAAATGGCAAGCAAATAATTTTCAAAATATACACAAATATTTTGGAAGCAAGAGCTTAAACAAGCTTTTGGTTTGCAGAAGTGGATAGATATTTGAAAGACCTTTCTTTTGATGTATATATCGGTGGGGTGGGAAACAATGCTGGAAAAAATATTTTTTTTTTGACAAGGGGTAAGCCCACGATTTTTTTCGAAAAAATGGTCAGCAAATAATTTAAAAAAAAAACGCAAATATCTTGGAAGCTAGAGCTTAAAAAAGCTTTTGGTTTGCAGAGTTGGGTAGAGATTTAAAAGACCTTTCTTTTGATGTGTGTTTCGGTGGGGTGTTTAACAATGTTGGACAAACTATTTTTTTTGACAAGGGGTTAGCCCACGATTTTTTTCGAAAAAATGGTCAGCAAATAATATAAAAAAATAAGCAAATATCTTGGAAGCTAGAGCTTAAAAAAGCTTTTGGTTGCAGAAGTGGGTAGAGATTTGAAAGACCTTTCTTTTGATGTGTATATAGGTGGGATTGGAAACAATGTTTGAAATTTTTTTTTTTTTCAAGGGGTTAGCCCACGATTTTTTTCTAAAAAAATGGTCAGCAAATAATTTTAAAAATATACCAAAATATTTTGGAAGCTAGAGCTTAAAAAAGCTTTTGGTTTGCAGAGGTGGGTAGAAATTTGAAAGACCTTTCTTTTGATGTGTATATCGGTGGGGTTGGAAACAATGTTGGAAAAAATATTTTTTTTTGACAAGGGGTTAGGCCACGATATTTTTCGAAAAAATGGCAAGCAAATAATTTTCAAAATATACACAAATATTTTGGAAGCAAGAGCTTAAACAAGCTTTTAGTTTGCAGAAGTGGATAGATATTTGAAAGACCTTTCTTTTGATGTATATATCGGTGGGGTGGGAAACAATGTTGGAAAAACTATTTTTTTTTGACAAGGGGTTAGCCCACGATATTTTTGGAAAAAATGGTAAAAAAATAATTTTCAAAATATTAACAAATATTTTGAAAGTTATAGCTTAAAAGAGCTTTTGGTTTGCAGAGGTGGGTAGAAATTTGAAAGACCTTTCTTTTGATGTGTATATCGGTGGGGTGGGAAACAATGTTGGAAAAACTATTTTTTTTTGACAAGGGGTTAGCCCACGATTTTTTTCGACAAAAATGGTCAGCAAATAATTTTCAAAAATACGCAGATATCTTGGATATTCACAAATATTTTGAAAGCTAGAGCTTAAAAGAGCTTTTGGTGTGCAGAGGTGCGTTGAGATTTGAAAGACCTTTCTTTCGATGTGTGTATCGGTGGGGTGTTAAACAATGTTTTAAAAACTATTTTTTTTTGACAAGGGGTTAGCATACGATTTTTTCCGAAAAAATGGTCAGCAAATAAATTTCAAAAATACGCAAATATCTTGGAAGCTAGAGCTTAAAAAAGCTTTTGGTTTGCAGAGGTGGGTAGAGATTTGAAAGACCTTTCTTTTGATGTGTATATCGGTGGTTTGGGAAACAATGTTGGAAAAACAATTTCTTTTTGACAAGGGGTTAGCCCACGATTTTTTTTCGAAAAAAAAAAATAAACAGAAAATAATTTTCAAAATATTTACAAATATTTTGAAAGCTAGAGCTTAAAAAAGCTTTTGGGTTGCAGGGGTGGGCAGAGATTTGAAAGACCTTTCTTTTGATGTGTATATCGGTGGGGTGGGAAACAATGTTGGAAAAACAATTTTTTTTTGACAAGGGGTTAGCCCACGATTTTTTTCGAAAAAATGGTCAGCAAATAAATTTCAAAAATACACAAATATCTTGGAAGCTAGAGCTTAAAAAAGTTTTTGGTTTGGAGAGGTGGGTAGAGATTTGAAAGACCTTTCCTTTGATGTGTATATCGGTGGGGTGGGAAACAATTTTGGAAAAACTATTTTTTTTTTGACAAGGGGTTAGCCCACGATTTTTTTTCGAAAAAATGGTCAGCAAATAAATTTCAAAAATATACAAATATCTTGGAAGCTAGAGCTTAAAAAAGTTTTTGGTTTGGAGAGGTGGGTAGAGATTTGAAAGACCTTTCCTTTGATGTGTATATCGGTGGGGTGGGAAACAATTTTGGAAAAACTATTTTTTTTTGACAAGGGGTTAGCCCACGATTTTTTTTCGAAAAAAAAAAAATAAACAGAAAATAATTTTCAAAATATTTACAAATATTTTGAAAGCTAGAGCTTAAAAAAGCTTTTGGTTTGCAGGGGTGGGTAGAGGTTTGAAAAAAAGCTTTTGGTTTGCAGAGGTGGGTAGAGATTTGAAAGACCTTTCTTTTGATGTGTATATCGGTGGGGTGGGAAACAATGTTGGAAAAACTATTTTTTTTTGACAAGGGGTTAGCCCACGATATTTTTGGAAAAAATGGTAAAAAAATAATTTTCAAAATATTAACAAATATTTTGAAAGTTATAGCTTAAAAGAGCTTTTGGTTTGCAGAGGTGGGTAGAAATTTGAAAGACCTTTCTTTTGATGTGTATATCGGTGGGGTGGGAAACAATGTTGGAAAAACTATTTTTTTTTGACAAGGGGTTAGCCCACGATTTTTTTCGAAAAAATGGTCAGCAAATAATTTTCAAAAATACGCAGATATCTTGGATATTCACAAATATTTTGAAAGCTAGAGCTTAAAAGAGCTTTTGGTGTGCAGAGGTGCGTTGAGATTTGAAAGACCTTTCTTTCGATGTGTGTATCGGTGGGGTGTTAAACAATGTTTTAAAAACTATTTTTTTTTGACAAGGGGTTAGCATACGATTTTTTCCGAAAAAATGGTCAGCAAATAAATTTCAAAAATACGCAAATATCTTGGAAGCTAGAGCTTAAAAAAGCTTTTGGTTTGCAGAGGTGGGTAGAGATTTGAAAGACCTTTCTTTTGATGTGTATATCGGTGGTTTGGGAAACAATGTTGGAAAAACAATTTTTTTTTGACAAGGGGTTAGCCCACGATTTTTTTTCGAAAAAAAAAAATAAACAGAAAATAATTTTCAAAATATTTACAAATATTTTGAAAGCTAGAGCTTAAAAAAGCTTTTGGGTTGCAGGGGTGGGCAGAGATTTGAAAGACCTTTCTTTTGATGTGTATATCGGTGGGGTGGGAAACAATGTTGGAAAAACAATTTTTTTTTGACAAGGGGTTAGCCCACGATTTTTTTCGAAAAAATGGTCAGCAAATAAATTTCAAAAATACACAAATATCTTGGAAGCTAGAGCTTAAAAAAGTTTTTGGTTTGGAGAGGTGGGTAGAGATTTGAAAGACCTTTCCTTTGATGTGTATATCGGTGGGGTGGGAAACAATTTTGGAAAAACTATTTTTTTTTTGACAAGGGATTAACCCACGATTTTTTTTCGAAAAAATGGTCAGCAAATAAATTTCAAAAATACACAAATATCTTGGAAGCTAGAGCTTAAAAAAGTTTTTGGTTTGGAGAGGTGGGTAGAGATTTGAAAGACCTTTCCTTTGATGTGTATATCGGTGGGGTGGGAAACAATGTTGGAAAAACTATTTTTTTTTGACAAGGGGTTAGCCCACGATTTTTTTTCGAAAAAAAAAAATAAACAGAAAATAATTTTCAAAATATTTACAAATATTTTGAAAGCTAGAGCTTAAAAAAGCTTTTGGTTTGCAGGGGTGGGTAGAGGTTTGAAAAAAAGCTTTTGGTTTGCAGAGGTGGGTAGAGATTTGAAAGACCTTTCTTTTGATGTATATATCGGTGGGGTTGGAAACAATGTTGGAAAAAATATTTTTTTTTGACAAGGGGTTAGCCCACGATTTTTTTCGAACAAATGGTCAGCAAAAAAAGCTAGAGCTTAAAAAAGCTTTCGGTTTGCAGAGGTGGGTAGAAATTTGAAAGACCTTTCTTTTGATGTGTATATCGGTGGGGTGGGAAACAATGTTGGAAAAACTATTTTTTTTTGACAAGGGGTTAGCCCACGATTTTTTTCGAAAAAATGGTCAGCAAATAATTTTCAAAAATACGCAAATATCTTGGAAGCTAGAGCTTAAAAAAGCTTTTGGTTTGCAGAGGTGGGCAGAGATTTGAAAGACCTTTCTTTTGATGTGTATATCGGTGGGGTGAGAAACAATGTTGGAAAAACTATTTTTTTTTGACAAGGGGTTAGCCCACGATTTTTTTTCGAAAATAAAATAAACAGAAAATAATTTTCAAAATATTTACAAATATTTTGAAAGCTAGAGCTTAAAAAAGCTTTTGGTTTGCAGGGGTGGGTAGAGGTTTGAAAGACCTTTCTTTTGATGTGTATATCGGTGGGGTGGGAAACAATGTTGGAAAAACTATTTTTTTTTGACAAGGGGTTAGCCCACGATTTTTTTCGAAAAAATGGTCAGCAAATAATTTTCAAAAATACGCAAATATCTTGGAAGCTAGAGCTTAAAAAACCTTTTGGTTTGCAGAGGTGGGCAGAGATTTGAAAGACCTTTCTTTTGATGTGTATATCGGTGGGGTGAGAAACAATGTTGGAAAAACTATTTTTTTTTGACAATGGGTTAGCCCACGATTTTTTTTCGAAAATAAAATAAACAGAAAATAATTTTCAAAATATTTACAAATATCTTGGAAGCTAGAGCTTAAAAGAGCTTTATGGTTTGCAGAGGTGGGTAGAGATTTGAAAGACCTTTCTTTTGATGTATATATCGGTGGGGTTGGAAACAAGTTTGGAAAAAATATTTTTTTTTGACAAGGGGTTAGCCCACGATTTTTTTCGAAAAAATGGTCAGCAAAAAAAGCTAGAGCTTAAAAAAGCTTTCGGTTTGCAGAGGTGGGTAGAGATTTGAAAGACCTTTCTTTTGATGTGTATATCGGTGGGGTGGGAAACAATGTTGGAAAAACTATTTTTTTTTGACAAGGGGTTAGCCCACGATTTTTTTCGAAAAAATGGTCAGCAAATAATTTTCAAAAATACGCAAATATCTTGGAAGCTAGAGCTTAAAAAACCTTTTGGTTTGCAGAGGTGGGCAGAGATTTGAAAGACCTTTCTTTTGATGTGTATATCGGTGGGGTGAGAAACAATGTTGGAAAAACCATTTTTTTTTTGACAATGGGTTAGCCCACGATTTTTTTTCGAAAATAAAATAAACAGAAAATAATTTTCAAAATATTTACAAATATTTTGAAAGCTAGAGCTTAAAAAAGCTTTTGGGTTGCAGGGGTGGGTAGAGGTTTGAAAGACCTTTCTTTTGATGTATATATCGGTGGGGTTGGAAACAATGTTGGAAAAAATATTTTTTTTTGACAAGGGGTTAGCCCACGATTTTTTTCGAAAAAATGGTCAGCAAAAAAAGCTAGAGCTTAAAAAAGCTTTCGGTTTGCAGAGGTGGGTAGAGATTTAAAAGACCTTTCTTTCGATGTGTGTATCGGTGGGGTGTTAAACAATGTTGGAAAAACTATTTTTTTTTGACAAGGGGTTAGCCCACGATTTTTTTCGAAAAAATGGCAAGCAAATAAATTTCAAAAATACACAAATATCTTGGAAGCTAGAGCTTAAAAAAGTTTTTGGTTTGGAGAGGTGGGTAGAGATTTGAAAGACCTTTCCTTTGATGTGTATATCGGTGGGGTGGGAAACAATTTTGGAAAAACTATTTTTTTTTTGACAAGGGGTTAGCCCACGATTTTTTTCGAAAAAATGGTCAGCAAATAAATTTCAAAAATACACAAATATCTTGAAAGCTAGAGCTTAAAAAAGTTTTTGGTTTGGAGAGGTGGGTAGAGATTTGAAAGACCTTTCCTTTGATGTGTATATCGGTGGGGTGGGAAACAATTTTGGAAAAACTATTTTTTTTTGACAAGGGGTTAGCCCACGATTTTTTTTCGAAAAAAAAAAATAAACAGAAAATAATTTTCAAAATATTTACAAATATCTTGGAAGCTAGAACTTAGAAATGCTTTTGGTTTGCAGGGGTGGGTAGAGGTTTGAAAAAGAGCTTTTGGTTTGCAGAGGTGGGTAGAGATTTGAAAGACCTTTCTTTTGATGTATATATCGGTGGGGTTGGAAACAATGTTGGAAAAAATATTTTTTTTTGACAAGGGGGCCCACGATTTTTTTCGAAAAAATGGTCAGCAAATAATTTTCAAAAATACGCAAATATCTTGGAAGCTAGAGCTTAAAAAAGCTTTTGGTTTGCAGAGGTGGGCAGAGATTTGAAAGACCTTTCTTTTGATGTGTATATCGGTGGGGTGAGAAACAATGTTGGAAAAACTATTTTTTTTTGACAAGGGGTTAGCCCACGATTTTTTTTCGAAAAAAAATAAACAGAAAATAATTTTCAAAATATTTACAAATATTTTGAAAGCTAGAGCTTTAAAAAGCTTTTGGGATGCAGGGGTGGGTAGAGGTTTGAAAGACCTTTCTTTTGATGTATATATCGGTGGGGTGGGAAACAATGTTGGAAAAAATATTTTTTTTTTGACAAGGGGTTAGCCCACGATTTTTTTCGAAAAAATGGTCAGCAAAAAAAGCTAGAGCTTAAAAAAGCTTTCGGTTTGAAGAGGTGGGTAGAGATTTGAAAGACCTTTCTTTTGATGTGTATATCGGTGGGGTGGGAAACAATGTTGGAAAAACTATTTTTTTTTTGACAAAGGGTTAGCCCACGATTTTTTTCGAAAAAATGGTCAGCAAATAATTTTCAAAAATACGCAAATATCTTGGAAGCTAGAGCTTAAAAAAGCTTTTGGTTTGCAGAGGTGGACAGAGATTTGAAAGACCTTTCTTTTGATGTGTATATCGGTGGGGTGAGAAACAATGTTGGAAAAACTATTTTTTTTGACAAGGGGTTAGCCCACGATTTTTTTTCGAAAAAAAAATAAACAGAAAATAATTTTCAAAATATTTACAAATATTTTGAAAGCTAGAGCTTTAAAAAGCTTTTGGGTTGCAGGGGTGGGTAGAGGTTTGAAAGACCTTTCTTTTGATGTATATATCGGTGGGGTGTTAAACAATGTTGGAAAAACTATTTTTTTTACAAGGGGTTAGCCCACGATTTTTTTCGAAAAAATGGTCAGAAAATAATTTTCAAAATATACTCAAATATTTTGGAAGCTAGAGCTTAAAAAAGCTTTTGGTTTGCAGAGGTGGGTAGAGATTTAAAAGACCTTTCTTTCGATGTATATATCGGTGGGGTGGGAAACAATTTTGGAAAAACTATTTTTTTTTGACAAGGGGTTAGCCCACGATATTTTTGGAAAAAATGGTAAAAAAATAATTTTCAAAATATTAACAAATATTTTGAAAGTTATAGCTTAAAAGAGCTTTTGGTTTGCAGTGGTGGGTAGAGATTTGAAAGACCTTTCTTTCGATGTGTGTATCGGTGGGGTGTTATACAATGTTGGAAAAACTTTTTTTTTTGACAAGGGGTTAGCCCACGATTTTTTTCGAAAAAATGGTCAGAAAATAATTTTCAAAATATACTCGAATATTTTTGAAGTTAGAGCTTAAAAAAGCTTTTTGTTTAATTTTCAAAATATACTCGAATATTTTTGAAGTTAGAGCTTAAAAAAGCTTTTTGTTTAATTTTCAAAATATACTCGAATATTTTTGAAGTTAGAGCTTAAAAAAGCTTTTTGTTTGCAAAAGAAAAAGGTGGGTAGAGATTTGAAAGACCTTTCTTTTGATGTGTATATCGGTAAGGTTGGAAACAATGTTGGAAAAAATATTTTTTTTTGACAAGGGAGCCCACATTTTTTTCCGAAAAAATAGTAAGCAAATAATTTTCAAAATATACGCAAAAATTTTGGAAGCTAGAGCTTAAAAAAGCTTTTGGTTTGCAGAGGTGGGTAGAGATTTAAAAGACCTTTCTTTCGATGTGTGTATCGGTGGGGTGGGAAACAATGTTGGAAAAACAATTTTTTTTTGACAAGGGGTTAGCCCACGATTTTTTTCGAAAAAATGGTCAGCAAATAAATTTCAAAAATACACAAATATCTTGGAAGCTAGAGCTTAAAAAAGTTTTTGGTTTGGAGAGGTGGGTAGAGATTTGAAAGACCTTTCCTTTGATGTGTATATCGGTGGGGTGGGAAACAATTTTGGAAAAACTATTTTTTTTTGACAAGGGGTTAGCCCACGATTTTTTTCGAAAAAATGGTCAGCAATTAAATTTCAAAAATACACAAATATCTTGGAAGCTATATTTTTCAATCTAGATTTTTTTCGAAAAAATGGTCAGCAAATAAATTTCAAAAATGCGCAAATATCTTGGAAGCTAGATCTTTCAATCTAGATTTTTTTCGAAAAAATGGTCAGCAAATAGTTTTCAAAATATACACAAATATTTTGGAAGCTATAGCTTAAAAAAGCTTTTGGTTTGAAGAAGTGGGTAGAGATTTGAAAGACCTTTCTTTCGATGTGTGTATCGGTGGGGTGTTAAACAATGTTGGAAAAACTATTTTTTTTGACAAGAAACAATGTTGGAAAAACTATTTTTTTTTTGACAAGGGGTTAGCCCACGATATTTTTGGTAAAAATGCTAAACAAATAATTTTCAAAATATTAACAAATATTTTGAAAGTTATAGCTTACAAGAGCTTTTGGTTTGCAGAGGTGGGTAGAGATTTGAAAGACCTTTCTTTCGATGTGTGTATCGGTGGGGTGTTAAAAAATGTTGGAAAAAATATTTTTTTTGACAAGGTCAGAAAATAATTTTCAAAATATACTCAAATATTTTTGAAGCTAGAGCTTAAAAAAGCTTTTGGTTTGCAGAGGTAGGTAGAGATTTGAAAGACCTTTCTTTTGATGTGTATATCGGTGAGGTGGGAAACAATGTTGGAAAAACTATTTTTTTTTGACAAGAGGTTAGCCCACGATTTTTTTCGAAAAAATGGTCAGCAAATAATTTTCAAAAATACGCTAATATCTTGGAAGCTAGATCTTTCAATCTAGATTTTTTTTGAAAAAATGGTTAGCAAATATTTCTCATACGATACTCAAATATTTTGGAAGCTAGAGCTTAAAAAACCTTTTGTTTGCAGAAGTGGGTAGAGATTTGAAAAACCTTTCTTTTGATGTGTATATCGGTGGGGTGGGAAACAATGTTGGAAAAACTATTTTTTTTTGACAAGGGGTTAGCCCACGATTTTTTTCGATACGCAAATATTTTGAAATTTAGAGCTTTTGGTTTTCAGAGGTGGGTAGAGATTTGAAAGACCTTTCTTTTGATGTGTATTTCGGTGGGGTGGGAAACAATGTTGGAAAAACTATTTTTTTTTGACAAGGGGTTAGCCCACGATTTTTTTCGAAAAAATGGTCAGCAAATAATTTTCAAAATATACATAAATATTTTGGAAGCTAGAGCTTAAAACAGCTTATGGTTTGAAGAAGTGGGTAGAGATTTGAAAGACCTTTCTTTTGATGTGTATATCGATGAGGTTGGAAACAATGTTGGAAAAAATATTTTTTCTTGACAAGGGGTTAGCCCACGATTTTTATAAAAAAAATAAATAGCAAATAATTTTCAAAATATTTACAAATATTTTGAAAGCTAGAGCTTAAAAAAGCTTTTGGTTTTGCAAAGGTGGGTAGAGGTTTGAAAGACCTTTCTTTTGATTTGTATATCGGTGGTGTTGGAAACAATTTTGGAAAAAATATTTTTTTTGACAAGGGGTGTTAGCCCACGATTTTTTTCGAAAAAATAGTCAAAAAATAATTTTCAAAATATACGCAAATATTTTGGAAGCTAGAGCTTAAAAATGCTCTTGGTTTGCAGAAGTGGGATGAGATTTGAAAGACCTTTCTTTTGATGTGTATATCGGTGGGGTGGGAAACAATGTTTTAAAAAAATATTTTTTTTTGACAAGGGGTTAGCCCACAATTTTTTTTGAAAAATGGACAGCAAATAATTTTCAAAATATACATAAATATTTTGGAAGCTAGAGCTTAAAACAGCTTATGGTTTGAAGAAGTGGGTAGAGATTTGTAAGACCTTTCTTTTGATGTGTATATCGGTGAGGTTGGAAACAATGTTGGAAAAAATATTTTTTCTTGACAAGGGGTTAGCCCACGATTTTTTTCCGAAAAAATAGTAAACAAATAATTTTCAAAATATACGCAAATATTTTTAAGCTAAAGCTTTAAAGAGCTTTTGGTTTGCAGAGGTGGGTAGAGATTGGAAAGATGTTTCCTTTGATGTGTATATCGGTGGGGTTGGAAACAATGTTGGAAAAAATATTTATTTTTGACAAGGGGTTAGCCCACGATTTTTTCAAAAAATGGTGAACAAATAATTTTCAAAATATACGCAAATATTTTGGAAGCTGGAGCTTAAAAAAGCTTTTGGTTTGCAGAGGTGGGTAGAGATTTGAAAGACCTTTCTTTTGATGTTTATATTGGTGGGGTTTTAAACAATGTTGGAAAAAGTATTTCACCGTTTGGTCTGTTTTGGTGAATACCTATTTAATTCTATTTTTAAAGTATCTATAATGAGATTAAAATTGTGGTAGGGTCTCTCTTTGCTGAAAAATATAGGTATACGTATTTAAAGAATAAAAAAAAGAACATACATTTAATTTAACACAAATGCCTTTAATCGTAATCACCCTGTGCTCAACAAGAATGAAACATGAAATTGAAAACGTCAAATTGGACAAATTCTCAGGAAAAAAAATGTTTATTTGTTATCTTGAAAAATAAACTGATTAAACAACATACAGCAATCTTTCTAAATCCAATACCTTTGATTTGATTTCAAAACACAAATTTTACATGTTAAATCGAAACAGTACTGTGTCGCATCCGAGTGCTAAAAGGAAAATGTCTACACCAACAAGCGACGGCTCTCCGCCACCAGAATTTACCACGATCAACTTCGCAGCCGACAGATATCCCTATTGCATTGTTTGGACTCCAATTCCAGTTCTGACATGGTTCTTCCCATTCATCGGACACATGGGCATCGCCATGTCCAATGGAGTTATCCGCGATTTCGCTGGCTCTTATTTTGTTTCCGAGGACAACATGGCTTTCGGACGACCCACTCGCTACCTGCAACTAAGTTTAGACAACGTCGTCGGAGGACAGTGCGAATGGGACGAAGCAGTGTCCAAGGCGTCAGTACTATACGGAACTCGGATGCACAACCTGTTCTGTGACAATTGCCATTCGCATGTTGCCGCAGCTCTCATTGGAATGAGATACAAGAACCGCACCAATTGGAACATGATCATACTCTCGTTCTGGGTGTTCTTCCGGGCAAAGTTTGTCGGAATCATGGGATTTGTTAAGACTTTCCTACCTTTCCTGATTGTCGTCTCGCTGTGTGTCATCCTATCCGTCTACTTGTAGTTCAATTATTTTCGTTTCTTTCTAGACTTCTAGTTTTCATAAGCTTTATAAATATTATCGGTGTCGTTGGTGATTGATAAGAGATTTGTAAACGGGTGTCAAGTACACCTGGTTAATTATCTAGCATAGCAAAGCCCCCGATGACAAATTAATACAGAATCTTAATCTTAACTATTCGATTTGTTGTTTATTTTTTCAATTGAAGTTAACAAAGAGAAACTTAACGAAAGATAAAGAAAATATTCATTTACACAGTTCATTGATTTCGGACAGCTGCAGTGACTTCTTCGGCGACGTCCAACAACTTTTGCCACTGGGAGAGCGACAGAGCGATACCCTTCTTGCCAGGCAATGTTTTGCCATCTTTATTGTAGAACTCTCGGATGTCTACGTATTTGCGGCCTCGGAATTCTGTGACGCTTACCTGGCGCAACCCTTCGAGGGTCCATGGCCCTGTTGAGTTTGATGAATCTTCGTTTGTTGACTTTTTGGTTTCTACTTTCGCCGTTGCCGGTTCGGCTTTAGATTTCTTAGCTTTTGGCGGTGGGGTTATCTGTGAGGAAAATATTTATTGAATGGATTTTGTTATTTTTTGGAATATTTTCGTACTTACATCATCTGGACCCGAGTCACTATCGTATGATGAATCGGTGCCGTTGCCGCTCTTCTTTGATTTTGGCATTTTATTGTTAAATTAATTAAAAATGTTCAATTCTTTAAATTAAATTAGAAATCTATTTCGGCTCCCGCTATGTTGCTCCTTTGAAATGCCGCAAAAGAACGAAATGGAATTGAAATGAAAAAACGACGCGAATGCAGGCAGCATGGGTACCAACAAAACAGCTGAGTTAACTGACATAATAAAGTAAGTGAAGTTAGTGGCATTTGTTTTGGCGGAATTAAGAAACATTTACATGGACCATATATTGGGTTGGATGTGCACGGCGCTAAATGAATTTTCTAAATCAGGTTCACAGAGCTGAAAAATGATATTATATAAAAATAATAAACTACTCATTCTTACAACTATGCATTTCTTTTCTTTCATTTCTAGTAAAGAATCATAAATCTGTTATCAGCGTTTTGACAAAAGAAATTTGTATAAGTCATTTTGTTAATATTTCCAAGAACACAGTAATTTTAGTGATCTTAGAAATATAAACTCGCTGCTGCATAGAATAAGATTGATTCTGCTACTGACTTAAAAAAGTGTACTTACGGCTGTGTGCGATATTTCTGTTTGAAAAACACCTACTCCAAGATGCGCTGATGGCGGCTTTTGCATTTGTAAGCTTTTCTCTCAGATGCGTTTAAATATTTAAATTTTTTTGTCAAAATCAGTCCAAGGTATTTGAAGTCTTTGACAATCTCTATATTTTCATCATTGTATTTCCATTTTTCATTAAGGCAGTTTCTACCTCCTTCGTTCTTGAAAATCATGATCTTGGACTTATTCATGTTTACTATTAGGTTCCATATTTTACAGTACTCAAAAATCCGGTTTATCATGAGCTGCAGAGATTCTGGAGATGACGTGAGAACCACAATATCATCCACAAACAAGAGTGCTTTAATTAATTCTCCCGCGTGTTCGATACCAGCAGGTAAGAAATCGACTAAGTCTTCGATAAATAGAGCGAATAGGCTTGAGCTCATCGTACAACCTTGTCTAACGCCTGATTCAGTTCCAAACCAATCCAACTTTTCTGTACCATTCCAAAATGCTGCATTAGTATCCATATACAGGCTTTGCAGGACTCTTCCAAATTTTAATGACATTCCCATACCAAAGAGCTTATAGAAAAGAGCTTGCCTGTTCACCGTGTCAAATGCAAACTTAAAATCCTTCTTCTTATAAATGAGTCCGCAATGCTTTTCAGAATTGAGATATGATCGATTGTTGAGTAACCGGATCTAAAGTCTGCCTGAGATTCTTTCAACAGCTTATTTTCTTCAATCAATTTATTGAGCCGTGTTTGCAGAGCAGATGTAAACATTTTATAACACGAAAAGGATATTCCTCGATAATTCGACATCTCATACCAGCTTCCTTTTTCGTGGATCTTAAACATGATTGATTAACTAAATTCTTGGGGAATCATACCTGTTTCCAACATGTCGTTGTAAACTGCAGTAAGTTTACTTATTAACTCAACGGTTCCATACTTAAAAAATTCCGCTGGTATCCCATTGGAGCCTGCCGCTTTTCCATCCTTCATTTTTTTGTATTGCTGTGCTGGTTATATCTGTGTTCAAAACTTCATCATAAATACTAAGATGTGCAAAATGAAAGTTGTTTCCTTCATGAATTGGGTCTAGCAAATTTTTAAAATAGGATGCCAAAAGCAAGGGGCTCAAGTTGTGATGGATTTCAAAGGTTTTACCATTCAAATTGTTCACCAACTTCCAAAATTCCTTCGAGTTCATACAATTTGGTAGCCGTCTAGCTTCTGTATCAAAGTATTTTGTTTTCTTTTGGAAACACAAGGTCTTGTAATAGTTGTTTGCTAGAAGATTTATTGATATATTGAAAATCTAATCAATCTGTTAAAATGATAACTGACAAATGTGGATGCTATAATGGTTTTTATATTTGATCCCTCATAAAACCATATTTGTCAATAGATACTATACAGTGTTACTAGATGTACTATTTTTATCCTCCAGTTTTAAAGACTTACAACAGGCTTTAAGGTAATTCTGCAATCGGCGAAACTGATCGAAAAATGAATGCACAACTTTCTATGCATTTACAGAAGATGCATAATTTTATTCAGCGTTATTCCTTTAAAGGAATTAAAATAATAAAATTGGGATTATTTATTACTAGAGGACATTCCTTTCTATTTCCAAGGGATTTTAATATTCCTGGAGGCTTTAAAACTGCTCATGATTCAAAGATAATTTCAGAACATAGTTGAAAGTACTCTTTATCCAAAGGAAAATGTTTCAAGAAAGATTCGCGATACCTACAGGAACAGATATTTCCGACGAGAACAACCGATTCTATCAAGGTTACCGTCGGATCAGAAATTTCTCCGATTTCCTACGAATCGGATAGATTTTGCTTCGAGGACATGTTTCTCCGATGATCTGATCGTAAAATCTCTCCGACAAAATTCAACGCATGTCATTTAAATGCGATGATTTGCGATTAATATCTTAATATCCACAAGGGGACATGGAAATCTCCTGATCAATCAACTGTCAATCAGATTGACAACATTGCGATCGACGCACGTCACTTCTCCAGTATACAGGATGTCCAAACATTCCGAGGGGACAACATTGACTCGGATTACGTTGTAGCCAAGGTACGGCTATAATGCTGGAGCTGACGGCATGGCTGCTTAATTATTCAATGCAGCAGGCGATGACTTGGTAGGGAGCATGCACCAACTCATCTGCAAAATATGGTCGCAAGAAAGCATGCTCGATGAGTGAAATCTCAGCCCAATACACAAGAAAGAAGACCCTCTAAATTGCGCCAACTACAGAGACATCAGTCTCCTTAACATTGCATATAAGATCCTCTCTGCCGTATTATGTGAACGTCTGAACCCATTCGTCAACAACCTGATAGGTCCTTATCAGTGTGGCTTCAGACCAGGAAAGTCCACCATTGACCAAATATTCACATTACGGCAGATCTTGGAAAAAAACCAGGAACTTCAAATTATTATGCACCATCTTTTTATTGATTTTTAAGCACCGTATGACAGCATCTAAAGGGAGGAGCTCTACAGAACCCTGTCTAGTTTTGGCATCCCTGTCAAACTTATCTGTTTGTGCAGAATGGCGTTGGAGAATCCACGCTCCTCTATTGAGGTCGGAAAAGATCTTACCGATGCATTTGATGTCAAACAAGTTTTTAAACAAGGCGATCCATGCAATGTCATGCGACTTCTTCAACATCGTTCTGGAAAGGATTGTGCAAAACTCAGCTGTCAACTCTAGTAAATCCAATCTTCCAAAGGTAAATCCAATTACTCGGATACACCGATGATATTGATATAATTGGAAGATCAAAGCGTGATGCCAGTGGAGCGTTTGTGAGCATTGTGACTTAAGCAAAAAAGATGGGTTTAATGATCAATGAGGCAAGTCATCAAAAAAGGACATTGATCAACGACGACTTGGACAAAACGTCACAGCACAGTGGACAGCTATAACTTTGAGGTTGTTGAGGACTTTGTCTACCTAGACACCGCTATAAGCACAGTCAACGATATCAGCGCTGAAATCAAACGAAGAATAACTCTTGCAAATCGGTGCTTCTTTGGACTTAGAATGCAATTGAGTAGTAAAGTTTTATCTCGAGCATCTTAAATCACCATCTTTAAGACACACATCATTCCGGTTCTCATTTATGGCGCTGAGGCCTGGACCCTGTAAAAGAACGATGAGAGCATCTTAGGATGCTTCGAGAGAAAAATTCTACTTGTAATTTTTGGTCCCGTCTGCATAGATGGAGAGTAGAGGAGAAGATATAACGACGAACTGTACGGGCTATACAGAGACACTAACCTAGTTAACAGAATTAAAGTCCAACGGCTTAGATGGCTAGGTCATGTAGAGCGAATGTACACCAACGCTCCAGCCCGGAAGGTCTTCAATCCCCATGGAAGGCGCAGTAGAGGAAGACCGTGACTCTGGTGGCACACGCAGTTGGGTGAAGACCTCAACCAACTTGGCGTGCGAAATTGGAGACAGCTTGCTAGGGAATGAGCTGGCTGAAGAAGCATGTTGGTTGAGGCCCAGGGCTACCCTAGGCTATAGCCGCACCTTAAGTAAGTACATAAGTAGATTTGCGATTGAGTACTTGTAATAGTTTTATTTTTAACAGATAAAAACACATATTCCTCCAAAGTCCTCATACAGGTTCTTGATGTGGAAACTCCTTTCGGAGACGACGATTTGTTTTGCATTTGCGTTTAATTTGCTTCAAAACAAAAGCCAACGCATTTTTATTTAATATGCTTTTAGCTCGTTGGTTCGGCATAAAAAACGACATTTCAATTAATGCAACTTTAATGGAAAGTTGATTGGAAAGTTAGTCAAGAAAAATCTCCCGGACTATCAAGTCAAATCTACTTCTGTCAAAATGACAGTTGATAATGTTTTTCCATTTAACTGAAAGCTGAAATTTATTAGTCTATGATTTTTTATAAATTTAAAAGGGTTCCTTATCAATTCGGATAAGAAACAAGTAACCTTTCTCTATAATACAAAATGCAAATCGTCATGGACTTGTAACTTGCCTGAGGATTGTTTTGTAGGCAATAATGTTTTTGGTAGGTTTTGCACTATGAACTTAAACTAGAGGTTTGTGAAGTAAAGTTCTGAATTTGAAATTCATGGCACTTAAAAAACTTACTAGTTACCTTGTTAAAAATGTACGTTCAGAGAATGAAGTTGACAGCAAAAGAAGTCCCTTATGTTGTATAACCTGCCGATTGTTTACCAAATTTGAATTTGAACAATGAATAATGTCTGTTGGCGATTTAAAATCCGACAGCGTTTTTTTTTGGCGGACTCATAGGCGAAAGAGTGTTCGGTTTCGTGGATTCTTTCTTGATTGTAATTATATAAAAATGTGAGTTAGCTCTATTTTAATTTTCTTATAATTTATTCACAATCCACAATGAAATACAAAATTTTAAAATTCATTCAAGGAACGATAAAAACAAGCAAACAAATCGACATCAATTTTTGACACTCTTCGAGTTTATGAAGAAAAACAAGGGAATTGCAACGGGAGCACTCGTTGGCCCTGAATATCGGGCTAAAACAAGTTTAATTAATATTAAATATATATCATTCAGCCCTATCGAGGTAATCGTTGGAGTGGAACTTTCTCCGCAACACATCCTTTTTCGGAGATTGAATTCCGTTTTGAGGTAGCTGTCATCGAAAAATTGTTTGCAGACATGAGACGACGCAATGCGATGAATATAAATTTCAGACAGAGATGTGTAAATTAACCGATATATCGAAAATGCGATATATTTTCGATAATATTTTAGAAATAAGCGTTTTAAACCATGAAAATTGGTGGCAGAACGTAATTTATTGCTTATAAAAAGTATTTTTTTTTCAATTATAATGCGCTAGTATTTTTAAACATGTAATTAGATGCAACGATTTTTAAATCGAATAAAGTCTCCTCCCTATTTCAAACATATGTTTTTGTTTCCATTTGAAGTGTCAAAGAAAAAGAATAAATTGAAAAAAAAAAAACTATTGAAACATAAGTTTTATTTTTTATATGACCTTATACAAGAAATAATAATAAGAAATGGATAGTGTTGGTTTATTTTTGGACGCTGAATCCAATGAGTTAAGGGCGCAAAATAAGGACAATAGGAGAACATTGCGAAATAAAAGCAATAGACATGAACTATCTGACGCGACGTAAGTAAACTTATCTTCTAATCTAATTCTTATCTTCCAATAATTCTACGATTCTCTTCCAGATTCAAGAAAAACTTTCGCCTGAATAGAAATGCGTTTGCTTTTGTTTTGGAGCAGATTTAACACAAATACAAAACAATTTATCGGTCTGATTGTGTCACTCCGGAATATAAATTAGCAGCTTGCCTCAATTTTTTTGCCGAGGGAAACTACCAACATGGTGTTGGAAAAGATTTTGTACTTACATAACTATAACAATTGCAAAACATTGCAAATTGCATGCGTTGAATTTTATCGGAGAGAATGTCCGATCAGCTGAAAGCAAAATGTCTCCGATTCGGAGTAAATCAGAAAGAATTCCGCTCCGACGGTTACCTCGATAGGGCCGATTGTTTGTTGAATAAATCACTGCAAACTTCACAAATTCAATGAAAACGATATGAACTTTGTGGAAAGCTGTCAAACCAAAAGTGTCAAATCATTGGTATATGGGAAGAAAAAGTCAAATCACTGGAATATAGGAAAAACTATTTTTTCTTCGCCGCGAATTCGTTCATAAGGAATACGAAGCTAGTCGAATTGAAACCTTATAATCAGGCCCCTGACCTCAAATTTGTACTTACTCAAGGATAAGATCCAGGGAACAAATCTTCAGTAGGTCAGATACTATTTGTTGATGAACTCCATTTTGACAAAAGAAAATTCAATAAAACTCCCAATCTAAAGCATTTTACAGTCAGTTTTTCATTTTTTGTTAATTTTTTTTTCAATTTTTGTTTTATTTTAAATATATGCATTTATATATTTGTTTTATTGTTACGTTATAAATTTAATTTACACTTTTCCTTATATAAAAATGAACTTGTATGCGTATTATTTTTGTTTGTAATGATGTAATTATTATGCATATAAAACATTTTATTATTTAAACATTTATTATTTTTCTCTTTTTGTATTTTTGTTTTGTATGCGTCAAAGGTAAAAGTAATACAATAATAATGATTTTAAAAAAAGTAATTAAATAATAACTTAAATGCGTTGGATTCGAGAAAAATAATAATATATTCGAAGACTAAAACGCAAAGTATAACAGGTAATAATATATAATTTTTTTTAAATACACAAAAGTAGATTATAAACAATACTAATAGAATAATTTAGTTTTTTTTTTGTTGTTTGTTTTTGTATGTATATAATATATATATATATTTATGCATATCTATTTTTGTTAATAATAATTTTTTAAGAGTTAAACATTTTACACATAATTGTTTTATTTTATAGTTGCATTTTTTGTTTTATTTGTAAAATTAATTATTTTATATCCGTTTTTTGTTTTTGTTTATTTGTTTAGGATTTACATGCGACTACCCAGCTTAGATGTTTAATGTTAAAATTGTGTTTTATTTTTCTTAAGGACTTACAATTTTTTATCTGTTTAGAACACGATTTTTTGTTTGCATCTTATTTAACGTTAAGGATTCAATACAAAATTAAATAAATACTATCTTATTAGCTTTTGTTTTCTGATTTTTATCTTTTTTGTTTTTTTTTTGGTCTCTAATTACAATTTTATAACAAAATAAGTTACAAAAATTTGTTCAATTATTTAAAAAAAAAAACAGTCATTTTGTTAATTTTTTTTTCAGTGTACTTGAATGAGTGTGATTCCAATATTAGTTCCGATTTGTTTAAAATTTTTATGTTTTTTGTTTGTTTAATTTTTAAAACACCGGAAGGAATGAAGGGAAGGCTCACAACAGGTCAACAGTTATGCTTTTTGTGTTGAGTGTTTGTTCTTGTTTTGTTTTTTGTTTTCTTTTATTGCACGAGCACTTATTTGTTTTTTTCTTTTTCTTACTAATACATTAATAAATTTTTGTTTTGTATCGATAAAACTCGATAAGGTAAGGTTGTATTTATTTATTCCAATTAAAAGGACTTTTTTTTATTTTTGTGTCGTTCTTTCTGAGCCAGTTTTGAGCAGCTAAGAGGTCTTTCTGTATACTTTTTCTAACAGTTTGAGTTCCACTCAAGTTTGAGTGGGAATCGAAAAGTTCGAAAGTGCATAAAGCTTTTCCACCGAGCATAAACTGAGTGAGAAAGAAGTGCATGTGTGACCCAAAACAGTTTCGCAGTGTAAAACCATACTTTCCCCTTCACCGTCTTATTTCCACTCAATGTTTCACTCAATTTTGCACTCAAAACTAGGAGAATGTATGGTTTTTCTGTGGAAAAATACTCTATTTGGGGGCAGACACGTACGTACGTAGATGTATTGTGGGTCGTGGGTGAGAATGCGATGACTACGGCTACGACATTGAGGCGATTGGTTTGATTTGATTGGAGAGAGAGAGAGAAGTATATAGCAAAAAGGAAGAATAAACAGTTACAAAGTGAGACAAAAGTTTAATAAATTCGATTTTTAAAAAGTCCTCACAAATTGAGACTCAATTAGTAGGGAGGATTATTACACGAGGATCACTTTAATTTTCTTTTTGTTGAAACAACTGGGTAGTTCTCCTTTTGTTGTTATGACGGAAACTATAAAGATTATATAGAAATAATGGGTATTCAATGTAATGGCAGCTACAGTTGAATACCCTTGTGATACTACCAATGCATGAGACGAATCTGATCGAGAACTCGCTGTTTAAAGAAGGTACCAAGCATGCCAAAGACAGTGGAGACGGCAGCAATACCCATTGTGGCCTGCATAATGCAGTGAATACTGGAAAGATCTTGCTGATTGTGCTTGTGGCGATGCCGCTGTCTATGATGACGCCTGATCTCATGATCGCGGAATCGCTGTTGCCTCTCGAATTCCTCGTCGAAGTGTGGAATGATTGCTAGATTGACCACTTCGGTCTTTGAGAGGATATCTTGAGTGGCAATGGAGGACGCATCAGTGTGATCTGGGGCATTATTGTCACTTTGCGACTCACTAGCTGCAGGATATTGAGGTTGGTTGTGACTTCGCTTGCGCTCGTCCAACATAGTTGTGTCTTGACTGAAGTCAAAGTCACGATTTCGTGATTTCGATGGATAGTTAGCCAGGTTGACTTTTTTCGTGAGGAAATGCAAACCGAATGGTGGTTCTGTCGATGTGGTTGTGGGCGAGTCTTTGACTCGAAACTGTCTGAATTGATTCTTTTTGATGCCGAGCACTTCGGACAGTGGTCGATTTATCATCGGTAGCACCGAATTGGAGCGATCTACATCGAGAACGGGTGGTGGCGTGGATGCGGCTTGTTCGGTGACAGAGTTTTCATCCGAACTATCCTCTTCTTCACCATCCAAGCTGGCATCGACCTCACCACCAGAGTCCTGATTGCTTCGATCTTCATCTTCGTCCTTTTCATCTTCACTATTGCTTGGAGCAATAGTAGCAGCACTTGTCTTATTGTCATAGAGATTAAACTTATGTGTTAGATTGAGAATAGGTTCGTATTTTGTGTTTTCAGAGTCTCCACGATAAAGCAGGGCAACCTTGCCATCGGCTGTGAGTACGGGTGTGATTTTCGGATGCAATGACGCTCGACGATGGGTATTGGGGTCTGCTGGTGACAGTGCGTCAAAGTCGGTAAATTGTGTTTTACTAGAACCCAACGACGAACCAGATGCAGAGTCTTCACTTTTGGGCTGTTCCGGAGGAGTTTGCTGGTAGACAATACCAACCTTACCGAGAGGAGTTGATATGATTTTGATAGCATCGTTGGTGTTCTTCCGGAAATAGCGACTGTTTGACTTTTTTCTAGAAGAGAAGAAGTCGTCATTTGTACCACCACCATCGTCGTCGTCGTCGTCTTCGTTATCGTCGTCGTCGTTGGCAAAATTACCGCTACCTTCTCGTCTAGGCTCGTCATCGTCATCATCGTCGCCGTCAGCCTCATCGACTCTGTAGGCCTTCTGTTGCTTTCTCTTGAACTTCTCTAGGTAGTCTAATCTAAACCTACTTTGTTGTTTGTACCGTCGGCCACTGCCTTCTTCGTTCATGAAGTCTTTTTGGTCTCCGTGAGGTGGCAAGCGTTTTGGTGGCTCGTCATCTTCGTCATAGCCCAAATCAACCTCTTCTTCTTCGTCGATTCTGGCAGTTCGTCTTGCTGCTGTAGGCATCTTAGCTGTTTCTGTTTCGGTTTCCTCACTATACTCTTTATCGTCCTCACTTTCTATGTCTCCTTCTTCATCATCCTCATTCTCGTCGTCATCATAGTCATTGTCATCATAAAAGTCCGTACTTGGATTTGATTGCATTCTTTCGTCTCCGTCGGCATAACTGTCGGTGGTTTGTGCCCAACCTTCTTCTAGCATCTTTTCATTACTATCGCCCTCTATTGGTGGCCTACTTGTATCACTTTTCTCATCAGTACTCTCACTATCCTTATTATCCTCGTCCTTATTAAAATAATTAATATTTATATTTATTTTTAAATTACTATCATAACTATTACTACTAGTACTACTACTTAATTGGGTATCTTGTTCTAAATTTACATCTAAGCTTCTATTATTTAATAATTGGGTAGTCGCATCTTTCAGTCAGTAGCATTTCTTTGTACATCCGCATTTACGCACGATATCTAGATTTTTAACGTATTTTAAGTTATTGCTGCATACCATGCGAACCTGTAAATATAAAAGAAAAAGTTTGTTAAAAAAATTACATTTTTTTGACGTTTAAACGTCAAACTTATTATTTTTGACGTATAAAGATTTTAAATTGAAAACTTACCTTTCGTCGTCTTACGACTTTGGCAGCACAGCATTGATTACCGCAACCGCCCACACATTTAGCGTATTTAAGTGGCTGCCGTGATCTACAGTCATTCTCAGTGTAGTATTCACGTACTTGTTCTTTTCGACAAGTAGAGGCTGCTAAAGGTAAAAAAAGTTAGGATTGGAAAATTAGAATAGTTCTTTATCTAAAATGCATATATTTAACTATGATTATTTTGAACAAACGTTTAATACCTCAGTGTCAGTTGTTTCAACTATTTCTGTAACAAAAACCTTTACACCAAATTTATGCCACATTTAAAGCTTGAAAAAGCTTTTAAATTTTAAATATTAAGCATGACAAAGTTTTTAATTTTTTTAAAATAACCAAGTTTGGAATTAAACTCCAGACAGTTTGAGACGTGTAGGTGCACATTGGTTTTGAACTCCTGAAAACAGAGTGTGGTAAGGTATTCCACATTCGTGTAGTACGGCTAAAGAACGGATCTCTGTACTAAACAATACTCACGAATTTGTGATTGAGAGTATATTCATGAGCATTCCTAGAAGCGGGGTTATTACGGTTGAACTGTTTAAGGAGAGGAATGCAGCAGGCCATGTCTCTAGAGCACACATCGTTAAAATAACAATAAAGAGGGTGAGACAAGAAACTTTACGACGATTTTCAAGACGCATAAAGGAACCAATGATGATATTATCACCCATCAGTAGAAATGCTCTACTACGTTCAATTCTGTCTAAGAGGCTTAAGTAAGTCGCAGAAGCACCAAACCTGAGATTGGAGTTATACTCAAGCAAGCTTTGTATCTGTATAAATAAGTAGAAAACAGTTAGATCATCTTGCACTGCCTTAAGACACCTAAACATCACAAGAGGTGGTACCGAGAATATAAAGATGTTCAGTCTTATTAACTCAAGTGCTATCTCGCTAACGATACAAGACTGCTTTGGGTTTTCAAAGCATTACATTCCAAGCAGATTTTACTTCTCATTGTGCAACGCTGTTTAGGTCGGAATTTAATGAGCGTAGAGGTACTGACGTCAACGAAACAATGTATTGGATTAGATGAGAAAAAGTGCTGGAGACAGAACAGAGCCCTGGGGCACACCATCAACTATTTTGTGGTATTCAGACTTAAAACTGCTGGTAATTAAGAAACTTTAGATTTTTGAGATATTTCTTGAACTGGTAGGCAGCGTTTCAATGACCTTGGATAGAATGGACATAATTACGTCAGTAATTAAAGGGTGACGAGGATTCGCTTTTTTTTAAAGATCGGCTGGACAAATGCAGTTTTCCATCCAAGTGGCGGCGAACTGCTTAGCAAAGAGATTAGCTTTTTTAAAAGAGCTAACAAAAGGAGTGCCATTGGCAACGAGCGTAGGAACCGATGAAGAGGAAGAATTCCTAATGCTTTTTACAAATGACCAAACATTTTTACTGCCTTTGAGACATTGCAGTATTTTTTTTCCCTAATTTTTGGTCATGTAAAAATTTGGTCTGTCGAATATGGGCGTTGCAGGCCTTCCTGGTTTGTTTGAACTTTTTCCGGCTTTCCTAAGTACGGTTGGCTTTATAGCAAAGGAAACTTAGCTCTTTGGCCCTAATAACCTCTTTACAGCTCGCATTAAACAAAGCATTTTCCTTGGTTCTGATACTTTTAATCCTGTTCGGTATAAAAGTTCTTATTCCAAGGAGAATTAAAATTGTGATCATACCAGCGCTGCCTTTAACGTCACTATCGAGGAAGCATAGTGACCATTTAAAGATCCTGAAATAATTATTGAGACCGTCCCAGTTGGTTTTCTCGTATTGCCAAACGGTTCTCTTAGGAACATTTTCTTTAACTAAACAGTTTTGACACGAGAAATTTGCTGATATAACACAATGGGTAGATGTGCCTAGAGGAGATAGAACACTAATGGCTGAATCACAAAAACGCTTCAGCTTCGGCTTCGTCTGCGTTACGATGGGCCTGCTTTGAGGTTGCTTTGAATGACATTTGTATTATTTCATCCCTCCAAAGAGCAAATATTTTCTTACAGCTGTTGAGCTGTCAGACAAAGCAAATCTTCAGAAAATTGAACTAGAGCTTCCGTTTAGAGTCACATTACATTCTTTTCCTTACGATTTTCAAACGAAACGTGAGGTCGAAGCTCCATTGTGATAGCATGCATTGAATTCCTATGGCTGAACTCGTAAACGTCAGGTGAAGCCGAACTTGAAGCGTGTTTGTGATTCAACCATAACAGTGTACTTATCAGGGTCAGAGGTAAGAAAGAAGCCAAGATTCTTTTCTGCTCGACCTTCAACGTCGTTCAACTCAGCGAAGATTTCTGCACACACTCCATCGGGTGTTGTATGGCCTGAAGGTTGAAGCCATGAAGAATTATGTACATTGAAATTGCCCGTAACGACGATTTTAGTGCGGGGATAGGACGAAACAATTCTTTGGATGGAATCAGACAAAGCATCAAATTCACGAGAAGTTGATACTCTGTCTAAATTTGGGCTTTGATAAAGTAAGCAGTAGTGAATGATTTGCTTATTTACGGAGAGTTTAAATTACATATCATTAAAAAGTTATTTTTAATTAAAAAGTTATTTTTGCAAAGACCATATTGTGGTAGGAGGTGATAAGCAACATCATTCCTAATGTATATGACGAGGCCATGGTGGGAAAAGAATAAAGGCAACAAGTTATACCCATGAATACAAAATTCAGCAGGATCGGAATCCTCGCCTACTTGGGTTTCACTTAGTGCCAAAATAGCTGGCCTGTATGAAACAGTATGGCGGTATGCCAACAAAAAATTTGCCCTTAGCCCACGAATATTACAATAACCTACTCTGAATTGTCCAGTCATTGCGAATTTAAAAAAAGCAAGTGCTGGAAAAATGTCTTTTTTCCACCTATTCAGAACGAGACCTGAGGAGTATGATAGATAAAAAAGCTTAAGCAGTTGATTTATGTGTGTTGGTTGAGATCTCTTGGGGTCTTGACATTGGAGTTTTTTCAAGTTACCCACCGGGAAATTTTTGAATATTTCCGCTTCTCACTTTGACATTGACATAAAATAATGATTTACATTAAGTGTGAGCAGTGAGTAGAATAACATGAAAGACAAATAATTGAGTGATGAAAAAGTCTCACTGAGTGGAATTAAATGTCATGAGTTGGACGAGCTTCAGGCAAAATTATATATATTTTTTTTTAAATTGAAATGGAAGAATATTGACTCAATACAAAAAAGCTTTTTTATGATACTCAAATTATGTGCTCAAATAATTATACTCAAAAAATTCAACTCAATCAACCCTTTTTTCTAATTGCTTCAGTTGCACTTGTTTTTCAATTAAAAATAAATGTCTTCTAATTTTTTAATTTTGAATGATTTTCCACTCAAATTTTTTGAGTGAAATTAAAGAATAAATGTCGAGCCAATTATAATGACAATAGGAATTTTTACCATTATTGACTATAAATTTAAGAGAACTTCAAGGTGAAAGTTTATTTAAGGCTAAATTGAATAATAGTGAATTATTTTGTGATGTGCTGGGTTGAGTGAAATTTGTATGAGTGTAAACTGGATGGCATGTGTGAAATTATTGAGTTATAATGGGAATACTCGTAAGTTGCTATAGCAATGCATTAAAGTTCCTCATATCACTAAAAAACTTTGATGCAATTTTGAATCACTACACCATTTTTGAGGTTAAGTTAATTTAGTGTAAATTATATAACTTTTATTTCTACAACTGACACTGTGTAAATTAAACGAATAATCGTAAAATTTTAACATTCTATAAGAACTCTTAAAGGTTATTTTTGTGAGAATATAAATAAAAGCGATGAAAGTTTAAATGAATTTCAGAAACACCATAAAACCCGATAAAGCGATAGTCCATAGAATGCTTAGTTAAATGTTAATAATATAAACAAATTATTAGTATGTACCAGTGACTGCAGGGGGCTCTGTGATGCCCTCACCTTGATCGCAATATCTGCCTTTAGTGCCTTGCTTGCACTTGCAGATGTAACCCTCTTTCGAACTGCTACTCTCGATACATCTACCACCTCTTCTGCACTTGTGATTTTCACATGGATCAACCTTGAATAAAAAAAAACTCAATTAGAAAATCCAACACATAAAAAACCAAAACAACTCTTTAAAATACCTCTTTGTATGTATGGGGTGTTTCATGCATAAAATATGACTCCTCATCGTCATCGTCTAAATTGTCACCCTCTAGCAAACCACATCCGGGTGTGATTTTTTGCTGCCTAGCTGCATTTCCGAAATCAACTAACTTATGATTTATCCATACCTCCTTCATGCAACCTTTAAAGCTGGTCAAATTCCTCAAGTGCCAGTTTTTATATGCCTGTTGGCCGGGCTCGGCCGGAAGGCCACCCAAAAACAATGGGGTCGATAGTTTCAAATAGTCCTTTGAACCTTCATTGATAATTGAACGTGCCAACCCCCGATCCACACGCAAAGTAAAATTCTTCTTGATGGCCAACAGCTCAACCATATGATACTTCCCATCAGCAACCATCTCGAAACTATACATCGTAGATACTGGATAATTACCCACATCGTAGCTAACCCGTATACGCCCATTGAACAATTCCACGGCCAAATGCTCACTCTCGCCATCGTACATCAGAATTCCATTTTGTTGTGTACTGCTAAACACTATGGTAACATTGGCTTCGGGCTTCGTACGCAACGGTTCCATTTCGGCAAACGAATTGTTATGAACGAAACTGATGCTGGTCAGATACTCGCACCATTTCCCTGAATAGCCAGGATGACATTTGCAAAGGTAATCCGAACCGGAGGGATTCGGCTGGAAGCATACACCGTGCTTGCATTCGTGATTTTGGCATGGTGATGTTTGGGGATACATCATGGCAACCATTGGTGTGCCTTCGCAATATTTACCCGTGTACTCCTCGGGGCACTTGCATACGTAATCATTTATGCCGTCTACACAAGTCCCACCATTTTGGCAAATGTGATTTTGGCAATCGTCGATGTTATCTGTGCAATTGACACCATGGAAGCCCGGCATGCACTCGCAAGTGTAGTGAGTGAAATGGTCCACGCATTTGGCTTCGTTTGCACAAGGATTGAATTCCGGTGAACAAAAGTTAATTTTTGAATCGCAATATTCACCTATGAAAAGAGAAAAAATAAAATCGAGAGTTTTTAAAAAAATAAAACGAAAAGTGAAAGATATGCTTTTATAGATTAAATAAAAATAAAAGTTTTATTTTGTTATCTGTGGAAATGTGTCCCAGGTGAAAAATAATGGAATGAATATACTCAGTGGATATATAACTGTGCTGAAGCCTTGGCTTCTGACAACAACGCTCTGGCATGGCTTTTAAGAAAAATACTTTAAAATCTTTAAGAGAAGTTGCCTGAAACTTAACCAGGAGAATTCTTCTATTAAGGATTGCCAAGCAAACAAGTGGTTACACTTTTTTTGAAACGTTAAACTGAAGCATCGAAACTGACACTTTCTGTCACTTTGAGTTAAAATTTGTATGAGACTTCATATAAAAATAATAAATTGAAAGAATGGGTGTTTCTTTTGGAGAATATAACTTTCAGCTGGCAACACTATTTTAACTGGCAGCCATTTTGTCAGCTGTCACATTCGGTTTGCCATTTCAAGAATAGAATTAAAAGTGGCGTACATTCGGTGAATGTTTAAAAATATGATTGCCGATGGTCACAATTTTTAAAAGCGAGTTTTATTTAGCGATGATAATCGCTTAACTTTTGGTTGAATAAACAAAACTGCCATATTTGAAGTGCTGATAACTGGCGACGTCAAAATTTTGTTTTTGCTTTCTGTGTCACAAACAAATCAATACTTTTTGAAATGATTAAGATGTCTTAAATTTAAATCTGTAGTACCCGTGGCGTGATGGTTCGTGCGTAGGACTGTCATGCCAGAGGTCTTGGATTCAATCCTTGCTTGCTATCTAAAGTTTTTTTTTTTCACGCGTACTGTGTATTGCGAGGAATTGACAAATTTTTCAAGAGTTATTCTTCTTATAAGAAATGCCTTCCCAAATTAGCCGTTCGGATTCGGCATATAGACTGTAGGTTCCCTCCATACCTGACATTACTCCCACACAGGAATGGTGGAGGTTGTAAATCACTAAATTGTAATTATCAACGTTTTGCGATTTGTGTTTTTAGTAATAGAGTTCTATTTACTTGACAAATGTCAAAAAAGAAGAATCCGTGGCATGATGTTAAGTAGAACTGTCATGTCAGACGTTGAACCTGACATAAAAAGACTAGGTCCCCTTTATTTCTGCCACTACTCAAATATAGAATTGTTAAGAGTTTTTTAGTCACTAGGCGAGTGTTTTTTTTTTAATAACAAAATATGACAGCTTCGAAAGTGACAGTTGTCAAAATGGCAAGCTATTCGAAATGTCACTTTTTAGTTATTGGAAATTTTTTTTATAGATATATGTTATATAGATGTGCAGATTGACTGAGGAAACGTAAAAATGAGACGCAGTAAAAAATGGGAACGACATAAAAATATAATTCGTCGTGAAGATTGGTTTCCCTATAAAAGTTACAGATTTTTTACATTTACACTTAATAAAAATTATGACGATTCCTAGATGTAACAGTATCTGAAATATACAGTTGTGGACACGAATTTAGCACATTATGAAAAGAGTACCTACAAGTATTTTACTATTTTTTCAAAAGGGCCGAAGGTAACAGACATTTCTAAGTTATTAGAATGCTCCAGGAAGCTTATAATGCCCTTCGTCATTTCAAAAAGTTTGGAGTGATTGAAAACGTTACACAAAACCCCCGGGCCAGAAAGACAACTACAAATGAAGATAGAATTATTTATAGGTAATCGACCAAGGATCCGTTTAAGACCTCCAGTGCCATTCGAAGTGAACTTTCAACGAACTATGAAGTAAATGTTTCCTCAAGGACCGTAAGACTTCGATTAAATGAAAACAATCTACAAGGGTGCGTTGCCCAGAGAAAACCGCTTGTATAAAAAAAATCTGAAATCTAGGTTACAGTTTTCCAAAGCCCACCTAGACAAACCAATTGGTTTTTGAAAAACGTGTTCTGGAGCGATGAATTCAAATTCTGCCGGTTCGAGTCGGATGGGAAAAAATATGATAACGGTTAGTAAAATTTTATCAAGAAATTGTTGAATGTGCCAAATTCGTGTCCAGGCGAAAAATTGATGTTTCTACATTCCATACTTTTTCTTCTTACAGATGTTAAACATACTTGATGAAGTACTATGGAAACAAAATGCTATGAAACGGGTGACCACACAAAGGTGCCCATATTTCTTTTTTGTCTCGCTCCGGTGGTAACACTGCTATGGTGTCGAATGCGCGATCCAGATGAATTAGAGGTCAGACAAATTTGTTTTCATTTGTTATCGGGCGTCATGGATAGTTATACCGATAAAAAACGAGCATTTTGCGTCAAGTTATATTTTCGTATGTAAAAGTACGACGTGCATTGCGAAGTCAGTTCAAAGTTCCTCGTCATAAACGCGTGCCTTCATGGAAAACTGTCAACAGATGGGTTCAAAATTTTCGTGAATTCGCCAAGGCAACCGATAAGAAGCGTCCGGCCCCGTCGAGAACGGTCCATACGCTGAAAACATTGAGAGAGTCCGTGAAGCGATTCATGTTAGTCCGCGGCGTTCAGCGCGACGACACGCTTCTTCTTTGGGCCTAAAAAGGGAATCAGTGCGTAAAATTTTGGTCAAAGATTTGAATTTTCACCCGTACAAGCTCATAATAACCCATGAATTGAAAGATACCGACTACAGACAACGTTTACTCTTCGCTCAGACATTGCTTCGAAAATTGGCAGATGGTGAGATCATTTTGGGTAATCTTTTAATGAGCGATGAAGCTCATTTCAAGCTCTCCGGCGACGTAAACAAGCAAAACTTCAGGTATTGGGCCGAAGATAGCCCAGTCTGGATACACGAAAAGCCGTTACACAGCCAGTGTGTGACGGTTTGGTGCGCTATAGCGGAGTGGGGCATTGTCGGTCCCTACTTTTTTGATGGAATGGTAAACGAAAAGCGGTACAGAAACATGTTAAGCAATATTCCAACAGGATGGTGCGACGTGCCATACTGCCTGCGAAACGCTCGCTCTGTTGATAAAAGCGTTCAGTACTCGTTTACTCTCTCGATCGACAGATTTCGCTTGGCCGCCTCGTTCTCCCGATATGACGGTTCCGGATTTTTTCCTCTGGGGATATTTGAAAGAGAGTGTCTACACGACTCGTGTACGTGATTTGGAGGGTTTAAAAGCGCGCATTCGACAAGAAATTTCTGAGATTACGCCGCAAATGTTAAGAAATGTCTTCGAAAATTTGGTCAAAAGATTAAACGATTGTGTAAGCCAAAACGGGCATCATTTAATAGATGTAATATTTCATAAATAATTTGTCTAATCTGTATTTTCGAATAAAATTTGTATCGTTGTTGTACGTGCTTTGATTTTGGAGTTATTTCAAAAAGAAATATGGGCATCTTTGTGTGGTCACCCTGTATATGTAATCTAAATAAAATATAACTACTTTCATAATAAGAAAACAAATTGAAAATGAAATGGAATTTATTAAATTCCCATAGGAAGTTATTGTCATGGGTCCGATTTGTCAAATTGAAATTTTTGACATTTCTCGACGTTTCAAGGTCCCTAGAGTCGAAATAAAAGTACGTCCATACGTTTGCGACGTTTTTTCGTCCTCCATAGCTCAAGAACAAGAAGAGATATCGACTTCAAATAAATTTTGTTATACAGATAATAAGGCAGAAAGATGTAGAAAGGACTCTGAAGAAAATTGCGTGGGTGGTTTTTTTACCATATTATTTAACGGTTTTGTTTATAAATCAAAAAAAACAAATGTTTCACCTTCAAAATTGTACGACTAAAATATGATTTCATCTCCAAAACAATTTTGTGCAACGAAGAATAATGTTTTTGACATCTCATAGAATTTTGAGAAAAATCGAATTGACAGTTTTTTTTATAAAAAATAAAAATCTAAAAAAAAACATTACTCAAAGTTAGTAAAAATTGAATATCGACTAAAATATCTTTTCAAAAACTTGAGATTTAGGCTTCAAACTCATTTTATCTTATAAGAAATATTGTTTTCAACATTCTGAAAAATGTCGAATTGACAGTTTTTTTACAAAAAATAAAAACCGAAAAAAAATTAACAAAAGTTGCTAAAAAATGATTTCAACTAAAACATCTTTTCAAAAATTTTATATAATAGCTTCTGACTAATTTTTACTTATAAAAAAGATTGTTTTCAAAAATTTGTGAGTAATACTTTGATTTTTGGTGTGAAGCACCTTTAAAAAAGAAAAATAATTATTGATGCTTAAAACCAATAAGAGATAAGGATCAAAGCATTTTAAAAAAGGTTTTTTTTTTGTATCTGCTGTAGTTGTGACTCTCCACTTGCGTTTGATAAAAATTACCATACTATCTTTGAAAGGCCACGAAACAGAGCTGCTAAAACCTTGGGGGTAAACAGCTATCAAATCTTTTTTTCAATCAAACTCCCATACCTATATGCATCTTTTATTACCCTATATTCCCTGGATCAAAGTTCAAAACTATTTACTTTTTGTGCATAATTTGAAAATTATTAATAAAATAAAAATCAAAACTAAAGAAAACTATCTTCCATCCAACCAACAACGCATTATAACCTCACTTACAAAAGCATTTTTTTTCCGTAAGAATTATCTGCATCTTCTGAAAATAATGTCCTTTCCCTTTCCAAAACTTTTACAACACCAACTCTCAACCCCCCCCCCCACCGTTATGATGTCCTTGTTTTCCATTCCGTTGGCTTTGGGTCTGAATTTAATATCCCATCACCACTGATGATATTTTTATAATATCCATCTTTTATGCCCCCAATACTTTTTAAACATTTCAAAAATGGCATAAAGTCATTTTCAAAAAAAAGAAGAAGTACGAAAGCTTCTTTAACGATATACCCTGCCACTGACATCGCATTAACTTTTTGTAGCTTCTCTCACACCAACCGAAGGCTCCAAAGATGTTTTGTTAAAATACAACAACTACATATTTTTTTTTGCTTATTATTTTGTTGAGCAACTACATTACAATAGTGATGCCATAAACTCCTTTGGGGCAACCAATATACACCCCCTTCCCCCCTCAAACCATGGAAAGCATATCAAAACGGAAAATTAAACCAGTAAACGATTTCCCTCCAATGCATTCGATTAATATCTCCTCTATACTTTTACACCCACATTTGGTTCATCTTTTTGGGTGTGAAAAGGGGAGGGGGAAGAGGGTGTTCGAGACCGAGGAGGAAGAATATTTTGCCCGACTGAATAGTTTACACTTTTACATGATAAACTCTTGCCAGAAATATAACTGCCATACTACACGACAACTTCTTCTTCTTCCATCAGAGCGAGCGCGGATAAAAATTGTTAGCCCCCGGTGTTACTCTGCACTTTTTCATTCAGTAGAATAAGAAAAAAAATTAAAGCAATTCAAAGGACCAAGTACCTACCCAAGAGAAGACTGCAAGAAAAGTTCCCAGGACCGACTATCCAAAAAAAAAAAAAATAAAAAACTAAAGACTCCTCAATGCGGGTTGCACTCGGTATGAAAATATTCTCAAAATGCAGACCCATTCCTCTCAACATCCCATAACTGCTTTTTTATATAAGTATGTATGTGTACACCTTCTCACTTCACCCCTACTCATCATAACTACAAGGATATACATACATATATAGAAGATCCTTTTCATCCTCTTATATTCGTACGAAACGAAACAGGAGAAGAATCTTGTTAAAAGTTCTCGCCAACTTTTTTATGAAGTGCATTTCTATTTCGGCAAAGTGTTGTGGCAGAATGATATCAGCCAGCCCTATCTATGTTTTTGGCCTCCAGGAAGGTGTTTTGTACGCCCGCCGCTCCTAGCTCCTAGCACACCAGGATTATGAGAATTTAATTTAAAGTTTTGGAAATGATAATTAATAGCATACATGAAACCAACGATGAAGACAGTAGTGGAGACGCAGACGATGAAGACCGACGACAACAACGATAGACATAATTGTACACCTATCTCTCAGAGAAGAAGATACTTGCAAAGATTCTTGATGTATGATGCCAAGTTACTGCCATTTTCCGGTCGTTTTGGAGTCATTTAAGCTTTGACAGTTTTTGTTAATTGATGTAAAAGCGATTTCTATACCTATAAAACTGAAAGAGGTACCGTACCTACACAATGAGTATCTGGATACTTGTGCTCAAGCTCTGTACAAAATCTGCTTTCTATACCTAGTTGAAGGTACCTATGCTCGTTTGTATACTTGGTAAAAACCATAAAACTTGTTTTAATTAAAAATCAATTCAAAAAGGACGAAAGACGACCGACAACCGGCGAGGACGAGGACTTCTGCGCGAGGACGAGGAGGTAGGGTTGTTGAGGTAGAGGACGAGGATGGGGCTTGAGGACTGAGAAGAGGACCATCAAGGCTGATGATGTCGATGTTATAGATGGCGGCAGGATACGAGGGTTAGGGAGCGAGGTTAGGTGGACAATTTGGAATTCTGTGCGACGAAGTAGCAATAAGCTAATTGATGTGGGAATGCTGTGTTATTTTTTTGTTGTTGTTGTATTTTTCTTCTTCCCCTAATGGTGTGCTTTTGACAAGCGATAGGACAAGCACTAAGCTCATGTTTAATTAAAAAAGTTTTAATTTTGTTTTTGAGTGCTCACTTCATTGGTTTCAATATCAAATCGATATCGATATCGATATCGATATGTATGTAACATAGGTCTAGGATATAACATAGGTCTGGGATAAGGTCCACAGGAAGTGTGCTGTGCGAGAGGAAATTTACTTATCAGAATTTTTGTTTTGTTTTAATTTTTTAATTACATATTTCCATAAAATTGCCTGAAGTAGAATAAAGATTTATTTGTTTATGTCAATTAAAATGTTTTAGTTTCAAAAGTTCGTATAGATGGAAAAAGGCCAGAGAGAGAGAGCGTAGGTACAGGAAGGATTTATTATAAAGCTGTGAAAATTGAATATATTTCTTTTGTCATCATTTATTTCTTCGGGTAATTAATAACAAAGGAAGACAAATATTTTTCACTGCCAAATACTATTTTAAATAAAAAGCCATTTTATTCTCTATTTTACTACTTCTCTGTATTTGAATAAAGTCAGAGAAGAGAAAAAGATATATTTTTTGAGCATCAAGGCCTAGATTTTCACACTTAAGGTACTTAATTTACAGGAAGAGACCTCGGAGACATATGTACAGGGTCCGGCAAAAAGATCTCTCATATTTTAAAAGTGAACGCCGTTAAGTGTGTGCTGTGGCTCCATCTTGTTGGAACCAGACTTCTTTGTGGTTCCTAGTAAACTGATTTAAGTTTGGTTGGAGGAAGGTCTCAATCATGTGACAGTAGGGATCCGTATTAACTGTAACTTTTTGTCCATTTTTTTTTTTGTTGAAAAACTACGGAAATACGGATTTATTCCTCTATGACAAATGCCCGATGCTCACCGTGCCACGCCATTATGATTACTAAAAACGGCACTTAGACCTCTATCTATCTATACCCGGAATACCATTTTATCTATAAATAGCTTTAAATATAAACGTCTTGAAATACTGGAGGTTTGTTTAAGTCATATTTTAAACTTTGTTAACAACAAAATTACATATAAAAAATTTTAAATTACCGTATTTTAGTAGTTCACGTTTTGCGGTAGCGTCTCGAAATGGTCGGAGTCGAATTGCGGGAAGTATAGTAGTAGTAATAAGAAACAGCGATTTTGAAAAGCAAACAGTTTAAAAAATGCTGACAAATCGTAACAGACCCGTCGTAATCGTTGCCTACCTTCATTATTTTAACTTGCGCGCCCCAAAAGGCTCCCAGCGTGACCGGCTGAATATTTGCGTATCTAGCTTTGAGCTAAAACCTTACACACATAATCTTGAGCAATCTTGCCTAATCGATTGAGCAAAACAAAGCCGATTTTTTGATCTAGTGAGTCAAATTTTAAATTAGATCTCAAATCAAAAACTTCAGCATAGTGTTGGGAACCCTTCAATAATACTAAAGGGTGGTTAAAAAAAAACACATACAATTCAATACCGTCCAGGTAATTTATTGTTTGAAGATTATTTCATGTAAATGTTGACCATGACTACGCCTCAAATGGTCCATCCGCTTAGTCCAATTTTGGCATACTCTTTCCAACATTTCAGCCGGTATCTCAGGAATAAATGATTCAATGTTGTCTGTATAAACATGAGCTTTAATATAGCCTCACAAAATATAGACTAAAGGCGTTAAATAGCACGAACTAAGCCGCCAATTGACCGGTCCCGAACGTGAAATAAAATGTTCACCGAACACGTCTCTCAATAAGTCCATTGTTGCGCGTGCTGTGTGGCATGTGTCACTGTTTTGTTGAAACCACATGTCATGCAAGTCAAGTCGTAGCATTTTGGGCAAAAAAAGTTGGATATCATCAGTTACGTTACGATTCGCATCTTTAAAGAAGTACGGTCCAATGATACCACCAACCCATAAACCGCACCAAACTGTTACTTTTCTGGATGCATTGGTTGCTCTTGCAATGCTTCTGGCTGATATTCACTCCAAAATCTACAATTCTGCTTATTTACGTACCCATTGAGCCAAAAATGAGCTTCGTCGCTGAACACAATGAAATGGAAGAAGCGCTCGATGAACATTTCTAACAAAGCACGAATTTTGATAATTAAATTCAATGATTTTCAAGCGTTGTTCGTTTGTAAGACGATTCATTCATGGTTAAATTATAGACCAAACTGAAGATGTTTGACAGTAAAACAGAACACGAAACGTGCGTCAGCTGTTTAAAACAGTGTTGCCAAAAAGATAATAGCTTACCGACATTTTGAGTTAGTAATAATGCTTCAAATGTCATTTAAAAATATTGTTTCACAATGACAGTGTTAACATAAAGCAGTATTCACATGAGCGCGACCAATGAACGACGATTAAATTACAAAATGTGAGTTTATATACGTTTGAAGACATATTTCCACACAAATTCTTAACGAAACGATAGCAATAAAGTTTCTATTTGATTTATGATGCGTACTTTTAATTTTCAATATCATATATTAATAAATTTAAGAAATCAAATTTATTCGTCGCGAAAAAATTGTAGTTGATACGAACTGTCAAACTTTATTCGCGTTCCACATTATCCACACTCGCAACGAATAAAATAATCATGCGTACTTAACCTAAAAAAGCATTCTTGTTTTGGTTTCGGCGGTGAATGCTGTTTGGCTGGGGCTGTGGCATTAAATGGATGCACATGAAATCTTTTTCTTGTTTTGTTTATTAACTAGGACATCAATAACTTTTTTTTTAACCTTTTTTCGAACGCTTTTTCTCAATCGTTTGTTATCAAAACGAAACACAATAATGGTAAACACAAAAAAAAGCAATTGTAAAAACTCTCATGTGAAAGAAATGTCAAAATCGACGAATATTCGTTCGTTTGTTGGTCGTTTTGTCGTGCTCATGTGAATAGTGCTTTAGACTCACGTTTAAGGCATGTTGACATTTCATCACCTTTACGCGCTTCTAATTATTAAAAAATAAATACACATGTCTGCGTCACTTTCACAGCCTTTTTAACTTACAAATTGGAAAGAGAATGAGACGTCAAAATTATGGTTTAATGCGAACATACCATTACGAAAATAATTTGTTTTGTATAATTTGCCATCAGCTGTCAACAGTATGTTTCGATAATCTCAAAAATACCATTTTTAAGTCTTGAGATCATTGAAAAGCATTGGCACGGTCTTTGTCTTTCTTTATGGTCCAAAATTATGACTAAAAGCTGTTAAATCTGAAAGTCTCAGTGTTTAATAAAAGGTACTTGTTTAGCTTAGGAAGCGTTCAAGTACCACGTAACGCATTTTTTTAAAGATTTTTGACCCCTCTTCTCCCTTGTGACGCACCGTAACGTTTTGCTGTACACCCCCTCCCTCTCTTTAAACGTTACGTAACACTCAAGTGACCATTTTTACCCTAAAGTCGCAAAAAAGTACGTTATTTAAAAAAAAAACAATGTTACGTAACGTGTTGTAAGAAAGAACCCCTCCGCCCCTGTAACGCATCGTTACGTTTTGCGAGACCTTTTCAACAAACGAAACAAGAGTGGTAAAGTTTTGAGGTTAAGTTGAGCGCGAACAATTTATTCGTTGCAGTGTGGATGGTATGTGGAACGCGAATAGAGTTTGACAGTTCGTAGCGTTACTTTCAAATTGTTTTTACAAAATTGACTTGTTTTATAGAACAAAATGCAAATTTTATTATCCTTACATAAATGTCAAATGGTTTCTTATAATTTAAATGTGTTTTTGTTTGAAATTGACTTTTTGAAGTGTGTAAAATCACGTTTGTTCGTCTATTCGTTCGTTCCTTGTGCAAGGCCCTTTAGACTTCTATGCGAATGTTTAATCACTTTAAGGATGTCGGTAGCTAACTTGGATTTTGCTTACTACTTCACGCTTAAAAATGTTCACAGTTCTGATTCTGATTCTCAACTTCTTCGAATTTATTAGCTTAATAGCTTGTGGGGTCGTCAAGAAGAATTCTTTTTATTTTTTATTTTATTATTGTGGGAAAATAGAAACTGAGCCTCAAAGCATCTGATATTACTTTTTCAATATTTGGTAATTTTTACGAAACCAACATAAAACTAAAAGAAAAATATATTGATCGAGTTGGCGTAGCTTTTAATTAAGGTTAGGAAAACACATCTTTAACATATTCAACAAAAAAACAGGTGCAACAGCCCGTAGAGAACAAGGACCATTTAAGCATTCCAAACGGCTTATTTGAGAAAACACTTTTGTAACGTCCTTTTTTTTTAGGTGGCGCAACAGTCCGTTAAGAACTATTGCCTAGTGACTTACAACTCTCAACCATTCCTGTGTGCGAGTACTGTTGTCAGGGATGGAGTGGACCTACAGAATCCGAACGGCTTATTTAAGAAAGCACTTTTCATGACAAGAATTACTCTTATAGAATTTTTCAATTCCTCGCATGAGCGAGTAGCCGTTAAAAACCTTTAGATAGTACAGACAGGCATCGAACCCAAGACCTTTAGCATGACAGTCCAATGCACTAACCATCATACCACGGGCACTACTTTGTACCGTACTAGTGTTTGGAAAATCACGAGAAAAAAAATTACTGTTGACAAAATTTTCACAGCACTGTACACCATATTATTTTACATATATTTTCAATTCACTTAGGGAGTCTTTTAATTAGAACAAATTGGATATAATAATCTATACAATAAATAATAAATATAGAAAAGTAGGTCCTTGCTCATACTTAAAAATACAAAAAAAGAACCATCATAAACTTACCATTAAATCCGGGCTGACAGTTGCACGTATAAGATTCTACTCCATCGATACATGTGGCATTATTGTGGCACTTGTTGCCAGCGCAATCGTCAATATTAGTCTCACATCTGACACCAGTGTAACCCGGCGAACATTGGCAACTGAAACGACCCTCCTCCAGAACGGTGCATGTCGCATTGTTTCGACATGGATTACCATAACAAGCATCAATCATGAATTCACAGTGTCGTCCATGGTAACCGGGTTGGCAACGGCATTGATAATCACGTTGCGGCAGTGGATTGCATTCGCCCTTATTTTGGCATGGCATCGTATAGCACGCATCGCATTTTGAAAGGATCTCATTGCTGATTTTCTCCTTGCAGGCGAAATGTTGCGACGGTGTCGATAGGATCAATTTGTCCTTCATCGATTCTGGCTCAGCGCATCGTGCAATACCGGGCTCAACGTAATCCAACTTTATCCAATCTGAGAACCACTTCAGTGAGCAGTCACAATACAAGGGATTACTACCTAGAGCTCTGTAAAACACACCAAACCAAACGAAACGAAAAGATGATGATGATGCATATGAATATCTTAGCAACATGAAAAACCCCTCCAGGATTTTGCAGAGAGGTGCATTGCATTGCATATAATATATATGTATGTATTGAATTTATATGTACTTACATATGCGTTATGGTTTTGAGGTCTTCAAAGGAGCCTTCCGGAAGCATCGATATTTGATTACCATGCAAGGATAGTACCCGTAGGTTATGCAACCCAGTTAAGGCATGTCTCTGTAGACACTGCAGTTTATTGTAAGAGATTATCCTGTTCAAGGAAAAAACAAGAAAAAGTACATGTTCTTTAGTTCGAGCATTCAAGCCTAATTGATTCGAAATTAGTTAGTGAACTGATTTTTTTCTCTCAGATTTTGTGCTTATTTCAATGGAACACATCAACCATCGAATAAAAACGAACGCAAAAACAAAATCACTTTCGAAACGAATTGAAACCAAACGAGGGCAGCAGGAAACCATTCGTGCTCAAGCATTTGATGGAAAAATTGTGCCATAAAGATTCGTGTGTACATTGTACAGTGTAGATGTGGATTGGTATTAAAAAAGGAGGCTATATGCCATAATGGCTAACAGCCCTCGTGAGATCGAAGAGTTCGCTCGGAAATTGGAATCGTGTGCAATTTTTGTTCCTTCTGTTTCAATCCATACACCGTACACTGTACACAGTCATGTTCATGGTGGAAGATGCGGAACCTTTTTTGTGCCGCAATAACGACCGCACCGCACGTAAATGTGTGCTAAGTGGGCAAGAAAACTTCTTCCTCCATCTTACCATCCTGCTACCCTTTTTTTTAGGTTCTTATTCAGTATAGTTCCGAGCATAGGTTCTAGGACGACCACTGCTCCTTTAGGTAGTCATTATATGATGACGTGGACTTTTCGTTTTTTAATACTTACAGAGTTGACAGCTTCGTGAGATTAGCAAAAGTATAGTTGGATAGAATTGTAATTTGATTATTGCTCAGATCTCTGTGTGGAAGAAAATGGAAAAAGGAAAAAGGAAGAAAAAATTATTATAAAAGGCTCTTTCAATAGAAGGATATTTTTCTGGGTATGTATATACTTACAGTCTAGTCAATGATTTTAGATGAGCAATGCGGTCCATATGAATCATTGTTATATCATTCGATTCCAAATACAATTCAGATGTTTCGGGTGGTATTCCTTTTGGGATCTCATTCAATTTATTCCTTGAGCAACGTACGACAGTGCCAGTGCACGTACACGAAGGCGGACAATAACCATCGCCAAGGCAACCCTCATTGTTGTCCGGTGTGCATTTGAATTCATTGTGGGGCAGATCCTTGATTTGAACGTCACGTACCTTGGATGGCGATGCACATCTAGCTGCACCACCAATCAGTCCTTTTTTACGCAACCAGTCTGAGAACCAAGCCAAATGACAATTGCAATTGAACGGATTCGATGCTAGGTTCCTAGGTGATGTATCGATATTTTCGAAATAAGAATAAGATATTTTTTTTTATTCGAACACAGTCATCCGTCCGCATATCCACATCCAGCAGATTCAGTATAGTTTCCAGAAGAGACAGTCCAAAGTTATAAGGATAAAGATGGAGTTGGAAAAAAATGAAAAGAAAATAAGGAATTGGATTTAGTTTTTGTTGATTTGTTTTCATTTCTTTTTCTAATTTTTGTTTGAATCATTTTTATTTCTTTTCAATTTTGTGCGATTTGATACTCGCTCTCTTCCTGTCTGTCGTCGAGTCGTCGAGTCGATGGGTATTGTTGAATTTAATTTCCAATTCGAATACGACTACGACGAAGAACGAGTGTGGGGGTAAAGATATCGTTTGAATAATAAAAATCGTGCACCACAGGAATTTTTCTCATGGGGACGTTTCTTCTATAAGCTTCTTCCTCGCTTCCTCTCATCTTTCCAATCAAATTAAATCACGAACAACTTAATCGAGAACACCAAAATTACTATACCATAGGTATGGTAAGGTATCTATTTTTCTACATCAAAGAGGGTGTGGGTTTAATCCATAAGATTGAATATATTTGATATCAATAATCTGCACACGATGGCGAGGTGCTGCCGTAGCCGTTGTCGTTGCCCATGGGAGTATGTTATAGTATAATAGGAAAAACCAACTTTGTATAGATGGGTACAAGCACCAAGATCAAAAATCAAGATACTAGTACCCTATCTTACACATACCTCACCACACATACCCTATGCTCGCATCATATGGGGTATTAACACGATTAGATGAAGGAGACTCTTCAGTCTTCACAATTGTGCAGCATCATTTATATGGTAGGTAAAGCGTGTTTGTTGGAGTGAAGTGGATACACCAAATGTTAATGTGGTATGGTGTGGTATGGTGTACCTATGGATGATGGGATGTGAACCAGGTGGAGGAGCCACTCCTATAAACATCATTCCGTTTGCCTTTTTTTCTTTTCTTGTATACCTTACCTATGTATATGCCTTCCCTACTTGCTTTTGCTTGATTCCCCCCTTTTTGAAGCTACTTCACTTTGGGTGTTGTACACCCAGTCGTCGTGTAGACTGAGACTGTTTCTCTTCTGATGTAGAGTAATCGTGTGCTGTGAGCTTCAAGTGGCGCAGATGAAGTAGCAGATTTCCCGGTTACCCCATTCAAAAGATACCAAGTGGATTAAAAAATTAAAATTTAATTAAAACGCATATATACACAGATATAGCTTCTGCACATATATATATAAGCCATCAGGAAAAGCAAAGAAAATTTATATATAAAAAATATATATTTGTAACGTGACGCATACTGCAGGGGGATGATGAAAGGGGGGGGGGGGGGCTGTGTAAAAGCACGAGACAGGTAGTCAGGCTGGATTAACATCAATCGGAAATTAGCATCAATAGATTTTAAATCGCGCGTATAGCTGATGTAATTAAGAGTTACTATAGAAGTTTGAAAGTTGTTTTCTTTTTTGTATAACGAACTTGATTTCAGAAGGAGGAGGATAGGAAGGGGTTTTCGAATATTTATTTATATACATAAATTTTAATTGAGTTTTCTCAAAGATTCAAAAAAAATCTTTCTTCCTGTTCTGGGAACAGGGCAACCGAAATAAAAGACCGTTTTATTTTAATTAAAAACACTTTTATTTAAGCGTCAGATCCCTTACCGTTGGTCGGGGGAAATCATCGGCTATACGTTGATAAACTTGTGAAAAAACTAAACTAGAAAGAGATCTGGAGATCCCTTTTATATTATTAATATGCTAACGCAGCAAACCTTTGTTTGACTGCGGATGATGCAATGATTCAATATTGTCAAATACTTTTGATATCCATTTGATACTCTTGCACAAGGCTGAAGGCCAAGAAGTGCTGATATGCAATTTATGTTTATTATCGTTGCATCATCTTTGAAGAATTATTACAATGTGTTTAATTGAATTTGAAGTCAAGATTTTGCGTGGGTTTATCTTTGTTTGAAATTTGTTGGGGCGCACAAGTGTGCTTGGATATAACACCCCCCTCTTTAGATTCTTCTAAGGGTCGGAAATTGACCGTTGGAAGATTTACATTATTTATTATCTTCCTTTTCTTACTTTTTAATTTTAGATAAACATAAATTATTACAATTATTAAAATGAATGAAATGATAAAATATATTTTGAAACTTGACTTGTTATGACTATATTTCAATTCTTGTATTTCTTTTAAATTGTTTATATTTTGGTATTTTAATTCTTCAAAAGTTAATTCTTCAATTTTAGTATAATTTATATCCAATATTGTATTAGGAATTAAAAGCTCATGCTTATAATTTTTCCTTTCATATGATTTATTGTTTATTTTAACTTTACAATTTTCAAATCTAATAAGGTAGTTACCTTTAATTTTAATTTTTTGATTATTACAATTTTGATTAAGTTCTTGTAATTTTACATTAATTAATACAAGATTATTATTTCCTATTTCTAATACTTGTTCATTTATATTTTTTATAAGTTTACAATTCATTGACTTTTTAAGTATATTTTCTATACAATCATCATTTATTTTGGTTAAATTTTGTACATATTTAGTACTGTCATATATTATTTGATCTTTTGTCAGATAAAGGTGTTTGTGTATTTTTAATTGGGAATTACTATCCTTATTTGGAATGGGTTGAACGTATATCTTTTTATACAGTTCATTTGTATATTTGGGTACTTTAATTATAAATATAATATTTGTTTTATATAGGGCTAAACTGAGTTTTAACTCTTCCAAGTTATTTATATTAATGCCGTATTTATCTATTTCTTCTACAGTTAAAATATCTCTGCTGAGTATTCCTAATCTTGAAGTCATTATTATTTCTTTTATTTTTTCTATGTCTTCATGTAAATATTCGAGGTTTTCTCTTAACTTTATCTCGTACTGTATTTTAGCTATATCTTTTACGTAATCGTAGCTTTCTACAAATGTATTGATTCTTTTAATTATGTTATTAGTTTCATTATTTAAAGTTTCAGTAAGTATTTTGATTTGTTTATTAAATTTTTCATTTATTATTATTTGTTTGTTTAAATTTGTTATCTCATTATGATTGTTTTCTTCAATTATTTTTAGATGTTCTTCGATATCTTGGCGATCATTGTCGTCCATGGTTCCGTATAAAAATTTCATACCTGTTCCTAAAATATTTATTAATCCTCTTTTTTGTCTATTTGATTTAGGATGGGGTAAGAGTACTTCAAACTCTTTTCGTATTTTTGACATTTTTCTTATAAAGCTGCCATTTTCTTCTGGAATTCTTTTAACATTCCTTTCCATAATTTCTATATTTTGTTCATATTCAGTTAGATTTATTATATGAATTATAGTATCGTAACTTTCTATTAGTGGATATTCTTCTAGTTGGATTAAAGTGAATCCATTTCCCTTATTTAAGTCAATGACTTCCAATTCTGCTCGTACTTGGTTGAGGGTTATCGTAATCATCATTATTATAATTATTTTCTGCATTATCGCCATGGGTTGCAACATTTGATGCAATATCCTTATTGGATCTGAAACTGGAAGATTTTATTTGTTGATATTTTTTTTTTCTTCCTAAATTGATCTTTATGAAGAATGCGATTAGGAATTTTTTTAAATCTATTTCCTTCTTGTAACGTGTATTTTTTATCAGTTTTATTAATAACTTTCACCTTTTTATGTTTAGGTACGATTTTGTTTTTTATTTTCTCTTGTTCTGTTACCTTCGCATAATTTTCGTCTATGCTTATATCTTTTCTATTAATGTTTAATTTATTTAATATTTTTATTTTATTTTCTTCAATTCGTTTATAGATTATTTCGTGGTCAATTTTATTAAAGTGAACGTCGATTGGTTTTTCTTTGGTAGTTAAATGGATTACGTTATTGTAAGATTCAAGTGCTTTTGTAGCGTGCTTTATTGGTATATCTTCTTCATTGGATAGTTGTAATTGCTGTAAGATTCTCATATGTTCATTTAGACTGCTATGAAGTCTTTCTACATCGGAATTTCCGGTGTGTCTATTTGCTGTGCAATAATGTATGATTATGTTGTTATTTTCTAAAAAGTTTTTAAATGTTTCTGATACAAATATGTTTTCATTGTCGAGAGTAATTTTATTTGGTTTTTTCATGTATGAAAATATTCTAGTGAGAGCGTTTATTACGTCTACATAAGTTTTTGTTTTGATTGGTTCAATTGCTGCAAATTTAGAGAATTTGTCAATACATGATATATATTTTTCTTTTTTATTAACAAACCATATATCGATATGATAGTGTTCGTTAGGACTCTTTGGAGTCTCTGTTTTTTCGTAAGGTAGTTTAATTGGGTTTCTTTCTGCTTTTGCCATACATGTTGAGCAATTGTTTATTATTTTATTAATTAAATTTTTAAGGTTCGGCATATAATATTCTCGTTTTATTTCTAAGAATATTTTTTCGATTCCTGCGTGATTATGATTTTTATGATTTCTTAATATAATTTCTCTTGCTTCTAACTCTTTTATATCTTTTAATATAATCATGCTTCTTTGTAATATTTTATTACTTAATTTATTTTCCTTTTTCCATATATCTTGAAATTTTTTAAATATTTCGTCATCTTTGACATATATGCAATTTAGTATTGTTGTATCTACTTCTTTTATTATGTTTATAAAGTCTTCTTCTTTATATTCTTTTCTACTGAATGTTATTCTTCTTTTTCCAACATGTGGGTACAAAATTTCTTGATGATCATTTTCATTGATTTCAAGAATTATTTGTCGATTAAATAAATTAACCGGTTTTTCACTAATAGGAATAAGATGTGAACTATCTGATTCAGCACTATGCTGTGTTGCTAACTCATCTTGGTTATGTAATATGACTTTATTGTCTTCTATTTTGATTCTGGAAAGTGCATCTGCTACTTTATTCTCTTTGCCTTGGATATATTCAATTTTAAAATCGTATTCTTCTAATTTTATTTTCCATCGTTGGAGTCTGGTATTTGGCTCTTTTAAATTGTGTAACCATACTAAAGGTCTATGATCTGTTTTAATAATGAATTGTCTACCGTATAGGTAATGTCTAAATTGTTTCGTTGCCCAAACTATTGCTAATAATTCCTTTTCAATTGTACTGTAATTGCACTCATGTTTATTAAGTGTTCTTGAGGCAAAACTGAGAGGTCCATGTGTTTGACTTAACACGGCTCCAATAGCAAAATTGCTGGCGTCAGTTGTTAGTGTAAATTCTTTTGAGAAGTCAGGGTGTCTATTTATTAAATCGTTAGTCATTAAAGTTTTCAATTTATGAAAAGATTCTTTGTAATCGTGATCATTTATATTTATTTTGCTGTTTTTCTTTAGGCATAAAGTTAAAGGTTTAATTATTTTTGCATAGTCATCTATAAATTTTCTATAGTATCCTGTTAATCCTAGAAAGCTTTGTATTTCTCTTACTGTTTTTGGGATAGGAAAATTCTTTATAGTTTCAATTTTCTTTGGATTTGGTTTTACACCATTTGGGGTTACTACATGCCCTAAAAATTCTGTCTCTTTTCGTAGAAACTCAGATTTATTTAGTGATACTTTAAGATTTGCATTCTTGAGTGTCAATAAGATTTTATGGAGTGAATCCATATGTTCTTGTAGGCTAGAGGAGAATATTATGATGTCATCTAAATAAACGTAACATATTTTTCCTATGTAATCTTTCAAGACCTCATTCATGAGTCTTTGGAAAGTTGCAGGTGCATTCTTTAAACCGAATGGCATTCTTGCGAACTCATAATGTCCCGTTAATGTACTAAATGCTGTTTTTTCCCTATCTTTAGCTTCAACTTCTATTTGATAAAATCCTTTTGTTAGATCTAACGTTGTAAAATATATTGCTTGTCCTAGCTTATCTAATATCGAATCCATGTTTGGAATAGGATATTTATCTTCTTTAGTAACATTGTTTAACTTTCTATAATCTATTACTATTCGCCACTCTTTATTACCAGCGTGGTCTTCTTTTTTAGGAACGACCCAAATTGGGGCGTTATAAGGCGAAGTAGAATGTTGAATAATTTTTGATTCTAACATTTCTTTTATTTGTCTGTCCACTTCTTTTTTGTGGATCTCAGGATATCTGTATATCCTTGTGTATATGGGAGAGTTATCTTCCGTTGGGATGTTATGTTTTACATGATTTGTAAAAGTTAAATCATCACCCTTTTTATAAAATGCTCCGTCGCATTCTTTTATTAATTTATATAATATTTGTTTTTCTTCTTTGTTTAAGTGATCTGTTCGCAGATCCTTTTTCACTTCATTATTTAATATGGAGTCTACAGGTTTTATTTCATTAAAATAATTGATTGTCTTTTCATATTCCTTTTCTTCATTTTCGCTGAAGAATAAAGGAATGATTTCGTCATTCAATTTCAATGTTTTATTTTTGTAATTTATTTCTCCATCATTTGGAATCAAAATATTGTTTCCAATTATTCCATTATACTCTTCATTGAAGGTGTGCACTTGGAATTCACAATCATTTTTTACAGATAGTGCAAATCTGTTTTTTGGTATTATTACATCTTTTTTTACTATTATAGGGTTTCCTGCTGTCCGTATTGTCATGGGATTGGTACGCCATTTTGTAAATTCTTTTGGAGAATCTTGTTCCCGCAAAAGACTATTAGTTGCTCCGGTGTCAATAAGGAGTCTTAAAATTGTATTCCCCTTTTCTAATTTAATATAGGGAAGTGAGATTCCGAGGCAAAATGCCGAAAATTTGCTTGCGTTTGTTCTTTTTGTTTGTCTACGTAGTTAGCTTCATGTGCTCTCCTTACTTGTGATGAACTTGGATCGATATCCATTGGTTCAAATCTTTGAGGATACTGTCTATTTCTGTTATTATTGTTATTATTATAATTATTATTATTTGGTCTATTATAATTATTTTGATTGTTCGGCACATAAGGTTTTGGTTGCCAATTTTTATTATTTTCATTATTCCTAAATGGATTATTAGGATTTTTAAAGTTATTATTATTATTTTTATTCTTATTCTCATATCTATTTTCAATTTTTTTATTAGTATTAGTGTGCTTTTGTTTTTCATTATTAAAGTCATTATTTTGTCGTGTGATAAATCCTGCTTGAGTTATCTCATGAAGTGCTGACTCCATGGTTGTGGGTTTTAATGCATATAGAATTGTTCTCATATGTGTTGGTAATCTTTCTTTAAAAATTTTAAGCGCTGTTTCGTTATTACGAGGGATATCAGAAATATTATTTTCTTGTAAACTCTTTTGGTTTAATAAGGAAAGGGTATGTTGTATGTAGTTATAAAATTTAATCGGATCGCCTCTATATTGAGAAGCTCTGAGATCCTCATATAATTGGAACGAATTTTTAAATCCACCGAAATTTTGCAAAAGCATGTTTTTTATATCAATCCATCTTGTAAGATGGGTATGAATTTCGATAGCCTGTCTGGCTCTTCCTATAAATTTACTCTTAAGAATATTTATACACATTTTTTGAGAAATGTCATTATAAGTTAATAATGTGGGGATTATATCATCCACATTTGAAATAAAAATAGGGAGGTCTTCGGTTTTACCGTCAAAATTTTGTAATCTTTCTATATATTTAAGGGGATTTAATTCCAAAGATCTTAAATTATTATTACCTCTTACTAATGGTGGTTGTTGCGGCTGCTGTTGCTGCTGTTGCTGTTGTTGTGCTACTGATGGTTCCATGTTGTCTGCTTGTTCTTGAAAGTTTCTTTGCTGGTTGTAGTTTAGCTGCCTTAATTCAGCTCGTTGCGAATCTCTTCTGATTCGGTTCATCAACTTGATCTCGTTGGGGCTTTAGATCATGCCACTTACATCAACGTTGGGTTCAAGTGGATTTTCCACATATAATTTGAACCATAAATTTTAATTTTTTTCATTTAGTTGCACTATTTGTTGCATTTAACCTTTTTGGTTTTGCTTGTTATCGTTCCTTTTGGTTTATTATTTTTTATTTTGTTTTTAATTTGTTTGCACTTTTGCTTTTGTATAAAAAAAAAATTATATTTTTTTTATGTTCTTTTTATTTATCTATTAATTTTTCTTTTTCTCACTCACTCATTTTTTTATTTTTACTCAATTTTCAGTATAGGGTTTTTTTTTTCAATTAATTTATTAATTATAATTGTTCATCCGCCTTTAATTTCACTTCTACTCTTCCACTTTTCACTCTTCACTAAAAATTATTTCCTCTCTATGAGGTTTCGCAACATTAACCATATTCACTGGCGTTGGTTACTAAATAATTTTTCCTTTTTAATAATTTTCGATTTTCGTTCGAAAAATTATTATTTTTTTTTTTTTGTAATTAAATTTAGTTAAATGAAATTCACGATTTTCGTTCGAAAATTAATCACTTTTACTTTATTTAATTTTTTTTTGTTTGCATTTATTTTTTATTGTTAACTAAAACACGTTTTTGCATTTATTAATTTTCACAATAAAAACAAATTTTTTTGGGTCGCGAGAAAAAAAATTTAATTCCGGTTCGACCACTGGATTACCATGTCTCTTATAATTTTCACTTATAATCTGACTGGAATCCTACCGACTGCGCCAATTTTAATTGAGTTTTCTCAAAGATTAAAAAAAAATCTTTCTTCCTGTTCTGGGAACAGGGCAACCGAAATAAAAGACCGTTTTATTTTAATTAAAAACACTTTTATTTAAGCGTCAGATCCCTTACCGTTGGTCGGGGGAAATCATCGGCTATACGTTGATAAACTTGTGAAAAAACTAAACTAGAAAGAGATCTGGAGATCCCTTTTATATTATTAATATGCTAACGCAGCAAACCTTTGTTTGACTGCGGATGATGCAATGATTCAATATTGTCAAATACTTTTGATATCCATTTGATACTCTTGCACAAGGCTGAAGGCCAAGAAGTGCTGATATGCAATTTATGTTTATTATCGTTGCATCATCTTTGAAGAATTATTACAATGTGTTTAATTGAATTTGAAGTCAAGATTTTGCGTGGGTTTATCTTTGTTTGAAATTTGTTGGGGCGCACAAGTGTGCTTGGATATAACACATATGTATATATATAGAGGGATGGAACAGAGAAACGTAAGGAATGAATGTGGAGTCCAATGATTTAAGGAAGTTTAGTTTTTTAAAGCAAGAAGAATGTCATAAAAACTTTTTTATTTGTTTCATACAAAAATATTATCAGAAAAATTAAGTGTAACGTTGGTAAACAGTCTCTCGTTTTACCCAGATTCTGAACCAAAGAATTTTACTTATCTACCTAACTTTTTCTCCTAACAGGTGTTTTTTTTAGACGAGTGATTTTCAGTCTGGCAATCCTTTGTTAGGAGTCGGTCTTTTTGACAGCTGTCACTTGATTTATGCTCAGTTTTGTGGCAATTTCATAATTAATAGATTTATTCCTGAATAACGTTTGCCGCGATGATACAGTCAATTTTTTGAAGGAAACTTTTGGTGCGCGCATCTATTTTATTTTGTGTGGGGTTATGTGAAGTCGATTGTTTACGCATATAAGCCCTAGACAATTGACGTCTTGGAAGAGAATAATCTCCGCGTTATTATTGACATATACGTCTTCAATTGTAGTTAAAAAGTTACCTGTTCAAAACTTAGGCATCTGGGCTGAAATTTAATCGAGCCAGGCGCGAAGTCATTATTCAAACATAATTGCAAGACTTTATTTTAAATAAAGCTAAATTTGTTGCTATAAAATTAAACTAAATGCGTTTTAATTTTCCTCGAAAACCACACTTCAAAAAACACCCTTTATTCAGAAAAAAAAAATATGTTTAAAATTCAAGGACAATCATTCCTATTACATATATTCAAGGCTTGAACATCTTCAAATCTGGAATTATAGAAGTCTCATGGCTTCCAACCAAGAATCCCGTTCATGAGAAATAAAAGTGTATTCCCAAAAACCTAGATTTAAAAGTTTTGTACTAAACAAATTGAGGAGTTTTTCAAAAAATATTTAGGAAAACGAAGATGCGAGCTTTGACTTAGAACAATTAAATTGTAAGTTTTGTCTAAAAGAAAGTTCAATATAACACTTTTACACCAATGCAAAATTAGGAAGTGTAAGCAATTTGAAATGTCAAATGAAAGCACCGAAAAAAATAAAACGCGTTTCGGGTTTTCGAAAACTTTTGCTTAGAACTACGTTTTGGGTTAATGTAAAATTGCTTTATTATTTTCTGTAAATTTTAGTTCAAGGTTGAAAACTAAAGATTAAAACGAATTATTTATTAATTTATTAATTGTTTGGTGAAGATAATTATTAAAACAGATCTTTCACTTGCAAGAAAGCCATAGAAAGCAAATGGGGTTTTTAACCTCGGATAACCTTTTGGCTGTACACTTCGGTCATCTGACCAATACTTATGTACGGGGTTGCAGTATGGTGGACTGCACTGGAGAAAGTCACATACTACGACAAACTCCGCAGAGTCCAACGTACTGCATGCTTCTGCATAAGCGAGGCATTAAAAACCTCAGCAGCGTTAGACACTCTCCTCCATCTGACAGCCCTAGACATCTTCAGCAAACAAGTGGCAGCGAGTACAGCTATAAGAATCAGAGCCTCTTCTCAATGGAAAAACAATAATGTGGGGCCATCATTTTAAACCTCTTTGGTTCTATACCAAAGTACATAGACTACACTATTCCTAAACCCCTATTTGGTAAAAACTTCCAAGTAGCCATTCCATCCAGAGATAAATGGGAAGACAAAAAAACTCCTTCCAAGCGAAAATTTTAGCGGTCAAAGAGGTCCTCTCCTGGGTAAGAGAAAATGTGATCTGAACTTCTGATATCCGCATCTTTCCTGACAGTCGGGCTGGCACAATTTACCAACATGCGCAGCCACATATGGCTTTCACTGGACCTAAAGGGCTCTAAAAACTTGTTATTTCAAATCAGACTTCATATTAGCTCCCTATAAGATGTCCTTATAGGACACTGTCTTATAGGCTAACACGCAATACAACTTGGTGTAGCATCAAATGAATTCTGAAGAAGCTGTATGGACGGGGAAGAACAGAAAACAATCTCTCACCTTTTCTGCACTTGCCCTGCTCTTTCACTAAGACGCAAACTTCATCTGGGAGACTACCTTTTTGATAAGGATATCAAATATCTTCTTCGCTTTATAAAAAGCTCAAAATAGTTCGACTGGTAAAATGTAATTCTCTAGATTCATGGCGTATCACAATGGGCTTTTTTTTAGCCTAAGCGTGTGTATTCTGTATCCGCAGCCACTTTAACCTAACCTAACTCTCCCTTCTTATGAAATAGAGATAATTAATTTCAAATACAAAATATTTGTTGGTGCTATGGATCTCAGAGTTTTTTTGAAACACGGAGATGATTTTATGTCGCTTTAAACAAATTGTTTCTACTGTTTTATTTTAAAAATACAACTAAACTGTCAAAGTAAAAACAAAAACAAAGCAGAATGTTTGCGCATAATAATACGAAACCTATAGGAATACGGAACTTTATGTTTAAAATATCAGATATAACCTAATAATTGCAAATAGAAATACTCATGTCTTTAGTGTGCAACACACAAATCAATTCGTATAGCTTTCTGAACGCGTCCATTTTCTTTTCTTTTCAGAGCAATAGCTGTCATTTATCCGGTTTCTATGGGGTACTAAATATACGGACTTAAAAACTGTTTTGAACACTTTGTAAACGTTTTTAAAGTTAAAGAGAAATTTTATTTTACTCGAAAATTGTGAGTTTTGAATCGGTTTGCCAGAAAATCAATCATGAGCTGTTTTCTTGCATTTTAATGTAAATATTGATTGAGATCTGACACATGCATCAAACTAAATCACAAACACCCTTCAGCTTTGGCTTTACTTGACGTTTACGAGCTCAGCCATAGGAATTAAATGCATGCTAACACAATGGAGCTTCGACCTCACGTTTCTTTTGACAATCGTAAGGAAAAAAGCGTAACGTAATGTGACTCCAATTGGAAGCTCTATTTCAATTATCTGAACATTTGCTTTGCGTGACAGCTCAACAGCTGTAAAAAAATGTCAACAAACACAATATTTGCCCTTTGGAGGGATGAAATAATAGAAATATCATTTAAAGCCACCTCGAAACAGGCCCACCGTAACGCAGACGAAGCCGATGCTGAAGCGTGTTTCTAATTCAGCCATAACTTCTTTTGCTTTAATCAAAGCACTATTATAAATAAACTTAGATAAAATAATAAGAAACCAATGTCAAAGATTCGACCGTAATCCAACTGGATCCCTCAATCCTAAATGTAAATGGGTCAAAGCTGACACTTAACGACAAGGCCATAAATGTCAAAATATGAAAAGCTCTTAACATCCATACGTCCCTGAATTACGCTAGCTTTAGTCTACATGATTCAATGTATCAAGGATAGGTATACAATACGAATAAAAGATGTAATGTGAAGTAGACGTATAGTATACCATCAATGTCACACACAAAATACCATCAGACCCTCAAAATTAACGAAGAAAAAAACATCTGGATTTTAACGAAAGACTAAGAGGGAATACATTTTTATTTTGCTGTGAAATATTTGTACCAAACAAAAATGAAAATCTTTTTAAATCTAACAAAGTGTAATAATCTTTTGAAAATCCATTACCACAATCATACCATCATCATCGTGCACTTGTTGCAAATCAACATCATGCAGTGTGTCAGCGTGAAGTGAAATGAGTTCATATATTTCAGGACCTTGTTTTTTTTTTTAACTATTAAGTCCGCGTGGTTTCACTCATGAGTACGTTACGTAGGCAGGTTGGGTTGGGTTGGGTTTGGGTTTGGGTTGGTATAGCTTCTCTGTGAGTTTTCCCATTAGTTGAATTGTGCGAGAATATGACGCGATATTAATGTACCTCTTTATACGGTGTCCTTGTGACGCGTGTACTATAAACTCAAAACGTTCTCCATCTCCCAAACGCACAACGCGCGAACACTTGTGATAATTTCTCATTTTTATTTTGCTTTGCTGCTGATGATTGCTATAATATGCATGCATGGAATGCGCGAACGCACTAAGATGTTCGCATTAATCACAAAACGGAACGATGCGATGGAATAAAGACCCACAACCAGAACCAGAACCATAACCCGAACCAGAAGAGGAGTAATAAATTAGCCCATACATCATCTTGCTGTGGCGCGTTTCGCTTCCAGCCATCGACGTGCTAAAATTAATCCCTGTTGCAGCCCAACAACACTACGAACGACTAAGGCTTCGACTACGGTTGGTTACGGTTACGGCAAGAGCATAGCATCATCATCACCCGAGCATATACTCGCTCCTCTGAATAAAACTCAATTTTCCGCAATTAGAGTTCATAAGTACGAAAGTAGTACCTATACGTATACGATTACGTTACGAGAGGCAAAGGCAGTTATGCCTCTATACGGCGAGACGCAACGTACAAGTACGCGCGCCACACCATCCGCTTCCCCGGTACGGGTACGACGAAGACGACGACGGGTGATGATGTAGATTCTTCAATGTTATGGTATACTGGGCGTGAAGAAGAGGAAGTTCAGTAATCGAGTAACTTAATCCGCGTAAAAAAGGGAGGTTTATGCATCAGCAAACTAAGTGCATTGGAGATCAATTAATTTTGATTTCCCGCAAAACAGAAGTGATGGAATCAATTATCTGAAATATTATTGTCAATAGAACACTGTCCTAGATCTATCATAAATTTTATTGATCTATTCACATAACAAATGACTAATGACGGCCTTAATTAAAAAAGATTGTCAAGTGCCATCGTCGCGTCGTCAAACAAGCTCTGGAAAGGAAGTATTAAAAAAAATGTCTTTGTTTACTTACAGTGAATGCAGAGATGTCAAAAAGTCAAATGAGCCAGGCATCACGCAGGAAATCATGTTGTCATAGAGTGACCTAAAATTGAACGAAACAAAACAAAAACAACGAATGAATTAAATGAATCAAATGTCAAAATATAACGATTAGTTAGAATACATAGTCACTCACACGCTGTCATCATAATATCGAGAGTGTAGGATACTTACAATGTTTTGAGATAATGAAGACCGAGGAACATTTTGTTATGGACCTCTTTAATTTTATTCTCTCCCAGTTGCAGGTCTTGAATTTTTGAAGCTCCTTCGAATGCATTCGGTTCGATTCCGGTAATTTGATTGCGTTTCAAATCGAGTTTAACCAAATTTGGCAAACGTCCAAATAGTCCGTCTGACTTGATTCGTCCTAATTCGTTGTCGTTGAGTAAACTGTCAAAAAAGTGTAAGTGGATGACATTTCAAAGAAAGACCGAATTTAAACTTACAGCTCGGTTGTATAGAGAGGAATGTCTCGAGGAATTTCTTTAAGACCACGTGCAGAGCAATCAACTGTTGTTCCATCGCAATGACACGTCGACGGACACTCGGTGTCCATGCGACATTCATTGGTCATTTTCGTTCGAAGTTCATCTGTGGAACCTGCAAAAGAGAAATATGTGTATCGTTGTTAAAATAGGGGACTGAAATAGAAATTTTAACCCTCGACGCTTGATTAACAATAGATTCTCCCCCCCACTTTGATAAAAGTTAATAAACCTTCTCATAACAATATCATACAATCAAGCGAGCTAAGAGCTATAAGCCTGCCTACCAAACACCCACCCTCATTTAGCCTGATTGGCTTTTGAATTCCGGCTATTGAATACAAAATATACACACCACACGGTTTACCTTCACCTAGAGTCAGCGGTGAGTCGAAGTCAGTCTATGACAGCGAAAGGGTTCTCATTTTACTCGTAAAGTGAAATTGTTATCAATTCTTTAGGCAGGGGGTGTAATTATTTTATGAAAATGTTGCGCTCCTCCCGGCCTTTCCAGGCCCGCACATCCACATCACATCATCAGAGAGAAATATCATGCATCCGTAATTTCAGCTCTTGATGTGTAGGTGTACTACGAACTCTGTGACTGTGTGATGTTAACCAGAGGCTTGTGAAATGATAATATCCTCAAATCCCCCCTCTTTCCTATCTCAAGGGACAATGATTGCATCAGTTAGTTTGAACTTTGTTTTCTGGTATTGCTCTAAAGGTTGAAGGTATGAGTAGGTAAGGGGTGTGGGAAGAATAGGAATATAGCTGCAGGCTAAAAAGTATGTAACTTCACAAAACTTCAATGTCTGGTATTGTAATTAAAACTACCATTTCAAATTCAAATTTAAGTCTCCAAAGTACTTATAGACCTTGATATAATAATTACTATGTACAGAGTAGGATGTCCTTTCTGAAAATAAGGATATATACCAACCAACATTTGTGTAGAGATGTAACTTAATATTATATAATATATTTTTGTTGTTGTTGTTTCGGAATAGAGAAAGTGAAGTTTGATTACTTTTTTATGGAAACCCTTAGGAGTTCTTTCAATTGCTTTAGATACTTTTTTTTCCTTTTCCGGAAATATGAAATTAGCGGTAGTTTTAAGGTAGACAAAACTTTTTTTCTTAGATAACAGATTTTTTGAAGTGAATGAAAATTGTCTGCTATATTTTTTTTAAAAGAAAGTCGAAAAATTTAACTTCAACCACATGAAATTTGTGAGGATTGTTTTTAACTAAATAAGTGTTTTCCTAATAATTCTAAATTTTTAACTAAAACTCTTAACTTATAATAATAGAATAGGCTTACAATTTTAACACAAAAACATTTGTTTTTGACTTTTTATTCCAATTATTCAAATTTTTGCATCAAAACTTTTAAATTATTGAAATCAAATTATGTATCTGTAAATATTTTTGGAAGCATTAAAATGCCCTAAAAATACAGTATATAAAAATTTATTCAGACGTACCTTTTCCAGCTTTAAAAACTGACATATGTTTAGTTTGACTTCGGAAGTAATTGGGCCATATTCACAGTTCTTTGATAAGTTCAAATTTTGTGTTTGGTAAACTAAATATCGGTCTACGTTAAACTAAATATCGGTCTACGTTATTCATAGACAATTTAAACCCATTTTCAAAAAAGAGGCTGGGATACGACCCACACTTATAACTTCCCATACCGTCTGTCGTTTGTCTAGCTTAAAAGTTTAAAGGTTTTCGTGTTGGGTTAAAAAAGTTGTCAGTTGAATTCTTCTTAAAAATTACAAACAATATTTTTCATATAAACAAATACTTTAGTTTGAAAAACTAGTTTTTGTACCAATTTTAAGAGATACACGAACCAAACATCGAATTTTACCAAATTTGCGTACCTACCATTTTTTGTAGGTTTTATTTTTTTATGAAAAAAAAAACGGTCTGTTGAATTTTTATAAAAAAACAAACTACTGAATATCGAAAACAATATTTTCTGTGAAATAAAAAAAGTTTGGAGACAATATTTTTAATTTTTGAAAAGCTATTTGAGTCGAAAATCGATTTTTAAAAGTATTAAAAAAAATGTCAGTTATATTTTTCTCAAAATTTTACTAATATTGAAAACAGTATTTTTAAAGGATAAAAATAGTTTAAAGCCAATATCTCAAATTTTTGAAAAGATATTTGATTCGAAAATCAATTTTTACCAACTTCTGTAAATTTTTTTTAGGTTTTTAGTTTTTTTGTAAAAAAAACTGTCAATTCAATTTTACTGAATGTTGAAAACAATATTTCTTATAAGTTAAAATTAGCTGAAAGCCATAATCTCACATTTTTAAAAAGATATTTGAGTCGAAAATCAATTTTTACCATTTTTTGTTAAATTGTCATTTAAGTTTTTATTTTTTCTAAGAAAAACTATCAATTCGATTTTTCTTAAAATTTGACCGAATGTTGAAAACAATATTTCTTATAAGGTAAAATAAGTTGAAAGCCATAATCTTAAATTTTTGAAAAGGTATTTGGGTAGAAAATATATTTTTTTAACAATTTTTGTTAATTTTTTTTTTAGGTCAATTCGATTTTTCTCAATCTTTCACTGAGTGTTGACAACAATATCTTTTAAAAGATAAAAGTAATTTAAAGTTAAAGTTTTGAATAGAGATTTGAGTCGAAGTTCAATTTTTACCAACTTTTAATTTTTCTCAAAATTTTACCAGTTATTAAAAACGTTTTATTTCGTTGCACAAAATTGTTTTTGAGATGAAAACATTTTTCATTCGTAAAATTTTCGAGGTGACAAATTTTCAGTTTTTTTTTATTCATACAAAAACCGTTAATTGGATTTTATTCCAAAACTATATTGTTTTAGTATCATGTTATGTTCAAGTCTCTAGCGTCATTGGTTCTTTAGATATTTAGGGCTTACCAAAATGTACATCTTTTTTTTAACTGTTCTGGTAAAAAAAACTACCCACGCAATATTCTTGATAGCCCTTTCTGTATCTTTCTATATTATTATCTGTATAACAAAATTTATTTGAAGTCGATATCTTTTCTGGTTCTTGAGCTATAGACGACGAAAAAAACGTCAAGAACGTACGTACACACGCACGCACAGACATCTTTCTAAAAATCTTTTATTTCGACTCTAGGGACAAATCGCACCCATTACAATAACTTCTAATGGGAAGTTAAAAGTAGCCTAGAGTCTAAAAATGAACACGACGGAACCTGTGCTTAAGCTGATCTTAACTCTACAAGAAATAAATAAAAAAACTAATTGAGCAAATTGCGAGAGATTGTATTTAAAAATATAAAAACAAAACTTGAATTGTGAATAGACTTAAGCAAGATTTTATTTTACTAGATGTTGAAATGGTACCCGAATAAACTTTCGGATGACGGATGACGACGATTTTTATGCAAGGTATCAATTCTATAACAGAAAACCTTCTAAATATTGAAGATTGAACTTCAATTAGACGTTTGCCATCATCTGCGAGTTTTCAAGTCTTAACAGAGCTAAGAGTTTTCGCTCGTAATATTCACCAAAGTGACATAGGTAATGTGAAGCATACTTTACGGCTTCAAACTTGGGTACCGTAGCACATTCAGCAGTTCACAGTTGATTACAAAAAACGATATTTGGATTTAAGATAGATTTGTTGGTTAGAGTTAAACTTAGGCTACATCAGGTTTAGAGCTACTTTGGTTTCGTTACTTTTTTCTTTCAAGTGTTTCGAAATATTAAGATTGTAAGACAGCAAATATCCAAGATCTTTGCAATAGTGAACGACTTCAATAGGCGCGTTGTTTAGGGACCAGTTTTTTTTCTGCGAGTCTTCTTCTCTGACGCAGTTCAAAACTCATTACTTTTGTCTTGTTAAGTATTGACGCAGAGACTACAGGATTCAAAAAATATATTAAGTTTGTTGATTTGCAGTTGAAGGGTAGTTAGATTGTCAGCCAGTAAAAGCTAAATCGTCGGCGTAGGGCAAAACTTTGATTTGTATACCGGCAAAGAGTATTCCACCCGGAAGTACATCACAAACGTCATCAATAAACAAGGCGAATAATATCGGGCTAAATATACACCCTTGGGGAACACCTGATGTTGTTTCAAACCATTTACATAATTTAGTTCCTTCCCACACTGATGCAGTAGATGAGGCAAGAAAGTTGAAATGTAAGTGAAATTCCTAAGGATGACAATTTGTACATCGAGGCATTTCTATTTACCTTGTCAAAGGCTTATTTAAAATACACAAAACAGGCATATAATTTCTCTTTCTGCTCCATCGATCTCCTGGCAATACTCGTCACAGCGAACATATGGTCTTACGTTGAGAAACCCGATCAAAATCCTGACTGGAACATGGTGAGTCGGTTGTTGTTCTCAATCGATTCCGTCAACCTTTCATAAATAAGTGAAGTTAGAATTCTTCTTAGCGAGTTGTTTCTCTGGCATCTCCTTTTTTAAAGATTGCCATTATAACAGCTTTGTTGAAATTGTTTGGAACAAAAGAATTTTCAAAAAGTTTGTTGAAATATGCCAGAAGATGATTTTTAAACGGTTCCGTACTCATGAAAGTTGTAGAATTCAATCGGAATGCCATCTATGCCAGGAGCCTTATTATTTTTCATTTCACTCAGAGTAGTTTTAAGCTTAATTCGAGTAATAGGATTATCCAGTTAGCAGATATTGACATTGGGTTGGGCCGACAAAAGAGTTTTAAAATGAGCTGCTAGTGTCTCAACTTGGAGCGTAGTCACCATGCTTCTACCATGACCATCCGGCTCACGAATACTGTTCCAGAAAGCCTTCGAGTTTTTACAATTTGCCAGTTCTTTTGCAACATTGTTGACGTAGTCACATTTTTTTTGGTACAAATTTTTTTGAAGATAAATGTTTTTAAAAATTAGAACATTTGTAGATCTGAACAACTCAAGATAAACACATGAAAGTTTACGGAGTTTGCCAAAATCATTATCATATCATTTGTTTTTTGGTGTACTAGCATTATTTCGGCTGGTGTTACTGTGGGCAAATGGTGCTGAGGCCTTGATAACTCTTGTAATATGTTTATCATAACTTTCAAGGCTGTTATATTGATACGAGGAAATAGAGCTGATGTTAAGGCTTAGTAAGGATTTTGAGTTTAATTACCTCAAACTAAATCAAGAACAGAACGAAGTCACACAGATAATGAGGGGTAAATGTCCTGTTCCTTGTCAAGTTTTTAGTCTAAGGCGCCAGTTATAGCTATCATTGGTTTTCACCATTGAAAACAAACATTTGAACGTTTTTCACAGGTCGTTTATAGCTATCATTAAACATTTCTGTTATTAAAAATAATTTCCTGATTGAAATCCACCGAAAATTGTTAACTGACAAAAATCTGTAATTTCAATTGTGTGAAATTGAAACACAAATCAGTGGAACGATTCGTTTTTACTTTTAAACATAAAAGTATCAGCTCTTCTGAAAAATGAATTTCCGTCCGAAAAATAGAAAAATAAATACGTTATTACACTTTCTATCTCAAAAAAAATGTGATTGAAATGTGATTTCCGCTCAGTATATGATTTTCATTTCTAATCAAAGCGAAACAGTGTCAAATATCGATTCAAAAATATTCCGGATCGATTTCTATGATAGCTATAACTAGCGCCTAAGCTAACAAGGCAATTTTAACAACGAGGAGAGCGGCTCAAAGTGCTGTTTTTCAGAATTGTGTGTGATCACAATTCTTAATGAGACCTTTTTGGTCAAAGTTCTGTATTTCAAAACATTGTAAACTTGGAATATCAACATCTGATATCCGTATTTTCTCTGACAGCCAGGCCGCTATCAAATCTCTGGACTCTGTATCTACAAACTCTATAACAGTCCATAACTGTCGATCATCAACAGGTAACAGTTTAATATTAACCTTTGCTGGGTGCCGGGCCATACAGACATTCCAGGCAACTGTAAGGCAGATGAACTCGCCAGGATCGTTACAGTACAGCCCATCCTACCATGTTTGGCAAGTACTTGCATACCAATCGCTACTTGTAAACTGTTGCTAATGCAAGACGCTGCGAGGAGGGCAGGCACCAGGTGGAACAACATCACCACGTGTCAAGCCACAAAAAACATCTGGCCAACGCTGGATTTAAAACGTTCAAGGTGCTTGCTCTCTCTAAGCAGATTGCATATAAGCTCGATAATAGGTGTCATAACGGGACACTGTCTAATAGGAAAGCACGCCACGAAACTAGGCGTATTCTCAAATGACTTTTGCAGAAGCTGTATGGACGAGGAAGAGGAAGAAACGGTTCTTCATCTTCTCTGCACATGCCCTGCTCTAGCTCGAAAACGCAAGAATTACCTAGGAGAATTCTTATTTAACAATTTAAACGATCTAAATCATATCGGTATAATCAAACTCTCAAGTTTCGTAAGGGACTCAAGCTAGTTCCATTGAGCTTAGGAGGAAGCCTCAAGATTCATGTGGTATCACAATGGGCCATTAAACTGGCCTAAGTGTGTCCGTCCATCGTGTCTATCTTCGACAGCCACTATAACCTAAGCTAACCTAACCAATGGGTTGTGAATTGCATTGTATTTATTTTGAACGCGAAGTGACGAAAAAAGTAGGACAAGCTGGAAAAGTGATGGTTGAAATTGCAAAATCCTTCACTTATCGAAGAAAAAAGTATTTGAAATTTTACATTCACGCCTAAAGAAGAAAGAAGAAGAAAAAAAAGATAAACTTTCTCGCGTTTTGATACACTATTGGTAAGAATATGTAAGAAGAAACTATTTCTTTCTTTAAGACAACTCAAAAACGGACCAGTGATAGCTAGAACAATAAGTAACCAACTTATAGAAGCAAGTCTTCCTGGTAGAAGTCCACTAAAAAACCATTGTACAAGGACTTCCCTTTGCAAGGAAAAACTTTCACCGTTATTATTGGAATAACGTTGTGTGGTCGGATGAAATGAAGATCAATTTGTTTACTTCCGATGGAAAAATGTAGGTGAGAAGGCCAAAAGACAAGAAGTTTAACTCAAAATACACAAAGAAAGATAGTGAAGCACGGTGGTAGGAATATAATGATTTGAGGGTACTTTTCAGCATTTGGTGTAGGTCCAATATTTTTGATCAAGGATACGATGTGGATTATGTCCGCATCTTAAATTCAGTTATGGTTACACTAACTGAAGAGGAGGTGCAAATCAAATTAGAGTTCATGCAGGATAATGACCAAAAGAACCGTTCAGAATTGGCTAAAAAATATTTACATCAATGCAAGAACAATGTTATGGAATGGCCATCACAATCACCCGGCCTAAACCCAATTGAACACTTATGGGGCATCCTAAAGTAAAGGATCGGAGATTGTAAAACCAAAAAGAAACACGAATTGTGGTCGAAAATTTAAAGGAATTGGTGGATTCATTGAAAACAGTGAAGGCAGTTATTAAAAATAAGAGTGCCACTCCAAAATACTCAAAGAATTTGAAATACTCTTACCGTTAAGTTATTTTCTTGCTACAAAAAGAGTAGCGTTCTAATTTTGTTTCTATTATTTTTTCCATCACTGTAACTTGAATGATTATTATGACCTACACAATATTTTGACCAACTTTTTAGATACCCATTGTATTCCATGGGGCTCATTGTAGGACAGTCATTATAAAGAAGACGAAGTGTTTGAAGAACAATGTGAACCGTTTTATTTCTTCAACCAACTAAATTAAATGGGCCACACGAAGTCATTATTCACTCTGGGTCCCATCCTTCTATTTGCAAACAGAAATAATAATTAATCAGCTTGTACATTAAAGTTCAAATGTGATCCAGGATAAAACACAACATTCGAGGTTAAGTCTGAAAGAATTCTTATATACATATGCTTCATCTATGATTCGACAATCTTACTTAATTTCTTGTAAAGTGTTATAACCTTTTTGAAGATGACAACGTTATATTTTTGATAAAAAAATCAGAATCAAATTTTAGGTTAAGCATTATTTTCAGATAAATAATCAAAAATATTGCCAAATTTTTGATTGATTCTCGACTTTATAGTCGTTAAATGCCTTCAAGTTCCTAGAGCAGCTCAATGAACTTTTATTTGCGTTGCTGTACCAAACTTCGAACATGCAAAGTTGTAGCATAATGTTGACTGAGCAACCTCAAAACATTGTCGAAAATATTAGAAAAGTACTTAAACTGATTTATGCCAAGTACATGCTTCCCTTCGAGGACATTCAACTACATTTTTTTTATATCTTAAAGGATACCTACACAAAAACTACCATTCCTTAATAATCAATGAAATACCTATCAATCCTTGAGCTCTCCGTACTCCGTACTCCGGATGTACATATGTATCGTATATTCAGCAAACATTGTCAGCATATTTTATACAACATAAGTCAAAATAATGAAAAACAAAATTGCAAACATCATGAGGAAGGATATAGAGGAGACTCCTTTTAGCATGGAATTAACTTCCCATATCATCGTCATCGGATATCTGTTAACAAGCACCAAAACAACTTCTATATGTATGTTTGTTTATATCTATGTATCTACTCTATTGATAAGATCTCTTGTCTTTTTCAAGATTATACGAAGGCGATACCCTTTCAAGTTGCCTTTTTTGTGCACCCTCAAAGGTTATTACAATGAAAACTTAAAATCCCCAAATACCCCTTCCTACCAACCACCCTCAATATGTCATCAGTTGCATGCTGTTCCTTCTCGTGCAATGCAATGGCACTTAACTCTTATTTCTCTTAAACCCCACTAAACCCCCCTCCCCTCACTTCAAGAATCATTCTCATATCCTCCGTGTTGATTCTTAAAAAATAAAAACGACAAGGAAAATAAAAATAAAAACAAACAAATAAAATTAAATACTTACATTTGAATTTTTCATCTCGGAGCGATTCGATTCGTCTGCGTTGCATTCGCTTCGGTGCATCGCACTTGGCTCCGCTCGTCTCGATGGGATTCTTATGCAGGTAATCGGCAAGCCATCTTAAGTTGCAATCACATATGAATGGATTCCTTGCGAGGTGACTATATAGGAGTAAAAAGGAAAAAAAAAATATTAAGCAGGATAAAGGAAAGATTAACAAAGCTCTTCATGTAATGTGAAACTGTTGATATGTGATGTTGCGAGAACCCAACACCATAAGGCAAGGGCAGAAGGGAAGAAACCATCTCTATTGTGTCAAATAAAAGAGGCAAAAAGGAACAAAAATAAGAATAAGGAAGTATAAAGTAGCTGCTGATGCTTCTGTCTATCCAAAGGTATCCTCTTCTATACCTACCTACTTAGGAAGACGACGACGACGACGAATGTAGCTGGATACAACTCTAGGTGATGCCTTTTCTTCTTCATAAGGATGCAACAAAAATCCCTCAAATGAGCAGTAGATATCCACGCATATGTCAAGATCTTATCTTCGAAATGTTAAATGCGCGCCGAATAGGAGCTAACGAGACATCCTCTATTGAGGATGTCAAGGATTCCATGAAGACGAAGTCTACAACTCTACGAACAACGACGACACGATACAATGTTCTGCTTTAGCTGTTCTTTGAAGGCGAGAATGATGATGCTATTCAAGAAGCGCATCAAGCTATACTTATAGGAGTTATAGTACCTTCTATAAAAAAACATTAAGCAACCATTAAGACGAAGACGACGACGAACGGAACGATGGTATTCATTTGCCATTGCTTCCTTTGGTTTGTCTTTATCGTAGTGCGTCGCGTCGCGGCGGCAATGTTGTCGTTCGTCGACTTCGCGTCGTGTCGTGAGAATGTAGCAATTTTGAATTGAAACGACACATCACACATCAGGAGGGATTTAAAACTCATTCTTATAATTTTCCAGGAGGGATTAATCAAAAAACAAAGCCGGAAACTTAAGAAACATACAAACAAACAGTAACAAATCAGCAACACCGTTTATCTGCTTGTATAGTGCTGTGCGGTTTTAAAAGTTTTTTTTTTGTGCTAGGACTTGAGAATTTTATAAATTAAAAAAAAAAGCTTGGGTAATTTCTTTACTTCAAATCTTCAAGAAAATTATTCTTTAAATACTACGTTTTCTAATAACAGGTTTACATTTTGATAAAGGGTTTTTTCAATAAGGACTTGACAACTTGTATAATCGGAGAACATAGCTTCAATACTCTAGGCAGCTTGATTTAAAATGTTTGTAAATCAAGATAAATAAATAAATAAATAAATAAGGTGGCGCAATAAGTCGCAGAGAACTAGGACGTTGTAACTTACAGCTTTCAACCATTCCTGTGTTCGAGAAAGGACCCTACAGTCTTATGCCGAATTCAAAAGGCTAATTTGAGAAATCCATTTTCATGAGATTCCTCACGAAAGGCAGTACCCGTGAAAAAACTTTACATGGCACAACCAGATCTCTAACATGGCAGTACCATGCATTTACCATCACGTCACGGGTGCTATACGGGTATAAACTAAGATAATTACGTAACATACACCATCATGTGGTCTGGGCGTCGCTTAATTCCTATGATCGTCGTAGAATTGACTGATTTGCTTAGTTTGCTACTAACGCTTAAACAAAGCGATATTTTTGACACTTTTTGACACCAACAACGATTGGCACGAAAAAAAAAGATTATTTTGCAGCACCTTTGCTTGAAATTTTCCACGACCATCTTTAAGGTCTGGGATAGGTTGTAAGTGGTAAAAAATGAAAAGGGCTAATGGTATGAAATCACAAGGTTTCGTTGAGTCATCGCTTGTTCCAGAAAAAATAATAACGTCAGGAAACTTTTCTCGAAAATTGCAACTGCAAAATGTTTAAAGATTTTTGTGGTGAATTTTTCGACTTCAGTACATTTTTGAAATATGTACCGTTCTATTTTCGGTAATGGCGTAGTTTTAACTTGTCAAATTTCCAAAATATGAAAGCTCTAAAAATTGACAGGTGCCCAGTAAACACAGTATTCAAAATGAAACCTCTTATTGGAAACCCCCTTAATTATTTTGACTATCGATTTTTGTTGGAGGTCATCCTAACTGTCGCTAATTTCAAAACTAGCTGTCTAAAAATTCCAGTTTATTAGAACTATCTTGGAAGCCACTATTACCCTTCCATTCGCTATGCTACGAAACGATCAATTTATTGAAGGAAAGGTGAGCGCATTATCTCACGTCGTGGACCTGTGGCGTGGGGTTACCCGAAATCGCTTGTCTACTTAGATAAGCGCAAGACGATTGACGCCTTGTAAGACAATATTTGGCACGATATTTCTGACATTCGGTCACAATTGCTGCAAAACGGGGTCGAAAATTTGCCCTCATGAAGGTTTTTTGAACTTGGGGTCATTTACTGCTATCATTGATTTTCATCACTGAAAATTTTGTTTTTCAAAATTCAAAAGCGATTAAGAAAATCAAATTTGTTATTTTTGATGGTAAAATAAAGCTTATAAGTTGTAGATTTTTTTTTTTAAAAAGGCTCAACACTTTCTTTGAGTTCATTTTTATTTTTGTCAATAATGAAATCATTTTCAATGATCTCTGATTTTATAATTCGGAACAAAATCTTTCCGCTGAAAGCTCTCAATTATCTTTGTTTTCCCATCTGTCAGTTTTACTTTTAATTCACTCTAATCTAAAATGTTCGCTTCAGGAAATACGTATCAATTGATAGACACAAAATTTTTAAACCTGTCGAAAAAATAAAAAAGTGGTTGGTTTCAAAGATGAAACCCAATGATAGCTGTGACTGACACTTTAATAACTGCGTTCAATCTCAGACAGATAGGGTATCCGGATATCTTTCTGTTACTGTTTTACGTGTAAAATAACAGCTGATCAAAAACAGCTGAAATGTCAAAAAAGGAATTCAAAGGTATCCAAGAATTTCTGGGGTATGCAAGTATTTGACAGAACAGCTGATTCAACACATGGTTGAATCTCAAGAAACTTGAAAATTGATTTCAGCTCTTTCTATTTGTTGGTAAACAAAAAGATACAAAATATAAGTTGAAGTTGTGTTTGAGGATGTTCTGTACATAATAGACGATGAAGAAGCTATTTGCCTCCGAATTTTAGAAGATCTATTTGTTTGAACTTCCAAATTGACTTGTTTTCGTTTTGTATAGGTAGATGTCCATTTTGCTAGGTCCTACCGAATGAATTGGCCATATTTTGAGATGATCGCTGAAATTTACCTCAATGAGGCACAAGTTAATGACACCGAAACAATAAGTTCCCTTGTGCCATCCTCTAGGATCTTTCCGAATTCGCCCGCTACCTCATCTTCGGTTGAGAACTTTAGTCTACATTCAAGAAAAAGAAGCAGTGGAATGTCTGAATTAAAAAAATGGTATAATGTTGAACAGTTGGCTATTTAATATACTCTCCGAGCAATGAACAATGAACTTGGAGAATTTCGCTGAATGCAAAATGAGCAGAACTCTTAGATAAATTGAACCTGTCTCCAGCTGATAACAAACTTCAGTCTTTTCTCCAAATTAAAATTTCTTTTATTTTGCTGAACTTAGTGCAAGAGATCCTAATAATTTGAAATCGTTAATAAGCAAATAATTGTAGATATCAAGACTAGTTGGCTATTCTAGTTGATGGTGCCCCTTGAATGGCCTTTAAAGAAGCTTTAGATAACCAAACGGATATATCAAGCAACAAAAGTTCTTGCGTTGGTCAAACCATTAAGCTTAAACTTTATCTACTGTGAACAAACCAACTCAAAACCTTACCGCAATGCAACTTCTGCTCATTCGGAAATGAGATCGAAATCCTTCCAAACTATATCTAGGTATTGTCACTTCATAGATAGTTTTCTGTTAAACGTATGTAAATCGTTTAAAACCGGAGATTTCGCAAGTAAATTATTGATCGTGTAGAATTCCAATTGAGGTTAGAGGAAACTTAACATAGATTACATAGATTACCTATCAATTCATCATAGTCCGACGTATCAGTTGAATCATCCATTAAATGTTTTATCTTACAACAATTTTGAATTCGAAGCTTAAATGTTTCTGTGCTTTTTGTAAACAGCTGAAAGTTGTTTTTATTTTTTGACAGCTATCTCAATACAGCTATCCAACTCGTTCAACAAGGTATCTAAAAATCCACCTGTCCAAGAAACCCTTTTGAGATTGAATGCAGCGAATAAGTCAAGATTCAAGAACTTATATGCTGATATTCAACTCTGTTTGAGAATCGTATGACAGTCTGGGTCATTTAAACATTCACCCTATTTTTGACGTTAAAGAAGTGAAAAGCTTCAAAGCAACAAATGAACAAAATAAAAACGTGGGTCGAAAACCGTATTGCTTTAGGAATGGAAGTATTTTAAAATAATTTGAGAAATATTTTCTAATTCATGAGTCAAAATGAGCTTCTTATCTTGTAGCTGGTAGTCAAATTTACTCTCAAGTGAATCATGTGAATATCGTTTGAGTTCATCATTCTACAATAATATTGAAGATAGAAAACAATGTAATTTTACCCCCTTCCCCTTCCTAACATCGGACAAATACAAATTATTGAACTCCATAATCCGTCCAACTATTGAAATCTTGGTGAGGATTTTACAGACTAAGTTGAACAAAAAAACTTTGCACAGCACTACTTTATTAAATCCTAAAACAAAATAGAGACTGTCTCGGATCCTTGAATAGTCTATTCACTATAATGTATTACACAACCCCCCACCCCCCACTTCGGGTGATATATACTTACAGAGTCTTGATGTTCTTTATTGAATCGAAAGTTCCATTTGCTAGCGACTGGATATTGTTATCATACAGGGAGAGCAGCGTTAAACTGTGCAGATCCTTGAATGCATCCTTTCGTATACACGATATCTCGTTGGCATTAAGCAGAAGTAGCTGCAGCGATGATAGGCCCTTAAACACTCCCGAGGGTAAGTCTTTTATCTTGTTGCCATATAAAACCCTATGATGTGAAAACAAAAATAGAAAACAAAAATTACAAAACATCGTGTTTAACATTAAACCGCAAAAAAACCGTAATATATAAATGTGTTTGTGTATGTGCAGTGTGCAGTGTGTAAGTGATGTGAGGTTATGTCATAAACATCTTCAAAACAAAACTGACTTTACTCCTTCAATGACGGTATTACACACTTCACACAACCCAAGTTAACCTTTTAGCACAACAAAAGATTGACTATGTTCTATTATATTCTATACTCTCTATTCTCATATAGGTATAGAAAAGACTATATAGAGGTTTGTATATACTTACAGAGTTGTTAAAGCCTTGAGACCACTCAGGGCATCGTGTGCAATGCGGGAGATGTTATTGTTCGATAGGTCGATCCGCCTTAGTCTACGGAAATTCGCAAATGCCTTCGGAGGAAGTTCGGTGATGTAATTCTGCTCCAATCGACTGCAATGTAATAATAGTTAGGGCTTAGTTCAGCTCATTTTACCACCAACAACAACAACAAAATAAAAATCCAAGAGATAGAAAAATACAACAAAAACCAAAGAAAGACTTAGAAACTCTATTGTTTCAACTTTGGTATAGAAAAAAGGAAGAATATACTCACAGTTCAGTGGTGTCATCGGGCAGGGAGTTGGGCACATTCGTGAGGCTTTTCTCTCGGCAATTTACAACGCCATCAGCACACCTACATGGGTGTGGACAACTGCTTGCTGCTCCGCACTCCATTGGGGCGTTCTCTGTCAATCCTGCAACGGAATGCAATTTAAAAGAATATAAAATCGCATTAGAGTTCACAGATAAAATAGTATCTAGCAGATAGATAGTAGTTCTGGGTAGACTTTTAGAGTAGGTACATCTATTGCTGCATCATCATGACGATACCAATGATGGGATGCCTGTCTAATGGGTGTAATGTCAATTGTAGGTATACATTAGACTCCTTAACAATGGAGATGGGAGATGGTTCGGCGAACTGTCTTGTTCGTTGTCAGAGACATCATCAGAGAAAAATAAAAAGAATAACGTGGCTAAACTACCATCATCATCGCCGAGGCTATAATTATCTCGTTTTGTAAGTAATTAAAATGCCATGATGGTTTTATTCTCACCCCTATAGCTATAGAAATACGAAAGGCCATTTAAATAGTCGTAAAAATAGTTTGAGATGTTTTTTGGTTTTTTGTTTTTTTAGTGCTTTCCGCGCCCCCATATTGTCTTTAAACGATAAAAATTTACTAAGGGACACTTGAGTATTTTCTTTTTTTTAATTATCTACTTGATTCGATGCACATTTTGTTTTCATTCTTTTAATTTTCCTTCAACTTGACTTCGTGATAAGATCTCTGATTTTATTGTGTGTCTTGTTGTTTCACCCAAAAATAACAAAAACAACAACAATAACATCTTCTTGAAAGTATAGTGGATGATTTTGAAAATTTACAAGCACAGAAGTCACTAAATTGACTAAGAGAAAGTCATGGGATAGCCTTTACATAGTTCCTTATAGTCAAAGAAATAGAGTTGTAAATATAACTGGTTATGGATTTGCGGTTTCAAAAGTATAGGGCTGGAACACAACAACTGTCAAACTTTTTTTTCAGTTGAAAGTCTGACATTTACAAAAACGACATTAATAAAAATTGTTGAGACCTACTACAAAAATGGAGATTCTAACATAACCACATATCGTGCTTGCAGAAAACTACAGAGGAATTTCTATTCTGAACTCTATGACGAAAATTTTGACTTCAATTCTGTACGAAAGGCTCACTAAGTGGATCGAGAACACTAATCGTCTAAGCAAGTTTCAAGCTGGTTTTCGGTCGGGCTTTTCAACGGTGGATCACATTTTTGCACTTACCAGTATTGCCATGAAGTCTATTGAAAAGAAAAAGAAATGGTATGCTTGTTTTGTAGATTTCAAAGCATCATTTGATAAGGTTAACAGACAGGCTTTAATGTATAAGCTCTCATTACTAGGGATCTCCCGAAAACTCCTGATGATGTATTTTAAATTTTTGAAGTCATCAAGCGCCTCTGTATGGGATGGATCAGAGTTTTCGGATTGGTTTGAAACAACAGCGGGTGTTCCACAAGGTTGCATTTTGTGCCCAATAATGTTTGCTTTGTGTATCGACGATATCTGTGATGAACTTTCAGGAGGAATACTCTTTGCCGATATCCAAGTTTATCCAAAAATTGAGTTGAGTTTATTAAGGCCAAAGTGTTTTTGGATACTTGGCTCTCGAGGAGTTTGAAGCAATTCAAAGACATTTTTTCAAACGCTTGTTTACATTACCTAATTCAACACTAAATTATGCTATTTACGTGGAGTATGTCGAAACGCCAATATATACTCAAAACCTCAAAATGAACTGGGATTATTTAATAAGAGTGATGAAGAGGGCTGAAAGAAGTCTTCATAAAACCATCTTGCTAAGACTACTGCAATCTAATGACAGTCTTTTGAAAGAATGGAGTCAGCTAGTTACCTCACATGAAGCTAACTTAACTTTATTGGAGTTAAATGTAGATGAATGGAGCTTCATATTTTAAAATGTAACTGCTAAAATGGATGAAAGAAATTACAATCAGCATCTCTCTAAAGCTTCGTCAATATCCTCAAGGAACAACTTCTTCGAAAACGATGATGAAACGACTATCAGCGACAGTTCGGAGCGTTATGGTTATGTGATAAACGATTTTATTTTTGCCTGCTATTGAAGAATACGAATTAAAGACGATGCTATATGCCACACAACTCGGGCGAATATGGCTTTGTTGCAAGAGAGATTTCCTAGAAAATTGATAATTACCTCGTGAAAAAGTGATTTGAAATTGAGAATCAAATTTACTAGCGAAGGGATAACTTAAATTTACTTGATTTTAAATTCTTAACAGTGACTTTTTTTTCATTTGCAACAATACCTCCCGAACTATGTTTATAGTCTAAAGTGCTTGGTTTCATTATCTGTCCTTTGTTTCTTTTCCTTCTATCCTCTATACCTGCTAACTGCTAACATATGGAACATCTCAGGAAAATGACTGACATATTTAGTATCTGATGGTAAAAAGGGCAGTGTGAAACCTGATTTCGGATAAATCATCAACTTCTAACCTGCTAGTAATATAAATTCGATGCTTCCCGAGAAAAAGAAGAAGAAGAAGCCTCAGCAAAAGAAGACTTATGAGAAATCATTAGATAAGATTAAAATAAGACAAAAATCTACAATCTAGTGCATAGAATTCATTGGTGAAAGTTTTCTTTTTTTTTTTTGGAAAGGAAACTAAATTATGGTCTTGTAGAGGTTCCCATCACAAACCATCATCATAAGACATCGATGGAAAAAATTCTACTGAGACTAAGCTGCTTATTATACACTTAACTAGTGTGAATTAGAAACGCTTTCAACTATCAAAATGATTATATGCTATGCATCAAGGTGGTTAATGGAGATCAAGCACCATGAAGACCATGATTGATTTTCATTTAATTTGAGAGGAAGGAGGAGAGTATTGGAAATGTTTTACTGATTGAAAACATAACAAAAATTAGGCATATTGCTTCTATATAAAATGAAACTTGGGTCATAGTGGCTTTTCATAGTTAATACATGCCAAGGCTTGCAGAAGTTAAAAATTTTACCAGGAGAACAATCTATTGCCAGGGATCAAATGACACCATTAGGCTGAGAATTTGACTGGAAATTTATTTTTGATTCAGTGTTGGTAATTTCAAGAAAGAATAAGCATACAATTTTATTATATCAAGCGGGCACGCAAGAGGTCATGAATACGGTTATAATGGTAAATACTAGGTGTGCAATTAGAAAAGTTTGATAGGATTTAAATTATCGGTAGAAAATTTCTAGACTTCAAACTTTTAAAGAGGAAAACTATGTAAACTAGAAAGCTGTTTCTAAAGTGATATCATAATCATATCCAGTTCATAAAAACCAGCGAAAAATTATGTTATGAATTACGGGCCCATAGACAAAACTTTCTTCAATTCCCAAGCTCTACAAATGCATTGTCTACGACAATCTCTACTTTCATCGTAGACCTATTTTTCTTTCCAACAACATGGATTATAAAACGGCAGATCCACTACAACCAATCTTACTTAATTTTTGTTCAAAATTCTGAAAGAATTAGAGAAAGGGAATGAAGTAGTCGTTATCACTACATGCTGTAGTAAAGCTTTTGATAATATCAGTCTCTAAATAATTTATATTAAACTTAAAGCCTTTCATATTTCGTGCCTTAAATCATACCTTGAACCGCCGATATTTTTATAACCGCCGATTCCATTTATGGAGTCACTTAAGGGAAACAACTTAGTCCCTTATTATTTGTATAAACTATCCACGACGTTATTAATGTCATTGATAATTAAACTGTGTCTATTAACGCTGATGACATGAAATTAGCAAAGGTTATTCCTATTCCATCTGTTTCTGTCTTACCCCATAATGATTTTGACTCATTTCAGAGTTGATGCGTCAAAAATTTCTTAGAACTAAATTAAGCTAAGTGCCAATTTATAACATTAACCTGTAAGCGTTCATATCTTCCCTAACGAACTGAAAGTCTGCACGATCTAAAGCGACTTAGAAGTTGTTTGCGGCACTAAGTTATCATAACAAGGTCAACTCATCCCTTGACTTCATCAAACGTTAGTCTAATGAATTCTCCAACCACTTTGTCCCTAAATTCCTATTCACCACCTTTGTTACAACTCTCATTGCATACGCTAGTCAAGTCTGGTGATGGAGAGAATCAGAACTCTCACTCTCAAAGAATCGAATCCGTACAACGCTGATTTCTTCGATTTCTATTCGCGGTCTTTAAAATTATATAACGGAGAGGACGAACCGAGTTCCACTGTAAGGGAGATAGAACCACTCAACCAAGGCGACGCAGATCAACAATTCCACCTACCCGACCTCGACGAAGTGAAGATATCTATATAAACTCAAGCCTGACAAAGCTAATGGTGCTGACGGCATTGCTGCCTAACTATTCAAATCATCTGAGGCGATGATTTGGTAGGAAACATGCACCAAATCCTCTGCAAAATATGGTCGGAAGAAATCATACCCTCTAAATTGCACCAGCTACAGAGGTATTAGTCTCCTTAACATTGTCTGTAAGATCCTGCCGTATTTTGTGAACGTCTGAAGCCGTTCGTCAACAACCTGATAGCTCCGAATCAGTAAGGCTTCAGACTAAGAAAGTCCACTATCGACCAAATATGACATTAAGCTACCTTGGAAAAACCTAGGAACTTCAAATCGATACCCACCATCTCCTTATCGATTTTAATTGGAAGATCAAAGCGTGATATCAGTGGAGCGTTTTTGAGCATTGCGACGGAAGCGAAGAAGATGGGTTTAGTGGTCAATAAGATCAAGACCAAGTATATGCTGTCATCAAAAAAGGACATTGATTAACCAGGACTTGGACAAAACGTCCCATGGACAGCTGAGGTAGTTGAGGACTTTGTCTACCTAGGCATTGCTATAAACACAGACAACGATATCAGCGCTGAAATCAATCGAAGAATAACTCTTGTAAATCATTGCTTCTTTGGACTTAGAAGGCAATTGAGAAGTAAAGTCCTCTCTCGAGCACCTAAAATCACCATCTATACGATATTCAATATCCCGGTTGTTATTTATGGCGCTGAGGCCTGGACCCTGTCAAAGAACGATGAGAGCGTCTTAGGATGCTTCGAGAGAAAAATTCTTCGGGTGATTTTTGGTCCCGTATGCATAGATGGAGAATGGAGGAGAAGATATAACGAAGAACTGTAGCGACACTGACTTAGTTAACAGAATTAAAGTCCAACGACTTAGATGTCTGGGTCATGTAAAACGAATGGATATTAACGTTCCAGTTCTGAAGGTCTTCAAATTAGAACCCGAGGGACGGCGCATTAGAGGAAGACCGTGACTCAGGTGGCGGTCGCAGGTAGGTGAAGACCTCAACCAACTTGGCGTGTGAAACCGGAGACAGCTTGCTAGGGACCGAGCTGGCTGAAGACGCATGTTGGATGAGGACCATGTTCGCCCCAAACTGTAGCACCAGCTTAAGAAGGTCTTCCCTGGGGTGAAAATCACTTAAAACTCTCCGAAATCGCTGATATTCTCTTTCTTCACCAGCTTTTAACAGGTACCACAGACTCATAGTTTCTTCTAGAAAAGATTAATTTTTATACTAATCCAAGGAACGACAGGACCCTCTTTTTCGCCTTCCTTATCGACATACAATTTATGGCCTTTTTCAACCTATAGCAAGAATGCTTCACTTAGCTAAAAACGTGCATAGCACCTTTGACTTGGCACTTAGAAACAATCTCTCCAACTCGGTTTAAAATGTTGGTTCATTAAAAACAAATGTGGGGACCTTCAGACCTACGCCTTAGCAAAAAAAATAAAAAGCTTTAAGTCCAGCTTTAAGTCCTTTTTTTAAAAGCTTGTAGCAAGTAAATAAATAAATTAATAAATTTATATTATTGGTTCACTTGGGCGTATACGCAATTTGTTACTAATTTTTATATTTTCTAAGACTGTTACGGGGAATGAAGTACTCGCAAAGTAGAATAGTCACACTATAGAGGTCTGGATTCAATTTCATTCTGTAACAATGAAATGGAACTGCACTTCATTCAAAGTCAGGAGTAGAATGGTTAAAATCCGAACTTTTTTGAGCGGACTGTTTAGTTCCAGCAGTAAATTTTGAATCACTCTTTTCAATGTGTTTTTTAAAACTCTCAAAAGGTTTTGCTATTTCCCACGATACAAATGCATACACATTTATTTAAATACTGGTCATCAAATCTAATTTTGTTTAACCTTATAAAATCGGCTGCCCCACTGTAACTCAACCAACTGCAACGTGACGAATAGACAGTTCGACATTATAAAACAAAACAGCCTTAAGCTAAAAAAAAGCAACCAATTTTACATTATGCTGCATGTGGTGGTCCTTGCGCGGTATAGGAAAGGTACCTCTTCCTACCTACATACTCATACCTCGTATACATCTTATAGACATGAATCGATTGATTTCCAATTCTAAATGACTATTTGAACAGATCACCGATCACTTACCTGAGCATTTAAAGTCCTGATCGTGCAGATCTGCCACGTTTTGGCCCTTCAACTGACTTGGCGAATGGCATTTTGTATATGGTGCCAGTCGTGGAGCACTGCGTAAGAATCTCGACAGCCAAGATAAATGGCAATCGCACGAAAACGGATTGTCAGATAGCCTTAGGGCTCGTAATCTCCCCAATCCGGTGAAGACATTGTGCGGCAGCATCGTCAAATTGTTGTTGTTTAAAGTTCTACAAAAAAAAAAGTAAAAGAAACAAAAAATCAAAGAGCGTGTAGATATTCTATATGTGGGGGCAAAATTTTAATATGCATTATGGATGAGGCAAGGTATAAAGGGGACAGTAAGAAAAACAAAACAAAAAATAGAAGCTTACAATATCTCCAAGTCAACAAGACCCTTGAACGCCTGCTCGTCCATGCACATAATTTGATTGTTGTCCATTTGGAGGCTTCGCATCGATTGAGCACCTTTGAAGGCTTTCCTTGGAATCGTCGTAATGCCATTGTGTGAGATGTCCCTGAATAATGATGATGATGATGATGACGAAAAGAATTATTATATTATTTAGAAGTCTTATAGACACCAAACAGTAAACAAAAATAAACAAATTCAATTCTTAAAAAAAGAACAAGAACAACAAAAAAGAAGAAAATGAAAATGAAGGTAGGCATAAGGCATAAGCAAGGCATCTATCTAAGATAGGCTATTTGTCAAAGTTGAGCAATAAGGTTACTTTTTTTTTGGTTGTGGTTTTCTTCATTTTTATTATTCTCTTCCGCCTCCTTTTTTTCATTTCACATTCCTTCCCCAAGGACATAATTTTCATTCAAACATATTTCACAATTGACTGACCCGAAATTGGTTCGACCCTTTTGCTGTTACAAATCTATGTAAGGTACGTTCGTTGGTAGCCAGCAAAAGGGTTTCAGCCCCGACCAACACACCGCGCGTATAATGTATAAATATTTACTCAGTATTTCCATTATTCAAAATTTGGTCCTTGTTGTGGTGCGGTGGGAAAAAAAGGGGGCGATTTGCAAAAATTACTTCTAAATAAAGTTTAAAGATAAATACAAAAATTTGTTATTTTTCTTCTTCTTTTTTCTTTTTCTTTTTCTTTTTCTCTTTTTGGAATTGTATTTGGATATTTTGTTCTGTTTTGTATTCTTTGGGTTTTACTTAAATTATATATAAATATAAATCTATAAGAAGAATTGGAAAAAAGCGTAACTACTTACAATCGCAAAAGACTAGCTGAACTTGTCACAAAGTTTTCAGGAATTGCCTTAAGCCGATTGTTGTTTAGGCGTCTGAGGCGTGCATCAAAAAATTACAGAAAAAAAGAAATAAGAAAACAAAAAATAAAATCAAATCAAACAAAATGAAAAATTTTAAAATAAGAAACACAAAAAATATACGAAAAGAAGAAAGAAAATGTATATGAAGCAAAATTCAAACAAAATAAATTTAATTTTTTACTTGTATTTAATAATTTATCAATAATATTGCATAAAAGTTTATTTAATTAATGTTTTTACTCATGCAAAATGTTTTTTAGCATCTTATTAATTTATGTTGCATGCTTTTAGGCTAATTGCATATCTTGTTTACTTTACTTTACTTTACTGTACTTTTATTTCTATATGGGAGTTAGATACTTACAGCCTCTCGAGTGAGATAAGATCCTGGAAGGCATCCTTCTCTATCGTGTGGATTTGATTGTCAGTTAGTTGTCTATTAAGATGAGAGATATACAAAAAAAAGAAGAGGTATTAATATGACTGCCTTGTGGTATGCCACATAGAAAAAGAGTAATATATACAAAATAAACAAATAGCTGAGAGGCTGACATAATTTCCACCTGTCAACCTAAGTAGAGAAGGTAGAGGGAAATTCCTTGCCAGAGGCCATGGTGTGGTGGTGGCTCCTCGGCTTGGACAGTGATGATGATGAGTCTAAGCACACACACCTCCTTTTATACTGCATCGTAATATTCAAATGAATTTGGAGCACTCTACTGGCGTTGTATATGGAGTGCAGTAATAGAAGTAGAGACGTTGTGCATGCACAAAGCTGACAGACATGAGACCTGCAGGTGAAGCAAATGATAATAGACGATGGCACCGCGATGACATATGGGAGGAGCACAAACAGTAGCAGCGCAACAGTAGCAGCTAGCAGAAGCTAGTAGCACCTCAATCTACTGTTCGTTTGTTCGGTTCTTCTTCATTCATTCTTCAAACCTATACCTATAGATAGAAATGTATGTACCCTCTGCCTGTCAAAGTATGTTTTGTGTGTTTCTGACATCGTGCTAAAGTCAGACGTGACTGTAATTCCAATAAATTGTGTTTTCTATCTGTAATTACATTATTCTCGACTTCAAACGAGGGATGAGTGAGTGTAAAGGTCTAGTAGTAGGTAAAGTAGGTAAGCTAAGGTATAGCAAAAGTAAATCACATAAAGTGCCTGCCTGCGGGACACCTGCTCGATTGCAGCATATAAATAATTATTATGTATAGTATATTTTCAGGAGGACGAACGGACTTGAAACGAAGCAAGGGGGAGTGCCATTTGGGAGAGAATATGGTGGTAGTGGCGGCAGCAGCAGCGGTGAAGGCAATTATCTCTGAAATGTTAAATACATTTCATGAACAGTGAGCGAACAGCTCACACAAGGAACCACTTTACGAAGCGATTATCTTTGAAAACCGCCACATTAAAAGCAACGATATTAAAGAAACAAATTTAAAAGTGAGCTCTGAGTGGCCCCATGGAAATGAACAGTGGGGTTTAAAATTATTGAGTGTGTTTTTGTATTTTTAAAGAAGATAAATGAAAAGGTCAACAGATTGTTAAGATGACTTTTGGGATATTTTGAGTTGAAGACGGTAACGTTTAGGGAGAAGCCATGCTGTCACTTACAATTCTTAACAGGTTTAAAGTTTTTGGATTCAAAAATTGAATTATTAGCTGCGTTTTATTATCAAAAAATAAAACAATGAAGATTCAAGACAAGTAGTAGAAAATTATAGAAATTTGAACTGTCATGCTACGGGTCTTGGGTTCAATCTCTGCATGTGCCAACTAAAGTTATTTCATGGGTATAATCTTCTTTTTTTTTATATTGGGTGCGCACTAAAGGGGTTATGAATACCCTTATAATGATTAAACACAGTGCGAGCAAATAGGAAAGTAGGATAGGATTAGAAAGGAGAAACCGATGCACATTGATTTTGAATTTCTGCACATCGTAAGTGGGAAATACTGAGTCAGGTTAAAAATTCCATATTCTTGTAGTGCGGCTAAAGAAAGAATCTCAGTACTTAACAGTACGTCCAAAATTTGGCTCGAGAGTAAATTGATGGGCATTTCTAGCAATACGGGTATTACGGTTGAATGGTTTAAGGGGAGGAATGCAACTGGCTATTTCAATAAAGGATTGTTTATAAAAGTAATGATAAAATAATGACAGGCATGAGACCTTGCGGCGGTGTTCAAGAGAAGCAAATGCTCTTTTTTTAATTCTATCCAGAAGACTGAAATACGTTATTGGAGCTCGAGCCCAAATATGAGAGTTATACTCGAGTTTAGGAAGAATAAAGGTTTGCAAATTTTAGCCTGATCAGAAAGAACAAAACACTTCTTGCATCGTCGGAGAAAACCTAAACACTTAGCAGCATTTTTGGCGATGTCAAATATGTGATCACTCCAGAACAAGTTGTTTGTGATGCACATATCTAGGACTGATAGTTGTGCAATCTCCTCGATGCAAGTACCACCAATGGATAGTGGCATTGGGGGAGGGTTACGCTTTGGTGACAGTAGACAGCATTGAGTTTTCGAAGCATTAAATTGTACACGGTTTTTCAATCCCCAGGATCAGAATTTAATAAGCTCATCATACGCTGCCGTTGGCAGTCCACATCCAAAACACAAGGATGAGAATCTAAAAACAAATATGAAAAGCAGAGGGTACTGTCATCATCGAAACAATGTAGTGGGTAAGAAGTTTCAGACAAAAGAATATAAGGAAGAGAGTCGGAGACAAAACGGAGCCCTGGGGCACACCAGCGTTTATTTTGTGGATATCAGATTTGAACTCGTCCCATAGTACTTGAATTGAACGGTCCGAAAGGTAATTTCTAACCCAACAGAGAAGAGAGCAAGATGCGAAACTCTTTCAAATCCGTTTGAAATATCAAGTGCAATAACCTTACTTTCTCCAAACCGATGCAAAGCTTTATTCCACTGTTCGGTGAGATAAACCATAAGATCACCAGTGGACCTATTCCAACGAAGGCCATATTGCCGGTCGGTCAAAAGCTTCCGTTCTTCAAGATATTTCTTAAGCTGAAAGCTGATCAGCGTTTCCATGACCTTGGAAGGAAGAGACGTGAGTGCTATTGGAAAATAGTTACAGGGGGAGGAGGATTCGCCTAGGAACAGGCTGGACAAATGCAGTTTTCCATCCACTCGGAAAGAGACCTGAAGAATAGGACAGATGGAAAAGCCTACGCAGTGGTTTTGCCAGCGTTGAAGAACACCTCCTTAGAAGAATACCTGGCATACTATCCATGCCAGTCGATTTGTGAATTTCAAGATATTTTAGTACTCTAGCAACTGCAAGAGTGCGAAAGAAGATTCGTCCCATGGAATAGTTTACACTTTTAAGTACAGGAGGATTCATGCCACTCATTGGTAGCATCGAATTAACAGCAAACTGTGTTGCAAGCAAATTAGCTTTATCAATCGAACTTACAAAAGGAGTGTCATTGGAAACGAGCGTAGGAACTGACGATGACGTAGTGTTGCGCACATTTTTTACAAATGACCAGAAATGATTTCATAAGAATTGACAAATCCTTCAGAAGAATTATGAAAAGTTAGACGTGCGGGTTTGGGAAAAAACTGTGGACCCCTTTTATCCCTGAGATGACTTGGACATAGTAATATTTGAGACTTACAAAGTCAAAGTATAAGAAACTCTTATACATTCAGCGACTTTTTTGTGTGGATATTTTGCCATAAAATCAATGGATACTCTATATCAAAGTATTTTGTTAAATTTAATTAAGTTAGGTTATTTTGACATACAAATCAATAAGTTTATTTCCAATTTTTTGTTAACAACACGTTTTAGGGCAATTGCTTTTGACAATCACATAAAACCTAAACAAAGCATAACTATTGACTTTGAATTGCAGACATCTTCACATTATTGAATGAACTGTTATTAATGACGTTACAACACTTATGACAGCTCAATTTGACATTTGTTGTTGTTGTTGATGTTGTCACTTTTAAAGTATACTCACGGGCTGAATGGGCATTTTAAGCAATTTTTGTTGATTTTCAAACAATTTTTTCACATTTAGTCAAACAAAATTTTTGACAGTTGCAGTAAGTCTGTCAATTTGAAAATTTTAATAAATGCAGTGGGCAACTTTACTGATATAATTTGGTCTTTCAATTTTGTTTTCTTTTAGCAAGAACTCTATCAGTTCAAATTGACAGTTAAGGTAACGTTACTAGTTTCAAAATTTGCACAATTGAAAACTAAAAATGACATTTAAAATTATTGAAATTTTGTTTTGTAGATTTTTGTAGTTTTTCTTTCCTTCCCCATGCACAGATGACAAGTAAATTTTTTTTAAATTTTCGATTTTGCATTTGAAGGGGAGCTGTCACTTTGAAAATATTTATGACGGCAACGTAAAATTTAACTGATTTCATTGGTTCTGTTTTATATCTTCTTTCTTATGCACAAATTTTTTATTAAAAGTACGAAATTTGACAAGACTTTTGAAAGCTTGCATTAACAGTTTACGGTTGATTTTCAAAATTTTGAAGTACCTTTTTAAAATGTACTTAAACTATCAATTGTCTGTTAACTTTCAATCGCAAGTGTGTAATTTGTACATTTTTTTGTATCCAACATCGACAAAAACACAGTTGAAGATACATCTCGCCCTCGCTTTGCTCGCTGCCCAAACCGTGCGCACATCTCCCCCATAAATGAATGAACGAACGAACTTAATTAAGATTTGAAAATTTCCAAATGTTTATGAACACGAAACTCATTTAAGCCGAAAATGTAATAAAGATAACAACCGAGGAGCATTCATCAAGATGAGCAGCACAAGTAACAGCAACAGGAACAGCATCAGCATCAGCAGCGGCACCAGCTTCAATGTTTGATGTTTTTTTGGCTTTTTGGTCGAACGAAGAGAAAAGAGCAACATCATCAGCTTCATCCCAGCAACATCAACATCAGTAGCAGCAGCATCAGAAGACGAGAAGAAAGGGTAAAGGGGGTGGGGGTTATAGAGGAAGGGAAGGGAGGTAATGAATGCAATGTACATATGTATGTAAGGAAAGGAGTGTTCCTCATTTATGTGATATTACTTCTATAAAGCTGATGTACACATGATGCTGCTATACAAAAGTCCGTCCTTGGTTCCTTTTTGGTTTGTTTAAGGTTTGGGTTGGTTTCACCAAATGCAAGCGGCATTATGTTATATTGCAAGTGATAAACTTATCAACCATAAAACCACTAGTGATGTGTTGTTTTTTTCGTCTATAAGGGATATCTACTTGTAAAGGGTGTTTTCTTAAGAGGTATAGAATATCTTCTAACATTTAAATGTAAATATTATTTTTGACACATGACCATCACAGCTGGCTCGAAAGTTGTAGAATATGAAGGTTCAACTTTCCATGACTTTTATTTTAAACATTTGTGGCGGTAAATTGGAAATAAAGTGGTGATTTTATGGTCCAAGTCGTAAAGTTGTTTCGGGCTTATCGCTGTAGACTATCGACTTCAAATATTCCCACAGAAAATAGTCAAGCTGCCTTAAATCACACAGCCTTGGAATTAATGTCACAGGTCATTAATATGACAAAACTTTACGGTTATAAAACGTTTCCTTCAATAAATCAATTGTGGCTTGAGTTATGTGATATGTTGCGTCAACATGTTGAGACCACATTTTGGTCGTTCATTTGATGAACAAAAAAGTCAGTAAACTGTAACGTTCTGGAAAGCATAGTTCTTAAAGAAGTATGGGAACTTATTCATGAAGCACACTTAACCTCCAGTTTTTGTAGATGTAACGAGGACTCTGCACACGTTTGAGGATTATGATCACTTAAAATACGGCAGCTTTGTCTATTGACGAATCTACTCAACCAAAAGTGAGCCTAATCGTTAAACAAGATTACTGCCAGAACACTGATTTTAACAATTTGGAGACGTTATTCAGGCGTCAATCTATTCATGGTGAAATGTCAAACCAAACAGAAAATAAATCATTTGACAGCTGACAAAATGGCTGCCAGTAAAAAATTGTGTTGCCAACTTAAAGTTTAAAACCTCTTAGAAAAACACCCTTTAGATGCGTTTATACCAGAAGCATGCTTTAGCTATTAAGCAAGTTGTTGCTATTTTACTCGTATATTAGTAAGGCTGCAGCTGAAGCTCATGCTCTATGCTCACACTCATACTTCATGGTCCATGCTGATGCTGATGCTGATGGCATATAGAAGAGCAAGGAACACAGATAAATTGGTGTTGTTAAACAGTTGTAATTACTTAACTGAGGTTGTTCTGTTGTTACGAGTTTGGACATACATAGACGAACAGTTCAAGTGGTAGTTGGGATAGGGATAGTTTTTCGTAAGCGTATAATATATTTTTTTTTTAATTTTATGGCAAAATAAATACTTTTTTTTAATGACGAAACAAAATTATTAATACTTTTATGAGCTTGAGTAGATTTTCTAGCTAAGTGGTTTGGTCAGTTAGGTTTTATAATTTATATGAAGTGTATTTTTATCAAAATTACAAAATATTTTGATAGAAGTGCTATAATATTTTACATTTTTATTATATAACTTGTTGATGTTTAATGTTATGTTGGGAATGATAGAGTTTAGAAAATTAATTTTTTGATAGTGAAAAATTATGCACCTTCTTTAAAAATAAGGAAAAAATGTATTGCTTTTAAATTGTTCAACATAAAAACAGTAGAAACTCTGGGAATGATTGTATATGCAGTTTCTTTAGTGAAAGCTATTAATTTATTAAAATCGGTTAATGGTGGAACAATTCGTGTCACTAGAGCACTTGTTTTGTTTTAACCTTAAAAGAATAAAGTATTTTCTTTTAATCAAAACTCATGGAAAGAGTCTCTAATATTTTATATTTCTCTTTAAAAATATGAACAATTGTTTAAGGAAGTTCGTTTAGCAAAAGCGCTATCGGTGTCTGTGCTCATTGGTTTTGAATTCTTGAATATTGCAAAGACTAGAAAAGAGAGACTGTGGAAAGGCATTCCACATTCACGTTGTACGGCTAAAGAACAAATCTCTGTATTTTATAGTACGGCCGAAGTTGGACTCGGTTGGTATAGTGACTATAGAATATTAATTCGACGAAGTGAAGATACCTATATCTTTACTGAAGTCCAACAAAGCTGCTGGAGCTGACGGAATTGCTGCCAAATTATTATAAACAGCAGGAAATGACTTGGTAGGGCGCATGCTCCAACTCATCGTAAAATATGGTGGGAAGAATGCATGCCCTATGAGTGGAATCTCAGCATAGTTTGACCGATACATAAAAAATTAAACCCTCTTAATTGCGCCCGACATCAGTCTCCTGAACTTTGCATATAAGATCCTTTCTGTGAACTTCTGAAATCTATCGAAAACAACTTGATAGGTCCTTATCGATGTGACTTCAGACCAGGAAAGTCCACCATTGACCAAATATTCACATTACGGCAGATCTTGGAATAAACTTAGGAACTTCAAATCGACATCCATTATCTGTTTGTCGATTTTAAAGCCGCGTATGACATCATCTATAGGGAAGAGCACTACAGAGCAATGTCTAGTTTTGGTATCATTGTCAAACTTATCCGTTTGTGCAGAATGACAATGGAGAATGCACGCTGCTCTATCAAGGTCAGAAAAGATCTCAACGATGCATTTGATTTCAAAAAAGGCTTTCGACAATGCAATGCACTGTCAAGCGACTTCTTTAACATCGTTTTGTAAAGAATTGTGCAAAACTCAACCGTCAACACTAGAGGCACAATTTTCCAAAGGTCCCTCCAATTACTCGGATACGCAGATGATATTAAGATAATTGGAAGATCAAAGCGTGATATCAGTGGAGCGTTTTTGAGCATTGCGATGGGAGCGAAGAAGATGGGTTTAGTGGTCAATGAGTGCAATGAGTGCCGTCATCAAAAAAGGACGTTGATCAACGACGATTTGGACAAAACTTCTATAACTTCTATGCTATAACTTCGAGGTAGGTGAGGACTTTGTCTACCTAGGCACCGCTATGAACTCAGACAACGATATCAGCGCTGCTTCTTTGGACTAAGAAGGCAATGCAGTTGTAAAGTCCTCTCTCGAGCATCCAAAATCACCATCTATAAGACACTCATCATCCCGGTTCCGTTTATGGCGCTGAGGCCTGGACCCTGTTAAAGAAAGATGAGAGCGTCTTAGGATGCTTCGAGAGAAAAATTCTGCGGGTGATTGTTGGTGCCGTCTGCATAGATGGGGAGTTGAGGAGAAGATATAACCACGGGCTGTAAGGGCTGTACAGGGGCACTGACTTGGTTAACAGAATTACGACTAAGATGGTCATGTAGAGTTAATGGAGAGAGCTAGATTGGGACTGAGATGGCTGGAGATGCATATTGGTTGAGGCCTAGTTCCGTCCAGGACTGTAGCGCCACCTAAAGGAAGTAAGTAAGTAAATCACTAATTACGGCTTACATTAAAGTTTATCAATTTTCTTAAAAGATTCATCAAAAGGTGAATTGGTATTCATGATAGTATTGACAATTTTACTCTTTAATTGGGAACTGTGGCGTATACGTAACAAATTTTGAATTGTTGGGATATTCTGTATGACCACTAGCTGTTATACGTGGCTTTGCTAAAAGCCAAAGGGTTCAAATCTGATATCCATAAAATAAACGCTGGTGTGCCCCAGGGCTCCGTTTTGTCTCCGACTCTCTTCCTTATATTCATAAATGATCTTTTGTCTGAAACTTCTAACCCACTACATTGTTTCGCTGATGACAGTACCCTCTGCTTTTCGTATTCGATTTTAGATACTCATCCTTGGTTTTCGGATGTGGACTACCAATGGCAGCGTATGATAAGCTCATTAAATTCTGATCTTGACAATGGGGAATCAAAAACCATGTAGAATTTAATGCTTCGAAAACTCAATGCTGCCTCCTGTCACAAAAGCGTTACCCTCCCCCAATGCCACTATCCATGAGTGGTACTCGCATCGAGAAGATTGAACAACTATCCGTCCTAGGTATGTGCATCACAAACAACTTGTTGCGGAGTGATCACATATTTGACATCGCCAAAAATGCTTAAACGTGTTTAGGTTTTCTCCGACGGTGCAAGAAGTTTTTTTTTTTTTTTTTTTTTAATGGGGTGGCGCAACAGTCCGTTGTGAACCAGGGCCTAGTGACTAACAACTCTCAACCATTCCTGTGTGCGAGTACTGTTGTCAGGAATGGAAGGGACCTACAATTTTAGGCCGAATCCGAACGGCTAGTTTGAGAAAGCACTTTTTCATGACAAGAATTACTCTTGAAGGATTTGTCAATTCCTCGCAAGAGGCAGTACCCGCGAAAATTATTTTTTTAAATTAAGGTGGCACAGGCAGGGATTGAACCCAAGACCCCTTGCATGAGAGTCCAACGCACTAACCATCATGCCACGGGTACTACAAGAAGTTTTTTGCTCCTGGCTAAAATTTACAAAGCTTTTATTAGTCCTAAACTTGAGTATAACTCTCATATTTGGGCTGGAGCCCCAATAACGTACTTGAGTCTTCTGTAGAGAATTGAAAAAAGAGCTCTTAAAATGATAGGAGATCGTTCTGTCACCGAGAAATTTGCTTCTCTTGAACACCAGCCACTCCCCATAAGCAATTCAACCGTAATACTCGTATTGCTAGGAATGCCCATCAATTCACCCACGAACTCAATTGCGGACGCACTGTTAAGTACAGAGATTCTTTCTTTAGGAACACTACACGAATGTGGAATGCTTTACCAGGTTCAATATTTCCCACTCATTACAATTTGCAGACATTCAAAACCAATGTGTATCGGTTCTCCTTCTAATCCTATCCTCCTTTCCTAACTGCTCGCACTGTGTTTAATCATTTTAAGGGTATTCATAACCTCTTTAGTGCGCGCATAAAATAAAAAAAATAAAAATTTTACATAGAGTCATTCCAGGGTTAGTTAACAAAGCTGTCTTATGTTAAAGTTATGATGGAGTCATAGCGAAATTGACTTTAAAAGAGAATTGAAGCCTTTTGAATTGAAATTGTAAAACATTTGGAATTATTAGAATTTGGCGAATTCACCCTTTTTAAAGCCACAGCGTACAATTTGGTTAAAATATTAGCTATATAATGTTTCGACCAAGTTGTGTGACATGAAGTCTTGTATCGTTAAAAAAACCAAGTGTTAAAAAACTGTTCTGGGTATGAAGTGCTCTGTCAGTGTCAATTGCCAAATACACCCTCATATTTCCTGCGACTTCATCCAAAAAGTTAGAACTTATTTTCAAAACCAACATAGTTACTTAGTGCTAGAATCGTTGTTTTGTAAACCAAGGTAAGCACTTGCAATGCATTTAGAATTACTGTGTACTCAAGTGTAAAAATGCTCCATTAGAGTCACAATAGCCCTTGACATTAATTTTTATTCATCTATCTTCTTATTTTAATAGTGTTTCAGCTTAGTATCGTGCGTTATTGTCGTTATAAGAAACGCCTAATGATAGGCAAGTTCAAATGCAGGAAGCACCTAATAATATACTACTAATTAGTGTTCTTAGACAAAATTTTATGACGAATATGTTATTAAAAGTGCTATCAGAGAATCTGCTCGAATGAGCTGAGGGTAAAAAATTTCACCACGGTAAAAAGTAGTCTCGTAACTACCTCCACACAAAAATTCAAATCATAATATTGGGCCTTTGCGACGTGAAGGACGACCAAACAAACAAACAAACAAGCAAACTTTCTGATTTACAAAAACTACACAAACTAAATTGATTGACAGAAAAGCTGAACTATTTATATTGAAAGAATGACAAGTGTAATTTTAAGACATTTTTGCTGACACATTGACTGAAAAGAAGATTGATTTTAAATCCACAAAAGTTGCCACTTGGTTAAAGCCAAGGGATGATTAACTAAATTTATAAAAAAACAGTCGGCGGCGTAATAAATTCTTCTTATGACAAAATGAGAGCTTAAAGTAATTTAAATGAAATTATTTTTATACTTTCCACGCAATTCTTTATTATTTTTTTTTCATGGACACTCAAAACATAATTTTTTCATTCAATTTAATAATAATATTTCCATTCAAAAAATTAAAAAAAAAGCCGAAGGAAAGGAAAAAAAAAGATTATTCAACTTAAAATCCACTTCAGCCATCATCATCAGCTATTTATTTTAGGAATTTAAACATTCAAGTCAAATTATAAAATTTATTCAAAAGTCTCCAAAGTATAGACGACATAAAAAGATACTTACAATATTCGCAGTTTGGTCAAGTGCTGGAAATCTGATTCAAATATCACTGTGATATTATTTCCTTGGAGATCTCTGCAATAAAATAAATGAAGAAAAAGAAATTAAATAAATAAAATTAAAAAAAATAAAATATTTCATCTGCCTAATCATCGCTTTTAGTATCTCCTTAGAGATTTATTATATCAAAAACAAATGCACATACAATATCGTAATTTATGGGGTGTTTAGGGGGGTGGGTCAGTTATATTGGTGGTTGAAGAATGGTGGGGACATCGTTATTCATTACTTCCGCTGGCACTTAATGGCAGACGACAACGACGACGACAACGGAGACGAAAACGACAACGACGACGCAGTCTATATATTCGACATCCTGAATCGTCCAAACAAAAAGAGAAAGTCAAAACTACGAAGGACGACGACGAATGAAACCAGCGGTGGTGGTGGAAGCTATACGAGACGTCGAAGACGCAAAGATTTCCCACAGATTTTTCAACGAATCTTTCTTCTTCTATACCATATAAAAGGCAACATCCTTTTTTTTATATCCTGCCACATCCTGGATGAGCGCCTTTTTCTATCTCGTATTTCTTTTATTTTCAATTTTCTTATTTTCCTCTACTTTCTTACCCCCGAAATTCAAAGGAAAAGCGATCTAGGAAGTATTGAAAAAAAAGAAGGAATACAATTTGTTCGTCTGTTATTTGCCATCAGTTGCGTTCTATTCGTCCTGCAACTGTCGCAATTTATTTGCTATAGCTATAAATGTCTCAAAGAGCATCACACACATCCTTTTAAGTTTGTCAGCAAAAATAAAATAACAAAATTGTCGAACACCAACAATCGAAATATTTTTGTTACTTTAAGGTTTGGCGCTTTTTATCGATTTTTGGTTGTGTCCTTTTGTTGTTGTTGTTGATGAATTTTGTGTCCTTTCTTTAATGTTATTTGTGAATTCTAGCAACCTGAGTGAAAAAGAAAAAAAACATTGTTTTGAGAATTGAGATTCCGGAATGGAAGAATGAAAATAAAAAAACAACACAAATTTTGGTCAATTTGTTGGAGTCGAAGACCCTTTCAGCCTTACTCTACCTTACCTCACTTTTACCTGCCAGCATTTTTGTTGTTAAGTTATTTATCTTGTTGTTTTCTCTTTTTATTTTTATTGTGATATTTTCATATTTCATATCTTTGAGATGTATCTCAGCTCTTATGATATATAATTACTAATGTTTGTGCGTGTACCTGCCTACAATTCGAGTTCCTCAAAAAAAAAAAGATGTTCAGACAGAAGACGGACGAAAAACGAACATCATCAGTGAGCTGAGGGGAACAAAAAAAGAAAGATAATATCCCCTCGTGTAGAGTTTTGTCTAAATCTTGTAAAAACATTTACCTTGGGGTGTTTAACAGAAAAAAAAAACGAGTATCTAGATATCTATAACGAACCATCATCGCAGGTCGGTCGGTCGTAGCCGTCGTTGTAGTCGCAGATGATATATACACACGGAGGTCATAAGTCATATCCAGGTAGGCAAGTAAATTAGCCTGCGGGTGTTGTTTAGGTATTATATGGCCGGGACATGGCCGGGATATGGCCATCAGTTCAAGTCTACTGCCATTTTTAGAACTTTAACAACACAAAAAAATAAATCTGAGAATCTTCCTTGAGTTTAATGTTTTGATAAATGAAGAGCTACAGCTTCATACTATCATACGTATATATTACGACTTACGAGTACGTATACAAGTATCTATGTAGCTGAAGCTGTAGGTGCGACGCGGAATGAAGTGGAGGCTCATCATTCTTAAATTCTTGGGGAAATCACATTTTTCTTATCAACAGACAGTGGGTTTAAATAAATATAAGTATGGGCAGAAATCAAAATAATCAATATGAACTTTAGTAAAGATGAAAAAGTATAACACATATACATACATATTTCTTAGAAATTGTTGTCAATTTGATGAAATTCTTTTTTACAAATTTCAAAAAGAAAATTAATTTTTATCCAGTCTCACTTTACACAGTTCCGCAAAAACACTGAAAAAGCTTTTTTAAAAATAAAAAATTAGGTGGCGCAACAGTCCGTAGAAAACCAGGGACTAGTGACTTACAACTCACTCACAACCATTCCTGTGTGCGAGTAATTGGAGGGATGGAGGGGACCTACAGCTTATATGCCGAATCTAAAAGGCTTATTTAAGAAAGCCCTTTTCATAACAAGAATTACTCTTGGAGAATATTTCAATTCCTGGCAAGAGGCGGTACCCGTGAAAAAAAACTTTAGGTGGCACAGGCAGGGACCTCCAACGCACTAACTATCATGCCACGGGTACCAGATATTAGCTTTTTTATCTATATTAATTTTCAGTTCTAGTTCCGAGTAGATGAAAATCGGTATTCGGTCCAATCGATAGTCAAAAAAGGCGAATCTTTCTACCTTTTGTATTATCGACCAAATGCGCTTACATCTCTTCTTTCCAAGTATTCAGTGTTTTAATAAGCTCAACAGATATCTCGAAAAGTGAAGGCTTCTTAATGAATGGCAGTACGGCTTTCGTAACAATAAATCCTTGATGGAACAAATTTGTATGCCGTTTTGGAAATACGATTATTGCACTTGATATTTCAAAAGCATTTGTTGAGTGTGGTTGAGTTTGGCATCAGGATTTACGTGTCTACAGTTTTGATAAATCCTTCCTTTTTTGGCTTAGAAATTACATTCCTGACCGTACAATCAAAGCAGTTTTGGATGGGTTCAAGTCTGAGAAACACAAATCAAATGCTGGTAAGATCCAGGGCTCTGTCCTGTTTCCTATACTATTTCTTATTTTAATTAATGATCTATTATCTAAATTTTCTAATCCACTTTTCCCCTTAGAAGACCCCCAACTTGTTATGTTAGCCTTTTATAACCAATACCTTAACCAAATGGAAAATAACCTTCTTTCTGATGTAAGGAAATTTTTCAAGTTTATAAATGTCAAACGAAAATTTGATGGGTTTCCACCTTCAATGAGTTTCTCCAACATATTCTGATCCAATAACCATATCAAATCTATTTGCTAGTTACTTTAACAAATCGTATACTGAACATCTGCATGATCCGGATCCACACTACTTTAGTTATTTAGATGGTTGCACTCAAACCTCTCTTTCATCGTTTACAATAACTGAAGAAATGGTACTTACCAAACTAAGAGCCCTAGGCTTTCCATCTATATTTATATACTGGATAAGCTCCTATCTTGCGAATAGAACGTATTGAGTCCTTTTCCGTAACTCAGTCTCTGGTCTTATACATGCAACTTCTGGAGTCCCACAAGGTAGTCACCTTGGTCCCCTTCTCTTCGTCTTATCTGTTAAAGATGCCTGTCTTAAATTAAAAAAGTCAGATATCCTAATGTTTGCGGATGATAAGGAAATTTTTAAGATTATCTCTACTCCATCTGATTCCTTACTTCTACAAAATGATGTTAATATCTTTTTTGTGTGGTGCATGCATAATTTTCTAGAGTTCAATGTAGGTAAATGTAAACAAATGACCTTTTCGCGCAAACAAGTTCCATCTCATAGAGTATACTACTTCCTTACTTACGCAGTCAGCCTAGTCGATTCTATAAGAGATCTTGGTATTATGTGTGACAAACACCTGAATTTCCATTCCCATTTTCACCAAATTATTAATAAAGCTAATAGATCTCTCTGTTTTATTAAGAAATGGTCAAAGAATTTTCCAACTCCTTTGTAATTAAAACGCTTTACATTTCAATAGTCAGTCCTCATCTTGAATATGCATCCCAAGTATGGTCTCCCTTTTATGAAAACCATTCACTCAGAATTAAAAATGTTCAAAGACGTTTCGTTCGATTTGCCTTACGTGCCCTCCCCTGGAATGATACATCCAACTTGCCTCCTTATGCCGATCGACTTAAACTTATAGGTTTGCAGCCCTTATACATTAGACGCAAAAACGCTGATATGTCATTTGCTCACCAATTGTTAATGGACAATATAGATTCCCCGGCACTCCTGAGTGATATTCATCTTAACACTAACCCTAGAAATCTGCGATCTGTTTCCCTTTTCTATATCCCTCATCACCACACTTATTACGGGCACTTTGAACCAATGTCAAAAATTCTTCGTCACTGCAACGTTGCAGTAGTCTTCGATTTTAACATTTCCAAACCCCATTTGAAAGATACCCTTTACTTTTTCCCTTTTTGAGTCCGAATTCCTCGTCCCTTGTAATTTTAAGTCTTATGAAATCAAAATTAATAGTTCTTGTACATTAAAGAGCTTTTATTTAGCTTAAATTAATGTTGAAAACTAATAACAAGAACTTGAAAAAAAAATGTAAAGCTAGTGATAAGTTAAGTTAAGTTATGTTAAGTTAAAGCTTGTATTAAGCTGAATAAATAAATTAGCCAACACTATGTTTACTCTACTTTACTTCAAAACTTATATTAAGTTATAAAAACATACTTATTTGCAAATGTTGGTCCTCGAAGTTTCTATTTTTTAAGTTTGAAAATTCGAAAAGGGTTTTCCAGAAAGAAGTTTCAATTTGAATAACCCGAATTTTGATACTTGTCATTTTTGAAGTGCTCATCTGTTGACTTCTGACAAGTCAAAACTACGCAATTACTAAAAACAAAGTACGAAAAACGTTTCAGCAACGGGATAAGATTATTTCAATTCATTACAAAAATTATGAAGTTTTTAAATTGTAGTCACTGTTCCCAAAGCTACACACTTTTTGGATATTGTGCAGACCACCTTTTCGTCTAAAAGTAGTTAAGCTGATGTACAAATTTGAGCTGTTGGAACAAGTCAGTGATATAAATAATCGAAATGGTGTACGTGAGTCGTTCAAGAACAATTAAGAATATTGCCTGGAGTGTTGAAGAAATAAACATTTCATAAAGGATACTACACAGTCTTAAGGCTTTAAAAGTTGAGTTAACACAAGAACTCAAGCAGGGCAATATTTGTTTCCCATTTTCAATGACAGATTTCTGTCAGAAAATGGATTTAAATCAGGAATTTTTTGAAATGGCAGACATTTTCAATGATCGCTACAAGTAAATTTTCGAGAAAATTCAAATGATTGGTTTCAATAATGAATTCCAATAATAGCTATAACATTCTCCTTAAAATGAAGTTAAGGCAAATGAAAAATATTTGAATTAGCAAATAAGTTTAAATTTCGTTTTATCTATATCGATGTGGATTAATTTACTTATGTAAAGGGTGTTTTTTAGATAGGAAGAAATAAAACCATTTTATTTAATGTTATAGTTAAGAATTCTGCTTTATGCCACTATGATTTGAACATAATTATAGACAAGTGGCTGCATTGGGTGCTGCACCCAATTATTTGAACAATAACGCTTAGAATATTGTTTTTCAAGGTGTCAACAAAAAAGTCCAGCTGTGTTAAGTCGTACGATCTTAGAGGCCACCCTAAAGACTCATGACGCTAAATATTGCGCTCACCAAAATTTTCCCTCAAAAAATTGTTTATTTCGATGCGTTGCGTCGTCGCACATAACCGAACCATTATTTTGGTAATACATTTACAAACCTTATTCAATAGTCTATTAATTATGAATTATCAAAGTAAACTGAGCATAAATCAAGTGACAGCTGTCAAAAAGACAAACTCTGAAAAGAGTATTAGTATTGCAAGACTGAAAACCAAAAAATCTAATTAAATTTAGAATACATTTGCATTTGTGTTTAACATTTGCTTTGATCTTCTCAAGATTTCAACAAATATTTTATCAAATTTTGTTTTGCTTTTTAATTAACATTCGATTTTCTATTATAAGAATAGTTATGCTTAATTTAGTCACATACATTTTTATCTATTAGCCTGTCTTCGAAGGCCATCAGTTTAAAATATTTGTCGTTCTTTTTAAAACCTTTGTCCCACTGTGTGACATAGGCACGTTGCTTTCAAAGAAAAGTACCTATCGCAAAATCTGTCTCTCTACGAGGAGGGGAGACACACAGACCCATTAAAAGGACATCATACACGCAGCAAAGAGAGCGAATAAAAAAAAAGATGAATTGTCTACCCCGCCCCTTTCGCCGAACAAGGATACCATTTTTGTTTTCGTGTCATTTGTTTTGTATGTCAGACATCACATCATCATTTACTCTAATTGCAACATTTAAATAAACAAACAATCATCCAAAAACAGGTGTCGGATGGGGAAACGCTGACATTTTGTTTTTTTTTTTTCCTTGTGTCTCCTTTCATCAAACGATTGCATTCCTGATGATGCATTATAACAGAGGAATAAAAAGAAAATATGAAAGGATATAATTTTCCCAGAAGAACCGTGTCAATGCACACACAGAAAGCAAACTAAGAAATAAAAGAATAAAAAAAGAAAAATAAGCAGAACAGGATGTGAGAAACTATAAAACGCTCAACACGGAAGATCTCACTCCAAGATACACAATTTACCCTACGATGTGCATTTTTTAAACGCGTTTTCAACACAACATATACGAGAATATTCCTATAAATTCAAAATGCATAAATTCATATGAAGTTCTAGAACGCTTATTTCACCCCCCTTCCTTCGTTCCTTTGTTGTTCTTTTCATTTATAAAAGGAGAAAATTGTATTTTATGATATTTGACAGTTGGTTTGATATTGATTGAGAGGGAGGCGAAAAATTCTTTTGAAACATTCCCAAGGTTTCATTTTTCAGTTCGGTTTTTTTATTTTCAAATTTTTTGGAATTTGATGGAATGCAGTCTGTCTTTATTTCTTATATGAGCTGTTGAATATTTAAACAAAAGTCATTAAGAAGATTGGTGTGAAATTATTGTTTTATTATTGCGGGAGTTTAAAAAAACAAAACAACAACAATAATAAATTTATCTTCTTCCCTTCTTTGTTTTGTATTGAAATACATTACGAGTGTGGATCGGATGGATTTTTATTTACCATATCATTTTTATTCAAAAAATCTAAATTTGAGAAATTTTCTAAATAAAAACACTTAAAAAAAGAAAATATTATTTCATATGGAAATTTAATAGGGAAATTTTACTTTAATTAAAGTTTTGATTTATATGTGAATTGACATTGTTATTTTCTGTATTAAATATTTTGTTAAACATTCTCAATGAATAGCTTTTTGGCTAGGTTTGTTTTACGGGGTTTTCCAATAAGCGGTTTCATTTTGATATTACCCTTGTTTTCTTGGCATTCTATAAATAGCAAAGTAGACGATTCCCAAGAAAACCCATCGGCAGAAGCCAGGTTTTTGTATTTAAAAATTGGTACAATCTAAAGACGACCTGCCAAAATAATAATTTAAAAAAAAACATAAATAGAAGAAAGTTTTGTGAAAATCAACAAATTAAAAATTAAAATTAACTTTAGCAAAAAAAACTAACTAAAACTAATAAAATGGACAACTTTCAAGAAGAAATGGCAAGAAAACAACTGGAAAATTGAGCTCCTATAAAAAAAATTCATTCATCACCAAACAATTTGACATAAAATTCAAACTTCAAGAAGGGGTCTGTTCGTAAACTACTACATTAACATGTGGTGTTGAAGCGATCTTGAAGAACGCCTCAATTCTTTATATAACTGTTAAAGTTGAAATTCTTTCTATCGAGTTGAAAGGAGTTTGATATAGTTTTGTTTCAATCAAATTTAAAAAGAATTGTACAAGAAGAAGGTTCCATATTCTTATGTAGTGCTGAACTATTCAGTTCTTCTTTGTTTAACACGAATCAAACTATCTCACTTGCACTTCATAACAAACATCGAAACACCATTTGTATTTAAGAAAGTGCTGTCAAACTTAATCATTTTTAAATCATCTTCTGTGGTGGAAACCCCAAAAACATTTATTCAATTTAATCTGAGATAAGCCTTTGGTGGAAACATAGAAAAACTTATTTATCTTTTCTATTGTTTTCTCTTTCAAAATAAGCCCAGTTAGTCCATTTTCATTAACACAACTAAATAATAACAGATTGATTTTTTTCCCAAATGGAAAACACATGATTTTAAATGCGCAACTACTCAACGAACACAGCCATCGAGTTACAAATTCAATACCAATCGTACTAACATTTGGAAAAGAAACCACATAAGATCCATTCGAGACTCGTATAAATGTCAAAAACCCATCTGTAGTAAGATTCGAATTTAACTTTTATCGGCAGTATTCATACTGGGGATATTGTTTTTGTTATTGGTGTAAATTCTACCGTACTATTGATAGATTTTTCAACAAAACACAGGTATTGAAGGAAATGATGTAATGAACAAGTTTTGAAAAAAACAAATGAGGGCCTGATTAAAAGGTCCAGAGGCCTCGGCGCAATGAAGCAACGGAGGCCCCCTGGCAACAAACCAAGTAGATTTCTTAAGAATTGAACAAACACATATAAATATAAACGGAAAAAAGAATTATCTGAAATTAAATTTTAGGGTTAACGAACAGACCTTTAGAGATTTTTTCGACAAAAAATCGCTGCTGATTTCGTTGAAATTCAGTTCTCAGAGTAAATCGCTTTCAATGCTCAGGAAAGAAAGCTTCGATAGACGGTTTTTTCCCGACGTGGTTCGAAGACTATTTTTATAATCAATTTGTTACCATCAAAACCAAATACATTCTCAATGCAATTTCGAGGTTGGAAATGTAGCTCTGAAATTTTGATTTTCGAGAATTTGTTATTAAAATAGTTTCGGCGATTGATCTTTTCCACAGTCCTTTTCCTTTTTGCACGAGTCAACCAAAGACACAAATGGAACCAACTCATTACCAAGACTAGGCTCTAAATCATCCGGATACACTTTCACCAATGCCTCTGCTACAGCGTGCAAATTTTCAGCATCGAACTATTTGATGTGATTCAGGAATCCAAATCTCGATCGAACGGCTTCATAGGCATGCAATCTTTTAGTAAGAGAAGAATGATGAAGGTGGATACTTTGTACTTTTCCTTATCGAAATCATTTCGTTTGGATTCCACGAATGATTTAAAGGATTCTAGTGCACGCATTGACGATTCAAGAATAATTTTCGGCTCTTGGAACATCTTGTTTGTAGCGTTGAATCGCTCCAAGATATCGTTCAAAAATGTTGCAAACAAAGCAGTTTCGAGACCACTCATCTTCTGTAAAAGGTGCATTGCTTCATTCCTCACGATGTCTTTTTGCTCTTTATTGAAAGATATGCTGGTTAGAGCTTCTTCGATTTCTGAATAGCCGTTGACTGAGGCTTTCGTAGCTTCAGCTCGACAAGACCAACGAGTGTCACTGAGCTTTTTCAAGACTAAAAACTGGCGGCTTTTCTTCTCCGATAATATTTCGATCATGAGAAAAACGTATACAAATTCTGCACGAAATCAAAGAATTGAACAGCAGATGGACAAGAGTTAGCAGCTGCCTGTGCCACTAAATTTAAGGAATGACCACAACAAGGTACGAACCCCGATACATGATTTTTCCCTAAAATAAGAGTTTGCATAACCTTGTATTTTCCACTCATGTTTCACATATTCTGTAATATGTCATCTTGAAGATTTTGGATTGATTATGGAGCATAACATCTTTTCGTTCACGTTGTCTTAAAGAATAAATAAATACTATAGGTGTTAAAGGTCTTAGTAGACAATTGTGATAACTCTTGCTCGGGAAATAACAGGCCTAAGAAACTTTTCTTCCAGAATTGCATTGTTGTTTTGCACATCAATATCTTCGGAAGAAGCTTTTTATCAATCATTCTTCAATTTTCGGAACTCCTAATGGGATATTCCTCCAAATTAGCGTAATCTCCGTTTGAAAATATAGAACTTATTTATTTAAAAATCAGCAAACAATAGCTTTAAAGAGTTCGTTTAAACTTTATACACATGATTCACTCTATTGTCAACAAGCTGTTAGATCTTTGACGTTAGTCAAAAAGTCCTACTCAATGCACTTATTACATTCATATCTGTCTTATTGTCTGAAGACTAAATTAATAGGTACGATATATAGCAGTTATTCTAGACTCATGTTGTGAGTAATAAATAAGAGATTCAAAAAAGGCCGTTACAATAAATCAACGCCCTAAAATGGAATTTTTTGATTTAAGACCTTTTTACCTAACGCCAAGGATATTTTGAAAAAAAGTAATTGAATAATTTAAATATGACATTTTAAGGAGGAAATTGTTCATAAGTTCAAATCCGACAGTTTAAAATATGCATACAATCAGTTAAATTTCTCGAATTTGTTTGACGAATATTAAAGTTGATATACGAGACAAAAGGTGCAAAGTGTCATTATTTTCATTTATAAATTAACAATGAACGCAGAACGTAGGCTCTATAAATTCGACATATAAATAAATTTTAGTCTGATAAAATAAGAGATCATAGAAATTAGCATATTGCAAAATCTTCAACACAAATCTCAGGAACCGTTTTTGAACTAGTCCTGAATTGGCTCTACAAAATTTTACAAAAAGCTGCTTTATTACAGAAGGATCGGAATATTTTTTTATTTTCTCTTAATCCAAACAAGAATTGAATAACCATCCATTCTCATCCATTTCTCATCTGTCAAATGCATGAGTTAAAGAAATTGCTGAAAGGTTTAGAATTATCAACTTTAAGAAGCAGGGTGTTACGAACACAAAAATCAAAAAACGAGTGAAACAATTTAGAAAATTGTAACATCGTCTGCACTTTGAGCGCTTTAACAGAGACAGTAAATCGTTCATAAGTAAAATAAAGAGAATATGGCCTAATTGACTACCTTGTGGAACTCCAGACGTTTTAAAACAATACAAATGACGAACAGAAAAAACATTTTGATCATAGAATAATGGAAAACTTGGTTCATGTCGATCCTTAAGACATGTTCAAATTCCGTAGTAAATTATTTTTAGGAGAAAATAAGAAACAATCGATCGCAAATAAGAGAAATGTCTGATAGGGCACCGGAAATACCTGTTCAGACTTTCAATGTGGAAATAAAAATTCGTCCTTGAATCTATCAAGTGACCGAAATAATTGAACTCATTTATACACTCGACCAAAAAACAATTATCACAGCAAATGGAGCTCATAGAAAGAGTATCAATGAGGCAACCTACAGTACAGTGACGATTTTGAAGTTTAAAACGTTGAAGCTCAGGTGCATGATGGTAAAGTTTAGTATTAGAAAAATTGTAAGATGATAAGCAAAAGACAATAATAATAGTGTTCTGAAACCACCTTCGCAATAAGTTAAGACCCCAATTAATATCACTCATTAGGTCCAAATCACATTACGCTCCATAGGAACACCCTACATTATCAGCAAAAGCTGTGAGACCGCCTTTAAAAATCAAACTAAATAGTGAGTTAATATAGATAAAAAAGAAAATTGGACCCAATACCGAACTTTTAGGTACTCAATATTAATATATTTAATTTTAGCCATTTTACGAAATGTTCACGAAATCCCAGATTCCTTAATTTTTAGTTTATTAATTTTATTGACTTCAACATTTTAATACTGTTCAGAATTTTCTTTGTAAGTTTATCTTAAGTCTTCAAATGGTTTGTAGATGTCAGCTTACGAAAGTTACTAGTATCGAGTTTTCTCAATTTAACAAGCAAAACTCGACGAGGGAGTTCATTAAACGCTTTACTGAAGTCAGTAAAAATGCAGTCCCATTTGCAGAAAGAACACCACTTATAGTAAAACCACACTGATTTGGAACGACGAAAGTATTAACTTAAAAATAATAGACTTGAAAAGTTTAGAAGTAACAGATAGTCTATCAATAGGTCGGTAATTGTTAGCGTAGAAAAGAGGTTAAAGATTTACCAAGCCTTGTGTTAACTGAACCTTCAAAGCCTTAAGAGCTAAGTTTAAACTGCCTCATTCCAATTATCGACAAAGAATCAAGAAACCTGAGGTTTTTGTCAACACTCCAGGCTATAGTTGGAATATTTTCAGTTTTTTTTAGTTGCGCATATTGTCCTATAAAGCTTTAATTTTGATTGCTTAATAGATAAAATACGATTAAAACTATTATCTCTATGTTTTTCATTCATGAGCTGTGTTTTTGACATCACATAGGCGTTTATCTCTCGCAGGAGCTCAGGAGTTCCCACGTCTCTGCCGATTCCATCAATATAAAGATCGAAAAGTGGAGGACTCTGCAAAACCTTAGAACCTATCACAACGATGAGTGGAAAGCCTATTCTCTTCGATTCCATAAGTCGTTTGCCGATAGTCAGATGTCTTCTGTCATCCAGGATGATATCGTCAAGGTCACAAATCTTTGTCAGGTTGTTGTAAAATTCTTCCTCCTTAGCAGGGATTATGCTAACCTCAAAAACCTTTGGCCATTTGAGCTCATTTTCTGACGATTTCACTTCTAAGAATGCGGATAGAAAAATATTTATACCGATGCCATAGCACTCCATATTTAAGCTTTGAGGTTTTCTATTGGCCTGTAGGAAGGTTGCACCAAGTGGCTTAGACTAGTTGTCCTGCAGGAGGAATGTGTGGCCAATCTCAATTCCACGTGATTCTTTTATTGATGACTGATATTTTGGGCACTTTTGTATCCCCCCAGAGACCTCTTCATTTGACGAATAATTGCAAGCCTCGCACTGGAAAATTTGGTCGTCGCCAGTCCGTGGAACAAAATGATATTCGTGTGAGACATTTCCTCCCATGATATCAGTTCTGTTAACGACTTTTACAAAAGGAACATCCAATTTCTTGAAAAAAGATAAATATGCCTCGCCGACTTGTTCATAGGTGTTTTGAGCTTCTTCGATATTTCTATCAAATATGTATAATTCTTTCATGATAAATTCTTTAGCTCGTCCGAATCAAAAGTCCGATCCGGGTCTTCAATTCATCTCGAAATTTTGGACCAATCTGATACAAACGTAGTGGAAACTTTTTGTAGGAGATTGGGGCTGCACTAGCAAGCATTGATGTCACAGCTTCTTCGTGAGTCGCACTTAGCAAGTGCTATTTGCCATGTCTGTTTTTAAAGAGATAGAATTCTCCTACACCCTGATCAAGTCTCCTGTTTTCTTCCACAGACCACTTGAAGTTAAAACAGGCAGTGAGATCTTCTGAAATTCAATTGAAGTCATGTGCTTGTTAACCAAAGCAATACATTTGTCGAGGGCTTTCTGAGCCAAGGTTAATATTTTAAATGTTCCATTATTCGATGATTTGATGAGACCCAATTCCAGCATTAACTTTTGACTGCGTGATGTGATTCCAGAGGATTTCACAACAGCATCTTCAGGTATCACTTTGACTGGCCACAACAATTTGCTAGTTCGTTTCATTTTAAATTGAGTCGAGTATTTGAAATTGTTTAATGTGAATTTTTGTAAGATGATTCGAAGAATTCAAAATTTGTCACTTTCAACAATTACGTGAGCCGAGGAGTCACATAAATTAAAAGCAAGGGAGTCATTCTAGAAAAAGAAGTAGAAGAACAGAACTGTGGGTAGAGCAGCGGCTGAGGCAAGCTCAACCTTTATCTCACAATTTCTTCTCGAGAAGGTTCCTCACAACGTATACTCCAAAAGTGCTGTAATACTTTTGTAACTTTCATTGCCACTGGAAAATGCGTTGTTTTAGAATGTAGGTTCTATTTTTAGTAATAGCGTGGTTTTAGCTCAACAAGTGTTAAAAGATGACAGGTTCAAAAGCCGCAATTGACCAAATAGCAACGATTTCAAAATTTAACCTCTTATTGAAAAACCTTTTATGTTATGAATTCCACAAATTAAATCAGGGTAATATCATTGAAATTTGCTTCCAAGAGGAATTCTATTGAATTGAAACTTTTAGTTGAAGAACGTTTGAGCTTATAATAAATTAAAATTATACAGAGTGCTTATCTAAATGAAACTCCATATTGAATTACCATTTTTTCATAGTTGGAGGAAAATTTTGAACCCTACTCAAAGCAAGTACCAACATTTTTATTACTGTTCTTAAAATTTTCGAATAATTATCAAAAATTATATAAAATCCGTTAAACTCCAAGCCACTTCAAATACCTTTAGTACCTTGCATTTTTTGATTAGTTCCCTTTGAAGTCACTGAAATAATTTGGCAAAGAAGTCGTTGACTTAATCATACTCCATAAGTTCAATGACATTTAATTCCTTTTGCTGTTTCAGAATGTAAATAAGTTAAAGAAAACAAATTAAATCAAAACTTCTTCTCCGACAATGTTATTTCTCTCTTATACAAAACTACTTGAATAAAGTCTCAAAAATTCTTCAGGTTCTTAACTGTTCAAATAACTCAATACGTAAACTCGCTGCATATGTAGGGAGGTACAATATGCATACAATCTTAGGTCAAAGAAGGCCACAATCCACTCACTTAATTATACAAAAAGTTCAAGTAAAACCGACATAACCTAGTTTTTTTTTTTATTCCAACAACAGTCATCATCATAAATGTTATTTGATTTAGTTTTCCTCCAAGTTTTTCCACTGTACTTTCATATGCAACTTGATTTACAGACCCTTTTTCCTAGTTTTTATATTGTTAGCTTAAGAGGTCAAATTGTACATAGACTTATAAGTCTCTATATCTCTCTAAAGGTAAACTATGGGTGGTGGTATAGGTAACCTCCCAAGGTAAACCATCCATCGTACAGAATACAGAACTCTGCAGAATGGTAGACCCTGTATGCATTTGTTTAAAAGGGCAATGTTCACTGTCAACTCACATGCGATAAGATAGGAATATACAAATATTTTTATATTTTTTGTTGTTGCCTTTGTTTCGTCCTTGAAGAATAAAGCAAATAAAACCGGTGAAGCAAAAGTTTTGAACTTAATTTGAGCCAATTCTCAACCTACCTTTATTCATACTCGTATTTATGGTATATATGCCTCCTCTGTCTATACGACGACGACGGGAACTTATACAATCTAGATCTAGAGCGAAAGCTAAAAGCTTATATGAATATCGGAAGTTGGACAGTTTATAAATTAAATTTCCATGAAATATGCAAACACATAACCTATCTTTTTTTCTGCTATGCTGTTCCTGGGGACCTAAGGGTGCCTTTTATTTCTCTGTCAACAATGTTACATTCGGAATTCCAGCACAGTAGCGTATTCCTTTTTCTGTATACCTTAATTTATAGAACTTCCGAACTTATAGAAGGCAGAAAATGTAAGGTAAGGTATGGAGTCTCTCTACCTGATGGAACTTTTTCAATATGGACGAAGAAGTTCATTCAAAAACCTCAGCAAAAAGGCAGAGGAGAAGTAGAAGACGATAGTTTACAAGCATCTCCCCGGAGTGGGTATAAGATGATGCGGGTTTGATGGTAAGGAAAAAACCAGTAATCGTGTATACGCAAACTATTAGAATGGTCTGTGTCTATTGATGCCACAACAACAACCAACAACTTCTGTTGACAAAGACACTCGACTTGAATCCCAACATCGTCGTGCCAAACATAAAACACCAAACTTCCTAACAGGACGTAGACCGACGACCAAAGACCGACTACGAAGACGACTCACGGCCAATAACAGTCAACAGTGTGCCGTAACGAGAAAGACGAATGGGGCAATCGGTGCGGTGGTGGTGGCGGAATCGGCATCGGCAGCGACCAACATTGCAACGTGCAGAAAATCCATTTGCAGTAGAAATGAAATTAATCTTTGAACTTCGCGCAGTAAAAGAGAAAGACTTTAAACTGGTCTTTGGGTATGTTTTCTTTACGATCGAATGTCATAGTCTTCTAGAGCCATTCCTAAGAAGACGGGTCGGTCGTCTGATGGTGAATGGGTGAACCACGACGACGATGACGACTACGACAACAACATTGACTACCAAAGTATAACACAACAACAACAACAGGAAGACGTGGGGTCCGACTGACGGACGGACGTGGACCTCAAACGCAATCAGTAAAACAGCTCAAACACAGAATGAATGAGAAAAAAGGCTACACAAAAAAGTTTATAAAAGGCACAGAAAGGCTAGATGGGTTTTTCGAAGTCAACTTTTTCCTTGTCGTTTTTTAGGGCAAGTATTGGTATCACACAGAAAATTTGTAAGATTTTGGTTGAGGGTTCTTGAAACTATATTTTTTTGGGATTTTCAAAATAAAAACGAAAAATAATATAAAAGTTTCATAGCTGGGTAAAAAAATATGTAATTGGAAAGACATAGAAAAATTGCATACTTACACTTGATTTGTGGGACATTGGCAGAAAAATTTAACTCTAGAAAAATTGAATTCTTAAATTTAGACAATAGTTTCTTGTTAGGATATTCGAAAAATATTTGGAAGTTAAATTTAACGTCTGATTTAGCTTTTTCAGATTTAAGGGGATATTCGATACAAAGAATAGAATCTAAAAGGCTATAAGCTTAATTTTATAATTGATCTACATAGAGGTTGATTGATAGTTTTTTTCTTGAGCAGCATCTCATTTGTGGGATATTAAAAATTGAGGTTAACGAGTTTACATTTTTGTATTTATTCTCCAACTAGATTGTGGGTATCTTTGTTGTGGGATATTCATTTTAAAGATAACAAGGGATTAAGTCGATAAACAATTTTTGCATGGTTGAAAGCAGCAATCATCAAAAGGGTTATAATCTAATTCCATGTGGGATATTCAAACAAAATTATCACCTGAAAGCACAGAAAATATGTACGGGGACTAGTTTGTGAAGTCATTTTCAATTTTTAAAATCATATTTGGCACTTTATTTTGTGGGATGTTCAAAAACTTGTAAATACTTTTGAAGTTTTTGTAAATTATTAAGAAAAGATCTGTTTATTTTACTTATATAATTTCAAAGCTTGTTCAAAATAATTTTAATTGTAAGGAACTTATTTATGGGATATTCAAGCAAATTAAATTTTAAAGTTTATATTTAAGGAAGCATTTGTATGGGATTTTTGAAAAAAAGTGGTAAAAAAATCTCCGGCTTTATTTACAAAGTCAAGGAATTAAGACAAATATTTTGTTTAGTTTTTTCAAGGTTGATAAACAATTTTTACATGGTTTATGATAGAAACAATCAAATGGGATGTTAGCGAATTTCTTGTGGGATGTTCAAAAAATATCATCCGAATGGATTAAATTGTTTCAGTAAATGATTTTCATCAGATTTATTTTGAAGTAATTTTCAATATTTTTTAATTTTTTTAAATCGTATTTGACACTTTATATTGTGGGATATTCAAAAACTTGTAAGCAACTACGAGTATGATGTTTTTGTAAATTATAAGAAAAGATCTGTTTATTTTACATCTTGTGATAATTTCTAAGCTTTTCAAAATAATTTTAATTGTAAGGAACTAATTATGGGATATTCAAGAAAATTAAATGTAAAACCCATATTTTTCGAAAAACAGTAGTCAAAGAAATCTCTGGCTTTAGTTAAAAAGTCAAAGAATGAAGAAAAATATTTTGTTTAGTTTTAAAAAGTTAACTAATTTTGTGGGATATTCGATTGTTCTATTTGTTGGTTTTCAATAATTTGAATATGTTGTTTTTTACAGAAATATTATAACCCTTGGAATTTTAAGGATCTCTATTGTTTGTTATATAAGATAAATATGTACTTCTTGATTTATTAAGATATTATCAATTAAGGTTAAATGGATTCTTCAGCTATAAATTTAAAACTATTTTTTAGGTTCTTAATTGGTAATTCGATAGATCAGCTCATCGATGGGATATTCAAGAAAACAGACATTTCAAGGATAAGATAGTATTTCTTATAAAAATTGTTAATTCATTTTTGAAATTGAAGAAATTTAGCCACATATTAATTTTAGTGAATTTCTAAAGTTTTATTTTCTGAATATCCCATCTTAAAAATTAATAAAATCTTGCAAAACGTTTACTATTTTAAATAACTGTCCATATTTCAGATTAAAACCCTTAACAAAAATTATGGTCTTTAAGATGACATATTATTATTTGCTTCTTTTTTTTTTTGAATATCCCATATGTTGGGTTCTTAGATTTCGAAGCCTTAAAAATATTTGAATACCCTATCAGCTGCTACTTGCGACAAAAGCTGCACATTTAATTTAGTAGTGGCAATTCAGCAAAACTGGTATAGGTATACACATCTAGATGAAGCCCATTATGGCCCTGCCAGAAACAAGGTTCATTCATCAGTTACAAGCAGTGAAATAGAAAAATATCTATGTGTTCCACTAGAGACGCTGACGACGACGAGGAACTAAATCGATTCAAAAAATTATGGTGGTGAATATAGAAGTAAACTAGGCTTTTGATTTCTTTTTCTGTAGACATTTTTGAGATACTTCCTATGATGAAGTTGATCCTAGGCGAGAAATTAAATACACTCTATATGTATGTGCTCTATAACTGACGACAAAGTCACCCAACTATGTCAACAATGTTAACAAAGATGATTGGCACAGGACAATGAATAAAAGATATCCAAAGGAGCGATTAAAGATGACATATATACAAAAAAAAAAACAAGCCAGCAAAATAAGAAGCAAAGAACCTTTTATAAATATTTATGACATCTTGAAGTCTTGGACATGACATGCACTACTTACAAATTGTCGTGCATGCCGTTTCTCCTTTTTAACTAAAAAAATTTTAAGTTTAAATTAAGAAAAATAAGAAATAAGAGAATTCCAAGGAACTTGTTTAACAAGTGATTAAATACAAAACAAAAACACAAGTCTGAAGGATCGACATGAATTTTGATTAATTTTATAAATTGCTTACATGAAACGTGACAAGCAGACAGATCTTCCACAAATAAATAAAAGGATTTGACAAACAAAAAGTTAAAAAAAACGAAAGACAAAATGTTCTCGGGCAAATAAAAAGAAACCACTCCTGAAAAGCTGAGGTTTTTAATTCCTAAAATACTCTACGTAAGTCGTTGATTGATGTGATATGAGATTTTGATGACGATGCTGATTGCGTTTGGCTCTGTATTTTTTTTTACTTGAAGCCTATACCTAGGTTTTTTGGGTATTTTTTGTTTAAAGATGTAAATCCCTTCAAGGCTGCAGAGGTCTTCAAAATTTTCCAAGCAAAACAGAGTCGTCGTTTGTTTTTATTATGATTACTAATGATTTATGTAATTGTTTCGACATTGGTCATAGTTTTGATTAAGCCTTTTGTGATTCTATTTTAATAAGCACCATAATGTACGAGCATAGCCCTGAAGCTTTGCTTTTGACAGTTTTAAGTCTTTTTTTTCGTCTAATATTTATGACATATTTTGCCTACTTAACTAGATTTTTTGAATAAATAATTAAACATAAACAATCATTGATTTGGTGCTGGTTAAATGATGGTCATTGGTCAACCAGGAATGTATTTTGTTTTTCTCTTTAAATAGGCTTAACCTAATGATGGTGATTTAAAGCTTTAGCGAGGGGACAGAGTTACGAATAATGGCATTTTGTTTGTTGTTTTATTTAAAGGGGCTTTTGTGTGGAAGACCATTTTGATAAAATCTAAGAACCTAATTTGTTTTGTTTTTATCACATTAAGGGCAGTTAAATATATTTTAAGAAAAGAGGTCTTTCTTATTTAAAGACTTATAAGTTAAATTCTTCGATTTTAATTTAATATATATTTTATGTTATGTTATGTAGTTTATTTCGAAAGTTTTTGAAAGGTGGTCGCGACTACTCATAAATTTTATGAGGGTGCTCATTAATATTGACTTTTATAGCTTTTGATGGTGACTTTATATGGGTTTCGTTTAAGTCTCAAATTTCAAGACTTAAGTGAAAGGTATTTAAAATGTATGTATCTCTGGAAGAGAACATGTTTTGAAGATGTATCGTGTCTTGTTTGCTGAAGAATATTTTTCAGGCTGATTTCAATTAAGAGTGTAGTAATTTAGCAAGAACCATGGAACCATTCGAAGGGTTTTCTTAACTTTATGCTTTAAGACATTCAACCTTCTTCTGGTTCGATAAAATGTTAATACCCAAGAAGGGACTCTAATGGCAAGGAGAGTTTCTTCCTTTATGGCAGTACTCTTTTTGCTTTATATGGAGAATAAACGAAATGGATTAGTTTTAAGCCTTAGATCAAAGGTTTTATAGCTGAAGTTTGATGGAGTAGATTAAGTGTTCGAATTTCAATTAATTTTCCTTTAGATTTAAATTTTACAAATTACAATACTTTAAACTACAGCAGGGCCATCGATACTGAGCTGGTAGTTGTAAAATTCTTTTCGTGTACATGAGTAAGAAGATTTTTTGAAGATTTTGGATTGGTTAAAAAAATATTACAAAATTTCAGAAAGTTAACTAACCAATTTTGAAGCATTGAAGAACAATTTCTGTCAAAAACTAATTTTTAATTTTAGGTAAACCTAGACTAATTTCATATAGAATTTGTACCCACTAGAAACTTTAAGGATCTTAATATGAATTTTAGTATGTTTCAAGACTTTCTAAGAACTTGTAAGTGATTTAAAAACTAGAGTTTAATTTATCCAAAAAGAAGTGTGGTTACATATTTCTCTGACTTAAATGAATAGCTTCTTAACGGACTTTTTTACGATTAGGTTTTGAGAAAAGATAGTCCAATCATATCACTCGATTGTAGTTGAGAATCACGACATTTAGTCAAGTTTTTTGGCCCTTATTTTCACAAAACAGTTATAGGGTTCAGTTTTTATCAAAAAAATGGTAGATTCAGTGCCCTTTCAGAAGACATTTTATGAATATTTTTTATTCGTTTAAGATGACATTAACATTTCAAATCCATTTTACCTATCCATTTTATAATCTTAAATTTAGGAACCAAATGCAAATATTTTAACTATTTTTTAAAAATGTTTTAGATAGAGGTGGTAAGCCTTTAACTCGAAAACCAATCGAAATTTAGAATTAAATAAAAGAGACTTGATTTAAAGGGGTTTCTAGGGCAACTTAAGTTGAAGAAAAAATATAAAATAGTTTAAGAGCTAAAATTTTACTAAAACTAATCTTAAAATGAAGGTTTTTGAATTGGAGCGTGTAGATTTGGGCGTCCCATGGCGGCCATTTTTGTTTTGGTGACATCTGTCATATCTTTTGTTTATTATTCAATTATTTATGCCAAATCATCATCATCGTGGCCAAGTACACGATTGAACAGCACGTTCAAACTTTATTATCAAAATGAGTGTTCGTTAACGTAAACGTTGCGCGCATTGCTCATATTTTACGGTAGACGTGGTGGCCCTTTACAGTCGAGTCTTCGGCGTTTGGTGGCCAAATTTGAGACGACCGGTTCAGCGAACAAACAGCTTACACCAGTACGTCCAAGAAACGCAAGATCAGGCAAAAACATCGTCCGTGAACCCGAGGCAGTCTATTCCTCGCCGTACACAACTCGGCCCTTCGCATACTTCAACTTGGTGAATTTTGCGTCGGGACTTGGGCCTACACTCATACAAGATCCAACTGACGAATCGTTCGGAAGATTACCCTAATTTTGGTCACTGTCAACACTGAGTGCTACATAACGATGATAACTGATTTCTTATGACCCAAATTGAACCATATGGACCTAAACTTTATGTGGTTCAGCAGGATGGCGCTACGTGCCACACAGCAAATACCACGATTGACATTTTGCACAAACGATTTGAAAGTTAGGTTATTTCTCGCAGGGGTTATGTGAATTGGCCACCAAGGTCATGCGATTTGACCCCGATAGACTTTTTCCTGTGGGGTTTCTTGAAGTCGCAGGTCTATGCAAATCAACCACAGTCGAACGATGTCTTAAAGGTGAACATAACACAGGCCATCGCTCAAATCCAGACGGATATATAAGAAAGAGTCATTGAAAATCGGACCAGTTGGATCCGTGCCACCGTAAGAAGCCGAGACGGGCATTTGAATTATGTCATATTTCACACTTAATGACAAACTTTCAAATAAAAAAAGAATTTTGTTAATATCTCACACAGATTTTTTTATTCCATTTCAACATCTACCTGATTGAAAACCCCTTTATAAGGTTTTTAACACTATGTTGCGTTCGATGGCAGGTTCTACTTTAAACACACCACTATTTGGACAAATGTAACTCTTTAAGTTGTCAAATACTAAATTCTGACAAGTTCAAAATACAGCATTACTAAAAATCGCTTCAACATGTAATTCTTTAGAAAACGATGCTGGCCAGAACGTTACAGTCTATTATGATCTTTATAGAGTCATGTTTACTGACTTTTTCTGAATAATTGTGATATGCAGAAGCTTTGCCTTAACAAGACAACACCCGGTTGCACAGCATGTCCAAAAACTGATACCACAATTAATTTACTGAAGGAAACTTTTCTTAAAGGCATTGTTTCACGTTATCAATCCTTGAATTGGTCTCCAAGATCGTGAAACTATTTTCCTTGGAAATATGCAAAGTTGTTACTCTACCTCTACGCTGAAAAGTCCGAACTTGACTTTGAAAAGAACGTTTTCCTTGTTATTGTCGATATATTGCCACAAACGTTAAAAAAAACTCATCGGAATTCGGACCTCTTGATTAAACTACGCCAAATCCAGCCGTGGCTAACATATTCTAGAAATCATATTTAAATTTTAGTACCATCAGAAGATTTAGTTTCGAATGATGTAACCTATAAACCTCCAATACAACACCTTTAGTTATGGAAAAGATCACCTTCTTGGTTTTAATAGCAAAAGTCGGTCCGATGTTATTAAAAAAATTAGCCAAGTTAAAATTTTTCAAAATAACCTTGAGTAACCATAGAGAACCAGGGCTTATTTACTTACAACTCTCAGCCATTCCTGTGTGCGATTAATGTCAAACACAGAGATTCGTTCTTTAGCCGTACTACGCGAATGTTGAATGCCTTACCACACTCTGTCTTTTCGGAGTTCAAAACCAATGTGCACCGACATCTCCTTTTAAACCCTCTTTCCTCTTACTTGTGCTCACACTGTGCCTCTGCATAATAATGGTAGTTACATATATCCACTTAAGTGTGTGTTTATTATTAAAAAAAAAGATATGGAAGGGACCTACAGTTTTATGCCAATCTGAACGGATAATTTGAGAAAGCACTTCTCATGACAAGAATAATTCTTGGAGGATTTGTCAATTCCTCAAAAGAGGAATAAATCATGAAAAAAAGTTTAAGTGAAACAGGCAGGGATTTAACCCAAGACCTCTGGCGTGACAGTTCTAAGCACTATTCATTATGTGACGGGTACTACCACGGTAGGCCTACTTAGACATGTTTTTTTTCTCCAGAAAATGATTTTGAATTGTAAATTGTTGTTACTGCCCAAAGTTTAGTAATGCAACTTAAACCATACAATTTGACAAGTTCCAACTTTAGAGTCTCAAATTTGACAAAAAAAAATGTTTAATTTTTACTCAAGACAAAAAAAAACATAACCAAAAATCTCCTTAATTCTTTTCCTCGAAATAATTTTGCAATGCTGCATTAAATCACAATTATATGGTTAATTTAATCCCACTTCTGACATTCTAAAAATAAAAACCTCTGATGCCAACAAGAAGTCTTACACTCACACAAAAAACTACGTAAAAAGCAAGAATTTAATTTAAGACAAATTATTTAAATAATTATTGCGACTTCCTGTCGAATGACCAAATCAACAATTGTTGTCTTCTGAATTTCGTGAGAAAAACAGACAAAAGACATTTCTTACTTAAAAAGACATCACAAAGTATACAAAATAACTTTCGGTTGTCATTAATGGCGACAAAAGATTGAAATTCCTTTCAAACCGAATTACTCTGTCAATCAGACAAGGTCACTCCTCTCACCTCACACGTATGTACGTACGGCCTTTGACTTTGCACTTGACATACGAGAGGCACGATATAATAAAATATTATATTCACCATCACCACACCACCCTTTTTGACATATTGTGCAGTGCATACTGCATATAGGATAGGTACACACTTTAGAAATATGTATATGTTCTGTCATCCTAAAGGCAATAAGTGCGGCAAGACGTGATATGCCTTACATATGTGTGGTGTGTTGTGTGTTGTGTGATTTTGACGTGATTACTGAAAATTTCGAATGACATTCATGAGTGGTTTCGTATGTGGTGGTGTTTGCTGTTTTCTGTTGCTGCTGGTTGACGGTTGATGGTCGATGTGATGATGTGTGTATTTTAATTGACAGATGTTAATTTTTCCCTAAAACTTGTGTAGTACACGTTATGGGAGGCAATTCATGCTGATTTATTAATCACATCCCAAATTGGAATGATGACATATTTCAAATTTAAACCGATTGTTGGGAAGTTTGAAGTATTTAAAGGGAATTTCAATGATGTCGTCGGTCGTTGTAGTTGTCGTCATTCATGTTGTCGTGTCATTGTTCAAATGTTGAAAATGATTGACTGACATGACAACAACAAAGAACTACATCGAGAGACACTCTTTTTTTTGGTTGTTGTAGAAGTGTCTGCCACTTAAGTCGATTTTCAATTTCCTGTCCTTGTTCTTGTCAAACTTCATCATCGGTTGGTACTTTACTATAAAGTGCTGATGCCCCTATAGGCTACTGTTGGGCCACTCCAACAAATTAACAAGGATCTTAAAACAACGCCATCACTATCTTTTGTGCATAGGTAACGAAAAAAAAAACAACTTATAGAAAACCACGTCCAGATCCAGACACTCCCAAAAAAAAAAGAAGTTGCTATAAAATCTCTAATAACTGTGTTCTCCGCAGATATAATCGCACATTAGCGCAGCTATACTTCGATTGATGCTGCTGGCGCATTATTTCCAACTATCGGATAAATTGCACATATCTATTAATGAAAGAAGCCTGCAGTTAACGTCGGGTTTTATACATACGTAACGCTAACGTATAGCAACTTATGGTGTTGAAGCTGCAGCTTGTATTCAATAACAATTTCAAATAGCCTGCAGAGCTATCTTGGAGAGAAAGATTTTCATCTTTTTTCTTTAAATTTTTCTGTTCTGCTGTTGTTCCCCTATCCTTCTGCTGCTGCTGTTGTTATTGTTAAAGAAAAAGAAAAATGAATTCGCCGCATTTATAACAAAAGACAACAACAAAAAAACGATAGATAAACGATTTGCCACCATTCATGTGTGCACTTAATGCCTTCGGGCCAACATCACTACAAATAATTCTAAGCCATGGAGAATGTGAATTTTATGTTGCAGCAGTATGGTTTGTTAATAATATTTCACAACTCGTTAAACATATTGAATGGTGCACAAAACAATATAAACTTGTACAAGAACAACAACACCATTGAACAAGAAGTACATCCATACCATACCATGGTCGCATTTGACGTTTGATGGCGCATGTGGCGAAATGAGGTCTTCTATAAAGCTTTTGTAAGTTATTTCTTGGAAGGAAAGTGCAGCGAAGCAGGGCTAAGGATGTTTTTGACAGTTTTCAATTTGAACTAAATTTATTAGAAATAATTTTTGTTTATTTATGTGGGTCAAGGCTCGATAAATATTGTCGTGCGTCAGATACGTCAACGCAAGAATATTCGGAACGGAAGTATTTAAGGGAGTTTAAGAAATATCCATATACATTTCACGGACTCAATTTTTGTACAGATTTAACCAAGAAAAGTAGAGGCGAATTTTTCAATTCTTGCAGCAGAAACCCCCCCCCCCCCAAAAAAATGTCTCGTTGAAGCAATAAGCTTTATGAATGATGCAACTATTCAAGATTACATATGAACGTAAGGTTTTAGCTCGAAATTCGAAGTATTGCGGGAGAGACACGGATATTCAGACGGTCACACAAGATTCTTATCGGCTGTGCAAAATTAAAGGGGGAATGTAGATAACAATTAGGAAGGGTCCGTTAAGACTTATCAGCGTTTTTTGAAAATTTTTGCATTTCCGTGTGTCAGAGTGCACAGGTTTTGGAGACCAGTTGTTTTTATTAACTTTCAGATAACTCAAAAAGTTCTTAACCTAATTTCTTTAACCAAAGTTGTTCTATTCAGTGTAAAATGCTACTCTATGTGAACTACGAGTTTTAAAAAAATTTAAGACCGCCTAGAATAAATATGCCTAAAGAAGAAAACAAAATTAATTTTTTTTTTTAAGTTGAAAATAACGGCTGCTTATAGTTCCTGCAAGTAGACTCCGATCGTGCCAAAAACATTTGCTACAAAATATGGATTACCCGGATATTTGACATTTTTCAGATGTAATTTCTTTGTTAATAAAGTTTAAAATATGCTTAAAACCTATGTTGAAGTTCTTATATGTCTCCGATGTTCCTTTTTGTAAGAAAACAAATCAGGAACCAACACTTTTTCGTTGGGCTTTTGAGGAAATGAAATTTTGCAAATAACTCTGTTTTGAACGTTTTGGTCTTTTTCTTGCACCATATTTTTTACTATCAAACGAATCAAGTTTAAATTAAAACCACATAATTAAGTTCTGATATTTGACCAATACTTCATTCCAAGAAGAAAAAACTATAGAAGTAAATATTATATTGCTTATGTTTCAACGTTGGATCTGTCAATACCTAAGGCTGTGCACACAATATCCAGTGTGTTTGACAATCATTGAGGATGTCATTTAACTATCCGTCAATATTTTAGTTAAAATGTCAAATTAATGATTAGCAAAACAGATCTCAATAACACAATAAATAATTCTGATTGACGATCGATAAATGATGTTTACACACTAATCAATCAAACTTATTCAAAAAGAAACATGAAGAAATTATCAGCTGTCAAAAGAACTGTCAATCTGATTGATTATGTGTAATAAACGTTTATTTGTTTATATATGAAATTGAGGTGAATTTTGTATAGGGGAGACAGTGATAAGTGTCTTGAATTAGAGTTATTTTGTTCTAATTTATTTATTAGTAGTTGGTTAAAAGAGATTATCAGAGTGAAGTATTTTAAATTAATTTTTCTGTTTGAAGTGTCATTAGAAGTGTCATATACATTCTCAATTTTATCGAATTAAGAGTGAAAAATTCTTAACCAATGCGGAAAAATGGATTCAAGTATTAAGGAGAACAATGTTTCTCAGAAAATTGAGTTTTTAATATTATTTCCACACGAAATCACATTTTTGGATATAGCTTTTATTTTTTTACTAAATTTCTCATTTTTTGAAAGTTTTGCGAAAGGATTCCACCCAAAAAATAAATGAGAAATTTTTATTATAGAGAGAACTGTTGTTATCGTTTGGTAAGTTAAGAAATTACTTAAACCGATATCGAGTCGGAACAATTTGGACGATCGTCTCGGACGTTCGACTGCATACACTGCTTCCGACCGCGGACGATATCGGTCTGGAGACTGAATTTTTGAAGCTTCTGAAGGTTAGTGAAATATTTATGCAAAGAAAGGAACTGAAGATTTGAAATTACAACCCATCAAAAGTTTCAATGTTTCTTTTCATAAGCCTTCCAATTTTTTAAGAAGTAAAACGCTGATTTTGAGTTATAGGCACTGATTTTTCATAAGGTGTTTTATGTTGTTGTGACTTGGATGTCAGGTCGGGATTCTGTTGAGGTTCCTGGCTGCGATAACGGCGAGCAAACAGGCTGTGGCTCTGGCTGAACTTCCGTATCATCTTCTTGGCTGGAACTTCTTATTTTATTTGTTTTGCTTAAAGTACGAGTCGTAGTAAGCCCAACAAGACTTTTTTTTGGCCGCAGCACTAGATCTTCCAGCGCCATTGCACTAAGTGTACTCTTTTTGGAATTGGTCCCTTAAAATACTCCATTTTTTCTTTGTATCCGGAATAGTCAATTCCATCTCTGAAGAAACTTCGGCCAATAGCTGTTAAGCAATGTCTCTGTTGTTATAAGTGTTTGAAAATGTATCATGTGGCCTGTTGCAAATACAATTATTTAATTTTTAGTTATTTTTTTATATTTTTGTTCGTGAACTTTCTGGTATGAATTGACCCGACAATGTACGAAAAATCCAAACATATTTGGATTAATTCGGTTGATCGGTTACTATCGGACGTCATCGGGAGTTATAGGATAATGACGCTTTTAGTGGTGTACGCGCCATCTTTCCATTTTATATGTTTTATCAGAGCCCTAGCGAAATTCGGCTGATGACCGACTAGATGAACGCGTGCCTTAAGTTTGTGTCAACCAGGTTTTAAATCGTAACCAATCCACACTAATAACTTCCCAATCATTCCGGTCTGTCGATATTTCAGAAAGTTTTACAATAGCAAACATTTGGAAGTCAATATCTTCTTTTGTTTTCAAAATACTTGACTCGAAAACCGTTCTTTATCATTTTTTATTTTGTTTTGTAGGCTTCCGTTTCTTGTAAAAATATTTACCGATCTTAGTACCATTTTTTAAAAGTTTTTATTTCTTATGTACAATAAGATTACAGATTGGATACTTTTAAAACTGTTGCTCTATTTCACCAATAAACTTTTCAATTTTCACTTTGCAACTTTGCAAATTACGTTTCACTAAACCCAAATTCGCAAAGTGTAAAGTCTTTTCTGAAAAGTTTTGTTATTTTGCAAAGTATTGGTTCTTTTTGTTTCTCCAAACAATTGAAGAAGTAAATAACAGTTAACAAAGCAATAGCTTATATTTTTTTTTACTTTTGAAGAATTTACTAAAAAATATGAATTAAGAATGTTAGGATTAAATCGTTGATTCTTTTCAATTTCAAAAATGTCTGGTTTTGAAGATGTTTTTCATCGACATCGAAGCTTTCCTTTAATAAAATTTTACAGTTTATAGCAGTTTTTGAAAAGCTGTTGTACTATCAGTAAAAAAAAATTAATCGGTTTGAAGAATATTTTGAAAACGAAGATGTTATGACTAAAGATTAATTAATTTTTGAAAACAAAAAGTACCACTTTATTTGTGTTGTCTAAAATTTAAATTAAACGTTAAATTGAAATGATAAAGGAGTAATATGGGTTTAAGTCTTTTGCAACAACTTTTGTGTAAACTACATTGAGCTGGAAATAAATCCAGATACCACGGTGTTGCATCTATGCACGGAACAAGCGAATCAAACGTTTAGAGGAGTTCAACAAGTGTCGCATATTATAATCAAAAAATTATTCTCTAACACCATTTCCTAAAATTGTGCAGATATAACCTCTAAAATTTGTTCTCAAGGAGGATGTGTTAACAATACCATGATGGATAATGATTCAGCGATTTTTTTAAATGCATATTTGATCTTAATAAACACAATCTAAAATTCACTTTGAATCTTTTCAAAACACGAAAGTTGTATTTAAATTTGTTCTGAAAAATTGGAAAGTGAAAAATGTATAGGTATTTGGTTAATATCTCTGTCACTTCTTGAGATTTAAACGACAAAAAGAAGATATCCCGAACTTACGTATAGAAAAATATCCCTCTAATAGCTTTTGATTTAGATTATAGGAACCTTAAAACAAGTCGAGAAATGGCAAAATGTTCAATTCGACAAAGCGGACTTATCACAATAACTTCCTATGTGAAGTTTACAAAGCAACAATAAACTTTGTAATTTTGGTGTCGAATTTTGACTTTTCATGTTTATTTTAAATTAGGTAAAATTTTGACTGATTTTGTGGAACGCGTGAATGGGGAGTTAATATTTGACACTTTGCACAACATTTCTTGGGTGGGAAAAAAGTAACTGCCATGTTTTCTTGCTTGAACTTCTTTAGGACATTGAATGAAAAAAAGAGAAAAAGTTGTTATTTGCTTTATTTTTCCTTTTGAATTATGTTCCAAGGTTTGGTTTCATTAAGGCCTTAAACTTATATATCCAATCAATCCGGCCGTTGTTTTTTCTTAACCTAGTATAACCAAACCAACGTAACACTAAATGGTGGACCTAAAATTCAGTCCTGGCTTGTTTTCTGTTTACAGTCGGTGTTAGCACAATACGACAGATAGTTACAGGTACGAGTATTCAAAGAGTAGATGTTTATATACGATTAACGAGCATATACATATATTTGGGTCCATATACAAAGATACCTATATACCTATCTATCGTTTCATCAGATTTTGTTGTTGTTTCGTACGTACATACATAAAACTACAAAACTGATGGGGAGATTTTTATTGTGGCCCCATGGTGAATAAACAAGATTGAGATCCAAAATAAATGGCTGCATGGGTTATAAATTCCTGCTTCCAATCTCTCTTATATACCTATCTACTCTTTTGATTTTCCAAAAGCCTGAATATTCATATATTATGTTTTTCGTACCTTAAAATATACATACGCATCTATACACTGTGCAGTGTATCTACAGATACAGAGAATAGTGTGGCGGCAATTCAAAAGTTCACAAAATCACTTCGCACGAAACTTGTCCGAATGGAATTTATAGGCTGCCCCTGGTCCGGTCGGCCAAAAGGCCGACAGGCAGCCCGATATCCCCGACACAGTCAACACACCACACATTCTACTATGTTTTGATGGCATTGATGCAGGGGATAAAGATGACGAATCATAACTCTTGGAAAGTATCTATCTATCTATAGAGAGTATCTATCTGCATCTTCTATGAGTATATCTATCTATAGGTAGATACTAAATGTAGGTAGATGTTTTAGAGCCTTTCACACAAAACTCTTGTAGAAGATACAAGATTAAGTTAATTGCACAAGGCTTGTATCTCCTATATAGACAGCAGGAGTTATATAGACACAGAAACAGAGGTATTGAAGATATTGGTAGAATGAGAGAGAAAAACTTGTTTTTTTGATTACTGTTTGTGGACATGAATGCCGTATTCCTTACTTCCTTACAATTTGATGAGGATTTCAAATGGCATCACAAAGGGAATTCCACTCAATTGAATATATGTTTTGAGAATTCATAAAATCTCCCTTTCTGTGTTTCTTCTCAATAGAAGGGTTTATTTTTATTTTACATAACTCCCTGATTGGTATTTTGAAAAATAAGCAATTCAAGGCACAAGTAGACAGAAGTACTAGAAAAAGAACAAGAACGATCAGAAGAAGGAGATGATGATGATGGGGAGAAGAAAAAGCAAGTCGGTTGATTTTTGGTTTTGTTGCAAGTTTTGCATAATAAATTCCAAATATAGAATTAATTGAGAAATTCGTAGATACATATCTATCTATCTCTGAATGTCTGTAGGTTAGGTGTATGTACATATGTAGGGAATTGGGACATACAATTTTAACGAGTTTCTTGATTTGAATGATGTTTTAAATGTGAATATATCATCTTCGTCTCCATCTTCATCTTCGAACTGAGATATGGAGGAAACGCAAGATATTTGATGTTTGTCAAATTTTATAGAGATTTGATTTGGTTTTGTAGGAAATTATATTGCAACTATGCAGGAAATACATAAACACATCAGATAAAAATTCATTCAAACAAAAACTAACTTTTTGAATTCAAATAATAAATTGGTTTTACAAACCAATTTAAATGCAATTATTATTTTAGACAATTCTTGAATCAACAATCAAAAGAAAAACAAACCAATTTAAATTTGATTCATTCTGAATTGTTTGAGATGATAAGAATATCTTGGAGATATTTTTGTGCTCGACATTTAAGTTGCAAGAAAAATGGAAAGGAGTTTTAGGTCCTTAAAAACTGTCCCATATTTTATTGCTTTTTTTGGGTTTTGATAAGACTATTAGGATGAAGTAATGGAGGATGCTTTTCAAGGAGTTTTTATTCGTTATATGCAGTTTAGAGTTGCTGTATAAAAATTGAAGACAAAGAAGGAGGGGGCGGGGATTTCAAAAACTGGAATATTTTGAGAAATTATTCAATAAAGAAAAAATGGGGAAATTTACAACTGTGATGTTTCGACAAATTAAAATGCCTAATATTTAAATGGAAGAGAAAACAGAAGTACATTTACTAAAGTAACAGTAAGATAATGAAACGTTAACAAAAACGAATTTATTACATGGCAGTTAAATAAACTAAGTGTTTAGGAAATTGGTCTATAGTGAGAAAAAAATAACCCTATAAGTTTAAAAAAATAAAACGAGAAGTTGTCATACTTAAATATTGCAATATTGACATCTCCTCTTTTAAAGATATCTGCCGCTAAAACAATGCATTGAGAACCAGTCTAAAAAAGCCGCAGGAGCAGCTGGCTTAGGTTAGGTTAGGTTAGGTTCAAGTAGATATCCAAGATGGAAATGGACACACTTAGACCAGTTTAATGGGCCATTGTGATACCACATGAATCTTGAGGCTTCCTCCTAAGCTCAATGGAACCAGTTTGAGTCCCTTACGAAACGTGAGAGGCTGATTATGCTGATATGACATAGATTGTTTAGTAGTCCTAGGTAGTTCTTGTGTTTTTAAAGGCATGTACAGAGAAGATGAAGAATTGTTTCCTCCATTTCTTCGTTCATACAGCTTCTGCAAAAGTCATTTGAGAATACGCCTAGTCAAGTGGCGAGCTTTCCTATCAGACAGTATCCGATTTTGACACCTATTATCAAGCTTATATGCGATCTGCTTAAAGATAACGAGCACACTTTACAGCGTCTTGCATTAGCAACACTTCACCACTAGCGATTGGTATGCAAGAGTGTGCCAAACGTGGTAGGATGGGCTGCACTGTACCGTTCTTGGCGAGTTGATCCGTCTTAGAGTTACCTGGAATGTCGCTATGGCCCGGCACCCAGCAAAGGTGAATATTAATCTGTTGTGCCATATCCATTACAGATGATCGACAGTTAAGGACTGTTACAGAGTTTGTAGAGTCCAGAGATTTGATAGCGACTTAACTATATGAGAAAATACGGATATAAGATGTCGATATCACGTTCTCTTTAAGCCAGGACAAGACTTCTTTTATTGCCAATAGTTCCGCCTGGAACACGCTGCAATAATTGTGAAGGCGGACACCTTCTTTTGTTTTTGAACCATCCGTATAAAAATGGATTGAATCGTCTTCCAGGAATGCCCTATCATCCAAGAAAGATCTGGGAGGTATAGAAATCTGGAAGTTTCTGTCAAATTGCAGTTGGGGGATGGTGTAGTCTTCGTGTCTTGGAATTGATTCTGAATACATAAGAATTACAGAATGGCCAATGTTGTGGTTAGTCCACTGCGACAAAGCTTTGAGGCGAATATCAGAGCTTGCTGCTATTTGTTTGCTAAATATATTAAGAGGTGTAAGGTAGAGCAAGGTGTCGAGTGCCGCAGACGGTGTCATGCGAAGCGAACTTTATTTAATTTATCCCGGTTTACACCTTTCTCTAAAGGAGTCCACAATACTGACACACCGTCCGTACATTAAAATCGGTCCTATTACCGATGTGTATAGAAATATGTGATTCTGGGTTGTAAGCCCAATTTATTACTGATAGCTTTTTCGCAAGAAAAGAGAGCTACAGTAGCTTTTTTGAATCTTTCCTGTAGTTGCCTTTACAATTTAGTTTTTTTTTTATCTAAGTCTGAGAATTTTAATCGGATTAGTTTAATATGGGGAGGGTTGACAAATGGAATTTTGTGTCTCCTTGAAAATAAGACCAAATAGGTTTTGTGTGGGTTAACACCCAGTCTACACCGATCATCCCAAAGAATTATTCTGTTTAAGGCATTTTGTAAGAGTTCTTTTTAAGTGTTAAGATGATTTCCTGAAATAGCAACGTGGTCCGCATAGGCTATCACTCTTAAACCCTCCGCATCCAGACTAATTAGGATTTCATTTCTGAGGAGAGGGGATAGAACACCACCTTTCGGTGTCTCTCAGCATTAAATGATTTAATTCCCGAAGCGAACTCTCTACGTTTAGAGATGTTAGTGCAGATGTTTCGACGTTATTAAAGGCGCCTTCGATGTCAAGGAAAGCAACCATAGTGAACTCTTTATGATGGGGGGAATATTCGATGGTGCAGGTGGCTTAAATGTCGATCTTTCCAAAAAAGCTGGAGATAACCTATCTGTAAAATATGGTCGGAATAAAGCATGCCCGATAAATGGAAGCTCAGTATTTTTTGGAAAAAGAGGACCCCAAACTACAACAACTATAGATGTCTCCTTAACATTGCTTTTCTGCCTCAATATGTGAAAGTCTAAAGCCCATCGTCAACTACCTGATAGGTTCTTGTTATTGTGGCCTTAGACCAAAAAAGTCCACAGTCGATCAAAAATGCCCATTGCGACCGATTTTGGATAAAATGCAAGAACATTAAATCGAAACCCCACATCGGTTTCAAGGCTGCATGTGACAGCATCTTCAAGGAAGAGTGTATAGAGAAATGTCTAATTTTGGCATCCTTGCCAAACGTTTGTGCAAGACGACCAAGGAGAATTCGCACTGCTTCTTAAAGGTTGGAAGCAACTAAACCGAATCTTTCGTGTCAAAAAGACTTTAGACTGCACTGTTCTCTGGTTTCTGCCCTTGAAAGAATAGTGAAGAGCACTTTCTTCAACCTTAGCTGCGTTCAATCTCAGACAGATAGGGTATCCGGATACTTTTTTGTTAGTTTTTTACGTGTAAAATAACAGCTGTAAAAAACTGCTGAATTGTCAAAAAAGGAATCTAAAGGTATCCAAGAATTTCTGGGGTATGCAGGTATCAGACAGAACAGCTGATTCAACACACAGTTGAATTTCAAGAAACTTAAAAATTAATTTCAGCTTTTTGTATTTGTTGGTAAACAAAAAGATACAAAATGTTAGTTGAAGTTGTGTTTGAGGACGTTCTGTACATAATAGACGATGAAGAAGCTATTTGCCTCCGATTTGTATGATCTAATTATGATCTATTTTTTAAACTTCAAAATGGACTTATTTTGTTCTCGTTTTGTAGATGACCGATTTGCTAGGTCTTACCGAATGCATCTTCGGTTGAGAGCCTTAGTCTTCATTTAAGCAGTGGAATGTCTGATTTCCAAAAAATGGTGTAATTTTGAAGAGTTGGACATTTAATATACTCTCTGAGCAATGAACATACCAGTTGCAGAATTTCTCAGAATGAAAAATGAGCAGAACTCTTAGATAAATTGAACTTGTCTCCAACTGATATTTTGTTGAACTTAGTGCAAGAGATCCTAATAATTTGAAATCGTTAATGAGCAATTCATTACAGATATCAAGACTAGTTTGCTCACATTTTATTGGCTTTTCTAGTTGATGGCGCCCCTTGAATGGTTTTTGAAGAAGCGTTGGATAACCAAACGGATAGATCATGCAACAAAAGTTCTTGCATGGGTCCCACCATTAGGCTTAAACTTTATCTACTGTAAACAAACAAACACAAAATCTTACCGCAAAGCAACTTCTGCTGATCTGCTCATTCGGAAATGAGATCGGAATTCTTCCAAACTATATCTAGGTATTGTCACTTCATAATAGTCCTCGTGTCTGTTAGGATAATTTTCTGTTAAACCTAAATCGTTTAAAACCAGAGAAATCGCAAGTAAATCAATAAACGTGTAGAATTCCAATTGAGCTTAAAGAAAACTTAACATAGATGACAGATAACCTATCAATTCATCCTCGTCCGACGTATCAGTTTAATCATCCATTAAGTGTTTTATCTTACAACAATTTTGACCTCGAAGTTGCTGAAAGTTGTTTTTATTTTTTGACAGCTATCTCAAAATAGCTTACAAACTCGTTTAACAAGGTATATAAAAATCCACCTATCCAAGATAACAGATATAACACGAAATTCAAAACATGAAAATGTCAAAATGTGTTTGAAACGTTTTGTTTCATCTGTTTTTTGTAACTACGAAGCTCTAAGCTTTAACCTTCAATAACTATGAAAACGTTATATCGTGGGATTGGTGATAGCTTTTTGAAAATTTAAATCCTCGTTATTGTTATGTGAGGGAAGTTATTTAATTTTATATTTTTTTTGTATAGTCCATAGCCATATTTTTTCAACCATCAAATTCTAATTATTTTATTTGTTTCTTTGTTTTTATTTTGCTAAAAATATTCTACATGAAATTTTTTACTTGTTCAAATTAAAATAATAATAAAATCCGCTTAAAATGTAAATGAAATAAAATTAATTTAAATTTTGTTGACTTTTTTAATTATTTGTTCAAATTAAAAAATATGGATGCAGTTTATTTAAACAAAAACAAAGCTCAATCCTTTGATATTGAAATTCCAAACAACGACGAATAAAAATCCTTAACTAATCGACCTTTAAAATAAAATATATACAATATGGTACATATTATAAACGGATATACACACATACATACCGACTCTTTTCATTCATACCTTTAATGAGGACAATTTAATTAATTCTTTTATATTTTTTGGTGTTGTTGGTTTTATCATGGAAACAATTTTCAATTAAAACCGCAAACTTTTAATGAAATCAAATTCCAACCCAAATCTGATTTGCTATGCATCAGCGAATCAATTTTTTTCCCTCTCTCTATCTTTTGGACAAAGAAAAAATACCATCCAGATAAACCCCTCCACAGCCCCTAGCCTTATATCCAAACCTACACGTAGAGATAGGAATACTCGTTCATAGGTTTAATGACAATATAAATATCATTAAAATTTATAAATGACATTCAATAAATCTAACAGAGTCAAGCAATTAACATGATATCTAGGCTCATTAACACTTCAGAGTTGAAGGCGCACACACAATGTGAAGAAGTTTTTTTTTCGTTGAATTTTTTATTCACTCCATTAACACACGGTTCCCTGTGCACCATTATGTTGCATGGAACGAGCGTGAGTGAGAAGCTCCTCTATCTCTCCACGAAGCCCGAAGTCGTATCTGTTTGGTGGAACAAAAAGAAACTTTTATCATTTTTTTGAGTGAGCCAGAGGCAGAGGTAGAACACTGAATGACTGAATGCATCAGTTGGTCTTTCCAATGGCTGATGGTGGAGTCTGTTCTGCTATATTTGTGGTCACATAACACAACAAGTGCCATCAATCTGTAACACGAGGATTGATTGACAAATGGGTGCCGAAATGACAAACAACAAAAACAAAAATACAAAGAATTTTTCAAAACAAAGAACCACGAGGTAAGATAAAAGCAATAAATTCAACGTCAAAATCTCAATGTTTCGAATGTACCTACGACAGAGCTATTCAATAGAAGCTAAGGTAGATATACACCATACAAACCGTTTGAATGTCAAACTTTCAAAATGGCGATGATGGTTGTTTGGAACTCAAAATGTCGCATTGACCGGAAATAGAAATGATACATTTTAGACATTTTGTGATTTTTGTTTTTTTTTATTTGGCCCGCAGACCTTTGCTTGGGGAGGCCCGATGTTGCAAGATGAGTGTCGTGTGGTTGATTTGTGCTGGGGGAGGATTGAGTTGAGTTGAAATCAGTTTCTTTTTTTTTTGTTATTCTATTGAACATTTTGTTAGGGAGAAGAATTTGCATTGGATTTATTAATTAGACATATGAGAATACCGCTTAATTTGATAGAAAATTTAAATAAAAATGTTCGTTGTCGACAATGTGGGCGGAGCCCAATGACAGCAGCAACTGTCAACAGCATTTTGGATGTTCGTATTGTCAACGTATTTTGTTTAACTTTAATCTTACCATGGTAATAAAATTTAATTTATTGAATTCTAATGTAAATTAGGATATTTCATTCGTCTTTATCCTACATAACCTCTCTATACCTTTAAGCTCTAAATTCTCATTAAAAAAAGAAATAGACATTGACTTTGACAGTTTTTCTTGTTGTTGTTGTTGTATTATTTAAATATACATATTTTTATAAAATATAGACGCCTTTGCATGTTAAAAAAAAACTGTCTTCTACCAAAGCAATCCAATTAATTTTAAATTTAACAAAATATTAATGTCGACCAAAAGACTACGAAGCAATCTTGAAATTGGTTTGGTTTCGTTGGAATTTTTGAAAAATTGGTTAGAAGACGTATGCATATAATTTATTTGAGCATAATCTTAATTGAAAGATAAGTTAAGTATAGGTTAACCAACTTGTCATAGTCAGAAGAGCTTAAAATTAACTGTTATTTCTTTTTGTTTATTTATATTTTTCTTGACCTATAATATGAGGCAATTATTGGTTTCTTTTTGTATGATTAATCGTCCTAATTGTAATAGGCGTTTTCTTAAACGACAATTGTCACTTTTTGAGTCAAGTCATTTTCTTGGCGTTTAAAGGGCCTTGCACATGAGAGCGAACAACGAATGGACGAACGAACGTGATTTTTCACACTTCAAAAAGTCAATTTCAAACAAAAATACATTTAAATTATAAGAAACCATTTGACATTTATGTTAGGATAATAAAATTTGCATTTTGTAAATTGTTTGCAGTCAACTTAACCTCAAAATAATAGCCCTCTTGTTTTGTTTTTTGAAAAAAGTAATAATAAATTGACAATTCGTCGCTGTATACGAATAGAAATAAATCATGTGAAACAAGTCAAAATATGCGGCCATCCACAGTTCACAGTTCGTAGCTCATGTGCAAGATGCTTAAGAGTCGGTATTGCGTTGCTTAAATGCTATTATTTGCAATTCACATACGTTCCACATAAACAGATTATAAAATATTGATATTCGAAAGAATAAATTCAATTTTAAAATTTAAAAAAGAGGCTGGGATGCGACCCACACTGATAACTTCCCGTCCCGTCTGTCGAGTTGTCTTGCTTAAAAGTTTGTCTATATGTACTCGTATCAATTTTTACCAAATTTGCGTACTATTTTTTGTAGATTTTATTTTTTTATGAAAAAACGGATTGTTGGATTTTTATATAAAAATTTCTTCTGTTAATTTTTTTTAGGTTTTTAATTTTTTGTACAAAAACTGTCAATTCGATTTTCTTCAAAATTTTACTGAATGTTGAAAATAATATTTTTTATAAGATAAAATTAGTATGAAGTGAATACCTACAATCTTTGAAAAGATATTTGAGTCGAAAATCAATTTTTATCAACTTGTATACATTTTTTGTATGGGTTTTTATTTTTTTGTAAAAAAAACTGTCAATTCGATTTTTCTCAAACTTTGTCCTAGTGTTAAAAACAATATTTTTTATAAGTAAAAATTAATAAGAAGCTATTATCTCAAATTTTTGAAAAGATATTTGATTCGAAAATCATTTTTTATCAACTTTTGTTAATTTTTTTCCTGTTTTAATTAAAAAAAAAAAAAACTGTCAATTCGATTTTTTCAAAATGTTACTGAATGCTAACAACAATATTTGTTAAAAGATAAAAGTAAATTAAAGCTAATATCTTAAAGTTTTGAAAAGATATTTCAGTCGAAAATTAATTTTTACCAAATTTTATAAATTTTGTTTAAGTTTTTATTTTTTTGTGAAAAAACTGTCAATTCTATTTTTCTCAACACTTTTAGAATGTTGAAAACAATATTTCTTATAAAATAAAATAAGATTGAAGCCTAAATTTCAAGTTTTTGAAAAGATATTTGAATCGATATTCAATTTTTACCAATTTTGAGTAATGGATTTTTGGATTTTTATTTTGTATATAAAAAACTGTCAATTCGATTTTTTTTTAAATTGTATTAGATGTCAAAAACATTATTCTCGTTGCACAAAATTGTTTTGGAGATGAAATCATATTTTAGTCTTAAAATTTTGGAGGTTACACATTTTTTTTTTCAGTTTTTTTGATTTATAAAAAAAAAAACGTTAAATGGAACTTTTCCAAAAAATATATTTGTTTGATATCACGTTACAATATATTATATACAATTTAATTCAAGTCTCTAGCGTTTTTGGTTCGTAAGATATTTAGTGTTAACCAAAATTTTCACCTTTTTTCAAACTGCTATGGTAAAAAAACCAACCACGCAATTTTTTTGAGAGCCCTTTCTGCATCTTTCTGCCTTATTATCTGTACAACAAAATTCATTTGAAATCGATATCTCTTCTGGTTCTTGAGCTATGGACAACGAAAAAAACGTCGCGAACGTACAGACGTACGTACGTACGTACACACGCACGCACAGACATCTTTCTAAAAATCTTTTATTTCGACTCTAGGGACCTTGAAACGTCGAGAAATGTCAATATTTCCAATTTGACAAATCGGACCCATTACAATAACTTCCTATGGGAAGTTAAAACAATTATTTAGTAAAATTAATGAAATGAAGAAGAAGAATAAGATCGACGACATTTACTAGAGTCGAAGTAAGTTTCGGGCAAGAAAATACATACATTCAAGGATGATTCATTGAACAAATTATTCTATTTTGTTATATTTCAAGACTGTACTTTAGGTTAAATAAGGACACCTTAATTTACCTATTAAATGAAAATGAAGAAAATGTAAAGTGAAATGACAAAGCAGGTTATCGGTGTTACTAGTTTTAAAGCTAGCAGCTACTTTGGGATGTTTAGCTGAAGACAGCTATCATAAGGGTGTATGCAATGACTTCAAATTGGGGAATTGCACAACCAACGATAGACCTCATTCTCAAAGAAATGCTCGAAATTATGGAAGCATCCATTTGCCTTCGTTGAATAAGTTCTTACTATTTGAAAGAAGAAAAAAAGACATGCTTTAGCTTTTTTAATGGAAAGGCTGGGACTCGGGAATAATAAAAACAACGACGTTAGCAGAACAGGAATAGCTTGAATAAAGGCTATCTCCTAGAACCCTTCCTAATAACACCATTCAGATCCGCCCAAGAAGGAAACATTCAATGAAGTTTTAACTTAAACTTGTCATCAAACCATACCTTTTGACACTCCTTTCCCGTTATAACCGGTGGCCCCAAGGAATTGAGGATATTTGCAACGGATTCCCAATTGTTTTTTTTTTTTTTTTGTTTGTTGTGTTTGGGGGCGCCCAATAATTCTGTAGTTCGTAACTTTTACCCTTAAGTAGAAATAAAATTAATAACACTAAAACAAATAGTAAAACATTAGAAAAACTTGCATTTTTATTAAAAGTGTCAAAAGTGCCACAAAAAGTGGCGTTTTACTCGTCATAAAATAAAACTTAAGCTACAATAGCGATGAGAGTGACATTTGTCGAAAAAAAATTTCGATTCCATTATCCGCCAAATGTCAAGTAGCGTAACTCTAAGCAAAACGCTACTTTAAAGCCTTTCGCAATACCAATTTGTCATTAAAAAAAAACGCCTACTACAATAAGGGTCAATACCATGATAGCTTTTTAGGTGGAGAAAAACTCAAAGAAACTTTGGCATAAAGTGTGTTATTAAGCCTTGAGGCTTTAGAATTTTCAATATAACGTTGATGTAGGGTCTAAGCATGCTCAAAATCCGAAATTTTACTGAGAAAATGGCTACATTTTTGTTTGTACTATTTTTGGTTTTATTCGAAATGAACCGAATTTGAAAATTTTTGAAGAAAATACTGAAAGATTTTAAATAAAAATTGATGTTTTGAAAAACTTTGTACTATTTTTTACAATGCTGTAATTTTTACTGCCAAATGTCACATGATGACAGTTTCAAAGGTAAAAGTGACAGCTGTCAAAATATCAGCCTATATTCAGAATGAAACCTCAAAGGGGGAAAACTCTTCAGATGAATTATTCACAGCTGCATCTAACGAGTTTCTTGGGTGAAGAAGTTTGAATTTTCACATATTTGTCATTTGAAGGGTGTTTAAAATGTTACGACAAACATTAAAAACTTGCATGAAAACCTATTTGACTGTTAAGTCAATACTGACCATTTTGTAGTATTTAAGGAGTTATTTTTTTATATGTGTGGTTTTCAAGAAGAATAACCTAATTAAGCAACGGAGCAACGTCAATCGCTCCAAATTTCTGTTAAAATGAGGAACTGCAGTTGTGACATTTTCTTAGACAGGCTGTGCCTGGAGCTTGCTCTGGATCTCGAGAGATAGATGTTGAGGCTTCAGTAATTTGGTTATATTTAGAGCGCGTTATAGATAGAGCGCGTTAATTGCATCAGCTTGTAGAGACCATCATGTTTTAGGAAGGCTTTTAAGAAGTCTATGTGAACCTAAACATTAATTTAATTTATTTCAGCGATGGGTAGAAGCAGAAAAAAAGTTTGAATACTTTTTGAACCACTCGAAAGAAACTTGTAGCCTCCTGCACACAATTAGGAGCATGAAGGCCTACTAAGTTAAGAGAATGTGCTGAACAAGGTACAAAGGTAGAAAATTCACACTTCTCCTTTAATCTTCCTTGCAAACCAGAATATTTTTCCGACATATTAGACGTATTATCATAGCTTTGTCCTCTACAATCCTCTATTGAAATATCATGATTTTAAAGAATTGTCAAGATTGTGTCAGCAAAAATATTCAGACTTTTGCTCTTGAATAGGTATATATTTTAACAAAATGGGACAGTTGCCAGGGGTTTAAGATGTTGAGGATGATAATTTCAAGGGAACGGAAATTAAATGAAACTTGTTTTTCTGTTACTGTCTTATTTCGTTTTCTATATAATTCTTTTATAGATAGGGCTCATGCCTCATGCGACGCCACTGATTGGCCCTAGCGCTCAACGGACTGTTGCGCCCCCCAATTTATTTATTTATTTTAAGAAGAAGAAAATTGCTTCAGCTGAATGTCGAGGCAGTTAGATGGACAAAAGTTTGAGGTATACTTTGTCGGCATGGTGTCGGGTTTATCTGCGTATACAAGCGAACCCAAATACGTGTTAAAACTTACGATCTATGAGGCCAAATCTTACCGGCCCACCACGATGAATAATGCTCTTACCAGAAGTTATACCTTCAACAAATTGATTGTGTCGATGCATAGCGAACCGAACTATTATTTCTGTAATGAATTTACAAGATTTGAACACGTATATATAATATTATAAAATAAATCAAGTGACAGCTGTCAAAAAGATCAACTCCGAAAAAAGTATTGCCAGATTGAAAACTAAAGTAAAGATAAATATAAATTTATTTCAAATATAATTTAAACCATTCAAACTATAACTATGAAAGAAAACTAACCTTACTTCGAAAACTACTGCTTTCTCAAGAAAGTTTCAACTATAAAAACAACAAGTTTCTAAAAATCGTAGATTCGAAAATCAAAATTCAAAAATTTTAAAAATTTCATACTTTTGTATACAATTTTTTAATTTGGCTCAAATCAAACATAAATGCGGCCGTTAAATTGAAGACCTTACGTCAAAATAGTTTACAAAAGTTCTTTTTCTCCTCCTTCATCTTGGAAGTCTTATTTTACCATCTTACTTTTATCTTTTCTAATATTTGTCTTCATAAGCTTATACGTTGGTCTTATTCCGGGTAAATTTCAAAAGCAGCCAAGTGGATTGTTCGTCTTTTCGAACCCTTGTCTTTCTACACTTTGGATTTCGAACATTTTGTTTCTTTATATTTCTATCCAAACGATGGATGCTTACATGACCTACATAAATTGTTTACAGTGGGGGATATGTACCATTAGGATTTTCTTTAAAAGTATAACTCTTGAAAATGAATCTATACAAAAACTCAATGAACATTTTTAGTAAAATTATATCCATTTTCTATATTCCTTTGTTTTGGAAATTTCTTAATATAAAATACTTATTAGATAACCTCGAATACAATCTGGGATATACTGTCAAGTAAAGATATTCGTTTTTCAGCTGCACATCAAGAATGTGAAGTGCTTTGCCAAATTCTGTATTTCCTTTCCATTTTGATATTCAACACTAATCGACATCGGTATTTTCCATATTTTTCTAAGAGTCGTAATGTTCGTAAACTTTGAACAAATTAATAGAAGTTCAAACCTCTAAGTTTACGCCAAATATAAAACTATTATGGACGATAGGTACACATTTTAAGTATTGTCTTAGAATATTTCTACAAAATTTCTTAAAAAAACCGTTGTTAATTTTGTTTGTTAATTTACTCAATGTTGCAGACTTTAATTTTGCTTTAAGGCCTACAACTATAAACTTGAACAAAAGCGATGAAAATGGAGATGAATATAATAATTTGTATACAATAAAATATTTCAAACTATCCACTCTAAATAATTATCATTTTAAATCAAAAAATTGAAAAAATAAAGAATCACTTACAATCTTTCAACATCGGCAGAAATCTTCCGTGGAACTTGTGTCAATCCACGATGCGAACAATCGACAGTTAATCCATTACACGAACAAACCCGCGGACATCTTGTCTCACTGAGGATGCCAACCCCACCGCCGGGTATATGAATCCCAACACTGGTGATGCCACCCCCATAGGGCTCAGCTGCAGCACCCGTAAATAATGCATTCGTTGCTGAACCACAAATAACATGCAACAATGCTACGCTGGACCATAGTAATAACTGAATTCTTTTCAATATCCTCCTCGATGATGCTTTCGCTCTATGATGATGCCTTAGCTGAACCCTATTCTTCTTCTTAAGGGTTGCTGATGTCGTAGCTGTTATTGTTAGCGACATTACTACCTATTTATATATTTTATTTTATGCCCCGCACTCATTCACTCATAAAAACAAAATATTCACCGTCGTCGATTTGAGCGACAATACCGACAAATGCAACAACAACTGCATTAACATTTACGAGTTTTATAATAAAAAGTAGAAACAAATATTAACAAATGAAAAAAAAAACACAACTCACTTCACTTTTCACTAAAATTAAAAGGGTTGTTTTTTATTGTCTCGTTTGTGCAACTGCAACCCAAAAGCTCTTCAATTTCAGAACTCAGATTGTTGAATAAGAATAATTTGCAAAAAATCGAAACTAGTTGATCGACGGCACGAAAATGAGATGGAAATGACGCGACGTATGGCAGTGGCAGCACCAATAACAACGGGGTACATTCACCTTCACAAATTACACCCCTTTTTTGCGCGTTTTAATTCAGCGATTTTTTTGCGCGTGCTATCGCGGATCGCCAAACAATCACAATAGGCTCGTTCGAGAGATTTTTTTTCTGTAAAAACAAGAGGACAGACAAGCTGTATTGTTCTTCAAGCTTCCCTGCCTTCACTCCAACCGAACCGGCACCGGGCACACCACAGATGACGGATGGTGACGACAAGACCGGCGATCTACAATTTTCAATTCGATTTTGATAACACAATGACGGACGACCGATGCTACGATAAAATACTTTAAAATGTGGGACACTACTTGGTGTTAAAACACGACCAACAACGCGACACGTTCCGGCAGCTGGTACACCTTTTTTATTTATCCCTCGGTTTTATATGCGCACCATTTACTTTTTACTCGCGCTGAACTCACTCCTCACGTCCTCACCAAAAAAACAAAACAAACGAACCCAAAAAGCAAAAAAAAACGAAAAAACAAATCAAACAGCACTTCACACTTTAATTTGAATTTCTCAATCGGATTAATGTAGTTTTTATTCGTATTTGCTTTTCATTGAATAAATTCACTGCGATTATGCTGCGCAAATATAAAAATATCGTCGCTCGTCTAGCAGAAGATACACCGATCCGAATCCGAGATACTCGTACTAGTACACGCCATGCCGCGCGTTTGTTTGCTTGTTGATTGAAGAGTGATTCTGATGGCTGACGCTGACGGACTTGTGGACTGACGGAGGCGGACTGCGATGATGGTGCGTTGTGCTCTATTTCCTTCTCTTTAAACTTCTTCTCTAGCCTTTTTGTTGTTGTTTTTGTAGTTGCTGCTGATGACAGTTCAGACCAGACACAGGGAGTCTCAGTCTTGAGGGTTGTTTTTTTTCAAAGAGAAAATGATTCAATACGTCAAGCCTATTGTGCACTTGACCGACCCGAAGAAGTCTTTAGAGTCTCTTTGCTTTGATGATAAAATTATTGATGATGATGATGTACAGCTGGGCAGCATCAACTACTAAACATCTGCAAATAGAGGAAGAACAAAAATAAGTAACCATAAGATATTTTTCACTTTCATGTAGGTAGGTACCTACAAAAGTACAATGTAAGGGTAAGTTGAAGAATTATAAAAATAAATAAATTTGTTTTGAATCACAAAGGGATGGAAAAATTAACAAAGCATCACGTTTACAAGATAAATGGCATATGGCAAACAAGTGAAATACCTTTCAAGGATTTTTGAGAAGTTTTCAAGGATTTAGGGGCCAGCTTATACCAGCTATCATTGAAACCAATAATTGGATTTTTTTCGGAGGTCGTTTATAGCGATCATTGGCAAATTCATGATTGAAATCCACCGGAAATTTTGTTTACTGACAGAAATCTGTTAGTGGAATTGAAACACAATTCAGTAAAAATATTGGTTTCTCCTTTTTGGCAAAATGGAATCAGCTGTTCGGAAATTTAATTTTTAGCAAAAATAATTGTGAAATTCAACTTTGTTTCTATTTTTTGGGTGATTTCCAAACGATATTATGAAATACGAACGGCAGAAAAAACGAAACCCAGAAGAACGATACTCATGGCGTAGAGCGATTATGAGAAACGAAAATGGAATCAGGAAAATGTTGCCAGCCAAAAATGAAAAATGGTCTTTTTTTAAACGCAACTAACTTCACACCTATTTACAAATGTCAAAATGTGAATGTTGGAAAAGTTTTAAGTTAAAATTTTGATTTTGATTTGCATTCGGTTCCGTAAAATATTTTTTCATTGCGATTACTTTCTTGAAAGCGAAGATGATTCTGAATCCGAAGGAGAAATGCGTGCAACAAGGTCGGTCTTAAGAGATTCATCCGACCCAATGAGCCTTTCAAGTTCCACGTAAGTAAATGAAAATCCTTTTGTTCGTCTGAAGAAGGAAGGTTTAAATATGTATTGGATGAGATTGATCCACACTTCCAAGTTTTGGTAATTGTCTAGAATAGCTACTTTTGCTAAGAACATAGAAAAAACACTCGGAAAATAGCCAAATCGGTGTATGTTTTCGTAAACTTTTATAAATAATCGAAATTAGATGTGTTACTAAGCTTTGAGGTGTTCATAGAATTGGAATTATCAATATAACGTTGATGTGGGGTCTAAGCATGCTCAAAATCCGAAATTTTATAATTTTTGGTATTATTCGAAAAATTAACCAAATTTGAAAATTTTTGAAGAAAATACTGAAAGATTTTAGATAAAAATTGATGTTTTGAAAAACTTTGCACTATTTTTTACAATGTTGTAATTTTTACTGCCAAATGTCATTTCAAAGGTAAAAGTGACAGATGTCAAAATATCAGGCTATATTCAGAATAAATTGCACTTCTCCCGATTTTTTTATTAAAGTTTACGGAAAACTACACCGATTTGGCTATTTTCCGAATTTGTTTTCTATGTTTTTAGCAAAAGTAGCTTTTCTAGACAATTACCCAAGTGTTAATTCTACATATATACCAAATGTATTGAATTAGCTGCAACACTTCGGTTTCTGGCAGAGGGTGGATATCAAAGAGGAACCGGACAGGATTTCCTTGTTAGTATGGCACAAGAAACTTTATCGGAAAATATTCTGTGCCCAAAATTTATATCATTCGCAATGACCAAAAAAAAAAAAACAAACCAAAACACAATAATGTTTGACAGTTGACAGTAACCCGCCAAAACAAAAGCTGAACGAGTGCTTGAAAGTGTTTTTTTACGATTCTAGTTTCTCGTAATCGCAATTTTACAAATACGCGCTTCTGCAATCGTTTTTCGTAATCGCAATTTCACAAATACTCCGTATTAAAAAGGATTATCGGTTTTCATAATAACCCCCCAGTATGAAGTTTGTATTTCTACTCTTAGTAAAATATCTATTAAAAGATTTGCCCATATTAAATTCAATGATATATATAACTTGTCATTTAAATTAAAGCAATGTTTTAATTATCAACGAATAATTTAGAAAGACAGAAAAGGCGTAAGTTTTTTTTTTTTTTTGACAGAAGGAAATCTTCAAAAGACACTTGGCAGTATTCGACACCAAGTACTGTGGGACTCTTAACCACTAAAACCACCTCTTCATCAGGACCAATCTTGAAGGATCGACTTATGATTTTTCTTTCTTAATTTTAAACAATCACTTTGGGGGAAGTTTAAACTTTTAATATTTTCCCATGTTTTTTTTTAGACTATAAGCTTATTAGGTTTGGTTCTTCTAAATCTCCGCATAAGGCGTAAGTAAGAACAAATTTGACCGTTATTGTCGACTAAATAATTCATTTTCAAAGAACTATTACAAAAATTGCCAAATTTTGTTTTGATTGGTGCCAAAATGAAGCTTGTGAGTTGTTTATTATTTTGCTAAAAAGGGGCGTTGGTTTTTTCACCTTAAAACCGGGAGCGTATCAGAATCTCGCTGTTTAAAATCACGTTTTTATTAAAATCCCGAAAAAAAGTTTTAAAATTCTGTCTTCAAAAATACCGATTTTTTGAAATCCCGTCTTTTAATATCCCGCTTAAACAATCGCGCGATTTTCATTGATTGCAAAATCGGGATAGTAAAAAAAACGGATTGTAAAAAAAGGGGATTACAAAAAGCGGGATTTCAAGAAACGAAAATATAAAAAGTGGGATATCGAACCCAAACCCCTAAGACCATAAAGTCCAAAATCAATATCATAGCGCATACAAAATTTTGTTTAACATTTTGTTGTTGAACGATTTTGGCAATATTACCTTCGTGCGTTAAAACATTTTTAAGTTTTATGAAATTCCAAATAAAATGAAGCGTTTGATATTATTTCCCAATAAAATTAAGGCAAGATATTTTAAATGTCGTTTCGCCTAAATAGCGAAATACGGCCAGATTCTTTAAATGCAATAATAGCCTCTCATTCACCCAATTTGGCACCTACCCTAGTGGGTTGCACGCGTTAGCATTTCCCCCTTACGTATTTGATTGTTTACCGAGTCGAAACTTTGGCCCTATTCTGCTCCTTTAAAGGATCTTTTCTCCTTATTTGCTCCTACATACAAAAAAATGAACCTCATATCATCCTTAACGATTTTTCATTATTCCCATTTTATCCTACATGAATTTTTAGGAATCTTTCCGTTTTTCAAGGCATATTTTTTGTTTGAAAAATAGATATTGTCCTTTTTCATACTTAAAAAGCCTACCTGGTCGTGTTGCTGCTCGTGAAAGAAAAAAGTTATGGTAAAGATGAAAAAGATTAATTTCAGGTTTTTTGCTATCGTCCTCATTTGATCCTAAACATCGTATTATGTCCGATAACTGCCACTATTAGGAGCAAACATTTTAACAGAAAGTGATCCTCTTTAGAATCTCTTTGAAATTAAGAGAACCTGCATTTTAGGGACCAAAATATTACCAAATTTCGACTCGGGTATACGAAACAAAAAATATTTTGGGCGTTTAGACATTTTTAAATTTGAGCGTTAAGGCATTCAACGTTTGTCTGGGTGATATGACATTTTATTCGGGATCCGTGACGTTATCTTTGTTATAAAGGGTGATTTATTAAAAGCTATAGGTCAGTTTTTCCGAAGAAAATAAAACACATACAATTCAGAAAAATGCATGAAACCTTTATTTGTACGTTCCATATTATTTAATGTTTGAAGATTATTTCATGCAAATGTTGAACTTGACTGCACCTCAAATAGTCCATCCGCTTAGTCCAATTTTGGCATACTCTTTCTAACATTTCGGTATGTATCTCACGAACAAATGCTTCAATGTTGTCTTCCAATGCGTCAATTGTAGCGGGCTTGTCTGTTCTAGACACGAGCTTTAACATAGCCCCACAAAAATAGCCTAAAGGCGTTTAATCGCACGATTTAAGCGGCCAATTGACCGGTCCTGAACGTGAAATAAAATGTTCACCGAAGTCGCCTCTCAATAAGTCCATTTTTGTGCGTGCTGTGTGGCATTTGGCACCGTGTTGTTGAAACCACATGTCATGCAAGTCAAGCTCTTGCATATTGAGCAACAAAAACTTGGATATCATTTTACGGTAGCGTAAACAGTTACATTACGATTCGCATCATGTTTGAAGAAGTACGGTCCAATGATGCCACCAACCTATAAATAGCACCAAACTTTGACTTTTTGTGGATGTATTGGTAGCTCTTGCAATGTTTCTGGCTGATATTCACTCCAAAATCGACAATTCTGCTTATTTACAAGTACGTACCTATTAAGCCAAAATTTAACTTCGTCCAACTTTCCAAGAGCCCATTCACCAAAAATTTTACATTGTAGTAGTTCGTTCGGCTTCAATTCTTGCACCAGCTGTATTTTGAAAGGCATCACACCTATGAAAGCCCTTCCGCAAAACTTTCCACGTTGTTGAGTAACAGAGGCCCAATTGCTGCGAATGGCGACGAATCGATAATTGATTGTCATCATTAAGACTGGCCGATACAGCTGCGATATTTTCTTCAGTTCACACTCTACGTACGCGTGTTGGTGGTTTAATGTCTTACATTGTTGGAATTTGGTGAGAAATTGAGTCACAATGGGCCGAAAAGCCGCTTAAGTTGGTCGATTTAACTCACCATAAAATGGAAGAAGTGCGCGATGAATTTTTTTAACAGAGCACGCATTCTGATAGTAAAATTCAATAATTTGCAAACGTTGTTCATTTGTAAAACGATTCATGGTTAAATTTTTGACCAAACTGAAAATGTTTGACAGTTAAACAAAACACGAAACGTGCCTCAGCTGTTTAAACCAGTGTTGCCAAAAAGATAATAGCTTAAAAATCACCCTATATTTTATACGACGTTACCCTTTCTTAGTTTTATGTCATTTTATGTTTGGGGTTATATGAATTCAGGTGATGAGGCATAAGAAATAATAGAAACCATAATCTTTGTAATGATCGAAATAAATGTCACAATGCCCAACCTCTATACCATAATTTTAAATGATCAAAGCTATAACTGGTCCCTAAAGTAAAGTTCTGGGTTAAATGAAGTATTTTGTTGGCGTAAGGTTTTTCACTCAAAACTATAACGTAAAAATCTTAAAATGCCATAATGCCCAAAATTGATCACTAAGACCAAAAAGTTTTAAGAAGATCGCCAAAAACCCCAAAGTCAATGTCGTATAGCCGAAATAAATTTTAAATAAAAGAACGCACAAATTGTTAATTGTAATTAGGCCTAAAAAAATTTTAAATTTGGTTCTTATGACTTTTAAGGCGTTCTAGCGAAAAGACTATACATTAAAAAAATACTATATTTGAACCAGAACTTTTTTTTTAGGGGCCAATTATGGCTATCAATGGTTTTCATCGTTTTAAATTATGTTCTGAAATTTAAAAGCGAGTAAGAGAGTTAAATTTGTTACGTTTAGTGTCCATGATAAATTTTAGATTTTTTTTACTAAATAATTTGCATTATTTAACCCATAACTTTTCTTTAATTTTTCAATAATCGATTTCAAGGAACATCTGATTTTTGTATTGTACACTTCACAAAATCGTTACACTGAAAGCGCTCCCTTTACTTTGTATTCACGACTATCAGTTTTATCTCAATGATCAATACTTACATAAAAGGCTTGATTTCAATTAGGAAATTCGGGTCCAATGATAGGTATTTTCAATGATAACCTTTCAAACTTCCAATGATTGGTTTCAATGATAAGAACCAATTAAAGCTACAATCGGTCTTTTATACAATGTTATTTTATTAAAGTGTGTACTTGGAACTAGGTATTTGAAAATTGGTTCTTTGTTTAGAAAAATCATAAATTATGTACAACCACAACACCTTTCTCACCCTACCCCAAATCACCATACAACTTTTTTCAAACTAAATAAGGGATTTTTCCATGGCAGGTTTCATTTTGCTTACTACTTGGGCATCTGCCATTGAAGCTGTCAAAATTGAAAACTACGCCATTTCTAAGAACGGAGCAATATCTGCTTCGACAAAGCAATGACGGTTATGACAAATTAAGTGATTTGGAGAATCGAAACTTTGTACGTTGCTCAAGAACATTTGACGATATTTTTGCTGTAACCCGAAGCTTTGACGAAAACCCAGGTTTTTCAATTACTCGTCAATCTTTGAAATTAGACATTCCATAAACGACATTACACTTCAGTCTTTAAAAGTCAGTTTACACAAGAAAATTAGCTGGTCGTTTACCAGAAACGTAGTATCTTCAACAATTGAATCACTAAATATATCAAAATGATCCGAAAATTCATCTACACTAATGAGGTACACCGCAGAATTGTATCATTTGCTACTCGAAAAATCTACGATAAGTCTGTTGGTTTATTGGATTATCACACTATTTGCTTTCAAAACCACTAAATAAACTACAAATTTAGAAAGAGGGCATGATATTGAATCTTGGGTTTTTCTTAAACTACCTGAGACATACTTTTTTTGTCTATAAAAATAAACTTTTAAGAATGTACCTGAGTTATGGGAACTATCTGCAAAAAAAAAACAAGAAATAGGTCATGAACAGTGGGCGTGGCAGTCACCTTTCATTTAAAGTGCGAATTCATGCGACTCAATCGCTGACTTAAAATCTTTTTAAAACGATTGTTATCCAAAGATTGCATGCAGAGGTATGTTACTCTGAATTCTTGGTATTGTTTCAAAATATTTGAACTCTTTGTATCTTTAAAATACCGCACTGTAGTCTGTAGTCTACGATGCTAAAAAAAGAACTAAACAGAACTATTTAAAGAATTCGAATGTTGTGTAAAGTGGAATTCTATATGTTGTAATAGAATTGGAAGTTCTGCACAATTGAATTGCAGGTGGTATCATGTATAGTTTCACACTTTTTCGGTCTGGTTTCTGAAGGTTATCGCATAGAGGGAAGTTATTTTTATAAATAAGTTTCATTTGGACGGGGGTAGTTGATATGTTCATCTGTTGTTTAATATTATCATTAATTTCTTAGCTAAGAGCTGTTGATTTTTAGATCTTACAACACTGTGCAATCTTGTTGACAGATTTGTTTTAAGAAAAGTCAACATTGGCAGGGTAAAAAGTGACAGTTCAAACTATTGGCTGATACTTGTTTCTAAAAATCGATCTGGTGATAGACAACAAACTGAAAAGTTAAAACTTTAAATTGAATTAGTCAACGCAGTAGTAGCAGTAAAACAGCTTACCAAGTGGATGAGAAGGGTTCTTCACAAATGGCCTGAAAATACTTTAAATTTGCGAAATGTTTCTGGCAATTTTTTTAACACTGTTGTATTTATTTTTAACAAGTACAATACATATTTGAAGTATGTAAAGTTTGATTTTACATATTTTTAACTTGACAAATGTAAGAAGATGACAGTTTTAAAAGTAACAGCTGCCAAAGTAAAGAGCTATTTAAAATGAAACCTCTTATTAGAAAACAACCCTTTAATTAAAAAATATTAACATTATTTTCAAAAAAGGTGAACTTTTTTTCCCGGACTACCCCTAGTAATCAAAAATTGTGTCATTTACTATAAAATTCTCCATCAACAAAGATACCTATATATATGAACATAGGTAGATTAATTACAAAAGATCTCAAATTTCATAACAAAATTCGATAAAAACCAATAATTAATGACTCATCATACCATAAAATAGAATAAAGAACAACCTAACCCCATTATCCAGGAACTCATTTAAAAACTAAAAGGTACCCCACAGCTACAACCTATAACAAAACTAAACAAATCGTCCATTTTAATGCCAACAACACCTTTCATTTTATAAAGGTTTAGAGACGACGACAAACGTAGCGTAGGTAAGGTACACATCGTACACATCGTGTTTATAGTATTAATACAAAACAAAAGCAAACTTATACCTCCCTTATCTTGATTGTCTCACATCGTTTTCAAAACCTCACTACCTTACCATCAGCTTTGTGTGTTTTTTTCTGTTTTTGTGCTGCCCGCCCGTATGGCTCCAGGAAGGCCGCATTAAACAAACTATACAAAACTCTTCTCTGATAAGCGAAGAAGACGACCGACCGCCCGACGACGACGACGGGACGGGACGGGACGGGACGGCACAGAATGAGTGTATCGCTATATAAGTAGAGAAAGACAATTTGAAGATCGATTATATCTTGTTAAAAAGTAGGTAATATGTGATGACTTAACTCGAACTCGAACTCAAACTCGAACGTAATGCAAATGCCCTGAGATTTTGCTTGAAGAGGAGGAATCTCTGCCCTGCTTTTCCTAGCTTCTCATTTTAAAGTACAAAACCAAATAAAATTAAGGGTTTTATTGTGTCAATATCCCTCTGAAGTGAGGTTCGAGACAAAAACACATCAGATTGGGGGATGGCGGCGCAGGAGGTTTGAGGTGTAGAATAGGTTAGGTGGTGAGTTTGGAGAGATTGTGGTTTAGGTCTGGGGATGAAAAAAAAACATTGATTGGAGATGGGGCAAAAGCTATGAGATAGAAAAAAGGTATAGAAGAATTGAGACACTGTCCCTTTTTCCATCTTAAAAGGATATAGAGCAGAGATAGACACATTAGAATAACACTCTAACACCCTCAATGTGGGGGAAAGGGTGGGTGTTGGGCGTATCTTCTCTTATTTTTATCGCAAACCCAAAATCCCTTTTACTGCTATTTTTTTGGGATTACTTTGTGATGAGACATGGAAATGCAGGGATTACGTTTGGCATTTCGCATTTTATGAAGAAAATTCCAACGCACATTTTCTTCTCTTCTCATTCCTTAAGATTTTCTTTTTCTTCCTCTTCTATTTTTTTGTTCATTTATTTTTTCTTTTTCTTCTTCTTTGATGTACCAAGAAAAAAAAAGAAGAAAGAAAGCAATTGACAAAAATCTTGGTAAATTGCTTCATTTGATTTCCTAATTTAATGAGCGTTCGCAGTCTTGTCTGTCATAGTCGTCAATTTAACCAATTAATGTGGCGGGCGGTAGTGGTATAGCGGTAGTGATTGTGCGAGAACATAGCCATTAGCATTTTGGGTGGGATGATTGTGGGGAAGGTCTTCCAATTTACCTACCGCACGATAACGATGATGATGACAATGGGAATAAGTTATAAGTAGATCAGCCCAAGACAACAAACAGATGAATAAAGTTTCTTTAAAGTAAGTTTAATTCGCTAACAGTCAATCAACATTAAGAGCGAAGGGAATTAAAAGAATTTTAATTCATTGAGTTTATTTTTTTTATTTTTTAAAATAGTAGCTATCTACAGTTGCGGTCATACAAAAAGCACATAATTGTGACTCAAAATATTTTGAATGATTAAGACGCATTGCTTTGTGGACATGGTTGAAGAGGATTGACGAAAGCCTTCAAATTCCAAACTCAACCCCTAATGCACATCACACGCTATAATAAAGAGTATAGGATGCGAACCACACTGATATTTTTCCATTCGTTCATGCGTCTGTCGATATTTCTTGCATTTTTATAAAATATTGAAAACAACATTTAGTTTGAGATAACAAAAGTTTGAACCATTATCTTTCTTTATTTTAAGATGTTAACATTTTTTTTTCGGTTTTTAGTTGAAAATTTTCGTTTTATTGTAAAAAAGTTTTAAACTTGATTGTTCTAAGAAACAAACTACAATATTTAAGACATGATAAAATAAGTTTGATTTCAATATTTGTTTCTTTTTCCTGAGATTTTTTAGTGGAAAACCATTTCTTTACCAATTTTTAGTATCATATTTCTAAGCTTTTTTTTATGAAAATATTGGCGATAGAATTTTTGGAGGAAGATTATACTACGTTAGCAAGATTTGGTATGGAAACAAGTAATTTTGAAATAAATACCTTTATTTCTTTCCAAGATAATCGAATAGGACATCAGTTTTCAAAAAAAAAATAGATTTTTATTTGTTATAAAGAAAAATGTCAATTGGATTATTGCTTAAAGCTTTAACAAACGTTAAAAAAACGTGTTTCATAAGATATGAATAGTTTGAAGTCAAAATCTTTAATTGTTACCAAATATTAGAGTCGAACGTCTATTTTGACCAAGTTGAAGTAGAATTTTTCTAAAAATTTCACCAGACGTCTAAAACGTTTTTTTTTATGCATACAATTGTTTTTATGATAGCAAAATATTCGAGTGACAAAAATTGTGTTTTCTTCAGCTTTTTTACGAGTTTTTAAAGTTGGCTTATTTTTCGAATTGAATTTATTTGGCATCACGTCACAAAAAATTAATTGAATTTTCTAGCGTTATTGGTTCGTGATTTTTTATACAGATGGATCAAAAAACGATGACGGGGCTGTTGGAGGCGTATAATTTGACCAACTTTATCTCTGGCTCTTATTTCGTCATCCCAATCACTGTAGGTAGCCAGAACTTCTGGGGATCAAAAAAGCCATTTCTTGCCTCAGAGAAAACGTGTTATCGAATAACGCATCTTTTCAGATTAGTCAAGATGCCATAAAATCACTGGAAATCAGAGTTGTCAATCATCTTTTGTGGAGATGACAGTTCAAAATACACCTTATCTAGGTGCCTAGTCATTGAGACATTTCAGGAACCTGCAATGCTGACGAACTTGCAAAATATGAAATGGATTTACCAACAAATCCAACATCTTGTAAGCTAATGCTTAATCATGATAAACGCTCTAAAAACTCATTTCGGTTGGTAGATTGCACATAAGCTGAGTTATAGGTGTTCTAACAGGACATTGTCTAATGGATATGCATGCTTTTCGACTGTACGCGATTTTTGCAAAAGCTGCATGGATAAAGAAGATGAGGCGACACTGTGCCAGTTTTTATGTCCATGTCCTGACCCTTCACAAAGACGAAGAACTTGGGGACTTCTACTACAAGAACCTAGTGATGTAAGAAATTCTGGCATCCATTATTTCAAGTAGATTGGATTTAAAATCTATGTTCTTTAAACATTTAAAGAGTTTATAATTTTTAAATTTTGTTGCTTGTCGAACATCTTCAAAAGTTTCAACTTTTCAACTAAATTTTGGTGGTAACTGCTTAGAAAACAAATTTGGAGTCACTCGAAATAAAGAACCCTAAATTCCATCTTTTGACAGTTAGAGTGTGGTGTTTGCAGTTTGACGTCAAGTGGAAATCAACACAAGTTTGAAAGGAAGGGGATTTTTGGACTAGATCATTAAATTAACACAAAAAATCCTATTTCGATTTTCAGTGTATACAACTTTTCGTACTGCCACTGTATGTCCGGATTATATAACTTGAAAAATTCTGAATGCTCAGAAATTCTTAAAAATAATCGAAGTAGCTTTAAGTTAAGATAAATAAAAATTTGAGACAGTTAGCAAGTATTTATTTCGTTCAGATATGATAATGTCTAAAACGGTACAATATTTTTCGTATAATTTTTCTCTGCTGGTTCGTTTCAGAAACCCTTTAAACATGCACTAAAATATCAGTATTTTAAACTTCCCATATAAAGTAATTGTAATGGGTCCGAAAATTGAAAATTTTGACATTTCTCGACGCTTTAAAGCTCTTAGAGTCGTCCATAGCTCAAGAACCAGTAAAGACATCGACTTCAAATGAATTTTTGTATACAAATAATAATGCGGAAATATGTAGAAAGGGCTCTCAAGAAAGCAGCTTAAAAAGAGGTTAACATTTTGGTTAACCCTAAATATCTCACGAACCAATAACGCTAGAGACTTGAATTAAATTTTTTATTACTGTAACGTGATACGGAACAAACATATTTTAAGAAAAAAAAAGAGTGTGGGATGCGACCCACACCGATAACTTCCCATCCCGTCTATCGATTTGTCTTGCTTAAAAGTTTGTCTATATGTACTCGTATCAATTTTTACCAAATTTGCGTAATATTTTTTGTAGATTTTATTTTTTTATGAAAAAAAGGACTGTTGGATTTTTATATAAAAATTACTGAATATCGAAAACAATATTTTCTGTGAAATAAAATAAGCTTAAAGCCAATATTTTTAATTTTTGGAAAGCTATTTAAGTCGAAAGTAAATTTTTACCAAGTTTTGGTATTGTTTTTTTAGAGTTTTATTTTTTGTAAAAAAAACTGTCAATTCGATTTTTTCAATATTTTATCGAATGTTGAAACAATATTTCCTATAAAATAAAATTAGTTTGAAGCCAATATTTCAAATTTTTGAAAAGATATTTGAATCGATGTTCAATTTTTACCATCTTTTGTTAATTTTTGTCGGTTTTTAATTTTTCTGTAAAAAAATTGTCAATTCGCTTTTTTTTAAAATGTTACTGAATGTTGACATCAATATTTTTTGAAAGATAAAAGATTAAAGCTAATATCTCAAAGTTTTGAAAAGATATTTGAGTCAAAAATCAATTTTTACCAACTTTTATTAATTTTTGTTTAGGTTTTTATTTTTTGTAAAAAACTGTCAATTCGATTTTTCTCAGAATTTTAATGAATGTTATAAACAATATTTTTTATAAGATAAATTAATATTGAAGCCCAAATTTCAAGTTTTTGAAAAGATATTTGAATCGATATTCAATTTTTACCAATTTTGAGTAATGTTTTTTTTAGTTTTTATTTTTTTATAAAAAAACTGTCAATTCGATTGTTCTCAGAATTTTATCAGATGTCAAAAACATTCGTTGCACAAAATTGTTTTAGATATGAAATCATGTTTTAGTCTTAAAATTTTGGAGGTGACAATTTTTTTTGGAGGACGAAAAAAACGTCGCGAACGTACGGATGTACGAACGTACATACACACGCACGCACAGACATCTTTCTAAAAATCTTTTATTTCGACTCTAGGGACCTTGAAACGTCGAGAAATGTCAAAATTTTCAATTTGACAAATCGGGGCCATTACAATAACTTCCTATGGGAAGTTTTAAATAAAAAAACATTTGTGACCTCGAAGATTTCACGAACAAAAAATGATTTTATCTCCAAAATACTTTTTTTAAACGAATGTTTTTAATATCTGGTAAAATTTTGAGAAAAAATCGAATTTACAGTTTTTGTAAAAAAAATAAAATACCTAAAACAAACATTACTAAAAGTTGTTTAAAATTGATTTTCGACTCAAATATCTTTTCGAAAATTTGAGATTATGGGTTTCAACTTATTTTATCTTATAAAAAATATTGTTTTCAACATTCGATAGTTTTGAGAAAAATCAAACTGACAGTTTAAAAAAAGAAATAAAAACCTAAAAAAAATAGTAAAAAGTTCGTAAAAATTAATTTTCGACTCACAATATCTTTTTAAAAGTGAGAGATTGGCTTTAAACTAATTTTATTTTTTAAAAAATATTCTTTTCAACATTCAGTTACATTCTTTGAAACATCAAATTGACAGTTTTTTTTACAAAAAATTAATAACCTACAAAAAAAATTAAGAAAAAATGGTAAAAATTGATTTTCGACTTAAATATCTTTTCAAATCTTTGAGATATTGGCTTCAAACTAATTTTACTCACAGAATAAAATTAAAATCCAACAGTCAGTTTTTTTAAGAATAAAGAAAATCTTCAAAAAATAGTAAGCAAATTAGTAAAAATTGATGTTCGGTTTAAATAATAGAAGAAATTGACTTTAAATTAATTTCATTCATCCAATTTATATTTGTTTATATAAGAAATAAAGACTTTTAAAGAAATGCTACTAAAATTGGTAAAAAATTGTTATCGACTAAAAATCTCGTTAGCAAAAATAGATTTAGAAATCAAACTAATTCATCATAATTATGCGAAATGTTTTTAGTGATTTTTAAATTTCGTAGAATAATTTAACTCATAACTTTTTAAACAAAACACTAAAACACGCAAACCTTTCAAGCAAGACAGATCGACAGACGGGATGGGAATTTATCAGTTTGGGTCGCATCCTAACCACTTTTTTAATGATTGAATTCCACTTTCTTAAACTGAATTTTCTTCCCTTGAACCTTGAACCTTAACAACAGGTTAGAATACGCTTTTAGAGAGCTTAGGAAAATACAACTTTACTTGTTTTAGATCATAGAATTATTAAGTAAACACTTTAATAGTGCTAAGATGCAATTTGAATCAGATGAGTAATACAAATAATAAGTTGTGATTTATTATTAACTTATCTATCTTATTTCCTCAGAGATATATACAAACATAAATACATCGTTATCAGCTACACGTAGTGTCTTTATATATGTTTGTAGGCTCAAAAGACATCAGCCACTGATTTAATTAATTTTTATTATTGAACTTTCACCTCAAAAACATCTTTATCGATGCAAGAATTACAAAAAAAAAACATATTTAATTTTGATTAATCATCTTCCTGCAAACATGATTTACAATAAAAAATTGATTAATCTCTTTTTTACTTTTGAACAAGTTTTTATACATATTTTTGATTAATAATCCCAATCAATGAGATGTTTTGGTTGTTTTGGGAAGAACAAACAAAAAAATATGGAATTTTGATGAACGACAGTTCCAGCTGAGATTAACACTAATCTTTGTTAATACTTTCAAAATCTTACAGAAAAGAAACACAAACTTTTATTATATAATATTTGGTGTCAAATTTCCTTAAAAAAAGGCTTGAATCTGGAAATGAACATGTAAACTTCTTCTATTTTTTAAATAATTTAAATAATATTGTTGATAGGCTGGTTTTTAATAAAAGTGTAATCAACAAGTTTTCTGTGGGAAATGATAAATATGCATTACAATTATTTTTCGTGTAGATAAATATCGGTTCCCATCAAAATTAATAATAATCATCGATTTTCATTTAGACAGACATTTCAAGGCAAATTTCATTAAGGGAAAAGAACCTTTACACACTTCCATTCCACCATTCGCCATTAACAATCGATAAACTACAGGAAGGTAAATGGATACATGTAGTGAAGATATTATTTACCTTCTCTAGACAATCATCATATGCACTTTGCCCTTTATTCAATTAATAATAATATTTGAAGGTTATATTTTGAATTGATGGATTAAATTGTCAATTAAACTTGATCATGTTGTTTTCTTGAGTGTGACAAAATTGTTTCGGAATGTGTAACTGGATGACGGACGCACGATGGACGTATAATGAAAGTTTACCATTTATCAATCCCATGTAGTTACATATATTTCAAAATCGTATGGATACAATAATTTCTTGTAAACTCTAAAAATCTATTTAAAGCCCGTTCTTAGTTGTGAACATTTGTAGGACCAGAGTATTTGCTTATATCAATGCGTAAATAATAATAAAGATTTTTGAGTATTTTCGATCTAAGTTATTCTTGTTTTTTTTAGTCAAGGAATATTTAAAATATTTCTAAAAACTCCCCTTAAAACCTGTAGCAAGTTGTGCAACAAACTTCGAAAGGTGTAAAAATGAAACACTGTTTCACATTTGGGCAATTTTAATAGAAACCGTTTATTTTACTTTATAAATTCTTTGACAGGGTTCAAGAAGAGTGAGCCAAAATTAATATGTGTCAACGTCAACCAAATGTTATTCAAGGAAAAGGATCCAGTTTTACTAAGAATTTCTTTTAAAAATTGGCCTTAACATTATTTCTTTCAGAAAATAATGAACACTTATCAAAATTATAAAGCAAAGTCTAACTTTTCATATTTTAGTTTTTCCTTATAAATTTAGTTATTGAGATACTATGAGTAAAATTTGTTTGTTAAAATCCAATAGTAAATGAAAAAAATTGTATTCTGTGTTTGTCCTTGTCATTATTTCGTAGAGTGCATACAATTGTATACAATTTGAAAACAACAATAATATTTAGGAAGACTTGGGTGTATACTCACTTTTTTGTTTGTTAATTTTGTATCAAATTTAACCTAATTCTGTTTGAACGATGATCTATGGATATCAAACTTGGATAGTGTTAATCTTTTGATTAGTTTTTTTTTTTAAAGCTACAACCAGAACATTATTCAGACTGATAAAACAAAATTATCGCTATCAGTCTTATCCGTTTTTTATTCAATTCTTCGTACTTCGTGAAACAAGTTGAATTTCTGCATTATCCGCATTAATTTTTCTATTAAATTTTATTACTTTATTCTAATTCGTTTTGCATTTTTGTCCTTAGCCTTAAGTCCAGAAGCAACTTCCCGTAGTAAGCTAACAACTTTGAAACATGGTACAAACAAAATGAAACGAATGTTCGATTTACCATTTTCTCGTTCTAATTGATCAAAATGAGTAGATATTAAGCCACGACCTAAAGGTGTATGTCTATTGGTTGCCTAAATTTTATTTATAAGCGCATTAAAGAAGCACGCATTTGTTTGGCAAAACCTTGAAATGATGGTAACTTGAAGAAGGTGCTTTACTTTTCATTAACAATTTTGATGAGACTGATTGAATATTGAAAGTATTAAAATACCAGAAGAACTGCAACTAAGATCCGTGACAAACGGCCATTTCTTCTTGTTTTTTTAATAGGTTTTAAAAGCTTAAAAAAATAAAAAGCAAATAGAAAGCCATATTTAAAGCAGCTCACTTAAAAGGATAATGTAGAGAATGATTAATCAAACACCCAACTCGAAGGAATTGATTTGTTGTTACCATTTGAAGTACAAACACGCCTGTCTTACCTTTAAAAATGCGATCATAGTGCAAATACTACCGATCCTTACCCAATCTAACACAACATACGTATTAGACTGTCTTATAAATTTCTCTTATTTTATGATCAATAAAGAATAAGAAAGTATAAGAAAGTATTTCAAAAAAACACATACAATTCAGAAAAATGCTTGAAATCTTTATTTGAATCGATGCGCCTCAAATGGTCCATTGAGTTAATCCAATTTTGGCATAGTCTTTCCAACATTTGGGACGGTATCTAACGAATAAATGCTTCAATGTTGTCTTCCAATGCGTCAATTGAAACGACTTTTCTGTACAAATATGAGCTTTAACATAGCCCCACAAAAAAGTCAAAAGGCGTTAAATCGCACGATCTAGGTGGCCAATTTAACTGTCCCGAAGGTGAAATGAAATGTTGAAATGGTGTGGTTCAAACGCCTTGTTGAAAACACATGTCATGCAAGTTAAGCCCTTGTATTTTGGGCTTAAAAAGTCGCGCTCACCATTCACAGTAACGTTACGATTCGCATCACCTTTAAAGGAGTACGGTCCAATGCCACCGGCCTATAAACCGCACCAAACTGTGACTTTTTCTGGATGCATTTATAACTCTTGCAATGCTTCTGGATGATATTCGCTTCACGTTGCAGGTGAAATGCATCACACCTAAATCCTTCGGCAAAATTTTCCACGTTCCGCGTGAATAACGGAGTTCCAATTGCTGAGTACGGCGACGAATCAATAATTGATGGTCATCATTAACACCGGCTGATAAAGCGTGTTGGTGGTTTATTGTCCAATAATATAGTGCGAAATTTAGTCACAATAGCCACTTCAGTAGGTCGATCAAACTGACCATAAAATGGAAGAAGTGCGCGAATAACTTTCTAAACAGAGCACACACGTTTGAAAGACGATTTTTGGTTAAATTATAGACCAAACTGAAGATGTTTGACAGTTAAACAAAACACGAAACTTGCGTCAGCTGTTTAAACAAGTATTACCAAAAAGATTATAGTTAAAGAATCACCCTTTATCAGCGTAATCTCAATTGCCGAGTCAGCAGACCCACCAAAGACCTAATATTCACAATATAGCAATTCTTGGTAACATCGACGAATTTCGAGCCGAAACCAACAATTGAAGTATACGAACTCCGGATCCCAGCAAAACTTATATTTTCGTTCAACGTTAGAAAATTCACAATACAAGTTGCAATATTACGGATAAGCTCTTTTAAACTCGCTTTGTGAATTATTCAAGGTAATCTCAGAACAAATACTTCGTATTTCAGGTTTGAAAGTCACAAAAAGTATTATGAAGATTGAAGAACATCCGAAACTTGTTGCTCTTAAATTAAACGAAGGTTAGACCAAATGTACCTATTATTAATCAACAACAAAGAATAAATTTACCACATAGGGCAAAACGTTACTCTCTTGATAGCAGTTACTTCGACGGAACTATATCGAGTTTCAATTTTCAGTTTCAGAGTTAATATAAACCACATTTACAAATGACACTGTAGATTTGGCGAAGAGTTTTCTGTGCCTAAGAAAATTAGATTTAGAAAATTTCGGAAAAACTGAATTTTGATGGATTGCTCTATTTTTTCGTTCTTAAAACTTTCAAAAAAGTACTTGATATCTCAAGGTTTTGTTCGTTACTGTTTAAATTGTTTACAGTGCTATTGAAACAATTAAATGGGCTACAAATCATTAATACTAGACAAAGTACCACATAGAGGATCTATTCACTCTCAGTATTTTTTTCCATAGACAATTTATTGTAATTGGTCTGATTTTTCGAAATGAAAATTTTGACATTTCTCGACGTTTCAAGGTACATTAGTACATTCGTTACACTTTTTTTTCACTTAATAATTTTTTAATCAGAACATACTCTTTAGTTATGAATTACATTATTTTAAATCATAAGTCACTTCACTTGCTTCATTTGAATAATAATTTTTGAATTCCTAGGTCATTAACTTGCTCTTGACTTAATTTTTTTAATGCATAAGTCACTAACTGACTTAGGAATTAAATCTTTCTTAATTTATAAGTCACTAACTAACCAAAGTTTTTGCAACTCTGGTCACCTCGAACATTTATTGAACAAAAAAAAATAATTTGACAAACCAAAGTTCTTGACTTTTGGTTCAATTGTTCAAAAAATCGAAATGACAAATAAAATTACACAAAATTGGTAAAACTGATTTTCAACTCAAATATCTCGTGACTTAATTAAGGTATTGACTTTGAAATTATTTTATTCTATAAAAAATATTGTTAAGACAAGGTAATGGTTTTAAAAAAAATCCAATTGGCACTTTTTTCAGAAGAAATACAAATTTAAATAAATGTTTTGAAATTGTATTGCGACTAAAATATCTCGGGGAAAAAAAACAGGTGTTGAAATCAAACTTATTTAATCATACGCTAAAAATATGGTTGCGAAAGATTTGTTTATGACTACTGCCTCTTGCAAGGAATGTTTAAATAATCTTACATTAGCCGTTCAGATTCGAAATAAAGTTGTAGGTCCCGTCTATCCTTGAAATAACGCGCACCCAGGAATAGAATGGAGAGTTGTAAGTCACAAAACTAAAACCTTTAAAAATAACTAAAATCTGATTACAAATTATTTTTCAACACAATTCCTTCAGAACAAAGAAAGATATTGCCTTCAAACTTGGGCCTTACTATGTAACTCGATTCTATAATGAAATCAAATTCAAAAATTGGTTCTATGTATCTATTTGACTACTTTCGAAAGAACGAGTATAGAAAGTTCTAGTAATGCCAACTACATATTATATTCTTTTCGAATAAACGAGGAACTACGTAACTCAAAATAAGGAAAAATCGAAAATAATCACTCAACAACAAATGTTTTTCCGAGCGAAGTTTTTTTTCTCGAGTTGTAAGTAAAATGTTGAATATGAAGTCCATCTACCACCTCAATTACACCTGGAATTCGTGATTTTTCCAAAAACTGTGTTTGGACTTTCATTTCTGTTTCACATTCATTTCAAAATTCATCATCAGTGGGCATATGACTCTTTCGTTTGAAGTCAAAACTTCGGCAAGTATTTTTGACATGGTTTGCTGTGCAATTTAAGCGTTCTTGTCACCACCGATTTGGTTATGATACCCAACTGTTACCAAAAATCTCGATTTTTCTGCGTTTAATTTGCTAGTACCGTTCTTCATTTCCTTGCAAATTAAACCAAATTCCAACGGTGTCCATTTTTTTAAATAATTATTCTTGTTCAAAATTTGATGTTTTTTGTTTGTTTTCAAAACTGTCAAACAAGTCGATACTCATTCGAAAGTACACAATTCTTTGAAAACAAGTTGGTATAACCGGCATCTGATTCTACTTTCATACGTAGTACGATTTGAAAGTCTGATGAAACCTGGACAGCCTCTCCAACCGAATCTCTTGAGCTACTGATGAAGACGCACTTTCCGGGTTGCGAGAGTGATAACCCCGAATCGCTTGAAACCACAGAGCTAAACGTAGCTCATATGGAGCAAGTCAATTCCGTTATAACCACAGAAAATATTTTGTGGGCCATCAATACTTCATATAAATCCCCAGGCATGGATGGCATACTGCCATTTATGCTTCAAAAGTTGCATGATGTGGCAGCTCCATGGCTGGAACAAATTTTCAAAGGATGTCTCCTTCTCAAACATGTGCCCATGTCGTGGAGACAGGTCAAAAGTAGTTTTTATCCCGAAAGTGGGTAGGCGAGGTCACGAATCCGCGAAGGATTTCAGACTAATAAGCTTAAAATCTTTTGTGCTTAAATCCTTGGAGCGCATTCTTGATTACCATTTAAGAGAAATCCTAGTTGCACGACCTCTCGAAAGCTCTCAGCATGCTTATCTTAAGGGCAAATCTATGGACACTGCCCTCCATGAGGTAGTGCGTACCGTAGAACAAACAATCCATTATAAAGAATTTACTCTTGCCACCTTCCTAGCCATAGAAGGTGCTTTTAACAACGTCCTTACAGAATCCATAGAAGAATCGCTCGTTAAGTTCGGTGTAAAAGACTTCATTCGAGAATGGATTATTTCCATGCTCAGTGGTAGGAAGATTCGAACCACTCTAGCCAATGTAATTGCAACAAAACACGTGAGTAGGGGAACACCCCAGGGTGGTGTCCTTTCGCCTCTTCTATGGCTTCTGGTCATGGATACAATTCTCGTTAAATTAGAGAGATGTGGAGTGAAGGCGGTAGCCTACGCGGATGATTTGGTGCTATTGGAGTCAGGAAAGTACACTTCTGTGATAAGTGAAATCACGGAGTCAGATTTGAAGAAAGTTAGCAACTGGGCCACGAGTTGTGAACTAGGAGTTAACCAAAGTAAAACTGAACTGTTTCTCTTTCCCACCAAAACTAAAGCATCGCCCTTCACGCTACCACGACTCAACGGTCAAATCCTATCATTGTCTTCCAGTGCAAAATATTTGGGAGTTATACTCGACCCTAAACTAAACTGGAAACTAAATATTGAAGTACGGGTTAAGAAGGCCTGTGTTGCCTTCTACGCCTGCAGCAAAACTTTCGGCAAAAAGTGGGGACTTCAGTCGAAGATGATCTTATGGACGTACATATCCGTAGTACACCCTACCTTAACATATGGTTCGATTGTGTGGTGGCCTGCTCTTAGCAAAGCCTATAACATTAATAAGCTAAAGAAGGTTCAGAGAACAGCTTGCGTGGGCACCACAGGGGCCATGCGTACTTGTTCAACGGACGCCTTAAACGTTATTTTGGATCTTCTACCAATCGACCTTTTTATTACATATGTACATAGTTTCCTGCAGCGCTATTAGGCTGAAGGAATCAAATAGCTGGTTGTCAAAACGTTATGGTCACAGCAACACTACGAAATTAATTCCCTCAGATATTATCGAGAGAAGATTAAGAGGATGACATCGTGTCGATAGGTTTCGACACAACCATCTTTACTGACGGCTCAAAGATAGAGTGCGGAGTTGGTTCTTGGATCTTTTCTGAGTCCCTAAATGTAGCCAAATCCTTTAGGCTTCCTGACTTTGCTAGCGTTTTTCAGGCTGAACTACTGGCAATAAGGGGGGCATGTAAGATACTTAAACAAAACCCAAACCACAACCGAAATGCGGCTATCTTTACAGACAGTCAGGCAGCTGTTAAAGCCATTAACTCGGCCATATCCTCATCTAAATTGGTCCAGCAATGTCGCGATGAGCTTGCGAGCCTGAATATTAACCTCGCTGTCACCCTGATCTGGGTTCCGGGCCATAGTGGTATCGTGGGAAATGGACGGGCTGACGAGCTGGCCAGGCAAGGATCGGCCCTTCATAGCTCACTTGCGGAAATGGTTAACATTCCTCATTGTGCTATGAAGGGTAACATCTTTTCTATCTACCAAGAAAATCTAGGAAGATATGGTCCACCTATAACAAAACCCGTACAAACGATCTTCTATGCAGGCCAAGGCAAGACATAGCCAGGATTGTTGCGGTTTATACCGAACATTGGCCTATAGGAGTTCATGCAGAGAAGTTGGGTATCTCTTACAACACCTTTTGCCGTAGCTGTAGTGACCAAAAAGAAAGTGAAACTATAATCCATTTCTACTGCAAATGTCCTGCTTTGGCAAACACCAGAATGAAATGCTTTGGAAAAGCATTCTTTCAAGAACTCGATGAGCTATCTGAGACAAAGATTAGAGACCTAATCTTTTTTCTCAATGCGACAAAATGGCTCTAACATAATCGCTATGAAGCTTCTCTATCAATCTATCCCTTTCAATCAATGGCCAAACGATTTTTTGGTATCAAAACGGCGCACTACAGCGCTAATTGGATCTCAGGCTAGGTTGCCTTGAGATCGCCAAACCTACCTACGATTTGAAAGTAGAACCCGAAATGAGTTTCGAATAGAATCAAAAGTAGATCGAGTATTTTATCTCACACAAAATATTGTTATTAATTTTTTGTAATATTGACAAGGGCACAAATGAAAAGTTTTAATTTTTTCTACTCAATTAAAAACATTTTATATTAAGATTAAAATAAATTTCAAATTTTTTGAGTGATATAAATTTATTTGTCCATTTCGTTTCTACAAAAAAACTAATATTCGTTAAATCTACGCCATTTGAAGTTATACACTAAAAAGCTACAAAACCAAAAACCACACAAAATTTGAATTATATTATACCTGCTTCTAACCTGCTTAACTTCATAAATACCTCCTGATTTTATTGTGCAAAACATGTGAAAAAAATCAATCTTTATTTTGATGCCCCTTGGCTCTTTTTAAATATACAACCGACAAAGTTTTTGTTATTCATATCTATTAATGTTATAATGATGAGTTTTAGAACAAAATTCTTTATCTCATCTCTTTTATACCTAAGTTTATAGTATTTGCATTAATGTTTAAAAATACCCCAAAAATTAATAAAACAAGAATATTAATGGGGGTATAACATTTGAAACATGATCACACATCATTAAAACTTCACCTTTACATCAATTTATATAAAAATATTCAAAAATTATTAATGTATCTCCATCTTCACATATCATAAAAAAAGGATACTCTTTCCTTTATATATTTTTGAAAAATCTATTTTTAAAAATGAATATATGTAAACAATAATAAAATTCCCTTCCCAAAAACAGAAGATATCAAGTGTCATTTTTTGAATAAACTCAGAACTTAACTACTGATGATGATCTTACCTTGTAGGATGTTTCTAGGAAAGAATATTTTCGATGTTAATGCACTAACTACGTTGCATCCATGTCTTTTTTAAATATTAATATTCCAAGAATCCAGAGTGTAGGTAGGTCTGTCTCTATAAAGTTGTCTGAAAAGAAACAAAAACAAAAACAACAATAAAAATATATAAATATTAATTAATTATTCTCTGTCATCAAACAGACAAAACTATTTGTTTAATTTAAACATTTTTATCTCTCCTATGTAGCTACTGCTTTGCTTCTGCTATCGCACACTTTAGTTGCATTTCAAATTTACTACGATAATCTTAGCAGCAGCGTTAACTTGAGGGTTTTTGAAAATATGAAAACAAAATTAAAATAGAGCAGATAAATGAAATGTAGTGTAAGTACAAGTACCTCACAGCTCACAACTTTTAGATACTTTATATCAAAATGAACAACAATAATAAATGTTGTAGCCGGAAACATAAATAATATAAAGTCGCCTTTTATCCACGGACCACTCCACGACCACAAGTTTTGAGAGTGGTACACATAATTTTATTTTTTGGAATTTTGTTTTTCTGTAATAATAGAGGACCACAATGATTACGATGATGCCTAGAGAAGCAGTAATCACATTTGTCTAAATTATTATTATTATCTCAAAGTTCATCTTGAGACCCTCCCCCCTTTTTTTTTTTATTTTTTTTTTGAGGTTTAATGGATGTAATGGACTTTATCTAAAGATGGTGAGAGGGGGGTGTGGGGGAGGCACGGTTTGAATTGTTTGTTCGAATGATGGATGTCTAAGCTTAATCGTTTCAAGAGATGGTCATAGAAGAATTAGATACTAAACCAGCACAAACCTCAGCAAGCAGCAAGTGTGTTTAAACAATTTATCAAGTACATACCTCTACGTCTATAAGTTGTATATACGCCAGAAGCTTCATATATGTGTATACGCTAAACAACGTGTACTCTTGAATTAAGATTTTGGCTAAAGATTTCGGTCTTTGAAGTGTAATGAAGAGCCCTTAAATTGGATTCGTGCATGCGATGGAAAATTACGACTGCTCTATTTTTGGATCTTTTAAGATTATAGATCCCCCAGAAGAAAAAAAAGTACTGACTTGAAGCTGATTGACTTCCCTATGATGTGCCCTCGAAAAATACCCGGAAATTATAATTGAAAGACCAGACAGATTGTTGTATATGAGTGGCCTGCAGCTCTACCCTGGCCTGGTCGACGGAGTCTCTTAGAAAAATAAAAAGAGCAACATCAGAAGACGACGACGACGAACGGAGGACGTCTTTCCCATTAACTTGGGTTGCGTTTTATTGTGGGATCGATCGGGATGGGATACCGCTTGTCGTTAAAATCCATTTGGGTTTTTTCTTTCCTTTGATGCAAAAATATGTAGAAAGGAATGCACTTCATCTTCATCTACAGATTTATATATGTACGTACATTGTACAGCCTACAAAGTACGTACCGTTGACGCCCGTTTTGATCCTTTGCCTATTGTTTTGCAAAATAAAGAAATACAACTAAAAAAAGAAGAAACACATTTTCAGAGGAATTATGTCGAGCATTGTTCGATTACAAAGCCGGAAAATTGAAATGTGAATTTATAATGGACAAAGATTGCATCCTGCAGGTAAAAAGGACGACGACGACAAGATGAAAACGATGACGACAACGATATGATGGCGATGACTATAAAACACACAATGGAACAGAGAACAGAAAACACGTTGCTCGTTTTAAGGTGGTTTTTATACAGCATCACATCAACACCATGCCCAAGCCCAGGACAGGCCATGCCAGGCGATTGGTTTGATGGCGAATCGCTAAAGGTATACCTACCTTTATCGCACTCTCTCTTTTTTTGCTAAGTCTCAGAACTCAGAATTCAAACTCAAACTCAAACCCTGAAACCACCTGAGGCATTGAATATTTTTGTTTGGATCTTTATTGCGTTGTTGTTTTCTAATCCTTGCAGGTATTTTTGATCCTTTTTTTTCTCTTCTTCGGTTTTGAAATTCCATTTATGTTGAAACAAGTTTAAAGAGTAAAACTATATTTTATAATAGTGTAAGGGATTTAGGATAAAAAGCAAAAAAAGGACACCACAAAGAGAACATAAAATGGATATTGATTTCAAAAAGCAATTGTTTGAACTGGTGTTGGTGATGGTGGTGTGCAGCAAAGGAAAACCGACTTTGCTAATTGAGCTGTTGCAAAGTCCTTTTTTTTCTTTCTTGTTCTTTTTCTGCACATAATTACTGGAATTCATGGGTAAACCTTGTGATGGTCCTTATACAGAGGGATAGAGGAGTAGAGTTGGTTGCAATGTGTTTTTGTTTTTTATTTTAATCCTTTTTGTTGAGAAAAACTCATGTTGTTGGGATTTGGATTAATTTTCAATTTCAGATTTTCTTTTTTTCTATAAATTATTAAAGTTTGAGAAAGAGATTAGATAATGATGTCGTTTAATGGCTTGGGGAAGATTGGGTGTGAAAAAAATGACCAATAAATATTGTAATTATGGAATCAATGTCTGTTATACTTTCTACTGATTAAAAAGAAGCAATTTGAAGGATTAGGATTTCGAGAACTGGGGATTAATTCATCTCAGATCTCAGGTTACAAAACCAGATTTGAAGACATTTTTCGTATTACCGAAGGTTGTCATAAAGTATATGGTATTACCTAATTTGTAACCAAATCTTTTGAGATATGGAATTTAATAGGGTTTTACCCTTATAATGATTAAACAGAGTGCGAGCAAATTAGGAGAGGAGGATAGGATTGGAAATTAGAAACCGATGCACTTTGGTTTTGAATGTCTGCACATCCTAATGAGTGGGAAATATTGAGTCAGGTAAAGCATTCCACATTCGCGTAGTGCAGCTAAAGAAAGAATCTCTGTACTTAACAGTACGTCCGAAATCGGGAAATCGGAATGATGGGCATTCCCAGCAGTACGGGTATTACGGTTGAATTGTTTAATGGGATGAATGCAACTGATTTTTTCACTAAACCATTGTTTATAAAAATAACAATAAAATAATTTCGACATTCGTGTTGGGCTAATAGAAAATTGAGACAAAAATTGTATTAGGCACCAATTTTATTGGAATCAAAAATTGAGAAAATTATCTTGTTTGGAGCCATTGATTTCGGGAAAATGGATTGGGAAAAATGATTTGAGAAACTTGACACCCTAATTTTTTATTAGTGAATATAATCCTGAGTTTTTTTACAATGCATTTGAGGCGGGAATACCAAGCTTCAGCTACATTTTGTGTGCGAAGAAAATTATTTTTTAGACAATTGGCAACTGACTTTAACTCGGGTTTATGTTTTTTTTCGACGCATCCAAAAAATTAGTTTTGAACCAGAAGTAAAGTTTTGAAAAGCCGTAATCTTCTGAACTTTTACTTAGCTCCGAAAAGAACACTCAAATGATGGAAACAAACATGCGTTGACGGAGTTTGAAAACATTAGATTTGGGGATTTCGTTTGAGGATTATCGGCATGGGGATTAAGATATGAGGGTAATGATTTTGTGGATTTTTAAAAGAGTGGGGATTTTGTTTTTGGAGATTTTGAACTTGGGCATCATGTTGATATCCCGATATTAATGTATACAACAATTTTTAAATGGCCTCTGCTGCTAAGCTGGGTGATGAGCCTACGAATGGTCCAGTTTTTGATGACTTTGGCACATAAATCAAAATATTTGGCCGATGGCATCGATTATGATGTTCTTGAGGGCAGCGGTGGTGGTTTTAAGATTATTCTTATAGACCTGCACCTTAAGAAATCCGCACAACTAAATCGCATACGGGGGTTCAAATTTCACGATTTTGGTGGTCAATAAGCATGCCATGTAACCGCTGGCTTACAATATTGATTTTGTCTTAAGCTAACGACATATAGCGTTGTCTATGAAGACAGATATGCCGTCGTCTGTAGACTCATTTTCAAAGAAGGACATACCGAGGACGCTTTAAGCCCAAAATCTACATCAAACAGTAACTTTATTTGGATGCATTGGCACCTCATGAATCTTGAGTAAATAGTTTTCATCTTTAATATGATAATTTTGCTTATTCACGTATCCATTGATCCAAAAATAGGCTTCATCGCAAAAGATGATTTTCCGATAAAAACTGGATGAACTACCCCAAAAACCTTATTAGCTAATTAGTCATGCTTTGTATGGTCGTTTAGTTTGAGCTTCTAGGTAAGTTGGATTTTGTATAGGTGCAGGGCCAAATCACGACAAAAAATTCACAATGTAGTGATCTGCGACGCGGAATTGCTTGCTTCGGATTCTGCTGATCTTGCGTTTCGCAGACGTACGCATGTTGGATGATTGTTCACTGAGCTGGTGCAGTCGAATTCAGCCACTACCAGTTAAATATTCGACTTGGAGTGATTACCATGTACCACATAAAAAAATCTTGGGCAAAGATCAACGAACGCAAGCAGTTAAGGGCTCAAATAACTGCTGCACAAGGTGAAGAAAGAAATGAGCTGAAGTCCTCGTACCACGTGAAAAAGAGAGAGGTTCACCGCAGTGTGCGCGGTGACAATTGGACCGTTTACAGAATAACCAAAGAGCTGCCCAATGCACACAGCTCAAAGCAACACATGTTGCAAGAAGTAGACGGTACTGTGATAATTTCGGTGGATGATCAATTCAGAAGCTGGAAAGAACACTTTTCCTCGGTTTTAAACCGAGCTTGCGCCTGAAGAAACTGTTCCGAGTACGCACCGCACCTTCCAGTAAGGATAAGATCGTTGTCGCAATTCAAGCACTTAAAAACAACAAAGCGGTAGGACTTGATGGAATTCTCGCAGATCTTTTACAAGCAGCGCCAACGTTATCAAGCAAACTGCTTCATCCGATCATAAAAGAAGTTTGGACCACCAAAAGCTTCCCCGATGAGTGGAAGATGGGAATAATCGTCAAGCTTCCAAAAAACGAGATCTAAAAAAGTGCGAAAACTGGAGAGCAATTTGCGTTCTACCTGCCTTTGCCAAAATAGTAGAGAAATTCATACGGAACTCATCAGTGAACACCTTGAAGCCTTACTCGATGCCGAAAAATCAGGATTCCGCGCTGAAGCCTCCTGCATTCATCTTTTCAACAACTTGCGGAGGGATCCAATGGACTTTGACATCGTATTTAAAGCAATTGGATTACGCGAACGATGTTTGCTTACACTCTCATAGGATCATGGATCTCCATCAAATGGCAACAAGTGTGGAGAGCGAAGCAGAAGTTGTGGGGCTGAAAATAAATTCTGGCAAAACAGAAATGATCAGCCTCGGAACCCGATCATCCTCTCAAATAAATATTTCCTCTCAACCTGTGGAAAAAGTGGAGAACTTTCAATACCTTGAAAGTATCGTCTTCATCGAAGGTGGAACCGAATAAGACGTCATCTGACTCATCGGCAGAGCAAAAGCGGCGTACTGTATGTTGTAGAAATTTTGGAGGAACAACTCTATCAGCTTAAGAACAAAGGTATGACTTTTTCGCACAAATGTCTAATATGTGCTTCTTTATGGGTGCAGCATTTGGAAGGTGACTTCAGCCATTACAAGAAAGCTGCAAAAACCTTCTTGAATGCCAAACAGTATATCAGATGAGGTCTTTTATAGAATGACAAGCCAGGAACCTATAGGCTCTATAATAAGTGGTAATGGATTGGATATACGCTTCGAATAGGTAACAGACCAAGCAATGCAATGGAATTTGCACACACATGAAGAAAGAAGAGCTGTAGGACCGAGATGCACAGGGCGCAGGACAGTCGAGGCAGAATCAGTGGCACTAGGTAGGAGTTGGAGGAAACCGTACACGTAGAAAAGGCTCTATGCCCTTTAAGGGGTTCATAACGGACGTAATAGATCTGAGGAATTAAGTAAGTAAGTAAGTACATAAAAAGGGCGCAACGCCCATTGTTGCTACGTGAAGAACACCAATTTTGTTGTTTTATTGTAAAAAATATATTTTGACAAAGAGAAACAATATGGCCTCCCCGATCTGTGAAAATCAACCTGTCCTTATTGGAAAACCCTTTACACTAGGGGCCTCAGAATTTATTATGGGCCACCACAGGAACTTACAACTAACTATTCTTCTATGTACGTAAGTTTGACTGAAAATTTAAATTGATAAGAGTTTTAGTTTTAAGATCGTTTATTAGAGTTTTGGTTATTACCGTTTGTTTTTCATTCTCAAAGGTCACCATCATTCGCAGAAAAAATTGATTGAAATTGCCAGGCTTGAAAAAGAATGAAATCTATCAGGAATGCAATCTTTTGTATCCACCTAAAGATTAGTACTCTTACAATTTTTTGACTATGAAAAGATTGCAATCATTTTCACTTCAATTAAACTCAAAGACTTCAAAAGAATGGAAATAATGCATAAATCCTCAAATGAATGCAATCAAATGATTGGATACAAAAGGATTGCAAATCATTGGTGATTTTAAAATTTGAATTCGCAGTCTCTAGATAAATTCAATAAATGGAATACTTACATTGCTTGAAAGTTGCATATTCAAAGATATAGCTTGATCTAGATTTGTTGCCTTAAAAGACAATCTTATAACATTCTATTTTTTAGTATAAGTACAATTTTATTTTACTATTAAATGTTTTCTGAAAAATTCTTCAAATTTGGCCCATTGCATCACTTAAATATTTTTACTTAGTGAAAAAAATGCCATAAAATTATAATGTAAGTACATATAGCTATGCATCAGCCAAGAACTGCTAATGCGTTCTTTTGTCTGAAGACATAAGTCATTCAAGGTTCAGGTAAACCATCAACTGTCCGTACATGTTAGTCATCACATCAAGTTGATGGCTTTTGGTTTTGATAATTTATAGGAAGCCAAAGTAATTTTACGAGGGATGGTTAAGTGGTTTGTCATAAAATTTCAACATAAAAATCTTTATCTTTTAATCATCTTTTTATATTTATGGTATATCTTATAAATACCTGCACGCAATTTTTTTTAAAACCAAACAAAACAAAGAAATAGACATTTATTTTTTTAATTGTTTTTGCTGATTGGAAAAAACAAACAAAAAGAGACGAGTACAAAAAAGACTAAAAGCGTTGCGTTGATTGGCATAAAAACACCCTGAAGTTGATTTTGTTGATGATGATGAGTTTATGAGTAATTAACACAGATAATTTTATTATTATTGTTGAAAGGACTCAAAATTCAGATCAATTTAATTGAAATTCAAATTGAGCAACATAAGTACGTTCGTCCAATGAAAAGTATCTATAAAATATACCTGTGTTTAAATCTGCACTCTATGCTCAGCTCATGCTTAATGCACTTTATGTCGTTGTCATTACGGTGACAGTGAGACAGTGAATTCGTGAGTGAGTCATTACGAAATTTGAAATTCAAAACATTCCAATTGTGGGTTTGGTGCTGAATTTCATTCGACGACGATCGAGCGTCGAGAGATTGAAAATCGAGATCACTTAAAAAAAGTATCTATATACATTATGTGCGTTATCTAATCTGTCATGCAACGAAAACGCGACTATCCGACTCCAAGACGGACGACATATTGCTCTTAAGTAAGGAAAATTACTTAAGTGCGACAAAATACAACAAAACTAGTCTAGCATATCTCAACACTTTTATATCGTTGGGGTTGTCATCGTTGTAGACGTCGTCGGTTGGTCGGTGGGCAAAAAAAAGTATCTTAATTAAGAGGTGCCAGGAGACGAGTGGGAGAGGGCCACGCACTGAATTCCCTCGCATGTGAAATAGATATTTTTAACACCTGATTATTATTAAGTTCCAGGAAAGAGTAGCAAGCAAAGCATCAGATGCAACCGATCATGCTGATGGTTGGGCAAATACCATCACATACCGCCGCATCGCACTGCAACTGCAACTGTAAGATTGAATTGAATTTCTTTAATTAAAATCCGAAGAAAAATGAATTCGAAACGAATTCATAAATCAAGCATTCATCTTCATATCATTGCAAATGGAAGGAGTAGCGGATATATAGATACACGATATACTCGTAGTTACGAGTATCTTTTTTAGATCTTTTTCGAAGAGCGCGCTGGAGATCAGTCTCAGTGAACCTCGAGCAAATAAATCAAATCCATAATGCAGTCTGTCTGGTTGTGGCGGTTGGTGGCGGTGGATGTATGGAAGTTGGCTTTCGGTGTTGTTTTGGTGTGGGGTTGTTCCTCGAAAAGCTGTCAGCGTTTTGGGATCGTCGTCGTCGACGTTGCTGTTGTCAGACTTATATTTGTATAGTACGTTGCCGTCGTGTGCTGAAAATTATTGCATATTGCCGCCACCACCAATACCGCCGCCATTCCGCTGTCACTTCAATACACATTCGCCTCCGTGGCAGATGTAATTCCAGATATTGGTGGTTCGGTAATGGTATCTATAGAGATGTACTTTTATCTCTTGTCGGAAATAATTGCAAAAATTTCGAAATTATACAGAAAAGCTGTATGGATATTTTTGTAAGGGTCTTTTTCTCGCATTTAAAATTTCACACATTGCATATAAATTGTCAACGGGGAAAAGAAAAATCATTTACAATGACAAATGGGTGATAATAATGATTATATTTTAGGAACTTGCATACATAATTTCATTCAAGGCAATTTAAGACCATTTTAGAAGCGAACATCACTAAACGGAGCCAGAGTAATGTCATATTCTTATGGAAGTAATGTCAAAAAATGTCGTAATATCTTTTAAAATGGCGTCAAATGTCTAAATGATGACATTTATGTTTCAGATATAGTGACAGAGGAATAGGCCTAATTCATTCGAGAAATATTTCGTTAAGGGTTGCGTTAAGGAGTCTTCAAGCGAAACACAAAAATGTTTTCAATAAATTTCAAAAATGTTTGCAATCTAGGGAGTTCTCCAATAAGAGGTTTCATTTTAAATAGGGCTCTATTTGGGTAATTGTTACATTTAAAGGTAGCATTTTTTGAAATTTGACAAGCTAATACTACACCATTATGAAAATAGAAACGTTTGAAGCTTCTACAATGCATAGAAATTGTAAGAATTCACTACCAAAAGGATGAACATTGTTTTAGCTACAGCTTGAAAAACTAAAGGGCGTTTGGGGCATCATGAAGCAACTTCTCGATTAGAAATATTGAAAATAGGGGCTGTCAGGCCAAGTTATTGATTTGACCAATCGAAATTAATAAAGAGAGTATTGCTGTTATACCCTTAGATTTGAAGAAAACACTGTTTTTGGAATTTGGAATTCTTTCGTAGTTTTATCGATATTTTTACAAACAATGTTTTGTCGAATTGGCCAGTTGCATTCCACCCCCTAAACGATTCAGCCGTAATACTCGTACTTCCAGAAATGCTCATCAGTTTACCCTTGAGCTCAATTTCGGGCGTATTGTCAAGTATAGAGATTCTTTCTTACATCGCACATCGAGAATGTGGAATTCTTTAGCCTATTCTGTTTTTCCCTTCTATTTTGATGTTCAGAACTTTTTGACCAATGTGCACCGGTATCTCCTTTTAAATTCAATGAAAATGCCCGATTTCTACCTAGGAGGCTGCATAAGCAGAATTGTTAAATTTGATGTTTGGAAAAACCACTAATAATTGCTGAAAAGCCTTTTTCATTCTCCGCATTGGGTCATTGTATAGTGCGTTTTTTGGGGTGGCGATGGGGGCAATTTGATTGGACCTTATTTTCTCGAAAATAAGACTACTGCAACAGGTTATGGTTAATATGAATTGCACTACAGAGCTATGATAGATTATTTGTGCGACCATTGTTCGAAGATAGACGACGTTTACTTCCAAAAGGAAGGTGCAGAATTGCATGGAAATAACCGAAATTTTGAGATAAATGCTTTCTGACAGTGTTATTTTTCGTAGTGGTTGTCATAATTGGCCGCTGAGCCCCTTTTTTAACAATAAGATTTAAAATTATGCATTTTTCTTAGAATAACGTTAAAGATAAATTCTATGTAAATGTGCGAATTTCTTCTTTCTTCTCAATTAATAACTTTCTCAAGTAATAACTTTCGCCAGCTTACTCGATATTTAGCTTGCTGCCTCCAGTTTTGAATACCAAGTTGACGTGTGTCGGCTTCTTGTTCACTCAGGCTTGGCGTTTAATACCTTATGGGCTGGAGCTTCGATGTTCCTTAGCTCGACATGCCCTAGATTTCTTAAGCGTTGAACACGCAGTTTTTTGACCAATTACAAGTCGCTGAACAGCTCCAGATCTTACTTTGCCTGTCAACACAAACCGGACCATAGATCGTACCTTACTCTCGAAGATACCAAGTAATCCTTCATCCGCCGTGGAGAGGGTCTATGCTTCTGCACCATACAACAAGACTGGGATGATTAAGGTTTTGTACAATGCCTTTTTGGTACTTCGAGATAGGGCCTTATTCCTCAACTGTTTACTTAGGCCAAAGAAACAGCGATTAGGAAGGGTAATTCTACGTTTGATCTCACGCTGATGTTATTTGCAGAACTAACAGCAGTGCCCAGCTAAGCAAATTCGTTTACCACCACGAAGCTATACCTGTCAATTGTCACGTTTTGACCAATTCTACGATATGAATCGACTCTTTTTGACGACAGTTTTGTCCTCGTAAATGTCAAGACCCATTTTCTTCGCCTCAGACTCGATATTAGAGAAGGCACCAATTGCGAATTTATCATGAAAAAATTTCATAAATAGAATACAAGCCTAGTCGTGGCAGTTATTTGGCTTATAATGTTATTCGTTCTTTAGTGACATACCTTTTCTTTAAAAATTAAATAAATATCAATCGATTTCTTCTAAAAAATAACCTTTTTTTGTTAAATATCAAAATGCAACCTCTTATTGGAAAAAAAGTTCTAGAGTTCGTCTATTTCAAAATTATGACACCTCCCATAATCCCTCTAAGCCTCGACACAAATTTAGATTTAAAACTAACGAAAATCACACATCATTCAAACATACTTAAGATTGGGGGTTTTGAAAAGGTTAAATGAAAGCGTCATTTCCAAAAAACGATATACTAAAAAGAATGATATCGAACTTCAAATCATAAAATTACCTCAGCCAGACAATTGTAAGGACATCATAACGAGTCATATGTACTTATAACAAAGTCTCACCAAAAATCTCGTCGTCTAAGTCCTCGTCACCAAACACTAATGACGGTATAAGTCCCTAAGAACTTCTTTGAGGTTTGATTTGAGTCAGGTAAAAATTAGATTTTTCATAAATTTGTTGATTGATTTTATTATTTTGTGGAAGAATTTTAAGACTTTCAAACATTCATTGGAATACCTGCCTAGAACCTTGAACTTATTTCCTTATATTAAGCAACATCATAACGATACCCTATACTATACAATAGTCAGTCATGCATGTATCTAGCTTCTAGTTAATTTATCTAGGAAATACCAGATACAAAATAAAAACAAAAAAGCATAAACAAGAATCTCATCTGATGTATTTGATCTACGGTTCATTTACGCATATATGCGACTCCTTCTCTTCCAGCAGCGGAGCGCCTGTTTACGTTTTGATTTATTATTCAGCAGAGCTATGAATAGAGTTCCCCAAAGAAGCGACTTTGCTTTGCAAAACATTCACAACAAGCCGAAAGTAAAAAAGTAAAGTAAAAAAAAAAACACGCAAAATACCTACGTCAGTCCGCTTACCGACAACCAAACGACCGACACGACGCGACGTTCGCTATGACGAGCGACGCACCCATCATCATCACCGCGCTTAGCTTTGTGCAAGCAAAACAACATGCTCAAATGATAATTGAATGAGCTCCTTCCGTGACACGACGGCGATGAATACGAGTACGACGATGGAACATCAACTATCATCGTCAGGCGTAAGCATTGAGTACAACACTTCACCGAGCTCCGAGAACCCCGGCCATATCACAATGTCTCAAGCTTTACTAACAAAAAAAAAGCCGCGGTGTGTTGATGCCTGATGGTGCTGAAGCTGGATGATGATGCCACAGCCATGGCATGGCATTGCAAGGCAGAACGCATCAGTGTCCAACATATGGACACGCGTTAATAAATTGCATTTAATGGAAATTGGCTAAGTGAAAGATTTGAAATAATCAGATGCCAGAGTTTGGTCCATCTCCGTCTCGTCGTCCTGCGGCAGTGCGGTGGCAATGGCAGTAGCGAGATTCTGTTTGCGGTCATTGCACACAACAACTTTATATACCCTCGCTCGACACTTACGAGCGCCATGCAATCACTTAAAATTCCATTTCCATTTCTCTTTACAAACAAACCAAAATTGAATTAAAATTGTTTTTTGTTTTTTGTTTTTTGTTTTTGTTTTATTAAATTGATGATGTGTTTCGTTTGTTTTTCTGTTTTGGTAGTTCATGATCGTTCGCATGTTTATTTTGCCCCGCATTTTTGTTTAAAAATTTAAAAAATTAATCTTTAATAGCCGAAGATGCCGAAGTCGATGCGATGATGTTCCCTCTGTGCTTTAGGTATGTATGTGGGTAGCGTAAAAAACACACCCCGACCCCAATGTCAAGCATCATCTTTTCAGCTTAAGCCTCAGCTTCAGCATCAGGTTCGGAAATTCGAATACCTTGAAGAAAACTTCGCTAAATTTAGCCCAAACAACGGATATTAAGGAGGCTAATATTTTGTATTTTCATTTTTTTCTTCTTGCTTTTTTTTCTGTTTTCTTTTTTCCTGTGATTTTGAGAAAGGATGCGCACTACAGGTTATACGATTGAATTAATAATATTTCTTCTTATTCTTCTCAAGTTTTTATATTCTACATCCATAGAAGGTAGGTATTTTTTTTCATCCTGAATCCCTGTTTAAACAGCACTCCTCTCTCAATTTGTGATGCAAATATGATTTTTTTAAGGGTTAGTTATTGGGATTTCTAAAAGATAAAGGTGTAGTTAATTTTTGTAAACTAAGGTTAAAATTATACAAGTTTTACTTTATAGACACTTGGACACTTAAAATTAATAAAACAAAGAAAATAATCAAATTTTCTAAAAACAAACAAAAAAGTACGCATACGCCCAGGTGAACGTTTTTAAATAGATTCACATAAAGTGGCTATTTTCATGAAAAATTGCAATATTTCGATTTTTTGAAGAATTATTATAATTCGTGGTAAGTAAAATTTTCAAATAAGAGTGAATTTTCGTAATCATCATAAATAGTAAATATACGTTTTTGTGTCAATATCTCGACGTTTGAAACTGTTACATGTCGTTCTTTAAGACTTTCGACAGTTGCTGACAATTTCTGCGTTTAGCCTTTTAATAAAAAAAAAGTTTTGGAATTCGAAACATTTTAAAGCTTTGGTGAACAACACTATTTTTGACTTAATGGTGTTGCTTTTTTGACATCTTGATCAAGTTGACATAAATAATCAAGTTGGTTTTTCTTTTTGCCAGAAACTCGTAGAAATTTTCAAAAAGAACAAACTACCAAAAGTCTGTTGATTTCTTCAACTATCTTCTCGAACTATGATCAATTTTATTCACAAACATGACTGACTCAAGTGATGAAATCGAATTTTGCCTAAATGTTGGTACACACGAAGTTGCGGCTTCCTTCATTCTCTTTCTCTAGGGTCCGGTGAAGTTCAATCGCTTGAAATGCAACACCGATCTAAATCTTCCTCCTTCGAATTGGTTGACTACATCCGCAGCAGCTATGGCCTCCACAATGCCTTATATCATTCGTCAGGGTTTCCAAGCTTTCGAATGGCCCACATTTTTCTGGATTGCGTTGGAGAAGTTGATGATGTCTCAGATGCGGAAAACATGAAGAAGCTCCTCAAGTTGCCGTACTCGAGTAAGAGCACTATAAGTATGATGGTCCATTAAGTGGGAAACACTCTGCTCATCGATGAATTGGACATCCAAAAGTGATTGGCGATGGCTGAGGCCCTTCATTCTCGATACCATCATTACGCTTCGTCAGCGTGAGAGTGATATCAATTTCTGTATGAAGGACGAGAGCCGGGAGGCGATCCAAACCAAGAACCTTCAATCGAAATTTCTCTATCACATTGCAGGGGGCAACAAGTTCGCCAAGAAGCAGGCTTAAAACCTGGGACATGTTAGCTCCAAGCCATTGCCGATATTGGGACCTATCCTGCCAGGGCCCAAAATCCATAAGAATGTACCATATACCAATTCCTCCCATTAATTTAATCGCATCGTGGTGTGGACATTCGAAGACATCTGCATGCTCATAGGGACCGATATGGCCATCTTCGGAGGCCCCAATTGGCCATGCATCTCCCAAGTAGAACGAAAGTAGGAATCCATCCATTATAAACCAAGAAAATGATGTGCTTATAAAGGGTTTTCTAATAACAACTTTCCCATTAGGAGAATACGAATGGTCCATCGGATTTAATTTTTGAATGATCTTAGACTTGTATTAGTGTAAGCTAAGATCGTAACGCAAAATACATCATAATGTAATCTGCGCGATGCCCAATTGTTGAGGACGACCGTGGATCATTTGCTACAGACGACTGAACAGCAGCAATAGATAGATAGATAGATAGATAGATAGATAGATAGATAGATAGATAGATAGATAGATAGATAGATAGATAGATAGATAGATAGATAGATAAATAGATAGATAGATAGATAGATAGATAGATAGATAGATAGATAGATAGATAGATAGATAGATAGATAGATAGATAGATAGATAGATAGATAGATAGATAGATAGATAGATAGATAGATAGATAGATAGATAGATAGATAGATAGATAGATAGATAGATAGATAGATAGATAGATAGATAGATAGATAGATAGATAGATAGATAGATAGATAGATAGATAGATAGATAGATAGATAGATAGATAGATAGATAGATAGATAGATAGATAGATAGATAGATAGATAGATAGATAGATAGATAGATAGATAGATAGATAGATAGATAGATAGATAGATAGATAGATAGATAGATAGATAGATAGGTAGATAGCTACGGGTACTACAATCTGTTCGATATGCAGCCTGGAATTCATTGAGTATATTGTTGTTTTCGATCCAAGTAGTGAGGTGGTTCAGGAGAACTGAGGTGAATAGTTTGTAGAGGGTATCTAAAAATGAAGCAATTCGATAATTAGATACAAGACTAGAGTCACCTTTTTTGAAGAGCGGAAAGATAATTGATTTTTTGAAAGATGTTGGTATTGTTCCTGTTTCGTAGATTCTTCTCAGCCAAATATGAGCGTCCCTAATCAAAAAATTACCCGCATTCTTATAAAACTCAAATGCGATGCCGTCTATCCCCGGAGCTTTGTTTTCTTTTGAAGATTCAATCGCAATCTTTACTTCATTCAAATGTGATCAAGTTCAGGTATTTCAACTAGATTTGTTTCACAGGAATATTCTATGCTGCTAAATCAATCTGAATTAAGGGAGTTTTTGAAATATGACATGCATTCGAAAGCTGTTATTTTGGTTCCAGAATATTCGAAGGATTACCACATATCTCTTTGGCCAGTTTCCACCAATCTTTTGCTGTGGTAATACTTGCGAGTTGACTTTAAATGCATTGGTAGTACGAATGTTGTTTTTCTTTACAACTGTTTTTGTACTTTTTATTTGCTTCACAATAGTTTTTTCAGCTTGCATCGAGACCATATTTTTGTAAATGCTAAAGTGAAGATTTTCGAGCTTATGACAAGAGCAGCAATATATTTTCCATTTTTTTCAATCCGTTTTTTACCTACATGTTAACATCACACAACAAATATACCTATAGACTTAAATGCTTGTCTACTATTGCTATTAAGATCGAAAACTGGAGTTAACGCTCTTGAAACTGTGGTTACTTTTCTGAATTCTAGTTTCGATACAAAATGTTTGCAGACCTTGTTTGTTCGTATACTCGTACGTTACCAACATGAAAATGTTGAGTTCAACGAATAAACTAAGTTTTCAACTTCGATGATAAGTGCAAGCATGAGTTGTCAAGACCCTACTAGAAAACCCGATACTTCCAACTTTCTAAATCTCCACCAGAAAATCTTAGTTTTGAAATCAAAACTCAATTTCAAATGCCTTGTTTAAGCATTTTAAGATGTTAGGGGATGCATGCAATTCAGAATGTGACTGTTCAAAAACCAGGATATTATGGAAAAAGGACTTTGTTAAATTTCTGTATCAGTTAAAGTTTAACCGACCATTATCACACAAGAAATATAGAAACAGACCTTCCCTCTTTAAGCGGTGTTAGTCTTCTTTCCTTCTTCATCAAAGCAAAAACTGATATCAGTTGAAGAACGAAACAGCTCAATTTTCAACCAAAATTGACCAATTTTTTTGATTCGATTTTTGAAACATAAATTCATCTTAAAAATTTGGAAAATTTGTATCTATGGTAAATAAGCAATCTTCCAAATCTTGTAACTTATTTAAGAATCAGGACATCAGAAAGGATAATATGTTGAGGAATATCCTAAACAAAATTTCCTTCAAAATCAAATTCCAAATATGTACCGAGGAACTGCCAATATTTGGGGACCGTTTTTGATCCTTTGATATTAGACATTAATGCGCTCGAAGGACCTTGAAAAAAGTATCAGTGGAAAAGAAGACTTCTTATTTACAAACACCAATTTGTCTGAATACTAAAAATATTGAAATTACAAAATTTCGGCTCTGAAAAAAAACCATAGAACAAAAATCCGTGACATTTGAAGCCCTATCAAAAAAACTATGTGCAAATAGGACACGTTTCATCCTTTAAAAAAATAGTTGATTTTTTCGAACAATAATTTTTGTTCAACAAATCACTCAGATTCTTCTTATTGAAGAAACAAAAATTCTGTGACAGTTAAGGCCCAATCAAAAAATTTGCGTACAAGCAGGACACATTTTTTCCCTAAAAAAAGCAAAAACTTACGACCTTCTCGTATAAATTTTTACCCTATGGGGGAATCCTTCCATCTCCGGTGTGTTTTGAATGAACAAGTTGAAAAAAAAGAAGAACAAAAAATCAAAGCACATTTATTTATACCTTTGCCTACATTCGTCGTCGTCAACGTTGTTGTTCGTCGTCGATGACGAGGACGACAAGCGAGCGACGACGTGCAGTTCAGCTCAGCTCAACTCCAACTCAGGTGCGGTTGTGAAGCTGAGCGGAGAGGGATGAATGTTTCCCTTTTGATTTTTGCCTCGATTTTAAAATTAACAAATCAGTGAATACACTCAGTGTACCGTAATATTTTAACAACGTAGAGTACACACACACATACTCACACAAAAAACAACACACACACACATACACGAAGAAAAATATACCGAATGAACGAACAAACGAACGAACGAACAAACGAAGGAACCCATAGAGCAGGATGGAAGGGATGTTGGAAGAAATTTAAGGCGCAAGCTTTTCTCCCCTTCCGCTTGGCGTAGTTTAACACAATAGGGTTGCAGTATACCATAGTACTGTATATCTAAAGCGTTATATTAGTGGCAATGGCAGCCAGCGCTCGGCAGCAAGAACGGAACCCCATTGGTAACGTTTATTGAAATCAGAAGTTTTTTCTTATTTAATGTTTTTTTTTTTTATTTTGTTGAAGATGAGGACGGGAATCAAAAAGCGTGAAAAGCTCACTACTAAATGTATAACCTTCTTTCCACCATCCCTTACTGCGCTCCATACCTCACCACGACGACGCAACCACGGTTCTTCTTGTGATGCCAAGTTAAGACTATGGTTCGTTCTATTATTGTGGTCCTTTACTATAAACTCCTTCCATTCTTTAGATTTATATAGAGTCTCAGGGCATGAAGGGGTTGTATGGAGACTTACTGTGGAGTAAAGGGATGTGATTTGAACTGTTGAGCGCACCCATAACAGCTGAAGCATCAACCTTATACTCTTCGCGTAAAAAGGTTAAAGGAATTATGAAAATATTTCTATTCCCCCACCGCCGCCGGCCGCCCATCGAGGGGAACCGAACCGAAGCCATAGTCCTCAAAGCCGCCTCAACCACCACCACTGTCCTAACTGTTCCTGTAGCCTGTGTGACTTTCTGTCCTCATTTATATTTGTTCTGAGTTTACACACATACGTGAAAAAGAGGTGGGGGGGAGGTTAGTCGAGAGGGGGAAGGTTGGAAACGAATGAACATTGTTAGCGTGTGCCGTAAACATTATTCCGCTCAGGAAGTGTATGTCTTTTAATAAGGTACCAGTACCAGGACCTTTTGTCTTCAAAAATCCAATCTCAAAAACCTACACACAGCCCATCTTCTCAACCCGTTGCGTTGTTGTCGTCGCTGCCGCCGTTTTTGTAGCTTGTAGCACCCATCACCAACATTGAATAGGAATAGAAACAGAAAACCAGCCGAGCCGAGCCGATAAGAAGGCAACGAAGAAGATTGAGAAAAGCAGTTTTGTGTGCTCCTGAGTTCTGAGACTGAGATTTCTGTGCAAGAAAAGTCCTTCCCAGTAGGTTGACACTTAATTTCTGCACCAGAAATATGTGCGGCATATAATAATCTGACTGATGGTGATGCGAAGGGGCTGAGGACGACAGGCGGTATAGATATGAAAGCAACAACCAACAACTAAATATTGTAGAGGAGCTTCAGAACTGTGCTTCAGAGAATTTCTATGATTTAGGTCGAAGAGGATGGTGGAAAATGCCTGCTGCGTTCTTCTTCCACAGGATGATGGCGGGCGCGGTAACGGCGATGATGGAGATGGTAATGGTGGTTAGTACCGCGTCGCCTTTGTGATTCAATCACAATTTCAATATTTTGTGAGGCAGAAATTCAAATGTTGTTCCAGGAAGCCGAAGACAAAAGCACTTGGTTGAGTTGTAAAGTTCATAACTAAGAGTTTTTTTTTTTATATATAGAAACGTTGACGACGACTTCTATTCCATGGGGAGTTGTCCTGACTCCCAATGTAGTAGGTATTGTTTATCTTTCTCCTTCTTCATAGTCATGTTGTAAGTTGGTTGCAATTATAATTGTACAAGTTGGCGATCTTTTGCGGTACCTATAAATGTAGAAAACGACGATGACGTTAACGACAACAGGGAGCAACTGAGTTCGCAATTAAAGTTGTCGGAGGAATTGAAATGCCATCGCGTTTACATTCATTTCAAGAATGAAGAAGGAACATTCCACCATCATGCATCTATGAAAAAAAAAGAGGGCTGTTCAAAAGGGGGGGCAAGGGTATTCCAATATATACAAAGAATTTAATTGAATAAAAGACCAGAAGCAGAAAAAGGGTCTGTTGTTTTTTTTTTTTTTAAGTTTGTTCTCAAGACTTTGATGACTTAAGCGTTAAGCGGAGCTCATTGTTGTTATTTTTACTATTTTCTTGAAGACATCCAGTCGGTAAGAAAAAAAAAAAAACTAAACAAGATGGCTTTCCAATGACTTTCCGACTTGTCCCTCTCTTGAGATTGTGTGTCTGTGATGTTGATATATTTAATTGGTTTGATTAAAAACACATGTTTATGGCTTCTTATTTATTCTCAATTCAATTCGAAGAAAAGAAAATACAACAGCATTTCTTTTCCTCTTCTGTACATATAATCTCCGTTTATCCATCCAGGAAGTCCCTTACTTCGTTCGGAGGGGGTTTTCCCTCTTATACGACTTACGACGAGAGTTCCTACAACAAATTTATTGGAGTTGATTAAAGTCCACCGACTTCTTGGAGTTTTTTTTATGTTCGAGCAGGTGCTTAGTATTTAACGCTTCCTTACTTCCCGGATTAAATCTTCAGAAGTCTCGTCTATAGAGAGTCTATACGAGGACGGAACGACCAAGCCACCGACGCGTCGCGACACCGGCCGCCACCTGGGGCTTCAATATAAAGATCCTATGACGAAGTTAAATACAACTCACCCTAGGACTAAATGGGATGGGAGATGGGACTATATCCGTAATTAATGATGTCGCGCGAGGTATTTTTTCGTATACTCCCTGCATCCATATATAGCCAAAGGTATAGGAACGATTATGTATGTACCTTGAAGTTGCAATATAAATTGCTTGTTGCCTGTTGTGTTAATAAGTTTTCTGGATATAAATTATTCATGGGCCCGTGAAGTACTAATAAACACCCCTTATTCCATCTAATAGCCTGTAATTAACTCCCAACAAAACTCGTCCTCGTCTTCGTTCTCAATCCTCAATCCTCATCCTCGTAGTCGTAATCATTTTTGTTTGGGTAAAGAGCGGGGAATGAAAAGAAGAGCGAATGAAATAACAATAACAACATGAAGGTGTCCACCGACCGACACGGTTCTGATGGTCACAAGCAAAAAGCCCAGTTTCTAGATTAGAAGGAGTATTTTGTATGCTCATGGGATAACCCATCAGGATAGCCGCCCATATCAAAGAGGAGACCAAATGAATAGACGGCGTGGCGGTAGTGTGGCAGGAATTGTTACAAAAACCTATAGCTACCTAGTCGTAAAAGGGGAAAAGAGTTCAGTTCGATTAGTTAAAGAAGAAGGGCAGTATTTTGCTGCTTTGAGGTCGAATACAACATGAAACGTGGGTAGAACCATGGAACAAGTGAGGTTTGCGTGTCGGATATTGCTGTCGTTCAGGATCCTTTATATGGGGGAACCCCCTCAAAGGTATACATTTGTATCCAAATTCACCCACTCACCATTTAACAAAATTCAATGGATGCAATCCACCCAATAGATACCTAAAGGTATTGTTTATGTACAGTTGCGGTCAAAAAAATGAATTTAGTTTGAAATATTTTAAAAGATTAAAATGGTTTTTGAGATTAATGTTTCTGTTATTTAGATGTCAATGGGTTCTAAACTCTTTGCAGAGGCAGGGACAAATTAGAAACATGCTAAATGAAAAATACGTTTTGGAGATGATTTTTAGTGCTGTTTTCGAATTAAAACTTTAATTTAAACAATTTGTTCAAGTTTTAAAAATACCCGTTTTCAAAATTAGTAACTTGCCATAGGAAGTTATTGTAATGGGTCCGATTTTTCAAATTGAAAATTTTTCCATTTCTCGACGTTTCAAGGTCCCTAGAGTCGAAATAAAAGATTTTTAGAAAGATGTCTGTGCATGCGTGTGTACGTACGTCCGTATGTTCGCGACGTTTTTTTCGTCGTCTATAGCTCAAGAACCAGAAGAGATTTCGACTCCAAATAAATTTTGTTATGCAGATAATAAGGCAGAAAGATGCAGAAAGGGCTCTCAAGAAAATTGCATGGGTGTTTTTTTTAACCGCAGCAGTTAAAAAAAAAGGTGCACATTTTGGTTAACCCTAAATATCTCACGAACCTATGACGCTAAAGACTTGAATTAAATTTGATATCATATATTGTAACGGGATACAAAATGTTGTGCAATTAAAAATAACGTTTTTAACATGCTGTAACATTTTGAGAAAAATAAAATCGACAGTTTTTTTTATAAAATGTAAAAACCTATAAAAAACATTACTCAAAGTAGGTAAAAATTGATTTTCGACTCAAATATCTATTCAAAACTTTGAGATATTGGCTTTAAACTATCATTATCTTTTGAAAAATATTGTTGTCAACATTTAGTAAAATGTTGAGAAAAACCGAATTGACAGTTTTTTTTACAAAAAGTAAAAACCTAAACAAAATAAAAAGAATACAAGTTGGTAAAAATTGATCTTTGACTCAAATATCTTTTCAAAACTTTGAGATATTGGCTTTAAACTACTTTTTTATTTTTAAATATATTGTTGTCAACATTCAGTAAAATTTTGAGAAAAATGAAATTGACAGTTTTTTTACAAAAAATAAAAACCAAAAAAAAAACAATACTAAAACTTGGTAAAAATTTACTTTCGACTCAAACAGCTTTTCAAAATATTAATCACGACATTTTGTTAAGATAAGAAAAGTTTGAAGTCAATATTATTCTTTGTTCTCGAAATACTTGAGTCGAAAACCATTTTTTTAATCATTTTTTAGTTGTTTTTGTAAAAAATGGTGTCAGTAGGATTTTTCTACAAAATTAACTCAAAGTTAACAAAAATATTTTGCATTTGGTAAAATAAGATTAATTTCAATATATGTTTTTGCATCGAGATATTTTAGTCAAAAGCCGATATTTGGGAGCATTTTTTAAAGGTTTCTTATTCCTCATAAAAATATTGGTACCTGCCTTGTTCTAAAAAAAATAACCCCACACCAAAAAGTTGTTTTAAATGTTGAAATTTTATTATTATTATTTTATTATTAAATTTGAAATCCATTTTGTTTAAGTAAAATATTTAAACGCTGTATTTCGAAATACCAACTCAGTTCTTTTACTTCATACCAAGTTAAAGATATTCTGCAGTTCTATTTTTTTGACCGCAACTGTAACCATACATACGAACATACATGCGATTATAAAAAAGCATGCATGTGGTGAGCGTGTCCTAACCAAATGGGTAATTACGAAATCGGCTTTTAGAATTGTGCTTATCCTGCGTATTGTAGCAAAGTACGTATAGAAAGGACAACGCAACGTACAAATAACGGTACATGTGTATCTATTATATGCAAAAGTCTTTATACAATATACCTTCTATAGACCTCATACGAGTTAGGAGATTTTGTATACGATTTGGAAATTAACTCGTAGAGTTCAGAGGTGAATTAGTCTTTGGTGTTTTTTAGTTTAGTGTAGTTTGTTGTTCTAATTTCCATCAGGATCAGGATCAGGATGAGAGACTTAGTAGTGGACATTAGGTAGATGAATGTGCGGAGACAAATGTTATGCACTTTATCACGCACACACTATAGTTTCATTAAAAAACGCTTAGTGTTATTTATGTGTGCGTGTGTTGTTCGGCAAGATGAATGTTATGCTGATTATGTGGAAAGGATATTTTTTTCTTTGTTTTAATCAAATCCACTACAAAGTTTCTGCATATCCCACTGGGACATAACTCCATAGCTTGTAGATTCAAAAATCGTTAAGTGAATTCGACCAAAATCGGATGATTGTCCAATAAAACATTTTTGAAAGTACAGGATTTTATACCATCGAGCTATTACATAACTTTTTATATAATAAACCTTAAATTAGTTTATTTCTTACTTAAGGTGGGACATAAACTCATATAAGGAGTTTCACCAAAGTCCTATACCTACCTATTTATGGTTCTATACGTTTTGTTTAGAGTTTGGAATAAAACACCACCGCGTTGGGACATAAAACCATATCTTATAAATCTGTTATGAGTTTATGTCTTGCTAACAAATGTATTTATTGAATTCCACCAAAGTGATAAAATATGTAGGACGATTTAATGAAGTAAAATTTACATATCTAAAGAGGGTGTTTTTTTTTAGATGTGTGGTTTTCAGGAAATAGTAGAATGTTATGACGAAAAATTAAGCTTTATTACACAGATAAAGGTTTGCCTTTATAAATTCCAGCCACGAGGCTCTACAATTGTTTGCGATGTCTCTGTGGCCCGGCACCTAACAGAGGTGAAAGTTAAATTGCTGCGTCATCTCCATAAGAGACGATCGACAATCGAGTGCCGTTTGAGATTTGGTTGAGACAGACGTGGAGTCGCAGCTGGTCTTGGTTTTGGCTAGGATAGATTTAACCCACTCAAACTTCTTGCTATTGATGGGATTACTTCCATCCCCCAATGTTGCAGCAGGGGATTTTAGAATTCTCATTGCATAACGACGCTGTTTGTATAAGATCTTAGGTTGGATGGCGGTGTTCGTAGTGGAGGCAGGGTCGTTATTTACGACGCTGCTAACACTACGGAGACAACCACTAAGAACATCATGGAGAGGTTTACACTCGTTGGCAGTGCCGCCGACTTGCCGCCCGGTGTAGATACAACCTGTACCGCACTAGAAGATGGACAGTGACTTGGCACAATCCCTTCTCCGGTGTTTGGCACAGGTGCAACGACGGCCGACGCGACGGACGTTCCCGCCGAACTGCCGCCCGGTGTAGATGGAGTACCGGTACCGGGTTGAAGTTTTTGGTTTTCTTTTTTAATGACTGAGCTATTCTTAGAAATTGGACTCTCAGCCTGACAGATCATCGGCACGGGTCGTATAACAGCTTAGATCAAGCCTAATTGGGAAGTTGAAGGGAAGGATATGTTTTGGAAAAGGAGAGGAACAGCAATTAAACCATAAGCGTCCCAGGAAGGAAACTAGGTATTGACAGACAGTGAAACACTATACAGTCAGGGGATAAGGAGACATCAGCCAGCATAATAGCACAAAGCCGACGGAAGAGGATGTAAGGATTGGGAAGGGGAGGGTATCTAAGTACAATGTATTCAAATTTTATTAAGATAATAGTTATATTTAAAATGTTGTTTGATTGTATTGATAAAAGCTTGTAACAGCTTTAGAAATTGATTGTAGTTAAGAATTTCTAACAGTCTTGTCAATAAGAGGTTTCATTTTTAATTGCCAACTATTTTGTCACCTGTCATCTCTTGCCATTTGTCATCTTTCGCCATTTGGCAACTAAAGGTTATGTTATTAAACCGAACGATAAACGCTTTAAAAATGCGTTAAAATTATTAAAATTTACCACAAAATGGTACAAATTTTTAGTTTATGTTTCTCAAAACCAAAGTACTTTTGGGTTTTCGTAAAGCACATCTTCGGCCGGCAGCTTTGAAAACCTATGAAAAAATGTGAGTAGTTGTAACAAGTAAAAAAATAAAAAAAAAAAATTACGTGGCGCAACAGTCCATGAAGAACCAAGTCCTAGTGACTTACAACGCTCAACCATTCCTGTGTGCGAGTAATGTTTTCAGCAATGGAGGGAACCTACAGTTTATTTGCCGAATCCGAACGTCTAATTTGAGAAAGCACTTTTTCATGACAAGAGTTACCTTTGGAGAATTTGTCAATTCTTCGCAAGAGGCAGTACCCGTGAAAAGACTTTAGATGGCATAAGAAGGGATCGACCCCAAGACCTCTGGCATGACAGTCCACCGCACTAACCATCATGCCAAGGGTACGCTGAGTTGTAACAAAGAAGTGCTCTAAAACAAAAATTGAAAAACGTATTCGTCGCAGTAAAAACCCTTGAAGTAATTTGAGCTGTTGTAATAATTAATTGCTCTTAAGAATTTTAAGCGTCTTGGTCCCTGAAGGACAACTTGGAATAACGCTCTCTTAGCTTTTATTAATGACGAAAACTCGATTTTTTGTTGTTATAAAAATATGAATTATAACTTTTAAATAAAAACCAGTCTCTTAGAGTTAAAAAAAATATGTATTTTTGTTACGTTTGTGACGCAAACCTGTCTTATGAGTCATATACTCAAAAAAGAAACAATACTTTTTTAAAATTAATATCCTTCTTGAAGATCAAACAAAGATCGAGATGAAAACTTAAGGGCTTGAAGTAGAAACTCTTAACGCAAAAGAACGTAAAAATTTGACTGCGGAAGTTGTTGAAAAAGATGATACATAAGATCAAACTCTTTTAATCATATCCTGATGAATTCTGAAGACCCTAAAAATAGTCAGCGATGTGTCACTTCTTAATTCGGAGAAAACGAAAAAGTAACATCCTCTTCTTTTTGCTAAAAAAGTCCTTACACCATAAAAAACTGTACGTAGGTATTTCCTGTTCCTAACATCACAAACAAAAAACCAAGGATAACAAAATGTATCGAGTTTCAAAATTTTGTAATTTAAAAAAATTACAAACTCCTAAGTTACTACTTGTGTGTAGTTCTTTAATTTCAGGTAGACAATTAGATTCCCACTTTATTTTTTGTGGGTACAAAATGTAATAATGACAAACCAAAGGAAAAAGAAAACAATTACGATATTTGGACTTTTTTTTATTCCTCACACCAACCGGAAAGAATGTTGGAAAATAAATCAAAAGGCACATGAAACATTTTATTGCATTTTTCCCTCTCATAAAAAGAAAAAACAAGACAACACAAAAATCCTAAATGACTATCATTACGAGGAAAGGCTATTATAGCCTCTAGCCGATGCGGCGCGACGAGCGACGGTCGATGGTCTACCAGTAACGACGACGACTACGACAAGCGACGTAAGGGATAAGGGATGGTTGTTAAGTTTCACTTTATTAGCCATGACTATATACCTACCATATCATATGTATGTATGGTAGGAGAAAGAGCAAAAGACCTATCCTATCATGACGGTGATGGGTGCAACCCGCCCCTCTGAATGGCGTTACTGCTTGAACAACTGTCCGAACACAGAGACAGGTGACATTAACATTAATAATTAATACCATTTTTGTATTTCGAAAAAGAAGTAAGAAGACAAAAAAGAACACAATAAAAACAACAAGAAAAAAACGTTTCCACTTGATTAAAGACTGTATCAATTTCCCTCTTGCATTGCTATAGAACCATAACCGCACATCAGGATCAGGATCAGAATCGGGGGCGGTATTTATACTCTATATGCTCTGGCTGTGTGTTGGGAAGAACTCAGCAGGAACCTCGTTGTTGTTATACCTTTCTACCTTTCTACAGCTTTAGGAGTCCATAATAACAGACAAAAAATACATAACCAAAACAAAGGAAGGCTGTTCTCATGGTAGATTGCTTAAGCCGGGCACAATATGATGGTTGGGTTCATGCTTGTTAATATATTATGAGATAATTCACTCTTACTTGACTGCATGATGGAAAAAATAAAAACAAGGAGCACCGAACTTCACTTTTCTTGAAATTGCTTAAGTCCCTGGATATGCGTTCAATTTTTTGTTTGTGTTTTGTTTTTTTAATATTCAAGATTTGTGAGAAAATTTTGATACCGACACGGTTCCGCGATTATGCAAGGAAGTAACAGAACGGTTATTTTTAATTATTCAAACTTTGTTAACCTAGTTCTTAAAAGGTGAATAAGATATTGTGTGAGTTTTTTTTCACTATGGAAGTAATACGACGCAGTTGAAGAACCCCAACAAGCCTGAGATTTTGAGTCCTTCATTTTAAACTATATTTTAACAAAGTTAATTACCACTTTAACCTCATGTTCACGTTCAGTATTGAGAAGTTCAAAAAAGGCTAGATTTTTGGTATAAGTCTTTCGCCAAAAACTTTTAAACTGATGTTAACTGATAAATATCAAAATTTAATTCTTCAACAATAAAATGAATTAAAAAGCTTTTTTAATTGAGAAAAACAGATTTGGGTTAGGCATTCTACATTCTCGATGTGCGGTTAAAAAGAGAGTCTCTATTTACGACTGTCGGAAATTGAGCTCAAGGGTAAACTGATGAGCAACAGTGGAACTGCGAGCATTACGCCTTACCAGATCAAAATTTAATGAGCTTATCATGCACTTTTTATTTAAAGGATAAGTCCACAGTTTCACGGATTAGAAGTGGCAAACAAGAGTTAATTTATGAGTATAATTCTGCGTGAAGAATCCGCTTGCAAAGTTGATATCACAGCAGAGGTGTGATGCATCAAAATAAAGAATTACATATAGCAATTCTTAAAAATATGATAAAGGATGGCTTTTAAAATAATCCTAGTTGAAAAGTAGACTAATCTACGGTCAATCGTATTCTATTCCAAATAGAAATGTATACTTATGTGGAATGCACCTGCGAGAGTTCAACCGCTGTGGTTTTAAATAATCTGGGGAAACCCGCCTTAAAAACTCCTTACCCTATTACATTTCAAGCAAGTTCTTATAAAACATTTTGCTTATGTCTAAGTGAAACTTTGCTGAAACAAAATTCGAGTGTAAAATTTGTTTTCATTGAATTTTTAAAATTTTCTATTGACTTACTACTTTCTACGACTTTACTGACATAACGCTTTTACTATTTCTTTGACATTTTCATCGCTACTTGTTCTTAACTTTTCAAAGCTACAGTTGAGTTCTATGATGCGACAAAATGCCATTTATAAACATTACTGCATTTTCCTTATATTTTCAAGTGAATGGGTTCCAAAAAGTTTACATCTAGTCGAGTTCGAAGGGATTTCGATGTTCCAACCCAATTTCTGAATTATAAACCTTGTAAATTTTTTTGAATCATTTCAATTCTATTTGAATAAATAGCGTAGTAAGGATTCAAAACAAAACAACAGTATTCTAAATTTGGTTTAATGCATCTTAAAAACTTTAAATCATCTGCAAAGAATTTAAAAAGATATCAGCCAAGTCATTGCTAAATACTAAAAAAAGAAGGGGACCAAGATGGCTTCCTTGCGGGATACCAGAGGTAACAATAGTTGGACTAGAGAACACTTGATCAACACGAACAAATTGTTCACCTCTTAGATAGGACTCAACATATTTAATTGAAATCCAAATTGTTTCAGGTTTTCAATTCAAATTGTATGACTAACTGTATCAAAAGCCTTCGCAAAATCAGTATAGATAACATAATTTGGTAGTCGTCTTCGAGTTTATTAAAACGAAATTAGAAAATATAGAAAGATTAGTGGTAGTGGACTTTCCTGCAATAAAGCCATGTTGAAAAGGTGGAATATGCTCCTTAAGGAGAAATGTCAACTTTTCACATAGAATTTTCTCTAAGAGTTTCGGTATACTCGATAATTTACAGAATAGTAGTTATTAACTTCCTGCTTAGGACCATTTTTATGAATTGGAGAAAGAAATGATTTTTCCCCACTGAAAGAAATTCACCTTTCCCAAGAGAGGCATTGACAATGAAATAAAAGGGCTCAGATAAAACAAGTGAACATTTCTACAAAATAATTGGTGAAATTTCATCAAGGCCTTGCTTGCAATCGTAATATTAATTCAATTTCCGAAATATTAACTTCTAACTGTCCTAAGTCAATCATGCGTCGAAATAGGCAAACAAAAGTTTGCTAGCTCCAAATTTTATGGAAAATATTGATAATTTATAGGAATAGATAAAACCAACAAAGAATTAATCTGAACACAAAAAAGCGATATTAAATAGAGACCCTTAGAATCCCAAGAGTATGAAAATTACGCAATTTCCAAACCAATTAATGGCTTTAGGTCTTGAGACCAATGAATTCAACAGTTTCATATTTTAAAGAAACCCGTAATTTGTACGATATTCTAACATACCCTCTCATCATTCATAAAAGGGGAATTTAAAATTAAACTTTTAGAGAATTTCTTCTACTCACGTTGGGCGCCATTCAAAATTGAAAAGTTAGCTCTTACAAGTGCTATTAAAAATAAATAAATTGACTGGCGCAACAGCCCGTTGAGAGCTAGAGCCTAGTGACTTACAACTCTCAACCATTCCTGTGTGCTAGAATTGTTGTCAGGAATGCAGGGGACCTATAGTTATAGAGAAAGCACTTTTTCATGACAAGAGTTACTCTTGGAGAATTTGTCAATTCGTCGCAAGAGGCAGTACCCGTGAAGAAGTTAGATGGCATAGACAGGGATCGAACCCAAAACCTCTGACATGACAGTCCAACGCACTAACCATCATGACACGGGTACTACAAGTTCTATTATTTGAGCTCTTAATTCTTTTAACTAGAAAAAGACACGATAAAGTAGGTTCTCATAATTTTTGTTAATTAAGTTAAAAAACATCTTCACGTTGTTATGTTCGTATCATTCAATTAAATTTGAGAAATCGTTTTCGAAAAACGAGTGAAATTCAATTTCGGTGCTCACAATTCAAGAGACTCAAAAAACTACTTCTAATTATTCATATCAAATCAATTGAAAAATGTCAGTATTTCTAAAAGATCCAGATTCTACTCTGAACGTCGAACTTGTCGAGTTGTAGAAGCTGAGTAATGTCAATGATTCTCGAGAATTTTCCCCAGATGAGTCCTGAAACTAAAGGATGTTTTTATCCATCTACCTTCCCAAAATCATCATCCATTCCCACATAAACAAGGCATACCAGCCTACGTTTATGTCACTAACTCCCATCTCACCTCCCACCTTGTAATGGCGAAAAAGTTAGCAGCGGTCCTATCTCCTATACTCCTTCTAACTCTAGGTAACCTAGCTGAATTGCTGTTACCGAATCCCAATCTTTTCCTTACACATCAGAATGATGAATTAACATCAACTGACTCCTCACCCTTTCTCTTATTCCCCAACCACCTCTCATCTTTATTGGGCTGAATCTAAGGTGTTAAACGACCCGTGCCGATGATCAGCCTGGCTGGGGGCCAAATTCAAAAATAGCCCAGTCTCTAACGGAGTATCCGGATACCTGGCGACCTCCGGATTAACTTGCCTTATCTGTACATGCAAATCTCTGTGCAGATGGACCTTTTTTCTTCGCATCTCGTGGGACCAAAAATGAACAAAACAAACAACAAAAACAAAAACACATGTGAGACCGGTATCTCTTCAGGACCGGGCGACAGCTTGGTGTCAAAGCCTGCTGCCGTATCTCTTGCGGCCAACACAGAGAAGGGAGTAGTGGCTAAGCATAGACCCTCCTCTGCTGTTGGTAGCAACGAGAATACAAAGTTAGCGATACCTTATATGAGTAGTGGCAGGGTTGTGAAAAATGGCCCTACCACTACTAATGAGAATACTTCCAGAAATGGAAAACTCTCAAAAGGCCTTTATAGACAAAGATGGCAAGTGGCGAAAATCTTAAAGGCCTCTGGTGCATCATCGGGGGCTGAAAGGACACCGCAGCAAACCGCTAGCGTCAAATGGGCCAAAAGCATACTTGCTACAACAAGATCCAATAAGGACTCTACGTCCAAAAGAGAAAGGTTTCTTGAGGGGGCGCACCGACACCAAAACGGCCTCGGGCGCATAACACCAGCACCTCCTCAATCCCATCAGGAAACAATCCAGTTTCAGTGAAGTCGCGAAGGGCAAAGTCGTGGTTGCGGTCATTGTCATGATGGTGGCACAATATCGGCTGATCGTTGGCAGTTGGTCAAGGTTAAGCTCTTGAGTGGCTTTTTGAGCATTTTGAGGGAGCTTCCAGGACCACTTCCTTGCATAAGCGATGGGGGTTGGCATCAAGGCCATGTCAAACTCTTGGTTTGTGGCGACTAGAGGTCTGGTGACCTATACAAGCTTACTGTCAGCCGGTTAGGTGAAGTTTGGCCAGGTGCGAAGCTCGAGGTTGTCGCTGTGGAAGACATTCCTAGCAGACCTAGAGCCCGCATCTGGATACCGATCGAACCAGCTGGTATCGTGGACATTCTCGAGATGGTCAAAGTTTGCAACCCGTCCCTTCCGACGCATAACTGGAAAATAGCCAAGCTAGAGGAAGTGTGGTACTCAATAAAGAATCTTTGGCTTCTCTAGCCCTAAACGAGGGCTCCATAAATTATGGCTTCGAATCCATTAAAATTCGAATTTATAAAAAAGATGGGTCTCCAAAAACAACCGAAGGTGAACTAGCGGTTGGTGAACCTGGGACGTCGTCTTCTCTCCTAACAGAGTTTGACGATGCACCCATGTCCTCTCCAATCGCAATGGACCATTAAACTGGCCTAAGTGTGTCCGTTTCCATCTTGGACAGCCACTATAACCTAACCTAACCTAAAAGATCCATCGTGTCAAGTTTAATTTTTCTCACTTTTTCGATTTTGTTTTCATTTCGAGTGAAAGGAAAATGCAGAACCATCAAGCTGATTATGAAAAAATTGAATAAACTTAAAATTCCAATCAAATGTTACCAATTTATTTAATAAAAAGCGATTTACTTTATAGTTCCCAATTAAGAAATGGCGCCCAACAAATACTAAAAAAATGAATATCAGCGAAAATAAAATGCATAACGAAGACTGATAACATTTTATCTGCCATATGACCTCCACATATATTGAAAAACAAATACCATTCATTTTTTAAGTCTATATACATTTACAGTCCTTAATAATTTAACACAATATAGCTAACAGGCTTATAACACCGTCAAAGAAAACACAATTAAACAGGCAAATATTTTTAAATTTAAAAAATAAAAGTAAATGTCCACCTTTTTGATCTTTTTATTCTTAAACAAATATGTGTTAAAAATTAAATCCCTCTTATGTAATTATATAAACCAGGTAGGTATGATGTAAGTTAACATAACCTAGTTTTTAAAATGTTTGTTGTTGCATCCGAAACACCGAATTAAAAAATATAAAAATCGATTTCACACACAGAAAGGTACACAATTTTTCGCTATTATATGCAAAAGGTTCTTTTTGTATAAAGAGAACTATTTTATTCGACCCAGTTGTCAACTTTATGTTAAGGGGGTTAAAAGTTGTATTTTTTGTCTTGGTTATTTAACCATATGTTTGGTGGTGGGATGAAACTAACGTATACAACATTCATTCAACATATTTCCTCTTTAACGCTTTTACACTCGCAGCAATTTTATAATGAGCGAGTTATTTTTCTGTGTTTAATTTTTGTGTATATTATGGGCGCATTGTTCCCAGAACTCTAGGGACCACATTTTTAATGTTGAAAAATATGTCATCAGTCCAATAAACTTCCACACCCTGTCATCACCTGGTTTTAATAGAGATACAGTGAGAAAGCTAGGGGTTAGGGTGGTCGGTTGACATGACCTTTTTCTTTGTGTATTTTTGAATACAAGTTGGTTTGGCTATAAAATCGTACCAAAGCCAAACGTTGATCCTTGTTTCTGCAATAAATTTGTGATGTTTTTTCTGGAAAGTGCAAAACCTATCAATGCACATAAAGCCACCATCAACCACCGCACTACGCTCCTTTCACCATTCACCGTCTATATTTTCACCAACCGCCATTGCTATCGCCATTGCCATCGCCATCAGCATCAGCAGCCATTGGAAAATTGCTGTTTTATATTCGTCATGTCGTCATGTATTAGTTTAATTTTTGTGTCCTGTTTCGAATGCTCTCTCGTTTATGTAGTCTCGTATAATTCGAAAATGTGAAATGTCACACGGAATTTGTTTAATGGCAAGTAATTTATTTTTCCTGTCTGCTCACCGCCAATGCTCGCCCTTCCACCACCGCTTGCACCTCCGCTCTATACTGACTTTAACGATATGATAGCAGCGTAATGAACGCAACGTAACGCTTGGCTCGATGGTAATGTTATTGAGCAAGGAGTTTCCTCATTCCCTCGTTATATTGTCATCGTTGTTGTTGTTATTGTTTTTATAGAGGTGTATTTTGAAGCTGATTTTGAATACCCCCAGTGGTGTATTTACGTCAAACGGATCGCCGATTAGAAGTCAATTTATCGATTTTTTCCTTTGTCTATGTTTTTTTCTGTTGATTGGTTCAAAACCTGAACGGAACCACCCTCATTTATTTATCCAGGCTGAATACTATATCATCGGGAGGGTACGACGACCGTTTTGAGAGTTGGGAATGAGGGATGACACATTCACCGCGCTTAAATTGGACAGGAGACAGCTTGTATCCGTGATAGATAGTCCCTGGTTTTTTGGTTGTTGTTGCTGTTTTGTCTATGTCATTTGCAACGCATTTTGAAAATTGAAAGTATAATATGTGTGGTTCTGAATGTGTCGCGTCGATATGCGTGGAATTTGTCCCTAAACGAGAATTTAACGTATAAGGGACAAACGAACAAAAGGAAAACTAATACAAATAATGACACATACCAAAAGAACTGGTATCCGTATCCGCTTTCAGATTTGCAGATTTATTGTGCATAGTTGTGGAAAGCCTCCTATATTTTTTTTAATAGGTAAGGTTTAGGAGGGTTCTATAAAAAAAGAAGAACGCAAAGATGCGCGCCTTGCCTATATAACTTACTGAAGTGCTCTACCCGCAAATTACGCACATTAATTGAAATCTCTGAGAACGTCGTTTGCAGCGGGTTCAATAATCGTAAAAAAGTCAACGACTCTTTTTTAGAGACTAAATAAAAAAAAGGAAAACAAATTAATAGCTGCTGCTGCTGTGTCCTGCTGCTTTGACACAAATGAATCTGTCAGCAAAATACACTCCGCGCCAGTGCTGCAAAAAGGTATAGAGTAGTATTTTTTTTCTTTTAAGCGATTTAAATGTTTTATTTTATGTCGCCCAGCGGGAGGATTTCAAATGACCCTTTAGTCCGTCGGCTTCGCCGTCGTCGTCGGCCACAAAAAAGGACTCGATTTGGGTGTCAAATGTTGCAATTTCTATAATGGGCGCTCACTCTTTTTGCTATGGTGTTTGTTGTTGGAGTGCATTTATAACTATAAATTATTTCTACGAGTTCTATGTTCCTAACCTCTGTAGTTCTGAACCTACCACCAACCATCAAGACCGTTGTTGAAGTTGGTTGTTTTTTGTCGCCTATACTACCTAGAACTTACAATATACCTTCCTACATATTTCGTGCTTTTAGACCATTAACTTTGGCTAACGAGTAATTAGGCTTCGTGTTGGTGGCACCAATTGTTTATGGAGTTCATGAAAAGCGATTTCTCCACAAACTTTATGAAATGAAAATTTGGTTTTTCTTTATTTTTCAGTATTTTTCAACTTTTTTTCCAGCTATGCTAATATTTTCATTTATTAGTGTTGGATCCTTGGGAAGGCAATAAAAACGTGTTTTTGTGTTATGAATCCTAATTACAAGTGTACGGTTATAAATTTTTTGAAATTGTGTTGTTGTTGTTGTTTTTTTGGATTTGGATTTGGAATTTTCATCATGAAACAGAGAAAAAAGCAAATAAAATTTTCGATAAGTGTATGATAATAGGCTCAAATTAAAATGAATTGGTGTAGGGTTTTGTATTTTTTTGTTTGTAGCAACTCTACGTGTTTTATGTGTCGTGACTTGTGACCTTGTTGGATATATGTATAGTATGTGTACATAAGACCTTTTAGGGAATTCAAATGTGCCAGCTGGTAGGTAGGTAGGGTGGATTTGAAATAATCTTGAAACATGAATTTAGGAATTTCTATTATAATTATTATTGTAATACTTGCTGGATATTTGTTTATATGTATGTGTGTAGGTCTATAGGCAATAGGCATGTAGGTAGGTACTAAATTTTGGGATTCAAAAATATTTTAATAATCTTTATCGGGTCTCGGGGTTCTCTGTTTGGTGTGTGATAAATTAGTTTGATAGAGAACCGACAATTTGACTTATAGTGAAATTTCCTTCTCAATATAAGTACAAATATTTTTTGACATAGGTTGTTGATTTATTACTTTTTTGATTTTGAGAAGAGAAGAGGAATAAGACGAAAACAACATGGAATTTAATCTTTATACGGTTTGGGGAAATTTTGTTGCATGTTGAATGTTTGAGAAAAGTTGGAAAATCATTATATTTTTCTTTAAATCAAAAATAAGGTTTCTTTCGAATCAAGGATATTTTTATAGGAGCAATAGAAATTGTGGGTATATACTTTAAGAGGATTAAATATTTTATTATTAAGGCAATCTGAGGGCTATTTAAGTTAATGATTTTATTGTGCCAGTTTTAATATCTGAAATGATATTATGCGAGTGATAACAATAATAATAAACATATTAATTTATATTATTAGCTTATTTTCATCTTTTTAAAAAAAAGTACATTTTACTGGAACAAATTTAAAAATGCCAGCGTTTTTCCTTGGCAATTTAAGTGTTGTATTGTGTTATATTTAGAAGACGTTGAACCTTACACTTTGTAGAAATGGACAATCCTCTAAGATTTCCTATTGAGAAATTGAATTTATTAAAAACTAATTGTGAAAAATCTGCAATAGTGAATTTTATTATAAGAGCTAAATTCATAGAGTTCACTCTTTAATTGTATCGAGGATTATTTCTTAGGGGATAGTTATACAGTTGTGTTCATAAAAATAGCAGTGCTCTCCAAATAAAACAAAAAGGCCTTCAATATCAAGGTTATAATATTTATATTTCATTAAATTTCTAATAACAAACTAAAATATTTTATTCCTAAAAAACAGAAAATAAGTATTATCGTTTTTTTACCGTTAGCTTTGTCACAGTAAAAACCGTTTTTTAAATATATGGCTGTTCATAAAAATAGCAGCGCATGACAAAGTACTGGATCTATTACGTAAGAAGTAAGAAAAACTGTAATAAGTCATATGAAAGTATACAACTAATGTAAGCTTACAATTAGTACTTTGTTGTATTACCATTGTTTTTTATAAAGCTTTGCATCTACGTGGCATCGAGTCCACTAAAACCTGACACTTCTCGACTGGTATTGCGTTCTACGAATCACGCACTGCTTCCCACAATTCTTTCGAATGCTTGGGTTTTGCTTTATGAATTGCGTTCTTAACATCCCCCACAAATTTTCGATGGGGTTAAGGTCGCGGGATTGAGCGGGCCACTCCATAACGGATAACTTCTTCTGCGCAAACCATGATTTTGAATTTTTTGACGTATGCTTTTGGACATAGTCGTGTTGGTATACTCAAACCAATGGCATTTCGTCTTCAGCATAAGGCAACATAACCTTCATACCCCCGATAAGATAAATAGGCCCGATCCCGTAATATTAAAAGCAAGCCCATATCATAATTTTTCCTCCACCATGCTTCACTGTTTTTATAGTGTTCCGTGGAACAATTTCTGCATTTTAGGGTCTTGTCACATATTACCGACGACCCTTGGACACAAAAGGGATGACTGTGCTTTCATCGCTCCACAGAACATTCTCCACAACTCCATTCTCCTGGCCACATGCCGTTTCGTCGAGAATGGTACCTTGCGTGGACTCTTTGCTGGTAACGTCGCTTATAAAAGACGTCTTCGTATTGTGACAGCATTAACAGACAGTTAAAGTCCATTTCTTATTTTCCTAGAGCCTATTAAAGGATTCTGTTTTGCTAACTGAATATAGTCGTTCTTTCCAGTAGTCATCCTTTTTGAGACTAGCGTTTTCGGTTTATTTTGCCATTTTAAGGCGTTATTGACCATTTTTAGTGTCTTGAATATTTTGGTACGTTTTTCCCTCGAAACGCAGTTTTCTAATAAGTTTTCGAATTTCTTCGGTGCAGTGTCTTGACCGTCCTATTGTTTATTTTTGAGCTAATATTTATTAATTTTTTATATGCTAGTATGTTACAAATACTTGAAACTTTATATACTAAAATATTCACTTGACGAAAAGTAGAAGAAATTGAATTTTTAACTCTTTTTAATTATAAAATCCAAAGCACTGCTATTTTGATGAACACTCTATATCCAGAGAGTTTGAAATAATGGGTGTTCAGCGGGAAAAGTAGGATATAACTTAAAGCTAAAAGTCTCTGATATGAAAACAAAAGACCGTTAGATGCAAGTAAGAATTTCCGTTATTTAAATAATTGAGAATCTAATAAAATGTAACCAGCACTGCTATTTTTATGAACACAATTGTAGCTATCATTGAAATCGATCAAGAAAAATTTTTGAATCGATTTTTGACTATGTTTTCCTTCGATTAGAAATGAAAATTATAATAAATATAATATTTAAAATATAATCAGCATAAGTGTTCATATATGCCTTTCGTCCCGGTGTAATGGTTGGGCTCATCAGAAGATGACCATTACACCTTGTCTTGACGCATATTTTCCCGAATTTCGGGATTCCATTTAATTCGAGTTACAAGGAGTGACTGCGAATTAAGGAAAAAAAAGTGTAGTTGCATATTTCTCTAAAAATGTATTTTTCTATTTTCCGGACGGAAATTCATTTCCTGAACAGCTGATACTTTTATGTTCAAAAGTGAAATGAATCGTTCTACTGATTTGTGTTCCAATTTCACACAATTCAAATGAAAAATTTCTGTCAGTAAATATTTTTCAGGAAATTTTTAGATATCCACTTTTAATAAAAAAAAAAACACCCTTTGAAATAGTAGAGATGTCTTAACGGAAGAACTTTTAACTCCTGAAATAATTTGAAACTATTATGAAAGCGATTTTTTTTACAAATAGTTCTCATTACATGTTTTAAAGAATAAAAAGCGGATTGATTTTATTTTTATAAGCTCCTTCCCAACAAGTTATTCCAATGTAGACCATAGCAAGAATATAAACTAAGTGTAAAGAACTTTCTAGAGCAACATAGTAAATAATTTTGAACGATGACACCGAAGTATTGAAGGGCTCTCTAGGGACAAAATTATCAGATTCATTAACACTGAATTTAAATTTTTGGCAATCTGAGCAATGATAAAATATATCGCAATCAACTAAGTTAGAAGATCCTGACAGATTTAAGTACTTTTGTTTTATTGCTTAATACCATTTTATTAACTGCAAACCAGTGCCTTAAGATATCCAAGACTAAATTAATGTTAGAAGTTAAGATAACCAGAGAACTGCAACCATATGAAAAGGCCTTATCATCAGAAAATGATGTAATTTTAAATTTGAAAATAGAATTAATAAAAACCAGAAAAGGCAAGGGACCTAAAACCGAACCTTGTGGAACACCAATACTTATATCACACAATCTACTGAAACTACCATTTATTTAAATAATTGCTTTCTATTGCATAAATAAGAATTTATTATAAATAAATCAACGCATTCCTGCTTTTTTTAATTTTCTCAGGAGAATATTATAATCAACTAAATCAAAAGCTTTAATTAAATAAATTAAATTAAATTAATTTTTATTTGAAATATTCAAATCAAAGTTGGACAATTTTTTTGGGCATTATGACTAAGCTAGTTCCACCACTGCACTGTATGTTTAGTTATCAGTGTAGGTTTAAAAAAAACTTGGTTCTAGAATTTGTTAAACTTTATAGCTTTTTTTCTCATATTTCGTTTATTGCCTTAATTTTAAAAATTCCTCTTCATTGCTGGAAAATATGTTTTGACAGATCGTGATTATGCTGTTTCATCTTTTAACTAAGTTGCCATAGCATCAAGAGCTTTTAAAAACATTATTATTTTAGGGGGTCTGCAAACTGGTTTGAGAAGCTTAAATTCTGCTATAAAGTAATAATTTGTCATTGGCATTACTATTAATCACCGATCAACAGAAATAATGGATCTTTGGGTTGCTCGTGGCTTATTTGACTAGATCTGATGAAACTTTAGAAAATTTCAAAAGAATAAGACTAATGAATTCGATGAATAGCTCACACAAGGTTGAGTTGGCAATGTTTTATTGCTAACGTTTCCATAGCCATAGAAATAGACATTGTTGAAGAAGAAAATAAGGACTTTCCAACTGCTGCAGAGCAAATTCAGTGAACACACGTCATTATTTTTCGTCATTTATGGCTGAATCACAAACACGCTTCATCTTCGACTTCACCTGACGTTTACGAGTTCAGCCATAGGAATTCAATGCATGCTATCACAATGTAGCTTCGACCTCACGTTTCGTTTGACAATCGTAAGAAAAAGAACGTAATGTAACGTAATGTGACTCCAAACGGAAGCTCTAGTTCAAATTTGCTGAACATTTGCTTTGTCTGACAGTTCAACAGCTTTACAAAAAATGTCAACAACAAAAATGTTTGCTCTTTGGAGAGATGAAATAATAGAAATGTCATTCAAAGCAACCTCGAAGCAGGCCCACCGTAACGCAGACGAAGCCGAAGCTGAAGCTTGTTTATGATTCAGCCATTAAAGTTTAATGTAAGGCTCAGTTATTCTGATCGATGCAAAATCGGTGCTCTTTTTTTTTAGCTCTATTTTATGGAGAACTGCGAATTATTCAGCAGACCCTGTTGTAATTGTAATTGTTACTTATTTATATATACTATAAACAATAGAAGTAATAATTGTACTTAGGTATATGAGGTTTGAGAATTGAGTAATGCGACTGATTTTATAAAAACCGTATATTTTTTTTAAATTATTTTGCAACTTTGTCATTCTCTTCAAAATAGTCTTCTTAGCCAGCTAAGAAAACGATTCCAGTGCACGCTTTCACGCCCCTTCTTAGACTCTTAATGACATCCAAACACTTGTTAACGACTAAGAGTATTAACAAGGTAGAGACATGGAAAGTATATCAATGGATAGTTGAAGGATGCCGTGGAAAGGAACTATAAGGTTGCAGATTTACTTCAAACAGAGAAATAAAATCAGCCTCAATTCTAAGTTGTCATATTGCTTATATAGATAAACCATTGAGTGGTGCACTTAGGCGTATAAGTATTTTTTTGTTTGTATACAATTCTGTTGAATGTGTGCCTTATATCAAAAATCCTTCACCTAGGACAGACATTTTTAAATAAATTATTGAATCATCTTTAACAAATATTTAAAGTCAATGAGGCCACTAGATCAGTATAAGTTGTTTAAAACTTTTCATACTCATACATCCTCTTTTACTTTAATTGTTAGTTATTTCTTCAACTTTTGTTATACATTATGAATCATAGCATATTAAAAACCAAAAGCCCTTATTTTACTAATGGTATAGAAATTAAATGTGTATATATCTGAAAAACAACTGTCAAAAGTGTCAGAAGTTACTTTTTTAATACGCTCTAAAAATAGAGCCTAAGAACTGTCACAAAAATGACAACTTTGCTACATTTTAAGTTGTGCAAATCCTTACCCACCTTTACCTTATACACAAATCTAACCTTAAGCCTAATGTGTTGATTTAACTTCATATCTTGTACTTTTCATTGACATTAATACTGGACAAAAATAATCTTTTACTCTCAGGTACAATACTTAAATCGGATTCTTAGTGTCTTTCAGATTTTCGCATTAACTTTTCTCACATATTTTCCAATAATCCAAAAAAAGCCTTATTTTACAATGTATTCGAATATCAACCTGTCTATTTTTATCTACCTCTATATAAATAGATAAATCTGTGTATTTAAAATCAAGCTCAAAATCAATGAATTATGAAACCTTAGAGGCGATTATAACATCATAAGACTTGACTTTGAACTTCACTTAAAATCCTTTTTGAAAGCTGCAAAAATTCTCGTATGAGAACAAGAAATAAAACGTGACATATTCCACCATAAATAAATTGTAAATGCGTATTTAAGCCGCTTTCTTAAGGATCCCTACAAGTATAAAATAAGTAAAAGGTATACCCACTCATATTTGGCCCATAATTTGTAATTTGATGGACTAAGCACATGAGAAATTACTCACTAAATGAGCCACCGCAAGCCTAAATCTTAGGCTCATAAAACTAAAAAAAATCACTACTTGCATATATGTGGACTTAATGCCCCTGATGCGCTTAAGTCAAGTTTCTGCACTCTGCAAATGCATGGCATTGGTTTTGACGACTTGGCTGCAGCAGTAATAAAACTGTAATAATGCGATTAAGTGCAATTTATTTGCACATTTTGTTTGATTCGCTACTCTGGTGCATTTGCGTGCGATCACGAGATCCGCCCGTAGTAAGACAACGAGCGACGACGGTACGAGTCAGACCATATCCATGGATAGTAGGAAACAATAATAATAATAATATCGTCTGGTGGCATGGTGAGGTATGGAAACGGTGAGCCCTCTGTTTCTGTTGTTTTATGTTCCCTGCTGGTGCTGTTCCTGCTGCTGCACCCCACGACCACGATATACAAGACATATCTCCATCCACTTAAGGAAAGTCGTGACATGACCGTACAACATACATACATTTATAACGTACATAGAAAACGCGATGCCAAAAACGGTCCCAAGCAAAAAATCTGGGTGGCCCATATATTCCTATGATTCGTTCGAACATTGCACTGCACATGAGACAATACAAAGGGAGGAAAGAAGGCGGTGGCGTATTATTATGCTTTTTTTTAATGTTGTTTTGTTTTAAAGTACCATACCTATATACTCCCACCTGTCAGATTGTATTGAAGCCCCCCATGTCTAAACATTCTATCGAGACAATTTTTATTGAGGCCATAAATTCTTGTATAGCTTTTCGATTAAGAAGACCAACTTAGTCCTCATGTTTTGAGAAACAAAACAATAAAAAAAAAAACCTAAAACTGAGTAAACAAAGATTACTTTGGAATGAGTGATGGTCATATTGAATGTTGTGGCGACCATCAACCGCCCAAGTACACACTTCTCTCACCTTTAAGTTCAACACATTGTATACGAGAAATATATGAAACGTCCCGTTTGTCGTCGTCGTCGTCGTTGGTCGCTTGTCTTTCTTCTCAAACCTATAGTCTAGTCTATGTTAAGACAGATTTTAAGTGGGTGGGTTGGGACTTGGGAGGCTCTGCAGCATTGTGCTGCTCTTGTATAGTTCGCTACCATTGCCACATATTAAATTCTCAAATAATACCACAAAATCCATTGATAAATCGCCCTCATGGATTTTTGCCGCGTCGCGTTGTGCGTCTGTTGGAAAAAGAAGCACAACACGACTTCAATGATGAAGAGGGCTGCAAGAAGAAGAAGAAGACAAGGAACAGCGAGTTACAAGTTGTGTGTATGTCCTTTGAGGAAAGAACTATATCTCCTTTCCTGCCGCATCGTTCCTCTCCTTTCAAAAAGAGTAGAACTGTCTCGTAAAGTATCATGTTGCAAGATTATAACTTAAAACTACTAACGACTACGATTGAGGAAGCGGAAGAGGGGGGAATGGCATAAGTTAAACTATAGGCCAACATTATAGCAACAAAGACGACGACTACGACGACGATGAACAACACCATCACTGCCGGTGCCATTCCTGCGTCGCGTCGCGTCATCTCGTCGAAGTGGAAGTAAATGTTTTGCACAAAACTCTTAACTTCATTCAGATTCAAATCCAAAATCCAGACCCAGCTAAACAAGACAAGAGCGAAAGAGCAATAAAAATTCAAAGCAAAGGGTATATATCCAAAACATCCTCTTGCACAAACTCTAGCCGAGCCTCCCCCCCCACACCTTCCAACCTTCACAGTTTACGTGTGTTACTGTGTATAGTATAAGCCTGATGGAATTTTGCTAGGTTATAGGGAGGTATAGGTATAGCTCTAAGGATAATAGGAAAATAAATCCTTGTGCCAACTACAGATTGCGTGGGAAGATTTAAGTGCGATTATTGTGATAAAAAAGAACGACAAAACAAAATAGAAACACTGAAACAGAAACCAGAGATAGGTACAAAACGAAGGACGACACATAAAACACGAAAACTATAATACATTTCAAGTCGGATTAAAACATCATATCTATCGGGGGGTTCCGGAATGTGCGGTGCGTCTGTGATAGGGAAATAGTATATAAAAAAAGAAGTTGATGGTTGCCAAAGGCCGTATCCAATAACACAGAAGGGTTTGACATACCTACAGTCCTACACGTTAACGCACAATAAGTTTCATAAGAATGAACATTTTATAATGTAAGAAAGTAAACAAACAAAGAATTCGCCCAAGAGGCTTTTTAAGGGTAGTATCTAGGGGAATACTAATATTGGGGGTTTTAATACCCCAAAATTCTTGAAACCAACCCTCATTTAAATAACTTGGTAGAATAATTATTCATTGAGGAAAAACTTATAAACAAAATTGAATAAAGGTATGAAACAAATGCGTGTACCCAAGAGTCATATAAAATAAAAAGGTGATGGTAGGGGTTTCAACACCCTTTGTAGTTTTAAATTATGTTCCAAATTCCACGTCATCTCAATATGGACATTTTAATTCTTGAACAATATCTGAATTCTGAAGAATCGCAAGGACTTCAAAGAACCTTTTAAGAGACCTTATAAAAGACTAATATATATAAGAGATGTTTTGACATAACGTTATAATGATATACCTTTTTAACGATCAAAATTCGGCTGTTTCGCAGAAATGTTGAATATGTGCTTCTTTCTGTGCACTTGAAAAGATACTTCATCCTAAGGATTTTCTGGCCAAACCGTATATCAAATTATAGAATGACAGGCCAGGAACCTATAGACTCTGTAATACGAAGGCGTAAGTGGCAATGGATTAAAAAGGTAACCAGGCCTAGCAATGCAGTGGAATCCACTTACACAAGAACTAGGAAGAAAAGCTGGACGACCGAGAAGCACATGGCGCAGAACAGTCGAAGCGGAATCAGCATCACTAGGCAAAAGTTGGAGGGAGCGGAAACATATCTCCGGAAACCGTACACGATTAACGGGTTCCCAACGAATTTAACAGGTCTGAGGACCTAACTAAGTAAAGTAAGTAAACGATCAAAAATAATCTTAAAATTATTTTTCATGATAAGATGATTAAAACTTCAAGCACAATTATGTAACAATAAAATCACCACACAGTCAAGGAACTTTTTAAGCTTTAAACAACAACAAGCATACTTTTTTCCTTTGACCAAAAATCATATCTGAAGGCATGCTCATTTTTTCGAAGGTGTAAAAAGCAGTACCTAGGAAATTAAACTTAAAGGGGTTTTTGACACCCTCAACAATTCAAAATTAATATTAAAACCATTGCATTAGTTTAAAGAATTATTTTATATTTTATAATACTCCTAAAAAATGAGGTAATACTTAGTATTTCAGGTTTTGAGAAAGTAGCCTAAGTCTACATACGTAGCTATAAAAAAGGAATGTTGAATGTTGTTTTAACTTAAAGTGGATAGAAAACATTTAGTGGTGAATTACAAAGACAATCTTTCTAGACGATATTTTAGTTTGTTAAGATGTTCCAATAAAAAAAAAACTTCTACATTTTGAGACGAATCCAATTACTTAGGTCATCCTTAGTTATCAAGTGTTGTTAAGGAAAGGCGACTTTTTTGATTTTTTTTTGGTGGACAGATAATTTTGGAGGTTTAACATACGGTTCAGTAATTTTAGGGTCGGGATTCTAAGATTCTAACTTCAAAAATTACCACACTACTTCTAAAACGCTGTATTAAATTACTAGATATCGAAAACAGTTATCTAAAGCTAAAACTTGGAGTGGTTACCCGAAAGCTTTAAGGAAACTATTGCAGCCTAAAATCCTATAAGAGTATATTTCTTATTATGAAAGGTGATTTCTAAATTTACTCCCTTCAGATCTGAAAATACTCGTACACGAGCTGTTGCAAATTCTTATCAACTTCCCATAGGAAGTTATTGTAATGGTCCCGATTTGTCGAACTAAAAATGTTGACATTTCTCAACATTTCAAGGTCCCTAGAGTCGAAATAAAAGATTTTTAGAAAGATGTCTGTGCGTCCGTGTGTCGTCCATAGCTCAAGAACCAGAAAAGATATAGATTCTATTTGCTTTACAAATAATAATGTAGAAAGGGATCTCAAGAAAATTGCGTGGGTGTTTATTTTACCATAGCAGTTTAAAAAAAAGGTGCAAATTTTAGTTAACCCCAAATATGTCACGAACCAATGACGCTAAAGACTTGAATTCAATTTTATATTATAAACTGTAACGTGATACAAATTTTGTGCAGTGAAAAATAACGTTTTTAACATTCGGTGAAATTTTAAAAATAAAAATATTACTCAAAGTTGGTAAAAATTGATTTTCTACTCAAATATCTTTTCAAAAATTTGAAATATTGGCTTTAAACGACTTTTACCGTTTAAAAAATACTGTTGTCAATATTCAGTAAAGTTTTGAGAAAAATCGAATTGACAACTTTTTAATAAAAAATATAAGCCTAAAAAAACTTTACTCAAAGTTGGTAAAATTATAATTTCGACTCAAATATCTTTTCAAAAACTTGAGATTATTGCTTCCAACTAATTTTGTCTTATAATAAATATCGTTTTCAACATTCGGGATTTTTTTTAGAAAAATCGAATTGAAAGTTTTCATACAAAAAATAAACAACTAAAAAAAAAACATTACTCAAAGTTGGTAAAAATCGAATTTCGAATCAAATATCTTTTCAAATGTTTGAGATATAAGCTTTAAACTAATTTTGTCTTTGAAAAATATTGTTGTCAACATTCAGTCAATTCTTGAGAAAAAATTTAATTGAGAGTTTTTTTTACAAAAAAAAAAATCTAAAAGAAAATTTAACAATTCGGAAAAAATTGATTTTCGACTCAAATATCTTTTAAAAAATTTGAGATTATGGCTTACAATTTATTTTTACTTATAAGAAATATCGTTTTTAACATTCGGAATATTTTTTAGAAAAATCGAATTGAGAGTTTTCTTACAAAAAATAAAGAACTAAAAAAAACCATTACTCAAAGTTGGTAAAATTTTAATTTCGACTCAAATATCTTTTCAAAAACTTGAGATTATGGCTTCCAATACATTTTACCTTTTTTTTCAACATTTGGTTAAATTTTGAAAAAAATCTAATTGACTGTTTTCTTATAAAAAATAAAAACTTAAAAGAAAATTTAACAAAAGTTGGTAAAAATTGATTTTCGACTCAAATATCTTTTAAAAAATTTTGGATGAAATCTAATTGAAAGTTTTTTTTTACAAAAAAATAAAAACAGTACTGAGACTTGGTAAAAATTTACTTTCGCCTCAAATAGCTTTTCAAAAATTAAAAATGTTGTCTTCAAACTTTTTTTATTTCCCAAAAAATATTGTTTTCGATATTCAGTAGTTTTTTTTTATAAAAATCAAGCAGTCCGTTTTTTTATAAAAGAATAAAATCTTAATTTGGTAAAAATTGATGGTCTGTTCTTAATATCTCTTAAATTAATTTCATTCATCGAATTTTTAAAAATTTAAGAAATTCTACGAAAATTGGTAAAAATTTGTTTTCGACTAAAAACCTCTTGAAAAAATCTAGATTTTCAAACTGAACTATTTCTTTATATGAAAAATATTGTTGGTAATTTTTTTTAACCCAACAAGAAAACGTACAAACTTATAAGCAAGACAAATCGACAGACGGGTTGGGAAGTTATCAGTGTGGGTCGCATCCCAGCCTCTTTTTTATTTTTTATAATGATATTAAGATTCTATGGGAATAAATTCTCAGAAAAACTACCCCCTTCCCCCCTTTAGAACAAAATAATTAAGTTACATTTTATTCATTTTAGCGAATGTCATTTTGACGAGATCCAGGTTGTAGTACCTGTGACATGATCGTTAGAGCATATGGAACTGTCATGCCTGTGGTACCTTAAGTTTCCACGGCCATTGGCTCTTGCAAGGCATTGACAAACCTTTCCTTATCCTTGCTATGAAAAGTGCTACCTTAAATTACCCAGAGCTTATGGGAAAAATCTAAAGCTTTACTTAGAACAATGCATGTCAAAATCGGTCAATCACTAAGTAAGGGGTACACGACCCCCTCAAATAATATTTTCTCATTTACCAATTCCTCAATAGTGCAGTATAAACATTAGCCAAGTTTATACTTCACTTAGAGACTATCTTTCAGAAAACTCCATCTCCTACCCCTCCCCTTTCAACAAGACTCCAAAACCTCCTTCCCTGTATCTTTTGTTTATCAAAAGTCTCATGTAGGTGCACATAAAAATAGATTTTTCACAGCCTTCGATTTTGTATTTATATCTTGTTAAATAGCTTCATGAATAATTTTACTTTTTTCTTATTTATTTTCACCAAGTATAATCCAAGATCTCTTATCGACAAGTTAAGTGGTGTAATTAGGGTTTATTCATTGATTTCGAATAAAATAACGTAAAAGATATGCTCGTTCGCGTCTGCTTCGTCCTCCCTCTCACCATCCACACCCACGCAAATCTATTTATTCAAATTACAATACATAATCCAACTCACTGTGAGGAGGGTTCTCTTCCACCTCACTTCAAAAAAAAAATATAAATAAGAAAAAAGAAAAAAAGTTCTCAAAGTGCAGTTTAGTGTTGTACAAAATAGGGTTTAATTAATTCTTTTTTGGTTTGGTATCTATCCGAGTATGATAAAGAAGAAAAAAAAAGTTGGTGTTGGCTTGAACGTCATTTAAATGCAAATTTGAATAAAGACCATGTTGATGTTGGAAAAGGAACCGAAAAAGGCGGTAAACGAGCTTAAATGGGTTTGACTTTGTGTCTTTAAAGGGGGTCTTTCAGAGAACTATATACAAAGCTATAGCTGTACAATAAGTTTTGCTGATGGTAAATTTTAAAATTTGGAATGATGTACCCTATAAAATGGAAACAGAACAGAATCGTTTTATTGTTGTTGGGTGTTGTCGTGCGTTGTGTGAAAAAGTTAAGTTTAAAATTTAGATGCTAGTTTATGACCTGAACCTGTATAATGTTAACTATCATGCAACTTTTATACATTTAGGTTCACATTTTTGTGTGATTGTTGTGATGTAACCATTATCAGGAAAATTATTTCCACTTTTTCTCCTGGTCTCAACTCTGCCTTAAACTCTGTCTTTCAAAAGTTTTTTCCTAAAACAAGTTTTTCTTTTAGTTTATTTTGTATTTTATTTTTAACAATAACAATATCGAGTTTGAAAAACAGCCTTTTGCTTTAGCTTCAACGACGAGAGAATGAAAAGAGAAAAATGAGGAAAAACAAAACAACAAACAGGTTTTTAAAGTTTTTCCAGAAGTAGGTGGCCAAACTGATGGCTATTAGGTAAAATTTGTGTTACAAACTTGAATTGAAAAGGTTTTTGAAACTACTACTAAAAAGACAGTATAGAAGGTATAACTATGCCTACATATTCTTATTAGGAACAAAAAGGTAAAGAGGTGTGTATTGAGTCCATGAGGAGAAGAGTGTTGTGTATAGTTTGAAATATATTTAACATACAGACGCACAAAGAAAATTTGGTTTTGAAGTTTTTCTTAATTTTCTTTTTTGGGAATCTTAGTATTTTTATACCACTTTAGTTTATATAAAAAGTTGCGTAATGAAACTTTTTTTTTTTTATCTTCTAAGGACCTCAAGAGATTATAAAGACAGTTGTGTATTTAAAACAAAAGTTTTTTTCTGACATTTTGAGTAAGTTTATTCACCAAACTGTGATATTTACTCATGAATGGTGATCTTGATTTATAGAATTTGTGTAAGCTCGAAATAGAACTTAGTTTTTAAGGTCAAAAGGGGTGTCATTTTGAAAAGTCTGGGCAGATGTCAACTTTGGAGCTGTGATCTTCTCAAGTTTGACAAGATAAAACAACGTCATTAGAACAAAAGACGCTTCAACAACGCATTGAAATTTCACTAATTTACTTCAAAAAAAACTTTTACTTTTCAAAACTTAATAACTTTAAGGAAGTTATGAAGCACCTTCTTGGCTGGTAAAAGAGTGAAGCTTTACAAGCTTTTGAGACATGATGGTGATGTGATGAATCAAAACCGTGTATGTCTCTAAAGATCAACTGAAAATATTGCTGCTGTTGTAAAACCCGTAGTATTGGAGGAAACCAAGGTTTGTCGAATTATCATCGATATTTGGAATAAGTCATTCCACAAAGGTTTTAGGGGTCTTAAAGTTTAATTTACGTAATAAATTTAAGTGAATTGATCACCAATAACATCGTATCTTCACTGAATCGGCCTTTAATTGAATTTAAGCAAATTTCATCTTCAGTGAAAAGGACTACGTTAGAAAAAAGAATTATAGAATTTTGAATTCAGAAAATCCAAGAAAAATTGTTAAAAAGCCTTCAAACCCTGAACGTGTAATTGAAAATGTTGGCATTTTGCGACCTTTCAAGATCACTTTCTAAGTCAACAATTTTTCAAAACATCTTGTGAAGAGTAACTCATATCATTTAACGTCAGAAATATCTCAAGAACCGACAGAGATATAGACTTAAATACATTTTTTTTATAATAAGCGCATACTCAAGGGGAAAATACTACCCTTATTATGTAGATACAGTGTGATCACTAGGAAAGGGAAAGAGGGGTTGAAAGGAGGTGTTGCTGCGCATTGGTTTCGAATTCATAAATATTGCAATGGCCGGGAAAAACAGAGTGTGGCAAGGCATTCCACATTCACGTAGTACGGATAAAGAACAAATCTCTGTTCTTGACAGTACGACCGAGGTTTGGCTCGAGGGTAGATTTATGAGCATTCCTAGAAGCGCGAGTATTACGGTTGAACTTGTTAAAAAGGAGGAATGCAACTGGCTATTTCTCTGGAGCATAAGCCGTTAGAATAACGGTAACAGAGGGTGAGACAAGAAACATTTCGTCGATGCTCAAGCGACGTAAATGATCTTATGATGGAAATATCACCAATCAATCTAAATGCTCTACCTTCAGTATTGTCCAAAAGGCTTTAAGTAAGTTGCAGGATCACCAGCCCAGATATAGGATTTATACTCAAGCTTTGGACGTATACACATAAGTCTTGTAGATAACAGCCAGATCAGAAGCGGGAAAAACTTCTTGCATCGTCTTAGAATACCCCAACATCTTGCTGTATTTTTGGAGATATCGCGTATGTGATCGTTCCCCAAAAGGTGGTTGCTGATACACATACCGAGAATGTCGAGGGGTTCAGTCTCCTCGATGCAAGCGCGATGTATGGATAATGGCAAGGGGGGTATATCTCGCTGTAACATACAAGGATACAAGACAGCATTGGGTTTTCGAATCATTAAATTCCACGCGGTTTTTTATTTCTCAGTGTACAATGCTGTTTAGGTCGGAATTTAATGAGGTTATCATATTTTGTAGTTGCAGTTCCACATCCGAAGAAGACGGATGTGAATCAGAAAACGAATATGACAAGCTAAGTGTTCTATCGTCAGCGAAACAATGTATTGCATTAGATTTTGCAGAAAGGAGATCATTAATAAAAATGAGAAAGAGTGTTGGAGATAAAACAGACCCCTGAGGCATGCCAGTATTTTTTGTGGTTTTCAGGCTTAAATCCATCCAATACAACTTGTATTCAAAAATTCGAAAGGTTATTACTAATCCAATGAAGGAGGGATTCATGAAACCGAAAGCATGCCTTTTGTCGATAAGATAGTCTGATGCCAAACCCTATCAAATGCTTTTGAAATATCAAGTGCAATAATTTTACTTTCTCCAAAACGATGTAAAGATTTGCTCCACTGTTCGGTGATATGAACCATGAGGTCACCGTGGACCTTTTGCTACGAAAGCCGTATTGTCGGTCATTAAGAAGCTTTCGATCTTCTAGATAGTTCTTGAGCTGGTAATTAATCAGTGTTTCAATGACCTTGAAAAGAAGAGCGTAAGTGCAAGTGTGAGTCGCATCCCAGCCTCTTTTTTTAATACCGAACTAAAACTCTTATTTAAGCACCCTGTATTGACATTTTCTGTGAATTTTTGAATTGAATGGAAGGTAAACAACAATTCTGAGGGCTTCATTGAAGACCTTCTATTGCCAATACCTATCGTAAATTGTTTACCACGAAATACATTATAATAACGACTCAATCTTCCATGAATTCACTAAATAGGCTCCTTTCTAATTCATCTTTCGGAACACAAGTACGAGTATACTATAAAACGTAGGTATTTCTCATTTAATCCCGATTTTGATATCTTTCCTCTTCTCACGACAAATTTTAACTTTCTCACGATGTTTTTTTTTAATTCAAAACTTATTCATCACATCATTGGCTCTTTCAAGAGAATCAAAACTAACAAAAAAAAAAAAAACAATACCAATGGTGTCAAGAGGTTTGGAAAATTTTGTATTTATCCCCTCAACTCTAAACAATATACGAGATACGTATTCCCATCAGCCATTAGCAATCAACCAAAATCAACTAACGCTGTAAGCTTTATAAACATGCTCCAATCATTCGGATAGTGTTATATGATGACACTTGTGTGTGACACCTCCTTTAAACGTTCGCTAATGAGGCAGAGAGCAAAAGCAACTCAATACATGGATATGGATACTGACAAACCTACCTATTTAAACAGGTATAGCTCTACATAGCTAAAAGGTATATAGTTAAACAATTCTGTTAAATGACAATCCTCTATAGACGTTTAACCATATTCATATATATATTCGATTCTATAGAAAATACAAGAGAGAGAGTGAGTCTCAAGTGCAATTGCTGGTAATTACCGCAGGGTATTGAATTTCGACAAACATCCACTTCATAGTCATCGTGTCGTCGTCGACGTGTATAGTTTGAGGAGAAGTCTACATATAACTTCACTATAGATGGGCTCTACGTATGTCTACTTGTCATTTGCAATGCACCCAGCGGCTCGTCGTCGTTCGGCCTGACCAAACCAAACCAATGACGATTTGGCAGCTTTAATATATTAATGTCCAATTCACACCCCTCCTCTTTTCACAATCACAATCAGTCCTAAACAAAAAGTGGTGTTGTTGTCTTCGTAATGTCCAATATAACAAAAGGCAAACGAAAATCCCCATTAATCCCTTAACGATACAAAACACACCATGCTACACCAATTTACCGTTACATACCCCCGACCCGACCCAACCAAAACCAAAACCATCGACTTCGACTTTAGCTTCGGCAGCCATCATTGGATTGTGCACAAGAGATTATTAATAAGTGACAACAATCTGTACGATTCGACGACGACATCACATCGACTAAGACGAAGACGAAGACGAAAACGACGACGACGTTAAGTAAGAAAAGCCAGTCGAGTCGAATTAAAGTCGGAGTTCGTCGAGGATTGAGGAAGGTGAGAAGTGAAGACCGAAGAATCAGTGAGAAAAACATCGATGAATACCTACCAACCAAGTGGAAAAAGAATAAGATGACAAAACCAACAACAACAACACCAACTAGAAAAAAAAGCTGATGGCAAGTGTTAACAAGCGGGGGAAATATGATCTGGGTATACATCTGGTTGACACGCCGCACATACACTTCACTATCACTGTCACCCGTCACCGTCACCGTAACCGTGATGGGAACATATGAAAATAATAACAATGTGCCTATAATAAGAAGTTCCCGAGATATGTGCTAAAGGAAGATGGTGACAATGACGGAGAGAAAGGGAGACCCTTCATTTCGACGTCTTCGTCGATGCCATACTTTTATAATATAGTGCGTCAGGCTAAAGCCATTCAGTGTGTCAACGTCAATGTCACGTAAAATCCATAGATGGAAAGTTATGACGTGCTTGACAGTTTCATATACTTTATGAGTATATCGAGCGTATATGTATGGAAGACTGGTATAGAGTCAACCGCAGTTCCATAACCAGTGGGCTGTCTTTTCATCATAAATACGAGCTCCTTCTGAGATTAACTTCGTCTTCGATAAGCCGCACTCAGGCATCAGCCAGCCATCAACCATCATCAGCTTCATCGATGCTGCTTCAGCTTCACTTCGGACGGTAAAGGCATCCTTCCAAGATGAAACCTCAAGCCAAGAAGCACCACTGCCGAACACCACCGCAGCCGAATCAGATTTTATCCGCCGACGGACACACATTTTTTTAATTGATTTTCATGTCGATCAGATGCAGATAACGTTTTTCCAGTTTATATGTTAATTTTCCACGTGGAGTTGGAGGAAAAAGATGCATCGGTATCAGAAGATCCAAAAAGGAAATGATTTCCGCTCGATAAAATCGGAATTATTAAGTATCATCATCATCATCGTCATCAGGAGCTCTCGGTCTTTTGTTTTTAGAATAATTTCCCTCCGCCACACACCCATTTTCATAGTCATCGTCGTCGTCGTCGTAGCTCGTTGGATCGCATCGCATCGGATTGGATTGGATTGGATTGGAATGGATCGGATCTATAAATCTATATGCAAATGCATTTCATCCATATCGAAGGCGATTAATTAATCTCCCACCAGTACCACCTTCCATCTCTCACCTCTCCTACGATTCTCTAATGAGGTTGGTTTGGAAATTCAAAGAGGGCATAAGTATATAAAACCCCATGGATGCTAATGGAACGATTTTACCGTTACGAAAACATAAATAATAAATTTTCCTTGAATTTTCTTCTTCAAATTGACGCCATAGTAATAGAAATACGAGAGCGTACGAGTCGAGTATGTTTGCCTCCGATTGTAAATCTGTACGTGTAAGAACGTTTAATGAAATGAATTTAAAAGAAAATCTGGGCCAAACAATTGAGAAATGAAAATATTTTGAGAAAATATAATTTTGTGGGTTTATTGCTACCTCACGACCGCGACATCAACATCGACTTTGAATTGACTTTTTCAATGGTCTGGGTATAAGCCGCGCCGTCCGCCGCCGCAGTACAGAAGTCTAGCCAGAGCATAAGAAATCTTTGTAACCTTTATAAAGAGGAATAATATTCAGAGCCTATCATCTGCCCAGCAGCGGTGGTTCTTTCTGATCAAAAGTCAACTGGTGTTCTGTCGTTGGTTTTGTGCTTGATGCGGATAAACTTCTGCCCTTAGATTGAACAGTGGATATGTTAACATGACAAGTGTGAATTAAATTCAGTTTTTCCTTCTCACATTCGAAGTTTTCATCAAAGAAGAACCATTTGCATAAAATTTAAAAAAAAATGGTTTTGCGTTGGGCGCCATTATATATCAGAAAATAATATCCTAGAAAATGCTAATCAAAGCATAACTTTCAGCTTGAATATCTTATGGATAACGCTAACACAGACTGCAATTAGAACTGGAACCCACAGTTTATACGTAAAGAAAGAGATATTTGGTTCTGCATTGGGCGCCATTTTTAGTTGAACAAAAATTTATTTTCTAAATATCTCGTTTATTGTCCATTTTAGGTCAAAAATTGTTAAAACAAAAGCTGTTCACAATTTAATCTTCTACAACTTTCTTTATGATTTTTTTTATCTATGACTGTTATTGGTCGAATTATTATGGAAAACAAACATTTTAAAATCAAGGAACAGCATCCAATGGTTTTATTTTAATTAAATACTACTTTTTATCAAGACAAGGGCTTTAATATATTGTGGATGATTCTTACGAAGCAGAAATATCCATCACAAACATTAAATTACTGTTAATACACACAAAATAAGATAGTTTTGGCTCTGCGTTGGGCGCCAGTTTTTGCATTTATGATTTTCTCTCTCTCTAAACAGATCTTTTTATCAAGAAAGACGCTTTTATATCAAATTGATGATTCCATAAATAAGCCTAATTGGACAAAACCTACTTCAGTCTATATGTACAAAATATAGATACTTTTGGTTCTATGTTGGGCGCCATTTTCCCTTTAAAGGAAAAATCAGTTTTTAAACTAGTTTAAAACAGGCAGCTGAGGTTATTCAGAGCAGAAACTTTAACATCTTTTAAATGGTGCTTAAAGTGTAAAGTGAACTTTATTCTATCCACTTTGTCCATAGTTTTTGTTTCACATTGGGCGCCATTTTCAGGTGAACAAACAATTGTGTGTATTGTCTTCGTTAAACATTATAAAGTGATTAGAATTTCATTATTCAATACAGTTTTGTGGCAGATGGATAAAGGGCTACTTGATACTGTACTTTATTTTATATTTTCAATTCCAAATTTCAAAGTTAAAGTTCCCACTGTTCTTTGTCACTAACCAGAGATTTTAAATTAAAATTAAATTTCCAATTTATGGAATGCAATCAAAAATATAAGGCACTGTTCTGCTCATCATCGTAGTTGTCGTCATCATGATTTTTCATTCTCATCATCATCATCATCATCAAAAACATCGTCATCATCATCAACTGCACGCTTGAAAGGAGGCATTGTGCGTTTTGTTTGGCTGACAAGGTTTTTGGTTTTAATATATATGTATGTATGAATGTATGTAGATAGGAATAGTGTGCGGTGTCTGGTGTGGTGGTGAATGGCGGTGGGAAACGACTTTTCAATTTTCCAATCTTTTTGTTATTCTCTAAAGCCCACAACATTTTCAGCTTGATACATCAACATCATCAACATTTTCAGGTCTTCGAACCAAACCATTGTTTGATACCACAGCAGGCGACCGATGACGACCGACAACAACGTACCGACCCAGGCCAGGGGTAAGCTGAATTTATTGTGTTTGGATGTGATGAGATTGTCATTTATTATTATTCTCACTTTTGACAAAATATCAAGTGGCATCCCATCAGTGACAGCCACATCAGTACGACCTTCCCGTTCCCATGCAATGGGAACCTCCATTAGGAAAGGTAAATATTTTCCTAGGGACCCACAATGTTATAGAAAGTAGGGATATACAATATACACCGCCATCCCTACTTCACTTGTTGTTTGGGAAAAATTATTCAGCGAATCGCTTCTGTAATTATGTACCTACTTTCAGATAATAAAAGCAGGCAAGGAAAACAAGAGGAAACCTTATCAGAGGAGAAAGAAAAATAGATTCATGTACACTCTTTGGATGCAGAGGCAGACAAGTTAAACAATCATCAGAGAGAGAAAGGGAACGGGAACGGAAAAACAAAAGACTCACGTTCACGTCCACTTAGTCACTATAACTACATAAAAATTGTGTAAAGAGACAGTGCGAGAGCAGGCAAGTGAGTCAGTAAGAGTGGGGGGGTAACTTTTAATTTAAGCACGAAACAAACCGCATCCCAAGTCCAATTCCCAACCCCTTCCCCCGAATCCCATCAGGAATAAACCAACAACAAACCGAAACCACACGGGCGGACAGGCGAACGATTTTTATGGTTCGGCGCGCTGAATTTACAACTCAAGCTCGCTTGCCTTGCCTTACGCTTTGCCTTATACCCGTGTTCCATGCTGGCCGTGCCGTGCCATGCCGTGCACCTCAACCTGCCCTCATTCATTTGGGCCATGTGGGGCAATTGGAGGATGAGGATATTACCCGCAGAAGAGATTGAACAAATGAGGAGAGAATACAGAGCTACAGCTCTTGCTGCGCGATTCAATCTCGAAATGGGAACATCATCACAACAACGACGAACGACGACCGTCGACGTCGTACACAACAGAACACCATACAACATTTTGGTGCACAACACAGGTTCCATAGTTCCATGGTATACCATCATCGTCTTCCATCCTGATGCCATTCTCAATCTCATTCCTCCATATTAATACCTCCCTCCACAACTCCTTTTATACCTTTTTTTGTTTAATTTCAAAGCCCTCTCTCTTATGCGCCTTTATTTGAGCTTCGAGGACAATTAAAATTGTCTGGCATGCGATAGTGAAGCGATATATGCATGAGTATCGATTTCACATTCAGTTTTTGTTGTTGTTGTTGTTATTGTTGCTATAATATTATGGCAGAATATGGTGCGGTTAAATTGGATATTGTATCGAATTTCATTTGATGCGGTTTAACACTAGGTGACAAGTTTCCATATATTTTTTTTGAAAAAAAGGATTTCTGATGGAATTTGTGAATTATATTCGCATGGACTGATAAATGTGATACTTTGATATAATGCGATTTAAAGTTATTCTCATGCAGAAAACCATCAGCTGTCAAAGTCTGTTTTGTTTTTGTGTTTGAAGCCCTGGTTGCAATATTGTCTCGTCGGATAATAACACACATCAGTCCATCACACTTTTTTTTTGAGTATAATTTTTAAGGGTTTATAAAACCAGATGGTCAGTGTTTATCCTTCAAATGCGGGTTTCAAAGTTATTAAACTCAAAGTATCAGCGCTGATGACCAAAATTTCGGATTTCGGAAAAAAGGTATAGTTGTGTCATGGAGCTGTTTTATGTAAAAATGTATGTTTTGGTCACTTGAATCTTTCTAACAATGTGGATGATAAGACTTTGTCGTAAGGTAAGGTAAGGACTTAAGTCAGAAACTAGTCACAAAGACTCCAAGAACTTAAGAATGAATTTTTCTATCTTTTTGTCTAAAGACTAAATTGACACGATATTTAGCAGTTGTTCTTGACTCAAGTTGTTGTTGTTTAAAGAAAGAGACAAAAAAAGACTAATACACCAAATAATCATAAACCTACAATGCTATTTTTTGACTTAAGGGCTTTTTACATATCGCCAAAGAAATTTGAGACACCCTTTGATCCGTCAAAGTGTACAGGAGATCAGAGCTCCGCCCCGTCCTCACTTACAAGAACAAGGCCTGTCTCGAAACCACTATTAAACAAACTGTTAAATTGTATGTAACTTTGGCAAGGTCTCGAAAAAAAAATCAACTGATAACCTTCAAAATGTTCGAATTTAAAAATGTAGCCATCCGAATTTTTAAAGACACATACTACTAAATTTTGCGCTGAATATCGATCACAACTTTTCATCTACTGTTCATTGGTTTTGAGAAGGCTTTTGACAGAATTGATACTTTTGGCTTGTCTGGACAAATTTATTTCTATGTTATAAAAGTGGTTTATAATAGGGCCAAATGTCACTTCTAACACTTAGATAGGTTATTACAAGTGGAGTCAGCCAGGGCTGCATACTGTCCCCAATTCTGTTTTTATCGGTGATCAGTGATGTTCTGCGGACTGCCTTATCAGGAATTAAAAAATAAATTGTTAATCAACAACAATCAACAGTCCGTTGAGAACTAGGGCCTAGTGACTTACAACTCCTAAACATTTTTGTGTTCAAGTACTGTTGTCAGGGAATAAAGGGACCTAAGCCGAATCCGGACGCTTAATTTGAGAGAGCACTTTTCATGCCAAGAATTTTTCAATTTCTCGCAAGAGGCAGTACCCTTGAAAAAAAAAATCTAGATGGCACAGTAAACGGTCCTTTCTTGACAGAAATTAGAATGAAAAATATGGACTCTACAAACATACCTCAAACCTACACTACGCTGGTGATGTATGATTGCTCTCTCATAGGATCATTGATCTCCATTAAGTGACAACAAGTAAAGAAAGAAGCAACATTTTGGAGAAAATACGATAAAAACTTAGAAGCTCAGCCTCGTAACCTCTCAATAATCACTTCTGGTAAATATGAGATAAAACAACTAAAGAAATCATTGAAGAAATGAGTCTACAGAAGGTGGAAATTTACATGATATGCCGTATTAAGAAATCAAAGGCTGCGTTCGGGATGTTTTCCAATGTCTGGAGAAATAACCGGCGGAACGTAAAGACCAAACTATGAACTGTTCTACTAAAATAAAAATCAACAACTAGAGAAATTAGAGATTTTTTAGTATCTTGGAAGTAATGAGTCTACAGAAGGTGGAAATTTACATGATATGCCGTATTGAGGTATCAAAGGCTGCGTTCGGGATGTATTCCAATGTTTGGAGGAATATCTGTCTGAACTTATTTATTGAATTCGTTAAACAAACTAACGTTAGAACTTAAGACTTATATTACATTTATTCTTAGATTTACAGATTTACAATGCTGTAAGCAATTTGCAAAAAAAGCTAAAGTAAAACTTGATGAAGGACGTAAATGAACTTGTAGTCTAATACTTGAACGGCTATAAATAAAGTTTAATTGTTCCAAAATTGATTAATAAACCACAGTTGATTGAATTTTCTGTGTTTGGAAAGCGATAAAAGATTTATGATGATTGTAAGGCAGAAGTGGTATATAAGTTAGTTCATGTCAGACAAGGGCTTTAACATATTGTGGATGATACTTATGAAGCAGAAATATCAATCAAAAACATTAAATACACACAAAATAAGATAGTTTTGGTTCTGCGTTGGGCGCCAGTTTTTGCATTCATGGTTTTGTAAAAGATAATTTTGAGTCAAGAATAATACCTAGCTCAGAGAAAGTAGAGACTTTAGTCAAATAAGAAAAGTCTAGTTGATAATTGAAAGTCAAAACATTTTGTTTGAGTGTAACCCACACTGATTTACATTTACCTATGTTTAGTAAATGCTTATTTATAAAACACCATTCGAAAAAACTATTGAGATAATCTTGTAGGAGTAAACAGTCGTCAAGTGAGTCAATACGTTTGAAAATTTTAATATCATCAGCGTAGATTAAAACAGATGAGTGTTTTATAATAGAAATTAAGTCGTTAATGTACAAAATAAACAGTAAAGGACCTAAGTGGCTACCTTGTGGTACGACAGAGTTGGTATAAAAATATGATGACCGCTCATCAATAAAAACTACGCTGTATGATCTAATATATAAGTACGACGGAACCCAACTAACAAATTTATCGTTAAAGCCTTGGGATTTAAGTTTGGAAGTTAATGTTTTATGGCACAATTTATCAAAGGCCTTCCTGAAGTCTGTGAAGACACAGTCAACTTGTTTCCGTTTTTCAAACGAATCTAAACAAAAAGATCTGAAATGAAAGAGGTTAGTAACTGTTGACTTATTTTGAGCAAAACCATGTTGACTGTCACAAATTATAGACTTACGATATGACTTTACTAATAATGGACTCAAATAACTTAGGGATGACGGACAGTTTTGCAATGGGACGATAATTTTGTATTTAAATTTTACAACCATTTTTATGTATCGGTGTTATGAACGAACTATTTCAAATTTCAGAAAAAAATGAGGATTTGAGCGATTCATTAAAAAGAATATGAAGAGGATAGGATAAGTAGGATGCACATTTTTTCAAAATATAAGAAGGCTAAGGATATAACAAACGTCAAGTTCTGAGGCTTTGCGAACGATTTCATCTTCAGAGATCCAAAGACTAATTGAATTGAAATGAGGGAAATTTTGTGAGAGGGCCAATAACTCGGGCGTTTGATAAGAGTTCGCTACTTCGAAAGCATCTTTGAAAAAATTTGCAAACATATTTGAAAATTTTTTAGAGTCATGGCTGAGTTCGTTGCTGAAAGACATGCAGTTTGGATACCCGTCAGTATTTCTGTGACTATTAACATAGCTCCAAAAGTTCTGTGGCTTGTTTTTTATGTCGGTTTCGGTATTTTAAAATAAGTCGTTATAAAGAATATCTGAATAGTCAATAAACATATTTCTTAGCTCGTTGTCATTATCAGCTTTTGTTTTATTATATTTAATCCAGGCCTTGTTTCTTTCATTTCTTAAGTTTTTTAGGCAAGAGTCAAACCATGGAGGAGATTTAGAAATATTGCGCTGTTTTCGCAATGGTGTGGCGTCATAAAAAAATTAAATGCAAATAGCATTAATGTCACAGTCCTCAAATAAATGATTCTAACTAAAATTACATAACAGATTGAAAAGTTCATTAAGTCTGCATTCTTTAAAGTTAAATTCAATATTTTCTTTGGAGCAATTAGGAACATTACATAAATGTATGTAAAGATAGGTAATGCTTTGTGATGTCGGCCTTCTTCGACAAGTAAGGTATTGGCTGAGTTTACAGCAATATCAGCATTCGAGCAGTCCGAGAAGAATAGAAGGTCCAATATTTTGTTGAACTTGTTGGTAATCCCATTGTCAAGAATTCGTTGCTAGAGGACATGTCAATAGGAGATAGATAGTTCTCATGCGTCTGTTTAGTCCTGATCAAGTTTGGAAGATTTAAATCTTCTAAGACTAGTAACTCGTCTTGTGGCTCAATTTGATCTTTTATTTTGTCCATGAAGACCAACTTACGAAATGTTCCACTCAACCAAAAAATCAGTACTATTATATGGATGTAGGTTTAAAAAATATCAGCAATGATTACTAGGAACATGGAAAACTTCATTAAAAGACAGGATTTTACTGGATCAATCGTAAATCCAATCGTAAAAAGAAGGACGAACCATTATAGGAAGACGGAAATATCAGTGGATTTCTTCGAAATGATAATGAATGCATTCAGGATTGGCAATGCAGTGGAATCCATTCACTCAATAAGGCAGAAGAGTCGGGAGACCAAGAAGAACAGTCGAGGAGGAATCTTCTAGATTGGGCAAGAGCTCTAAAACATTGCCAGAAACTGTACACGGAACTTGTAGCGTGTATAGAAGAAGTTAAGCATCTGTGTCCTATTAGGGAACAACCACGGACATTATAGGTCTGAGGACCTATATAAGTGAGTAAGTATGTATGTTTTACTAAATTAACCCCTTTCCATCTCTGGTTCGGTCTCAATTCAATTGTCACAGTACTTTTTAAAAAACTGCAGCCTAAAGAATCTATGCACAAAAATGAAAGAGCTCAAAAAGACTAAGTTATCAGTACCTGCTTAAAAATCATTTTTAAATCAATTTAAATCTAAATCAAAAACCCAAAATTTCTTCAACCAAGACAAATTCTTTATTTATTTAAAACAAATTTTGTAAGAGACATTATCTGGTTTATGTGCATTCTTTAGCCCGCATAATAAATTAATGTCTCTCTATGTAGACCTATTTTTCTGAAATTTTCTGAAAAGACTTAAAATGCAAGCATATTTTTGGGTCTTTTTTTATCTTTAATCCCCTAATGGTTACATTGATTGGAAACATAGACCTTGTTACGATTTGTAAGCATTCTTTATAGGTACGAGAATTTGTAAGGGTCAATGTACTTTGTTGTCCTTATGTAGCCTATAACGTGTACCCTTATCGTTATAAACGTACACAGGAAATAGGAAATGCTTAACTAAAGGTATATCTATCTATTTTATTATTTGGAAAATTTCAATATTGATTTATTTTAGGTACGGAGTACACACACAACATGTTGATATAATTATCTTTGATTCAATTTGAAAGTATTTTGTTTGACGTAAATGGAACCAATCAAAAAAGGTACCTACACCGAACCTTTATTTGAGATACAATATAGACACACAAAAAAGGAAGAAGAATGTATCTCAGGTACCTAATTGTTTCATATAGACTGATAGTATTATTTCGTTTTTAGGAAACTTTTCTCGAAATCTGAGGTACAGAGTTTGATATAGTTTACGAGGGTATAATTCAATTTTAAAGGCTTCCAAATAGTTGGTAAGGAAATTATTTAATAAAAATACAAGAAACAAGTAACAAACGTTGCAAAAAGCAGCCCTTAGAATGTTTAACAGAAAATTAAAAATTCAAAAGGATTAAAACCAATTAGCAAAGAACTTGTTGAATTTCTTTAAAATAATTATACAAACAAATATGCAAATTGTAAATAAAAGAACACAAAACACAATTGACACTTGTGTGATAGTTATAATTAAAGTCGGCTTTAGAAACAAGTTAATAAAAAAATAATAAAATAACTTAATATTTTTATGACACAAGGAAACAGAAACATCAAATCAATCCAATAAATTGAATGCGACAAGTAACACGCCCACAACAACGTGTCTTGATTAATTTTTAATTCCAATACATTGTGTTATTTCTTTACAAACATTAATAAATAAATATCTATGTTTTCTGTACTATTTAGCATACAATTAATGATTTATGCTTTGAATATTAAAGTTATTTTAAATTAAAACAAAATAAAAAGTTATCTGCGGTATGTTTGTGGGTAAGTTTGTGGATAACTCGGGTATTGTGCTATTTCCTGAATGATGTGACATTAATTTGCAATTATTTCTTTCGATTCGAATTTACATATTTAATTTATACGAAGTGTGTGTGTTTATAGTTGTTAGTAACTTTAGTTCTTTTTGATTTATTGATAAGAAACATATCTTCGGTAAAATTTTTAAAGTACGTGGCTTAAAATTTTCAAAATAAAAATGGTAATACTGAATGGTTTTTTATTAGGAAAAATTTGATTTTAACAGCTTGTTGAGGCCATATTGTTTTTTACCTTTCTGCCGAAATATCTTCTTTTAATAAGTCACTTAAGACAATTCCCCATAGCAAGTTACTGCATCAAGGAACACACTTGAAAATGATAAACGTTTTTTTATCAAAATGGATCTTCCAAGTCCACTATTAAACGTTTGGTGGCTAAATTTAAGACCATCGGCGCACTGAATCAAGACTCGTATTTCAACAAAACGCGAGATCTGCAGAAAACATCACAACTGTTAGTAAAAGTGTGCAGCAGAATCCGAGGCAATCAATTCCGTATCGCTCAGGGGAACTTGGCCTGTCGCAAACCACAAAATGGCTAATTTTGAGTCGTGATTTGGGCCAGGAGCTGAAACCAAACGACTTAAATACAGCTTGTCTTATTTAATTTTAAGATCGACGCCTTTAATGGGAAAAAACCTTTACAAGCCCTTCATTCATAGAACGTAAAACTTTATAGATTTTCATAACATTTCTAGTCCTTATTAAGGCATATCCATTCCGTGGTTTTGGTAGAGTTTGCATTTAACACCTCCTAAACTTATCTGTTTTTTGTATTTTTAAACGAATTTCAAAACCTTTTCATAACTATTGAAAAATAAAGCAAGGAGTAGCTTATATAAGTTGGGAGAAAGTTTCAACATAAACAAACAACACCGGACCCTAGATCGACCCTTGTGGAACACCTTTAAGATTTAAAAGAAAATTAAGCAAATATTCTTTGACTTTTTCACGTTGAAATCAAAATTCTGTTATCTTTAACAAAAAGATAGAATGACTAAGTGTATCCGATCCAGGTCAAAGGCAACTAAATAGAAAATTTGATCGTTCGATCTTTTTGAAGTTTTTTTTTCGGGCCATAAAATCTTCTATAATAATCCGTGTTGAGGAAATACTAAGCCTTCGAAGTTGAATCATTCAAATTTCTATTTTTCAGTATTTTCAATGTATCAATATAGTCAGTCACATCGTAGTAGACCACTTATCCAAATTATTTAACGGCGATAACGAACCGAATTCCGCTGTAAGGGAGAAAGAACCACGCCTACCCAACCTCGCCGAAGTGAAGATAGCTATATCTAAACTAAAGGCAAACAAAACTGCTGGGGCTGACGGCATCGCTGCCTAACTATTCAAAGCAGCAGGAAGAAAACATGCCCGATGAGTGGAATCTCAGCATAGTTTTCCCAATACATAAAAAAGGAAACCCTCTAAATTGCGCCAACTACATAGGCATCAGTCTCCTTAACATTGCATATAAAATCCTTTCTGCCGTATTATGTGAACTTTGAAGCCGTTCGACAACAACCTGATTGGTCCTTATCAGTGTGGCTTCAGGCCAGGAAAGTCCACTATCGGCGGAATATTTACACTACGGCAGATCTTGGAAAAAATAAAGGAGCTTCAAATCGACATCCACCATCGCTTTATCGATTTTAAAGCCATGTATGGCAGCATCCATAGGGAAGAGCTCTACCGATCAATGTCAAGTTTTGGAATCCCTGTCAAACTTATCCGTTCGTGCAGAATGACTTTATAGAATGCACGCTGCTCTATCAAGGTCGGAAAAGATCTTACCGATGCATTTGATGTCAAAAAAGGTTTTAGACAAGGCGACGCACTGTTAGATATGCGACTTCTTCAACATCGTTCTGGAAAGAATTGTGCAAAACTCAAACGTCAACACTAGAGGCACAATCTTCAAAAGGTCCGTCCAATTACTCGGATACGCAGATGATATTGACATAATTGGAAGATCAAAGCGTGATGTCAGTGGGGCGTTTTTGAGCATTGCGACGGAAGCGAAGAAGATGTGTTTAGTGGTCAATGAGGGCAAGACCAAGTCTTGGACAAAACGTCACCATGGACAGCTATATTTTCGAGGTAGTTAAGGACTTTGTCTACCTAGGCAGCGCTATAAAAACAGACAATGACACCAGCGCTGTAATCAAACGAAGAATAACTTTTGCAAATCGCTGCATCTTTAGACTTAGAAGGCAATTGAGCAATGACACTCTAGACACTCATCATCCCAGTTCTCATTTATGGCGCTAAGGCCTAGACCCTGTCAAAGAAAGATAAGAACGTCTTAGGATGCTTCGAGAGAAAAATCCTTCGCTTGATTTTTGGTCCCCTATGCATAGATGGAGAATAGAGGAGAAGATATAACGACGAAGTGTACGGGCTGTACAGCGACACTGACCTAGTTAGCAGAATTAAAATCCAAAGGCTTAGATGGCTAAGTAACGTAGAGCGAATGGACATCAACGCTCCAGCCCGGAAGGTCTTCGAATTTAATTTCGAAGGACGGCGCAGTAGAAGAAGACTGCGACTCAGGTGGCGCACTCAGGTGGGTGAAGACCTCAACCAACTTGGCGTGCAAAACTGGAAACAGCTAGCTAGGGACCGAGCTGGCTGGAGACGCATGTTGGTTGAGGACCAGATCCGCCCCGGACTGTAGCGCCACTTTAAGTAAGTAAGTAATATAATCAGTCTTTAGTGATTTTTTCCACAATTTTTAGGCAGATTTGTCGATGTCCAGATTCTTTCCAATTTAACTTGAGCTTAGACTCTGATCTTTAACCAACTTTATTTTCTTTGAAGCGTATAATAGTTACGATTACTGGGTTGAACTTCCTTCGTCACCCTGGCAGCAAACTGAAGCCCTTATGTCCGTTGCGCTTTAAGAAGAATGTGTAGAATGAATTGGATGGCGGATGGAAGGTATTTCGGGTCCCAAAAATTACGATACGGTCCTGTTCTCGAGGTACTAACTGTGTCCATTATTTATACTTATGATTAATTTTCATTTGTTGGCACATAAGGAACCTAACGTTTTACAGTGGCTTAAGTTTATAAAAATTATATAAATACAAATTACATGTCAAAAAAAAATGTTAAAAGTCAGCTGATTCATCATACTCAGGTTGTTCATTCCTGGTTGTCAACGTAAAACTTTTACCTCGGTATATGAAATAATCTATGAAAGTTAATGTGAATTCAAAGCAGATGAATGGCAAAATCTATATCATAAATATTTCCTCGGCATCTTTGAATATGTATGCAATGGTCTTGTTTTGTTTTATTGTTGTAGATTCTGGGTGATTGAGGAGAAGTGCAACGCTTTGGTACAAGTCTAAGTTTCAGTTTTAAATTTTCAGATGTTTATCATTAGTCGAGATTATGGCAACCTTTTAAAAAACTTCACTTAACAAATGGATAACAATTTCCATATAGTATTTTTATAGGTGTCTTAAGTCCAATCTTTATTCAAAAAATGTTGTCTTAGCTAAACCTAGTTGAATTTGTAAACGCACCCTTTCGCGAAACATCAAACGTTCATTGTCAATTTATTCAGTAAATTTTATATTTTCGTCATAAAGTACATGAAAAAGCAGCGTTTTCAAATTATAAACATTTCCTACCGAAATTCGCAGTCGGTGATCGCTGCTTTAAGAACATTACCTCCAATTTTTGATACTAATTCTTGCTCTAGAATCTAGGCAATAACAAAGTTTAGTTTAGCCAACATTTGAGCCTACTTATTCGTTGTGTGATGTTGTCAAATTTTCGAAAATATCAACGCCGCCGTTAAAGCGTTCGTAGCTTGTATGTGAATTTTGAGTAAAAATCAAGATCTGCAAGATCAAGCTGACTCAAGAATTCAAGCCGATGGACCATTTGAAGCGATGTATGTTGTCTGATTGGGCTAGTTGCCAAGTTCTTATTGGGAAAACCTTTCATATTACACTATCTGAATATCTGAAACAGTCAAAATCTTAATACTTTTCATTTCCTTAGCACTTAACTTCAAGACTTTCAGAAAAAATAATAAGTAAAGATCAACCAACAAAAACCACATACCTATTAGTTTCTTTAGAAACCATCCCTCTTTAACTTGTTTTCCCCATTAAATTGAAAACTGAAATTCCAGAACCACTTGATTTGCTCAAAAATTTCACATTAAACAGATTGTTTGTGTTTGGTTTTATATAATTCGTCATAAAGAAAAGAAATTCCGATGTTAAAATAAATATTAGTATTTTAAGAAGTTATCCCATTTCTGATCGCATTTTGAAGAAGGAATTTTGACAATCTACCTAAGCTATTTTCCATTGTTTTATTATATAAAAGCTTATACGTACATAGGTAAGGTATATATTGACTATGACTATGAAGGTAGATAAAGCGGTGTGCCTGTAAACCTAATAAATACTATAGAACTAGGAATCTAGGAACATTTTTTCCCTATAAACATAGGATTATACTTCAAAGAATAGCTAACGAAATTCTTATGGTAGGTATTATAATATGTGCGGGTAGGTAGGTAGGTGGTAGGTTAGGTACATGATACGCAAGCAAAACACAAAGTCAGATACACCATCATCAGACGTACTTATACCCTTCTCCTTCACCCTTGTTCCTTCTGTACATGAATCTTTCCAATAATAAATAGGTATAGGAATAGCTATGAACTTAATATATAGGGACACAAATTGCCTTTGGTTTGGATGAAAATATTTAAACCTTTCCCTTGTCTCTCTCTCTGAAAGACTTTTGAAATGAGGACACAAGTCGAGAGGAGTGGAAAGAGAAGATGGTTGAGATTGGAGTGAGTAAAACATTTAAACGTGTATACCTACATATAGAGAGTTCTGCATCACATCACAGCTATGTTTAACGATTACCATCATCATTTTCATCATCATCGTCGTCGTCATCATCACCAACCAACTTATTCGAAGGAACGACAACGAGTCATCACAACAGAACCATCTCCATCATCATCGCCATCACCATCACCAACGCATCAAGAACCATAGAGGAAGGATATAGGTTCCCATAAAGCGATAATATCTCTCTTTGATGAAATTATTGGAATTACACCACAAATATTTCACTTTTGCCCCACAAAGGAAGTTTAATTGCAGGCATTTTTGGTTGTTTCCAATTTCTCTGATATGACGATGTTGATATTGTTGATGATGAAGGAGTTGGTAACAGTACCGCCATCCATCCACACCGCCATCCACCGAGGAAAGGACCTTTAATATACGTAAACCACCCATCTGACAACTCTTCCTCCTTTTTCCTCGATATCAAACAAGAAGTTCAGAGTATCGGTTCGACTCGTCGCTCGTCGACAATGGAATTTTATTTCTGTTTGTTTCTTGTATTTTGGTTGTTTGTTGAAACTCAAAATAATTCGACAAGCAATCGAAATTTATGCTCCATGTTCAAAAGGATTGAGAAAATTTCAATTCGTTAATCGTCACCGTTCAATTTAACACAACAAAATTGTACCTTTCAAAGGCTTTTTTAAAACAAAGGGTGTTTTTTTGGAGACATATAACTTTGAAATGTTTGATCGAAAAAAAAATTTGGCATTGTTAGAATTAAAATATTAGTTTTGGAATATTGACAGTATTCAACGAAGAGATTTCAAAATGATTGTCGACACTAATATCATTAACTCAGTTATGCCACAATATACATGCATCGTCGATTATGGAAAGAAGATATTCAAAAGATTCTTACTGTGACAGTAACTGCACCAAATTGAATTTTTTGATGATATTGGTGCATGTATTTTTAATGGTAGAGGGTTTAGTGACAGAAATGGTGAATATAATTTTATAAGTAGGACATATAGAGGTTCTTCAGGGATTGATTACTGTTGCCTTTCGTACGCAATCTCTAATTTGGTTGAAGATTTTAGTGTAGATTGTGTAAGCTTCTAAGATTACATGCCATTAATTTGTTCCCTAACAGAAAATAACTACCAAAGAGGTATCTCTAGAATAAAGGCTGTATTTATAAGGCAAACGGAGGCTCCCATGCAACAAAATTTTAAGTTGGAGCCAAACAAAACATGGACTGATTTAGCTTGTTTTATTGCAATGAAAAATGCTCTTAAACACCTTAAAACCTTCAGAAAACTAAACCTGGAAATATGTCGTAGAAACTACTATGATGCCAACAAAAAATATAATATAACTAGGAGTCTTTAATCTGTTTCTTCAGTCTGAGAGTGGTGGAACATTGTTTAGCAAACACGTGGAAAGTCGATTAAAACCACAATGTCGTAAAATTCATCGAATTTAAAATGCATTTTGAAAGCTTACCCTCGCAATCAAATGATTCAGCTACTGTCTCATATGCTCTTCCTCAGCAATATGTTCCAGAGCTAGATTACCCCATGCACGAGATATATTCTGCTATATCTTCACCAAAAGATCTGAAACCTCCTGGTTTTGATGGAATACCGTATGAATTTTATAAAAATGCATGTCCATCTCTAATTTTAGAAATACAGAAGATATTGACTGAGGTTCTTGAAACTGCAACGCTACCATCATCTTTCAGAAAATCCATTATACACCCACTGTTCAAGAAAGGAGATACAAATGTTGTGTCAAACTATAGAGGACTTTCATTTCTCGATACGTTCATAAGCTGTTCTCTAGAACAGACTATCAGCTTGGTTAGAAAAAAACAACATCATCAATGAATTTCAAGCTGCATATAGAACCAGCTATTCTACTGGGGACCAAGTTTATAATCTTTCATGCATAATTCAACTTCAACTCTGCCAATATCTATGCTTTTTATCGATCTTAAGGTTGCTTTTGATAGCATTGACATTAATGCTCGTAATATTGGCTAAAATGAAGTCTTTTTATAAGGATCCTACTGCATCTGTTTTAGATGGTTGGTGTTTGTCAGACTTCTTCCCCACTAAGAAAGGTGTTGTGGGCTAAGCTCTCTTCATTTCTTTCTGTTTTTAAATGACCTTTATGCGGAACTTCCAATCTGTATGTAGTGCTGTCAGATAATCCTTTAAATTTGTAACAGCTAATTGAGGATTTTAAGGCTTACAGCATTCAATGGAATCTCGAAATAAATCTTGATATGTCGGAAATAATAATATTTCGCAAATGTGGAATAAGCAGCGTGAAAGAAATTGTTTTTCAATAATTCTGAAATGAAGGTAGTAGTGTTTAATTATAATATGTCTTGAAATGAGCATCTAACAAACAAATCGGTAGCATCTAAAAATTCCATCAATGCAACGTAGTCGAGACATCACTCAACAGCCTGCCTATTTATAAGCGGATCGCTTCGCACAACCTCGTCTGCAGCACTGGACCCTTGCTCTACCTTACACCTCTTGACATATTTAGCAAACAAATAGCTGCAAGCTCTGCTATTCGCCTCAATGCTTCGTCGCAGTGGACTAACAACAGCATTGGCCACTCTTTAAATCTAAGATACTTAGAATAAATTCCAAAGCACACAGACTACACCATCCCCCAACTACAATTCGACAGAAACTTCCAGATTTCTATACCTACCAGAACTTTTTGGGAGGATAGGACATTCTTGGAGGATGAGTCAATCCATTTTTACACAGATGGCTCAAAAACCAAAGAACGGATTGGTGGAAGTGTGTACTCTGAACGACTAAAATTAAGTCTCTCATTCCGCCTTCCCAATCATTGTAGCGTGTTCCAGGCGGAACTTTTGGCGATTAAGGAAGTCTTGTCTTGGCTCAAAGATAACGTGATATCAACATCTGATGTCCGTATTTTCTTTGACAGCCAGGCTGCTATCAAATCTCTGGACTCTGTCTCTACAAACTCTACAACAGTCCATAACTGTCGATCATCTGTAATGGAGATGGCGCAACAGTTTAATATTCACCTTTGCTGGGTGCCGGGCCATAGAGACATACCAGGTAACTGTAAGGCAGATGAACTCGCCAGGAACGGAACAGTGCAGCCCTATTCAGTGCAGCAAATTCTTTCATACCAATCGCTACTTGTAAACTGTTGCTAATGCAAGACGCTGCGAGGAGGACAGGCACCAGGTGGAATAACATCTCCACGTGTCAAGCCACAAAAAACATCTGGCCAACACTGGATATAAAACGTTCAAGGTGCTTGCTCTCTCTCTAAGCAGATGGCATATAAGCTCGATAATAGGTGTCATAACCGGACTCTGTCCTAATAGGAAAGCACGCCAGGAGACAAGGCGTATTCTCAAATGACTTTTGCAGAAGCTGTATGGACGAGGAAGAGGAAGAAACGGTTCTTCATCTTCTCTGCACATACCCTGCTCTAGCTCGTAAACGCAAGAATTACCTAGGAGAATTCTTCTTTAACGATCTAAATCATATCGGTATAATCAGCCTCTCACGTTTCGTAAGGGACTCAAGCTGGTTCCATTGAGCTTAGAAGGAAGCCTCAAGATTCATGTGGTATCACAATGGGCCATTAAACTGGCGTAAGTGTGTCCGTTTCCATCTTGGACAGCCACTATAACCTAACCTAACACTCAACAAAGTTTAAAAAATACAACGTCCCCGTCTCAAATTATGTTGTACTGTGCTCAAGCTTGGGGATACCGAGAATACAACCAAGTCGAAAAATTGCAGCGTTTCTTCATCAAAAGATGCTTGTTACTGCCCGACAATACACATAACTATGCACTGCACATTGAAACAGGTTTACCAAAGGGGTTTCGAACGTCCCTCCAGCTAAATTTTTCTATCATATGACGAAACCTAAATCTTCCTAATAAAAGATTATCCAACATTTTATCCAAATACATTATAAACAAGAAAATCTTCCGTGCTAAGGAATGGTTGGATCTTTTTCATAGATGTTCGTTTTTTAACCTGATAGGCAACTTTAAGTTATTGTCAAAACTAATTTTAAACCAGCATTACTAATTTTTTTTTATAAAATCTATCTCTCTACATGAATTGTTGAGACAAGATACTTTACTGTCTCAAATTTTTTGGTGGAACAACATCACCACGTGTCACGTCACAAAAAGCATCTGGCCAACACTAGATTTAAAAAGTTCAAGGTGCTTGCTACCTCTAAGCAGATCGCATATAAGCTCAATAATAGGTGTCATAACCGGACACTGTCTAAAAGGAGAGCATGCCACGCGGTAGACGTAGTCTCAAATGACTTTTGCAGAAGCTGCATTGAGCTTAGGAGGAAGCCTTAAGATTCATATGGTATCACAATGGGCCATAAAACTGGCCTAAGTGTTTCCAATTCCATCATGGAAAGCCACTTTAAAGTAACCTAACTTAACCTAACCAAGTTCGTCCGTACTGTGAAGTACAGAGATTCGTTCTTAAGCCGTACTACGCGAATGTGGAATACTTTATACTGTCTTTTACTATCATTGCAATGATCAAAAATTCAAAGCCAATACACATCGATGCTAAAAAATCCTCTTGTCTTTATGACCACACTTTGTCTTTGCAATATCAAAGGTATTAAAAATCCTTTGAGTGTGTTCTAATTATAAAGAAAAACACTAAGGGCCGTATTACGGCAATAACGCTAATAATGTTGTCCTCCAAATGATCAAGCTTTTTGGAATTTCCAGCAATACCAAATTTTTCCTTTTCATTAGCGCGGATAGATTTTGACGCCCCCTGGCGGCCATTTTGTTTTGGTGACATCTGTCAAATCTTTTGTTCATTGTTTACTGGTGGCCCTTCACAGTCGACTCTTCAACGTTTGGTGGCCAAATTTGAGACGACCGGTTCAGTACACAATCAGCCAACACCCGTACGTTCAAGAAACGCAAGAACGGCCGAGAATATCGCCGCGGCCCGTAAAAGTGTACAGCAGAACCCAAGCCAGTCTATTTCTCGTCGTACAAGATCCAAAGGTCCAAGAAGCTCAAAGTTCATGGCCATATACAATGACGTTTGTTCGCTGATGGGGCTTCGATCCGTTTTTAAGAGGACCACAATTTTGGCCGAAAAATCATCTTTAACCATATGGACCAAGACGTCATGTGGTTCCAGCAGGACGGCGCTACGTGCTACACAACAAACGACACGATTGACATTTTGCATGAACGATTTGAAAGTAGGGTTATCTCTCGCAGCGATTTGATCCTGTTAGACTTTTTCCTGAGGGGTTTCTTGAAGTCGCAGGTCTAAGCAAATAAACCACAATCGACCGATGCCCTAAAGGTGAATATAACACAGGCCATCGCTCAAATTCAGTCGGACCTGTGCGGAAAGTCAATGAAAATTAGACCACTCGGATCTGTGTCACCGTAAGAAGCCAAAACGGGCAGTTAATAGTTTTGCCAACTCAAAGTCCTATTAACACATGGAGTCAGCGAGTGAACCTTCAATTAAAGATAAATCGATTTGACGTTAAATGCATTTCCCATAAGCGAAAAGAAAACAGTGACCTGACATCCGGGAGGTGTGGAAACAACTTTACAGATGCCAATTCCTCTAAAAAAAACACCCATTATAAATATTTCCTCCTTCCAAATCCCAACTGGTGCGTGTGAACTGACAACAACAACAACAGCAAAAAACCAAAACGAAAATGTTTTATATAAACATTCGTTTTCAAAAAAATTGTTGTTTTGTTTTTAAACTCAAATCACAGCAGGTATAAGAAGTCAAAACCAAATTCGGGGATTCTCTTCTTTTCTCTTGTATTCGAATTAAAATGAAAATATTATTATTCAAGACTCCATGCTGGGAATAAATTTTATCGATGATTTATTTAATTTGAGAGATTATCATCGTTTTTGTTTATTTTATTTTGCCTCTAACAAAGAACTTAATTCTCAAAATTTGACTTAAATCGATAATAATCCACAAGAGATTATAATTTATATAAAGACGAACAACCAACCTACCTACAGTACTGTACAAACATTTATTGTATATACGACATAACGTCGACGACGACTTGAACGTCGACGACGACTGCAACTAATTTGGGAAAAACCAGGTCATCAGCATCAACATCATCAGGAGAAGAGAAGAACTTGCTGCAGAGCTATCAATTTAATGTTTCCCAGTTCAGTTCCCATCAGTGTTTTATAATAGTAGCAGAGCAAGAGCCCCAGCACTGACTGTTTTGGGTTTTGTTTGCATTTTATTACTTAATTACCCCAAACATACGAAAACCGTCGTCGTCGTAGCCGTCGCCGTCCGTCGCCTTCATCTCACGTCGTCGTAGTTCTATGGATGCAGAGATGGAGTTTAAATTTTCAAACTCGAGTTGAAATAATTTTATCTGAGAATAATAATAAAAGATATACGCCAAGAGGTGAGTGTTTTTGTTGTTGTTCTTGTAGTAGAATATATAATTGGTCCAATTTGGACAAGTGCATTTGCCTCACGCTTTAAAGCAGGGTCAGGAGGTGAATGGGGGTCTCTATGTCTTTTATGTTAGACACTGATGAAGTTTAAATTAAAATTATATAAAATGGGAATGGAATGTAAACACAAGGTGATCAAGTCATCCATGGGTATGAAGTTTATAGTACGTAGAGTCTGTCTAATGCAGCACAACCAAACTGATATAAGAAAACCAAGCCTTTAAATTTAGTATACACCTGTTTGGTGTTTGAATACGGGAACTACAGGGTGGTCTTGAAAATATGCTTTTAAAAATGTTTTAAATTAAAACTAAGTGTTACACTTAAGACTAAAGAGAAGTACAGCAATGCTTGGAGAAGCTCTCAACCAGTTTTGTGTAAAGAGTTTTTACAACAAGAAGTTTCAGCTGTCACTTTTGAAGCTGTCATCTTTTGACATTTTTAATAATAAGCGCACACTCAAGGGGATAATACTACCCTTATTATATAAGGATATTGGTTATGAATTTCTCAATATTGCAATGGCTTGGGAAAGAGAGAATGTGGCAAGGCATTCCACATTCGCTTAGTACGGCTAAAGAACAAATCTCTGTACTTAACAGTACGACCGAAGTTGGGCTCGAGGGTATTCTTAGAAGCGCGAGTACTACAGTTGAACTGTTTTAGGGGAGGAATGCAGCTGTCTATTTCTCTAGAGCATAAACTATTAAAATAACAGTAAAAGAGGGTGAGACAAGAGACTTTTCAAAGATGTTAAAGTGACTTAAATGATCTTATGATAGTAATATCAACAATCAATTTAAATCCTCTACGTTCAATACTATCCAAGAGGTTTAAGTAAGTTGCAGGATCACCAACCCAGAGATGGGAGTTATACTCAAGCTTTGGACGTATGTATAAGTTTTGAAGATAAAGCCAGATCAGAGGAATAAAAAAGCTTCTTCTTGCATCGCTTAGAAAACATACACACCTTGCAGAATTTTTGGCGACATCGCGTATGTGATCGTTCCACAAAAGGGGGTTGGTGATACCGAGAATATCGAGATGTTCATTGTTCAGTCTCCTTGATGCAAGTGCCATTTATGGATAATGGCAAGGGGAGTATATATTAATTTAACCATACAAGACAGCATTGGGTTTTAGAAGCATTAAATTCCACGCGGGTTTTTGTTCCTCATTTTACAATTACAATGCTGTTAAGGTCGGAACTTAATGAGCTTATCATATTTTGTCTATGAAGTTCCAAATCCGAAGAAGAGGTATTTAAATATGAAAGCGCATTTGGAAGAGTAGGAGTATTATCGTCAGCGAAACAATGTATTGGATTAGAAGTTGCAGACAGGAGATCATTCATAAAAATAAGTAATAGTGTTGGAGATAGAACAGAGCCCTGAGGAAGACCAGCATTTTTTGTGGTTTTCAGACTTGAAACCATCCAATACAACTTGTATTGAACTACTCGAAAGGTAATTACTAATCCAATGAAGCAGAGATTCATGAAAACCAAAGCACGTATTTACGATAAGACCCTGATGCAAAACCCTATTAAAGGCTTTTGAAATAGCAAGTACAATAATCTTACTTTCTCCAAAACGATGTACGAATTTGTTCAACTGTTCGGTGAGATGAACCATGAGATCACCAGTTGACCTACTGCTACGAAAGCCGTATTGTCGGTCATTGAGAAGCTTTTGATCTTCGAGATATTTCTTGAGCTGATAATTAATCAGTGTTTCTATGACCTTGGAAAGAAGGGACCAAAGTGGAATCGGTCGGTAATTAGAGGATAAGGCAGATTCGCTTTTTGGGAAATAGAACAGTGGTTTTGCCAGCGTTAAAGAACTCCTCTTCACAACAATAGCGGGGATATCATCCGAACCAGCGGATTTATGTATTTTAAGATCTTTAAGGACTCTCGCCACAGTACGAGTGACAGGCGGAGTGATAACACTCACTGGCACCGTTGAATTGACGACGAACTGTCAATCAAAGGGAACAGCTTTCTCTAAAGAGCTAACAAATGGACTACCATTGACTACGAGCGTAGGAACCGACGAAGAGCACGAATTCCTAATTTTTTTTACAAATGACCAAAAAATTGTATAGCCTTTGGGACATTGCAGTATTTGTTGCTGTAATTTTTGGTCATGTAAAAATTTGGTCCGTCGATTATGGGCGTCGCGGGCTTTCCTGGCTTGCTTGAACTTATTCCGGTTTTCCTCAGTTGGATTGGCTTTAAAACAACGGAAACTTATTTTCTTGACCATAATAACCTCTTTACAGCTCGCATCGAACCGTGCGTTTTTTAGATCTGATGCTTTTAACCCTATTCGGGATAAAAGTTCTCATTTTGGGCAAAAAAAGTTGGATATCATCTCACGGTAGCGCTTACCATTCACAGTTAAGTTACGATTCAAATCATCTTTGAAGAAGTACTGTCCAATGATGCTACCAGCCCATAAACAGCAAGAAACTGTGACCTTTTCTGGATGCATTGGTAGGTCTTGCAATGCTTCTGGCTGATTATTCCTTCAAAATCGATAATTCTGGTTATTTACGAACCTATTGAGCCAAAAATGAGCTTCGTCGCTGAACACAGCGGAAATGGAAGAAGCGTATGATGAACTTTCTTAACAGAGCACGAATTTTGATAATAAAATTCAATAATTTGTAAGCGTTGTTCGTTTGTAAGACGATTCACGGTTAAATTATAGACCAAACTGAAGATGTTTGATAGTGAAACAAAACAATGAAACGTGTGTCAGAGTTGCCAAGAGGATAGTACCAAAAAATTACTCTTTATTAAAACATACAAAAATAATTTCGAAAACAGCTATTTTTGAAATTTAAGCAAATCGTTAAAATTAAAGTTTGAAGTCGAAACCAGTACTAAATATTAAGTCTAATACTTATTTTTCAAAACTATAAAAGTATCAAATTGAAGGTTTTCTCAAAACTTCATAGACTCATAATTATAAAAATTTCTAGAAACTAAGAAAGATCCTAAAATGAATAAAATTGTATTTAAAAGAAAAAGATTTCTACTTTGCAGAATCATCATTTCGTGATATTTTGAGACTTAACTTAGAACTTTAAGCCCCGTACATATATTTTAAAAACCTGTCTTTTTATCTTTTAATCTCAGCACTTAGTCTAGAAAACAGAAACTGGTGACTAACGTAGTTACACTTAAAAGATTTATGGTCCACGAATATATAAAAATATATAAACCTCTTATCATTTTACTTTTTTAATTAATTTCCATCACACGTTTAAATAAAATTTTTATTTCATCTCATTTATCGATAGAACGATTAAGACTACATTAAAACTGATTAATGCCATTAAAAGTGAGACTGAAACGCACTTAACTTTATGGTGGTTTTGTTATTTTCTAGTAGAACTTTGACCAACAATGTGCTCGTAATGTAAAGTGCCTTTCTATTTTAATGTGATTTCTCGTGAGATTTCTAAATGATAAGAAATTTAAATTGTTTTGATTGAAATAAATCTGACAAAACATGGATTTTGGAAAATATACATAGATAGTGTAATTTTCTCCAATAATTTAGTTAAAAATTTAAATTTAGATTTTTGTTACTCAGTTTACTATAATTGCTAATTGAGTGCTTATTTGATGTTTGTAAAATTCGTCTTTAGTCTTCTATTGATGGAGAAAAAGTTTATTCAATTGATTCTGTTTATATTTTGCTGATTAGTACTTTTTTATCAGCTAAGTTTTAGAAATCGAGTGAAATTGTTTTCATGGTTTTATGTTTCACTCTATCTAATAGTAGTTTGTATCATTTCTTGTGTTTTTAATTGTGCTAAGCTTTTCAACAAATTTTATCATATCTTTTTTTTTCTTTAGATTTTGTTGATAACAGAATGCTGCAGATTTGTCTTTTTTTTCTTAGAGAAATACAGTTTTCAAAATTGGTTGATTTGGTTGGTCGAAAAAGTGTCTTAAAAGTTCCTAAAGCAGATTGTTTTACTTGAAGTGTTATAGAAAAGACATTTGTCATTTAAGTGCTTTGTCCGTTTCCTCAAAAATGAAGTTGAAGGTGCAATTTTCCACGAACCAAATATGTTTAAATAATTAGTATAGAACTTAATTTTCTATAATTGAAATACAAGTCCTTTTGTCGAATTCAAATAACATTAACTCAATGTTTATACGAAAACTGTTCGCTTAAGAAAGTTCAATACTACGAAGAAAAAGCACAGATCATAATTGGGAGTAGAAATACTAAAGAGTTTTGGAAAGCAGTTTGTATTTTAAATGGATCAAAGCCTAGGATTGGTTTAAACATACCCACATCGGATTTAAAAATACAATTTCAAGCCCTTTTAAATGTAGAGAAGTCAGCTCTACCTTTTCAGTATTGCGTCAATTACATCAACGATCAAAAAATGGAACAGCCTTCCACAATTACAGAACTAAGAGCAGTACTAGTTGAAATGAAGGAAGCCAAAATGCCTGGAGAAGATCAAATCCCCCACGAATTTTATAAGTATTGTTCTGACGATCTTGTCAACTGTCTTTTACATCAGCTCAATGAATTGTATAAAAATGATTATATCCCTCCATGCTTTGAATCATCTGTTATACTTCCAGTTTTCAAAAAAAGGAAGCTAAAATACTTAATATAATCCGCAAGATATTTGGAAGTATTTTGTATAAGCGCTTAACCAATTGGGTTGAGGACCGTCAGATACTGAGTGAATTTCAAGCTGGCTTTCGTCAAGGATATTCCAAATTTTTACACTTAGTACTATTGTCGATATCAAACGCACACAGAGTAAAAAAGTTTATGCTTATTTTATAGACTTTAAATCCACATTTGACAATGTTGATAAAGATTTAATGTTTTATAAACTATCGGTATTAGGTCTTCCATTTAAAATGTGGAAAAAACTTTAAAAAAAAAGTATACAAATTGCTCAGCAAAAGTTTGCGACGGGACCCCGATGTCGGAAAGTTTTTTGACTCCTATGGGATTGAGACAAGGATGTATCTTGAGCACACTACTGTTCTCCCTCTTCCTTGATGATATAGTTTGTTATTTAAACGGGGCGATTGATGTAAGAGGCAGTCTAAGCAAAGTCTTGATGTATGCTGATGACATTGTGATGTTAGCCGACACTCCCATAAAACTTCAGATGATGATTACCAAATTGGAAAAAATGGAACCTAACCGTAAATCGTGCAAAATCTCAGATAATGGTGTTTGGTATTGGTAAGGGACTTCGGAGTGGTAATTTTAATTGGAAACTTGATGAGGTTCCTGCAGGAATAGTAGACAACTACAAATACCTTGGCTTGATAATGACGCCACAAAATAGTATGAAGTTTCTTCCTAAAACGGTAGCAACGAGTGCCTTGAAAAAAAAATGTCATGTTTTGAAAAGTGAGAAGATCTTATGTCCACTCAATCTAGAAGTGTTTAATCATCAAATGGTATCAGAGTTATACAATATTCTTCGGGTTCTGGAAATGATCGATAGGCAATAACAATAAGACTTATTTGAGTCTACATATTTGTTGTGTGATACAAGAAGTTGGTCTAAGTATATAGAAAATATCGCTACCGTTTAGGTGACCGTACCAAACGATTCAAATCAGCATATTCTACTGCGTTCTCAGAAATTGGTTTGTTTCATCAATTCTTCAATTAGGCAAGTTGTCAAATTCTTATTGGAGAGCCCATTATAAAATAATTATATGACAATTTTATATAAAATTTTAATTAAAAACATGTTTTAAATAAGGTGAAATTTAATTCAAATTCATTAAATATTTAAAACAAAAATGAAATAAAAATAAATTTCAAGTTAGTTAATTAAATTGGTCAATTAAATTTTGTGCATGTTAAAAGAAATTCTAATAAAATCCAAAATCAAATATGTCTCAAAAAGACCGAAGTATGCTATCGCAGAAGTTGTAGGATTTGACTTTTTAAACTTGATGGTGTGGACCTTTTTCAGTACAATGTTGAAGGTTTCGGTCAAAACAAAAGTAATAATGAGTAAATCTTAAAATTTGGAGTTGTCGAGTGTATTTGTGTGGATTGAAATATTTTTTAGTAAAAATAAAATTTGCTAAAATTGCACATTAGAAGTCAGAAAAATACGGCGCTGTGATATAAAGACGAATACTTTACAAAAGTGAAATAAGGCCAATTTTCAGCAGTTTGCCATATTGCACTTTAGGTTAGGTTATGTTAAAGTGGCTGTCCATGATGGAATCGGACACACTTAGGCCAATTTAATGGCCCATTGTAATACCACATGTGTCTTTAGACTTCCTTTTAAACTCCAGTTTGAGTTCTTTACGAAATGTGAGAGGCTGATTATGCTGATATGATTTAGATCGTTAAAGAAGAATTCTCCTAGGTAATTCTTGAGTTTTTGAGCTAGAGCAGGGCATGTACAGAGAAGGTAAAGAAATCTTTCCTCCTCTTACTCGTCCATAAAGCTTCTACAAAATGCATTTGAGAATACGCCTCGTCGGGTGGAATGCTTGCCTATTAGACTGCTTCCGGTTATGACGCCTATTATCGAGCTTATATGCGAACTGCTAAGAGATAGCAAGCACCTTGATCGCTTTAAATCTAATGCTGGCCAGGTGTTTTTCGTGACCTGACACGTGGTGATGTTGTTCTACATAGCGTCTTGCATTAGCAACAGTTTACAAGTAGCGATTGGTATTTGCTGCACTGTACCGTTCCTGGCGAGTCCGTCTGCCTTACAGTAATCTGGAATGTCTCTATGGCCCGGCACCCAGCAAAGGTGAATATTAAACTGTTGTGCCATCTCCATTAGAGATGATCGACAGTTATGGACTATTATAGAGTTTGTAGAGACAGAGTCCAGAGATTTGATAGCGGCTTGACTATCTGAGAAGATACGGATATCGAATGTTGATATCACGTTTTCTTTAAGCCAGGACAATACTTCTTTTATCTCCAAAAATTATTGGGAAGGTGGAATGAGAGACTTTATTTCAGTCGTTTAGAGTACACACCTCCAACCCATTCTTTCGTTTTTCAACCATCTTAATAAAAATGGACAGACTCGTCTTCCAGGAATGCCCTATCCTCCCAGAAAGAAAGTATTATACACTTTGACAAAGTGAAACCATTTTTAGAAATAAGAGCAACTTATGTTTACGGTGCGTATTAAAATTGAAACGGCATAGAAAAATACGTGTTAATAATTTTTGTTTCAATAAAAAGATTACGAAATATCATCAATCATCAAATATTCACAATTAGCCCATCAGGCTTATAAGTTTGAAGCTTAAAAAGCTTCAAGGGTATTCACGAAATGTGTCTGAGTATTGAATTTCGGTACAATCCTTGAGCTTGTTGATACACAAGCACAAAACCAGAAAAAATAAGATGAATAATATTAAAACGAAATTTTTGGTGATTATTGCCAACTTAAAAGGTGTGTCCACACCAAAGAAACATTTCAGAACACAATGCTTAAAAAATGTTTTCCATTTGTTTAAAAAAAACTCAGAAACTTTGGATAAAACATTTTAGAAATATTTCTGAAATGTTTCAAAAATACATTGTGGTTCATATTTATAACCCACTTTTAAAATCGAGCTTTTTTCGTTCATAACAAATAAATAATAGTGAATAACAGTAATGGTCATGGCTGTTAATTCAAACAACATATGAATTTCAAAAACGTAACAAGTGTATTTTTATTTTTTCTTAACAAAATTCAAGCGTTTCAAATTTATAACCCACGTCTTCAACAGTTAAGCCCCAACTATATTAGACTTAACTGAAAGTAAGCTAATGTCAAAACTGAACGAAAAGTTATCAGAAGTTATCGTCAAAACAAAAGTAACCATAGTAGATTCAAGTACCTTAACCCTAGAAAGATAACCTACATCGAATTGACGTATAAATCATGTGTATCACTTATGGTCTATGAAATATGGTTATCTTTCTAGGGTTAAGCAAATGTCAAACGAAATGAGCTTCAAATTTGACATTTGCTTAAGCTCGAGCCATATAAATGGTTCTTGCGTGAAAGTTATCGAAATTTAACGAAACTTAGCAAAGCGTCTATTATGGTTAGTGACAATTAAGGCTGCGTATTGGATAATTTCTTAAAGCTGGCTTAAGCTCGGTTAAGTCTATTATAGTTGAGGCTTTAAACCTAAATGAAAAATGGAAACTTATAATTTATCTGAGAACCTTTGGCACGAATCAAGTCAAAAACTCTTCTTTTCATTGATTTTATCAAGTTATCCAAAAGTTCTTCCTCGATTTTAAGCCATTTTTACCAAAGCTCTGATACCGTCTCATATGTCTTTCTTTCCGCGTATGCTCTCCTGACAAGAACTCAACAAAGATTTTCAAAAGGGTTTACATCGGGAGAGCATGCGGCCAATTCATTACATCAATAGTATTTATTCCCATCCAGTAAATTGTTTCTCTGCTGCTATGGATTCTGGCTCTAACCTGCTGAAAAATCTAAGAAATCTCATGGTTATCTGCCAAAAAATGTACCAAACTGCGTCGAAGAACTTGAATATAATCTCTACTGTTTATTTACGATGAAGTGAATTGCATTTCTAGACACCCCTTTGGTGAGAAATCACTCCACACCATCACCGAGCCGCCACCAAAATTTTGTCTATGGAAATATTTCGGTTCCTTCCGTAAGTCACGCCAATAAGAGTGCACAACATCAGGACCATCTAAATTGCATTTTTTCTCAACAGACAAAATAACCTTTAAACAGCATACATATGTAGTTAAATGAAAAAAGATTCAATAACAACTTTTAATTCAAATATACAGATGTCCAATTAGTGTCCATATTATTCTTGACGAACTTTAGCTTAGATATAAAAGATGTGGTGCCCGATTCATTTTAGACCGACACAAGTTTGGATTTCGCTGCATAGCTCTCCAAACCATTGTTTTTGACACTCTTGTCTGAACCAGCGCTGCTAATTTGGCGCAACTTAACCTTGAATTGCTGCCCGATTATTCGTTCCTGGCAGTCACTAAGCTTTTTTTTTTCTTCCTGATCGTATCACAGTACCATAACTTTCTGGATTTAAAAAAAGCATTAACCCGACTACTGCTGCTAATAATCCTCGAAATTACACTGATGCTCACATTCTTTTTATTTAGAGTTAAAATTTTGCCTTTCAAAAACTAATTACATACATAATAATAACCTAACTTTCGTCAAAAAGCCTTCCCAAAGGATAACAGCAACAAAGCTATTTAAATTACACAAATCACATATTTGTGTTCTAACTCAATCTAAAGGTGCACCCTCAAAACTTTTACATTTTCATAAACAACACAAATATGTGGACTAACCACACTGTAAGCTGCTTTCAAAGGATTTTGTGGATAGATTTCATTCAAATCACTTTTAATAGGTTTTTCAAAAGTTCACATTCACAATGAATTAAAACTGTTTTTCCTGCTAAACTTCATGTTAAAAACTCTGACTCTGACAAAAGTTTTGCTAAAAACATTTTAAATGTTAGGAACTCACGTTGGGCGCCATCCACCCTGTACCCAATCTCTATCCACATAATATACGAGTACCTACGTTCATTAATGGTGCGTTGTGTTTTGATGGTGAATTTCATGTTAGCAATGCATCGTGTAAACACAACAGTGATGTCAATACACCATACACCGAGTCGATACTGATACCAGACTTCGACAGTGCAGTGATGACGATCGAAAAATAATTATAGCCCCAAGCTGTTATTTAATTGAACAGTCGCCATCGGACATTCAACAGATACCTCTATATAAGTGTATACCTCGTACCTATGTTATTTCTTGAATATCTTCCCGCTACGCTATGCAATGCCATGCCGTTTATACTGACGCTGCTGCACTCGCCGTCACCGTCACAGTCAACGGGTATAAACTGTTTTAGGTTAGGCTGTAGGCTCTGTCAGTGTCTTTTCTTGTTGATTGGGAGCGCGATAAGGTTTGTTTATTTTGATTGTGTCTTGTGTAGTTAGTTGTAGGTATGTTGTTCCCTTGAACTCTTTCTCCCATCAAAACTATCAACGTTAAGGCTTTTATACCTACTCAAACTCACTCTAAGTCTTTTAAAGAAAAAAATACAAACATTTAATGTAAACAAAAATATAAATTCCCATTGAAACACCGAACCGAAACTAGATCATATTATGCTTGATGAAAGCCTTATAAGAATTCTGTAGCCCGGTGTACGGCGGTGTTAGAAACACAAAAATAGGCCCCAGTTTCTTAGAAAATACTTTCGAACAACAAAAACAACACGAACAAAATAATATACAAAATTCCTTTTCTCATTCTTTGTTAGAGTAAATCTAATAATCGGCTTATGTCGTTGTGTTTGGTAAAGAAACAAAAAATATGCATCAACCTAACTTCTATACCTTCGCTGAGAGAGGCTCACTCAAGCATACCTCCTTAACCATCAACCGCACATTGGCATAGGTACTTTTGTATTCACCTCAAACAATATAGACATCAACGTCAACAATACAAATTCATGGCGACAGCCCTTTTTTTACGAATACAACAAAATCACACAAATAAAACCCCAACCGCCGCCTAAAGGAGGAAAGTTCTAAAACTGCAACCGAAATCATAAATAATTTTTCTGCCATACAAATGAGGGTTCAGGTTTCAAATCACCAAACAAGACCGAGACTTATATAAAGGGGAAAGAGTCATCATAGGCATAGAGGCAAAACTTCAGGACATGAGTGTATTCCCTTAACCATCCATATCCATCGTGCAAACAATAAATCCTTGCTGTGCCTTTGCCACTGTTGCCGTTACTGTTCCCGTTCACAATGCGTTTACATTCCAAAAATATTTATAAACTAAATAAATTAATAATAAACCCAAGATTATTGAGAAAAATGAATTTTCATCATTGACAGACAACAACCCTCACCTTTTTATAATAAGAGACAATTATATCGAATAACTGCTGCAACTGGGTTTAAAATGATATCCTTTGGGAATTGGTAAATCCTGTTTTTGATTTTTTATTTAGATCCTTTGAAATTTATTAATTTAATCCAATTATTGTTGTGATGTTGTTGTTGTTTTTATTTGTGTTGTTGTTGCTTATTCCTAAGGATGTGGCGTGCCCGGTAAAATTTTAGAGCGGAATAAAATAATTCTTTTGTCTCACTTTTGAATTCACATTCACTTAATTTTTTCTTTTCTTTTTTTTTCAAAATTTTGGTTGAAATTTTCACTTAAAAACACCTTTTTTATCGTATTAAAAATTAATTATCTATTTTTATTATTATTTTATTTTTTTTAAATAAATTTAATTCGATTGAATTTTTATTGTGTATTTTATATTTTATTTTGTTTTCGCGATCAAAAATTCGTTATAACCAACACGCACGACGTCTCAAAACAAACTAATTCCTTTCGTAAAATGAATCTTTTGGTTTTGACTTTCGTTTCATCATGCGGACGAAAACGAAACGCAAACGAATATCAAACGAACGAATTAAGTTTGTGTCTTTTTTTCTCTTTGGTTGAAGCATAAGGTCGACGATGCGATGAGAGAAATTCAACAACATTGAGTTGCAATTGGAAATGAGTGGATTTTGTTGTTAGACAGAGAGAGAGAGAGAGGTAACATATAAAATAACTCAAGAAAAGTGCAGTACGTGGAGATTTTGTATCTTCAACACACATGCATTTTCAGGGTTGAGTGGATTTATGTACAATTTGAGTGGGATTTAAATTAATTCCGATCCCAATGTGACTTGACATGAGTGCAAGAAAAATTGAGTGGTGGTAATAATATTTTGAGTTGATAACGTTTTAGTATGCTGGGAATTTTGAAAGTAATTTTTGTAAAGTTAGTAAATAAGTAAAATTTGTACAGAACCTTTTGTAAAGTGCTTTTGACTTTAAACGTCAATAAATTAAGATAAACGGTGATTTTTTAAGAGCTTGAGAACTTTTAAAAAAAAAAAACGCATACAATTTGCAAAATCTCATCGATTCTTTATTTGAAACGTTAGATTGGTCCATGACATTTACTTTTTGAAGATAATTTCATTTAAATGTTGACCGCGGCTGCGTCTTAGGTGGTCCATTCGGAAAGTCCAATTTTGGGTAACTTTTTCAAACATTTCGACCGGAATAGCCCGAATTTCTTCGGGAATGTTGTCTTCCAAAGCTGGAATAGTTGCTGGCTTATTTGTGTAGACTTTAAACTTGACGTAGCCCCACAAAAAATAGTCTAAAGGCGTCAAATCGCATGATCTTGGTGGCCAACTTACCGGTCCATTCCTTGAGATGAATTGTTCTCCGAAGTTTTCCCTCAAAATGGCCATAGAATCGCGAGCTGTGTGGCATGTAGCGCCATCTTGTTGAAACCACATGTCAACCAAGTTCAGTTCTTCCATTATTGGCAACAAAAAGTTTGTTAGCATTGAACGATAGCGATCGCCATTCACCGTAACGTTGCATCCAACAGCATCTTTGAAAAAATACGGTCCAATGATTCCACCAGCGTACAAACCACACCAAACAGTGCATTTTTTGGGATGCATGGGCAGTTCTTGAACGGCTTCTTGTTGCTCTTCACTCCAAATGCGGCAATTTTGCTTATTTACGTAGCCATTCAACCAGAAGTGAGCCTCATCGCTGAACAAAATTTGTCGATAAAAAAGCGGATTTTCTGACAACTTTTTTGGTAATAAAATTCAATGATTTGCAAGCGTTGCTCGTTAGTAAGTCTATTCATGATGAAATGTCAAAGCATACTGAGCATCATTCTCTTTGACACCATGTCTTAAATCCCGCGTGATCTGTCAAATACTAATGCATGAAAATCCTAACCTCAAAAAATCACCCTTTACTTACTTAAGGTGAGGCTAGAGTTATGTGTGATTTAGGGCCTTAACCAACAAAACTTCACTATCTTAGTCAGTCCCTCGCGGTCTTTCTCTACTGCAATGTGGTTCCGGAGTATTTCCGGGCAGGAGCATTGGATTTCCTTGTGCTCTATGGGCCCCAGTCATTCCAGGAGTTAGACTTTTATCCTTCCGGTTAAGTATATTTAGGTTAAACTGTATCTTGCCAATCTAGTCAATGTTTGATCTTGTGAGTTATTAAGTTATTTGTAATATTATACACTCATAAGATAGCAACTACAAAATTTGCTGGCCTAAAAATGGGAACATTTGAATAAAAGAAAAAAAAATTGTTATAAGCTTCAAAAAGTCAAAATTTTGGTGAGATTTGTTAATCTGAGAATAATTTTGAAATTTAAGGCTCATTTTTTTGAAATATGGCACATAGAAATAGGATGAGCGAAGCACGGCAATGAAGACCAACGAGAAGCCATTTGAGCTCTGCATAACAGCGGTGGATCTATGAGAGAGATAGCAAAAGTCATTGGGCGCTCTGCCAGAATGGTGTGGAAAGCTATAAACTCCGATAATGTTGAAGAAACCAGAGAGCGTCCGTCTAAAATGACTGCAAGAGATAGAGCCAAATTCGTGGGAAAAGCTGAAAAGAATCCGTTTATGTCCTCAAAAGATCTGCAGCGAGAAATACGAACGTCAGTTAGTTCTAGAACTGTTCGTCGTCTATTTCAGGTTGCTGGCCTTCATGCACGATCTATAATGAAAAGGTGCCCTTACTATGAAAAATGCACACCCAGTAGCGGATCTGTTTTGCTAAAAGGCATCAGATGAAAGACGACCCTCTCCAGGCCAAGAAGCAGTAGAGGAATGTGCTTTGGAGCGACGAAACGAAAATATATTTATTCATAATGGATGGAAAACCTTTTGTTAGTCGCCCAAAGTGCGAGGCCTACAATCCGCGGTACACAAAACCAACCGTGAAGCATGGAGGTGGTAGAATAATGTAAAGGGGGTTGTTTTTCTTGGTGGGACGTTGGTCCAATATTCGATATAGATGGCATTATGACGAAGGAGTTGTGTGTGGACATACTACAAAATGTTATGCTAACGAAAATATGCAACTTAAATGGCGTTTCCCGCAAGACAACGACCCTAACCCAACGGCAAAATCAACAAAGCTCTGAAGTCAGCGAAACAAATTGGATGTAATGGAGTGTCGTTCTCAATCACCGGATCTAAATTCTATCGAGAACCTCTGGAATGAACTGACGATTGAGGCTAGGAAGCATAAACCTACCAACAAAGCGGATCTATGGAGAATTTTCCAAGAAGTGTGGTATTCGATTCCTCAAGAAAAGTGCAAGAAGTTGGTAGGTTAGGTTAGGTTATAGTGGCTGTCCATGATGGAAGCGGACACACTTAGGCCAGTTTAATGGCCCATTGTGATACCACATATGTCTTGAGGATTCCTCCTAAACTTCAGTTTAAGTTCTTTACGAAACATGAGAGGCTGATTATGCTGATATGATTTAGATCGTTGAAGAAGAATTCTCCTAGGTAATTCTTGAGTTTTCGAACCAGAGCAGGCATGTGCAGAGAGAATGAAGAACTGTTTCCTCCTCTTTTTCGTTCATACAGCTTCTGCAAAAGTGATTTGAGATACGCCTAGCCGCGTGGCGTGCTTTCCTATTAGACAGCGTCCGGTTATGACACCTATTATCGAGCTTATAAGCGATATTATTAGAGATAGCAAGAGCCTTGAACGTTTCAAATCCACTGTGGCCAGACGTTTTTTGTGACCTGACAGGTGGTGATGTTGTTCCACCTGGTGCCTGCCTTCCTCACAGCGTCTTGCATTAGCAGCAGTTTACAAGCAGCAATATTGGTATGCCAGTACGTGCCAAACGTGGTAGAATGGGCTGTACTGTACCGTTCCTGGCGAGTTCATCTGCCTTACAGTTACCTGGAATATCCAGCAAAAGGTGAATATTAAACTGTTGTGCCATCTCCATTAGAGATGATCGACAGTTATGGACTGTAATAGAGTTTGTAGAGACAGAGTCAAGAGATTTAATAGCGACCTGGTTGTCTGGGAAAATACGGATATCAGATGTCGATATCACGTTTTCTTTAAGCCAGGAAAAGACTTCCTTTATCGCCAAACGTTGAGAGACTTAATTTCAGTCGTGCAGAGTACACACCTCCACCAACCCCTTCTTTTGTTTTTGACCCATCTGTTTAAAAATGGATTGACTTATTCTCCAAGAATGTCCTATCCTCCCAAAAAGATCTGGGTGTCCGGTGTAGTCTGTGTGCTTTGGAATTGATTCTAAATACCTAAGAAACGACAAAGCTTTGAGGGGAATAGCAGAGCTTGCTGCAATTTGTTTGCTAAATATGTCAAGAAGTGTTAGGTAGAGTAAGGTGTCCAGTGCCGCAGATGGTTAAAAAATGGAATTTTGTATCTCCTCGAAAATAAGACCAGATCGGTTTTGTATAGGTTAACACCCAGTCCACACCGATCAGCCCAAAGTATTAGTCTGTCTAAGGCATTTTGTAAGAGTTCTTTTAGGATATAAAGATGCTTTCCTGGAACTGCTATAGCAATCTCGTCGTCCGCATAGTCTATCACTCTGAAACGCTCCGCATCCAGACTAGTTAGATTTTCATTCACCACCAGGTTCCAGAGGAGAGGGGATTCCTCTACTAAGGAATCGTCTGCGAGAAGGGTTGCCCAGTTTTAGGTTTATTATTCTGCTAGTAAGCATTAAATTCATTAACTCCCGAAGCGAACTCTCTACATTTATGTGGATGTTGATGCCAAATTGCCTCATTTTCTTGAAGAATGGCTTCGCGATCACTGCGGCAAGATGAGGTATATGGCATAAATTACCAATATGATAGTGAAGATGGATTCGATTTCGATGGTGATAGCCTTATTTACATCGATTATCAACCACGACTAGAAGAAATTGAATCCTTTCCTGGTTTGGAAGAAAGTACAACCAACAAATTCCATTCACGAGAAATTCTAGTCTACCACCAAATTTATTGGAGCTCGATACACCCATTCAGTTCTTTTCCTATTTTTCCCCAAATAATTGATCATTTTATCGCTGAACAAACAAATCTCTACATCATTTAGAAAAATCTTAACCAATCATTTCAAGTTACTGAAACCGACATCCAGCAGTTCATTGGAGCAACTTATATGATGTCACTGATACAACTTCCGAGGGTAACCAGTCATTGGAATTCGTCTATTAGTACTCCTATGATACAAGGAACAGTGTCAACACAAAAGTTCGAGAAAATTAGACAATATAATGGACCGAGCAGTGACAGGATTTTTAAAATTAGACCGATCGTGGACCAATTGAACGCAACTTTTAGTAGAGTTCCCATGGAAGAATATCTTTGCGTAGATACAAAATTTTCAACTATACTTCGACAACTATTTCACTTCTCTGCCTTTATTGGAATATTTGGCTTAAGAGGGTATAATGAGTCTTGGGACAGTACGACGCAATCAAACTCCTAATTGTAAATTGCCCACTGACAAGGAAGTAATGAAAAAAGATCGAGGATTTTCAGTTGAAAAAGTTGTAACTCTTTTATCATCTTTTGCTGGTGAATTGCCTAAGACCCAAGCCAGACGCTACGATAAGTCGAATAGGAGGCAAATTCAGATTGATCGCCATTATATTGTTGGAGAATACAATCAGCACATGGGCAGCGTAGATCTAATAGATAGTATCATGTGGAGATACACATAAAATTATGATATGAAGCAAAAGATGGCAAGTACGAATGTTCTATCATCTATTAGATGGCGAATTCTTGGCTGTTATACCGAAGAGTCAGAAAGGCAAAAATCTCACAGACAAACAAATGTCTTCAACGATCAAAATAAGTCAATTCCACAGTGCAACGTCTTCCAGAAATGGGCATCATTCAGACCACATAATAGCGCACTTTGGTATACACCCATACAAGATGAAGAATTAAAGGCGATAGACTATTTGATAATAATTAATTCGGAAAAGATGGGCAACAGGTAACAAAACATAAACGATTTTGGCGATGTCAATTGGCCACCAAGACCATAGAATTTTACCATTTCGCTTTTTTCTGTGGGTCTACACAAAAGACCGCCTGTTTCTACGAGAAAAATCCTCGGCTCCCGAAATGTTAGAAAAAGTATAAATTACCTTAAAAAATAAGCTGCATATTTTCCTGAGGTGAACGTTTTTTAATGATATTTTGTTTCACACTCAATGGAAACGTCCAAATTTTATATTAAATAAAATTGTCATCGAAAATGCAATATTCAATTGCTTGTAGTTAGTAACTGAAGGTCTTCAATTACATTTTAAATTAACAACAGCAAGTAATTACAATTGAACAATATTTAGAATCAGTTTCAAGTTTGATTTCAAGTTGACAATTTGCTCGTAATTTTGAAAGCTAAGGCAGACTAAAGAAATCACAGTCAAAATGACAGATTTCATATTTAACAATACGAATGCAATGACATGTCAAAGCTAGGAAACCCATTGGTATTGGAAGTTTTTATTTTTAGCTTAGAAGAGTTCTTAAAAGAGCCCGAGCATATCGAAGATCCTCTAAACAAAAAGAATGTTCTGAAGAGTTTTTTTTATAAACACAACTGAAAACTTTGCCGTCACAATTTGACACTTGTCAATTAACTTGTCATTTTTCTACACAGAAAATAGATTCCAAACGAAATTTAAATTTAGAAACTAAAATGCACTGGATTGAAAAATTCACACGCCTATTGGAAACAGTTATTAACTTCCCAAAGGAAGTTATTGTAATGGTAATTTCAAATTCAAAATTTTGATATTTCTCGACGTTTCAAGGTCCCAAGAGTCGAAATTAAAGATTTTTGGAAAGATGTCTGTGCGTGCGTGTGTATGTACAATGTACATACGTTCGCGACGTTTTTTTTCGTCGTCCAAAGCTCAAGAACCAGAAGGGATATCAACAAATAAATTTTGTTATACAGGTAATAAGGCAGAAAGATGCGGAAAGGGCTTTCAAGAAAATTGCGTGGGTGGTTTTCTTACTATAGCAGTTTAAAAAAAAGGTGAAAATGTTGGTTCATAAATCAAAAAAACTGAAAAAAAAAAATGTGTTGCCTCGAAAATTTTGCGTGGCAAAATCGCACCGTCACCTCCTCGCGGTGCCCGATGGATACGCAACTAACGTAGAGCGTTGGATCCATTGGATCCATGAGCTGAGCCACCTGAGTTATCTTTTCAGGAACTAGGAGCAAAAGAACAGATATACCGCTCTGAATGCACCAGCTCACGATTAAATCCAAGAGCGTCTGACACATATTGTGCGGCACACTGGTCAGCGTCTGTACCCTGTGGGGCGGCTGAATATAAACTATGGATAGAAGTAACTGACCTATTTATGGTACGAACACTAAGTTAAAAAAATTATGGCAATGAACAAAACGACTAGATTAAATGCCTCAGGTGGCACTCCAGTGAAACTGGTAAATGCACTCTCTTTCGAGGTCGTTCCTATGGATTCTGGGGAGGACCAATTATTGCTTACAAATATTGAGAGACGGAGCTCAAAGATGTAATGAACCCCCCCAATGAAATTTACTTCAGGGGTTACAGCATCGGCAACCTCAAACAATACTAAAGATATTAAAAACATCAGCGAAAAAGGAACCAAGATCAATGAAGAGATAGACATCACAGATCAACAGAGTTCCAACGAAGTTAAAGAGAAAGACCAATCAAAGTCAAAGAACTACTTTGAAGAATGGCAAATTGAAATAGCGGCAAGAAAACAACTTGAAGTTCTGTTTCAAAGTCTTCAGCTGCAAGTGAAAAAACTTGAAGAGAAAGTTTCCTTCCTCGACAAGAAAGATTCAGAGTCCACGCTTCAGTTAAGTCCAAAATATATTGAACCTGAATATCAAACTGATGAAGAGCTCTTGTTTAAAACTGAGAAAAAGAAAAATAAGGATATCACAAAGAAATGTAAACGTAGTCTCGAGACTCGATCAAGAAATCAGAAAAGCTCTAAAACTGAAAATAACAAAGAGTTGATTACAGGAACTAAAGAAGCGAATAATATGGTACCTGTTACTTAATAAAAATCTCACGCTAAAGGCAGCAAACAAATTACACCACCACCAATTATGATCTCAGGATTTTAAGAAAATAATAGAAAAATGTACTAAAAAAGCTTGCAAATACACATCGTACAACAAAGACAACTGGAAAGTCACAGTCGATGAAGCTGACGAGTATAGATCTATCACTAAAGAACTGAGCAAACACCAAATGGTGCTGCGCTTATAAGAGAACAAAGCTACAAGGTCAAAAAAGTAGTAGCTAGAGGTCTTCATTCCTCGTGCTCTCCCGAGGAAGTAGTAGAAGATCTTGTACAAAAAGGCTACCAAGCCCTTGATGCAGTTAATCTATTTAAGAATGAGACAATTAAAAACTCCTCTGCAGAATCGATAACAAGTAAGAGGTTACTACCTTTATTAATGCTTACTTTTGACAGCAAACAAAGTCTCGAAGAGATTTAAAAAGTAAGATCAATATTGGGCATAGCTGTTAAAATTGAACCACTCCGAAAATCTAAAGTTGTTCCGCAGTGAAAACGTTGCCAAGCTTATGGTCATACCCAAAAATACTGCAACCGAGAGTTTGCTTGTGTAAAGTGCGAAGGAAAACATGCTACTAAAAATTGTCCTATGAGCAAAGATCAGAAAGCAAAATGTGTGAACTGCCAGGGCAATCACCGGGCAAGCTATAGAGGCTGTCCAGTTGCCAAAAAATTCCAAGAGTTCAGAAGCAAAAATAACTGCTGAAAACAATACTAAGAAGGAACCGCCTAAAAGGCTGTTCAAAGTAAAAGCGATGAAAATAAAGCCTATTCTCAGATTGTTAAAAATGTGCGGGAAGAATGAAGAAACTTCCATAAAAGAAATGCTACAACTTATTCTTCAAAGAATTGCTAACAGGATTTGAATATCAAACTGCTAAGCGAAAAAGTCGCTCTTAAAAAACAATGATGGACAGAACACTTAAAATCGCTACATGGAACGCTGATGTGCAACAGGCCGCTGAAGAAAGTACTCCAACATTTTCTAATAGAAGACAAAATGAAATAAAATATCCTTTAGAGATGAGAGAGTTGATAATAGAGAAAAGAAGAGCTCAAAGAAAATGGCAAAATAGTAGATTTTCAGATGATAAAACAATCTTTAAAAACAAATTTACAAATTTAAAAATGATTCACTCAGTACATTCCTAAGGAATTTAACGACTGATGCCTCAACCAAGCGCCTGAAAAGACCGCAGTTACAAAACACGCCTTGAAATCTCAAGATGGGAAATGGATAGGTAACCCGAAATAAAAAGCTAAACTTTTCGCTGAACATCTTGCGAATGTTTTTAAGCCATACTCATACAGACCAATATCGTTTATACCAATTATGGCTAAATTTTTGAAAAACTGCTTCTGAAGAGACATAGCAAAATCATAGAAGAAGGTTAATCCCAAACCATCAGTTTGGCTTTAGAAATAAACATTCCACGATAAACCAAGTTCATAGAATAACTGATGTAATAGAAAAAAACAAGTATGTTCAGCTATTTTCTTAGATGTTGACAAGGTTTGGCATGAGGGACTTGAGTACAAAGGGATCTTCCCAGGCAGTACTTTGAAATATTAAAATCGTACATCTCAGACCGATTGTTTAGAGTAAGGTACGATCAAGAATTCTCGGAATTGAAGAAAATATAAACCGATGTACCACAAGGAAGTGTGCTAGGTCCTACTCTGTTTTTACTATACACAAGGCATATTCCAGTTGGTAATCACACCATAATGGCTACTTTTGCAGATGATACCGCAATTTTGGTACCCGACAAATGTGTCACTAAGCCAGCAGTAAAACTGCGAAATGCCGTCGAAATAGTGAGAGCTTGGACAGAAAAATGGCCTCAATGAAACAAAATATTCACATATAAACATTACAAATAAAAAGATAAACAATATTCCAATATTCATTAATAATCAAGCTGTACCTCACGCCAATACGACCAAATACCTTGGAATGACTTTGGATGCAAAGCTAAAGTCGAAAGAGCGCATCAAAAAGAAAAGAGTTACTTGGTAACAACTCTGATTTATCAATCCAAATCAAAATAATGCTCTATAATCAAGTACTAAAGCCTGTTTGGACCTATGAAATCAAATTATGGGGCTGTCTGTACAAAGAAAAAAAATACCGCTATATCGCACAGCCAGAGACTGCAAAGTCATACTAATTCTGAAATGGAGTCCGTCTTGAATATAAGAAACCATGTTCGGAGATTAAGAAGAACCAAACCTCCTAAGCTTATGGTCTAAAAAAACATAGGAAAGTATTAAAAGTTTAAACTTCCCCCAAAGTGATTGTACAAAATTAAGAAAGAAAAATCGGAAGTCGATCCTTCAAGATTGGTCCTGATGAAGAGGTGGTTTTAGTGGCTAAGAGTCCCACACTACTTGGTGTCGAATACTGCCAAGTGTCTTTTGAAGATTTCCTCCTGTCAAAAAAAAAACTCGAAAATTTTACGAATACAAAATGATTCTATCTCCAAAACAATGTTGAGCAACGAAAATAACGTTTTTAACATATAGTTAAATTTAAAAAAAAATCTTATTTACTGTTTTTTTATAAAAAATAAAAAACTAAAAAAACATTACTCAAAGTTGGTAAAAATTGAATTTCGACACAAATATCTTTTCAAAAATTTAAGATTATAGCTTTAACTAATTTTAACTTATAACAAATATTGTTTTCACATTCGGAAAAATTTTGAGGAAAATAGAATTGACAGTTTTTCGACAAAAAATAAAAACCTAAACAAAAAAATTAATAAAAGTTATTAAAAATTGATTTTTGACCCAAATATCTTTCAAAACTTTGAGATATTGGCTTTAAACTACTTTTATCTTTTTAAATGCATTGTTGTCATCATTCAGTAAAATTTTAAGAAAAATCTGATTGACAGTTTTTTTACAAAAACTAAAAACTTAACAAAGACTTGGTAAAAATTTACTTTTGACTCAAAAGCTTTTCAAAATTTCAAAGTATTTGCTTCAAACTTTTTTTATTTCACAGAAAATATTGTTTTCGATATTCAGTAGTCTTTTTTTATAAAAATCCAACAATCCGTTTTTTTTTTATAAAAAAATAAAATCTTAATTGGGTAAAAATTGATGTTCGGTTCTTGATATCTCACGAATTAATTTCGTTCCTCCAGTTTTTAAAAATTTAAGAAACGCTACTAAAATTGATAAACATTTGTTTCCGACTAAAAATCTAATGAAAAAATCTATATTTTCAAACTAAACTATTTCTTTATATGAAAATTATTGTTGATAATTTTAAAGATTTTAAGAATAAATTAACTGACAACATTTTTAACCCAACACGAAAATGTACAAACTTTTAAGCAAGACAAATCGACAGACGGGATGGGAAGTTATCAGTGTGGTCTTCCACACTACACCAAAGAGGTCCTTCAAAAATTGACGATTTTCACTCAAATCATTTGTTTTCTTCTGTTTGGTGACTCAGATATTTTATACTCTTGTTGATTTCAATTTCAATTCAAAACAATTTAAAAAAAAACTCAAACTTTTATACTCCAAAGAGAAATAAAATGAATCAATGAATGAACAAAGAGAAAGAAAGAGTGCGAGAGAGAGTGAATTTCTCTACGATATAACAATTACGTTATTCACGATATAACCATCTAAACAACAAAAAAGGTGTTTGTTTGTGTTCTTGTGATTTTCAAAACAATGCGTTAACTTCACTCTGTTGATGTTGATGTTTATGTTTTTTAGAGTTCTTTTTTTTTGTATCCCACCAAACAAATTTTTAAATTTTGAACAACTAGCTCTTGGAATGGAACTTGGAAGACAGGCAGGCCGAGCTGAACTACTGCTGCTGCTTCTGATTCTGATTGTGTTGAGATTTAAAAAAAAGGGTTGAATGAAAAACAACACTCGGGTACTTAAAAATTTCTAAAAACAATAAATAATTTTCGAGTGTAGTGATTTTTAGATTTGTAATGAGGTCTTACTTTGGTTATTGCAACAGAGCGTGTTCATAGTTTTCTTTATGATAATTCAATTCAAAAAGTAGTGTTTTGAATTTAGAAAACATATGAATTGTTTTTGGGTAATTTGATGTTTATCATTAATGCGGGTGCATAACTATTTTCGAGAGGACAAAACGCACCGAAAAGAATTGAAGTGATTTGAAGGTACAACATTTCTGTTATTCAAAAAAACACCTTCCAATACTTTTTTTTGGATTTGGTCCATAAGATATTTGTATATGTCTTCGGCTGGCAGTATTTTGATATTTTAGGAAGCTTTTATCCACACTTGGGACACCGTATTTTTATTTGTCTTGTTTTATGGAATTCCTCGCAGATGTTTGTTTTTATTTTTCGTCAACGGAAAAATTCAATGCCAAGCAGATAAGTAAGTGCCTCGAAGTTAAGGCCGAGAAATGTACATTTTTAAGGTAGATACTTACTTCCTACACTCTGAGGGTTTTAAAGATACCTTCGTCTGTTAAGATGTTATTTTGAATTTTATTATTGTTTAGGTAGGTTCAATGTATGTGGTTTGAATAGATTTAATTTTTATATAAGGTAAAAATATACAAAAGAAAGAAAATATTGAATTAAATATGGGTAAGGGTGTCCTGGCTTGTGGGTAACTACCTATACCTATATTATGTATGCTTATATTGTGGTAGGTTTATAAAGAGTAAGTGTGTTTTATTTAACAAATAAACAAATATAAAAATCGTAGGATGTAGGAACACAAAATTCCTTTAAGAATATTGTTTTTTGCTATAAAGAAAAAAACAAGTAATTCATATTTTCCAAAATGTTTTCGTATGCTTCTTTACAGGCCAATTGATTTTAATATTCAGACCGTCGGTATTTTGCTTGAGCTCGAAAAAATGTTATGTAATTAAGTTTCACAAAGGAGTATTGTAGATAACGAATGTGGGGAAGGACGATTCGCGAGACTCTACAATCAAAAACTGCATTCAATCTTAATTGAAGTAATGTGACAAAATGAAGGGTAATTATATTCCGTGGATTCTGAAAACAAGGGGGGACCCTCTAAACTGCAAAAACTATAGAAGACTCCTTAACATCGCCAACAAAATCTTCTTTGCCGTAGTATGTGAACGTCTTAAGCCCATCGCCAAGAAGTTTTAGATATAACTCTTGCCTCCGGTTTTATTAATAATAATATTTGAACTGGAAGGTATCTAAATATTACTCCTTTTCTGATCAAAGATACATCCAATTTAACTTTATAAATGAACCATCTTGCCAACTGATCTTTCGAAATCCAAAAAGAACACATTGGCCAAAATACAAGAGAACGTTAAATAATTTAGTAAAGCCTGAACTCTTTAATACCCCCTCCAACACTGAAGATCTTGAAGACAAAGTCAATAATCAAACATTAGCCCTAAACATAGCTCTAGATACTGCATGTCCTCTTATAAAGGTAAGAGAAACCACACTAGTGGAACTTAGGACTTGATCCACTTCGAAAAGAATGAAAAAAACTCTTTAACAGAGCAAAAGCTTCTAGAGACATGTCTGACTGGGATTCATATAAAGAATCACTGAAGATATATAAAAAGAACTGAGGAAAACCAAACCATCGTCCTGGAGAAACTCCTGTAGCAACGTGGAAGATTGCTTTGAAGCATCCAGGCTGCGCAAAATCCTCTCCAAAAATCCAATCATGCCAAGCTGCTTGAAAAACGCTTCTGGCTTCTGGACCAATACAAGCGAAGGATCGCTCAACTTGCTACTAGACGTTCACTTCCCTGGTAGCTCTAATATTATTAATAACATTGTACCAAATAGTTGTGACAATACATTATACCACCCAGAAGGCCTAGTCAGTTGGGAAACACTAAAAAGGGCTATTAACAGCTTTAAGCCATATAAATCTGCAGGTCCGGATGGTATAACTCTAGCTGAACTGCAAGAAAATGCAAGTTTTCTAATACCCATCCTAGAAAACATCTTCAAGGGATGCCTTAAATTGGCATACATTCCGATGTCTTAGAGACATGTTAAAGTCGTTTTTATTCCAAAAGCTGGAAAATCCAGCCACGTCAACCCTAAAGACCTAAGATCTTTCAGCTTATCATCAGTTATTCTCAAAACTTTTGATCGTTTGATCGATATCCACTTAAGGGCAAGTATTGATAAGTCCCTCCTTTCAAAGGCTCAACACGCCTACAACAAAGGGAAATCAGTTGAAACAGCTCTACACAGTATAGTACGTACAATCGAATATTCCCTCCATAATAAAAAATACACCTTAGTTGCCTTCTTAGATATAGAAGGTGCATGTCGACACATCTGCAATTGCACGTGTATTGCAATCTCTGGAGGTAGATAAGTCGATCAGCGAATTGATTAATCAGATGCTGATAAGCAGGATTATCAATTCAAAACTGGGCGATTTTACTGCACAAAGCTTACCAGATGGGCAAATCGGAGTGGACTAGGCGTTAACCCACAAAAAACCGACCTTGTCCTCTTCACAATGAAGTACACAGTCCCACTCACTGACCTTCTCCTCATAAACGGTGTACCACTTAAGTTCTCTGAACAATAAAATACTTGGGTCTCATTTTGGATAAGAAATTAAGTTGGAAACCTAATATTCAAGAGAGAATAAACAAGGCCATAGTAGCGCTGTTCTCCTGTAAAAAGGCCATTGGTAATAAATGGGCCCTACCCCATCCTCAGTTTAATAACTATGGCTTCAAAGTGACTATGCCTCCCAGGTCTTCTTGGGAGAATACATAATTTTTGAACGATGATCCTATAAACTTTTATACAGACGGATCAAAAACGGAGGATGGGGTTTGTGGAGGCGTATACTCAGATAGACTAAGCTTTAGTCTCTCCTTTCGTCTAACCGTCCATTGTAGCGTGTTCCAAGTTGAAATCCTGGCTATAAAATCTTCTCGGATAGCCAAGCTGCGTTAAAGTCCCTAGACTCTGTCTCCACTAACTCACTAACAGCCCTCAATTGTCGATCATCTCTTACGGAGATGGCTACACAGTTCAACATTCACCTTTTCTGGGTGCCGAGGATTTGGGTAACGCCCGAGGTTTCTTTGTATCAATGACAAACCACACCATTGAAAGTGAAATTTGGCTTTATTTCACTTTATGTTAAAGTTAAAGTTAGACCAATATTTGAAATTTGGCCTTATTTCACTTGGAATTATTTAACGGCACCCCAGAAAAGTCCACAGTCAATTAAATATTTACATTACGACAAATCCTGTTCAAAAAACCCAAGAACATCAAATTAAAACCCAACGTCATTTCAGTGTTTACAAAGACGAACTGTAAAGAGTCATGTACTCGTACATAGTTTTGGCATCTCCGTCGAACTTATCCGTTTTTGTAGGATGACTATAGAGAATTCGCGCTGCTCCATTAAGGTTTCAAATAACTTGACCAAACCTTTCGATGACAAAAAAAGACCTTAGACAATGTAATGCGGTTTCATGTGATTTCTTTAATGCCGTCCTTCCGACCCCAATCTTCACTTGCTAAACGGTATAGAAGCTAGAACCATGACAAAAGCGGATGAAAGCACCTTTGGTCGTTTTGAGATTAAAGTTTTTAGCGTGCCCTATGATGTAGTAGAGAAGGGCCGCGGAGCTGGTGGCACGTTAAAGTGGGCAACTGGAGACATTTATTTAAGGGCTGAGTTAAATGGAGAAGTTTGTTGGATGAAGCCCTATTTTACACAATATTGTAGGGCCGCCTCATGTAGGTCTTTTACCTAGTTAAAAGAAAAAGCGGTTAAAATCCTTTGTAGTATATTCAATGGCAAAAGACAGCGTTCAGACTATGCTTAAGTTTAAGAGGTAGATGCCGCAGGAGAAAATACTAGAAGTCTTGAAATTAACATCATGCGGATGTCAGGTCATGATTGGAAAGCCGACATGATTGAGTTTTGGTATTTTAGAGTTTCATTATACGTTTTCGAAATTTTAGACGGAGAAGGTTGGTGAGGAGTGATATTTACGATAAAAGGCTCATTTTAAGAGTTTTTATAAGCTTGAAAAAACCTATAGACATTACTCAAGAATAAAAATAGAGGACATTTGAGTAGAGAAAAATTCAAAATCTTGAAACCGCCAAACAAAATAAACATTCCACTAAAAATTCTTTAACAATTGCCGTACGGATTTTGTCAATATGTCATTTTGTATAAGGTTTTCCAAATAGAGGTTTTATTTTGATAGTAAAAAAAAACAAGTGTTTTTGCCAAATCAGTATAGGTATCGCTATACAATTGAACGATATAAGAAAAATAGCTCACACAGCAACGGCTACTTTCTTTTCATGACTGATTCGCACGTTTTTTTTTTGTATGCTTTCAATAACTTCAACAATTCCATTTTATGGTCTTGAATCGATTGTGGGGCACAAGAAATTATTTCTTATTTCACGTTGCACAAAGAAAAATGTGTTCGTCAGGAAACTTTTCGCATTTCCCAAAAAACGTTTCCCTTATTTAAAAAAATAGCTATCGTGAACTAATTACGAAATTCGGGAAAAATTCCCCGAGAAATATTTACCTATCGTGAACTATTTTGTATGGGAAATTTTCTTCTCTTTCTCGTGGAATATCAAGTTACAATTTTGCAAAGGAATCCCACAAGTTATCATCAATTTTAGTTATCTTTAGAACAAAAATAAATAAACGAATTAAAACTAACTGAAATTATTAATCGTTTAAGGTCCAATTATCTTAATTCCAAACAAATCGAAAATTTGATTTCCTTAATTGGAAAAAATCAGGACATTGCGAATGGTTTTGTCACAAATAAAAGCGCAAGGACGATGTCCAACAATTTTGGAAACAGCTAGAGCACAACTGGAGCAATTATTTTGACATGAGTGCCGTCTACACAGCCTATAACTCCAACTATTTTATGTTTCCCGTAAAAAGTCGAAGTTATTTTTTTGGTTGTTGTCATGTCGGGCACATTTCGCTCTTAAAGAAGCACAGGATATTTGAAAGGACTTCTGAAAATGAAGATTGAGCCAACCCAACTTCATAATCCTTCCCCACTCCCGGTCTGATAGCCTCCTTCGGCAATGAAGCGCAATTATTTTTATAAAAGAAGGAACTGCGCTTGATTTCTTTGCATGAGGTAAGAAGTTAGAAAGTCCTTCTACCAAATATTTATTTTTTCGCATTCGTTCTGTGGCAAGAGTCCTTAGAGATCTAACCACACATAAATAAGCTGGTCCAGATGGTATTCACGCTATTGTTCTGAAGAGGTGTTTTTCAACGCTGGCAAAACCACTGCGTAAGCTTTTTCATCAGTCCTACTCCTCAGGTCTCGTTTTGAGCGGATGGAAACCTGCCTTTGTCCAGCATATTCCCAAAAAAGGCGAATCTTCTTCACCCTCTAATAACCGACTGATTGCATTTACGTCCCTTTTTTCGAAGGTCATGGAAACACTGATTAATTATTTGTTTAAGAAATATCTCGAAGATCGAAAGCTTCTTAGTGACCGACAATACGGCTTTCGTAGCAATAGGTCCACTGGTGATCTCATGGTTCATCTCACCGAACAGTTGAGCAAATCCCTACATCGCTTTGGAGAGAGTAAGATTATTGCACTTGATATTTTAAAAGCATTTTATATGGTTTTGCATCAGGTTTTCTTATCAAAAATGCGTGCTTTCGGTTTTCATGAATCCCTCCTTCATTGGATTAGTAATTACCTTTCGAAACGTTCAATACAACTTGTATTGGATGGATTGAAGTCTGAAAACTACAAAAAATGCTGGTGTGCCCCAGGGCTCTGTTCTAAATCCAACACTCTTTCTCATTTTTATTAATGATCTCCTCTCTGCAACTTCTAATTCAAAACATTGTTTCACTGACAATAGTTCTCTAAGCTTTTTATATTCGTTTTCAGATTCAGATCCCTCTGTGAATATGTCCGAAGCTTGAGTATAACTCCCATACCTGAGCTGGTGCTCCTGCAACTTACTTAAACCTCTTGGACAGTATTAAACGTACAGCATTTAGATTGGTTGGTGATATTACCATAATAAGATCGGTTTATAATCTAGAGAAATAGCTGCATTCCATGCCTTACACAGTTCAACCGTAATACTCGCGCTTCTAGGAATTCTTACTCTCGAGCCCAACTTCGGTCGTATCGTTAAGTACAGGGATTCGTTCTTTATCTGTACTACGCGAATGTGGAATGCCTTGTCACACTTTGTCTTTCTCAGCCATTGCAATATTCATGAATTCAAAACCAATGTACACCGACACCTCCTTTCAACCCCTCCCTCCCTTTCACAGTGCTCACACTGTGACTACATAATAAGGGTAGTATTATCCAATTGAGTTTTAAAGTTTAAGTTTTTAAGTTTGGAAAATGAATTTTCTATAATAACGGAAGGTCTTCAAGTTTAACAAACAAATCAAGGATGTAAAATTCACTAAATATGTGCAAACCTTGAAAAATCTAGAAGTTACAATAGTAATGCTCTTTTTATTTTCCAAACAATTTTCAATTTAAAAAAAAATTAAATGCGCCCTGATTAAACACTGTGTCATTGTTAACAGTTTTGGAACTTCATCCACTGATAAACCGAAATTCCCATTGAATTTAGGCTACGCGACAAGACAAAGTTTCATAATGTCTCCATCTACAGTCTCAATCGAAATCATATCGATTTTGAATTATGTGATGATGCGTCAAATGTCTGAATATTCTTATCGCAATTTGTTGTATCACGTTTTGTTGACACTTGTGTTTCCTTAGAGCATTCTTTTAGTCTTCCTGAAGCCCAAACCCATGCCATAAGAGTGACGATAGGCATAAGTTAAAATGTATATGCTCTCATGTTTACTGACCATTTGAATCTTATCAACATCTGGAGTTTTACACATTTGTCAGCCAAAAAAAATCCACATACATATTTATTTTGAAGACCCTTCGTTTTAAAAAAAAAGTTCACTCTTTGCAACATGATACCCGTCGCCGCCGCCGCCGCCACAATGTTGGTATAGGAAGGAATTGGAAAACACTTTGAGTTTCAGAAAATTAAGTAATATTTGCCTACTACCATCTTACATAGCAGACAGATGATATTTCTGGTTTTCCAACCAGGCGCCACTGTTGGCAAATATTTACCAACAATTCCAGGCTTCCTCGTAATCTTTTTCTCTAAGCCTGATGATTATGATAAAGGTATCAAAGGTGGTAAGCCTGCGAGCATATAAGAAAACCAATGATCAGCTTGATCGAAACAAACATGCGGACGCGCTTCTATCTGGCGGGTGACGGTGACATTATTATGGATTGGCTCATCGCTCAGCTCAGTCGGTCGGTTAGGTTTGGATAGTTCAAACAGCTGAATGAACTGGCGTACACACGTTAAACGATACTCAGATGGCTATCTCTACTCAACGCATAGCTAATCCAAAGGATGTTTACTCTGAGAAGCCTTAAATGGTATGCAAATAAAGACTACAACTCAAGGAGCATGTACATACGTTTTCTTGTATGTCTTGCCTTATTGCTTTGAGAGGTATTGTTGTCGTTGGTCTTGGGACTACTACTCTCGAGGAGTATTTGTTTTTGCTAAGTGGAGAAAACTATAAAAGACATAAATACCACCTACCTTCAGTGGATGAAACTAATATTTTTAAGCAAAAAGTTAAGAAGTTTTTTGTTTTTGAAGGCTGATGGTGTTTCTATAAATAAGTTAATGGCACGTTCTGGCTTCTGCAGATGTAATGAGACTTGTTTTGTGTTCAACTTGTGTGTTTTGTTCACTTTGTATAATTTGAAAATCAGGTCAGGAACTTATGATCTTGAGATCAAAGTCAAGAATATTTAAAGATGTAAGTCCAAAAAGGCGGTGCGCTGGCACCTTAACCATTTAATACTAGCTAATGTTTACGGTTTTAGTGTTGTTCTTGTCAACAAGAAGGCTCATTAAAAATTATTTGAAATTCTAATTTCTTGTGAGATTAAGTTTATAGCTCTAGAGGATCTGAAGGTATCGTATAGTGCATATAGTAATAATCATGTAGCACTTTCAAACCCACTTAAGACCTTATGGTAAATTAAAAAGCAAACAATTATAACCTGAAATTTTACATTCAATATGTGTTCCGCCTTTTGTCCCTTATGCTTAAAGTTTAACAACAAATCCAAAGACGAAATAAAGGCCAAACAATTAACTGTAATAATAATAAAAAGGCTGTAATGAATTAAGAAAGGTTGGTTCTTGTAGTTTTTTTGTTAAAATATTTGAAAAACTAAACGTATCAGTGAAAAATATACATGAATAGAAGTGTTAGGAAGGGATTCCAGGGTTAGGTCTTTTTGCTGAAAACCATAACGCCAAAATCCTTAAATGTCAAAATTGGTCAGTGAAATAGGACCAAACTTTAAAACTTGCCTTAAATCACTTTATAAAAGTGAGATTAGGACAATTTCAAAACTTTGATATATAACACTTTGTCAAAGTGAAATAAGGTTCAACTATTTTGAGAAATAAGATCATCTTACTTTTACGTTTAGGTATGTAAGGGAGCTCCATGCTGCCCACCCACAATTGCGCACCTACAATAAAAGCTATAGTGAGTCTAAACATGGGTGGGGGCGGGGGCTAACATGCCCTCCATACACATTTGACTGTTTTTAAGCCAAAATGGTGGGTTCTAAGACTTTGGGGTAGAAAACCAATTAATTTCATTTCACTTCGAAGATTGGCCTTATTTTGATTTCTGAAAGTAAAGTAAGACCAAACATATTTGTCACGCTTCGCTTTCTTGACGTTCCGAGTTTTTGGGCAATCAGACATTTTTTTGTTTCAAGTTTGCGTTTTGGGGACAAAATGCCCAAACTAAACTGAAATTTTGCCACAATGCCCGAATATTGAAACACATGCCATATTTTAGGTTAGATATATGTCTTCAGTAATTTGGACGTTATGATACTTTAAAATTGATCTGGGCATTGTTGTTATTAATTTTGGGCTTTGTGGCATTTGCTTATGAAAAGTTTTTGGGTGATAGGTCCATTTTCGGGCGATATGATATCTTAGCGTATTTTTATTTGACAATAGTCTGTTAAAAAACAATTTCTGTATTTTAAGATTTAAAAATGTACCTGCCAAAAATTTATGTTTTCAAAAATTTTAACGCTATTTTTCAAAATTTGTATTTGTATAGCAGTTTTTTTTAATTAATTTTGTACAATTTTGTACATATACAACATTTTTTCAATTTTAGTTTAAAATATTTTTGGTATGTTAAGAGTTTCTTAATATACGTTTTTCATTTCAATTTCGTACAAAAATGATGAACCATTTTCAAGATATCGAATTTCGAAAAAAAATGTTTGTTTAAAAATCAAAAATTACACCATTGACACAATTGATCAAAAAATGTTATTGAGGCAGTATAAGAGCTTATGCAGAATAATTATGTAGAAATTATTGAAATTTTGTTCGAAAAATTGTCGTCCACCGCCTCTTGTTCAAGCACCCATTCGAAGTATCAACGACGCATGTTATGAATAGTCAGCTGGCTTCAGTTGTTGTGTGAGCTAGACTTTATACGGATGTAAGTGTAGATCCAAAAGCATAAGACTTAATTCGTGAGAACGTAGACGAATCGACTCATTCGGGTCTTCAGCAACACTTTCACTTACAACAGCGATATTTTAAGTCGTACCTGTGAAACGATGACGCACAGGCCTTACAATATCTGTATTTAATCAAATCTCGTAAAATTTCGTCACAATTTTTTCAATTGGATGTAAACCATAATCTTCTCTTAGGGCACGATATGTGGTTGTTGCAGGATCCATAATGTTTGTAGAAGGTTTTGACAGTTTTTATGCGTGCGATAGTTAAGCGATATTTTTTTTGTAAATTTCAGGCTTTTAACCGAACAAAAAAAAATTGGTTTAACAACTTATTTTGACAGATGTCGAATTCCAGCCGGAAACTTTTGAAACCGAAAAATGGATAACCCGTTATTTCATGGACCTAAATGTCATTTAAAGCTATCTAACTTCTAACGGATTTTTACACGGATGGGTTAAAAACCAGAGAAGGGGTTGGTGGAGGTGTGTGCTCTGAACGACTGAAATTAAGTCTCTCATTCCTTCTTCCCCAGGCGGAACTTCGCGTCTTGTCATGGCTCAAAGAAAACGTGATATCAACATCTGATATCCGTATTTTCTCTGACAGCCAGGCCGCTATCAAATCTCCGGACTCTGTCTTTACAAACTCTTTAACAGTCCATAACTGTCGATCATCTCTAATGGAGATGGCACAACAGTTTAATATTCAGGTTTTTTCGGTTTCTTAAATGGAAATGTCAATAAACAAAACTGCTATATTTGGTGTGACGATAATCTTCAAATTTATGTTGAGACACGACACATCCACAAACACTGATTGTTTGTGATTTAAGGGTCGGTAAAATAATTGATCTGTACTGTTTTTAAAATAATGCTGGGGTGTCTGCGGCATAGCAGATCGGGTAGCTGGTGATTGCCTAAAACTTGGTTTAGGCCAGCAATGCAACTTTCTTGCCATGTCAAAGTTCTTGCTTTATCGCCTCGTGGTGGAGTCAGACAGGGCTGCATTCTGACGCCAATATTGTTTTTGTTGGTGATAAGCGATGTACTGCGCTCAGCTCTGTCAGGTAGCGGAGGGATCCAATGAACTTTGACATCCTATTTAAAGCACTCGGATTACGCTGACGATGTTTCCTTACTCTCTCATAGGATCATGGATCTCCATCAAAAGACAACAAGTGTGGAGAAAGAAACAGAAGTTCTGGGGCTGAAATTAATTCCGGCAAAACAAATATGAAAATATTTTTTCGCAACCAGTGGAAAAAGTGAAGAGCTTTCAATACATTCGAAGTATCGTTTCCATCGAAGAAAAAACTGGACAAGACGTCATTTGCCGCATCGGCAAAGCAAAAGCGGCTTTCGGTATGATGTTAAAAATTTGGAGAAATAAATCAGCTAAAGAACAAAGCTACGATTGTTTCGCACAAACGTAATGTCGAATCTGTGCTTCTTTATGGTGGAAGGTTACTTCAGCCATAACAACAAAGCTGCAAACCTTCGTGAATAGATGTCTTCGTAAAATCCTAAGGATTTTCTGGCCAAACTGTATATGAAATGAGGTCGTTCATAGAAGGACAGGTCAGGAACCTATAGTATCTATAATACGAAGACGTAAATGGCAATGGATTGGACATAGGCTTTGAAAAGGTAACGACTGCATTACAGGCCAAGCAATGCAGTGGAATTCATTCATACAAGAAGGAAGAAGATCTATACGGCCGAGAATCACATGGCGCAGGACAGTCGAGGCGGAATCAGCATCACTAGGCAAGATTTGGAGAAAGCTGAAACACATCTCTGTAAACCGCACAAGATGGCACGCAGGCGTAGTAGAGGCGCTATGCCACTTAAGGGGTTCCCAACGGACTTAACAGGTCTGAGTAACTAGGTAAATAAGTTAGTATAGATTCATGCTAATTGACTTTGTCGTTCATAAATTGAACAACCGTGATGTTCAAGAGGTGTCGTTACAACAAGACGATTTAAAGTACCACTGGTGACACAGTTGATTTAGTGAAGGAAACGTCAACGTAAACCACTTGAACATGTTCTGTCATTAGACAGATAATATTTTTATCAAGCCTACCGTGGCGATATGTGAGAAATGATTATTAAATTATAATGCCAGAAGATTAGCTTTGGATTAAAGTACATTTTAAATCAAATTAAAACATCGTCTTTGTTTTATTCCAATTAAAAATTCTTTATTTTATTTTTTGTGTGGTTTTTCAAAATGAAAAAATACAAATTTCTAAAACGTTCTGTGAAAACACATTTTATTATTAACTTCCCATAGGAAGTTATTGTAATGGGTCCGATTTGTCAAATTGAAAATTTTGAAATTTCTTGACGTTTCAAGGTCCCTAGAGTCGAAATAAAAGATTTTTAGAAAGATGTCTGTCCGTGCGTGTGTACGTAGATGTTCGTACGTCCGTACGTTCGCGACGTTTTTTCGTCCTCCATAGCTCAAGAACCAGAAGAGATATCAACTTCAAATAAATTTTGTTATATAGATAATAAGGCAGAAAGATGCAGGAAGGGCTCTCAAGAAATTTGCGTGGGTGGTTTTTTTACCATAGCTGTTTGAAAAAAAGGTGAAATTTTTGGTTAACCCTAAATATCTTACGAACCAAAAACGCTAGAGACTTGAATTAAATTTTATATAATATATTATAATGTGATACCAAACAGATATATATTTAAAAAAAAATAAATATAACGGTTTTTTTATAAATCAATAAAACTGAAAAAAATAATTTGTCACCTCCAAAATTTTACGACTGAAATATGATTTCATCTTTAAATCAATTTTGTGCTTCGAAGAATAATGTTTTTGATATCTGATAAAATTTTGAGAAAAATCTAATTGACATTTTTTTTTATAAAAAATAAAAAACTAAAAAAAACATTACTCAAAGTTCGTAAAAATTGATTATCGATTCAAATATCTTTTCAAAAACTTGAAATTTAGGCTTCAAGCTTATTTTATCTTATAAGAAATATTGTTTTCAACATTTTGAAAAATGTTGAGAAAAATCGAATTAACAGTTTAAAGAGAAAAAGACTTTCGACTCAAATATCTTTAAATAACTTTGAGATATTGGCTTTAATTTACTTTTATCTTTCAAAAAATCTTGTTGTCAACATTCAGTTAAAGTTTGAAAAAAATCGAATTGACAGTTTTTTTAACAAAAAAAAATAAAAACCGAAAAAAAAATTATCAAAAGTTGGTAAAAAATGATTTTCGACTCAAATGTATTTTCAAAACTTTGAGATATTGGCTTTAATTTACTTTTGTCTTTCAAAAAATTTTGTTTTCAACATTTAGTTAAAATTTGAAAAAAATCGAATTGATTTTTCTTACAAAAAATTAAAAACCGAACAAAAATTAAAAAAAGTTGGAAAAAATGATTTTCGACTCAAATATCTTTTAAAAACTTTGAGATAATGGCTTCTAACTAATTTTTTCTTATAAGAAATATTGTTTTTTGGTAAAATTTGTAAAAAATCTAACTGGCAGTTTTTGTACAAAAAAATAAAACAATACTAAAACTTGGTCAAAATTTACTTTCGGCTCAAATGGCGTTTCAAAAATTAAAAATATTTGCTTTGAACTTATTTTATTTCACAGAAAATATTGTTTTCGATATTCAGTAATTTTTATATAAAAATCGAACAGTCCGTTTTTTCATAAAAAATAAAATCTGCACAAAATAGTACGCAAATTTGGTAAAAAATGATACGAGTACATATAGACAAACTTTTAAGCAAGACAGACGGGATGGGAAGTTATCAGTGTGGGTCGCATCCCAGCCTCTTTTTTAGATTTAAGAGACCTTGAAACGTCAAGAAATGTCAACATTTTCAATTCGACAAATCGGACCGATTACAATAACTTCTTATGGGAAGTTAAAAATAAAAATGTCTAAAAAGTTTCGTCAACACACATTTCATCCACTGTCAAAACGCATTTGAAGAAATCAAAAATTTGATAGTGCTTTCCTTCAACATTCTGCAAAGCTACCAATGTCATAAAAATGTTCTGTTGACTTTGTTGTTATATTAAAAATTTACATGTGAACATTTTCCAAAACGATAACGAATTTCTTCCTTTCCACAAGAACGAAATGCGGAACTCCAGCATAATACGCCCATAACATAATAATTAATGTCTATTTCTGCCAAACCAAAAGCAAGTGTATTCGATAAGTAGTAATAAATAGACCAATTTATTATAGACGCACCATAGTTTATCCTTGTAAGGAACTGCTTCGCATCATCTCTTTTTTTTTATGTTCCATTCCACAGATACTAAATAGCTAGTTTGCAAACTTTTTTATTACTATGACCCAAGTCAAAATATTCATAATGTGATCCTAATCGTCCGTCGCGTCGTTCCTTGGTCTAAACATCACCGACTTCCACTTCAACGCCAAATACCAACACCAACAACAACACTCATAACTGTCTCTACTTACTTTTGCACATAAATTATGTTAATTATTCGTTTTGTAAACAAAGTTTGTAAAAAATAAAAACAAATATTTTATTCTTGCGTCTTTTATGTGAGGAAGGAGGAAGACCCAAAGGCTCTCAGCTCTCATATTTCATTTCAATAAATGAACATTTAAAAGGCATCTGCGTTGCGTGCTTTAGCTCTACTCCCAGTCCCTGATGATGATGATGGAGACTTTGGGGATGAGGATGAATAGCCAAAGCAAAGCATCATCATCCCGATTCCGATAGGAATAGAAATAACCATCATTCCACGTCGTCAGCCGCCAGCCGCCGCGTCTGTTTGTCTGTGCGAAGTGAGTTTTATTCCTTTTTTATTTGTTGACGTTGTTGGTTGTGTTGGGGCTCATTTTTCTCTGGCAACAAAAATTCCGCACTTCATTGAAATCGAATCAAATAGAACTAAATTCTGCTGCTACTCAAGAGGCACCAAATCAACAATTTAACCCCAATGAACACCATCAGAGCGCCAAGTCCGATTCCGGGGACGTGTTCCTGATTCGTCTATCCCCGACAAGCCGTCAAACCATCCCAGAGACCAGACCAAGCGATTCCATCAGCAATTCATACATAAAATAAATATTTGAAAGGTCAATGCTTGTTCGTGTGTGTTGTTGCTGCTGTTGCTTGCAGAAGTATCTATCCATCCGCATCTATAGATACATCTGGCCTGGGAATAGCTTCCAATTAGAATTTATTGTGGTTCTCTTCGAAGCCAACCAGAGACCAGACCTCATAGATTCCACCCAGTCGGGCAGTTAGGCAGTCCCACAGTCAGACAGTCGCAGTTATAGTCGGGTCTGTCGGTTAGTCGGCCGTTGGGTCTGCTGGCTATAGGCTCTGTGATGCGTGATGTGGATCGGACCAAACTCGACTCATTTTTGATTCAATTAATTCAATCGTGCTCGGCGCGTATTTTATTTCTAATCAAAGCCTTTGTATAGACAAATTATAGACGAATGTATTGAATTTCTCAGGGCGGACGCGATGCGGACTCGACTGTTTTTTGGGTCTCATACATTCGAAAACATACATCGAGCTCCGCTATAAAGCTCGCAGCGAGCATAAAGTCGGGCTATCGCCGCCATGTTTCATGTTCCGTCACCATCATCAGCGAACGAAGCTTAGCCAATATCAGAGTTTAATTTGTACTTAAATTGGTTTTTATGGGCTGTTGCACTGGATTTGATTTGAATATTATTTGTTTGGTGACCCGTTGTGGCTCTTTAAGGCTTTTTTTCATTATTCTGGTGTCTTCCATCACCAGAGACCAGACCCAGTATCCAGAGGCAGAGGAACAGAAAATATTATTGGGATGACGACGATAGCGACGACGACAACGCAACGGTGCCAAATAACGAATATTATAACAATGGGGTCTGCGGCGCGTTCATTTAATTTTTATTACACATCAATAATTGGATAAAATTTATATTCGAAAAATGTATAAATAAAGTGGGAATTGGTAAATTAATTTGTCGGCTTGGTTTGCTTTTGCGTTTGGTTTGGCTTGGCTTGGTGACGCTGGCTGCTGCTGCTGGAACTGGAACTGCTGATCACCGGCCGCTTAGCGTTTGTCTTATTGCCTCGCCTTGCTTTGCCTTGCCTTTGCATTGATTTCATTCGATTTTTTTTTGGATAATAAATATGATTATTACTTTTTTGATTATATGTATTTCTATAATAAATTTATAGGAAAAATGGAAGAAAAAAGAAAAGAAGTGTTGTTGGCCTACTTTCACGTTCTCCGTTTAGAGCTGTGCTGGGGTATGGTGCTCAGTCTTGCATTCATGATATATGACCCAGCACTAAAGATCTTTTTAAAGGGGGGAATTTGTTACGATTTAGATTTTGTTTTATTTCAGATTTTGTATTGAACAAGAATTAATTAGTGGAAATGTAAGAACGAATTTTTGGAGATTTTTATTTCCATATAAATATAAATATATGCATATCAAGCTGAATTAAGGAGAGTTTAGAATTATAATGGTTTCATAAATCAACGAGAGTATTTTCATTTATGGAAATTATGTAGGACCGTATATTTGTTTGATTGTATAGGCAAATGAAAAATTTTATCAAAGGTCAACAATGGCAAATAAATCAAGACCTTGTTCTTGTTTTTGTTTTTGAGGGTGACTTTTGTTTGCGGTTGTTAAGTTTTTTAATTTGTTTTTGAGTTTTCAGCTATGAATCACAAAAGTTTTGCCGAAATGGTTGGTTTGTTAGATTACAATTTAAATTGATTTAATCAACTTGAATTTGGTTAAATAATATTTATATAGAACGGGTTATCTATTTTGCGGTTCAAAACAGTCAAAATAATTTTTTTTCAGCTGAAAGCCTAAAATTTACAAATATTTTAAAAACTACTACAAAAATGGTAATTCTGCCACAGCTTCATAATCGTCCGACTGCGCAAGCAATTGGCAAATTGTGAAGGAATTTGAAGAGATTAGTTTCAATTATTGTAAGACCTGTGCATCATCGTTTCGCTCGTACCACTGAAAATATCGCTGCTGTAAGTGCACGGTGTGCCGAAGATTTGAATGTGTCGAATAATCGTCGGTCTTAAGAATTAGGACTGTCTTACAGCACATTTTGGCGTATTTTGAATTTGGATCTATACCTACATCTATATACAGTCCAACTCACACAACCACTAAATCCAGCTGACCATTCACAATGTCGTAGATACGTCTAATGGGTGCTTAAACGACAGGTGGTAAACGGCGATTTTTCGATAATAATAACAAAAAGAGGCTGGGATGCGACCCGACCCACACTGATAACTTCCCATCCCGTTTGTCGATTTGTCTTGCTTGAAAGTTTGTCTATATGTACTCGTATCAATTTTTACCAAATTTGCGTACTATTTTTTGTAGATTTTATTTTTTATTAAAAAACAGGCTGTTGGATTTTTATATAAAAATTACTGAATATTGAAAACAATATTTTTTGTGAAATAAAATAAGTTTGAAGCTAATATTTTTTAATTTTTGAAAAGCTTTATGAGCCGAAAGTAAATTTTTACGAAGTTTAAGTATTGTTTTTTTTTAGAGTTTATTTTTTTGTAAAAAAACTGTCAATTCGATTCTTTTACAAATTTTACCAAATGTTGAAAACAATATTTCTTATAAGATAAAATTAGTTTAAAGCCAATATTTGAAGTTTTGAAGAGATATTTGAGACGAAAATCAATTTTTACCAACTTTTATACATTTTTTTTAGGTTTTTATTTTTTGTAAAAAAAACTGTCAATTCGATTTTTTTCAAACTTTAACTGAATGTTGACAACAAGATTTTTTGAAAGATAAAAGTAAATTAAAGCCAATATCTCAAAGTTTTTAAAAGCTATTTGAGTCGAAAGTCTTTTTCTCTTTAAACTGTTAATTCGATTTTTCTCAATATTTTTCAGAATGTTGAAAACAATATATTTTATAAGATAAAATAAGTTTGAAGCATAAATTTAAAGTTTTTGAAAAGATATTTGAATCGATATTCAAGTTTTACGAACTTTAAGTAATGTTTTTTTTTAGATTTTTATTTTTTATAAAAAAACTGTCAATTCGATTTTTCTCAAAATTTTATCAGATGTCAAAAACATTATTCTTCGTTGCACAAAATTGTTTTAGACATAAAATCATATTTCAGTCGTAAGATTTTGGAGGTGACAATTTTTTTTTTGGTTTTATTGATTTATTAAAAAAAACGTTATATTGATTTTTTTTTCAAAAAATATAACTGTTTGGTATCACGTTGCAATATATTATATAAAATTGAATTCAAGTCTCTTGCGTTTCTGGTTCGTAAGATATTTAGGGTTAACCAAAATGTTCACCTTTTTTTAAAACTGCTATAGTAAAAAAACCACCCACGAAATTTTCTTGAGAGCCCTTTCTGCGTCTTTCTGCCTTATTATCCGTATAACAAAATTTATTTGAAGTTGATATTTCTTCTGGTTCTTGAGCTATGGAGGACGAAACAAATGTCGCGAACGTACGGACGTACGAACGTACTTACACACGCACACACAGACATCTTTCTTAAAATCTTTTATTTCAGCTCTAGGGCCCTTGAAACGTCGAGAAATGTCAAAAATTTCAATTTGACAAATCGGACCCTTCCTATGGGAAGTTAAAAATTGTCGTATTCAAGGCTCTAAAAATCCTCAAGTAATTTAAAAGAGGCCATTACATCCACAAAAAGTCACTGTTATGTGCGCTTCTTGGTCTGGAGGTGGGACGACTACGACTGTCTCCGTCACTTCGAAGCGTTATGGTCGTACTGATGAAAAAAGGTACGTACACCCGCACACAAAAACACCTCTTAAAAAACCTTTTAATTGGATAAATTAGGTGGCGCAACAGTCCTTTCGGAACCAGGGCCCAGTGACTTACAACTCTCAACCATTCCTGTGTGGGAGTAATAGCAGGGATAAGGGGGACCTGCAGTTTGTATGCCGCCACCGAATGGCTTATTTGTGAAAGCAATTTTCCATGAATTACTCTTGGAGGATTTGTCAATTCCTCGCAAGAGGCAGTACATGTGAAAAAAAATTAGGTGGCACAGCCAGGGATTGAACCCAAGACCTCTCGCATGACAGTCCAACTCACTACCATGCCACGGGCACTACGAGACATGTCGACACATTGAGACATGGTAAAATTTTAATTCGAAAAATCGGACTGATTTCAGTAAATTCCTTTCAGAAGGTAATGTAGCAACTTTTCGAAATTAAATCCGTGGTAATATATTTTTAAGATTTGAAGGAGAAAATTAGTTGTTTTTATTAAAAAATTAAATATTGATCTGTTAAAAAATCACAAAATTTACCTTTCTTCATATTCATCTATGTTTTTGTTTTGCAGACATCATTATCGGCTCGACAATCAGGAACCGGTCTTGGCCTCATACTCTCTCCATTTATCCAGATCGCTAGTCGAACGCCATCCAGTTGGCCACCAGATGGCTTCAGGCATCTTGATCTACAATTTTCTTAAAGACCTTCCTTTCGGGGTCAGAGTGTGTTTTACTAAAAGCAGGTCTCGGTAATATATCTGATTACTGACGTAACCTTTGTCCTGCATTGTAAGCTTTCTGGATTTAAAAATCATTGAAAGATTGAAGTAGGCCAGAATCTTCTGACACTTGGATTTAAATTGTTTTGAAATTTTATATGGACTGAAAATAAAAAGAAACAAAATTTTTAGATTGACAATTCAGACTCATTTCAGATACAAAAAAGATATGTGTATGTATGTATGTTTTTATTGAAGTCTGCAAATAAGGAACAAATAGTTGCAAATATTTTTGACACTAAATTTATTGATATTGTGTTAGTTCTTCTTGTTTAACTTAAAATTTGGTAGGAAGCATTTTTTTCTTTGGTTTTGTAATATTCTGATAAGTCTTCTAGACGACCAATTGCAAAATTCCATCAATGTCATAACGTGAAATGCTATCATTCTTTAAAAATGTCATTATGATTTGACATTTCTAACAAATAAAATATTAGTAATTTCACGTTCTTCAGCTGTGTAATGCTTTGTTGTCTACTGTCGAATAAAACTACAACATAAATTCTAGACCAGAATGACATTCGCGACTTTTTGCAAAAACTATAGAACATTTATATACGTTATGACACTATAAATCTTTTCTTAAAAATGTTAACATAAAAATATGAAATTCATGTGGAATACATAATTTAGTTTGGGTGTGGACTTGTCGTTGTTGAAAGTAGATTAACTGATGTTTTATGGCAACTCAAAATTACGCATTCATTCTTCGGAGAAAGAAAAGGCAACGCAACTGATGGAAACAAAATTGCAAAATTTTTGACGTTTGTTTTAATATTTCAAGTCTAACAATGCCATTTTAACTTGATGGTAATTTACATAGCGGTGGAAACGAAGTCCAAACGTAAAATAAACGCATAAATGTTAGAGAAGCCTTTGAGTGAACACTCGAACAATGTTTGTATTGAGGATGATCTTTTAGGTACATAAACCTTATCTGCAGGAATAGTGCACACAATAATGACCCCGAAGATAGTATCAAGGAGGTTTCTATAGTTTTATTTGGACCAAGTAAAAATAGCCTACTTTTTAGACAGCTTCCACTTTTGAAGCTTTTCTACGGATGGATTCACTGATGACAACACACGCGAACGAATTAAGGACAACGAACTCCTAGAATGCACGTGAAATATTAGGTTCCTTAATAAACGACGTGCAGCGGAAAAATTAGCGGAGGCTCTAGACTGCTATAAAGCAGACATAACCGCCATCCATAGAAAATGCTGTGGGATGTGCCGGGCAATGGTGACTCTGCTACCGAGAAAACCAACAACAATTTGGATGCAGCTTTGTCATTAGTGCCAGAATAAGGCAACAATTCTTCAGCTATAGGTGCACCATCGGCAACATTCGGCAAAATTCGGCCTAGTATGTACAAACGCCCCCAAATGTGAGCAAATGTAATTTTGTAGATGTAATGAATAGAAAAATAATCGAAATTGTTAGCAAAGGAGGGAAAATGTTTATAATACCAATATACTTAAACTGCAACAAATGGATAGATGATTTCACCAGCTTATATAACTTCTTGTTGGAATTTGAGAAGGAAAATATTATGCTTATGGGAGACTTCAATGGTAGGGTTGGAGACAACCAAATAATTATTAACGAAGGGAGACAACCACAATTAAGGGCAGATCACCAACCAATATCTTCAAATATGATATACAGCTCTGATGATAGCAACACCATCGATCGCAGTTATCTTTTACTAAAGCTGCAATGGAGAGAACAAATAAAAGAGAGATAAAGATCAAACCTAGATGAAGAACTTATGCTAGTAAATCAGAGACTGATCGAAATCATCAACGGAACAGACGAGTTAACAATCTGTATAGTCACAGCCGCAAGACCACTCCATTCGAGACAAAGGAAAAAGGGGAAACAGCGTTGGTATGATTTGAAATGCAAAGCCGCCAGGAAAAAGTCGTTCGCATTCTTAAGGATACTGAAAAAACTGGAACCACAAATACGAAATACCTATACCAGAAGCAAACAAAAAGTACAAAACGCTCTGTGAACAAAAACAAAAAGCATACACTCTCACACTAGCATTGAAACCAAAGGATGTTAACGATAGCATATCCTTCTGAAAGATCGTGAAGACAATAAACGGCACAACTCTTGGGCAGAACATAAAAGTTGATGCTTTTATGTTAGCAACCCATTTCGCGAAACTATCGAACAACAATCTCAATAAAAACGAACTTTACTTTGCACTGCCATTTTTGGAAGTAGAAGAGCTAGATCGCCCAATAACTGCACAAGATGTAATCAAAGTCATTTCCCGCTGCAACACTAATAAAGCTCCTGGTGAAGACCGTATTCCATATAAATTCTTCATAAATTCAATAGAAACTTACTAGAAGAGCTTACAAAGGCTTACAACTCTATTTTTAATTTTGGAAAGGCACCGGAAAGCTTCAAGAAAAATAATATTTTCTTTACTACCCAAAAGATCCAAGCAATTACAGATCGTTCCTCAATACAGTGACAAAAATATTTAATGCGATTATGTTGTAGAGACTGATGAACTGGATCAGAGACAACGATCTACTCAGTGAGTTTCAAGCTTCCAAGAGGGTTTCCGAAAAGACTACTCCACCGTGGCCAATATTTTCTCCCTTACTGGCATTGCGCAGTCGTTCTTGGATAGAGGAAAGAAACTTTACGCATTCTTCGTTGACTTTAAGGCTGCCTTCAACTCGATAGATAGGAAAGCTCTATTTTTTAAATTGAGTAACCTAGGGATGTCAACGAAAATGCTCAAGGTATTGCAGAACCTGTATGAGGATAATCTTACGGCGGTATGGGATGGACACACTTTGTCTAGTTGGTTTCAGACGAAAACAGGAATCAAGCAGGGATGCCTTCTGAGCCCAATACTCTTCTCAATTAATTTTTCTTGATGATCTCAAAGATTCCTTACCTGGTGGTATAATGTTTGATGGTCTTGCAATAAAGCTGCTACTATATGCTGATGACATTGTCATAATAGCAGAGCCTCAACATGATGGAGTTGATGATCAACAAACTACAGTAATATTGCTACTTATTGAATCTTCAACTCAATACGAGCAAATCGAAAAACATGATTTTTAGCAACGGACGAGGACGATTAGCTGGAAACGAAAAATGGACTTGGAACAATGAAGTATTCGAAATAGTCAAGGAGTATAAATATCTTGGTGTACTCATGACACCACAACTGTCTTTCAAAAAACACTTGCAAGAAAAACTAAAAGAATCAAAACGCGCGATTAATAGTACCTGGAATGGAGTGTTGAGCAATGTTGAGTATGAGATCCATAATGTGCTATGCTGCACAAGTCTGGGGGATATACCAATATGAAGAGGTGGAACAACTTCTAAGATATTTTGTCAAACAAATCTTCAGATTACCATATAACACTCCAAACTACATAGTATATCTGGAAACAAGTTTCCATATGCACACTCTCGAACTTCATTTCAGCTACATCCAGAAAGTCATGGCACTACCGAGCAACCGTCTCCATCACAAAGTACTGAAGTATCTCCAAATGGGAAATCTACAATTTTTTAATGCTTACAAAATCTTCTCTGCCGTAATATGTGAACGTCTAAAGCACATCGTCAACAACCTGATAGGTCCTTATCAGTGTGGTTTTAGACCAGGAAAGTCCACAGCCAAGAACACCAAATTGATTGATTGATTTCAAGGCCGCATATCACAGCATCTACAGGGACGACCTGTATAGAGCCATGTCTAGTTTTGGCATCCCTGAAAAATTGGAGGACCATAGAGAATTCACGCTACTCCATAATGGTTGGAAACAGCGCTGATGCGCTGTCATGCAATTTTTTTTTAACATCTTCATTGAAAGAATACAGCAGAGTTCTCACGTAAACACTAGAGGCACTATCTTTCAAAAGTCTCTAAAATAAATAGCATATGCTGATGAATGATGACATTGACATAATCGGAAGAACTCAGCGTGATGTCAATGGGGCTTTTGTGAGTATCGAGGCTGAGGCCGCAAAAATAGGTTTTAAGGTTGTTTGTTGGTTGAGGCTCTAGTTAACACAGGACTGTAGCGCCACCTTAAGTAAGTAAGTAACCAGTTAGTCATGTTAAGAATGCAAAAAGAAAGCAATTGAGCATACTACAAAAAAGATTCAGGTTGATCAGCAGCAAATTCATATCTTTGCTGATTGGGTTCAGAGACCTGTTTTGATCTTAAGGATACTAAGTTAACCCATGAATGGTTGTTCAAAAACCTTTTCATATTGGTCGTGTCACTGTTTAGTTAATGATTTCTATGATTGGAATTGGAAGATTTTCTCCACAAGAAATGATCAGGTTTATCCACCGAGTTCTTGTGATTAAAACACATTCTTCTGTAAGATTACGCCAAAAATAAGGTAAATGTCAATGCTACATTGCCAATTCAATACCTTATATGGTGCTGCACTCGTAACTAAAGCTTATATGTTTTGCCATGTCTTCTTCTTTGGAGTTAAATAATCATCTAAGGATTTTTCTTAAACAATACTCGATTTTTTGAAATATCAAAATAAAACCTCTTATTGGAAAGCCATTAAAATGAAATTGAAAAGAAATTTTGGAAGCAATATAAATATAAAACATAAAAGAAATTAAAATTTTGTGCTTAAATTGATGTCAATCTGTCTAGAAGTAATCAGCCCAGTTAAAAATCTCAACATCGCACGCTTTTTAATTTCGGTAGCCTGATGCTTATGACGTATTTTAAAACATGATACTCACTATAAGCTTTAAGATGCCAGAACTAGAGCCCTTTGACAATCTGTAGATGAACAAACATTCATCAGCGAATCAATCTAATGAGTGGAAATGATTACATTTGTACCCTTCGTTAACAGAAGACGTTATTCTCACTCTTGCTCTTACTTTGATGCCTTGAAATTTAATGTAGGTTGTAGACGATACGGGATACGGATGTTTCTATGGGCTTCTTAGAAGGGGGAATCCTATCCTGAGCCTGTTTTTCTTTTTCTTTTTTTAAATCTCATTAAGTGATTACTTTCACATAATTAAATGTGTGATGCTTCAATAAAAAATCGTCTCTTTTATTGTACATGTGAAAACGGTTGGATTGAATAATGCGGATTATTAAAATTAAAATTAAATCAAACACAATCACATCACAGAAATTCAAATCTGTCATTTTAATGAGAGGTATTTTTAATTTTTCCAACAAAACGTTTCAACTTTTTCTGTCATCTTTTCATTCACAAACCGGAAACTATACAAAGTCCAAAATGGAAATCGGATTTGTGTTTCAAAAGAAAAATTAATAATAAAATGAAGATGCATTTGAATATTCATTAGCCTATGGCGGGAGGACGGCCATAAGTCATAAAACATACGGCTATACCACTGAAACATCCTTAATTTTGGGAAAATTGAAAAAGGTGAAGAGGGTTCGCATACATCCCTGAAGGCAACGTAAAACGACGACAAACGACGCGGCGACGAAGATGTTGTTGATGATGATTGTTTGTTAAATGTTGAATGAATGCAGAATGGGGTGTTTATTGCATTCGGCAGCGGCGGCGGCGGTAGTGGTGGCCATCTCCGTCTCATGTATACATTATCCACCGCACCCTTTATCCGAGCCTTCACTTTATAAATATTGTCAACTCTTTTGGCCTTTAACGACATTCCCTTCTATGAAATTGTTGAAATAAAATTTACTAAGTTGTCGTGTGTGTTGCAAATAGTATGTACATCATAGTAAAGTTGTACCGAGAAAAAGACACCATATACATACCTATAACTTCAAACCTATCTACTTTGCCTTCTGTCAAGCTGCTCAAGCTGATACTTAGTGGCCCGCCCGCCCGACGACAATGACAACGGAGAGCGGTGTATGAAACTTGTATTATTGGTCTCGGTCTTGGTCTAGGGGTATATTATTTGCTCATGCTCTCGAAATATATGTACATAACATATACCGTCCTAAGTCCTAAATGCAGAATGACACTTACGGGCGAAGTAGATTGACGTTAAGAGTGCGAGTGAGGGTGAGAATTGACATTGACGCAGCTGACATATGGTGCAGCTTAATTTTGGAACAATGTTTGAGGGAAAACGTTTTGTAGACAACGTTGACGATGACGTTGACAACGACGACGACGACGATAGCAATGGCGATGGCGAAGCCGATGACTACATGTATCTTTTATACAACCTTCTAGGCATACACTACACCTATATAGATGACAGACCAACAGCGACGTTTCGTGGAAGCTGATACAGCTTAGCTACAGAGATACGAGTCTATGGAGTATTATGTATGCAACAAACGGAAAGAGCGAAAAAGGGAGTTCCGCACTTTGTTCAGTTGAGCTGACTTTAATTTAATTTATCGCCGGAAATTGTTGGCTTTGGTTTTGGTGAATTTATACTGAATGCACATATTAGAAAAGTTGACAGAAAAAAAACAAGAAAACAAATGAAAAATTGAAAACAAAAGTTGGGAGACCTGGACCAACTAACTACTGGACCGCTAAATAGTCAAAATGTTAAATGAATGCAAAATGATATTGGTATTTCTTCATATCAAGATAAATTTGTAGCTTAGCTGAAACTACAGATAGTCTCTCTGAGATAGCCAAGCTGTCAGAACATCATTGGATTCTGACTCAAGAAACACTCTAACAGCCTGAAACTCTCGATCATCTCTTGTGGAATTGGAGGAGCAGTTCAACATTCACCTTATTTGGGTGCCGGATCATAGAGACATTTCAGAAAACTACAAAGCTGACGAATTTGCAACAAATTAAGCAACTTTACCTTTGTTGGGCAACAAATTTAACACTGCTTAAAACCTAGCTACTTTTAAACTTATGGTAAAGCATGATGCCTTAAAGAAAACAAACCACAGATGGTCTAATACAACCAACCACTTGTGGGTCACCTAAATTTATTTGGCCAATGTTTGATGGTAAGCGTCTAAGGAACTCATTTCGATTGGTAGGAGTCTTTACAGGACACATTTTTATGGGAAGGCATGCTTGTCGAATTGCAGCTCCTGCAAACGATTATTGCATGGATGAAGAAGAAGAGGCGACAGTGTCTCAATTTATGTGGTTATTCCCTGTCCTATCACAACGAAGAAGGCTCAAACTTGGAGGCTTTTACTACAAGGATCTTAGTGATATAGAAAATTCCGACATCTATAGTCTCAAACGCTTCGTTGCTAGATTTAACATGCTCAACAAGTATGGTAGATCTTGAGATCCATGTGATATCACAACGGGGCCAACTGTTGGTCAAAGAGTGTAGGCTTTCCCGTCAGCAGTCACACCTAATTCTCACAGCAGAAAGTAGTGAGTTCGATGTATTTAAAGTTTCCTCATCCCCTCTTTTATTTTTTATGTAAAAACAATCGATAGTTAATTATTTAATTGCAATTTTCGATAAATGCTCCAATATTTTAGAACTCAACACTGATTATTCTAAAGCTTTTGGCCAGCTTTCTCATGATATCATCACACTCAAGCTGAAGCCAATTGGGTTTCCCAATTGAACACAAGGGTTTTTTCTTATCTTCAAAATTGGTCTTATGAATTAATATTCAGAAATTTTTTATCTAACCCTTTCAATGCAAAATCTGGAGTTCCCCAAGGTAGTCATTTAGGACCACTACTCTTTATTTGTGCATTTACGAAATATCTTACGGGTTTTCTGACCCGATCTTATATCCAATGAAGAACAATTATAGACAAGCCGAAGTGACAGTGGATTTGGCAAACTATTCGACAAGCTAATGCCTGCATTACAGGGCGAGCATAGCTGTGGAATCCATTCACTCAGGAAGGTAGAAGAGTCGGCAGACCGAAGTAGAATCGTCGAAATTGGGAAATAGCAGGAGGGAACTCTATCACATCGCCGGAAACTGCAAACAAAGACGCTAAGGATTATGCGAGGCCCTATTTCCCTCTAAGAAACACACAAATACTTTAAAGGTCCGAGGACCCAAGTAAGTTGAAAGGTGACACTGGGCCAATATATTCTCATAAAAAGCTCGTTACAAAATACGTATGTTTATAAAAGATTTTTTTCACTGGTAATTTTCCGTTGAGTGTTATTCAGAGTTCAATTTTTATTTCAAGATGGTGGAAGCCTTAAAACAGGTTGTTAATCGAAAAACTAGAATTTAAGAACGATTTAGTCTGCACAAAAACTCAATAAAACATTAAATTCCCATAGGAACTATGAACCACAATACATTTTTATTTTATTATTTCAATCAATTAATCATTGAATTTATGCAAATACATACTCATTTGAATTCAGGAATAATTTAAAAATATTTATTTGATTTAATTGGTATTGAAACAATTCAACACACAAAAAATATAACACACAACTTTAAATCACCATCTGGGAGGTGGTGGTGGTGGAGGATGATGGTGATGATGATGAATTTGGGCATATTGTGGAGGATATCCATTGCCATATGGTGGAGGTGGTGGTGGACCTGGATTAGTCACAACAACAACTTGTGCTGGAGGAGGTGGTGGAGGCGGTGGACGGCGTCGAAAATTTGGAACTATTGATATTTGAATCCTAGGCCTATTGTGATGATGATGGTGATGTGGTGGAGGACCACCACAGGGAGGACCGTGAGGAGGCATCTTTTTTTCTTAGTTTGACTTTTTTTAAGATAGCTTTTTGTAATTCTTGTAAACTGGTCTGCAGGTGGTTTAGAACTAATTTTCAAAGTTGCATACAAAAATGATGAGGAATTATTATGTACTACGCATTAGAACTTATCGCCATAGTAATCTTTTTATATCTTATCGACAGCAAATGTCAGGAAATACAAGTCATAAATATAAATACTATAACAGGTACCTATCAAAAAAGTGTTTAAGTGAATATGGCATTGAATAGAAAGGTTTATATTTTTACTTTTCATGATAAGATGGTAAATAGAGTCAGTTGTGGTATTGAAAGTCCCTAATCTAGTTTTTGTAATATTTTAACTATTGTGCGAGTTCATTTATGATATTTTTACGATTTGTAAATAGTAACAAATATTTATACTATATGTATTGAATTATGTGGCGTTTTTTTAGAGGCACACAAATAAATAAAATAAAATAGAGACGATGTTTTTAAATTGTCATGAAATTTACTTCATTTGAAATCTAGTATTCTGGCATTTGGTATAATTTAAATATAATTTTAGGAATATGACCCTCACGGCTGGCCTGGACGTAGTTTAATCTGAAAGTCCAATTATCAGTGACTGTTCCAATAACGCAGCAATTGTTATCCTCCAATTCAATCCTTTCCCCATAGAAACTAGGCAAGCGGTGTTGAACGATTTTAGAAATGGATTCAAGGGTCTGTTACAGCGTTACCACTTTAGTTCAATTGAAGTAGATCCACTTCTTTTTTTTCAAAAAAATTCAAATCTACTTCTTACCATCTACAAAATATTGAAATCTACTTCATTTTTAATGTCTTTGTTTCTAAATATTTCAATTCTAATAAAAATAGACTGAATCTACTTTTTTTTTCTCTTGATCACTCTTGTATGTAGTCCCTAAATTTTCATAAAAAATAGAAATGAATTAAAAATCGCTTGAGTCTTTGCATTTGTAGTGAGAATCTTTTTCATCTTGCGACATAAAGGAACAATATGGCATCTTTTGCATTCGTAAAAAAATTCAAACTCGAGATTTTAATCAAACATGACAATTAGATAGCAAAGAAGTCTGCTTCCTGATTTATTTAAATTTAAAAATAACAGTAGTCCCATTACAAATTTCTAAAGCAAACCGCTAGATTTATTTTTAATTTTTTGCTAAAATGTTTTTTCTGAGAAAATGTTAAGAACTTGCTATTTTTTTTCTGCAAAAGCTTTTATACTGTCCAATAATGTTTGATGATCAAAAATTTAATGGTTTTTGTTTCTGACTTTTAAAACATATTGATTATTTTTCGAAATTTGATATCTTGAAAATGGGTCATCGTTGTTTTACAAAATTGAAATGCAGCACGTCTAATAAAAACTTCTGAAAAAACTGCATGCAAAAAATATTTTAAAAATAAAATGAAAAAAATGTATAAACAAATTTTCGCAGGTACATTTAAAATTTTAAAATACAGGAAATAATTTTGAATAGACTTTTTGGATACATGGTCGAGTTCATGCGACCAAGTCCTGCATTTTATTTCTTTTCTATTTGTTATGCTATATGCAAACGATTTTGCTCTAGTTTTGTTTTGGAATTGATTTTTTATTTTCAATATGAAGTTTTTTATATTCAAGTTGTCCAAATAAAAAAAAAGATTAAAGGAGTGCTTATGTACTGTAATTGTTTTATGAATTCAATAACTCTTTCTTGTAGAACTCGTCCTTTGCAGTCAAAACATCCTAAAGTCATTTCATCTGACCAGCGCGAGTCCAATCTTAGCGATTTCGATGAATTTAAGATATGTTAAATTAACGTATTGAATTATAGGATATGAAGGCTAAAATAATTCTATTTGTTTTAAATTCTTTCATTCAAATAAAGTAGATTAAATATATGTAGAATAATATGAAAAAGGTCATTTTTGAGTTTTGACATCTACTCCAATTTTTCTCAATCTACTTCGGTTTTTTCCTCAAATCTACTGTCACTTTTTTTTGAGAAGTGGTAACGCTATTGTAACGTGTCACTTTGCAGTAACACAAAGTTTCGTTCAATAAATCAATTGTGACATGAGCTGTGTGACGTCCTGTTGAAACCACAGGATCTGCAGTATCCAACGAATCTATGGTTTCTGGGTTATCTTTAAATTTGGGAAAGCCAAACCAAATTTATAACAAATCATTTAAAAGTTGTAAAAATGTTCACCGGTTAAAATAGTGCTTGCCATCTTAAAGTTCTATACCTCTAAAAATGTGTCACTTCAGCGAAAAAGAAACCACGCGTAGTTCTTTGTAAATATATAAGACACATGACTCAAAATTCATGGTAACATTTTTTTAAACAAATATGTATACACATTTCAAAGGATTTTGTACTTTAAAAAAATTTGCAAAAGTTTAGTAATTTCCTAATTTCATTAAGTGTACGTTTTAAAAAAGGATTACAAGGGACTTAGAACTTTTAATTAAAAATGTCAAATTCGAACGAGAAGCAGTTTTATTAACAAGCAGAATTTACCAAGTTCTATCAAAACACTTCTTAAGCACTGACTAAAAATGAGCCTATAAGCAAAACCAATTAGATTAAAGAACAGTGTCACAAAGTAATATTTTTCTACGGAGATCGACGTTTTTATAAAACCACTAATGAAAACGTATTTACTCGAAATTCTTTAAAAATATAATATTTTTAAATCTGTATTTACTGCCCCAATTTTGTTTGAAAGTTTCTCATTAGATTGGCCACTGTACATGCCAATGTTTAGCAGCTGACATACCTAAGCTTTTTTGGCATCACTTTTTCGAATTCTTCTATTAGAAAATTTATTCAAATTAAATCTGCTTAAAATTATCACCTTCTATAAAATTAAAAATGGCCAATTTTGCTTTTACTTATAAAATGTTCCAATAGAATTGGTAACATTTTATTGGTACCTGCTTAAAATTTAAGACTTTAGTAATAAATTTTTACAAGATGTCAAAATTGAGATGACAACTAAAAAAAGACAAGAAATAAGATGTCAAAAAGATAAAGACCGTCATCAGGAAAAGATAGCGATTTCCCATTTTATGTTCCTTTTTGTAAAAACTCTAAATTTTTTTATAAAAATAAAGAAGTTGAAGATTGTATATTAAAAATTCCGTTTGATTGTTAATTTCGAGAAGCGTAACAATTTTTGTCAGAGATGGGGTTGAAGTATGAAAAAAAAAATAACTTAAAGGAAAACAAATAACACCCAACTCGAATTTCTATTCGGCGACAATCATGTCAGAAGACGAAAATATGACAAAAAGATTGGAACAAATTCTATTTTAAATGGACGAACAAATGAAGATGATAACGCAGTAATCTACTGTAGTTAATGTTCTTCAAACCATGTTGGAAGATGTTAGCACTTTGGTTGCATTGGTTGAATCAATGAGACAGGAATCAAATAATAATTGGTACGTTCCATTTTACTTTCATAGGAGTTTCTGCTCGTTCCTCTACAGGGAACACAGAGTTGGCCACCGATATTTAACGTCTCGTTTACCTTTGCCTTGCCGGACTGTTCCGATCAAGCTAAAGATCGAATCGCTCTAGCACTCTTCATAGATGGAATTTTCGATGTCGAGTTACAGCAAAGGCTGAGAGATTGAAGATTATTCTCGTAAATATTATAATATAGTTAAAAATCTATCAGAGATTACCAGTTGTATCCTAATGCCAATATTGCGCTCGTGCAGAACAAAAACAATCACCTTTAATCCGTTTAACGGTGGTGACAAGCGAAACAGTCGAAAAACAAAAAGATGATGATGACCTTTCAGTTTTGCGGGATTGGTTAAAAAACCAACAGCAGCGACCAACAGCAGATGAAGTTCAAGCTTTAAGTCCTATAGTGAAAGCGTATTGGGACATGTTTGATTGTCTTGTATGTAAAGACGGGGTTTTGTATAGGAAGGTAGGAATAGTAGTAACGGTGAATTTTATCAAGCTTTGGTTCCATTCTTATTCAGGCTGATTTCGGCGTAAAGAAAACAATAGAAAAGGCTAAAAAGCGGTACTATTGGATTAAGTGTTCACAAGGCGTAGATAGACATTGAAAGACATGTGAAACTTGCCAACAAAAAGAGAACCAGCGACAAGGAATCGGTCAAGAATGCAAACAGTGCATTGAATGTAGGTGCCCCACCCGACAAACCTACAAAGACTTTGAAGTACGTAGAAGTCTTAACAACGCGCTTAGAAAATGCTTAAGCTTTTAATCAAAAACAATAGTAGAATGAAGGATCGGTATGATCTCAATGCTACTTCATTCAGTATTGGGGACAAAGTTTGGTTACACGCTCCAAAGAGGAGAAAAGGTATTTGTCCAAAACTTCAAAGCAATTGGCATGAACCCTGTATTGTTCTGACAAAGCTAGGAAATGTGCTATACCGAATAGCTAAGCAAGGAACGAACAAGCCGTTGCGTTGGTTGTTCACCGAGATTGGTTATCCCTTTGCCGTCTCCACGAATAGAGCTTTCCAATTATAGTTTTTGTAACAAGTTTTTGTCACATTGATGTCAAAATTGAGATGACAGCTAAAAAAGATAAGAAACAAGATGTCAGGAAGAAAAAAAAACGCAGTCAGGAAAAGAGCGAGAGTTTCTTATTTTGTCCTTTTTGTAAAGACTCTCCATTTTTTTTATAGAAATAAAGAAGTTGAAATTTGCATTTTAAAAATTCGTCTTAGTTTTTATTTTCGAGCAGCGTAACAATATTTATTTACCTACTCTCAGTTGATTTTTTGGATTTTTTTGAACAATTAACCAAACAAATGTCAAGATATTACAATCGACAGTTAATTTTTATCAATTTAATAGTATTTTTGTATTTATAAAAAAAACTTTAAATGATTTTGTTTTCGCAGAAGGTTATCAATTTGATATCAAGTTAGAATGTATAACATCGGTTTTTCTTATAAGAACTTGAAAACTTTGAATTTAATTTTTGAACGCACCTTTTTACTTCAACAAACTGTCATCGTCAATTTTTTCGCCAAACTTAATAAATTCATCATGGTGAAATTCACGAACTAGCAAATTCATCTACAGAAATTCGGGGTCAGTGACCTCAACTTTAAGAACGGGCAATACCAAGTTTAGTGGAAACATTTCAGTCCTAATATTCGTTTTGTGATATTGTTGTATCAGTGAATTGTCGAATGTGTAGCCATTAAGGCATCCGTCGCAAACGATCCAAATCAGTCAATTTCACGGCCGGCGTTCCCACGAATTTGGCATCGCTCAGAGCAAATTTTGGTGTATGTTGCGTATAAGGATCTTAGTTTACAATCATACAAGATCAAGCTGACTTAACAATTGAAGCTGATTACACAAATTTTGAAGTTCTTATTTTTAAACCCTTTTCTAATCTATTAAAGTCACTACCTTTAATAGTTCGTGAGATATATGGTGAACTAAATTTTATCTTTCTTTGATAATAAAATTTGTTGTCTTACTATAAGTTAATAAGATACTTTTATCAACTTTTTCTTTAAGGACTTTGAATATGTCAAAGCCAATATATGTAAATACTTCAAACTTTAAACAAATAATCAAAACTAATGATTGTTTTTTCGCAGTTAAAACACGGTTTAAGATGTGACCAAACCGCCCTTTTATTAACTTCAATATAAAAGTAAAAAGTTCACCAACAAAATCCATCTGAACCTGAGAATCTTCAAATCGCCCAAAGACTTACAATAAGCCTGTTGGTCAAAGCTGTGGGATTCTCTATTATAGGTACCTTAAGCATACTTTAAAGTGTTCGACATCTTTGATAACACACATTCATATAGATACTTAAATATACACACAAAGTCTCATGGCACATGACCGTTTAAAGTACCATTGATATCCCCCTATCAATATACATATATGTTTGCACATACATACATACATATAAGGAAATAGTCAATATAAAATAAAAATACTTTCCCTTACAATTTGCAGCTAAAAAGTAACATCGAAATAAGGAAAGAAAAAAGAATCAAGGATTTTGCAATTTCAAAGGATATCATCGTCATCTTCATTCACACAGCAATTTAACAGAACACCAAAGAAGAGAGGCAACTCCATAGACATTTATAGAACACACACACAAAAAAAAGGGAACAGTCAAACTGTAAAGGAAATCCTTAAAAGTAGTTTGGAAATCGCAACTGAATCAAGGGATTTGCTCATATTTACCTTCACTTCGATAACAATTTTACCCTGGCTGCCTTCTCGTTTCGTTTCGTTTGGTTTGGTTTCATTTTTGTCCTTATTTTATTTTCCTTTTATTTTGCTAAATCCTTTCGCCTTTCGATTTAGAAAAGATGTAACTATGCTTATAGCTAGATGAAGTGTACAGTGCCTACATATATGTATATGGGAAAAGAGTGCGTGTATTAGGTACGAAAGTATCTATAGACGAGAAAATATGAAAAACCATTTATTTACATTAAGACTTTGGAAGAACGAAAACGACGAACAACGATGACGACGACGATGAGGACGAACGAGGACGTCAACCATGACGATGAAGGTCTCTATATATTTTCTATCTTACTTCAACATAAGCTAGAGCTAGATATGGTCTTGGTTTGGTTATAATTTCGTCCTTTGCGTCCTCGTTTTTGTCCTATATATAAGTACAAAGATTGAAGGTAAAGGATTTATTTGTAATTTAATCCTGCAACAGGAACAAATGCGTCGTCCTACTTCATGCCACGATGGCTAAGGCAAAGCTTATACAATATAGTTACACTCGCTCTTCTCTGGTGGTAGATGATGGTATGCCATGCCATGCCGTGAGTACAACAAATAAACAGTAAACAGGATACTCGTTGAAATTGATCCCAAAGCTATCAAGACCGTTTCCACAAATGTCACGAATTAGTGTGACGTGCGATGCTGCTATTTTGCTCAACCAACAAATTGGCCAAAGTAGTTCACTCTTGAATTTTAAATCCACATCACAGAGAAAGTTTACGTTTTTGTCTAATGGGATGGGTTGGCGAACGATGGAACACTATGGGTACACTACTATAGGTTCCCTGTTGTTCTTATGGCTGAGGCACAGTTAGATCAAATGAGACAAATTATAATTTACAGCATATTCACGTTTAATCGTTTCCTTTTGTGAAATTATGTGTGTGTATGGTGAAGCATCATGGTTGTAAACGAGTTTCCGGCCTTTTGGATTCTAAAGGCTGGGGTATAAAGTAGACCTAATCGGATTAGAACGCGCGTCGTGTTTCAGGACAAAAGATTTAACAAAATTTTTGGACAACATCGCATCGCACGACGTACACACAATAAAGGTCGGTCAGAGTTGTGCATTGTTCAATTGACGACGACGTAGAAAGAGCAAGACAGATAAGAGAGAACGTTTTCACACATGTATCACGAAGATTTACAGCCCTATTCATCCTGGCCCGGGTCGGTCGGTGTCGGTCGGGTTATATAGAGAGTAGGTAGCGTGCGTGTTTTATACAAAGGAAACGCGATACAATTCGATGCGCTTTTTGTGACTAATGCCTCATCTTAGTTTTCCAAAGAGCCCGCTTCGTTGTCTCTCTGCTGATAGATGATGGTATACGATGCTTGATATTCTCATAAACATCAAAAGGCAAAGGCCTCGCATAGTTTCAATAAGATCTATTACTAAATACAGGAACGTGATGGAGGAAGGGGTACATATAGCATCATGAGAGAGCGGTACTCTTGTGTAGAAGCAGTAGCTCCTTGGTTGACTGGGCCACTTCAACTTCAACTTCCACCTCCACCTTCACCACTGCCGTCATATCGTTATCATAGTCCAAGAGTCCGACAAATTGACAATTATGCAGATTCACGACTCCTCCAACATCCGTCGTCGTCATCGTCGCTAAAAACATAGAAAATCCCTGTTCCAGCCTTGGAATTACATTATTTCTCATATTCTCCACATTCCCTGCAGTCGACAACGTCGACGTAGACTGAAGCCTGAAGCTGACTATGACGTTTACTATACTCATCAGGCTTATAAGCCGTAAAAGAACCACTAAGGATCCGGGTTTAGTGTGTTGTACATATATATACACTTAGGTTTCAGAGATTCGCGACAAACACGAGTGATTGCAGCAATAAAGGCAAGCAGGCTGGCTAACAAGCCAACAACACGACATCTTCTCACCACTGCACAGAAGCGCAGCGTCCGGCGCGGCGATAGCCGGTGGCAGTGGCGGCGGCGGCGCTGTTTCAGTGTCTCCATCTCTAGTCTCTGTACTGTTTTTGTTGTAAGTAATTAATTCACATGCAGAAGAAATGTGACATCCAATGTGATAACAGAGGCTGTTCCCACACGCTCAAAATAGCGCCCACCTTGCATATGATGTGCCTTGCAATGTACTAACATTCCGCCTATATTATGTACTATATGTAGTCACTAAGAGCATCTATCGTGCCATTTATCAAACCGGAATGCTGCATTTACAGAAGCGAGATCCGTCCTGATGAATGGCCAACAAAATGTATTGCTTTCGAACTGTGTACCTATTCTACTATGAGTATAAGAAAACTAGAGATAGAAGACAAAGAGCTCTTGGCTTTTAAGGTAACCTATACCACGACGATGACTGTGGATCCTAAGGCCAAAAAAATAGAACAAATTTTGTAGGCTTGGTGAGCAAATCTTCTAAGTTACGTTTGTGACACTTACATACAAGTGATTTATTGAGCTTTTTTTTCTGACTCATTCTTAATAAACAAACAAATCAAAAAATTAAAATTTGTGACGTATATGACAAGAAAAAAGTTACGAATGTGACAAAATATCATTGAAACATTAGAATTTACGAGTCAAGGGGAATATTTATCACATCATTGTTGAATTGTTACTTTAGGTGAAAGTTTATGTTGCTCATGTGACGAAAAATTTCAGCGTTCATAATAATGTTACGGATTTCACAAAATTTAATTTGGTTACGTGAATTAAAAAGTATCAAACACTTTTTGTGTTAAAAGTTAAAATAATAATGTGTAACTGCAAATAAATGTTACTGGCATAACAAAATATGATTTTAAACTTGTTAGAAATTCAAATAATACAAATTGTATTTAGAAATATAACTTAAATAAATAACTATACCAATTTCGAACGTCACAAAGTACGTTTTATGAGTTATGAAAATCAAAGAAAATTCAATGAAAAATAAGACAAAGAATTGTGTTTAACATTTCTATGATACTAACCAAATGTTGTTACAGATGTGATCAAATTTGATTATAAACTTGAATAAATAAAACTGTAGTAAGAATTAGTTACAAATGTGTTGAATTGTTACTTTATTGACAATTAATGTTGCCGGTTACTGGTTTGTTGGTGTATACGACGTTGTGTGACGTACATTACAAGCAACGTGCTGTGATTCAATTTTCAGTGAAATCTGGCGAAAAAGCCTCGAAAATCCTCCGAAAATTGCAGGTTGTCTATGGAGACGATAGCATGTCAAAAACGAGTGTGTTTGAATGCGCTAAGCGGTTTAAGGAAGGGCGTGAATCGGTGGAAGACGATCCACGTGAAGGAACTCCCGTCACCTTTCTCATGTTGATCACGTCAGACCGTCGCCTAAGCATTCGTGCATTGTCTTACGAGTTAAACATCAACAAAATAAAAACGGTTCGCAAGATGTTTCACGAGAATTTGAACATTGGAAAGATCTGCGCAAAGATGGTGCTTAAAGTTCTCACCCAGGAACAAAAACACATGCGGAAATTGATTTGGAAGGATCTAAATGATCTCGCATTCAGAGTGACGGCAGAGACTGGATGAGTCGGGTAGTCACTGGAGATGAGACTTGGATATTGGAGTATGACCCTGAGATGCGTAAACAAAGTCAACAGTGGGTGTAAAAGGGTGGGGAGCGGCCAAAGGATGTCAAAGTCACATTTGAAAGCAATGTTCATTGTTTTTTTCGATATCCACGGCATCATTCATTGTGAATACGTTCCCACTGGCCAGACAGTGACTGGAAAATTCTATGTTGGCGTTTTGGAGAGGCTACGGGCACGTGTTTTTCGTGTGCGACCCGAACTCGCCAAGGATGGCCGGATCTTGCATCATGATAATGTACCATCCCATTCCTCGTTCGTTGTGCAAGAGTTTTCGGCATCAAAGGCATCCCAACGTTGCCTTACCCACCCTATAGCCCCGATATTGCTCCCTGCGACTTTTTTCTATTTCCCAAGATGAAATCGCACCTCAAGGGAACTCATCATGGTGGCGTACAGAAGGTCCAAGAAGCTCTTACCGTGGTGCTAAACGGGCTTACTTCGGAGGACTGCTAAGCGTGCTTCCAATCAAGGGAGAAACCTTGGAATCGTTGTGTAATATTAAAGGGAGAAGATCGATACTAATATTTTTCCAAAAACTTCATTTTCTTGTTTTTTATTGACGAATTCCCGGAACTTAATTGCTACACCTCGTATTTAAATATTTATGAACGAAAAAGCAGTTACGTTTGTTGACTTGCAACGTTACAAAATAGTTTTTTTTTTTTAATACATGGACATTTTTTCATATTCCAACAAAAAATCTAAGAATCAATATTGTTTGAGATTTTTACGGCTTTACTTACTTACTTAAGGTGGCATGGCGCTACAGTCCGGGGCGGACCTGGGCCTCAACCAACATGCGTCCCCAGCCAGCTCGGTCACTAGCTAGCTGTCTCCAGTTTCGCACGCCAAGTTGGTTGAGGTCCTCTCCCACCTGGGTACACCACCTGAGTCGCGGTCTTCCTCTACTGCGCCGTCCCTCGGGAATTGATTCGAAGACCTTCCGGGCTGGAGCGTTGATGTCCATCGACTCTACATGACCTAGCCATATAAGCCGTTGGACTTTAATTCTGCTAACTAGGTCAGTGTCGCTGTACAGCCCGTACAGTTCGTCGTTATATCTTCTCCATCTATGCGTGTGGGACCAAAAATCACCCGAAGAATTTTTCTCTCGAAGCATCCTACGACGCTCTCATCTTTCTTTGACAGGGCCCAGGCCTCAGCGCCATAAATGAGAACTGGGATGATGAGTGTCTTATAGATGGTGATTTAACATGCTCGAGAGAGGACTTTACTTCTCAATTGCCTTCTAAGTCCAAAGAAGCAGCGATTTGCAAGAGTTATTCTTCGTTTGATTTCAGTGCTGGTGTCGTTGTCTGCATTAATAGCGGTGCCTAGGTAGACAAAGTCCTTAACTACCTCAAAGTTATAGCTGTCCATGGTGACGTTTTGTCCAAGACGTCGTCGTTCAGTGTCCTTTTTTGATGACAGCATATACTTGGTCTTGCCCTCATTGACTACTAAACCCATCTTCTTCGCTTCCGTCGCAATGCTCAAAAACGCTCCACTGACATCACGCATTGATCTTCCAATTATGTCAATATTATCTGCGTATCCGAGTAATTGGATGGACCTTTGGAAGATTGTGCCTCTAGTGTTGACGGTTGAGTTTTGCACAATTCTTTCCAGAACGATGTTGAAGAAGTCGCATGACAGTGCATCGCCTTGTCTAAAACCTTTTTTGACATCAAATGCATCGGTAAGATCTTTTCCGATCTTAACTGAGCAGCGTGCATTCTCCATCGTCATTCTGCACAAACGGATAAGTTTGACAGGGATGCCAAAACTAGACATTGCTCGGTAGAGCTCTTCCCTATGGATGCTGTTATAAGCGGCTTTAAAATCGATAAAGAGATGGTGGGTTTCGATTTGAAGCTCCTGGGTTTTTTTATACGGCTTTACTTAAATAATTTTCCAATCGTGAGAAAGCATGATTTGAAAATACATCTTTACATAGTCTCCTTTTAGCTCTATACACTTTTTTCAGATCTGTTCAATAGCTTCGATACCCTGTTTACAGTGAGAATCGCAGAACACTTGACCTTGATGGTTCTTCCTTTCTGAAGATAATCAATCAAAATTATCCCACACGCATCCCAAAAAAACTGACACCATGACCATACCTGGAGATAGAACTGACTTCACCTTCTTAGGAGCCGATTCATCCCCTTCCAGTCGATTGTTTTTACTGTTCCTTCGTATGAGATGTGAAGTGATGATCCCATGTTCCATCCATGGTTTTGAATCGACGCAAAAACTCTGCTTCATTTCTTTGAAACTTCAACGAATACTCGTTTGAAACATCCTCACGACACTGTATTTTTTTCCATTGTGAGTCATCGTGGCACCCATCTTTGGCACAGCTTTCTCATGTCCAAATTTTTAGTCAATATGCGATGTACACTACTTCTTGAAATGCCTACCATGTCTGCTAGCTCAAGCACTTTCAGTCCTCGCTCAACCAATACTGTTTTGTGGATTTTTTCCACCATTTCTGGAGTGATCACTTTATTTGGTTGAACACTGCGATGTTCATCTTGGCAGCTCGTACGACCTCGTTTAAACTCTGCCAACCAATATTTTACTATTATTGAAAACGAAGAAGCAAATGACATTAGCGCGGAGATCAAGCGTAGAACTCCCCTTGCTAATCGGCGTAAGCAAGCAGTTGAAGATTAAGGCCCTATCGCGAAGTACTAAAGAGACATTGTACAAAACCTTAATCATCCCAGTCTTGCTGTATGGTGCAGAACAATGGACCCTCCCCCAGGAGTACTGTCGAGAGTAAGGTTCTACGTACGATCTAAGGTCCGGTTTGTGACAACAGGCAAAGTAACATCTGGCGGAGAAGATTTAATCAGAAGTTATACGAGCTGTTTAACACTTAAGATGGCTAGGTCATGTCAAGCGAATGAACATCGAAGATCCAGCCCGTAAGGTATTCAACGCCAAGCCTGAGGGAACAAGAAGCAAAGGCAGGCCTCAATTCGGTGGAGTGATTTTGCATTCCAAGCTTAAAAGTTATAAATGAGGCCGACGCACGTCAACTTGGTATTCGAAACTGGAAGCAGAAAGCTAGAGATCGAGTAAGCCGGCGAAAGTTATTACTTGAGGCCCTGGAGCACAATGCGCTATAGTGCCAACTAAAGTAAAGTAAGTAAGCGAAGGATCAGACTTCTCCACAATAGAACCTACCTCTGCTTTTTATATTTGTTCCAAATGACAGTAGTGTATCACACAACGATGACCAAATTTGTCCATGTTTACAAATTCACTAAAAGCGTTCACTATTGATAGCGGCCAAACAAATACTAAACAACGTAGAGTATAGTCAAACTTTAAACTTAAGCTTTAAAAAGTTAGTATTCTCTACTATAGCAATTCTTTCAAACGACAATCGCCATTTATTAGTCAGGTCGGGTACTACTGGGAGTAGTCGACTAAATTTATTTGGGAAGCCGATTTCTCTCAAGAGTTTGAATTGTTATATTATATTGTTATAAATTGAGTGGCGCAACAGTCCGTTGAGAACTAGGGACTAGTGACTTGCAACTCTTAACCATTCCTATGTGCGAGTAATGTTGTCAGGGATGGAAGGGACCTACAGTTTTTAAGCCGAATCCTAACGGCTTATTTGAGAAAGCACTTTTCATGACAAGAATTACTCTTGGAGAATGTGTCGATTCCTCGCAAGAGGTAGCACCCTTCAAAACAACGTTGGATGGCATAGGCAGGGATTGAACCCAAGACCTCTGGCGTGACAGTCCAACGTCTAAATATAGGTAATAAATTGGAATATTGAAATGACATTAGACATTTTTCCATCGCCTGCCTTAGGGTACAAATCTGATGGTTTGCTGATGGAGCAACATCTTAATTGTCCTATGATAGTTTTAGCGTATCTGTTCTTGTAAGAAATATGAGAGTATCTTTTAAGTGGTACTCAACAACGTGATACTTGTTGTACGTTTAGCCACCTCCTTTCTTTTGTAGGGAATTACTTTTCACCAGTCTTCTGGCATTTTTGTATGTTCTCGTGCTTGCACTATGATTTCATTAATTGCTCGATATAAAACTTGCCCACTATGTTGAAACAGCACGTCTTTGTTTTATTTGAGCCCGTTTAAAGCCTTCTCGACTTCTGTATACTAGGTTGCGCACCATATGGGCTTCTTTTGGAAGTGATGGAGCTTCGACTTCTTCAGGGTGCTGGACATTTAGCAGTTCATTAAAGTACACTTCACATGGCTCCAGTATCTATCCGTAGGAACGGTAATCAAATTTACCTCTCCGACCCTTTTTAACATAAGTCGAACATTTAGTTCTAATTGTGTTATACTATCTTAATTGTCATTTTTAAACAAAAATATAGTGATACAAAAAATTTATGAAAGATGTGTGTCACAGTTAATTAAAAATTGTTACGCTTATAGTCGAAATTATTACGTCAATTAAATGTTAGGGATGCTGATAACACACTTAGTATGTGTGTTAGATCAATCAAATGTCACACTTGTTACGCTTGTGACATATGAATGAAAAATCATTTTAAAAATAGGTATAGAGATTCTTTCAACTTAGACAAGTTATTGTTACGTATGTGACAAAATCTTACTTGTAGGAATTAGCTTATAAAAAAGTCAAATACAAAATTTGAATGAATATTATTTGAACTACTCACTTAAACTAGTAAAAATATATCAGTGATTGTTACGATTGTGACACAAAATGATTTTTTTGCCATAAACAGAATGAAAAAAGTATTGGATGATTATTAAAAAGATTAATGTTAAATCACGGATGTGTTAAAATAGTTTAGCTTAAACTTTAAGAATTTAATAAAAAAAAATTGTGTCACAAATTACACTTTACCTAACTTAATTTTGTAATGTAACATAGCCACTGCAAAAATTGTATGTGTGCCACTGTGTGCCATCAGTTCCTTATTCTTTCACCAAAAAAAGCAGAAACTCAATCGACAAAAGCCAGAGAATAACAACTTGGTCTTCATCGTAGTCGTTGTCGTCATAGCCATGGTAATCGTCATCGGTCGTCTGTTGGTCGTGAAAGACGCATCACTTTGCTGCTCCTGCTGATGATGATGATTCTGCAACTCCAAGGCATCACAAAGAATCAAATTACCACCACAAAAATGCCTACATCTTATCTATTACCATACAAAAGTTAGTCGTTTTCTTTTTCCTTTCTTCTAAAATAATAAATCCAATAGGAGAGAGATAGACAATGCTCACTGCTCAAGCACTTAAACACAAGGCACAAAACAGGCATCAGAGAGCATAAGCACATTGCTATAGTATAAGCTTCCTGGTTCGTTACCAAAGACCACGAGCTGACCCTTGATTTTTCCGGAAAAATAGTAACAGCAGCAGTCATAGGTCATCAGAGATGGAGATTTCTTCCATCCGTCTTCCATATCGCCTATGTTTGGGCAACTAAACTATCTGAATCTGAGTCGAGTGCTGGAATATATACGAGTCGAGTATATGTACATGTATAAAGCACATCTCGGCAAGTTGTAAGCCTCGATGTGGTACAAGGATATGTTCCATGCCCAGTGAGACCGACCACAGAGCTTACAGTAGAATGGCAGTTAATCTGCTTCGTATATACACACATTTGGATGTAGCTTCCTGTGCCTAGAGTGCCTAACCTAGCCTATACAGAAGCAGAGGCATTCTTCACTGCTGGTGCTGGTGCTAGTGCCTCTACTTGTCGCCACCGATACGCCGCGCTGCGCTGCCGTTACCATCAGCCAGTCTACTGTATATAAAGTTGGTTATCTCTGTGGGAAAGATTTATTAGAGCCCAAAATGAAACTCCAAGTTTAACACCACCACCGCACCAACATACAAGTCTTCAATCCGCACTCGTCGAGTCCGCCTCATCTCGCCAGCAAAAACAAATCATGGCTTCCGGTTTAAATTTGCCGCTTCTCGTCGGTCGGTCGGTCGTCGTCGTTCTTCATTTTCATATTGTGTACATATATCGTGTGTGTGCAAAGTGTCACAAATTTTATTTGTGGAAATTTCCCCAACAAGGACTAGGACTCTCTTTTGGACTAACTACTAAGTGACATGCAATGTGCCACCTAAATCTTTTGTATGCGATATGACTTTGATGGGCTTCTAACTTTCGAATTTGTATGTTTTTGTGTGCCTTATACTTGTGCCGCCTTTGCAGTACCGTGCGTCGGTCGCACCGTCAGCTGGGTCACAACTGTGTCACATAAGAAAAGATGCCAACACAAATTAAATTTAAGTCACACCTAGGTCTCTGTGTAGGCTTTTGTTTTAATTTTTTCAGTGTACGGTGTGGTGTGGTGATATGGCCTACTCCACACCAGCACCAGGTGACTTGGTTATGAAGCTTCTGCGGGGCTTTACCAGTGATGTTCCTATCAAGGATTTGTGCCACATCAATCACATATATGGAAATTAGTTAATGAAATTACTTTGACGCATTTCCTCCTGTCGAAAAGAGTCGGCTTCAAGTTCGAATGAAATGAGGCGCATATAGTAGGACTACTTTAAAGAGAGATATGATGTGTTCTGAAACCAGGGAACCATCATCCTGGTTGCTTTTTCACATTCAGGACTCTTACCTTCCTCTTTATGCTTCCACTTCATGTACATATGATGGGATATTGTACTTTGCGCAATTAATGAGGCAACACAGAAATCTATCCGTCTATACCACACGTAAAAGCTGCTGCTGCTGTTCAAGCTCAAGCTCATCTCTCTTGCTTCTTGCATATTATGTATACCTTCCTTCATGTTTCGTGCCACGCAAAAGGAATTCTACATATGTACTTATGTGTAAGAGACTCTAATGGATTATGTGCTTAATTAAATTTACAGTTTTGTTACATATAGCTACTCTTGTTCCTTGCGTCTCGTGTCGCGTCGTGTATGTGGATGTGGATGGAACGTCAAGTCAAGCATTACCGCCTTCCCTTGAAATGTACCAATATAATGATGAAAGTGGAAGGAATATGCTCCAATTAAATCACTTACAGTCGTTTTAATTTTAAACTTTGTGGAAAATTGATAATGGTCTTATAATAAATAGGTACACCCGGTTCTTGATTAATTGGAAATGTCGCTTCCTTGATAGCTTCTTAAATCAAGGCAATTTAAATTTCAAACTAAAGTAATACTTAGCTCACATCTATAAGCAAGTTCTTAGACACAATTAGTCTTTTAAGTCCCCAATTTATCAGAATCGAGCTGGAATAAACTTTAGACTCACAATAAGTCTAAACTACACAGTTACGAAGCTTTAATATCTAGTTTTGTGAAGGCTTAAAATGTATCAAAGACTGTTCGAGAAAGGTGCTTTCTTTTAGCTGAATGAAAAGTTTGGATGGTTGTTGCCTATGGTTCGACAGTTGATAATGTCAAACTGTGTTGATAATTCTTTTTAGCAAGGTTCAAAATTTTTATAATAAATCGATTAACTACTCTTCAGATCTCTGAAAATTTACTTAACAAAAAAACTGTTCAAGAAGTTTGTGGAGCACTTCGTAATGAATACTTTACATTTTTGGTTAAATGAACTCGTCAATTAACAAAATTTCCGTATATTGAACGAAGACGAAGGCTATCGAGCCAAACGAATGATTTTTTGTTTTAAGAAAATAATAAATCAGCTAAAACTCGACGACTTTTGGTTAAAACAAAAAGGCAAAAACTTGTTTCTTAAAAGTTGTCTTATTAATTGACCCTTTTAATCGTAAAACTTAATATGTTGAGTCATCGGCTTATGCCCACAAACCATCATCTCTTGAGGCATTATAAGCTTATATTTAAACCACCATTGCAACATACCGTCGGATTAGATAAATTAGGGCACCACTTGCTCTTACGACCGATATTATTGGTTGTGTCAAGGACTGCACTATTGTTTATTTATTGCATCTCGAAGCTCTTGAACGTTGTTAAATTGGCGCCCGCCTGGCTAGTACTCCCCAGAAATTCTCTAAAAGATTTAAATCGGGACTTCTAGTCGGCTAATCGGGAAATGTTATTTGTTACTTCTCAAACCAGTCTCTCATCCTTCGACAGAAGTAGATAGGAGCGTAATTCTGCTGGAATATAAAGTCAGCTTTCTCAACCTTAACTTCTTCTTAAAACTCAGCTTACATTTCTGAGTTCTTGCTTCCAGGCTATGCAATGAGGATTCTAAAATCCCCTGGTTCAATATTGGGGGATGGAAGTAATCCCATCCTTAGCATGAGGCAGGAATGGGCTAAATCCATTCTATATAAAACTAGTCGCTACGACTCCTCGTCAAAGCGACAAAGGTCTTTGGAGGAGTCCACTCCCGTCCCTAAAAAGCCCAAAGTGCAGAAAAACAGCACTCTCAACATGGCTAGAGTACCTCTCACTAAACCTTTTAGTGATGTACTTAAAGAGCCTAAAAAGTTCATAGTCGCGGTAATTGATAGGAGCAATATTGATGGCACGATTACCTCTGACCGTTGGCAGATGGTGAAACTGGGGCTCTCGGCTGGTTTTCTCAAAGTCGTGAGAGAGCATCCGGGTTCACCACCTGTACCAAGCGATTGGGGTTGGCATCAAGGTCATGTCAAACTCATCGCTTCTAACGATCAAAGGTCGCGCGATCTCTATACGCTTGCTGTCGGCATGCCGTGCAAAGTCTGGCCAGGCACAAAACTCGAGGTCGTTGCAAAGGAAGATATTCCTTGCAGGCCAAGAGTTCGCGCATAGATCCCGAAAGAACCCTCTTGTCCAGATGACATTATTGAAATGATAGGGGCGTGATAAGATACGGTTTCGAGTCAGTTACGCTCCGCTTTTATAAAAAAGATGAGATAGACGCTTCATGCGAGCCTCCACAACCCCCTTCGAAGGCTGTGTCACAAGACGTAGGGGGTCCCAGTTCTATTATCACCCTCCCATCCTTGGATGTGGATGAGAATGTGGCGGTTCTCTCTTCTGTCGCAGCACAGTAAGAAGAAACCATATTGGTGGGCTGCTGAACTAGAAATACTCAGGAAAGGTTGTAGAATGCTTTTCAATCGAGCAAAAAATTCTGGACATCCCCAAGATTGGGACTTCTATAAAGAATCCCTCAAAAAGTATAAACTAGAATTGAGAACAGCCAAAAGAACCTCAAGGGGATCCTTCTGTAACTCCATAAAAGAATCCTCGGAGGCATCAAGGATAAGGAAGATTCTCTCGACAAATCCAACCATGCCTACTTGTCTTAAAAACTCAGTGGAACATGGACTAACTCTTGTGAAGAAACGCTACACCTGCTACTAGACATCCACTTCCCGGATAGCTCCCAATCCGTTAATACAACAAACAGTCCTGGGTCGGGCATCAACTTAACTTTTCCTCAAGGTCTGGTTACAAAAGAAAAATTGACATGGGCTCTGAATAGTTTCAAACCTTATAAATCTCCAGGTCCAGATCAAATCGAACCATCTGAGCTACAATTTACCATTGATATAACTTTGCCCATTATAGAGATGATCTTTAAAAGTTGTATAAATCTGTTCTATATACCTTAGCGATAGAGAGATGTAAAGGTAGTTTTCATTCCCAAGGCGGGCAAATGCTCTCATGTCAACCCCAAAGACCTAAGCCCTATTAGCCTATCATCATTCATTCTCAAAACTCTGGAACGGTTGATCGATATCCATGTACGTAATAGCATTGATAAGAGACTATCAATGTCTCAGCATGCTTACTGCAAAGGGCAATCGGTATAGTAACAGCCTTGCATACTTTGGTAAGAACTATCGAATACTCCCTAGAGCAAAAGGAATATGCTATGGTGGGCTTCCTGGATATTGAGGGTGCTTTCAACAACATTGACACATCCGCTATCACTTCTGCTATGACGACCTTAAACGTCGAATACTCAATTTGTGAGCTGATTAATCTAACACCTAAAAGCAGCATCATCAACTCTAAGTTGGGGTATTTTTGCACAAAAAGGTCTGTCAGTAGAGGCACTCCTCAAGGAATTGTTCTGTCCCCTCTCCTGTGGAACATAGTGGTTAACGAACTACTAATATCCCTTGAGAGGGAAGGCTACAGAGTGGTTGCATATGCCGATGATGTTGCTATCGCCGTCACAGGGAAACATTCTAATACACTGAGAGACCTCCTCCAAAATGCACTCAATATGCTCACTAGATGGGCTGATCACTGCGGACTTAGTATTAAACCTTAAAAAACAGACCTCGTCCTTTTCACACGGAAATACAAGATCCCAGTAATTGTACCTCCTTCAATAAAAGGTATACCACTAGTTTTTACCAATGAAGCCAAATATCTTGGTCTGATATTTGACAAAAAATTAAGTTGGAAATCTAATATACAGGAAAGAGTGAAAAAGCTACACCAGATCTTTTCCTTTGCAAGAAAGCCATAGAAAGCAAATGAGGTTTTCAACATCGGTCATCCGACCAAAACTTATGTATGGGGTTGGGGCAGTATGGTGGATTGCACTGGAGAAAGTCACATACTACGACAAACTCAGCAGTGTATGTCTCTGCATAAGCGGGTCATTGAGAACCACACCCTCAGCAGCGTTAGACACTCTCCTCCATCTGACACCCCTCGACATCGTCAGTAAGCAAGTGGCAGCGAGTACAGCTATAAGACTCGACGCCTCATCTCAATGAACCAACAACAATGTGGGGCACTAAATCGTTTTGAACCTCTTTGGTTCTATACCCAAGTACATAGACTACACAACTCCTAAACCCCTATTTGGAAAAAACTGCCAGGTATCCATTCCATCCAGAGATGAATAGGAAGACAAAAAACTCCTGGATAACAAAAGTATTCATTTTTATACAGATGGATCCAAGCCAAATGAGAGAGTTGGTAGTGGTGTGTAATCAGAAAAGCTTAATCTAAGCATCTCATTCCGCCTCCCTAATCATTGTAGCGTCTTCCAAGCGGAAGTTTTAGCGATCAAAGAGGTTATTGTTAGCTGTAGCATGGTATGGAAGATTTGAAAAAAAAGTTACACACTAATTTTTTCACCAAACAAAAATGTATATTATAAAGCTTTTATACTAAACAAGTCAAAAAAATATTAATTACGTACGAAAAATCAAATCAGTCAAGTTCTGTCCATTTTTGTCAAGACACTATTGCCACTACGACACTACAGACAAGCTAAAATATCCAGAAATATCAGTTTAATGATTGTCTCGCGAACCCTTGAGCCATTATTTCAATCAATTCTTCGTGTATAGTTTTAGATAGATATGAAGAAAGATAGATAGATATAAAAGTCTTCGAATCCGCGGATCAGGTGGGGCGCACAAGTGGAAAGTGACCTTACCCAACTTGGAGCGCGAAACTGGCGACATCTAGCTAGGGACCGAGCTAGATGGAGAAGTTTGTTGGGTGATGCCGTAGTTCACACAGGACTGGTAGCGCTACCTTAAGTAAGTAAGATATGAAGTTGCTTCTGAACCAGGTTGCCCGAATTTTGAAATATGAGTGGACAAGAAACAAACTTTGCTATTAATTCAAGAAGACCCTTAAAATTGCCATTATTTGATGAACAGAATTTTTCTTTAGATCCTCTAAATGCTAGACCACGTTCAGACAATGTGCAAATAACAGCAACCACCCTTTCCAGTATGAACATGACTCTTGTATTTGTTTGTCAAAATCTGTCTTAATTCCGCGGTGAGATTTACGTGTAATGTAATCCATCATCGCTTTTTTATGAGAGCTCGATTTTTCATGATTATGTATTAAATACGCATTTTTCCATGAAATAAAAGCTTCACTATCTATAAAAGTTATTCATCACATAAACACGTTGCCGTTTGCCGAATTTGAAGATTTGTGAAAATGTATTATCTATTTTGCTCGTATCAGCATTAAATGTTCAGTTGCTTCTACTTACTTTTGAGGCCCCTTTTTTGTGATGTCCCAGGCCTGCGCCTGGTTAGCCTAAGTGCAAATCATGGGCTGGGATAATGTCTCTCTTAGGGCTTTGAGTGTACGTGGTCTGTTTATGTGTGCTGGTGCTTTGAGATAGTCTCATAAAACGAAATCACATGGTGACAAATTCGGTAATCGAAAGGGCCATTCCCATCTCCTCGGAATGAAATCAGATGCCCAAGGAATGTTTCTCTTAAAAAAAACATTGTTGCTCTTCATGTATAGCCAGTCGCTATACATGAAGATCATGCTAACGATCTTCTCAGTAAAGATTTGTGTTGACAGTTACAGTCCGACCATTTACAAAAAACAGTACGGACCAAATAAAGCTTCGACTAATACCACACCAAATACTAACCTTGGGACTATAAAGAGGTCGTTTATTAAGGATCTCTTGTGGGTTTTTGGAGTCCCAATAATGCAAGTGGTATTTATTTAGTTATAGCTCATTTTCAAAACAGTGTCAGTCCTCAAGATTTCCAATTTGCTTCTGCAAAACGCATCCGTCTGCCGTAGTCGTTTTGTTGCTATTCTTGCACAGGCTGGGATTGATTCCAAGACCTACGAACTACGAGCTATCCATCGCTCCACAAAAATGTAAATTAACTTAAAGATTTGGCATTTGGTGCAAGTTCGCCCGATTAAGATACCACAGTCTTTTTTATCACTCAAAATATTTTTGTTTTAATTGTTAAGAAAGCTATGCAAAAACAAAATTGAATGATTATCTTTGCGCCATCTTGTATACTTAACTCAATTCTGAAATATGTTGACTTTTGTTGTTTTACTTTTCTAACTCTGATTTATAAAGTTAAAAACCTTTTAAAAATTTCAATATCTGCCCTTTTTCATAGTCAAAAGTAAAAACTTGAAATAGAGGGTTTCTTTTTTTGTTTATAAAATTCTGAAACTCATATCACGCCAATTTATAATAAAAATATCTTTTATCTAACTTAAATCAAGATTTTTATTTTAAACTGTACACTTTCTATTTTATATAAATAAACAACATACTACGCACTAAACAAACTCACTTTATCTTAATGTTAAATCTTATTATTTTATGCTTATTTTAGATGGAATAAATTTCACAATTTTTTCAAATGTCAGTAGCGATGATGTCCATGGTGATGTGATGGCCCATGGTGGTGGTGATGATGGGGTGGCCCATGATGGTGGTGGTGAGGAGGTCCATGATGGTGGTGAGGAGGTCCATGGTGATGGTGAGGAGGCCCATGATGGTGGTGAGGTGGAGGCCCATGATGGTGATAAGGAGGAGGTCCATGATGGTGCGGTGGCCCGTAATGATGGTGATGTGGTGGTCTACAGCTACACAATATCCCTCCCATGATGAAGAGTTTGTTTTTTGGACTTTCTTTATTTCGCTTCGTTGGATTTCAACTGAACCTCTACACAAATTCACAGGTATATTTTATATCTGTCTTTTGTATTAAAAAGCTTAACAACTGATAAAAATAAGCTTTATTCAATAAGCCAAAATAATCAAAACATCTCAATATATAGAGAGGCACATGAATATCAATAATAACATGACTCACATGTACATATGTCCTCATATCTTATCTTCCAATCAAATTGAAATTATAAGTGAATTTTGCTGAATTTAGAAGATAGAAGAATATGTTGATAATATTAAGGGAATTTAAAAGTTTGTTTATTGTGTATCTATAGTTAATTTATTATCGAACACTTTTTTGATGGTTCTTTTCAAGGACATTCTTCAAAATCCAAAAGTACACTTTTTAGATAGAGTAGTTTTGCTTTAGATTTCGCATGTATTTTTTTTTACAATTAATAACTCTGAAGGCCTAGAATGCAGATCGTTTCACCTTTTATCTTTAAGCATCAGCCAAAATTTTAAATATTTGGCAATATTTGAAGAAAGGCCCCTTTCATTTTACATTCGCGTGATACGACTGAACAGCGAATCTCTGTACTTCATAGTAAGGTCGAAATTGGACTCGAGGCTATAAATGCAGCTTGTTATTCCGGTTAAAATAAATTTTACGTTGTTTAGAATTGTTCCAATATTTGGTGAGATGAACCATGAGACCTATTGCTGCAAAAGCCGAAACGTCGGTGATTAAGAAGCTTTCGATCTTCAAGATTGTTCTGGAGCTGATAATTAATCAGCGATTCCATGACGATGGGAAGTTGGAGAAGATTCAAACAAATATGTAACAATAATTTTATGCGCAATGGAAATACCAATGCAATTTTTTCACTATACATAAATCTTCCCGAAACTTGATTATTTTAAAATGCTTTAAAATGTAAAAAAACATTAAAAGCAAAATTCATTTTTGGAACAAGCGACTAAAAGCATTTGTTTTTTCAAAATTTCATTAAAACAGCTGTTACTCGAAAACTATTAAGATGAGGGGTTAATAAGTTAACAGATTCTAAAACGTTTATTTTGACTTTGAATTTTTCAAAATTTACCCTTTGCAATACCGTTTTCAAAAATGGCCATTCCTTAAATTCAATTTCACTCATCGATTTTTTTCTTTTTCAAAAGTCTTCACACAACATTTTCAGATGATTAAGAATTGGTTTAAGGCTTACCAACAATGGTTTTTCATTTGTTTTTTGTAGTCAAGTTAAGACGGTTCAAAAAATTAGGTAAAATGAAATTAGTTAAATTGGAACATTGTACGCAACATTTTCAACTTCATTATATTATTTATACTATAAAGTTTTTAAATTTACATCCAGTGGCAGCCATTTTGGTTTGGTGACATCTGTCAAATCTTTTGTCTATTGTTCAGTTGTTTATGCCACATCAGCATGGCGCATAGCCTTTCACAGTCGACTCTTCAATGTTTGGAGGCCAAATTTGAGACGAACAACGGCTCAGTAAACAATCAGCTAACACCCGTTCGGTCAAGGAACGCAAGATCGGCAGAGAACATGGCCGCGCTCCGTGAAAGTGTACAACAAAACCCCAGGCAGTGTATTCCTCGCAGTTCCAACTTGACGAATTTTGCTCGGAACTTAGGCCTACACCAGCACAAGATCCAAATTTCCCAGGAGCTCAAAGTTCATGACCATAGACAACGCCGTTTGTTCGCTGATTGGGCTTCGAATCTTTTGTAAGAGAAATTTGGCAGAAAAATCATATTTAGTGACGAGGCGCATTTTTGGATGAATAGCTGTGTTAAGAAGCAAAATTGCCGTATATGGGACTACACCAAGTAGTGCCAGCTAGACGGCGTTACGTGCCACACAGCAAACGTTACGATTGACATTTTGCATGAACGATTTGGGGTTTCTTGAAGTCGCAGGTCTATGCAAAGAAACCAAAATCGACCGATGCCATAAAGGTAAATTCAGATGGATCTAGGCGGAAGAGTCATTGAAAATTGGACCACTCCGATCCGTGCCACCTTAAGAAGCCGAGGAAGCAAGCAATTTTTTCTGAGTAAAATTTGTACACAATTTGTATTACGACTATAATAATAAGTTTTTTTTTAAACAAATTTTATGTCTAAACTATAGATTTCAAGGGTTTCCGAAGTTTAAGGTTTTTCAAAAATTTGACTTTGTCATCAATCAAATAAAAAGAGTCTTTGAACAATAATAATTTTATAGAAATTTAAATGAAATTTAGAAAAACTTAAAACTTGAATCCATTTAAAACTTGTTTTATGGAAATCAAATAATATGGGCGTTAGTGTATAATTGTTTAAGCCGTACAATTCATTTACTTTAATTTAAAAGTCTTGCATAGTTCTAGGAATAATTATATCAATATTTGAGATCATAGCAAGTTATTCATTATTTTTTCAACTTTTATTATTACTTTTCTGACATATTGAATAAAAATGATAAAATTCAAGGTTTGATAAGATTGCGATGCTTTCACTTTATAGAAAAATAAGCTTTCTGCGATCTACGTATCTTAACTAATTTATTTAGTAGCTTTTGCACATAGATTATGATTTGAATGTATGACTCATAAGATGAATTTAATTTATAGGAAAAATAAAAAACAGATTATGTTCGGTATCGTTTTTCAATAATGAGTTTATCTATTTCATTAATTGCGTTGTATTAATATTTTAACAACAAAGTGTTCGTCATTATTTATCGATTTGGATTATTATCTTTAAAAAAAACTTTTTCGCTTATCAGTTGGGAAAACACTCCTCCCACATATTAAACCAACACAATATAATCTTTATTGCAATAAAATACAACAGTCATTCTTAAACATACAGAGAAATGGATAAGTTACACATTTTTTTATTTGAAATAGGAAGTTATTGTAGTTGTTGAACTAAAAAGTAATTTTTCAACCTTGACCTAGAATCTAAGGTAATAAGAAATACATCTGTCTGTCATATCGAAGGAGAAACCGTTGATAATAACATCAAAAGGTTGCAGAAAAAAATGTATTTTCAAAAAAATTTAGCTTTTGATTTTTACTAGGTATAGCAATTAATAGCATACAATTTGGTTGACCATCAAATACGTCTTGAACCAATTTGGGAAGAATTTTAAACGCTTAAGAAATATTGGCTGCCTGGAATATTTTGCTAACAAAAAATTACACTACTTCCAAAGTAATTTTACTCACCAATAAATAACGTATGGGAAAGAATGGGACGTTATCAGTGTGGGTCGCATTCCAGACTGTTTTTTTTATGAGAACTTAAGAGTTTCTAACTTTGCTCAACTTCTTTTGAAAAAATTTCAAGATAGGAAATACTTAATTCCTTCAGCTGAAAGATCATTTTTAAGACAACAAGTCTTACTATACACCAACATTCCGACCTAAACAGCATTTTACCTGGTTTTAAGTAAAACCAAAACGGTTTTGGATATCTTTATTTCTGTGAAAGTACGTTCAATACCATTAGGTATGGAACTCGATTCCTTTTGGATGGCCACCACGGGCAAGCTTGCAGAGGTCCAGAAGCTCACGGTTTTCAAGCATAAATCAAATCACACAACCGAGGCGGCCAAGCGACTGAAACATATCGTGAGGTTGCACGATCTAGAAACTTTATACTCCAAGTCCATATCATCCAATTGGGACCAAAAATATTCGGTTATCATTGAACCGTAGCGATCCCCGCTCACAGTAACGTACCGGTCTTGATCATCACGGAAGAAGTACGGCAGGCCCAAAAATCACAAAAAACCGAAATTTTGTCGGGATGCAATGAAGACTCATGGAGTATGTGTGGATTGCTCCTCTACCAATACCGCAGGATGATTTTTCGATGAAAAACCGAATCATTTGCAAGTTGTTGTTCAGCCTAATTCACAGACATACGACGCTTCTGGTGGTGAAGGGATTCTTAGCGTTAAGGCCACTGACTCCGAATTTCGGTAGTAAATTTTAATAATTTTGACTCGTTGTTGAAAGAGAAATGTCAAAAGAACGGCCAGAAATATGGCGTCGTTTGCTTTCCTTGTCGCACTACTTTTTTAGCGTCCCCGTTGAAAAACCCTGTAGATTAGTAACAATTGAACGCATTTTTACAAAACCATGCTAGTTATATAATTGAACTGCAATGAAAATAAAGAACACTACATACGGTAGACTGAAACGTTTTTAGGACCATTTGCGTGAACTGGTATCATGAAAGAGCTCTTCCAGATAAAAAGGAAACAGGTAGTTATTTAATTACGTGTAAAAAAAACACATAACGGGTATGCTAGGTTAGGTTAGGTTAGGTTAAAGTGGCTGTCCAAGATGGAAACGGACACACTTAGGCCAGTTTAATGGCCTATTGTGATACCACATGAATCTTGAGGCTTCCTCCTAAGCTCAATGGAACCAGCTTGAGTCCTTTACGAAACGTGAGAGGCTGATTATACCGATATGATTTAGATCGTTTAGATCGTTAAGGAAGAATTCTCCTAGGTAATTCTTGCGTTTTCGAGCTAGAGCAGGGCATGTGCAGAGAAGATGAAGAACCGTTTCTTCCTCTTCCTCGTCCATACAGCTTCTGCAAAAGTCATTTGAGAATACGCCTAGTCTCGTGGCATGCTTTCCTTTTAGACAGTGTCCGGTTATGACACCTATTATCGAGCTTATATGCGATCTGCTTAGAGAGAGCAAGCACCTTGAACGTTTTAAATCCATAGTGTTGGCCAGATGTTTTTTGTGGCCTGACACGTGGTGATGTTGGTCCACCTGGTGCGTGCCCTCCTCGCAGCGTCTTGCATTAGCAGCAGCAGTAGCGATTGGTATGCCAGTACTTGCCAAACGTGGTAGGATGGGCTGTACTGTACCGTTCCTGGCGAGTTCATCTGCCTTACAGTTACCTGGAATGTCTCTATGGCCCGGCACCAAGCAAAGGTGAATATTAAACTGTTGCGCCATCTCCATTAGAGATGATCGACAGTTATGGACTGTTATAGAGTTTGTAGAGACAGAATCCAGAGATTTGAAAATACGGATATCAAATGTTGATATCACGTTTTCTTTGAGCCAAGACAAGACTTCTTTAATCGCCAATAGTTCCACCTGGAACTCGCTACAATGATTGGGAAGGCGGAATGAGAGACTTAATTTCAGTCGTTCAGAGTGCACACCTCTGGAAATTTCCGTCGAAACGGGTATGCTTAGTATGCAGCATATTTCTTTAAAATAGATCGAAGTAGGACTAAAATATTCATCAAGTTGTAGAACACTATTAAATACAGTCCCAAAAAAAGGCCCAATGACGCCGCGCCGGGCCGCCCATAAACCACATCAAACCGTAATTTTTTTCGAGATGCAATGATAATTCATGGAGTACGTGTGGATTGCTGGCTGACGAATAACGCAAATTTTGTCTATTGTCGAAGCCATTCAGCCAGAAAAGAAGATGAAAATCCGAATCATTTTCTAGTAGTTGCTCAGCCTAATTTGTTGTTAATCTGCTAGGACGATTATGACGACCATAAATTTGACGTATAGCGCGGTCCCTGCTGTTCTTGTCAGTCTCCTTTTGTAGCGGTTCTGTTGAAAAACCCTCCACAATGGGGAATAAAAACCACGTGCAATGTAATGCTTCGAAAAACCAATGCTGTCTTCTGTCGTTAAAACGAGATATACTCCACTTGCCATTATCCATGGATGGCACTTGCATCGAGGAGACTGAAAATCTCGATATTCTCGGCATGTGTATCACCAACCATCCTTTGTGGAAAGATCACATACGCTATGTCGCCAAATATTCTGCAAGGTATTTAGGTTTATATATAAAGTTTTTCTCCCCTCTGATCTGGCCTTTATCTACAAAACCTTTATTTGTACGTCTAAAGCTTGAGTATTACTCTCTTTCGCTGGTGCTACTGCAACTTGCTTAAGCTTCTTAGACAATATTGAACGTAGAGTATTCAGATTCAGTTCAATAGTAATACTCGCGCTTCTTAGAATACTCATCAATATACCCTCGAGCTCAACTTGGGCTGTACTGTCGAATACAGAGGTTCGTTCTTTAGCCATACTACACGGATGTGGAATACCTTACTACCCTCTGTCATGAATTCAAAACCAATGTGCACCGAAATCCTACTTGCTTTAAAACGACATATCGAGTAATTTAAAAACAAAAGTATATTTTACACCTTTTACTTCGTTCCAAAAATTTGTTGCTGCAATACAAAATGAAAGCCGTTTTTAGGCAGTCTTAAGGACGTACAAATTAAGCTGTCCATCAAAATTTACTATTTGCAGAATTTTTCAAACCAAAGCCATTCATGTAGATACAAAATATTGGTTTCCTAAGTAAATTCAGCGTAAGGTGAATTTCTCGCTAAAATATATGTTTGATTACACAAACTTCAATTTCGATATTTTTACCAGAGATTAAATTTAAAAAACTCACTCTGAATCCATTTACGACTAATTCTGTAATAATTAACATAAATACATTTTTTTTTTAGATATATTCAAGTTCGTAGAAATTTATGTAAAATTAGAACCTTTTTCAACTTTTTCCATGAAACAAATATCGAAATCAAGATTTGAATTCAACGTGAGAAAAATGATTGAATCACTTTTTCTATTTCTCTTTTTTGGAATTTAGTTTTTTGGCTATAAGCTACACCAACAAAAATATTGATACCAAAACGAAAACCCGATAGAATTTCATAAACTCATAAAATTCATATTTTTGTCATTTTATTTTCAATTTAATTCGTATGGCTGCCAAAAAATAAACCACGATACAAGCGAAGGACGAAACGATGATAAAATCTATAACAATAATTCAACAAAATGAATATAAATAAAAACAACATCAATTTTTGTTTGTATCAAACTTAAAACTATTTATTTTTATTGATTTTTATGTTTTGTTTTATATAAAAATTCCTAGCACTATGTTAGTAAAAAAAAGTTAAATTATTTTATTCCCAAAATTGTTAATAAAGCCTTTTATGATAGATGTTTCTTTGGGAGTTTTTAACATCGATGACCTGGAGTGAGTACAAGTATTCCTGAGCCTCCGTGGTGTGGAGGACCGTGATGATGGTCGTGATGAGGGGGTCCATGGTGGTGGGGTGGTGGCCCATGATGATGGTGTGGAGGCCCATGATGATGGTGGTGATGACCATCGACTGGGCCATGATGTCCTGGGCCGTGGTGACCAGGACCGTGATGTGCAGGACCATGGTGTCCGGGACCATGGTGTCCTGGTCCGTGGTGGCCTGGTCCATGGTGTTCAGGACCATGGTGTCCAGGTCCATGGTGTCCAGGACCGTGGTGATGTCCATGTCCTCCATTGTGTCCTGGGCCACATCTGCATGGTCCATCACCGCAATGTCCGTGTGGTGCCATTTTGAACAAAATTATATCTGAACTATCGGTGCCGCTTGCAAACTAAATTATTCCTCTAACGTTGAAACTTCGAGTCTCAAAAGCCGCTGCTTAACTGAATGAAGACCTATCAAAATTCTTGCTATTTAAACAAAAGTTCTGATGTGCTCTGTTGCGAATACTCATCTACAAATTGCGTCGCATTCGTAGGTCGGGTATACGGGCCTCTCTATCTAGAGAACAAGTAAGTATTATCGCACTTGTTGAAGAATGCCTAAAGCTTCCAAAGCATGAGTCATTGAAGACGATTAAAACAAAAATAAAAGCATTTGCGGTGTTTTGATGAGTTCAAATGGTATAAATCTATAGTGATTCCCCACAATTCAACAATCAAAACATTTGTTTAAGGTAGAACCTAAATAAACTCCAATAAAATGATAAACGTTTTCAAACGTTTACATCAGCCAGCGGCAGGCCGGCCGGCCGGCCGGTGCGGCGGAACAGCGCAATGACTTGCGCTTTGGAATGTCTGATTCCTGATCATTATTATTGTTATATAACTTTGATTCACTCATTTTAAAGTTTTGTAATTATTTCGTCATGAATGAAATATTTTAAACAAGCAGAAGTTTATGAGATTGAGAACAAAGAAATGATTAACTATAAGAATTGAGGGTGTTAATTGAGCTTTCTTTTGTCATTCTAGGTGTTACACATGGCTGCAAACGAAACTAGAGAAATTAATTGGATGATTGGGGTCTTCGAAATTGGTAGCACAAATTATTGTTAATTTTAGAATTATGTTTTAATAACAATAAGAATATATTACGGCTCGTTCGTTGAGCAAAAATAAACTGCACCAAGCGTTTGTTGTTTGATCTAAGCTAAGTTGCGTTCCTTTAAGAAGCGAAATTTAGGAATGTGAAAATACTTGAAGGTAATGTGAAAAAGTGCTTCAGATATGGAGAGTATGACCTTTTAAGCTTGATGTGTTAAGTGTTATTTCTGAATCATTGGAACACAGTGAGAAATTTAGAATGTTTAGTGCGTAGTTTCACCAATTGACAAATTTAGTCTTTAGAGTGAGACATTGGGAGAATGATTAAAATGCTGAGTGAAATGTAAACTAAAAATCTAAGTGAAAAATGAAATAAAAATCGAAGATAAGATTAAAGTGAAAATAGATGAAAAAAGCAAGGTGAAAAGTGAAGTGGAAAGCGGAGTGAAAATCGATGTGAAGAGTTCAGTCAAAAATGGAGTAATGAATAAACACAGTGCGAGGAAGGGAGGATAGGATTAGAAAGGAGATTCCGATGCACATTGGTTTTGAATGTCTGCACATTGTAATGCATGGGAAATATTGAGTCTGGTAAAACATAACACATTCGTGTAGTGTGACTGAAGAAAGAATCTCTATACTTTACAATACGTCGGAAATTGGGCTCAAGGATAAACTGATGAGTATTCCTAGAAGAACGGGTATTACGGTTGGAATGCAACTGGCTATTTCATTAGAGTATTGCTAATGAAAGTCGGAAAAAAATAATGATAGACATGAAACCTTACGACGGTGCTCGAGAGCTAAAAAAGTTTCAATTATGCAACGGTCAACTATCTATTTCAGAGCTCTCCTTGGAATACTGCCGAAGAGACTTAAGTGGGTTATAGGAGCATCTACCAGATATGCAAATTCTACTCGAGTTTCGGACGAATATAGGCTTTCTAGATTGTAGCCAGATCAGAGGGGGTACAAAACTTCTTGCACCTTCGAAAAAAACCTTAACACTTGCAGCATTTTTGGCCATGTCAAATAAGTGATCACTCCACAACAAGTGGTTTGTAATGCACATACCTGAGACTGAAAGCTGTTCGGTCTCCTCGATGCAAGTACCACTCATGGATAGTGGCATAGGGGAAAGGTAACGATTTTGTGACAGAAGACAGCATTGAGTTTTCGAAGCATTAAATTCTTACCCAACGAAGGTGGCGCTACAGTCCTGTGTGAACTAGGGCCTCACCCAACAAACTTCTCCATCTAGCTCGGTCCCTAGCTAGATGTCTCCAGTTTCGCGCTCCAAGTTGGGTGAGGTCACCTTCCACTTGTGCGCGCTACCTAATCCGCGGTCTTTCTCTACTGCGCTGTCCTGTGGGTGTGGATTCGAAGACTCAGGGCCGGAGCATTGCTTTCTTATTCCAAAGAAACAGCGGTAAGCAAGAGTTATTCTGCGTTTGATCTCAGCGGTGGTGTTGATTTCCGTGTTTACAGCGTAGCCTAGGTAGACGAAGTCCTTGGCTATCTCAAAGTTACGTTTGTCGATTGTGATGTCTCATGTCCTTTCTTGACGACAGCATGTACTTTGTTTTGCTCTCATTAACCGTTAAACCCATTTTTGCCACCTCTGCCTCAATACTCACAAAAGCCCCATTGACATCACGGTGAGTTCTTTCGATTATGTCAATGTCATCAGCATATGCTAGTAATTGGACAGACTTTTGAAAGATAGTACCTCTAGTGTTGACGTGTGGGCTCTGGACTATTCTTTCAAGCACGATGTTAATTAAATCGCATGACAGCGCATCACCTTGTCTAAAACCTTTTTTGACATCGAAAGGTTCTTTTAAGTTGTTTCCAACTTTTATCGAGTAGCGTGAATTCTCCATTGCCATCCTGCACAAATGGACGAGTTTGGCTCGTCCCTGCAGATGCTGTCATATGCGGCCTTGAAATCGATGAAAAGATGGTGGGGGTCGATTTGGTGTTATTGGGTTTTTCCAGGATCTATCATAATGTGAATATATGATCGACTGTGGACTTTCCTGGTCTAAAACCACACTGATAATGACCTATCAGGTTGTTGACGATGGGCTTTAGACGTTCACATATTACGGTAGAGAAGATTTTATAGGCGATGTTAAGTAGACTAATTCCTCTATATTTTGTGCAGTTTAGAGGGTCTCCTTTTTTCAGGATCGGCAAACAATACTGAGGTTCCATTCATCGGACATGCTTTCTTTTGACCATACATATCTCAAAGAGAAGTTGGTGCATATCTCAAGCTGCTTTAAAGAGCTCAGCATTCTAGCCATCCGCTCCAGTGGCTTTATGAGACTTTAGCTTTTATTCAGAGAATCTTAAAACGAATATGAGAAGCTGAGGGTATTGTCATCCGTGAAACTATTTATTGTTTAGTGAGTAAAGTGAGAATCACGAATTTTTAAGTGGAAACTTAAGGACTTGTGGATTTTTTTCAAAGGGGAAGGGATCAAACGAGAAATACATGAATTAAAAATTATTTAAATTAAAACGGTGGAAAATTGTTTTCAAAGCCTGACGGTGACATACAAATTACAAATAAACTAATTAGTAAAAATATTTGTTTCTTTAAAACAAAAATCAGCTTTATTAAGATTAGGAGCGAGGAAGGTTGTCAATAATTCTTCTCACTCCACGTTCTTTTCCACCTTCACGAAAATGCTAGTGTTGAGAAGTTTGAATTCTGTCTACAATGTGCATATCATAGGCATCTTGAAAATAGGGTGGAGATCAATATGTAACGTTTAGAAAAAGAGAAGATTTGTTCCAAAATCGTAAAAAAAAACGAATCTCTGTATTTGACAGTACGGCCGAAGTTGAACTCGAGGGTATACTGATGAGCATTCATAGCAGCGCAAGTATTACGGTTGAAATATTTAAGGGGAGGAATGCAACTGGATATTTTGAAAGAGCATAAACCGTTAAAATAATGGTAAAAAAGAATCAGACAAGAAACCTTACGACGAAGTTCAAGCCAAGTAAATAAACTTATGATGATAATATTATCTATCAATTTAAAAGTTCTACGTTCATTATTACCCAAGAGGCTTAAGTAAGTTGGAGGAGCACCAGCCCAAAGATGGAAGTTATACTCAAGCTTTGGACGTATATAAGTCTTTTAATGGACATTTTTCTTGCATCGCCTAAGGAAACTCAAACACCTTGCGGCATTTTTTGCGACACCTTGTATGTGATCGTTCCACAAAAGGTAGTTGGTGACACACATACCGAGAATATCGAGGTGTTCAGTCTCATTGATGCAAGTGCCATCCATGGGTAATGGCAATGGGGTATAACTCGCTTTAACGATACAAGATAGCATTGGGTTTTCGAAGCATTAAATTCCGCGCCGTTTTTTATTCCCCATTGTACATGAAACATGCTGTTAAAGTCGGAATTAAATGAGCTTATCATATTTTGTCGTTGCAATTCCACATCCAAAGAAGAGGGATGCGATTTTGAATGTAAGAGTACTATCGTCAGCGAAACAATGTATTGGATTAAAAGTTGATGATAGGAGTTCATTAATAAAAATGAGAAAGAGTGTTGGAGATAAAACAGAGCCCTGGGGCATACCAGCATTTATTTTCTGGTTCTCATCCAATGAATCAGGGATTCATGAAAACCAAAAGCATGTATTTTCGATAAGAGATCCTGATGCCAAACTCTATTAAATGCTTTTGAAATATCTAGTGCAATAATAGTTGTGATGCGGGCAACCTTTAAATTAAAATACCGGAACGGAACGCCAATATGTATACAAATATTTGATGGACTTTAGGTAGGTATGCACATATCTTTGAAAAGTCGCTTGTAAAGTGGAGAAGTCAAAAGTAGTTTCAAAAAACCTGTATACAAAAATGTCGACCCATTTTTAAAAAAAAATAAAACCTGGTTAAATAAAATATCAGATTTTTTCTCTGACTGGAATAAGTTCTTCGCATGAACAATGAAAATCACTTTATAGTGCACATTAGAAAAAATTAGTTGGCGCAACAGTCCGTTGAGAACTAGGGCCTAGTGACTTACAATTCTCAACCATTCCTGTGTGCGAGTACTGTTGTCAGGGATGGAGGGGACCTACAGTTCATATGCTGAATCCGAACGGCTAATTTGTGAAAGCACTTTTTCATGACAAGAATTACTCTTGGAGATTTTGTCAATACCTCGCAAGAGGCAGTACCCGTTAAAACAACTTCAGATGGCAAAGGCAGGGATCGAACCCAAGACCTCTGGCATGACAGTCTAACGCAATAACATGTCACGGGTACTGGCCTACATTAAACAAAAATTATTCATCTATTTGAATTGGTTAAAACAATTTTTGGCAAGATTAATAAGCTACGTAAGGACTCGGAGTGAAAAAAACTGAAAATAGGTGAAATTCTTTGCCCTGTTCAATTTAAATTCATTCATAAAAGCTAGTTTTAAGCTTATTTTCAGAGAAGATGAAGAAGTATTTTGTTAAAATGTTTAAAGTATTTAAGATAAGTGGATTTAAATCTTAATGTCGTTGATCTACTTTGTTTTAAGTTACTAATTATTAATTTAAGTGACTTTAAAGACGAAAATGTTACGATAACAATTTACAAAACTAAACACACTTTAAGGAGGTATGACAACTGATACTGGCAAGCTATAGAGCATACAGTTTTCGTCGCAATTTTTAACATTACAATATTAGAATGTAAAGGGTAAATTATTTCGTGGTTTTAAGTTGATACTGCTGATATTTGACACCTGTTAGACTCAGCTGTCATTTACAAAAAACCTTATTCAATCGTAGCCACTTTTCGATCACTATTCAATACTCAAGCTTTTAGCGTATGTTTATATGTAAGTGAGTCTTGTAGATAGTACCCGTGGTATGATGGTTAGTGCGTTCGACTGTCATGCAAAGGGTCTTGGGTTCAATCCCTGCCTGTGCCACCTTAATTTAAAAAAAATTTATTTTCGCGGGGAATGCCTCTTGCAGGTATTTGGTCCCATTGATGCAAGTCCCATCCAACGTTTTAACGATCTCAGGCAGCATTCGGTTTTAGAAGCATTACATTCCACGCGATTTTGTATTCCCAATTTACAATAAACGTTTAGAAAGAAAGAATTTAATAAGCTTATCATATTTTGTCTATCCAAAGAGGAGAGATGTAAGTCTCAAAACGAATATGAAATGGTAAGGGTACTATTGTCAGCGAAACAATTAAAGTTGCAAACATGAGACCATTAATAAAAATGGGAAATAGTATTGGAGACAGAACAGAGACCTGGGGCACACTAGCATTTATTCTATTTAAACCCATTGAATATTATTTGTATTGAACGGTGTGAAAGGTAATTACTTATCTAACAAAAGAAGGATTCATGAAAACCGCAGGAAAGTATTTTCGATAAGAGAGTCTGATCCAAACCCCATCAAATGCCTTTAAAATATCGAGGACAATAATGTTACATTCTCCAAAACAATATAATGATTTGCTTCACTGTTCGGTGAGATGAGCAAAGAGATCACCAGTGGAGCTATTGCAACAAGAGCCCTATTGCTGGTCAATTAAAAGCCTTCGATCTTCGAAATATTTCTTGAGCTGATAATTAATCAGCGTTTTTATGGCCTTGGAAAGAGGCGATGTAAATGCAATTGGATTAACCTTTTTTGGGGATGAGTTGGATAAATACTGTTTTTTATTTAATCGGGACGAGTAGAACAGATATAAAATCTTACGCAGTGGTTTTGCAAGCGTTGAGGAACTCCTCTTAAGATTAATAGCGGTTAATGCCATATGGACGATCGGAATTATGTCCATTGAGATCTCTTAGGACTCTCGCCAAGGTACGACAGCAACAAAAGAGATTGGTGCCATAGACTCACTATTGCGCTCAAGTACAGGCGAAGTCATTACACTCACTGGCAGCGTTGATTTGGCAACAAACTGCCTAGCAAAGATATAAGCTTTCTTTGAAGAGCTCAAAAATTGAGAACGAGCGTAGGAACTGGGGAAAAATTCTTCATATTTTCTAATGACCAAACATTTTACTGTCTTTGTGAAATTGCAGTATTTTTTTCCATAATTTTTAATTTTTATGCATAAATTGTGTCCGTCGAATTTGGGCGTTGCAGTGCTTCCTGGCTTGTTGAAATATTTCCGGCTTTCCTTAGAAAAGTTGCCTTTATAGTAACGGAAACTTACTTCTTTGAACCTAATAACTTTTTAACAGCTAGAATCAAACCATGCGTTTTACTTAGGTCTTATGCTTTTAACCCTGTTCGGAATAAAAGTTCTCATTCCCAAGAGAAACAAATGTAAGGGAATATCAATGCATGCAACAGAGTCAATATCGAGGAAGCATAGTGACCAATTAAAGATCCTGACATAGTTATAGAGACCGTTCCCATTGTATTTTTCGTATTGAAAAACTAAGGAGCTCTTTTTATAACTGGAGTGTTTTGACACGAAAACTTGGCAAATATAACAAAATGGTCAAATGAGCCTAGAGTAGTTAGAATACTAGTAGTGTACTTATCAGGGTCAGAGCTTAAAAACAAGTCAAGAGTGTAAGTAAGGTGGATCGCCTTATGGAACCTTTCATTTTATCTGGACGCAAGTAAAATTGACATTTAGTATGTTTACAATTTACTTATGAAATTATAGTTCTAAAAACAATATTCAAAAAGCCAAAAGCCTTCCGCAAAATAGCTTTCTTTCCAACATGTACTTTACTGCACCAAAAAGTGTTTTAACCCTAAAAACCTATTTGTTGACTTATAGTTGTTTTAGACTTAGCGACGTGAAAAAAAGTACAGAATTCACAGGATCATAATTGGGGTGAAATAACGCACGAATGCCTCCATCAAAAAGTTTTACTGATGTCAATATGTCATGCCCTCTAGTCTCTAGAAGGAGCTGTAAGTATTTTAAAAATAGTAAAGTATAATGTATAAATTTAAAAGTTTAGTTGGAGTAAAGTATAGTTGCAAAAATTAGTATCCAACTCACATCACTTTTGACAGGCTACGTCTCATGATGCAGTATATGGCAGGTCTAGGTTAGGTAGGTTCTTCATTTAGTTCTTTTTACCTGTTTTTCGTATAGGTATAACTTAGTTAGGACTTTTGTGTTAATTTTTTCTTGTTCGTTAAGAATCCCTAATGATAATAATTAATCCCGTATGGTGCCCCTGCTCTCTTTCGCTGGGCCTAATGATTTATTGCAGATGGCCACAACAACAGCCCACAGGTATAAAGCTACCATACAGCAAATGTACGATGTTCCTCTACCTACATACATCTGCATCCTGCATAAGGAATTCTGCAGATATTTTCTATTCTTTTGTTATTCCATTACTCCCAACTCCCGACTCTCGTATCTCTTTGTATTTATAGTACGGAGGGTTTCCATGATGCACAGCACAGTACTGAAAAACGTGACTGCCAAGTTGCCTTTGTTTGGTTGCACCAACATACGTGACTAGTTCACCACCATGCATAACATACTACATCAGGATACGAGACTATAGATGATGGTTACTCCAGAGCTCTTTCGAAGCTATGTATGTACCTCTCCATCTCCATCTCCTGATGCATATATGAAAATCTGAAAATCTGGAATCGTGTGATGAGAAGTGAGGAGGACCAAACAAAAGCACACTACTCGCTTCTTCCCATGGGATTAATATTTGCCATTGGATACTCGGAATAATAAAAAAGGAAGCAGTTTGTCGTTTGTCGTTGTTTTTGTTGTCGTCCTGTCTTCCTTTTTTCTTTTGTTCCTTTATTTCAACAATCCACAATTTGCCATGCCAGCGCATAGTAATTTCAATTGACATAACCATTGTAACATCCGATTGGTATAACAAATAATAATACAAATAAATTATAAATATTTACATGCATGTATATTATGTACTGCGTTTTGTATGTACGAGCTTCATTGACTGACAAAAATTAACACTGTTTACTGTTTATATTTATTTGACTCATAATTTAAATTAAATTTATATATTAAGGAGGTGGGAATTTGCTGGCAGAACAAAGCGATGACGGCGACGTAGCTGCATGCAGCACAACATAAATGTTTATCCTTTAATTTCTGTAATAAAATACAGTTTAGTTCACTTAATTTGACCTAATTCCTTCAAAGTATAGGAAAACTTCTATAGTTATGTGAAAGTCTTTGAAGGCATCAGATTTTCTGTTCAAATGCCCTGAAAAAGGAGTACAAGCGATGCCGTTACAAATGCAGAGCACATAAATATAAAAGAATGTGAATATTTTTCAAGAACGTTAAATTTTAACCAGACTTTTTATTCAAGAATTGCATTGTATAAAAATATCCTCTATAAAAAGAGATTAGGAGTAAGTCTAATCCCAACGTAATTGTAAATTTTTCATACTTAAAAAAAATTATTTTTTTAACTTTGTTCACCTTAAGCTTTATTTGCTTATGTTTTTGGAAGAAATTTGGAAACGAATTGGGGAAAGTATGGTTTGACTTGAAACTATTTTTGAATTTTTGATTTTTGAAAAGGGGGAGATAAAATAATTTTAACGAAATCAAAAGACATCGAGATTTTTTTTGAAAGATCGATCATCAACGTAAATAGAAGGTTATAAGTCAAGTTTTGGTTGCTGAACATGTGCTTTATCACGTTTAAATAGATTGCAGGCTTAAAAAGAAAAAAAAAAAAAATGGGGAGAAGTATTTGGCATTTAAAAAAAAAACGTGGGGAATAACTTTTAAAATATACATTTCACGAATTTTAGTTTTTAGAACAATGGTAAGATCACTTCTTCGAATCTAAAAAAATATAAAAGTCGAATTTTCGAAAAAGGGGGCTAGAATGTTTTCAAATTTTACCCATATTTTTTAAAATTTTGATCATAGAAGTCTTGGAATAAAATTCAGAACAACTAGGACAACCTGGAATAATTTTAAAAATATTTTTGGGTATTTAAAAAAAAACTTTGGAACATTGCGGAACGAACCGGGAACAACCTGGAACAACATTCCAAAGTTAAAAAATCGCAAAGGGGGGGCTAGCTTCATGCACTCACAAAACTGGTCATTCTACCAGAGCAACATTCCGTGTTTAAGAGGAGATTATGGTTTTCATAATCGTCCAACTACACAAACAATTGGCAAAATTGTGAAGAAATTTGAAGAGACTGGATTACTTACTTACTTAAGGTGGCGCTACAGTCCGGGGCGGACCAGGGCCTCAATGAATATGTGTCTCCAACCAGCTCGGTCCCTAGCTAGCTGTCTCCAGTTTCGCACGTGGTTGAGGTCCCCTCCCACCTGGGTGCGCCACCTGAGTCACGGTCTTCCTCTACTGCGCTATCCCTCAAGATTGGCTGTCCATCGTGACGCTTTGTCCAAGACGTCGTCGTTCAGTGTCCCTTTTTGATGTCAGCATATACTTGGTCTTGCCCTCATTGACTACTTAACCCATCTTCTTCGCTTCCGTCGCAATGCTCAAAACCGCTAAACTGGCATCACGCTTTGATCTTCCAATTATGTCAATATTATCTGCGTATCCGAGTAATTGGATTGACCTTTGGAAGATTGTGCCTCTAGTGTTGATGGTTGAGTTTTGCACAATTCTTTCCGGAACGATGTTGAAGAAGTCGCATGACAGTGCATCGCCTCTGTAGTTGGCGCAGTTTAGAAGGTCTCATTTCTTATGTATCGGGCACACTATGCTGAGATTCCACTCATCGGGCATGCTTTCTTGCGACCATATTTTGCAGATGATTTGGTGCATGCTCCGTACCAAGTCATCGCCTGCTGCTTTGAATAGTTCGGAAGCGATGCCGTCAGCTCCAGCAGCTTTGTTTGACTTAAGTTTAGATATAGCTATCTTCACTTCGTCGAGGTCGGGAAGGCGGAATTGTTGATGTGCGTCGCCGAGGTTGAGTGGTTCTATCTCCCTTACAGCAGAATTCGATTCGTTATCACCGTTTTATAATTTGGAGAAGTGGTTTTTCCATATTCTCAACATCGACTGCGGTTTTACTACGATGTTCCCCTGATCGTCTTTACAGGCTTGGGTTCGTGGCTGGTACCCTTGGGAGGTTTTTTTTACCTTTTGGTAAAATTTACGAACCTCATTCCTGTTGTGACATCCCTCTATATCCTCGATCGCGCGCTTCTCATGCTCTCTTTTTTTCCATCTAAGAAGCCCTTGCTTCTCTCTCCACTTCTGCTCGTAGAGCTCGTGAGCAGCTCTGGTCTTTTTGTGCAGCGCCGTTTTGTATACCTGCTGTTTCGCTGCGTGTGCTTGCCGGCATTCGTCGTCAAACCAGGGGTTTCGCTGTGGTGGCCGTGTGAAACATAGCACTTCCATGTCCCCTTGTGAATATTAAGATGCGTGAACTGCGAACTAGCTACCAGAACGTCTCACCCCGCAGCCAAATCGACCAGCCTGAATCCGTTGTCGGAGGTAGTGTCGTGCAGGCTGTATCTCCCGATTATGCCACCAAAGATGTCTTCTCTTCCTAGCTTGGCATTAAAATCTCCTAAGACAATTTTAATGTCATAGCCAGGGAACTGCTCATATGTCTTGTCCAAGAGCTCGAAGAATATGTCTTTGGTGTCTTCATGTTTCTCCTCTGTTGGGGCATGCGCGCATATTAGGCTTATGTTGGCGAGTTTAGCCTTGATGCGGATTGTCGTGATGCGCTCGCTCACACTGTTGAAACTCAAGACTTTTTGCCTGAGTCTAGTTCCAACAACAAATCCACACCCAAATAGACGCTGTCTTTGTTCTTGGTAGCAGTCGCCGTAGTAGATATCGCAGTCTTTTAGTTGGCGTTTGCCTGATCCATCCCATCGCACTTCTTGGATGGCGGTAATATCTGCCTTGCAGCAGTTTAGGGCTTCCGCTAATTGTTCGGCTACACGTGGTCTGTTAAGGGACCTAACATTCCACGTACAGATCCGAAGTTCGTTGTCCTTATTTAATCCATTATAATATAGGACCTACTTACTTAAAACTAACCAAAACCAAAAATATTACTTAAAAATACCTTAAACTACTTAAAACTACTTAAAAACTAAAACAGCCACTGTAAGCTTTGTGTGTTTCTTTTAACAATTTTTTTTTGTGCCACCTTGACTGTCCCTAAACTAATCCTTAAACCTATGTAAGCCGGCCAAGAACAAAAGCCCTAGACATTTTTAAATAACATTCTCAATTTGAAGCCACCAAAACTGGTTCTCCTGCATCAAACTATCTCTTCGGCCCCTATCGGAAACAGTCCTACTGAATCAAAGGCGCTCGGCTCCGTCCAGTGCGAGGACGTCTCGACTGTAAAGGAGTCTCCTATCTACAGTTTTACGGCTTACGTGGTAGATTAGCGGAACCGCCTCCCTATACTGTATCAGCCCTCTATTATCTAAATAGAGAAAGCTTCGGGCGGCATGTTGACAACTAAACGTGCACTTTCGTAGTTCTCATAGTTGGGGTAGTAAGCCCCAAAAATTAAGCTGTTAGTCGACGACATCGATCTCGCAATGTGATCGCAATGCGGCAACGTTGAACCATACCAACCACCCATATGCAACCATCGGCAGGATAAGAGCAATGTAGCACATCCCCTTCACCCTGCTGTCAAGACGGCTGCTAAAAAACAGCCGTTTTGTCAGAGCAAAGACGCCCCTTGCTCTCATATGTCTGTCGAATACAAGTACTGATCCAACCAGCTGTCAAGGTACTTTACTACACTTTTATTTACCAGTGGTTGTCGATTTGGTCCAATGATCACTAGATTTTTCCAGTTCTTTCTCGTATCCCTTGAAGCCCCATACAGCGGAGTCCTGAACAGAATAGTTTCGAATTTCTTAATGTTGAAGTCACCCTGCAGAAGTGTCTTGATAACCTCAATTTTTAAGGGCCTTTCTGTACGCAATCAGGTCGTCGGCGTACGCTATTGCCTGAGTCAGACTTGTTATCACATCACTGGTGTAAATGCTGCAAAAAATCGGCAAATTATCCGCCCCCTGTTTATGACCATTTTTAATATCAAAGCTTTTGGCATTAAGCATGTCATAAAGCATATACAAAAGTGGTTTACTAATGCCAAGTCTGTTTAACTTTAGATACAGACCCTCTAACCATACAGTGTCGAAAGACTTCTCCAAGTCAACTAGTAACACAAAATAATTGTCACCTCGAATATTTTACAGACAAAAAAACACTTTTTCTTATGAAAAACATTGTTTTCAAAATTCGGTAAAATGTTTATAAAAATCCAACAGTCAGTTTTTTTCATAAAAATTAAGATCTACAAAAATACTAAAATTGATTAAAATAGATGTTCGATTCCCGATATCTCGTGAAAAGATGAAGGTATTGACTTCAAAATGATTTCATTCTGTGCCAACTTTCTTTAGACAGACGGGATCGGAAGTTATCAGTATGGTTCGCATCCTAGACTTTTTTTCTAAGTTTAAAATCGATCAATTTGACCATAAAAACAGCGGGAATTAAATATTATCTAAGTCATGGATAAATTCCATATAAGCACTTTTTGACTAGAAACTTTTTAATTCAATTGAACTGCATTAAGAAGTTCGAATATTTCATTGGAACTTAAGTTACGATTAGAATACAAATATCTTTTCAATTTTCAAACGTGCCCTATCAATTGGACCGGAGTGTATCTATTTAGCCACCAAGCGCGAAACTCACTGTTTACTTGAAAATATTGTTTTCAAAGCGTGTCATTTATGTAGTTTCGGGAAGTTTTTGGAAAAGGTCACGAAATCCCCACTTAATAGAAAATGACAGCCAAATGGTGCCTGATGGGAATTATTGGTATCATATTTGAAATTTGTTAGTTCTTGTTGCACAACGGGGCAAAGCAATTTGTGTATATAGTTTTTTTAAATATTTATCAAACTCCAACTAAAAACACGAGAAACGATGATGAACTTCCAGCTCTATAGATACTCGGTGGTGTATTCGAAATATTGTTTACAATTTATGTTGTTTAATGTTGATGTACACACGATATGATATGAACCCTCCGGGGGTTGCCTTTCGTTCGGTTCGTGTTTTGGCACTAATTAGTATAATTTTCGAGAGAGAGTAATATTATAATATTGCTTTTTCAATGAGTTTGCGATTTTCAAAAAAGAATTTACATTTAAAAAGAGTTTAAAACTTAAACAGGAAGGAGTATTTTTATAGCAGACTCAGGAATTTTCATTTGAACTTAATTTTGAGAGTCATACTTTTTACCATGTGATCAGATACGAAACAGCTGAAGTTAGATGATTGATTGGAACACTCACTTTGGATTTCAATAAATCAAATTTATTTCAGAATTGAGTTTTTTCGGTTTATCAATTATCACAACTTTTATTTTTGTCACACTTTAAAAATAATTAACTTAACTTTATTAATTTTCAACTTTAGCACCTTGAGCTTAAAATTCACCATCCATAAGGCCGAGGTTGTTGAGGTTGATTATTTACTACTACTACCGTTGCTGGAGGTGGTGGTGGTGGACGAGGACGACCCCCAAAGAGTTCTATGGAAATAGCCGGACGGGGTGGTGGCGGTGGACAAGGAGCTACTAGATCAACTTCTATAAAGGGCCTTCTCTGTGGAGCCATAACATCAACTTCTATAAATGGTCTTCTTTGGCGCGGTGGAGTTATTACATCGACTTCTACCATTGGTCTTCCATGATGATGATGGTGATGATTATATTCCGAAGGTCTTCCCCAGCCTGGTGGTGGCATTTTTATTATGATGAAATATAATTCTGTCTTTGCCAAACGAAATCAACTTAAAAATTGTTTAGCATTGGAAAAAGTCTCTTATATTTATATCATAGGAAGCACCTATGCAAAAGTCGTTATCAATTTTTGTTAACTTTGTGGGAACCACAATTTTGAATGCCGCAGTTCAATCAAAAAGGATTACGATAAGTATGATAACAATAAATATAATGTTGTAGGTGAAATTTTGGATATCAAAGCAAAACACCAAATTTATTACACTTTGGATAACATCAATCAATTATTCACAAAATTTATCATTCATTTGAAAACAAAAGAACAAGACAATGCAGTTTGAATTCAGTTAGCTCAGGCTTCATGTCAGAAACTTGAATTAAAAAAGGCGGTTAAGGCAAATGGCCCAACTGTAAAAATAGGAACAGCAAGTTGTCAAAAAAGCACATTAGTTATAGCTTCGCAAAGTCATCTATCAATGGGAAATTTAGTTTATAATAGAACTCCATTCAGGCAGCTCCATTTTCGAAGCTGACACTTTTTGACATTTAATAAGAACTACAATATTAAGAATACTAAGAATTGAAATTGTTTAAATTAGAAAATGTTAAAAATTTAAATTCACATTACGCAAAACTAAACTTCTTTGAGGTCATTGTGAAGCACTTTTTGTCGGCACTACAAAGTCGTAGATACATTTGAGGTTTTGTGAGAAATAAGTGATGAGAAGGATTGAAATCGTGTTCGTCGCTGAACAATAACTGAGCAGACATTGGTTTGTTAATTCTTAGTCGATTTTTGGAATTAAAGAACAAAAACACAATAAACGATATTCCACAATTTTTTAAACCCAGTTAACACACCAACTGCAGTTAGCCGACCACAAGAGAATATACATTAATTTATTGAATTCTTGAAATGCTTCAAACTTATCCGGATTTGTATCATTATCTTCAATGATAAAACTCGTTTTAATCTCTGGGGATCAGCAGAATTTTTGCATTTAATTATATTCTAAATTAAAATGGAACTACGGTCCAGAGCGGACCTGGTCCTCAACCAACGTACGCCAAGTAGGTCCTTTGCTAGCTGATAAGTTGAAAAATTTGTTGAGGTTCTATTCCACCAGCATATGCAACCCGAGTCGTGTTATTTTTCTAAAGCTCCTTTTCTCTAGGATTCTAAGGTCTAGTCGCCTGAGGCGCGTACAGATCATCGGTGTATCTTCCCCTGCACTCTACATCTAGCAGACGGTACTATAAATCAGCTAAAGAATTTTTATTTCGAAGTATATTAAGACGTCCTAGCCCTAACATGGTTTAAGCTTTATCCCCATCATAAACGGGATGTGCGTTTTATAAAGGTTTTTTTTTTTTAATAAGGGCTGTTAGATGTTGAAATGGAATGAAACAAGCTGTGTATGAGGTATTAACCAAATTATTTTTTTATTTGAAAGGCAAAATTATTTTTTTCTTAAAAAAAATCCGGTCGCACGGATCCGAGTGGTCCCATTTGTGATATGTTAACATTTAGACCATCGGTTGATTGAAGTGTATTTCCGTAGACCTACGACTTCAAGAAACCCTACAGGAAAAGTCTAGCGGGTTCAAATCACATGACCTTGGTGGCCGATTCACAGAACCCCTGCGAAAGATAAGCTTACCCTCAAATCGTTCATGCAAAATGTCAATTGTGGAGTTTGCCATCCAGCTAGAACCACATGTCGTCTAGGTCCATTAGGTTCAATTTGGGATATGAGAAGTTAGTTATCATCGTTATGTAGCGCTCCCTGTTGACGGTAACCGCCTCACTAATGTCGTTTTCAAAAAAGTACGGACCAATAATCCACTGGCCAAAAATTCACACCAAACGGTAACTTTTTGAGGATGCATTATCACCTGGTGAACCTCACGTGGGTTGGTTTCATCTGTCATCCCATATACCTACGGCAATTTTGCTTCTTATTGTCAATACAATCGGCGTATTAGCGTAATTGGACGAACCTTCAAAAGATTGTGTCCTAGTTTTGATGATTGCGTTTTGCAAAGAACGATGCTGAGGAAATCGCGTGGCAGTGTATTGCTTTGTCTTAATTTTTTTTGGACATCAAAAGCATCGGTGAGCTTTTCCGATTATGATAGAGAGGCAGGCATTCTTGTGATATAAAATAGAACAGGTCATCAAGTGCTGCCAAGGGGTACAGCCAAGTGATCCTCATATAAAAAAGGAGGCTGTTGGTTGGACTTTGCTCAGTTTGTCAATATTTGGTGCTATTCCAACATACTTCACTATGCTGCTACTCTAATTGTAAGAATCAGTGAAATGACCGGGATTATATTGCTAGTTTGAAATATGGGTTTGTAGACCCTATTTAGAGATCTCTCTCCTTGTTAAACTCTCTTGAATTATTAGGTTTCGAACTTAAATTCTTTTCCAAGACTGATGTATTTTGCTTTGTCTGAAAATTAAGCCGTCTTCAAAAGCAATAGCTCTGAATCCAACATTTTTAAAATTATTGGTAGATCATTTGATACTTGGTTCCTGAGGAGAAGATAAAAGACAGTTGTGTATCTTTACATTCAACTCTTCGAGCAATAAAATCATTCAGTTTTGATTTAATAAGTTTTCTTATCAGCATGCGATTTATTAAACGTCTGATTGATTTTTCCACCTTTAGGTTCAGAGATGACAACGCTAATGTGACTCCGGATTTGTGGAAATTGTTGTTGTTCCCATTATCGTAGGCATGTTGAACATTGGAAATTATTTTATTCTGTGCAAAATTTTGTTGTTAACGTGCGATAATGTTCTCTTAGAAAAAGCCAATCAATATTTTGTTTAAAAGTAATAAAAACTTTAAAAAAAACTGATATTAGAATTATTAAAAATTGCTTTTCGACTAAAAATGTCGGGAAAACAGAACGAAAACCTACAAAAACAACCATTAACTGATGAAAATGGTTTTCAATTCAAGTATCTAATGAACATATCTTATTAATATTTTGTAAGAGTTTTAGAAAAATCCACAGAAGGGCATCAATGGGGAATCATCGGTGTGGATCTCATCCCTGCTTCTTTTTTTACATATCGTCATTTCGGGGGTAGACTAAGAGGCAGTGGAACCCAGGGCGGTGAAGCAAGCTTACACCCCTGAAAAAATTGAATACAAAACACGAACAAAGATATCTTTTAAATATGCTTTCGAGCTTTGCACTGAATGTTTCGATTATTTCAGCAAAATCTATATGTTTTGTGTTCTCCTTTTCGATTGAAAGTCAAGCCATTTTGGCCTATTGTTGGAATTAGAAAATTCTTAATCACCTTTAATTTTGAAAAGGTTCGTTCACACGATGCCACTGAGACGCAAATTGTTAAATAAATAGTCTAAAACGTCCCACTCAACAATAAAGTTTACAAATTCAAAGGCTGTCCAAACTTCTGCTTCTTTAAAATTTATTTTTTCAGCTCCCAGCTTCAGTGACGCCGTATTCGCCAGATTTCCAATAAGATACTGTTGTCTGTTACTTACTTACTTACTTAAGGTGGCGCTGCAGTCCTGTGTGAACAAGGGCCTCACCCAACAAACTTCTCCATCTGGCTCAGTCCCTAGCTAGATGTCTCCAGTTTCGCGTTCCAATTTGGTTGAGGTCACCTTCCACTTGTGCACGCCACCTGATCCGCGGTCTTCCTCTACTGCGCTGTCCTGTGGGTGTGGATTCGAAGACTCTCCGGGCCGGAGAATTGGTTTCCATGCGGTCTTCGTGACCCAGCCATCTTAGTCGTTGGACTTTTACCCTTCTGGATAAGTCTACGTCGCTGTACAGCCCGTACAGCTCGACGTTACACCTTCTCCTCCACTCCCCTTCGATGCATACGGGACCGTAGATCACACGAAGAACTTTTCTCTCGAACGACCCAAAGAGCTTTCATCCGCTTTTCTCATAGTCCATAGAAACACTTTGGTCCCTCAAGAGAGGACTTTACCACTCAATTGCTTTCTTAGTCCAAAGAAACAGCGGTTAGCAAGAGTCATTACGTGCGTTTTGTTCGCATTTCGTATATAGTAAAGTGAAAAATTCCCAACAAAACGATCCGCAGTGGCCAGATTTTTGTATTTAAAAATTGGTACAACTGAAAGAAGATCTGTCAAAATAATAATAAAAAACTTCAAGAAGGGGGTTTGTTCGTAGACTACTACATTAACATATGATGTTCAATTCTTTAAATAACTGAATCGAGTTGAGATTTATCTATTCTAAACTGAGATAAACCTTTTTTGGAAACATAGCAAAACATAAATCTTTTTTCTATTGTTTTTTCTTGCAAAATAAGCCCAGTTAGTCCACTTTCACTAACAAAACTAAATAATATCAACAGTAATAGATTCCTTTTTTCCGCAATGGGAAACACACATGATTCCAAATGCAGAACTACTCAACATTTGAAAACGAAATCACATAAGATCCGTTCGAGACTTGTGTATTGTCAAAAACCTATCCATAGTGAGATTCTACTCTAACTTTTATCGGTGTTATCCTCACTATGGATATTGTTTTTGTTATTCGTGTAAAATCCTACTTTACTATGGATAGATTTCCCAACAAAACACGGGTATTCTGTGTTTGATCTCAGCGCTGGTGTTGTTTTCTGCGTTTACAGCGGAGCCTAGGTAGACTAAGTCCTTGACTACCTCAAAGTTACGTTTGTCGATGGTGATGTTTTGACCAAGACGTCGGTGTTGTATGTCCTTTCTAGACGACAGCATGTACTTTGTTTTGCCCTCTTTAACCGTTAAACCCATTTTTGCTGCCTCTGCCTGAATACTCACAAAAGCCCCATTGACATCACGCTGAGTTCTTCCGATTATATCAATGTCATCAGCATATGCCAGTAATTGGACAGACTTTTGAAAAATAGTGCCTCTAGTGTTGCCGTGTGAGCTCTGCAGTATTCTTTCAAGCACGATGTTAAAAAAATCGCATGACAGCGCATCACCTTGCCTAAAACCTTTTTTGACATCGAAAGGTTCTATTAAGTTGTTTCCAACCTTTATGGAGCAGCGTAAATTCTCCATCGTCATCCTGTATAAACGGATGAGTTTGGCAGGGATGCGAAAACTTGACATGGTTTCTATACAGCTCGCCCCTGTAGATGCTGTCATATGCGGCCTTGAAATCGATGAAAAGATGGTGGCTGTCGATTTGGTGTTCTTGGGTTTTTTCCAGGATCTGCGTAATGTGAATATTTGATCAACTGTGGACTTTCCTGGTCTAAAACCACACTGATAATGACCTATCATGTTGTTGACGATGGGCTTTAGACGTTTACATATTACGGCAAAGAAAAATTTATAGGCGATGTTAAGTAGACTGATTCCTCTGTAGTTGGTGCAGTTTAGAGGGTCTCCTTTTTTCAGGATCGGGCAAACAATACTGAGGTTCCATTCATCGGGCATGCTTTGTTCCGACCATATCTTACAAATAAGTCGGTGCATTCTCTTAACTGACTTATTTCCAGCTACTTTTAAGACCTCGGCATTCGAGCCATCCGCTCCAGCGGCTTTATTAGACTTCAGCTTAGATATGGCAATCTTTACTTCGTCTAATTCGGGAGGACGGGATTGTTTGCTTTCGTCGTCTATGTTGAATGGATCATCCTGCCTAACTGCGGAATTCAGTTTGTCGTTGCCGTTATACAGTTTGCAGAAGTGGTCCTTCCATATCCTCAGCATTGACTGCGGTTCCACTATGATGTTTCCACTTTTGTCTTTGCAGCCTTCGGTTCTATGTTTATGTTCCTGTGAATTTTGTTTCACCTGTTCATAAAACTTTCGAACTTCATTCCTGCTTTTAAACCTCTTAACATCTTCGACCGCAAGGTTCTCATGCTCTCTCTTTTTCCTTCTGAGAAATCGGCGCTCCTTTCGCCTCTTCTGCTCATAGAGCTCATAAGCAGCTCTCGTCCTTTTATGCACTGCTATCTGTTAGTTCTGTAATTTTTGAGGTAAGCATTTGAACACAGCACGCAGTTCTTTTTCCGTTCCATACAACAATGATTTCGGTTGAAGAGCAAAGAAAACTCAAGCAATGTCTTCCATGGCATTAGACCGATGAATAAGTTCAGTTTAAAATGTATCCTGACATTCCAGAATGGATTTTTGCGTTTCAACTTCCGACGTCAAACCAGCATCTTGAGCCTTTTCGCGAGGCATATTTTTTGTTTTGTTTTTTTTTTTTTCCCCGCCTTTTAATTAAAGTTTCAAGCTCTGTGCGTAAGTTATGGCCTTGCTCACGGTTTCATTACGATTTCCATGAAGAAAACTCGAGAATGCCTTTAGTTTTACAGAGCGAGCCCGGATTTTTGCAAATATTTCTATGCTGCATCAACTTATTCCAAAATATCGAACCAGAAGGAAAGAGTATGGTTGCCGCATCTCTTGTATCCAAATTTTCCTGTTGAGGATCACAAAGGAGTTCGAAAGAGTTGAAACGATCTTCATTTAATTTTCCCTAAATGGCTTAACGGCCTCGCGATGAGCACTCCATCTAGGACTGTGCATATAAATAGAAAACAGAACAGCGACCGGGACCTCCTTGCCTGGAACACCCACAAATTATTTTTTCTTGACCGTGAATACATGTGAATGCCTGTGCATTTTGTGGTAAATTCGTGTCAGTTGCCATCCCTGGGAGTGCATTATATTTACCCTCGATGTGGTGAACTATTCCCATTTAAAATTCCACAAAGGTATACTTCCTTAAAAAAATGGGCCGGACCACCCCGGTCGCCCATCCCCCCTTTAACTTTTAACTAATGGTAATCATGTGATTACAACTTTAAGGTGCCATTACGGGGCTAGGTTCAAATGTCTTTTAAGAAGTTCAAAGATTTCTCCTACCCACATTCATATACGTAATTCACACCCTCAACATACAAATAAAATATTTGTTCTCCAAACTAAATTAATGAGACACATTTTACTTATGCTTTGACCTTTAAATAAAAAGGAGGTTATAATAATCAGTTAAACTTCTAACTCCTATGTAACTGTAATATATTAACACTTATGTAACTATCACATTATGATGTATTAGTATACAAATCTTCTTGAAAAATTCTCTCATAAATCTATTTTTCCATATAAATTTGTGTCACCAAGTTAGGATAATCTCCATAAACATGTACCCCCCCCCCCCCCCCCCCTTGCCATAAAACATAAATATCTCAAAGGTTTTATTCATTTAGAATTATTACAAGAACTACAAACATTTTTGATGATAATATTTTCCCATCCCATCTTCAGATATAAAGACAAACCAAAAAAATGAAAACATAATCTTTCCATGTAATCCTCTCAATTTGTATAAAAGCCTTCTTCTTCTTCTCAGCAACACGCTTCCCAAATAAAACACCATATACCCACCACCTACCTACGTTAGACACAGCAACTGGTATAAGGCTTTAGCCAAAAGTGAAAGGGCTAAGTTCTTTACCAAAAAACAAAAAAAAAAAAATAAAGAAATATAGAAATATTAAACAAAAACAAATCCAGCATCTTTCTTAAATAGTAAACATCCGAACTTAAGCCGACATAATCCCAACTTTATGGACTTTTATTTCATATACACAACATCACAGCAACAAAGTGTTTCTCGCTATGTGTAAGAAAGATACAAAGCCTTGTGCGTTGTTTTCGTCTTCATAGCTTTATCGTGGTCTCGTGCGTCTTTGGTTGTAAGTAACCCTGGCCATCACCATCGCCATCGTCCTCGCCCCTCCACATTTAGTGATAGATGTAAACTTATGTTTTATGGATCTTATAGAAGACTGTAATTATTTAATTTACAAGATAATCAAAAACACGTAAAACCTCAACTCGAAAATATATTCATATCTTTCTCTATCCATTTTATAGATACATCTTAAAGAAAGGTAAGGTCTTCAGCTTCAGAGAGTCATACTATGGGAACCGGAAAGTCGTCGATCGTAGCTTCATCTTCGCTAACCTATTTTTATCGAGGCCATAAATTCTTTTGGATTTCTATCAGAATTATTATTGGCAAAATTGACAAAAATAAGACTGCAACTCTTGCATCAGCTTCAGCCACAGAGCAGTGCTCTGAAGACGACTTTATTATTCAGCCATCGTCGTCTTTTGCTTCAAAAACTTCAGAGTCATGGCAGAGTTGGTTTGGTCTAGCAAAGGCCTAGACATGTCATAAATAGGCAAACGTGGATAAGCGAGAAGGGGAAGACAAAAAAAATATTATTATTCCACCGCCCTAATGCACATAATTTTTTTTATCATTTAGTGTACTTCGAGCTCTGACAACCCCTGTTACCTTCCCCCTGTGGGGTCCCTAAGGTATATATGGACGGGAAAAAAAAACTATACTTCAGAAAAATCAGAAATATCCGTTTTTGCTTCATTGCGGATTCCAGGCACAACACGTAACCAGGAAGGACATTTTCGTTCCTCTTGCCCGACTAAAGTTGTTAGTTTGAGGAAGGTGAAGCAAGGATGTGGAATTTCAAACATCCCAGAAAACATACTGCTGCGCCTCGTCGGAGACGGAGATGGAGAGACAAATACAACGATGACTATAGGACTTTTCTATAGGTTTAAGGCATAACAGCTGCCTACCGAATCATTCCAGCAAAGTCTCGAGTTCACTGTCAGCCAGAAAAGGCAACAGAATGTGACTTTGTCCGTCGGGTTGGGTCGGGACGGTCAGGCTGGATCTGGAACTGGGTGCTGCTGTAGCTTTTATCACAATTGCAAACAAAAAAAAAGGAACGGAATAAAAACAATCGACAAACGAACTACCACCACCTATACATTTATATCAACAAAAATGAACTACCGGATGGTGTGTCCTAGTCCTACGCCTCGAGCTATAAATAGGAGTTCCATAAGCAAGCAGCAATGCGCTACCAAAGCAAACACTGACAGGCGGCAGACAAAACAATTTCAACGTGTCATTTTAATTCCTGATTTGCATAAATAAATCCCCCAACCATCATCGTTAGGGTGAACAAGGAGGGTCTTGGGATGGTTTGATGGGGAATACTCCCACTCCCACTCCCCCAGAATTTTATTCTTTATATTTTAGCAGCAAAAGGGAGGGGTGAGGGTGGTGGGATGGCTGAAGATGAGAGTAAAGGAAGTGTAGGATTGTGTAATGGCAGTTAGCTGAATGCGAAATGATTTGTTCCATTTTGTGAAAGCTTTGTGATTAAAGACGCGAAAGTTAATTGATTTACAATTCCCACCAACTAATTTGCATTATTACTACTATACTGGGTTGTTCTCGTTCGAATACACTGTGGGGATTTTCTTTAATTTTGGCTCAAAGTGAGTTGGAGGGATGGGGGGTAGTTGGTAGGTTATTTTTAACATCAAAGGTTCTCTGATTCCTGACTGTTGTTTTATTTTTCTTTTGTGTTTTGATAAATTTTAAGCAGTTTAAACTTTAATTAGAATTAGATCAAGTGATGGTCTTGTAATAAATTCATTAAGCTTAGGCTAATTTTTATGTACCTACATAAATTAGTTAAATTAGTTATAGCTGTTAATAGGGACGTTTTGTCGTAGATGTCGTCGTTCAGTGTCCTTTTTTGATGACAGCATATACTTGGTCTTGCCCTCATTGACCACTAAACCCATCTTCTTCGCTTCCGTCGCAATGATCAAAAAACGCTCCACTGACATCACGCTTTGATCTTCCAATTATGTCAATATTATCTGCGTATCCGAGTAATTGGATGGACCTTTGGAAGATTGTGCCTCTAGTGTTGACGGTTGAGTTTTGCACAATTCTTTCCAGAACGATGTTGAAGAAGTCGCATGACAGTGCATCGCCTTGTCTAAAACCTTTTTTGACATCAAATGCATCGGTAAGATCTTTTCCGACCTTGATAGAGCAGCATGCATTCTCCATCGACATTCTGCACAACCGGATAAGTTTGACAGGGATGCCAAAACTAGACATTGCTCTGTAGAGCTCTTCCCTATGGATGCAGTCGTAAGCGGTTTTAAAATCGATAAAGAGATGGTGGGTATCGATTTGAAGTTCTTGGGTTTTTTCCAAAATCTGCCATAGTGTGAATATTTGGTCGATAGTGGACTTTTCTGGTCTGAAGCCACACTGATAAGGACCAATCAGGTTGTTGACGAATGGCTTCAGACGTTCACATTATACGGCAGAGAGGTTCTTGTATGCAATGTTAAGGAGACTGATGCCTCTGTAGCTGGCGCAGTTTAGAGGGTTTGCAGGTGAGTTGGTGCATGCTCCCTACCAAGTCATCGCCTGCTGCTTTGAATAGTTCGGCAGCGATGCCGTCAGCTCCAGCAGCTTTCTTTGACTTAAGTTTAGATATAGCTATCTTCACTTCGTCAAGGTCGGGTAGGCGGAATTGTTGATCTGCGTCGCCGAGGTTAAGTGGTTCTATCTCCCTTACAGCGGAATTCGGTTCGTCATCGCCGTTATATAATTTGGAGAAGTGATCTTTCCATATTCTCAGCATCGACTGCGGTTCTACTACGATGTTCCCCTGATCGTCTTTACAGGGTTCGGTTCGTGGCTGGTACCCTTGGGATGTTTTTTTTACCTTTTGGTAAAATTTACGAACATTATTCCTGTTGTGACATCCCTCTATCTCCTCGATCGCGCGCTTCTCATGCTCTCTTTTTTTCCGTCTAAGAAGCCGGTGTTCTCTCTCCTCTTCTGCTCGTAGAGCTCGCGAGCAGCTCTAGTCCTTTTGTGCAGCGCCGTTTTTTATGCCTCTTGTTTCGCTGCGTGCGCTTGTCGGCATTCGTCGTCAAACCAGGGGTTTCGCTGTGGTGGCCGTGTGAAACCTAGCACTTCAGAGGCGGCATCTCTGATGGCTGCAAGGCAATGTTGCCACTAGTTTTCAATGCTTAATGCAGGAAGCATAGGACACATTAAGAGGTTATTAGAGACTCGATCGGAAAAGGACATGGCAGTCTCTTGCGATCTTCTCACAGTACTTCCTTGTTTTGGCTTGGATCGGGATATCCGTAGCCGTACCTTGGCTACAACGAGGTAGTGTCCGAGTCAATGTTGGCCTTTCGGAATGTTCGGATATCCTGCATATTGGAGAAGTGTCGTGCGTCGATCGCAATGTGGTCAATCTGGTTGACGGTTGATTGATCAGGAGATTTCCATGTCCCCTTGTGGATATTAAGATGCGTGAACTGCATACTAGCTACCAGAACGTGTCGCCCCGCAGCGAAATCGACCAGCCTGAATCCGTTGTCGGAGGTAGTGTCGTGCAGGCTGTATCTCCCGATTATGCCACCAAAGATGTCTTCTCTTCCTAGCTTGGCATTAAAATCTCCTGAGACAATTTTAATGTCAAAGCCAGGACACTGTTCATATTTCTTTTCCAAGAGCTCAAAGAATATGTCTTTGGAGTCTTCATCTTTCTCTTCTGTTGGTGCATGCGCGCATATTAGGCTTACGTTGGCGAATTTAGCCTTGATGCGGATTGTCGTGATGCGCTCGCTCACACTGTTGAAACTCAAGACTTTTTGCCTGAACCTAGTTCCAACAACAAATCCACACCCAAATAGACGCTGTTTTTGTTCTCGGTAGCAGTCGCCGTAGTAGATATCTCAGTCTTTTAGTTTGCGTTTGCCCGGTCCATCCCATCGCACTTCTTGGATGGCTGTAATATCTGCCTTACAGCAGTTTAGGGCTTCCGCTAATTGTTCGGCTGCACGTGGTCTGTTAAGGGACCTAACATTCCACGTACATATCCGAAGTTCGTTGTCCTTATTTCGTTTGCGTGGGTTGTCAACAGTGAATCCGTCCGTATCCGAGGCTTGTTGTTGCTTCGAAACTATGATGTTTTTACGTGGCCAGGACGGCACAACCCCCAACTTGGAGGGCCAGATCCTTAGTATAACTACAATTAAGGGAAGCCGGATAAACCGCTCCTTACAGGCCTGGGCTCCGAATGTGTCGAAGAAGCCCTATAAGGTGTTCACTAAGTAGTTCAACCTTACTGGAACTGTAGACGCCACCGTTGATTCTATCTCGAGAATTCGTCCGCTGCCGCCTGGATAAGGAAAGGTGCCTTAGTGGAAACACCTCTCCCCCCTTTCTCGTTTGCTGCCCCCAGTAACTTTCCACTGATGTTGGAACCCAATCTCCAGTTGAAGTACTAGGCACCCGATGTTCACCTGGAATTAACTTATTATATTTTGCTGTCCGCAGCCCACTTGCTCATGCTCGGAAGAAGACTTATCGACCAAAGATTGCCTGCTGACTTTTTGTTTTTATTGAGTGGAAGATCAGATGGAAGCTCAACGTTCGTCACTAACAAGGGGCTTGGTACCGTTTGCTCGGAGATTATGGAATTTGCAAAGGAATTGTCATTAAACCGCATGAAACCACGGTTCTCAGATCGCTATTGTGTAATATTATTTCAAAGGTAAAAGTAATTAAGTAGGGCTTTGTTTTCCAGTTTGTGGTTGGGGTGAATGCTAACATTCACATTGTACACTTGCTGGAAAGCAGCACCCGACGCCTCGACTTTTTCTTTCGGAACTTCAATTATGTAAAAGTCATCGTCAAAGATGGCTTCCTCTGGATCTATTTGCGCTGTCATGAGTACGTCTCTGTTCTCTTCAGTTCTTTGGAGTTTAAGACACGGAAGGTCATTATCGTTTTTTTTCCTGAATATCTTATTGATTTTGGTGAACATACCGAGTCACTCGTATTAACTGACCGGATCTTGCGGTCCCAGTACTTGCTAATTCATAGCCTGTAGTTCTCCTTAATCAACAGATTGACATTTTTTATTGACGACTTCAGTGTCCTAACCTCCAAGTCGTGTGGGTCTGTAAGTCGTCTGTACAAGTTTTTGAGTCTTGTCAGTAAACCACTCTTGTGCTTACGTAATGCGTCAATAGTCGCGTTTCTGTAAGCGTCCATTTGGTCCCGTTCTTTGTACTTTGGTATTGTCCGTTCCACCGTTCGTTTTATTGTTTCGTTGATTTGTTGTTAATGTTGGTCAATTTCTGTTTTTGTCAGGTTTCTGTTGTTTGGTGGGGCTATGTCACTCGAACGAATTTCTCTCGATAAGGCGTTGGTGAAACGAGGCCAACGCATCTACCATCATGCCACGAGTACCTTAAGTAAGTAAGTTCATTCAAAAAAAAGACACAATGGATTTTTTTAAGTTCTTTCTGCTTATGTGATGCTTTTATATGAAAGTTCTTGGGATATGATCGAAAAACCGACGGACATCTCTTTTAAAACAATAAATTTATGTAGATTCTAGACGCCTTGTTAGAAATGTTAAAAAATCTTGTTTGACAGATCAGATCCCTTACAGTGACTTCATTTAAATGACGTTCTATTTATTACACTCAATTCATAAACTTAAAATTAAATCTAAAGCAAATGAACCTTTATTTTTTTAAATAAACAAAATGATCTAAAAGATTTAATTAAATTCATAAAGTTTGAACTTCATATTGTAATTAAAAATATATTGTTTGTTAATTTCTGACCGATCTTTCTCACAAATCCAAATAATAAACCACTTCTACCACGTGCCATAAGAACAAACACACAAACAAAATTGTACAAGTTAGTTTAAGATATTAAAACCAAATACTTCATTTTCCCCTCATAAAAAGGTCCTCCAAAAAGTAACAACTTCTGGTTTAAAGAATAATTTGAGTTTCTTATTTTCGAGACTTTCAACTCCCCAATGTTATACTAATATAAAAAGTAAATAATGTCCCTATCCTGATGATGATGATGATGACGGTTGATAAACCAACCTTTAATTTACTCCGTTGAAAATAAATTTGAATTTAAAATTACTAAAAAAGGGTTTTCTTGCGAAATTAAAAGTTATTCTATATCTAAACCCAACCAATTACTTGACCTTTTCTTTATATTTTTGTTCCTAATTGAATTGTATCTTTTTCGATGGTTTCATTTTTTGATTGTGGTAAAAGGAAGTTGCTTTCCCTTTTCCATAATTCAAAATTCGCTCTCCATATCCGTTGGAAATAAATATTGTATTTTTATTAAGATACCATCTCTCTATTAGCATATTTGAAACAAGATTTCATAAATAAACTCCCAATTAGCCATATACCTATTTATATTAATGTTGATAACAACAACAGCAACGGCGGCGCCTATATTCTCAGCAGCGATGAATTCATTAAGCTCGACAGGACGAAGACATTCATCGATGTGATGTCTATATCCCTACGAGTACCTACACCTATAGAGTAAAGCAACAACAAGAACCCAACAAAACCCAGTAAATGGAGCAAAATTATCCCGAAAAAAGAACGAAAACAAAAACAAAACAATTCATTTAATGGTTTGCCTCATAAAGTGGTTCCCCGAATTCCCTAGATATTATACCACCTATTTTAGGAGAGCACCATCAGCGGCAGTGCCAGTGCGAGGAGAGATGAAGGCGTATATTATATCGTATCTGACACCCGCCTGTTCCGGATACCCTTTTGTATACACTCTAATGGAGAATGCGTGGGCATTGTTAATGGATGTGGCGGTGGCGATATGGCGCGGCTCGCGGTTTAACAAACATTTTATCCCTGACTTTTATCACATGCGGTTTTTCTCGACTTATCACACGCCACTGACCAGGACCATCAGAACCAGAGAACCGTCAGAGAACCAGAACCAGAACCATAGAGACCACACGATACCAAAGCTTATACATACGTATATTGTGCTATAATACCAACTAGAACAAGGCAAGACCGACAATGATGGTTACGCTATACGCTACGACTACTTCTCGACTCGACTATATGTGCGGAGGTCCTTTTACATTTAAATTGAAAAAGTTTTTAATTAGACTCAAGCTGAGAAAAAAAAAATAAAATAAAACAATGAAAAATCAGGAACATGGTAATTTCCAATACGAATCTTTCTGTCTGTCTGATGTTCTAGGCGGCGGCGTGGCGGTGGCGAGGTGGCAGAGATGATGGCTTGAGTTCATAGTCGTTGTCGCCACGCCACGTTACGCGCCGAGGAAAAATTAAATTTCCAAACAACTTGACAAATGATCCACGAAATGTAAACACAACCCTTGAGGAAAGTATATGTTTATCAAATGAACGGTTCAGGACTCCGAACGGGGTGAGTCTGAATCAGAATCTGAAACAGACCTGAATGACGCTGACGCCCACCAATCCAGGACCAAGAGAGGGTTCGAATTCGGGGAGAGATGCGTGAAAGGAAGACTGATGATGGTGGCCGGAGTGGTATGGCATGGCGTGGCATGGTGTAGCGGTAGCTTAAAGAATGGAAATTGCGAAACAATATTAATTTCAACTTTCATAAATTCAGTTCCTGACGAGTGGTGTGGCCGGGATTGAAAATGCCATAGCATCCTGCAGTGGTGGTGATGCGTATACATATTCATATAAAATCTACCCCTCCCCCCCCTATTCTCTCCAACCAACCGTCTCTTCCTTCGACGATTTCCTCAGAACGGAAGTCCTTTTCCCATTGTTTACACATCGGATTCGAATTGAAAACTGAAAAACAAGCAAACTAAGAAAGTATAAGAAAGTGAGAGGGACGGTGAAGTGAAAAAGATGGAAAGGGAGGGTAGGTTGGTTATGGGAAAAATCGAAAGTTAAATATTGTACTTGTTTGAGAAGAACAAAATTGATTTACATTGCTCCGCGTAAGAAGATCTGTTGATTTTTTAGCTCCTTAGAGACCAAGACTATAGAGTCCTTATTCTTGAATCTTATACGTACCTTAAGGAACAAAAATTAAGAACAACAAAACAATCACAAAGAAAAAAGAAACTTTTGTAATGGATTCAAGGTCTATCGAGGCGAAAAAGTATAAGAACAAGAGTGGGCGTTATATGGAGCCTGTTGAGGCAGAGGGTAAAATAAAGGCAGTTTGTTTGAAACAAAAAAATCTTCCCCAAAGTGTTGTAGAAATCTCTTGAGTTTAAAGTCTGCATCGCATCATCGTATACCTCTCTAAGAAGATGAAAATAAAACCTTTTAAACTCTCATTTTTCTCGATTGGAGGCCATATTTTCATCTTATATATATGGATAAGGGCGTTTATGTGGTAGCAGTAGGTGGAATGCACTTCCCTTTGTGATGCATCAAAAAGGGTGATGGTTGTTATATTAATCAAGCTCTTTATATCCCTTTTGAATATAAGAAGCCTTTGTTAACCATCATCAGAATATATCATCTTTTGGCTCATATAACATAGTATAACGAAAAATAAAAAGGGTTATAAATTTTATGTTTTTTAAGCCTCATCGTGTTGCAAATGGTTTTTTATTTAGTGTGAGTGGGAGTATATATTGAGTCCTTAAGCGATATACGAACATTTCTCGTATAATTCATCGTCACGACCTCTTGACATAAAACGTCAGAAGATCCCTTGGGATGAGAGATTGAATGAAGTGCTCTGTGTGATGTGTTGTAATCAATTTCCATGCACTTTACTGGTTTTGATACAATGATGTATTTTGCTACTGTGTTTTTGTGGATGCCTCACTTTTTCACAGTTGAAGAGTATTTGATGTGGCAATGCATTAGGACTAAGATTGTTTTATTTTTTTTTTGTTTTTCTTGAGTCATCACGTCAAGAGTGGAAAGTGTAGGTAAAGACATTTTGATCGGAAAATGTTGATTTCTGTTTTATGGGTAAACGTTTATTTTTGAAGGTATCATAAAGGTTTTGGTATAGAAAAACATCAAACTCAATTAGCCTTTAGATATTTTTCACATCATTCTATGATACATCGATGGTTTGATAGCTTCATATAACTATTGTAATAAATAACTTTCCACGATCAACCAACATCGTAAAGTTTTAAAACAATTATTTTTAGATATTAAATAAGGGCCTTTGAATTTCGACAGTCTGTTTCGCCAAATAACCATTAAGAGAGTGTAACAGAATCCAGTCGCATATATATTAAAAAGCTTGTCATTAGTACGAAATTCGGCGGTATAAAAATCCCCACAAAAAATTTGGTTTTGAAATATTAGTCGGGATTAATACTTTTTTTTTTTTTTTTGTAGTTTCTATTCATGAGGGTTGAACTTCAGAAAAACTGAATAATTATCGAAAATAATATTTGTTTATCTTTTAGCTAATCAGAATTCATTAAAAATTAAAAGAATCAGAGCGGTTTTCTTCGCATTGAATATTCATGTAATTTAGTAGGAAACTTCGTTCTTGTTGATTCTCATTCATTGATGTCACCATTGATGGAAAAGAAAATCCATACAGTGTTGTTGATTTAAAATTAAAACGGCGGGAGTTTTGTGGTGTAGGATTTTGTGATGCAGGATTTTTTTTGCTAGGGAATTTCAAAACCCAACCTCTATGAACGGATAAAGCGTTACAAAATATGTGTAAATAATAAAATTCTTTTATCAAATTGGGTGTTCTGTTCGGACAAAGGTAATTCACACTCTTCGTGAATTTTTGGTAGATATACTCGTACTTTGATACGCTGAACATTTTATTTCAATGTATCAAGCTTATAAGTGAAGGCAAATAGTACAGCGGTGTTAAAACGCACGATCTTGGAGGCCATGCCACACACCCACGACGCGAGCTAATGCGCTCAATAAAAATTTGATTCAATAAATTGTTTGTTCCGTTGCGGCAATTCATTATGAAATGACAATCCAAACTGAGCAGAAAACAAGTGAAAGCTACCAGAAAGAACAACTCGTAAAAAATGGTGGCAGATTGAAAAACACACCCGTTACATTCCGAAAAGGTATCTATTAAGAGTTAATTTTGAGCCGTGCTGTCAAATTACAAATTGTTGCTTAAAACTCAAACACAATAACTTCTATTTAAATTTAAGAAATAGCTAGCAGTTTATAAAAATCCCTGTATATTCACGCTCCAAGCATAAAAAACAACCATAAGCAACAACTCATAAAAAAAGACAATGGTTTTCAATATTTTAATTCGGCTAACCATAAACAAATATTTATTTCAAAGTTTCTAGGTGCAAACGTTGCCTAGCTTTTGTTCATACCCAAAAATACTGCAACCGAGAGTTTGCTTGTGTAAAGTGCGAAGGAAAACATGCAACTAAAAATTGTCCTATGAGCAAAGATCAGAAAGCAAAATGTGTGAACTGCAAGGGTAATCACCCGGCAAGCTATAGAGGCTGCCCAGTTGCCAAAAAATTCCAAGAGTTCAGAAGCAAAAATACATCTGCTAGAGACAAACCCAGAAACACAGTAAATAACAATTTAACTGCTGAAAACAATACTAAGAAGGAACCGCCTAAAAAGGCTGTTCAAAGTAAAAGCGATGAAAAGAAAGCTTATTCTCAGATTGTTAAAAATGTGCGGAAGAATGAAGAGACTTCAATAAAAGAAATGCTACAACTTATTCTTAAAAGAATTGATAAACAGGATTTGAATATCAAACTGCTAAGCGAAAAAGTCGCTCTTAAAAAACAATGATGGACAGAACACTTAAAATCGCTACATGGAATGCAAACGGTCTTTTACAACATTCATCCGAATTAAAAATCTCTTTAGATCTAGAACATATCGATATTTTTACCTGGTGTCCGAAACTCATTTCTCCAATGGGCAAAGTCTTGATAATATAATAAAAACTATTCATGTTATCACGCTCCACATCCAGCTGACGACGATTCTTATAAAAGAAAGCTTAAAACATTATGAAGTAGCCAAGTTCACTAGTAAAAATATGCAAGGAACAACTATTAGTATTGGTATGAAAAAGAAAGAGTTTAAGATTGCAGCTATATACTGCCCACCAAGGCGCTCCCCGACAGAAGATGACTATACTGATCTATTTAATCTTCTTGGGCATAACTTTCTTGTTGGCGGAGACTTCAATGCGAAACACACCCATTGGGGTTCAAGACTTATATCAACAAAAGGTCGCCAACTTACTGGCCTTCCGCTATACTAACAAAATACCAGACCTTATTGACTTTTTCATAGCTAAAGGAATCAAACGAAATCACATTAGTGTCGAAGGTAATTATGGCCTGTCATCAGACCATACTCCAGTGATTCTATCACCAAGTGAATCGGAAGTACTAGAAAAAAGTAATCCAAAGCTTGTAAATAAGAAAACAAATTGGAATGATTTTAGAGAAAGGCTTTTAAGTTTTATAAATTTAAGATCTCCCATGGATACAATCGAGCAAATTCACGATGAAGTGGAACAATTTTTTGCTGATGTGCAACAGGCCGCTGAAGAAAATACTCCAACATTTTCTAATAGAAGACAAAATGAAATAAAATATCCTTTAGAGATAAGAGAGTTGATAATAGAGAAAAGAAGAGCTCGAAGAAAATGGCAAAATAGTAGATTTCCAAATTATAAAACAACGTTTAACCGTATAAGCAACAATCTTAAAAAACAAATTTACAAATTCAAAAATGATTCACTCAGTACATTCCTAAGGAATTTAACGACTGATGCTCCAAACGATTTTTCGCTATGGAAAGCCGCAGTTACAAAACTCTCCCTTGAAATCTCAAGATGCGAAATGGATCGGTAACCCGAAAGAATAAGCTAACATTTTCGCTGAACATCTTGCGAATGTTTTTAAGCCATACTCATCAAACGCGGCTGAAAATAACTAACAGTTTGTTGATAAGATAGATGAAAGTGAAATAACAATTGTAAGACTTAAAGAAATAAAAAGGATGTGTTTACATTAACTACCAAATAAAAAATCACCAGGTTACGATCTAATTACTACTCAGGCTATAGAAGAAATGCCATTGAAAGCTTTCATAAAACTAAAATATATAATAAATGCATGCCTTAAGCAACGGTATGTCCCGCACCATTGGAAAATTGCTGAATTAATTGTCATACCAAAGCAAGGTAAGCCACCTACAGAAGTGACAGCTTACAGACCAATATCGCTTATACCAATTATGCAAAAGAGAAGAGACTTAGCAAAATCATAGAAGAAAGAAGGTTAATCCCAAACCATCAGTTTGGCTTTAGAAATAAACATTCCACGATAGACCAAGTTCATAGAGTATCGGATGTAATAAAAAAAGCATTAGAAGAAAAACAAGTATGTTCAGTTATTTTCTTAGATGTTGCTCAAGCTTTTGACAAGGTTTGGCATGAGGGATTTGAGTACAAACTGCAAAGGGATCTTCCCAGGCAGTACTTTGAAATATTAAAATCGTACATCTCAGAACGATTGTTTAGAGTAAGGTACGATCAAGAATACTCGGAATTAAAGAAAAAAGAAGCCGGTGTACCACAAGGAAATGTCCTAGGTCCTACCCTGTATTTACTATACACAAGGGATATTCCAGTTGGTAATCACACCATAATGGCTTCTTTTGCAGATGATACCGCAATTTTGGTACCCGACAAATGTGTCTCTGAGGCAGCAGTAAAACTACAAAATGCAGTCGACACAGTGAGAGCTTGGACCGAAAAATGGCGTATCAAACTCAATGAAACAAAATCTTCACATATAAACTTTACAAATAAAAAGATAAACAATATTCCAATAATCATTAATCCATTGGAATGACTTTGGATGCAAAGCTTTAGTGGAAAGAGCACATCAAAAAGAAAAGAGAAGAACTAAACTTGAAATATAGAACAATGTACTGGTTACTTGGTAACAACTCTGATTTATCAATCCAAAACAAAATAATGCTGTATAATCAAGTACTCTAAAGCCTGTTTGGACCTATGGACTCCAATTATGGGGCTGAACAATGAAAATAAATACCGAAATCATCCAAAAATTCCAAAACAAAGTCCTTCGTGGAATAGTTAATGCACCTTGGTATATAAGAAATACCGATCTACATCGTGACTTACAAATAGAAATGGTTACAGAAGTTGTTAAAAAATACGCTATATCGCACAACCAGAGACTGCAAAGTCATACTAATTCTGAAATGGAGTCCGTCTTGAATATAAGAAACCATGTTCGGAGATTAAGAAGAACCAAGCCTCCTAAGCTTATGGTCTAAAAAAACATGGGAAAGTATTAAAAGTTTAAACTTCCCCCAAAGTGATTGTACAAAATTCAGAAAGAAAAATCGGAAGTCGATCCTTCAAGATTGGTCCTGATGAAAAGTGGTTTAAGTGGTTAAAAGTCCCACACTACTTGGTGTCGAATACTATGTGTCTTTTGAAGATTTCCTCCTGTCAAAAAAAAAAAAAAAGTTTCTCTAAATTTCTCAAAGTCCACTAAAAGTGTGCTGTGGCGTATGTGGAATATTTGTAACCTATTTTTTAATCACGTCTTATTGAATTGTTTTTAATTTTGGAAAATTTATAACAATATACAAATATTATTCGATCACTATCTCGAAAAAATAACATCCATTGTTTAATTGAAAAGATATGAATTGAATCTAATTATGTCCAGAACAGACCTTCAATAATACAATTTGGGAAGAAACAAGAGAACCAATCAAAGCTCCCCATCACAGAGTAACACGCATAACTTATGCAAAACTTAATTATATTTTCGTTGAATGCTACCGTGGAAACATGACTCGTGTACCAAAAACCAAGGTATTAGTACAAGACCACCTCTACAATCTCTACATACCTCTAACTTAACACTTTGCCGTACCTATTCTCAATAGAGTTACGTTGTTGTTATAATTCGAATTGCTGGAAGGAATTTTCGTCGCAGAACTAATCGGATTAAAGGTATTAATTTTCTTAACACTCTTCAACACACAAAGTTTCCCAATCAAGATGATGTTCACCATCACCATCACCATTGCCATCGTATCGTAGCATTGGAGTGGATTATACAATTTCCTCATCCTCCTCCTGCTACTGCTATTTGCTACTGCTTTTGGCTACCGCGCGTTGCTCTTAGCGAGTACCACAAAGTTTTTGTTGTTAGAAAATGGCGGAACTTGAATCAAAAGAAAAGATTTTTCTAATTTAATGACAACGATGGCGACAACAACGATGATGCTATGGTATGGTGATGAAAGATCTGATAATTATCGCTAAATCTTCTTCTTTTCAACTTTCCTTGGGATGCATCATTTGTGGCATCGAATTTCATTTACTTTTCGTTTGCCTTCTTGGTTAACGTTGCCATCATCGTCGTCGTCGTCGTCTTCGTCCACAATCTTATAGTCTTCGGTCGGTCGAGTGCATTTAAAAGTGGGTTGCGTTTCACAAGGTGATTGTTGGTCGTCATCACCGCCATAATCGTCATCAGCATCACCATGGCCATCTATTGTTGGATTGTAGTTTCTTAAGCGATTTAAACTCTTCACAGAATGAATAAATGTGACAAAGGAGAGGACCGTCCTCAAGGAAGTTTAACAACAACTCCTGCAACCCAAATCCCAACGCGCCTTTCGCATCGATCCTCCTCCTCTCATTGAGGACGTGATGCGTCTTCCGTGATGATGTCTCCCCTTTTCTACTAACTTTCGTTCCCATTTCCATTTCCAGTTTCACATCCCCGCATCATCCACAGAAATAAAAACACTTGGAGCGTTTTAAATGTACGTATGGCAAGGCAGAGGCAAGCAATTATGAGGAATTGCTTCTTACTTTCGGTCCTTTTTTTGTTGAATGTTTTCCTTCTTTGTTAATGTTGAATGGAACTTGGTTGAAGGAACGTAAACTTGCTCCAGTCTCGAGAAATTATGGTGTTGGTTATGTCAAAACACAAGCACCAGAGTAATGCGTGTGAGAGGTAACTCCCAGAGGATATGACATTTGGTTATGTCAGAAGCAAGCTCGCATTTGAAATGTGATTCTTCCTGCCATGCTATGCCATGTTATTGTTTATGATGCGTGCTATAGGCGGCTGGATTCCTTTATGGGAAACTTTTAACACCGCACAAGATGATTCCTTTCCTCGACAAAAAGTTCCAGCCAGTAAATACTAAATAGGTATAAGAAATGAAGTTCTTATTTTGTAGGTATATTAAAGTTGTTATTTTTGTATTTTTTTATGGCGAAGAAGGGGAAGCCTAAACACTTATTTGATATAGCTTAGCTACACTTTCAGAAGAAGAAGGCTTTCTCTAAGTTGTTCTCTTGAGGTAATGTGTCAACACTTTTGTTAAAAAGAAAAGAGGCATATTAGTTGCGTGACGGAGACTCGTGATCTACTTGAAACTATACCTACTTGTTTTGTTACTTTTATATACTTCACTTTTGTTATTAAGGAAGCTTTTTAATTCTTGTATTGTACTTTCTCTTTGTGTCAGGTAGTAAACGCTTGGTTATAAGTTTTATATACTCGTCTCGTATATATGAAAAGGGAGCTATGTGCTGAGACTTGAAAAGGAGCCATTAGCAGCTTCTTTGTTTACTATAAACAAAAAAGTCCTCTTTTATAAGATTTTGAGAAGAGTGGTATGGAATTAAATATGTTAAATTGTGGTTGAGGGGTTTCTTTAATTGGTCACGTCAGTTATGTTAAGGTTTTGTTTTTGTCTCTGATGCTATGAGGAGAGTCAAGTTCAAATGATTTAAGGGATAATAATAGCCGTATAAATAAATACTTAGAAGACAAAAGACATAGTTAGGTTTTATTAATTTGGAAAGCGAGGTCAAATAAAACACTTAAGAAACAAAAAGGATAGTAAAGCTCTTTAGAAAAAAATGTGACAAAATTGTCGGCCATGATCAAGTTGAAGCCGAACAATTTTTGAAATGAATTTATTCTGTTGACTGATCTTGAAGAGAACTTGAAGCTTGCACATCGAAAAACTTTTACTCAAGACAAAAAAAGAGAGTGGGAGGAAGCTTACGCTAATGATGACCGTCTGTCGTTAATTCTAAAAGTTTTGAAAAAACCTATTCCGCAAACCTTAAAACTTCGAGTAATGTGAACATTTTGAATTCGACAGATCGGATCAATTACAATAAGTTCTTTGAAAAGTTAAAACATCTTAGTTTATTGATTCCAACTTCTATTGTACTTTAAAGTTGGTGACGATTTAGTGCAGTTCTTTTGAGTTTTTTGATCAATATTTTTTGATTTAATACAATTTTACAAAAATTTGGTGGCTAAACGTTGCCTTCAATTATTACGCTGCACTCACAGCCTTCTTGCAGAATTTCAATCTGAGAATCACTGATTTGAACATAGTAAATAGTGCTACATAACGGTCTTGAATTAATTAATGGTTACGGATCTACCAATTTCAAATCATTTTAGAAGAGGACATAAACACCTTCTCCTGAACAAAACATAGTTGTCTCTACAATGGTACCAAACCAGAGCCGTAAAACAGTTTACCCATCAATTGAATGTTAAAGATTTTAAGTGCCATCCATTGTTTCTGACACAACATATATATTAGGAGAACTCTTATGAAATCATCGAAATTCGATTCTATATACTAGAACTAGTGCTATAGGAGTTTCGACACCAAACATGGTGTTTCTTGGTTATGATTTATGAAAGTAGCAATTCTCAAAAAAAAAAAACAACTTCTAATCCAATACATTGTTTCATGGGGAATAAGAACCTGCGTGAATTTTAATGCTTGGAAAACCCAAACATTAAAGCTAAATATACCTCCTTTACCATTATTCATGGATAGATGGAACTTGCATAAATGAGACTGAACATCTCGATATTTTCGGTATCACCTCCTGTGGAACGATCACATACGCGATGTCCCAAAAATGCCGCAAGGTGTTTGTGACATCGAAATATTTCACCCCCTCTGATCTGGCTTTTATCTAAAAGACTGGGCTGGTGCTCCTGTAACTTACTTAAGTCTCTTGGATAGTAGTGGACATAACTACATTTACTTCGGTTGAACATCGTCGTAAGGTTTCTTGTATGACCATTTTTTTCCCTTATTTCAACGGTTTATACCTACCCTGTGAAATAGCCAGCTGCATTCCTTCCCTCAAACAGTTCAACCGTTATACTCGTGCATCTAGGAATGTTACTTACTTACTTAAGGTGGCGCTACAGTCCTGTGTGAACTGGATCTTCACCCAACAAATTTCTCCATCTAGCTCGGTCCCCAGCTAGATGTCTCCAGTTTCGCGCTCCAAGTTTGGTGAGGTCATTTTCCACTTGTGCGCGCCACCTGATCCGCGGTCTTCCTCTACTGCGCTGTCCTTTGAGTGTGGATTCGAAAATTTCCGGGCCGGAGGATTGGTTTCCATGCGCTCTACGTGACACAGCCATCAAGGAATGCTCATCAGTATACTCTCGAGCCCAATTTCGGCCGTACTGTCAAATACAGAGATTCGTTCTTTAGCCGCACTACGCGAATGTGGAATGCCTTACCACACTCTATTTTTCCAATCATTGCAATACTCAGGAATTCAAAACCCAATGGCAAATCCCCTCTCCTTTCAAACCCTCTTTCCTCTTCCTAGTGCTAACACTGTGTGTCTGCATAATGAGCGTAGTAATATTCCCTTGAGTGTGCGCTTATTATAAAACAAAATTGAGCTATTTCCAATTATTTGACCTTAGAAATCATCATTTTTTCTTTTATCATTTGACTTCAATCAATTGAATGCAATCATGTCAGACTCAATATGCGTTTTTTGCATTCACATAAAGTATTTGAATTTTTTTGAAGTCTTATTATTCATTTGAAGTCTTTGCACTGACTTAAAGTCTTGCATTCTTTAAAGAAATTTAACTTCACAAAATATTCTGAAGCTATGCACCTCGCACATTAATTAATAGAATAAATTCGGTGTTTGACTAAAGAATGCAGAGAACGTAACGACCTCGAATGTATCCAAAGACTTTAAGTGAATGAAAAGAATGAAAATACTTCTAGTTAATCTCAATTAATTATTTAAAAATTTTAATCCCATTCTTTAGGTAAATTTAATAAATGCAATCTGTTTATTAAAGTAATAAAAGAGTTAATTCCTAAACGATTAAATTCTTTTAGAAGAAGTTCATGAACAAATTATATAAATTACTATTTAAAAATGTTTTCAAATTTGAATGAGTATTTTGCCAAAAAGAAGGAAATTTTGTTTTAATTGCTGCTTTTTTCTTTTTATGTTGATTGACTGTATTCAAAGAAACAAAAATTCAATTAAAATAAAAAGTCCCAAAAACCCGCTAATACGTTTTTGTACGCAGCTGAGGTTTACTAGTTCGATGTCTAGGTTTCTTCCCAAAGATGCAAAAAACGTGGGTTTGGAGCTCCGATTTTTTTACTACTGGCCACAACTAAGCTTGTCCGATCTACACACTTTACACAGTAAACACGAAATATTCGGTTGGTATTGCGTTTTATTAAAGAATAATCGCTAGGCATACGCTTCGTTCATTGTAAACTAAAAAGAGGTGGACAACAGAATAAAAAAGGGAAAGAAAAGAGCATCTTGGGATGCAAAAATTGCGAGCCTGGCCTGTACTGGAAGAACTAGGTGTTTTTGGAAATTTTGTCCATTAATGTAATTGACATTGGCACCAAAAATATTTGAAGGCAGAAGAAGAATTTGAAAAATATTATCAGGTAGCTTAAAACCCTCCCCGAAATATCAGAATATGAGCAGTAATCAAATTTCTATTATTGTTCAAAAGAAATGGTACAAAATTAGTTTCAAACTCAAATTCTCAAACTCTGTTAAATGAACATTTTTAAAAAATTTGCTGCGGTAATAGAAATTGTGAATATTTTTTGGTAAAGAAAGACAAATATTTTTCTTGTTTTCATTCATACTAACACTTAAAATGTTTAGTATTTTTATTTTCTAACAATAAGGTAGAAGATAAGGGTTTTTAACTCTTTGTATGAAGCTAGCTATTATTATTAACACAGAGTTGCTCTCTTTAGCCATGTTTCTTGTGGCTAAAAATGAAAAATTGAACACAGAAAATTACCTTGTTGTACTTGTTATTGAAACGATCTCACGGCCACTTATGACACATTTAAATTACAAAACACCGACAAAATTTTACGGTTCATTTATGTTAGTTTAAACTGTAAATTAAAAAAAAAATCTTTTAACTTAGCTTTTTTCACTTCTTGAATTATGAGACAAAAATATTTTAAAACAAAAACAGCAACCCTTTTTGACTTTGTCGCGTTTTCTCCATATTTTTTAAGAAAAAGAATAAAATTCATACGAAAATTACGATATGTCCCGTAAATTCAATATTTTAAAACATTTTAAACAGCTCTGTTTAGTTTGAACAGGTTTAGTAAAATCTACTACAATTTTTGAAATTTCACATAAACCTATACAAAATGGCTTGTAGAGGGTAACAAAATAAATTGCGTTAGCTGGAGGGCCGAAATCTTTAAATTATTTTGCTTGCTGTATGTTGAGACATTTTATGAAGTCGAGCTGGTGGTTTTAAGACTTCGAAGCACGCAGATATAAGAAAACATTTCATTGAATTTCGATCTATAATATTAAAAAGGTCCATCATAAACTTAACAGTCTTTTTTTCTCGAATCGATACCTTTCATACAAATCGTCTCCATCTATTTCAAGGTGGTCTTATCGGGTTAATTACAGCTTTCGTTTTTTGTTAGTTGGTAAAATATCTAAATATTGATATATGCATCTTTTGACATTTGAATTTTTGTTTTTAAATTTTCATATAAAATGTCTCGTAGCTTAATTTACTTAATCAGATTGTTTATTTTTGACGTTTAATAGATTTAGAAACAGCTTAAACATAGGTCCCGTCGTGTTTATTTTAAGACTCCACATTATCGTTTTAAAATGGGAATCACATAATTTAGCAAAGACTAAATCAGAACTTTGAATATGACTCAATGTCTTGGGTCTAAAGGTTCGAAACCCATTCAAAATCATTATATATATATAGTATTTTTATGGTGAGTTTAAGAAAAACGTTTTTGATAATTTCAAAATTCAATCTAGAGGATAAGTGATGTAATACTATGTTTACAAAACAAGACATAGAAGGTAATGCCAGTTTCAAGTAACCACTTAAAGAAGCAAACATTTGTTTCTTATTTCAAACTCAAAAAAAAAGCTGGAATGCGACACATCCTACCTGTCGATTTGTCTTGCTTAAAAGTTTGTAGGTTTTCGTGTTGGGTTAAAAAAGTTGCTAATTGAATTATTCGTAAACAAATTTAAATTACCTAAAAATTTGTTTATATTATAAAGTTTTAATATTGTTTTTTCAAGGTTTTTAATTATTGTAAAAACAATCAATTGGATCTTTCTCAAATTTTTACAGAATTGTAACAACAATAGCTTTAAACACATGGAAACCAATGCTCCGGCCCGGAAAGTTTTTGAATCCACACCCACAGGACAGCGCAGTAGAGGAAGCGGATCAGGTGGCGCGCACAAGTGGAAGGTGACCTCACCCAACTTGGAACTCGAAACTGGAGACATCTAGCTAGGGACCGAGCTAGATGGAGAAGTTTATTGGGTGAGGCCCTAGTAAGTAAGTTTTTAAATGATAAAATTAGTTGCAAGCAATAATCTCAAATGTTTAAAAAGTTATTTTAGACGAAAATAATTTTTTAATAACTTTTATTAATTTTTGTATAGGTTTTTATTTCTTGTAAGAAAAACTGTCAATTCGATTTTTCTCAAAATTTTATCGAATGTTGAAAACAATATTTAAGAAAAAATAAGTTGGAAACCAAAATCTCAAATTTTTAAAAAGATATTTGAGTCGAAATTTAATTTTAACTAGATTTGATTAATTTTTTTTTAGGTTTTTATTTTTTTTATAAAAAAAACTGTCAATTTATTTTTCTTAGAATTTTACCAGATTTTAAAAACGATATTTTTCGTTGGACAAAATTGTTTTGGAGATAAATTAATTTTTTGTTCATAAAATTTTCGAGGTGACAATTTTTTTTTCAAGTTTTTATCGTTTTTAAAAAATCATAACTTGGATTTTTTTCTAAAAATATACTTTATTGTTTGGTATAAAGTTACAATATAAAGGAGATATTTAGGGTTAATCAAAATGTTTACCTGTTTTTAAACTTCTATGGTAAAAAAAACACCGACGAAATTTTCTTCAGAGCCCTTTCTGCATCTTTCTGTCTTATTATCTGTACAACACAATTTATTTGAGGTCGATATCTCTACTGGTTCCTGAGCTATGGACGACAAAAAAACGTCGCGAACGTTCGGACGTACGAAAGTACGTACACACGCACGCACAGACATCTAAGTTAAAAATGTCTAGATACAGGTAAGCTTATAACTTTATCTTAATTTGTTTTATTTACTCAAGAGCGATTGCAAGACTGCAAGCGCGATACCATACTCAAGTGAGAAATTTAGTTTTGAATAAATTTTGTATTTTATCTCGCATCTTCTTCTTTTTACTATTAGAGACTAGACTTCTTTTTTAAAGCTTAAACAACTTCGCTTCATATCAAACAAAGCAAAATAAACTATTAATTTAAACTTTCAAACCAAAACATAGAAAAGAAACGGAACTAAACTAATATTTCCACCTCTGCTGTGCCGTACAAAATATACATGCAAAAAATCATACGCCTACGTAATTCCAAAACAATTTCTCTTCAAACACAAATTCTATTTCTGGCGTCGTCGTCGCTGCCATGCGTCGGTTATAGCCTTGTGCAAAACTTCACAATCATAATAAAAAGTGACAATCAAGCTATAAAATATTCAAAATTCCTTCAAATCCTTACTATACTTCCTTTTATTTATGCATCTGTGTGTACTGTATTTATGTATGTATGTATGTATATCTACCTTTTATTCTCAAAGCTGCGAATTCATGTTCCAATATTTGAAAAAGGAAAATATTTCAAAAATGAAAAAAAAAAACACAAAATCCTCACATTCCCATTCTAAAAACGTTTCTTCTCTTCTGCACACAGAATACAGTACAACAGAGCTCAGAATACAGTACGGTATAGAGTACAGAGCCTAATGGATTTATTTCAAATGTATATTTCTTTTAATTTTATTATGCCTATGCTACAAAACACTCGGCGTGTACTGTGGGTCGGTCTCGTCTCAGTGTGCTAACGCTAAGACTCTCTCCCCTGAGATTTCTGCAGCCCCAGGTCCAATAGCGCAGCGCTCTGAAAATGACGACCAAAAACTAAGAAGACGACGACGCACGGTGTGTGGTTGGATGTAGGTTGTAGATTGTTAAAGTACTACTACAATATTCGTACAAAAGACATTACTCATCATGTTTTCATTAAAAAGGACTTTTGGTATAAATCCTGTGCGAATATGGGCAAACTGAAAGGGGCTGGAAAATATAAAGAAAGTCGCCCTTAAAATATTCTTCCTATGCAACAAAGCGGGATTCATTCATCCAACATCCATCTCTATCCGGACTATACCACACCATTTTATAAAAACAAAAATACAACCCAAGCGAGGGTGGATTGTTCACCCTCCTCTCAGCTTGGCGTTCCTTTTTGAACAACACAACAAATTCAGTTTCTGCCATATAATCGTCTCAGTTTTTATTACCGAAGGGAGCAATGATTTTCAATGAAACACAACTCTGACAACGAAATCCTTTTAAATTTAATTTAACATGCTACATGCCTCCCGGTATGTGTAGGTAGCTCTAGCCCACCCCCAAGACTAGTTAAATGCGAGTGTATGTACCTATGTAGATAGAACATAACCTTAACCCGAATTCATGCGATGCTCTGTTGCTTTTCTTCCATTTCCATCCTCATCCTTATCCCAACTTCGCCAACGCCAATGCCAATCCCAAGCGCAGGGCTAAAACCAAAAACCCAAAAATTCTAATGAGTTGCACGGACTTGTTCCACAATGACACGACACGAGACTATGATGATGATGATGATGATGGTCTTATGGATGCTCAATTAATCCTCGGTATTTGTTTAAAGTAATCTCACTCGAACATGACTGCCTCACGAACTCACTCCTTAACCTGGATTAAGTTCTGTCGCACAACAAGCAACGCACGTTATAGCTCAGTTCTCAGTTGAAGGGTGGTTTAGCCTGATGGTAGCCTGACTATAGTTGAGCTTGAGATGCGACATTCTAAAATTTATTCAGATCGAAAAGTAAACAAACGCAAATTGATGCTTTAAACATCAAACATTGCTCCATCATAGCACTTGGTTCATACAACAAACAAAAAATCCAGTAAGCAATGTTCTTGAAAGTTGACGCGCGTTGGAATAGACTTGAAAAGCCATCACATAAAAGACCGAATATGGTTTTCTTGAACCGTAAATTGGTTATAGTACGCAATGAAGAGAGCATAACCCTTAGAGTCTTGGTTATAAGTTTATGCATTCCATTCACAAGTTTATCTGCGTGTCTTGGTCATGTTTTGATCGTAAATCATTGCGGAGTTGCTTCTTTGTCCGAAAACTCCTCACACATCATCAACAAGAGGGTTACCAACTCCCTTTTTAGAACTCACACGAAATCAACAACCTTAAAATGTGTCCCACGTTTTCCGTAAAATATTTAAGACGGAGGTCTTCATATTTTAAGGGTTAAAGTTAGAGTTAGAGTTATAGTTAGAGCTAGAGCTAGAGCTAGAGCTAGAGCTAGAGCTAGAGCTAGAGCTAGAGCTAGAGCTAGAGCTAGAGTTAGACTTAGAGTTAGAGTAAGAGTTAGGGTTAGAGTTAGAGTTAGAGTTAGAGTTAGAGTTAGAGTTAGAGTTAGAGTTAGAGTTAGAGTTAGAGTTAGAGTTAGAGTTAGAGTTAGAGTTAGAGTTAGAGTTAGAGTTAGAGTTAGAGTTAGAGTTAGAGTTAGAGTTAGAGTTAGAGTTAGAGTTAGAGTTAGAGTTAGAGTTAGAGTTAGAGTTAGAGTTAGAGTTAGAGTTAGAGTTAGAGTTAGAGTTAGAGTTAGAGTTAGAGTTAGAGTTAGAGTTAGAGTTAGAGTTAGAGTTAGAGTTAGAGTTAGAGTTAGAGTTAGAGTTAGAGTTAGAGTTAGAGTTAGAGTTAGAGTTAGAGTTAGAGTTAGAGTTAGAGTTAGAGTTAGAGTTAGAGTTAGAGTTAGAGTTAGAGTTAGAGTTAGAGTTAGAGTTAGAGTTAGAGTTAGAGTTAGAGTTAGAGTTAGAGTTAGAGTTAGAGTTAGAGTTAGAGTTAGAGTTAGAGTTAGAGTTAGAGTTAGAGTTAGAGTTAGAGTTAGAGTTAGAGTTAGAGTTAGAGTTAGAGTTAGAGTTAGAGTTAGAGTTAGAGTTAGAGTTAGAGTTAGAGTTAGAGTTAGAGTTAGAGTTAGAGTTAGAGTTAGAGTTAGAGTTAAAGTTAGAGTTAGAGTTAGAGTTAGAGTTAGAGTTAGAGTTAGAGTTAGAGTTAGAGTTAGAGTTAGAGTTAGAGTTAGAGTTAGAGTTAGAGTTAGAGTTAGAGTTAGAGTTAGAGTTAGAGTTAGAGTTAGAGTTAGAGTTAGAGTTTTTACGTCAAGTTTTTCTAATATTTTATGTAAAATCTTATCAATGATTTACACAGATTTTGGCTGGTTGTTTCACTTAATCCATAATTATGATTTTTGAATATTTTTTTTTTATATAATAAGCGCACAATCAAAGGGATATATTACCCTTATAATGTAGACACAGTGTGAGCACTAGGAAAGGGAGAGAGGGTTTAAAATGAGATGTCGGTGCACAATGGTTTTGAATTCCTGAATATTGCAATAGTTGTGAAAGACAGAGTGTGGTAAGGCATTCCACATTCGCATAGTACGGCTAAAGAACGAATCTCTGTACTTGACAGTACGACCGAAGTTGGGTTCGAGGGTATATTGATAAGCATTCCTAGAAGTTGAACTGTTTAAGGGAAGGAATGCAGCTGGCTATTTCTCTAGAGCATAAACCATTAAAATAACGGTAAGGCAGGGTGAGACAAGAAACATTTCGACGGTGTTCAAGTGACGTAAATGATCTTATGATGGTAATATCACCAATCAATCTAAATGCTCTACGTTCAATATTATCCAAGAGGCTTAAGTAAGTTGCAGGAGCACCATTCCAGATATGGAAGTTATACTCAAGCTTTGGACGTATATAAGTCGTATAAATAACAGCCAGATCAGAGGGGGAGAAAAACTTCTTGCATCGCCTTAGAAAACCCAAACATCTTGCGGCATTTTTGGCGACATCGCGTATGTGATCGTTCCACAAAAGGTGGTTGGTGATACTCATACCAAGAATATCGAGATGTTCAGTTCCCTCGATGCAAGTGCCATTTATGGATAATGGCAGGGGGGGTATATTTTGCTTTAACGATACAAGACAGAATTGTGTTTTCGAAGCATTAAATTCCACTCGTTTTCTTATTCCCCATTGTACAATGCTGTTTAGGTCGGAATTTAATGAGGTTATCATATTTTGTCGTTGCAGTTTCACATTCGAAGAAGAGGGGTGTGAATCTGTAAACGAATATGAAAATCTAAGAGTACTATCGTCAGCGAAAAAATTAATTGGATTTGATGTTGCATACAAGAGATCATTAATAAAAATTAGAAAGAGTGTTGGAGATAAAACAGAGCCCTGGGGTACACCAGCATTTTTTGTGGTTTTCAGACTTGAATCCATCCAATACTACTTGTATTGAACGATTCGAAAGGTTATTACTAATCCAATGAAGAAGGGATTCATGAAAACCAAAAGCACGCATTTTCGATAAGAGAGCCTGATGCCAAACCCTATCAAGTGCAATAATCTTACTTTCTCCAAAACTATGTAAAGATTTGTTCCACTGTTCAGTGAGGTGAACCATGAGATCACCAGTGGACCTATTGCTACGAAAGCCGTAAGTGCAATCGGTCGGTAATTAGACGGTGAGGAAGATTCGCCTTTTTTGGGAACAGGCTGGATAAATGCGGTTTTCCATCCGCTCGGAACGAGACCTGAGCAGTAGGACAGATGAAAAAGCTTACGCATTGGTTTTGCCAGCGATGAAGAACACCTCTTCAGAACAATAGCGGGGATACCATCCGGACCAGCAGATTTATGTATGTTAAGAGCTTTTAGGACTCTCGCTACAGTACGAGTGCGAAAAAAGATTTGCCCCATAGAATCATTAACTCGATCAAGTACAGGCGGAGTCATAACACTCACTGGCAGCGTTGAATTTGCGGCGAACTGCCTAGCAAAGAGATTTGCTTTCTCTAAGGAGCTAACAAATGGAGTATCATTTACAAGGAGAATGTACTTTTTAGCGTTCATATTTGCAATAACGATTCACCAATAATAATAATCATAGATTCAAGATAACCTTATGGAAAGCTTTGCCTTGCTAAAGTAAAAAAAAACTGTGCTAAATTTTCCAAGCATCAAAAAAAGAAACCAAAGGTCTAAAAACTGCTGATTAATTGCAAATCATCCACTTAACAATTTTCAGATGGTAAAATTAAGTTTTACTAACTTGGCACTCACATTTAGCCATCATATATACAGATACACGTTTTATGTTTCAAAGCTTTTAATAGTCGTTTAAGAGATCATATTGTCCATTCAGATAATTTTATCTCATTCTGATGGCAGCCCTAAACTCAAGATACCCAAGTACACCTTCAAGCATTTTAATGTACAAAACGTAGGTCTACCTCCTACATACATCATGTAGCATGTACCTCTTTTTGAAGTAAATATTTAGTATAACTCAAACTAGATGATGACGAGAAGTGGTGCCAAGAGAGGTACAGGTAGATATTTTAGGGTAAACGCAACAAAGCGAAATAACAGTTTTAACGATTTAAGCATGACCTTGTGTGTTTGTCAAGTAGAAGCATCAGGCCAAACCATAGTCCGGCACCGACTTACTTGGGGTCTTTTGTAAAGTGGTGATGTTTTGTTCAATCCAGGAGCAGAGCAGTATATGTATTCAGGAAGCCATGAAGTGTGGCAATTTCAATAAATTGACAATTTTGAATGGGGTGCTCAACGTCACCTAGACGAGGCTCTTTATGTTTGTATATCTTTGTATGAATTTTGCTGATGCAACTCTTACTCCAACTGCAACTGCAAGTGAAGATCTCTCTGTTGTTAGTTAAGTTAAGAGCTTCTCCTGATGCAATGACGATGATGATGGTCTGATGGTTATTTATGGCAATTGCATCAGCACATACCATAGACCATAAGACCATACCATACCATAGCGTTCCAGAATAAATAAATTCATAAGACCAATTGATATTAATGGGACAAACGTGTGGAGCCACAAGAAGCCAGGCTACATAGGGCTAGAGTTAGGGTGTGTTCAATGCACACTGTACAGTGCACGAGTAAGTTAGGAACACGTCCGTCATGTCAGTCGAATAACTAATATTACGTACTTATAATAGGATTATGGATCAGGTGACGCGAGGCCGTAACTTTCAATCAATCGTCTAATCGTGGTGTGGAGTTTGAGGTGTTTATTCGTAGAAAAGTCGATGTAGGTGGTGAACAAGTGATTCATTTTTAGACTTAAGGGTTATCCATATCCATATATACAGATAAAATGTGGTGTTATTGGACACCATTGTATACAACGTACAAAACTGCGTCGTCTTTCGGTTTTCTTATAGCTTGATATGGGGTGCTAGCGATGGTAATTTGTTTTGTGGAATGTTTAATCCCTTTTTCTGTCAACTTTAATGAAGCAATATTTTTTGATTGGGTTATGAAGAGACGCGGTGTCCAATGTCCAATCTTTTTACAGGTTGTCCTACAAAGAAGATTTATTTTGAGGATTTTTTTTGGGACAAAGAAAAATGGATTGAAGGATGGATCCTACTTTTATATGAGGCTGCTCGTTTTACCTTGAGAACATTTTCCAACTCAAAGGTTTTCAAATCATATAATTAAACAAAAGAAAAATTGTGTTTTAAATATTAATATATTTGTTGATCCTGCTGAGGGTACTTTTACCTTAATAACTTTTTTTTTCTTCAAAGTGTTAAATAAAATTAAAAACTCTCAACTTTATTAAAGTTTGAAAAAAAATAAGATTTCAGTTTTAATAGTCAAAACGTTAGTTGGGACGTTGAATAATTATTATCCTTTATGTATTCACAGCTTTTCCATTCACATGACATTCCCAATGTAATGGTGTCTTAGGAATTCCAGACGATAAGTTGGTTGAATTAACAGTTGAATGGTTGATTCGCGTGAGTTGTAACATAAAATTATTTAAAGATCGCAAGAATGGTTAAGAAAGAAATGAAGGTACATCTTTGTAGCCGCAACAAAAAGGAAAGAAACAAGAACGACGAAGTAAGGAAAGTTCTTGTTGCGGGTACGAATGAGAAGTTTTCAGTGTGGGGAGCTTCCTAGGCACTTATTTCTTTTAACCAGTTAGGCTTTTTTCGCACTATACGGTTTTGATGATACGGCAAAAACCGAACGGCGACATTGTGCTAGAGACCGTTACCGTATAATATGTAAGCTTATATGTTCTTATTCGCACCTCTAACAAAATGTCGCCATTCGGTTTTTTTCCGTACTGTCAAACCCGTATAGTGTGAAACAAGCCTTAGGTTAAATTAGATTAAATGGGGTTATGCAACGGTATACCGAAAAAGATCTTAACCGGATCACTGTGGATCCATTCTGTTCCCGAGGAAAAAGTTGATTCGGTAAAGTATATGAAAGTTGATGAGGATATAGGTTAAGGGCACCTCCCTGAACTATCTTCGTTTTTGTGAGAATATGAGAATATACTTAGGTTGCAAGAATAAGGCGTCGCACAGGTCGTCGAAGAAAAATAATCGTCTTTAAGCTAAGATTTGGCATTTGCAGAGAAAGTGGGAGGTGAACTCTTCCATCTGCTCGTCTTCGCATCCTCTACATAAATAATATGAACTGATACTCATTCTGCTAATGTGGGTAGCCAATGAGTTGTTTTAGGATATATATCAATAGGGACAATTGAGCCTTGCTAATTTGAAAAAGCTTTTTGTTTTTCTTTTGGAAACATTTCTCTATATACTCCTTGAAACCCTGCAAGTTTTAAAAACCACCCAGCTGTTTGCGATTTCAAGCAAACCTTGTTGGATCAGCCCATTTACTAGATCTAATAGCTTATTGATCATAGCATAAATGTGAATCGGATGAAGCATTGATTTCAATCGAACCTCCTGGTATCGAGGATATTCTCGAAATGATCAATCATAATTGGAAGATCTCCAAGCTCGAAGAGGTGAAGTGTAGTCTTTATAATAGTGCCATTGTAGTACTCAAAACAGAATCCCTTGCTCCTCTGGCCCTGACCAATGACTCGGTTAATTATGGATTCGAAACAATCAAAATTCGAATATTCGGGCTCCCAGCAACACTTGAAGGTGAACTCACAGTTGGTATACCACCCATGCCCTCTCCGATCACGACTCGACCTCCTAAAAAAGTTGACAATAGTCATACCTTAATGGAGACTGAGGACTACTTAAACATGATTCTTCTGGGCGAGGACGAATTCTTGGGTTCGTCCTCAGACTCAGAAGAACAAAACCAGACCGTGGTGGAGGTTGATCTGCTTAATTGTTACCAAAATGATGCAATTAGTACTTCTTCGTCTGGCAAGAAACAGGGAAGACATTGTCCTGATTTAAGAACCATGGATCGTGAGATTCGTTGTTCGACGACTCAAGACTCCTGGGTACTACACACTGTATGAGACAGATAAAGGTCAACCTAGATCATGCATATTAGTGAAAATAAGCATCAATGTATTTTTACTCCATAACTTCAATGTGGATAAAAACCCCAGTTCATTGACTTTCCAAAATTATCGAAAAACTGACTTGTTACAAAATTCACTAAGACCTGGACTATCTAGTCCTTCTATTAACGCTGGCGAACTTGACAACAAAGTCAATGGCCACACCTCAACTATTAATAGATCGGTAGATTTTGCTTGTCCACTTATACTCATAAGAGGAAAGAGGAAACCAGAATGGTGTGCCTCAGAGCTTGACGCGCTCAGAAGAGAATGTAGGAAACTCTTCAACCGAGCCAAAGCCGCAAGACTAGCCTCTCACTAGAATTCTTAAAGAAAATCTATAAGAATTACAAGAAGGCTCGAAGGAAACCTAAGCGATCTTACTGGCGATCCTTCTGTGGCACGATAGAAGAAACTTTATGGCATATCCTAATTTTTATCTTGATGTCCCCACTTTTTCATTTACAATTTTTGTATATCAATCCATTTCGACACTTTTGATATTTGTTGACATCGGAATTAAAGGCACTGCTAGTTTCGTTGTTAAAGACCCTTTCTATGTCCAAAAATACACCTAAAGTGATTTTTTTAAGTGAAGTTATGGACATGGATTTAATCAAAGTTCATGGAAAGTTTCATATTAAGTACTTTTCCTCTACTGTTTGACCAGTCGAAAATGAATTAATGAAAGTTGAATACACAATTTTAAAAGTTTCTGACTTTCAAGTTATTATCTAAGTTGATTTACTTGACTATACGAACAAAATATTTGAATTTTGTTATGTTTTGAAAATATCAAGCCTTTGATCACTTTCAAGAGAAGTTTGCTTAATTTTGATAAAATGGTTCCAATGTATCATTTTCCAAACATGAACAATTCTCTGTTTTTTGTTTAAAATAAAAGAGTGTTTAAGTCCTGGTCCTGATGAAAAGCCAACATTTACGTTAAAAAATATGAGTTTCATGTTTCCTATTCTTTCCTTCTTCTTTTAAACGAGTTTCTGAAATGTTCCACAATCCCAGATCTTTGGGAGTATTCATACTTAACGCCAGTCCAATAAAAAGATTTATAAAATGTATTTATTTATACATAAATTATCTGCTATTTCGTAATTGTTTGAATCACTTGTCTGAGATATTAAATCAACTTGGGTTTGTGATCAAAATCTACACTCAATAAATTTATTGTCTGTAGTTCCTAAAGAGAGTCACCTAGGTCCTTTGCTGTTTATTTTATATTCCATTATTTTTTATCGCCGATATATGCAAATAGTGTTAAAAATTTGCGAAATATTAACTCCATCAAGGATTGCAAAGAGCTACAAGAAGATATAAATCAATTAAGGGAATGGGGCAATAATAATCGCTTGATTTTAAATCATTTAAAGGCAATGCGTTTTACACGCAAACTATATGACTATATGTTGAATCCGTCACGTTTCAAAAGAAAATCCAATTTTTGAACTTCGTGTTGTACTAGACCTAAAATTTACGTTTATTGATCACTAAAATTATATTATAATAAAAGCTAACAAAAGACTTAGCTTCCCACAGTTCCGTGTCCTACATGTTATTTAAATTCAATATGCTTCTTTTGTCAGAAGAATTCTTGAATACGCTTACGTTTTGCATGGGCTCCATACTTTGTTCATCTTGATAGCTTAGAAAATATTCAACGTATATTTTTAGGACTTTGTCTACTTTTTTTCTCCTGGCGTGATATAACCTTCATACACTCAAAGGCTTTCTTAAATAAATATATTTTAAGAAGCTTACAGGTTAGAACTATTTTTAAGAAGAAATATGGCGGTCTTCAGTCCTCTTGATCAATTAATAAGTAATGTCGACCAATTATTTTTTAGATTGACTCTACACATCATAATCTCAAATCTGGAAGTTTAAATTCAAATTTAGATGAAATTATGTTGGTTTTAAGTTTAGACTTAAGTACAAATTTTAAAATAAACATTAGCATTTCACGTATTTCATAAATATTCCTATACAAATGTAAAATCAATAATTATTAGTATTTCTAGCACGTTACTACATATTAGGGACAACGCCTTAAGACTTTTTTTCACATGTACTCCCTCTTGTGAGGAATTGACAAATCCTGCAAGAGTTATTCTTAACATGAAAAGTTCTTTCTCAATTTAGCCGTTCGGATTCTGCATACAAACTGTAGGTCCCCTCCAAACCTAACATGACTCGCACACAGGAATTCTTGATACGAATGCTTGCTTGTAGTTGTAAGTCACTAGGCCCTGGTTCTCTAAGGATTGTTGAGCCAATAAGAAGGAGAGAGATGGTTTGAAAGGAGGTGTTCGTATACATTGGTTTCTGAATATTTTAATGACTGGGAACGACAGAACCTAATAAGGCATTCTCCATTTGCGTAGTACGAGCTTCCCTATACAAGCACGACTTTTAAAGTTTAACTGTCTTAGGGAAGGAATAAAGCGGGCTATTTTTGTACAGCATGAACCTTTATTATAACTGTAAATAAAAGGTAGACAAGAAACTTTACGACGATTTCAAGAGACGTAAATAAACCAATGATTATATTATCAACAATCAATTTAAATGCTCTACTTTCAATACCATCTAAGAGGCTTAAATAAGTTGCAGAAACACCAGCCCAGAGATGGGACGTAAATGTATAAGTTTACATTCTTAGTAATGTAAGAATAAAAGATAAAATCTTTGCAGGTTTCTATTTATTATTATTATTATTATTGTTCTTCCTTTATTTCATTAAAAAACATTTGAAAATCAAAATAATATATTATTAACTGAACATGGCAAGATTGCCGTCTGCCAGAAAATAACATTTGCTTTAATATAAAAAATAGTTGTTAGGTCTTCATTAGATTTCTTGTTATAAAAAAAATATAATTTGTTGTTTTACATTCGTTCAAACAAAAAAAAATAAATGATCTTTTAATAACTATTGAGTTTTGCTTTTTAGTTTACATTTTTATAAATTCATACTTTAAATTGTTTTAAAATTTGTTAATTAATATTTATAGAAAAACAGAATTAAAAAATTAAATGGTTGGAATGGAACTTCGATAATTTAAGAACATGAAGAGATTTGTCCACCTAACGGATCCCTTCATTACACCGAACATTTGTTCTCTAGAGAGGACACTATGTGGAAAACAGAGCCTTCGAATTTCGTGTAGTAACAGACAAAAAACTATTAAATGGTAAATATCGTCACGCTTATTTCTGTTACAATAATTGCAAAGGAGAGGTAGATCTGACCGATGCAGAATATAATTCAAGTTTAATGTTTCAACCCTTGCTTTCAAAATTGTACCTATAGGTCTCGCAGAAAGTCTATCATTGAAATAATTTGTCGCATGATGATGCTCTATTTAAATGTTGAAGACATATATTTTCATCAACTTTTGCGATAGCATTCGAAAAGATATCTTGCCAGTTATCTATGTTGAACTCAGTCAGTTCAAGAGAAACATTATGCAATCGGGCAAGTGAAGATTCGAACTTGGTTTACTCATTACTCTTGTTAGAAAATCTGCATGCAATTTCAAATTTTTGATATAAATCGGCGCAATTCCAGACTCAACATGAAAGGTTGGAGTCGAATTAAGTAACCGAAATAATTTTTTGAAAAAGAGGCGTTGTTTCAACTCAAATTCTTTAAAATAGGTGTGACCAAAAACTTGAATACCATAAGACAAGCAAGTGTTAATGGTTGCTTGAAAAACTCGGTATTTAGATCCTAAGTCTATGTTTTTCTTTGAGAAGAAAGTCACATTATTGAGAACTACTTTGGCTTCTTTACTCTTATGCTGAACATGTTTATTGAAGCTACCGTAAGGAGACTAAGCTTCCTCGATAGTGACGTTGACGCCAGCGCTGATATGATCACAAGTTTGATTCTAATGGGAATGAGAACTTTTATCCCAAATAGGGTTAAAAGCATCAGACCTAAGGAGAACGCATGGTTCGATTTGAGCTGTAAAGAGGTTATTAGGGTCAAGAAGGTAAGTTTCAGTTGTTTTAAAGCCAATCCAACTGAGGAAAACCGGAATAAGTTCAAGCAAGCCAGGAAGGCCTGCAACGCCCATATTCGACGGACCAAATTTTTACATGACCAACAATTACGGCAAAAAATACTGCAATGTCCCAAAGGCAGTAAAAATTTTTGGTCATTTGTAAAAAATATGAGGAATTCTTCCTCTTCCTCGGTTCCTACGCTCGTTGTGAATGACACTCCATTTGTTAGCTCTTTAGAGAAAGCAAATCTCTTTGCTAGGCAGTTCGCCGCCAATTCAACTCTGCCAGTGAGTGTTATGACTCCGCCTGTACTTGAGCGAGTTAATGATTCTATGGGGCAAATCTTTTTTCGCACTCGTACTGTAGCGAGAGTCCTAAAAGATCTTAACATACACAAATCTGCTGGTCCGGATGGTATCCCCGCTATTGTTCTGAAGAGGTGTTCTTCATCGCTGGCAAAACCACTGCGTAAGCTTTTTCATCTGTCCTACTCCTCAGGTCTCGTTCCGAGCGGATGGAAAACCGCATTTGTCCAGCCTATTCCTAAAAAAGGCGAATCTTCCTCACCGTCTAATTATCGACCGATTGCACTTACGTCCCTTCTTTCCAAGGTCATGGAAACGCTGATTAATTATCAGCTCAAGAAATATCTTGAAGAACGGAAGCTTCTTAATGACCGACAGTATGGCTTTCGTAGCAATAGGTCCACTGGTGATCTCATGGTTCATCTCACCGAACAGTGGAACAAATCTTTACATAGTTTTGGAGAAAGTAAGATTATTGCACTAGATATTTCAAAAGCGTTTGATAGGGTTTGGCATCAGGCTCTCTTATCGAAAATGCGTGATTTGGGTTTGCATGAATCCCTCTTTCATTGGATTAGTAATTACCTTTCAAATCGTTCAATACAAGTTGTTTTAGATGGATTCAAGTCTGAAAACCACAAAATAAATGCTGGTGTGCCCCAGGGCTGTGTTTTATCTCCAACACTCTTTTTCATTTGTATTAATGATCTCCTGTCTGCAACATCTAATCCAATACATTGTTTCGCTGACGATAGTACTCTTAGCTTTTCATATTCGTTTTCAGATTCACACCCCTCTTCTTCGGATGTGGAACTGCAACGACAAAATATGATAAGCTCATTAAATTCCGACCTTAACAGCATTGTACAATGGGGAATAAGAAACCGCGTGGAATTTAATGCTTCGAAAACGCAATGCTGTCTTGTATCGTTAAAGCGAGATATACCCCCCCTGCCATTATCCATAAATGGCACTTGCATCGAGGAAACTGAACATCTGGATATTCTTGGTATGTGTATCACCAACCACCTTTTGTGGAACGATCACATACGCGATGTCGCCAAAAATGCCGCAAGATGTTTGGGTTTTCTAAGGCGATGCAAGAAGTTTTTCTCCCCCTCTGATCTGGCTGTTATTTACAAGACTTATATACGTCCAAAGCTTGAGTATAACTCCCATATCTGGGCCGGTGCTCCTACAACTTACTTAAGCCTCTTGGATAGTATTGAACGTAGAGCATTTAGATTGATTGGTGATATTACCATCATAAGATCATTTACGTCTCTTGAACATCGTCGAAATGTTTCTTGTCTCACCCTGTTTTACCGTTATTTTAATGGTTTATGCTCTAGAGAAATAGCCAGTTGCATTCCTCCCCTTAAACAGTTCAACCGTAATACTCGCGCTTCTAGGAATGCTCATCAATATACCCTCGAGCCCATCTTCGGTCGTACTGTCAAGTACAGAGATTCGTTCTTTAGCCGTACTATGCGAATGTGGAATGCCTTGCCACACTCTGTCTTTCCCAGCTATTGCAATATTCAGGAATTCAAAACCAATGTGCACCGACATCTCCTTTCAACCCCTCTCTCCCTTTCCTAGTGCTCACACTGTGTCTACATAATAAGGGTAATATATCCCCTTGAGTGTGCGCTTATTATAAAAAAAAAAAAAAAAAAAAGGTAACTCTTGGGTTCATCCTTAGACTCAGAAGATCATAAAAGTCGACAACAGTCATACCTTAATGGAGACTGAGGACTACTTAAACATGGATCTTCTGAGTGAGGACAAATTCTTGGGTTCATATCCAGACTCAGAAGATTAAAACAAGACCGTGGTGAGGGTTGATCTGCTTAATTATAGCCAAAATGCTGCAGTAAGTTCTTCTTCGTTTAGCAAGAAACGGGAAAAACATTGTCCTGATCCAAGAGCCATGGATTGTAAGATCCATTGTTCGACGACAAGACTCCTGGGTACTACATACTGTATGAGACATATAAAGGCGAACCTAGATTTTGCATATTAGTGAAAATTAGCATTAATGTATTTTTATTCCACGATTTCAGTGATAGAGATACCACCGTAGCTAGGCTAGAAACAACCAAAGGAATTTTCTGGTTAGTGTTGGCGTATCTTGGCAATGAATAATGAACAATCCCTGGTAAGACCCTTTATAGAATAATCACTGAAGCAGAATGGCAGATGATCCGCCTTAATACGCGCATCACACGGTATGGGGGAGTACGAATATCAACGACAGAGGTAAGTCTCTTTTTATTCTTGGTTTTAACCTCTAAGTAAGTAGAGTTGAAAATGAACCAACCTTTATTACTAAAACTCGACAAGAAGTCCTAGACATAACTCTTGTGCTCGATACTATTCACCATATGATCTTGGACTGGAAAGTATCCAAATAACACTCGTTCTGTGATCATAGATATGCATATCCAGTTCAATATCAATGTTAATGAAAACACTTGCCCATTGACTTTTCGAAAACCGACTGGGCTACATACAGGAACTTATTACAAAGTTAACTTAAACGTGGACTATCTAGTACTTCGTCTAACGCGGGCGAACTTGACAATAAAGTCAATGACCTCGCCTCAGCTATGAATAGATCGCTAAAAATTGCTTGTCCACTTATACTCATAAGAGGAAAGAGGAAACCACAATGGTGGGCCTCAGAGCTTGACTCGCTCAGGAAAGAATGAACAGGAAACTTTTCAACCGGGCCAAAGCCGAAAGACTAGCCTCTCACTGGGACTCTTACAAAGAACCCCTAAGAATCTACAAGAAGGCACTAAGGAAATCCAAGCGATCTTACTGGAGATCCTTCTGTGGCACGATAGAAGAAACTTCTGAAGCCTCTAGGTTACGGAAAATTCTTTCAACTAGTCCAGTTATGCCAAGCTGCTTGAAAAATGCAGACGGCGCCTGGACAAATTCAAGTAATTAATAGCTGAACTTACTACTGGTCATCTGCAGGACCAGATGGAATAATACCAGCCGAATTAAAAAAGACTTCTGATATAATTGCACCAATTTTTACCAGCTGTCTCTACCTGGTAGACGTTCCCTCGGCATGGAGAGAACTTAAAGTTGTTTTTATACCTAAAGCAGGTAAATGCTTCCAAGTCAATCATAAAGATCTACGACCTATAAGTCTATCAACGTTGTATCAACTCAAATTCTTCAAAATAGGTGTGACGAAAAACTTGAATACCGTAACTAAGCAAGTGTTAATGGTTGCTTGGAAAACTCGGTATTTAGATCCTAAGTCTATGTTTTTGTTTGTTAAGAAAGTTGGCCACATTATGTTGAAAGCTACTTTAATTTCTTTACTCTTATGCTGAACATGTTTATTGAAGCTTCCGTTAGCAGACATCAGCACTCCCAGAGATTTGAATTCCTGTACTATTTCAATAGGTTCTTTGTTAAGGAACCACCTTCCTTCTCTCAATCTTCTACAATTCCGTGCCCCAAACACCATTATTTTTGTTTTCTCTGAGTTCATTTTATGGTCCCAGATATTGCGGTACGTTTGGAACCTATTGATTTGTAGCTGGAGGGAAGATGGGTTATCCGCTAGCATAATCAAGTCATCTGCATAAAGAAGTACTTGTATTCCAATATCAGAAAAACAAACTCCACCCGGTAAATTATCTGAAATATCATCAAAATGTAGAGGGCAAACAAGATTGGGCTGAGGATACATTCTTGGGGAACACCTGCAGTCATTTGAAACCAATTTGAAATCTCGACCCTATCTCAAATTATCGCATAAGTTTAACATATTTTCTAGATATACCAAGTGAGGCCATTTTCTAAATGAGAGCTTGTCGAAAGACGGTGTTTTTAAGTCGATATAGCAAACATACATTTTCTTTTGAATACATTTGTCAGCAATACTCGATAAAGCAAAAATCTGGTCAACCGTTGAAAAGCCCTCACGAAAACCAGCTTGAAACATACTTAAGCGATTGTTTGATTCTACCCAATTGATAAGTCTTTTGTATAGGATTCTAGCAAATACTTTTCTAATGGAATTTAATATTGAAATACCTCCGTAATTCTCAGGTAAACTAGCATCACCTTTCTTAAATATTGAAAATATAACAGCTGTATTAAAGCTAGTGGGAACGCAAGCAGAATCGTACAAGTTGTTGTAAAAGGAAAGAAGATATTGCTTGTATTCTAAAGATGAGTTTTTTAGAAATTCAACGGGAATGCCATCAATTCCTGGGGACTTATTATTTTTCATATTAAAAAGAGCAAGTTCCAGTTTATCAAGGACTGTTATAGAATTAAGCAAATCATCGGCTGTGTCTGGGCAAGCGTAATGAAACGAGTGCAAGTCATCTTGAAATGTCAACAAGGATTTGAAATGAGATGCCAGAACTTCAGCTTATAATACACTTGAAGACACACGATTGTTTCCACCCAACTCCCGTACATTATACTAAAATTTCTTGAATCCATACACCTTTCTAAGCTGGTCGCTAAATTAAGTGTGCAATTTAACTTTCTAGCCTCGCAGACCTGTTTGTATATTTTGTTAGCTTCCAGGTATGCAGACTTAAAGTGCTCTAAATCAAATCTTCTCAATAACTTAAGGAAAGCCAAAGATTTGTTTCTGAGGCTCATACATTCGGAATCAAACCATTTATTTCTAGATTGCAGCTGTTTGGGGCTACTAATACGGGAAGCAGATGATCTAACAATTTCACTTATATGTTCTCCTAAACAGTCTTCTATAGGCACTGACTTAAGCTTTTATTTTCTTCTTTTTTGTTTGAAATGAAAACGAATTTTACAACATTCATGTCTTTGTTTTAAAATTAATCTGCCCCCTGAATTAGTCCAACAGCATCTCTTGATGGGTCAACAATATACAAAATTGTCTATTTTCATGCTCGTAGATTTGCTTTAGTAAAGATAGTTAGATAGTTCTAGGTTATATTTTTGTATTGTGTTTTGTTTTGTATATGAGAAGTTATAAAACACAAAGGATTTGATTACATTTCTTTCTCTTTTGCATTTAAATTGAAAAAGTTTTTGATTTGACAAAAGCATAGAATAATTTCCTTCAGAAAGAACAAAATGATCGGGGTCGGGGTCGAGCCGCCCACCCTTTCTAAAAACTGTTTTATTATACTCGTAGTAAAAATAATAAAACAAACTAAAAAAGAATAAAATAAACAAATTTATTTTCAAACAAAGAAATATATAAATTTAAATTTAAACCGCACAAAAGACTTCGTTCGTAGTAATGCTGGAGAATTAATGGGTTCACCCGAATCAAGCCAAACAACAAACTTTTGACTTTTGAGTGTTGAATGTTGGTTTGTCTTTTTACAACTTTTTACATTGAAAGATCCATCAGATAAATCATTTGCCACTCACTATAAAACCACCTGAAAAGTGAGTGTTGTTTTTGTTGGTTTCTTAATTAATGTCCAATCGTGCAACACCAATACGCTCTGTGAGTTTCTGCCGCCCGACATGCCACACTAGGCATCAGTATTAACACCATCAACCGGACTGTGGCGGCAGCAGGGCGGTGCTGTGCGGTGGTCGGGAGGTAGTTCTGATGTAAATACAACATTTTTGCTGAGGAATGTTGAAATCAAAGATTTAACGGAGCAATAAATTACGAATCACACCTTGGAGAGTTTCATAGAGGCTCATGAATTCCGCACAGCGTACAAAGCACAGACTTTGACTTGGCCGGCTTTTGCTTTGGCTTGGTCGGCCTGATATGCTTTGCCTGATGCCTGATGCCCGATGACTATGTGATGGAGGTTGTGGCTGGCCTCTATAGGTTGGGTCATTGCACAAAGTAAGAACACAAAAAATTGGGGGAACCTGATTATGCAGCTCGCAGATTGAAGAGTGAAATCGACTGAAATCTGAAATCTCTGAAAATGATGCCGGGAATGACGAATGGCTACATGTCGAATGGGAAGCTGCACTTCGTCATTCGTCAAACATCCCTCCTAAAGATAGAAGAAGAAGGAAATTTCTTTGTCCAATGACAAGGCTCCTTCGGGAATAGTCGTCGCATTCCATATTCCATCCAGGAACACACAATCATGTCTCTAAGTAATTGCAATCAGCAAATTGCTCAAGACTAATAGGCAGGCGCACACTCCGCCACTAAACCATGTGATTAATCATGGCGACTACGACGACGACGCCGACCGACGCATCCACACGAAGAGGGCTCAAATGAAGGGTGACGTGAATAACATCAGTATAATAGCAACAGGAACTGAGGAACACACGTTACCCGGGGGATATATAGACTATGAGGGATGGAGGAAGGAAGAAAAGAGAAACCCATGTACATAGATTAATTGAAAGCGTTGTGTAAAAATATTTGCAGCTAAAGCCTAATTAATTGCTGTTAGATGGGGATCTACCGTCAACAGATGGTTAAAGTCTAAAATAAAGTGTAACAAAAATATAAAACTTATACCACACAAGGGATATAGTTTAAATATACATAAACTGTGAGCTGTGGCTAGATGGATTCCATTGGAAATAGCACGCAAATCCCCAAAGTCCAAAGTCCAGAGATCTGCCATAAAGGTATATGGAGGTGGAAGTGGAAATGGGAAGACGATATACGTACGATGAGAATGCATGTGCGGGGAATGTTATGTTTCCGAAACAGAGGATACCACTAGCACCACCAGTGATTACGACATGACATGCCAACTAAGCCGCATTCAACTGTTGTCAAAAAGGACGACGACGATACGGCGGCGATGCTGACGGTGACGCACTAGCACGACCGACGACGCCACCGACCAACAACGATGGCACCTATCGCATACATAGCTAAAGAGGTAGCTTTAAGCTACGCTTTACCACCAACCTCTGCTGGTGTGGGGAAAGCTGGTGGTGGTAATGCTACTAGTGCTGCAGCTGAAACGTGCGGCTATTGCTATAGTGCTAGTGCTCCCCGGGGATACCTTAGCCTTCCTACACCAGAAAACAGCCCGAAATTAGAAGAGCAGCAAGAACATGTCCACGAATTGGAAACATTTCCAAAACACACATACCACGTTTGTGTCGTTTCACCAATTTCTATTTTTTTTGTTTTGCTTGCTACTGCTGCTGCTTTTGTTGTTGCTGCTGATGCTTCGTTTTGTATCGCTTTGTTTTTGTTATTCATTCGTTCTATTTTGTATTTTTGTGGCTGTGGAAATATACATTTTTCCTATGCTCAGACTCAGCTCACATCGCACGCCCTGCTCCAGCTCTGTTTTCTGCATCAGCTTTAGCTTCAGCATCACGAGCTCGACAATGAAGCGACCACCCAAAGAGCGGTGTTCACATTCGAAATATTGGTAATGGTCAGCGGGATGAGATAGTGGCTCCACTGATTGGATTATAAATAGAAAACAAAAGTCATCATGTGTGTGCATTGGCATCAGGGCAGGGAAGCATCATCAGCACAAGGTAGACAGATACATACCTAGGAAGGTATAGATAGGTTGGTTCCGATTCCGATTTGGATTCGGATAGCATTTTGTTGGACAGATCGGTATCGCTGCATCCCGCATAGTGTTATAGTAGCTGGCTGCTGCTGGTGCATCTAGCATCCAGCATCAACATCAGAATCAGCATCAGGTGGAGTTGAGTGGCTTTAGGGAGTAAACGAACATCGTTTGTACAAGATTCTCAAAACACGTTATCTTGATGGAAGGATGGAACCCATTTGCTTTTGCTCGTAGATATCTATCGCCCATCAGGTATATGGTACCACGTCGCTCGTCGTCGGTGATACGGCTGAAGGGAAGTTAAAGTGAGGATTTATATCGTGGGACTGATATCCCATGGCTAATTAAGAACATCGATGAAATATTTAACCAGGGCATATAAAATGTTTCCAGCATATAAAAAGTACACAGAAAATAGTAGTTTTACGTTAAAGGGCCTCTTTATACAATTTATGTTTTTTTGTTTTAATTAATTTTTCTTTTCTTAAATCAACAAAGAAGTGTATAAGAGGCTCAACAAAGTATCACAGTCGTTAAGGCTGATGCTGTCCTGAGGTGACTAATTAAAATAAATGCGACTGGGAGAGACGCACCGTTGATATTTTTTAATATGAAAATTAAAAATGCAATAACTCTTAACTATAAAATCGAACGAAGACTATTTAAATTGTCTGAATCTATATAAAGTTTTACTGGAGAAGTCGAATTTACCAGTTTTAAACCAAGACAAAAAAATGCTATGTTTAAAATCATAGAAGTATTTAAAGCATTTATTGAGTAGTATCCTTTGCGGTTGACGTACTTCTCGTGGTGATAGAGTGGTTTCCTTGTACGCACATGAGTACAATTCAAAGCACCAATGGCGTAAGGAAACTCATACTTACTGATCCATTTCTTCTATTTCTGCAGAAGTGTGTGCGAATATAATTTAATCAGTTGCTCTTGCAATTTTTGTTGCTACTTGCTATACCACCCTAGATATTGTTTTCACCAACACCGCTTTGAAATCCAGGACCTCCTACATAATGCAGAAAATTCCTCATTTTTTCTTGTTGAGTCAAAGTACCAATAGTGTCTGGCCCAAAAACCCGTATGTCAATAATTGCACACCTGTTTCACGAAATCTCTGCAATTTCAAAGATCTTCTATTTTTAAAAACATGATTTGTAACAAAATTATTCAGAAACTCGGCCATTTTGATAGTTGTTTATTAACTTAAGTTAGAGAAAACCCATCCTCAACAATTTGTGAGATCGATCTCATGCAATCGAGAACTTTCTTACATAGATCTTTCGCCGAGAGATGGATCCCAACACTTTCAGTTCGAACTCACAGCTTGAGATCGATCTCGGTCTCTGTATTTCTGTTTTATTTCACTCTAAGAAAGTTCTCAGGAAAGTGAGTAAAGAGCTTGAACTCATCTCTTCTAAAGCATTTGATGTTGAACGGCTGGAATGTATTGGGTCTTTGACTTACTTAGGTCTTCGAGTGTACGTGGTTTGTTTATGTATTATCGTCCTTAGAGAAAGGCCTATAAAAAGGAATCACATGGTGACGAATTCGGTGATCGAGGGGCCCCGATCTTATTGAAACCATACTGTAGTCAAGTTGATAGGTCGGCTTATCAGTACCGGCAAAATAAAATCACGCAGCTTTTGTAAGTAACGATTTGTGTTGCCAGTTACAGTCCGACCATTCTTACGACAACAGTATGGCTGAATTAAACTGCTTGGCGCACTCTTTGAATATTTTCTAAAGTCCTTACTGTTCGATCAGTTCTATGAAAGATATTCACTAACTTCATAATCACACTCAACTTTGAAACACGACCACGGCTCCATGTTTACTTGTTCCATGTTTAGTTAGATCTTGCAACGAGTCGATACTACCCATACTCATAACAATACGGTTTCCACCACTCACCTTCAAGTCTTCCTTAAATCGCTGCTGGACCATGTAAGCTCAACCTGTGTCAAATATTTCTAGATTAACAACAGAAATAAATTTTTGCCGATCCCATTAAACAAAATTAATAAGACAGTGTATAGTTCGTTCACAGTGGGTCATCTTTAATTTATGAATATTCTAGCAGATTTAACCTCAAATACACTCATAAACCAATAATTTTTATAAAGGCATACATAGTTTGAGACGTCATTTACGCACTGGTGAGGGTTAGATCTTTGTTCTTTGCTAAAAAAGTCTTCTATTGTAATCACACAAGTGTATAACATATTAACATTTAGCAAGTTTATGATGTATAAGAGAATTTTTGGACCCTTTAGAACCAGACAAATCAGTAATCGAAAATATTGAGTAATCTTCTGATGTCCCAGAAAATCTGTAATGATCAATCTAACATTAACCAGAGAAATCACTAATTTGTCAGGATTTTACTGCTTTTTAGCAAGATGAAAAAATTATTTACTAGGAATTGCACCATCTAGGTTTTTGACATATTTTTTCATAATGTGTGGTAGATGAATTTATTTGATAAATAGTGGTTCAACCAAAATCTATCTATTATCTACTTAAGGACTCTCTTGTGTTGATTCCGCAATTAAAATTTCGTTTAAAACTGGATTATTTTTTTGATTCGGCTATTGGCGTAAGTTTAACCAGACATTTCAATCAATTTCCAAAAAAATATTGTATTGTAATAGAATTTCTAATATTTAGCGTTCAGCCAGAAATTTACGATGAAACTTGTAATTGTGATTCATGACGGAAAATTTAATTATCAACAATTTGTGCCTTACCAAAGTACACATATCCTTTCAATCTTTGATTAACAAGAAGTTTCTAAAGGAATCTAAGCTTTCATGTCTCGTATAAATTTATTTCATTGGCAGTCTCAATAATACCATCATCATCTTTTTCTAAGTTTAAATCTATAAATATAAGTTTAAATATATCAATATCAAGGTAAGCCTTAACAAACATTTCTAAAATTTGGCTCTCAAATGGACAGTCTCCGGATAGTTGCTCTCGAGAGTTAACTAGCAGAAGTACTCTCAAATGAACACGAACCTTAAAATTTGTTGATATTTACTTTACTTTAAAGGCTCTTACAGGTTAATTTAGATCTTGTCATGACATAAGAAAACAAATACTTTTTATGACCTTATTTGAAAAAAAAAACACCATAAAACTTGTATTTATCAACTTAATCCAACATATTTTGTTCAGTAAAAGCTTAATACAAACCTCATTCATTCCACATTTAGGTTTTTCCAAAACAACCTAAGGTTTTAAAAAATAAAGTCAAATAAAAAACGAAAAAACATTGGGTCTATCCATTTGACACGAAGTGTATATTCGAATGTACTCGTACATTATTAACTCAACAAAAATTTGAAGTCATTTTAGGCAAACATTACTTAACTTTAAACATCGAAATTAATTTAACTAAAAAAACACCCTTTAATGTTCAATATCTGTGTGTCTCCTTTTTTTTGGTTTTTGGAATAACAAATATTTTAAACAAACATCCATCTTTGGAATAGAGTTTCTGGTAGAAGCTTAACAGTATTCCCGAAGATCAAAAAAACTAAGAATTTGTTTTTTTGATTTTGATATCTACACCCGCTTTAAATGAATGAGGGCAGACTTAAATTTTTTGGGACTTTAAACACGCTACTAAAGATTACCCGCTGCTATATCGATTCCAATTATAAAATTTCAAGAGTTAATTACTTCAAATATTTGGTTTTTTGTATCTTTTATGTCTTCAAAAACTCGGAGAAATAAATTGAAACAAAAGCGTAACTCTCCCCTAATGCCACTATCTATGGGTGGCACTTGCGTCGAGGAGATTAAACAACTATCAGCCCTAGGTATGTGCAACACAAACCACTTGTTGGGGAGTGATCACATATTTGACATCGCCAAAAATGTTGCTAAGTGTTTAAGTGTTCTATAACAATGCACGAAGTTTTTTACTCCTTCTGATCAGGCTATAATTTGCAAAGCTTTTATTCTTCCTAAACTCGAGTATTGCTCTCACATTTGGGTTGCAGCGCCAATAACGTTCTTGAATCTTCTGATTAGAATTGAAAAAAGAGCTTTAAAAAATGATAGGAGATCGTTCTCTCCCCGAGAAATTTGCTTCTCTTGAACACCGCCGCAAGGTATCATGCATGTCATTGTCTTATCGTTATTTTTATAAACAATGCTCTAGCGAAATAGCCAGTTGCATTCCTCCCGTAATACCCGTACTGCTAGGAATGTCCATCAATTTACCCTTGAGGCGAATTTCGGACGTATTGTTAATTACAGAGATTCTTTCTTTAGCCGCACTACACGAATGTGCAATGTGGAATGCTTTGCCTGACTCATCGGTTCCTCCTTTCTTATCCTATCCTTTCCTAATTGTTCGCACTGTGTTTAATCATTATTGACAATATAAAAAAATGCAACTGCAACTGAAAAATGATGGGAACAATCGAAAATCACGGACAAATTTAACCAAAACTTCCACGAAGGCCGTAATTACAAATTGTCACAATAAATTTATATTTTTTATGAAATATGGAAAAGTAAAATAAATATGAATGTAGGTTACTACTTAATTTTTGAAAGCACATAAAACCCCCTTAAGCCCATACCATATGTCAAATCCGTGTATGGCTCCTTCACACAAAACTCAACCATACCACCGACCGCAACAATCCACATGTGACATGATGTTGATATCAAACAACAACTTCCATAGGGCCAGGAAAAAGATCTTATCGGTGATGACTTGTTGTGTTTTTTGTCAGTCCGTCCTCCTTCTTAGCCTCCACCGCCTTCGCTGCAGCCACCGCCGTATCCAACTCAACTTAATTGAACCTTTTATCAGAGCGTGCATCTATGACTATTTTTGTTCAATATTCGTTAACTGCGGGAATCTTTAATGGAAAATATCTCGAATTGTGTCATAATTCGAGAAATAATTCAAAAATTATTTCAGAATCATTTTCGAATAATCATCATCGTCGTTTTGGGTTTCCATTGCCGTAGCTGTGCCGCTGTGTAGTCAGTCGTCGTTGTTATTATAAAAATAGGCATTAAATGCAATTATGGAAAATTATGTATCTCTGACTTCGATATTAATATTATTTAAAATAAAAAATTAAAAAACATTTTCATTTCCAGTTCAATGAGGGAAATTATATGTTTAAAAGGGAGGCTGGGTATATTTTCAACGAAAATTGTTATGGTGACTCTACATCCACTGACTACTGACCGTATCGCATTGAATGGTTGTTAATATTTTTCGAAAGAATGAAGCTCAAAATTATTTATTACTCACTACGACCGAATGATAAGCAAAAATATATATAAAAAAAAAAGAAATTGAAAATATATTTACTGTATACGCAGAAAAAGAGATGGTATATATACAAATATAGTGTTTGGAGTTATCCTGGTTGGAAGAGAGAGCGAGAACCTTGGTTTCTGGGCCACTGCCTTCATTAATAATGAAAATTTATAGCGACAATGGTTGTTAGGGAACTCACTCAGCATGCCAGCCGCGCCGTAAGGGGAAATTGTATCTCAATTTCCTAAGTGACCAGCTATGTTTTATTTAGTGGTCAGACTGTGTAGTCGGAAGGTCTGTCGCAATATAGTCGGAATATAACATAGCATCAAGTCGTGCTGTCGGTCGGTCGGATAGATAGACTTTGCTTATGACCAGCCCAGCCCATAGTATGGCAACTCATACTCAATCGAGCTGCCGGTATTGTAGTGATACTTTGACTTGTGACTACTACTGACACCTCGGGTAAATTTATTATGTGAAGCACGTTTCAGCAGTTGCTTTCGTTCTTCTACATGTGTAGCAAACATCGGCCGCAATGTTATTCTCTAGCCCTTTTTAAATAAACACACAGGGACGGATCGTCGAGGGTACCTTCTTCCGGACGGCCCTATACACTAAACATAGAATTGGTAGGAAATCAGTTTATTTGTTCTTGTTATAAGTTACTTAAATACTTACTCAACCTTAACTATTTCCCAGCGGCCTAGTTGTTTAGGTACATAAACTTATACCTAAATGGGTTCCTGAATCGTTTTCTTATATTTTTTTCGTTGGAGATACAATTGAGATAGAAAACTGATAAGATGTTTCGTAGTTTCTTCGAAAGTACGAAGTTTTCTAGTAATCTTTGAAACAGTACTGATTAACACAACAAGACTCGGAAATGGACTGATTTCACATGACAACTGCGGCAACTAAAACGGAACAACGGACTCACAAATTATCTCATAAAACTTAAGATCACTCTTTAGAGCTAAAGCTGCACGGCAAATAGCTGATACTCTGTCTTTGTAACAGCGATACAAGAGATAGGATGATCAGGGAATAGTGTTTTACAGAAGAAAGAATATGACGTGTATTACAGCTGGTCAGCAAAAAAGTTAAGCCTAGTATTACCGGCTTTAACGCTATAAGCGAAAGATAAGCACACTTCGCGTGCAAAACAAACTTCAGAACATTAGCCTCATCAACATTGATGAGAAGAGGTTTACGAGCAAGTCGAAAGGGCCCTAATGCCTTCCAAGTTATACCTACTTAATTAGGTCCTCAGACCTGTTAAGTCCGTTGGGAACCCTTTAAGGGACAAAGGGTCTTTACTACGCCTATGCGCCATCATGTGCGGTTTCTGAAGATATGTTTTAGCTGCCTCCAACTCTTGCCTAGTGACGCTGATTCCGCCTCGACTGTCCTGCAGCATGTGCTTCTCGGTAGTCCAGCTCTTCTTCCTTCTTGTGGGAGCGGATTTCAATGCATTGCTTGGATTGCACTGCAGTCGTTAGCGTATGTCCAATCCATTGCCACTTACAGCTTCGTTTAAAGGAGTCTATAGGTTCCTGACATGTCCTTCTATTAAAGACCTCATTGGATATTCGGATTGGCCAGAAAATCCTTATGATGTTGAGAAGACATCTATTTACGAAGGTTATTCCTCCAAATTTTTAACAGCTTGCCGAACCTCGCTTTTGCTTTGCTGATGCGGCAGATGACCTCTTGTTGGGTCTCGCCTTGCTGATACTTCCAAGGTATTGAAAGCTCTTCACTTTTTCCACCGAATGCGATCCAAGTTATGATGTAAAAGTGATTCTCTGGGATTAAAATGCAAATATAGGTCGGGAGCAGACACCCATAGTTTGCATGAGAACACTTATTACAACGGACTTCGAGTCTAAGAATTGCCAGCATCGAAAAACTTTGTCGCTTGGAGAAAGCCATGTAGGTATCAAAGGATGGAGCCACATGTAACCAAGTTGACCAAGTATTGATAGACCGTCACCACTACTCGAACTGAGGTGCCAATATCGACTCGGATCAATATCTCGGAACACCATATCAACTGTTCCGAGAGTGGATTGTCTTTGTAGACGTATTGCATCCACCGATAACTTTTCAATTAATACGGATGCTCCTCGCAAAGAGAATATCAGTAATACGTTAGGATTGGCTTACAATAAGATCGAAGGGGGGGGGGAGTAAGTCCTCGAACCCGTATTCCGGACGTAAAAGAAAAGTTCACAAGCCTCAAAAATAATGCAATCAGTACTTCCAACTCCATCTAAGAAAGCAATCGCAGAAATGATGAATGGAAACGACGGAGAAGGATTCTGGTTATCGATCTTGCAGGAATATTGGAGCGATGGGAAATATACTTTCACCGCTTCGAGAAGAAACCAATATGCTACCACCCGCCGACAAGCACAGAAGAGGTCTCTCTTTCGCCACTTTAACTTTCGGTGACACTGCCAATGGCCATCAAATTAAATGAATAGCAGGTAAAGTAGTGATCGGTATTCATCACACTGTCCCATTAATATCCTCGGTATTGATTTGGTCAAAATCCAGTGCAGAACCTTTGTGTTCAGCGTCAAGTGTTGCTTCCAAACAAACAATGTTCGCTAGTATTTTGGCAACAGCTGACAAAATGGAAATATTCCTCTAGTTTGCACAATATATTAAGTCTCCTATTTTTGGAAGCTTGACAAGCATTCTCTTCTTGTATACTTCGGGGAAGCGTTCAGAGTCAGATTCTGCTTCGTTGAGCGGTTGCAGCAATTTGACCAGTGAAATTGGCCCTTCTCGTCAAGCCCCACCGGCTTCTGATTCATATCAGGGCGGTTCTTTTTTTCTGAAACATTTCTAAGACAAAGATTGAATGAGTGAGGCCAGTCTTCAATATTCGCTTTGAAAAGAATCAATTTGTGTCAAGGTACCATTTGAAGCTGTGCGGTTTCTGTAAAGTTCTGAACTGTATTTGTACAGAACTCAGCAGAATCCGGAAGTGATCCGAGACTGCATTTTTTTTAAAGAGAATTCGGCCCTGGAAACACACGCACCCTTGGGTCAGTTCATTTATGACGGCAACGATTCTTTTTTCACATACCTGCCTCTATATTCTTTTGGTATTTTCTTTTGAGTATATTTCCGATTTTTTGATGTTGCTTTTTTATTTATTTTATTTTAGTCCTGATGATGCACTCTCTTACACCCAAAACGCTACAGATGAGAAAGACGTGCTAAAAATATTGAACATACAAATCGTCGTCGTCGTTCGCCGGTCGGCCCAAATGGAGGACGATTGATGGGAAAGTCCCTTAATCATTCGATGAGCCAGACAAGTGCGTTTACTCGTGCGACAAATATCCTTTAGATTTATGTATAAATGGGAAAAGGAGATTCAGTCCGCGCGCCACGGCATCACACCAATTTAATTTTTATACGAGATGGATGTGGTGAGATGCTCTTCAATTTTTGAAGAGCGATGTGGCACGCGACAGCACTTTAACTTTGTGGAAAGTATACACTATGAATTGTATTTGTTTTTTTTTTTGTTTTTATATTTTGAGAAAAAGGGTTGTTGCTTTTTTGAATAAAATTTAAATGCATTTCAAGAGACTGTCGATGAGAAAGGTTTTCGTTTTTAAATAAAATTAGAGATGAAATGTAAAAAACATTGAAAGCTATTCAAGTTCAGATAAGAGGGGAAACAATAAAGTGGATTCTTAAGAAAAACACCCTAAAAGCATATACTTTAAGGAAATTTACAGAAAAGCATATGTTGTACACTCTTTGTGTATCTTCATTATGAAAAGTGTTTTGTCTTCAGGCTCCATTAAAAATATTAAAAAACAGCAATTTGCAGTTCGAAAGGGTGGCTGAAAACCGGTGTCGCCAAAAATGTTGATACTTTGTATAGAAACAAATTGAAACCAAATTTCAGAAATCCTTGATAAAAATATTATGTTTAAAAGCTTCAATATTTTTTATAGTGTAATTTTCTTGGTCTAAACAAATATTTTTTTCAAGCATTATGGATGTCCGAACTTTCCGAGGAGTTAACATAAACTAGTTGTAGCCAAGGTAGAACTTTGGGGGAGATACAAAGGCGAACAGCTACAATCGCAAGAGTTCGCCAAATCCTTCTCCGACAAATTCACAAGTAACCTCTCTCGAAGTTCTCTGCCGCCAACACAATGTATAGAAAAAAAGTGGCAACATTGCCAAGATGCAATCAGAGAAGTCGCCTCTGATGTGCTGGGTCTCGAGCAGCCACAAACAAGGAACCCCTGGTTTGATGAGGAATGTCGGCAGAAAGTGGAAACATCATAATGAAACCGCAATCAATACTGAGTATATGGAAGGACCACTTCTCCAGACTGTATAACGGCGACGACGAACTGAATTCCACTGTCAGGCAGCATGATCCATTCAACATAGACGACGAAAGCCAACAATCCCGTCCTCCCAACTTAGACGAAGTAAAGATTGCCATATCTATGTTGAAGTCTAATAAAGCCGCTGGAGCGGATGGCTTGAATGCCGAGTTCTTTAAAGCAGCTGGAGATAAGTTAGTGAAGAGCATTCACCAACTTGTCTGTAAGATATGTTCGAAAGAAAGCATGCCCGATGAATGGAACCTCAATATAGTTTGCCCAATTCTAAAAAAAGGAGACCCTCTAACTGCACCAACTATAGTGAAATCAGTCTATTTAACATCGCCTAAAAAATCTTCTCTGCCGTAATCGTCAACAACCTGATAAGGCCTTATCAGTGTGGTGTTAGACCAGAAAAGTTCACAGCCGATCAATTATTCACATTACGGAAAATCCTGGAGAAACCCCAAGAACACCCACCATCTTTTCATCGATTTCAAGGCCGCATATGACAGCATCTACAGGGACAAGCTGTATAGAGCTGTATATGCCGATGACATTGACATAATCGGAAGAACTCAGCGTGATATCAAAAGGGCTTTTGTGACTATTGAGGCAGATGCAAAAAAATGGCTTTAACGGTTAATGAGGGCAAAACAAAGTGCATGCTGTTATCAAGGGAGGAATTATAACACCGACGTCTCGGTCAAAACGTCACCATCGACAGACATAACTTTGTTGCAGTTCAGTACTTCATCTACGCTATCCTCTGATTCTTTCGGCTAATAAAGCAACTGATTAGCAAAGGCCTCTCTTGAGCAACCAAAGTGCACTATATAAGGCCTTCATCATACCCGCACTGCTATAAAGTGCAGAAGTATGGACTATGACAAAAGTGGAGGAAAGCACATTGGGTCGTTTCGAAAAAGCAATTATTCGCGTGATTCGAATCTTCACGCACAGGACAGTGCAGTAGAGGAAGACCGTAGATAAGTGGCACGCACAAGTGGAAAGTGACCTCACCCAGTTCGGAGCGCAAAACTGGAGACATCTAGCTATGGACCGAGCTAGATTGAGAAGTTTTTTAGGTAGGGCCCTTGTTTACACAATACCCTAGCGCTACCTTAAGTAAGAAAAATAATGGAACTAAGAAAAGCGCAAAAATAAATTTTTTACAAACAAATTAAAAATTCGTTTCAAAATTCCGACGCAGTTTTATATCAGTGGAGAGTTTCAATTATGCCTCCTAAACACTTTCTCAAAAATAAGCACAATTTGTTAGTCGCTCAGTCAGTTAGCTAGTCAGTCAATCAATCAGTCAGTTTATCATTCAGTCAGTCATTCAGCCAGTCAGTCAATCAGTCAGTTTATCATTCAGTCAATTTGTGAGTCAGTCAGTTTGTCAGTCAGTCATTTTGTCAATCAGTGCGTTTGTCAGTCAGTCAGTCAATAAGTTAGCAAGTCAGTAAATCAGTCAGTCAGTTAGTTAGTCAGCGAGTTAGCCAGTCATTCAGTCAATCAACCAGTCAGTTCGTCAGTTCTTCAGTCACTGACCCATTTTTACTCATTCACTCAAATGAAAGCTCCTAAAAATTCAAAATAGTTAACACATTCACTACAATCTGTATGTTATTTTAGATCCCCCTATAGTCACCTCCGAATACCAATATTGTAAACCTAGCTTCTCCATAAATTACTCCAAACTATGATGCATGATGCGAGCATCAGCAGATAATATTATGTCACTTACATGGTATAATAATAGTGAAGTGAATATTCGCACTTGAGTGCGCACCTTTGGTTGAATGGCAAATGCAATGAATTACATACAATTCAAAGTCAATCTTAAGTAGCCCACATAGAATCACAACATATCCAACCATATAGCTACTAGGTATACTCCAAAATCCTTAGGTAGACAATAATACAATAATTGGCATTAAGGACTATATTCGTGATATAATAATTAATTACTCCCACCGAGTAACATATATCACAACTTCATGTGCGGTCTGTAACAGACTGACAAGCTGGCGACCAGTGCAATGGCGGCGGCCGGCGGTGAATGGCGGCTCTATATCATTTTACTTCCAATTTCAATTCTACATTCCAGCATAATAAATTCACCTAACCTTCGTCATCTACATGCTCATCGTCCTTATATCATATCATGATAAATATATGAAAGATGCAATGATCTGGGCGGATTAACTTGAGGTTTATATTCTAATATAAGATGTACAGCTATGGCTAAAATAATAGGAGCACTTCTTACCTAAACGGAATCGGATTATTTTGCAAGAATATACTACGAGTACGTAAACTATGATGCCATCAAGATTTAAATAATGGGCGGAATGCACTTTAAATTGTTGAAACAAAAATAAATGTGTATTGGAAATTAATTTGAGAATTGTTGGTCGACCGCAAATGTGAGCATCTTTCAAACCCAAGCTCAATAAACTCTTAATATTTAAGTTTGACCTTATTAGGGTTATCGTGTGTCCAAATTTTGGTAAAGAGGAACAAATTTGAAAAAAGAAGTAAATATTGTCATAAGAGCTTTTCAATTATTTGATGATAATGGCATCATTCCCTCAATTACGACACTCGAACATCGTCACTAAGTTTATTAACTTACATTCTACAACCGTGTCCTACGAAACGGACTATGTCCTAGTATAGTTTAAAAGCCAGTTGCATTGTTCATTAGTTGACTCTTGAGCCCAACTTTAGTTAAACAAATTACAAAGATTCATTCTTTAGCCGGACTACATGAAAGTGGAATCTCTACTATGTTGAAGGCATACAAATGTGCTCATTGCAAACAAAAAGATGCTGGGATGCGACCCTAACTTTAAATTTGTCTACTCTAAAAATGTTGCAATTATATTGTTTATAACAACCCAATTTTGTGTTCAAAGAACTTTAACACAAATCTAAAGCTTTTTAAAGCAATAAAACAGCAGTAGTAGTTATAATGTGTGATTTTACTAAGCAGAAAATTGATTTACATGTTGGTTGGAAAAATAGCAATTTGACAGCTAACAGTATAGGGTTATTAAAAATGGAGCGTTACACATAGAACAACGTGTCTTCATTATTAAAGAATATTTCAAAAATAGTGAAAGCTTGGCGGCTGCAGTTCGAAAATTTCATACAAAATATGGTCGGAATAGTGTTTTAACTTCGTCAAATGTGAAGAGATTAATTGAAAAATTCATGGAGACTGGATCCGTTGGAGACGCCAAACACACTGGTCGTCCAAAAATAAGCCGTTCAAATGTGAATGTCGAAGTAGTACGTGAGAGTGTTGCTGACAATCCAGGAACCTCAATTCGACGTCGTGGACAAGAATTGCAAATTTCAAGAACCTCTCTACAGCGTATACTCACCAATGATCTATGTATTCATGCTTACAAAATTCAATTAACACAACAATTGAAGCTTAATGACCATGGAAAGAGAAGAGAGTTCGTTGAATGGATTATTGAACATCAACAAATGGACCCTGATTTTTCGAGAAAAATCATCCTAAGCTATGAAGCACATTTTCATCTTGATGGCTCTGTCAATCGTCGAAATTGCCGCATTTGGGGTTCGGAGAACCCACATGTGATTGTCGAAAAACAAATGCATCCACAACGCGTGACTGTATGGTGTGGATTTTGGGCTGGAGGCATAATTGGGCCATATTTTTTTGAAAATGATGCTGGTCAAGCAGTGACTGTTACTGGTGCTCGATATCGCGACATGATTACACAGTTCTTTCTGCCAAAATTGGATGATATTGATGTGTCCAATATGTGGTTTCAACAAGACGGTGCCACATGTCATACAGCCCGTGAAACAATTCAATTACTGCATGAGACATTTCCAGGTCGTGTACTCTCTCGTTTCGGTGATCAAAATTGGCCTCCTAGATCGTGTGATTTAACACCATTAGACTTCTTTTTATGGGGTTATTTGAAATCACAAGTCTATGTCAACAAGCCCACAACCACCCGTGCATTAAAGGAGGAGATTCAACGCTGCATCAACGAAATTCAGCCACATTTATGCAGAATGGTCATTGAAAATTTCAACAAAAGAGTGCGCATGTGCATGCAAAGCCGTGGAGGCCATTTGTCCGATGTGTTATTCCATACATAACCCTATCCTATGTACTTTACGAGTCAATAAAAATATAACTATCAAAAGACTAAAAACGGCGTTTTCTATTTAATTAAAATCTTGCGTTAATTTTGGGACACCCTTCATAAACATTAAGACATAAATGTGTTCTAATTATAGTTTTAATGTCAAAAAGAAAATTGAATGAGTTATTCGATCATTACTTATTAAAAAGCTTGGTTGATTGTTTTTTATAGTTCAGTGCCGTGTGGACGAAATTGGACAATGCTGTCCAGTTGCCTTCGTTGAGAGGAAACAATCTGTCGGATTGTCTGAAGGATAGGGTCTTATTAGAAATGCGTTACATTCTCAGTTTTTGAGATTACATAAAGTGCATCGAGTGTTGTCGTTGGAGCCGTGTGGTTGGTTTTGAAAATTAGGGCTTTTGTACTGATAGGATATCGATCGTCGAAATAATTGTTCACACCCATGTCGTAATTTAATTGTCTATATAGGATTCGGGACTGACTTTGCTGAGCCGAATCTCCAAATTTTGCAAAAAAGGATGCTTTAATTTTTCCCAGCAATAGTGGGCATAAAGTTTTCCAATCTTCTATACATGATTCTGGCAACTGGATGTCATGTTCAAGACCAAGTCGAGTCCGCTCTTCAAAGAATTGGGAATTCCTAGAAAGCAGTTGTCTAACGTTTATTTTAGGTAGCCGATGGTTTGGTAGCACTGTAACTTTTAATATATATTGCAGATGCATCTTTAATGTGAAGAGTGGTGCCACCCTTGTCTCTAAATACAACATAAATGTAGGTGTTATTTCTAGGAGCATGAAAATTTTTTTAAAAAAGTATCTTTAAAGTATTTCTGAAATCCCCATACCTGGACAGCATAGCATAATACCGATCGCATTACGGCCGCAAACATTTTAGACTTTGCGCTTAAGACTCCTTTCCAGTTGCAATTGATAGCTTTTTTTGCTTCGATTAGACCTGCCTTCAGATATTTTTGTAGAGATAGTGATGGCATTATGATATTTATGCTCTCTCACCACCTCAAGGTCTACATTTTCCCATTTCCATCTTTTTTCTGTTGCATATCGTAATGTTCCGTTGCGAAAAATCATAACCTCGATTTATTGGTATTAACAGTCAGATTCCATAGGTTACAATATGATTGGAGTTTTGTTTATCATTATTTGCAACATATTTGGAGTCTCTGCAAATATGACAACATCATCTGCATATAACAGTGCTTTAATCGTGGCGCCGGAAAAACTAATACCACCAGGAAAAATTGAATTGAGATTATCTAGGAACAGAGAAAATAGAACTGGGCTCAGAAGACAGCCTTGTTGAACACCTGATGTGGTTTGGACCTATTCTGATATTTCTGTTCCATTCCATACAGTTGTTTGGTTACTCGCGTAGCGTATTCAAAATTTTTGGATATACCTTACCTAAGCAGCTAAGTTTGTAAAACAATGCATTCCGATCAATTGAATCGAAAGCTGACTTGAAGTCAATGAAGTAACTGTATAACTTCTTTCCTTTCGTTAGTAATGATTTGGTGATACAAGTCCAAGAAAATATATTGTCCACCGTTGAGTATTTTTTTCTAAAACCAGCCTGGTATTCGCTTAGCAGATTGTTATCTTGAACCCATTGCGTTAGTCTGTCTAGAATTACACCAGTACAGATTTTCATAACAGAAATGAAATTCTTTCGGAAGCTTTTCGGAAAATCATTGCTCATGAAGATGTAGTTGTATATTAGTTTTATTAAAAATTTTTCTGAAGCATATTTATAAAATTCATAAGGAACTCGGTCGTCTTCTGAAGCTTTGTTGTTTTTGCATCTGTGAAGAACAGTAGCTATTTCTTGAATTGTGAATACTTGATCCAGAATTTCGTTTTCGATACAAGGATAAGCCTTTATTAGTAATCATTGAAAATGGTCTTCTAAAAGTCCCTTACTAATTTCGGTATTCCTAACGAAAGGTATCTCACTAAGTTCTCGAGCTAATTTCCAAAAAATTCTGCTATCTCCTATTGCGTTCAGCCTTACTTACTCTTGGGTTCTCTTCCTGCCTATGCCACCTAAAGTTTTTTTTCACAGGAACTGGCTCTTGCGAGGAATTCACTAATTTCCCAAGAGCAATTCTTGTCATAAAAAGTGCTTTCTCAAATTTGCAGTTCGGATTCGGTTTAAAAACTGTAGGTCTCTTCCATCTCTGACAACAGTACGCTTACACATTAATGGTTGAGAGTTGTCAGTCACTAGGTATTAGTTCTCAAACGGATTGTTGTGCCACCCAATTTATTTATTTTACCTTAATTGGCTCACCCAGTGTTTCAATTTTGCATCGAAGATTGACTTACTTTATAATAACTACTTCGGCTTTAGATCTAAACCATCAACAATTTTCGCGAGATTTAAAAAAAGACGTCTTTACTCAATCAACTTCACTCACTTTTTTCAATACTAAAACAGTAGTTTTGGTAAGTTCTTTAGATAATACAAAATTTTACCCTTAGTACATCTCATTCTATAAAGAAAAAAGAGGCTGGGATGCGACCCACACTGATAACTTCCCATCCTGTCTGTCGATTTCTCTTGATTAAAAGTTTGTCTATATGGACACGTATCAATTTTTACCAAATTTTATTTCTGTGAAATAAAATAAGTTTGAAGCCAATATTTTTAATTTTTGAAAAGCTACTTGAGTCGAAAGTAAATTTTTACCAAAATTTTAGTATTGTATTTTTTAAAAGTTTTATTTTTTGAAAAAAAACTGTCGATTCGATTTTTTCCAAAATTGAATGGAATGTTGAAAACAATATTTCTTATAAGATAAAATTAGTTTAAATCCAATATTTCAAATTTTTGAAAAGATATTTGAGTCCAAAATCAATTTTTACCTACTTTTGTTAATTATTTTTTAGGTTTTTATTTTTTGTAAAAAAAAACTGTTAGTTCGATTTTTCTCAAAATTTTATCAGATGTCAAAAACATTATTCTACGTTGCACAAAATTGTTTTGGAGATGAAATCATATTTTAGTCGTAAAATTTTGGAGGTGACAATTTTTTTCAGTTTGTTTTATTTATAAAAAAAACCGTTAAATGGATTTTTTTCAAAAAATATACTTCTTTGATATCACTTTTCAATATATTATATAAAATTGAATTCAAGTCTCTAGCGTTTTTGGTTCGTAAGATATTTAGGGTTATTCAAACTGCTATGGTAAAAAAACCACCCACGCAATTTTCTTGAGAGCTCTTTCTGCATCTTTCTGCCTTATTATTTGTATTACAAAATTTATTTGAAATCGATACCTCTTCTGGTTCTTGAGCTATGGACGACGAAAAAAACGTCGCGAACGTACGGACGTACAAACGTACGTACACACGCACGCACAGACATCTTTCTAAAAATCTTTTATTTCGACTCTAGGGACCTTGGAACGTCGAGAAATGTCAAAATTTTCAATTTGACAAATCGGACCCATTACAATAACTTCTTTTGGGAAGTTAATTACAATGAGGAGAATCGGAATAAATTTAAAAGAGCTAGGAAGACTTGTAAACATATTATTGTTCTCAGGAGCTGTTCTTCAACGCTTTCAATACCTCTTCATAAGCTTTTACATATTTCTTATTCTACAGGTCTCTTTCCGAGTGGTTGAAAAACAGAATTTTTCTAGCCTCCCTTAAAAAAGGCGAACCCTTTTAACTATCATAACAAGGTCATGAAAACAATTATTGATCACCAACTTAAGAAAATTTTGAAGATCGAAATCTTCTTGATGACCGGCAGTATGGCTTTCATAGCAATAGTTCTACGGTGATGTGATGGTTTGTTTCAAGAACATTCGATAGAGTTTTTTCGTGCTTTTGGTATTGACGAATTTCTTCTGCGTTGGTTTAGAAACTGTCTTTCTAACCGTGCAATGCATGTTGTATTGAATAGTTACAAGTCTATATTCATGAAATAAGTACTGGTGTTCCCCAAGGCTCCGTTTTGACTCCAACTCTTTTCCGCACATTCATTAACAATCTCTTGTCTACTATTTCCAACCCTTTAAACTGTTTCGCTGATGACCCAACTCTGAGCTTTTCAAAATGGTAGGCAATAGCCAAAACATTTACATCGGCCGCCGCAACTTTTCACGCCTTTCGTTGTTTTACCAATATTTTCACTAAAAAATTTTCTGTCAAACGATTTAATCCGATAAGGGTATTTTTAACCCCTTGGGTGCCCTCAAGTGCCTAAGTACATAATAATAATAAGAAATGTATTCCCGTTCCTAATATTTTAGGCATAGCTGTAAAGGATATGGGCTTTTTGATGGATGTGTTTAACTGTAAATGCTACAACCTACATAGAGTTAATCATAAATCGTTTAATTTAAATTAACCTCCATAATACGAGTGTTTCACGTTCCTATAGACACAAGAACCAGAACCAGACATACTCATATAGATCTATACCTTACTTTACCTTGTCTGAATCGTAATCATAACATAATCCAATAAATATTCGTACTCTGTTTTTATCCATATATAGATTACGGACTATCACAACACCTGAGATTGACAATTTGTCACATCCTTTGTTGCGGAATTCAATATTCCCATTCCCATAGAGCCGCCATCTACCATCGCACCGCCCGGCCCGGCCCGCCACAAACAATCAACACACAAATGGAGTTACAAATTCCAGAGAAGTCCCTCACTCATCCAGCCCAAACAGCCAGCCAACCAGCCCAACACCAGCACCAGTAACAGAAACAGAAATATAGCTCTCCTTGAAAACGTTTCAATGATGTTCCTATAAAATCGATGAATTCGACACACGTTCCAGTCATATTGTGTACGACGTACGAGTACGAGGCGAGTATATTTGATAGCAACAGCAGCGCAGCGGTACACAGAGACGGGTTGGGTTGATTTGAAAATCCTGTGCGTTGCCTGTAGCCGAGACTTCTATATTCGTAGTATCTATTCCAGACCCACGACCCACCTCTACGAGTAGATATTGCCTATTCCTGAGCTACATATAAGCTAAGCTGACTCCGTCACTGTCACCGTCGTCGCCGTTCGGTCGGTCGGTCGGTGGGTCGTCCCTTCGTCTACCTCACGTCCTTCCAGACCCAGATCCAGACCCAGGGAGCAAATAACACACATAGTATATTTATGCTTATGAAGTGAACTCAGGTTTATCGTTCGGTTGGGAGAATATGGGTTGGGAGAATATGGATTTTTTTCGTTTCGTGTTTCAGTTTTCACAGAGTGATGGAATGGAACTGGTAACTGGGGGCCCTTGGGCTCAATACAATAAACATGAACAAATACGACACTATCTCCACCTATGAATGTCATTTTATGATTTACGATTCGATAAAATGAAATTTATTTCATCTGACAGTTTTCACAGGCACCGTACAAAGTGTACAGTACAGTGTGTATAACGTATAACTCTAGACCGCTTGATACTCTGAACAATAATATGACGACGACGACGACGTACACTTTAGACATTAGGCTCGGGCAACATAGTCAACCAAGGCACATCGTCAGACACACACAATATGAAAAGAGAGAGGAAATGTTTTTGAACACAAACATTTTTGGGGGAAAAACTATACAATATCGATTTCGTTTTCATTCCAAAAAAATCAAACTATAGAACTTTAACACTTCTGCTATATCATCCGCTGGGATTGTACAGAAGGCAGAATGTGTCGTTTTGAATTGGAACAGGAATATAGGAAATATAGGTTCACATTCAAACTGACACCGAGTCGACATGTTCCGTGCTGATTAAGACTTCCGTTCGAGTTAAAGGTGATGTTTGTTGTCGAAAAACAAATCACAGTAGTTCGATTTGGGAGAAAAGGACGCAAAAAGTCTTATATTCTTGAAAAACGAAAAGAACAAGGACTCTTATTAAATTAACAGCAAATTTGTACTGAAATACTTATTCTCTGATACAAAACATACGCGTCCTATAAATATTGTCAACTGAAGAGCGAAACTCAAGTGTTTCCAGGTTGAAAACTTGTCAAAAAATCAATCTGAAGTAGTCTGATTTAAATATTTGAAAATTGACACAATTCGACAGTTTTCAAAATAATTTCAAACCAAATTGTAATCTAAAACTTTGAAAATATTTTGTTTTCAGAGAATAACATTTAAAGTCAATATCTTTCTGTTTTCTCAAAATACTTAAGTTGAAAACACTTTCTTATCAGTTTTATGTTGTTTTGGCATGTTTTCGTGTTTTGTAAAAAATGTTTCCTTAAAAATTTTGTTATAAATCAACTTAAAGTTAGCAACAATATTTTGCATTTTATACAATAAGTTTAATTTCAAAATCTGTTTTTATTCCCGAAATTTTTAGTCGAAAACTTATTCAATGATCAACAGTTTTGAGTTAAAAAAATACTAAGATTTGGTAAAAACCTTATCTTACGTTAAGAACAAAATTTTGCATAAAATGATATAATTTTGAAAACAATAACTTTATTTTTTATCGAAGTATTCTAATCGAACATCAATTCCTAAACATTTTGCGTAGTATTTTTAACTTCCCATAGGAAGTTATTGTAATGGGTCCGATTTGTCAAATTGAACATTTTGACATTTCTCGACATTTTAAGGTCCCTAGAGTCGAAATAAAATATTTTTAGAGATATGTCTGTGCGTGCGTGTGTACGTACGTTCGTACGTCCGTACGTTCGCGACGTTTTTTTCGTCCTCCATAGCTCAAGACCAAAAAGAGATATCGATTTCAAATAAATATTGTTATACAGATAATAAGGCAGAAAGATGCGGAAATTGCTCTCAAGAAAATTGCGTGGGTGGTTTTTTTACCATAACAGTTTGAAAAAAAAGGTGAAAATTTTGATTAACCCTAAATATCTACGAACCAAAAACGCTAGAGACTTAGAATTAAATTTTATATGATATATTGTAACGTGATACCAAACAGGTATGTTTTTTGAAAAAAATCAATATAACGGTTTTTTTGTAAATCAATAAAACTGAAAAAAAAAATTTGTCAGCTCCAAAATTTTACGACTGAAATATGATTTCACCTCTAAACCAATTTTGTGCAACGAAGAATAATGTTTTTGACATCTGATAAAATTTTGAGAAAAATCTTATTGACAGTTTTCTTATAAAAAATAAAAATCTAAAAAAACATTACCAAAATTGGTAAAAATGGAATATCGATTCAAATATCTTTCCAAAAGTTGTAGGTATTGGCTTCAAACTAATTTTATCTTATAAAAAATATTGTTTTCAACATTCAGTTAAAGTTTGAAAAAAATCGAATTGACAGTTTTTTTTACAAAAAATTAAAAACCAAAAAAAAAAATTAACAAAAGTTGGTAAAAATTGATTTTCGACTCAAATATCTTTTCAAAACTTTGAGATATTGCCTTTAATTTACTTTTATCTTTCAAAAAATCTTGTTGTCAACATTCAGTTAAAGTTTAAAAAAAATCGAACAGACAATTTTTTTACAAAAAAATTAACAAAAGTTATTAAAAATGATTTTCGACTCAAATATCTTTTAAAAGCTTTGAGGGTAGTAGCTTGTAATCACTTTTTTCTTATTAGGAATATTGTTTTCAACATTAGGACAAACTTTGAGAAAAATGGAATTGACAGTTTTTTTTACAAAATATAAAACTCTAAAAAAAAAACAATATTAAAACTTGGTAAAAATTTACTTACGACTCAAATAGCTTTCCAAAAATTTAAAATATTGTCTTTTCAACTTTTTTTATTGCACAGAAAATATTGTTTCCGATATTCAGTAATTTTTATATAAAAATCCAACAGTCCGTTTTTCCATAAAAAATAAAGTCTACAAAAATCAGTACGCAAATTTGGTAAAAATTGATACGAGTACATATAGACAAACTTTTAAGCAAGATAAATCGACAGTCGGGATGGGAAGTTATCAGTGTGGGTCGCATCCCAGTCTCTTTTTTATTCATTTTATTTCGTGAATGCTTTATAACAGTAAGATACAATATCTTATTATTTAGTTACAAGCTAATTTTTACAAAGAGAGCAAAAAAAATTAATACATATCATTTAGAAAAAAAAAATAATCAAATATTAAATTTCAGTTTAAATCAAATTTCTTGAATAGTATTCCTTTAGATCCTTTTTAAATCATGCTGTATTTTGTACATCTTTTATACGACGTGGTTAAGAGTTCCAAAGACGGACGGAGTTTACATAAAATTGACGCTCACATGTTAAGAATGAATATCGGGGACAAATCAATTGATGAGATCGATGGGAGGTTGCAATTCTAATTTTGTGAAAACAGTATTGGGGTTGGTGCGTTATTAATATATTTGAAAGAAAAATTAATGTACGAAAGTTCAGATAACTTTAAAAAGGCATAGACAGCACGCTAGTAGTAAGGCCAGACAATCTGTCAAACCTTCGTAGGCCATAGACATAACGTACGTCACTACTAAACGCATCATTGAGCTTCCGTTTGTTAACATAATTATAATTACAATAAATTTCACAACCATACATCAATATTGGCATTATTAAAGTTTTTACAAGTAATAAACGTGTTTGAACAGGTGTAAAAGAATGAGTGACCCATTGGGTATGTAGTACACCAAATACCTTGCCCACAAGTTCATTAATATGGTTAGCCCAAGTCAAATTGCGATTGAAAGTAACCCCGAGATTTTTCGCACTTTCCACATAATCAAATTAACCATTGCTCAATACCATCGAAGGAAAATATTTGAGATCAATACTTTTCCTTGATATTACTACGCACTTAGATTTCTTTGGATTTAAAAGGAGACCATTTAATTGAGACCACTTTTCAATTTTCTCTAGGTCTTCATTTACAAAAAATGCTGCATGCTCAATGAGCCCAAGGGGACAGCTCATGTATAATTGGACGTCATCCGCATACATATGAACCGAACAGTTCTTAATAATTGATGGCAGTTGATTGACGTAGATTGAGTACAGCAGAGGACCAAGTATAGAACCCTGAGGGACACCGGAAACGTTGTGTAGAAAATCAGATAAACTATCCCCAGTTTGTACAGCTTGCATTCGATTACTCAAATATTAATAGATAAGCCTTGTAGCACCTTCTGAAAAATTAAAGTTTTGCATAAGTTTGTTACACAATTTAACGTGATTGACAGTTTCGAAAGGCTTAGAAAAATTAAGCAACACTAGAATCGCCAGTAACATTAACAGTGCCGTCATACAACTATGCTTTTCACGAAAACCAGATTGTAGTGGTGTGAGCAGCGAGTTTGCCGCAAGATGAAAGCTGATTTTTCTTTTCCTTTCAAACGCTTTCGACAAGAATGGAAAGATAGATACAGGCCTAAATTCTTTACCTTTTGCGTTTTTTGGGAAAAGGTAAAACTTTAGACAACTTCCATAGGAGTGGATAGACAACTGTCATCAGAATTGTGTTGAACATACAAGTAAGATAAGGCAGAACAATCGGCAGAATCTTTTTCATGTACTTTCTACAACAAAAGTGCTGTCTACTGAACTAAAACCAAAACCAGGCTCATCTTCATATGGTTGATCCATAAATAAAAAAGTAGGATTTAAGCTCAAAGGACAAAATAGCTGTGATGGTAAGGAAACAAACTTTTTGGTTAGTACATTACTATCCAGATCTTCTGTCGAATCAGGACTTGACTTGCCAATGAAATTTTTCGTAGGTTTTTCCACAACTGACAGCCATTTAAAGAAGAACTGAGCTGGTTAGAAAACATTCGCGATTTGACCATACGTATTTCAGCTACAACTGAAAAACTGAGAAATATTCGCACCGTAACTCATTCAACCTGTATTGTTTCCGGCTATTATAAGCGTCATCCCGTTTCTGAATTAAAAATCGTATATTTTGGATGAACCAAGGTTTACTGCTTGGCTTTACGATCATAGTTTTTAGGGGTACGCAAGTATCAAATAAGGTTTTAATATTGTCTGTTAAAAATTCCAATTGGTCATTTGAATACGGCATATAAAAAATACGTTACCAATTCTTAGCTCTTCGTCTTCCAATTGTTGAACATTAATATTATGAAAATCCCGATAAGTATCTTTCTTGCACAAGTAGTCAAAACTAACCTTCAAAGTCAAAAGCTCTGCTATTCGCCTCCAATTTGCAGTGGACTAATAACAATATTGGGCACTCCGTAATTCTTAGGCATTTAGAATCAATTCCAAATAGAACGGTACAGTGCAGCGCTTCCTGCCACCTTTGGCACATACTGGCATATCAATCGCTACTTGTAAACTGTTGCTAATGCAAGACGGTATGAATTAATATTAATCACGTGTCAGGTTACAAAAAACATCTGGCCAATACTAGTTTTAAAACGCTCAAGGTGCTTGCTATCTCTAAGCAAATCGCATATAAGCTCATAATCATAGACAGCTCGTTTCCATCATAGACAGCCACTTTAATCTAACCTAACCTAACCTAAGCATGCCTTTAGTAAGTCGCAGGCTGTATGAAAAGTAAGTGAGCGTGAGTACGAACGTCTTTTGACTATAGCTCGACACATAGACAAATCGAGCTGTGGTTTTAATAGAAGGCTACATTCAGAACAAGTCGAATGTTTTAAATGGAAAAATTGGTGACTGGTTATTTTTTATGGATCTACATAAAGTCTTAAATCTTTATTAACAAGTCAATTACTGTGGAAGAGTTTAAGATCAACATTCGGAAGGCTTGACATTTTCTAGATTTAGAGATATATTATATTTAAATCGAGTCTTTTCCGCTTTAGTTATTGAAGTTATTGAAGTCACAAATAAAAGTTTACACTCTGTCCAAGAAACCAATTATTATAACTAAATTTAGTGCCTATTGGATATTGTTGACAGTGCCTCTGCTGCAACATTTATACGAAATTGATAATTTTAAGCGGTACAAAGAATTCAAAAACTAATTTCATTTTTTTTGGAAATTTACCATTTCTTTTTTACTCCTTAAAGCTGGAAACTTGTCAATAAATAGTCTAAATTATGATAATTCAAACATGTAAGGCTTTTTTTTCCTGCTGAAAGCAAATTTTTCTTTCTTCTACAAATTTTTGGTATGTCCAACTTAAGTTCAAGCTCAGATTAAAGTTCAAAATTTTGAAAGAACAAATTATGTGAAACTATTGAGTTTTTCAAATTATATTATCCTTTGTCAAATTCTGGATTTATTTTTTTATTTAAAAGGTCATATAAAAATTTTGTATCTTAATTTTACTTTACAGCATCCTTAAAAACAAGACTTTGTATTTTAAAATACGTCAAACTTTTGTCTTTGAATATTGTTTTTATTAATTTCGTCGAGTTATTGAAGTCTTGACATTAATACCCTTTACATGTTTAAAGTTTAAGTGCAAGCTTTAGGAAAATAGGCATGGATTAAAGAGGAGGTAACGATGCACATTGGTCTTGAAGTTTTGATTATCAAAATGAAAGGGAAAAATAGAGTTGGGTAAAGCATTCCACATTCTGGATGTGCGGTCAAAAAAACAATCTCTATACTTGACAGTACGTCTGAAACTGAGCTCAAGGTTAAACTGATGTGCATTCTTAGAAGTGCGAACGGCTGAATTTTTTGAATGGGGGAATGCAACTATAGCTAATTCGACAGAACACTGTCTATAAAAATATTGGTAGAACAATGAAAGGCATGAAATATTGCGGCGGTGTTCGAGTAACGTAATTGTAATTTATTGAAAATTCCACAAACGACGATGAAGGCTTTGTTAGTTACAGCTCAGAACGGGTGACACATTGTTGTCCCTTTGGAGAAAACCTAAGCACCTAGCGGAATTTTTGATATATCGAATAAGTGTTTGAAATGATTTCTCAACTAGGTTTTAACTCAATCAGGAAACCAAGTTTATTTGTTAACTTATTAATTAAAATTTCACTTAATGTACAAATATGTTTTTCAATTTTTAAAAATTATGAAAATGGCATTGCTTGGAAAGTGTGTCCCTTCTCTTAAGCCACTGTAGTGTATACCCGTATCTGTATACTGGTTCTGTCCAACTAAATTTTGTTGCTGTGTCGTCTGTCGGATGTCAGTGTGTCCATTTAGCAAAAGTATCTTTTCTCCCTAAACATCATACATAGTATATACAGTTGTGGTCAAAAAAATAGCACTCGAAGAGCGAAATATTTTTAAGGAGTATAATGTTTGTGAAAATGTTTTGATACCAAACATGTTCATACAGTCAACAATTATTAAACATTGGGGATCTGTAGTCTACTGATCTAGAGGAGTTTTTACATATATAAGGGTGTAAGACATCTTTATGTTAAGATATATTCTGCTGGAGGATGCGATATTCCTTTATGCATCAGATAAGATGTAGTTGAAGTAAATCTTTCAACAAGAAAACGACCCGAAGTATAGCAGAAACTAGCCAAGAACATGAGGTAATGACGAAACTGTCTCGATGAAGGGTAAGTTACGAAAAAGAACTCCCGAGCTGTTAGAAACAACAATGAATAAAAAAAGGTGCCATTTTCATTTTATTCAGAGTTGTTAAAACTAAAGTCTTTTAGTGACTACAGTTAGGTTATGGCTTTGACTTTTTCTTAAAAGCTTAATTCATTTTCAAAAATCATGACTTGAAGTCAATTTTAAACATCAGAGTCAACTAGAATGCAGTTTCTTTGACTTTATCAAGCCTTTAAAGTGATTTCATGGTCAATTTTAAATGCAAGTCAATTTTTAAAGTCAATAAAACATTTGAATGCAGAATTTTGAAGTTTTAAAGTCTGTAAGTCAATTGAATCCAGTTAAAAGGCTGAATACTCTTATGTAAAATATGTTACCAAGTGTCAAATGTTGATATTTGTATTAAAATTGAGCTTTTTCATAAATTTGTCTACAAAGTACAAATATTTTAATAATCTTTAGCAACATCAAATTTCAAACGTCACTTTAAAGACTTTGTAGAGTGAAAGAAGCTGCAGTAAAAAAGACGTTGATTCAATTGACTTTTAAACTGACTTCAAGTCGAAGTCATGAAAATGACTTCTAACTCTTGTATATAAAGTCAAAGCCAAATCCCGAGTTACAATTTTTAGTTAAAATTTTTAGTTGATTGACTTTGACATCACTGATTGCAGTCAGTAAAAGACTATTTAGTTTTTAAACACTGATTTTGTGAGATGTTATTAAGATAGAGCGATATTTTTTCTACTTTGAAAGTTTTGAAAATGCCTTGGAAGTATGACATATTCAAAGAATTGAATCGAATTTATTCGAAGTACCAAATCAGTAAATTCAAGTTTATAATGTTCGATGTGGTGTTATTTTTCTGGCTGCAACTGTATAAATACTGACTGTGTGGCTCGTGTTGTTTTGTTGCGATAAATACACACGATAAATCGAAATTAATGTGTTTGTGTCAAAAGTCAACCCGTAGTCGATTTATTTTCGACTAAAGTGCCTGGTGGTGGAAGGTTTGATGTTGACTGGAGGAGAGAAATAAAATTATATCCATATAGAGAAAGATACTGTTTTCGAATATTATTCGGAAACCAGAATTGCATCACTGCAGAAGCCGCAGCACACTGCACACACACAGATGCATGCAGTAAGAAGAAGCGAAGTGAAGTAAGTGGTCTGGGTACTGTAAATCTCACCTGAATGCACAAAATTAAAGTTTCTCCCAAACACTTTCGGACTCAAGGTGTCTCAACTTTTCAACCTTTCTTCTTCTTTAAACTTTCAAAAACTCTGATGGGCACGTTCAGATTCAGCTTCAGAAAGAGAAACTATAAGAGAATACAGATTTCAACGAATCTATTGAAGAACCTGGCGGTGGGTTCTCATCCTTGTGATGTCCTGGAATCACGCACAGATACAAACATAGCCACATATATATATAGAAGGTACTCAACTCAGTCACACACAAAAACCAAAGCACACAAAATTTAATTTTAAACCAAAAGTGCCTCTCTCTAGTGATTGCTAATTGGCTCCTATTATTTTGTAATTTGGCTGCCTTCAATCGAAGGTGAAATTCAATTAACAGGCAATGCTGAAACCACTAGAAGTGTTTTACCCCTCGGCCTGCCTCGCTTATGTGTCGCCCCCGCCCATATACCAACTAATGCTACATGCAACAACCAAGCACTCACTGTACCACCATCCACCATATCATCTTTACTTTCAGTAATATCCCACCCCCAACCCTCTCAAACCCCTCTTCATTTATTTGCTTTAACTTAAACTTCCTCCTCCTCATTTGCCATAGCATGCATATAAATACATACATAGATATATAAGAGGTACGAATTTAAGAAGAAAAGTGATGGCGGTAAACGGATGATGATGATGGGGGCTTCCTGCTGATGGAACTGCTCGCAATAGTTGCTCCATTCTATACCCTATACCTATCCTGATAATATGGAAGCAGCAGAAGAAGAAGAAGAAAGGGCCAAATTGAGTTTGAAACAGTCTTCCGGAGTAACCAACCAACCAACCAACCAAGCAAGCAAGCAACTATACCTTACCTTGCTACCTTTTCCGTTCCGTCTTTTCATAGTGTGTAGAATGTATAGTACGAGTACCTACGTGAAATTGAAATAATAAAACACTTAGCAAGGATATGAAAAAATCAAGTAGCAACCCAGCTACCTAAAGCGAGCAGCGACGCGGCACGGTGGCGGCAGCGGCAACGGCAAGAACTCACTAGCAACAGCAACAGCACTTCAGCTCTAGGAAAAGAACTGAACCGAACAGCAACAGTATATCCTTTATGGGTCCCTAAAAAAAAGAAAAGCTACCGCGAAATGAGTAGATGACGGTATAAACTTTTATTTCTTCCTGTTTTTGTTGTTGTTGATATTTTTTCCTATTTTGTATATTAGTATAAAAGTCGAGTCTCGCGGTCTTGAAGTCTGGGCTTTGGGTCTGCTATAGTCCTTCGTCGTCGGAGTCGTAGTCGTAGTCGTCGTCTTGTCTCATTCGTCGTTCGTCCGTGTAATAATCTTGCCTCGACATTGTTACAATAGAAGCTACTTTTAGCATGCAATCAATTTTTATTATATCCAACCTCTCTCCCTCTCTCTCTGGGACAACGACAAGGACGACAACGTCAACGACGACGTATACCCACCTAGAGTGGAAAAAGTTTTAAAGGTTCAACGCATTTCCGAGTTAATATCCAAATAAAAACACCTCTTATTAGTACAGTTTGGAGGCAGTAAATAGGTTCAAGTTGAGGTGTACAAATTATTTTGTTATGAACGAAAGCTTAAATCTCTATGACCTTTTTAGTGACATAAACAAAAGACTTATTGCGCTTAAGCCGATGACGATGCCAATGACGAAGCCGAAGCCGATGGCCTCGAGCGACTTGTGTAGCAAAAAAAATTCAATAGCTCCTATGTAGGGGGAAATTCGTTGGATCTAAAATTGAAGTGTCACAAAGGAAAAGTTTTGGTCGTAAAAGTTGGCACAGGAATAAGAAAATATATACCTAATTGGAGTTTAAGTGTTTATCGAGTAGTAAAATTGATAGAACTACAAAAACTACAGGACTCATTTTCCCACAGAGCATTTAACGTAAAAAATGAGCCAGAAGAAGAATTGTCTAGATGGAGTCAAAGGATCGGATAGGATTGATGAAGTGCATTTTTTATGAGCTTCTGCAGCAAAAAAGCACTTGGAACTCAGACTTGTAAAAATGAGTTCTGTTTTGGTTATTGGCTCTTAAAGCTTTGAAAGGATTGAGTATGTTCCAGGGTTAGGGTGCTGTCTCGAGATAATTTCCTACCAAATCAAAAATTAACTTGAAATGAAGAAGTTTATTGATGACGAACTAAGCAACAGGAATAATAGCTTCACTTTGTGTTGTGCCATAAACTTAAGTATGATTTCAAATTCTCTCGTTTTGCGGTGAAACTTCTGCACTCATACTTACATATAAGAATCAAAAACAATGAGGTGATGTAGGAAATCAGACATCTTCATTTCTGACAGTCCCAGCAGGGGTCCCTTAGGGTTCTATTCTTGGACCTTTATTATTTTCAGTTTACGTTAACAAGATTCCTAGACTGGTTAAATCTTGTAAAGTTTACCTGATATTTGCACAACCGATTAATTTGTTCAAATTTGCTAAAAAATGTTGTACTGATGCAACTATGATTTCAATCAGGATTAATTGATTTAATTTTTTAATTAATTAATTTACAAAATTGTTACTTTTTTAATAAAAATATATAAACACAGTTTTGGGTTAAACAACCCAAATACCAGGAAACCCGCTGGTACGTATTGAATATCTGCGTGTCCGAAATTTTACTGGTGGGTGATTATAGCTGAAATTCTCAGTAACCTGGTATCTGGCTAAAAAATTATTGGTGATAATTCCCGGTGAAAATTGGGAGCTCTATAATCTATTAATTCTATGATACTTATTTAAAGCAAACGAACAGAACTTATAAGAATTTTCAATTTTCAGCTTTTTGCGCTAGATCTTTAAGAAAAGAAAAAAATTACAATGTGTCAATAGCAGAATTGTGTTTTCTAACTTCGACTACGGCTCACAGACAACTCAAAAAACATCTCTATAGCGTAGGTTAGGTTAGGTTAGGTTATAGTGGCTGTCCAAGATGGAAACAGTCATACTTAAGTTAGTTAGTTGAATCTTGAGGCTTCCTCCTGAGCTCAATGGAAACAGTTTGAGTCCCTTATGAAAGGTGTGAGGCTGATTAAGCTGATATGATTTAGATCATTTAGATCGTTAAAGAAGAATTCTCCTAGTTAATTCTTGCGTTTTCGAGCCAGAGCAGGGTACATACAGATGAAGAATTGTTTCCTCCTCTTCCTCGTCCATACAGCTTCTGCAAAAGTCATTTGAGAATACGCCTAGTCTCGTGGCGTGCTTTCCTATAAGACAGTGTCCGGTTATGACACCTATGTTCGGGCTTATATGCGATCTGCTTAAAGAGAGCACCTTAAACGTTTTAAATCCAGTGTTCGCCAGATGTTTTTTGTGACTTGACACGTGTTGATGTTGTTCCACCTCCTCCACCTCACGAGTCTTGCATTAGCAACAGTTCACAAGTAGCGATTGGTATGCCAGTACTTGCCGAACGTGGTAGGATGGACTGCACTGTACCGTTCCCGGCGAGTTCATTTGCCTTACTGTTACCTGGAATGTCTCTATGGCCTGGCACGTAGGCCTGGCACGCAGCAAAGGTGAATATTAAACTGTTGTGCCATCTCCATTAGAGATGATCGACAGTTATGGACTGTAAAAGAGCTTGTAGAGACAGAGTCTAGAGATTTGATTGCGGCCTGGCTATCCGAGAAAATACGGATATCAGATGTTGATATCACGTTGCCAGGACAAGACTTCCTTTATGGCCAAAAGTTCCGCCTGGAACACGCTACAATGATTGGGAAGGCGGAATGAGAGACTTAATTTCAGTCGTTCAGAGTACACACCTCCACCAACCCCTTCTTTTGTTTTTGACCCATCTGTGTAAAAATAGATTGACTCATCCTCCAAGAATGTCCTATCCTCCCAAAAAGATCTGGTAGGTAGAGAAATCTGGAAGTTTCTGTCGAATTGCAGTTGGGGGATGGTGTAGTCTGTGTGCTTTGGAATTGATTCTAAGTACCTTAGAATTACGGAGTGGCCAATGTTGTTGTAAGTCCACTGCGACGAAGCATTGAGGCGAATAGCAGAGCTTGCAGCTATTTTTTTTACTAAATATGTCAAAAGGTGTAAGGTAGAGCAAGGTGTCCAGTGCCGCAGACGGGGTCGTGCGAAGCGATCCGCTTATACATAGGCAGGCTGAACGTTGGACTTTATTTAACTTATCCCTGTTTATACCTTTTTCTAGAGCAGTCCACCATACTGCCACACCGTACATTAAAATCGGTCTGATAACCGATGTGTATAGCCAATGCGTGATTCTGGGTTGTAAGCCCCATTTATTACCAATGGCTTTTTTGCAAGAAAAGAGAGCTACAGTAGCTTTTTAACTCTTTCCTGTACGTTGCGTTTCCAATTTAGTTTTTATCTAAGACAAGACCCTGGTATTTAGCCTCTTCTGAGAATTTTAATTGGATTCCTTTAATAAAGGGATGGTTGACAAATGGAATTTTGTATCTTCTCGAAAATAAGACCAGATCGGTTTTGTGTGGGTTAACACCCAGTCCACACCGATCAGCCCAAGGTATTAGTCTGTCTAAGCCATTTTGTAAGAGTTCTTTCAGGATGTTAAGATGCTTTCCTGAAACCGCTATAGCAACGTCGTCCGCATAGGCTATCAATCTGAAACCCTCCGCATCCAGACTAGTTAGAATTTCATTCACCACTAGGTTCCAGAGGAGAGGGGATAGAACACCACGTTGCGGTGCCCTTCTAGTAACTAATCGTCTGCAAGAAGAGTTGCCCAGTTTTGAGTTTATTATTCTGCTAGTAAGCATTAAATGAATTACCTCCCGAAGCGAACTCTCTACATTTAGAGATGTTAGAGCAGATGTGATTGCAGATGTGTCCACGTTGTTAAAGGGACCTTCGATGGCAAGGAAAGCAACCATAGTGAACTCCTTATGATGGAGGGAATATTCGATGGTGCGTACTAAAGTGTATAACGCTGTTTCCACCGATTTACCTTTACAGTAGGCATGTTGAGACGAAGACAGAAGTCTTGTATCGATACTTGCCCTTAAATGGATATCAATCAATCTTTCCAAGGTCTTAAGAAGGAATGATGATAGACTTATAGGTCGTAGATCTTCTAGATCGCTATATGGCGTAACTTGAAGATAAAAAGTTTTTCATGTCAATAAATATATAAAAATATGTTTATTTTTATTTAAAAAACCGTCATTGGTTAAAAAAAAAGCGCTAGCTTCTTGGGTTCAAAACCCTGTCTGTATCATTTAAATTTTTTTTTCCACAGTTATTGCAAAAAATTAAAAAACAATCAAAAAGTAATTTTATTATGAAAAGTGTTTTCTCAAAAATCCGTTTTGATTTGACATAAAAACTGTAGGTCCCCTTCATCCCATTTCAGGAAGGGTTGAGAGTTGTAAATCACTAGGTCTTGATTCTTTACGAGCTGTTGCACCAACTTATTTATTTTTGTATTTATCTAACAACAATAATGAAGCGTCATTCAAAGTTGGTCATGTGGTGGTTCATTTTTAAATGAAAGGTTATTTTTTGACACACTCAACGTCGGGAATATTGAAAACTTATTTATATAATGAATGATTTAAGCGCTAAACAGTCACTTAGTTTGGCTTTATGCTTTAATTATTTATTAATAGGATCTCTATTGGTAAATCCTAAAGCTCACGAGGATTCGTGCCGTTTTAACTCTGGTTCATTCAAAAACGGGCACCATCGCTAAAAATGATTTCATGACAAAAATTGGGATTAACTTCAAACACTTTTTTTGACAATAAATTTTGATTTCAAAGTGTTGTCTTTAGCAACTGATTTAAAGAAGAAATTTGAGCTGTTACCATTTTGTACAGTTTTTCAAAAGTAACCAGGATTTTACGCTTAAAGCTTTTCTTACGTCCGTTTTTATTAAATATGTGCTGCAAAATTAACATTTGAACTCTTTTTTTTTCTCAAGTATCCGGTTAAGTATCCATTAAAACTTCAACCCTTACAACAATGTGAAGTTATAATGTCAACAATTCAAGCAAACGTCAACACCTGTATCAACTAATGTATACAAAAACACGTTTTATGAAAAATAACCTTCACATTAAAAAAGAGGCTGGAATGCGACCCACACTGATAACTTTCCATCCTGTCTGCCGATTTTTCCTGTTTAACAAATTTGCGTACTTTTTTTTGTAGATTTTCCTTTTTATGAAAAAACTGATTGTTGAATTTTTATAAAATTTATAAACTAAATTTTTTTCTGTGAGATAAAATAAGTTACAAGGCTGAATTTTTTATTTTTTAAAAGATTTTTGAGTCGAAAGTAAATTGTTACAAAGTCTTAGAATATTTTTTTACTGTCAATTAGATTTTTCTCAACATATTAACAAATTTCGAAAACAATATTTTTATAAGGAAAAATTAGTTTGAAGCCAGAATCTCAATTTTTTGAAAAGATATTACAGTCGAAAATCATTTTGTACTAACTTTTAGTAATACATAAATTTGGTGCCGCAACAGTCCGTTGAGAACTAAGGACTTACAACTGCCTTTCATTCCTTTGCTGTCATAATGGAGAGGACCCAAAGTTTTAAGCCGAATCCGAACGGCTTATTTGAAAAAAGCACTTTTCATGACAAGAATTACTCTTGGAGAACTTGTCAATTCCTCGCAAGAGGCAGTACCCGTGAAAACAACTTTAGATGGCATAAGCAAGGATCCAACCCAAGACCTCTGGCATGACAGTCTAACTCACTAACCATCATGCCACGGGTACTAATATAAAAAAATATTTTATGAAGACTCTAGGAAACTTGAAACGTCGAGAAATGTCAAAATTTTCAATTCGACAAACCTGACGGATTACAGTTACTTTTGATAGGACATTAAAACATTATTTACATACGAACATTTCTTGTGAACTAAATCGAACAACCCTTGCAGCTTGTCGTTTTCGTTTAACCGAAAACCTGCTAAGACCTTAATAACTAACTGAATCTTTTTTAAAACTAAAATGAATCTAGGTAATAATAGCTGTTACTAGTAATTTAAGATAAAAGTTTCATGTGAATAAAAGAAAGATTAAAATTCTAGCTTTCGTTTGTTTACTGACATGTTTTGGCATATAAGCTCAACTTTAACTGCCAGTTTCGTTTCTAAAACGCAAAAGCAAGGGAATTTTCGATTTTGTTTAGTTAAATTTAATTACTGTTTATATAGCAAAGTATTGTTTTCATTTACAAAGAACATTTGGAGTTTTTAATTAAACTTAACCGATGATTAAATGATAAGTCCAGGAAAGTGGAAAGTGTACACTGCTAGTCGAGTCCTAACCTATCAAATGAATCGTTAACCTTCAGATTACGTACGAATACAGTTGTGTTAAATTTTCTAGCAAGTGTAGCTCCAATAAAATGGTTTTGATAGGTTCAATTTTGCTCAATACTGGGTTATAACCCAGTAAACCAATTCTAAAAAGACTACTTCTGAGGTTTTTGTCAATGAAATCCAAAAATGAAAATAGGGCTTTGCAGTTTTTTTGATAAATTGGCTTATTTTTGAATTATTCACGAAGATTTTTTTTCACTTGAATTATTGACTTCGTTTTGTTCTAGTTGTTGCTGTTGTTGTTGTCAAACTTAGCTTACTTACTTACTTACAAATTGCAAAACGCACACAGAATATTCTCCTTCATTAATAAATATATATTGTTGATCTTTTCAAGGCCTACGAGTTATGAACAGATCCTGGCGTCGAAGCTTGTACATAAAGGCTGAAGTAACCCTTTTGGTTAATGCCTTAGTCGGTTTTAGCTCCTCGAAAAACATAAATACTTTGACAATTAAATTACAATCATTCCTTGATAAACCGAAGCACTGGTGTGATAAGAAAGCTTTTAGTTTTTCTCAGGAAAAATCTGTTGGCATGCTCTTTTCTAGAAAGCCGAAAATTATAACACTGCTCAATTTATTTCTACACGAAACTGTGCTAAAGTTTTCCCTTTATTCAAAAAAGGTGACGTAAATGACCCTAGTATAACTATCGAGGTATATCGTTTATCAACACCATAACGAAAATCTTCACGGGGGTTATTCTTGACCGACTTTTGAACTGGACACAACAAAACAAACTACTCAGCGAGTTCCAAGCAGGCTTTAGGAAAGAATACTCTACTGTTGATCATATTTTCACCCAAACCTTCATTGCTAGATCCTATTTAGACAAGAGAAAGAAGCTGTACGCATTTTTCGTTGATTTTAAAGCGGCTTTTGATTCAATCGATAGAGACGCCCTTTTTTACGAGCTTAGCTGCCTTGAAATCTCCCATAAAATGTTGACAGTACTAAGACGGCTCTATGACAACAATATGACACCAATTGGTTTAAAAAATCGACTGGAGTCAAGCAAGGATGCCTCCTAAGCCCACTCCTATTCTCTCTTTTTTTAGATGACATCACATCGGTTCTTCCCGGAGGAATAATGTTTGCTGGTATCAACATCAAAGCACTAATGTATGTGGACGATATTGTAATTTTAGTGGAATCACCTCAAATGCTGCAAATGATGATAAATAAACTTAAAATATATTGCGACCTCTGGAACCTACAGTCAATACCGACAAATCAAAAATTTTGATATTTCAAAATGGATGTGGTAGATACGCCAGAGAAAAGAAATGGACCTGGAATAGTGTCGCACTGAATTTGGTTAAGGAGTATAAGTACCTTGGAGTTATAATTACCCCAAATCATTTATTCAAGAAGCACCTGCAGGCAAAACTAATAGAATCGAAACAAGCCATCAACTGCAACTGGAAGGGAGTGCTGGGGAAAAAATATGTAGCACCAAGTGCAAAATATAAACTTTTCGAAGCGGTGATGAGGTCGATCTTATGCTATGCTGGTCAAGTAAGGGGATTTCTACGGTACGAGGAGGTTGAAAAGCTTTTAAGATATTTCCTCAAAAAGATATTCTGGCTCTCTGAACATACACCGGAGTCCCGCAACTATATATTTTCACGCAGAAGATGCATTTAAACTATATTAAAAAAGTGTTGGCGCTTCCAAATTATCGACTACCTAATGCCATTGTGACAGCTGCTCCGAGAGAGGTCACAGTTCTTCGTAGAATGGTCTCGTTTGGAGGTGCTACATAATGTTCAGTTAGTAGAAAGCGATTGGAGAAACTGGGACCCGACCTTCCAAATATTGTTGGAAAGAATTGATACCAAAATTTTCGAGAACTTTACGGAAAGAGCTGAAGTCAGTGAATCTCTTAATTTGTATAACTCCTTGCAGCACAATCTTGGTGAAAACAACTATCTCCATGACAAGTATCCGCTAAAGACAATTTCACCATCTTTAAAACCAGAGGAGAGCTATTACGATTAAACTACCGACTATATGGCCCTGAAGAAAACACGGAGTGTACTCTTTGCAACCATAGAACAGTAGGGAACTTACTGCACTTCATAGGGATTTGCCTTGTTTTGTCACTAATCCGTTATGCGCATTGGGGAAAAAGTGTTCTTAACCAAAATTAAACTCTCGAAGTGCTTAATGGATCAAACCGGAATGTTCTAAGTAGTTTGTTTTAACTGCACAAAGATATAGAAACCAAATTCTGAACGAAGCTTTCTGACTGGCTGAAGGCACAGTCCAATCCTCTAATATTGTGATAATAATCTAATAATTGTGATGTACCTAATGTAATTATTTGAATGGAACAGGGCCTTGATAAATAATTTGTAATCTAATCTTAAAGGATTCGAGAGCAATACAGATTCAATACATAGCTCTAAAAGCTTCAGGGAATGTGTAGTTTTCTGCCCATTTTGACTGTACTGCTTGGATTCTCTTACGAAGCAACGGAAATCTTACTTTGGCCACGTGCTAATGGGTCCGATCTCTGGATTTCCATAGAATCTTATCAGCAAGCCATTGCACGTTTTCTTTTAAAAATCAAAATTAACTATGAAAGTTAATTTTACTCATTTCTTATCGTTCGCAATCAAACAGAAGAGAAGTATTAAAATAGGAACTAGTCAAAGCTGTTTAGTCAAGTGTTCAAGAATCTTAATATTTTTGTAACTTAAACTAAAATATTTTAGCTTAAGTTATATGCGTAGAAATGGCCTGAGATCCAACTAGCGCTGTAGTGCGCCGTTTTGATACCAAAAACTCGTTTGACCTGTGATTGAAAGGGAAAGATTTATAGAAAAGCTTCATAGCGATTATGTTAGAGTCATTTTGTCGCATTGAGAAAAAATATTAGGTCTCGAATCTTTGTCTCAGATAGCTCATCAAGTTCGTGAAGAATGCTTTTCCAAAGTATTTCATTCTAATGTTTGCCAAAGCAGGACATTTGCAGAGGAAATGGATTATTGTTTCACTTTCTCTTTGGTCACTACAACTACGGCAAAAGGTGTTGTAAGAGATACCCAACTTCTCTGCATGAACTTTTATAGGCCAATGTCCGGTACAAAACGCAACAATCCTGGTTATGTCTTGGCCGTTTGTACGCGTTTTATTATATGTGGGCCATATCTTACTAGATATAATGCAGTTGGGTAAATTGCTCCACTTCGGTTTGATTCAGTTTGGTAGATAGAAAAGATTTTACTCTTCATAGCACCAAGAGGAACGTTAACCATTTCCGCAAGTGAGCTATGAAGGGCCGATCCTTGCCTAGCTAGCTCGTCAGCCAGTTCATTTCCCACGATACCACAATGGCCCGGAACCCAGATCAGGGTGACACCGAGGTTAATATTCAGGTTCGCAAGCTCATCGCGACATTGCTGGACCAATTTAGATGAGGATATGGCCGAGTTAATGGCTTTGACAGCTGCCTGACTGTCCGCAAAGATAGCCACATTTCGGTTTTGGTTTGGGTTTTGTTTAAGTATCTTACATGCCTCCCTTATTGCCAGCAGTTCAGCCTGAAAAACGTTACCAAAGTCAGGAAGCCTAAAGGATTTGGCTACATTTAGGGGCTCAAAAAAGATCCCAGAACCAGCTCCACTCCATCTTTGAGCCGTCAGTAAAGATGGTTGTGTCGAAACCTATCGACACGATGTCATTCTCACAATCTTCTCTGGATGGGAAAATAACCTTAAAACCCTTACTAAGGCTCAAAGTAGGAGTGCAGTACTCAGTGTCTACCGAAACTTAAATACCTGAGGGAAACAATTTCGTTGTGTTGTTGTGACCATAAGGTTTTGACAGATGCTCTTAAATAACTCCATACAACATCAGACACTAAGAAAGTTAAGTTAGCCCCATACTTTTTATTTTCAAATCCAAGGCTTAAATAATAAATTGAACTAATTTTTCTTCTTCCGACTTTAACAGAAATATGAAATCCAAAATGCATATATTCATCCATTTTAACCTGTGACACCCTGACTGTCCTAATATAACTGCCTCTAACTGTTCATAAACGAGTTTGTATGTTATTTTTTTGTTCAAAGAACACAAAATGAGAGCTTTGGTAAGTGAAACTTAGTGAACTTACGGTCATTTAATAAGGAGTTATATCACCGTTTATAAGGGACTTCACAGATTTAATTTACTTCCTTCCCCCCTTCCCCCCTTGTTACTCCTAAACTAAGGGTGGAGTTCAAAAATACAATGAAATCCAACATAAAAAAAGAACAAAAAAAGACACCATCATCACTCCCTTAACAGAGTACAATAGTGCAGATAGCATATAGAAGTAGCCCCCGAGTTAATGGCTTTCGGGGTCATTAAGAAATTTAGCAACAACCTGCACGTGATCCATCCCATTCCATCTACTCTAATTTCATATTAAAGTCCCAAACCCCAGGTACGTAAGCGTTCCACACGACACAGAAAAAAAAAGGAGAAGAACAACAAAGCTATGGAATTTTTCCATTTACGAGTATTTATGTTTTTATGGACTTTTACTTGCTCGCCAACATCATTTCATAACCCATAAAGTGATATGCAACAGCCCCCTCGGTTTCTTGAGTTTTCTCTTTTTTTCTGAGCAAAGAAAAAGATATGATAAAGTGCTCCCCCATCAGCTATCAGCTCTAAGAAGGATGAATTGTTGCGTAAATAGAATTGAAAGAGCATTATTAGACTTGGACTTGGTCCACGACGATGTTATAAAGTACGAGTATATGAGAGAAGTATCTTTCTATAAATATATTTATCTTTTTGTTTTTATCTTTAGGTATATTGAATCCATATGGTTTGTGTGGTGTTGCTGATTTCTTTTTCTTCCTTCAGTTTTGTCGTAATCAAGTCCCAAAGGACTTCCAAGAAAACATCATCAAACGAACGGCAACGGGAGAAAAAAAAGAATTGAAGAATAAAATAATATAAAATACGAGTAGGCATAAACTCGTACAGGGATAAGACATCGACTTCATCAGAAGATATGATGGGATATTGCCTTTCGCATCCTTATGCCTTTATTGACTATTCCGCTTGAGATATCCTCGTATCTACTCATAGCAGGGATAATATTGTCTTAGTGATTCTTTTTTTCTTTTTACTCTTTAATACCGTACTCTCAAGTCTTTTAAGTCGCATATCAAGATATATATACAGATTATACATAGAGATATGAAATCATTTCTGAATAACCCCAAAGCACAGCTACATTTATTTTCGAAATCGTCGATAGAAAACAAAATTATTGACGTTCGAGAAGCAATTTGTAGAAAGATATGTTGTGTGATCTTGATGTTGATGTTGATATGATGATGAAGATGATGATGATGATGATGGAATTCTTGTTGTTTTTCAAGTATTTTGATTAGCACCTACTTGTCAATTGGGCGTTTTATTTACTGCCCCGCTATACTCGCTACTGAGCTGTACTTTAAATACAGAACAAGTATCTATGTGTAAAGATTCTTCGGAAATAAGTTCTTTGGTATACCTAATGATCAATAGCACCTCTAAATGTGGGACAAACTTGTTAGAAACTTCTCGTGATGTAATACAATTTATTAATTGTGATACTTAGAATATAAGGACAAGTAATGGATTTATGGAAATAAAATACTGATTTCTAAGAGTCATAAAAATAGAGTACAAAGTGTATATCGAGAACTATAAGGGCCCATTCGTATCTATCATTGAAATCAATAAAAAGCATTTTTGAATAGATAGATATTTTGGTTTACTCCGGGCTGTATCTCATTAATGTTCAATTTTGGATACAAGTTCGTCAATCGAAGCTTGCTTAATGCTATAGGCTAGAGCCTTAACATAGCTCCACACAAAATAGTCTACAGGCGTTAAATCGCGGCCAAGTAAACGGGTCCAAATGTGAAATAAACTGTTCCATAAACTCGTCTTTTAATTAATCTACTGTTACGCGTGCTTTGTGTTACCGTCTTGTTAAACCCATGTAACGAAGCGTTGCAATTCTTCGTTATCTCCCTAAAAAAAATAACAACAATAGATGGTGTAGGGACGACCATTTCATACACAGGATTAAATCTTGTGAAAATTAAAGGAAAGAATTTCCGAGAACAGTTGGTATTTCGAGAAGAGAACCGTCCTGTAATGTTCCGCCTTCCAATTCCTCTAAGTGTACTGTGGACAGGATTATGGGCCTCAAGTTTGCTGCTAGGGATAGGAAACGCAGTCACAACCTATCTTGCTACTGCAAGATAAAGCAACAATTATCTTTTGATTTGCTGCCAGGGGCACGAAGGGAATTTAGCCCGGTTTTATTCCAAAGTGTACATGTGTTTGACGGACAAGGCTAATACCGACAAGTTATTCTCAAGTTTGCTGCTAGGGACAGGGAACGCAATTAAAAACGATTATTCCGTGTCACCTCGGACAAGCCTAGCTTAGTGGCTAATGTTCCGCTTACCGTTCTCTAACTTTTTTTTGGTGCTCTTTTACCTTTACCTACATCCTTCAGTACTTAAATGATTATTTAATCATATTAATCTTAAATAACGGAATTCATTGATCTATATTTTTTCACTCCAATCAGACAATCAACGAGATATCAAAATCTCTAATGGCCTGATAAGAAGCACTTCCAACTCACTACCCGTCTTGAGGGAGTACCCCAGTTGCTTGAAAATAGGTTCCACAGAACTTCAAAATTGCGATCAAGTGTCTCTACAAAATTCAGTCTATCAAGATCAGCCACGAGATAATTCCAACTTAGTTCGAAAATGTACGAAAAACGACCGTCAATCGATTCTGGCTTTCCTTTTCTCCAACTGCGGGGGAAATATATTGTTATGCGTGCAAATTGATGTCCCCTCAAAACAACAAACTTAGTGGCAAAAGTTTCAGTAACTGAAAGCATGCATCCGATTATCTCTATGAACATGAGATTTCGAAAACTCATTTGGAATCAGTAATAAGTTTGGTGCAACGCGGAAAATTCACAGGACGATCGATGCTAGCGATGCAAGAGGCTCAGCGAATCGAGTATTGGCGCAAAATCCTGACAATTATCGTTGTACCATTAAATTCATTGCTGAACGCGGATTAGCCTTTTGAGGTGACAATGAAATTGTTGGCTCACCAAGAAATGGAAATTTCCTGGGCATTTTGGCATTGCCAGCCGAGTATGAACCAATAATCGCAACCCATTTGAAACAGTCCACGATTTGCGAAGAACTGATCGGTTTTGTGAATGATAAGGAACTAACTGAAATAGTATCTAGAGTTAAAAAATCGAAATACTATTCCGTATCACTAGACTCTATTCCCGACGAGGCTCACATCGATCAACGAACTATATTTGTTCGATATATGGAAGGATCGACGCCAAAAGGATGGTATCTCACCATTTTACCAAACTGCGGTCCTACAGGCGAAGCCACAGCAAACGCTCTGCTCAAAGTTTTAGGTGACAATAATGTATCGTCGTTCGTAGCTTGTTGTGGTCATTCTCTTAGTGGGCAGCTGCTATCTCTTGTCCATCGGCTGTTCAATTCTTTGATTCCGTGCAAAATTTTTACACGTTTTTTACAGCCAGTACAGAGTGGCACCGAATTTTGATTGAGAAATTATCGGAGAAGAAAAGCGGATAGTTTTTAGTCTTGAAAAGCGACACTCGTTGGTCTTGTAGCTACGAAAGCCTCAGTCAACAACTATTTGGAAATCGAAGAAGCTCTATCCAGCATATCTTCCAATAAAGAGCAAAAAGACATCGTGAGGAATGAAGCAACGCAACTTTTACAGAAGATGAGTGGTCTCGAAACCGTTTTGTTTGCAATATTTTGGAACGATATCTTGGAGCGATTCAGCACTACAAAATGATTCTAGAATCATTAAAATCATTCGTGGAATCCAAACGAAATAATTTTGATAAATAAGAGGAAGCAGCTAAAAAAATATCCCATACAGTTGAATGTGTACGATCACGCACCCTCACCAGAACGAGAAATGTGATGTTGAATCCGCTCGATTACGAGAAAGCACAAGACTAAAAAGTATCCACCTTCATCCCAGTGATTGACTAGCTATCCGTTTCTCTTACTGAAAGATTCCTGAATCACATCGAGAAGATGGATGCTCAGAATTTGTAATCTGCAGCAGAGACATTGTTAAAGTGTATCCGGATGATTTAGAGCCTAGTCTTGAAAATAAGTTGATTCAATTTGAGTCTTTGATTGACTCATACAAAAAAGAAAAGGAATATATAACAAATCAATCACTGGAACTATTTTACTACCAAATTCTCGAAAATCAAAATTTCAGAGCTACATTCCCAAATCTCGAAATTGCATTGAAAATGTATTTGTAGAGCGCTCATTTTCAAAAATGAGAATTATAAAAATAGGTTTCGAACTACGATGGGACAAACCCGTCTTTCGAAGCTTTCTCTCCTGAACATTGAGCATTACTCCGAGAATTGGATTTCAACGATATCATCAACGATTTTTCAGCGAAAAAAGCTCGAAAGATTCCGTTCGTGAACCCTAAAATTCAATTTCAGATAATTCTTTTATTCCGTTTATGTTTATATGTGTTTATTCAATACTAAAGGAATCTACTTGGTTCCACAATAAATTATTTATTAAAAAACTCGAGTGAAAAAAATGGCTTACTTTATTTTGAAAATATTTTGGGCGAGGGGGCCTCCGCTCCTTTATTGGGCAGATGCTTCTAGATTTCTAAATTCGGCCTTGGTTATAGGAATATATAAATAACGATTTAAATAAACTTGGTTAAAAATCGTAGTCTGAAAACTCCAAGCCAAGGCTTTTTTTGGGAAGAACCCTGGACACCGACGAGTCTGTCTTGTACAAAAAAGCACCACAACCACATGTTATGTCAGGTCTTCTATTTTTAACAAAAAAGAAGTGTTTTTCATAGCACGTTAGCGCTCATCAATCATAATAATATAGCGATTCCTATCATCTTTAAAAAAATAAGGCCCAAAGATACCGCCAGTCCATGATCCACACAAAACAGTGACTTTTTCTGGATGTATAATTAGCTCTTTCAATGCTACTGGATGTCATTCACTCCAAATAAGGCATTTTTAAATTATAGACCAAACTGTAGATGTCAGACTCCACTCTTATTTCAGGCAATTGAGCTTACACTTAATAATTTTGGCAACTAGCATGCATTTTAATGAACCAGAGCGTAAGGGGCGATTATTTTGGTAAGGAGTTTAAGAAAATTGAATATCAAACATTATTGACGTGTTTTTGTCGAGCCCATATTTTTAAATAAAATTGTTTTACATCAAAAGATTCAAAAACAGTTAAAAATGGATAGCCTAAATAAATACAGAGTTGTTTGGTTTGAGTTCGATTGGTCCCTCTAAGCTTTACCGAAAATTGCAGCTTTCTACTTATGAAACCAAAATCATAGTATAGTACTACGGCAGGTGTACAAACAGGTGAGAAACTTTTTAGATGATGACAAATTAACGTTTATAGACTTGCTGGATTACTCCAAAATTGTTATTACGTTGCAGCATATTTCTTTTATTATTCTAAAGGTGTAGAAAAACTGCCAGTGCCAGAAAGTTTGATTTCTAATTCAATATTTCTGTGCTATGGTGTACCTCAAGGTTCTATTCTGGGACCACTTTTTTTCTGACTATGTAAGCAATATGATAGACACGAATGTATGCAGACAATGTTCAGCTTATCTAACTTTATACTCTAGACTTTCTTAAAGATTGTTAAGTATCATAAATCAAGACCTAAATGCTATCTGTTCTACAGCCAACTAAAACAAAATGCATCATCTCGAAAAAGAACCTTTATGTGTCTTACTTCCCTCCGACAAAAAAGGCTAATGACACTTTCTTTGTATAAATTGAATTAAAGTGATATATCAAATTTAATATGTAGCCAATTTGTCAGCAATGTAATAGTTTTTCCCTTTATACTACATAACAAGTTAAGGAATATCATAATCTTTTACCAGGTTCCATTGTATTCCCCTTTGATTAAAATAAAACGCACCTTAAATGTTAACATTTTAGTATTAAACCTTGCTTTCAGTTTTTCCCTACAATTCCCTTTATATCTAGTATCTACCTTGTAGGACATTTTCAAAACAGTTTAGGTTTGATCTCGTTTTATCCCTCAATTCTCAGAGGGAATACTAAAAATATTATAGCCCTGGTATAAATAAAGCCTTTGTAATAAAAAGTGTTTATTTAAGGGAACGCAGCTTTTAGATGTTTTTACTCCTATAGGACCTTCCTTTGAGAATTTTGTATTATCACAAAGTGAAACAAAATGCTCTCAGAGTTCATTTCAAATCAGGTTAGGAACATTAGGAGCTTGTGTAGTACATATGGTTTGCTTTTTGGGTCTTCCTTAAATAAACTTTAAACACGTCGAATATAATAAGTCTAAGAAGTGATAGTTTTGGGAACACAGATTCAATTCGCAAAAAAACAAACAAAACAAACTTTATTTTAGAAAATGGATCTATTAATTCAGTTTGTAACAAACTCAAAATTATATGAGCAAACTGGCAAAATACTGTTTTAAATACTTAGTTGAATAGTTTTAAAATATAACTCAGTGGTTTAAAAGGCAAGTCTCAACATAAGTTATATGTCTAACAAAAACCACTAGAAAACGATCTAATAACTGTTTAGATTTTGAAATAAATGCCTTCCAATTTATAACGCATGCCTTAAACTAAGATATGTATCACATCATTTAAAGATTGCAGAAGTCATTAAAAAAGGCACCAACAAAAGTAAAATCTTTAAGACTATTATTTCGTATACCAATTGTTAAGGAAGATGTTCAAATGGTAGACATGTGCATTCAAGAGGACACAAGCGTCCACAGATTTTTCTCAAAACCTACCTCTGTCTATCAACTCCTACTCTCATCTCCCCGCGGTGAACATCGGGTGCCTAGTACCTCAACTGGAGATTGGGTTCCAACCCCAGTGGAAAGTTGTTGGGGGCAGCAAACGAGAGAGGGGGAGAGGTGTTTCCACTAAGGCACCTCTCTTTATCCAGGAGGCAGCGCACGAATTCTAGAGATGGAATCAACGGTGGCATCTACAGTTCCAGTAAGGTTGAAGTACTTAGTGAACACCTTATAGGGCTCCTTTGACATATTCGGAGCCCAGGCCTGTAAGGAGCGGTTTATCCGGCTCCCATTCCTTGGAGTTATACTAAGGATCTGATCCTCCATGTTGGGGGTTGTGCCGTCGGGGTGACTTAATGGACACGTAAAAAATACTTTTAGTTGCGAAGCACCAACAAGCCTCGGATATGGACGGATTCACTGTTGACAACCCACGCAAACGAAATAAGGACAACGAACTTCGGATATATACGTAGAATCTTAGGTCCCTTAACAGACCACGTGCAGCAGAACAATTAGCGGAAGCCCTAAACTGCTGCAAGGCAGATATTACCGCCATCCAATAAGTGCAATGGGATGGACCGAGCAAACGCAAACTAAAAGACTGCGATATCTACTACGGCGACTGGTACCGAGAACAAAGACAGCGTCTATTTGGGTGTGGATTTGTTGTTGGAACTAGGCTCAGGCAAAAAGACTTGAGTTTCAACAGTGTGAGCGAGCGCATCAAGGCTTAATTCACCAACATAAGCCAAATATGCGTGCATGCCCCAACAGAGGAGAAAGATGAAGACACCAAAGACATATTCTTCGAGCTCTTGGACAAGAGATATGAGCAGTGTCCTGGCTTTGACATTAAAATTGTCTTAGGAGATTTTAATGCCAAGCTAGGAAGAGAAGACATCTATGGTGGCATAATCGGGAGATACAGCCTGCACGACACTACCTCCGACAACGGATTCAGGCTGGTCAATTTCGCTGCGGGGCGAGACGTTCTGGTAGCTAGTACGCAGTTCACGCATCTCAATATCCACAAGGGGACATGGAAATCTCCTGATCCATCAACCATCAACCAGATTGACCACATTGCGATCGACGCACGACACTTCTCCAGTATCCAGGATATCCGAACATTCCGAGAGGCCAACATTGACTCGGACCACTACCTCGTTGTAGCCAAGGTACGGCTACGGATATCCCGATCCAAGCCAAAACAAGGAAGTACTGTGAGAAGATTCGACGTTAGACGGCTACAATCGCAAGAGACTGCTATGTCCTTTTCCGATCGAGTCTCCAATAACCTCTTAAGGAGTCCTATGAAAACCAGTGGCAACATTGCCTTGCAGCCATCAGAGATGCCGCCTCTGAAGTGCTAGGTTTCACACGGCCACCACAGCGAAACCCCTGGTTTGACGACGAATGGCGGCAAGCTCACGCAGCGAAACAAGAGGCATACAAAACGGCGCTGCACAAAAGGACTAGAGCTGCTCGCGAGCTCTACGAGCAGAAGAGGAGAGAGGAACACCGGCTTCTTAGATGGAAAAAAAGAGAGAATGAGAAGCGCGCGATCGAGGAGATAGAGGGATGTCACAACAGGAATGAGGTTCGTAAATTCTACCAAAAGGTAAAAAAAAAAAACTCCCAAGGGTACCAGCCACGAACTGAAGCCTGTAAAGACGATCAAGGAAACATCGTAATAGAACCACAGTCGATGCTGAGAATATGAAAAGATCACTTCTCCAAATTATATAACGGCGATGACGAACCGAATTCCGCTGTAAGGGAGATAGAACCACTCAACCTCGGCGACGCACATTAACAATTCCGCCAACCCGACCTTGACGAAGTGAAGATAGCTATATCTAAACTTAAGTCAAACAAAGCAGCTGGAGCTGACGGCATCGCTGCCGAACTATTCAAAGCAGCAGGCGATGACTTGGTAGGGAGCATGCACCAACTCATCTGGAAAATATGGTCGGAAGAAACCATGCCCGATGAGTGGAATCCCAGCATAGTGTGCCCGATACATAAGAAAGGAGACCCTCTAAACTGCGCCAACTACAGAGGCATCAGTCTCCTTAACATTGCGTATAAGATCCTCTCTGCCGTATTATGTGAACGTCTGAAACCATTTGTTAACCACCTGATTGGTCCTTATCAGTGTCGCTTCAGACCAGGAAAGTCCACTATCGACCAAATATTCATACTACGGCAGATCTTGGAAAAAACCCAGGAGCTTCAAATCGATACCCACCATCTCTTTATCGATTTTAAAGCCGCGTATGACAGCATCTATATGGAAGAGCTCTACGGAGCAATGTCTAGTTTTGGCATTCCTGTCAAACTTATCCGTTTGTGCAGAATGACGATGGAGAATGCGCGCTGCTCTATCAAGGTCGGAAAAGATCTCACCGATGCATTTGATGTCTAAAACGGTTTTAGACAAGGCGATGCACTGTCGTGCGACTTCTTTAATACCGTTCCGGAAAGAATTGTACAAAATTCAACCGTCAACACTAGAGGGAAAATCTTCCAAAGGTCCATCCAATTACTCGACTACGCAGATGATATTAACATAATTGAAAGATCAAAGTGTGATGTCAGTGGAGCGTTTTTGAGCATTGTCGACGGACGCGAAGAAGATGGGTTAAGTGGTCAATGAGGGCAAGACCAAGTATAAGCTATCATCAAAAAAGGACACTGAACGACGACGTCTTGGCCAAAGCGTCACCATGAACAGCTATAACTTTGAGGTAGTTAAGGACTTTGTCTACCTAGGCAACGCTATTAATACAGACAACGACACCAGCGCTGAAATCAAACGAAGAATAACTCTTGCAAATCGCTGCTTCTTTGGACTTAGAAGGCAATTGAGAAGTTAAGTCCTCTCTCGAGCATGTAAAATCACCATCTATAAGACACTCATCATCCCGGTGATTTTTGGTCCCGTATGCATAGATGGAGAATGGAGGAGAAGATATAACGACGAACTGTACGGGCTGTACAGCGACACTGACCTAGTTAGCAGAATTAAAGTCCAACGGCTTAGATGGCTGGGTCATGTAGAGCGGATGGACATCAACGCTCCAGCCCGGATGGTCTTCGAATCCAATCCCGAGGGACGGCGCAGTAGAGGAAGACCTCGACCAGGTGGGAGAGGACCTCAACCAACTTGGAGTGCAAAACTGGAGACAGCTAGCTAGGGATAGAGCTGGCTGGAGACACATGTTGGTTGAGGCCCAGATCCGCCCCGGACTGTAGCGCCACCTTAAGTGAGTAAGTAAGTAAGCTTCATGAGCTGATGGTCTAAGAGCTATGGAAAGTATTAGGAAAAAAACCGTCTGTCTTGCATATTATAGCTCCTCAGTGCAGTACCGATTCTTACCGAAGTCCTTTTGATTGCTATCGGATATACGTAGAAGTAATATTTGATCTCGAATTTTGAATAAAGAAGAGTTTTTTGTGCAACTTATCACACTTTACGCCAAAAAACGGGTTTTCGGAAAATATTTTCAAGTTTTTGAATTCTGGAACAAATATTTTTAAACTACTTCATAGCTAAAATTTAAATCCCATTTGGAGTAAAAATTACACCAGCATTTTTTTTAAATGTTTGCATTGGTACTTATAGACAAGTCCTATCGACCTATCCATGAATTTCATTTATTTATATCTAATATGTTTTTGAAAGAGAACTCTTGTATAATCTTAGTTGGTACAAGTATATGAACACAAAAACAACAACAAAATCAGCTAAATATTAGGTGTTAATCAGTTTAGCAAACGAAACATACGTTTCACATGGTGAGAATGAGTCTTTTCCAACAAGCAGCGAATTCTTTGCTTAGAACAAACACTCGAGATTAGTCAGTCTTTTGTGCCGGGTAAAGCTTAAAAGTTATAGTGCGCGATGAAGTTTTTGCTTTTGAAAAAATAATCTACCAACCATCATCATTTTTATTCTGTTGGAAAATTGGCAAGATGTCGGAATAGCTGAAGAGGATAATAATTCTAAAATTTACATGCGGCTATGCCTCATCTAGTCAATTTATTCAGCGGAAAATTCAACAAAAATGTCTTCTTTATTTTTCTCAATTTGTATTTCTATTTCATTTCATTGCTTTATTCTTCTTACTGCTATCAACTTAACTGTACAACTGTGCTAACAAGAACAAGAACAAAAAAAAAGGAAAAAGAAGTGAAGTGCGATGTTATAAGAAGAAAAAGAAGTGTTTTACTCTATGTCCTGGCAAATCCTGGGATAAGTAAAAATTAGGTGGAAAAGTTTATTGCTGCGTGCTCGAAGGCGAAGTCGAAGTCGAAGGCAGGCTCGAAGAAGGACGAACTTTTGTGTTATTATAAGACTGCTGCACTATTTAAGGCGAGTGTGTTAAAGTTGGTCAAACTATACAAGAGCATAGTTCTGTGATTGATTTTTTTGTTCGTTCTTCTTCCTTTTTGTCTTCCTGAGATTTGTGAAGTAGTTATACCAACCCACTCTACCAATCTGCCTTATCTTATCCTTTAAGGATTCTTTTTTTTTGGTTATATCAAGGACAAAATAAAAAAAAACTTCAGTTCCTTTAACGTCGGTCGCTCGTACAAATTGAGGACTAGTGGATGTGAGTATTCTTTTGGAAGTTTTTGCATTCTTTTTTTTTCTCACCGAAATTCGTCAAAAGTTTTGTCAAGGATTCGAAAAACTCAAAGAAAGTTGAAGACAACAACTGGAAAAAAAATAATTTACCGAAGAAAACAAAATCTTTTGAGCAATTTTGTTTTTGGATGTTTCATGTTTTTTGTTTTTGTGTTGAAGATTCACGCGGCATTCTTAATTGTTGAAGAGTTTTTCGATGAATTGTTCCATCGTATTCAAGTGAAATAAAAGTTTGGTGTTTTTATTTTATTGTTCAACTCTTATTTTGATTGGAAATTTGTTTATTGTGATTTTAAGGCGAACCTTTCAATGGAAACGATTGAATAGGTAATGGAATTAGATGAAATTAAAGAGATGAAGTTTGGAAATTCAATTTGAGCATTTTATTATGTTTGCACAATTTGAACTAATCTAATTATTAATTATTCATAGAATAAAAGACAAAGTCTGAATTCAATGTCTATTGTTATTTATCTGTTAGTATAAGTTTAAAAATATTAGCATCATTGAATAACATTGAAAGCTTCTAAAATATAAACTTATAAGCTTATACAAATCATAAAAGAGTTTTAAAAAATTGTTAAATACAATACAAATTAATATTCAACTTTAATATGGTACTTACCTTTAAATTTAATAATGCATTTTGCCGTAGGACAACAGTCCAGACAAGATTTGGGTTGTTGCATAATCTGAAAATATACAAAATTATCAAAATTAATGAACAATTTGACTTATGTTTAAAAAGAACATCAAAATACGTAAATAGATAGAAATTTTGACCTATTGCTTCTAAATCAGATGTGTCCACACCGAAGAAACATTTTAAGAAACATTGTTCAAACATTTCAGAATTTTTTTCTGAAAGGTTTAACAGACAAGTTTTTGATTTTTTCTTCTATGTGGACGTTTTGAGAATCATTTTTTAATACTTTGAATCTGATATTCAGTCCTAATCCAAAAACACAGCGCAAATTCATCAACTTTTGACCAATACAGTCAAGTTCTATAAGTAAAGATTTCATCTAAAGATTTGTTAGTAATTTAACGACACTCGCCAAAAAGTGATTTGTTGTCAAAAATAACTCAAAGTTTTGTTGTCACTGAATTTTTAGAATTTGAAAAAACTAGTCACGCATTCTAGGAAAATAGCAACTATTCAGGTTTTAAAAAGAAACATTGAATAAAAAATCATTAATTCAAAAATATGTGATTTTTGAAAAACATTCTATTAAATTTGGTTTTTTAATTTGGCTTCTTTCACCAAGAAAAACATATTTTGGTATTGCTCCAAAAGGGGGCCCCACTGCCCCTCATAAAACCTTAATTTTTTTCTTTATGGTTTCTCAAGCCCTTGTCGAAGATCAAGTTGATGAAGATTTTTGTAATCAAAAATGTAATTTTTTTATTTTGATTTTTAAAACAATATTAATTTTGTTTACAGAACTCGATAACGAAATTTAAATGTAAAATGTATTAAAATAAAAACTTTTTTTAGTGCTTACCAAAAACATTTTTAAGACAAAATTTAAAATGATTTTCAAAAAAAACTTACATTTTTAAATCTTAAATTATAGTAAATATTTTTAAACAGTATTTTAGCAAGTTCCAGCTACTCAGTCGTGCATTTTATTTCTTTCAAAGTTCATTTTCTGTTGAATACAGAACATCTTAAAAAACTAAATAAATCTACTTTTGATGCTCTAGAACTGAGATTTAAACACGAATTTCAACAACATAACTGTCCCAAAAACAGCTTAAATGACACTTTTGTTAAACTAATGACTAATTGAAAAAACATTATAAACGTTTCGTAGTTATTTATATAAAAGCATTGAATCTCTTGAAATTTTAAGTGAAAAGAGATTCTAAAACGTGTAATTTGTTCCCAACTTATTTGTTTACTTACCTTAATTTGTTTTAATATAATTTTTTAAAATTATGTTCTTAAATTCAAGAAATACAAATTTTTGTCTTTCCAATTCTTATGTTTTGTTGACGCCTTTAAGATCAAAATACGAGTAAGCAGACTGATAACGATAATAATAATAGACAACCGAAAATTGAGTCCGAAAGCAATTTCAATGTACACAATTCTTCTTGGCTTCGTTATACTGGCCAGTCAACACCGGAAGGAAGGGATGTTGAGATCTTTGCTGAGTTAAATCAATTAACTCAGCTTGTCGATGAGCCAACTCGAATCCCTGAAATTGTAGGTCAATCCGCTAACACCTTAGACTTGTTTCTTACCTCTGACCCTAATAAATACACAATTAGTGTATTACCGCCTCTAGGCACATCAGACCATTGTATCTGATCTGCAAAATTCTCATGTCAAAAAAAAACAGTTAAAGATAAAACTCCTATGAGAACCGCTTGGTAATATGAGAAAGCCAACTGGAACCGTTTCAATAAATTCTTCAAGAACAGTAACTGGTCACTATGCTTCCAGCGCAGATAGGGTAACAAATTTAATTCTTTGTGGAATGAGAAATTTTATCCCGAATAGAAATCTATCAAACCCAAAGAGAACTTATAATTTGATTCGAGCTGTAAAGAGGTTATTAGGATCTGAGGAAAACCAGAATAAGTTTAAACAAACTAGAAAGACCTGCAATGGTCATATTTGACGAACACAATTTTTGCATGATCAGAAATTAAGGCAAAAAATACTACAATGTCCCAAAGGTAGTAAAAATTTCTGGTCATTTGTAAGAACTTACGAAACGCCACGTCATCCTCGGTTCCAACGCTTGTCCACAATGACACTCCCTTGTAATCTTGTTTGATAAAGCCAATTTGCTTGCAGCACAATTTGCTGTTAATTCGACGCTACCTGAAAGTGTCATGAGTCCTCCCGTTCCTGAGAGCGTAAATGCTTCTATGGGACGAATCTTCTTTCGCACTCGTGCAGCTGCAAGTGTACTGAAAGACCTTTGCATACATAAATCAGCTGGCTAAGATAGTATCTCCCCAATTCTTCTGAAAAGGTGTTCTTCATATCGCTGGCAAAACCACTGCTTGAGCTTTTCCATCTGTCCTATTCTACAGGTCTCTTTCCGAGCGAATGGAAAATAGCATTTGTCCAGCCTGTCCCTAAATAAGGCGAATCCACCTCTCCCTGTAACTATCGTCCAATAGCACTTACGTCGCTTCTTTCCAAGGTAATGGAAACGCTGATTAATTATCAGCTTAAGAAATATCTTGAAGATCGAAAGCTTCTTAATGACGGGCGGTACGGCTTTCGAAGCAAAAGGTCCACTGGTGATCTCATGGTTCATCTCACCGAACAGTGGAGCAAATCTTTACATCGCTTTGGAGAAAGTAGGATTATTGCACTATGATATTTCAAAAGTATTTGATAGGGTTTGGCATCAGGCCCTCTTATCGAAAATGCGTTCTGTCGGTTTGCATGAATCCCTGCTGATGAGCCTCAGGGCTCTGTTTCATCTTCAACACTATTTCTCATTTTTAATAATGATCTCCTGTCAGCCACATCTAATCCAATACTTTGCTTCGCTGACGATAGTACTCTTAGCTTTTCATATTCGTTTTCACACTCACATCCCTCTTCTTCGGATGTGGAACTGCAACGACAAAATATGATAAGCTCATAAAATTCCGACCTAAATAGCATTGTTCAATGGGGATTAAAAAACCGCGTGGAATTTAATGCTTCGAAAACCCAATATGAGACTGAACACCTCGATATTCTCGGTATGTGTGTCACCAACCACCTCTTGTGGAATGATCACATACGTGATGTCGCCAAAAATGCCGCAAGGTGTTTGGGTTTCCTTAGGCGATGCGAGAAATATTTCACCCCTTCTGGTCTGGCTATTATTTACAAGACTTACATACGTCTAAGGCTTGAGTACAACTTCCATCTCTGGGCTGGTGCTCCTGCAACTTACTTAAGCCTCTTGGATAGTATTGAACGTAGAGCATTTAAATTGATAGATGATAATATCATCATAAGTTCATTTACTTCGCTTGAACATCGTCGTTAGGTCTCTTGTCTGACCCTTTTTAACTTCCCATAGGAAGTTATTGTAATGGGTCCGATTTGTCAAATTGAAAATTTTGACATTTCTCGACGTTTCAAGGTCCCTAGAGCCGAAATAAAAGATTTTTAGAAAGATGTCTGTGCGTGCGTGTGTACGTACGTTTGTACGTCCGTACGTCCGTACGTTCGCGACGTTTTTTTCGTCGTCCATAGCTCAAGAACAAGAAGAGATATCGACTTCAAATAAATTTTGTTATACAGATAATAAGGCAGAAAGATGCAGAAAGGGCTCTCAAGAAAATTGCGTGGGTGGTTTTTTTACCATAGCAGTTTGAAAAAAAGGTGAAAATTTTGGTTAACCCCAAATATCTTACGAACGAATTTTATATAATATATTGTAACGTGATACCAAACAAGTATATTTTTTGAAAAAAATCAATATAACGGTTTTTTTTTTTTAAATCAATAAAACTGAAAAAAAAAATTTGTCACCTCCAAAATTTTACGACTGAAATATGATTTCACCTCTAAACCAATTTTGTGCAACGAAGAATAATGTTTTTGACATCTGATAAAATTTTGAGAAAAATCGAATTGACAGTTTTTTTATAAAAAATAAAAATCTAAAAAAAAACATTACCTACTCAAAGTTCGTAAAAATTGAATATCGATTCAAATATCTTTTCAAAAACTTGAAATTTAGGCTTCAAGCTTATTTTATCTTATACGAAATATTGTTTTTAACGTTTTGAAAAATGTTGAGAAAAATCGAATTGACAGTGTTTTTACAAAAAATAAAAACCTAAAAAAAAATTTATAAAAGTTGGTAAAAATTGATTTTCGACTCGAATATCTTTTCAAAACTTTCGAGATATTGGCTTTAATTAACTTTTATCTTTCAAAAAATCTTGTTGTCAACATACAATTAAAGTTTGAAAAAAATCGAATTGACACTTTTTTTACAAAAAATAAAAACCTAAAATACATTTATAAAAGTTGGTAAAAATTGATTTTCGACTCGAATATCTTTGCAAAACTTTGAGATATTGGCTTTAATTTACTTTTATCTTTCAAAAAATCTTGTTGTCAACATACAATCAAAGTTTGAAAAAAATCGAATTGACAGTTTTTGTACAAAAAATTAAAAACCTAAAAAAAAATTAACAAAAGTTGGTAAAAATTGATTTTCGACTCAAATATCTTTTCAAAAATTTGAGATAATAGCTTCAAACTAATTTTTACTTATAAGAAATATTGTGTTCAACATTTATACAAATTTTGAGAAACATGGAATTGACAGTTTTTTTACAAAAAATAAAAACCTAAAAAAAAGTTAACAAAAGTTGGTAAAAATTGATTTTCGACTCAAATATCTTTTCAAAAATTTGAAATATTGGCTTTAAACTACTTTTATCTTTCAAAAAATATTGTTGTCAACATTCAGTAAAATTTTGAAAAATATTGAATTGACAGTTTTCTTACAAAAAATGAAAACCTAAAAAAAAATGTATAAAAGTTGGTAAAAATTGATTTTCGACTCAAATATCTTTTCAAAAATTTTAAACATTAGCTTCAAAGTAATTTTATCTCATAAGAAATATTGTTTTCAACATTTGGTAAAATTTTTCAAAAATCGAATTGACAGTTTTTTTTACAAAAAATAAAACTCTAAAAAAAAACAATACTAAAACTTCGTAAAAATTTACTTTCGACTCAAATAGCTTTTCAAAACTTAAAAATATGGGCTTGAAACTTATTTTATTTCACAGAAAATATTGTTTTCGATATTCAGTAATTTTTAAATAAAAATCCAACAGTCCGTTTTTTCATAAAAAGTAATATCTACACAAAATAGTCCGCAAATTAAATTGATTCGAGTTTATAAAGACAAACTTTTAAGCAAGACAAATCGACAGACGGGATGGGAAGTTATCAGTGTGGGTCGCATCCCAGCCTCTTTTTTACCATTATTTTAAAGCTTAAGCTCTAGTGAAATAGCGAGTTGCATTCCTCTCTTTAAACAGTTCAACCGTAATACTTGCGCTTCTAGGAATGCTCATCAGCTCGAGCCCAATTTCGGCCGTACTGTCAAATACAGAGATTCGTTCATTAGCCGTACTACGCGAATGTCGAATGCCTTACCACATTCTGTCTTGTCAAATCCAAGGTGCACCAACATCTCCTTTTTAACCCAATCTCCTCTTTCTAGTGCTCACACTGTGCCTCTGCATAATAAGGGTAGTAATATCCTCTTGGGTGTCCTATAATGGTTAGACACAGTGCGACTAATTAGGAAAGGAGGGTAGAATTAGAAGGAGATACCGGTGCACATTGGTTTTGAACATTGTAATATGTGAAAAGTATTGAGCCTTGTAAAACGTACACATTCGCGCAGTCCGGCTAAAAAAGAATCTCTGTACTTAACAGTACTTTCCAATAGATGCACATTCCTAGAAGTACTGGTACATCAGAAGAAGTAAAAAGAACTTCTTACATCGTCGCAGAAAATCTATACAGTTTTGTTGACTTCAAGATGGTTAGTGATGCATATTCCTATAACTAAAAGCTGTTAGTGTCTTCCCTGCTTGAGCTTTGCATGATAGTGGCATTGGGGTAGGTTACGATAAAATTAATATGAAAGTCTAAGAGTACTGTAATCAGCGAAACAGTTAAGTGGGTTAGCAGTTTGAATCCAAATATCATTTATGAAAATTGTAAAGCCACACAGACAAAGCGGAGCCCTGTGGTACACCAGCATTTATTCTGTGTCAGACTAATACTACTTGAATTGAACTGTGCGAAAAACATATTCTAACCTAACGAAGAAATGAAATGCTCGCATTTTCCTTAAGCGAGCCTGATGTCAAACCCTATGAAATATGGAATTCTCTAAAACAATTTCAAAATTTGTTCAACTATTCGGTGAGATAAATCATGAGATCAACAGTGGACTTGCTGCGCTTAATATGGCTAAGTAAGCAGGTCATTAAGAAGCTTCCCTTCTTCAAGATATTTCTAAAGCTTAGGATTTGATCAACGTTTCCATGATCTTGAAAAGAAGGAACGTGATTGCCATTGGGCTATAGTAAGACGGGTACGAGGATTCCCCTTCTATTCACCATGCACTCGGAAAAAAACTTGTTGAGAAGGACAGATGGAAAAGCTTACGCATTTGTTTTATATAGGCGTTGAAACCCACCTCTTCGTAATAATAGCGGGGATAATATCGGTTCAGAGCATTTCAGAGGAATTAAAAAAAAATACAGGAAAACTAATTCTAACAATGTATGCCAATAAAAAAAAAATCAATTTCTTTCAGATATAACGATGCTCCTGGACCCGAGGTCAGACCCTGTTTTGAAAATTTGACTCAACTATAAAGTCAACATAGTCTAAGCTTAATCTCTTTAAAAACTGTTTTAAAGTTTGCCCTTAGAAACTTCATCGACATCAAAATTTTTAAAAAGAATGTTTGAAAGTCAAAAAGTATATCTGTTTAAAGTCTTAAGCATATCTGCCAATAACAATTTTATCTGACATTAAAATCTTGAAATTTAAGAAAATATTACCAAAAAAATTAACTAAGGATCCCCAGCTTTAAGAAAACGCATGGGACATTGTGGCCGAGTTGGTAAAAATTGAGAGATTACGGTCATTTCAATTGACAAAAAGTTGAGTATTCGCCTAAGTGAACCACTTTTCATGTAAAACTGTTCTTCAAGACTTTGTTTAAGTTTCACTTGTAATAATTAACAAATTAACATTCTCAACTATTGAAACATGTAATTGCTTTGGATAAGTACGTCGTCGACGAGCAACACGACTCCACGTCTCTTTTGATTTCAATACAAATTTTTTTATGGAATGTGCAAATAATATGTCAAAATTTTCATATATACATATTTTCTGTTCATGAAAGATTTAATGATTTGCGAAACGATTTCAGAGAATTTAATTGAATTGCTCATTCGATTATACGAAGAATCTATACATGATCTGATCACAGGCACTGCACAGGTATCAGCTATCAGGTATTCTCGTTTGAACATATTCATATTCAACCCCATTTTATAGTCATTATGTTATATCCGGAATTGGCCTCCAGTCAGCTGTAAATGACTGGAAACTTTTTTCATTCGACTCATTTTTGTATTATTTTTGAAATTCAACAACAACATCAAAAGCTAAAATGCCGCCCATTCACTTTGCCATAGGTTAAGGTATATGGAATGGATTATGGAACCATCAACGATCCCAACAATATAATAATCGAAGCAATCATATGTTGCTTGGGGGGGTGGTTGAAGCTGATGCATGATGATGATGATGATTCTGAAGCTGGAGCTGGAGCTAAGGCTGAGGTTGAAGCTGCTGCAGGTATAGAGTCTGTCGTATAGAGAATTTACCTGATGGTGGATGAACAGCACAGGCAAGGCACACAAAGCATCAGAATCGTGCGATGATGCTAACCTGCCATCCTTCGACACGTTCGAACACAAACAATATTAATTCCTGACTTATATAGAGCTCTGATATGTGTGCCTGATGTACTTTATACCTTTCTACATTATATTACCTTTAAAATTTATATATGTTGGTATAATGTATGTTTGTTTATTCATTAGGTTAATGCATGAAAGATCAAAGGATTAAATAATAATTATTATTTCACTTCGTTCGGAGATTTGAACTCTCAGCTAAAAGGCAAGAGCCAACCAGCCCTGCTTCTGCTGCTGAACACTGAACTCTGGAACACAAAAATATCGGGCACGTAGCATGATGCTTTACGATCAACACGCTTCTACGGACCACCACCGCACCATTTTGCCATCGTATCGCTCAGCTGCAAGTTGCTGTACATAGTTGCTTCTTCGCATAAAATCAAAGAGATGGACATGGAACTGTATACAAATTCTGCCGCAACAGAAACAGACTCAGAAACAGAAACAGGAACAGGAAAGTTCGTATATATCAGCGCCAACCTACCCAGAAGTGTGGCATAACCTCAGCTGGATTGTTGATGGCCATCATGGCCAGAAACTCGAGCATTAATTACAAATCTGTCACTTCAATCAACAGCAGTCGGGCGCGGTTATTCAAACAAATTTATTTATTTCCCAACACCAACGACAACCGACCGGTCGACCCAAGGGGGGTTGGGGCGGCAGAGAGGCGGAGTGTCGAAGTGGAAAGCTGCAACAGAGTGCAGGGGCTTTGCAAAAGAATGCCACAAATTGTTGTTGTTCGAAAAAAATTAACAAAAACTATATGAATTTCGGAAAAAAAATTAAATTGTATGAATGCGTCGTACGGATTTACTTTTTTATGACTTTTTGAATACTTTTTAAATTGAAATTTTTAATTTAAATTTTGTTTCACTGAAAGCTGTTTCCAGCTTTTCGAAGAGTCAGTATTATACCTCCACAACGGAATGAGTTGCGAAATATTGAAAGAAGTTTGTAAGTTTTTAAAAGAATTTTTGAAATTTTCGGAATATTTTACCGCTTTCTGTTTACGATGATAGCCCAATGATATGTGAACTGACTAGCGTCAAAGCTTTATGAGTAGCATGCAAATACTTTGCGTATTTCTAATTTCCAGACTGTGAAAATCAAAAACTTCCATAAACAATCCAAAAGTTTTCTTAGGATGACTTTTCACTGCATGTACACAAAACATTCCGCACGTTTCATACCCTGGTTCAGTTATTTCTTAGACCGCTCATAACGTAAGAAATAGCTCGTCCCAAAAATATAAAATACCGGGAAACTAATTAATCGGAAGAATTGGTTCTTGTATTCGATTACTTTGTTCAAATACTCAAACCATTTCTTTTGATAGTTTATTTTACCAGTATTTCATATTTGTATTGTAATGAACAGCTTTTCCGCAAACTACACATTTATATTTAATAAAAATACAATTCATACAATCTACAAAGAATACTCTTCCTTTTGACACCTTAGTTTCTTAAAATTGGTTTAGTATGAGCGCTGGAAAAGGGAGACTTTCTAACGAACGAAAACATATGATAACGCCATCAGTCTAAAATGAAACGTTGATCTTTTCGGGATTGATACAACTTGGATATCATCTCGATTGGTATCATTTATCTTAAAATAAGCCTCAATGCTGAAGATGATCATTCTAGAAAAACAATGTTTAAGACTTAAATTTGACCAAAATTTTGACAAGCGCACTCTGTCATCATGATGCAGTAAGGGGTTATTTCATGCTTCCATTACGGCATCGAATTGTCTCGCACACTTCTAGCTCTAAAGGACAGCAGTGATTTTGATGACAGATCTTGGGTTTGGTCGACGTTTTGTCGTCAGTACCATCAGAAAGTACGAGAATTATCATATATGTAATTATTAATAATAAATTAATTCCAAAATTGCTCCATAATTCTCGGATTATTTTTTCATTTTTTCAGTTAAACTCAAAATCACTCTGGAAAAATTAAGAGGCTCTACTAAGTCCAATTATATTGCGGAGCAGTTTACTTACTTACTTAAGGTGGCGCTACAGTCCTGTGCGAACTGGAGCCTCACCCAACAAACTTCTAAATCTAGATCGGTCCCTAGGTAGATGTCTCCAGTTTCGCGCTCCAAGTTGGTTGAGGTGACTTTCCACTTGTGCGAGCCACCTGATCCGCGGTCTTCCTCTACTGCTAGACTACGCTGTCCTGTGGGTGTGGAATCGAAGACTTTCCGGTTAGCAACAGTTTACAGCGGAGCCAAGGAAGTCCTTGACTTCCTCAAAGTAACGTCTGTCGATGGTGACGTTGTGACCAAGACGTCGGTATTGTATGTCCTTTCTTGACGACAGCATGAACTTTGAACCAATTTTTGCCGCTTCTGCCTCAATACTCACAAAAGCCCCATTGACAATACGCTGAGTTCTTCCGATTATGTCAATGTCATCAACATATGCTAGTAATTGGACAGACTTTTGAAAGAAAGTGCCGCTAGTGTTGACGTTTTAGCTCTGGTCTATTCTTTCAAGCACGATTTTTGACAAGCACGGTTTTTGACATCGAAAGGTTCTGTTAAGTTGTTTAAAAATTCTCCATGGTCATCCATAACAAACAGACGAGTTTGGCAGGGATGCCAAAACTAGACATTGCTCTATACACCTCGTCCCTGTAGATGCTGTCATATGTGGCCTTGAAATCGATGAAAAGATGGTGGGTGTCGATTTGTTGTTCTTGGGTTTTTCCAGGATCTGCCGTAATGTGAATATTCAATGGACTGTGGACTTTCCTGGTCTAAAACCACACTTAAAATGAATTATCAGGTTGTTGACGAAGGGCTTTAGATGTTCACATATTACGGTAGAGAAGATTTTATAGGCGATGTTAAGTAGACTGATTGTTCTATAGTGGGTGCAGTTTAGAGGGTCTCCTTTTTTCAGGATCGGGCAAACAATACTGAGGTTCCATTCATCGGGCATGCTTTTATCCATCCATATCTTACAGACAAAATGGTGCATGCTCAAAACCCGCATATCTCCAGCTGCTTTAAAGAGATCAGCATTCAAGCCATCCGCTCCAGCTGCTCTATAAGACTTTAGCTTAGATATGGCGATCTTTACTTCGTCTAAATCGGGAGGACGGGATTGTTGGCTTTCGTCGTCTATGTTGAATGGCTCATCCTGCCTGACAGCGGAATTCAGTTCGTTGTCGCCGTTATACAGTCTGCAGAAGTGGTCCTTCCATATCCTCAGCATTGACTGCGGTTCCACTGTGATGATTCCACTTTCGTCTTTGTAGCCTTCGGTTTTAGGTTAATGGACTTGTGAATTTCGTTCCACCTGTTCATAAAACTATCGAAATTCATTCCTGCTTTCGAACCTCTTAACAACTTCGACCGCATGCTTCTCATGGTTTTTCTTTTTCCTTCTGAGAAGTCGGCATTCTTTTCGCCTCTTCTGCTCATAGAGCTCATGAGCAGCTCTCGTCCTTCTATGCAGCGCCACTTTGCGTGCCTGTTGTTTTGCTGCATTTGCCTTCCGACATTCCTCATCAAAACAGGGGTTCCTTGTTGGTGGCTGCTTCAAACCCAGCGCATCAGAGGCGACTTCTCTGTTTGCATTTTGGCAATGTTGCCACTGGTTTTCGATACATTGTGTTGGCTGCAGAGAACTTCGAGAGAGGTTACTGGTAACTCGGATTTGGATCTGTGGCGATTGTAGCCGTTCGACGTTATACCTTCTCCTAGCACCTTCCTGTTTTGCTTTGGGTCTGGAAATCGGAAGTGCTACCTTGGCTACAACGAGGTAGTGGTCCGAGTCGATGTTAGCTCCTCGTAAAGTTGGGACATCTATGATGCTGGCAGCGTATCTGGCGTCGATCGCAATATATACAATCTGGTTGACGGAAGATTGATCTGGAGAAGTCCAAGATCCTTTGTGGATAGTGTGGTGTAGAAAACGCGTACTGGCTACCATGACGTTTCGCTCCGCAGCAAAATCTATGAGCCTGAATCCGTTGTCGGAAGTGTTGTCGTGTAGGCTTTTTACTTTTTTTTATTAGATGCGGTGAACTTAAAGTTGGCAACACTTTCTCTCAAGGGATATTTAAACATACATATGTGGAAAATCTCCTTTGTTACCCCAGTTCAGAAAAAAAGGACGTTAAGATGCTATTATAAAAGTATCACCCATTTGCCAGACTGCCCATATACAAAATAAGTTGAAAGCATCATTGTGAATCTTTGATTACCCTAAACAATATAGTTTTTAAAAATACAATTCTACAACTACCAACCTTGTCGAATTAATGTTCTTTACGCTCTCGGTGCATGGAAAAGGAAACAGATTTGACAACATATCCCACAGACTTCTACTCTTTAAGCTTGGGTTAAACCGATTTTATAGTGATGGATGTCTCGTTAAATAGAAAGCTCTCTTTTTCCTTTTTTTTTCCAATATCTGGGGTACCAGAAGGTAGGCATTTGGGCCCTCTTCTTTTTTCCTCACCATTAATAATATTGAGTTAATTTCTATATTCTTATAACTCACTTTACGCTGATGTCACATAATTTTTCAAGTCCATTACGTCGATGCATTCTTCTTAGCCTTTGATGCCTACCTTCGCATGATCCATTGATCCTTCCTAAATATTAGGACCACCTTAAATAAATGCATCTAAAGATTCTGGAAACACGAAGACGGATAACTGGCATTTTGTTTATCCATCGTCTGCTTTCTGGGTCTATTAACTGTCTTTATCTTTGTAAAGGGTTTATAAATTGGCGTGGGTAGATTTCGGCGCCCCGTGGCGGCCATTTTATTTTGGTGACATCTGTCAAATCGTTTGTTTATTATTCAGTTGTTTATGCCAAATCGTCATCTACGGTAGACGTGGTGGCCCTTCACAGTCGACTCTACAACGTTTGGTGGCCAAATTCGAAACGGCCGAGAACATCGCCGCGTTTCGTGAAAGTGTACAGCAGAACCCGAGGCAGTCTATTCTATTGCACAAAAACTCGGCCTTTCGTAGACTTCAACTTGGCGAACTTTGCGTCGGGACTAGTGCCTACATCGGAAAGTTCATGACCATAGACAACGCTGTTTTTTTGCTGACTGGGCTTCGAATCGTTTGGACGATGTTAACAAGCAAAATTGCTGTATAACCCAAGCAAGGTTTACGAGGTGGGCTGGCAGGGGCGAATTTGGTTCGTACTTTAGTGAGGCGGTCACCGTCAACAGCGAGCGCTACATAACGTTGATATTTTATTTCTTATGGCCCAAACTGAACCATATGAACCTAGACGGCATGTGGTTTCAGTAGGAAGGCGCGGTGGCGCGGCGCTTTGTGCCATACAGCAACCGCCACGATTGATATCAAGCATAAACGATTTGAGGGTTAGGTTATCTCTCGCAAGAGTGATGTGAATTGGTCACCAAGGCCATGCGATTTAACCTATAGACTTTTTCCTGTGGCGTTTTTTAAACTCGCAGATCTATGAAAACGAACCACAATCGACCGATGCCCTAAAGGTGGACATAATAAGGGCCATCGCTCAGGTTCAGAATGTTATTGTCGATATAGGAAAATATAAAAATAGACCTCCAGGTTAGACTATTTCCAAAGCAGCGATGGAGAAGTTATAAAAACACCTTTAAAAATGTATCCTCTCATGAAAAAATACTTCTACTCGCTTTTTTCGTTTTTGATAGAAATTTGTAAGTCCCTTTTTTCTGAACTAAAAGTTTCAAATCAAAGGTTTCAATTTCTTTTATTTTTAAAGCTGTCTTTAATTTAATAAATTTATACTCAAAACCAATACTTGTCCTATGTGTTGGTATGAAAAACACGTTAAATACAACAATCCAACACAGAATAACTATAAACAAAACCACCACCACCATGGGTGGGGAAGGTACTCCTCGCGCCATCTATAATACAAAAACCAACATATCAGGCGGTTTTTATTAAGTGTTATGGACTTTTGTAGCATTTTCGAGGGTTTTTGTTCGCGTGGGCTGGCTTAACTCTCAGAAACGTCCACGTCCGGTCCGTTCATCCGTTTGTCGTCGAAGTCGTCGGATATAGGGAACGGTCAGTGAGAGTGTAGTCATTCCGTTGACGTATATAATGGTCAAGCTTTTTTTATGAAATAATATTTATTTCTTTTTATTTCAATTGTTCACCGTTAAGTTTTTTTTTATTTAAATTTTAAATTGAGTATAGCGATGGTAATGATGATGCTCTGAGTTCTCTTTCAATGCCTGCTGCCTTGTCCTGTCCTGGTTTGGCATAACGTTGGCCTGGCTTGGATTGTCCTGGCCCTGACGATGATGCACTGCATTGCCATTCAAATCACATGCATCCACTTTCAACCACTGCACCGGAACAAAAGCGCGCAAAAATTAATCAGCAATGCAATGGTGGCCGGTGGTGCTGATGATGGTCGAGGTGGTCAAGGCGGGCGTGACGGTGGCAGAACGGTCGGTCGGTGGGTCGGGGTCGACTGCTTGATGTTGCATACCTGTAGCAGTGGGTCTAGGACATTATGTGCACTGAATTACTTGCCCCAATTAATTGCACTGGGAGGGGACTGGGAATGGTCTGCAGTGGTGTGTGCTCTTTAATGGGTCGTCGGAGTTAAGGATACCGCGTGTCTTTTGCGACCTCGTCCCTCACCTCCTCAATAGCAAAAAGAAGAAACAGGAAAAACTGTTTTATTTTCCTTTTTTTTTCATGGAATTTTCTCCATTGACCATGTTTAGACCGCACGTCGTCGTCGATGTCGTTTTGTTGTGTTGTCGTCGTCGTAGTCATCGTGGTCTTCGGTTCTTTACCAGAGACGACGACGACGATGACGATGGAGTCAGAGAAGGAGTCGAGGTGAAGATAACGGCAAGGCATGTTCTACAAATATTAATCCTTCGTTTTGCACTGTTGCAGATGTTCTCGGCTGATGTGGAAATGGCTTAAGAGGCACCAGAGCTGGCTTTATCCATTATCCAGAGTGTGTGTACGTATGGTCAGCGGCAGCGGCGGCGAGTGGTGTATTCCGGAGGGAAGGCGAACTTGCCCAACCGCATTTAAATTGACCAACAGCATAGTAATAAATGCAAGCTATCTTCCTTTTTTCCACTTTAAGTCTGGTTGGTGGTTCTTTAGTCCTAGGCCATGTACTAGGTATGTTGTTTATGTTTACGTATAGCTAGAGCTCCTTCTCTAGGGTGTCGCTAGTGTCGTTGTCAGTGTCGTGTCTTTTACGACGACGACAACGATTGCGAACAGACAGACAGACGAACGCGTCGTAGTCGTAGTTATCGTCGTCGTCGTCTTTGTCGCCGACCAAACCGTACATCGGAGGTTTTTCATATACGTACGACGACGTACGTAGTTTGTCGTCGTTGGTCGTTCCTCGTACAGCTGGTGACCAGTTTGTTTTATGTAAACCTTATAGTTGACCATAGTAGTTGAGCATAAGCATAGACTAGTTGACTCTGCTTTCTAAAGGGGGATTTGTGGTTTATCCCTGCACTCGAAGTGGTACTTTAACCTCAAAGAGGTTTGCTGCTGCTCTTGTTAGAAAGTGAGAATTTGTAAGTAATACTACAGTACAAAAAAAGGAAAATTACATGTATATGAATATGGAAAATGTCTTGGCCACAAATAATGATGGCAGACGAGGATAGACATTTTTAGATAACATCTCTCGGTCGTCGTTGACGTCATCGGTCTGGATAAAAATGTTAACATTTTGCTTTGTAATTTTATCTAAGTTAAAACTTTTCCTTAAGTTCGTAATTTCTTTTAGCATTTATTGCATTTTGGAGTAAAGACTTTCTTGAATTGATTATGACATGTAATTAATTTGTTTCGGAACCACTTTTTATGTTATTGTCAAATGAATCACTTTTTACGGTAAGAGTAAAAAAAAATTCGTCCACGATTTGACAAGTTCGTCTTTAAGTAACAGATTTGCCTATGATTTGGTGCATTAATTAATAATTTCCTAGGCGTGTGAGTGATTTGAAAGATTTCTCCGTATTTTTATAGATTCACTAGTTATTAACCAATTACTTTTCAAATGGTAGACATAAGCGTCTTCAGGTTTTTTCAAAACCCACCTCCGTTTATCAACTCCTACTCTCACCTCCCTGTAGTGAATATCAGGTGCCTATAGTACCTCAACTGGAGACTGGATTCCAGCCCCAGTGGAAAATTAATGGGTGAAGCAAACGACAGAGGGAGGGGGGAGGTGTTTCCACTAAGGCACTTCTTCTTTCATGCAGACTGCAGCGGAAGATTCCCAGGATAAAATCAACACTTCCGACAACGGATTCATAGATTTTGCTGCGGGGCGAAACGTCATGGTAGCCAGTACGCGTTTTCCACTCCTCAACATCCACAAAGGAACTTGGAGTTCTCCAGATCAATCTACCGTCAAACAGATTGACCATATTGCGATCGACGCCAGACACGCTTCCAGCATCATCTAAGAAGTTTCTGTGGAGCTTACATCGACTTGGACCACTACCTCGTTGTAGCCAAGGTAGCACTTCGGATTTCCAGACCCAAAACAAAGCAGGGAGATGCTGGGAGAAGATACAACGTTGAACGGCTACAATCGCAAGAGATCGCCAAATCCTTCTCCGGTCGAGTTACAAGTAACTTCTTTCAAACATCTTTGCCGCCAAGACAATGTATTAACAATCAGTGGCAACATTGCCAGATGCAATCAGAGAAGCCGCCTCTGACGTTCTGGGTTTCAAGCACGCACCAACAAGGGACCCCTGGTTTGATGAGAAATGTCGGTAGGCAAATGCAGCCAAACAACAGCCACGAAAAGAGGCGCTACATAGAAGAACGAGCGCTGCTCATGACGTCTATGAGTAGAAGAGGCGAGAGGAACACCGATTTCTCAGAAAGAAAAAGAAAGACCATGAGAAGCATGTGGTTCAAAAGTTTTATGAGCAGGTGAAACGAAATTCCACAAGTCCATAAACCTAGAACCAAAGGCTGCAAAAACGAAAGTGGAACCGCAGTCAATGATGAGGATATGGAAGAACCACTTCTGCAGAGGGTATAACTGCGAATTCCGCTCCAAGGCAGGATGATCTATTCAACATATAGACGATGAAAGCCAAAAATCCCGTCTTCCCAACCTAGACGAAGTAAATATTGCCAGATATAAATTGAAAGAGCTCCTAGGAGAACCGTTTGGCAATACGAGAAAGCCAACTGGGACGGTCTCAATAATTACTTCAGGATCTTAAACTGGTCACTATGCTTCCTCGATAGTGACGTTGACGCCAGCGCTGATATGATTACAAGTTTGATTCTCCTGGGAATGAGAACTTTTATCCCGAATAGGGTTAAAAGCATCAGACCTAAGGAAAACGCATGAGAATAAGAAGGTAAGTTTCCGTTGTTTTAAAGCCAATCCAACTGAGGAAAGCCGGAATAAGTTTAAGAAAGCCAGAAAGGCCTGCAACGCCCATATTCGACGGACCAAATTTTTGCATGACCAAAAATTACGGCAAAAAATCCTGCAATGTCCTAAAGGCAGTAAAAATTGTTGGTCATTTGTAAAAAACATGAGGAATTCATCCTTTTCATTGGTCCCTACGATCGTTGTCAATGACACTCCATTTGTTAGCTCTTTAGAGAAAGCAAACCTCTTTGCTAGGCCGTTCGCCGCCAATTCAAAGCTGCCAGTGAGTGTTATGACTCCGCCGGTACTTGAGCAAGTTAATGATTCTATAGGTCAAATCTTTTTTCGCACTCGTACTGCAGCGAGAGTCCTAAAAGATCTTAACATACACAAATCTGCTGGTCCGGATGGTATCCCCGCTATTGTTCTGAAGAGGTGTTCTTCATCGCCGGCAAAACCACTGCGTAAGCTTTTTCATCTGTCCTACTCCTCAGGTCTCGTTCCGAGCGGATAGAAAACCGCATTTGTCCAGCCTATTCCCAAAAAAGGCGAATCTTCCTCACCGTCTAATTATCGAACGATTGCACTTACGTCCCTTCTTTCCAAGGTCATGGAAACGCTGATTAATTATCAGTTTAAGAAATATCTTGAAGAACGGAAGCTTCTTAATGACCGACAGTATGGCTTTCGTAGCAATAGGTCCACTAGTGATCTCATGGTTCATCTCACCGAACAGTGGAACAAATCTTTACATAGTTTTGGAGAATGTAAGAATATTGCACTAGATATTTCAAAAGCATTTGATAGGGTTTAGCATCAGGCTTTCTTATCGAAAATGCGTGCTTTTGGTTTGCATGAATCCCTCTTTCATTGGACTAGTAATTACCTTTCGAATCGTTCAATACAAGTTGTATTGGATGGATGCAAGTCTGAAAACCACAAAATAAATGCTGGTGTGCCCCAGGGATCTCTTCTATCTCCAACACTCTTTCTCATTTTTATCAATGATCTCCTGTCTGCAACATCTAATCCAATACTGAAGCTCAAGCCGCTGAAGCAGATGACTTCAATGCTGAGCTTTTCAAAGCAGCTGCAGATATTTTGGAAGAAAGCATGCCTAATGAATGGAACCTCAGTATTTTTGCCCGATTTGAAAAAAGGAGAAAGCCATCAGTCTACAACATCGCTTACAAAATCTTTTATGCCGTAATATGTGAACGTTTTAAGTACATCGTTAACAACCTGATAGGTCCTTATCAGTGTATTTTTAGACCAGGAAAGTCTACAGTTGATCAAATATTCACACTACGGCAGATCCTGGAAAAATCTCAAGAACATCAAATCGACATCCACCATCCTTTCATCGATTTTAAGGCCGCATTCAACAGCATCTACAGGGACGAACTGTATAGAGCCATGTCTAGTTTTGGCATCCCTGCCAAACTCGTCCATTTGTGCAGGATGCCCATGTGGAATTCACGCTGCTCCATAAAGGTTGGAAACAACTTAACAGAAACTTTCGAAAGGTTTTAGAAAAGGTGATTAGCTGTATGGCGATTTTTTAAACATCGTTTTTGAAATAATAGTGCACAGCTCCCACGCCTTGATATGCCGTATTTGCCAACCGTGATTTTCTAGATTCATCAGATATTTAATCATCTTGGATTTTGATGGTTTGCTATATTATTTTTTGATTTAATAGATCCTCAAAGGTTTTTCAATTCGTCGTTGATTTGGTCCATTTTTCAAAGGTAAATTTTTATTTTGGCCCGTAATTTGACAAGTTTTGTCTGTTATTTGCAGGATTGTATTAAGTAGCCCAATTCCTTCGTGATTGATTACATCTGTTCCCGATTAACAAGAACGGCCAGAGTCTAGTCGGATAATTTTGTGATTTATCTATCCGTGAGTTATAACAAAATCGTTAGAGCAGACTTGTTCGTGATCTGTAACGAATTCTTCCATATGCGTCCGTGATTTTTAGGATTTCGATACCATGGTTGCCCACATTCACCCGTATTTTGTGGGTTCTATTGTGATTTCCTGGATTCAATGATTCATGAAGGTATCATCTATGAATTACACCGCGTTATTGTTGCATATTTATAAATATTCGTCCACGATTTACCGTATTTATCACCTATTATTTTTTTTTTGGTCAGTGATTTGTTGACTTTTATCAAATGAATTCGTTATTTAATTCAGAATAGTCCGTATTTTTCAATATTTTGTGATATTCTTCAGTGATAACCTCTTTATGTTTCTCGTTGATTTTCCAGGTTATCTGTTATTCACTATATTTTGCAAATAGTGTTTTGCCAGGCTGTTTTGAAATGTATCAAATAGTTCCGTGATTTATACCAAATCCGTTGGTATATTTTTCGAAATTCTTCTATAACTTTAACAATTTGTCCGTGATTTTTCTATTGTGGTTTCCCAGGTTTATCCATTTATTCCTCTGTGCTTTTCTAATTGTGGAACCCAGTATTTTCCTTACCTACCCGTAATTTAATTAACACGTCTGTGATATATTGGATTCTTCAGTGATTCATAAGAATCATCCATCCGAATTCTTACATGACATATTTGTCTCCAATGATTTTCCAAAATCCCCGCAGTTTTCTAGCTTCATCTTAGCCGGCTTGTTCCATGAATAACCTATAATATTCCTCAGGTGACTTACAGCACATACCACCAGTGATTTTGCATAATGGTTCGTATTATTATATTTTTCGGGTGCTTTTATTATTTGTCAAATTCTTACATGATTTGCATTTTCCCGTGATTGAAGACATACTTACTTACTTACTTAAGGTGGCGCTACAGTCCTGTGTGAACTAGGGCCTCACCCAACAAACTTCTCCATCTAGCTCGGTCCCTAGCTAGATGTCTCCAGTTTCGCGCTCCAAGTTGGGTGAGGTCACCTTCCACTTGTGCGCGCCACCTGATCCGCGGTCTTCCTCTACTGCGCTGTCCTGTGGGTGCGGATTCGAAGACTTTCCGGGCCGGAGCATTGGTTTCCATGCGCTCTACGTGACCCAGCCATCTTAGTCGTTGGACTTTTACTCTTCTTGCTAAGTCTACGTCGCTGTACAGCCCGTACAGTTCGTCGTTCCATCTTCTCCTCCACTCCCCTTCGATGCATACGGGACCGTAGATCACACGAAGAACTTTTCTCTCGAAGCGACCCAAGGTGCTTTCATCCGCTTTTGTCATGGTTCATGCTTCTGCACCGTATAGCAGGACGGGGATGATAAGGGTCTTATATAACAACACTTTGGTCCCTCGAGAGAGGACATTACTACTCAATTGCTTTCTTAGTCCAAAGAAACAGCGGTTAGCAAGAGTTATTCTGCGTTTGATCTCAGCGCTGGTGTTGTTCTCAGCGTTTACAGCGGAGCCTAGGTAGACGAAGTCCTTGACTACCTCAAAGGTACGTCTGTCGATTGTGACGTTTTGACCAAAACGTCGGTGTTGTATGTCCTTTCTAGACGACAGCATGTACTTTGTTTTGCCCTCATTAACCGTTAAACCCATTTTTGCCGCCTCTGCCTCAATACTCACAAAAGCCCCATTGACATCACGCTGAGTTCTTCCCATTATGTCAATGTCATCAGCATATGCCAGTAATTGGACAGACTTTTGAAAGATAGTGCCTCTAGTGTTGACGTGTGAGCTCTGCACTATTCTTTCAAGCACGATGTTAAAAAAATCGCATGACAGCGCATCACCTTGTCTAAAACCTTTTTTGACATCAAAAGGTTCTGTTAAGTTGTTTCCAACCTTTATGGAGCAGCGTGAATTCTCCATGGTCATCCTGCACAAACGGACGAGTTTGGCAGGGATGCCAAAACTAGACATGGCTCTATACAGCTCGTCCCTGTAGATGCTGTCATATGCGGCCTTGAAATCGATGAAAAGATGGTGGGTGTCGATTTGGTGCTCTTGAGTTTTTTCCAGGATCTGCCGTAATGTGAATATTTGATCAACTGTGGACTTTCCTGGTCTAAAACCACACTGATAAGGACCTATCAGGTTGTTGACGATGGGCTTTAGACGTTCACATATTATGGCAGAGAAGATTTTATAGGCGATGTTAAGTAGACTTATTCCTCTATAGTTGGTGCAGTTTAGAGGGTCTCCTTTTTTCAGGATCGGGCAAACAATACTGAGGTTCCATTCATCGGGCATGTTTTCTTCCGACCATATCTTACAGATAAGTTGGTGCATGCTCCTAACCAACTTATCTCCAGCTGCTTTAAAGAGCTCGGCATTCAAGCCATCTGCTCCAGCGGCTTTATTAAACTTCAACTTAGATATGGCAATCTTTACTTCGTCTAAGTCGGGAGGACGGGATTGTTGGCTTTCGTCGTCTATATCGAATGGGTCATCCTGCCTGACAGCGGGATTCAGTTCTTCGTCGCCGTTATACAGTCTGCAGAAGTGGTCCTTCCATATCCTCAGCATTGACTGCGGTTCCACTATGATGTTTCCACTTTCGTCTTTGCAGCCTTCGGTTCTAGGTTTATGTACCTGTGAATTTCGTTTCACCTGTTCATAAAACTTTCGAACCTCATTCCTGCTTTTATACCTCTCAACATCTTCGACCGCACGCTTCTCATGCCCTCTCTTTTTCCTTCTGAAAAGTCGGCGTTCCTCTCGCCTCTTCTGCTCATAGAGCTCACGAGCAGCTCTCGTCCTTTTATGCAGCGCCGCTTTGCGTGCCTGTTGTTTGGCTGCATTTGCCTGCCGACATTCCTCATCAAACCAGGGGTTCCTTGTTGGTGGCTGTTTGAAACCCAGCACATCAGAGGCGGCTTCTCTGATTGCATCTTGGCAATGTTGCCACTGGTTTTCGATACATTGTGTTGGCGGCAGAGAACTTCGAGAGAGGTTACTTGTCACTCGGTCGGAAAAGGATTTGGCGATCTCTGGCGATTGTAGCCGTTCGACGTTGTATCTTCTCCCAGCACCTCCCTGTTTTGCCTTGGGTCTGGAAATCCGAAGTGCTACCCTGGCTACAACGAGGTAGTGGTCCGAGTCGATGTTAGCTCCTCGGAAAGTTCGTACATCCATAATGCTGGAAGCGTGTCTGGCGTCGATCGCAATATGGTCAATCTGGTTGACGGTAGATTGATCTGGAGAAGTCCAAGTTCCTTTGTGGATGTTGAGGTGTGGAAAACGCGTACTGGCTACCATGACGTTTCGCCCCGCAGCAAAATCTATGAGCCTGAATCCATTATCGGAAGTGTTGTCGTGCAGGCTGTTTTTCCCGATTATTCCACCAAAGATGTCTTCCCTTCCTAGCTTGGCATTAAAATCGCCCAGGACTATTTTAATATCGTAGCTAGGGCACTGCTCATATGTTTTGTCTAAGAGCTCGAAGAACATATCTTTGGTGTTGTCGTCTTTCTCTTCTGTGGGGGCGTGCGCGCATATCAGGCTAATGTTGCCGAATTTAGCCTTGATGCGTATGGTCATGAGGCACTCATTGATGCACCTATAGCTCAAGACTTCTTGCCTAAGTCTGGCTCCAATGACGAATCCGCATCCAAATAAGCGCTGTTGGTTTTCGTGGTAGCAGTCACCATAGTAAATATCGCAGTTTTTCATCCTCTTTTTGCCCGGCCCATCCCATCGTATTTCCTGGATGGCGGTGATATCTGCTTTATATCGTTCTAGGGCCTCCGCTAATTCTTCGGCCGCACGTGGTCTGTTAAGGGACCTAACATTCCACGTGCATATCCGAAGTTCGTTGTCCTTTATTCGTTTGCGTTGGTTGTCAACAGTAAATCCGTCCGTATCCGAGGCTTGTTGGTGCTTCGCAACTTTGAAAGCTTTTACGTGGCCAGGAAGTCACCCCGACGCACAACCTCCAACCTGGAGGGCCAGATCCTAAGTATAACTCCAAGGATGGGGAGCCGGATAAAACCGCTCCTTACAGGCCTGGGCTCCGAATAAGTCGAAGAAGCCCTATAAGGTGTTCACTAAGTAGAGACATATGTCTCTAATTTAAGGAATCCATCAGTGCTTTTTGTTTGGTCAGTTCATGATTTTTCAGATTTATCCGTGATTTATTTCACTATTGTGTGTCGAATGATTCGATGAATTTTCATGTTTGTTCGTGATTTTCAACATTTTTCTTGTGTTTTAACGTAAATTTACTACCCGTAATTTTAAAATTCCTCCCTTTTTCATTTTTTGTCGCAATTTTTTCATCGTTTACCAGATTCATCCATGTTTAGAGAAATACTTTTGTCCTTGGCCAGATTTATCCATGATTGACCAATTTTCCGTAATTTTATTCGTATGTCATTTTCCAAATTCTTTTCCGAGATTTTTCAGATTTTGTGCGACTTCCTCCGATAATTAATTTTTTTTTAATTTTCCAAATTATCGACTGCGATTTGTTTTAGATTTTGGTGTAATATCGATTCATACGTGATTTAAAACATTTTTTCATGATGTGTCATATTCGTCTTTTATTTGCGGATATATTCAAAACTACTCTAACCCAAACTAATATATAGTCCTCTAAATTACTGTAAGCGTATTTTTTGTAACAACTTCGGATGAAATATTTTATAGTGATTTCACTGCAACAATAGCTTTACGTCGTCGTATGTAAATAAGACTAATTTTCCGCTTTGGCACTACCAATTCATACCTGTTTTCCATTGAAGAGGGTGTCATTGCCTCTTATAGGAATACATTCCCTTAATTGTGTCTTATATCAAAACAATCGTCAAAGCTTACAAAGTAACCTTCTTTTTCTTTCACTACACAGATAATGAAAAATATTTTACACCGCTTTATGTTGAGATACTTATCATTTTTCAAATCAAACTTAACCTTATCCTTAATTACCGAAAAAATGCTTTGTATCTTTTTACATGCGCAACGTAGAGTCCTCTTGTATTTTAATTAAAATGACCACTGCCAATGTCGGCCGGTAACGTAGAGCACCATTATACCGACCGCGATCGCCTAGCCATCTTCCTCATTGCCCTTAACTTCCTGGTTCAGAACACCAAAGTAGCAGTGAAATAAAAACAAAGAATTTCCTACCTTCAGGCCAATCAAGCCAACCTTTCGCAAGAAGAGCGTAATTAAAATACCACAAACGGAAACCACAAAAAATAACTGACAGGCGTCATAATTAAATCCAGATTTAATATAAAAATCAAAAAGGCGTTAGTAATTAGATAAAACAACGGAATATCTGTATCTTTCGCGGTGAGTACCTTTAAGACTGAGAAGAAAGTGTTTTTTATCTTTATTTCGTTTTTGAAAATATGTAGCCTGCGGTTTTTGTACGAACACAATTCCGCTTCCTGTTTCTTGTTCCTTGTTGATTTTGTGTTTTACTATGAAAAAGAAGAAAAGTGAAGAGAAGACGCAACACAACACTAACGCGTCAAGCTCTATCTCATCTCATATCTACACTTTGCTAGACACAGAACAAAAATTCATACTTTAGATACTACAAACTAAAAAAGGAACATCAACATCAAGCAAGATGATTAATGATTTGCGCGAAATAAATTAAACAAAATGACAAATTGTCTTTGTGTCGACTTATTCGAGAATGGACGAAGAATGAGAGGGAGACCTCCAGCTATGACGACAATGACGACGATCCGGTACAAGGTAGCTAATTAAAATTTGCAACCCAAAATATAGAAATAGACTAAATGATCCAGCGATGGAATACGAAAGTTTGAAGTTCACTAATAAAATGTGATGGTCAGGAATTCTTCATAAATGCAGGGTTTTTCTACAAGATTAGAACGACAGAGACAGCAAACGACGCCATATTTCGTGGCGCTCTTTTGACATTTCTCTTAAGTAAGGTTTGCGATGATGGAAAAATATACGAGTCGAAAATCTAATTCGGAGCCAGTGGCTTCAATGTTTAGAGCGCTACGTCCAATTTATGGTCGTCATAATCGACCTAGCAGATCAACAATTGAGCGTCTAGTGGAAAAATTCGAATCCACAATCACAGAGAAGTGCCCGTAATGTCCAGAATATTACTGCCACTGAGACTTCAGTTGCAAAAAGCCCAAATGTGTCTCTCACATGTCGTTCTCAATCGTTGGGTATCTTTGTGATGTCGTTTTGGCGAATTTAGCGAAAAAATCTTGGCCTTAATTCTTCAGCGATGAAGCTCATTTCTGGCTGAATGGCTTCGTCAAAAAACCATAATATGCGTTATTGGTCAGGTAGCAATCCACACAAACTCTATGAGCCATCATTGAATCGCGAAAAAATTACGGTGGTTTGGTGTTGTTTATGATGTTGTGATGATCAAGACCGGTAGGTTACTTTGAATGGGGATCACTACTGTATAACCGAACATTTTGGGTCCCAATTGGATGATGTGGACTTGGAGGACATGTGGTTCCAACAGGACGGCGTCACAAGCCATACAGCGAATGTCACAATTTTTTATTTTAAACCAAGTTTGGAGAACTTGTTATTTCACGAAATGGTCCAGTCGCTTGGCTGAATCGGAAGTGCGATTTGACGCCTTTTGTCTATTTCCTTTGGGGCTATGTCAAGTCTATGGTCTATGCCAACGAGCCAGCGACGATCGATGAACTTCGTACGAACATCGAACGTGAAATTGCAGCATGCCTGAAAACCGTCGAAAATTGGATTCAGCGTCTGGACTTCTGCAAGCTCGTGCTGGCCATGCCAAAGAAATCGAGTTCCATACATAAAGGCATCAAACGTACTATCACAAGAATAAAGAATTTCATTTATATCCAAAACTCTTCTTAAAAACCCCCTTGAGCCGTTCGATCATCGCAATTCAGCGTGCTTTCAGAAATCATTTCAATATTGCACCTGCAGGTCGTGTGCCTGATCGGAAATCAATTTGTTTGTTGTGTAGGTGGACACGTTCAGGTATACCGGTAGTGTGCAGAAGAAACATAATGGACCTTCCAGAATCGTCAGGACACTAGAAAATATCGAAAGGGTGAGGGCGGCGATTTTGAAATCCCCTAGCGATCTGCACACAAACATTCGGCTGCTTTAGGGATTTCTAGTCGCACAGCGAGACGATTTCTTTATGAGGAACTTAATTTTAGCCCATACAAATTGGCAGTGGTTTAACAACTTAATCCATGCGATTATGTTGAGCCAAAAACTGTGAAGCCTTCTTCGAAAACATGCCTCAGGACGCCCTTGTTTTCTTTAGTGACAAGGTACGTTTCCATATTTCAGAATGTGAAGAATCCGAACGGCCTCACTTACCCAAAAGAACTTCATAAGCAGCTTCTGCATACAGAACGTGTGACTGTTTGGTGTGCAATTTCCAGAATCAGCATTATTAGAAAATGGTTCTTTGATGAACATATGATTGGCACAGGTGTATCCGCCGTTGATCTTTCAACTCATTTCTCGAACCTTCTTCAAGTAAACTCTTACTTAGTCTTTACTTATGCTGAACCTCTCATCACTAATAATGTATTGGACACCAAGACATTTTTTTTTAAATAAACGCAGTATTACGAAAAGCTAACAACAATAAAGGACCAGGTGAAGATGGTGTACCTTATCAATTTTTTAAGAAATCATCTCAAAGTTTTAAGCTACAACTTCTTGTGCTTTTTAACAAAATTCTTACCAATCTGGAAGTTCCTTCCTCGTTCAAAAAATCTTTCCAATGCATAAAAAAGGTTCCCTAAATGACGTTTCTTACTATACAGAAGTTTATCTTTAATTAATATCAACGCTAAGGTATTTTGGGGAGTATTTGTTGACCGTGTAGAAAATTGGGTTGAAGAAAAAAAGGTACTACCAAACTTCTAGGCTGCAAAAATTATTAAGCTGTTGACCAAATCTTTATATATATAATATCCAAAGAATATAGATATCTTGAAGTGAAGTTTAACCAACAACTGAATTTAAATAAGCACCTTGACAATCATGGAGAAAGATTTTCTCGAACAACCTTATATATTAGTCTTATAAATACCAAATTTTTAAATAAGTCGTAAAGTCTACTTTATGTTATGCAGCTCAAGTTCGGGGGAATGGAAGAGAATGATTTCAGAGGAGTTTCATTAAAAAAAATCTTTACCTACAATCTACATAGAAATTGGATTACCAAAATTACTTACTAGAACTTTTGAAACTACAAACTTAAAGTCTTAGGCTTACCAGGTGAGCGATTAAACAAAATAGTGCTGCTATACGAAATAAGAAACAAAGACTGGTGGTATAAAAAATGGCAACGAATTGCCACTACATTTGGTGAAGATATGCAAATTGAAACAGTAACATTCTTGATGTAAGAAATAAAATGTATACAATTTTCCAGCTTAATGAAGACTCGGATCGGAATCAACCTGTAAGAACAGCTATTGAAACAATCTTAGTAACAATAACTATTTCAATGGTTCTTTAACTGCAAAGATATTTTTTCATTTTCAAAGAAAGATGCGAAGTGTTATGTCTCAACGGTAGACCATACAATGGGAGTTTCAACCAGTTTTGTACACTCTGGAATAATAAATCCACATTCCCGATGTGCAGTTAAAAAAATAATTTCTATACGTCCGAAATTGAGCTCAAGGTTAAACTGATGTGCATTCCTAGAAATACGAGTATTACGGCTGAATTGTTTTAGGGGAGGAATGCAACTGGCTAATTCGATTGGACACTGTTTATAAAAATATCGGTAGAACAACGAAAGGCATTAAACATTGTGGCGGGGTTCAAGTGACGTAATTGTTTCGGTTATAGTTCTATCGCCTATCATTTTCAAAGCTCTTTTTTAGATCCTGTGCAAGATACTTAAACTTGTTTTAGGGGTACCTGCCCTAATATGGGAGTTATATTCAAGTTGTGGACGAATTAAGGCTTTATAAATTACAGCTAGATCAGAAGAGGTGAAAAATTTCTTGCACCGTCGGAGAAATCCTAAGCACCTAGAAGCATTTTGTGCAATATCGAATATGTGATCATTCCATAAGAGGTGATCTGTGATATTCATACCGAGTACTGAAAGTTGATTAGTTTCCTGGATGCAAGTGCCGCTCATGGACAGCGAAATAATTTAGTGGGTTAGAAGTTTAAGACAAAAGATCATTTATAAAAATAAGAAAGAGCGTCGGAGACAAAACGGAGCCTTGGGGCACACCAGCGTTTATTTTGTGAATATCAGATTTGAACCCATCCAACAGTACTTGAATTGAACGGTCTAAAAGGTAATTTCTAACCCAACGAAGAAGGGATACTTCTATACCAAAAGCACACATTTTCGATTAGAGAGCTTGGTGCCAAACCCCCTTCAAATGCGTTTGAAATATCAAGTGAAATAATCTTAGTTTCTCCAAAGCGATGTAAAGATTTGCTCCACTGTTCGGTGGGATAGACCATGAGATCACCAGTGGACCTATTGCTATGAAAACCATACTGACGGTCATTAAGAAGCTTCCGTTCTTCGAGATATTTCTTGAGCTGATAATTAATCAGCGTTTCCATGATTCCGAAAAAGGGACGTGAGTAAAATTGGACGATAGTTTGAGGGAGAGGAAGATTTGCCTTTTTTAGGGACAGGCTGTACAAATGCTGTATTCCATCCGTTTGGAAAGAGACCTGTAGAGTAGGAAAGATGGAAAAGCTTACACAGTGGTTTTGCCAGCGTTAAAGAACACCTTTACAGAACAATAGGGGGAATACTATCCGGGCCAGTAGATTTGTGCATGTCAAGGTATCTCCGTACTCTTGTAACTGCACGTGTGCGAAAGAAGATTCGTCCCATAGAATCGTTTACGCTCTCAAGAACAGGAGGACTCATGACACTCTCCGGTAGCGTCGAATTAACAGCAAACAAGATAATTGGCTTTATCAATCGAGCTCACATAGGGAGCGTCATTGTGGACGAGCGTTGGAACCAGGTACCAGGTCGTCCTTCCAAGTGGACTATTTACTGTTCACCGGCTCAAACGTAAGATTTTCCGGGAACATCTTTATTGTTCGTTAAAATGTGCAGCAGAATCCAAGGTAGTCAATTCTGTGTCGCACACCACAACATGGCGGGTTTCTCGTTGTGATTTGAGCCTGGATCCCTTGGATATTGATGCCAATTTTTATGATAACCAACTTCTTAAGCCTGAATCAAATGATATGGTCACCGAAGACAAATGGTTTCAATATAATGGCGCTACGTGCCATATAGCTCAAGACACAATCGATATATTCTGCGCTAGCGGATTCATGGCATGGTTATCGCGTGAACTGATTTGGCCACCTAAATCGTGTAATTTGACCCCTTTAGACTCTTTCTTGTGGGGCTTTCTTAGAATTCAGGTCCATTCCGTAGACCAATGTGGCTTTTATTGACAACATAGTCGATGCAATTGGACAAATTCAGCCTGATTTATGCTCCAAGGTCATCGAAAACTGGACTTTTCAAATTCACTCATAATTTCATTGATAGGGTTTTCAAACAAAGACACACGCTTAGAGATATGTATGTCATAGGAAACTTGTTTTATTGAATTTTAAAATAGAACTGCCTCAAATCTAAGAACCTATCAAGTCTTAGACATCATTTTGAAAATGAAAATCAACAATCTTTTCTTTGAGTAAAGAATTTTGAATTAAGCAATAAAACACAAATAAGCTTAGTCTCTATTTATTAACCAAATTTCTCCAAACTGCGTCTAAGCATTTAAAAGTGCTAAATCTTGAAATTCCATCTATGATCTTTTTTAAACTTGTATATTATCTGTTGCCTGATTTTTTTCGCATTTAAATTACAAAAGTATCTACTTATTTTCTGTTTTTTTTTTTATTCCAACACTGACTCTACACAAAAATACAAATACTGTGTACATACAACAAATACAACAAAATTCTTCACACTTCTTAGTGGCAAAAGAGTATTCCCAATCTACCAAACATACATTACATTTTCAGCTTCCTTTGTTTTTTGTTTTTTCTTAAGTCAAGTTATTGCTAGAAATCCTATTAACACCCTGATGTGGTGCTCGACGTAGATAAGCCTCCTAATTGCTTTGTGAAGAAGAGAATTGAAATATGGTCCACCAAAAGAGGCGCATATTGTAGACTTCTGTATATGTTTCTGAGAGGCTTCGAGTTTAGCAAAATAGACTTTTTTTTCTTGGAGGATATCTTTGGGTATAGATATTACGGAGGACAACAACAAAAATATATATAAAATCAGAAGTGGGAATGTGAAAGAAATATCTAAGGAATTCTGACCGCATGCGATAAGAATAACCATCACCAAAAATATCTCTCACACCATCACTATGTGGTTCGTTCTTATAAAGGGTGTTTCTTAGAGGTAGAGAACTTTGAAAAGGAATTAAAAAAAATATGAGTTTTTGTAAATTGACATGAAATTTTAATTTATTGGAAATAAAATCTTCTGGTATTTTAATATAAATATGAATTCCGGCATAATACTGAAAGCACTGGCTCGAAAATAGTCTAATCTGAAGGTTTACTTTTCGATACATTTTTATAACATATTTGCCCGTATATCGGTAATAACGTGGGGAATTTCGTCTTCCAACTGTTCAATAATTTCTAAATTGTCGGCGTTGACAGAAAATAGAAAAAGGCATAAAATCGCACGATCTTGGAGGTTTCTGGATCCCCATTGCCAATCTCTACATGGGTTTAGGGTTGACAGTGTCAGCGATAGTTGCTCGGTTGCTGGATCCAACCTTTTGGGTGTATCAACAACTTAGAGACGGTGTAAAATCTCCAACTGCAAGAAGATGATTAAGAGGTTGGGGAAATTGAACAATATTTTATGTGAGAATTGTCAATATCTTTCTATGTTCTCCTAAGACTTCAGTCGAAAACCATTCGATATGACTATCAGTTTTATGTTGAATTTGTAGGTTTTCGTAAACGACTGTATAATAATCAAGCATTCTTTGACAGAGAGCGCCCTCATGAACCGAACCCTCTCTTCAACGAAGTTTTTGGAGTCAAGCCATTGGTGAAGCTGCTATCTCTCAAACCTTTGACCTTAGAGTAGACACACTTGTAATCGCCAAGACGGTAGTTGAAAAAAGTCCATGCATCACAAGGCAAATGCAGACAAAAACGGAACTCTGAAAGGATTGTTCGGCGGTTTGTTAGCAGATATCCTTAGTCCCTTACGGAAAGGAAAAAACTTATTCCAAACAAATCCAATCAGTGGAAGAATAAATGGCAGCAAATCTATGAAAAGTCAATGAGACTATAGTCAAGAGCCCCGTGCTCCTATTCGGCATCATAACGACAGTCCACGGCTTTAGAAGTATGACAAGCGGAGTTGAAAAAGTTGCTCCAGAAGTTCATCCGCGGAACAGTGGCACCTTAGCCGACACACGTAGGAAAGTTAGTGGTCCGCTGTGATACCACATGAATCTTGAGGCTTTTTTCTGATTTCAATTAAAACAATTGAATTGAAGAATTCCTCTTGAAGGGATTGTGATCTCTTCGCAAGAGGCAGTACCCGTGAAAAAAACTTTTGATAGCACAGGCAGGGATCGAACCCAAGCCCACTGGCATGACACAGTCCAACGCTCTCACCCGTTGCTCCAGGTAAAATGGAGTTCCTAACGAAACGTAAAAGACTAATGATGTTAGTGTGCCTAAGATCGTTATAGAAGAATCCTCCTAGGTCGGCCTTACGTGTTTGAAATAGAGCAGGGCAAGTACAGACGAACTGAAGAACCGTTTCCTCTTCTTCTTCGTCCATAAAGCTTCTGTAAAAGTCATTTAAAAATACTCGATATCAAGCACATTGAGGGGTTTTTATTTAGGGTTTGCCAGATGTTTTCGTGGCCTGACATACGGTGATGTTATTTCACCTGATGTTTTTTTTCCTTATGGGATTTTGTTTTAGCAAAAGCTTAAATAAAGCCACATGTGGTAGAATTTTGTACCATTTTTGTCGAGTTCAGGGGCCTTACTATGTAAGTCGATTCTACAATGAAATTGCTCGAATTCGAAAAATTGGTACTATGTATCTATTTGACTACTTTCGAACCAACGATAATCGAATAGTTCTAGTAGTGCCAACTATATTCTTCTGAACTTTCGAATAAACGAGGAACTACGTAATTCGAAAGTAGAATTTAAAACAAGGCAACATCGAAAATAATAACTCTACATCGAATGTGTTTGCGTGCGAAGTTTTTTTTTTGTCAAAGTGTGTTAAAAAAAAAGAACAAGTCTATATGTATAATTACTTATAATGTTACTCTCTTAGTTTCTCTTAAAAAATTTGTATAAATAAGACTTTGAATAAGGCCATAAGCCAGTCATTCTTTTGATTTACAGCGTACCTCATACATTTTTCGAACTAATTAAAATCACCCCATTGAAAATAATATATTTCGGTGTTGTCTTTCATTTTATCTGGAACATTTTTTTAACAAAGTGTAAGTAAAATGTAGACTATGAGTTTCATCTACCACCCCAATAACACCGGGAATTCGTGATTTTTTTCCAAAAAATTGCGTTTGGGCTTTCGTTCTTCCTCATTCATTTCAAAACTCATTAACAGCGGGCACATAACTTTTTCGTTTGAAGTCAAAACTTCGGCAAATTTACTGTGCAATTTCAGCGTTCTTGTCACCACCGATTTGGTTTTGGTAACCTCCTGTTGCCAAAGAGTTCAATACTGCTGATAACTAAATGATAATCGGAACTGCACCTTCTCTTCTGCGAGTAGACAAGTCGGATGATATGGTGTTAAGTAAGAACATAAATCCTCCTTAAGAAAGATGATAGCTCTTAATAAAACTAAAACAAAAGTATACATTTTTCATTGAGAATGCGTTCAAATATTCTGCATTATATAAAGAGCGATTTCTCAAAAGCTATAGGAACGTTTCCAAAAGAAACACATACAATTAAGAAAAATGCATGAAATCTAAATTTGAATCAATAGTACGGTCCATATAATTTAATGTTTGAAGATTATTTAATGGAAGTGTTGACCTTGACTGCGCCTCAAATGATCCATCCGCTTAGTCCAATTTTCGCACACTCTTTCCAACATTTCGGCTGATTGAATCCAACTCAAAAAGTGCATTCATTGACTTAACCTAAATATTGAGACTTCAATTTCTGCAATCACCAATCATTTGACCTTAAAAAAAAAAAGAACGCAATCATATATTTCTAAATCATTTGACTGCAATCAATTGATTGCAATCCTTTGAGACTTCATGCATTCTTTGAATTTACTTGAGATTTTTACATTCTTTTCAAGTTTTTGCAATTTTCTTAGGTCCATATATTCACTTAAAGTGTTTGCTTTTCTGCTCGACGCCTTTGCATTTACTTGAAGTCTTGATGGATTCACTTAAAGTGAATACAATGAATGCAATCAAGACAATTCTTCAACAGCTGTGGATAGACAAAATCAATTGGGATGCAGCTATTCCACAAGCTATTGATACCGAAAGGAGACAATTCATGGTTGATTTAAACGCTATACAAAATGTCAAAGTTCCTCGATACGTTTTAGCTGATACAAGAAAACATCTTCAAATACATGATTTTTGTGACGCGTCCATCAAGGCTTACGGGTGCTGCCTTTATGTCCGAAAAGTTGATAAAACCGGGGATGTTACTGTGAAATTGTTGGTCGCAAGCTCCATCGAAGAAGAAGCAAATTCCTCATTTGGAACTTTGTGCTGCTCATCTTCTCATCAAATTTTGGTGGACAATTAGGTCGGTCTTCAATCATTCTTACTCAGATACTTATTTCTGGAGTGATTCATCGGTGATATTACACTGGATCTTAACTCACTCATCTAAACTCAGCACGTTTGTCGGAAACCGCGTCGCTGAAATCCAAGAAAAATCTAAAGGAATAACATGGAAGCACGTTCCAACTGAATTCAACCCAGCTGATATCGTGTTAAGGGGAAGTTCTGTCGAGGAACTGAGAAACTAGCATTGGTTTGCTGGGCCTCCGTTTTTGCTCAAACCGTCAAATTATTGGCCTACAAATCCACAAAATCTACTGTCTTCTGAAGAATTGGAAATGGAGAAACGGAAAACAATATTAGTATGCAGCCAAAAACCCGAAAACAAAATGATCATTACTATCAATAATTGCAGTAGCTACACCAAGGTCATAAAAATGTTCGCCTATATTCTAAGATACATAAATCAGCTGAAAATATGGAAATCAAAGAACATCCAGCCGTTAGTAAGAAAACAAATGCTCTTTGAGCAACTGAATAAACGGAAATCGAAAAACTCATCTGAACTGAGTTTAAAATTGTTGAGCTTGATAACGCGTTTAGTAACATAGTCTACCTACTGCAAACCCAAATATTTCCAAAAGAAATAGGTCAAATTCAAAAGGGAAAGGAGCTAAAAAATGATCCCTAGGATACCCTATTCTTAAAGTTGGAGGGCGATTAACGAATGCTGAAACTCCAGAAGAAGAGAAACATCCGATTCTGCTGAGTAAAGAATCAAACTTCAGTCCCTGTTATGCCGACTATCTTCATCGTACCAATTATCAAGCGGGACCAAAGTCATTGGTCACCTTACTTCGACAGAAAATGTGGATCATCACTGCTCGAGACCTAGCTAGAAAAGTGGTTCGAAAATGCGTTCACTGTGTTCGATACAAACCTAAGCTACTACAAACAGGTTATGGGAAGTCTTCCTGCCAAAAGGTTAACGGCTTGTCCCTTTTTACGTTGCGGAGTAGATTTTGCAGGACCTGTCTTTACTTATCATCGTGTCAGGGGGAAAGTCCCTTACAAGTCGTATGTATGTCTGTCTTAGTCTGCTTCACTTCTAAGGAACCTGTCTCTGATTTATCATCTGACGCCTTTATCGCCTCAATTAAGCGTATGATTAGTCGGAGAGGGCTTCTATCCGAAGTCTTCTGTGACAATGCAACTAACTTCGTAGGGGCTGAATCTAAACTCTCTGAATTTCGTAGCATGTGGGTTAATAAATCCACAAATGATTCCATTATTAATTTTTGTAACAAAGAACACATTAAATTTCATTTTATTCCTCCTAGGGCTCCGCATTTTGGTGGGATCTGGGAGACTGCTGTAAAGGTTGCTAAAGGCCATCTCTACCGTCCTCTTCAAAATACTAAATTATCGTTTGAAGAACTCGCTACAGCGCTATGTGAAATCGAAGCTGTGATGAACTCTTGGCCCATCACTCCACTCACTAATGACCACAACGCTTTTGAAGCTTTAACACCAGGGCACCTCTTGATTGGTTCGTCAATGAGAGCGATTCCAGAACCTTCAGATGCTAGCACAAACCCTGTCGCATCAACAATGTCAAGTCACACTTTTGGCAACGCTGGCAAAAAGAGTATCTACAAGAACTTCAACAACGATCAAGGTGGGCTTCAAAATCACCGAATATTGCTGTTGGCTCTATGGTTGTTGTACATGAAGATAATTTACCACCTATGAGATGGTCAATAGGAAGAATCCAAAAAAAATTCCTTGGTGAAGACGGGAACGTTAGAGTTGTTGAAATTCGTACTGCAAAAGGCACCTGTAAACGTCGCATCCACAAACTTGCCCTACTGACTTGTTGAAAGAAGGTACTTTCAAAAGGGGTGGAATGTTGAAGCACAAGCAGTTCATCAATCTATTATTGAATTTTGTAAACTAATATTTTGAATTCACTTAAAATCTATACCTAAATTAACTTTTGACTTAAAACTAAATATATTTTCAATTTGATATTAATACTAAAACTTTATTTTAAATGTAAAACTTAAAGTCTAAACTTGAAATAAACAATAACATTCTAAAATGTAAATAAAAAATCATTGCTTATTGCTTATAGCTTAAAATGTGAAGATCCTAAAATTGTACTAAAATTCTTAAACTTTCAAATTTGCCGCCGCTAAAAATCATCGGCCATCTTTTAATATAACAAAAAATGTACTAAAACTAAGAAAACAAGAAAGAGAAAGAGAAAAAAGAAAATAAAAGAAGGATCGGGGCATTCAAGCACTGACCACCTTACCGAAAAGTTTTTTTTTTCTTCTTGCGTGCTTTTTTTGGAATCCGCTCCACCGTCGTCGTCGCTCTTTTTTTATTGGTCGAATTATTCGAAGAATTTTTTTATTTTGGAAGTAAATAGAATAATTGATTTATCTGCGAAGATCTGCTAATCAGATCATCATTCGCGATTAAAATCTTAGCAGAGCGAGTGAAAAGAGCTTTGCTCCTACAATATTGAAGTCATATAAGATTACATTCTCAAAAGATCTTATTCTTTTACAAGCCTGACAGCTGACAAAATGGCCTATCAAAATAGTGCTACCAAGGTTCTTTACCTAAAAAAAAAACACCCATTGAATTGACTTTTTGGTATCGCATGTAGGAGGAATGTTTCTCCCACCATACAAGTCGGCATATTCTTGACAATTGAGCTGTTTTTTTTTTTGGGTCTATAAAATAAGAGAAGTAGGGGTTTGTTCTGAAGCTGGTTATACTTGGGATATTTTTCTTTTTATCTACGATAAAGGTGCTTAGGTTAGCTTGTTAAAATCTTTCGCCAGGTTGATTATGGTTTTTTTTCTCTGTCATCTTTGTTTCATTTCTTTTTCTAATGAACATTCTTTTAAGGAATGAAAGTATCCTTGGCAATAATAACCGAGTTCTATTGTCATATTTTTTGTTCTTTCTATTTTTAATTCAAGACTCACAATGCACAAAATGTCTTACTTTTCTGTTTGTATGTTAAGCTCAAAGATGAAGCCTTAGTATAGGTGGGTTGGTCTAGAGATACCTGGGCTATTCCCTGTCTTCTGGGAAATGAAATTTTTCATAAATAAATTAAACTACAACCAACCAACGCAACGTTACTATACTACTCCTGACCTGACTCCTGGAATCTGCAGGATTTCTTTTCTCTTCCTTAACAAAAAACAAAAAAAGTCTAAATAAAAGTTAAACACAAAAAGGAAAAAACACACAACTCAACTTTAAAAATGGCTGTTTATAGTCTTGTCCTAGAGATAAGACCGCCACCGCTATGCCAAACTCACTGCAGCCGTTTGGCTTTTTATACACAAAAACTTTAAGGGTAGCAATCAACTTTGGTTAGAAATTAAATAAATAAGGTCCTATAAGCGAGTAGTGATGGGGACTTGTCTTGGTTTTGTTGGGCTACGGCAGAGGCGGCGGTGAGAGGTGGTGGATTGAACGATGTCGTCGGCTTATTATAGATCATTGATAAAGGCTCAATGATGGCAGTGACAAGGACGAGGACGATGAGGACGACAACGAAGGCGAAAGCGACACAAATAAGTTGAGTTTTATTAATAGGAGATTATCTACTGCAAACATCAACACTACCTACACAGAAATAGATACAAATATATAAAGCTCTTCCTTTATAGCCGCCCTTTTTATAGTGCTGTATGTTTGAATGAAGCCGAAGCCAAAGCAGAAGCCAAAGCCGATGCCGATGCCAACCCTCTTGGCAACATTTCTACTATATTCAAATCCTAATCTAGTACACAATGCCGGCTGGAAAGTCCATTATAGCGATTGAGTTCGGCTGATAAAGTCCTGCTGTGCCTGTTTCACTCCTCTGCTCCCATATCCCATCATCATCATCATCATGGGTCCCCGTATATCTGCATACATATTTAGTTGTAGTACAGTAGTGGCATGTCCTTTATCAAAGTGCGGTGGAATTTGAATTGAGTAAACACTCAACAAATAATGAGGAGGTGTTTTTTTTTGTGTGTACGTATCTCGATTTTGTTGATTTGAATTTTCAATGTTAAATTGCAGAAATGTATTAATAAAAATAGGAATATATTGTATGTCCGATACCGCACATTCCGGACGACGACGACGCACGGGGGATTTTGTGTGCGTTTTTTTATTGTTCTCGCACCACTTTTTTGTTGGTTTTTTTTTTCAGACCACAACGACTTTTCCAGGTTTCACTCCTGAAATTTGTATTCCTATTTTTTTTGGTTGTTGAACTTTTTCGTGCATAAAAGATTTGCTATTCCATTAATTTTATTTGAATTTCATTGAAATTTGAAACCTTTCCTTTTTTTCGTTTAATAAGGGGATCTCACTTTTTTTTATAAATCCCCTGAGAAGATGTAGGGTGAACATCATGGTTAGTATGGCATCAAATTATCGTATTCAAAGGGGGGTTAGAAATAAGACATGTTAGAAATATCTACACGTTTCGACACTAAACTTATGTACCTATACTCGTATATACTTTAAACCTGATGCCCCCGCACTCGTTCTTTCTGTAGAGCTAGCTGTGGGGATCATCATCAGCAATGAAAGCATGATAAGTTTGTTGTGTCTAGTAAGAGTAAAAAAATAAAAATGATTCTCTTGCAATGTTGCAATTTGGGATGTTAAGAAACAGTCAAGGACGAGAAAATTGATACAATTGTGAAACAACTCGAAATAAGGTGCAAAACTGAATCGCTCAAACTTGTTCTTATCAATTTATTGAAGTAGCCATAGCAAACTAAAAATATCTCAATTTGAACCGCTTTTCCGACATCCAAAGAGTCTTAACTCATTTTTTTTCGTTAGCGGTCTTAATTTAGTTCAATTGCAAAAGATTTTACAATAGATTGTTTTACTTTGAATAGCTCTCTACTCAGCTCAGTTGTCACTCTTGAAATTATCATCTTTATACAATAGAAAAGTTGATTCTAAGGCATTACTTAAAAATGGCTTCAACAACTGCACAAATGATAAAAGTGTCAAAAGTCTAAAAATAAATTCTTTTGCGTGAGTTAAAATAGTCAGAAAAATTTTGAACAAACTTAAAAATATTAAAAAAATTACGAAATTTCTAACTTACTTACTTATTTAAGGTGGCGCTACAGTCCGGGGCGGACCTGGGCCTCAACCAACATGCATCTCCTGCCAGCTCGGTCTAGCTAGCTGTCTCCAGTTTCTGTCTGTGTTTATAGCGGTGCCTAGGTGGACAAAGTCATAACTACCTCGAAGTTATAGCTGTCCATGGCGACGTTTTGTCCAAGACGTCATAGTTCAGTGTCCTTTTTTGATGGCAGCTTATACTTGGTCTTTCTCTCATTGACCACTAAACCCATCTTCTTCGCTTCCGTCGCAATGCTCAAAGACGCTCCACTGACATCACGCTTTGATCTTCCAATTATGTCAATATCATCTGCGTATCCGAGTAATTGGATGGACCTTTGGAAGATTGTGCCTCTAGTGTCGATGGTTGAGTTTTGCACAATTCTTTTCAGAACGATGTTGAAGAAGTCGCATGACAGTGCATCGCCTTGTCTAAAACCTTTTTTGACATCAAATGCATCGGTAAGATCTTTTCCGACCTTGATAGAGCTGCGTGCATTCTCCATCGTCATTCTGCACAAACGGATAAGTTTGACAGGGATGCCAAAACTAGACATTGCTCGGTAGAGCTCTTCCCTATAGATGCTGTCATACGCGGCTTTAAAATCGATAAAGAGATGGTGGGTCTCGATTTCAAGCTCCTGGGTTTTTTCCAAGATCTGCCGTAGTGTGAATATTAGGGCGATAGTGGACTTTCCTGGCCTGAAGCCACACTGATAAGGACCTATCAGATTGTTGACGAATGGCTTCAGACGTTCACATAATACGGCACAGATTTTTCAGATGAGTTGGTGCATGCTCCGTACCAAGTCATCGCATGCTGCTTTGAATAGTTCGGCAGCGATGCCGTCAGCTCCAGCAGCTTTGTTTGACTTAAGTTTAGATATAGCTATCTACTTCGTCAAGGTCGGGTAGGCGGAATTGTTGATCTGCGTCGGAGAGGTTTAATGGTTCTATCTATCTTCTGATCGTCTTTATAGGCTTCGTTTCGTGGCTGGTACCCTTGGGAGGTTTTTTTACCTTTTGGTAAAATTTACGAACCTCATTCCTGTTGTGACATCCCTCTATCATCTCGATCGCACGCTTCTCATGCTCTATTTTTTTCCATCTAAGAAGCCGCTGCTCCTCTTTCCTCTTCTGCTCGTAGAGTTCGCGAGCAGCTCTAGTCCTTTTGTGCAGCGCCGTTTTGTATGCCTTTTGATTCGCTGCGTGCGCTTGCCGGCATTCGTCGTCAAACCAGGGGTTTCGCTGTGGTGGCCGTTTGAAAACTAGCACTTCAGATGAGGCATCTCTGATGGCTGCAAGGCAATGTTGCCACTGGTTTTCAATGCTTAATGCAGGCAGCATATGACTTCTTAAGAAGTTCTTAGAGACTCGATCGGAAAAGGACATGGCAGTCTCTTGCGATTGTAGCCGTCTAACGTCAAATCTTCTCACAGTACCTCCTTGTTTTTGCTTGGATCGGGATATCCATAGCTTTACCTTGGCTACAACAAGGTAGTGGTCCGAGTCAATGTTGGTCTCCCGGAATGTTCGGATATCCTGTATACTGGAGAAGTGTCGTGTCGACCAGCCTGAATCCGTTGTCAGAGGTGGTGTCGTGCATGCTGTATCTCCTGATTGTGCCACCAAAGATGTCTTCTCTTTCTAGCTTGGCATTAAAATTCCTAAGACAATTTTAATGTCATAGCCAGGGCACTGCTCATATGTCTTGTCCAAGAGCTCGAAGAACATGTCTTTGGTGTCTTCATTTTTCTCCTCTGTTGGGGCATGCGCTAATATTAGGCTTATGTTGGTGAATTTAGCCTTGATGCGCATTATCGTGAAGTGCTCGCTCACACTATTGAAACTCAAGACTTTTTGCCTGAGTCTAGTTCCAGCAACAAATCCACACCCAAATAGACGCTGTCTTTGTTCTCGGTAGCAGTCGCCGTAGTAGATATCGCAGTCTTTTAGTTTGCGTTTGCGCGGTCCATCCCATCGCACTTCTTGGATGGCTGTAATATCTGCCTTGCAGCAGTTTAGGGCTTCCGCTAATTGTTCAGCTGCACGCGTACATATCCGAAGTTCGCTGTCCTTATTTCGTTTGCGTGGGTTGTCAACAGTGAATCCGTTCGTATCCGAGGCTTGTTGGTGCTTCGCATCTAAAGTTATTTTTTACGTAGCCAGGAAGTCACCCCGACGGCATAACCCCCAACCTGGAGGGCCAGATCCTTAGTATAACTCCAAGGAAGGGGAGCCGGATAAACCACTCCTTACAGGCCTGGGCTCCGAATATGTCGAAAAAGCCCTATAAGATGTTCACTAAGTAGTTCAACCTTACTGGAACTGTAGACGCCACCGTTGATTCCATCTCTAGAATTCGTCCGCTGCCACCTGGATAAGGAGAGGTACCTTAGTGGAAACACCTCTTCCCCCCCCCCTATCTCGTTTGCTGCCACCAACAACTTTCCACTGAGGTTGGAACCCAATCTCAAGTTGAGGTACTAGGCACCCGATGTTCACCGCGGGGAGATTAGAGTAGGAGAGTTGATAGACAGAGGTGGGTTTTGAGAAAAACCTGTGGACGCTTGTGTCCTCTTGAATGCACATGTCTACCATTTGAACATCAAAAACAAAATTTCTAACTACACTCAATTCAAACACGCTGACTGTAAATTTAACATTTGAAATCCCACATGTGAGCACATTTCCAACTTTATCAGTATATAGCATCAGTTTACGTGAACAGAACGCCATCCAAGCCATGGATATGGTGTACTCCTATAAAATATCAGCAATGGCATCAGAAACGAAAGGCTACAACTCTGTATGAGAACGGCTACTACGTCAGAACAACCCTATCGTTCGTTGGCGTCGTAGTTCATGGGCGGCGCGGCGGGCACTTCGTCTCTCGTCTTTCGTTGCTCATAGCTTTTCGTTCATCGTACGTCGTACGTATAGTCGAGTCGTCAGCTGAATTTAGCCACCAATTGATGAGTAGCTATCAATAAAATTACACACATAGCCCATCAGCACTATAAAATACCAACCCTCGTATCATTTCAAATTGTCCCCAAGGGTACACTGCCAGGTTTATGTGGTGAAAATCGTAATGGATCCATATATACCATACTATGCTGCTACTGCTACGCTGCTCTACACTATGGCGGCAGCGAGTACGAGTATTAAGTTGTTCCATCAGCAGCTAGTAGAGAGAAAACGAGCCAGAGATAAACCCAACCAACCCAACCCTAGACCCCGACAGACTGGCAGTAGACTATAATAATATAGCAGCATTAAGGAAGGTACATAAAAAGCATATAACTCATCCCATCCCCCCTTATACAAAGTATACATAGGTGGAAGTCCCATAGACCAGCATATTACTTCGTTTAAATCTACTTTGCGGTATGTCGCGTCATTATATAGACAATTTCATTAATTTAAACTGCGAATTCCTTTGTACATATAGGAGTGTGGAAAATGGCTCCCCTAAGATGAGATAGATTTTCCAACTCCCTGATCCCGAATTCCGGCACTTTCCCGCGACCGCCGCGTAGCGTCGCTGTGGCCCACCACAAACATGTGACTCGGATAAATCCTTTCGTTTTACACTCGCAGTGCATTAATGGAACAAGCAAATTGAATTAGTACCGTTCGTAGGTTTGTTCGTTTCGTTCACTCGTTTTTGCTCACTCGCTCGCAGAGGTGTCGCGTTTCCAATTTAATTTTGCAACTTTACCTCGGCTTAATCCCTCTTTCCCCGTTCGTGGAGCATCACACGACCCTCTTCAACGCAGCAACGTTAACAACCATATCACAAAACTCTGGAACTTTGCAAATGTTGCGGATTTGATTAAATTAACGCTTCCTTCTATACAGAGGATGAACCCCCCTCTTCCCTTATTTTGAGGATTTTCATACAAAAGTCACAAAACTTGGAAAAGAATACATCATTTGATGCATGCACCTTTTTGCCAGAGACTAAAAGCTCCAAGGTATGTCTGCGCTTGACAAAAATTACGAATGTGTACTTATAAATTTCCAATGAGCTTCACATTGCCGAAGCCGATATATGATATCCATATCCCAATGGTCCTATCTCCAGGCCTCTTATTCACAGAATTTAATCGTCTTTAGCTTTGGCTAACTGCCAGTTTTCTTATAGTACGATGCGATGCGAATTGAATTCCAGTACCACAAGTAGTAGAAGCAGCAGCAGCAGCAGCTGAAATATTTACAACCTCTCGCTTTGGATCTGCTCATGAAGTCATACATAATTTTGGAACATTTAACATGAGATTTATTGTATTTCCGCAACTCAACTCAGTCCAAACTTTGTATAGGAATGTATGCTGTACAAATGCTCCACAAGCATCAGACAGGATTTTCGAGGAGGCAAAGGTATAGTGTTGAATATAATTTGTGGCTTGCCTCCAACAAGTAGGCATACTATACGAACGAGTACTTCTCTTAGGCGGTATAATGTAGGTGCGCAGCAGAGTGGAGGAACTGTTGGACCCACATCGATATGGCAGCAGCTGACGATGTGTCATTGAGAGAAAGTCACTTTATTATTTTCAACAATTAGTTTCCATCCAATTGAATTCAAATAGCCTGCTGGCCTATAAGCTTAAATATGCACTGGAAGAAAAAATGAAGCGCCAAACCCTGAAAGGTGGTTTGCCTTAATTATAAACACATTTTCCTACACGTGCAATTGCATGGTGAACCTTCGAAACCAGCAATTAAAAAGGAGAGAGAGTTTGAAAGGAGGTGTAGGTGCACGTTGATTTTGAATTCCTGATTCCACATTCGCGTAGTACGGCTGAAGAATGAATCTCTGTACTTTACAGTACGACCAAAGTTGGGCTGAGGTTGTGCTGATGTGAGGCTCTCGTAATTACTGTTGAATAGATTTAGGGGAGAATGCAACTGATGGCGTTTTCTCTAGATCTACGGGTGAGATAAGAAACCTTACGAGGGCTCCAAGCGACTTAAATGGTTCAACGGTGATATCAATACTCATAAGTTTGAATATTCTACGTTCAATACTATCCGAGAGGCTTGAGTAAGTTGCCAGAACACCAGCCCAGAGATGGGAGTTGTACCTAAGCTTTGGATACATATAAGTTTTACCCGAAAATAGCTAGATCAGACGGAAAGATAAACTTCTTGCAATGCCTTAGGAAACCCAAACATGTTTCGGCATCCTTCTACACGAGGGGATTGGAGATACAAATATCGAGACTTTCTAGTTTCCTTGATGCCAGTGTCAATCTAGGATAGTTTGTTTTAACGACTGTAAGCAGAATTGAATTGAATCTACTCCACTACCTTCATCCCTGAAAACAGTACTCGCAAACAGAAATGGTTAAGTGTAAGTCACTAGCCCCTAATTCTTAACGTTCATTAAGAAGCCTTCGATCTTGAAAACAATTGGTAATTTTGAATGTTGTTGTATAGACTCAATCTAATTTATACCAAATTTGAGTATTGATGTCAACGTGATCACGGTAACTCCAAAGAAATGTAAGAATTAGGAGATCAAATTAAAAAAAAGCATTTCATAAAGTTCTTGAATTTATGTCTTTAAAAGGTAAGACTGTTTTTATTTTAACAAAATGTGTAATAATTTTAAAAATGTATAATTTCTAACTTGAAAATTTAGTTAAAATATTAACAATAACCTATTTTAATTTTAGATAAATCGTTATGAACCTGCATAAATTATTTAAAGAAAAACTGTTTACTTACAACGACCCTAAAGCCAAATTAATGCTTTCATATAAAGTATTGAAAGATACTTTTTTACCGCTAAGTGGTATTTTCTAAGATGTACAGAAGCTTAAGCTGGCAACATTATTTTAAGTGTCCATTATTTTGACAGCTGTCAAATTTGGCTTGGAATTTCAATATGAATAAAATGATGCCAATGCAATTAAGCAAATTTATTTGGAATATCATGGATCTGTTAGAAATACTTATCGCTAGAATTTTGTTTACTTATGAAGCTCATTTTTGATTAAGTGGATAAGTCAACAAGAAACCTGCCGTATTAAGAGTGGTGATAATCCTCAAGAGTAAGTTAAGACAACGGTAGTACTTTATGGGTTGGTAAAAAAATTTGTTCGTACTTCTTTAAAAGCAGTGATTTTTATAACGAATGTTGCAGCCCGCAAATGACCGCTTAAAAGCTATGATTATTGAATTTTTCATGGTCTGCTGTGATCTCAAGATATCGGCTAAGGGGCAACAGTTCATACACCTTGTAACAGAATTGATTTATTTCACGTTACTCAATTTTTTTTTTAATTTTCAGTAAGTAAATATTTTACTATTTAAAGTTTTAAGTATTTTAAACATACTAGCATATACAAAATTAATAAATATTGACTCAAAAATAAACAATGGGACGGTCAAGACACTGCAGCGAAACAATTCGAAAAATTATTCAGAAACTGCTTTTTGGAGGGAAAAACCTACAAAAATATTCCAGAAATTCTAGGTTGGTCAGTAAAAATGGCCAGTAACGCCTTAAAATGGCAAAATAAACCGAAAAAGTGAGGCTCAAAAAGGATGACGACTGAAAGAACTGACAGAAAAATTGTTTAGTTAGCAAAACGGAACACTTCCATAGGCTCTTGGAAAATAAGAAATGCACTTCAACTGTCTATTAGCGCTGTCACAATACGAAGACGTCTTTTATAAGTGAAGTTACCAGCCCGAAGTCAACGCAAAGTACTATTCTTGAAGAAAAGGTATGTGGCAGAGATTATGGAGTTTGTTAAAGTACATAGAGATTGGCCAAAAGAGAAATGGAGGAATGTTCTATGGAGCGGTGAAAGCAAAGTCGTCCTTTTTTGGTCCAAGGGTCGTCAAGAATATGTGCGAAGACCCTACAATGAAGCATACGATCCACAGTACACTATTAAAACAGTGAAGCATGAGGGAAAATTATGATATGGGCTTTCATTATCATATTACGAGGTCGGTCCTAATAATCCCATCGGGGGTATAAGAGATGCAACCGAGTATGTAAAAATTCTCGAGGAGGTTATATTACCCTGTGCTGAAGAGGAAATGCCGTTAGTTTGGGTATACCAACAAGGCTATGACCCAAAGCATACGTCAAAAATGCAAAATCATGGTTTGCGCAAAAGAAGTTATCCGTTATGGAGGGGCCCGCTCAATCCCCCGACCCTAACCCCATCGCAAATTTGTGGGGTGATGTTAAGAACGCAGTTTATAAAGCAAAACCCAAGAATTCAAAAGAATTGTGGGAAGCAGTGCGTGATTCGTGGAACGCAATACCAGTCGAGAGATTTCAGGTTTTAGTGGACTCGGTGCCACGTATATGCGAAGCATCATAAAAAAAATGGTTATGCAACAAAGAACTAATTGTAAGCTAACATTATTTGTATACTTTCATATAACTTATTACAGTTTTCCTTACTTCTTACGTAATAGATCTAGTACTTTGTCACGCACTGCTATTTTTATGAACAGCCATATATTTAAAAACGGTTTTTTCTATGACAAAGCTAACGGTAAAAAATCGATAGTACTTATTTTTTGTTATTATGAATAAAATATTTTAGTATGTTGTTAGAAGTTTATAAAAATATATTATAACGTTGAAATTGAAAGCTTTTTTGTTTTATTTAAAGAGCACTGCTATTTTTATGAACACAACTGTATTTTTATAAACGGTGATTTTTTAAGAGCTTGAGAACTTTAAAAAAAAAAAAAAAAACGCATAAAATTTGCAAAATCTCATCGATTCTTTATTTGAAACGTTAGATTGGTCCATGACATTTACTTTTTGAAGATAATTTCATTTAAATGTTGACCGCGGCTGCGTCTTAGGTGGTCCATTCGGAAAGTCCAATTTTGGGTAACTTTTTCGAGCATTTCGGCCGCAATAGCCCGAATTTCTTCGGAAATTTTGTCTTCCAAAGCTGAAATAGTTGCTGGCTTATTTGTGTAGACTTTAGACTTGACGTAGCCCCACAAAAAATAGTCTAAAGGCGTCAAATCGCATGATCTTGGTGGCCAACTTACCGGTCCATTCCTTGAGATGAATTGTTCTCCGAAGTTTTCCCTCTAAGTGCCCATAGAATCGCGAGCTGTGTGGCATGTAGCGCCATCTTGTTGAAACCACATGTCAACCAAGCTCAGTTCTTCCATTTTTGGCAACAAAAAGTTTGTTAGCATTGAACGATAGCGTAACGTTGCGTCCAACAGCATCTTTGAAAAAATACGGTCCAATGATTCCACCAGCGTACAAACCACACCAAACAGTGCATTTTTCGGGATACATGGGCAGTTCTTGAACGGCTTCTGGTTGCTCTTCACTCCAAAAGCGGCAATTTTGCTTATTTACGTAGCCATTCAACCAGAAATGAGCCTCATCGCTGAACAAAATTTGTCGATAAAAAAGCGGATTTTCTGCCAACTTTTCTAGGGCCCATTCACTGAAAATTCGACGTTGTGGCAGATTGTTCGGTTTAAGTTCTTGCACGAGCTGTATTTTATACGGTTTTACAGCAAGATCTTTGCGTAAAATCTTCCATGTGGTCGAATAACACAAACCCAATTGCTGCGAACGGCGACGAATCGACATTTCACGGTCTTCAGCAACACTCTCTGAAACAGACGCAATATTCTCTTCTGTATGCACTGTACGCATTCGTGTGGTTGGTTTAATGTCCAATAAAGTAAACTGAGTGCGAAACTTGGTCACAATCGCATTAATTGTTTGCTCACTTGGTCGATTATGTAGACCATAAATCGGACGTAAAGCGCGAAACACATTTCGAACCGAACACTGATTTTCGTAATAAAATTCAATGATTTGCAAGCGTTGCTCGTTAGTAAGTCTATTCATGATGAAATGTCAAAGCATACTGAGCATCTTTCTCTTTGACACCATGTCTGAAATCTGTCAAATACTAATGCATGAAAATCCTAACCTCAAAAAAATCACCCTTTATTACGATATTTTTTAAAATTTTTATTTCTTGAAGTGTGAAACATTTTAAATCATAGATAGAAGCTGATGAATGAGAACGGTAAGAACCATCAGTAATTATTTATTTCTTTTATGGCCATATATGAATAAACTTTTAATTTTGTTTAAAGAAATCATTCGCTGACTACAAAAGCAGATAATTTTAAAAATGTATGGTGATGACAAATAAGTCTGTTTTCTTAGTTATATTGTATACTTAATAAGAAACTTTAACATTACTCATCACCGGTCTTTAAATGTTTAATTTAAGTTCATAAATTCAACTAAAAACAACAAAATCTTCTTTCTTGTTTCTAAATACACTTGTCTGCTAAATTTAATAATATGTCCTTTAAGTGATTTAGTATAAACGATAATATTGAAGTTGAAAACTCTGAATGCATCCCTTTGTTTTCAAACCCCATTTCCCACGTTGCCATGTCAATTTGCATGAAAAATATTAGTTTTAAAAATTATAATGTTTTCCAATGTTAACTTTAAATATCACTTTAAACTAAAGTATATTGTGTATCAAATTTTCAAATTCATATTGGCAATTTAATTTTAAAAATAATTTAAAACATAATCCCTAATATTTTGTAGGAGTATATATATTTATATGAGAATTGGTTGACGCTGTTTATCGTTTCTGTTTTAAAGTAAATTTCCATCCCCTCTTGGTCCAAGTCAAGGTTACGTAGATTGAAAAAATGCAAAAAAACAACTAAGAATTTCAAAAGCAATAAGAGTAAAGAAAACTTATCTTATAAAAGTTTTTTTTAATTCGTAAATGTAAAGTGGAAATCTATTGGTTTTCCTTTAGTAATGGCTCATAGTGACAATGCTTCCAGTAATTCTGGACTATTGTTGATTGGTTTGATGAATATTTCCAACTTATTTACAAGTCTACGGATTTAGTTGTCGGCAATAATTATGATTGTAACTAAATATTGCAAATAACAGATAGTTGTAGTTTTAAGCGTGAATTAGAAAATGTTTCTACCGTCTTACATGAATTGATTCCGTACAGATCACCAGATATTCATGGTGTTTTTCCAATTATGCTAAAACAACTTTACAGATTCTAATGTTCACCCCTTAAGTTTATTTTCAACCAATCTTTTTTGAATAGTATTTTTTTATATGAATATATGTAGAATGGATGAAACCAAATTTTAAATCTTGAGAGAAAAAGTTAGTTAGAAATTATAGCCTTATTAGTAAACTTTCACCTATTTCGAAGCCTTTTGACAAAATAGTAAAATAAAAGCTACATGCAATAATCAAATGTCATGTCTAAATTTTAAATTTCTTTTAGAAGTGGTCGATCTGCAACTACTAATTTTAGTTTCTTTTCTTATCAGAGTTTTAACGCAGTAGAAAAGTACTCTCAAATGGACGTGATTTATTAATAAAAGTTTTTAATAAAGTAAATCCACTCATTTGAATTAAAAAATTAAAACCTTATGGTTTTGATGGCAACCTACTAAACTGGTTCAACTTCTTTCTCACTTGTAGGGCTTGTACCTACACTGTTAGTGTTCTATCTCCTCTAGGCACATCTGAGCATTGTGTTATATCAGCAAATTTCTCGTGTCAAAATTGTTCAGTTAAAGAGAGAACCGTTTGGCAATACAAAAAGGCCAACTGGGACGGTCTAAATAATTACTTCAGGATCTTTAACTGGTCACTATGCTTCCTCGATGGTGACGTTGACGCCAGAGCTGATATGATAACAAATTTAATTCCCCTGGGAATGAGAACTTTTATAACGAACAGGGTTAAAAGTATCAGACCCAAGGAAAACGCATGGTTTGATGCGAGCTGTAAAGAGTTTATTAGGGTCAAAGAGGTAAGTTTCCGTTGCTATAAGGCCAACCGTACAAAGGAAAGCCGGAAAAAGTTCAAACAAGCCAGGAAGGCCTGCAACGCCTATATTCGACGGACAATTTGTAAAAATATGAGAAATGCATCCACTTCATCGGTTCCTACGCTCGTTGTCAATGACACTCCTTTTGTTAGCTCTTTAGAGAAAGCTAATCTCTTTGCTAGGCAGTTCGCCACCAATTTTACGTTGCCAGTGAGTATTATGACTCCGCCTGTACTTGAGCGAGTTAGTGATTCTATGGGACCAATTTTTTTTCGTCCTTAGAGATCTAAACACACATAAATCCACTGGTCCGGATGGTATCTCCGCTATTGTTCTGAAGAGGTGTTCTTCACCATGCGTGAGCTTTTTCATCTGTCCTACTCCTCAGGTCTCGTTCCGAGAGGATGAAAAACTGCATTTGACCAGCCCATACCCAAAAAAAGCCAATCTTCCTCACCCTCTAATTACCGACCAATTGCACTTTCGTCCCTCCCTTTTTTCCGAGCTCATGGAAACGATGAATAATTATCAGCTCAAGAAATATTTTGAAGATCGAAAGCTTCTTAATGACCGGCAGTACGGCTTTCGAAGCCATAGGTCCACTGGTGATCTCATGGTTCATCTCACCGAACAGTGGAACAAATCTTTACATCGCTTTGGAGAAAGTAAAATTATTGCATTTAATATTTCAAAAGCATTTGAAAGGGTTTGGCATCAGGCTCTATTATCGAAAATGCGTGCTTTCGGTTTGCATGAATCCCTGCTTCATTGGATTAGTAATTACCTTCCGGATCGTTCAAAACAAGTAGTATTGGATGGATTCAAGCCCGAAAACCAAAAAAAAAGCTGGTGTGCCCCAGGGCTCTGTTTTATCCCAACACTCTTTCTAATTTTTATTAATGAACACTGTTTCGCTGACGATAGTACTCTTAGCTTTTCATATTCGTTTTTAGACTCACATTCCTCTTCTTCGGGTGTGGAACTGCAACGACAAAATATGATAAGCTCATTGAATTCAGACTTCAACAGCATTGTTCAATGGGGATTAAAAAACCGCGTGGAATTTAATGCTTCGAAAACGCAATGCTGTCTTGTATCGTTAAAGCGAGATATACCCCCATTGCAATGTTTGGGTTTCCTTAGGCGATGCAAGAAATATTTCAACCTTCTCATCTGGCTATTATCTACAAGACTTACATACGTTCAAAGCTTGAGTAAAACTCACATCTCTATGCTGGTGCAACTTACTTAAGCCCTTTTGGATAGTATTGAACTTAGAGTATTTAAGTTGATATATGATAATATCATCATAAGTTCATTTACTTCGCTTGAACATCGTCGTAAGGCCTCTTGTCTGGCCCTTTTTTATCTTTATTTTAACGGCTTATGCTCTAGTGAAATAGCCAGTTGCATTCCTCCCCATAAACTGTTCAACCGTAATAGTCGCGCTTCTAGGAATGCTCATCAGTATACCCTCGAACTGTCAAATATGCACCGACATCTCCTTTTCCTAGTGCTCACACTGTGCCTCTGCATAATAAGGGTAGTGATATCCCCTTGGGTGTGCCAACTGCCAACTGCTTAATATTTGCAGATGATATTAAAATGTTTAAATTTACAAATAATTAAAATGATTGTGTTGCAATTTCCGCAAGATATTTTGAGCTCAATATTGTTTATTAATAAGAGTATATAATAACATGTGTTTTTGTTCACTGAGAAGTGGATATTGTCTAACCTAACATCTATCAAAGCTTCAATTCGCCTCGGAATACCTTGAATCTCCTCAATCTGCCTAGATAATCAATCTGTCCACTTAGTGTCTCGGGAAGAGCAGGGCGCTTCCTTATTATTAATTCCACCAGTTTCCAAATATGTTCGGTGGATTTATGTCCGGAATCATGGAAGGCCAAGCCATTACATTGATTTCTAATTCTTCCAAGTATTCTGTAATGCACCTGACAACGTGAGGTCTCGCATTGTCTTGTATCAAAAATAGATATGTGCACCAAACCAAAACATAAATGATTCGAAAGGAACCCAATATTGTTCTAAAATATTGGTGATTCAATAATTGTAGTCCACCGATCGGTCCACTATGCACAGCCCAGTTATTCCGTGCATGGAAATTCCTTCCTACACCTTGACCTAACATCCCCAGAAATTTTCGCTGAGCAACTGATTTTTTTCACACTTTTACGTCCATCTGGTGAGCGTAGACAAAACCTGGACTTATCAGTTAAGAGAACTATACCATAGTCGGCCTAGGTTAAATCTAGGTGAACTTCAGGTGAAGGCGAGCAAAATCCATTCGCACGTTCTGTATCGTGAGTCCCAGATTACTCTCCATTAAACGCCACCCCACAATTTAAGCAAACTGATTAAAGCCTGTGAGACACTTCAACCGCTGTTTAGTGACGATCCCGAAGGCTTTGAAAATCCAAATATTTCGGCAAAAATAAAGCGATATATTATCAAAATAATAACAAGACATCATAAAGTATGACTGCTTGACTTTTTTTGTAACTTACAAGAAAGCAATTTAAAAATTCATTATTAAAATTATTGCATTATAACTTTTGGTATTTATGTAAATTTACATGTTTATTAATAACAGCAAAATTATAAGCAAATCTGTAGATTAGGTATCGTAGATTGAAATAAATATAGGTCCAAAGCCACTAAGACATCTTTCAGACAATTTTTCACTACTTTTTTTAAATAAATCTGGTAGTTTGAATATTGATTTTAAAAACTTTAAGATTTTTTGGTTTGTTGGTATAAGCCAATTACCTTACTAGAAATTGGATTCATCACTAAACTCCGTAAAATGGACGAAATAATCCTTCACTAACATAATTATTTTTTTCAAAGTAAATTGTCACCATTTGGATACATGATCGGCTTCTAAATTCTACTCTACTACTATTTAAACCATACGCAACAACCATCAAAACTTCTTATTCAGCGAAAAAACGCCGTATAGTTTCTTAACAACAAATTGAACAGTGTTGTTTAAAAAATGTTGGTCTATTTTTTTTTTAAAGTTTGTCAAATGTGTTGAAATAACAACACATTTTTTAATGAGGTTTTGTTTTATTATACGGTTCAAATCGTTTTATGATACAATAAGAATTTTGTTTCTAAAATGGTCACGGGAGCAAAAAGCTATTATACCTCATTTTTAAGGATTAAAGAAAAATACGTTATTGGTGTAGTTGTTTATTTTGTTTATTGCTTCTCATAAACATGTTGTATCTAGTTAGTACTTTGTTGTACCTCCTTTTGCTTTTATAACGGCTGCTGCGAGACATTGAATGAGATAGGTTTTTCCATGTCGATGCAGGTATCGTGTTCCAGGTCCGGGTAAGTAGTTTTTTTTTAATTCATCAAATGACTCTAAGCGCTTTTTCGCAAAATAATTAAAATTTTGCCTGTATGACAAAGAGCATTGAAAAATGAAACTACACGTGTCTCCAAAAAGCTCAAGCACCGTGGACTCCAATACATTTTCCAGGACTCGAATGTTAATTTTTGCATTGAGTTTGAATTCGAGGAAGCTCATTCTACATTTTTCATCGCCAGAAAAGCATCCCTACACCATCAGTTTTGGGGGACATCCCCAAAATGCAATCAGAACTTAGTCTTTTTTTCGGTTCTCTTCGCGAAAGGATCCTTCCATGATGATATTGTTCCACATGTCTTGAGTACAATTTACCAATTTTGGTGCTTCTAAGCCCAGAAATATTGTTTTTCCTTGATTTTTTTTTTGGGAAATCCAGCTTCAGTACCGGCTAAAGTGCTCTAAATCCAGCTTTTACGAGCCTATTTCTCATTAAGCTTGACGAAATTACTTTGCCTGTAGCTCAACATGCATAGATCGTTTTTAAGATCTACTGAAGTCTTTTTTAATGCTAGTAGTCCCGGTCACCCGATATTTTTTCAAATTATATGCCACAGTTTGTTGGGCAATATTCACTTTCTTAGAAATTTCACGTGTTGTCAAAATGATGTGACAGTCACAAAATATTGGCTTTATATTTCGAATTGATTTTTCCCATTTTTTCCACAAAATCACTTCTCAATCAGCTCTTATTGAAAATACCATAAAATTTGTTTTAATTGTTTAAATGACATGTTGCTACCTAGTGCAAAAAAAAACCGTAGCCTTTCTAAATTCCAAGAACTGATGATCAAGATTTTTCCAACAGCACTGTATGTTCGATGATTTTTTCAATAGTAAAAATCTTTATTTTAGCGATAATATTTAAATTTTTTGAGATGACTTATGAGTTCCCAACCTTATTTTACCCCATCTAAGGCCATGCACAATTTTGAACCTTAAATAATTTTGACTAATATGATTTATAGATTTAATTGTTATTGGTGCTGATTCCGAATCCAAAATTTGGTATTAGCAATGTGCTTAAATTTACCAAAATACACGGTTCCAATATATTTCAAAACTTGATGGGTGGCATGCATAAAGGACAGTAACTTGCTTGTATATAAGATTTTTTAAGTGAACACTTATTTTGGTAAACATTAAAATGGAATAAATACTAACAACCAAACATTTACTCTAAATCAAAGTATAAACTTTTTTGGAATGTAACCAAAATAATTAAAAAAAAATAAGTGTTTTCTATGTTTTTAGATACATTTTTATATTCTTAATTTGCTGAATGCAGCAATTACTTATTATAGTATTTTTAAGCATACGAAGCAAAACAAAAACTGAAAATCGAATATTCTACTTAAATTTAAGTATTTTTTTAAACTTCATGCTTTAACTACCCTCTTATTTAAGGTGGCGCTAATGTCCTGTGTGAACTAAGGCATCATCCAACAAACTTCTCCATCTAGATCGGTCCTTAGCTAGATGTCTCCATTTCGTGCTCCAAACTGGGTGAGGTCACTTTTAACTTGGTGATTGCAAACTAATCCGAGGTCCTCCTCTACTGCGCTTTACTGTGGGCAAGGATTCGAAGAGTTTCCGGGCCGGATCATTGGTTTGCATATGCTGTACGTGACCCATCCCACCAGCCACCTCAGTAGTTGGATTTTAATTCTTCTAGAGCTCGTATAGTTCCATCTTCTCCTCTATTCACCTTCTATGCACATGCCACCTTAGATCACGCAAGAACTTTTCTCTCTAAACGACCCAAGGTGCTTTCATCTACTTTTGTCAAAGTCCATGCTTCTGCACCGAATACGGTGCTATAACAGGACGGTGATGATGAGGGTCTTATATATCTACACTTTGATCGTTCAAGAGAGGGCTTCGCTACTCAATTGCTTTCTTAGTCCAAAGAAACAGCGGATTGCAAGAGTTATTCTTCGTTTGATATCCGTTCTAGCGGAGCCTAGGTAGACGAAGTCCTTAACTACGGCGTCGGTGTTGAAGGCCCTTTCTTGATGACAGCATGTGCTTTGTTTGCCCCCAAATACTCGAAAATGCCGCATTGACATTACGCTGAGTTCTTCAGATGTCAGATGACAGACTTTTGAAAGATAGTGTCTCTTGTGTGATACCGCATTTCTTTGTCTAAAGCCTTGTTCGACATCAAAAGGTTCTGATCAGTTGTTTCCAATTCGCAGCACCAACTCTCCATGATCGCATCCTGCACAAACAAACGAGTTTGATAGGGATTTCAAAACTTGATATTTATCTAAACAATTTTTCCCTGTAGATGTTGTTATACGGCTTTGAGATCAATGAAAAGGTAGTGAGTGTCGATTTGATGTTCTTGGGTATTCTTTCCAGGATCTGCCGTAATGTGTATACTTGAACGACTGTAGACTAAAACCTGTTCTAAAACGACATTGATAAGGACCTAAGGTTATTGACGATGGGCCTTAGACATTAACAAATTACGGAAGGGAAGATTTTGTAAGCGATGTTAAGTAGACTGATTAATCTTTAAATGAGTACTGCAATTCTGTGCAAATCATTCGATGTAATAGCCTTACTTTCGAACGAAGGATTTTTTATGAATACCAAAAACTGTGGAAACTAACGATCAGTGATTTTATTTCTTGCAATCTTATACCAATGAAAACTTTTTATTGGATTATGGTGAGCACAAATATTCATCTGTAAGACGCAAATTTAAAACATGTCTTTTGACCAATATCTTCAAAACGACATGTCTTGAACAAATTTTTAAAAAATTTGTTTTTATAAAAAAATATGTTCATCTTTCTGCCTACTCAAGGTCCTACAGTTTTTGTGTTTAAGTTCCTTACAGAATGTTATGTTGAGTTAATTTTTGTCCCTGTCAACTTTACTTTTTTTTACAAAACGTTAATACTTAAATAACTTGGTTACTGTATTCATTTTCCAATTTAGGTTAGTATAAAAATTACAGAGTTACCAAGAAAAAATTCCTGGAATTTTTTTAAAAGGTACCTTACCTACCTTTGTTATCAGTGAAATTTAGGTAAAGGATACATATACTCGCATACTACATTTCCGTCTATATATGTTATAGGAAGGTATATTTGTTGGCCATGACAAGACAACAATTGCATGTAAATTGTTGTTTCATTGACAATGATTGATATTATAATGACATGAGAAGCCTTTTTGAAAAGGATTCTCTTCGTACCATCGGAAGTTCTCTGAACACCCACAAACTTCCGTACCGTTTGTCGGACGTGTGGATGCTTATCTGAAATAGAGTCCGGATGTTGTATAAACGTATATTATCATCTGGGTTTGTATATTCAAGTGTGTGTGTTTGTTTGTGTGTGAAGAGAATAAGTTATAAACGAATCCTGATCCTGATGAGTTGCAAATTCGCCAGCTAAAGTAACAAATGGTCTGTCTTTTACAACTGGACAAGCAAACACCAAATAATCCATATCTTCATATCTCCATATCTACACTCGTCTCCGCCGCCTCCACCTCCCTAAACTTTAGAGAGAGAAAAGATAGTGCGAGAAAAGGTTTACAAAGAAAAAAGAAAGATACGTTTTGGGATATTTTACAAAATTGAACCCACATCCAGGAATTCAGGCAGGATACACACTTAACGGAAAATGCTGGCACAACATTTCTGCCCTGTGGGAGAAAGGAACTACAATCCAACAATGACAATGCGAATAGTGATGGTGATAGTGAATGTTGATGTTTAGAGAGTGATGGGTCTATATCTGGCTCTGGCTCGAGTTCAGAATCATGGATCCTGGGTTGTTCTTGTTGTTTAAGGTACATAAGTGAAAGGCTGGACAGGCAATTGTCAGCTCAGTGGTATAGCAAAAGTGTAAGTGCCGAAATAAAAACGAAATCGATTGTTCAGATATAATAATACACATCATGGAGAGCGAGCGGGTGGCGCGGCGGCGGTCGACGCAACGACGACAACGAGAGTATTTCTCTTGATAAGGGTAGCCCTCCCATAGCCAGTAGCCGTGGCGTATCCTTTTTTGGCAAAAACATATTACTTCTGGCCCTTCCGTTTGTTTACACTGTGTCAATTTGTTTAGTACACGAGGACGACAACAACAAGGCTGATGACTACGACGAAAGGACGAATGGATATGGACAGGACAGACGTACAAATATATAAGTATGTACCTATTACCTACCCGGTGAGTATATTTAAGCAATACAAGGGTCAACTAGGAGACACGTTTCTGATTTGAACTGAACTGAACACAAGGAACGCGAGATTGGTGTGTAATTTTGGGAATTTTAAGGATATTTGGCACTCGCAGGAACGTGTGTATCTATAAATAGAAAAAGCAGTAGGTAGGTATATCGCTTTTGTTTGTACAATTAGATTAGCAGATATCTGTGTGTATGTGCGTTTGTCGGTAACGCACTTGCTTTATATGGACTGATGGCTATAAACTACACAGACATGTATGACCTTTGGGGTTGAAAAAGGATATTTAATTGGATTTCCTTAATATTTTTTTCTGTGTCTGTCTATTTGGATGGATTTAAGTTTTACGGGGTGCATACAAGTAAACAAAAATAATAATCAAATCATTGGAAAATGATATAGGGAGAGCATCAGCCGAGCGACGAACAAATACAATTTTGAAATTATTCCATGAAGTAGCAGTATTTACTCAATTGAAATATAGAAAATTTAAGGGATGCTCGTTGCTTCCATGAATCATGATTCTTATTTCTCAATTTTAGTATTATCCTTCTTAAGTGGCAAAAATTATTATTAGGTATTGGTAGATGATGGTGCGGAGAGGATTTAATAATTATTATTTTTATAGGCTATACAAACTATATTTTTATTTGAAGTGGATCAAAGGCATATGAATGTACTGTACCTAATGTTCAACACATGTTTGTAACGTCAATTAATTCTTCATGAATGATGAGTATAATTTATTTTTGAATAGTACTTTTAAACACTTTATATCTTTAAAGAATCTGATCCAGGTACTAAGCTACCAGCCGAAGCCGAAAAGATTACATTGAGCATATAATTGACCATTTATTAAATCAGAGAAAATTAAGTTCAAAATTAGTTTTGAAAAAACTGCTTGAAAATAAGAAAACTTTCTTAAAAAAACAGACAACATTCTAATTTTCAAACAATACAAGATCAGAAAATGGAAGCCTATTAATAGACACAGCTTGTATCAAAAACTAAGATTTATTATAAATGAATCAAAAATAACAGACATTTTGTTTCAGATGATTGGCCAATCGCATCGTTCCAAAAAGCTTTAGGAACAAACTTTCGTCCAACAAAACCAAGATGTGTTACTTTTTTTTTTACTAAATTGAAGACATGTATTTGTCGTTTTCGGTTTCTTTAAACAAAAGTTCAAAGTTCACTTTTCCTGTCAAATTCAAGGGACTTAGAAAATGCGTTACGTGGCCGCATACATGTTGGCTGTCCTCAGCCCAAAGTATTAAGTTTCATTAAACAAAAATTTTTCAAATATGAAATTATTGAATTCAAAAAGTTTTCCTCTTTGCAAAATACGTTTCACTAAACTCAAATTTTCAAAATGCAAAGCCTTTTCTGAAAAATGAAAAGTTTTGTTAATTTGGAAAATAGCTGGTTGTTCATTTTGCGGTTTCAAAAGTACAAGGTTGGAATTAGACGTCTGTTAAACTTATTTGTCAAACCATTTTTTTTTTTCAGTTGAAAGTTTGACATTTACGAAAATGGATCGCTTAAAAACGGCACAACGCATGTTAATCGTCAAACTACGCAAGCAATTAGCGATTTGAAGAGACTGGATTGATTACAGATATTATAAGGCCGATGCATCATCGTTTTGGTGGTATTACTAAAAATATCGCTGCTGTATGTGAAAGTGCTGCCGAAGACCCCAATGTGTCGATTCCTAATTGTTCTCAGGAATTGTAACTGTCTTACGGCATATTTTGCATTTGGGTCCACACTTACTTCCATACCTGAAGCCAGCTGACCTTTCACAACGTATCGTAGATACGTCGAATGGGTGCCTTAACAAAAGACGGTGGACGGTGATTTTACGAACAAAATTTTCTTCAGCACAGAAACACATTTCTCACTCGGTGGGTATGTTTATAAACCAAACTGTCGTATTTGGGGTTCTGAGAATCCACAAGGTTGTTTTTGTTTTTATAATAAGCGGACTAGTTACAGTGACATGATGTTTAGTGCGATGGACTGTCATGCGAGAGGTCTTGGGTTCGATCCGAGCCCATGCCACTTAAAGTTTTTTTTCACGAGTACTGACTCTTGCGAGGAATTGACAAATTCTCCAAGAGTAATTCTTGTCATGAAAAGTGCTTTCTCAAATTTGCCCTTCGGATTCGGCTTAAAACTGTAGGTCCCTTCCATCCCTGACAACAGTACTCGAGAGGGTTTGAAATGAGATGTCGGTGCACATTCGTTTTGAATTCCTGAATATTGAAATAATTTCGAAAAACAGAGTGTCTTAAGGCATACCACATTCGCGTAGTGCGGCTAAAGAACGAATTTCTGTATTTGATGGTATGGCCGAAGTTTGACTCGAGGATATACTGATGAGCATTCCAAGATGCGCGAGTATTACTGTTAAACTGTTTAGGGGGAAGAATGCAGTTAGCTATTTCACTAGATCATAAACTGATAAAATAACGGTAAAAAAGGCTCAGTCATGAAACCTTACGACGATATTCAAGCGAAGTAAATGAACCTATGATGATGTTATTACCTATCAATTTAAATGCTCTACGAGGCTTAAGCAAGGTGCAGGAGCACCAGCCAACATATGGGAGTTGTACTCAAGAAGATCAGATCAGAAGGGGTGAAATATTTCTTGCGGAATTTTTGTGATCCTTCCACAAGAGGTGGTTGTTGATAAACATATCGAGAATATCGAGGTGTTCAGTCTCATTGATGCAAGTACCATCCATGGATAATGGCAAAGGGGGTATAACTCGCTTTAACGATACAAGACAGCATTGGATTTTCGAAGGTATAAATGCTGTTAAGGTTCGAATTTAATGCGTTTATCATATTTTGTCGTTGCAGTTCCACATCCGAAGAAAATGGATGTGAATCTGTAAACGAATATGAAAAGCTAAGAGTACTATCGTCAGCGAAACAATGTATTGGATTAGATGTTGTAGACTGGAGATCATTATTAAAATTGAAAAATAGTGTTGGAGATAGAACAGAGCCCTGTTGCACACTAGCATTTATTTTGTGGTTTTCAGACTTGAATCCATCCAATACAACTTATATTAAACGATACGAAAAATAATTACTAATCCAATCAAAGAGCGATTCATAAAAACTGAAACCATGCATTTTCTATAACGGAGCCTCATGCCAAACACTATCAAACGCTTTTGAAATATCAAGTGCCATAATCTCACTTTCTCCAAAGCGATGTAAGGATTTGTTTCACTGTTCGGTGAGATGAACCGTGAGGTCATCAGTGGACCTATTGCTACGAAAGCCATACTGACGGCCATTAAGAAGCTTTCGATCTTCAAGATATTTTTTGAGCTGATAATCAATCAAAATTTACATTACTTTGGAAAGAAGGGACGTAAGTGCAATCGGTCGGTAATTAGAGGTGAGGAAGATTCACCTTTTTTGGGAATATGCTGGACAAATGCACTTTTTTAATCCTCTCGGAACGAGTCCTGAGGAGTAGGGCAGATAAAAATACTTAAGTAGTGGTTTTGCCAGCGTTGAAGAACACCTCTTCAGAACAAAAGCGGGGATACCATCCGGACCAGTGGATATATGTATGTGTGTTTAGATCTCTGCCACACTACGAGTGTGAAAAAAGATTGGTCCTATAGAAGTAATTGAAGAGAGGGCATTACACCCACAAAAAGTCACTGTTTGGTGCACTCTTCGGTCCGGAGGTGTGATTGGACCTTACTTTTTCAAAAACGACGATGGAGCGATTGTCAAGGTCGATTCGGAGTCTTATAATAACCTACTTATTTTACGAGTACGACTAGCAGGATATGTGGTTTCAAGAAGTAGAAGACGACGGTGCCAGATGCCACACAACTCGTGCAAATATGGCTTTATTGCAAGAAACTTTTCCTGGCCGCGTAATTTCTCGTCGAGGCGATGTCAACTGTCCACCAAGATCATGCGAGTTGATACGACTGGACTTTTTTTGTTGGGCTATCCGAAAAACCATGTTTATGCAAATACTTTTTTAACTCTTAAGAACTTAAAAGCGAACATTCGTCAATTTATGCTTGAGATACCGCAGAATATTTTCTATGTGTTTCATTTACGTTTATTTTAAAAACCGCAAAATGGAAAGCCTTATTCGTTTTTTTCTGTTTCGCGAAACAATAGACTTTAAGAATTATATTTATAAATAAAAGTTTTTTTTGAAAGGTTTTTAAAACGTATGAAAAAATATATGAATTGTTTTGAAAATGGCAAAGTAAACATAAACAATTTTTTTTAAATTAGAAGAATTTTTCATAGAATATGATTTATTAACGCGTTTATTAATCTCATTTTCGGATCTTTAGGAAGTTTGATAATATATCGGCATCGTAGACATTCTTCAATGAAATTTGACAGTTTATAGCAAAAAAACGTATCTTTTGAAAAGCTATTGTAAATAAAAGGTAGAAATTAGAAATAGTGACCAAAAATTAGTGAAACTAAGAATTAACTTCGATATCGGAAATGATTTTTCGACCTCTGTAAGGAGCGGTTATACCGGCCCTTGCCTTTGGAGTTAAATCAAGGACCTGGTTCGGATATGAACATGGAATGTTAGGTCCCCAAATAGACCACGTGCAGCTGAAGAAAATACGATGAGATGGGTCGGGTAAAAAGAGGATGAAAAGCTGCGATATTTACTTTAGCTCTACCGAGAAAACCAACAACACTTATTTGGATGCGGCTTTGTCATTAGAGCCATGACTGAGGCAACAAGTCTTGAGATATAGGTGTATCAACGAACGCTCTTTAAAAACATATGCATCAAGTATAAATTTGACAACATTAGCATAATATGCGCACACGCCCTTAAAGAAGAGAAGGATGACAGCACCAAGGATATGTGCTTCGAACTTTTGAAAAGAGCAGTGTCCTAATTTCGTTATTACAATTTTCCTAGGCACTTTTAATGCCAAGTTAAGAAACGAAGACATCTTTGGTGGACAAAACGGGAAGCACAACCTGCACCTATAACACTTCCGATGACGGATTCCAGCTTATCGATTTCGCTGTGAGCAAGGAAAGGTTTAAGACGATGTGATGCGCTGTTATGCGATTTCTTTAACATTGTGCTTGAAAGAATAGTGCAAAGCTCACACGTCAACACTAGAGGTACTATCTTTCAAAATCCTATCCAATTACTAGCAAATACTGATGACATTGACAAGAACTCAGCGTGATGTCAATAGTGCTCTTGTGAATATTGAGATTGAAGCGGAAAAAATGGGTCTGACTGGTAATGAGGGCAAAACACAGTACTGTAATCAAGAAAGGACTTTAAACATCAACGTCTCGGTTGAACATCACCATCGACAGACGTAACTTTAAGGTAGTTAAGGACTTCGTCTACCTACATAGGTGCAGAAGCATGGATAAATAAATATATACATAAATTATGTGCCGCATCAGTCCGTTGAGAAACAGTGCCTAGTGACTTACGACTTTCAACCATTCCTGTGTTCGAGTAATGTTGTCAGGAATAGAAGGGACCTACCGTTTTAAGCCGAATCCGAAAGGCTAATTTGAGGAAGAACTTTTCATAACAAGAATTAGTTTAATAGAATTTGTCAATTACTCGCAAAAGGGAGTACCCGTGAAAAAAACTTTAGATGGCACAGGCAAGGATCGAACCCAAGACCCCTTGCATGACAGTCCAACGCACTAACCATCATCCCACGGGCACTAAAAAGAAGAAGCGTGCAGAAGCATGGACTATGACAAAAACCATGAAAGCACCTTGGGTCGTTTCGAGAGAAAAGTTCTTCGAGTGATATACGGTCCCAGATGACGGTCAATAGTATATCCGAGGCTGGTGCAAGGATCCACTACTTTAATTAAACGATCACTTAGCCAAATATTAGGTAGAGTAGAGAGATCAAACTTTTTTTTCGAAATTGGAATGACTAGGGTCTTGGAAGGATTTAAGAATAGGCCATTTGCAATGGACCACGCATTAATTTGATTAAGATTCTCGTTGATGGAGAGGGACAGTTCATTGAGTTGATGAAAAGGCCTGGCAAGGTGGAGTTGAACATCATCAGCATACAATTGAACCGAAGAGTTCAATTGAACAACACGGATATGCTTTGAAACCCGATTGTTTTTCAAACAGCAGATTGTTAAGTGAAATATGACTTAAGATGTGTTGCTCAATTATCTTCTCAAAGACCTTAGAGAGGGAAGGTAGGATGCTTATCGGTCTAAAATCAGTTGGAGAATTAGATTCACGCTTCTTAACTGCTGGAAGGACTCTTGAAATTTTCCAAGAGCGAGGGAAAGTAGAAGTGAAAATGCACTAGTTTATAATATGAGTTAGATGGGTTATAATTAGTGAGAGTATAAGTTTAACGAAACGAATAGGCACTCCATTATAACCAACAGAGTCAGACTTGATAGCCTTCACACATTTTAGAATATCATCTTCACTAACAACATCAAAATTCTCCAGCCTAAGCACATTGTTCAAGGAGTTAAATGTAGTATTTGCTTCAAAATTAGCAACAGAAACCGACTCTCCGAGGAAATAATCCTTGAGCTCATCCGGGTCCAAAGAACATTGAGCTCTTATATCTAAGCTTTTTAGGTGGTAAATAGGTATTGAGTTTGGACGCATAATAGTTGATTTTGGATGATCAGATTATAGTTGTGGCTTGATTACAGGCTACAGTAAATGCTCTCCAATTAACAGGTGTTGGTCTACGCTTCCATCTGCTATGTACTTTGTTTCTATTTTTAATGCTGGTTAACACGTTAGAAGTGAACCAAGGTTATTTCGATTTCGTACCATTTTATTAGGGACACATTGATTAAAAAGTGGGAGCAACAGATGTTGAAACAAATTAATTTTATCATAAGCATTTGCATAAAGACCACAACTAAGCCAAGGAGCCAATGCGGTTGACAGGTGAAGACAGGAAAAGTCGATTGAGTTGAAGTCATTGTAGGTAAATGTTTCATTACTTACTAAAGGTGGCGCTACAGTCCGGGGCGGACCTGGGCCTCAACCAACAAGCGTCTCCAGCCAGCTCGGTCCCTAGTTAGCTGTCTCCAGTTTCGCACGCCAAGTTGGTTGAGGTCCTCTCCCACCTGGGTGCGCCACCTGAGTCGCGGTCTTCCTCTACTGCGCCGTCCCTCGGGATTGGATTCGAAGACCTTCCGGGCTGGAGCGTTGATATCCATTCGCTCTACATGACCTAGCCATCTAAGACGTTGGACTTTAATTCTGCTAACTAGGTTGTGTCGCTGTACAGCCCGTACAGTTCGTCGTTATATCTTCTCCTCCATTCTCCATCTATGCGTACGGGACCAAAAATCACCCGAAGAATTTTTCTCTCGAAGCATCCTAAGACGCTCTCATCTTTCTTTGACAGGGTCCAGGCCTCAGCGCCATAAATGAGAACCTGAATGATGAGTGTCTTATAGATGGTGATTTTACATGCTCGAGAGAGGACTTTACTTCTCAATTGCCTTCTAAGTCCAAAGGAGCAGCTATTTGCAAGATATATACTTCGTTTGATTTCAGCGCTGGTGTCGTTGCCTGCATTAATAGCGGTGACGTTTTGTCCAAGACGTCGTCGTTCAATGTCCTTTTTTGATGACAGCATATACTTGGACTTGCCCTCATTGACCACTAAACCCATCTTCTTCGCTTCCGTCGCAATGCTCAAAAACGCTTTACTGACATCACGCTTTGATCTTCCAATTATGTCAATATCATCTGCGTATCCGAGTAATTGGATGGACCTTTGGAAGATTGTGCCTCTAGGGTTGACGGTTGAGTTTTGCACAGTTCTTTTCAGAACGATGTTGAAGTAGTCGCATAACAGTGCATCGCCTTGTCTAAACCCTTTTTTGAGACCAAATGCATCGGTGAGATCTTTTCCGACCTTGATAGAGCAGCGTGCATTCTCCATCGTCATTCTGCACAAACGGATAAGTTTGACAGGGATACCAAAACTAGACATTGCTCGGTAGAGCTCTTCCCTATAGATGCTGTCATACGCGGATATAAAATGGATAAAGAGATGGTGGGTATCGATTTGAAGCTAGTGGGTTTTTTCCAAGATCTGCCGTAGTGTGAATATTTGGGCGATTGTAGCCGTCTAACGTCGAATCTTTGCACAGTACTTCCTTGTTTTAGCTTCGATCGGGATTTCCGTAGCCGTACCATGGCTACAACGAGGTAGTGGTCCGAGTCAATGTTGGCCCCTCGGAATGTTGGGATATCCTGTATACTGGAGAAGTGTCGTGCGTCGATCGCAATGTGGTCAATCTGGTTGACGGTTGATTGATCGGGAGATTTCCATGTCCCCTTGTGGATATTAAGATGTGTGAACTGAGTACTAGCTACTAGAACGTCTCGTCCTGCAGCGAAATCGACCAGCCTGAATCCGTTGTCGGAGGTGGTGTCGTGCAGGCTGTATCTCCCGATTATCCCACCAAAGATGTCTTCTCTTCCTAGCTTGGCATTAAAATCTCCTAAGACAATTTTAATGTCATAGCCAGGGCACTGCTCATATGTCTTGTCCAAGAGCTCGAAGAATATGTCTTTGGTGTCTTCATCTTTCTCCTCTGTTGGGGCATGCGCGCATATTAGGCTTATGTTGGCGAATTTAGCCTTGATGCGGATTGTCGTGATGCGCTCGCTCACACTGTTGAAACTCAAGACTTTTTGCCTGAGCCTAGTTCCAACCACAAATCCACACCCAAATAGACGCTGTCTTTGTTCTCGGTAGCAGTCACCGTAGTAGATATCGCAGTCTTTTAGTTTGCGTTTGCCCGGTCCATCTTATCGCACTTCTTGGATGGCTGTAATATCTGCCTTGCAGCAGTTTAGGGCTCCAGCTAATTGTTCGGCTGCACGTGGTCTGTTAAGAAACCTAACATTCCACGTACATATCCGAAGTTCGTTGTCCTTATTTCGTTTGCGTGGGTTGTTAACAGTGAATCCGTCCGTATCCGAGGCTTGTTGGTGCTTCGAAACTTAAGGTATTTTTACGTGGCCAGGAAGTCACCCCGACGGCACAATCCCCAACCTGGAGTTCCAGATCCTTAGTATAACTCCAAGGAAGGGGATCCGAATAGACCGCTCGCTCCTTACAGGCCTGGGCTCCGAATATGTCGAAGAAGGCCTATAAGGTGTTCACTAAGTAGTTCAACCTTACTGGCACTGTAGACGCCAACGTTGATTCTATCTCGAGAATTCGTACGCTGCCGTCTGCATAAGGAGAGGTGCCTTAGTGGAAACACCACTCCCTCCTTTCTCTTTTGCTGCCCCCAACAGCTTTCCACTGGGGTTGGAACCCAATCTCCAGTTGAGGTACTAGGCACCTGATGCTCACCGGGGAGGTGAGAGTAGGAGTTGATGGACGGAGGTGGGTTTTGAGAAAAACCTGTGGACGCTTGTGTCCTCTTGAATGCACATGTCTACCATTTGAACATCATTGCAAGGAGATTTTAACAGTTTTATATTGTACGTACAGACCAGAAGATCATGATCCTAAATATCAAAGAAAAACTGATCAAGTTGTTATTTATTATTTGTAAAATGGTGGAAATATGGACAAACGGGCACGAATAGGAAGTTATCAGTAAAGGTCGCATCCCAGCGTCTCTTTATAGGTTATACGTCAAGTCCATGCAATATTGTCAAAAATGTTATAGAAAATTATTACCTTACGTTAATTTTGATAAAATGAGATTTTTTTTGATGTTGTTCTTCAACAGAAAAAAATTAAGACCGACCTCCAAAAATCTATTTTCATATTTTTCCACAGAAGTTATTTTGAAAAAAAAAAGACGAATGACATCAACTGTAACATTTCTTTTGATGACCAAATTAATTGTTCCATTATTTTTAAATAACTGGACTTAAGAAAATGACATGAAAGCTGAAATTGCATTTGCGAAACCTTAAAGTCATTAATTTTAGAACTGTTTTTTCCATTAAAAATAAAATTAATCTTCTGTTAACGAAGAAAGATACAAGTCATAGAATTCTGACAAATCATCTTTCACTTAGAACAGCGCGCAACCCAAACCAACCCATATTTCCCACAAAATTAATGCGAGGCGAGCTTATAAACCTATCAATTATAAGTGGCAAACAAAACTGCCATCCGTCGCCATATATTATTACGGTAACTTCGATATAAAGAAAGTTGGTACTCCACTAGATTAAATCATACATCAGTAACAAATTTTACTTATACTTTTCCATCCAACACACGTAACCACCATATGTCATTCAGCTGTCAGATCAAAAGACCAACTTTAATGTACGAAACGCAAAAGAGGTGCGGCAATAGTGGTTTATACTTTTATACTTTTTCGGTGGAAAATAGAGTTCAGAACGTCTTCTTCTTTTTCATATGTCACTATGACAGTATCTCAAGTTCAGTTCACAAAACTGTAGCTGCTGTTAAATAAATTAAAACATTTTTTTAAGGAAAGACATTCGGCTGTGGGAAAGAAAAAGAGTTTATCTCAATTTTACAGACTGGTAGTGCGAAAATTTCTTCAATTTCGTTTTGGAACATGAAATGGGAGCATCCACCTTTCAGATTTCCTCAAACCAGATCCCACTTCTGACGCACGAGAGGTGGTGTAATGGTGTGAAGGTGACGGTATGATGGCATTAAATACTGTGGCGCACGGGTATTGTTTAATTTAAATTAAATCGGCGAACGTGCTCGAAATGACACGCACTAGCAACTGGCAATCCCCCTCTTCTCACTAGCCGAACCGTGCGTCCGTCGCTGATAAATGAGACGATGACGATGACGACGCAACGCTGCCATCTCGCCGCGCCGCGCTGTTGCGTTGGTTCCGTTCAATAAACCATGTAACCTGCATGCTGATTTGGGCAGATCCCGAAAACATTATATTAACCAATGTGTCGGAGGTCAATCGGGGGCTCAGGGTTTCTGTATCTACTTTTGTTTATTTGTTTGCGGTTTTAATTAAACAAGAATTAAATTGCAATTTCGTGTGTGCGGTGGCAATGGCGTTGGTGTTGGCAATGGCGATGGCGATAATGATGAGCATGGAGACCCTCTGGCCCTGGCGGGCGTCTGGACCGCCATTTCTGGCGTCACCACCAGCGATTCTGATAATTGGAGCCTACATGGCTTCATGATAATTTCCCTCTTGCATCAGCAGCTTTGTGTGGTACAACTCCTATAGAGTCCAACCGAACCCATGTCTGCCTGCCTACCTTCCTACTTTTCTATACCTATACTGTGACTGTGATCGAAATCACATTTGCGATGCGAAAATGCACTCTGGCATGTCACGTCATCCCCTGTGGCCGAAAATTAGTTCCGATTCATTTGTCTGAAGAAATCCGTAATTAAAATTCATAGAGAGGATTTCATACAAAACCCATCTTTTGCGCCGGAGAATGGGGGCGGCGACAATGGGTTGAGGGTGAGGATGATGGCGAACGATGGTTATTATCGGTGCCAGCTGGCTTTCCACCGTGAGTCAAGTCGCCGGTAGGTCGGTCGGTCGTCGCGTCGTCGTTTTGTATCGGAGTCTGGCCTTTGTCGTCATCTTCATCGTTTTCATCGTCGTCGTTGTTGGGCCAGGAATTTTGCAATCTGCATTTTCCTGGGGGTTAAGCAGGGAGTTTCGGGGGAGGTTTTTGTGGTTTGTTTCTCGGAAGTACACAAATCAATTGTTGTTGTGGGTCGCACTGTGTAGACATGGTGTTCTGAGGTGGGTGTGGAAGGGTGGAGGAAACATCATGAACACCTTTATACCATTCTCTTTCCACCCCACCGTAACGTTGTTGGCTGTCGTCAGTTTAGTTCGTTCCTTAGGTAAAACTCTGTGGCAATTAATTATGGTAATTCATTTGGAATAAGGAGAAAGTATATAGTTGAGAGGACTTGGTCTTGACTTGGACTACTTGGAGTTGCGACATTTAAGTGAACTATACACCAGTACACCACCAGCAACACCATCATCAAGAACAAGCAACAAGAACAACAACTTGAGTTCATTGAGTGTGATTTTCTATCTTTATGCAACAACTGTTGACTCGTTAACAGGATCTTGAAGTAGAGCAATGATTCGTGATGCGGAAAAGTGTTGAAAGAAATTATTATGGAGATGTATATTTTGTGTTAAAACAGAGACGGAGCGGGGGGGGGGGGGGATTTATAGTATACATAACTTCAAAAAGTGTTAGAAGAAAAGCAAAGATTCTTAAATAGGAGGGAGAATTAATTAATTTATGTTTACATTTCGAATCGAAAGAAAGTTTATTGTGCAAATTTCGCCTATGTTAAAATACTCGTACTCAAGCGATATTTGATTTGATTTCAATAAAATCCCGTTTCTTTATCATTTTATTTAAAGGGTGTTGTTTAAAATGAACTTAAATTTATTTTTAGTGAAACATTGCCAACCTTCAAGAAAACATTTTATAGCTGCTAGGAAGAAATTAAAGTAAATTCCAAATTAAAAAGAGGATCGAATGCAACCCACACTGATTACTTCCCATCCCTTCTGTCGATTTGTCTTGCTTAAAAGTTTGTAGGTTTTTGTGTTGGTATACAAAAGATTGTCAGTTGAATTATTCTTAAAAATTTTAAAATTGTCACCAATATTTTTTATATAATGAAATAGTTTTATTTCAAAATCTAATTCTGTTAAACAGATTTTTAGCCGAAAACTCATTTTTACTAATTAAAGTAGCATTTCTTGAAATCTAGTATTTCTTATATAAACAATTACAAATTGGAGAAATGAAATTAATTTGAGAGATATCGAGAACCAAACATCAATTTTTACAAAATTTGCGTACTATTATTTTTAGATTTTATTTTTTAATGAAAAAATGGACTGTTGGATTTTTATAAAAAACCTACTGAATATCAAAAACAATATTTTCTGTGAAATAAAAAAAATTGGAGACAATATTTTTAATTTTTGAAAAGATGTTTGAGTGGAAAGTAAGCTTTTACTAAGTTTTAGTATTGTTTTTTTGTTAGGTTTTTATTTTTTGTAAAAAAAACTGTTAATTCGTTTTTTCTCAAAATTTTTTCCAAATGTTGAAAACAATATTTCTTATATCATTTTTTATTCGTAAAATTTTCGAGGTGACCCATTTTTTATTCAGTTTTTTGACTTATAAAAAACGTTAATTTTTTTGTTTGTTATCACGTTACAATACATAATATAAAATTTAATTTAAGTCTCTAGCGTTATTGGTTACTGACATATTGAGGATTAACCAAAATGTTCACCTTTTTACTTGCGACATACAGTTGTGTTCATAAAAATAGCAGTGCTTTCGATTTTATAATTAAAATAGTGTTATTTTTTTTTATTTTTCGTTAAGTGAATGTTTTACTATATAGAGTTTTGAGAAATATGGGACGGTCAACACACTGCACGGAAGAAATTCGAAAACTGCGTTTGGAGGGAAAAGCCTACCGAAATATTCAAGACATCCTAGGCTTCTCAGCAAAAATGCTCAGTCTTAAAATGGAAAAATAAACCGAAAACCCACTGCCCAAAAAGGATGGCTAGTGAAAGAACTGACAAAGAAATTTTTCAGTTAGCAAAACAGAACCCTTCCCTAGGGACTAGGAAAATAAGAAATGGACTTCAACTGTCTGTTAGCGCTGTCACAATACAAAGACGTCTTTTAGAAGCGAAGTTTCCAAACCGAAGTCTACGCAAGGTACCATTCTTGACGAAATGACATGTGGCAAAGAGAATGGAGATTTGTTAAAGCGCATAGAGATTGAGCAAAATAGAAATGGAGAAATGTTCTGGGGAGCGATAAAAGCACAGTCGTCCAGTCAAGAGTTGTCCGGTTTTAGTGGACTCGGTGCCACGTTTATGCGAAGCATCATAAAAAAACAATGGTTATGCAACAAAGTACTAATTGCAATCTAAAATTATTTGTTTACTTTCATATAACTTATTACAGTTTTTCTTACTTCTTACGTAATAGATCTAGTACTTTGTCTTGCACTTCTATTTTTATGAACAGTCATATATTTAAATACGGGTTTTACTGTGACAAAGCTAACGATATAAAATCGATAATACTTATTTTTTCCTATTACGAATAAAATATTTTAGTTTGTTATTAGAAGTTTAATGAATTATATTATAATGTTAATATTGAAGGCCTTTTTGTTTTAATTGGAGAGCACTGCTATTTTTATGAACACAACTGTATAGGAACTGGTATATGACAAGTTTTGCATTCGTGCAAAATTTCGAATTCGACATTTTAATCAAACATGATATTACGATGGCAGACAAGTCGAAAAAGTGGGTCAAGCGATTCCATCCGGTCGGTTTCGTCTGTCTGTCCAGGCTCCTACAGCCTAAACCATTGGGTCGATTGAGTTCAAACTTGGAAGTTAAGGTTTTCAGCAGATTTGCTTTAGGCGTTTTTTTCATTTTTTTTTTCTCAGCAACTTATAGATTAGGTTATAGTGGCTGTCCAAGATGGAAACGGACACACTTAGGCCAGTTTAATGGCCCATTATGATACCACATGAATCTTGAGGCTTCCTCCTAAGCTCAATGGAACCAGCTAGAGTCCCTTACGAAACGTGAGAGGCTGATTATACTGATATGATTTAGATCGTTAAAGAAGAATTCTCCTAGGTAATTCTTGCGTTTTCGAGCTAGAGCAGGGCATGTGCAGAGAAGATGAAGTACCGTTTCTTCCTCTTCCTCGTCCATACAGCTTCTGCAAAAGTCATTTGAGAATACGAATAGCTGCGTACCGTACTTTCCTATTAGACAGTTTCCGGTTATGACACCTATTATCGAGCTTATATGCGATCTGCTTAAAGAGAGCAAGCACCTTGAACGTTTTATATCCAGTGTTGGCCAGATGTTTTTTGTGGCTTGTCACGTGGAGATGTTGTTCCACCTGGCGCCTGCCCTCCTCGCAGCGTCTTGCATTAGCAACAGTTTACAAGTAGCGATTAGTATGCCAGTACTTGCCAAACGTGGTAGGATGGGCTGTACTGTACCGTTCCTGGCGAGTTCATCTGCCTTACAGTTACCTGGAATGTCTCTATGGCCCGGCACCCAGCAAAGGTGAATATTAAACTGTTGCGCCATCTCCATTAGAGATGATCGACAGTTATGGACTGCTAAAGAGTTTGTAGAGACAGAGTCCAGAGATTTGATAGCGGCCTGGCTGTCAGAGAAAATACGGATATCAGATGTTGATATCACGTTTTTTTTGAGCCAAGACAACTTATGAACTGATTTCAATAATGTTTTTTTGCCTTAAATATATTTGATTATCAAAAGTGCATTTCTTTTTGTATTTTTAATAAAATATAAATTTTTTTGAAAATTCTATGTCTCAAAAACGTGTCAACATTTTTTTACGAAATTGAATTGTAGCGCGTATATTAAGTATCACTAAATAACTACATACCAAAAATATTTTTAGAACAAAATTGAAAAAAAACTTATGTATACAAAAATAATTTAAAAAAAGACCGCATTATCATCATAAACATGTCTTTATCTATACATCTGCAAAAAGCTGAGCTGAGATAAACTATTCTTTATCCGTTTTAGATACCTACCTAACTACCTACCCAACTAATAGGCGATCGCTTTACAATTTAAACATACATGCTCTTTCTCTTTCTTATCTTCAGATAATTTACTTTCCATCCTGGTTCTTCTAATATTAAACTAAAATAAAGCTATCCAAAGGAAAAAGCTTTAAACGAACTAGTTGACTACACAAACAATTGTTTTCGTTCAAGTAATTTTCATTTCCCAGATGAGTTGTCCTAGGATGAGTTGTGTCTTGGCATGAATCACACGTTTTTAGTCAAATCAAATTGCATTTATATCTTTGAGGACAAAACTTATTTTACAGGTATATTTTGGAATCTTTTATAGGTACTTTTTTAAACAGACTCTTTGCATACAGGAGCAAGTGCGTGCGACCCAGTCGCGCATTTTATTTTAAAACTGGTATGGTAAAAAAAAAACACCCATGCAATTTTCTTGAGAGAGCTTTCTGCATCTTCTGCATTATTATCAGTGTAAAATAATGTATTTGAAGTCGATATCTCTTATGGTTCTTGGGCTATGGACGACGAAAAAAAACGTCGCGACCGTACCGACGTAGACGGACGTCATCTCATAGTATTAGTATTATTAACAGAAAAACGTTTTTAGTAAATATGTTTGTAGTTTTTATAATAAGCACTCAGAGATTTACGGCACCTTTTTCATGTAAAGGACACCCAGCAAGAATTAGGAAATGAAAAGTGTTTAAGAGGTTTTGGTGAAAATTAGTTAAGAATTTCTTAATATTGTTATGACAGCAAAGGACAGGGTGCTTTAAGGAATTACACATTCGCGTAGTACGGCTAAAGAACGAATCTCTGCACTTGACAGTATGACTGAAAAAGGTTTAGAATGTATGTTGCATGAGCAAACCTGGAGATGCGAATATTACGGTTGAATTACTTGAGAAAAAGGAACGGAATGTGTGCTACTCCTCCAGTTTTTTCAATAGATAATTATCATCAGTTGTAAGAAACATTACGATGTTGTTTAAGCGACCTAAATGAATCAACTATATTATTGATTCTAATCATTTTGAACGCTCTTCTTTGACTGCAAACATTTTTGATGTAACATGTTCGACTGCAACACGTTTGATGCACGCATAATGCAACATCCACCATCGACTATTGAATATTGATCATCTGATCATTTGAATATTTGAACAATTGAATAACAACGTTCTGAATAATGCATATAATCCGGTCCGTTGGAAAACAGCTGTGGTACACCCTCTCACGAAAAAGGGAAAGGAGAACTCCAATCTCCAATCGAATCTCCGGTCGATAAGTCTTCTGCCGAGTATCAGTAAGGTATTCGAGAAGGTTATAAATAGAGCTCTGTCCAAGTGGGCTGAGAACAACAAAATAATTCCGGATAATCAGTTCAGCTTTAAGGCGCGACATGGCACTATTCATGCTGCGTCTAAGCTAGTTTCTCATATCCAGTGGAACAAATCTAAAAGGCAATGTACTGGTGCTTGTCGGGTTGACGGTGGCCTTCGACACAGTATGGTAAGAGGGTCTGTATCTAAAGTTAAACAGACTTGGCATAAGTAAACCCCTGTTGTATATGCTTTATGACATGTTCAATGGTAGACCGTTTATTGTCAAAATTGGCAATGTAACATCTACCAAAATCTTAGATATTAAAAATGGTCTTCAACAATTAGCGGTTAACTCGTCGTTCTTATTCAACATTTACACCAGTGATCTGATAGCATGTCTGACTCAGGCAATAGATTAGAGATTTTTTAAGATTAGAATACACTTTATTAATATAATAATTCAAGTTTACAATTATAATATTTACAAAGTCTTTTAAGACCTGGTTTTGAAACCGTCGTTCAGATTGACAAATAATCGAATAAAAATTGTATTTAATTTAATTTATGAATTCTTTCCATAGCTCGCATAGTAATAAAACATTATACAGTAGATGATAAATTTAAGACAATCAAAAGCATTCCATTCTGATTCTATTTGTATAAGTCATCGCAGATCGAATAAATTTAAAAAGCTTGTTCCAGCCCAACATGTCATTTAAAATCTCTATTACTTCTTCAACATCCAATCGATTTGTCGAATTTCTTGTAAAACTGGACATGATCTTAGAAAATGAGCAATATTTTCTCTTTCGTGGGTGTTGCAAAGATGACATTCAAGAGGTAAGTCTGGCCTATGAGGAATAAAGTTCAGAGTCAGGATTTCCCCTCTGGGTCGTAAAATCGTAGATATCATATCCGTGGAGTGCCCAGGACGAAGTTGAGTCTGCTGTAGTATTCTCTATAATGTGAATCCCTGGCCTGGTTAGTGGAGTTCTCCCAATTTTTTTGTGTAGAGTTTCGATAAAAGACAGTAAAACAGACGTTTTAAACGTGTTGTTACAGATCAAAATCAAACGCTTCACTTGATTTGCTGAGATTGACTGCTAGGTTCCAGGTATTACAATATTCTTCCAATCTAGATATCATTTCTTGGAGTTGATCAGGAGACTCTGATAATATGACGATGTACTCCGCATACAGTAAAACTGGAATGCTCTCCTCAGCAAATTTCACGCCTGTTCCGAGGGACTCGGCAATATCATCTATTAAAAGTGTGAATAGAGGGATACTCAACGAATATCCTTGCTTTAGACCCATTGAAGACCTGAATTCTTCAGATAGGGTTTCACCGTTCCACACAGAAATATTCGTAGCATCTTTTTCATACAACGCCTTCAAAACTAAAATAATTTGGAAGAAATAACATAATTGACAAGTTTTAGAAACAAAGCTTCTCTCTCGATGCTTTCGAAGGCTGCACTAAGGTCCACGAAGAAGGCATAGAGTTTTTTCCCACGATGAAGGTAAGTTTCAGCAATATTTAAAAGAACAAAAACTTGGTCCATTTTAGAGTAGCCAGAACGAAATCCTGCTTGAAATTCACTAAGCTTTGAATTATCATGTACCCAGTTGGTCAGTCTTCGAAATATCAAACTGGCGAATAATTTCATGGACGTGTTTAAAAACGATATTCCACGGTAGTTTTCTGCAATGGATGGGTCTCCTTTTTTAAAAAGCGGAAAAATAATTGAGGACAGGAAATTCACAGGAATAGAACAAGTCCTAAAAATTCCATTGTAACACCTTAAAAGCTCGGATATAAAACTGGGAGAGGCATACTTAAAAAATTCTGATGGGATTCTGTCCGTCCCAGCTGGCTTGTTTCTTTGGCACTATCCAATGCTGACAGAAGTTTCTCTTTTGAACAAGCAGAACCTAGAACGTCGTCTTCAATATTTGGCATCGCGTAATGAAACTTGCATGAAATACATTCCGTATTTAGCAATGATTCAAAGTAGTTTTTAAAATCCGCACAAAACCGCCATAAAAGTTTAGGTCATCAAGACACTTTTGAAGGGTGACTTCGACAAGCCTCAGCAATATTGTGATGTCTGGAAGTTGAAAATTAATTTTCAGAAATGCGAAACTATTCTGTTAGGGACTGCGCTGTATGGAGCCTCAAGGGATACGAGAAAGAACTGTAAAAATCTAGTGATCGTTGGACCAAATCGACAGCCACTGGTGAATAAAAGTGTAGTAAAGTACCTTGGCATCTGCTTGGATTAGCACTTGTATTTCGACAGACATATGAGTGCTGCTCTGGCCAGAGGTAGGCTCCCCTAGCGTAGCCGTGACAAAACAATTGTTTTTTAGCAGCCGTCTTGACAGCAAGGTGAAGGTGATTCGCTACATGGCCCTTGTCCGGCCGATGATTGCTTATGGGTGCCCGGTGATAGACAATGTCTGCGACGTTGCTTTGGACTACACAGAACACCAGAGTCCAACAGTTTCTATACATTGAGCATTTGCACATTTGAACATTTGAACATTTCAACATTTCAACATTTCAACATTTCAACATTTGAACATTTGAACATTTGAACATTTGAACATTTGAACATTTGAACTTTTGAACATTTGGACATTTGAATATTTGAACATTTGGATATTGAACATCAACCGAAAAAGTTGTTTCATGTGCAATCTCCCCAAAATTTGTTCTCTACCTTAAAATTCTTTCCTGGGCAGCATAGTATTAAAGGTATATTTTAATTTTAGAACCACTAAAAGCTATCAAACAAACGAAATAAACAGACTTGTATAAAACCCTTTCGTTTTTTTGGTTAGGCTCACTATCAAGACCCACCTAAGAGCTAGGAACAAAGCAGAAGAGTACTAGAATGAGGCTCACGCATCATCAAACCTGGATTATGGCAAAATTTCAATAACAAAGAACATGCATAGCTTCCACTTTACCTTTTTATAGTTCCTCATTCCTTATTGAATCTTTCTCGATGTCCCAAGCCAAATATTGTCTCTCTCTACTTCTATACATATTTACCGCTTTGGCGAATGAATGTTTTAATTAACTCTACGAAATCCGCACACAGTCTGTGCAAATATTGTGTGTGGCCAAGCAAGTTGGCCAATCTTATTAGAAGTCGCCAAGACATTGCTATCCGCCATTCACGCCATAATATCACATCGAAGCTAACAAAGCAAACAAGAAGTAACAAAGTCTGCCCGACCCGAACATCAAGCAGCATCCGCAAACATCGATTTAATTAAAATCTTTTCACGCCAGACACTCGTATAGGAGACAAGTTGGTATAATAGCATAGAAAAAGATACGAGATATTTGTGTTTAAGACCAAACATCGCAGATAATATCGAAAGGGAAGCAACTCCAGAAATGACGACGTTGCTCATACTTGGACAATATTGGAACGTTTGACACACACAAAAGATTCATTTGGAAGGAAAATAGAAGGTATACCTTAGCTCAAATGAAGATGCGGGTGGGTGGTAGTTATAATACCTAACATACTTTCTATACATAAGATGATGGCTAAGAGGAAACGTTTCTTTATAACACAAGGTGTCACTTTCGATATAAAAAATCAAATGTTCCTTTGAGTTGACATTATTTTTCGCTTGACATTCTATTTGAAAAGCGAACCTTTTGCAAGCAAACACACTCAAGTCCTATTTATAGAAGAAATGAAGACAAGCGCCTTGTAAGAGAGAGGGAGAGAGAAATCCCTTTTAATAACATACATTTCAATGAGCTGCTGGACAGAGAAGAAGTTAAAATGAAATATAAATCACAGAAGGACAAACATCGCACATAAGAGCAAATTTGTAACTCCGAGAGTTTAGAGAATGGACCTTGTTAGAACAACATCAAAATCGACGAAGGGATTTTTTAAATTTACTTTGAGATGGATGGATGAAGTTATAAACATTTTTGAGCTACCGCAAGACCTTATTATTTCTCAAAATAAAAGTTAATAATACGCACGGGTATCTTACCTTTTCGAACCATAACACAGCATACAACAATTCCCAAGCGGCCTTAGACCGAAATTTGGGTTGTGTGATTCTTAAACTTAAACAAGGTGTTAATATCTAAGAAAACTGTTGATATCTGTCTAGGCACCTTAGATTCCTAAGAATATAAGAGTTATTCTAAAGGTTCTGTTGTCTGTGACACGTCCAATATTTTCTATGTTTTTAACTTCCCATAGGAAGTTATTGTAATGGGTCCGATTGGTCAAATTGAAAATTTTGACATTTCTCGACGTTTCAAAGTCCCTAGAGTCGAAATAAAAGGTTTTTAGAAAGATGTCTGTGCGTGCGTGTGTAGTACGTACGTTCGTACGTCCGTACGTCTGTACGTCTGTACGTCCGTACGTCTGTACGTCGCGACGTTTTTTTCGTCGTCCATAGCTCAAGAACGAGAAGAGATAGCGACTTCAAATAAATTTTTTTATACAGATAATAAGGCAGAAAGATGCAGAAAGGGCTCTGAAAAAAATTTCGTGGGTGGTTTTCTTACCATAGCAGTTTAAAAAAAAGGTGAAAATTTTGGGTAACCCTAAATATCTTACGAACCAAAAACGGTAGAGACTTGAATTTAATTTTATATAATAAACTGTAACGTGATACCAAACAGGTATATTTTTTGAAAAAAATCAATATAACGGTTTTTTTTCTAAATCAAAAAAAATGAAAAAAAAAATTTGTCACCTCCAAAATTTAACGACTAACATATGATTTCATCTCCAAAACAATTTTGTGCATCGGAGAATAATGTTTTTGAAATCTGATAAAATTTTGAGAAAAATCGAATTGACAGTTTTTTTTATAAAAAATAAAAATCTAAAAAAAACATTACTCAAAGTTCGTAAAAATTAAATATCGATTCAAATATCTTTTCAAAAACTTAAAATTTAGGCTTCAATCTTATTTTATCTTTTAAGACATATTGTTTTCAACATTCAATAAAATTTTGAGAAAAATCGAATTGACAGTTTTTTTTACAAAAAATAAAAACCTAAAAAAAAATTAATAAAAGTTGGTAAAAATTGATTTTCGACTCAAATATCTTTTTAAAACTTTGAGATATTGGCTTTAATTTACTTTTATCTTTCAAAAAATATTGTTGTCAACATTCAGTAAAATTTTGAACAAAATCGAATTGACAGTTTTTTTAGAAAAAATTGAAAAACCGAACAAAATTTAATAAAAGTTGGTAAAAATTGAATATGGATTCAAATATCTTTTCAAAAACTTGAAAGTTAGACTTCATCCTTATTTTATCTTATAAGAAATATTGTTTTAAGCATTCTGAAAGATGTTAAGAAAAATCGAATTGACAGTGTTTTTTACAAAAAATTAAATACCTAAAAAAATTTAACAAAAGTTGGTAAAAATTGATTTTCGACTGAAATATCTTTTCAAAACTATAAAATATTGGATTCAAACTAATTTTATCTTATAGAAAATATTGTTTTCAACATTCGATAGAATTTTGAAGAAAATCGATTTGACGGTTTTTTTACAAAAAATAAAAACCTAAAAAAAACAATACTAAAACTTGGTAAAAATTTACTTTCGGCTCAAATAGCTTTCCAAAAATTAAAAATATTGGCTTCAAACTTATTTTATTTTACAGAAAATATTGTTTTCGATATTCAGTAATTTTTATATAAAAACCCAACAGTCCGTTTTTTCATAAAATATAAAATCTATAAAAAATATTACGCAAATTTGGTAAAATTGATACTAAAGGGTGATTTTTTTGAGGTTAGGATTTTCATGCATTAGTATTTGACAGATCACGCGGGATTTCAGACATGGTGTCAAAGAGAAAGATGCTCAGTATGCTTTGACATTTCATCATGAATAGACTTACTAACGAGCAACGCTTGCAAATCATTGAATTTTATTACCAAAATCAGTGTTCGGTTCGAAATGTGTTTCGCGCTTTACGTCCGATTTATGGTCTACATAATCGACCAAGTGAGCAAACAATTAATGCGATTGTGACCAAGTTTCGCACTCAGTTTACTTTATTGGACATTAAACCAACCACACGAATGCGTACAGTGCGTACAGAAGAGAATATTGCGTCTGTTTCTGAGAGTGTTGCTGAAGACCGTGAAATGTCGATTCGTCGCCGTTCGCAGCAATTGGGTTTGTGTTATTCGACCACATGGAAGATTTTACGCAAAGATCTTGGTGTAAAACCGTATAAAATACAGTTCGTGCAAGAACTGAAGCCGAACGATCTGCCACAACGTCGAATTTTCAGTGAATGGGCCCTAGAAAAGTTGGCAGAAAATCCGCTTTTTTATCGACAAATTTTGTTCAGCGATGAGGCTCATTTCTGGTTGAATGGCTACGTAAATAAGCAAAATTGCCGCATTTGGAGTGAAGAGCAACCAGAAGCCGTTCAAGAACTGCCCATGTATCCCGAAAAATGCACTGTTTGGTGTGGTTTGTACGCTGGTGGAATCATTGGACCGTATTTTTTCAAAGATGCTGTTGGACGCAACGTTACGGTGAATGGCGATCGCTATCGTTCAATGCTAACAAACTTTTTGTTGCCAAAAATGGAAGAACTGAACTTGGTTGACATGTGGTTTCAACAAGATGGCGCTACATGCCATACAGCTCGCGATTCTATGGCCATTTTGAGGGAAAACTTCGGAGAACAATTCATCTCAAGGAATGGACCGGTAAGTTGGCCACCAAGATCATGCGATTTGACGCCTTTAGACTATTTTTTGTGGGGCTACGTCAAGTCTAAAGTCTACACAAATAAGCCAGCAACTATTCCAGCTTTGGAAGACAACATTTCCGAAGAAATTCGTGCTATTCCGGCCGAAATGCTCAAAAAAGTTACCCAAAATTGGACTTTCCGAATGGACCACCTAAGACGCAGCCGCGGTCAACATTTAAATGAAATTATCTTCAAAAAGTAAATGTCATGGACCAATCTAACGTTTCAAATAAAGAATCGATGAGATTTTGCAAATTTTATGCGTTTTTTTTAAAGTTCTCAAGCTCTTAAAAAATCACCGTTTAGTACATATAGACGAACTTTTAAGCAAGACAAATCGACAGACGGGATGGGAAGTTATCAGTGTGGGTCGCATCCCAGCCTCTTTTTAACTTCCCATAGGAAGTTATTGTAATGGGTCCGATTTGTCAAATTGAAAATTTTGACATTTCTCGACGTTTCAAGGTCCCTAGAGTCGAAATAAAAGATTTTTAGAAAGATGTCTGTGCGTGCGTGTGTACGTACGTTTGTACGTCCGTACGTCCGTACGTCCGTACGTCCGTACGTCCGTACGTTCGCGACGTTTTTTTCGTCGTCCATAGCTCAAGAACCAGAAGAGATATCGACTTCAAATAAATTTTGTTATACAGATAATAAGGCAGAAAGATGCAGAAAGGGCTCTCAAGAAAATTGGGTGGGTGGTTTTTTTACCATAGCAGTTTGAAAAAAAGGTGAAAATTTTGGTTAACCTTAAATATCTTACGGACCAAAAACGCTAGAGACTTGAATTAAATTTTATATAATATATTGTAACGTGATACCAAACAGGTATATTTTTTGAAAAAAATCAATATAACGCTTTTTTTTTAAATCAATAAAACTGAAAAAAAAAATTTGTCACCTCCAAAATTTTACGACTGAAATATGATTTCATCTCTAAAACAATTTTGTGCAACGAAGAATAATGTTTTCGACATCTGATAAAATTTTGAAAAAAATCGAATTGACAGTTTTTTTACAAAAAACAAAAACCTAAAAAAAAAATTTATAAAAGTTGGTAAAAATTGATTTTCGACTCAAATATCTTTTCAAAACTTTGAGATATTGGCTTTAATTTACTTTTATCTTTCAAAAAATCTTATTGTCAACATGCAGTTAAAGTTTGAAAAAAATCGAATTGACAGTTTTTTTACAAAAAATAAAAACATAAAAAAAAAAATTATAAAAGTTGGTAAAAATTGATTTTCGACTCAAATATCTTTTCAAAACTTTGAGATATTGGCTTTAATTTACTTTTATCTTTCAAAAATCTTGTTGTCAACATTCAGTTAAAGTTTGAAAAAATTCGAATTGACAGTTTTTTTACAGAAAATAAAAACCTAAAAAAAATGTATAAAAGTTGGTAAAAATTAATTTTCGACTCAAATAACTTTTCAAAACTTTGAGATATTGGCTTTACTTTACTTTCATCTTTCAAAACACTTTGTTGTCAACATTTAGTAAAATTTTGAAAAAATAAAAAATAATTTTATTTTACAGAAAATATTGTTTTCGATATTCAGTGATTTTTATATAAAAATCCAACAGTCCGTTTTTTCATAAAAAACAAAATCTACAAAAAATAGTACCTACGCAAATTTGGTAAAATTGATACGAGTACATATAAACAAACTTTGAAGCAAGACAAATCGACATACGGGATGGGAAGTTATCAGTGTGGGTCGCATCCCAGCCTCTTTTTTTTTTTGTTGTTGACCTTTTGTTAACTTAATGTCAACTTCATTAAGCGTCTTCTAGAAAAAATATATAATATTCTAATACTGGTACCCGTGGCATGATGGTTAGTGCGTTGGACTGTCATGCTAGAGGTCTTGGGTTCGATCCCTGCCTATGCCATCTAAAGTCTTTTCACGAGTACTGCCGCTTGCGAGGAATTGACAAATTCTCCAAGAGTAACTATTGTCATGAAAAAGTGCTTTCTCATAATTAGCCGTTCGGAGTCGGCATATAAACTGTAGGTCCCCTCCATTCCTGACAACATTACTCGCACACAGGAATGATTGAGAGTTGTAAGTCACTAGGCAATTTATTTATTTATTTTAATACTGATTTATGTATGGCCTAAGAGCCAATTGAAATTTGAATCTGAAGATTAAAATTTGGTCATTCGATGTTTTCTGTTTATTGTTATATCTCTCTTAGAGCTTAGTTATAAACGCTTAGTGAAGTTATTCATGAAAATTATTAAAACTATACACAATACATCGATAACGAAATCAGAGTTTGTGATTGTTTAACTTTTTCCGTACAACGTTTTCTATGTTTTTGTTTCTTTTTATTCTAACTTAAGAACTTACTGAAAGGTTTCTCGAAATTCGGTAACATATGTTAACGTTGAAAGGTTTGCAACCTTAAATTTTTGGTTAGTTAACAGAAGCATTTTAATTTAAATATGTTAAATATTCCATGTTTTTGTAATGTGTTTAGAACAAAGAAAACGTGTTTTTTTTAGCACAGCTATCCGTATCTGCAGTGGGAGCTTCCATGTATTACAAATAAAACACGCAGCTGCGGATAAAACTTAAACTTAAACCTGGCTCGATCGGAGAAAATTTCTTAGATTTGTAACTCGGATAATCGAATAACACAAAGAGTCTCGAAGGCTTTGTTTGTAGAGTGCAACGCACTTGAAATGCGTTAATTTATTTAAGGTTATTAATTTCCCATAGGAATTTATTGTAATGAGTCCGATTTGTCGAATTGATAATTTTGACATTTCTCGACGTTTCAAGTTCCTTAGAGTCGAAATAAAAGATTTTTGGAAAGTTATCTGTGCGTGCTTCTGTTCGTACGTTGCTATGTTTTTTTCGTCGTACATAGCTCAAGAACTAGAAGAGATATCGACTTCAAATAAATTTTGTTATCCAGGTAATAATGCAGAGAGATACAGAAACGGCTCTCAAGAAAATTGCTTGGGTGGTTTTTATCTCACGAGCCAATAACGCTTGAGACTTTAATTAAATTCTATATTATATACTGTAAGGCGATATCAAACAAGTATATTTTTGGAAAAAATTTCCAACCAACGGTTTTTTTATAAATCAAAAAAATGAAAAAAAAATGTTGTCACCTCGAAAATTTTGGTTTTATCTTCAAAACAATTTTGTGCAATGCAGAATAACGTTTTTGTTATCAGGTAAACTTTTGCGGAACATCTAATTGACAGTTTTTTGTTTATAAAAAACAAAAACCTACAAAAAAATTAACAAAAGTTGGTAAAAATTGAAATTGAGGAAAAATATGATGTACAATTATTAGCAAGAACCAAACGAAAGCGGCTTCAAGAAAAAAAATTGGATGGACGAATCGCTAGATGTAAGCCCAACCTGTCATAAAAAATATTGCTCGAAGAATGAGGTTTGCTAAAGAACACCTCTATAAAAGTTAAAATTTTTGGCATTTGGTAGTGTGGAGCAACGAATCCAAGTTCAACGTTTTTGGCAGTGACGGAAGATAGTATGTGAGGCGTCCTCCATTGAAAGAATTGGACCCGAAATACGCAAACAAAACTGTCAGACATGGAAGGTTTTCCGTGATGGTTTGAGGATGTTTCAGATCATCAGGAGTTGGCCACGACAACAACCCGAAGGATTGCTCTCCGGTCGTTAAATCCTGGTTTAAATCAAACTCAATCCAAGTCCAAGAGTGGCCTGCTCAGAGAACAGATAGAAAATTTATGGGGATCATAAAAAAAGCAGTTGCGGCTAGAAAACCTACCAATAAGGCTTCTCTTTGAAACATTCTTAAAAAAGAGTGGTCAAAAATAACTCCTGCCCAGTGTTCATTGTTTGCAGGTACAATATGCGAATAAATAATAAAACAGAAAGGATATTCAACTCAATACTAGCTGCATAGATGGTAAAAAAGTTGCCCTCAATAGGGTTAGTTATTTATAAACGTACTTCATTGCAGATGGCTTAGTTACGTGTCCACTTCCAAAATCGATGAAAAAAACATATCATTACTGTAATAAGTTTTTCAAAGATATTTTTTAAAAATAAAATATTATCTGAACTTCTAGTTACTAAATGTACATTTTTCATAAATAAAGGGTTATACTCGTATTACCCTTATTATGTAGACACAGTGTGAGCACTAGGAAAGGGAGAGAAAGGTTAAAAGGAGATGTCGGTGCACATTGGTTTTGATTTCCTGAATATTGCAATAGCTGGGAAAGACAGAGTGTGGCAAGGCATTCCACATTCGCATAGTACGGCTAAAGAACGAATCTCTGTACTTGACAGAACGACCGAAGTTGGGCTGGAGGGTAGATTGATGAGCATTCCTAGAAGCGCAGCTGGCTATTTCTCTAGAGCATAAACCATTAAAATAACGGTAAAAGATGGTGAGACAAGAAACATTTCGACGGTGTTCAAGTGACGTAAATGATCTTATGATGGTAATATAACCAATCAATCTAAATGCTCTACGTTCAATATTATCCAAGAGCCTTAAGTATGTCGCAGAAGCACCAGCCCAGATATGGGAGTTATACTTAAACTTTGGACGTATATAAGTCTTGTAAATAACAACCAGATCAGCTTTGAGTTTTCGAAGCATTAAATTCCACGCGGTTTCTTATTCCCCATTGTACAATGCTGTTTAGGTCGGAATTTAATGAGCTTATCATATTTTGTCGTTGCATTTTCACATCCGAAGAAGAGGGGTGTGAATCTGAAAACGAATATGAAAAGCTAAGAGTACTATCGTCAGCGAAACAATGTATTGGATTAGATGTTGCAGACAGGAGATAATTAATAAAAATGAGAAATAGTGTTGGAGATAAAACACAGCCCTAGGGCACTCCACCATTTATTTTGTTGTTTTTAGACTTGAATCCATCCAATACAACTTATATTAAACGATACGAAAGATAATTACTAATCCAATAAAGCAGGGATTCATGCAAACCGAAAGCACGCATTTTCGATAAGAGAGCCTGATGCCAAACCCTATCAAATGCTTTTGAAATATCAAGTGCAATAATCTTACTTTCTCCAAAGCTATGTAAAGATTTGTTCCACTGTTCGGTGAGATGAACCATGAGATCACCAGTGGACCTATTGCTACGAAAGCTATACGGTCGGTCATTAAGAAGCTTCCGTTCTTCAAGATATTTCTTGAGCTGATAATTAATCAACGTTTTCATGACCTTGGAAAGAAAGGACGTAAGTGCAATCGGTCGGTAGTTAGAGGGTGAGGAAGATTCGCGTTTTTTGGGAAAAGGCTGGACAAATGCCGTTTTCCATCCGCTCGGAACGAGACCTGAGGAGTAGAACAGTTGAAAAAGCTTACGCAGAGGTTTTGCCAGCTTTTAATAACACCCCTTCAGAACAATAGCGGGGATACCATCCGGACCAGCGGATTTATGTGTGCTTAGATGTCTTATTACTCTTACCCCAGTACGAGTGCGAAAAAAGATTTGCCCCATATAATCACTAACTCGCTCAAATACAGGCAGAGTCATAACACTCGCTGGCAGCGTTGAATAGCCGGCGAACTGCCTGGCAAAGAGATTAGCTTTCTCTAAAGAGCTCACAAATGGAGTGTCATTCACAACGAGCGTAGGAACCGAAGAAGAGGGAGAATTCTTCATATTTTTTACAAATGACCAAACATTTTTACAGCCTTTGGGACATTGCGGTATTTTTTGCCGTAATTTTTGGTAAAAATTTGGTCCGTCGAATATCGGCGTTGCAGGCAGTGACCAGTTTAAGATCCTGAAGTAATTATTGAGACCGTCCCAGTTGGCTTTCTCGTATTGCCAAACGGTTCTCTTAGGTGCTCTTTCTTTAACTGGAGAGTTTTTACACGAGAAATTTTCTGATATGACACAATGGTCAGATGTGCCTAGAGGAGATAGAACACTAATAGTGTACTTACCAGGGTCAGAGGTAAGAAACAAGTCAAGAGTGTTTTCTGCTGGACCTACCACGTCCGATATTAGAGTGGGGGGCTCGTTGACCAGCTGAGTTAGGTGGTTTAACTCAGCGAAGATCTCAGCACACACTCCTTCTGGTGTTGACTGGCCCGAATGTTGAAGCCATGAAGAATTGTGTACATTGAAATCGCCCGTAACAACGATTTAAGTGCGAGGATAGGACGAAACAATTCTTTGGATGGAATCAGACAAAGCATCAAATTCACGAGAAGTTGATACTCTGTCTAGATTTGGGCTTCGATAAAAGAAGCAATAGTGATTGATTTGCTTGGTTAAGGAAAATTTAAACCACATAAAATTGAAAAAAGAATTTGTGCAGGGACCATATTGTGGCAAAAACTGATAAGCAACATCATTCCTAATGTAAATGGCGAGACCATGGTGGGAAAAGAATAATGGCACCAAGTTATACCCTTGAATAAAGAATTCAGTGGGATCGGAATCCTTACCCACTTGGGTTTCACTTAGTGCCAATACAGCTGGCCTGTTTAAAGCAGTATGGGAGTACACAGAAAGAAAATTCGCTCTAAGCCAAGAAATGGACAAAGGAGGAGACGGAGGCCTTGCTGGACTTCTACACTTGTTTTCTTTTAGTATCTGACAGCCAAAAAAAACACAACTAGTGTAACACATCCCAAAAGCTACAACAAAATTATTGCCCAAATATTTGTCGTTTTGTTATAAACATTCATCGTAAGATGTTTTCTATGTTTTGTAATTACTCTCCTAGGTCAAGCCAAGGCAAGTTTTAATCGGTTTCAAAACATTTGTAATTCAATACAAGAATATTTTCTATGTTTTTTTTTTCTTAAACTTAAACTTTGCTGAACAATCTAGGATCAAATGGTTTTATTTTCTCTATGCTATGTTTTCTATGTTTTTTTTTTTGGAAATCAATTCAATAAAGAAATATTTTTGTGGGATGAATACATTTTGTACGGTTTAAACATAAAATCCTTGTGACAATTTTCTATGATTTTTGACGCTTAAAGTTAACAAAACAACACTTCAAAGTTTCATTACAATGAAACTTGTATTGATGCTTAACAATTCTAAGCTATCAAATTCTTGTATAGAGAACATCTTCTAACAGAAAGGACTAAGTATCTCTGCAAATCGATGTTCGAAAAAATATTATTGAAGACATTTCAATGAACCTTACTATTGAATTTAGATGACAGTATAGTTGTCAACATTCCACCCTCAAGAGCGCGGTTTGATTAAGATTCCTTGCTTTCAGCAATTTGCACAGCACGGAATTAAATGAAAATGGGTGGATGCTGCTTCTTCTTCATCTGTTTCGAGAGTAGGTACGAGTAAATGTATACAGAAAGTCCCATTAACAGGTGCTTTCTATCACAAAGACTTACATACTCAAATCAATTCAAAGCCTTGTCTTTTCATCGAAAGCATCCAGAAAAGACAACTTTTCTCCTTGCGGCCAAACTCAATTAATTCTCATTCAAATTTCCACAATAACTTTCGATTAGATGATGTCATGTCGTCGTCGTCGTTGTCTACATCAAGTGAAGTCCCTTTAGGCAGCGACTGCTTCAGCGACAACGACGACTATACGATGGATTTTGCTACTACTGCTGCTGCCTGGCCTGCCCCATGATGGCTTGGCTTTGCCATATTCTCAAGAGAAGGAGAGTGAGAACCGAACTAAGTGAGCCATTCTATGACACTAATTTGATTTATGTGTGAACTCTTTTGCCTCGGGTATAGTTGGGTGCTCCTGGTCCTGATGATGATGCTGATGCACGTACATCAAATCAGATGATGAAGCAGAAAAAGTCCAAATAAGAAGTAATGTATCAAGCCCCCTTACCCCAACCTCCTTCTTGCCGCTAAAGGCTTTCACCCATTGCCTTTTGGCTGCGGCCAAAAGGGTGCGAGATGCAAAAAAGCACTTCACTTCAGTTCAGTGGAATGACTATGTGCTTTTGATTTTCATACAAACGCGCTACCTTCGACGCTACGGTAGCGACGACCGACTCACGGAGGTGGAAGCAGGCCAACTTTTAAATTTCCAAACATGAGCTTCCACCTCTCACATGTGCCATACGCTGCACTTAAAGCCTGTGCAAACAGAGGCCGACGCATGATAACGCGGCACGTGACCAAATTTCCCAATGAATGAGTGGATGTGCAAACAGCTTCCGGTTGCTTTTTGTGTTATGGATGTGGATGTGGAATGATGCTGCTTCGGTTTACCTATAGACACACTATATACATCCTCTCTTCCTCCTCCTTCCTTTCAATTATTTTTCAACCACGTGGAATGAGTAAAGTCGAGTTTTGACGAATGCAAGTTCAAAATTTAATTAAACCACCAAAAGTGATTTGTGTGACGAGTGACGACGACAAACGCAAAGTGGATGTGGAATGATGTCGCGTAGAGCTTCCCATTTTACCACCACACGCGCTGCCTGGCTTCCAGGGATTCTTAATCGATTTTTATCGAATTAATGAACTTCGACTCGAGAGGTTTCCATAATATAACAAATACAACAACAAAAATCAGAAAAAATACCAAAATAAATAAATTGACAAGAGAAAAAAAAAGAATGAAATTTTTAGTGAAACTGATACAAGATAAGAACGAAAAACAGACAGGGGTTCATTATCTGACGGAAGGTAAACCTAAACACACAACAAATCTTCGACACGTCTATCTATAACTAAGATCTCTCTTCGAGTCTTTTTTCATGTTGTTGTTGTTGTTGTTGTTGGTTTGTGTTTTTGTTGTTTTCACTTTTAGCTTTTGGAAGAGTCAACTTTACGTCCTTCTTATCTTCAGAGATAATTTGGTTTGTATAAGTATACAGTGCTGTGGATAGTTTTAAGACAGCATGAATGAATACATCTATTAAAGAGCACCAGATAAATATAGAAGTCATTTCTGGCTATACGCTTTTGATTATAGGACAAACTTGATAGACTGGAACACGCTATACATACAATGGTTAGCAAGGCCGAAGAAGGGGCAGCAACAATCCCATCTTCATAGTTTTGAAACTATCTGTATACCATAAAAAGATTGACTCGTTTTCCTTGAATGGCTTATTAACCTAGGAAAATATAGGAAGGTAGACTTAAGAGAGTTTGAAAAATATGCAACGTAACAATTTGGATCATATATTTTTTGTACTAAATAATATTCACAAAAAACAAGATAAATAATAAAAATAAAAATGTATTCTTCTTGGTCTTCATCACTCTCATTTATCGGATAAATGTCACTTTGATTTGGTGTGTTTGGGGATTTCAGTAAGTTGATTGCTTCCTGGGTCAGATGTAGAAGTTTTTTATTGGAACTCTTTGCAGACTTTATAAACGGGTCTGATGACAATAGAAAGAAATTAAAAATGTTTGCATTTGTATTTTTGCGACTATTTTTTCGGGAGTGATGTTCTCTATAATTTTTGAAGTCTTTATTGGGTGCTTCTTGAGCTTCTTCACTTAGCTGTTATATAGGCAATAAAACAATCAACCCCATGACCACAAGCTAACCACTGTCATGTTAAATTGATTTTTTTATTAAATCGACATCTAATTTCATGATATCTGGGATTTCGGCATTTTCTAAAAATCTCCTGGCTGTATTTCCGTCATTAGAATTTCCGAAGCCCGGCTTTGGCTTGTCAACGATCAGACCCAAAGGCTCCCCAAACTGTTTTTGTATTTCTTTCCATCTATCATTGTGAACAATAAACTCTGGTCAACGTTGAAAGTATTTTCACCAACTTTAACTTGACTAAGCTGGAGCTCCTTGATTTGACTACCCACTCCTCGTTTTTCTTCCTTGAGAAACTCAATTTTAAGAGGCCTGCAATATCTAGTTGAGGATTCTGCCAGATTATTTTTTCACTTGATAGATATGAAAACAGATGAGTCTTCGGCGCCAAGTCCATGAAATGCTTGCTAATACGAACTGTGGCCTGAACTGCCATCAAAACCCCACTTGGAGTATAAGCTTACTCTTCATGCCTAAGAATTTTGATTACATCTTTTTAAAAAGTTACCAAACGAGAAATTGTAAGGTTAAGCAAGCTTTTGTAAATTCGTATATACAGACATTTCCGATATGCTCATATTTTCAGGTTCCGGATAACAACTTATTTTGCACTCTTGAACTACTTTGTATGAAGGAAATACTTTGGAAGCTTTATATCGTATAATTTCGTATTGAAAGCGTGACAGATTTGCTTTAACAACCATTGCTTAATTGAGTCTCTCAAAGCTTTTCTGCATTTTTCAGCATGATTTGGGTTTATTGTCACGTCACCCATAAGCTTTGCAGCATCTATCTGTCCAAAAGCTCTCAAACTCATTTCAGCTGCGTAAGTCCACTCAGCGATAGAAGTGAAATCTCTCAAAAGTTTCGTTTTCTGACATTTTGATCTTTCTGATGATTCCTCAAACGCAACCTTTGGTCGACCACGTAGTATTTGTTTTCAAGAATTTTGCTTCCATCCGATAAGCTTTTTCCCAGCGTGATTTAAGTTTCGAATTGAATTCTTTTACTTTTTCATTAGGTAATACCTTTTTTGGAAGCATCGCTGCATCGGACCCGTTTTTGAATTTCTTCCATTAAAAACTCAATTTGACTATCTAATCCCTTTAAATTTGAACTTTTCATTACACTATACAGCTCTTCTCTTGTAATCTACAAAGTTTTGGAAGTTATTCGGTCTAAGAAGTAATTAAAATGAAATAAATAAAAAAATGGATATTTTTCTAGAGTGACGTCACCAACAAAAAAATCAACTGTACTTAAGACTGCAAATATCTACAGATTTCAAAACTAGACAAACCCAAAAAAAAACTGTTAGAAACTTCCTTACAGAATGTTTGACATCTTCAGATTCCTTTTGGCCTTGCTTTGTCATTTAGAAAATGAAACTTTTTTTTTTCTTGCAACGTCTCAAAAAACCTAGACATCTTGCGGCATTTTTGGCAACATCGCGTATGTGATCGCTCCACAAAAGGTGGTTACTGATGCACATTCCGAGGATGTCAAGATTTTCTGTTTCGTTGATGCAAGTGCCACTCATAGATAGTGGCAAAGACGGTTTATCTCGCTTTAACGATGCAAGACAGCATTGCGTTTTCGAAGCATTAAATTCCACACGATTTTTTATTCCCCATTGTACAATGCTGTTCCACATCGGAAGAGGAGGGTTGTGAGTCTGGAAACGAATATGAAAAGCTAAGAGTGCTATCGTCAGCGAAACAATGTATTGGATTAGAAGTAGCAGACAGTAGATCATTTATAAAAATGAGGAAGAGGGTCGGAGACAAAACGGAGCCCTGGGGCACACCAGCGTTTATTTTATGAGTTTCAAACTTGAATCCGTCCAAAACAACTTGTATTGAACGATCCGAAAGGTAATTACTAATCCAACGAAGGAGAGATTCGTCGATACCGAAAGCACGCATTTTCGATAAGAGAGCAAGACGCCAAACTTTATCAAATGCCTTTGAAATATCAAGTGCAATAATCTTCCTTTTTCCAAAACGATGTAAAGATCTGTTCCACTGTTCGGTGAGATGAACCATGAGATCACCAGTGGACCTATTGCTACGAAAGCCGTTTTGCCGGTCATTAAGAAGCTTCCCTTCCTCAAGATATTTCTTAAGCTGATAATTAATTAGCGTTTCCATGACCTTAGAAAGAAGGGACGTTAGTGCTATCGGTCGGTGATTTGTGGGAGAAGAAGATTCGCCTTTTTTTGGAATTGGCTGAACAAATGCAGTTTTCCAACTACTCGGAACGAGCCCAGAAGAATAGGATAGATGGAAAAGCTTACGCAGTGGTTTTGCTAGCGTGGAAGAACACCTCTTCAGAATAAAAAAAAAAAAAAAAAACTAGTTACAAAAAGAGGGAACTTCTTGGAATTGGTACATTTGATTGCTAAATGATGATCCTGTTCTTCTTTAACATCTCATTAGATCCAAAATGTGCCCAAAGATTTCAATAACTTATGTGTCATCGGAAATTCAAAACGAATGTATAGCTATTTGGGAAAACAACGTTCAACAACATATCATTGAGCAAATGCAAAAAGCCAAACACAAATCTACTATATTTGACAGCACCCCTGACACTTTACATAAGGACCAAACAAGTCAGGTTTTAAGATACGTTGTGATCGGAAAATGGTCGAAGGAATTTCTACTATGATTTTGAGCAAGCTTGAAACAAATGGATTTGATATAAGGAAGTGTAGAGGTCAAGCACATGATAACTTTGCTGTTATGTATGGACGGCACTCAGGAGTTTAGCTAAGGATAAAGGATACAAAAATCCAAAAATTGAATTTGTACCTTGCTCCAATCGTTCGTTGAACGTGGTTTGCATTCACGCTGGTTCCGTAGAAGCAGGTTCAGTGACTTTTTTCGGCAAATTAAAAGGTTGTTATTTTTTCTTTTCCAAATCAACACATCGCATCGATGGGAAGTTCTGTTTAAAGCTAGTGGAAAAAGTTTGAAGAGGACACAGGATACGCGATGGAATGCAAGGGCTGATGCTGTAAATATGACATGGCATCATTGTAAAGAGATTTTTCTTCCCTTATAAAACTAACAGAAACAGGTAATTGTTTACAAAATCTTTTTGAAAGAAAGAAGTTGAGTTGAAGAGAAGTTCTATGAATTGATAGGCGAAAGTTTGATCACAAGAATCGATGCAGAAACTTTTTAAGTTGCGATGCAGTCGTTTTCCTTTCTTCTTTTCTTGGGCTTAATCAAAGCAGTTCTTTTTGAAGTGAATGATGCACAAAGATATTGAAAATAAAAATGGAGGAAATTTCATCAGAAAAACGAGAGCAATGAACAGAAGCAGCCGTAATATATGCAAAAGATAAGTGTGAAGATCTTGGAAGGAACCTCGGAGACTAATTGAATCGGTTATTTCAGAAACAACATAAGTCAGCTTTTGCAAATTTCTCATTTTTGAATAGTTTTTCGTCTTTTGAAGAGATACTACGCATGTCAGACCCTTCAAGGTACGAAAATTGAGTGTACTATTTCATTGTTCCGAAGAGAAACGACATAAGTCATTGACTTATGCTATTTGTCCACAAAATTGTTTTACCTTGTACACATAACGGTCCGTTATTTTTCCGACAGAAGATTTTTATATTAAAAAATACCAGCCAATACCAGTTTTGTGTTAGGTGAAAAAAATGGAAGTATGTGAAGAAGTGTCCACTATAAACCCCAAGAGAAAGAGGGGCGTGAAAAATCTTAAATTATACAAGAACGAAATAATAAAAACTTCTAGAATAACTGGCAGTCAATATACAAACTGAAGGAAACGAGGTAGCTGCTGTGACACCCGAAGTAGAATGCATGTTAGTTAAAAATTAGAAGCTTTATAGGGAAGGATAATCCCAATCATGTATATTTTTTATAGATGTAAAAATAAATGGCTCAACAGTTTGAATGATTCTTTAAAATTAGAAATTTTTACTAAGATTATAAGCTTCAGTCACCTAGGCCATCAAGAAGATCTACTTACTCGTACGAGTTGACAACTTCTGTGAGAAAATCCAAAGTTTGCAAAACTGGGTTTATTAGAGCGCACGGAATAAGCGCTGAACGTGTCAGAAGACTTGTTTCTCTTATCGCACATGGTAAGAATCCTAACGACAAACGTGGACAAATTTTTCTGGAAACGCAACTCCAGGTCATGTCAATAATGCAATAAAGAATCATATCAAATCTTTCAACACAAATGGTGCTTATACATCTTGTGAACGCTATTAGTTGAGTGAAAAATTAAACGTCAAATTGATGTTTAAAATGTTCTAGACAGCGATGTTTAGAGTTTCCAGATGTTAATTACAACTTTTATTACAAGATATTTAAGAAACAGTTCTCGCTCTCCTTTGGACGTCCTCAAGTGAACACATGTTGTACGTGTGAGGAGCTAGAAGTAAAGATAAAAAGCACTTTTTTGAACGATGTGGCAAAAAGGACAGTAGTTCCTGAAAAAATACTACATCTTAGTGGGCTAATAAGTTCTATTCGACCATTAAGTCAATTCAGGAAAAATTACAGTTGGATGAAACAAAAACTATTGGCAGAATATGTATTGACTACATGCAAAATCTATAAATCCCATGTATACCTGTACAGGAAACGTTCTACTTAAGGCAACTTACTGTTAGCGTATTTTGTATGCACGATCTTCGAGACAACACCGCCACTTTTTTTGGTTACCATAAAGGGACCGCTGGAAAGAGCCCGAATGAAGTGTGCTATTTTTTAAATCAATTATTTGAAAGTAACATGAAGGATGTCCAGGAGTTGCATATTTTTTGCAGATGGCTTTGGTGGTCAAAATACAAATAACAAAGTGATAAGATTTTTGTCATCTTTAGTGGCTTTAAAAAAGTTTACTTTTTTAAATTAGCTATTGAACATTATTTTCCTATACGAGGACATTCCTTTTTACCATGTGATAGAGACTTGTCCTAAAACGTAAGACTGAAATAACTTATAGAATTTACACTGTTCAGGAATATGCCGATTTGATCCTGTCTTCTTCAGTATCAAACAAATTTACAGTCATTTTACCAAAAACGGCTGACATCATCGACTGCAAAAGCTAGTGGCCACGCTTTTATAAATGAAACATGCTTTCAATGGAGTCCCTTGGAAGACATGTGGCTATAGAAAATAAGTATACGTATACTAATAGTAAATTTACTCAGTTTTCCCACTCGGATTGTTATGATAAAACAGTTGTTGCGAAAAACTTTATTAACGGTTTTACAAGTCATACATTTAACCTGGGAAACCTTCAAAGAGATGAACTGGTAACTCTACCGCAAGCCCTTGCTTATCCCTCTGGAAAGGTGCCAATCAGTATTAAGAAGATGAATGACATAAAAAAAACTAAAATCGTATCTACCAGAAGACGTTAACATTCAAGAGTACTATGATGAGATTTTCGCTTAGCAGACTTGCGAAAAGGATTTTCCAATCGATACAGATCAATAGTATTTTCTTTATATTTTTGTAATCATTTTGTGTTGTGTTCAAGCTTATACTAAAACAAAAGTTTCAAAAAAAAAAAGTTTGTTTGTTTCAGAAACAAGTCAAGCGACTCTAAAGGCTTAAAAACCGGTTAAGATTCAAAAAAAGACAAACAATTTGGCGGTTTTTAAATGCATCTTAAGCAAAATTATAACTTTGCATACTCAAAATGTTGAGTATTGTGGAATTTTATCATAAAAAAACAGTTTTTTTTTTATCTTGAAAAGTTAGTGTTCACTGACTTATGTTGTTTCAGTTGCAAAAAAGGTCATGCTTGATGAAATAACAAAAGATGCGAACCTGTCTTATGAAGAAGAGTTGAGACGAAAGCTGTTGTCATCTTTTGATAGAATCATTCAAGAAATTCGTGAGAGTTTCAAAGAACTCTAGCAATTTTGTTCGACCCAGAAGACACTCAATGCAATCTGGACCATTTTTGTTTTGTTTCACGTATCAACGGTTAAAAAAGTACAAAGAAATTTTTGAAATATTTAGTATTAGTGAGTAGGACTATCATCTTGGGTTCAATCCCTGCCTGTTTTACTCAACATTTCTTTTACGAACTGCCTTTTTCGAGAAACTAGCAAATCCTCCAGAAGTAGTTCTTGTCATGAAGATTACTTTTTTAAATTAGCTCCGCGACTGAAATGACTTGCACACGGGAACAGGTCGAGAGTTGTTAGACACTTGGTTTTTTTTTTTCTACGGACTGTTGCACCACCTAATTTATTATTTTTAAAGGTTTTCACGGCTATAATCTTTTGGCACAATATTTTTAGGATCCTAGAAAACAACATCTAAGAGTCTCAAAATCCCAAACAAAATTCGAAATGATAATTTATCCTATGCAAGTTCTCGAAATCACAAAACGAAATACGATAAACGTTTTAGAACACAAAATTTGAATAGTCGATCGAAATCCCTTCAAAAATCCAGAGAATCATAAGGCTTAATATTGTTCAGGAAAACTAAAAGAACAAATTGCTAGAGCAAATCGAATGAAGGCGTCTATGTTGCTTTTTCAGGGAATTAAAGTTTCTTCCATTAAAGCATTTCTACTACTTTAAAGTCTTAAACATTTTATTCATAAAAAGTGGTTATTTTAGGAGTTCTTAAATTGACAATTCCGATTGTTTGATCATCTTCTAATTTCTTCTTCTACACTATCGTTGCTTGCTTAATACAATACCTTCAAGCTAATAGGCTTATAAAAAATCAATGTATTTCTCAAAGCTAAACTTTGGCTTCTAGGTTTTAATCATTATGAAATTTTAAATGTGCTCTCTTATCTTTCTAAAGTCTAATAAATTCATATTGTTAATATTCTCAGGATAATAAATATTATAAACCTTAAAGAAATAGTTTCCTAAAAAAAAAACTAGAATAGTGGATTATGTGAGTTTTGGGCATATTATCCTTCTGAGTATTGTTAGTATTCTACGGTAAATTGTAGACCTACATTTTTTTACTTTCAGTTGTCAATTATTTTCCTCACATCACTGTATAGCAGATGTGTACAGTGAAGGTATATATCAACTTATCTATTATACCACCTACCTTACCTATACCTATACCTATCAACCTACCACACGCACTTTACTGACTGATTTGTTAAATTGAGGCCTTTGACCTTGTAAAGAAAGACAGCAGATAGTATTCTCCCGAGAGAGGTTTTTAATTTCCGCCGCTCTAAGTGATGAAGGAGGTTTTATTTTACCCCCCGTTCTGTTCCACCTTTTAGCTCTACTCTTCCAAGTGATGTCTTTTGCATCTTCAAAGGCGCAAAGGAAATTAAATTTGTTTTCTGCCACGACATGACACGCCCTTACCTCAATCAGTAACAACAAAAAAAAAAGAACCAACATCCCAGCAGCTCCATCGCATCTTCCTCATCACCAACCCCCCCCCCCCCACCCCTCGGCGCTACTGCTTCAGCAATATATGACTATATATTAAGTGTCTTGAAGAAGCTATATCGCTTTGCTGCGCTGCGTTGCTCTGTCTTGATGGTTCTCGGTTATATAAATTTATACGTATGCCATCACTCTCGAATGAAAATAAAATCGAAAATCGATTTCACTTAGTTTTTATATATTTATGTAGAGGTTGGCATTGGTACCTCTTCCTACACCTCTCTAGACCTAACTTTCTGTTGCTATATTGCTCCATCATTGGAAATAAAAATAATAATAAAATAAAGGAAACCCTGCTGCCGCTACTGCCGCTGCTGCTGCCTTTGCCGTATGTTTTATTATGTCAAAGCGGAAGAAACAGAGAATATCTTAGAGGCAGGGGAATCAAATTAAAACGAACGAAATAAAAACGCTGGAGTACATCAGACAGATACCTTACCTACCCCATCTTTGCTCGGCTCGTACGTACACCAGGACTCTTCCAATATCATATTTTGCAATGTCTACATTCGTTTATCTAATTATTGGGGGATAAAACGGATCGGCTCCTGATGTGTTCTTTAACCTAACAACACCCCCCCTCCCCTTAAACTCATACCTATCTTTATTTTGTGGAAATTGGCGCCCAACAAACAAAAGTCAAAAACAAAAAAATGTAGCTCCAAAGTATACTTTCTTTACCTATAACTACGTAACGTAACGTTCGTCGTAGGTATATTTGTATCTTCAAATGAAAATTCGATTTTTGATCTTTATGTTTTATTTTTTCCTTAATAGAATTTCCTAAGAAGTTTTTGAACAAAGTTAATGCAGGAACGAGCTCACTCATGTAGAACGAGTTTTTATTTCAAAAGACGTAAGTTAAGTAAGGTGTCTTTTTTTTGGATTTCGTCTACCTTCTTAAGTTAATTTTGTCTTGTGAGTTATTTCTTTATGCATAAAATATTGAATTCTTACACAAAGAATGTCATAGTGAGAAATCATGTAGTATCAATCATGAAATCATGAATGCAATCGCTAAGGAATGCAATCGCTAAAGAATGCAATCTTTCACGAATTCATTATTAATATTGCATTCATTGAATTTATCTGGGGACTTCAAATTTTTAAATCACTAATCATTTGACCTTAGAAAGATTGCAATAATTTTTTCTAAACTCATTTTATTGCAATCATTTGATTGCAATCATTTAAGACATCGTGCATTCTTTCATTTTTTTTATAATAAGCGCACACCCTTATTATGTAGACACAGTGTGAGTACTAGGAAAGGGAGAGAGGGGTTGAAAGAAGATGTCGGTGCGCTTTGGTTTTGAATTCCTGAATATTGCAATAGCTGGGAAAGACAGAGTGTGGCAAGGCATTCCACATTCGCATAGTACGGCTAAAGAACGAATCTCTGGACTTGACAGTACGACCGAAGTTGGGCTCGAATGTATATTGATGAGCATTCCTAGAGGCGCGAGTATGACGGTTGAACTGTTTAAGGGGAGGAATGCAGCTGGCTATTTCAATAGCCCAGATATGGGAGTTATACTCAAACTTTGGATGTATATAAGTCTTGTAAATAACAGCAGTCAGGAGATCCTTAATCAAAATGAGAAAGAGTTTGGAGAATAGAGCCCTGAGGCACACCTGCAGAATAGAGCCCTGAGGCACACCTGCATTTATTTTGTGGTTTTCAGACTTGACTCCATCCAATACTACTTGTATTGAACAATCCGAAAGGTAATTACTAATCCCATGAAGGAGGGATTCATGAAAACCGAAAGCACGCTCTATCGATAAGAAAGCTTGATGCCAATCCCCATCAAATGCTTTTGAAATATCAAGTGCTTTAATCTTACTTTCTCCAAAACTATGGAAAGATTTGCTCCACTGTTTGGTGAGATGGACCATGAGATCACCAGTGGGCCTACTGCTACGAAAGCCGTACTGACGGCCATTAAGAAGCTTTCGATCTTCGAGATATTTTTTGAGCTGATAATTAATCAAAGTTTATATGACCTTGGAAAGAAGGGGCGTAAGTGCTATCGGTTAATAGTTGGATGGTAAGGAAGATTCGAATTTTTTGGGAATAGGCTAGACAAATGTGGTTTTACATCCGCTCGGAACGAGACCTGAGGAGTAGGACAGATAGGACTCGCTGGGGTACAAAGGCTAATGAGGTACACATTTTCATTTTTTTTAGATAAGGATTTACATTGGAATAGAATTTAAAACCATCTAGTCTTTAAGGCAGAAACTTTCCGAACTAAGGACGCGTCTTAACGTCTTCAAGCTTTAAAAACTTCGACATTGTTTTCAATGTCCAGATCCAGATTATAATACGGATGTGGAAGAGGGTGATGCTGAAGATATTGTAACTTGCACCATCCCGCAATATGTTCCATGTGGAGTAGAGTTGTTTTGTAGCAGTGATAGTGAAAGTGAAGACGATTTACTGCTTCAAGAGCTACGGCGGCGTAGAATGCACACCGCAAAACGTGAACAGTGTGTTTTTGAGACAAAAGGTAAGCATGGTAACTACATTGGATGGGAAGTCGGAACTTGAAGTTTTTTAAACTTTTTTTTAATGAAGAAGTAGTAAATTTAATTGTTGAGCAGTCTAGTGCCAACAATTTTCCATTCACAGGAGACGGTTTGAAAGACTTTGGCTTAACAGTGGCTATTAGAGTACATGTTATTACTGGCCAAGGAAAATATGTACTGGCAAACAGGCAATATGTCTCGAAGCAGATTCAAAGAAATTAAAAAATATCTCCACCTTGCTGACAATAACAATTTGGTTCTCACCGACAAAAAGCAAAAATAAGACCATTTACAACCCTTCTTAACGAAAACTTTTGCCAGTTTGGTTACATGCATGAAAAACTTTTGGTTGATGAATCAATGGTCAAATACTAAGGAGCCACTCTTCGATACAATTCATTAGAGACAAGCCTGTAAGATTTGGCTTTACAAATTGGATGCTGACGGGCAGTTGTGGTTTTTTGTACCAATTCTAAAACTATTGTGAAACCAAAAACGTCACCATGGCGAAACATCATATGTCACTTGGATTCAGAGTTATTGTTGAGTTTTTGGATAAAATTATACATCCTTCAAATCAGATTGTATTTTTTGATATTTTTTTGACATCTCGTGATCTGCTTGGTTTGGTGAAACAAAAAGGTTTTCGAGCTATTGGGACTGTACGTGAGTCTAGAACAAAGAAATGTCCGCTGAAATCAAATGAAAAGTTCAAAAAAGAAAACAGAGAATTCTATGATCACAGATACGATACTGCCAATAAAATACTTTTAATGAAATGGAATAACAACAGTGCTGTGAGTGTAGGCCCAAACTTTGAAGGTATCGAACCAATGCATTCTGTTAACCGATGGTGCTGGAAGGAAAAAGCAAAAGTGAATGTAAAAGGGTCGAAAATGATCGCAAAGTACAGTTCTGGTATGGCAGGCGTTGACCTTCATAATCAAGCCATCAATAATAACCGAATTACATTTCGCAATTTTACAATAATGATAAATTCAGTTATCGTCAATGCATGGAAGTTGTATAAAATGGTCTACAACAGCAACATAGACTTATTGCAGTTTCAACCGGCTATTGTTCGTCACTATTAGCGATTTTATACACAGCCTTGAGCTTCTTCTGTATTATTTACTAGTGAAAACCAGTTTCCGAAAAATAGCTAAGCAACTACGATGTCGACAAACTCATAACTGAATAAGTTATATTTTCAAGCAATGCGACGTGGCCTTTTGCGTAGAGAAGGAGTTTTTATAAATGTTTCATTTGAAAAAAAATAAACATGCATTGTGCCATTTTACTCGCTTGGGTACAGCTCCAAAAAACTTACTTTATGTATTTTTTTTTCAGTTTTGTTTTCATATTCTTAGCTACATTATGCGTTTTTCCTTAAAATAAAAAAAATTAGCTTGCATATTTTTTGTTTTAAAGACATTCGGCTCTTAAAGGATTAACGTTAACTTGAATATTTTAATCTCGCAAAACAAAAGTTTTGACCAAGAAAAATCCTTGTATCTTAGCATCAAACTATAGGCTAACAAGGCGTTAAATGGCGCCTTCATAACATAAGCATGATCCTGGAAGAAGGCTAAAATTGTAAAAAAAAAGCACTTGAAATGGCATCCGATTCTGAAGTTCTAACTCCACATTGATTGACCTACAGATTTAGTCTAAATATCCAGAAAACATTCTACAGAGTTGGACTTGAATCTCTTATTCAATATCCTGTTCCCATGATAACAGCTATACAGACAAACATAGTAAGTTGCTCATCAACGACACAACAACATCACTACTGATCACCTCCTTTCAAACTTCTTTCTACTATAGGAAGACAACTTAAACTTCTCGACTCCGCAAAGTATTTTGGTGTGGTCTTGCATAGGAACTTAATTTACAGTCTTGAATAGTAAGACTTTTACTTAAATATTATGGAAGAATGATCTGGTCCTCTCTCTGGGCCCTATTTCATAAACATTGACATAATTGACAGTTAAATACAACGACAATTTTGTCGTGAAAATTTTATCATTGTCAAAGTATGATAATTTTGTCATGACCATTATCATCATCCATCATTTAAAATGGTGTATGTTCACTTCACAAACGATTTTCCCAGTTATGCAGTATTGTAGGTACAAGTCAAAATAACCTTGCATGCAGTTGCTGTTGACAATCTCAAATAGTTAAGGCAAGGAATTGTTTCTTTAGAATGCCCCATGCATTTTCTACAAGCCTTTTTATTTTCTTATGAGATTTTCAGACTGTTCAACTTGGTGTGGAATAACTGGTGTTATCAGCCAACTTGTTCGTCAATAACCGTAGTCTCCTCAAATTATAGCATTTGGAACTGGCCGCCATCCATTTTCTCAGCGTCGTGCTAATGAGCTATTTCTTAAAATTCTAGCACCGCGAACGGATCCAGGCCAGCGCAGCGTGCAGAAACAAACTCTAAATTTGACCCGCATACAAACATGGCGATAATTGAGTGGTCACCATTTCTGTCAACAAATTGTGACTCATTATCAGTTGGAGCATCAATTCTTATAAATGATCCATTAACAATGCCAGCAAAATGTCTAAAATGTATTGTCCGAAGATCAGCGAATTTTTTTCCGTCATTAGATTATCTACCATCAGATTGCAGAATATTTTGACTCTGCGCTGAATGTAACTTTTAGAAACACCCTGTCAATCAGCAACTACATGGTACTGAGCCCCGCTTCCAAGCCAGTGTAAAGCACATAAAATTTCGGTCTTATAGCATCAAGAGCATGGTTTTTTTTTGTGGGATGCTGGAGGTGCCGATCGATTTTTAACAAAATATATTCTGCTGTTGTTTTGCTGACGCGAAATGTTTCCTTAAATTGGTATTCACTTAAAGAAGCGAAATCATTGTTAATGCTTTGTCTAAAAATTCTAAGTTGGCGTACTTCGCGTTCATCATCACTTTCACTTGAAAACATTATATTTAAATAAAATTGTCACCTTACTATCAAAACTGAACTGCCTGTCAAAATTTGTAATATTTACTATTTTTTCTTTTTCAAAATAAAATGTCACTTCAAATTTGTCGGGGAATTTGTGACAATTGTCAAAAAATCCCTGACAATTCACTGCCATGACAATTTTTGTATGCTTCAAAATGTTGACAACTGTGGCAATTTACCCAAAAATTTTACAAAATTGCCAATTTGTCATGGGATAGAATTTAGACAATTGTCAGGTTTGTCATTTACAATTTGTCACCTGTCGCACATGTCAATATTTATGAAATAAGCCCCTGGTGGAAAACATTGGATAAAGACACCAATCTTAGAACCATGACCAAGATACAAAGAATGACATGCATTGGTATCACAGAAACTATAACAAACACATCCACTGCGGGTCTAGAAGCAATGCTTAACTTAAAATCCTCTGGATCTATTTGTAAAAGAACCAGCAGTCAATAATGCATTTTGGCCAAGTCAAATTCACTGCTGAAATTTAACCCCATTGGTTACACACCCGTTTTACAGAAATAAGCGGGTAATAAAGTATGCAGTGCCTACTTAGTACTCCGTTTAAAGTTCTACAAGCCATTTAAAACCACCTTTTCTAGTAAAGAGGATTGGATAACCCTTGCAACAGTGTTTACCAAGCTGAGGTCTTGGTAGTGACGAAAGCTGCTAGACAAATCTTAATGATGGCAATTAAAGCAATTTCTAACATCGAAATAAAATCAAAGCTTGTGGCTTGCTTTTGCGAATAGCTAAGAGTTTTTGTTAAACAGCAAAACTTAAGGCTCTGTTGGGTTCATGGTCATAATAGAGTTTCTGTAAATGTCCAAAAAAAGACATTGGTGCGTTTACCTCTCCTGACCAAGTGATTATGCTGTGGCGACTCATAAAAATTCCGGGCGGGCTACAACTCGCTGCAAATACATCCACACGGACTCTTTTATACGACTTCTATGATGGAACAAAATGCATCTACATTGGTCTATGTTAATATGTAAGTGTGACCGTAACAAGGCCAACCGTCAAGAACAGCACGGCTTCATAAATAATAGATCTTCTATCATAAACCTTGTAGAGTTCGTTTCTTTCACTCTAAGAGCCTAAGAAAACGGAAATGAAGTTGATACGGTTTCCACTGACTTCAGCAAAAAGCTTGACATTATTTCTCAAAATCTTTATCAAACTCTCCTCCTTAGCTTTTGAACTTATTTTCCTGAAATAGATTGCTTCTTAACTTGAAAATCGTGAACTTTATTGCCGATTTAGATCTACTAGTTCCAATTTTATTTAAGCCACTTCAGGTGTTAACCAAGATAGGCATTTAGGTCCTCTCCTTTTTATACCTACAATTAATGACATTAACATGGTCATTAAACATTGTCAAATATCTCTTTACGCCGATGGTGTTTCTTCTCCATTGTAAACGCTCCCCATCATAAATTTCTTCATATTTATTCCATAAATACAGGAGAAAACATAAGGGATCTCGACCTTTTCTGTTACCTTGGACTGCATTAGGTTTTTTTAAAAGATGAAGTAAAGAATTTTCGCAGAATTTTAAGTCGCAGGTTCGGTCTCCATATCAAGATATACACATAGCAAGGATAGAAAGCTTCCAACGAAGATTTCTTTGTTTTGCACTTCAAAACCTTCCTTGGGAAAATCCTTTAATCTTACCCCTTATATTGATCACCTCCGTCTATTAAACCTCAACTCATTAGAGGAACCGGACAAATTGCTGACATACTGTTCATACACCTAATTCTTTCCTCCATAGCGAACCTCTGATCAGTACGCTTCGGTTGGTCAATTCGAATCCAAATTCATTTGATTTCAACTTCAGCACATATAACCCCAAATTTCTTTTGACCCACCTCCACGTATAGTTATAAGTTAACATTATTATAGTCAATGTCTAAGTTATGCTTATAGCTTGAATTAAGCGAAAATAATGGGGGTTAAGCCCCCAATAAAATGTCCAAACCTAATCTTGGCCAAAACCGACGAATATACTAACAAGGCTGAATGCTTCTAGATTTTAACCACAATCAAGATTCAACCAAATATAGTACCCATGTCGTGATGGTAAGTGCGTAGGACTGTCAAGCTAGAGGTCTTAGGTTCAATCCTGTCTGTACCATCTAAAGCACTGCCTTTTGCGAGAAATTGACAAATCCTCTAAGAGTATTTCTTATCATAAAAATGGTTCTCTCAAATTTGCCGTTCAGATTTGGTATAAAAACTATAGGTCCCCTCCAACCCTGACATTACATGCACACAGAAATGGTGTAGCGTTGTCAATAGGCCCTGGATCTCTACGAACTGTTGTGTAACCTAATTTACTTCTTATTGTTAAGGTTCAACTACGGAACTTTAAAGGTTCCAAAGAAAAGTTCTTAGTCACGAAGAAAGTATGAACATATAACTAGGAACAATCAAAACCGACCGCTTTTATCAAAACTTCTACGTTGACCACCTTAAGTATCACATAATTCATCTTTTTCTTCATTATGAAAACGTTACTCTCAAGACTGCAACGTACAGCATATCCCATTTAATGACCAATTTATGAAGATAGAAGCTTTTTAATTTAGTTTTAAGTACCAATTCTAAGAAATCCATTAGTTCAAGTTCTATAAAATTTTTCAATTATGGAATCAATATTTCTTCAATGCGATACCATCTATATGAACTTATATTGGCACTCAACAACCGCAAAGTATTAAGTCTTAGAGAAAATTAAAACTTAAAAATGATAAAAGCACATACCTACACGACAACACACCATAACCATTATCTAATTATTGTTATCAATTTTCCAACCAGAGAACATAGAAAGACCATAAAGTGCGGTGCGGTTTCCCCATTTCCATTTCCATCAACTAACTATAAAGTGGCTATAGCCTTAATAAATTTTACCACCACCAACAGCAAACTCGCTTATAGAATTTTAAAATGTTTTGCCATTTTTCTAAAAACCTGAACAATATGGTTTAGCTTCTGAGTGCCAATATTGTACAAGCTAATAACACCAATAGTTCGACATATTCAACCTCCAGAACACCCTTTTAGCCCCCATCATATTAATTATAATGGCCGCAGCACTTGTGCAGAACAGTGCAGTTCAGACTTCACAGAGACAGCAGGAGAGAGAACATAACAACATAGTTTAATTGGATATCTGGTGGAAAATCACGATTAATATAAAAATGTGTCAAATTGATATAAATTAATTCCGATGCGGGACAAGAATAAAAAAAATTAAAAAAATATTTCCATGTGACTATTGTTTGGATTTTATTAATTTATTTATGCTTTTTTCTTTTTTCAAAAATTCTTCACATTTTTATTCCATTTAAAGTGCAACAGTGTCGTGACTGCATCAGTTGTAGACTTGAGTCTGACAGTCCGGCTGCAGCAACTTTAAAACGGAGTAAAATATAGAAGACAGAGCCTGAGACTTGTGCTACAATAATATAATACCGTGAGACATGTGGGCGATGAAGTAGTAAATTGCGTTGAAACATTCAAAGCGCGCATATAAATTTATGTGCAATTTGAAATAAATGAATTTTGTTTCTGTAAACTATAAGACTAAAGTTTAGAGAGACGGGGGCCAATATCATAACATTGGATGCAGCATGTGCTTTTGATATGTAAAATTTTCAAAACTCCATTCGCAAAAGACGCAATTTTCCGGCAGCTCAGACAGCTAGCAAAGCACATCAGTGCAGAAACATAAAAAGAGAAATAGATGGAAATATTGGAAGAAATAGAGAAAGGCTTCTTGTTCAATATTATGGGTATTGGGTATGCTGATACTGATACTCATGCTGATGCTTATAACACACTGGCTGAAGAATACAGGGCTGTATTTATAAGGTGTCATGGTAAGTTTTATTTTACATCAGAAAGTTTTACAAAAGAATTGTTTGAGACATCACATTTTGAAATCTACCTTTTGAATAGCATTCTCTTTTAACTTGATGTTTATCAAGAGACAGAAAAGTGAAACAGACTGTCACTTGTGCTCATTGTTAACGACGTTTAAGTGGCAGTCCAATCACAATTTTGGTTTTTAAGGTTTTCCAGTAAAAGGTATAATTTTGAATAGTCCACTTTTTGAAACATGGATCGATACTTGCTTCCACAGAGCTTTGAGATTGTTTAAATTTAAAAATGAAGAGTATCCTGACCGCCTGTTCAAATGGTAGACATGTGCATTCAGGTTGGGGATTGTGCCGTCCAGGTTGGGGATTGTGCCGTCGGGGTGATTTCCTGGCCACGCAAACAATACCTTTAGTTGCGAAGCACCAACAAGTTTCAGGTATGGTCCAATTCACTGTTGACAACCCAAGCAAACGAAATAAGGACAACAAGCTTCGGATCTGTACGTGGAATGTTAGGTCCCTTAATAGTATACGTGCAGGCGAGCAACTAGCGGAAGCCCTAAACTGCTGCAAGGCAGATATTAACACCATCTAAGAAGTGTGATGGGATGGACCGGACAAAATAAAACTAAAAGACTACGATTTATACTACGGCGACTGCATCACGACAATCCGCATCAAGGCTAAATTCGCCAACATAAGCCTTATATGCGCGCAGCCCCAACAGAGGAAAAAGATGAAGACACCAAAGAACTCTTGGACAAGACTTATGAGCAGTGCCCTGGCTATGACATTAAATTGTCTTAGGAGATTTTAATGCCAAGCTAGGAAGAGAAGACATCTTTGGTGGCATAATCGGGAGATACAGCCTGCACGACACCACCTCCGTCAACGGATTCAGGTTGATCGATTTCGCTGCGGGACGAGACGTTCTGGTAGCTAGTTCGCAGTCCATACATCTCAATATCCACAAGGGGACATGGAAATCTCCTGATCAATCAACTGTCAACAAGGTTGACCACATTGCGATCGACGCACGACACTTCTCCAGTATACAGGACATCCGAACATTCCGAGGGGCCAACATTGACTCGCACCATTACCTCGCTGTAGCCAAGGTACCGCTACGGATATCCCGATCCAAGCCAACACAAGAAAGTAATGTGAGCAGTTTCGACGTTAGACGGCTACAATCGCAAGAGACTGCCATGTCCTTTTCCGATCGAGTCTCTAGGAACCTATTAAGGAGTCTTACGCTGCCTGCATTAAGCATTGAAGACAAGCGGCAACATTGCCTTGCAGCCATCAGAGATGCCGCCTCTGAAGTGCTAGGTTTCACATGGCCACCAAAGCGAAAACTTTGGTATGACGACGAATTCCGGCAAGCGCATGCAGGGAAACAACAGGCATACAGACGCTGTACAGAAGGACCAGAGCTGCTAGCGAGCTCTACGAGCGGAAGAGGAGAAAGGAACACCGGCTTCATAGATGGAAAAAAAAAGAGAGCATGAGAAGCGTGCGATCGAGGAGATAGAGGGATGTCACAACAGGAATGAAGTTTGTAAATTTTACCAAAGCCACGAACCATAGCCTGTAAGGACGATCAGTTGAACATCGTAGTGGAACCACAGTCGATGTTGAGAATATGAAAATACCACTTCTTCAAATTATATAACGGCGATGACGAACCGAATTCCGCTGTAAGGGAGATAGAACCACTCAACCTCGGCGACGCAGATCAACAATTCCGCCTACCCGTTCTCGACAAAGTGAGATAGCTTCAACTAAAATGAAGTCAAACAAAGCTGCTGGAGCTGTCGGCATCGCTGCCGAACTATTCAAAGCAGCAGGCGATGACTTGGTAGGAAGCATGCACCAACTCATCTGCAAAGAAGATCTGGAAGAAAGCATGTCCGATGAGTGGAATCTCAGCATAGTACATAAGAAAGGAGATCCTCTAAATTGCGCCAACTAAAGAGGCATCAGTCTCCTTAACATTGCGTATAAGATCCTCTCTGCCGTATTATGTGAACGTCTGAAGATGTTCGTCAACAACCTGATAGGTCCTTATCAGTTTGGCTCATAAAGACCTATCAGGCCGAGTATGACAGCATCTATAGAGAAGAGCTCTACAGAGCTATGTCTAGTTTTGGCATCCCTGCCAAACTTATCCGTTGAAGCAGAATGACAATGGAGAATGCACGCTGCTCTATCAAGCTCGGAAAAGATCTCACCGATGCATTTGATGTCAAAAATGGTTTTAGACAAGGCGATGCACTGTCATGCGACTTCTTCAACATCGTTCTGGAAAGAATTGTCAAAACTCAACCGTCAACACTAGAGACACAATCTTCCAAATGTCTATTCAATTACTCGGATACGCAGATGATATTGACATAATTGAAAGATAAAAGCGTGATGTCAGTGGAGCGTTTTTGAGCATTGCGACTGAAGCGAAGAAGAAGGGTTTAGTGGTCAATGAGGGCAAGACCAAGTATATGCTGTCATCAAAAAAAGACATTGAACAACGACGTCTTGGACAAAACGTCACCATGGACAGCGTTAATTTTGAGGTATTTAAGGACTTTGTCTACCTAGGCACCGCCATTAATACAGGCAACGACACCAGCGCTGAAATAAAACGAAGAATAACTCTTGCAAATAGCTGCTTCTTTGGATTTAGAAGGCAATTGAGAAGTAAAGTCCTCTCTCAAGCATGTAAAATCACCATCTATAAGACACTCATCATTCCGGTTCTCATTTATGGCGCTGAGGCCTGGACCCTGTCAAAGAAAGATGAGAGCGTCTTGGGATGCTTTCAGAGAAAAATTCTTCGGGTGATTTTCGGTCCCGAACGCATAGATGGAGAATGGAGGAGAAGATATAACGACGAACTGTAAGGGCTGTACAGCGACAATGACCTAGTAAGCACAATTAAAGTCCAACGGCTTAGATAGCTAGGTCATGTAGAGCGAATGGACATCAACGCTCCAGCCCGGAAGGTCTTCGAATCCAATTCCTAGGGACGGCGCAGTAGAGGAAGGTCGCGACTCATTAACTCTCCAAGAGTAACTCTTGTCATGAAAAATCCTCTCCATTCCTGACAACATTACTCGCACACAGGAATGGTTGAGAGTTGTAACGGACTGGTTCTCAGCGGCCTGTTGTGCCACCCAACTTATTTTTATTTTTGGTGTTAAGTTAAGTTATGTTAAGTTATAGCCTGTATTAAGCTAAACAAATAAAAAAGGCGAAGCACTTACGCGTGACTTTTATGGAAAAATTGTGCAAAACAGAATTCGGTCTGGCCAATAACTCGGATACGCCAATGATATGGACAAAATTGGAAGATCGAAGTTTGATATCAGTGGAACGTTTTTGAACATTTCGACAGAAGCGGAGAAGTGGCCAATGGGGGCAAGTAAAAGTAAATGCTGTTTTCAAACAACTACATTGAACTACGAAGTCTATAACAAAACGTCACCATGAACAGCTATAACTTTGATATAGCTAAGGGCTTTGTCTATCTAGGCACAATACCAGCGCTGAAATAAAACAAAGACCAACTCCTGCAAATCGCTGTTTTTCGGACTTATTAGTCAATTGAGTAGCGAAATCATCTTTCAAACAACTAAAGCCACCCTACATATATAAGGCACTCATCATCGTTATTCACTTGTATGGCACTGAGTCTTGGACCTTGTCAGGGCAAGATGAGAACGTTTTGGGATTTTTCAAGAGACAAAATTCTCTAAGTGATTTTTGAGCTCATCTGGATAGATAAAGAGTGGAGGAGAAGAATCAACGACGAACTGTACGGGCTGCACAGCGACTCTGTTCTAAATATAGAAGAATAAAAGTCCAAGGATTTAGATGAAAAGGTCATACAGAGCAAATGGACATCAAAGCTCCAGCCCAAAAGGTCTTCGAATCCAATCCTGATGGACGGCTTAATAGAGACAGACCACGACTCAGGTGGATCAGGCAGATGGGAGAGGACCTTAGCCAACTTGGCGTGGAAAAAATAAAATATTTAAATTTTTAGACAAAAATTCAATGTGTATATAAGTTTTTCATGTGATAAATAAAAAGAAAACTGGAGTCAGTAGGTTAGTCAGTGAGCTGGCTAGAGATGCATGTTGTTTAAGGCCCAGGTCCGTCCTGGACTGTAACGCTACCTGAATGTATGTTCGTTTCGTCTCAAGGCTTCCAAACTATTTCCTTTTTTTTGACTACGCTCCTGAATTAACATCAGAAACAGACAGTATCAATAAAATTGAAACACAGAACAAAGCACATTGTAGTGTGCAAAGATACAAGTACACATAGCTACTTCATGCACCAAAGTAAAAATAAATAAAATCGCTCAACTCTCCAATACCGCACTTCCCATTACCATCCCTCTCTAGATCTACATAGACCCTTCGACCGTTGTCTTCGAATATTGAAAAGATAGCCGATGATCCATATTGGATTGAAATTCGTATAAGTAAAGTATACCCATCAGCAGAGAAGCATCAGCAGGCTTCTGTGTCAAGCCATGCATCATAATATACATTATATCTCTTTGTATAAAGGAAATAGCACACAAAATACATTACAATAACTTAGGTACAATGGTTTCTCGACAGACCAGATATAATTTAGGTATTTGCATAAAAGGCACAAGGCGCAACCCACCCCGTCCCGTTCCGTTTCGAATCCAATGATGTGATTTTATTTTAATTGAAAAATCAATTCGTGTCGGCAGCCAGTTAAAATATCTTAACTGTCATCGCAAATTAATCCATTCAAAACACACCGGGATGCGTATTTGAAAATTAGTTGGGATCAATGGGTTTATTGACAAGGAATTAAGTAGGTTGGTAGTCCCTTCTCTTCCCCTTTCATTGGACTTCATGCACAACATTATACATACAAACAGGGAACATAGAACAATATGAACATCCGGGAAGTAAAGCCCGAGACGTGTCATGAGTTGCGAAACACAGATTACGTGCTAAACAGATGGATTACTCGGAAACGCTTAGTGCGAGCGAGCACCGTTGAGCAAACGAAAAGCAAGTCGAGACTGCATCAAGCTGTGCATAAGTCTGAGACTCAGTTTTTGGTGGCAATAAATTAAGACCCAGTCATCAGAGAGTGTCACGGCACAGCGCGGCGAGGTGGGCCAAGATGGGACGAGGCAGGGTGGTGCTATGTTAGTTGGATGGCGTCCTAAAAAACAGCCCGACACGTGTTGCGTGCTTAGGTAATTATCAGAACTCTGCTGTTTATGCCACCATCACAGCATCGGCTTTGGCCGGCTGCTGCAGCAACAAGCACCGTTTTTCACGTCGTTCGTTGTCATCGTCATCGTTGCTCTTCGACTAAAGTTGAAGTAGAAGTAGATACCCTTCCTTCCCGTCACATCAGTTGGTACTGAACGTTTCACACGATACGACGATGTGATTCGGATCCTTAGCCACGTTCAACATTCATGTACAAATTAAGTTCGTTTTCGGTCTTTCTTCTTATGGAACACACGCCCAGCCCAATATGTAGAGGAGTTCCACTTCGGTTTGAAATATATGTAAGTACAATGTACATCAACGCTCAACCACAAGACAAATCTAAAATTTATTGGATTTCGTGGTTTGCCTGGCTGGTTCGCTGGCTATGGCTGGGCACAACTTACAGTTATATTGTTGCGAATTGAATTGTGCAAATTCGACTGCGACTGCGAATGCCAGCGAAATTTTTGATTTATACCAAGCAGCGAAAGATACTTTTGTATCTTTTCCATTAACGGTTCAACATCGTTCCGTCCGTCCAGTGCGATGGTTCTGGGGCTTTCGGTCTCGATTCGGGTGTCTCTGGTTAGTCTTGAATTCTGTAACTTGAATCTCATTTTTTGACTAGAGTCTATTCCGTCGAGTCTGATACATGGGGTCTGCGTCTGGAGTCTTGAGGCAGAGGTCTGATGGGGTCTCTCTCTTTAAGCAGATACAATATCTCGCATCTGATTCATATTCGAAGGTATCCGTAGATATGCCTCTATGATGTTGAATGTTAAGTGAGTTTGTTTAAAATTGGGTTTACTTTGGGTTTTGGGATTGGCCATCAGAGTTAGGACAGATAACACTTTGTGAGGCATTGCTTTTGGCTTGTAAAAAATAATACGAGTACATAGAGGTGCAGTTTTGTTTTTGTTTTAGTTGAATGAATTGGTGAAACTTTAATGTACATCACACTTCCAAAAAGTCTTTTGCAGTCGCAGTGCAGTGTGAGGCTTAATAGAAATTCGTGTTGAGAGTTTAAATGTTACCTACCTCTATACTTCTCTTGATGAATGATATTAGCCTCACTTCAAAACAACATGTATAGGTTAGGTTGGTTATACTGCAGGGGTTAATTAATTATAAAAACGGAATTCAAACGCCCACATTCGGGTGGGTACCTATTTTTTTTAATTTATGCGATGAAAAATTGCAAATGCACGTTAATAACTCAACTCAACGGAATACTAAACGATTTATATTATGGTTTAAAGTCTTAACACCGAAAAGAAGAGTGATGATGCAGTTGAAAGAGGAAGACATTTAATAAGACTTTTGTTGAGTTTATAAATTTAAAAAGATAATTAAATACAAACTTTGAATTATTAATGGAATTATTGAACATAAGGAAGGTTTTCGGGATTACAAAATCAAATCGAATAGTCGTGTGAACTTAGCTTTACTATTTTGATTGCACAATTTTTGGAAATGTTGCGCTGGAATGTGGCCAGCTTCCCATATTTCGAATGTAAAAAAAAACACGAATAGTGGTCATAGGTGGTCATCATTGAATCCAATAATAAGAATTAATTTGACAGGTTGGTTACAGCTTTCATTGAACATTTCGCTCAATGGATAAATATTTAGTAATTAAAAGAAAAGTCTGGGTTTAGATAAAGTAGTCTTCCCATAGCAAAAATCTACAGCTCACTTAGACACGAAACATAACAAATTTGACTCTCTTACTCGAAGCGAATATCTCGAAGCAAAATTTGATTAAATTGATAACCAATAATGAGCTATCAGCCCTATCATAGCTATCAACTATCAATAAGATGCTTGATAGATATCAACAAATTAAATGAGTTGGTCTTATGATTATCAACAAACTAGACGCATTTGTGATCGACTGTGACTATAATTAGATTTTACAATTATCGTGATGTTCAAATGGTAGACATGTGCATTCAAGAGGACACAAGCGTCCACAGGTTTTTCTCAAAACCCACCTGTCTTTTAACTTCTACTCTCACCTCCCTGTTTTGAACATCGGGTCCCTAGTATCTCAAATGGAGACTGGGTTCAAACCCCAGTGGAAAGTTGTTGGAGGTAGCAAACGAGAGGAGGGAGAGGTGTTTCCACTAAGGCATCTCTACTTTCATCTAGTCGGCAGTTGAGGAATTTCCAAGAGGAATCAAAGATGGCGTCTACAGTTCCCGTTAGGTTGAACTACTTAGTGAACAGCTAATAGCGCTACTACGACATATTCGAAGCCGAGGCCTGTAAGGAGCGGATATGCCGACTTTCGCCATTCAAGTTAAATCAAGGAACTGATCCTTCAGGTTGAAAGTCGTGCGTCGGAGTAACTTCCTGACTATCTGCTTTAAAGCAGCCATCACCGCCATCTAAGAAAAACCATGGAATTGGCTACGCAAAAAGAAGATGAAAAACTACGATATTTACCAACAGCGTTTATTTTGATGCGAAGTTGTCATTGGAGCCAGACTTAGGGAATAAATCTTTGAGCAATAGGTGCATCAACGAGCGCCTCATGACATCCACATGACAACACCAATTATATGTTCTTTGAGCTCTTAGACAAAACATATGAGCAGTGTTTTAGCTACGATATAAAAATAGTCCTGGCCAATTTTAATGAAAAGCTAGGACGGGAAGACATCTTTGGTGGAATAATCGGGAAGAACAGCCTGCACGACAACACTTCCGACAACGGATTCAGGCTCATCGATTTTGCTGCGGGGCGAAACGTCACAGTAGCCAGTACGTGTTTTCCACACTTCAACATCCACAAAGGAACTTAGAGTTCTAGAGATCAATCTACCGTCAAGCAGATTGATTATATTGCGATCGACGCCAGGCACGCTTCCACCATCTTGGATGTCCCAACTTTTCGAGGAGCTAACATCGACTCGGACACTACCTCGTTGTAGCCAAGGTTGCACTTCGGGTTTCCAGATCCAAAGCAAAACAGGGAGGTGATGGGAGAAGGTACAACGTCGAACGGCTACAATCGCAAGAGATCGCCAAATCTTTTTCCAACGTTCTCTACCGCCAACACAATGTATCGAAAACCAGTAGCAACATTGCCAATCAGATAAGCCGCCTCTGATTTGCTGGGTTTCAAACCGCCATCAACAAGGAACCCCTGGTTTGATGAGGAATGTCGGCAAGCAAAAACAGTCGAACAACAGCACGCAAAGATGCGCTGAATAGAGTGACAATAGCTGCTTACGAGCTCTATGAGCAGAAGAGGCGAGAGGAACACTGACTTCTCAGAAGGAAAAATAGAGATAATGAGAAGCGTGCGGTCGAAGAAGTTGAGATGTATAAAAGCAGGAATGAGGTTCGAAAGTTTTATGAGCACGTGAAACGAAATTCACGAGTTCATAAACCTCGAACCGAAGGCTGCAAGGACAACATAGACGACGAAAGCCAACAATCCCGTCCTCCCGACTTAAACGAAGTAAAGATCGTCATATCTAAGCTGAAGTCTAATAAAGTCAATGGACTGGATGGCTTGAATGCCAAGCTCCTTAAAGCAGCTGGAGATAAGTTGGTGAGGAGCAAGCACCAACTTATCTGTAAGATATGGTCGGAAGAAAGCATGCCTGATTAATGGAACATCAGTATTGTTTGCCCGAACCTGATAAAACTGCCCATAAAATCTTCTCTGCCGTAAAGTGTGAACTTCTAAAGCCCATCGCCCACAACCTGATGTGTCCTTATTAGTGTGGTTTTAGACCAGGAAAGTCCACAGTCGATCAAATATTCACATTACTGCCGATCTTGGAAAAAACCCAAGAACATCAAATCTACGATTTTTCAACGATTTCAAGGCCGCATATGACAGCATCTACAGGAACGAGTATAGAGCCATGCCGAGTTTTGGCATCCGTGCCAAACTCCTTTCGTTTGTGCAGGATAACAATGGAGAATTCACGCTATTCCATAAAGGTTGGAAACAACTTAACAAAACCCAAGTGGCGTTCAGTATGCTGTCGAAAATTTGAAGGAATAACTCTATCAGCTTAAGAACAGAGCTACGAATGTTTCGCAGAACTGTCGAATCTGTGCTTCTTTATGGGTGTAGCACCTGGAAGGTTGCTTTAGCCATTACAAGGAAGCTACTTCCTAAGGATTTTCTGGCCAATCCCAATATCCAATGAAGTCCTTAATAGAAGGACAGGTGAGGAAACTATAGGCTCTATTATACAAAGGCGTAAGTGGCAATGGATTGGACATACGCTTCGAAGAAGTAACCACTGCATTGCAGGCCAAGCATTGCAGCTGAATCCGCTTTAAGGAAGAAGAGCTGTATGACCGAGAGGCACATGGCGCAGGACATTCGAGGAAGAATCAGCTTCACTAGGCAAGAGTTAGAGGGATCTGAAACATATTTCCAGAAACTGCACACGATGTTCCGTAGGCGTAGAAGAGCCCCTATGCTTCTTAAAGGGTCCACAACGGACTTAACTTATTATTAACTCCATATATCTTAGGTTCCGGAAATTCTTATACGTTCGCGAGTCGAACATCAAATCCACGAACAGTTTTGAAAATTATTCATTCTATTCAAAATATTGTTGCTGAGATAAGATAATTTTCTTAGAAAAATCCAATCGTTATTTTTTGTATAAGAAATTAAAGCTAACAAAAAATGCTTCTAAAATTGGTAACAATTATCTGTCGACTAAAAATCTTAGGAACTAGAAAAGACATAGAAATAAAACTTATTTTACCACATCCAAAGTATTGTTGTTAATTTTTAGTAAATTTTTCTTTTAAATACCAAATTTTTTTACAAACCATGAGACCCTACAAAACCAACAATAAACTCATAAGAAACACACAACTTTTGTTATCATACAAAAAATTAATGTCTTGTAGAACTTTTAGAAATATCGACAGACGACATTTTTGACTTGAATCTTATGCATTCAAAGTTTTAAAAATATACGTTTAAGACTTAATTTTTTGCGCTGATTTCGAATCCGAAATTTGATATCAAGTTTTATAAAGGACAATTTTCATAAAGTTTTATGAAGGACACTAAAAAACTAATGATGATTTTTCACATTAATTTTAAACACTAAAAATATTTACCTACACAATATTGAAGATGGAGATAATAGATATTATGGATTACTCCATATCCTTTTTATGAAGTTTTCCATTCACAATTCACACATTTGCGGCGGTATGTCTTTCATTACTTCACAAATTTCATCTTTAAGGTCTTGAATCGAGTTTGGAGCAAAGGCATATAACTTATCTTTCGAGTTTCCTCCTGATCATTAAGTCTTAAATTTTACAAATCAAAAGTTTTTGGTGACTTCGTGAATTGTGATCAGTCCGATATAATAACACGGTCAGAATACTCTGCTAGCAAAATGTTTGATTAAAAAATTACGCTTTATTGAAAATAAATGTCAGTTCGTTCACAACAATATTTTCCAATATCAGTCACACAAATCAAAACCTTGGAAACCACCGTAGGACTTTGACAAGGCGATGCGCTGTCATGTAGCTGCCTTAATATTGTTCTTGAAAGAGTGGTGTGCTTTGAGGCGAAGAAAATGGGGGTTGACAGACGATTCACACCGTAGACTTGGTCAAAACGTGACAATTGACAGGTATAACTTCTAGGTGGTAAACGAATTTGTTTATCTGGGCACTGCTGTTAATTCTTCCAATGACATCAGCGTGAAGATCAAACGTAGAATTACCCTTGGTAATCGATGTTTTTTTGGCATTAACAAGCAGTTGAGGAATAAGGCCCTATCGCGAAATACCAAAGAGAAACTGTACAAAACCTTAATCATCCCAGTCTTCTTGTGTGCTGCAGAAGCATGGACCCTCCCCCAGGCGGATGAAGGATCTCTTGGTATCTTCGAGAGGAAGGTGCTGCGAACGATCCATGGTCCAGTTTGTGACGACAGGCAAAGTAATATCTGGCGGAGAAGATATAATCATGAGTTATACGAGCTGTACAGTGACTTGCCACTGGTCAAAAAGCTGCGTGTTCAACGCTTAAGATGGCTAGGGCATGTCGACCGAATGAACATCGAAGCTCCAGCCCGTCAGTTATTCAACGCCAAGTCTGAGGGAACAAGAAGCAGAGGCAGGCCTCATCTCCGGTGGAGTGATCAAGTTGAGGCCGAAGCACGTCAACTTGGTAATTTTAGAATTGAAAAGCTTATCAACAATCAGTGACGGATTTTCCGTTCCCCAAATGAAAGAATTCTTTTAACCTTACATCTTTTTAGCCTTACATTTCAACTGTTATCGGCGGGAAAAATGCTTCACGACGACCTAAAAGCGTTTTCATTTTGCGAAACTGTAACTGCGAAATCATATTTGTATTTCAAAACAATTACGATGTTTTGTAAAAGCGTGTATTGTACAGCTTCAGAATTGACATTTTTTTTTGAAAGCTCTTTGCCCATTTTCCAATTTCATCATCAAGTGTTTATTTAAGTGCAAGTACAAGTGTAGCGGAATAGCTACACGTGTTTGCTTCAATTTTAACGGCTCCACCTTGAAGCCTTTGGCGCATATTATAAACAGTCGGCTTCAATATTTACAATTTTTCTTTTAAAGACATCTAAGATAAGGTTCACGGAGTTAATTGAAGTTCTAATCCTATAATTCCACTTTTTACCCTCTTTTTATACAGTTAATCTCTATATGACTTTGCTATTACTCCAATTCTTTAGATGGTCAATATAGATTTTGGTTTTCTCAAAGAATCTCATCTCCTTTTACTCCCTTGTCAAATTTTATATCTTCTGACAAAACCTTTGAAAGAACTTCAAAGTGCTGACAATTTTTGGAAACATTGCTGACATCACATCTCAAGTCAACGACACGACGACGAAGACCGACGGTCAAGTTTCTCTTAAACCATCACCACACCGTAAGTATAAAACTTTTATAACCCAAACCGCATTCATTAAACAAAATCCATTCCCAGATCCAAGGTGTAGATTTCTTGCAAGCATTTAAATATTTCGCTTGGGCCAAAACCAAAACAAATTGCCATCTAAATAATGCCCTGTCGTCCACAACCCCCTCTCATCCCTTGCAATAATAAAAATCACCTCCACCACCTCCGTCGTCGTCGTCGTCGTGCCGTCTCATCTCGGCATAGCAATTGAAATTGAAATAGGAACGTGCCAATTGGAAACGAATACATTACGGCTGAGGCCACAGGTGAGACCGACTACATTGGTGGTGCCTGGTGCCTACAAAATGCCAATGATTAATGGACGTTCTTCTATTACGTTCTCCTCCACACCATATAGGTACGAAGTGGGAGTCTTCCTTGTTTTTTCTTCAATTGCTGCCTGTGGTCCGTTTCCGACCAAAACAACACCAAAGTAGAGGGGTCGAACCAAACCAACGAATAATGTTGGAAGATGGGTGGGGAAAGGGGTGGATATAGCAGCAATGGTCGAACAAAACGTTCAATTTGTTACCACAAACTTTCCATTAATTTAGAATGATTGATTAGCCATTTTTTGCAGCTTGATGTGCTTCGCTTCGTTCCGCTCTGAATGAAGAAAGAAGGACGAGGGCGATACACGACGACGGACGGACGATGTACGAAAAACCAAAACCAAAACGAGAACGAAACGACTCTGATGACGGGCTGCTGTTGCTGCTGATTGAGTTGTTAGGCGATTGATTGAAAAGGTTAAAAGGAAGGTATATCCGTATCCGAGTATCTCAAAAACAAGACCAAAACTATCTCGATTACGGATCAGTATTCTCATCGAAACATCAATCAACGTGTAATAATAATTATAGAGGGTAAGTCCCCATCAGTAACTAACAACAACAACAATAATATCCCCCAGGACGACAAAAATAATAAGAATTGATTCATATTAAAGTCAAATTTCCATAAATTAAAGGATATTCCTTTTCCTTGTTTCTATATCTTATTTCATTAGGGCGAGGATTTTGACTCATGCTAGAAGGTCCTGTTGGTGTGTGATAGGAACATAAAGCCATCACGCAACTTACCGACATAAAGGCATGTGTATACATCAGAAGCACAAGCACAAGAACAACAACGCACAGTGTAATTAAGCCCTGTAGTAATTTATGTAATCACTCCAAGTAGTGACAAGATAATAATTATATCCTTCATCTTTATTTATAGAAAAACAAGTTTTCCATATCTATGAGATGATCTAATGGATTTCGTAATCCCATACAACACTCCATTCGTCACCGACCCACCCCCTCCTCTATGTCACCCTCAATGCGTCGTCGTCGTCGTCCTTTGTCGTCCTTTTCTTCATTTACTCATAAAAAGCATCATCATAGAGAAAATTCATCGCAACTTAATGACAAGTTTGACATTATCTCGATTTCAGTTTTCTTCTCTGTTTTTTGCTTTGCAGTATAAGCATCACCAGTAGAGGAGGGGTAGAAGGGAGTTCAGGAGGTGGACTGCTCAAATTCAAAACAACACTAAATTATGTAATGGGGATTTTTGCCATGATGTTGAAAACTTAGTGTGGGAAACGTGTGATAAACTTTAAGGAGGTGTTGTGGGTGTTTTACCTTCTCTGTTCTGATGTTCTTATATCCTTAAATCTTGACAAAACTTTGTTAATGCTTATAGACGACAATTCAGTTATCGTTTTAAACTTATCGCCAATTAAACACTCAGATTACATCCAAATTATGATGATTTGAAAATTAAAAAGTCGGAGCTGTTCAGTTTGCTTTTTGGGAGCATTGCCTTTGAATGGGGATGACTTTTGTGGTTTTTCCCAAATTAATGCGATAACTTCAATAAAGCTCTGCACGGATTTTAATTAAAAGAAAACATTAAAGGCCTTCCATTCAAATGGTTTTTAAATTAGTTCCTTTTTTTCTTTATTTTGATTTTTGATTTTTTTTTATAAGAAAATTTACAAAAACAAAACATGCACAGTTTTGAGTTGCCTTTACAGTGAAGCTCAAATACAAAATAATTTTATAGCTCAAACACCACGTTCCTTAAAGGTTCTTTTCGAACGACTTGCCTTTGATTGAATAAAGGTGGATGAACTGTTTTTTTTTCGTTTAAAATATTTCTTATCTCTTTCTAACATCAAACGCCATAGTTAAAGCTTATGGGGCTCGAAAAATTATCACGTTTACCAAAAAATATATGTAAAGGGTTTTTTCCTGAATTTTAACGATGACTTGTGCTATGTTCACCTTTAGGGCATCGGTCGATTGTGGTTTATTTGCATAGAATTGCGACTTCAAGAAACTTCACAGGAGCCTTGCTGGCCAATTCACATCACCCCTGCTAGATATAACCTTACCCTTAAACCGTTCATGCAAATTGTCAATCGTGGCGTTTGCTGGGTCGCACGCAGTTCCGTCCTTCTGGAACGACATGTCGTCTGTCCATATGGTTCAATTTGGGAAATAAGACATTTGTTAACATCGTCATGTAGAGCTCGCTGTTGACAGTGACCGCCTCACTGACGACGTTTTCAAAAAAGTACGGACCAATTACGCCGCCGCACAGTATCGGTATTGGTTCCGCAGCGGGACGTTTTTCTAGAAACCCCACTTCGAAGAACTTTTTGAATCCTTTTAACGGGCTTGTAAGACATCTTCCGAAAACTGTTCGATAGCCATTTGAGAACTGTCTATAATGTCAGTTCCGTGCAACAACATTTTGTGAAAACTTGTGGGCTTGTAATACTAGATATATTTTGATTTTGAAACAATTGAAAAACGTTCAACGAACTCCGTATCCAAGTCTATTATAACAGCGGTTTTTGTTAGATCTTTGAAAAATGTTCGGGCTGTGTTGACGTCATTGATAATTTCTCTACCTTGTTTTGGGAAATCAACTTAAATTCCAAGCTCGGTTCTTAATCCGTCTTGCAAAAGTTCTTTTTTTAGTTTACCCGACAATTTTTCTTCAAACCCTCCGGCATACCAGTTTTTGTTTTAATTTTGTACGAATCGGTTGAACTCTCTTTTTATCGTTTCAATATTTACCTTTTCAAACTCGGAGAAGTGTTCTCGAGTTATTCCATATAAGATCGTTACTAGTTCTTTTATTTATTCTAAGGGAGCTATACACGTTAGCACTATATTGGTAGCACTGGCTTCTGGATTTACTAAAAAGTTTTGTTAATATCGCGGGTGCCCTCCACTTCCATCTGATCCCAATTCCCAGGAACACACGAAGGAATCGCCACTGGAATACGATATAAAGGAATCTCGAACACTTTCTTAAGCCATGATTCTTCAGATTTTAAAAATTGTTCTGGAGAATTTGTTTTAATTTAATTACTTTAAAGAGTTGACTTACAAATGCCTTGCGATCCTCTTTTTTGAGGTCAGAAATGGACATTCTTGACATTGCGTATAGTAAACCAGTCCTTGCACACTCGGTAACTAATGTCTTCAATAAGTTTTCATTGAATGTAAATGAAACAAATGTCTTCACATTACAAAGGCAAAGGTCGCCCTAAAAAGAGCGCATTGGTATCTATAAAAAAGAAAAAAAGGAGGTTGGGCAATGCAGAGGCACTTAAACATAGGTTTGTTTTAAAGGCAATATTCAAATCTTTCAGTGACAAAAAATTTTAGAATTAGATCCACATTACTTTTTTCACAAAGGTTTCAACCATGTAATTTTCACAAAAAAAAACTCACTTTTTTTGTTTGAATACTTACTTACTTCAGGTGGCGCTACAGTCCGAGGCGGACCTGGGCCTCAACCAACATGCGTTGGTTGGACACTCTCATTTTTCTTTGACAGGGTTCAGGCCTCAGCGCCATAAATGAGAACCGGGATGATGAGTGTCTTATAGATGGTGATTTTAGATGCTCGAGAGAGGACTTTACTAATCAATTGCCTTCTAAGTCCAAAGAAGCAGCGATTTGCAAGAGTTACTCTTCGTTTGATTTCAGCGCTGGTGTCGTTGTCTGTATCAATGGCGGTTCCTGGTAGACAAAGTCCTTAACTACCTCGAAATTATAGCTGTCCATGGTGACGTTTTGTCCAATACGTCGTCGTTCAGTGTCCTTTTTTGATGACAGCATATACTTGGTCTTGCCCTCATTGACCACTAAACCCATCTTCTTCACTTCCGTCGCAATGCTCAAAAACGCTCCACTGACATCACGCTTTGATCTTCCAATTATATCATTCACCATCTGCGTATCCAGGAAATTGGATGGACCTTTGGAAGATTGTGCCTCTAGTGTTGACGGTTGAGTTTTGCAAAATTCTTTCCGGAACGATGTTGAAGAAGTCGCATGACAGTGCATCGCCTTGTCTAACACCTTTTTGACATCAAATGCATCGGTGAGATCTTTTCGGACCTTGATAGAGCTGCGTGCATTCTCCATGGTCATTCTGCACAAACGGATAAGTTTGACAGGAATGCCAAAACTAGACATTGCTCGGTAGAGCTCTTCACTATAGATGCTGTCATACGAAGCTTTAAAATCGATAAAGTGATAATGGGTCTCGATTTCAAGCTCCTGGGTTTTTTCCAAGATCTGCCGTAGTGTGAATATTAGGTCGAAAGTGGACTTTCCTGGTCTGAAGCCACACTGATAAGGACCTATCAGATTGTTGACGAATGGCTTCAGACGTTCACATAATACAGAAGAACAGATACTATGCTGAGATTACACTCATCGGTCATGCTTTCTTCCGACCATATTCTGCAGATGAGTTGGTGCATGCTCCCTTCCAAGTAATCGCCTACTGCTTTAAATAGTTCGGCAGCGATGCCGTCAGCTCCAGCAGCTTTGTTTGACTTAAGTTTAGATATAGCTGTCTTCACTTCTTCAAGGTCGGGTAGGCGGAATTGTTGATGTGCGTCGCCGAGGTTGAGTGGTTCTATCTCCCTTACAACGGAATTCAGTTCGTCATCGCCGTTATATAATTTGGAGAAGTGATCTTTCCATATTCTCAGCATCGACTGCGGTTCTACTACGATGTTCCCCTGATCGTCTTTACAGGCTTCGGTTCGTGGCTGGTACCCTTGGGAGGTTTTGTTTTACCTTTTGGTAAAATTTACGAACATCATTCCTGTTGTGACATCCTTCTATCTCCTCGATCGCACGCTTCTCACGCTCTCTTTTTTCCGTCTAAGAAGCCGGTGTTCCTCTCTTCTCTTCTGCTCGTAGAGCTCTCGAGCAGCTCTAGTCCTTTTGTGCAGCGCCGTTTTGTATGCCTCTTGTTTCGCTGCGTGCGCTTTCCGGCATTCGTCGTCAAACCAGGGGTTTCGCTGTGGTGGCCGTGTGAAACCTAGCACTTCAGAGGCGGCATCTCTGATGGCTGCAAGGCAATGTTGCCACTGGTTTTCAATGCTTAATGCAGGAAGCATAGCACTTCTTAAGAGGTTCTTAGAGACTCGATCGGAAAAGGACATGGCAGTCTCTTGCGATTGTAGCCGTCTAACGTCGAATCTTCTCACAGTACTTCCTTGTTTTGGCTTGGATCGGGATATCCGTAGCCGCACCTTGGCTACAACGAGGTAGTGGTCCGAGTCAATGTTGGCCTCTCGGAATGTTTGGATATCCTGGATACTGGAGAAGTGTCGTGCATCGATCGCAATGTGGTCAATCTGGTTGACGGTTGATTGATCAGGAGATTTCCATGTCCCCTTGTGGAGTTTGAGATGTATGAACTGCGTACTAGCTACTAGAACGTCTCGCCCCGCAGCGAAATCGACCAGCCTGAATCCGTTGTCGGAGGTGGTGTCGTGCAGGCTGTATTTCCCGATTATGCCACCAAAGATGTCTTCTCTTCCTAGCTTGGTATTAAAATTCCTAAGACAATTTTAATGTCATAGCACTGCTCACATGACTTGTCCAAGAGCTCGAAGAATATGTCTCAACCCATGACCTGGAGGGCCAGATCCCTAGTATAACTCTAAGGAAGGGGAGCCGGATAAACCGCTCCTTACAGGCCTGGGCTCCGAATATGTCGAAGAAGCCCTATAAGTTGTTAACTAAATAGTTCAAACCTACCGGAACTGTAGACTTCACCGTTGATTCCATCTTGAGAATTCGTCCGCTGTCGTCTGGATAAGGAGAGGTGCCTTACTGGAAACACCTCTCCCCCTTCTATCGTTTGCTGGCCACAATCATAAGGTAGAACCCAATCTTTAGTTGAGGTACTAGGCACCCAATATTCACAACGGGAAGGTGAGAGTAGGAGTTGATGGACAGAGGTGGGCTTTGAATACACAGTTGAACATGATGTTTATCGTACATAGTCCTTTAATTTTTGTTGGGATGCCGAACTCTCATGGCTCTACAAAGTTCTACCCTGACTATGCTGCCACAGAAGGATTTAAAGTCTATAAATAGGCGGTATCTTTGGTTGTTATACAAATAAACTAGGTGGTGCAACAATCCATACAGAACTAGGGTTTAGTGACTTACAACTATCAGGCCTTCTTGTGTAGCATTTCAAGGATGATGAAGGACCCTTAGATAGCCCAAATGAAAATCTTAAAACGAATATGAACAGCTAAAAGTACGAACCGTCACCAGCGAAACAACTAAGACGAAAGATCATTAATAAAAAAGTTTGAAGAGTGTCGGAGACAAAACAGAACCTTGGGGCACACCAGCGTTTATTTTGTGAATATCAGATTTGAAATCAAAATACTACTTCAATTGTACTGGAAAACTAACTATCATGACATAGCTATTTGTCTTTTAACTCACGTAAGTTTCAAGATTCATATGCTGTTTAACTGTCTGGCTTCTTTTAGGCGGAGTAAAACTATAAGCGAAATAATTAAAAACAACCGTAAACAAAGCCCAAGACCGTTATGTTATTTTATTCTCACAAGAACCATTAAAACACTCATTTCCTCTTCCCAAAAACCTTGCAAGAACCTAGACACATCACCTGATTAATTTTATATGAAACAATCTAATTAACATTTTACGTATTTTCCTCCTATCGGTATAGAAAGATAGACCTCAATCACTATCCGTCAGGACGTTTTGTGTATAATTTGATTATGCCTCGCCTTGAACTAATGTGAGAAAGAATATCAAAACCATATGAGCTTAATGATAGTATATGCTTCTTTCCATAGGCTAGAGAGATAGAGAGACACTATTCTATACACTTGTGTGTTGTATAAGTCGTCTTATCTTTGGGCCATTAGAAGTGTGGTCAACTTCTCCATCATATATTCAATTTTATGTCCTTGGCAGTTATGATATAAATTTTATCACCACCTCCTTTGAGCATCAGAATGTCCTTTTGTTTAAGATTTTATCTTTTATATAACGTCCCCCAGTGGAGTCGTAAACTCAAAGAAATTCTTCTTCGTCTTCTTTGACGACAACGACGACGAGGTAAACGAAGAAGAAAGATGACACAAAACGACATATTGCATTCATTGGACATAGAAATGGCGCAATGAAAACGAAATATCCATCTATAGAAAACCATATCACAACATCACTGCAACTTGGCTTTTATATTAAAATCCTCTTGACCATTAAATCCAGAGAGAGAGAGAGGAGCAAAAACATCACACAAGACACAATAGGTAGTAATATAAAAAGAGGGTCAACATAAACATCAGCATCAAAATCAGAAGCAATATTGAAGGCATCCATTAAAGCCACTCGTCACCTCGCCGAATTAAATTAAGCTCATTTGGTAATTGTAACAAACTAATTTCTCCGTTACAGCCACAGCCACAGACGGCAATGAAAATGGCAATGGCAATGGCAGACACCGCACAGCACTGGCGACGACCGACGGACGAGGATGATGACCACGACCAAAAGGTTACAAACTATCCTGGACGATCTGGCTAGGATTCTGGGTTCATTACTTCGTCCTTTTATTTTTCTCTGATTTCGTTCATCTTTTTTTTGTCTTGTGTGATTGCATGACACAAGCAGTTTATTACAGGCAGGACTTGGTCCACACTCCTTCTCTTCACCTGCCTTTCCTTCGAACTCAGTCCTTTCTCCAGCAACCTTAGCAGTCTCATCTCATCTCGTTTCATATCGTTTCGTTTTGTTGTTCGTTGTTCTATGAGCCGGGCTAATTGTTAAAGGAAGCAACCCGGAAATTTGTATTGTTTCAGACTTAAAAGTTGCAAAATTTATGGATGGACGGATGCAATAAGCTTTGCCTTCTCTTTTCATAGTATTGTTGTCGTCGTCGTCGTCGTAGTCCGGGAAACCAGTGTACAGCGAAAAAAAAAATCACTGAACGAATTTGCGAAAAATGGTTGTTAGAAAACTAAGCAGGACACTCAAGGACACAAGCTCGCATCCAACCAGCTGTTGTTGGTCGATGTTCAAAATGAAGAGCGAAAGGAACGACTCAACCCAAGTGGTTTTGGTCGTTGATGCGGTAGTACGAAATGGGAAGCGATCTTTTAGCCTTCAAAAAAAAGGACGAGAGAGGCGTGAATTCTCGATTGCCGAAATAGTTGAGGCAATTTTTTCCCTTTTTCCGTATATGTATATCCAGTATCAGTTCAGCACCCGTTGTCGTTGCCGTTGCTGTTGCCGTAGCCGTTTCGTTGTTGCTATAATATTGCCTTAACCAGTCGGCCCATCACTACACCACCAACGCCGCCACCGACCGCACCGAAAAAGGGAAAATGAAAAAGTTTTTCAATTAAGTTTGCAGTTCATTTTCGAAGGACGAACTGTGTGAGTGGGCTGATGCGATGGTAAGTTGAAAAATATACTCTATCTCTATCCTTAAGCCCTGCTTCGCCTCCTTCTCCTGCTCCTGCTCTTCCTGTTTGTACTATCTAGCCAACTATATCTATGCTTTTTTTTGAATTTCTAGTGTTGACAGGGTCTAGACTCGGCGAGATGAACTGCCCTGGTACAGAAATATACATATAGGTGTATACTTTTGTGTTTTTGGCGACCAAGATACATCTCTCTAAATAGGTGATCCTTCGTCCTTCATCATACAGAAAGGACCACTTTGTCGTCCTTTTTTCGTATTCAACAAAAATAAAAAGAGGAAGGACGAAAAAAAGGATAGAAACAGGATAGAGATACTTTATTGAAATTTCCATTATTTTGTAGGGAGTTTCTTTATTTTATTTTATTTTATTTTAATTTTCTGTGGGTCGTGATGCGAATGAAGTCAGCTAAAATTATGCTGAAACTTTTCTCACCCAGTCATTTGTCTCTTGTTTCTCAGATTCTCACCATCACTATTCATCCCATATACTCGTAGATAGTATTATGGTCACAAATAGTCATTGACCGAAAACCGACGACACGAGGACGAGAATGACGACGAAGCTCCGGATGGCGGTCGGCTGGACAGGAATTGAGGGTTTTACTGCGAGCTGCATACATTCGTATATATGAAAAACGGGTGTTTTCGAAATATGTGTAATTTATTCCTACATATATGTGTCCCTAATGGCAGATGTTTGTTTTGTAGTCCTTTTCGGATTTGTATAATTTTGTGTGCTTTTTTTTAAAGACAAACAAAGTTTTGGTGCTGCGCCTTATGACACCACCTCTCTACGATAAGTCAATGGCTTTAGTCAGCTATAAGTAGGTTTTGGTAGAATATAGGAACCTTGTTAATTTTAAGTGAATTTTGTTATTCAGGAGCTTTGTAGTTGCCAATGAAACATGAAAACATCCGTTCGTAGTATTTATACCCAAGGAAAGTTTTACCACAAATGCAGTAATTTATTTTAACTAAAAAAAATAAATAAGTGCCCAAAAATGTGATAAGTTCTTTGGTACAAAATGTCTGTAAAGCCGGAACTTCAAACTCAAAATGTTTGAAGTGTCCAGCTTTAGAAACACCATTCATAATTAAAGCCTATCACCCATATTAAAGAATTCGGTAGATCGCCTAAAGTTACTGTTTCATTTATTTTCTAAAGTTGAAAGAATATCTTTAACATTCCCTGCACCACCGATATTTTGGTCAACTTATAAGGACCTGGTATTACGGAAATCGAAACCATTTGACACAATTTCCATAATCTGTCATTCTGAAGTGAATTGTTGGTTAAACGAAAACAATAGTGGACAATATAAAGATACCTAGAAATTTATAGAAAAGGTGGAAATGGAACTGGACATCGCTAATTTTGTAGGGGACTCAAAAATCTTTGTTTTATCGATGGATATCTTTGTAAATTATATAATATAGCGTTAAGACTTAAAATGTAACAAATTGATAGTGTCAAATAGGCAAGTTCAGATATAATTAGGAACTATTGTCTTAGTAGTAGACAATGTAGTTCATCCGATAAGTTCCCGTGGGATAATCGTTTGTGCGTTGAACTGTCATGCCAGAAGTGTTGGGTTCGATCCCTGCTTATGCCATCTAAAGGTTTTTCAAGGATACTGCCTCTTGCAAGGAATTGATAAATTCTCCAAGAGTAATTTTTGTCATGAAAACTGATTTCTCAAATAAGCCGTTCGGATTCGTCTTAAAATAGTAGGCCCCCACAAACCTGACAACAGTACTCGCACAGAGGAATGGTTGAGAGTTGTACGTCACTAGGACCTAGTTCTCAACGGACTATTACGCCACCCAATTTATTTGTTTTATTGTTGAGTTTCATAACTAAGTCTTACAACGGTGAAAAGTCATTGGATCGACTAGTCTTACTGAAAGTAAAATTTTTAGAATACTGTAATGACCGATATTGCAAAGTTTAACGAATTTTCAGTTAGTTCAGTGAGTTGACGACTTCTCTCGTTAAATAAAATGTAGACAGTTTTTCAACGAAATTTCAGCGTTGGTAAGATTAAACCGTGGGAAACTTACTCACTTTTTTAAGGTGGGGCTACAGTTGTATGCAAATTAGGGCCTCGTCCAACTAAATTCTCTATCCAGCTCGGTCCCTAGTTCAAAAATGCTTTGACGGCAAGTTTTCACACTTGCTGCCCCTCGCATTGTATATTCGCTTAGTTTTTGAAATTAACCAAAAGGATTTAAGCAAAGATTTACTCTCTCTTATTTGGCGAAATGCTTTCAGTGAGTTCCTCTTTCTAAGCTACTAAGTCACCTCTTTGTTAACCTTTGGTATTCTATATATTAATTTTCTGAGTAATGAAAAAATCAATACCCTATGCAAAGAGGATAAAACACAGCCACCACGTTACCCTCACAAGGAGGCCATCCCAACATATATTTGTCTCTCGAATTAACAAGGGGGCTTTAACATATCCGGTGATACCACGTTTTCAGTGGTATGAAAAATTAGTATTTGATGAACTGACATCTAGGGAAGATAACCCTAGAAGTGGTCTCCCAATATCTTGTGGGATGCAATCAACAGAGCTCTATCAACAATGTACATCATTCCTACAATGGTTTTTAAATCTACTTCAGACTTTTTTTTAAAACTTATATTAAATATCGATGATCATTCGCTTCAAGCGTTCACTCACAAGTTGAGAATTTTCTCAGTGCAGTTCTAAGCTGCGCCTTTTTCAATAATTATGAATTGATCAGTATCATTCATCATCGAGCTGCACTGATTTCTCTAACTTGCTCCCGGGGAGCGTGGAGGTGCAAGCAAGCACTTCTTCTTTCCAGATTGCAGACAAGCATATAGCATCCCTGCATCCACACAGAAGTCAGTTTGACTCTCCATATTGGGGAAGGTTACTTTTAATTTTTGTCGACCACCTGATCCGCGGCCTTCCTCTACTGCGTTGTCATGTGGGGTGAATTCGAAGGCTATCCGGGCTGAATTGGTATACATTAGTTTAAAGTGACCCGTTGGACAAGTCTGGATAAGTTTACGTTGCTGTACAGCTCCCTTAGCATACGGGATCATAGACCACGCGAGGAACTTTTCCTTCGAAATGATTAAAGAATGCTCTTGCATCCACCTTTGTCAAAGTCCATTCTACCGTATAAAAGGACAGGAATAAGAATAGCCTTATATAGATACACTTTGGTTACTCGAGAAAGCGCTTTAGCCCAAGAAACAGCGGTTATCAAAAGTAATCCTTCGTTTGACTTCAGCGCTGGTGTTATAGCAGAGTCTAGCAAAATGTATTTTGTGTCGGGCTAAGCCCCATTCATATCTCGCTGAGTTCTTCCGATTATGACAATGTCAACATCATATGCCAGAAATTGCACAGACTTTTGAAAGGTAGTCCCTCATGTTGACTTGAGAGTTCTAGACTATTATTTCGAAAACGATGTTAAAGAAATCACATGATAGCGCATCACATAGTTTTAAACGGACCATTTTAGCAAGGACGCCAAAACTAGGCATGACTCTTAACAGATGGTTCCTGTAGATGATGTTTGAAATTTACTTACTTACTCACTTAGGTCCTCAGACCCTGTTAAGTCCATTGTAAACTACGCCTACGCGCCATAGTGTACGGTTTCTGGAGATGTTTTTCTGTTCCCTCTAACTTTTGCTTATAGTAACGCTGATTCCGCCTCGACTGTCCTGCGCCATGTGCTTCTCGGTAGTCCAGCTCTTCTTTCTTCCTGTGTAAGCGGATTCCATTACATTGCTTGGTTTGCTATGCAGTCGTTACCTTTTCGAAGCGTATGTCCAATCCATTGCCACTTACACCTTCGTATCATAGAGTTTATAGGTCCTGGTATGTCCTTCTATGAAGGGCCTCATTTTATATACATGCGATTTGGCCAGAAAATCCTAAGGATGTAACAAAGACATCTCTTCACGAAGGTTTCCAGCTTTCTTGTAATGGCAGAAGTAACCTTCCAAGTGTTACACCCATAAAGAAGCACAGATTCGACATTTGTGCGAAACATTCGTAGCGTTTTTCTTAAGCTGATAGAGTTATTCCTCCAAATTTTTGAATGTATACCGAAAGCCGCTTTTGCTTTGCGGATGTGGCAGGTGACGTTTTGTTCGGTTCCGCCTTCGATGGAGACGATGCTTCCAAGGTATTGAAAGCACTCCACTTTCTCCATCGGTTGTGAGGAAATATTTATTTAAAAGGATGAAAGGGTTCCAAGGCTACTCATTTTTGTTTTGCCCTAATTAATTTTTAGCCTCTCAACTTCTGCTTCTCTCTCCGTACTTATTGGCGACAGAATACAACCCTGTGTAACTCCGCTACGGATTTCAAAATCATCTGACAACCTACCATCGCACAGAACGAGACACTTGGATCCATCATATGTTGCTTTAAAAATAGCAATAAGTTTTTCTGGGGTGACTCTCCTCCCTGTTAACGCAATCAAAGGCCTTCTCGAAGTCGATGAACAGCAGGTGCAGTGGTGATCGATATTCAACGCATTGTTCAATAATGATCCGCAGCGTGTTGATATGATCAATACAGGAGGATCCATCGGGAATCCTGTTTGTTCGGCATCGAGTGTGGCCTCAGGGTGTGGCCTCAAGGTGTTGATTAGATCTCTTTTTTTTTGGTAGCTCTAAGTAGTAGACGGAATTGAGTTATCGAAGCATTAAATTCTACACGTTTTTTAAATCCCCATTGAACAATTCTATCAAGATCATAATTGAATGAGGTTATCATACGCTTCCGTTGGTAGTCCACATCCGAAGAACAAGGGTTTGAATCTAAAAACGAATATGAAAAGCAGAGGGTACTGTCATCAGCGAAACAATGTGGTGGGTTAGAAGTTTCAGACAAAAGATCATTTATGAATATAATGAAGAGAGTTGGAGACAAAACGGAGCCCTGGGGTACACCAGCGTGTATATTCGGGATATCAGATTTGAAACCATCGAATACTACTTGAATTCAACGGTCCGAAAAGTAATTTCCAGAGTTGTAAAGACTGCAGTCTTTTGGGTAATGCATTCAATTAAGTCGCAGTTAATTAACTAATTTTTTGAATGTAAGTTAATACTGCGACTGGGAAATTTAACTGCAAAAAAACAGTCAGCAGTCAGTACTTACTTTCTGACTTGGCAGTTAAAAAAAGCAGTTAATTGACTAAAAGTTAATTAACTGCAGTTCTTTTAACTGGTTTTAGTCTTTTTAGTCAGTAAAAATTCTTTTGTACTGGGGTATTAGAATTTTTAGTCAGTAAGTCTTTTAACTACAGTTAATTAACTTTAAGTCAATTAACTTTTTTTTTAGTCTTTTGACTTCTTTTAGTCTTTATAGGTCCAAACATTTTTAAGTAATGTGAAAAATTCATTATAATTTTGACATACGGTGTCAGAATTAATATGTTATCCATTATTCTTAAATGTAATATAACGAACTACCAAGTGTTTATTTTATATGGAAAATATTTGTACCTCTTCAATAATTTTGAAATCTTGGTTCCAAACCACAATAACATTCGACTCATTTTCGCTTTCCAAACTAGTAGAGCTTAACGGCTCTGCGGAATGTGAAGTGTCCGTTTTTGAAAGGTTTTCCGAAGGTGTCGAATCCAGTCGTCTTTTTTTTGCACGATCCCAGAAGTATTTGATGAATGACGTTTTTTGGCGTTCTTGTTTTTTTTGCAGACGATGGACCCGCCATTGAATCATCCAAACAAAAATCCATGGTAATGGGTATACAACTTTTTTTTACTTTAAACAATAACCCAAATAACTTGCACTTCTTATACTTACTTACTTACTTAAGGTGGGGATACGGTCCTGTGTGAACTAGGGCCTCACCCAACAAACTTCTCCATCTAGCTCGGTCCCTAGCTAGGTGTCTCCAGTTTCACGCTCCAAGTTGGGTGAGGTTACCTTCCACTTGTGCGCGCCACCTGATCCGCGGTCTTCCTCTACTGCGCTGTCCTGTGGGTGTGGATTCGAAGACTTTGCGGGTCGGAGCATTGGTTTCCATGCGTTCTACGTGACCCAACCATCTTAGTCGTTGGACTTTTACTCTTCTTGCTAAGTCTACGTCGCTGTATTTCGATGCATACGGGACCGTACATCACATGAAGAACTTTTCTCTCGAACCGACCCAAGGTGTTTTCATCCGCTTTTGTCATAGTCCATGCTTCTGCACCGTATAGCAGGACGGGGATGATGAGGGTCTTATATAGCGACACTTCGGTCCCTCGAGAGAGGACTTTACCACTCAATTGCTTTGTTAGTCCAAAGAAACAGCGGTTAGCAAGAGTCATTCTGCGTTTGATCTCAGCGCTGGTGTTGTTTTCTGCGCTTACAGCGGAGCCTAGTCCTTGCCTACCTCAAAGTTACGTCTGTCGATGGTGACGTTTTGACCAAGACGTCGGTGTTGTTTGTCCTTTCTTGGCGACAGCATGTACTTTGTTTTGCCCTCATTAACCGTTAAACCCATTTTTGCCGCCTCTGCCTCAATACTCACAAAAGTCCCATTGACATCACGCTCTGTTCTTCCGATTATGTCAATGTCATCAGCATATGCCAGTAATTGGACAGACTTTTGAAAGATAGTGCCTCTAGTGTTGACGTGTGAGCTCTGCACTATTCTTTCAAGCACGATGTTAAAAAAATCACATGACAGCGCATCACCTTGTCTAAAACCTTTTTTGACATTGAAAGGTTCTGTTAAGTTGTTTCCAACCTTTATGGAGCAGCGTGAATTCTCCATGGTCATCCTGCACAAACGGACGAGTTTGGCAGGGATGCCAAAACTAGACATGGCTCTATACAGCTCGTCCCTGTAGATGCTGTTATATGCGGCCTTGAAATCGATGAAAAGAGAGTGACGTAATGTGAATATTTGATCAACTGTGGACTTTCTGGTCTAAAAGCACACTGATAAATACCTATCAGGTTGTTGACGATGGGCTTTAGACGTTCACATATTACGGCAGAGAAGATTTTATAGGCGATGTTAAGTAGACTGATTCCTCTATAGTTGGTGCAGTTTAGAGGTTCTCCTTTTTTCAGGATCGGGCAAACAATACTGAGGTTCCATTCATCGGGCATGTTTTCTTCCGACCATATCTTACAGATAAGTTGGTGCATGCTCCTAACCAACTTATCTCCAGCTGCTTTAAAGACTTCTTATACACGACTAATAATGATGTTTAAACAATTTAGAAAAATAGAACAGCTTGATTTGGCTTTTAAGAGAATCTTAAGATAATGAACTAAGGTATAAGTAATATGCAACACTGGGTGTCTTCCAGTTAAAGTTTCATTAATGAGATTTAATTAATAAATCGTTTCTTAAAAAAAAAATTGTGAAAAATATTTATAAATACTTTCAATAATTAAGTAAAGTTTATTCTGTTTAAACAAAATAATAAGGAAAATGTAAAATGTAATTCTTTTTGTGTGTGAAATTGTTCAAATCTCGTATGTTCAACATTACAGATTAAATTGCTTTTTTATGTATTGGTTAATTACATAAGTATTTATTTAACTCATATATTGTACTTTAAATTAAATTCACAACTCTGACTCGTGTAAGTACATTAGGGTGTCGTAATATTGTTCTTATTTGTTTTTCACAAAGGTTTTAAGATTCATATAGTCGCTGTTGCCGTTTATTTAAAAAAAATGTTTTATATTATAAAGGCACAGGCTAATTCGGTACACATGCAGATTGGGAATAGACCTTTTGAAAGGGGGTCCATTTACAATCTTTGGTGGGAAGGGCATTTTTTTAAGAATAAATATTTGATAATCAATTTTTTAAAAACTATTTGATTACAACTTTATTTTGAAACAAAATTAAAGAACTATGTTTTTATTTGGAGGTAATTTAGGCCCATTAAACACGAACTTCTTATAACGACCACCCGTAACATATCAATCAAGCAAGAAATAGAAGCATCTGCTCATGTTTTTTCTTTCTAAGACTGAATTAGCATATTACAATGATATCAGATCATTTGGGAAAACCAAAATATTGTTTAATTATTCCAACAATATATTATACATACTATGTATACATGAATGTATGACAAATCTGAACACATCTTTAAAGGGGTTTTCAAAACGCATCAGTATTCAAACTTTTTGAAAAAAAAAAACAGAAATACAGACGTACATATTTTACTTTTATATTTATCTCTTTACTTTGTTCTTCGATTTACAATATACTTTCAAACGACGTACTCTAAATAATCTTTGGACTTATAAAGACTAAAAGAAGTCAAAAGACTAAAAAAAAGTTAATTGACTTAAAGTTAATTAACTGCAGTTAAAAGACTGACTGACTAAAAATTCTAATACCCCAGTACAAAAGAATTTGTACTGACTAAAAAGACTAAAACCAGTTAAAAGAACTGCAGTTAATTAACTTTTAGTCAATTAACTGCTTTTTTTAACTGCCAAGTCAGAAAGTAAGTACTGACTGCTGACTGTTTTTTTGCAGTTAAAGTACTTTTGTAAGTTAAAAGACTAATTAAAAAAGTCTTATTCGTGAATTAACTGCAGTCCCAAAAAGACTGCAGTTTTTACAACTCTGGTAATTTCTAACCCAACAAAGAAGAGATTCATCAATACCAAAAGCACTCATTTTTGATAAGAGAGCTTGATACCAAACTCTATCAAATGCCTTTGCAATAATCTTACGTTCTCCAAAACGATGTAAAGATTTGTTCCACTGTTCGGTGAGATAAAATTATTAATTTATATGCCTCTATCACTACACACATACAATCAAGATAAATTATTAATATGAAACAAGACATTTAATGAATTTTGTAGTAAATTAGCCTTAAGATCAATTCATATCTTATCTTATCAATTTCTTAACTTCAAGTATAGACATAAAAAGAAACATTTTTCAATTTCCAAAACCGTATAACAGAGCAAAAACTTGCAGCCTTCATATACTCGCATATACAACGTTCCTTTTTCTATCCATTAATCATTCCGATATAAACAGCTTTTTCGTTCCACAACAACGTCTACCAATGGTAATGAAAACTTATATGGTTCTCCATCTTCTTGGACGGACACGGGAGTATAGACACCGTACACCTTTTTGCAAACAACAATGTTTTTGGCTTAGGGTTTACTCCGTGAGTGAACATGTGGTGGCCGTCAGGCTACACATAAATTGTCATCGCCCTCATCAAAATAAACTAAGATATAAATCCTCAAACTTCAACTATGTTTACAAAGGGAGTAGCCATGACTTCAATTCCCATTATCAAGAAAAGAGTTATGTCCTTTTGCCGCCCGCAACGTTTTTTATAGCCACAACATCACAAAAACTCGTTTACTCGTTGTTTTATATTTATTTTTATTGAGCCAAAAGTCATTGTAAACTATGTGCACCACCATCATCAGCATGCGGATTCGAGTAGAGGACGACTTCCACCACAAACATCAATATTTAGACAAAGCTATTTTGTCCACGGCGATGTAAATTTCCAGACACGACCAAAATTACATCCTCTTGAACCACGAATAAGGTTTCAATCATTGTGCAATTTGCCCCAGTTAAATAAATTTTACCACATCGCTGCAGGTTCTTTTTTGAGTAAGTAAATAAATTCCCAAGCTTCTTTAAAAGCAACAGGTTGCGTCTATTCAACAAAATAAAAAAGGGCCTTCCAACCAAAAGGGGACACAAGCGAAAGAGGTATAAAATGAAGAGTGAATTGTTAAATTTACATTTGGCATGCAGAATATAAAAGTTATGCAAATTATTTGAACAAATTTACATTCGCCCTTCAAAGTGATGGAAGAGCACAGCAACCGAGCAGAAAGAACCCCATCAACATCAACATCACCATCAACATCTAAGAACCATAACCAGAACCCGAGAGTTTATGCAATTCTACATCACCATCAGTTCGAATTCGTCTTTGGGGGAATCCTTATAAACTCCTAAGAAGGACTACAAAATTACGAATGCAAGACATTAAGCGCCTCACGATGCTACCTCCTAAACGCTTGCCATTCGTGTCTCATAGTCATATAGTCATCATTGGGTTGGTTGGTATATTTGTAAGGACCTTCAGTTTCGTCCTTATTTTTTTTTATTGTTTCTTTTTGGGAATTGCTCCTTTTTCTTCGCAAAATTATACACACGCAAAATGTATGTTTCATTAAAATTTAATTGTTTCTCATCCTGAAAGTTAGGATTTCCATCATTCATCATTCATATATTCGGTTAAGGAGGAAGGAGCAATTGAAGACACATAAGAATGTGTTCCGTGTGATGTGTATGTGGAAACAACATCGCATCAGCAGGATGCGTCATCAATCACTTGCGACACATGCTGCAGTGGTAGACTTTTCGCAGACAAGCTGATGCCGGTGCGGTGCTTGGTGTTGCTTGGTCGGCTTGTTGCATTGCGCTTGCAGATTTTCCTTGCCTCTACCTACTCAGCGGCAGCGGCGAGAAGTTGAAAACACTTATGCTTTGCTTTACAACCAAAACGGCAGATTTGATTAATTCAGATTCAAATTCAAATTTCACCATTTTCAATCTCCAGACAGTCTTGTTTTCGAAGGGCAAAAAGGGCATACGAGTGTATGGAATAATATACGTTACGTTGATGTATATTCTTTAGCATTTGGGACAAAGGTCCTGATATGAAGTTAAGCGCAACATCTTGAGGTGATGGACTAATAATGTTGGGTTTTCCTCGTTCGTCGCAATAAGAGCAAGTTAGTCTTCCTGTATATAGCATAACTTCTAGATACTTGTAGACTCATAGATAGAAAACGATGTCAACAGAGTGTCAGGATGGCAAACAAGATTTCTGCAAGTTTGTATTTTTGTTTGTAAATGAGGAAGAAATCAGGAGTCAAGTCTTCTCATCGTTGACATCGTTGCCATTTTACCTAGTCCTTGATATGGGATTATAGATATTTACGTAGGTATAAGGATAATAAAAAAGTTGTGTTAAGGATGACAAATGCTTTTTAAGTGTTTTATTGATCTTGAATATATTAAAAAGCTTGCTATTTTTGATTTGAAAGTAAGTGGGCTTGATCTTATTTTATATTTTGATGTAACATAAAATAAAACACCAATAAATTACAAATGATGATAGCTAGTTCTGAGCATTAGATTTTAAGGTACAGTTTTATTAACTTCCCATAGGAAGTTATTGTAATTGGTCCGATTTGTCAAATTGAAAATTTTGACATTTCTCGACGTTTCAAGGTCCCTAGAGCCGAAATAAAAGATTTTTAAAAAGATGTTTTTAGCTCAAGAACCAGAAGAGATATCGATTTCAAATAAATTTTGTTATTCAGATAATAAGGCAGAAATCGAATTTTGCATTAAAATCTGCTCAGTACAATTTATATGCACAAAATAAATCTGGCCAACCTATTGGAAACTGTTACAAACTCCGAAAAACGGTATCACGAAATCCGTTAGTAATGTTTTGTTAAACCTGGCGATTTTTTTTGGATTTTTTCAGCGAATTTTTGGAACATATAAATTAATTGCCTCTTTTAGCTTAGGAGTAAACTTTTCATAACATTTTTAATTCTAGATTACTTAAAACAGACAGCCAGTCAAGTACACAGGTGTTTGACAATGTCATATAATCACGATTTATATAATAATAACCATATTCATGTTCTAGGCTGTTTAAATTTTTAAAATAGTTACAAAATTATAAAAAAGGGACTAATAAATAAATCATAAAACTTATCTAAGTTGACACGAACTATAAGTTAGTCAATATCATGACTTAGTGCCCAGTTAATCTGAGAGTTTTCCTTAGGGAGGGAAACTTCAACATTGGCCTTATCCAAGAACCGTGGATAAACGGCCTCAAGGTGCGAGGCCTCCAAGACAACCATTACGACCTCTTTTATAAAGCCGCAGATGAAGACCAAGGTAATCCCAGAACTTGTATTTTAGCTAAGGAACATTTAAAAGGTTTTTTATGTCCAAATTTTAGCACTCCCGATCTGACAGTTGTCAGATAAGAATACACAGGGTTTGCTGTTGGCCTCTTTTTACTCTGCCCATAATGCACCATCACCTCCGGAGGAGGTGTGCAAAATCATAACCGAAGCTAACATCAAAAAGGCAAATCTTCTGATCGGAGGCGACGCAAATGCTTGGCATTCCTTTGGGGAAGTTCTGTGATCAATGAACGAGGTGAGGCACTTTTTGATTTTATTATTGAAAATAATATGATAATTTGTAACAGAGGCAATACTCCCACTTTCGTCTTTCCGAGCTCGGAAAATTATGATGGATGGGAGGATGTGCTTGATGTTACTTTAGTAAACAGCCGTAGTTTACAGAAATCCTAAAAAAACTGGACGAAATTCAGTCAAATTGCAAATTCCAAACTAAGCAACTTACCGAATCTCACTGATTCGATAGGAGACCTTGAATCAAAGGTGAAAACCTTTGAAACTTCTATAAGCAAAGCTTTTAGAGTCTCTTGCCAAGTTAAATATAGCCGTAAAACCCTTCCTTCGTGGTGCCACAAAAATAAGTTTTACCAACCGTATAAAGACTCTCTTAAAATTTACAAACAAGCCCTGTCATCAGCCAAAAGACAAGGCTGGAGAGAATACTGTCAATCAATCGAAGACATAAAGGACTCCGCAAGGCTCAGCAAAGTTTAATCGAAGGAACATTGTAATCCTTCATTTTTTAAAAAGCCTGATGGAACCTGACGCACTTTCCGGGTTGCGAGAGTGATAACCCCGAATCGCTTGAAACCACAGAGCTAAACGTAGCTCATATGGAGCAAGTCAATTCCGTCATAATCAGAGAAAATATTTTGTGGGCCATTAATACCTTTTCTCCATATAAATCCCCAGGCATGGATAGCATACTGCCAGTTATGCTTCAAAAGTTGCATGGTGTGGCAGCTCCATGGCTGGAACAAATTTTCAAAGGATGTCTCCTTCTCAAACATGTGCCCATGTCCAGGAGCAAGGTCAAAGTTGTTTTTATCCCGAAAGTGGGTAGGCGAGGTCACGAATCCGCGAAGGATTTCAGACCAATAAGCTTAACATCTTTTGTGCTTAAAATCTTGGAGCGCATTCTTGATTACCATATTAGAGAAACCTAATTGGACGACCTCTCGAAAGCTCTCAGCATGCTTATCTTAAGGGCAAATCTACGGAGACTGCCCTCCATGAGGTAGTGCGTACTGTAGAACAAACAATCCATTATAAAGAATTTACTCTTGCCACCTTCCTAGACATAGAAGTTGCTTTTAACAACGTCCTTACCGAATCCATAGAAGAATCGCTCGTTAAGTTCGATGTAGAAGACTTCATTCGAGAATGGATTATTTCCATTCTCAGTAGTATGAAGATTCGAGCCACTCTAGACAATACAATCGCAACAAAACACGTGAGTAGGGGAACACCCCAGGGTGGTGTTCTTTCACCTCTTCTATGGCTTCTGGTCATGGATAAAATTCTCGTTAAATTAGAGAAATGTGGAGTGAAGGCGGTAGCCTACGCAAATGATTTAGTGCTATTGGTGTCAGGAAAGTACACCTCTGTGATTAGTGAAATCACGGAGTCAGCTTTGAAAAAAGTTAGAAACTGGGCCACGAATTGTGGACTAGGAGTTAACCAAAGTAAAACTGAACTGTTGCTCTTTACCACCAAAACTAAAGTACCGCCCTTCACGCTACCTCGACTCAACGGTCAAATCCTATCATTGTCTTCCAGTGCAAAATATTTGGGAGTTATACTCGATCCTATACTAAACTGGAAACTAAATATTGAAATACGGGTTAAGAAGGCCTGTGTTTCCTTCTACGTCTGCAGCAAAACTTTCTTTAAACAGTGGGGACTTCAGTCGAAGATGATTTTATGGACGTACACAGCCGTAGTACGCCCAATCTTAACATATGGTTCGATTGTGTGGTGGCCTGCTCTTAGCAAAGCCTATAACATTAATAAGCTAAAGAAGGTTCAGAGAACAGCTTGCGTGGGCACCACAGGGGCCATGCGTACTTGCCCAACGGACGACTTAAACGTTCTTTTGGATCTTCTACCAATCGACCTTTTTATTGAATACATAGTTTCCTACAGCGCTATTAGGTTGAAGGAATCAAATAGCTGGTTATCAAAACCTTATGGTCACAGCAACACTACGAAATTAATTCCCTCAGATATTATCTCGGTAGACACTGACTACTGCACTCCTACTTTGAACCTTAGTAAGGGTTTTAAGGTTATTTTTCCATCGAGATAAGATTGTTAGGATGATATCGTGTCGATAGGTTTCGACACAACCATCTTTACTGACGGCTCAAAGATGGAGTGCGGAGTTGGTTTTGGGATCTTTTCTGAGTCCCTAAATGTAGCCAAATCCTTTAATCTTCCTGGCTTTGATAGCGTTTTTCAGGCTGAACTGCTGGCAATAAGGGAGGCATGTAAGATACTTTAACAAAACCCAAACCAAAACCGAAATGTGGCTATCTTTACAGAGAGTCAGGCAGCTGTCAAAGCCATTAACTAGGTCATATCCTCATCTACATTGGTCCAGCAATGTCGCGATGAGCTTGCGAACCTAATATTAACCTCGGTGTCACCCTGATCTGGGTTCCGGGCCATAGTGGTATCGTGGGAAATGAACGGGCTGACGAGCTAGCCAGGCAAGGATCGGCCCTTCATAGCTCACTTGCGGAAATGGTTAACATTCCTCTTGGTGCTATGAAGGGTAAAATCTTTTCTATCTACCAAACTGAATCAAACCGAAGGTGGAGCAATTTACCCAACTGCATTATATCTAGGAAGATATGGCCCACCTATAACAAAACCCGTACAAACGATCTTCTATGCAGGCCAAGGAAAGACATAGCCAGGATTGTTGCGGTTTGTACCGGACATTGGCCTATAGGAGTTAATGCAGAGAAGTTGGGTATCTCTTACAACACCTTTTGCCGTAGTTGTAGTGACCAAAAAGAAAGTGAAACCATAATCCATTTGCCTGCAAATGTCCTGCTTTGGCAAACACCAGAATGAACTCGATGAGCTATCTGAGACAAAGATTAAAGACCTAATCTTTTTTCTCAATGCGACAAAATGGCTCTAACATAATCGCTATGAAGCTTCTGTATCAATCTATCCCTTTTAATCAAAGGTCAAACGAGTTTTTGGTATCAAAACGGCGCACTACAGCGCTAATTGGATCTCAAGGCAACCTTGAGATCGCCATTTCTACCTACTTACCCAGTGAAACCGATCCGGAAAAATGTTTGAATCGATATTTGAGGGTGTTTCTCTTTGATTAGAAATGAAAATTATACACTGATCGATCGGAAATCATAAAAAGTTTTATGAGGCATTTATTTTTCTCTAAAAAGTTATTTTTCTATTTACCGGACCGAAATCAATATTCCTGAACATCTGATATTTTTATCATCAAAAGTGAAACGAATCGTTCCACTGATTTGTGTTTCAATTTCACACAATTCCAATGACAGATTTCTGTCAGTAAAATTTTTCCGGTGGATTTCAATCAGGAATTTTTTTTCACTGACAGAAACTTTTAATGATAGCTATAAACTAGCGCCTTACATTAATACTTGTTGATAACAAACCAATCTCAATACAAGAAAAGGGTGATCTGAATGTTATCAAAACACCGCCACCTCTGTCAAAGCCTGATGTTTTGGGACATCAGTCTTTGCGGAAAACATTATAATCCTCATTATTAAAAAGCTCGTAAGTATAATGATATTTATTCAATCAAGTTTCTGAGAGAGCAATGATGTCATATTGTTGCGAAGAGGAGAAGATTAAGGTTTCATTAAGTTTAAATCGAAGTTCTACCCGTGTTGAGGTAGAAAAATAAATATGATTTCTAATGCGTGGGCGATGAGGTATCAATTTGAGGCATGGGTGGTGGCGGAAGACTTCCACGTTTTTCAGCATCAATATTCCCTCTTACAAGGTATTCAGGACCTGTTGATGTTGGCGGGATTCGTTTTTTGGATGGCTTAAAAACGGCTTAACCACAACGCCTACTGGCCATATGTCCGTCAGAGTAGCTATTTCGTATATTTCGATACAAAATGTTTGGTTTTCGCAAATTGCATTCACAACTTTAAGCATATTAGGCGAGTAGTAGGTGTCAATGCGTGCAATGCATTCAAAGTGGTTTTCCTCCCTATTTCAATTTTTTGCAAAAAGTTGTATTTTTGGTGAACTTTTTCTTAGAAACGCGACCAATCTGTGCCGACATAGTAACGTTTCTGTTATCACCTTTACTAACACTACCTACAACTTTAATACCAACTCATTTCCTTTAACGCCAGAAATTAGCCCTCAGATCTTAGACTATATATTTTTTTAATTGAAAATACTGCCTTGAAGAAACATTCAAGGACGACTTGGGTTCTCAAATAATAGAATTTTTACAAAATGTAAGGAAGTATACCCATGATTGATTGATGGAAAAGAGAAGGACTTCGACCCTTCCGACAAGTTAACGCCAAAACATCATTGGCTATTTGCTATCAATGACGAACTTAAAGAACACCACCGACACTATAGTACGGACGATGAATTCATTGTCGAGACTCACAGTGCCACACTTTATTATTGGCACAGCATTTTAAGCTATTTTGTTAGTTCTTTTTTTGCATATATGCATAAATTATTATCGAACCTAGTTAGTTGGATTAAAAATACGTTTTCCAGGATTAAACAAAAAAATATTGATTTAGAAAGTACCTTATTTCTCCAGCACAAAATTATTAAAGCACTAAGGTTGTCTTCAAAGCTTTTTTTAAGTGGAGATTGGACAAATAATGGACACGAGCCGATACACAGTTCGCAGCATTGTGCAGTGTTTCAAAAGTGTGTCAAACTTTATTGCAAAACATACTGGTTGTCCTCGGATTTTCAACTGAAATAGCTGCTGAAGTCAACCCATAGTTTGAGAAATCAGATCACCTATGAATATAAGAAAAGTAATGCATGAAGGTGACTACAACGCACGTATTACTAAGCGTAAGTCAATGATTTCGCCAGTCAACCAGAAAAAAACGTTTGAAATATGCCTTTAAGTACGAAAGCAAGTCGAATACTAAGTCCAATGCTTATTGGGATCATGTACATACCTTTTTCTGACGAGAGTAAGTTCAAGGATACAGTACTATAAAAAAAAAAATGTTTGGCACCTACGATAAAACGTGGAGAAGTGATAGATAGCATGTCTGTTGCGGGTGTGTGCAAGGTGGTTTTTATCAACGTAATTATGGACAAGAAAGTTTATAGTAATATTTTAAAAGAAAGCTAGAAAAAAGTGCTGAAAAGTTGAGAAGCGTCTGATATCTAAAAAAGTCCAACTCAAAAAGCTCTGAGAAGAAACGACCAACCATTTGGTGCATTCTATGTGAAGGCGTTTGAAGGCTGTTATAAAGCAAAGGGCCTGCCAACTTATTACTGAAAATAACTTATTTTTATGTAAATTACTTTGTTCAAAACTTTAAAACTTGTATATGGTGTCAATTATGTTGTGCTGGAGAAATTAAATGTTTTCTTATTTATTTTTTCTTTACATTTGAAAAACTATTTTTTTTAAATTAATTTAACTACATGGAATAGTACACCAAAGAAAAAAAAAGTTGTAAATAAAGCATGTTTTGAAGGCTTAAAATGATGCTTCAATGTTTAAAAAGCTTGCTGTTCCAATAATTATGTGCGGCACTATACTTTCAACACATTGAAAATTGACGTCACTGTTTTTTTATAACACCTGGCTTACTTAAAACTGAAAAAACTTTATTTGACAATAATTATAAAGTGAAGTGAGGCAAAGGTATAATTGATTACATTAAGTGTTGCCGTTGTTTTTTGAAATATTTATGTTTATATTTGAAGTCAATTTTTATAAATCCACCTAGCCGAATGTAGAAAGACCCCCCTCTCCAATAGTAAAAAATATTTCTGTTAAACTCTTCTACCAAAATTATACACAAAAATTTAAGGAACACTTTCAAAAAAAAAACAAATTATTATAAATTGATGCATGAAACAAGTCGTTTTTTGTAAGCCTATTTAAAGCATTTTGAAGGACAGCATTTTGACCAAACATAATTTTTGACGACAGTAATTGGTTTTTTCGTATTAACATCCATACACAGTTTCGAATTCTAGCCTTTTCCAAATGCTGAAGGGTATTTTTCTAGGTTTTTAAACGTTTACGAATTTAAAGCTTTTGTGGAAAAAAACATTGGATATGAATAATATCGGTGTACCTATATTTAGCGACACTTCATTGGATTGGATTTATCGATTTTTGCATTACATTACATACTACTTAACACATAAATAAACAGAGTAGAGAGACAATTGTCTTTTTTCTTACACGCCCAGACTTTGTTAAATATTTAATGGTACGACACGCGGCAAATCATCAGTAATACAAAAAAAAACAGGGAAGACATTTCAAAATCTACATTTTTGTCAAGCCAAACAAAACCACTAACAATGACGTCGAACAACAACGGTAGGATTCAAAGAAATTGTCTAACAAGAAATTAAAATACTGTTGTTCTAATAATTTAAAAATAGGTCTCTTTGTTATAGAAAGTACAAATCTGTTATTTCGCAAAAGTTTTCAAAAGTAATGATGTAGTTGCATTCAAAAAACACTTACCGGAATTAAATAAATTTTGAAGGACACCTTTGCTCTCATCTGCAAAAGACCTACTTCCATTTCCCGTGCTGAGATTTCATATCTAAAAACTGAAATAGAATAGGTTTAAAAAATTGGCATCTGAAATAACAAAAATCATGGTTTCTTATCGAAACACATTTATTTCATCATAAAATAGGTTTATACTTATAGATAAACAAAATATTCTATAGAAATATTTGCTGTCTAGACATCCAAAAAATTGATTTATAATTCTAAATGAACAATTTCAAAACTTACCTTAAGCAATTTGCATTTAACTTTGAATTTAAATTTCATATTTTTTGTAACTGCCAAACCGAACAAGAGACTACCCACCGACGACGACGAGGCACGACGATAACCGACGAAGAAAAACGAAAACCAAAAACAGCGGTAAAATTTTAAGAAACCAAATAATTATTTTCAACACTTTTGAGGCTTTTAAGGACTGAAAGTTTATATTTTTAGTTACAAAATATGCTAAACACAAGCTCGTTAACAATTATTTTACACATTTATACCCGAAAATTGATAATTTAATAAACAAATTAATATTTTATTTTCACGGAATCGAAATACAAATCGAAGACAAAATAAACTTTGTTAACATGTTGATTCTTGATTAACTTAAATAACAAGAAGAGAAAGTGACAATGGGAGACGACGAAACAATTTATTTTAAATGGCTGCCGGTGCTGGAAGCTGTTGATGTATTTGTGTTGATGATTTCTTTTGCTATATGTGTTGCTGTTCTTACATCATTTTGATGACACTGACTTGGGGAGACGGCGAACACATTTGAAAATATGAATTGCAGAGTCAGATGCAACACACTTTTGTTTTCGCTACCATTCGTTCGAAAAATTATCTTAAGGATAATAGGTCATAACTTTGATAAGACTTTATTTTGATTCCTTTGAATTGCAGCACTTACAATGACAACTTTTTATTGGTTAAGCCTAGGTCATGAAGGACTTTTATATCCTTTACATATCACTTATACATTTCAATATAATTATTATATTTATGGATTATTTATGTACATATTTTATGTTTTTTTAACTTAAAATCTAGTTTCATTTGTACTCTTTTATTAACTTCCCGTAGGAAGTTATTGTGATGGGTACGATTTGTTAAATTGAAAATTTTGACATTTCTCGACGTTTCAAGGTCCCTAGAGTCGAAATAAAAGATTTTTAGAAAGATGTCTGTGCGTGCGTGTGTACGTACGTTCGTACATCCGTACACTCGTCACATTGTTTTCGTCGTCCTTAGCTCAAGAACCAGAAGAGATATCGACTTCAAATAAATTCTGTTATACAGATAATAAGGCAGAAAGATGCAGAAAGGGCTCTCGAGAAAATTTCGTTGTGGTTTTCTTACCATAGCAGTTTAAAAAAAGGTGAAAATTTTGGTTATCTTACGAACCAACGACTAAAATATAATTTCATCTTCAAAACAATTGTGTGCAACGAAGAATAATGTTTTTGACATCTTATAAAATTTTGAGAAAAATCCAATCGAATTGACAGTTTTTTTTTACAAAAAGATAAAAACCTAAAAAAAATTAATAAAAGTTGGTAAAAGTTGATTTTCGACCCAAATATCTTTTTAAAAACTTGAAATTTAGGCTTCAAACTTATTTTATCTTTTATCTTAAAAGAGATATTGTTTTCAACATTCTGAAAGATGTTGAGAAAAATCGAATTGACAGTTTTTTTTACAAAAAATAAAAACCTAAAAAAAATTAACAAAAGTTGGTAAAAATTTACTTTCGACTCAAAAAGCTTTTCAAAAATTAAAAATATTGGCTTCAAACTTATTTTATTTCACAGAAAATATTGTTATCAATATTCAGTAATTTTTATATAAAAATCCAACAGTCCGTTTTTTCATATATAATAAAATTTTCAAAAAATAGTACGAAAATTTGGTAAAAATTAATACGAGCACATAAGTATAGACAAATTTTTAAGCACGACAAATCGACAGACGGGATGGGAAATTATCAGTGTGGGTCGCATCCCAGCCTCTTTTTTTATTTTGATTTATGAATGGGGAAGACTAATGTGAACTGTTTGATAAATGCGATCTGTTTGATCTTGATGTAATGTCATTTTTTTACGTTGAATGTCGGAAATGTCATACTTGCAATACTACTTTCTCTTTCTTAAAGATGGATGCCAATTGCATCCGAACCAAGGCTGGACCCAGACTTTCAATCAGAGGAGAGAGGGTTCACACTTAACATAAAGAGAAGTTCTGGAGCACCGAATATTTAATTTGTTCTAAGGGTGGCTGACAATATTCAAACAACATAATGTGTATCTTAACCTTACATTTACATATTTCAAGGGATAAAGAGTCAACTTTAGTCATTAGATTATTTCAGAACACTTTTTTTGATATATTCTGTTCTTGTCAGCATTTCTAAAATGCGAAGAAGAGCAATGTTTGGTGCTTGAATTCAAGGAAATACAGTCAAACTTCTTTATAACAAATTATTATAAAGAAGTTTTACAAAAAAATCGTTATATAGAAACCAAAAATTAACACTGCAAGTGTTCTTTTATATTTTCAAAAAAAAAGTGTAATTTTTCATTTAAAAACATATCAATAATAAGGTGAAAATATGCATCATCTGAGGTTTTATCTCTTGTTTCAATAAAATGAAGCTCATCAGCATCAACATCTTTTTTCTTTTCTTCCCTCTTGACTTTGCGCTTTGACATTTTCAAATTTGAAAATTGACATTTCGTTATAAGGCCTAGTACGCTGCTTATGCGAAACGAACATTCCCATACAAAAATGACATGACGAAATCATAAACGAAAAATTTCTCTGTGCTTTTCGTTTTTCAGTACGATGGCGCTGCTAAACGACGAAATGTGTCATTTCAGTCGATAGCAGTACTAGATTTCTTAGTACAATTCTCCACTCTTTCCGTTTTCAATTTAATTGCCCGGCATATTAATTGCTTCGAAATTTTGACGTTTAATTTTTTTTACTAAAAAAAATGGTGTAGTCGTGACTTTCGGTGTTTTGACTTTGATTAACATTTGATATAAAATTTAAAATAAAATGGATTTGTCTAATGTGTTCCAACAATATATTTCTCAATCGGAAACTCAGGATGTTGAAATGTTATTGGTGATGTGCAAGAAGTCATGAAGACGAGCAGTCAACTTCAATTTCCAAAAAATCAACCGAAGAAAAAAGAAATGATTTTTCTTCGGAGGAAAAAAAGAAATTGGTCGAAGCCAGTGAAGCTATTTGGAAGTTGGAGCATAGGCTTCACAAAAATAATTCAGCTGTTGCGATCCTCTGGAGTAATATAGCTACAGAAATGAAAAAAACTATGTATTAATTGCTCAACAAAATGTTAATAAATAGAATTCTTTTCCACTTTTGTTTACCAGCAGCTCACTGTCAGAATTTGTCAATTGTTTTTGACAGCTGACAGAACTCTCCACAGAACTCTTCCGCTGTGGTTTTCGTTTTCATTTTTCTCTGCACTTGGAGATAGCCGAAAAAATTCGTTTTACTTCAGCTGCGTACTAGGCTTAAAGAAACAACTTTGATTTCCGGCCACAAAATTAGTTGCTTAGGCCTCTTTCACACGTGACGGTTTCGTCCGTACGGTTAAAATAACAAATAAAATTAACTAAAGCTTTCACACTGAACGGAAACGGGTTTTTTTTTCTGTACGGACGTTTTAAAACAGCCGTCTCAACTACTGAAATATACGGCGACCGTGCCGTAGCCGTCTTATCAGTGGCGTACGTGACTACGAATTCATAAAAGACTATTTTTATTCGTCTGCCGTCCGTTTTTGTGGTCATTATTTTGTACTAAAGAAAAATATCGAAAATATAACCAAACGTAGACGATTCACGGGGAAAATACGTTGTGTGTGAAAATAAAGTCCGTGCGGAAAAAACGTACGGACGAAACTGTCTCGTGTGAAAGAGGTCTTATATGGAGAATTTCGTTATAAGGAACCAAATTCATAAGGGATATCTCTTGGAGAAGGGGAAAAAATGAAATTCACTATAGAGAGAATTACGTTATAAGGAAGGTCGTTATAGAGAAGATTGACTGTAAGAGCATTAAGTTACATAGTTTCCAATAAAGGTAAGCATAAAAGTTGTGAACAAATTTTAGTGTGGCACTCACAAACTACACGTTGCAGAATCTTTTTTCACTTCAGTTCTGGAGAGATTCAAAGCTTTTAATTAGCCACTAGTTTAACAAAAGTGTCACTTTTGCTGTGTTTGGGACATTTATATTCTTAAAATTCGTGTTAAAATCTCAGTTCTAGAGCATACAAAACAAAATCTCTTCAAAAAAGTGTCTATAAATTGTTAAGACCTTAAAGCTTCTTGATTTTTAAGACCTTAAAAGTTTGGTAGTACCAGTGGCATGATGGTTAGAGCATTGGACTGTCATGCGAGAGGTTTTGGGTTTGATCCCTGCCTGTGCCACCATAAGTTTTATTCACGGGTACTGCCTCTTGCGAGGAATTGACAAATTCTCCAAGAGTAATCTTTGTCATCGGCATATAAACTGTAGGTCTTCTCCATCCCTGCAATTACTCGCACACAGGAATTGTTAAGAGTTGTAAGTCACTAGGCCTTGGTACACTACGGACTGTTGCTCCACCTAATTTAAATTATTTAAAAGTTTTTGTGTCTTAAAGAAAACCAATTTTGAAATTAAGAACTTGAAAATTTGTTCTTTCTTTACTAAAGATTTTTCCAATTCTAAAATGTGGGAAAACGAAGATTTTAGTTGCTTTTGAACCCCATTGATCATGTATTAGTCAAAAGTGGATGAATTTGTGCTAAACTAAAATAGGACTAGATTTTTGATTCTTGGTCTAGTTCTCAGTATTTTTTAGAAAAAAAGTTTAAAGCAGTGAAATACAAATAATAAACATGTAACTAAACTCAGCCGTTCAAAAAAGAGATCCGTTGAATTCAAAAATTGAAAAATTAATGCAATATTTTACGAAAAATGAATTTTGCAACTTCCTTTTAGTGAAAACTGTGCTAAAAATAATATTTGACTGCTTTTGGCAAACAAATTCTATGATTTTTTTTTTAAATTTTTGATAAAAACAGAACAAATCATGAAGAAAGTATAGGCACCATAGAACTGCAATGCGAACGTGGCCCAATTTGAGTTGTTCCCAGTTTTGACAGATCAACAGCGAGGTAAGAATTTTGACAGCGAAAATTAAATCAAAACAAAACAAATCTATTGAATGTTTTTTCTTATAAAACTATAATTTATGAAGATTTTTATTTTGAAAAGCCTCAAAGATTGCTTTTAACCAGAAGATTCCAAGAACTTAAAATCTAGATCTATATTGGCAGTATCTAAAATGATGTTATTTAGTTAAGAGAAATATAATATTGTTGCACCTCCTTCGCTGCAATTTGACTTACTTTTTAATCAATGAAGTGAATTTGTATACATTCTTTTCATTAAAAAGGTTTTTAGTCTGAAAATTATCAAATTATATTAAATATCAAAACAATTGACAAAAACCCATTGTTTTGATTTGCGAAATTGATTTTCATTTTTGACAGGTCACAAAAATTCCATAGGTTTCTTTTTAGCCCATTCCCCCATTTTGCTTTTTTTTCTCCACTCACATGTATTCACCGATAGGGAATTTGAGAGAGTTCATCTGGAATTTGAGAAAGTTCACCTCGAATAAAATTTGAGGGTGTTTCAGGTAGGACGGGTACCGGTCGGGACTCTAGATAATATATTTCCTCTATGTTAATATCCATAAACGCAAAACGATAAGTTTTGAACTTAAGGGAATTCCTACGAAAATAAAAACAGTTTGATCTACCAGGGGGTGAGAGTATCATGATCCCTACAGTTACCCCCCCCCACCGTGGAACCGCCATTGATCCGAATGTTTTTTGGTATTTTCAGATTTAACAACATTTTATTTAAATTGAACCAATTCAAAGCCTTTTTCTTCGCTTGTTATTTTTCTTAACTTTCAATTTTATTATTTTTATATTTTTAAACAGAAGATTGAATGACATTTGATAACTTTTGTTTGACAAACCACAAAAGTTAACCAAAGAAGAAGAAAAATACAAAGAACAGACCAAAAATAATCATATTGAACTCTGTTATGAACGCAGTCATTGAATATGAATTGGGATGTGTTGGTTGTGTCACTACGTTTATATTTAATATCAAAAACTGTTGACATTTCAACTCAGGGTTGTTGACTGTATTTAAATTCAAGTTGAGTTGAAAATGAAATGTGAATTGAGATTAAGGTAGGATAAATTAATTTAGTGTCCATAAAATAATTGTGAGCGCCAGTTTTTTTCAACCGTTGTTCACCAAGTTTGACCTACTGAGTTTTGGGGTTTCGGAAAAATTCAACCAAGGTTCAACAATATCACTGATTTACATTATGTACCTATACTTTGAATCACAGTATGAAGTTGATACTTTATGTTAAATTGACTTTTGGGGCAACCATTTTGATCAAATAATCGAATAAGTCTCAATTAACCTAATTACAGGTTTGAAACAAGCTTGAAGTCGTTTTACAAACGGAATTTATATTTTTGTTAATATCAAAGTTATTTTAAATTCTTTAAAGTTGAAATCCAGTCCAACTCTTTAATTTTAAATTTTTGATAATACTATAACTTCTGACACTTGTATATCAGCGCTGTCGTTTTCATAAAAAAAAACTATTATGATGGCTGAGACAGGATAGACTCACTTTTTTTTTGAAAGAAAATACTGAGAAAATAAACACATTTTCGCAATGCAAAGATCATAAGGGGCAAGAGAAAAAATGAAGTGTAAATTTTATTTCTACTATATACCTTAAGTTTGCACAAACAAACAAATATAAGGATTCGCATAAAAGTTTTCCTTTTTTCCTTTATTTTTCATTGTTCAACAAAATAAAATAAAAATCATGAAGACTGTGGGGTTCTGGAGCAGAGGACTAAGGGGTGATGGACGGGACAAAAGAAATAACCTGAGATGGTAAACGAATGACAAGAGCAACAAAACAACAAAAAAAATGCGTAAATTTGAGTGTTTTTGTCCTCCCACTATAACGGGCGTGTCTGCCGGTGGTAGTTAACAGTGACACAATCGTTCTGTGTCACGGAATTGTATAATTCAAAAGAATTCGTTTGCGGGTCGACTTCTTCGTCCGTCTGCCACTGCTCGGATGCGATGCTATATACATACATAACAACAGCAACCCACCAGCCTGCCACCAGCGCCACATTACATTGCATGCCGTGTCGACTTTGTAGTTCGTTTATTTCTTTAGTAACACAATCATTGACTAAAATATGATTGCCACCTTGTTGAAAGTACAAAAGTGCTTTTTATTGTTTCTAGCGAAACAATTTTAAATCATCCAACTGTCTGGATATCCGGAAACATACAAAGTGTCATACATATTGTGGCTCTTCCATCAATTCTTATTTTTCTAACTTTCGGATAACCGGCAATACACGAAGAAACGAGACAACATTGATATCTATTGTTAAATATGTGGATATCCGGTGGTAAACCAATGGCTCTGGATGGATGACGGACCTTAACTGTCACATACCTAAAATCCTGATAACCAGATATGTACAGATAAAATTCTGATATTATACTGATATCCAGACGTGTTTCATTTTTTATATCCGTATATCCAGATCTCCGAGAGTTTTCTGAAATCTGGATCGAAATCTAGAACCGACATTAAAAAGTGCTAAATCTAGACTGTTCAATTATTATACTCAATGATGTGTTTTTCACATGATCTGTGTCATTTAACTCTACGAATACGAATTTCTGATATTATACGGGTGTCCGGATATAAATCTAGACTCTTCTGGTATACAGATCTAAGCTGCCGCAACATTAAATATTCTTCTGATATCCGAATTAATTGAAGAGAGGTGTTAAGACCAAGATCTGTGTCGTTTAGCTAAACGGATAATCAACTTTTAGAGAGACACAGCCTGCACGACACCTCCGACAACGGATTCAGGCTGGTCGATTTCGCTGCGGGGCGAAACGTTCTATATCCACAAGGGGACATGGAAATCTCCTGATCAATCAACCGTCAATCAGATTGACCACATTGCGATCGACACACGACACTTCTCCAGTATACAGGATATCCGAACATTCCGAGAGGCCAACATTGACTCGAACCACTACCTCGTTGTAGCCAAGGTACAGCTACGGATATCCCGATCCGAGCCAAAACAAGGAAGTACTGTGAGAAGATTCGACGTTAGACGGCTACAATCGCAAGAGACTGCCATGTCCTTTTCCGATCGAGTCTCTAATAACTTCTTAAGGAGTCCTATGCTTCCTGCATTAACCATTAAAAACCAGTGGCAACATTGCCTTGCAGCCATCAGAGATGTCGCCTCTGAAGTGCTAGATTTCACACGGCCACCACAGCGCAACCACTGGTTTGACGACGAATGCCGGCAAGCGCACGCAGCGAAACAACAGGCATACAAAACGGCGCTGCACAAAAGGACTAGAGCTGCTCGCGAGCTCTACGAGCAGAAGAGGAGAGAGGAACACCGGCTTCTTAGATGGAAAAAAAGAGAGCATGAGAAGCGCCCGATCGAGGAGATAGAGGGATGTCACAACAGGAATGAGGTTCGTAAATTTTACCAAAAGGTAAAAATAAACCTCCTAGCCACGAACCGAAGCCTGTAAAGACAATCAGGGGAACATAGTAGTAGAACAGCAGTCGATGCTGAGATTATGGAAAGATCACTTCTCCAAATTATATAACGGCGATGACGAACCGAATTCCGCTGTAAGGGAGAAAAAACCACTCAACCTAGGCGACGCAGATCAACAATTCCGCCTACCCGACCTTGACGAAGTGAAGATATCTATATCTAAAATTAAGTCAAATAAAGCTGCTGGAGCTGACGGCATCGCTGCCGAACATTCAAAGCAGCAGGCGATGACTTGGTATGGAGCATGCACCAACTCATCTGCAAAATATGGTCGGAAGAATGCATGCCCGATGAGTGGAATCTCAGCATAGTGTACCCAATACATAAGAAAGGAGACCCTCTAAACTGAGGCATCAGTCTCCTTAACATTGCGTACAAGATCCTCTCTGTCGTTTTATGTGAACGTCTGAAGCCATTCGTCAACAACCTGATTGGTCCTTATCAGTGTGGCTTTAGACCAGGAAAGTCCACTATCGACCAAATATTTACACTACGGCAGATCTTGGAAAAAACCCAGGAACTTCTAATCAATACTCTTTATCGATTTTAAAGCCGCGTATGACAGCATCCATAGGGAAGAGCTCTACCGAGCAATGTCTGGTTTTGACATTCCTGTCAAATTTATTCGTTTGTGCAGAATGACGATGGAGAATGCACGCAGCTCTGTCAAGGTCGGAAAAGATCTCACCGATGCATTTTATGTCAAAACAGGTTTAAGACAAGACGATGCACTGTCATGCGACTTCTTCAACAAGAAGTCTTCTTCTGGAAAGAATTGTGCAAAACTCAACCCCCAACACTAGAGGCACAATCTTCCAAAGGTCCATCCAATTTCCCGGATACGCAGATGGTGAATGATATAATTGGAAGATCAAAACTTGATGTCAGTGGAGCGTTTTTGAGCATTGCGACGGAAGCGAAGAAGATGGGTTTAGTGGTCAATGAGGGCAAGACCAAGTATATGCTGTCATCAAAAAAGGACACTGAACGAAGACGTGTTGGACAAAACGTCACCATGGACAGCTATAACTTTAAGGTATTTAAGGACTTTGTCTACCAAGACACCGGTATAATCACAGACAACAACACCAGCGCTGAATTCAAACGAAGAGTAACTCTTGCAAATCGCTGCTTCTTTGGACTTAGAAGGCAATTGAGAAGCAAAGTCCTCTCTCGAGCATCTAAAATCACCATCTATAAGACACTCATCATCCCGGGTCTCATTTATGGCGCTGAGGCCTGAACCCTGTCAAAGAAAGATGAGAGCGTCTTAGGATGCTTCGAGAGAAAAATTGTTCGGGTGATTTTTGGTCCCGTACGCATAGATGGAGTATGGAGGAGAAGATATAACGACGTACTGTACGGGCTGTACAGCGACACTGACCTAGTTAGCAGAATTAAAGTCAAGTGGCTTAGATGGCTAGGTCATGTAGAGCGGTAGTAGTAGTAGTAGACATCAAAGCTCCAGCCAGGAAGGTTTTCGAATCCAATCCCGAGGGACGGCGCAGTAGAGGAAGACCGTGACTCAGGTGGCGCACCCAGGTGGGAGAGGACCTCAACCAACTTGGCGTGCGAAATTGGAGACAGCTAGCTAGGGACCGAGCTGGCTGGAGACGCATGTTGGTTGAGGCTCAGGTCCGCCCCGGATTGTAGCGCCACATTAAGTATTTAGTAAGTATAGTTGACTTTCCTACCCTAAGCGGATATCCAGATTAAAATCTAGACTGTAACATATAAACATATCAGATCTAAGTTGTCTTATATTGTTATCCAATTATCTCCCCTTTCTCTTTTTTTATTCGGATATCCGGAATAAGTTCAAAAATTGTGTTAAAACCCAGAATTTTGTTTTTTAACAATACGCACAGCGCTGAGCTCTCTCATATTGTTATCCACTAATTCGGAACTTTCCATATTTTTCGGATATCCAAGTTTATTTAAAAAAAAAGTGTTATGGCCCAGATCTGTGTCATTTAACCATGAGGATATCCGACTTTACCATCCTTTGCGGATATCCGAATAAAAATCTAGACTCGGATATAAGCACATCTTATCTTAGTTGTCTCATAATACTATCTCAATATCCATCATTTTCCTTCTTGTTCGGATATCCAAATTAATTTTAAGCACATAGATGTTAAGGCTATCAAAATGGTTGCCTTGAAAAATGTCATCTGGCAACAGCCAAACCCAAAATGTTCAGAATAAAGAACTTGTTTTATTTTCGGGTGTTTTTGGTGGGAAAATATATATTTTTCTTTTGCCGCCAATTTCAAATAGGGTGATGGAGGTGGAGTGGCATTGAGCAACCTTAAGGTATACCTTCTATGTTATAGGTATAGAGATCCTGATGTGCGTGTTTTACAAACGCGATGCTCTAAAAGGAGACGACCCAAAAAAAAAAACCCGATGGTGATGGAGGCGTTCGCATTAACAGTCCTTCCTTGATTTACATTCAGAGTCGTCGTCTTCGTTTACTATACAAATATCTACCTTCCTACAACAGTATAAAAGCTTCCTTCTCACTACAAACACACACAACAAAACGAATAGAAAATAACACCCAAGGGAAATGAACGGATTCCATTCCTATGCAAATATGATTTTCCCGAGAAGATTGCGAACAAATTCACTTGGCATTGACGACGACGAACGCGACGCTGACGACGACGAACGGGAGCGGGTACGGCATGCAGGATAAATAAGAAAAAATAAAATTTGGAGAATGAACATAAGAGAAGGCGCCCAAGTCCTATTTAGTTAGTTGTTGTATAGTCCTCATTCTCATTTGTAGATATTTTTGTATCTTTTTACAGCGTCCTTGGTACTCGGTGCTCAGTCTTCTTCGTTGTAGCTCGTCCTCGTAGGTCCCTCTGTCCCATCCTTGATATCGTCTCCGTCTTCGTCTTAGCACGGTTCGGTTGTGTTAAGTACTGCTCAGTGTATGATGATGATGTTGATGATGATGATGAAATTGTAAGCACAAAATTCGAGTTGATATGGTCCTGCTTTGTTATTCATTCAACGGCGCGGCGGCGGCGAATGTATCTTTATTGAAATCATTCGGTTATAGTCGGCGAATTACACAGAGCGAATGATGAGTTTCTTGAATCTTTTTTTGTTTTTTTTTCTTACTTTCCTTTTAGTTTACATATTTTTTTATTTGAAAGAGGGTTGCTTTGATGGTTGGGCTATAATGCTGATTTTGAGTCTGGTTATGTTAGCTCGTGAGCTAGTGGAGCGGCACGAGCGGTGCGGTGGTGGCGTCGGATGGTGACGTGGCGCGTGACTTGGGTGTTGATGCGAAATGAAGTCTTAAAGAAGGTACACATTTGAAGAAACCATAACCCCCGAAAGCTAATTGGAAAAGGCGTTGACATTTAATTATTCTTGAAATGATGCACGTAAATAAATTCGCTATCAGAGAAAGAACGACTTGTCTGAAGATAGCCTTAAGGGAGGCGTAGACTGAGGCAGTTATTAAATGTGTACTCTGTGCCCAAATTAAATATAGGTGCATGTGTAATTTAGTCTCCTTAATCTAATCAAACACTTTAAGGTGAATTGACCCCGTGGCACTAAGACACAGTGCTCCTTTTGCTTCTTATAATTATTATGGGTTTTTTGTTCTCCCTTATAATTCCTTTGGTACATTACCTACATACCTATACCTACGTTATATGAGCTTGAAGATAAAAGACTCAACCTACAGGGTGTTGAAAAATACCGACACAAAGGGTCTTTTAGGATATTTCTTTCTTCTTTTTTGATTTTGCAGTGTTTGAGTTAACCCGGAACAAACGCATGTAATCAAACAAGCGGAAAGACAAGTGCTCTGAAGACAAATAGAAGGCATAAGTGGAACAACCCTTTAAACAACCTTTCGAATTAAAGCTGAAGCTGCTCAAGGATACACATACCTTCCTATACCTGTATACAGCTTTGAAATGCGATGAGATGTTAAGGCTCTGTCATTTGAAAAAGAAAAAGAAAAAAAAAAAAAACAAAGTGCACTGGAATTTATTAGAACCTTGCCTGAGATAAGAGAGAACAGAACACAAGTGGCAAGATGGAAAATTGCCATATGGATATAAGAAGTATTTTAAAAGGCTTTTTTTGTGATTGAAAAATGCTTATTATTGAAAAAAAGCATAAGGTCCTTTGGGCCTATAGTTTTTCTTTTATTTCTTCTCTTGCTTTCTACACAATTTTTAAAAGGCGACTATTTTTATAACCTTGGTTAACACTCTCAGTACCATTCGGAACTCCATCGACTTGGCTACGAAGGTATTCTAAAAAATCTAGTTTTTTCCAGCAATCCTTTGGTATAGCATTTAATAATGTATCTTTTATAAAATGAACGTATTTACAGAAGTTTTTTTTAAGTATTCTGTACATTTTTGTGTTTTTGTACTGAGGCGTATGGTACTTCCAAAAGTTATGAATTGTATGACTTCAAAACATAGTGAACATTAGAAAAAGGAGAAATTTGTTTGGTTAGGACACCCAACATACCCACATACGGCAAAGAAAGAAAATAAACTTACTTAGAGACACATCTATAGTTAGCCTTGTCGAAGGAACATAAGCCCAAAGGATAAAATCCAGAATGCAATTTTGAATCACTCAAAAATAAGACCATAACATGCTTTCTAGAATTAATTAGTATAGACGAATAAGTCCGAAGCATTATTAATTAGTATTAATCAACGGGGCACAAATCGATCATAGGGGTAAAAATTAAGTTGTTTGCCGAGAGCATCGCTCTAGCAATGTGACTTCGAATCAGCTTCAACGGCAACGTCGTACTGCAATCATAGGTCGGGTGAGAGCCATATAACAAATGTGCTGTAAATTAATGGTTTTTTAGTCAAGCCAAAAGCTCCAATGGCTCAAGTCAGATCAGCACTTACACTTAGTCCAAAAGTTTTTGGACAGCAGCCTAATTTTAGTGATTTTTTTTAATGTAAGAACCAAAGTGGTATATCTTGATTACTTACGTAAGGTGGCCCTACAGTCCGGGCCGAACCTGGGCCTCAACTAATATGCGTCTCCAGCCATAGCTCGGTCCCTAGCTAGCTGTCTCCAGTTTCGCACACCATGTTGGTTGAGATCTTCACCCACCTGAGTGCGCCACCTGAGTCGTGGTCTTCCACTGCGTCGTCCCTCGGGATTGGATTCGATTCCATTCGTTCTACATGACCTAGGCATCTAAGCCGTTGGCCTTTAATTCTGTTAAATAGGTCAGTGTTACTGTAAAGACCGTACAGTTCGTCGTTATATCTTCGAAGAATTTTTCTCTCAAAGCATTCTAAGATGCTCTCATCTTTCTTTGACAGGGTCCAGGCCTCAGCAACATAAATGAGAACCAGGATGATGAGTGTTTTATAGATGGTGATTTTACATGCTCGAGAGAGGACTTTATTTCTCAATTGCCTTCTAAGTCCAAAGAAGCAGCGATTTGCAAGAGTTATTCCTCGTTTCAGCGCTGGTGTTGTTGTCTGTGTTAATAACGGTGCCTAGGTAGACAAAGTCCTTAACTACCTCGAAGTTATAGCTGTCCATAGTGACGTTTTGTCTAAGACGTCGTTGTTCAATGTCCTTTTTTGATGACAACATATGCTTGTTTTTGCCCTCATTGACCACTAAACCCATCTCCTTTGCTTCCTTCGCAATACTCAAAAACGCTGCACTGACATCACGCTTTCATCTTCCAATTATGTCAACATCATCTGCGTATCCGAGTAATTGGATAGACCTTTGGAAGATTGTGCCTCTAGTGTTGACGGTTGAGTTTTGCACAATTCTTTCTAGAACGATGTTGAAGAAGTCGCATGACAGTGCATCGCCTTGTCTAAAACCTTTTTTGACATCAAATGTTTCGGTAAGATCTTTTCTGACCTTGATAGAGCTGCGTGCATTTTCCATCGTCATTCTGCACAAACGGATAAGTTTGACAGGGATGCCAAAAAATAAATATTTTTCTGTAGAGCTCTTCCCTATGGATGCTGTCATACGCGGCTTTAAAATCGATAAAGAGTATTGATTTGAAGTTCCTGGGTTTTTTCTAGATCTGTTGTAGTGTGAATATTTGGTCGACAGTGGACTTTCCTGGTCTGAAGCCACACTGATAAGGACCTATCAGATTGTTGACGAATGGCTTCAGACGTTCACATAATACGGCAGAGAGGATCTTATGGAGACTGATACCTCTGTCGTTGGCGTAATTTGGAGGGTCTCCTTTCTTAGGTCTTGAGCAAACTATGCTGAGATTCCACTCATCGGGCATGCTTTCCCACCAAATCATCGCCTGCTGCTTTAAATAGTTCGGCAGCAATGCCAACAACCCCAGTTTAGATATAGCTATCTTCACTTCGTCAAGGTCGGGTAGGCGGAATTGTTGATCTGCGTCGCCTAAGGTTGAGTGGTTCTATCTCCCTTACAGCGGAATTTGGTTCGTCATCGTTATATAATTTGGAGAAGTGGTCTTTCCATGTTTTCAACATCGACTGCGGTTCTACTACGATGTTCCCCTGATCGTCTTTACAGGCTTCGGTTTGTGCCTGGTACCCTTGGAATGTTTTTTTTTACCTTTTGGTAAAATTTACGAACCTCATTTCTGTTGTGACATCCCTCTATCTCCTCGATCGCACGCTTCTCATGCATGCTTTCTTTTTTTCCATGTAAGAAGCCGATGTTCCTATCTTCTTTTACAGGCCTGCTCTCCGAATATGTCGAAAAAGTCCTATAAGGTATCAGTAAATAGTTCTACCTTACTGGAACTGTAAACGCCACCGTTGATTCCATCTCAAGAAGTCGTCCGCTGCCGTCTGGATAAGGAGAGATGCCTAAGTGGTAACACCTCTCACCTTATCTCGTTTGCTCCACCCAACAATTTTCCATTGGGGTTAGAACCTGATGTTCACCGCGGGAAGGTGAAAGTAGGAGTTGATAGACAGAGGTGGGCTTTGAGAAAAACCTGTGGACGCTTGTGTCCTCTTGAATGCGCATGTCTATCCATTTGAACACCATTTTAAAGTGGTACATACTCAGAAAAAAAAACATTGTTGGCAGCTTAACAACTCGCATTTGAAAAATTTTAACATTTTAATTTTTAAATCAAGAACGTTTTCTTAAAACAAGAAAGAAGAAATTAAATGTGTAATTTAGTTACACACATAAGAACAAAACGAAACCATCACATTAAGAACGAAATTTTGTATTCAAATGTTTTGTGTTTCAAAAGTATAAAACTTTTTAGATAACTATTTTATTCTCTAAATGAAACATTGAACAAAAAAGTTAGTTTCCACCTTCACCTTTTTACCAAATTAAAAAAAATTGTGATTGTGGTTTTCAAAAAACCGTTTTAAATTTATTGTTATAGTAAATATTTTATCTCAAATCATCAAAAAAAAAGCTGCTGTACGGATATTTTTTGGACTATGTGTATATGTCTTTCGAAATACAAGTATTGATCCAACCATAGATACCAAGATAATTTACTACACTTTTATTTGCCAGTAACTGTATCCCTTGAGGTTCTACGCAATGAAATCCTAAGCAAATTAGTTTAGAACATTGATTTTCAACATTCAGTCATCACAATATAGCACACTGCTAGACAATTCTGATAATCTCGACTTTTAGGGCCGTTCCATATGCAAAAAGATAGTCGGAACAAACTGGTATTAATATTGAAAAGTATTGGGGAGTAATCAAATACTGTGGTAGAAATTAAAATATCACTTTTGACAAACAACAAGCTTTAAACCATCCATCCATCTATAAAAGTGGTTTGGCCATGGCAAATCTTGTCAGCTTCAGATTAAGAACCTGAAACCATATGGAGTCTCCAAGTCAACCAGACACGTACACGTACACAGTTTTTTAGATTCCTCCCATTGAACATTAGAAACGAGTTTACACCTAGCCTTAAAGTTGAACTTATTACCTGTATATTAGAATGTTTAGACTACTTGAACAGAGCTCCATTTACAACGTTTAAAAATACCATCCTGATACTTGAAAGATGACTAGGCGACCGGAGATTTGGCAGATTGGATTTGTCGGATGGGAGGATATATATACCCCAGCTATCTTTCAGCTACTTGTGTAGCATTGCGTTTTTATCAGTCATTATACGATCCATTTAATATAGGTGACGAACGCCAAAAATTCCGTCTTCCCGACTTAGCCGAAGTTAAGGTTGTTTATCAAAACTGAAGTCTAACAAAACAGCTATGATGGCTTAAAAAGTTCTTCGCGTGATATACGGTACCATAGACATAAAAGGTGAGTGAAGGAGATGATGAAACTACGAGCTGAACGGGCTGTACAGTAACATTGACTTTGAAAGAAGGATACAATTCCAATACCTGAGATGGCTGGGTCAGAGCGTATGAAAATCAATGCTTCGGCCAGCAATGTCTTGAAAACGCATCAGGTGGTACGCAGAATAGAAAAAGGCTTTACCTTACTTGGAATGCTCAACTGGAGACATCTAGCTGTAGGGACCGAGGTAGGCATAGAAGTTTGTTGGGTGAGGCCCTTGTTGACACAAAATTGTAGCGCCACCTTAGTAAGGGCGTAAGTCATTTCTTATGAGCCTTAAAAATTTGAATAAATGCAATAGTTAATTAAAAGTCGAAGAACTTTCAAGCTGGTAAGAGCTTGTTTTTTGTTTAATATTTTTTTAACGGTGATGCCTATAATTCATAACATTTTCTCTTTCGACTTCAAATTCACCGCGTTTTTCATCTTACTTAAAGAAGATTCTTACTTCCTTTTGTCTTTTAACGAGCGACGCATCAAAGTAACAGCAGCACCCGCAGGCTGACTTTCGCACTTTGAATACAAATAAGAAGACGAACAGCGTGAGTGTCAAAAACCGCCTACGGCTAACATCGAAACTTTGTTTTCTTCTCTTCCTCGAGAAACATTTGTAAATGTCAATTGGATCGTTTCGTCATGATTGAATATGGAAAGGACATGAAGGGAGTCACTATCGCTATTGTTGTGTTTTTGATGTCGTGTCGGGTACAAGAAGCATAAAGAAGGCCAAACCAAACCAAAATCTGACGGAAATGATAGGTTTTTGTTATAAATTCCATGCTATGTATTACAATCAAATTGTAATTTATATATTTAAATATAAACAGAACACCAACAAAAACATACCATCAGAAGGAGCAGGAGCAGCACATCCGGTACAATCTTATTCTACCTATGACACACTTTGCTTCGAAAGGCTAATGGAAATTTCGGAAGAGAGAGAGTATATGGTGGTAGTAGTTGGTCGATAGCCATTATCCTTTTTATTCAAATTAATGTATCATCGAGTGTGGGGCATAGTGCCTTGATGAATGTCTTCGACATTTATCACGAAAGTCCTTTAATTCGGTATAATATTTATTTTTAGTTTCTTTGGGTTTTTGGTAGTAGAGATTCCTTGAGACACGACACATCTGGCTACACAAAAAAGGACAACCAAAAGGTAATGTTATTTCTTGAGAATTTTAAACTATAGACAAGATACGATGACAAGGACGAAAAGGACGACCAATAGTATAGTGTATATGTCCAATTGGATGTTCTGATGTAACATCAGTTGTTGTTTCCAAGAGAAGAAGGATATTTTTTTTTGACTATGGCGAGGGTGATATTTAAATCATGGAAATAGTCCCACAAAATAAATCCAAACATATGTCAAAGGATGAAAAGCCCATTATAGGAATGGGCTTGTTTTTTTTTTGTAAGCAAGCCTATATTTTTTTTAAACAAAAGATAATAAAAAATGTATTTCAATGTGACTGCCCAAAGCTGTCAAATAAATGAAGAGGTATTCATCAAAATTGAAATTTAAAACAAATTTGGAAAAAAAGGTTTATTTCATTTGTAAAAATATGGTCTTGATTTATTTTAAATATATGTTTTGGGAATATAGAGGTGGTTTTTTTTCCAACTCAAATTTGTTGGCTTTGCAATGAATTCATAACATTGTTAGCAATTTGTTTTCAACCCTAATAGAACTGATGAGAGGTTTTAATGTATGCTCGAAAATAATAAATAGCAGTAATGAAATTAAATTACGTGAATTTAACTTTATTTTTGGTCAAGTTCTGGGGAAAATATAGACAGATGAAAAGGGTTATCCCAGGGATTATAGCTTTTAACACATAAAGTTGATTTTGAAAGTTTTTTTTTTAAATTTGTAGTCAATCTGAAAACAGTAAAGTTAAGTATTATTTCTCTAAAATTCTATATATCTTCGTCCTTAAAACTATATTTTTTCTCTTTTAAGTTTGTAGTTTTGTTTTCAGGTCAAAGTATCCTTTGTCTTAGCTGAGCTTTAATGCAATTCCACCTACTTAAACTGATTGAATATTTTCCTCTCTCTTACAAAAATACCTCAGGAGGGACATAGAATCATTTTAGAAACCCGAAAACACTTTAATCTTCTTAAAGTAGAATCCTGTTTAGGGTTGTACTTTTGTGTGTTGTATGCACTTTTTCTTCCTGCATCAAGCCACAAATCGGATTGGTCTTTAGTTAAGATTCCTTTTTGGGGAAAGTGATTTCAAAATAAAAGTTAAATTAAAGTGACACTGTCACTTTTTCGTTTTATTGAAGTTATTGAAATACAAATCTCTCGGATATTCAAGGATATTTTTGTTGATACTTATTTTCGGGAACATAACAAACAAATATTGCAGCTTATCACACATAATTAAATAATTTCATTGAAACAGCTTACAAAATCAAAACTATATTTAAATTTGGTTTAACAGTAGAAATAGATTGAAAAGAAATTCTGTCGGAATTCATCTTGAGTTTTAAAATAGTGTGTTGTGTGTCGGACGCTACTCTACGAACACACCCATTAAGTTTGAAGGTGCTATCAGGAGTACCAACGCTTAAAAATGAAAAAAAACTCAAACAATTGATTTCTATACTCGAATGCAAGTCTAAAAAATCTCTATCCACAGTAGATTTTAACTTTACCTTTCATCTACAGTGATTCTGCTGCAGATGTTGTATTTTGTATCAAGAAAAATTTCTGCTGTACTACGGATAACTTGGAGATTATTTTCGTCCTTTTACTGCAACTTTGATTATTGACGATCTACACATAGTAAGACCAGAATCTACGAACAAACCCCTTTTCTTTAGTTCTTATTAACTTCCCATAGGAAGATATTATTACTGTGCCGTGGTTCTCCATGGACTGTTGCGCCACCTTTTGTAAATAGGAAGTTATTGTTATGGGTACGATTTGTCGAAAATTTGACATTTCTCGACGATTGAAGGTCCCTAGAGTCGAAATAAAACATTTTTAGAAAGATGTCTGTTCGTGCGTGTACGTAAGTTCGTACGTCCGTACGTTCGCAACGTTTTTTTGTCGTCCATGGTCCATAGCTCAAGAACCAGAAGAGATATCAACTTCGAATAGATTTTGTTATACAGATAATAATGCAGAAAGATTCAGAAAGGCCTATAATGTAACATGATACCAAACATGTATATTTTTGGAAAAAAATCCAATTAACGGGTTTTTTTATAAATCAAAAAAAAAACTCGAAAATTTTACGAATAAAAAATTATTTATATTCAAAACATTTTTGTGCAACGAAAAATAGAATTTTAACATCTGGTAAAATTTTGAGAAAATCAAATTGACACTTTTTTTTATAAAAAATAAAAACCTACAAAAAAACATTACTCAAAGCTGGTAAAAATTTAATTTGGACTCAAATATCTTTTAAAAAACTTTAGATTATGACTTCAAACTTATTTTATCTTTTAAAAAATATTGTTTTCAACATTCGGTAACATTTTGAGAAAAATCAAATTAACAGTTTTTTACAAAATATAAAAACCTAAAAAAAATTAATAAAAGTTGGTAAAAATTGATTTTTGACTCAAATATCTTTTAAAAAATTTGAGATTATAGCTTCCAACTAATTTTAACTAATAAGAAATATTAATTAGAACATTCGGAAAAACTTTGAGAAAACCCGAACTTGCAGTTTTTCTTTAAAAAAAAAACTAAAAACCTAAACAAAAATTAACAAAAGTTGGTAAAAATTGATTTTTGACTCAAATATCTTTGCAAATATTTGAGATTATGGCTTCCAACTAATTTTAACTAATAAGAAATATTGTTTTCAACTTTCGGAAAAAAATGAGAAAAACCAAATTGGAAGTTTTTCTTTAAAAAATCTAAAAACCTAAAAAAAATTAACAAAATTGGTAAAAATTGATTCGGTTCGGTTTTTGATATCTCTCAAACTAATTTCATCACCAATTTGTAAAAATGCTACTAAAATTAGTAAAAAATTGTTTTCGACTAAAAATCTATTTAACAAAACTAGATTTTGAAATAAACCTATTTCAGTATATGAAAAATATTGGTGGAATTTTGAAATTTTTAACAATAATTCAACTTTTTGAATCACGAGAAATCCTACAACCTTTTAAGCAAGACAAATCGACAGACGGGATTGAAAGTTATCAGTGTGGGTCGCATCCCAGCATCTTTTTTTATTCCATTGACAAAATAAGAAACATGTAAGTAAATTAAAATAAACATGTAAGTAAAGTAAAATTAGCTCTGGACTGAATTTCCTTGAGTTTATTAGAATCTAGTTTTAAATTATTCTGACAAATGTTCAATTTTACCAACTTTCAAATATTAAAAGCGGACTACTGCTGATTGTTTTTTTTTTTGCAATTACTCGCTGTACTATATATGGAATCCTATTTGATTTGCATCCATGTAAGTTGACAGTTCATTGCTGTTTACACGCTGGCTGGTACCATTGCCATTGTCATTTCTTTCGAAATGAGAAAAGAGTTGTCATTATGCCGAATGGCGAGTCCAATCGGGTCATGCTCTCACCTATTGTTTGTTTTCAAAAGGTAAGTAATTCCTTCGATGATATTACCCGTGTTTTTCTGGAAAATCTATCAATAGTACAGCAGGATTTTAGACGAAAAACAAAAAAAAATATTCGCAGTATGAATATTACCGATAAAAGTCAAAGAAGAATCTTACTATGGATGGGTTTTTGATATTTGTACGAATGGATCTTATGTAATTTCGTTCTCAAATGTTGGTACGATTGATATTGCATTTGTATTTCGATGGCTGTGTTCGTTTAGTAGTTGTGCATTTGGAATCATGTGTTTTCTATTGGGGAAAAAAACAATTCCGTACTGTTGATATTACTTAGTTTTGTTAATGAAAATGGACTAACTGGGCTTATTTTGCAAGACAAAACAAAAAAAAGATGATTAAGTTTTGCTATGTTTCCACCAAGGGTTTTTTTTCAGTTTAGACTAAATAAATCTTTTTGGTTTTTTCCACCGCATAAGAAGATTTAAAAATGATTAAGTTTGACAGCAGTTTCTAAAATGCAAATGGTGTTTCGATGTTTTTTATGAAGTGCAAGTGAGATAGTTTGATTCGTGTTAAACAATGAAAAACTGAATAGTTCAGAATCATATAAGAATAAGCTAACTACTCCATGTGCATTTTTTTATTTTAATTTGATTAAGGGGGTATTCTGGTCTAGAGACATGAATTTTAGGTAATTTTTGAAGTGCTGTAGAAAAAAGCAAGCAACAATTTTACCATCAATTTTTGTATACATTATTTATTTACATTAGAAGCATACAAAAAAAAATAAAAAAGTAAAAAAAAAATCAAAATTCCGTTAGTTATCAGCTGATGGCGTGGTGCGTCTCAAAAGTTTGGTGCGTGACTATACCCACGATTTTAACTCTCCTAGAAATCTGAAATCAAAAACTAAAAAAGATTATTAATCTACAATAATGTTGCAATGTCTGGAACTACGGAAAAGTTACAAACATTTTTTTTAAAAAATAAAAAAAATTTACCATTTTTTTGAACATTCTTCGATTTGTTAAAAATAGTAAAAATGAAAATTGGGGGATGGCCGTAGTTCCAGACGTAGACAAGTCCCTAAAAAAGACTCTCTTAAAATTTCAAGTAAATCGGTTCTGCAGAACCTGAGAAATCGTGGGTATCAGATTCAAAAAGACAGTTCTGAGAAAACCGCGTTTAAAGTACCCCATTATGTCTTTTGTTCTATTATTTGCAGCCCAACCGATTTGGATGGCTGCTCAGCAAAATACTTATTTCTCTGAAAATAATTTGAATTTGGGAAAATCCTCTCGTAGACATATTCTTAAATAGTTAAACTATGAAAAATATGAAAAGAAAAAAAAATCATTTTTTTTTTAATTTCTAGACCAGAATACCCCCTTAAAAAAAAAAAAAAAAAATCATTTTTTTTTTAATTTCTAGACCAGAATACCCCCTTAAACAAAACTATATTTTTTTACACAACATGCAAATAAACAGACCATAATGCATTATGTGTAAAACCAACACCTCCATACAGGTTTTTCTTCACAAATTTTGACTCGACTCCGATCCCCGACCAAAATTAAGTCAAATTAAGTTAATTTCAACTCGATTCAGGTACATAAGGAATTGAGGCGAGCTTCAAGCTCGCTTCAACACCACATGTTAATGTAGTAGTCTACGAACAAACCCCCTTCTGAAGGTTTTTATTTTTTTAAATGAACCTTCTTTTATAAAATCTTAATTTTCAGATGTTTTCTTGCCATTTCTTCTTGAAAATTGTCCATTTTATAAGTTTCAGTTAGTTTTTTTTCCTGAAGTTAATTTTAACTTTTGATTTTCACAAAATAGGTCTTCTTTAAGTTGTACCAATTTTTAAATACAAAAATCTTAATACTTGCCGATGGATTTTCTTGGGAATTCTCTAATATACTATTTATAGAATGCCAAAAAATACGAGTATTGTTGTTCAAGTGCTTGAAATGTTTTCGGTCATACGAGTAAGTTCTTCGCGGTTTCCCACAAAAAAAATGCAAAGAGCTCAAATCGCAGCGGATCTGCATCGTCCTATTAAGATTGCTATGACAGTTGATGAAGCGTCATCCACATGGGACTATTTTTCTTTAAAATTGCGGCTAGGAACTTTCACTGAAACAAAATAAGGTAAAATGGCTCGGAAACGCGCACTTTCCGGGTTTTCCAAGCCGTTTATTTGTTAACAAAGCCGCAAGAAAATTTCTAAAAAAACATGTCCAATCGAATGGCGGGGGATTGTCAACCATCAATCAATATCACAATATTTATTGAAGTTATGCTTTTGAAACTTAATTTATAAAGTTTTAAGCAGTTCTTAAAAGATAATTAAATATTTTCTTGTAATTACAAACAATTTGGAGTATTCTCAGGCTCGAAATCACCAACGTAGCAAATTTCAAAATTAGTCTTATGCCAAAAAAAAATGTAAGCTATAATGATTTTAGTTTATACTAGATATTGCAAAATTTGTATATTAATAAACTTTGACAGGGTAGCGCATTATATGTATATTATATATATATATACATTTTGAGTAATATTGCTTAGAAGGAAATATCTTACAGAAACCATCAATTCGGGACCGTTTTTCTAAGTTTGATAAATTCAACAAGAACAAAACAAAGCACATAATTTAAGCTTTGTTTAATAACATGGGTATATTATGTATCTACGCTTCCTCACCGTTGACAGTCTAATCGTAGATTAATATTTCAAACCAATTTATTTTTATTCTAGTGAAAACAGAGCACAAGAAAAATACGAACGCATCCCCAAATAATAAAATCCTGCCAACCTTTAAGTAAAAAATATTTCTGAAATTGGATGGAAGTGTCATTCTAAGACGATTTCATATAAGATCGCCTTTTGATTATACGGCGGCCATTTTAAATGCGATCTGACTTTGTCAATAGGAAATATTTGACGTAACTTTGTTATTTCGTGTCGTAAAAAAGATTTTAATCAATAATTAAATGTAATAAATACGTTCACGAATTGACAGACTATTGATGTACGGTCTACGAATAATAAATAGAAAGGTACTTACCATTTAGATATGATTTATTTGATGATAAATAATCTGACAGCCTTCTTTGTTATTGGTTGATTTCACAAAGCTAGTTGCTACGTAGTCAAAATTCAAATAGCTTTGTGAATGCAAAACTACACTACAAAGTAGTCAATCTGGAACTGTCATATTATTGACAAATGCAAATACATATATAAAATAAGAAACATTTTTGATTTGATAACTTTAACTTATCTTTTGTGTTTTTAAATTCAAAAAAATCAAATTCAAGACACATTTTGAATGATTTATATTTGTATTTAAATATTAAACAATTTATTTCATTTTGACTTCGTGTTACTATTCCGAGCAGCTAATTGTGAAACGTCAAAATCATGATCCACCAACTTTGTAGCCGAATTTTGTACTCTAAGTTGGAGGGGAAATTTCAACTACTTTTGTAGTTAGATTTAGCCAATCAGAATCCCTTGACTACGTAGCCACTAGCTTTGTGAATGCGACCATTGTTCTCTCCCTCGACTGACGTTTGACATTTACTTCAAATTATTTTTGATCGATTATCGATATGTTCACTGAAATGATTTGTGCGGTATTGGACAAACTATTTTTGCATTTTTATAATTAACAATAAATAATTTTTTAATATTATTTATAATAATAGATTTTGTATAAAAAATACGGTGTATTGAGTTATGACCGGGGTCAAATACCTTACATTTTTCAATTATTTTTTGGACTTGTTGTTGAAAATTGTGATGTTCAAATAGTAGACATGTGCATTCAAGAGGACACAAGCGTCCACAGGTTTTTCTTAAAACCAACCTCTGTCTATCAACTCCTACTCTCACCTCCACGTGGTGAACATCGGGTGCCTAGTACCTCAACTGGAGATTGGGTTCCAACCCCAGTGGAAAGTTGTTGGGGGCAGCAAACTAGAGAGGTGGGGAGAGGTGTTTCCCCTAAGGCACCTCTCCTTATACAGAAGGCAGCGGAGGAATTCCCGAGATGGAATCAACGGTGGCGTCTACAGTTCCAGTAAGGTTGAACTACTTAGTGAACACCTTATAGGGCTTCTTTGACTTATTCGGAGCCCAGGCCTGTAAGGAGCGGTTTTATCCGGCTCCCCATCCTTGGAGTTATACTTAGGATCTGGCCCTCCAGGTTAGAGGTTGTGCGTCGGGGTGACTTCCTGGCCACGTAAAAGTTTTCATAGTTGCGAAGCACAAACAAGCCTCGGATACGGATGGATTTACGGTGACAACCAACGTAAACGAATAAAGGCCAACGAACTTCGGATATGCACGTGAAATGTTAGGTCCCTTAACAGACCACGTGCGGCCGAAGAACTAGCGAAAGTCCTAGACTGCTATAAAGCAGACATCACCGCCATCCAGGAAATACGATGGTATGGGCCGGGCAAAAAGAGGATGAAAAACTGCGATATTTACTTTGGTGACTGCTACCACTAAAACCAACAGCGCTTATTTGGATGCGGATTCGTCATCGGAGCTAGACTTAGGCAAGAAGTCTTGAGCTATAGGTGCATCAATGAGCGCCTCATGACCATAAGCATCAAGGCTAAATTCGGCAACATTAGCCTGATATGCGCGCACGCCCCCACAGAATAGAAAGACGACAACACCAAAGATATGTTCTTCGAGCTCTTAGACAAAACAATGAGCAGTGCCCTAGCTACGATATTAAAATAGCCCTGGGCGATTTTAATGCCAAGCTAGGAAGGGAAGACATCTTTGGTGGAATAATCGGGAAGAACAGCCTGCACGACAACACTTCCGACAATGGATTCAGGCTCATAAATTTTGCTGCGAGGCGAAACGTCATGGTAGCCAGTACGCGTTTTTCACACCTCAACATCCACAAAGGAACTTGGACTTCTCCAGATCAATCTACCGTCAACCAGATTGACCATATTGCGATCGACGCCAGACACGCTTTCAACATTATGGATGTACGAACTTTTCGAGGAGCTAACATCGACTTGGACCACTACCTCGTTGTAGCCCAGGTAGCACTTCGGATTTCCAAACCGAAGGCAAAACAGGGAGGTGCTGGAAGAAGGTACGCCAGAGATTGCCAAATCCTTTTCCGACCGAGTTACAAGTAACCTCTCTCGAAGTTCTCTGCCGCCAACACAATGTATCGAAAACCAGTGGCAACATTGCCAAACCCCTGGTTTGATGAGGAATGTCGGCAGGCAAATGCAGCCAAACAACAGGCACGCAAAGCGGCGCTGCATAAAAGGACGAGAGCTGCTCGTGAGCTCTATGAGCAGAAGAGGCGAGAGGAACGCCGACTTCTCAGAAGGAAAAAGAGAGGGCATGAGAAGCGTGCGGTCGAAGATGTTGAAAGGTTTTAAAGCAGGAATGAGGTTCGAAAGTTTAATGAACAGGTGAAACGAAATTCACAGGTACATAAACCTAGAACCGAAGGCTGCAAAGACGAAAGTGGAAACATCATAGTGGAACCGCAGTCAATGCTGAGGATATGGAAGGACCACTTCTACAGGCAGGATGATCCATTCAATATAGACGACGAAAGCCAACAATCCCGTCCTCCCGACTAAGACGAAGTAAAGATTGCCATATCTAAGTTGAAGTCTAATAAAGCCGCTGGATTGGATGGCTTGAATGCCGAGCTCTTTAAAGCAGCTGGAGATAAGTTGGTTAGGAGCATGCACCAACTTATCTGTAAGATATGGTCTTAAGAAAGCATGCCCGATGAATGGAACCTCAGAATTGTTTGCCCGATCCTGAAAAAAGGAGACCTTCTAAACTGCACCAACTATAGAGGAATGAGTCTACTTAACATCGCCTATAAAATCTTCTCTGCCATAATATGTAAACGTCTAAAGCCCATCGTCAACAACCTGATAGGTCCTTATCAGTGTGGTTTTAGACCAGGAAAGTATACAGTTGATCAAATATTTACATAACGGCAGATCCTGGAAAAAACTCAAGAACACCAAATCGAGACCCACCATCTTTTTATCGATTTCAAGGCCGCATATGACAGCATCTACAGGGACGAGCTGTATAGAGCCATGTCTAGTTTCGGCATCCCTGCCAAACTTGTCCGTTTTTGCAGGATGACCATGGAGAATTCACGCTGCTCCATAAAGGTTGGAAACAACTTAACAGAACCTTTTGATGTCAAAAAAGGTTTTAGACAAGGTGATGCGCTGTCATTCGATTTTTTTAACATCGTGCTTGAAAGAATAGTGCAGAGCTCACACGTCAACACTAGAGGCACTATCTTCCAAAAGTCTGTCCAATTACTGGCATATGCTGATGACATTGAAGAACTCAGCGTGATGTCAATGGGGCTTTTGTGAGTATTAAGGCAGAGGCGGCAAAAATGGGTTTAACGGTTAATGTGGTCAAAACCAAGTACATGATTTTCAGAAATTGGCTGCAGCTTTAACATCCAAAACTTCTTTCAAAAAAAGGAATTTACTATGAAACAAATTTAAAATATTTTCCAAGCATAAAATGACTAAATTCGTTTCGAACTGGAAACAGCTGTCAGTGTCAAAACAAACAATGATTTATGGGGAAACCAATAGATGGCTCACATTGTTAAATATGGCGTGCATCCAAAGTGTCAATTTGTCTATCAGTGACGTAATTTAAAAGATGCCATGGGTTTTTTTGGCCCGGGCCGCGACGGTTGTACCTTGGACATATAGAAAATCCATCAAGCAAAAGCTAACTGGGGTCAAATTGCTAGATCTCAGTGGACAGTTCACGCCACATTTACTGAACCATTAGACACGAAATTATTTACCTAATTACACTTTGTATGGCAAATATGGTAATTGAACAATCAGCGAATAGCTCGAAACATTGCTCAAACTTTGATAAAACAACCTCTTGTCAATTGCACGACTTATTAAACGCTATATTCGGTGAAGGTATTTTGGAAAAATTAGACTGAAATTGTGACAGCTATTTTTTGCAGATGTAGCTTTAACAGTATTTAAAAACATACCTTGACATACCGTATTTAATTGTACTGATTTAAAAGCTTCTAGTTTAACCTAATTTCAAGAAATCAATTTTTAAAATCACAGCATCTTAAAAATATGTCTCTTACTTTCATATAACTTTACCAATACGTACCTTTATTCACATTAACATTCGATAGTAAAATCCTCAAGACCTAATCCTCAATAATCCATTTACATTGGATTTGAAAATGGAAGCAGAAGCAAGTCTCATGTTTAACAATTTTATTGATCTTTATGAATTTTTCATATGGTACCTAACAACATACATACAAGAAGAAGAAGTACTCTACTTTACTTCGGTTTCGGTTAAAGAGCCCACTAAAGATTTGTTCAATAAAATATAAGTAATCCCAAGAAATATCCTTGAAGGTATTGGAGTAGGTACTGGGTACCTCTGCACACTACATCTTCTTCTCTGTTATTAAATTCAATCCCAGAGTGCGATGCCCAGAAAGAATTCCTATGAAGAAATTCTATGAATTTTTAAAATGCAGATACAAGTTCGAAATATTTTTATACTCATATATACTACCTATGTACACATATTAAGACTTTCGATGATGATGATGTTGATGATGGGGATAAAGATGCTCCTTCTGTGATGGTCAATGTTTAGTATAGATGGATATATGTATGACCAGCAATCCGCTTGCTGTAGTGCTGCTCGGATACTCGTGTACCGCCTTGTACCGCAAGAGAATGCATCGATATGCCACAAGGACTCTGCAAAGGACATTTGAAGTCAATGCACACAATAAAGCTTCAACAGCATCAACATCAGCATCAGCAGGAATCTCGTCTTTTTGTTCTTCTTATATTCTTTCCCTGATGGAAATCCTACAGCCAACTTTTTACAACGTCTTCGTCGTCGATGATAAAGACGGAAGACGAAGACAACAACGCTACTGACGTTACGTTCAAGAAGATTTACAACACTATACAATGCATACCTACATCCGTTTGGATGGATCGAAGCAAAATGTAATAACCTTAGAACATTGCGAAACACACAAAAAGGACGCAAAGGAATGAAAATTGTTATATTAGATTACTTCATGGTCGAGTGACGATATCATCTTGGAGCGTAATATTTCCTTCTTCAAGTAGAGTAGAAATAGGACATAGAAAATACTCACTCGCAACTATTGATCATCAGCTAGCTGTACGTCTATACGATACTCATACTTCTCGCAGGACAGAATGGCTACTCTTTGAACAAGCACTTCATTTTGTGCAGCAGTAAGATTTTGATAGATTGAACATTCAATGATGGTTTGCTTTGGAATTGATGGTGTATAGTATAGAAGGGAGAGAATACTCCTTTTTTTTAGGTCTTGTTTTTCTTTTCATAACATATTTTCAGGTCCGTGTATAAAGAATTCTTTAAAAGGGGAGAGTGTTTAAGAAGAAAATTAGGTACAACAAAGCTGTGATCTGATCCAAAGAGTTAATTCGTGCTCTCTTTGATATCTTTTAAAGTCAGTGTTTTGAAATTTTCGATGGCAACAATGGCTCCCAATGTTCGGATATTAGACTTCTTGGTATTCTGGAGCTTTGAAATAATGTCGGTAACTTACCCTGCCCTACCGACATTTCGTTCAATATTTCTGGTTTAAGAGACTTGCATGTGAGAGCGAAAAACGAATGGACGAACAAACTTAATTTTACACATTTCAAAAAGTCAATTTCAAACAAAGACACATTTAAATTATAAGAAACCATTTGACACTAATGTAAGGATGGTAGTAACGAATTGCAAAGTGGTTGCAACGAACTGCCAAACTCTATTCGCGTTCCACATACCAACCACACTGCAACGAACAAATTGTTCGCGATCAACATAACCTCAAAATTATACCACTCTTGTTTTCTTTTTGTGTGAAAGATCATGGTGAACATCCACAGCTCGCAGTTCGTAGTTCGTAGCTTATGTGCAAGATGCTTTACATAAAATCTTATCCCTTCGCACTCTCACTTTTGTTATTCTTACTCTTTAGTTACTATATGACATTTGGTTGTCATAAGCTGACATAGTCGATTGAGTCAAGTCAAGTTTAGAGATGATCAGATAGTCTTAGGAATCGGCAATGTAGTTCATCCGGAAAATTTCATAACTAAGTCTTACAACGAATTCAAAAGGTCAGTGGATCGAGTTTATTCCTCTGGTTTTCTCTTTCTTTGTTTATTGTGTTATATAACGTTTGGTTGTCAGAAACTGACAGCGTCGATAGAAAAGTTCAAAGGCGATAAGGTAGTCTTGGGAATCAAAAATATAGTTAATCCGGCAAATGTCATTATTAAGTTTTAAAGCGAATGCAACAGATCAGTCAATCAAGTGACTTACTTACTTAATTAATTAAGGTGGCGCTATAGTCTGGGACGGAATTGGGCCTCAACCAGCCAGCTTGGTCCCTCGCTAGCTTTTTCTAGTTTCGCACTCTAAGTTGGTTGAGGTCTTCACCCACCTGAGTGCGCCACCTGAGTCGCGGTCTTTCTCTACTGCGCCTTCCCTCGGGATTGGATTCGAAGGCCTTCAGGGCAGGAACGTTGATGTCCATCCGCTCTACATGACCTAGCCATCTAAGCCGTTGAACTCTAATTCTGCTAACTAGGTCAGTGTCGCTGTACAGCCCGTACAATTCGTCGTTATATCTTCTCCTCCATTCTCCATCTATGCGTACGGGACCAAAAATAACCCGAAGAATTTTTCTCTCGAAGCATCCTAAGACGCTCTCATCTTTTTTGGACGGGGTCCAGGCCTCAGCGCCATAAATGAGAACCGGGATGATGAGTATCTTATAGATGGTGGTTTTAGATGCTGAAGAGAGGACTTTACTTCTTAATTCCAGAGTAGCAGCGATTTGCAAGAGTTATTCTTCGTTTGATTTCAGCGCTGGTGTCAATGTCTGTATTAATAGCGGTGCCAAGGTAGACAAAGACCTTAACTACCTCAAAGCTATAGCTGTCCTTGGTGACGTTTTGTCGAAGACGTCGTTGTTCAGTGTCCTTTTTTGATGACAGCCTATACTTGGTCTTGCCCTCATTGACCACTAAACCCATCTTCTTCGCCTCCGTCGAAATGCTCAAAAACGCTCCACTGACATCGCACTTTGTTCTTCCAGTTATGTCAAGATCATCTGTGTATCCGAGTAATTGGATGGACCATGGAAGATTGTGCCTCTAGTGTTGACGGTTGAGTTTTGCACAGTTCTTTCCAGAACAATATTGAAGAAGTCACATGACAGTGCATCGCCTTGTCTTAAACCTTTATTGACATCAAATGCATCGGTGAGATCTTTTCCGACCGACGAATAAGTTTGACAGGGATGCCAAAACGAGACATTGCTCGGTAGAGCTCTTCCCTATAGATGCTGTCATACGCGGCTTTAAAATCGATACAGAGATGGTGGGTACCGATTTCAAGCTCCTGGGTTTTTTCCAATATCTGCCGTAGTGTAAATATTTGGTCGATAGTGGACATTCCTAGTCTGAAGCCACACTGATAAGCACCAATCAGGTTGTTGACGAGTGGCTTCAGACGTTCACATAATACGGCAGAGAGGATCTTACATTCAATGTTAAGGAGACTGATGACTCTGTGATTAGAGGGTCTCCTTTCTTATTTATCGGGCACACTATGCTGAGATTCCACTCATCGGGCATGCTTTCTTCCGACCATATTTTGCAGATGAGTTGGTGCATGCTCCGTACCAAGTCATCGCCTGCTGCTTTGAATAGTTCGGCAGCGATGCAGTCAGCTACAGCAGCTTTGTTTGATTTAAGTTTAGATATAGCTATCTTCACTTCGTCAAGGTCGGGTAGGCGGAATTGTTGATCTGCGTCGCCGATGTTGAGTGGTTCTATCTCCCTTACAGAGGAATTCGGTTCGTCATCGCCGTTATATAATTTGGAGAAGTGGTCTTTTTAAATTCTCAACATCGACTGCGGTTCTACTACTATGTTCCCCTGATTGTCTTTACAAGCTTCGGTTCGTGGATTGTACCCTTGGGAGTTTTCTTACCTATTGGTAAAATTTGCGAACATCATTCCTCTTGTGACATCCCTCTATCTCCTCGATCGCTTGATCTCATGCTCTCTATTTTCCCATCTAAAAAGCCGGTGTTTTTCTCTCCTCTTCTGCTCGTAGAGCTCGCGAGCAGCTCTGGTCCTTTTGTGCGTTCTGTATGCCTGTTGTTTCGCTGCGTGCGCTTGCCGGCATTCGTCGTCAAACCAGGGGTTTCGATGTGGTGGCCGTGTGAAACGTAGCACTTCAGAGGCGGAATCTCTGATGGCTGCAAGGCAATGTTACCACTGGTTTTCAATGCTTAATGCAGGTAGCATAGGACTCCTTAAGAAGTTACTAGAAACTCGATCGGAAAAGGACATGGAGTCTATTGCGATTGAAGCCGTCTAACGTCGAATCTTCTCACAGTACTTCCTTGTTTTGGCTTGAATCGGGATACCGGTAGCCGTACCTTGGCTTCAACGACGTGTGGTCCTAGTCAATGTTGAGCCCTCGGAATGTTCGGATATCCTGAATACTGGAGAAGTGTCGTGCGTCGATCGCAATGTGGTCAATCTGGTTGCAAGTTGATTGATCAGGAGATTTTCATGTCCCCTTGTGGATATCCCTTGTCGGAGGTGGTGTCGTGCAGGCTGTATCTCCCGAGTCACCAAAGATGACTTCTCTTCCTAGCTTGTTATTAAAATCTCATGTGTTTTGTCTGAGAGCTCGAAGAATGTGTCTTTGGTGTCTTCATCTTTCTCCTCTGTTGGAGCATGCGCGCATATGAGGCTTACGTTGTTGAATTTAGCCTTGATGCGGATTGTCGTGATGAAACTCAAGACTTTCCACACTCAAATAGACGCTGTCTTCGTTTCCGGTAGGAGTCGCCGTAGTATACACGCAGTCTATTAGTTTGCGTTTGCCCGTTCCACACCATCGCACTTCTTGGATGGCTGTGTTGTCTGCTTTATAGCAGTCTAGAGCCTCCGCTAATTCTTCGGCCGCACGTGGTCTGTTAAAGGACCTAACATTCATCCGAAGTTCGTTGTCCGTATTTCGTTTGCGTGGGTTGTCGACAGTGAATCCGTCCGTATCCGAGGCTTGTTGGTGCTTCCCAACTAAAAGTATTGTTTACGTGGCCAGGAAGTCACCCCGACGGCACAACTCCCAACCTGGAGGGCCCGATCCTTAGAATAACTCCAAGGACTGGGAGCCGGATAAACTGCGTCTTACAGTCCTGGGCTCCGAATATGTCAAAGAAGCCCTATAAGTTGTTCACTTAGTAGTTCAACACTACCGGAACTGTAGACGCCACCGTTGATTCAATCTCGGGAATTCGTCCGCTGACGTCTGGATAAGGAGAGGTGCCTTGCTGGAAACACCACTCCCCCCTCTCTCGTTTGCTGCCACCAACAACTTTCCACTGGGGTTCAAAACCAATCTCCCAGTTGAAGTACTAGGCACCCGATGTTCACCACGGGGAGGTGAGAGTAGGAGTTCATAGACAGAGGTGGGTTTTAAGAAAAAGCTGTGGGCGCTTGTGTCTTCTTGAATGCACATGTCTACCATTTGAACATCGAGTGACTTAAAATGAGTAAAATCCTCAGAACTTTGTAATCGACATGAATCGCTTGCAAATGGCTACCAACTGCTTTCAACTAGTCAATGAGTTGTTCTTAATCAGCTTATCATCAGTGGATGCTTATCAGCTATTCTTAAACATTTGATAAACAGAGTTCTCACTGCCTAGAAAAAAGTCTTATTTAACTTTCTATCAACAGTATTTCAACTATAACTACCAACAGCTTTCAACCAACTTATGAACTTCTTTGAACCACCATCTTATAAAATTCTTTTAACTGACTAATGACCACTTTCTTTAAAACGTAGTATAATCTCGTCTTAACTGATATATCAACAAAGTCTCCATCGATTTTTATCTACTTTTCACCGTCTAATCAACTGTTGTCATCTGCCTTCTTAACTGCTCTTTCAACTTCTTTCAAATTCATTATCGATAGCATCAAAGTAGCTTTTAACGGGCAGTATCTCTGTTTTTGTTCATCCGATTTTAACTATCTTTGCAACTGCTACCACGAGACTAATCAATGGTTGATAACCATCTTGTTAAATCGACTTATCCAGTTTATCAGTTACATTTAACTGAATTTTTAACCTCATCAACTCATTTTCGAATCAAGAGTATCTTTATCGGTTTTTTCGCTTTCAACATTCTCAATAACCTCTACTACCTGCCATTATGAAGGACTCTTAACTGGCTAATAAGAACTCTTATCTGGCTTAGCAGTGGCTCTTAACCGATATACCAAACAAGCACTTAACCGGCTTTTCCAATTGTCTTGATTAATTATTCAACAATATTTCCATATAACTCTAATCCATTTTAATCGCTAATGAGATTATATAACCTAGCTCATTAACAGCTTTTATCTAGCTTATCAAATTTATCAATAGTTTAACTACTGCCAATAAACTTCTTTTACCTAACTTGAAAAATAATCACTCACTTTTAACAATCCGTTTCACTGTTTCTAGAAGATTTAACAACAGTTTGCTAACTGGCTGCCAAGGACTTATCATCGGGCTATTGGAGGTTCAAGTTCGGCTAGTTAATATTGTAAGCACTTTTTTTTCAAACCACGCCTTTGAATTCACAGTGGTTTACCACTGACTCTTAAGTGGCTTATTACCGACTCCTAACCAGCTGCTAACCAGCTTACTATTAGGCCCTTAAATTTTCTATCTATGACGCAACCTCAATACGACCCTGCTTGCAGACGGACTTGCATAATTTCTCAAAACCCAGCCCTTAATATTATGAAATAGTGAAAACTGATGGAGCGTTAACGTTCCATGGTGATTCACATCACATGACTATTAAGGACGATGCTGCACGGTCGGTCGTCGTCGGTCGGTGGCGATTGATGGAGCCATACAATATATAGGAGGGTGAGAATTCTTCTTTTTCTTTCACCATCTCCATCACCCCAAACATCTTTAACTTTGTTCTTAAAATCATGTACAACATGTACCAACTTCTAATACCTTCCTACTCACTGCTATACTCCTACTCTACTGCTTTACGCCGGAAATATTGAACTTGCAAAGTTGAATGGAATTCCACAAAAGAAATTCTATTCAACTGGGTGTTCTTAAAGTATGCATATTAATGGATTCGCTGTAAATATGTATATAAAGAAACTTTTTCAGGACATCTTCGCCATCACCATCACCATCGTTTCCCATCGTAACGCTTCTTCTTGCTGCTGCGACTGCTGTTGCTGAAGGCGCTGCTGCTGGTACTGCTGCTTGAGCTTGATGCTATTGAAAATGAACAACTTGTAAACAAGGGCGACATTTCTAGCTTTCTACAATCGTGTGTATAGTCTTCAATGGAATGGGACTCAAAACGATGATGGCGCTATAGATCTGAGGGGCTATACGAGTATATGAAATCGAAAACAAAATCGAAATCCTTGCATGCCACTCTCCATCTCCATTCACTTTATATATATTTATACAAGGAGAAGGAGCGGAGGAGGGGGTGTAGAATTTTTATAGCTTCGGCATGTAGCCTTTTAATACGAAATTCCCATTTGGTATTTATGAACATAAAATCAATGTTCCATGGAAGTATATTATGGGCTTGGGCTTTGGCCTGGGCATTGCTTTTAAGAATTCCCTTTACATGTCGAGTATGTGTGCTCTCAAAAATATACTACACCATATATTGAAGTGAATACACTTTGGTTGCAAATGGACCAAGGTAATGTGTGGCTCGAATTAATAGGCGCCATCGGATAGTTGCCTGGCCAAAATGACTAGACGATGAATTGAATACGTAATGTGGTTGTCCTGCAATGAAAAAGTGATTTTCTGTAATTCGATTCCACCTCCAACAACGACACTCAATGACGACGACGAGCGACGACCCGAAAAGTGACAGCGGCGACGACGACGACGTTAGGAGACGTTTGAAAAAGTTCGTCCGTTCGTTCGTACAAACAGAAGTCAACCAAATAGTTCTGCTTGTGCTTCAACATCTTCTTGTTCCATCGTCATCATCATCACCATCGTCACTATCACCAACATCAGACATATACTCTTATGAAGGGAATCCGAATCCTGTCCAATAAATTTTATGTTGGAAAAAGAATTTTTGGCAGTCTTTCAAAACTGCCAACATTTTATTGAATGCGCTGTTGATCTGTGCAGTACCCACAGTAATAGTTGGCTGCAATTTAATATGGTGTCGGGCGAAGCACTTTACTCAGCGCCCATTTCGAACCACTTTGGCATCACACGGATAACGTCAATTTTTATGAAGTGCAAGTGCAAGGACTCTCTTATTCTCATCGTAAATGAGTTTTTTTTTGGGGGGGGGGGGGGTATGATGGTATGTGGTGATGCACATTTAAGTAGACTTGAGCAATAAGTGGAAAAATGAACTTGATTTGGTTTTTGGTTCATTGAATTGTGAAAAGTTTGGAAGAAAAAATAATGTGACATTTAAGAAGATTGTTGACAAATTTTAAAGGAATAAGATTTATGTATTTTGAAATTGAAAATGTCCTGGTCCTGGAGGGAAGATCTATGACAAAAAAGGAAGTTGACATTGGCTTGTGGGAAAAATCAGTTATAGTATAATCAAAGCTAAGCAAACGGTCATTCAATAGACCTAGTCATTTAAAGCCGTCAAAGTTTTAATGACCATTTGTTCCAAAGCATACGGGAGCAATTGGACTTTCTAAAAAATCTTGCTTATATTTACTACACCAAAACGATGGTTCTGTTCAAAATCTATTTGCTTCCGAGGTTACGTTAATCTATTTCCGTGCTTTACACTGGCACTAACTGAGAACTAAATTGCCGTCACAACTGAAGAATAATAAACGTGATAGTAAGAGTGAAAGACATCCCTACAAAGTCTTCTGTGACTGTCCGAAAAAGTATACACCTCTAATATTAATGTCCAGTTTTATTTTCGACATTTGGACAGTGCCATTAAAGGGTTCATTTTCTTTAATTTGAAAAGTTCAAAGACGTTAAAATCGACTCTGTCCTAGGAAGGCAAAAGTCGTTTTTAGGCGATAAACGAGCTTATGTCAGGAAAGTATGGAAAAGTCAATATAAATTCCTAGAAACAATTCAACATAAGAGCAAATACTATTCGGCTAACATCCCAAAATAGCGGTCTACATAGCAGACTTCCTCCCAAAAAATTGTAAAAATCCGAAAAAATCAAAACTGAAGACTTTTTTTTATCAATAAGTTTCAAAGCAATTGTTTGTAATTCTTGGGAAAATATCCTTTTTGAGCGACGACAGAAAACTTCAAGCTCAAGAAAATCACCAAACTCTGAATTTGAGCAAAATTCGTCAACTAAGCACAGAACGGATCGGTAACGATTTGAGGATGTATCGCATCATCTGAGGCCTTTTCCATAAACATTCACAATTACAATTTTTTTAACTGACAGCAAAAACGTGCAATTTATTTAATTTATTTGAATTTCTATCAAATTTGCCAATTTTCACAAATCAGCTATTTTACTCGAACAGGATTTCGTTAAATTTCGCATTTTTTCGTAAAACTGGACTGTTTTAGGAAGGTACGCAAACGGACCTATTGTGTGAAAAATTTGTTGTTTTCCCGTTCGCATACTTACGCCCACTGTTTAACATATCTCTTTTTAAGAACTTTAGTGCAGAAATTACGCGAACTAAAGAGCGGCTAAAGAGAGCGAACAACAAATGGACGAACAAACATAATTTTACACATTTCAAAAAGTCAATTTCAAACAAAAACATTATTTAAATATTATAAGAAACCAATTGACACTAATGTTAGGATAATAAAACTTGCATTTTGTTCTTTAAAACAGGAACATTTTGTAAAAATAGTTCCACATACCATCCACACTGCAACGAATAAATTGTTCGCGCCCAACATAACCTCAAAATTATACCACTCTTGTTTTGTGTTTCTGTGAAAGATCGTGAGAAAAGGGTAATTCAATTTAATTCAAAAGTAAAAATATGCGAACATCCACAGTTCGCAGTTCGTAGTTCGTAGCTCAAGTGCAAGATGCCCAAGTCTTCAATAAAGGGAGCAAATAGGCTAAGGCTCATTGTAAAATCTTGTCTTACGTCTGATTCCGTTCTGGAACATTCCATATTCCAAACTTTCTGTAACATTAGAAACTGCTGCATTAGTATCCATTTACAGGCTTTGCAGGACTGTTCCACACTTTAACGACATACCCATACCAAAGAGCTTATTGCCTATTTCACGTGTCAAATGTAGCCTTAAAATATACGAAAAACGCGTATAAATTCTTGCTTCTTTTTATAAATGAGTCGGCAATAAAATAATAACGATTTAATTTCAAGTGAAAGTGTTAAAGATTCTCAGTTGGGCCTTCGTGTAATACATCACCGGTGCCCTCGGAATTTTAAATAAAGAAGAAACTATGATTTCGAATTTTTACCTTTTCGCCAATAGCCTTCTATTTATTAACCTTTTTAAAAGAAAAAAAGAAACTGAACCATATGCATATAGTATAAAAAAAAACAATAACAGTTAGTTATATGTTTAATAAAAAGTGTGACTTTTAGTTTAGTCCAAATAGGAAAAAGAATTTTAAGGGCTTTTAAATTGGTTAAATAACGAAAAAAAAGGAAAAAGATACAATCAGTTTAATATCTTTTTACAACTCAAAACAAACTCAAACAGTGGTTTCGATATTTTCTTGCATCTGAGACATAGCGTATAAGAGGCTTCCAGCCACGATATCCGTTTAGTACACCGACACATTCCTCTTGGGAAAGAAAACTATAATAAAAGTAGAGCATTCGGATTTCGGATATTCAAAACCGTATTTTTGTTGAGACCAAGAAGGCCTAGACAAGTTTGTTGCATAATTAAGCTTGTTTGCCGTCTTGTCTGAAGGAAAATGCATGACAAAAGTGTTTTCATTTGTTCTTTGTGCCACCATTTCGAGCTGTCTCTCCAGGGTCTCGCAATAGTTTTCTGGGTTGGACTTAAAAAAACTTAAATTAATCCTACCTTTGTTTGTTTGTAGGTATATTTTAACTTTTGGATGCACAACAAGCTTATAAATACACCAAAGTAATTTTGACTTTTATAGATACGATTTAATACACATTTATTGATAAAAAAACTAAAGCACTTATTAACTTGTGTTGCACTTCACTCTCTCTCAAGCTACCATTACATTTATCATAGTTTAAGTTTTGACTGAATTTTACGAATGAAATATCTTCATTTTCTAAAAGCAACTTTAGTACACTTATTTCGAGAATACCATTCATTTTCAAGCTCTCGATTTTTAAAATGTTCTGTAAAGTCCACTTTCTAATTATAAAACAAGACTTTGAAAACTGTTACATTTTATAAATTGAAAGAGTGTCATCGTTCTCTTACTTCTAATTTCAGTGGAGAAACGGCAAAAACACACAAGAAATTGGTCAGTAAGTATAGTTAAGTATGACAGTGACAAAATTGTCACGACAAATGTGTCAATATATTGATATGACAAAATTACCATGAGAAATTTGACATTGTATTTTTCGGACAAATTTGACACTTGTCAATAAATACTTGTTAAAATACTGATTTGTCAGACAAGTGTGAAAAATTTGTAGATTCTGCCGATTTGTATGAAACAAAGCCCTGGTCATTTAAAGCTGGTCATTAAAGTGGAAAATTTTCCGAAGGATTTAGGTGTGATACCTTTCAAAATACAACTGGTGCAAGAGTTGAAGCCAAACGACCTACTGTAACGTAAAGTTTTGGTGAGTGGGCTCTTGAAAAGTTGGCCGAAGAGCCACTTTTTTACCGAAAAATTTAGTTCAGCGATGAAGCTCATTTTTGGCTCAATGGCTACGTAAATAAGCAGAACTTTGGATTTTGGAGTGAATATCAGCCAGAAGCATTGCAAGAGCTAGCAATGCATCCAGAAAAAGTCAAAGTTTGGTGCGGTTCATGGGCTGGTGGCATCATTGGACCGTACTTTTTCAAAGATGATGCTAATCGTAACCTAACTGAAAATGGTGAGCGCTACCGTGTGATGAGATCCAACTTTTTTTTGTCAAAATGCAAGAGCTTGACCATGTGGTTTCATCAAGACTGTGCCACATGCAAAATAGCACAATGGTATTATTGAGCGGCTAGTACGCTGAACATTTTATTTCACGTTCGGGACCGGTCAATTACTGTCGCGTTTTCGTTAAAAAATGTCCTGTTCCAAGAGCGAGTGTTGCTGATGGTCCAAATTTATCGATTTCACAGCTATTGAAAGTGTTGTAACACAAATAAATCGTATAGCTATAAATCATTACTAGGCCTAGGACTCTATGATACTTTCAAAAATTTATCCACATATACCTTTTCTCATTTATTTTTGGTTAATAATAAATATGTGATAAATATGCAACAAAAATAAAAGTTTTATCAGAAAGTCCAACAACTTCATAATCGACTTTCATACGAAGATATTTTGAACCAGCAATTATACCTTTCAATAATTAAAATTAAACTTTTCAACAATTAAGTTGTGCAACCCATTTTCTCAATGTTTCAATTGTTAAACAATTAAACAAATTAAACTTATCTTTCAACTTAAAATCAGTCAACCAACCTACAATTCAACTTTTCAACATTTCATATTTCTTGACAATTTTAATTCAAATTTTTAACTATTCAATTATTTACCCATTATGCAACTTAAATTTTTAAATTTTTTGTTTGCAAAAGCCTAGACTTCTACTACTTAAACTTCTACCATTTTTCATTACTCTTATTGCATAGTTGGCTTCTAGGTTGTAAAAAGGCATTAGAACAGATTCTAGATAGATTGCATAACTTGGCGTAAAAATATATCTGCACCGTTTTAAACATCTTAAAGAACATATCACCAAAAACCTAGGCACCATACAAAATAAATGTGTTGACCATTGCTTTAAAAATTCGGTATTTTAAAGCGAGAACGATATCTTAGTTAGAAAAGAACCTAATCCTCCTGGAAGTATATCGCAAATACCATCAATAAATAAAGCAAACAGTAATGGACTTAGTATGCAGCCATGAGGAACACCTGGCGATGTTTGAAACCATGTAAAGAAATACGCCCCATTCCATACAGGGGCGCTCGATGTACATCATTAACAATTTACGAGAATTTGCACATCAAAGTTCGTCTATTTTTCTTGTCAAATGTTGCTTTGAAGTCAACAGAGGAAGCTTACACGTTTTTCTAGTTTCGATTGATTTAAGTAATACTTGTCAATGTAAAGATACTGAAAACCGGCTTAAAACATGCATAAAGGGTTTTTGTCTTTAATTCATTCTGTAATCCTGTCGTATGAGAACAATGTTCTCGAGATTAGTGTTGTTCATAAAGTCTGTTAGCACATATAAATTATTTTGGCAGCAACTTACTTACTTAATTAAGGTGGCGCTACAGTCCTGTGTGAACTAGGGCCTCACCCAACAAACTTCTCCTCTAAGGTCAACTTCCACTTGTGAGCGCCACCTGTTCTGCGATCTTCCTCTACTGCGCTGCCCTGTGGGTGTGGATTCGAGGACTTTCCGGGCCGGAGCATTGGTTTCCATGCGCTCTACGTATCACAGCCATCTTAGTCGTTGGACTTTTACCCTTCTGGCTAAGTCTACGTCGCTGTACAGCCCGTACAGCTCATCGTTCCATCTTCTCCTCCACTCCCCTTCGATGCATACGGGACCGTAGATCACACGAAGAACTTTTCTCTCGAACCGACCCAAGGTGCTTTCATCCGCTTTTGTCATAGTTCATGCTTCTGCACCGTATAGCAGGACGGGGATGATAAGGGTCTCTTATATAGCAACACTTTGGTCCCTCGAGAGAGGACTTTACCATTCAATTGCATTCTTAGTCCAAAGAAACAGCGGTTAGCAAGAGTTATTCTGCGTTTGATCTCAGCGCTGGTGTTGTTTTCTGCGTTTACAGCGGAGCCTAGGTAGACGAAGTCCTTGACTACCTCAAAGTTACGTCTGTCGATTGTGACGTTTTGACCAAGAGGTCGGTGTTGTATGTCCTTTCTAGACGACAGCATGTACTTTGTTTTGCCCTCATTAACCGTTAAACCCATTTTTGCTGCCTCTGCCTCAATACTCACAAAAGCCCCATTGACATCACGCAGAGTTCTTCCGATTATGTCAATGTCATCAGCATATGCCAGTAATTGGACAGACTTTTGAAAGATAGTGCCTCTAGTGTTGACGTGTGAGCTCTGCACTTTTCTTTTAAGCACGATGTTAAAAAAATCACATGATACCGCATCACCTTGTCTAAAACCTTTGTAATCGAAAGGTTCTGTTAAGTTGTTTCCAACCTTTATGGAGCAGCGTGAATTCTCTATGGTCACTTTTTCACTGCACAAACGGACGAGTTTGGTAGGGATGCCAAAACTACCGTGGCTCTATACAGCTCGTCCCTATTGATGCTGTCATATGCGGCCTTGAAATCGATGAAAAGATGGTGGGTGTCGATTTGGTGTTCTCCGGTTTTTTTCAGGATCTGCCGTAATGTGAATATTTGATCAACTGTGGACTTACCTAGTCTAAAACCACACTGTTAAGGACCTATCAAATTGTTGAAGATGGGCCTTAGACGTTCACATACTACGGCAGAGAAGATTTTATAGGCGATGTTAAGTAGACTGATTCCTCTATAGTTGCTGCAGTTTAGAGGGTCTCCTTTTTTCAGGATCGGGCAAACAATACTGAGGTTCTATTCATCGAGCATGCTTTCTTCCGACCATATCTTACAAAAAAGTTGGTGCATGCTCCTAACCAACTTATCTACAGTTGAATGGATCATCCTGCCTGACACCGGAATTCAGCTCGTCGTCGCCGTTATACAGTCTGCAGAAGTGTCCTTCCATATCCTCAGCATTGGCTGCTGATGTTTCCACTTTCGTGTTTGCAGCCTTCGGTTCTGGGTTTATGTACCTGTGAATTTCGTTTCACCTGTTCATAAAACTAGTAGTACCCGTAGCATGATGGTTAGTGCGTTGGATTGTCATGCAAGAGGTCTTGGGTTCAATCCCTGCCTGTGCCACCTTAATTTAAAAAAAAAAATAATTTTCGCGGGTACTGCCTCTTGCGAGGAATTGACAAATCCTTCAAGAGTAATTCTTGTCATGAAAAAGTGCTTTCTCAAACTAGCCGTTCGGATTCGGCCTTAAATTGTAGGTCCCTTCCATTCCTGACAACAGTACTCGCACACAGGAATGGTTGAGAGTTGTAAGTCACTAGGCCCTGGTTCACAACGGACTGTTGCGCCACCCCATTTGATTTTTTGATTTGTTCATAAAACTTTCGCACTTCATTCCTGCTTTTAAACTTCTCAACATCTTCGACCGCACGCTTCTCTTTTCCATTCCCTCTCTTCTTCCTTCTGAGAAGTCGGCGTTTCTCTCGCGTGTTTAGCTCATAGAGCTAATGAGCAGCTTGTCCTTTTATGCAGCGCCGCTTTGCGTGCCTATTGTTTGGCTGCATTTGCCTGCCGACATTGCTCATTAAACAAAGGTTCCTTGTTGGTGGCTGCTTGAAACCTAGAATATCAGAGGCGGCTTCTCTGATTGCATCTTGGCAATGTTGCCACTGGTTTCCGATACATTGTGTTGGTGGCAGAGAACTTGTAACTCGGTCGGAAAAATATTTGGCGATCTCTGGCGATTGTAGCCGTTCGACGTTGTACCTTCTCCCAGCACCTCCCTGTTTTTCCTTGGGGAAATCCGAAGTGCTAACTTGGCTAGGTAGTGGTCCGAGTCGATGCTAGTTCCTCGGAAAGGTCGTACATTCATGATGCTGGAAGCGTGTCTGGAGTTGATCGCAACATGGTCAATCTGGTTGACTGTAGATTGATCTGGAGAAGTCCAAGTTCCTTTGTGGATGTTGAGGTGTGGAAAACGCGCACTGGCTACCATGACGTTTCGCCCGCAGAAAATTCTATGAGCCTGAATCCGTTGTTGGAAGTGTTGTCATGCAGACTGTTCTTCCCGATTATTCCACCAAAGATGTCTTCCCTTCCTAGTTTGGATATTAAAATCGTGCCCTAGCTACGATTTGAATATCGTAGCTAGGACACTGCTCATATGTTTTGTCTAAGAGCTCAAAGAACATATCTTTAGTTTTGCCGTCTTTCTCTTTTGTGGGGGCGTGGCCGCATTTCAGCTTGATGCGTATGGTCATGAGGCGCTCATTGACGCACCTATAGCTGAAGACTTCTTGCCTAAGTCTGGCTCCAATGACGAAGCCGCATCAAAATAAGCGCTGTTGGTTTTCGTGGTAGCAGTTACCATAGTAAATATCACAGTTTTTCATCCTCCTTTTGCCGGCCCATCCCATCGTATTTCCTGGATGGCGGTGATGTCTGCTTTATAGCAGTCTAGGGTCTCCGCTAATTCTTCCGAAGTTCGTTGTCCTTAATTCGTTTGCGTTGGTTGTCAACAGTAAATCCATCCGTATCCGAGGCTTGTTGGTGCTTCGCAACTATGAATTTTGGCAGTTAGAATACAGATTAAGTACAGCGGAACTATTGAATAATTTGAATAAGAATTTGAGATTTGAAAAATAAGTCTGTTTTCTATAACCCCACATAATATTCCAACACTGGCTCAGCCGTTCGCATTTCAACTAATGCAGGTGAGCACATTGCTTTTAAGACTTTGAAATAATATAAAAAATCATTTAGAGTTTGTTCTTGTAAAAAGATTTCTATCATGCTTTAAAGTTCCTTAGAAGCTTGATAAGAAGAAGTCAAGATAATGCCGAATGGTTGTTAAAGCCAACAAAGCCCCAACAAAAAGCACTCTTCTTAACTGCCTATCATCTTATGTTCAATAAGTTATTAGAAGCTATCAATCCTTATAGTGAATTACAAATATTTCGAAGATCGAACCGTCCTCGTAGGTATACCTACTGAAACAAAATAACCTACTTTGAATATCCCATAACTACGTTGGAATACTTACATTTTTTGTCTTCTTCCATCCTGTTCGAATATATAATCCAGGTTCCAGAGGGCATCCAAAAGCCATGTTACACATGTAACTGTTAACTAACAAGTCGGTTAGCTCCACATTCTACAAAATCCGTAATCCACCTGTGGTTCCCAAACAGATGTCCACAATCCTTGGTAATGCCTGATTAATGAGTCCTGGTTCTCAATAATGCAGTAGCAAATTTTGGTCGGTTGGTAATAGGTTCGTTCTTACATGTGTACATATATACATAAGTATCCGTACCTTCTCGTATGTCCTTGGCTTGCCTGTGTGAATTGCTTTCGTCAGCTTTTGGTCGGCGTTCATCGTCGTCGTCGTTGTCGGTCTTCGCCATTTTGCTAACCAAAATCTAGTGCTGTATGATGATGGCTTTTGTATACACATAGTATATGGCTTTAAGTCTCAACTACCCCCAAGGCACTTCTTCCCACTGATGATGCTTCTATACTGTTATATGATTTTATTCACCGGCATTATAGAGTACCTGCTTAATGCTGCAGCATCCTTGGATATCTGCCAAAGACAGTTTATCGTTTATATCTACCTACCTCCTATGTACTATATTGTCGGGACAAAGGATTAAGGTATTTTGCTGCTGGTTTACTGCAATGAGGATTCAGGACCGCGTGATACCATTTCGATGCTGTGTGTCTTACTTTCATTTATGCCTTATTTGCAATTCGGTTCAAAACTTGTATGATGCCCCAAAAATATACGAGGACGAAAATGCTTATTCACAACATAACGAGTGCGGGAAGTCCGCTTGGATATATGGAAATAAAATAAGAATTCGCAGAACAGCGGGAACATATTTTTGGCTGATGTGATATACACAGAGCCCAAGTTGGGCTCAACTCTCGTTGGCTGTCGGGAATAAATATAAATGGCCTAAGGACATGCTCATTACAAGAAATTTGGCTTTGTGTGTTCATTGATGATGATAATAAAAATCCTTTGTCAATTTTCTTCATGAAGATGAGAATGAGGAGCTCGCAGATACATACATTATAAAACCTTAAATGTCGGGGGTGTTTTGTGTTTTCTTTGAAGTTTCTGTTGCTGCAACACAAGAGGTCCTTAGGGTGACTGAACAATAAAATTAGAATACAATTTGTGTGTCTTTATTGAAAGTGGTTCACAAAATGCAGGAGAGCTAAAAAATAAAAAAAAAAACTGAATAGGAAAGCAGACTTGTTGGAAAACGAGAGAAGAGGAATTGAAAGGATACAACTTCTTCAAGGCAAACGACATGACCTTAAAAGATAATAACAAAGTCTTCATCGTTGTGCCACCTACACAACTCCCACATATACATACAACCAACTACAAGACAACAAAAGCAACTTTTCAAAATCTTTCTTTTTCCACAACCACAAAAGGGACAAGAATTTGTGCCAAGAAGACGATGTCCTGTGGGACCGAAAATAAGACCTTTAGCACAGATTGCAACAAAATTGCACTGTGCAACTTATTGGCCTTGTTAACGTCACCTCTCTCGTCCTCCTGTGTCAAAATAAAGGTAGCACTCTGTATAGAGCACAAAATATACATAAAAAGATCCTGCAACAGCATCAGCAACATGTAGAGCGATACATATACAGATATAATATTTATGTACTTTCAGATGTGCCAAAAACTCCTGTGGGAAATTAGTGTGAGAAGTTGTCCTTGCTGCGGCAGATGCAGCAAGTGTTGCATTAAGTTTATCTTGTTGTTGAAGAAGAAAACTGCAAGAAAAGTGAGAACTTATCTCCGAGGAAGAACAAGAAGGGTGTCCCGAGAGCTTTCATATACCACAACTTGTTTGTTGTCGACTGCACATATTTTCAAGCACCTCAAACTGTCTTACCGACTCACACACCACTCGACCCCTTGACACACACAATATGCACTGTAGTGAGTAGCAGCGCCACAAGACTTGCTGTGAATTAAGTATGCATTAATGGTTCACATCCTGGAGCTGAATTTTTGACTACTAATTATATGGAAATTTCTTTGCCAGGGTCACCCTCACTCACTCACTCAACACACGAAGAAAGTTTTGTGGTGAAAACTGAGAAGCGAGTATTTCATAATTCACTCTCATCCTTTCCATATCCTCTTTTTCCTTTTCCTTTTGCTTTTTGTTTTTGTAAATAATTTTAAGATTCTTTTTGTTTATCTTATTTAACATTCTTAACACTCAATTATCCATCTTCTTCATCGTCTTCATCTTCTTCTTGTTCTTCATGCAGCAAATTAAATTTTATCTTATAAAGCAATAAAAACAATTTGTAAAGTTTAAGTTAAAGTTAAAGTTTTTGTTTGTTTGTTGTTTTTGACACATGGAAAAGATGACGATAATGGTTTGATAGATTTTGTTTTGCGATAACGGTAAGCGTCAAAAGTCTTTTGGAATCGTTCAGAGTTCAATAAAATGTTTACGATCTACAAGATAGTTTTTATGAGTGTTAATGTCTAAACTTGTCGAGTTAAATGTTAAGGTAGGTAGATAGGTTGATGGTGGTCTTTCTGGCTTGAGAAGTTTATCTTTTTCTTGTTTTTGTATTCAGATACATATATTTATGCCTCTGCCACGTCCTACGCAGCAACAAAAAAGTTATACCCACTTAAAAGATGATAAAGAATATTATTCTGGTTAAATGGTCACCATTATCTTTCTCAGTGTGACCACGACAAATCAATAAATTTGAGTTTAGGTTATGTTTTATAAGCAATATCGTCAACTTTATAAGATATGAAGATAAACAATTATTATTATTATTTATGAGAACTTGGGTTTAGTTTTGTTTTGTTTTTTGTAAATTAAAGAAATTGTTCAATGTTAAAGGGAAAGCTTGTGAGTAGATAGGTTAAGAGCAAGACAAAAGTTGAATGTGTTTACTTTTATGTAAGTAAGAGCTTAAAGTTCCTTGAATTTTGTTTAATAAAAGATTTAAATTTTTTTTAATCTATTTAAATAAATACAAATAAATAAAACAGCGTTCAACATAGTAAAATATTCACACGTCATGCTCGAGAGAAACATACGTCATCACATACACGAGAAGACATGTGACGTCATCAACACAAATTGAAATGAAGAATTTGATAAAATACACCGGATTAGCAATTAATATGCAAATTTATATATTAATTGCATTAATGAACTATAAATTGTTAATCCAAGGTATTTTTACAAAATATAAATAAGAATTTAAACAAAAAAACTATTTTAACAAAACTAAACACCATCTAAATTACCGCGACACAAGAAAAGAAAACGAAAATTAAAAGAAACTATGTAAAATATAAAATGCATTAGTACAGCTTTTTTTTTTTTTTTTTATAATAAGCGCACACCCAAGGGGATATATTACCCTTATTATGTAGACACAGTGTGAGCACTAGGAAAGGGAGAGAAAGGTTGAAAGGAGATGTCGGTGTACATTGGTTTAGAATTCCTGAATATTGCAATAGCTGGGAAAGACAGAGTGTGGCAAGGCATTCCACATTCGCATAGTACGGCTAAAGAACGAATCTCTGTACTTGACAGTACGACCGAAGATGGGCTCGAGGGTATATTGATGAGCATTCCTAGAAGCGCGAGTATTACGGTTGAACTGTTTAAGGGGAGGGTGCAGCTGGCTATTTCTCTAGAGCATAAACCATTAAAATAACGGTAAAAGAGGGTGGGACAAGACACATTTGGACGATGTTCAAGAGACGTAAATGATCTTATGATGGCAATATCACCAATCAATCTAAATGCTCTACGTTCAATACTAACCAAGAGGCTTAAGTAAGTTGTAGGAGCACCGGCCCAGATATGGGAGTTATACTCAAGCTTTGGACGTATATAAGTCTTGTAAATAACAGCCAGATCAGAGGGGAAGAAAAACTTCTTGCATCGCCTTAGAAAACCCAAACATCTTGCTGCATTTTTGGCGACATCGCGTATGTGATCGTTCCACAAAAAGTGGTTGGTGATGCACATACCAAGAATATCGAGATGTTCAGTTTCCTCGATGCAAGTACCATTTATATATATTGGGAGTGGGGGTATATTTCGCTTTAACGATACAAGACAGAATTGCGTTTTCGAAGCATTAAATTCCACGCGGTTTCTTATTCCCCATTGTACAATTCTGTTTAGGTCGGAATTTAATGAGCTTATCATATTTTGTCGTTGGAGTTCCACATCCGAAGAAGAGGGATGTGAGTCTGAAAACGAATATGAAAAGCTTAGAGTACTATCGTCAGCGAAACAATGTATTGGATTAGATGTTGCAGACAGGAGATCATTAAAAAAAATGAGAAAGAGTGTTGGAGATAAAACACAGCCCTGGGGCACACCAGCATTTATTTTATGGTTTTCAGACTTGAATCCATCCAATACTACTTGTATTGAACGATCCGAAAAGTAATTATTAATCCAATGAAGCAGGGATTCATGCAAACCGAAAGCACGCATTTTCGATAAGAGAGCCTGATGCCAAACCCTATCAAATGCTTTTGAAATATCAAGTGCAATAATCTTACTTTCTCCAAAACTATGTAAAGATTTGTTCGACTGTTCGGTGAGATGAACCATGAGATCACCGGTGGACCTATTGCTACGAAAGCCATACTGTCGGTCATTAAGAAGCTTCCATTCTTCAAGATATTTCTTAAACTGATAATTAATCAGCGTTTCTATGACCTTGGAAAGAAGGGACTTAAGTGCAATTGGTCGATAATTAGACGGTGAGGAAGATTCGCCTTTTTTGGGAATAGGACAAATGCGGTTTTCCATCCGCTCGGAACGAGACCTGAGGAGTAGGACAGATGAAAAAGCTTACGCAGTGGTTTTGACAGCGATGAAGAACACCTCTTCAGAACAATAGCGGGGATACCATCCGGACCAGCAGATTTGTGTATGTTAAGATCTTTTAGGACTCTCGCCACAGTACGAGTGCGAAAAAAGATTGGTCCCATAGAATCACTAACTCGCTCAAGTACAGGCGGAGTCATAACATTCACTGGCAGAGTTGAATTGGCGGCGAACTGCCTAGCAAAGAGATTTGCTTTCTCTAAGGAGCTTCTAAATGGAGTGTCATTCACAACGAGCGTAGGAACCGAGGAAGAGGAAGAATTCCTCATATTTTTTACAAATGACCAAAAATTTTTACTGCCTTTGGGACATTGCAGCATTTTTGCCGTAATTTTTGGTCATGTAAAAATTTGGTTCGTCGAATATCGGCGTTGCAGGCCTTCCTGGCTTGCTTGAACTTATTCCGGTTTTCCTCAGTAGGATTGGCTTTAAAACAAAGGAAACCTACCTTTTTAACACTAATAACCTCTTTACAGCTCGCATCGAACCATGCTTTTAACCCTATTCGGGATAAAAGTTCTCATTCCCATTAGAATCAAACTTGTGATCATATCAGCACTGGCGTCAACGTCACTATCGAGGAAGCATAGTGACCAGTTAAAGATCCTGAAGTAATTATTGAGACCGTCCCAGTTGGCTTTCTCGTATTGCCAAACGGTTCTCTTAGGAGCTCTTTCTTTAACTGGAGAGTTTCTACAAGAGAAATTTGCTGATATGACACAATGGTCAGATGTGCCTAGAGGAGATAGGACACTAATAGTGTACTTACGAGGGTCAGAGGTAAGAAACAAGTCAAGAGTGTTTTCTGCTCGACCTACCAAGTCCGATATTCGAGTGGGCTCGTTGACCAGCTGAGTTAGGTGGTTTAATTCAGCGAAGATCTCAAGACACACTCCTTCTGGTGTTGACTGGCTCGAATGTTGAAGCCATGAAGAATTGTGTACATTGAAATCGCCCGTAACAACTATATAAGTGCGAGGATAGGACGAAACAATTCTTTGGATGGAATCAGACAAAGCATCAAATTCACGAGAAGTTGATACTCTGTCTAGATTTGGGCTTCGATAAAGAATAGAATAAGAATATGTTTAAAAAGAAAATAAGAAAAATTGCATACACGTTTAAGAATATAAAATATAATTGAAATGAACTATTTCCCCTATTTAGGGTTGTTGAACTTTTATATTAAATCCGTAAAATCAGCTGTATGGATTATGTAAAGAAATACAGTATGACATGGGTAGAAACTTTCATGGTAGGATTTTTTACATTTTTAATTTTAATTGTTAACGATCAGTTTTGTTGAATAGACTATAACTTAGTTCCTTAATATTAAATTTTATAACGTTTTTTACAAAACTAACTTGTCTTTCTTTTAAATAAAGAATTGAACTACAACTTAGTTCGATTTGATATAAATTTATTGTACTTGTACATTTATATTTTTTTCTTGAGTCAACGCCTTTGACAAAAGAACAACTGTATTCGGTCCAATCTATCGAATATACATTTTGACATAACTCGTCATTAGAATCAGAATAAAAGATTGGGTTGGTTTTGGATTTAAACTTAAATATCTCGGAGGCAAAAACTTATAGTTAGTTTTTTAAGATATCTCCAATTGACAATTTTTAAAAAAAATTAACGAAAACCTATGTAACCAATTAAAAACTGATATAAAAAAATAATTTTCGAGGCAAGTATCTTGATAACAAAGAAAAATATTGACTTCTAACTGTTTTTATCTTACTCAAAATGTGTTTAGTAATTTTGTTAAGACTTTCAGAAATATCGAAAGATGGTCACGAATGGTGACGATTTCAGTGTACGAGGTCACATCTCAGCCTCTTTTCTTAAGTTTCTATTAAAAGTTATTTGGCCATTTTATGTTTCTAAGATTTCTGAGAATTTTTTCAGTCAGATTGACAGATCAGGAGGATGATAACCGGAATTAACTATTTATTATAGCAATTAGGAATTTTAAGGTAGGGAATGCTTAAATCATAAAAGTTCCATTGTTCATATTTCTGAGCAAAGAGAGTTTTCTTAACAATATTTGAAAGTCGAAATTAAAAATGAACGGGTACAAAAGGCTTCCATCCAAGCTATACTGGCATCGAACGTCCAACACATTAACTAAAGGGTGATTTTTAAAAATCTATAGGAAAGCTTAAAAAAACACATTCAATTTAAAAAAAACACATGAAATCTTTATTTGAATCGAAATTACGGTTCATGTAATTTAACGTTTGAAGATTATTTCATGGAAATATCAACCTTGGTTGCTCCTCAAATGGAATATCCGCTTAGTCCAATTTTGGTATAGGTAGGTAGAAATGGCTTTGATTGAAAGGGATAGATTGATAGAGAAGCTTCATAGCGATTATGTTAGAGCCATTTTGTAGCATTGAGAAAAAAGATTAGGTCTCTAATCTTTGTCTCAGATAGCTCATCAAGTTCTTGAAAGAATGCTTTTACAAAGCATTATATTCTGGTGTTTGCCAAAGCAGGACATTTGCAGAGGAAATGGATTATGGTTTCACTTTTTGCTACGGCAAAAGGTGTTGTAAGAGATATCCAACTTCTCTGCATGAACTCCTATAGGCCAATGTCCGGTACAAACCGCAACAATCCTGGCTATGTCTTGCCTTGGCCTGCATAGAAGATCGATTGTACGGGTTTTGTTATAGTTGGGCCATATCTTCCTAGAGGCAAATTGCTCCACCTTCGGTTTGATTCAGTTTGGTAGATAGAAAAGATTTTACCCTTCATAGCACCAAGAGGAATGTTAACCTTTTCCGCAAGTGAGCTATGAAGGGCCGATCCTTGCCTGGCTAGCTCGTCAGCCCACGTCATTTCCCACGATACCCGGAACCCAGATCAGGGTGACATCGAGGTTAATATTCAGGTTCGCAAGCTCATCGCGACATTGCTGGACCAATTTAGATGAGACTGTCTGTAAAGATAGCCGCATTTCGGTTTTGGTTTGAGCTTTGTTTAAGTATCTTACATGCCTCCCTTATTGCCAGCAGTTCAGCCTGAAAAACGCTAGAAAAGTCAGGAAGCCTAAAGGATTTGGCTACATTTAGGGACTCAGAAAAGATTCCAGAACCAACTCCGCACTCCATCTTTGAGCCGTCAATAAAGATGTTTGTGTCGAAACCTATCGACACGATGTCATCCTCCCAATCTTCTCTCGATGGATAAATAACCTTAAAACCCTTACTAAGGTTCAATGTAGGAGTGCAGTAGTCAGTGTCTACCGAGATAATATCTGAGGGAATCAATGTCGTAGTGTTGCTGTGACCATAAGGTTTTGACAATCAGCTATTTGATTCCTTCAACCTAATAGCGCTGCAGGAAACTATGTATTTAATAAAAAGGTCGATTGGTAGAAGATCCAAAATAACGTTTAAGGCGTCCATTGGGCAAGTACGCATGGCCCCTGTGGTGCCCATGCAAGCTGTTCTCTGAACCTTCTTTAGCTTATTAATGTTATAGGCTTTGCTAAGAGCAGGCTACCACACAATCGAACCATATGTTAAGATAGGGCGTACTACGGCTGTGTACGTCCATAAAATCATCTTCGACTGTATTCCCCACTTTTTGCCGAAAGTTTTGCTGCAGGGGTAGAAGGCAACACAGGCCTTCTTAACCCGTACTTCAATATTTAGTTTCCAGTTTAGTTTAGGGTCGAGTATAACTCCCAAATATTTTGCACTGGAAGACAATGATAGGATATGACCATTGAGTTGAGGTAGCGTGAAGGGCGGTACTTTAGTTTTGGTGGTAAAGAGCAACAGTTCAGTTTTACTTTGGTTAACTCCTAGTCCACAACTCGTGGCCCAGTTTGTAACTTTCTTCAAAGCTGACTCCGTGATTTCACTAATCACAGAGGTGTACTTTCCTGACACCAATAGCACCAAATCATCCGCATAGGCTACCGCCTTCACTCCACATCTCTCTAATTTAACGAGAATTGTATCCATGACCAGAAGCCATAGAAGAGGCGAAAGCACACCACCCTGGGATGTTCCCCTACTCACGTGTTTTGTTGCGATTGTATTGTCTAGAGTGGCTCGAATCTTCATACTACTGAGAATGGAAATAATCCATTCTCGAATGAAGTCTTCTACACCGAACTTAACGAGCGATTCTTCTATGGATTCGGTAAGGACGTTGTTAAAAGCACCTTCTATGTCTAGGAAGGTGGCAAGAGTAAATTTTGTATAATGGATTGTTTGTTCTACAGTACCCACTACCTCATGGAGGGCAGTCTCCGTAGATTTTCCCTTAAGATAAGCATGCTGAGAGCTTTCGAGAGGTCGTCCAACTAGGATTTCTCAATATGGTAATCAAGAATGCGCTCCAAGGTTTTAAGCACAAAAGATGTTAAGCTTATTGGTCTGAAATAGTTCGCAGATTCGTGACCTCGCCTACCGACTTTCGGGATAAAAACTACTTTGACCTGTCTCCACGACATGGGCACATGTTTGAGAAGGAGACATCCTTTGAAAATTTGTAAAAAAAAGTTCACAGTTACGTTACGATTCGCATGAATGATGCCACCAGCCCATAAACCGCACCAAACTGTGACTTTTTCTGGATGCATTGGTAGCTCTTGCAATGCTTCTGGCTGATATTCAAAAATTCCAAAATTCAAAATTCTTCTTATTTACGTAGCCATTGAGCCAAAAATGATCTTCATCGCTGAACACAATTTTTCGGTAAAAAAGTGGATCTTCGGCCAACTTTCCAAGAGCCCATTCATCAAAAATTGTATGTTAAAGTAGGTCGTTCGGCTTCAATTCTTACGGCGACGAATCGATAATTGATAATCATCATTAACACTGGTCGATACAGCTGCGATATTTTCTTCAGTTCGCAATCTACGTAAGCGCGTTGATGGTTTAATTTCCAACAATGTAAATTTGGTGCGAAATTTAGTCACAATAGCCAGCTGCTTCTTTGGACTTAGAAGGCAATTGAGAAGTAAAGTCCTCTCTCGAGCATGTAAAATCACCATCTATAAGACACTCATCATCCCGGTTCTCATTTATGGCGCTGAGGCCTGGACTCTGTCAAAGAAAGATGAGAGCGTCTTAGGATGCTTCGAGAGAAAAATTCTTCGGGTGATTTTTGGTCCCGTACGCATAGATGGAGAATGGAGGAGAAGATATAACGACGAACTGTACGGGCTGTACTGCGACACTGACCTAGTTAGCAGAATTAAAGTCCAACGGCTTAGATGGCTAGGTCATGTAGAGCGGATGGACATCAACGCTCCAGCCCGGAAGGTCTTCGGATCCAATCCCGAAGGACGGCGCAGTAGAGGAAGACCGCGACTCAGGTGGCGCACCCAGGTGGGAAAGGACCTCAACCAACTTGGCGTGCGAAACTGGAGACAGCTAGCTAGGGACCGAGCTGGCTGGAGACGCTTGTTGGTTGAGGCTCAGGTCCGCCCCGGACTGTAGCGTCTTCTTAAGTAAGTAAGTAAGTGCTTCGTAGTTAAACATGACGACGTTGGGCAAATCATCACCGTCAATTGTAATTTTTGTTTTTGAAACTACGATATGATCTCATATAGATTTATAAGTCATAAAAAGCATCTTTCTTACTTTCCTATCATATTGCTCCAGTAGTCTTCTCTCTTTCGTTGTGAGCTTAAACTAAATAAACTTATTAATAAGCACCTATTGAAGTACAGAACCTCAATATGTAAATACTTATTTAAACCGTTTTTGTTTCCAATTAAATCAATTGATTTAGGGTTTTTGATGTAGTTACCTCCTTTTATACAGCTCTTTAAATAACAGTTCTCCTTTACTTAATACTTTTAGAAGACCTCAGCAATTCTTCCAATAATTTCCTTTAAAACATGAAACATCTTTGCTTTATTATGTTTTAAAATAAAATACACACTTTGATGTCTTTAAATTCAAAATTGTTTTTCTTTTACCACCCTTTTTTTCGTACTTAGATAATATTGGCGCCAAAGCGCTTTTCATTTCAATATTTTATATTTATAAACACAACCCTCCAAATCTGAAACATCTACATAAAATTTAAAGGAAGTAGGTTTATAGAAGAAAACTTTTTATTTTGGCCCCAAAACGAAGGAAAAGAAAAACAAACAGTGTTGTGATGTGCTTAAGAAACATTCATGCTCATCATAACCGCTACTGAATGAAAGATGAATTCATACGAACACTTAAAAGTCCAGAGCTCTCATCTCTTATAAATGAAAATATTCTTCATTCTATCATTCAATATCTTGAGAGTTTATAGATTCTTGTTTTCTTTCTTAATATGGTGACCAGAGCATGTCTTATTTATTATTATAATTTAAATTTATAATTAGTAAGAAATATGAAATTTGAAAAAATTAATGAAAATTCCAAAGTTCTTTTGCCTTGTCAAAGAAGTCTAAGTGGGAAACAGTGCGTTTCTGTAAGTCTCCACCTTAGTTTTTCACGACTGGGGTATTCGAAAAGGCATGTCAAATGATGTTTGGAATATTTAAGAAATATGTTGTACATATGTTTATGGCATTTTAAAGAGTCAGAATTTCGTTGGATAAGGAAGAATAGATTGTAGCAGCTGAATGTTTTAAAATTATTTTCGAAGTTATCAAAAACGTCAATTGATGGTTGTATTAACATACGCCTCATTTGTCTAAGAATCTAAAAAAGTGTACATTACGATATTTTTTAATTGTAATTTTAAAAAGTTACAGCTCCATATCATTAAAAAAACACAATTTTTTAATATGGTCAAGTGATTTTGTCCAGAATAACACAAATAAGTTGCGTGAAAATAACCCAAAAACAGCATTTGAACAACATGTTAAAGAGCTAACTATTCCATCATTTAACATTCATTTTCGAATATTCCAAAAAAAAAGTAAGCAATCCGTAGAAATATTATAACTTACTAAGAAAAGAAGAAGACAGCTCTGCCTATACGATTTGGCAGAGATGTCGTTGTGGCCAAAAAGTGAACTTATGAAAATTTCGAATATCAGATATTTTGATATACCACAACTCATTTGGTTCTTGGAAAAATGGTAAGTGGTGCTGACATTCTTCATTCGATAAGGCTTCGGGTCACTTGCTTACTTACTTAAGGTGGCGCTACAGTCCTTCTCCATCCAGGTCGGTCTCTAGCTGCGCACTCCGAGTCATGAGAGGACATTTTCCAACTGTGCACGCCACCTGATCCGTGACCTTCCTTTACTGCGCTGTCCTGTTGGAGTGTATTCCAAGACTTCCCTGTTCAAGCAATGGTTGCTTCACGCGACCCAGCCATCTCAGGTGTTGGACTTTTATCTTTGTGGCTAAGTCAACATCGCTGTACAGCGTGGACAGCTTGTGGTTCCATCTTTTCCATATATCACACGAAGAACTTTTCTCTCGAAACGACCCAAGGTACTTTCATTAGCTTTTTGTCTTGGTCACGGGGATGATAAGGGTCTTACATAGCAAAACTTTGGTTGCTCAGAGAGGACTTTACTACTCGATTGATTTCTTAGCTCAGAGAAACAGTGGTAAGCAAGAGTAATTTTTCGTTTGGTCTCAGCGCTAGTATTGTTTGCATTCAAAACGGAACTCAGGTAAAAAAGTCCTTTACATCCTTAAAGTAACGTCTGTCGATGGTAGTATTTTGATCGAGACGTTCGTCGCGTCGGGCGGTGTTGTAGATGCTTTCTTGTCTTAAGCCTTTTTTGACATCGAAAGGTTCAGTTAAGTTGTTTTCAACCTTTATATAGCAAAGAGAGACCGACGAGTTTGGCAGAGATGCCAAAACTATACATGATTCTATACAGTGCTTCCCTGTATATGCTGTCACGAGGCCTTGAAATCGATTAAAAGATGATGGATGTCGATTTGATGCTCTTGGTTTTTTTCCACTATCTGCTGTAATATGAAATTTTGGTACTAAAACCAAATTAACCTATAAGGACCTATCAGGTTGTCGACCTTGGGCTTAAGACGTTCACCTCTAATAGTAGAGATGATTTTGTATGTGAGTTAACTTTTTTCAGATTTGTTGAATTCGTTAAACAAACTAACATTTGAACTTAAGACTAATATTACATTTATTCTTAGGTTTATAGATTTACAATACTTTAAGGAATTTGCAAAAAAAAGCTAAACTGAAGTATTAAAAAAATGTACTTTAAATGTTTTACTTTTAAAATTATCGCTTACGGAATATATCAAAAAGTAATACTTGTTGTAAACTGAAATCAATTGGTTGAGGGGACTACTTTTACCATGGTTTGATCTGCTTGATAAAGGAAGTAAAGGAACTTGTCTTCTAATACTTGAACGGCTATAAATAAAGTTTAATTGTTCCAAAATTGATGGTGATATGACAGAACCATTGATAAATTCTATAATAAAGCATAGCTCAATGTACTCTCTGTGTTTAGAAAGCGATGAAAGATTTATGAGCGTGAGCCTATGATTGTAAGGTGGAAGTTTGAGCCTTTTGGACCATGGGAAGAAACGCAGGCAGAAGTGCATGAATCTTCTTTGTACTCCTTATATTCTGTTTATATGGGCTAAATAAAAGGGAGCCTATATTATGCAGCCATATTCCAAAATTGGTCTTACAAATGATATGTAAAGAAGATTAAGAATATAAAGGTCGCGAAAATCATGTGAAAACCGTTTTATAAATCCGAGTGTCTTATTTGCTTTTTTAATAATATAGTCATAATGATTTGTAAAAGTTAATTTTGAGTCAATAATTACACCTAGGTCAGACAAAGTAGAGAGTTTAGTCAAATAAGAAAAGTCTAATCGATAATTGGAAGTCAAAACATTTTGTATGTGTGTAGAACACATTGATTTACATTTGCCTAGGTTTAGTTAAATCTTATTTATAAACCATTCTCGAAAACTATTTAGATCATCTTGTAGGAGTTAACAGTCGTCAAGTGAGTCATCACGTTTGAAACTTTTAATGTCATCAACAGATGAGTGTTTTATAATAGAAGGTAAGTCGTTAATGTACAAAATAAACAGTAAAGGACCTAAGTGGCTACCTTGTGGTACGCCAGATTTGGTATAAAAATATGATGACCGCTCTCATTAGTAACAACTACGCTGTAAGATCTATTATATAAGTACGACGAAACCCAACTAACAAATTTATCGTTAAAGCCTTGGGATTTAAGTTTGGAAGTCAATGATTTATGGCAGAATTTATCAAAGGCTTTTCTGAAGTCTGTGAAGGCACAGTTTAAGTTTTTCAAACGAATCTAAACAAAAAGAACTGAAATGAAAGAGGTTAGTAACTGTTGACTCATTTTGAACAAAACTATGTTGACTTCACAAATTATAGACTTAGAATTAAACGATAAGACTTTACCAATAATTTATGTATCGGTGTTATGTACGAACACTACCAAATTTCTGGGAAAATTAATGATTTTTTTTAACTATAAGAAGGTACACCATCTTGACCAGGGCTATAACAAACGCAAGTTCTGAAACTTTGCGAACGATTTCATCTTTAGAGATCCAAAGACTAATTGAATTCAAATGAGGTTAATTGTGTGAGAGGGCCAATGATTCAGGCGTTTGACAGGAGTTCGGTACTTCGAAAGCATCAGAGTCATGGCTAAGTTCGTTGTTGAAAGACATGCAATTTGGATACCCGTCAGTATTTCTCCTACTATTAACATAGCTCCAAAAGTTTTTTGGGTTGTTTTGTTTGTCGGTTTCAGTATTTAAAATAAGTCATTGTAAAGAATATCTGAATAGTCAATTAACATATTTCTTGGGGTTGAGGAGACTGAGTTGGTGCAGTTTGGAAAGTATTATTTTTTTTAGGGCAAACAATATTGAGTTCCACTCATCCGGCTGTTGGTACATGCTCCAAACAAACCAGCGGTTTTGAATTTCGTCTAGATCGGAAAGACGTTGACTTTCGTCGTCCTGCTTTACAGTGGAATTCAGTTCCTGATCGTCGTTATACAGACTGCAGGAGTGGTCCTTCTGTATCCTCAGCATTGACTGCGGTTCTATTTACTATTGTCTTTGCAGCCTTTAAGTTCGAGGCTTATGGACTTGTTAAAACTGTGTTGAAATTTACTGTTCCTTTGACTAAGCTTTTTCTAGCAAACATTTTGAAGAGTATAAAGGTTAGGTTGGGTTAGGTTAAAGTGGCTGCGTATACAGAATCCACACACTTAGGCTAAAAGGCCCATTGTGAGACCACATGAATCAAGAGAATTACTTCTTGCTAGTCGAACGATTTTGAGCTTTTTATAAAGCGAAGAAGATATTTGATATCCTTATTAGATAGATCACTGGGATTATTAAAAAGGTAGTCTCCCAGATGAAGTCTGCGTCTTAGTGAAAGAGCAGGGCAAGTGCAAAGAAGGTGAGAGATTGTTTCCTCTTCTTCTTCTTTCATGCAGCTCCTTCAGAAATCGTTTGAGGCTACACCAATTCGTATTGCGTGCCTGCCTATAAGATAGTGTCCCGTAAAGACACCTATTAGGGAGCTAATATAGAGTCTGCTTTCAAATAACAAGTCTTTAGAGCCTTGTGGCCTGGCAACCAACAGAGCTGAATGTTAAATTGCAATCTCCATAAGATCGTTTAAGCTTGGTTAAGACACCGACAAGAGATTTAATAGCAGCCTGACTGTCAGAGAAGATGCTAATATCAGAAGTTGATATCACGTTTTCTTTTAGTCAGGAGAGAACCTCTTATGATGTTATGCGAGGTTGAAAAGGAAAAGAGCTGCTGTTGCTTTTTTAACTCTTTCCGGAGTATAAGTTTTTCAGCTTAATTTTTTTTCCCAATATCAGACCAAGATATTTGGCTTCATTGGTAAAAATTAGTGGTACACCTCTTGTTGAAGGAGGTACAATTACTGGGATCTTGTATTTCCGTGTAAAAAGGACGAGGTCTGTTTTTTGAGGATTAAATCTAAGTTCGCAGTGATCAGCCCATCTAGTGAGCATATTAATTGCGATCTTTCATGGATGTCTTCTGGAAGGGTTCTATCGGGATCTATGCGCGAGCTCGCTGCGTGCAAGGAATATCTTCCTTTGCACCAACCTCAAGTTTTGTGAATGTTGGGAGTGCTGTGTTCTGCACTTTGGGCTTTTTAGGGACAGGAGTGGACTCCTCCAAAGACCTTTTTCGCTTTGACGTGGAGTCGCAGAGAAGAGTATAAAACTCTTTTCCAAAAGGAGTTAGATGGTCACCCCAGAATACACCTACATACATATATCTTCATTGATATAAAAATACATAAAATAAATGTATCGAACAACTTCCTCTCGCCATATCAACACCGTCGCCGCCTTCACGCCCGCCACTGCTACTTCCATTGACGAAGACCGGATAGCTTTCATCTTTGGAAAAAAAACCAATCTCGACAAGAAAGTCCAAAACGACGAACAACGTATTTTTCTCAATGTTTATTCTGAAATCTTCACCCTCCCCTTCCACCGCTGCCTCCATCTCCTGCACACAATGAGTTTTCCCATCGAAACGAGGGTATTTGCTAAATAAGTTGTTCACTGTGTACCAATGTCGTATATTCAAATAAAAATATCTTTATTGCGGATGTATTCCACCCCTTATAAAGTGAATATTGGTAGGCGGCTAGAGGGGCGGGGGCGTTAAGAGGACACAATAAAAGTCAACCATTCGTTTTACTCCTCCATAACTTCAACTCAAAAAGGACCAGCAACAGCGACTACGACGACGACGACGAACCGTACAAGCAGCAAGCGAAAGAGCGAACGTATGCCATGTTGAACAACCAAATATAATATCGACAGCAACATAACAAAACAGGAAGAGGAAGTGTGTCTAAGAGAAAGGATATTGGAAATGTTAGGAGATTGCGAACGAAATGGATAAGTATTTCCTGTACCCAACGCCATACCGTTCTCTTCATTCTTGCATTGCTGAGGCCGATGCCTGACGCCTGACGCCCACGGGCCACGGCCGGCTATAGCGCGCATATCTCCATTTGGGCTTCAAGCTTCAACTGGATGGGGCTTCGGTTTCGGCTTCATTCAGTGTGTTTTGTTAGCACGAGTTCGATATACTACAAAACTGTACTGAGAACAGAGTAACAAAAATAGGTATGCGTTTTATTTGGTTTTTATGTACGAAAAGTCACAGGAATATAGTGTCCCATTCCCGCGCCTTCTTCATACTTCTCAATATGCTTATATTGTATATGTAGCGTAGGAATATCCTAGCAAACAGGACCAATAACAACTAAAACAACAACAACAAGAACAACAAAACATCGGAGTATAAAAATAAAAAGGAACAAAGCAATTTTACCGGAAGATATTTCAAACAGGCAGGTAAATTTATAGCCTAGCAATATACGTTTTCTAAAAAAGAAATTGATTACTTTTACTCTTCGTCCTGGTATAGGCAACGTATAAAGTCTGTATAGCTGTAGCCGAGCAAGTTTCCTATAAAATAGAACTCTCTGTGTTTGCTATACCCGTGCGTCTGAATTACTGGTTCTATACCAACGAGCGACGACAGACGGCGACGACGAAGTATTAAGCCTAAAAATGCTGATAGTGGCCTTCGGGTTGAGTAATTTGCAACTTTTGGCTCTTGTCAATAAGCAGAAGAGTGGAGGTATGAGAAAAAGCGAAGGGGGATTTTGTTTAATTTTAAATGTAATTTATAAAGATATATAGCTATTTTGGTCTTGTCTATTCTATCTAACTATACAAACATAATGTATATCTCTTGACTTTAAAGGAATGAAGGAAGGCTGATTTCAAAAAAAGAAGTCTGTCTTCATTTTTCAGATGTCCTTACTATTTTATCTCAAACAATTTGCTGAAAACTCGCCAAAATCAGAGTCCTATAAATTCTTACTGTTTGAAGATATATCTACTTTAGTCCTTAATAAAATAAGCATTAAATATGTAATTGTATAAAGGAATCTATAAAGAAATCCATTAAGGGATATCAAATTTCGTTTTGATAAGGAGCCCGTCCAAAAGAATATTTTTCTTCTTAATGCATTTAATATGGATTCGTACACAAATGTTTGATGGGAAATAATCTCACTGCTTTTAAGACACTTACAATACACACGTTTACAATAAGAATTTTATTTTGAATAGGCCTCTTTTTAGACAGCTGTCACTTCGAAAGCTGTCATATTTTGACTTTTGATAAGTTTAAACTACGCCTTAAAAGAAATTTACTGCAACAATTATGAACAAAGCATTTAAGTTCCCAGTTCGAAAAACTAAATCAGTTTTGAGTCGTTGCGTTTTCGTCGTGAAGCACCTTCTCGGGCGTTAATAGTGAAATGGTTTAAGAATTTGAACTTTTGGGACAAGTTAGTGCTGTGAAGAATCGAAAACCGTGTGCATCAACAGAGAAAATTGCTGCTGTAGCCCAAAGTGTTGATTATGCATTCCACATACGACATAACAATGTATTTTGCATAGACTTAGCCCTAAAGGCTTAACTTACTTACTTACTTACTTAAGGTGGCGCTACAGTCCTGTGTGAACTAGGGCCTCACCCAACACACTTCTCCATCTAGCTCGGTCTCTAGCTAGATGTCTCCAGTTTCGCGCTCCAAATTGGGTGAGGTCAATTTCCACTTGTGCGCGCCACCTTATCCGCGGTCTTCCTCTACTGCGCTGTCCTGTGGGTGCTGATTCGAAGACTTTCCGGACCGGAGAATTGGTTTCCATGAGCTCTACGTGACCCAGCCATCTTAGTCGTTGGACTTTTACCCTTCTAGCTAAGTCTACGTCGCTGTTCAGCCCGTACAGCTCGTCGTTCCATCTTCTCCTCCACTCCCCTTCGATGCATACGGGACCGTAGATCACACGAAGAACTTTTCTCTCGAAGCGACCCAAGGTGCTTTCATCCGTTTTTGTCATGGTCCATGCTTCTGCACCGTATAGCAGGACGGGGAAGTTAAGGGTCTTATATAGCAACACTTTGGTCCCTCCAGAGAGGACTTTACTACTCAATTGCTTTCTTAGTCCAAAGAAACAGAGATTAGCAAAAGTTATTCTGCGTTTGATCTCAGCGCTGGTGTTGTTTTCTGCGTTTACAGCGGAGCCTAGGTAGACGAAGTCCTTGACTACCTCAAAGTTACGTCTGTCGATTGTGACGTTTTGACCAAGACGTCGGTGTTGTATGTCCTTTCTCGACGACAGCATGTACTTTGTTTTGCCCTCATTAACCGTTAAACCCATTTTTGCCGCCTCTGCCTCAATACTCACAAAAGCCCCATTGACATCACGCTGAGTTCTTCCGATTATGTCAATGTCATCAGCATATGCTAGTAATTGGACAGACTTTTGAAAGACTATTCTTTCAAGCACGATGTTAATAAAATCACATGACAGCGCATCACCTTGTCTAAAATCTTTTTTGACACCGAAAGGTTCTGTTAAGTTGTTTCCAACCTTTATGGAGCAGCGTGAATTCTCTATGGTCACTTTTTCACTGCACAAACGGACGAGTTTGGTAGGGATGCCAAAACTACACATGGCTCTATACAGCTCGTCCCTATTGATGCTGTCATATGCGGCCTTGAAATCGATGAAAAGATGGTGGGTGTCGATTTGGTGTTCTCGGGTTTTTCCAGGATCTGCCGTAATGTGAATATTTGATCAACTGTGGACTTTACTGGTCCAAAACCACGCTGATAAGAACCTATCAGGTTGTTGACGATGGGCTTTAGACGTTCACATATTACGGCAGAGAAGATTTTATATGCGATGTTAAGTACACTGATTCCTCTATAGTTGGTGCAGTTTACAGGGTCTCCTTTTTTTTAGTATCGGGCAAACAATGCTGAGGTTCCATTCCTCGGGCATGTTTTCTTCCGACCATATCTTATAGATAAGTTGGTGCATGCTCCTAACCAACTTATCTCCAGCTGCTTTAAAGAGCTCGGCATTCAAGCCATCCGCTCCAGCGGCTTTATTAGACTTCAACTTAGATATGGCAATCTTTACTTCGTCTAAGTCGGGAGGAGGGGATTGTTGGCTTTCGTCGTCTATATTGAATGGATCATCCTGCCTGACAGCGGAATTCAGTTCTTTGTCGCCGTTATACAGTCTGCAGAAGTGGTCCTTCCATATCCTCAGCATTGACTGCGGTTCCACTATGATTTTTTTCACTTTCGTCTTTGCAGCCTTCCGTTCTAGGTTTATGTACCTGTGAATTTCGTTTCACCTGTTCATAAAACTTTCGAACCTCATTCATAAAGGCTTTAAAGTTCAATTTCTCTGTTTGGGTCATCGAAGTGTATTAAAATGTACGGATTCTTATAAGGTCCATTTTCAACTCGGAGATTACATTAATAGGCGGAATTGTCGAATTTGGGGATGGAACAATCGAATAATAATTATTGAAAAGACTCTCCTCCCTTAAAGTGTCATTGTTTGGTGCATTTTTTGGGCTGTCGGTCGCGGTTGATGTTATTAAAACTTGATTATTCGAAAATGAGGCTGGTTTAATGGTTACCATGAATGGAAAGCTCCGCAGCACATATAATTAATTAATAATTTTCTATATGAAATAATTGTAATCTGTCTGATTTGTAGAATATTTTTAAAGGCTAAGATTTTTACAAAGTAGCAATTTTTTTAATATTTAGAAATTTCCTAAACGACTCCAATATTTTAAAAGTTTTACTTTTTCTAACTTTTAAATTTCGAATTCCCTTTTATTAAAAAACTGGCATCCGAACATTTCTAAATAGTGACAGTTGGTAAAAATAAACAAAGCAATTACACTTAAACGGACCTATTAATTGGAATTTCCAAGTCCGGTATAGCGTTACCACTCCTCAAAAAAAAGTGGAAGTAGGTTTGAGGAAAAAAGCGAATTAGATTGAGAAAAATGGAAGTAGATGTCCAAAATCAAAAAAATTAACTTTTTCATACCATTCTACATATTTTTAAATCACAGTATTTGAATAAAAGAATTTAAAAAAAAACTAAAATTATTCAACCCTTCATATCATAGAATTTAATATGTTAATGTAACATTTCTTAAATAAATCGAAATCGCAAAGATTGGGCTCGTGCTGCTCTTATAAAATGACTTTAGGATATTTTAATTGCAAAGGACGAGTTCTATAAGAAACATTTATTAAATTCATAACACAATTTCAGTACATAAACACTCATTGGACAACTTGAAAATAAAAAACTTCATATTAAAATTAATTTTTTTTATTTGAAAAACTTAACTTATAGTGGTACCCGTGGCATGATGGTTAGTGCGTTGGACTGTCATGCTAGAGGTCTTGGGTTCGATCCCTGCCTATGCCATCTAAAATCTTTTCACGGGCACTGCCTCTTGCGAGGAATTGACAACTTCTCCAAGAGTAACTATTGTCATGAAAAAGTGCTTTCTCAAAATTAGCCGTTCGGAGTCGGCATATAAACTGTAGGTCCCCTCCATTCCTGACAACATTACTCGCACACAGGAATGGTTGAGAGTTGTAAGTCACTAGGCCTTGGTTCTCAATGGACTGTCGCGCCACCCAATTTATTTATTTAACTTATAGTGAAATTGTTAATACTTGGTCACTGTTTTGGAAAAATAAAACAAGAATTATTATAACATTCAAAAAAGATAATTCTTGGAACGTGAACTGTTTTTATAACAATTAAACTAAAAAAAAAGCAACAATTTGTACATTTTTGCTAATACATGTATTTCAAGTTTTCTTTAGATAAATAACAAATGCCTTGTTCAGACGAATAACAGCTTTTTATTGAATTGAAAAGTGTATTATACGTTGTACACACTTTTAAATACAGTAAAGTTAAAAATTAACAATTTCTTGCCACTTTCAATCACAAAGTCTTCTAGCCAATGTTTCTTTTGTATTCAAATAAGCTGGATTTACAAAAAAATAATTTATCCCACTTAATTCATATTCGATTATTATTATCAAAATAAGACTACGTAAATACTCAAGCAAGGAAAAAATAATTTAATTAAAATATTTCTTTGGTAATTTTCTCAAGAACTAGAAACTTTTCAGTTTTCGATCAAAAAAAAATATATAAGCCATGCATTCCAAAAACAATAGTAAATAATCTTAAAGCACAGATAATAAATTTATTGTTTATTATCTGTGCTTAAAGTTTTAAAAATCATACCTCAAACCTTTTTTTACCCTTTTTTGCCCAAATTATGAGTTTAAAACAATTTGTTTCAAAAACTATGCAAATCAACACACGTCTGTTTCATTAGTAATTAGAAAATGTGAACCAAAATAAGCGATTAATGTATAAGAAGCCATAAGTTCGTTGTTTAACCATATTTGATGACAGTTTACAGTAAAAATGTTTTTTGATGTTAGTTAGTTGGCATCTGAGATGATCTGATTAATAAATATTTAAAAAAAATATCTCAACAGACTATTTTAATTTGCATAGTTTTGACTTCATTTAAAAACAAGCTAATAGACAAAAGTGTTGGCCTTAAAAAAATTTATAAAACTTTGTTTTAAGTATTACCATAATTTTTTTTTCCATTTAACGTACATATTTTTTTAAAATGCCCCTTCCTCCTTAACGGGGGAAATAGACTCCCTCCCAAAATAGAAAACATGCTTGTTTTTACCCGTTCTATACAAATCCGTCATCAAACTTTGTCGCCTGAGTTATCGTACTCTTCCCAAAAAATGCAGTAGCTAATGTCGCCGTAGCCACTAGGTGCCTCCCCTTAATAATTTCTCATCACGCTACTTTATTTCAGTTGTGAATTGACTTTAGAGGGTGGTGAATTGATGTTAGCAGTGGTGAATTGATGCTGGACTTAAGGGTGCGTGAAAGTTGACGTTTCAGATTGTTGGCAAACCAGAATGACAGATTGGTTTCCGGTCTTTATAGGGTGTGTCTATGGTTTTAACGTTTATCTTTCCTTTTCTTCGTATTTTTTCGCATTTGGTTCACTTCGTGTTTGTGTTTAGTAGAGCTAATATACCGAATGACACTTCAAAGCAAAATAGCCGATTAATGCGCCTTACACATGCTTTGTGTAATACTGTAATACCGGACCAACTGTTGACGGAACCATTCGATCCACTGACCTTATAAGACAAATTGTACAGAAGTTGTATGGATTTAGCACATTGCTAAAAGTTATAATAGCTATTCCGTGATTTCAACTTGAGTAATTGGTTAAGAAATGGTAAAATATTAAAATTATTTAAAATAAAGTTAATCATTTAAGATTTTACCAAATCGTTTACAATTTTGCGCCATTGTTTTTAACATTTGGCAATTTTTTTTACAAAAAGTCTATCAAAAGTTAATTTTCCAACAAAAATCCAATCGACACTTTTCTTATAAAAAATAAAGCTTTCAAGAAATTCCACTTAAAAAAACTAATGGGAATTGGGGTTTTTGCCAACATTTTCCTAGTAGAGTACATAACACTTACATATATACACTGAGTCACTAAATTGGTCACGTCACGCTTATCATAAACAAAATACAATTTCTCTTTAATTGTTTTCTTATTTTAAGGTATTATATTCTTTACATAATTTTGTCTTCTAACAGTTTATAACAGTTTTTATTCTTCTCTATCAAAAGTAAGTGTAACTGCATTCGCAGTTGCATCGTGATCGTTTTTTTGCGTTAAATCGTAAACACTCCATTTTTTATTTATTGATCTTAATTTAATAAAAAAAAAGTGAAGTAAGAGCTCAATAATATTCAATGGTTGGTTTTGTTAATTAATGATGCGAAAATTTTATAATTTGTTGATTCAGATTTCTTATAATGGGGCCTAACAATAAACCAATAAAAATAACCTAAAAAAGCAGGTTGAAGAATTTTTTAGATAAGGATTACCACACCGGAAAATTGCGGAATTGAAGACTATATCACTAGGCTCAATCAGTAAAATTCGGCAAAACCTTAAAAATTTACTTTGCAAAAACAAAGCTTGGGTAAAAGCGAATCTTGTCTTCTGTCGAAGAATGGAAAATTGTTCGAGATTTAAGAATGAACAAATTTCAAAATGCTGTTCAAATCAAGCGAGCTTTAGACCAAAACCAAAACATTCGCATTTCGACACTAAGATCCGCGGGTTTAATAGGCAGAGCCAAAATATTCTTAACAAAAAAAATATTCTTGGACAACGGATGACTGGGCGAGAGTGTTTTGGTCGGATGAGAGTAAAATTAACAGTTTGGACTCGGATGAAAGAGAATCGGTATGGAAAACACTAGGAGAAAAGTTGCAACCTTGTCACGTTAAACCTACTCTGAAGTTCGGTGCGGGAACCGTTATGATCTGTGATGTATGCCGGCAAGAGGAGTGGGAAGTATACACAATATACAATGAAGTATGACATCATCATCTTATATTGAGATTTTGAATTGTTATTTGATTGAATCGCCGGTAAAATTCGGTGTTGAAGCTTTGGACATTGTCTCCCATTAAGACTATGATCCGAAGCATATTGCCAAGATCACCCAAAAATGGTTAACAGACCACGGATACACAATGTTGACATGGCCACCGCAAACTGCAAATTTAACAGAACTCTGGCCAACAATAAAAACAGCGTGGGAAAATTTAAGCCCAGGGATATGTACGAATTTGGTTGACAGTATGCCCAATCGAATACAAGCGGTATTTGATGCTAGAGGGGGAAACACAAAATATTAACTATCTTACGCTTTTGAAAAAGAAAACACTTAAAATCGATCAAGTTTTTGACATTTCTTTTTGTTTATATTCCGTATATTATAAACAGAAAAAGCAATTATTTAAGTTAATATTAAGATTTCTAATATTTGAAATAAAATATTCTTAAAAAATTTAAAGTTTTTCATTTACTTATTAGACTTGAAACTAAATATTTTCATTTTTCATAGAAAAGCGTGATCAATTTTGTGATTCACTGTATAAAGCGGTCCCTAGACTATCATTATATCATATCATATTGAAAGGTTAGCCAATATATTGTAAAAAATCAAAATCCTTTTGATATTTATTGAGCAACCAAATTTATTGTATAGTCTGTGGATGTGTTTGCACAATATTTTTTTATTTGTTTTGAATTTTCTTAGTGATAACATCTCCTTAAATTAAATTCAGTGAAGATTAATTTTAAGTCTTCGAAAGTATTTGGGCAATTATTGTTTAATAATATTTTGTGATAGTCTAGGGACCGCTTAAGAAAGTACATATAACCGAGTGTTTCTTAAATTCTTAGAACGGATATGAAAAACAAGTTTCTAAAAGGAATGTCCCCATGAGCGTCAAAAATGTATTATCTGCTCAATATTCAACCCACTTAACAGACCCACTTTTTAGCAAAGGTACATAATGTATGTAAACACAACAAACAGAACTCAAACACAACAAATGTCAAATAAACACTGAATTGAAATTCTCTTCAAATGTCAAATTGAAATGACATTTGCATAGGCTGCTTTGAATTTTCCTCAGAGGTCTGTTCACGTTTTTTTTTTTCAGTTTCGTGATTTGCTTGCAAGTTTCTTAAATCCAACCAACTTTACATTAAAAAATGAAAGTTCGTTGTTTAAGAAATGTTTCCTTTATCAGACTTTTTATTACATATATACGTATTTCTTATGATCCCACAACTTAATATAAAAATATATTGAATAGTACACTTTGCTTTTATTAAAGTTTCTTGTAAGAGAACCATAAACTTTGTCTACAACTTGATTAATGTGGTTGTTCCAATTAAATGTTCCGTTGAAACAACATTCCTTGATGTCTCAACAAATTCCAATCGTACACGTTATTAAGTTCAATTGTAAGGAAGTCGGAAGTAAAGGATATCAAGTCTTATTTTTGAAATAACCAAACATTTAGTTTTTGAGGGTTGAGAACTGGGCCACAACGTAGGATCCTCACCAACCTTGGCAGCATAATAATCCGAACGGGCTATAGTCTTGTTTTCTTACCTGATTGCTAAACTATTACACAGGTCTACAAAAAAAAATTTAAATTGTTGGTGCCTTTAAATTTGCAGCTGATTTCAAAAATGAAAACCATTTTTCCCTAGCAGCTCTAGTTTTTGAGTTACAGAAATATTTAATTTAGCCTAATTTAATAAAAATTCATATGCTTACTTACTTACTTACTTAAGGTGGCGCTACAGTCCGGGGCGGACCTGGGCCTCAACCAACAAGCGTCTCCAGCCAGCTCGGTCCCTAGCTAGCTGTCTCCAGTTTCGCACGCCAAGTTGGTTGAGGTCCTCTCCCACCTGGGTGCGCCACCTGAGTCGCGGTCTTCCTCTACTGCGCCGTCCCTCGGGATTGGATTCGAAGACCTTCCGGGCTGGAGCGTTGATGTCCATCCGCTCTACATGACCTAGCCATCTAAGCCGTTGGACTTTAAATCTGCTTACTAGGTCAGTGTCGCTGTACAGCCCGTACAGCTCGTCGTTATATCTTCTCCTCCATTCTCCATCTATGCGTACGGGACCAAAAATCGCCCGAAGAATTTTTCTCTCAAAGCATCCTAAGACGCTCTCATCTTTCTTTGACAGGGTCCAGGCCTCAGCGCCATAAATGAGAACCGGGATGATGAGTGTCTTATAGATGGTGATTTTACATGCTCGAGAGAGGACTTTACTTCTCAATTGCCTTCTAAGTCCAAAGAAGCAGCGATTTGCAAGAGTTATTCTTCGTTTGATTTCAGCGCTGGTGTCGTTGTCTGCATTAATAGCGGTGCCTAGGTAGACAAAGTCCTTAACTACCTCAAAGTTATAACTGTCCATGGTGACGTTTTGTCCAAGACGTCGTTGTTCAGTGTCCTTTTTTGATGACAGCATATACTTGGTCTTGCCCTCATTGACCACTAAACCCATCTTCTTCGCTTCCGTCGCAATGCTCAAAAACGCTCCACTGACATCACGCTTTGATCTTCCAATTATGTCAATATCATCTGCGTATCCGAGTAATTGGATGGATCTTTGGAAGATTGTGCCTCTAGTGTTGACGGTTGAGTTTTGCACAATTCTTTCCAGAACGATGTTGAAGAAGTCGCATGACAATGCATCGCCTTGTCTAAAACCTTTTTTGACATCAAATGCATCGGTAAGATCTTTTCCGACCTTGATAGAGCAGCGTGCATTCTCCATCGTCATTCTGCACAAACGGATAAGTTTGACAGGGATGCCAAAACTAGACATTGCTCGGTAGAGCTCTTCCCTATAGATGCTGTCATACGCGGCTTTAAAATCGATAAAGAGATGGTGGGTATCGATTTGAAGCTCCTGGGTTTTTTCCAAGATCTGCCGTAGTGTGAATATTTGGTCGATAGTGGACTTTCCTGGTCTGAAGCCACACTGATAAGGACCAATCAGGTTGTTGACGAATGGCTTCAGACGTTCACATAATACGGCAGAGAGGATCTTATACGCAATGTTAAGAAGACTGATGCCTCTGTAGTTGGCGCAGTTTAGAGGGTCTCCTTTCTTATGTATCGGGCACACTATGCTGAGATTCCACTCATCGGGCATGCTTTCTTCCGACCAAATTTTGCAGATGAGTTGGTGCATGCTCCGTACCAAGTCATCGCCTGCTGCTTTGAATAGTTCGGCAGCGATGCCGTCAGCTCCAGCAGCTTTGTTTGACTTAAGTTTAGATATAGCTATCTTCACTTCGTCAAGGTCGGGTAGGCGGAATTGTTGATCTGCGTCGCCGAGGTTGAGTGGTTCTATCTCCCTTACAGCGGAATTCGGTTCGTCATCGCCGTTATATAATTTGGAGAAGTGATCTTTCCATATTCTCAGCATCGACTGTGGTTCTACTACGATGTTCCCTTGATCGTCTTTACAGGCTTCGGTTCGTGGCTGGTACCCTTGGGAGGTTTTTTTTACCTTTTGGTAAAATTTACGAACCTCATTCCTATTGTGACATCCCTCTATCTCCTCGATCGCTATCGAGCGCGCTTCTCATGCTCCCTTTTTTTCCGTCTAAGAAGCCGGTGTTCCTCTCTCCTCTTCTGCTCGTAGAGCTCGCGAGCAGCTCTCGTCCTTTTTTGCTGCGCCGTTTTGTATGCCTCTTGTTTCGCTGCGTGAGCTTGCCGGCATTCGTCGTCAAACCAGGGGTTTCGCTGTGGTGGCCGTGTGAAACCTATCACTTCAGAGGCGGCATCTCTGATGGCTGCAAGGCAATGTTGCCATTGGTTTTCAATGCTTAATGCAGGAAGCATAGGACTCCTTAGGAGGTTATTAGAGACTCGATCGGAAAAGGACATGGCAGTCTCTTGCGATTGTAGCCGTCTAACGTCGAATCTTCTCACAGTACTTCCTTGTTTTGGCTTGGATCGGGATATCCGTAGCCGTACCTTTGCTACAACGAGGTAGTGGTCCGAGTCAATGTTGGCCTCTCGGAATGTTCGGATATCCTGGATACTGGAGAAGTGTCGTGCGTCGATCGCAATGTGATCAATCTAGTTGACGGTTGATTGATCAGGAGATTTCCATGTCCCCTTGTGGATATTAAGATGCGTGAACTGCGTACTAGCTACCAGAACGTCTCGCCCCGCAGCGAAATCGACCAGCCTGAATCCGTTGTCGGAGGTAGTGTCGTGCAGGCTGTATCTCCCGATTATGCCACCAAAGATGTCTTCTCTTCCTAGCTTGGCATTAAAATCTCCTAAGACAATTTTAATGTCATAGCCAGGGCACTGCTCATATGTCTTGTCCAAAAGCTCGAAGAACATATCTTTGGTGTCTTCATCTTTCTCCTCTGTTGGGGCATGCGCGCATATTAGGCTTATGTTGGCGAATTTAGCCTTGATGCGGATTGTCGTGATGCGCACGCTCACACTGTTGAAACTCAAGACTTTTTGCCTGAGCCTAGTTCCAACAACAAATCCACATCCAAATAGACGCTGTCTTTGTTCTCGGTAGCAGTCGCCGTAGTAGATATCGCAGTCTTTTAGTTTGCGTTTACCCGGTCCATCCCATCGCACTTCTTGGATGGCTGTAATATCTGCCTTGCAGCAGTTTAGGGCTTCCGCTAATTGTTCGGCTGCACGTGGTCTGTTAAGGGACCTAACATTCCACGTACATATCCGAAGTTCGTTGTCCTTATTTCGTTTGCGTGGGTTGTCAACAGTGAATCCGTCCGTATCCGAGGCTTGTTGTTGCTTCGAGACTATGATGTTTTTACGTGGCCAGGAAGTCACCCCGACGGCACAACCCCCAACCTGGAGGGCCAGATCCTTAGTATAACTCCAAGGAAGGGGAGCCGGATGAACCGCTCCTTATAGGCCTGGGCTCCGAATATGTCGAAGAAGCCCTATAAGGTGTTCACTAAGTAGTTCGACCTTACTGGAACTGTAGACGCCACCGTTGATTCTATCTCGAGAATTCGTCCGCTGCCGCCTGGATAAGGAGAGGTGCCTTAGTGGAAACACCTCTCCCCCCCTCTCTCGTTTGCTGCCCCCAACAACTTTCCACTGGGGTTGGAACCCAATCTCCAGTTGAGGTACTAGGCACCCGATGTTCACCGCGGGGAGGTGAGAGTAGGAGTTGATAGACAGAGGTGGGTTTTGAGAAAAACCTGTGGACGCTTGTGTCCTCTTGAATGCACATGTCTACCATTTGAACATCAAAAAAAAAAAAAAATTCATATGCCATTGTGGGAAATTAAGTTAGTCAGTTTTTGTACTCCCAAAGGTACCTTGTACCCAAGGAGCATACACCAGAAAGTCTCATCTTCTTAATTAATACTGTAAGTCATTAAGAACTAATTTTTAGAAATGTCACTTAGCCGCAGAATCTGTGTGAATCATCCCCAACAAATTTGTTATAAATGTGCTGAATACACGACAAATCAGAACAGAAAATCTATTACTGAATTTCTGAAGAAAGCACACAATGCTTATTTTGGTATCAAACTTGGTGATCAAGATAAATCTTGGGCACTTCATGTAGTTTGGAAAACGTGTACTGAACATCTATCTACGTCAGTGGACAAATGGGAAAGGGAGGAGTCTGATATTTGGTGTGCCTATATGGTTTGGAGAGAACCAAAAAATCACTATGATGGGTGTTATTTCTGTTTAGTGATTATCAGAGGCATCAATAGTAAGAACCGAAGCAAGTGGACGTATCCTGATTTAGACTCAGCTCGAAGGCTCTCTTCCTTGTAACAATCCTTAAGTTCGGATGCTGTCATTGCAAAGTATTGGTACCTATGACGCTTTATAGCCAAAATTTACATTGCCGGACTGATGATCAGAAGCGTGTTATTAACGATTGACGGAAAGAGTGTGAGTTGAAATAGATTGAAGGTTTCTTGTTCAACTAGTGGAATTTCAATGACAAATAACAGGTATTTTCCAGTAGCCTGACCCTTCGTTGTTGATATCTTGTAGAAGTGGAGCTGGGCTTCTTGCTCGAATGGTAGTTTTTGGGATTGAGGTAAATTGTTTGATGTTCATAATTTCCGCCCTCAATTGCGCTGGTGATAGCAGAAGGGGACTTATGGTTCCATAGTGTACGTCTGTAAATCTGTTTCCAATGGCGTTTTCAATTTGCTGCAGGTTTGTAGCCATAAGCATTAATTGCATTGTTAAAGACATACAAATTTGAAAGATTCTAAACTGATCAGTTGTATCTCCGATTCTCGCAATGATGTGTGTCACCTGATTTTGAAGCGTTATCATGCGGTTTTTTCCTTCGAGATTATGATTATGTTTGATGGTGGAGTCTATGATGGAAGTCTGATTTTTTAGCATTTTTAATAGATGCGCTTCATTTTCGTTAACTTAATTGATGGTTTTTGAGAGTTCTTCAGCGTAGTCAGAATCAAGCACTCCAAATAACGAATGTGCTAAATTTCCGACTATATTGATTGCCGCGCCTGGAGTTCGATGTTTTGAGATGAGTTTGGTGTCTGTTTGTAGGGTACTCCTCATGTTTGTAAAATGTGTTACTAGCGCACTGCACGTCTTCCTTAACTGTAGTTGGTTGCATAAATGTTCAAGAGCAATTGTTCCATTGTTAAATGATTTTAATTCTGATCGAATGGGTGCTAGATCGTAGTAGACAATAATTTTCCATTCGTTGGCAACTAGATTTGTGGATCCAAGATTTTCGAAATATATTCCTGGATTATTGTCAAATCTTAATATGTTAATTGGCGATGCACAAACTACGGGTAGAAGAAACAATGACAGTATAACGGTGGGGATTAATGACACACATGACGTCCTTCTTCGTTTTGTATAGGCGTTTCTGTCGTTTCATTCATTCGAGATTCGGATTGTGAAGTTGCTACCTGTGCCTCAGTATTATCCTTGTCATCAATATCATCAATGTCTTTGAATAGTGGGGCTAAGAGATGAATTGGTCGTTTGAGTATTCCAGATTTGGTTTTGACATTGACTACTCGAACAACATTGTCGTCGCCCTTGAAGATTTGGACTATTCTTCCCAGTGGACATTGAAGCGTTGGGGTGATGTCTTCTTTGATGATAACCATGTCGCCAACCTCGATGTTTTCCTTGTGCTGATTCCATTTGTTTCTGTGTTGTAATTGATTTAGGTATTCCCTTGACCATCGTTTCCAAAATTCATGTTTCAAGTAGCAGATTGAATTCCATCGATTTCTCAGATTTATTTTTTCTGGAGCGGTGTCGGGATCAACTTGAGCAATCAATGGTTTACCAATCAGGAAGTGTCCTGGTGTCAATGCAGCCAGATCGTTTGGATTCGATGAAAGTGGAGTGAGTGGTCTTGAGTTTAAGATGGCTTCAACTTCGGTGATTACGGTCTCCAATTCTTCATGCGTGAGTGACGATATGGAGACTGTTTTGACTAACAGATGTTTGGCGGATTTGACTGCTGCCTCCCATAAACCGCCGAAATGTGGAGCTCTTTTGGGGATGAATTTAAATGTCATTCCCTTGTTGCTGCTAGCCTTGATTATGGCTTCCTTCGCTTCGGGGGTGTGCAGTACACTGTTGAGTTCATGAAGTTGATTCTTTGCTCCCACGAAGTTGGTGGCATTGTCACAGTAAAGAGGTTGATGAATCTTCTGAGTGCTCCAATGAATGCCTCCGTCGTTAAGTCAATCACAATTTCTAAATGTACTACCTTGGTGGTGAAGCAACAAAAAACTGCTAAATAAACCTTGTGTGGCTTTTTTCCCCTGATTTTGTAGTGTACCCATAGAGGGCCACAAAGGTCTACTCCGGAGTTTAAGAAAGGTCTATTTGCTGTGACGCGATCTACTGGCAGATTACCCATTACTTTAGTCATCAACTGTGGTCGGGTTTTGGTGCATCTGATACATTTGTGAACTGTGTGTCGGGCCATGATCTTCCCTTAATAGGGAATAATTATGAAGGAAAAGTACTTTTTGTCTGAATTGTGTTATAGTAGTAGTAGTAGTAGTATTTTTATTCATAATTAAATTTTAACATTAAATTTTAACAAAAATGGTTTATATAGCATGGCAAAATGCCGTCTGCCAGATTGGCAATAAAGTATAATTACTAGTTTGTAATACAAGTTTTCCTCAAATTATAATAAGTCGTGTTTTTTTCAGGTTCTTATTTATATACAAGAATGATTGTTACAATAATAGTGAATAAGGTGGAACATTTGCATATACATAATTATATATATTTTTTCTTCATTTAAAAGCTTTCATTTTGTATTCTTAATCTATATTTTAGTGCGATTTTGCAATACTCATAAAGTAGCGGAACATTTATCTGATTTAGTTGCATAATAACCTCTTCCTCCGATAAGAAATCGTGCCCAAAGACACTTCTCCTCGTTTCCCTTAAAGTTGGGCATCTTCCAATGAAGTGGATAACATCTTCACGTTCGGCCAGGTTGCATATACTGCATTCCAATGGCAAATCTGCTCTGTGGGGAATATAATTAAGGTTCAGCAATTCACTTCGAAGCCTGACCATCGTAGAAATTTTTTGTACACTATTAGAGTCGTGAAAGTAATTTGTATTTACCAAGTTGTGGTTAAGTCTACTATAGATTGATCTGTACAACGACCCAGATGCTTCCGTTACGTAATCTTCTCTATATTGCTCATCTGTTTTTTCTATTATCTCGTACAAATTTACTTTAGTACTTGCCACATCTTCAATGTTGATATTTAAGCTTAAATTACAACGCTGTGCCAATCCCATCCAGTCTGCATACCAACTTTTTCTACCTTCCATAGCTTTTACTACGATTTTCCTAATAAGTCGAGTCTCCGGCATCATCATAACCTTAAGTAAATAATCCGCTTGGAGCTTAAGCGTTTTTATGAACAGCGGTGATAGCCCCGTCTCAATCATAATAACATAATTAGGCGTGTTTGCTGGTAGATGGAATATCCTTTTCACATAAAACCTCAAAAGTTGTTCAACTGTGTCAAACTTCTTACTTCCCCAAACCTGAGATCCATATAGCAGAGTGGTCTCCGCAACTGCTTCAAATACCTTGTATTTGCTGCTATGAGCGATGTTTTTGTTCATAAAACATTTCTTCCATGAGATATTGATAGCCGCTTTTGCTTTCTGGAGCTTTTCCTTAAAATGCTTCTCCATACTCAAGTTCTTCGAGAAGTAGACACCTAGATACTTATAATCGTTGACAATCTCAATATTTTCCCCATTGAATTTCCACTTTTCATTTGATGCAGTTCTTCCACCACTTTTTCTAAAAATCATTACTTTCGATTTTTCGATATTGACTATGAGGTTCCATAACCGGCAATAATCATGTACTCTATTGATCATGAGTTGCAGAGTTTCAGGGGAATTTGCAAACATTACTACGTCATCCGCAAAGAGAAGCGCCTTTATACTCTCTCCCGCGAAGACCACTCCGCCGGGCAGATAGTCAATCAGATCATCTATGAAGAGAGCAAATAATGTTGGACTTAATGCGCATCCCTGCCTGACACCGGATCCAGTTTCAAACCAGTCTGAAAGTTCTGCTCCATTCCACACTGCTGCATGTGTTTCCTTATACAAAGCTTCCAGAACTCGCCCAAATTTTCGTGACAAGCCCACTCCATACAATTTGTATAATAAAGCTCTTCGGTCTATGGTATCAAAGGCTGCCTTGAAGTCGATAAAGAATACATACAATTTCTTATTTTGCAACAAAAAGTTTTCCGCTATACTTCTCAGAATGAAAACGTTGTCAACTGTCGAATACCCTGCTCTAAATCCAGCTTGAAACTCTTTTAACAAATTCTGCGAATCTATCCAAGTTGTAAGGCGTTTTTGTAGCACTGCTGTAAATATTTTATAAGTGGAGTTTTGGAACGAGATTCCTCTATAGTTTGCAGGATTCGTCAAGCAGCCCTTTTTATGTATGGGGAATACGATCAAATCTCAGAACTCCTTTGGCGTTAAATTACCATTAAACACTTTATTAAAAAGTCTTGACAAGCAATCCTTCAAATTGTTAGTCCCATATTTATAAAATTCCACAGGTATCCCGTTTGCTCCTGGGGCCTTTCCATCTTTAAGGCCTCCCAAAATTAAGTCAATTTCATGCGAGGTGATTTCAGTATCTAAAATTTCGTTTTCAAATCCAGGAACTGCATATTGCCAATTTAAGGTACTTGGTGTTGGATTCAGCAAAACGTTGAAATGTTCCCTCAGTGCATTCTTACAGAGATTCGTATTTATAGTAAATTGTTTGCCATTAAGTTTCCATGCAAGCTTCCAGAATTCCGATGCATCTTTACAATTCGCCAACCTCGACGCTTCTAATTCACTGTAGCTTCTCTTTTTGCTTCTGCACAGCTCGTTGTACTTTTTATTCGCCTCGGTATATTTATCTCTAAAACGACTTTCATTTAAATTTCTGAACATATTAAGCCAACGAAATGTATCCATGCGCGCAAGCTGACATTGTTCGTCGAACCACGGTTCTTTACTGCCTACTTTATTTTTAACTTGCTTTTGTGGGTATGAGGTCTTGATTATTTCTTCTAAATGACCAAAGTCCACATCCTCTTGAGTTTGAAGCTTCAAATCAAGTAAACGTCTATACGTAGGTGCTCTTGACTCTTTCCATCTTAGTTTTGGAAGCAGCTTCATGCTCGTAGTTTCTTCAGAAGTATTTATTTTATTATAAAAGGTTACAACTATTGGAAAGTGGTCCGAGTATGGTACTCCTTCGATTTCAAGGTCCGTAATATAGGGCTCCCATTCATCACCTAAGATGCTATAGTCTATCACCGAAGAATTGTGTTATATTTGTGTATTATACATGACAATGTTTTAAGCGATTCAACCAATTTCGGATGAAGGTTGTCAAAATCGGTTGCATTGCTTTCAGTAATAAAAAAACATTCAACAAGCTGATTAACTAAAACTGAATAAATGACATCCAATTGACACATAAATCTTCAACAATATTCAATTGTCAAAGTTCGAAAGTTTCTATTTTAGGACCCTTTATAACCTTTGTTGATATCATTCAACTATTTTTATCATCGTCAACACTTTCTGAAAAGGTACCCAAAAGTTGCTCTTGAACATAATTTATCAAAAGTGAACCTAATTTTAAATGGAAGCAAGCCTTATGAAATTTTGTCTTACATACAAATGTTGAACTGTTAAAAAATGCCAAAAGCTTCTGGTTGCTATTTTATTTTTGAATTCAAGGCACGGCGGTGGTGAAAACTATTTTAAACTTAACATCGATTGCAGAAGTTTCAAACGTGCCCACAGATAGGTATTCTCTTCTACCTATGTTTTCTAAAATTAAGGAATTTTTCAATTTAAATTTGTCCCTTTTCAGTTTTCAATAAATTTGTATACTACATCCCTTGCCAGTTTTTTGTTCAATTCAATATATTTTTGGTGCTCAAACCCTGTGCCAGCATCAGTACCAACTTTATTGATGAAACCATGAACACTTTTGAACACGCAATTCGTTACGGATAACAAAAAAGTGTCAATTATCCAGTTCAAATGATGTCATCCTTTCCTCTTTTTTGTTTCCCCTATAATGTCCTTCCTATATTGACGGTGCGGTACCCGACGAACGACGCGATGTCATCGCAACTCTCTGGTAGTATTGTGTTGTGTTGTATGTAGTTATGCGGCCTTTGTATCAATTAAATGCGTGAAATTGAATCCACACTTTAGTGTCGAATCGAAATCATTTCGTCACGGCATCAGCATCGTCCTTATCCTCATCCTAATTCTCCAGCTCCAGACAAGAATACTAAAAAAGAATCATCCTCTGAAATAGGGCAAACACGACATACGAGTATGTATAGTATGTTCCTGTGATGCCATAAAATAGATACAACATCCCCTATACCGCCGCAACTGTATTATTTTATGTACTATATGCAAAACATAGGGACTTTTCCAGAAACAGAAATTCAAAACCAAAAAAAAATAAAGTCTGGCACATCTTCAATCGAAATGTCATTTAAATTCAATTAAAGTTTCAGCCATGCCAGGATTTGTTGCGCTATATACTCAACTCCTGTTCACGCTAACAGCCACTGAATCCTTGTCCAGTTGAGTTGAGTTGAGTTTGTTTTATATATTCAAGCTCAAGTGCGCTAGCGCTTCCGCACTCCTGTTCATTCACATCCGGTCTGGTAAAGGGAAGTTCTTGTGGTTAGGTAAAGTTTTAATTGAGTTTAAGGGTGGTCGCGCGTGTTCTTGACTGCTTATTGAATGCAAATCACATACCTCAAACCCTGCAGACCTCCTCAGCCAGCGGTGGTGGTGGTAGTAGTTGGGCGGTGGCGGGCCGCTGCTGCTCTATTTCTGTTTTTCTATATCCTAGATTCTCTATTCAGGACTCTGCTGGCTATGGCTTGAAATCCGAATTCGGTCAGGCAGGACAGAAGCCAGAACCAGCGCAGCCAGCAGCGGTGTGGAATGAGGTTCGGGCATGGTTAGCCATTAAATTACTTTTATTTCGTGCACTAGCCAAATGGTATTTAAATCCAGTCAAGGACCATATTGTCGCATAGCGTATATTAGTTAAGTAAGGACACACCAAGTCGTCGTCGGTCGGTCGTCCATTTCACATCCTGTGATTGGTAAATAAAAGTTTACATTTCCCATTTCGGGAGTTAAACAAAAAGAAAACTATTAATTTGCTGTGAAAGTTAAATGTTGATTAAGTTTATGGGAGAAGCTCAAGTTCCATGACAAATTCACACAGGATAGGAGGAACACAGGAACCGGAAATATCATAAAAGTGAGTGTGAGTGTTGCTTGCTGATGCTTCTGGATGCTCCAAACTTAATGAATATAACTTCTATGAATAAATGACGAAAGCATGAAATGCGCAATTGTAATTAAAATTAATTACAAATAGTTTGGGGAAAGTTCCTTATTTTTTTCTGTAGTTTTGTTTTTATTTTTAAATTTTTTTAATTTTTTTTTATTATTATTCAAAGTTTTGTGACTTTTCCAAAGACATTCATTATAAGAAGCAAAAATGACAAAGAGGAAACAGCTCGTCGTCGTTTTCGGCCGCGCCTTGCGCCTCCTTGAAGTTATCAAGGTAAAAACACTGAGATTCTCATTAAAAGTTTCAAGAGAATTTTCCAGGTGTAAGGAGCTATAATTTCTTTTGTGTGTTTTTGTTATTTAAAAATCCATTTTCCGTTTTATTTTAAAGTTGTTTTTTGTAAAACTTAAGAGTTGTAATAAAATATGTACTCAACATCGCATGCACGAGGCATGAGTGTTGGGCGCCAATTAACGTCAATCACACGCCTGCAAGGATTCGAACAATAATAATTGACACTTATCCACCGCATATGGAGAACGGATGATGATGTTTGCATGCAAATGATGAGATGCAGATGGCGACAGCGACAGCGACAACGACGCAGCACGAGAGGCCCAGTGGTGTAGTGTACAGTTGGTTGTCGTTTTGAAGATGAACATTTGGACAATGGAGTAGTGTGAAGTGGAGAAATTTATTGTTTTCATGTCAGAGTTACCAACGGTTAAAGGAGATATCATTGAGTGAAAAATTAAAAACGAAAAGAGAATAAACATTTCCCACTTGGAAGATTGAACTCAAGTATTTCAAGGTAATTCATTTAAATTGAGTACCTCCTTTATGATGAAACAGAATTTACTGTTAAAGAATAAAGTATCTTATAGTTATATTCGTCTCTATACACATTCACGGATGTTTTTCGTCTCTTGATCCAGTGGGCTTAAATGTGTCCATCATATCTGCTTCGAAAATTTTCTCTGGAAATAGATTGTTTCGCACATATTGAAAAAGGAAATTTATCATTTGCAGAAATGGACAGATGAAGTTCCAACAATTTAAAATATGGCCGATATCAATAGTGAAAGGCCACAAGTTCTACTTAAAAACAGTTTATTTTCCACCATGTTTGAAATGGTAGACATGTGCATTCAAGAGGACACAAGCGTCCACAGGTTTTTTTCTCAAAACCCACCTCTATCTATCAGCTCCTACTCTCACCTCCCCGCGGCGAGAATATGGTGCCTAGTACCCCAACTGGAGATTGGGTTCTAACCCCAGTGGAAAGTTGTTGGGGCCGCAATGGAGAAGGGGGGAGAGGTGTTTCCACTAAGCCACCTCTCCTTTTCCAGACGGCAGCGAAGGAATTCCCGAGATGGAATCAATGGTGGCGTCTACAGTTCCAGTTATGTAGTTTGAACTACTTAGTGAACAACTTATACGACTTATTCGGAGCCCAGGCCTATAAGGAGTGGTTTTATCCTTATTTTAATGCGGCTTTGTCATTGGAGCCAGACTAAGGCAAGATGCCTTGAGCTAAAGGTGCATCAAAAACATATGAGTAGTGTCTTAGCTACGATATTAAAACTGTCCTCGGCGATTTTAAAGCCAAGCTAGGAAGGGAGGACACCTTTGGTAGAATAATCGGGAAAAACAGCCTGCACGACAACGGATTCAGGCACACAGATTTTGCTGCGGGGCGAAACGTCATGGTAGCCAGATGTCCACACCTTAACATCCAAAAAGGAACTTGGACTTCTTCAGATCAAACTACCGTCAACCAGATTGACCATATTGCGATCGACGCCAGACACGCTTCCAGCATTACGGATATACGAACTTTACGAGGAGCTAACATCGACTCGGACCACTTCCTCGTTGTCGCCAAGGTAGCACTTCGGGTTTACAAACCCATGGCAAAAATGGGAGGTGCTGGAAGAAGGACAACGTCGAACGGCTTAAAGAGATCGCTAAACCCTTTTTTAACCGAGTTACAAGTAACCTCTCTCGAAGTTCTCTGCCGCCAACACAATGTATCGAAAGACAGTGGCACCATTGCCAAGATGCAATCAGAGAAGCCGCCTCTGATGTGCTGGGTTTCAAACAGTCACCAACAAGGAACCCCTGGTTTGATGAGAAATGTCGGCAGGCAAATGCAGCCAAACAACAGGCACGCAAAGTGGCGCTGCATAAAAGGACGAGAGCTGCTCATGAGCTCTATGAGCAGAAGAGGCGAGAGGAACACCGACTTCTCAGAAGGAAAAAGTGAGGGCATGAGAAGCGTGAGGTCGAAGATGTTGATAGGTTCAAAAGCAGGAATGAAGCTCGAAAGTTTTATGAACAGGTGAAACGAAATTCACAGGTACATACACCTAGAGCCGAAGGCTGCAAAGACGAAAGTGGAAACATCATAGTGAACCGCAGTCTATGCTGAGGATATGAAAAGACCACTTCTGCAGACTGTATAACGGCGACAACAATCACGTCCTCTCGACTTAGACGAAGTAAAAATTGATATATCTAAGCTGAAGTCTAATAAAGCCGCTGGAGCGGATGGCTTGAATGCCGAGCTCTTTAAAGCAGCTGGAGATAAGTTGGTTAGGAGCATGCACCAACTTATCTGTAAGATATGGTCGGAAGAAAGCATGCTCTCAATCTTAGTATTGTTTGCCCGATCCTGAAAAAAGGAGACCCGCTAAATTGCACCAACTATAGAGGAATCAGTCTACTTAACATTGCCTATAAAATCTTCTCTGTCTAAGGCCCATCGTCAACAACCTGATAGGTCATTATCAGTGTGGTCTTAGACCAGGAAAGTAGACAGTCGATCAAAAATTCACATTACGGCAGATCCTGGAAAAAACCCAAGAACACCAAATCGACACCCACCATCTTTTCATCGATTTCAAATGCCCATATGACAGAATCTACAGGGACGAGGTGTATAGAGCCATGTCTAGTTTCGGCATCCCTGCCAAACTCTTCCGGTTGTGCAGGATGACCATTGAGAATTCACGCTTTTATATATTAATTATATTAATTCGCTTACTACCTGCAGAAAGACTCTCCGGTAACTTTGTTCCATAACAAGTGAAGGAGGAGAATAAATATGAAAAAAAATCTCTGGTCTAGGCAATGTGGGAATCGTTGTTCCAATAAATAAAACCACAACAATAGGCTATCGCCCCTTAATGGACAGCGATGCCAACAGCAAGAAGATCCTCAGTCCTTTGGACAAGCCAGGCGAGTCCTTAAAGGAAGAAACCAAGGAGACAGTCATGGAGAAATTCCAGCCCATCATAACAGCTTCCGTCATCGCTGTTGATGAGTGCAATTTTGGTACGAATCTGGAACTAGTAATTGACCTTTTCTTCTCCGGCCATAAGGACATACACGAAATCGTTCAGAATCTTCTCAACCCCGCCTATGAGTTGCTCGGACGGCCACAATATATGGCGATTCTGAATGGACATTTGGCCAGCAGAACCAATAGTCATAAGCTCAGTAATTTGGATTGAATTTTGTTGTGAAAGAAGAATAAAATGTTTTAAATAAAATTAATTTTTATTGTAACAGTTTTGTTTTGTTGTTGATTCTATGATATATTTTGTAGACAATTAGCTTCTCCTTAGTGAATTGTTCGGACCGGTTGAAGTAAACAAAGAGAATAGCTGCAGCTAAGCGAGCATGTAGTTCTTGTTGGTTCATGTCGTGAGCCCATTGCACCCGTCCCCAGAACTCCAATTGAAACTCTTCTTCGAGACGAGCTATTGTTACGTTAAAATCTATTTGAATTGGTTAGAATTCATTTTATTTTCACAAATAATATGAGAACAACAAAACTTTTTACTCACACATTTTTTCATCAATACAAAACTAGGCAGCTGGTGTAAATTTAAATGTCAAATGATAACGTCTAAATGTTCGGTGTAAACGATTTTCGGGTTTTCGAGTTTAGTGTCAAAAGGCTATTAAATACAATGTTGCTTGTAGTCTACTATGTGCAACAGAGGGACCACAAGTTCTATATAAAGCCTTTCGAAAAAAGTAGAAATTTAATAACAAACTAAACAAACAAACCTTCGAAACATTCAGCGCTCAATTAAATTAAGCAGCAAAAGAAATATTTCATTTTGAAATTATTGAATTTTTGTCCAAAACTGCAGAGATTTCAATTTAAATAAAATAATGTGTTAATTAAACTTATAATTTGGTGGTGGTAAGCAATATTATTTCTATAGATTTATTGTGAGGTATCGAAGTCGAAGAAGAAGCCTGGACCACCGAAAGCTTCCCCCATGAGTGAAAGAAGGGAATTATCATCAAGCTCCCAACAAAGGAGATCTTACAAAGTTCGAAAACTGGAAAGGAACTTGCGTTCTACCAGCCAGTGCCAAAATAGAAGAAAAAGTTATACTGTAACGCATCAGAAACATGAATGGTAGGTTGTCAGATGATTTCGAAATCCGAAGCGGAGTCAGACAGGGCTGTATTCTGTAGCCAATATTGTTTTTGTTGGTGATGAGCGATGTACTGCGTGCAGCTTTCTCAGGTAGCGAAAGGATCCAATGGACTTTAACATAATATTTAAACCACTTACATATATTACGCGGAGGATGTTTGCTTACTAATTAATAGGATCATGGATCTCCATCAACAAGTGTGTAGAGAGAAGCAGAAGTTGTGGGGCTGAAAATTAATTCCGGCAAAACAAAAATGATCAGCCTCGGAACCCGACCATCCTCTCAAATAAATATTTTCTCGCAAACGGTGGAAAAAGTGGAGAGCTTTCAATAAAATGGAAGCATCGTTTCCATCAAAGGCGAAACCGAACAAGACGTCATCTGGAATAACTCTATCAACTTAAGAACAAAGCTGCGACTGTTTCGCACAAATGTTAAATCTTTGCTTCTTAATGGGTGCAGAACCTCGAAGGTTACTTCAGCCATAACAAGAAAACTGCAAACCCTCGTAAATAGATGTCTTCGTAATATCTTAAGGATTTTCTGGCCAAACCGTATTTCAAATGAGATACTTCATAGAAGGACAGGTCAGGAACCTATAGAATCTATAATACGAAGACGTAAGTAGCAATGAATTGGACATACGCTTTCAAAAGGTACTGCATTGCAGTGGAATCCGTTCGCATATGGCGCAGGACAGTCGAGGCGGAATCAGCGTCACTAGCAAGAGTTGGAGGGAGCAGAAACACATCTCTGGAAACCGTACACGATGGCGGGTATACGTAGTAGAGGCCCTATGCCTCTTAAGGGGTTCCTAACGGACTTAACAGGTCTGAGGACCTAAGTAAGTAGTAGTAAGTAAAGTACCTGCTCGAACTGTGAGCCGAAAAGAAACACGAACAGAAGACTTCAGGAGAAGTAAAACTGAAAAAAAAACACATTCACAAAACAAAATTAAAAATTTTTGCAAAAGAAAACTAAGTTTTTTTCTTAAGATAGATTCTTGAGATAATGAAAAATAGTTAAACAAAATCCTCATACTTTGTTTAGCTTAACTTGTTTCCGCAATCGTGAAACTCTATTGAAGCGAACTTTCTCCCACCCAAATTTGATGAAATATGCGTTTTCCTTTTTAAGCTTATAAATAATTTCTGAACAGAGTTTTAAGCGTATCAAACATCCTCTGAGCGCTCAAAATATTTTTTTTTCAACACACCTGAACACTTAGCTGTCACTATTTGACATTTGTTAATTTACTTATCATTTTCTTCTACAGAAAGAAATAGGAAAAATTGATTTATAATAAAACAAGCATTCAATTTATTTTTGAAGTGAAAATTTCACCTGTGAAATGCTTGTTTCAGCATTCATCTGAGTCCGCTTATTTTTTTTGTTTTGAACTCATAGAATTCAGAGAAAAAGCTTAGAACACGTCCAGTACACAAAAAAGAAACACGCATTTAAAGCTCTGATCTTAGTCCCCTATCACACGTTGACTCATGACTCACGACTCACTTTTGACTTTTCTTTTAAATTTGTATTCGTTGAAGCAAGCGCTATTACATGTTGACTCGTGCCCCATGCCTCAAATTTGACAATTATTGTTTGTTTTGTTTTGAATGCTCCTTCTCGTTGGTAATTTTTCGATAGTTTTTGAAGTTGAGTAAAATTTATAAAACAAAATAAAAAGGATTTTGAAGTTACACACTTTTCTGGTTTTCAAACGAATTGGATGTTGTTTATCCCAGCAACAAGAAAATCGAATGAAAAAGAACAGCATAAAACGAATATGAGAAAAAAGAAACGTCAAAATGAGTATACTAAAAATTTGCCCGAGGCTCACCGGAAATTTTTGTTTGCATCTCATTTTCTCATAGTTGCTTTCTTTTTCGCACTCATGTGAGTCGTGAGTCGTGAGGCATAATAGCAGACTAATATAGATAGACTATATGGTGTTTGACAGCTCTGGCTCTGCTCTTAACAAAAACACTTAATGACAGCTCCATAATTTTCATTCACGATAGCCCCCATTATTAAACTTTATAGAACTGAGTTTTGTTAATATTTCCGACACGCAACAGCTGTCACTATTTGACATTTGTCACTTTACTTATAATTTTGTTCTACAAAAAGAAACAAGAAAAATCAAATTATAATCAAACAAGCATTCAATTTATTTTTGAAGTAAAAATTTCACCTGTCAAATGCTTGTTTCAGCATTCAACTGAGTCCGCTCATTTATTTTATTTTGAACTCATAGAGAGCGCTCTGGAGAACCTTAGAACACGTCCAGTACACGTCTGGTCTTATAGAGATAAACTATTTTTTATTTGACAGCTCCGGCTCTGCTCTCAAAAAACACCTAATGACCGTTCAATTTTAATGGAAATATTGCTCCCTATTGCAACTACTTCCATAATTTTCATTCACGAAAGCCCCCATTATTGAACTTTATAGAACTCAGTTTTAATATTTTTCCACACTCAACAGAAGCTAGACTTCAACACTGGAAATGTCTAAGAGGGACGAGTCATTACAAAACTATGGCAGCAATGCAAATGTAATATAAATCCAATCACAAATTCGGTCATCAACCGTTGAAGTGCATTTATGCGTGAAAGATAAACTCTTCCACCAAAAATTTGCGGTCATTCACATTGACGCGTTGTTGTTGTCTTCTATAGACTGAGACTGACTGGAATAACTTTTTTGACCAAAAACTATGCAATGTAAATATGTACCTACATAAATCTCATATCCAAAAACGCCTATCTCAAACTACTATAAACCAAAAGCAAAACTTTCTCCTTGTGTGATGTTGGCAACAGAGTTTGGATTAACTTTCCAATAGGCTACAAAAATACAAAATGCAATCTACTGTGCTGCCACCACTCACCACCACACCAAACCAAAACAAAATGCAACTGTCAAATAATACCAAAATATGCGGCTGGCGCTGGCATCGACTAAGGGACTGGGCTACGTAGTGGAAAAATTAACTGTTAAACTTTTCTTTTTCAATTTCGAGTTTCGAGTGTGAAAATAAATATATGCACAAATGCATTCTGGCATAAAAATCGGCATACAAATACAAAGTTCACTCAACTCGAAGAAATATCCATAAAATTAGTTACACTGATGGAAATACTGCCTAAATACAGTAACAGAGAATAACCATGTTCCGAAAAGGGTGTTATTTTAATCCTCGGTATAAAAGTAACAACGAAAAAAAAAACACCTTTGATTCGACAAAACAACAGAAACGAAAATAACAAATTATCTTAGTCTTGTTTTCCCGAATATTTCCATTTAATTAATTTCCCAATTGAGCCCTTTTAACAAAACCCCTTCGTTAAGAGAAATACAAAAAAAAAACAGTAAAAATAGAAAAAGAAAAACAAAAACCTTAAGTTTAAATAAGATTTACGAGGACAAAAGTAAAACAGCTTGGAGCGTGAAAAACAAAATCCATCCATCGCATCGTATCGCATCGCCATCCGCTCCGCATCCATAGTTTAAAAGTGTTCTTTTCTTTTTAAATAACAGACCATTAAATACCATCATCAGGATGAGGAACAGGAACTCTAAGAGCAAAGAAAGTCTAGGTAGGTGTAGGTACAATATCATTATTGGTTCTCCTTTGTCCAAAGATGAAAATTGGGTGAGAATCCTGGAAGATGGTTGCGCCGTCCAACTCAACTACAACTCGTTCCCTGTTGTCTTTTTCCTTTCGTCCGTCTGTCCGTCCAACATAATTAACATAATCGCCTTAAATATTGTTCCCCCTACTTATTCCATTCTATCCTGATGGGCAAGGATCAACTACTATACACTCTGTTCAATATAATGGAAAACGAATCACTGAGAAATCGTGTAAAGCACCCCACCCGCCCACTATAACTAAACGGCTCTCCCATCACCGTTACATAATGTCTATAAAAGCAATATAAGTAGCTGTTGCTTACTTAACAAGTTTTTATATATTTTATATTTTGTTTTTCAAGAAAATGGAAATTTTTCAATTAACGACACCCTACACCATCAACAAAAAAATATGCGAAGGAAATTACAAAACATTTGCATAGTGAAGCTGTCGATTCTTATGATTTGCATAATAGGATTCCACGAACCGCATTTTCATTCCCAAAAAGTCCTTCTCCTTATTCGTCGTCTTCGGTCTTTTTTCTTAAAAAGATAGACGAGAGCGAGGGTTGAGAGGAGAAAATAATAACAACTGAACCAATTCTCAAAGGAACAAATTGTACATAGAAATAAACCAAATCAAAATTCAAGTCCTCGTGTGAACAAGGTCATTATGCCTTATGAAAACTTCACTTTAAATAAGTAATAATAATAATTTGCGATGCGATGCGATGCGATGCGACCATCTTCGCCATTCAAATAAGAGAGGAAAAGCTCAAGGATGTGCTTTAATTTAACGTAGGAGGCGGCGCTTCAAAAAAAAAGAAAAGAAGGACCTTTTAAAGTGCTCCAAAGAAATGTCCCGAAAATATTGTAGGATGTTTATTGTATAGGTACCGGTACCGTATATATCTACATATAAAGTTCAAAGTTTTTCATCGTTAAGTATTACAGGCTTATCGTCATCATCATCATCATCGTATTTCATCACAAATAACAACAAAAACAACAACAAGAGACGGTTCTTCTTTGATGATGAGAGACCATCAACCTCACATATCCTTTAATTAACCATCAGATCTTTAAAGGACATGTACAGCACAGCTAATATACATATGTCTACATCTATGGTACACGGGGGTTTTGAATAAATTTTGACTTTCAAAATTGATGATGTTTATGTTAGGGGATTATCCCCTGTCTCATGATGACTTCACTCCCTTGCTCGAGCTCGTGTTTCTTCATTCTTTAATCTAAAACCAATTCCCAGCACTTTCACAAAAGTTTAAAGTATCTTACTATACGTATATGTATGTTTATGGATGTTTTCATTTGCCTAACTATAACTAATCGACAGGGTGGAGAAAATTCAGAATGGCTTTGTGTTGGAATGAGGAACCCAAAAACTTACAAAAATCATAGACACAGACAACACATCGAACGAACTAACATCGTTGAAGAAACATGATGATGATCAGGGACGGAACTTTAACATCGTCGACTCGTTGGCTACTTAGGGCGCTCGAAATTATTTACATCGGGTTTTTCAACAGGGAGATGTGATAATTTTGAATTTAATTTGTGAACGCACCCATTTTACTTTTTCATTGAACTGTCATTGTCAATTTATTCAGTAAACTTAACCTTTTTATCATGGTAAAGTACAAGAACGAGGAATATCTGCAAATTGAAAACACTTTCCAACGAAATTCGGAGTTCGCTGACAGCAACTTTAAACGCCCTCTGCACTGGAGATAAATTCATAGCAATCACAATAGCAAGCTCCGAAAGCATACAGTAGAAGAACTGTCAAACTTAAATACACCGAACGCCGTTTTTCTCCCATCAGAGACTAGATTAGCCTCAAGGCATCGGCCATTCTTCAAAAAATACTCTATATTTCGAATTTATAGAGATACTTCGACTAAAACAGGCACTGCCATTTCAGATAACTCATCTTTCTATCGTTGAAAGTCATTCTTCCCGGTCTAACCACCTTTGAAGTCACTTGCGTAGTCCTCACTTTGGACAACAATGAGAACATTCTCCTTGCGTCCCTTTACAATAGATGTAATGCGTCCCAGACGGACTTAAAGCATGACCTTAATCGGCGGCTATTTCAATGCCCGCCACCAATTATGGCTCGATTCCCAAAACAACAATCAAAAAGCAGCTATTTCAGAGTGGCTCATCTCTAACTTCCACACTCACTCCTTTGAGATACCTAAAATGTCAACCAACTCTAACTTTCCCTAGTACGCCCTCGACTCTCGATTTCTTCATTTGTTCACCCAACATCATCTGTAGGATTCCCTCTTTTGAGAATTTCGCTTGCACAGCTATTGTTTCAGACTCGGATCATCTAGATGTCAAGCTTATTATCCTAGCTACCACAGCTCCAGATTTTCTTAATCTCAGCAGAATTAACAGGGATATTTTCTAAGGTTCCTGAACGGACAAATTGAAATATTAATACCCCAGTTCATCCTCCAAATTAGACAATCTAGAAATCAATCCTGGTATCAATTTCTTAGAAAATTCCATAACAGACACTTTTGCTGAACAAGCACAACCCCGAGTTTCCTACTCAAAATACAAAGATCGGCAAAAAATTAGGAAAAATCTTCAAAGAATATTTGATCGTACTTTGAGTACACACGGAAATGAATACTAAAGTGTTCTTTCCAAATTAAAATGCTTAACCACACTTATAAATCAAAGCACAAATTCATTTATTAATCCACAATTAAAGAAAAGACTCAACGTCATCAAACCAGGTGCCGATACATTTAAGCAAATAAATAAAATAGTAGGAAAGAAATGTCCTCTAAGTGGTGAACTACAACTCGATGACAATTCCCTATCGTGTGACAGAGAAAAGGTTGCTACCTTTTCTAACAAATTTGAAAGCAATTTCACTCCTAACCTTCCCGTTCACCTGCCTGAACCCCTCAAAACATTCTTTGAGGATAACTCGTCAATCTTCACGACTATCGACGACTCCTTTACTAATCCACTTGATCTCTTTTAGACAATCCAATGTAGAAGCGCCAATAAATCAGCTGGACCTGATAAAATTTCCAACTTCGGTCAATTGCTCTTATTTTCCTCTCAATAATTCTTAATAATTGTATCAACAACATGTATTTCCCCGACAAATAAAAAATAGCAAAAATATTCCCAATTTCCACAAAGCCATGAGCAAGTATTGTGAATGTCTTTCGCCCTAGATCCTTGCTTGCTGGTCCTCAGAAAACTTCGCTAACTAAGCCAGTCACTGGGTCTAGTGCAGCATAACCAGTTCAGCTTCAAAGCCAAACATTCCACGTTCAACGAATTGCTGAAGCTTCATGTTGACAGAACTGTTGGCCTTAACAAATACCAAACGACAATAGCCTGCTTGCTTGATATTAACAAAGCATTCGATTCCGTTTGGAAAGAAGGTGTGGTCTTCAAGCTAAAATCTTTTCAATTTCCCGCCTACGTTGTCCGTATTGTACGCAGTTTCAATTGGAATCACTGATTCGACTCTTAGGAATGTCCTAGTGGGGGTTGCTCAAGGATCATCAGACATCACCGCCATCCAGGAAATATGATGCTATAGGCCGGGCAAAAAGAGGATGAAAAACTGCGATATTTAGTATGGTGACTGCTACCGCGAAAACCAACAGCGCTTATTTAGATGTGGTTTGTCATTGGAGCCAGACTTAGGCAAGAAGTCTTGAGCTATAGGTGTATCAATGAGCGCCTCATGACTATCCGCATCAAGGCTTAACTCGGCAACATTAGCCTGATGTGCACGCACACCCCCACAGAAGAGAAAGATGACAACACCAAAGATATGTTCTTCGAACTCTTAGACAAAACATATGAGCAGTGTCCTAGCTACCAAGCTAGGAAGGGCAGACATCTTTGGTGGAATAATCGGGAAAAAAAGCCTGAACGACAACACTTCCGATAACGGATTCAGGCTCATAGATTTTGCTAAGGGGCGAAACGTCATGGTAGCCAGTGCGCGTTTTCCACACCTAAACATCCACAAATGAACTTGGACTTCTCCAGATCAATCTACCGTCAACCAAAGTGACCATGTTGCGATCGACGCCAGACACGATTCCAGCATCATGGATGTCCGAACTTTCCGAGGAGCTAACATCGACTCGGACCACTACCTCGTTATAGCCAAGGTAGCACTTCGGGTTTACAGACCCATTTCAAAAAAGGGAGGTGCTGGGAGAAGGTACAACGTCGAACGGCTACAAGAGATAGCTAATACCTTTTTTGACCGAGTTACAAGTAAACTCTCTCGAAGTTCTCTGTCGCCAACACAATGTATCGAAAACCAGTGGCACCATTGCCAAGATGCTGGGTTTCAAGCAGCCACCAACAATGAACCCCTGGTTTGATGAGGAATGTCGGTAGGCAAATGCAGCCAAACAACAGGCACGTAAAGCAGCGCTGCATAAAAGGACGAGAGCTGCTCATGAGCTCTATGAGCAGAAGAGGCGAGAGGAACACCGACTTTTCAGAAGGAAAAAGAGAGGGCATGAGAAGCGTGCGGTCGAAAATGTTGAGAGGTTTAAAAGCAGGAATGAAGTTGGAAAGTTTTATGAACAGGTGAAACAAAATTCACAGGTACATAAACCTTGAACCGAAGGCTGCAAAGACGAAAGTGGAAACATCATAGTGAACCGCAGTCTATGCTGAGGATATGAAAAGACCACTTCTGCAGACTGTATAACGGCGACGACGAACCGAATTCCGCTGTCAGGCAGGATGATCCATTTAATAAAGAATACGAAAGCCAACAATCCCGTCCTCCCGACTTAGACGAAGTAAAGATTACCATATCTAAGTTGAAGTCTAATAAAGCCGCTGGAGGGATGGCTTGAATGCCGAGCTCTTTAAAGCAGCTGGAGATAAGTTGGTTAGGATCATGAACCAACTTATCTGTAAGATATGGTCGGAAGAAAACATGCTCTCAATCTTAGCATTGTTTGCACCCACTATAGAGGAATCAGTCTACTTAACATCGCATATAAAATCTTCTCTGTCTAAGGCCCATCGTCAACAATCTGATAGGTCATTATCAGTGTGGTTTTAGACCAGAAAAGTCCACAGTCGATCAAAAATTCACATTACGGTAGATCTTGGAAAAAACCGAAGAACACCAAATCGGCCCACCATCTTTTCATCGATTTCAAGGCCGCATATGACAGCATCTACAGGGACGAGCTGTATAGAGCCATGTCTAGTTTTGACCATAGAGAATTCACGCTGCTCCATAAAGGTTTTAAACAACTTAATAGAACCTTTCGATGTCAAAAAAGGTTTTAGACAAGGTGATGCGCTGTCATGTGATTTTTTTAACATCGTACTTGAAAGAACAGTGCAGAGCTCACACGTCAACACTAAATTCAGTACCTTTCAAAAGTCTGTCCAATAATGACAGAATCGGAAGAACTCAGCGTATTGTCAATGGGGCTTTTGTGAGTATTGAGGCAGAGGCGGCAAATGGGTTTAACGGTTATGAGGGCAAAACAAAGTACATGCTGTCGTCTAGAAAGGACATACAACACCGACGTCTTGGTCAAAACATCACCATCGACAGACGTAACTTTGAGGTAGTCAAGAACTTCGTCTACCTAGGCTCCGCTGTAAACGCAGAAAACGACACCAGCGCTATGATCAAACGCAGAATAACTCTTGCTAACCACTGTTTCTTTGGACTAAGAAAGCAATTGAGTGGTAAAGTTCTCTATCGAGGGACCAAAGTGTTGCTTTATAAGACCCTTATCATCCCCGTCCTGCTATACGGTGGACAAGCATGGACTATGGCAAAAGCGGATGAAAGCACCTTGGGTCGGTTCGACAGAAATGTTCTTCGTGTGATCTACGGTCCCGTATGCATCGAAGTGGAGTGGAAGAGAGCTGTACGGGCTGTACAACGACGTAGACTTACCAAGAAGGGCAAAAGTCCACTAAAATGGCTGGGTCACGTAGAGCGCATGGAAACAAATGCTCCGGCCTGGAAAGTCTTCCAATCCGCACCCACATGATAGCGCAGTAGAGGAAGACCGCGGATCAGATGGCGCGCACAAGTGGAAAGTGACTTCACCCAACTTGGAACGCGAAACTGGAGACATCTAGCTAGGGACCGAGCTAGATGGAGAAGTTTGTTGGGTGAGGCCCTAGTTCACACAGGACTGTAGCGCCACCTTAAGTAAGTGAGTAAGTAAGTAATCGTTCGTTGAAGTCCAGTGTACATTGTAAAAATGTGTGTATAGACCAATAGGTCATAATATACAAAATATAAATACAACATAAAATACAAGCATAAAACACGTATCAAGTGTTATCTCAAGAAATGGGCAGCCTCGTTTATGCGATTTAACGCCTCTACGCTATTCTCTTTGAACCTACGTTAAGCCATTGGTTTATGCCAACAAGCCGATGATGACTTTGGAGGAGTTCAGAGCTAACATTAAGCACGAAGTAGCTCCCGTTTTTGAAATATCTCAAATGGTTTACGTTTTATATAAACAAAAATTTGTCAAGACATCATTGGACGATCCTAGCCCTGGGTATATAAATCAAAACGGTATATTACTGTCAACGATAGCAGACGTCACCTAGTAACAATATTGTATTACAATCCTAATTTTATATCCTGATTCGTTATTTTATGGTCAAATGATGTATGTGGCCCGCAAAGTTCACATGGCGCTATGTTTCATCGAGCCGACTCTGGTTATATTAGTCTTGTGGAAGAAGGCAAGTTGCCCTTAACTAATTATATCCTTACGCCATCCAGGGTAAGGAAGAAAATGTTCAGTCCCTGATGGGAGTTCGGTTGTTGGCTCTGTTAGTTGGTGTGGAAGCCACCGTCCGACCGACGCACGCGACGACGGGATGTAGAGCGAGTAGCAGTGGTGACAATGTCACCATCTACGAAAACTGAAAAGGGTAGAGAATATGAATTAGCTATTTGAGGTTGGTTTTGCTTTTGCTTTTGGTCCAAGTGATGTTGCCATGAGGTATATTTTGTCATCATCATCATCATCTCCATCAGCAGCTTCATCATGCTCGAAGTCATTGTCGCGCAAAAAGGACGATGACAAAACTTCGCCACTAAAACTAACTTCAATTTGTAATTGTCGTCCTTTTGCCTTTCGTCTCGTTGTCGTTGTCGTTTTTCTTCTCCTCGTCCTTGCATCATCGTCATCGTGGTCGGTTGTCGTCGTCATTGGTTTTCAAAAGTTAAGAGAGAGAGAAAGCAATAGTCAAAATGGTATGAATGGCCAAAAATCATCATCATCATCATCATCCGAATTAGAACCAGAAGCACAAGTATACCGAGTTCCTTATTATATCCTTAACTTTCTTTAAAACAAAAAAGGAACATTGCGGTAAGTGCGATATGCTCTTACATACCAATTTGATAAATTATCGTTTATCCTTGTTGCACATCGTTTTATCCTGTTTCCTGTTTTATAAAGTTAAAGTATAGATGATTCCTAATGTCAGTTGGTTATTCAGTTCAGTTTTATTGTGTTGGTAAAGTGTTGAGAGTATTTCAAGTTGTGTGTGATTGCAAATTTTAATTAACCGGATTAGTTGAGCGTGGTGTTGTGTCGAGTCATCACAAATCCTTACATAAGGATTGATAGCGGTTGCATAATGATGCTGGAAGTTTAATTAAATTGACACTTGAGTGTGTGTACTTATGTAGAATGAATACAATGTGTGTGTGCGTGTGTGTGTTTTATCCTGCGGCCTCTTCATAGAAAGAGAGTGATAAAGTTAGGTGGCGCCCAACGTCGGACCCTGTTTGTTTCTTTGCAAGAGTCAAAGGAAGTTGAAAAATAGCCTCCAGCTTTATCACAAAGAGCAGGAGTACATAAGATTCTTAGAATGATGAGGGTTTTTGTAGCACAGCTACGTTGTTGTTATTCTAATTGCATGATGGTGGCATTGTTGTGGGTGGACGGTGTGATATTGTGGATGACTTGGTCTAGTCCTCTGGGTGATGGTGGTTCGTTCGTTTCGTTGGTACCAAAACCAACCACTCTACTACAATATGAAATGAAAAATGAAATATAAATGAAAATGTGTCTGCTCGCAGGGACAAATCTGTCTAGTTACTGGACAGCACCGCCATCAAAAAGTCATTTTTGTGCTCTCTCCTGCATGTCGGTCGTCCATGGAGCTTGGCTCGGAGTTGCGTTCGTTGTTACTTTCTGCTGTTGCTGTTGCCGCTACCCCTGCCGCTTCCCTGACGTTAGTTGGTTTCGTTGCTCACTACTCAAACTCACTCAGTGTTCCTGTTATGGTGTTCAGTGCTCTCTCTCCGTGATGTCATCGTGTCGTTTGCATGAATAAAAGGATGTGACTGGGTAAACGCAAATTGGATTTTTGGTTTCTTCTCTAGTGGAAGCGGCTTAAGTTACAATATATACTATATACATTCTTGCATGTCCATTCATTGAATATACATAGCGAGAAGATACAAATTACAGTAGCCTAGCAGATTTGTCCAGAATGCCAACAAGAGAAATGCTAACGAAATGTCAATTAGAATGAAATATGAAAGGAATTTTTGAGCATCATACATAGACTAGGCATATCATAGTGCGAGAATACACATCGCTGTCCTAGTCCTCGTCCTTTTCCTCGTCCTCGGCCTCTGACTGTTTGTCTGGTTTTACAGAGTTGGAGTTTGATCTTTCATTCAATAGGTAAGAAGGGGGTTGTAAAAAATGATAGATGTGAAAAATAATAATTGTAAGTTGATTTTGTATTAAGAATTCATTTGTTTGTAAAGTACAGGCTCTGAATATAATTATTTAATATTTATGAAATTGAAATTAGGGTCTTCGTAATCTTTAGTCAGGTGAATGATAAATAAAGAGTATCCGAATCTTCATAAATAAATTATGTAGCGTAACAGTCCTTTGATAACTAGGGCCTAGTATCGTACAGCTTTCAACCAATTCTGTGTGCGAGTATCTAATGTTTCCAGGGATAGAGGGGACCTACAGTTTTAATCCGCATACGAACGGATAATTTGAGAAACACTTTTCATGACAAGAATAACTCTTGGGGATTTGACAACTCCTCGCAGCACCCGTGTAAAAAACTTCAGATGACCCAGGCAGGGATTGAACCCACTTACCAGCACTCCACGGGTACCTATATTAAATTGGTTTAGGTTTGACAGGGTTTTCCACTAGCGATGGGATGATTTTGACAACTCGTGGCGGCCATTTTGTTTCTTTTACTTTCTGTCATCAGGGCAACTTACAACACCGAGCATCACGTGCATTATTATTTTGGAGCAGTTGACAGTGATCCTAATACCGGTGGAAAAACCATCTATAGCAATAAGGCACATTTTTGAATGACCGAGTACGTAACTAAGCAAAATTGCAAGATTCGGGAAGACACAAATCCACGCGAAACTTACGAAGTGCCAATGCATCAAAATATAGTTACTATTTGGTGTGGATTTTGGGATAGAGGCGTCATCGATTAGTAATTCTTAGAAAATGACGCCCATCACCGTCACCATCACTTGCGATAGGTCTATAATCAGCAACTTTTTGTGGACTGATTTGGATGATATGGACACCGAAAATACATAGTTTCAACAGGAAGGCGCTACTTGCTTTACAGCTCAAGATACAATCGTGTTCTGCCGAGTGGTTTCATTGAATGGTTATATCGTGCCTAAGCACGTGATTTGACTCTTTTAGAATTTTTCTTGTGGAGCTTTATTTAGTCGCAGGTCTATGCAAATAAGACGCAAACCAAAGACAACATAATCAATTGGTCGAATTTAGCCTGAATGTATGCGCCAATGTGACCGAAAACTTGATCTTTCACACCGTAAGCCATCCAAAATAACAAAAGTTACTTGTTTTCCTTTGAAATAATTACAGACAGATCTATTGGTAATGTCATTTCTCCAAAGTGACAATTTTGACGTTTGTAAATAAGCAGGGTAGAGTATATTCACTTTTCGGTCATGGAACGCAACTCATTTTGACGTCCTAGCAAACAAACAACTGTTTCTTGTTGAATGCTGAACCACATACAATCTTGGCCAAAACATTAGCAACTAAAAATCTTGTGTTGTAGTGTTATCACCAATGTTTTGGTTTTTCTGTGGCTCATCAAGACAAATCCTGGGCTCCTTATGTCTGTTGCATAACGTGTTTGAAAAATTCAACCTACTGGAAGAAAGGCGCACGACGTTTGCAGTACCCATGATATGGACTGAACAGCGAGATCACGTTTCGGATTACTATTTTTGTCTCACTGACATAAACGGTATAAAATACAAGAACAAAAATAATGTTACCTTCGGCTACAAGACCAGTCTCTAATTGTAAAAAATTGCCAGAACTATTACTGGTTGCAACTACATCTGTTGACAATGACCATTCACACCCGTCCACTTCAGGTAAATGTGTTGACGAAGGCGATGACTTTCACTTTAAAGGAATCGCAAACGTGCCACATTTCATAACTCAAGGAGACTAAGGATCTGGTCTAAAAACTAAGCGATTTAGAAAAATCTGCATGGAAGGCTTTTAAAAATGTTGTTGCAAATTTGTTGGGTAACCACAAGAGTGACAGCTACAGGGAGTTGGTTAGCGAACTGTTAATGACATATAAAGCTTTGGGTTGCAACATGTCACCTAAGATCCACTTTTCAGACTCCTATCTGGATTTGTTTCCTGAAAATTTAGTGCCTGTCAGCGACGAGCACGGTGAGAGGTTCCATCAACACATTTTGAATATGGAAAAGCGGTACTAGGGCAAATGGAACTCAAATATGTTAGCGGATTACTGCTGGGCAATTAAAATGGACCAACCAGAAGGGGAACATGGAAGAAAATCTAAGATTTATTAAGTCATTTATAAGAAAAATACGGTTTTGGTTAACAAGATCTGTGTTATTTCGCAATATTTTAAATTACTCAATAAAATAAAATCTTTGGCCAACACATTTTTTTTAACTATTTATTTTTTCTTCTGATCACCAACTAAAGCAAAAAATATCAAAAAAGTCCGTGTGGCAAAAAAAAGTTAAAATTTTGTTGACCAGGTAATAAACGCAATTAAAGTTGATTTTGTTTTGGCCAACACTGTAGGTCAGATAAAGACAAACTTGTGTCAAAAATGCTCGATATTCCATCACAATTCTCCAAAGTAAACAAGATTTTAGTTTTATGAACGTTAAAAAAAACACAATCCGAATAAAAAAGAAAAATGAAAAACAAAAATAAAAGAAGGATAAAAAACAGGAATAAGCAAAACAAAAATTTTATATATCATACTATAAATTAACTGACTCTGGATCTGGTTTGTGATGATGCCACATACTTTCGGTAAAAGGATAATAATATGACTCCGGGTTGTTTGGTTGAACTGAACTGAACTGAAGGCAACCTATTGATTGTTCCGTTCTCTTCATATCCGACATCCGGTTTATATTTCACTTCCGATAGAATAGCTTTGTTCTTTGGTCTATGTATAATGGGTTTTTATATCTGTCATTGTTGGCTTTTATCATTATTTGTATATATGTATGTGGGTATGTATATGCATGCTTTCAATTTTTATTACCAACATAAAAGAACCAATGAAGTTTTTATTGATACTTTGCATATACACTACACATCATACCTTGATCTGTTTTTATTTTTTTGAATTTACCGGAAAGGGAAAAACTACTAACTAGGGATTTGATAACAAAGGAATGCTAAGGAATAGCAATGAAGCTCGTAGCAAACGGATAAATTTTTTATGTTTCTTAGAAATTAAAATAACTTTGATGATTAAATGCTTTTTGTCAAAACTAATCAAGATTAATTGCAAACGCTTTCAAGAACTTAAAGAAATAAGAGTGGATTACCAAAATTAATATGGTTTAGGTTTTTAAGTAATTTTGTATTCTTTTTTTTTCGTTAAATTAAATTAGCAATAATCTTTAAAATAGCGACATTACACTATCATTTCTGTCTGTCAAGCATTTTTGTTAGCGTATTTTTATTTGAAATGCAAAAATGACAGATTGTCTTGAAAAAGATTTGGAACCTTTTTAGCTATGTTTGGACAGGTCGTTTATAGCTGTCATTAAACATTTCTATCATTGAAAAAAATTTCAGATTGAAATCCACCGATAAATTTTTAATGAAAGAAATTTGTCATTGAAATTGCGTGAAATTGGAACACAAATCAGTGGAACTATTCGTTTCACTTTTGAACATAAAAGTATTGGCTGTTCAGGAAAATGAATTTCCATCCAGAAAATTGGAAAATACATTTTTAGAGAAAAATAAATGTGCAATTACACTGTTTTTTCTCAAAAACAATTTTTCGTGTGATTTTCGATCGATCAATACCAAATTTTCATTTCTAATCAAAGGGAAACACCACCATTCCAACATTTTTCCGGATCGATTTTAATGATAGCTATAATAATATAATAATAATATGGTCTTTGCACCAATTCCTTTTTTAATTATATGTGGTTTAAATTCTCCGTGAATAAGCAAATCATTCACTACTGCTTCCTTTATCGAAGCCCAAATTTAGACAGAGTATCAACTTCTCGTGAATTTGATGCTTTGTCTGATTCCATCCAAAGCATTGTTTCGTCCTATCCTCGCACTGAAATCGTTGTTACGGACGATTTCAATGTACACAATTCTTCATGGCTTCAACATTCAGGCCAGACAACACCCGATGGAGTGTGTGCAGAAATCTTCGCTGAGTTGAACCACCTAACTCAGCTTGTCAACGAGCCCACCAGAATATCGGACGTTGAAGGTCGAGCAGAAAACACTCTTGACTTGTTTCTTACCTCTGACCCTGATAAGTACACTGTTAGTGTTCTATCTCCTCTAGGCACATCTGACCATTGTGTTATATCAGCAAATTTCTCGTGTCAAAACTGTTCAGTTAAAGAAAGAGCTCCTATCAGAACCGTTTGGCAATACGAGAAAGCCAACTGGGACGGCCTCAATAATTACTTCAGGATCTTTAACTGGTCACTATGCTTCCTCGATTGTGACGTTGACGCCAGCGCTAATATGATCACAAGTTTAATTCTCCTGGGAATGAGAACTTTTATACCAAACAGGGTTAAAAGTATCAGACCCAAGGAAAACGCTTGGTTTGATGCGAGCTGTAAAGAGGTTATTAGGGCCAAAGAGGTTACTTTCCGTTGCTATAAAGCCAACCGTACTGAGGAAAGCCGGAAAAAGTTCAAACAAGCCAGGAAGGCCTGCAACGCCCATATTCGACGGACCAAATTTGTACATGACCAAAATTTACTGCAAAAAATTCTGCAATGTCTCAAAGGCAGTACAAATTTTTAGTCATTTCTAAAAAACATGAGGAATTCTTCCTCTTCTTCGGTTCCTACGCTCGTTGTTAATGACACTCCTTTTGTTAGCTCTTTAGAGAAAGATAATCTCTTTACTAGGCAGTTCGCCGCCAATTCTACGCTGCCAGTGAGTGTTATGACTCCGCCTGTACTTGAGCGAGTTAGTGATTCTATGGGACCAATCTTTTTTCGCACTCGTACTGTGGCAAGAGTCCTAAGAGATCTAAACACACATAAATCCGCTGGTCCGGATGGTATCCCCGCTATTGTTCTGAAGAGGTGTTCTTCAACGCTGGCAAAACCACTGCGTAAGCTTTTTCATCTGTCCTACTCCTCAGGTCTCGTTCCGAGCGGATTTAAAACGGCATTTGTCCAGCCTATTCCCAAAAAAGGCGAATCTTCCTCACCCTCTAACTACCGACCGATTGCACTTACGTCCCTTCTTTCCAAGGTCATGGAAACGCTGATTAATTATCAGCTCAAGAAATATCTTGAAAATCGAAAGCTTCTTAATGACCGACAGTATGGCTTTCGTAGCAATAGGTCCACTGGTGATCTCATGGTTCATCTCACCGAACAGTGGAACAAATCTTTACATAGCTTTGGAGAAAGCAAGATTATTGCGCTAGATATTTCAAAAGCATTTGATAGGGTTTGGCATCAGGCTCTCTTAACGAAAATGCGTGCTTTGGTTTGCATGAATCCCTCCTTCATTGGATTAGTAATTACCTTTCGAATCGTTCAATACAAGTTGTATTGGATGGATTCAAGTCTGAAAACCACAAAATAAATGCTGGTGTGCCCCAGGGCTCTGTTCCATCTCCAACACTCTTTCTCATTTTTATTAATGATCTCCTGTCTGCAACATCTAATCCAATACATTGTTTCGCTGACGATAGTACTCTTAGCTTTTCATATTCGTTTTCAGACTCACATCCCTCTTCTTCGGATGTCGAACTGCAACGACAAAATATGATAAGCTCATAAAATTTCGACCTAAATAGCATTGTTCAATGGGGATTAAAAAACGGCGTGGAATTTAATGCTTCGAAAACCCAATGCTGTCTTGTATGGTTAAAGCGAGATATACCCCCATTGCCATTATCCATGGATGGCACTTGCATCAATGAGACTGAACACCTCGATATTCTCGGTATGTGTGTCACCAACCACCTCTTATGGAATGATCACATACGCGATGTCGCCAAAAATGCCGCAAGGTGTTTGGGTTTTCTTAGGCGATGCAAGAAATATTTCACCCCTTCTGATCTGGCTGTTATCTACAATACTTACATACGTCCAAAGCTTGAGTATAACTCCCATCTCTGGGCTAGTGCTCCTGCAACTTACTTAAGCCTCTTCGATAGTATTGAACGTAGAGCATTTAAATTGATAGGTGATAATATCATCATAAGATCATTTACTTCGCTTGAACATCGTCGTAAGGTCTCTTGTCTGACCCTTTTTTACCGTTATTTTAACGGCTTATGCTCTAGTGAAATAGCCAGTTGCATTCCTCCCCTTAAACAGTTCAACCGTAATTCTCGCGCTTCTAGGAATGCTCATCAGTATACTCTCGAGCCCAACTTCGGGAGTACTGTCAAATACAGAGATTCGTTCTTTAGCCGTACTACGCGAATGTGGAATGCCTTACCACACTCTGTCTTTCCTAGTCATTGCAATATTCAGGAATTCAAAACCAATGTGCACCGACATCTCCTTTTAAACCCTCTCTCCTCTTCCTAGTGCTCACACTGTGCATCTGCATAATAAGGGTAGTAATATCCCCTTGAGTGTGTGTTTATTATAAAAAAAAGCTATAACTTGCGCCTAAGTCACTTTCATTTTATGGGCTGGAAGTGCTGGCCTTTGACACCTGTCAAACTCAATTGTGAAACTTCGCTAGTAACTGAAATGAAATGATGACGAAATTTAGTGTACCTATCGTAGGAATATCTCCTATTTGCACAAGACCGTGAAAATAGCTTCACAACACTATCAATTATGATTTTATTGCTTTAAAAGTAATATCACATTTTGGTTACGCCAATTGGTCATCAAGATATTGCATTTTGACGTTAAATTTTTTTTGAAAGGTTGTGCATACTTAAAGACTCTCCAAAATCTAAACTCAATTTTTGCTAAGATGCAGATTGTTACCTTCCCATAGGAAGTTATTATAATGGGTCCGAATTGTCAAATTGAAAATTTTGACATTTCGCGACGTTTCAAGGTCCCTAGAGTGGAAATAAAAGATTTTTAGAAAGATGTCTGTGCGAGCGTGTGTAAGTACGTTCGTACGTCCTTACGTCCATATGTCCGTACGTCCGTACGTTCGCGATGTTTCGCCGTCCATAGCTCAAGAACAAGAAGAGGTATCGATTCCAAATAAATTTTGTTGTACAGATAATAAGGCAGAAAGATGCAGAAAGGGCTCTCAAGAAAATTTCGTGGGTGGTTTTTTTACCATAGTGGTTTGAAAAAAAGGTGAACATTTTGGCTAACCCTAAATATCTTACGAACCAAAAACGCTAGAAACTTGAATTAAATTGTATATAATATATTGTAACGTGATACGAAACAAGTATATTTTTTGAAAAAAATCAATATAACGGTTTTTTTTTTAAAAATCAATATAACTAAAAAAAAAATTGTCACCTCCAAAATTTTACGACTAAAATATGATTTCAACTCCAAACCAATTTTATGCTGCGAAGAACAATGTTTTTGACATCTGATAAAATTTAGAGAAAAATCAAATTGACAGTTTTTTTTATAAAAAATTAAAAACTAAAAAAACATTACTCGAAGTTCGTAAAAATTGAATATTGATTCAAATATCTTTCCAAAACCTTGAAATTTAGGCTTAAAACTTATTTTATTTTATAAGAAATATTGTTTTCAACATTCTGAAAAATGTTGAGAAAAATCGAATTGACAGTTTTTTTACAAAAAACTTAAAACCTAAAAACCAAATTAATAAAAGTTGGTAAAAATTAATTTTCGACTCAAATATCTTTAAAAAACTTTGAGATATTGGCTTTAATTTACTTTTATCTTTCAAAAAATCTCGTTGTCATTATTCAGTTAAAGTTTGAAAAAAAATCCAATTGACCGTTTTTTTTACAAAAAATTAAAAACCGAAAAAAAAAATTAACAAAAGTTGGTAAAAAATGATTTTCGACCCAAATATCTTTTAAAAACTTTGAGATAATAGCTTCAAACTAATTTTATCTTATAAGAAATATTGTTTTCAACATTCGATAAAATTTTGAAAAAAATCGAATTGACAGTTTTTTTACAAAAAATAAAACTCTAAAAAAAAAAAACAATACTAAAACTTAGTAAATATTTACTTTCGGCCCAAATAGCTTTTCAAAAATTAAAAATATTGGCTTCAAACTTATCTTATTTTACAGAAAATATTGTTTTCGATATTCAGTAATTTTTATATAAAAATCCAACAGTCCGTTTTTTCATAAAATATAAAATCTACAAAAAATAGTACGCAAATTTTGTAAAAATTGATACGAGTACATATAGACAAACTTTTAAGCAAGACAAATCGACAGATGGGATGGGAAGTTATCAGTGTGGGTCGCATCCCAGCCTCTTTTCTCCTCGTGTTTTACAGTACCTTTGGTGTTACGTGGATTTTGTGACTTTTTGGCTGGTCTTCGAACACGACGTAAACAATCGAAACTCTTGAAATTGAATTTGGACTTGTCCGAAAAAAATATGTTCCTCCGCTTTCTAATTCACCAGTTCACGTTCATTTCGAGTTGGGTTCGTATTTCTCTTGGTGATATAAAAGGGTCTTTTTCAGTTGATTTCATTATTCCAGAATTCTATCGTTTTGTTGTTTTTCTTGGTCTGCTATCTCGCTTAACTGTTTGCAATGACTTTGGATTTGTAAAATTATATTATTTGGCAAATTACTGATTTTGGAATGGAATATTTGTCCGATATCTTAATTTAACTCATTCCACTTTTATATTCTTTTATAATTTTGTCTTATATTTCGTTAGAGTATTGGTTCCGGCCATTTTACATAAGTTAGCTAAGAACACTGGTTAACTTGCCTGTGAACTAAATAACACCTAATAAATAGATTCAACTGCACTCGTTTGACAAATAAACATAATTTGTTTAAGTTATTAGTTTTTGAATGACATAAAGATGGAGGTATTTTTAGTTGCTAATGTTTGGGCCAACACTTTGGGTAGTTTTGCATTTCAACAACAAATTAGAAAACAGATGTTCGTTTGCTAGGACGTCTAAATCATAGACACACCATACTTACATACGTTTTACCCTCCAACACCTATTGGTTTACATTGTTGTATATGTAATTTTGACATTACGTCCATTTTGAAATGTGGTGTATTTATTTGTTTTGACAGATGCTTTTATTTTTATTAAATTGTTGTGGTGAGAACTTTAAATTTGATTTTAGCTGTCAAATAACAAAGTGAATTCCAATGTTTGCATTTTAAAACATTTTTGACAGGAAAATACGAACATTGGAACTCACTTGGACGTGTTCTTATGAGTTTTTTTAATTGTTATAAAAAAGTGTGAATGCAACGTTCTTACTCAAACTTCAAGGATTACAGGGAAGGTATAAACCATTCCTGTAGGTACATTATTGTACCAAGGACACGTCCAAGTGAGTTTGCCCAAATTTTGAGTTTACTTTATTTTCGTGGTGAATTGACTTTAGCGGGTGGTGAATTGACTTTAGCTGTAGGGAATTGATGTTGGAATTAAGGGTGAGTGAAAGTTGACGTTTCAGCTTGTAGGCAAACCAGAATGACATATTGGTTTCCTGTCTTTATATGGTCTAAATAAGTTGCATTCCATGACCGAAAAGTGAATACTATACCCTGCTCAGGGGCGAACGCAGGTAGGGGTCTTGGGGTTTAAATCCCCCCCAAAATATCAGAATATGAGCAGTATTCAAATTTCCATTATTGTTCAAAAGAAAAAAAAAATGAAATGGAACAAAATTAATTTCCAACTCAAATTCACAAACAATGAATACGAAAATTTGTAATAAACGGTGATTTTTTAAGAGCTTGAGAACTTTTAAAAAAAAAAACGCATAAAATTTGCAAAATCTCATCGATTCTTTATTTGAAACGTTAGATTGGTTCATGACATTTACTTTTTGAAGATAATTTTATTTAAATGTTGACCGCGGCTGCGTCTTTGGTGGTCCATTCAGAAAGTCCAATTTTGGGTAACTTTTTCGAGCATTTCGGCCGGAATAGCCCGAATTTCTTCGGAAATGTTGTCTTCCAAAGCTGGAATAGTTGCTGGCTTATTTGTGTAGACTTTAGACTTGACGTAGCCCCACAAAAAATAGTCTAAAGGCGTCAAATCGCATGATCTTGGTGGCCAACTTACCGGTTCATTCCTTGAGATGAATTGTTCTCCGAAGTTTTCCCTCAAAATGGCCATAGATAGAATCGCGAGCTGTGTGGCATGTAGCGCCATCTTGTTGAAACCACATGTCAACCAAGTTCAGTTCTTCCATTTTTGGCAACAAAAAGTTTGTTAGCATTGAACGATAGCGATCGCCATTCACCGTAACGTTGCGTCCAACAGCATCTTTGAAAAAATACGTTCCAATGAGTTAACCAGCGTACAAACCACACCAAACAGTTCATTTTTCGGGATGCATGGGCAGTTCTTGAACGGCTTCTGGTTGCTCTTCACTCCAAATGCGGCAATTTTGCTTATTTACGTAGTAAACTGAGTGCGAAACTTGGCCACAATCGCATTAATTGTTTGCTCACTTGGTCGATTATGTAGACCATAAATCGGACGTAAAGCGCGAAACACATTTCGAACCGAACACTGATTTTGGTAATAAAATTCAACAATTTGCAAGCGTTGCTCGTTAGTAAGTCTATTTATGATGAAATGTCAAAGCATACTGAGCATCTTACTCTTTGACACCATGTCTGAAATCCCGCGTGATCTGTCAAATACTAATGCATGAAAATCCTAACCTCAAAAAAATCACCCTTCACATATAAATCGTGGATTAGTAGTAAGTAAGTTAGCTAAAATTGCAAGGGCGAAGTTTCGTGCCTCTTCAGGTTAGGTTACGGAGATTAGCACTCTTCGTAACTGAACTCCATCCAGCTATGGAAACCGAAATTACTCCTCGGATAATTAATGATACTCGTAACTCGTTAAAGACTTTTGGCTATTGTACCCGGACAAAGATTGGATGTGAGGACGCTTCTGGTTGCAGGAAGTGAAGGTCCGCACAATGCCAGATTCCTCCAATTAGAGAGAAAATGTATGCGGTACAGGATTAAACGAAGTGCGATGGTTGGGATCGTGCAAATACAAGTCACTGACACATAGCACTGTACTGCTCTACTCTGGTCAAGGCCCAGGAGATGCTCGAGAAGATGGAGTTGGGTTACTTCTTACAAAAACGGCAACCAGACGTCTTATTTTGTGGGCGCCCCTTGGGGAAAGGCTTATCAAAGCTAGGTTTCAGAGTAGAGTACGACCCGTTACCATTATATGGTGATACGCCCCGACGGAGCTCGCATCGAATAAAGAGAAAGAATGCTTTTATAGCCAACAAGGATCCGCCTACAACAACACTCCCCGCGGAGATATTATTTTGGTTGTGGGAGACCTCAATGCCAAGGTAAGCAGTAACAACAACGGGCTAAGACATGTGATGGGTGTTCATTGTGTCGGCAGTTGCAATGATAATCGTGAGAGGTTCATTGACTTCTGCAACGCCAATGGCCTTGTAATTGGTGGCACTATGTTTGAACCCAAACTGTGTCCTATAATTAGCTGGTTTTCGACGGACAGGCAAGCGTCTTCCAACCAAATTGACTACTTCGCAATTAGTCGACACTTCACAAGCAGTCTTTTGGATGTCCGAAAAAAAATAGGCACCGACATTGGGCATGCCCGTGACCACTACTTAATGTAAACACGTGCAACAGCAGGACCGTTTACAGAATAACGAAAGAGCTGACCCTTGCACACAAATCAAAGCAACAACTTGTGAAAGAAGTAGACAGTTCGGTGGATGAACAAGTCAGAATGTGGAAAAAACACTATTCCTCAGTTTTAAATCGAGTGTTTGGAAACAACGTGCAGCCGATGCCTTCTGAAGTGCCCGAACAAACCAATCCACGAATCCGCACCACACCTCCCAGTAACGATGAGATTGTAATTAAAGCACTTAAGAACAAAAAAGCGGTAGGAATCGATGGAATTCCCCCAGAGCTTTTACAAGCAGCGCCAACGTCATCAAGTAAACTGCTTCATCCGCTCATAAACGAAGCTTGGACCAAAGAAAGTTCCACAGATTAGCCGAAGAAGGGAATGATCGTCAAGTTCCCAAACAATGGAGATCTTATAAAGTTCGAAAACTGGAGACGAATTTGCGTTCCACCTGCCGTAGCAAAAGTCATACTGCAACGCATCAGAGAATACCTTGAGGCCACACTCGATGTCAAGCAGGAAACCGTACACGATGGCACGTAGGCGTAGTAAAGGCCGTATGCCCCTTAAAAGGTTCCCAACGGACTTAACAGGTTTGAGGACCCAAGTAAGTAAGTTTCAGTTGAATAAAAAACATGATCAACTGTCATCTTGACATAAGAAGACTTGACTTGATTTTAAGGCAGATTTTTCTTGACTAACTTTCCAGTCAACTTTTTAATAAAGTTGACTTAATTGGAAGGACATTTCTTGGCAGTTGGCTAATCATATTTTAGAAACTTGCATTTTTTCTTCTTAAAAAAAATATTTGATAGTAGAATTCATCTTACTGAATTTATCGTTTGCTAAAATTAAATCTTTAACATGTTCAAAAATGTGACAACAAGAATTTTACTGTTGGATTTTTCTGATAGCTATAATCAGCCCCTTGAATGAAACCCAAATAAACATAAGGACATAAGTTTATAAGCCAGAGAATACAAAATTATCTACAAATACTTATTTATTTATAGAAGACAAAAATAAAATGATGCATTCCTTGCGTGGGTCAATAAGTCAACATAAAAGAAACTTTTTTCCATAGAATTCCTTAGATTTGATTATCATCAAGAGTCTCAGCCTCTTTATATTTATAAAGCCATTCGGTACTTCTCCTCTTATCATCATAATATCAGTTTGGAAAAAAAGATCCTTCTCCTTTTTTTGAGGGCCTTATATAATATTCAACCCAAAAAATGTTGCTGTCAGTTAAATGGTTCTGTTTCTACTTCATCTGACATCAAATAAAACAAGGATCACTCTTTATGTACTTCAAATGGACGATTGAGCAATTCATTAGGAGAACAACTTTCTTCTTCTACTAGTAGGTACATAAAACATTGACAAATACCACAAATCCTATAAAATTCCAGTAGGCACCCAAAGAGCATCCTAATCCTTCAAAAAAGAATCCTGCTACCTAAACTTCTGAAAACAATAACAATGCCAAAGCAAAGCTAAACAAAAAAAAAATTGGTGAGGGAGTAGTTGAGGACGCAGCAAGCCTAAAAACCAACCAATTCGTAAGATTTTCCAAATGGAAATTCCATTAGGACAATCTCATTACCATAAAATGTCCTTTTTTCCCATCGAACACAAAAAATTATTGATAGATAGTATGGAAACAATTTATTTCCCAAAAGAACCCTCATTCTTCTCCCAATTCTTTTATTTTTCCTCTTTTTTTTTAGAAGAAGCGTAAAGGGGGTGGGAGGCGTGGTATTGAGTAGAATAAGGAGGGATAGGGTATTTCATATATATGTATGTACCTAAATAGTATAATCATAGTCGTATTTGAGTATAGTTTGGAAACAACAAAAAGCCTTCACAAACGAGTCTACAGCTAATTTAGCTTGATGGTTCATTAAGATTACCTCAACTCCATGCCTCTGTGTTCGTTCGGTCCTAGGAAAGTCCTCATGGGAAGGACAATATTCGAAATTCATTCGAGCGGCCGTAATCACATTCATTTCGGATTGGCATCTTTATTGTTCGGTTATTGCTTATTCGTTGCAGGAGCTGTCCAAAGAGGAGGGGGCCAACTTCGCTTTCCGTCCAGCCTCCGCTCTTGGCGTCTCTGTTCTGTGTGTTGAAGTAGGCATATAGCTTAATTAAATAACTGATTCCTTTTTTTTCTATAGCCACTTACTTATATTTTATTGCCAATGACACTTCTGAATTCAGACAGGGATAAACAAAAACTATATTGACATTGTTCAAAATTTGCATTAACGGTAGATATAGCGTACAAGGATGTGTACCTTCCAAATTATAACAAAACTAATTAAGTGAATGAAACGCTTTCAAGGATGACCTGACCATTGTTATCGACGATACCCACATATCAATGTACATAAGATGTAACTTTTGTCCGAAAATTTCGTAACAGATATTCAATTATAAATAAAATGCACATACTTAAAAAACACCAGATTAAATTTTGGAGTGGAAATAATCCTGATTCTCGGAACTGTGAATCAAATTAAATTTTAGTGGTAATTTTTTTAAATTACATTTCAATTTTCTGAAACAATGGTTTGAAAAGGTCCTTGCATTGTCATCGGCACTCAATATAGAGACAGAGAGGCAGATTATTTAATTTCTAAAAATATAAAGTTTTTAAAAAGCTGGCATTTCTATTTTAATTGAATTTAAAAAGTGGTGTACATGTGGCATTACATTGGGGAAATATCCCAGGGGCTATTCGCGTTAAATAACGAAGGGGAGGTCTTAGGGCGTATACAAAACTATGTTTAACCATACCTCAAACAATAATTAATTTTAAATAAAAATGATTGAAGCATAACTCATACAATAGATCATAATTGAAAATTCCAGGGTAATTCTATAAGTATGTTCCGTAGAGCAGACTTGTTAAAGAATGCTGTATTTTGTGAATTCGGTCTTTGAAAACCATTTATTGGATTCAATAATTTCTCTTTTGGACTTCAGACTTCAAATTATGCATTCACCATTCACTTGTAGCAAAAAGGCTGCAATCATTTTTTCCATCCATTCATTTTCTTCTTTTTCGTTTCCGGCTGCTAGTAGCAGCACTCTCCAGGAGGAGTTATAGACTATAGTCAGAGAGAAAAAACTAATCGAGAGAGCGAAATTTCCTCGTCTCCGTCCCTTTGAAACCTCTTACTCTCATTTTTTATAGCGTGTTTGAATTCGTATCGGTGTATAGTGTATACATGTATTCACCTCGGAGAGCAGAGAGAATTGAGACTTTTGATATTTCTTTCTCTCTCTGGTTTTCACAAATTAATTCCAGCAAACAATATTCGTTTGTCAATAAATTACGGTAAACATTATAACGGTAGATTGTGGTGAATTTGTTTTTCTTTTCTCTTTCTTTGAGTTACAGATAGATGGCATTAACAAGCAAAAACAGAAAAGATGTGTTTAGAAATAGTGTAGCAAAGTTATGGTTTTTTAAACTAGACTTTATTTGTTATGAATAAGTAGATGTTTTTTTAAAAATGTATGTTATGTTTATTTCAATAGACCTTAACTAAAAACTTAACTGCTCTTTTATCTAAAATATACTGCACTGAATTATTTTACATCGAATTAATTATACTTACTTACTTGAGGTGGTGCTACAGTCCTGTGTGAACTAGGGCGTCACCCAACAAACTTCTCCATCTAGCTCGGTCCCTAGCTAGATGTCTCCAGTTTCGCGCTCCAAGTTAGGTGAGGTCACCTTCTACTTGTGCGCGCCACCTGATCCTCTACTGCGGTCTTCCTCTACTGCGCTGTCCTGTGGGTGTGGATTTGAAGACTTTCCGGGCCGGAGCATTGGTTTCCATGCACTCTACGTGACCCAGCCATCTTAGTCGTTGGACTTTTACCCTTCTGGCTAAATCAACGTCGCTGTACAGCCCGTACAGCTCGTCGTTCCATCTTCTCCTCCACTCCCCTTCGATGCATACGGAACCGTAGATTACACGAAGAACTTTTCTCTCGAAGCGACCCAAGGTGCTTTCATCCGCTTTTGTAATGGTCCATGCTTTTGCACCGTATAGCAGGACTGGGATGATAAGGGTCTTATATAGCAATACTTTGGTCCCTTGAGAGAGGACTTTACCACTCAATTGCTTTCTTAGTTCAAAGAAACAGCGGTTAGCAAGAGTTATTCTGCGTTTGATCTCAGCGCTGGTGTTGTTTCGACGATATCGACTACCTCAAATCTACGTCTGTCAATGATGACGTTTTGACCAAGACGTCGGTGCTGTATGTCCTTTCTTGACGACAGCATGTACTTTGTTTTGCTTTCATTAACCGTTAAACCCATTTTTGCCTCAATACTCACAAAAGCCCCATTGACATCACACTGATAGTTCTTCTGATTATGTCAATGGACAGACTTTTTAAAGATAGTGCCTCTAGTGTTGACGTGTGAGCTCTGCACTATTCTTTCAAGTACGATGTTAAAAAAAATCGCATCACCTTGTCAACAACCTGTTTTTGACAACGAAAGGTTCTGTTAAGTTGTTTTCAACCTTTATGAAGCAGCGTGAATTCTCCATGGTCATCCTGCACAAACGGACGAGTTTGGCAGGGATGCCAAAACTAGACATGGCTCTATACAGCTCGTCTCTGTAGATGCTGTCATATGCGGCCTTGAAATCGATGAAAAGATGGTGGGTGTCGATTTGGTGTTCTTGGGCTTTTTTCAGGATCTGCCGTAATGTGAATATTTGATCAACTGTGGACTTTCCTGGTCTAAAACCACACTAATGATGACATATCGGGTTGTTGACGATGGGTTTTAGACGTTCACATATTACGGCAGAGAAGATTTCTATAGTTGGTGCAGTTTAGAGGGTCACCTTTTTTCAGGATCGGGCAAACAATACTGAGGTTATTCATCGGGCATGCTTTCTTCCGACCATATCTTACAGATAAGTTGGTGCATGCTCCTAACCATCTCCAGCTGCTTAAAGAGCTCGGCATTCAAGCCATCGGCCCCAGCGGCTTTATTAGACTTCAGCTTAGTTATGGCAATCTTTACTTCGTCTAAGTCGAAAGGACGGGATTGTTGGCTTTCGTCGTCTATGTTGAATGAATCATCCTGCCTGACAGCGGAATTCGGTTCGTCGTCGCCGTTATACTGTCTGCAAGAAGTGGTCCTTCCATATCCTCAGCATTGACTGCGGTTCCACTATGATGTTTCCACTTTCGTCTTTGCAGCCTTCGGTTCTAGGTTTATGTACCTGTGAATTCGGCGGCTTCTCTGATTGCATCTTGGCACTGTTGCCACTGGTTTTCGATACATTGTCTTGGCAGCAGAGAACTTCGAGAGAGGTTACTTTTAACTCGTTCGGAAAAGGATTTGGCGATCTCTGGCGATTGTAGCCGTTCGACGTTGTATCTTCTTCCAGCAACTCCCTGTTTTGCCTTGGGTCTGGAAATCCGAAGTGCTACCTTGGCTACAACGAGGTAGTGGTCCGAGTCAATGTTAGCTCCTCGGAAAGTTGGTACACCCATAGTACTGGAATCGTGTCTGGCGTCGATCGCAATATGGTCAATCTGGTTGACGGATTGATCTGGAGAACTCCAAGTTCCTTTGTGGATGTTGAGGTGTGGAATACGCGTACTGGCTTCCATGACGTTTCGCCGCGTAGCAAAATCGATGAGCCTGAATCCGTTGTCGGAAGTGTTGTCGAGCCTGCTCCCAATTATTCCACCAAAGATGTCCCTTCCTAGCTTGGCAGTTTAAAAATGAAACTCTTGATGCTGCAATAAGACGCCAAGAAGTAATTTCAGCTGTAATGGAACTTAAAGATGGGAAAGCATGTGGACCGAATGACATGTCTAATGACATGAGCTAATCAATCGACTGACGATTATATATAAAAATGTCATGGAAACAGGAATGATACCACTAGAATTTAAGGAGTCCATCAATTTCCCTATTCATGAGAAAGGGAGCTTGGCCGAGGTGTCTAATTAAAGGGGAATACCCTTTATAAATGTTTCATATAAAATATTCACGCTGGTTGTTTTATAGATGGATAGAAGACAACAAGCTCTTCAAGGAGTTTCAAGCAGGCTTTAGGACAGGTTATTCGACGGTTGACCACATTTTTAATCCGCATTTCAGCGAACGAAAAATGGTTCTATAGTGAAGAGGTCATTGAAGTCGTCACGGAATTCAAATATCTTGGAGTTCACTTAACCAGCATGGAAATTCATCTAAGAGAAAAACTTGGAAAAGATGTCTTTCTATCAAAAGTATAGCACATAGCACCATGTTCAAGATATTTGAAGCGGAATCTGAGTCTGTTATATTTTACGCGGCACAAACTTGGGGAACGAAACAATACGAAACAGTTGAGAAACTTCTCCGATACTATATTAAGCCATCAAATACACCCAACTATGTTATTATGCTGGAATCAGGATTATTACCTATGTTCATCAGAACCCTTAAAGTGTAAATCAATTATATCTTGAGAGTTATGAAGATGAGCAATAATAGGCTTCTGATGATAGTAGCGCTTCAAGTAATAGGAACCAAAACAAGTTGGTGTGCTGATTCGATAAATTTGGCAAGAGAATATGGAATAGAACTTAAAATTTTGTGTAATAATCAGGATGATTTAAAAGCTTCTTTATAACAGCTCATTTCCGCAGTGGACATAAAGCAACGAGGAAAATACTTTAATCACGCCACAGGATCTTTATACAGGCAGTTCTACTGTCAACTACATCACAAGTTGGAAGAGAGGAATTATTTTAGGGACGATAATAGCTTTGCCGAAATTTCAATAATGGTTAAATTGAGAGGTGAAGTTATGCAGCTGAATTTTATACCTCATAGCGATGACCTACCAATTATATGCTCATTGTGCAAAGGAAAGGGAGGATGTTTTACACTTTGTTGGAAGATGTCCAGTTCTTAAAGAAATAAGAGGGAATGCCTTTGGTAGCGAAACCACTTCCTTTCATCTCTCTCTATTCCTAGCACGATACCTCAGCTGGGACCACGTTTCCAAGTTTTGGGACCGAGCTTCCTCATGACAGATGATCTCCATGTTTCTCTTGGTCTTCCAGGCCGCCTTCTACCTTGAGGATTCCATTGAAAGCACTGCTTTGCTGTTGTCGTCCGGCTTCCTCAATGTATGGCCAATCCAGCGCCAATTTTCCTGCGCGATATCAACATCCACTTTTGTTTGCCCAGTCCTGAGCCACAGTTCATCGTTAGATATATTTTGTGGCCACTGTATGTTCAGGATGTAACGTAAACAGCGGTTGACAAAAATTTGCAACCTTCTCGAGATGCCAGCACAGCACTTCCACGTTTCGCAGGCATGTAGCAGCCCGGATTTGACGTTGAACTCAAATAACTTTAACTTGGTACGGAGCGCTTTTTTCCTTGAGTTCCACACTTTAGAAAGCATTCCGAATGCACTTCGGGCTTTATTTATTCTATTGGTGACATCCAGGTCCGTTCCACCATCGAGTGCCAAATAGCTGGCCAGATAGTTCCACTGAGTGACCTCTTCTACTGCCACTTGTCTCACAATAACCTGTTGTTGTTGGTTTCCGCTGGTGTGCATTAACTTAGTCTTACTGGCATTAATCCTTAAGCCAGCCACCTCCCCATTTTGTTGAAGAGAGTGGCACATTTGGCTGAGGTCTCCATTTCTGTTTGCCATTAAGTTTCCTTCAGATACCCAGTCTCTCGTGTTCACCCACCGTAGCAGTCATCACATCATCAATAGCAAGCAAGAACAGAATCGGTGACAATACATCACCCTGCCTTACTCCCTGTCGCACTTCTAATGCATTCATTGTGCAAACCGAACACCTTGCGTTGTTGTAAGACTCTTTTACTATAGCAACAATTTTATCAGAAATGTCTGCAGCAACATGCGATCTCCAGATAACATCACAACTAACGCGATCGAAGGCTTTTTCAAAATCGACGAAGATGAGTTAAAGCGGCGATTGGTACTCCGACGATTGTTCAAGAATAATTCGCAAGGTGTTAATGTGGTCGACACATGATCGACCACTTCGAAATGATGCTTGATGCCTCTTAAGCGTATACTCGATCTTACATTTTATCCTCTCGAGAATGATGGTTGCCATTAACTTTGGAAATGCGGACAGAATGGTGATTCCACGCCAGTTATTGCAGTTCTTGAGATCACCTTTTTAGGTAGCTTGACAATTACCCCGTCCTTCTATTCCCTGGGAAAGGTTTCGTTCGGAAAACCAAACAGACTTAACAAGTGGCGACAAGATACCGGCAGCCAAGTCGGGGTCCAATTTGAGGGATTCGGCAGATATGCCATCCAGCCCAGCTGCTTTGATGTTCTTTAAAAGGTGTATAGCGGTTCTTATTTCCGTGCATGTCTGGGGGTCAATATTAATGCCTCTGGTAGATCTACGTTTGCATTTGCAATTTGGTCATCGTTCAGCAATGTACAGAAGTGCTCCTTCCATCTATCTCCGCAATTGATCTTCGATTGACACTAAAAGACTACCGTTCGTTTCACGAACAGGATGGTTGACAATATTTTTTGCTTTAAAAAGAATCTGAGAACAAAATAATTACAACCTTTTTGCTACAAGCAAATAAAGATTACAAAGTTTCAAGTTAGAAGACTTAAAATGAAGTCAATGAATGCAATCTTATTATTGAAGTCATTAATGATTGCATTCGTGGAGCTGGCGCAGAGCTTATGCAAACTGTACTAACCCTAAGTAACGGCAAATTGTCCCCGACATTTAAAGAAGACTTTGATATTTCCGATACATAAGACGGGCAATAAAATTGAAGAAAAGAATTCTATGATAATGATCTTTAATAAAGGGTAAGGTATAATAATAAGGTAAGGTATAATAATAAAATTTTTAATAATAGCTATAAACACCCTGTCAAAAAAATCCAATGACAGGTAAGTTATAGCTTTCATTGACAATTTCCGTCATTAAAAGTAAGATTGACATGTGGAATTCAAAGAAAATGAAACGCTTTCAGAAGAATGATTATGTTCCGAAATATGAAATCAACAATCAGCTGTTCATTGAAAACATTTTCATGATTGAAAAATCCACCAAAAGAAGTTTTAAATCTTAAAACAAAACGTTTAATGATAAAAACCAATGACAGCTTCAACATCAGGTAAATAAGTCACCTTTTAAAGCAAGCTTAAGGTGGGTGTCCATTTGAGAGTAAACATGCTGAGAGTCGCTCTCAAGCTGCTCTCGAGAGCGATCTCGCAAGTGGACATAGTCTGGAGAGTAGCTCGCGGAGAGTTGACAAACTACTCTCGACATTCGATCTTTTTGAAAGTCACTCGCAAGTGGACACATGTGTTTACCACTATCCGAGATAAGCTCGCGGAATACGAACCCAGTTCGAATTTTGCGAGTAGCTGTCGAGAGTAAACATGGCAAAGCAGTGGAAACTATGTCTTTTTTCATATAAATTTGATTTGAAAATACATTTTTAACTTCCCATAGGAAGTAATTGTAATGGGTTGATTTGTCAAATTGATAATTTTGACATTTCTCGACGTTTCAAGATTTCTAGAACCGAAATAAAAGATTTTAAGAACGATGCCTGTGACAGCGTGAGTACGTACGTTCGTACGTCCGTCGTTTTTTTCGTCGTCCATAGCTCAAGAACTAGTAAAGATATCGACTTCAAATAAATTTTGTTGTATGAATAATAAGCCAGAAAGATGCGGAAAGGGCTCCCAAGAAAATTTAATGGGTGTTTTTATACCATAGCAGTTTAAAAAATAAGGTGAAAACGTTGGTTAACCCCAAATATCTCACCAACCAAAAACGCTACAGACTTGAACTAAATTTTATATTATATATTGTAACGTGATACCAAACAAGTATATTTTATGAAAAGAATCCAACTAACGGCTTTTTTATAAATCAAAAAAAACTGAAAACAAAACCTCGCAAATTGTAAAAAATGATTTTATCTCCAAAACAATTTTGTGCAACGGAAGATTAACGTTTTTAACATATTTTTTAATAAATTGAATTGACAGTTTTATTTTTATAAAAAATAAAAACCTAAAAAAAAACATTACTCAAGTTGATACAAATTGAATTTTGACTCAAATAACTTTTCAAAAATTTGAGATTATGGCAACCAACTTATTTTATCTTACAAGAAATATTGTTTTCAACATTCGGTAAATTTTTGAGAAAAACCTATTTGGCAGTTTTTCATTCATTTATTTGTATCTGTTTATTTAAGAAATAAAATCAAATGCTACTAAAATTGGTAAAAATCGTTTTTCGACTAAAAATCTCGTTTACAAAAATAGATTTTGAAATCAAACTATTTTATAAAATCCAAAGTTTTGTTGGTAATTTTTAAATCTTTTAGAATAATTCAACTGACAGGTTTTTTAACAAGAAACGAACACCTACAGACCTTTTAAGCAAGGCAAATCGACAGACGGGATGGGAAGTTATCAATGTGGATAGAATACATGGCCAAATGGTAATATGCTAGCAGAAGAAATCTATCAAGTGGACACGATTGTGAGAAAATTTGGCTCTCAAATAGACAGTCTCCCGACAGTACCAATCGGCAGACGGCATACATACCTACGCCCCAAAGATTTAGTTTATGTAAATCGTTATACATATACTTATTATTTTTTAAAAATAAATCATTTTAATCTAATCTAATAAACAAATCATAATTAAACCTAAGTTACTATAAAACAATCAAAGGTACTTACCATTTTCCAAAAATACGTGTAGGTATATAACTATTTTGGAACAAATAGTTGCCATCAAGGAAATTGGCTTTGTTTTCAAGATAATTGGACACATTTATATTTTTTTATTTAAATCTTTCAAAATATCCAAGTTTCTTTAATTTTTATTCCATAGGGACAGAAAAAAATAATTTGTTTTTGAATTTAAACTCGCGAAATATGTTTCTTTCTCGGTAAACAGGTTTACACAAAAATTAAAGGGTCACGACACAGACCGATAATGAATTACAGAACAACTACGACTGGATCCATAAAAATGTTGCCAGATAAAAAAAAAAAAAATTTTTTGAAGTGCATCCAACTTCATGTCTCTTAATATATGTTTAGGTGGCATCCTTGATATTGTAGTTCTTTTCTTTGTACTAAATTCTTTGATACATAAAAAGGAAATATATCGGCTGCTCTGTTTTTATTTGTCAGAACTATTTTATGTGCAGAATAACATGGAGTGATGCTTGCAGACCAGCTGCGCATCTGTAGTAGCCACAAATTAATTTATTCATCATTCATCTCGTAGGTAGTTCAGATATTGTCTATAGTCTGGTCTTAACGGGTCTTGTCTGGTCTTATCTAGTCTTGTGTGGTCTTTTCTGTCTGATCATACACTCAATCTCTCACGTGCTCCAAATCAAGGCCCCTCCCCTAAATACCTCGCCGTATTTCTTATTTCTCACTTTGCTAAAATGCAATATGATCAACTCCTGAAAATTGGTCTTATTTCACTTTTGAAAAGTGCACTAAGTCCAATTTTCGAAAGTATACCGTGTTCACAGCACCGACTGTAAAAAGGGTACAATTTGTACGAGATAGTAGTTATTGTTTTTTTTTTTTTTGTTTATATTTTTTAAATGTTTTTGCACAGCCTGTGCCTGACTTTCTGTCATCATAGATTGTATCGTATTGGAAACTTTGTAATCCCTGGGATTGTTTCTCTATCTCGAACATTGGAAACGTTATAAATAAGAAAAAACTTCGCTGAAATCCAACACAAATTTTAAAACAATATTGACTGTCATTACTTTGGATTCCTGTACAAGGAAATTTCTTTGAAGGAACGAGGGACAATTATTACTATATCAAAAAATATTTTCAGGGAAACAAAATTCAGAGGAGAAAGAAATTCCCCTTTCGACTACCGATAAAGCTTAATATGTTATACACTCTACGAAATAATGATGAGGACAAAAAACGTTGTTCATTTTTACACATGTGTTCACCGAAATTTATAGAATGTGGCAACACTTTCGTTTGTTCTTAACACATCATAACCAGTGTTCCCATAACGGCATTATTAATGCTAGATCTAGAATTATAGAGAAGAGAAAAGCATTATGAAATTTTAAAATAATATTAAATGCTTTTCTGGCATTATTGTTTTTAAGTTTTGCATTCTTGAATGGCGTGGCAAAATCGCATCGTCACCGCCCGCTGGATACTCAACTAACGACGAGCGTTGGATCCATTGGATCCATGAGCTGAGTAACCTGAGTTATCTTTTCAGGAACTAGGAGCAAAGAATAGAAATATCGCTCTGAATGCACCAGCCCCAGATGGTATTCCAGTGAAACTGGTAAATCCACTCTCTTGAGGTCGGTCCTATGGATTCTGGGAAGGACCAATTATTGCTTAAAAATATTAAGAGACGGAGTTCAAAGATGCAAAGAACTCCCCCAAACAAATTCACTTCAGGGGTTACATCATCTACAATCTCAAATAATACTGTAGATATTAAAACATCAGCGAAATAGTAACCAAGATCAATGAAGAGATCGACATCACAGATCAACAGAGTTCCAACAAAGTCAAAGAGAAAGACCAATCAAAATCAAAGAACTACTTTGAAGAATGGCAAATTGAAATAGCGGCAAGAAAACAACTTAAAGTACTAGTTCAAAGTCTTAAGCTGCAAGTGAAAAAAACTCGAAGAGAAAGTTTTCTTGCTTGACAAGAAAGATTCAGAGTCCACGCTTCAGTTAAGTCCAAAATATATTGAACCTGAATATCAAACTGATGAAGAAGAGCTCTTGTTTGAAACTGAGAAAAAGAAAAATAAGCATAATACAAAGAAACGTAAACGTAGTCCCGAGACTCGTTCAAATAATCAGAAAAGCTCTAAAACCGAAAATAACAAAGAGTTGAATACAGGAACTAAAGAAGCGAATAATGTGGTAGCTCTTGCTAAATCAATATCTCACGTTAAAGGCAGCAAAAAAATTAAACCACCACCAATTATGATCTCAGGATTTGCTATTTTTGGAGATCTTAAGAAAATAATATAAAAAATTTACTAAAAAGGTTGCACATGGTACAACAAAGACAACTGGAAAGTCACAGTCGAAGAATCTGACGAGTATAGATCTATCACTGAAGAACTGAGCAAACACAAAATACAATGGCACTCATATGAGAACAAAGCTACAAGGTCAATAAAAGTAGTAGCCAGAGGTCTTCATTCCTCGTGCTCTCCCGAAGAAGTAGTAGAAGATCTTGTACAAAAAGGCTTCCAAGCCCTTGATGCAGTCAATCTATTTAAGAATGAGACAATTAAAAACTCCTCTGGAGAATCAATGACAAGTAAGAGGTTGCTACCTTTATTCATACTTCCTTTTGACAGCAAACAAAGTCTCGAGAGGATTTATAAAGTAAGATCAATCTCGAGCATAGCTGTTAAAATTGAACCACTCCGAAAATCTAAAGTTGTTCCGCAGTGCAAACGTTGCCCAAGCTTTTGGTCATACCCAAAAATACTACAACCGAGAGTTTGCTTGTGTAAAGTGCGAAGAAAAACATGCAACTAAAAATTGTCCTATGAGCAAAGATCCCAAAGCAAAATGTGCGAGATGCCAGAGTAATCACCCGGCAAGTTATAGAGGCTGCGCAGTTGCCTACAAATTCCAAGAGTTCAAAAGCAAAAACACATCTGCTAGAGACAAACCCAGAAACACAGTACATACCGATTTAACTGCTGAAAACAATACTAAGAAGGAACCGCCTAAAAAGGCTGGTTAAAGTAAAAGCGATGAAAATAAAGACTATTCTCAGATTGTTAAAAATATTCGGAAGAATGAAGATGTTTGTTTTTTAATCACCGATATGGACTTTTATATGGATTTTAAAATTTAGCATTTTGTTTTTTGAGCTCCCATAACATCTAGCATTATAAAATTTTAAATATAGCATTATGAAATTTGAGATTATGGCAACACTGATCAAAACTGTAATTCCAATAATTTTTTTTTGTTTCGCCTGTTTTACTCTGATGAAAGATTTTCATTGTTGTGAGAAATATTGATAGGGACAATTGTTCCAAGTTTTATAACAGTCATAAATAAAGAAAAAAAGCTGATTTTAAGAAAAAAGGGTTTGTTCGTCAAAATAACTGTATGAATTATTTAAATTAATTTGATTTCAATAGATTATATCACAGTATCATAATTTTTAAAATATAATGCGTCATGGAAAGCCATTAACACAAGAAGAGCAAGCAGCGAGGGCGTGAGGCTGTTTACATGGAACACGGGAAAACAACAATTCAAATCGGAGCTATTCTTCGAAGAAGTAAAACCGTTATAGCAAACTACTTAAATCTGCTAGAAAATTACGGAGTTAAGCGAAATACAGGTGGGCCAAAATTGACACCTAGAGATACTCGTAAAATTAGACGTCTCGCTGTTGATAAATTTATAAGTCCATCGCAAATTGTCATTTTGGATCTTAATGTGTCAACAAATTTTATACTCAAATACAACCCTTGAACAATGCTGTCGAACGTACTGCAAAAGCAATATTTGTATTGCTTTAGCTTGGTACGTACTGCCGTACTGCACACTTTTCATTTGTACTGCATTTTCAATTTTGTATTGCCATTTGTATTTTTTCTTCAAATTCGTTGTTCATAAGAAATCTTCGAAGCTAACATTTTAGTTTGCTCTGGGGGCTTAACAGGTGAAGTTATACAAAATATAAATAAGTGTAGAGATTACTATAGGTATATCGAATTATGTACGCAAATAAGAAAAAGAATAAGCTCCAAGATAATGTTTAGAAGCCCTGCAAATAATAGGTCCAAAAAATAAATCCCCAATAATTATCCAGCGAAGGGTTGCTTTATTTGTACCTGGCGCTTGGGTTTATGAATGAATATAGGATTGTTAACTTAGACCATTCATAAAAGGTGCAAGTGAAAAAACCCCAGATATTAATTCTAAAAAAAAAACAGTATTGGGTTTTTGGCTTCTATTTGGATTTCCCATAGTTTTTATTTTTATGACTTTTTACATACAATTTGGAATTTTTTTATGACTGCGGTAATATTAAAATTTAAAATTTGAATACCTAAATATTCAGGATTTTGTATATAATGCTCGGTTTGATCCAATTTAAATTTATTTGAGACCGTGATCTTCTCCAGTAAACAAAGTGCGCATTATGGAAAAAGTTAAGGAATTAACTATTGAAACTCGATCTGCTATTATGACCCTTATTGAAGAAGGCTATTCGCAAAGAGAAATCGCCACAAAACTGAAGATATCCAAAGGAGCAGTTCACAGGACCATACAGCGTTACTCTAGTACCGACGGCTTTAAAGATAAACCGAGGTCAGGACGACCTAGAGTTACGACGAAAACCGAAGATCCGCATATCATCACCATAAGCAAGCGTTCTAGGAAGAAAACAGCACCAGAAATACGCGCCGAGATCAATGAAATCCGGGAAGAACCATTATCTGTATAAACGATACAACGAAGGCTAAGGCATGCTGGACTTTTTGGGTGTGTTGCAGTGCGGAAACTACTTCTACGACCCCAAAACAAGATCAAACGTTTGGAATGGGCCAAAACCCATAAGGATTGGACAGATGAAGACTTCAACAGAGTCTTATGGAGCGATGAGTCCAAGTTTGAGATATTTGGCTCAAATCGCAGAGTGTACGTCAGGCGCAGATCTGAACAGAAGATGCTACCAGATTGTTTGGTCCCAACTGTAAAGCATGGAGGCGTTTTAGTAATGGTGTGGGGATGTTTTTCCTTCGATGGAGTAGGAGATCTAACACGAGTGATCGGAAGAATGGATAAAGAAGTCTATAAAACGATATTGGAAGACCACGTTTTGGTATCTGGACTCCGATTAATCGGTGTAGGTTTTGTATTCCAGCAAGACAATGACCCGAAACACACTTCTTTACTGACATCCACAGTCAATTCAATTTTAATGGCAGAGGAATTAGTAAGGCATAGCAGCGCTATAGAGTGGGTTCCATCCAAAGAATATTATCAAAATTATTACTAGTTACCTGAATTTAAAATATAATTTTATGTTGAGTCTTTTTAAAAAAATATTCTCGTGCTAAAATTACAAATTAAATGTGTTTAAAAATTCACAAATATTAATTGAAATTAACTGCGATATTTTTATTAATTTATTTTTGTATAATAGTTATATGGCTTTAAAACATATTTATTTTTTTTTATAAAAAAGTTCCTATTTTATAAAAACTGAAATTAATAAAAATATTATTGTTAAAATAAGACTTAGAAATTTAACTAAAAGGCTTATAGATAAACATATAAAGTTGATATGTATACATAACTTAATTTTTTGTTATAAATAAAAATTAATATGAATTTGAAAATAAAAATGTATGCGTATTGCTTTTGTCCAAAAATTATGAAAAATTTTTTAGAATGTACTGCTTTGGACTTTTCGAAAACGACAGCACTGCCCTTGAATACGTTAAAAGAATCCAGAAACCAAAACTTACATCGCGTCACAAGGCGAACAGATTGTGTTTTGCCGAAAAGTATCAATTCTGGGACGAAGAATGGTGTAAAGCGGTTTTTTTTGGCGAGAAAAAGTTTAATTTAGATGGCCCAGGCGGCTGGCAGAAATATTGGCATGATAAGAGAGTTGAAAAGCAGCAGAGGCATGCTCGCAATTTTGGATGGGGCACGTTAATTGTTTGGGGTGCCATTAGCTGCCTTGGAAAGTCACCTTTTTTTTCATTTCTACCAAAATGAGCAGCCAAAAGTATACAGAGCTCTTAGAAGATAGTTTAGCAAATCTTGGCGATGAAATATTTGGTACAGAATATATTTTTCAACAGGATAACGCGGCTATCCATGTATCCAAGTTTACTAAAGAATGTATTAAAGCCCGAAATATCCCATTATTAGACTGGCCAGCCTGCAATCCGGATTTAAATCCTATTGAGAACGTTTGGGCAATCTTATCACGGAACGTATAACAAAAGCCATCAAAGAATAATGGGCAAAAATTGACACTAATCAAATACGATCATTGATCAACTCAATGCCAAAAGACGTATTCAATATTTAATTAACGGCAAGGGATCAAGCACCAAGCATTAAATGTTGATTTGACAAGATACTTGTACACAAATAAGTCCAAATGAAATTCGGCCTTATCATTATTTCTTTCTGGTTAAATTTAAAAAATAAATTAAAACTATTGAAAAAGCTTTAATTTAAAAAAGAAACAAAAAATGTGTATTATTTTATTACTAATTTAATAAAAGTAAGATTTGTTTTTTGAAATCTTATAATAAAAATGAAAATTAACAAAGTTCGGCTTGTCCTTATCACTTTTACGTGCGGTATATATTTATAGAAAAAACAAACATTTTAAACACATTTTTTCCGCCCTTGTGTTCCAGGATCTCATGAACTTTAGTTCGTTCCTCTACGATGCAACCTTTACCTACTCCACAACTTTTCAACAGCTTTTTTTTTTTGTATTCCTAAATCCCATTCGAATGTGGTTAGAACCATGAGGGAAATGGTTTAAGCCCTTGTCAAGTTACTTTTTCATCAACTCAACACCATCCTTTGAAATCAGTTCAATGAGTAAATGGATTTTTCTACATAGAAACAGAATCATTGTGAATCACTCACTAGACTAGGTAAATATGTATGTATATGTGGCAATGGAGCATTGCGAATTTGTTTCTATTGTAAAAGCTGTGGCATACAACATGGTGATAAATGAGGCAACTAGTTCATTGGGATTTCTTCACTTTTTGTTTGGTAACTGCACGATTGAATAGGGAAGTGTTGCTGGCTGGTTTCCTTTTATTCTTTTGGGAATATAGATAAACTATAGAAACATTGTAAAAAAAGGACATCCAGCTGGGATTTTTGGTTTGCAAGTGAACAAGGATGGTTTAGTTTTAATTCTAATAGATCTTGAAGATTGTTTTAATAAAATCTTTATTTGTAAGTTTAAATAAATAGATTTCTTTTAATCTTGTGCGTACATGGATACAATTTAATGCACAAACATTTTATGCAAAAATATGTTTATTTAAATATAGATACCTTGGTGTAATGATTACAAGCAACTTTCAAATGAAAACTCATTTTAAAGAGAATCTTATGAAAGCCAAAAGCATAATAAGCGCTACCAGCATTGCAAGTAATATTTGTTCCCATAACGTAAAGTACAAAGTATTTATGTCAGAAGATATTTTGAATTACCGAAAAACATGCTAAAAAACATGGTCATAATTGAAACCGGACTGTATCCGTTCTTTATTAAAACGCTTAAGTTAAATGTCGACAACCTTTTGAGTGTTTTTAACATGCCTAATCGGTGAATCGAGGTACTCCCCAAGGTGGAGTCCTTTCGCTTCTTTTAAGGAACATGGTAGTAAACAACCTATTACATCATTGGAAGCAAAGGGTTTCAAGGTGATTGCCTATGCTGACGACGTTGCAATATCCGTATCTGGGAAGCACCTCTCGGTACTCCTACAAAATGCCTTAAACAGGCTAACTAAATGGGCTAAGCAATGTGGATTGGACGTCAATCCACACAAAACAGAATTAATACTCTTTTCAAGAAGATATAAAATTCCTCAGATTAGCCCACCAAGATTAGAGGAATACCATTAAGCTTTTCCGACTAAGCTAAATATTTGGGCCTCATTTTAGACAAAAAACTAAATTGGAAGACAAATATTGAAGATAGAGAAAAAAGGCTACTGTAGCGCTTTTTACTTGTAAAAAGGTCATAGGATCAAAATGGGGCTTCTCCCAAAAATAACCCACTGGCTATACACTTCGGTAATCAGACCGATACTCGTTTATGGAGTTGTCGTATGGTGGACCGCAATGGACAAGATGGTAAATCTAAAAACAACAGGTATGTGCATCACAGGAGCTTTTATGTGTCCATCCGTTCAAGATCCTCCTGGGAAGAAGAGAGACCCCTGGAAGACGATAGGGTACACTTCTATACTGACGGTTCAAAGACCGATCACGGAGTTGGAATTGGTATCTTTTCAGAACAACTGAATCTCAGTCTATCCTATAGACTTCCCAATCAATGTAGTGTATTCCCGGCCGAAGTAATGGCGATTAAAGAAGCACCATCCTTGCTCAAAGAAAACGTTATATCTTGTAAGGATATACGAATCTTCTCAGACAGCCAAGCCGCTCTTAAATCTCTCGCGTCTGTCTCCACGAACTCTCAAACAGTCCACGATTGTCGATCATCTCTGAATGAGATGACGGAACAGTTTAACATTCACCTCATTTGGGTGCCGGGCCACAGAGACATTCCGGGAAATTCTTCTGCCTCATGTTAGACAAAAACATAACATAGGAACACCACTTGCTACATGCAAATATCTTCTCAAGCAATATGCTCTAGAAACAACCAAGCAAATATGGCCAAGTATTGACTTAAACGGTCAAAAGGCTTAATATCACTGAGCAGACAAGGTATAAACTCTACAATTGGAGTAATAACGGGGCACTGCCTCATAGGAAGACATGCTCTGAGGCTAGGGGTCTACACAAATGACTTCTGTAGCAGCTGCATGGACGAGGAGGAAGAGGAAACGGTCCAACACCTTCTATGAACATGTCCAGCACTCTCAATTAGAAGGAATAACTTTCTCGGTAATCCCTTATTCGATAACAGAAGTGAACTGGCAAAGATTGACACAAAACGTCTCTCTAACTTTATTAAAAGTACGAAATGGTTTGTTTAAGTTCATTACTCTCCCATGAGTAACCTCATTAGTGGTATCACAATGGACCCTTGAGGTCTACGTGCGTCAATGACATCTCCAACCTATCCTAACATGCCTAATCTGCTCTAGCTCTGTATGCTATTTAAAAGGAGTATTTGGAAATTAACTAGCTGAATATTGTAATATGAATGAATGTCTGATTCCATCCAAAGAATTGTTTCGTCCTATCCTCGCACTGAAATCGTTGTTACGGGCGATTTCAATGTACACAGTTCTTCATGGCTTCAACATTCAGGCCAGACACCAGAAGGAGTGTGTGTTGAGAACTTCGCTGAGTTAAACCACCTAGGTCAGCTGGCCAACGACCCGACTCGAAAAACGGACGTGTTAGGTCGAGCAGAAAACACTCCTGACTTGTTTTTTACCTCTGACCCTGGTAAGTACACTGTTAGTGTTGTATCTCCTCTAGGCACATCTGACCATTCTGTCATATCAGCAAATTTCTCGTGTAAAACTCTCCAGTTAAAAAAAGAGCTCATAAGAGAACCGTTTGGCAATACGAGAAAGCCAACAGGGACGGATCTTTAACTGGTCATTATGCTTCGTCGATAGTGACGTTGACGCCAGCGCTGATATGATCACAAGTTTGATTCTCTTGAAAATGAGAACTTTTATCCCGAATAGGGTTAAAAGCATCAGACCTGAGGAAAAATCATGGTTCGATGCGAGCTGTAAAGAGGTTATTAGGGTCAAGAAGATAAGTTTCCATTGTTTTAAAGCCAATCCAACTGAGGAAAACCGGTATAAGTTCAAGCATGCCAGGAAGGCCTGCAACGCCGATATTCGACGAACCAAATTTTTACATGACCAAAAATTACGGCAAAAAATACTGCAATGTCCCAAAGGCAGTACAAATTTTTGGTCATTTGTAAGAAATATGAGGAATTCTTCCTCTTCCTCGGTTCCTACGCTCGTTGTCAATGACACTCCATTTGTTAGCTCTTTAGAGAAAGCTAATCTCTTTGCTAGGCAGTTCGCCACCAATTCTATGCTGCCAGCGAGTGTTATGACTCTGCCTGTACTTGAGCGAGTTAGTGATTATATGGTTCAAATCTTTTTTCGCACTCGTACTGTTGAGAGAGTCCTTAAAGATCTTAACATATATAAATCCGCTGGTCCGGATGGTATCCCCGCTATTGTTCCCAATAGGTGTTCTTCAACGGTGGCAAAACCACGTTAGCTTTTTCATCTGTCCTACTCCTCAGGTCTCGTTCCAAGCAGTTGGAAAACCGCATTTGTCCATCCCATAAAAGCAAGAAAGAATCGAAAGTTGTATTGGATGGATTCAAGTCTGAAAACCATAAAATAAATGCTGGTGTGTCCCAGGGCTCTGTTCTATCTCCAACACTCTTTCTCCTTTTTATTAATGATCTCCTGTTTGCAACTTCTAATCCAATATTCCAATACATTGTTTCGCTGACGATAGTACTCTTAGCTTTTCATATTCGTTTTCAGACTCACATCCCTTTTCTTCGGATGTGAAACTGCAAAGGCAAAATATGATAAGCTCATTAAATTCCGACCTAAAAGGCATTGTTCAATGGGGTTTAAAAAACCGCGTGGAATTTAATGCTTCGAAAACGCAATGCTGTCTTGTATCGGGTTCTTGATTGGGTTCCAAACCCAGTGGAAAGTTGTTGGGGGCAGCAAACGAGAGAGGGAGTAGAAGTGTTTCCACTAAGGCACCTCTCCTTATCCAGACGGTAGCGGAGGAATTCCCAAGATAGAATTAACGGTGGTGTCTACAGTTCCAGTAAGGTTGAACTACTTAGTGAACAAATTATAGGGCTTCTACGACATATTCGGAGCCCAGGCCTATAGGAGCGGTTTTTAATTCGGCAACATAGGCCTGATATGCACGCACGCCCCACAAAAGAGAAAGATGACCACACCCAAGATATGTACTTCGAGCTCTTAGACAAAACATATAATTAGTGTCCTAGCTACGATAGTAAAATAGTCCCGGGCGATTTTAATGCCAAGCTAGGAAGGGAAGACATCTTTGGTGGAATAATCGGGTAAAACAGCTTGCTCGACAACACTTCCGACAAAGATTTCAGGCTCATAGATTTTGCTGCGGGGCGAAACGTCATGGTAGCCAGTACACGTTTTCCACACCTCAACATCCACAAAGGAACTTGAACTTCTCCAGATCAATCTACCGTCAACCAGATTGACGATATTGCGATCGACATGGATGTCCGAACTTTCCGAGGAGCTAACATCGACTCGGACCACTACCTCGTTGTAGCAAAGGTAGCACTTCGGATTTCCAGACCCAAGGCAAAACAGGGATGTGCTGGAAGAAGGTACAACGTCGAACGGCTACAATCGCAAGAGATCGCCAAATTCTTTTCCGACCGAGTTGTCAAAGTAACCTCTCTCGAAGTTCTCTGTCGGCAAAACAATGTATTGAAAACCAGTGGCAACATTGGCAAGATGCAATCAGAGAAGCCACCTCTGATATGCTGGGTTTGAAGCAGCAACCAACAAGGAACCCCTGGTTTGATGAGGAATGTCGTCAGGCAAATGCAGCCAAACAACAGGCACGCAAAGCGGCCGGCGCTGCATGAAAGGACGAGATCTGCTCATAAGCTCTATGAGCAGAAGAGGCGAGAGGAACAGAAGCGTGCGGTCTAAGATGTTGAGAGGTTTAAAAGCAGGAATGAAGTTCGAAAGTTTTATGAACAGATGAAACGAAATTCACAGTTACATAAACCTCGAACCGAAGGCTCCAAAGACGAAAGTGGAAACATCATAGTGGAATCGCAGTCAATGCTGAGGATATGGAAGGACCACTTCTGCAGACTGTATAACTGCAGGATGATCCATTCAACATAGACGACGAAAGCCAACAATCCCGTTCTTCCGATCCTGAAAAAAGGAGACCCTCTAAACTGCACCAACTATAGAGGAATCAGTCTACTTAACATCGCCTGTAAAATATTCTCTGCCGTAATATGTGAACGTCTAAACCCCATCGTCAACAACCTGATATGTCATTATCAGTGTGGTTTTAGACCAGGAAAGTCCACAGTTGATCAAATATTCACATAACGGCAGATCCTGAAAAAAACCCAAGAACACCAAATCGACACCCACCATCTTTTCATCGATTTCAAGGCCGCATATGACAGCATCTACAGAGACGAGCTGTATAGAGCCATTTCTAGTTTTGGCATCCCTGCCAAACTCGTCCGTTTGTGCAGAATGACCATGGAGAACTCACGCTGCTCCATAAAGGTTTGAAACAAATTAACAGAATCTTTCGATGTCAAAAAAGGTTTTAGACAAGGTGATGCGCTGACATGTGATTTTTTTAACATCGTGCTTGAAAGAATAGTGCAGAGCTCACACGTCAACACTAGAGGCACAACACCAGCGCTGAGATAAAAACGCAGAATAACTCTTGCTAACCGCTGTTTCCTTGGACTCAGAACGCAATTGAGTGGTAAGGTCCTCTCGGGCTGTACGGGCTGTACAGCGACGAAGACTTAACCGGAAGGGTAAAAGTCCAACTACTAAGATGGCTGGGTCACGTAGAGCGCATGGAAACCAATGCTCCGACCCGCAGAGTCTTCGAATCCACGCCCACAGGACAGCGCAGTAGATGAAGGCCGCGGATCAGGTTGCGCACAAGTGGAAGGCGACCTCAGCCAACTTGGAGCGCGAAACTGGAGACATCTAGCTATTGACCGAGCTAGATAAAGCAGTTTGTTGGGTGAGGCCCTAGTTCAAACAGGACTTTAGCGCCTTAAGCAAGTTAGTACATGTAAACTATTGCTAATGCCGGACAATATGAAAAAGTCAAACATCAGGTGGAATAACATCACCACGTGTCAGGTCACAAAAAACATCTGCCTTACACTAGATTTAAAGGGATCAAGGTGCTTTCATCTCTAGGTAGATCGCATAAAAGCTCGATAATCGGTGTCATAACCGGGAAGTGACTAATAGGAAAGCACGCCAAGCGGCTAGGCAAATTTTCAAATGACTTTTGCAGAAGCTGTATAATTGAGGAATTAGATCTTCACCTTATTAGCATAAAAAGCCTCTCACGATTCGTATGGGACTCAAACTGGTTTCATTGAGCTCAGAAGGAAGCCTCAAGATTCGTGTGGTACCACAATGGGCCAATAAACTGTCCTGAGAGACCTAACCTAATGTAAAAAGTCTAAAATTCTGATTTTGTTGTTGTGCTGGAAGATGATGGCAGTCAAACTGACTTCCGTGTAGATGCAGAAATTCTATGCTTGTCTACAATCTGGAAGGAAGAAGCCCTTGCTTGCACCTAAACGTGGTGGCTCCCGGGGAGCAAGTTAGAAAAATCAGTGCAGATCGATAATGAATGATACTGATCAATTCATAATTACTTAAAAAGGCACAGCTTAGAACTGCACTGAGAAAATTCTCAACTTGTGATCGAACGCAAAAAGCTACGGTTTACTTCCTTCCTAAGATTGAATCTTACGAAAGATGGTAAAGACAGGACACAGGAAAGATGGTAAACACAGGATTAGTAAATATATAAATCGAATGACTAAGTGCCATCGATATTTAATATAAGTTTAAAAAAGTCTGAAATGGAATTAAAAATCATTTTAAGGAATGATGTAGTAAATGTAGATGAAGCTGGGTAATTGCATCCCACAAGATGTCGAGCGACCACTTCTAAGGTTATCTGCCTTAGATGTCACTTCATCAAAGACTATTTTGTCATACCACTAATGACGTGGTGCCACGGGATATGTTAAAAACCCCCTGGTTAATTCCAGAAACATATGTTGTAATGGCCTCCTTGTGAGAGTATCGTGGTGGTATTGATTTGATTGATATGCATGGGGTATTGATTTTTTCATTACTCAGGAAATCAATATATAGATAGACAAAGCCAATACCAAAGGTTAACAAAGAGGTGAATTTGTTATGTCTTGGTAGCTTAGAAAGAGGAACTCACTCGAAGCATTTCGCCAAATAAAAGAGAGTAAATCTATACGTAAATCCTTTTGGTCAATTTCAAAAACTAAGCGAATATACAGGGTCCGGCAAAAATACCTACTGTATTTTTAGACATTTATATTTAAATTTGTTTATAGATAAAATGTAATTCCGGGTATAGATAGATAAACGGTGATTTTTTAAGAGCTTGAGAACTTTTTTTTAAAAAAAAACACATACAATTTGCAAAATCTCATCGATTCTTTATTTGAAACGTTTCATTGGTCCATGACATTTACTTTTTGAAGATAATTTCATTTAAATGTTGACCGCGGCTGCATCTTAGGTGGTCCATTCGGAAAGTCCAATTTTGGGTAACTTTTTCGAGCATTTCGGCCGGAATAGTCCGAATTTCTTCGGAAATGTTGTCTTCCAAAGCTGGAATAGTTGCTGGCTTATTTGTGTAGACTTTAGACTTGACGTAGCCCCACAAAAAATAGTCTAAAGGCGTCAAATCGCATGATCTTGGTGGCCAACTTACCGGTCCATTCCTTGAGATGAATTGTTCTCCTAAGTTTTCCCTCAAAATGGCCATAGAATCGCGAGCTGTGTGGCATGTAGCGTCATCTTGTTGAAACCACATGTCAACCAAGTTCAGTTCTTCCATTTTTGGCAACAAAAAGTTTGTTAGCATTGAACGATAGCGATCGCCATTCACCGTAACGTTGCGTCCAACAGCATCTTTGAAAAAATACGGTCCAATGATTCCACCAGCGTACAAACCACACCAAACAGTGCATTTTTCGGGATGCATGGGCAGTTCTTGAACGGCTTCTGGTTGTTCTTCACTCCAAATGCGGCAATTTTGCTTATTTACGTAGCCATTCAACCAGAAATGAGCCTCATCGCTGAACAAAATTTGTCGATAAACACATTTCGAACCGAACACTGATTTTGGTAATAAAATTCAATGATTTGCAAGCGTTGCTTGTTAGTAAGTCTATTCATGATGAAATGTCAAAGCATACTGAGCATCTTTCTCTTTGACACCATGTCTGAAATCCCGCGTGATCTGTCAAATACTAATGCATGAAAATCCTAACCTCAAAAAAATCACCCTTTATATACGTGCCGTTTTTAGTAATCGTAATGGCGTGGCACGGTGAGCCCTTATGTGACAGTTTTGGGTGCTGTTGATTAATTTGGTGTTAGGTCCGTATTTTTTCGAAGAAAATGGGCAAAAAGTTACAGTTCATGCGGATCGCTACTGTCACATGATTGAGACCTTCCTCCAACCAAACTTAAATCAGTTTACTAGGAACCACAAAGAAGTCTGGGGGGTTATTATGAAAAACGATAATCGTTTTGTGTTGCAGATAATTTCAATACATTTGGTATATATATATATATTTAAACACTTTCTTGTTCAGACGAAAAAGTTACTTGAACCTTGAAAATATTTTAGGAATTTACTTAAGGGGGTATTCTGGTCTAGAAATTAAAAAAAATCGATTTTTTTTTCTTTTCATATTTTCATAGTTTAACTATTTAAGAATATGTCTACTAGAGGATTTTCCCAAATTCAAATTATTTTCGGAGAAATAAGTATTTTGCTGAGCAGCCATCCAAATCGGTTGGGCTGCAACTAATAGAACAAAAGACATAATGGGGTACTTTAAACGCGTTTTTCTCAGAACTGTCTTTTTGAATTTGATACCCACGATTTCTCAGGTTCTGCCGAACCAATTTACTTGAAATTTTAAGAGAGTCTTCTTTAGGGACTTGTCTATGTCCCTAACTACGGCCATCCCCCAATTTTCATTTTTACTATTTTTAACAAATCGAAGAATGTTCAAAAAAATGGTAAATTTTTTGTATTTTTCTTTAGACAGCCGCCATTTTGTAAAAAAAAATGTTTGTAACTTTTCCGTAGTTCCAGACATTGCGACATTATTGTAGATTAATAATCTTTTTTAGTTTTTGATTTCAGATTTCTAGGAGAGTTAAAATCGTGGGTATGGTCACGCACCAAATTTTTGAGACGCACTACTCTATCAGCTGATAACTAACGGAATTTTTATTTTTTTTTACTTTTTTATTTTTTTTTTGTATGCTTCTAATGTGAATAAATAATGTATAAAAAAATTGATGGTAAAATTGTAGCTTGCTTTTTTCTACAGCACTTCAAAAATTACATAAAATTCATGTCTCTAGACCAGAATACCCCCTTAAATACAGCATGAACAAAAGGATTTTCATTTACTTACGTGGAACTTGAAAGGCTCATTGGGTCGGATGAATCTCTTAAGAGTGCACTTGTTACACGCATTTCTCCTTCTGATCCACATTTATCTTCACTTTCAAGTAATCGCAATGAAAAAACATTTTACCGAACCGAAAACTTTTCCAACATTCACATTTTGACATTTGTAAATAGGTGTGAAGTTAGTTGCGTTTAAAAAAATACCATTTTTCATTTTTCGCTTGCAACATTTTCTTGATTCCATACTCGTTTCTCATAATCGCTCTATGAGTTTCATTTTTCTGGGTTTCGTATTTCATAATAAGGGCCCTGGTTCTAACAAGATGGAGCCAGAGCACACACTTCACGGCGTTCACTAACCATTTTAAGAGAGATGTTTCCAGGGGCCTGATTATGAGGTTCGAAGCGAATCGTTTTGCTAGCGACTTTGCCATTTTTCAGTGATTGCTTCCGCTTTCGCCTTCTTCGTTTTGAATTCGACCAATTAACGAATTCGATAGCTTTTTTTTGGCGGATTCACAGGCGAAAGAGTGTTTATTATTATTCAGTGTTCGATTTCGTGGATTATTTCTTTATTTTAATTTAAAAATGTGAGTTAGCTTTATTTTAATTTTCTTATAATTTATCCACAGTAAAATATAAAATTTTAAAATTCATTTAAGGAACGATAAAAAGAAGCAAACAAATCGACATCAATTTTGGCTCTCGTCGAGTTTATGAAAAAAAAATAAGGGCATTGCAACGGGAGCACTCGTCGGTCCTGAATATCGGGCTAAAACAAATGAACTGTGGGACAATATTTCTTGTCCAACTCCTTTTTGGTACGATTCCTCAGCAAGAAATCTCATAGTAGCGGCAAGCTTTAAAATTGAAGGAATGCCGTTGCTGTTCTGATCCTTGAATTCCTCACTGATCTCTTGCAAAATGAAGATAAAAGCTTCTTACGAAAGTCGAAATAGTTTGATAAATCTATTAAGACAAAGTGTGTAAATTAATTGATTAATTTGATTTCAACTAAAAGGAAACAATACTTACTCAGTTGAAGGGAGATCCAGAGGATAAGATTTGCTCCTTAGTAGTCTCCTGGACACCCGTAATCTTGAGGATTCCTGAAATTCCTCACTTTCAGAATAAATATACACCATAATTGATTCCATTTTTTAATTTTAATATTGTTTATTAAATAAATCACCGCAAATTTCACAAATTCAATCAAAACAAAACAAAATTTGTGGAAAGCTGTCAAACCAAAAGTGTCAAATCACTGGAATATAGAGAGAAAAAGTCAAACCAAAGTGTCAAATCACTGGAATATAGGAAGATCTACTTTCGCTTCGCCGCGAGTTCGTTAATAAGGAAATACGAAGCGAGTCGAATTTGAAAGGTCGAATTGAAAACGATCCGCCGCGAACCTCATAATCAGGCCCCAGGGCATCTTCTTTCTTTACGAAGAGACATTACCTGGCCACCAAGGTCCCCCGATTTATCACCTTGTGATTTTTTTCTTTGGGGACATTTAAAGGCCCAAGTATACACTCATCGCCCAACATCTTTGGACGCACTTAACGATTCAATCACTCAGGAAGTGGCAGCCATTACACCACAAATGACTCGACGAGCAATGGAAAACTTCCGGGAAAGGCTTCGTAAATGTATTATTAATAGAGGACAATAATTAACGGATATAATGTTTAAAATTAAGACATTATTTTATTAAACGTAAAATGGCATAGTATTTAATTTTAAAAATCTAATAAATTTTGTCTGTTAAATTGTTTATTTATTTGTCATTGCCTTTTAAAATATGGGATATCTTTTTGCTATAGAATGAGAGGGGCAGCAAGTGTAAAAACTAGCCGTCCAATTAATGGTCACAGCCAGGTGTTGATGTTGTAAGCAATTATTCTCTATGCTGAAAGATAAAATTTACAACCTCGAAATCTTTTATTTTCATGGTTTTTAATGGTTTGAAACCATTGTTTTTAGACTTTCTGGTTCAAAATTAAAAAAAAACTGATTGTTTCTTAACGTGGCCAACATATTGTTACAGCAGTAGAAGACCTTGAACCAGTATTATATTTTGAAGTGATATAAACAAATTTGTATTTTTTCAAGAATTGTTTATTTATCTTTATAGCTATATTTTGTTTCAATTACAATTTTGTTAAATACTTTTTGCTAATCATTAATCATAATTTATATATTTCTTTCGGAGTCGTCCTATAAAGTATAGAATCATCATTAATATAAATACATAATATTTTTTGTTTCGTTTGATTTACTTCGAAATAACAAATTATTATTTATCGACTTAACACAACATTATACACTTAAATAAAAGTTTAAACATAACGATAAACATAATTTTAAGATTTAAATTTAAAACAAAAATGCTTCAAGCTCAATAACTTGCCCCCAGTGCACCTCCTTCAAGCTTTATCCTTGTGGCCTGATAAGCATCGACAAAAAGCAAAAATTAAAGTAACCTTAACATGCAAAAAGTTAACAACATCTCTTATGTTGACTTTTTTTAAATTCAAAAGAGAATTTTCACAGTAACTTGTCAAATTTAATAAAGCAGGAACTAATAAAACACAATTAAAACAATTAAATTGTAATATGTAGGTAAATCTTTTTCTATCTAAAATAATATCGATAATATTGCTGAATTTTTACAGCAAAGAGAGCACCAGAATTATAAATTAAAAAATAAAATTATAATTATAATTAAAAAATCTCATTATTCTTTTAACGCCTGCATTGAGATCGCTAATGCTACATTATATAATATAAATGACCATTATTATTCTGGCCTTATAAATCATTTATAGATAACTTAAGTAGGAAAATTAGGAATAAGGACATTCAACCAGTCTACAAAGTCTCTTCGTCTTCATTATTTTAATATGTCATTCGGGGAAATTCATGCTTCTTACTTCTTGCTCTTCTTTCTAATAAACACACAAATTTTTGGGTTTGTTTTTGTGGTTTCTCTGTTTTTATGTTAATTTTTAGTTTTTTAATTTTTGTGTGCGCTGAAAAATGGCATCGCAGCCAGTTTTTAGAGTATAATGACGTCTTCATCTATTTTTCGGACTTTCGTGTTTTCATTGCCTTTTCTGACTTTTTGCTTCGCGGAAGAGTTGTGCAACTGGCTGACATAGATTTTTCCTAAAAAGACAAAAAAAAAGAAATACACAATTAGGTAAGTATAAAATTGTTTTATTTATACAAAATTTAAAATCACAAACAAACAAAGAAAATAATAATAACACTGGCTATATTATGAACAACATCATGCTCGATTCTAAAAATATAGGATTTAGAAAATTCTCAAAATATTTGTTTAGCAAAATTACTCGAATCCCAAATGGGGTTTATTGTTAGTAGGGTAAATGGTATGTAGGGATATGTTTTTGTTTTTCTTTCTTCTGTTACCAGAAATGTCTCAACCGGCTTATTGAAACTCCTGAAGGTATTAAACTGAAGACTTTCAATGTTCATAGAGGTTGAAAGGGAGTTTGAGACAGTCAATGGAATCACCTACCTCGAAACAAAAATCAATTCCACGAACGACACCTTAGTGGAAGTCCGACGAAGAATTCCCTGAGCGAACCGCTGCGACTTCGGTTTGGCCAAACAAATGGGTTCAATACTCCTTAATCGAAAAACAAAGTGCATGCTTTACAAAACTCAAATTTTACCAGTTCTAATTTACGGTGCCCAGTGCCGGACGGTAAGTAAAAAAGGAGAATTGCTACTGGTCACTTTGGAAAGAAAATCCTTCGACGGCTCGACTACACTGGCTCGACCAAATCGAGCAAATGGACAATAATGCTCCAGCAAAGAATATCTTCGAATTCCAGCCCCAAGTTCGAGACGACGCGACGAGGAAGATCGAATCTCTGATACAAAGACCTGTTACTGATACGGGACCGCAAACAATGGAAGAGCTCGTATGCTCGTATCTCAGGCTGAGACGTTTAGAAATCAAATTAGACAACTTTGAAATCAAATTCCTGAACTAGTTTCGAGCCAGTTTCGGGAAAAAGTATACCACAATTGTTAATATTTTTTCGCTCACTTGTATTATTAGTCTTATCCTGACAAGAGAAAAAGTTATGTATATGATTTTATTTTTGATTTCAAAGTAGCATTCGACTCAATCGATAGGATTCGTTTTAACTGTGATGGATTGTGATAATACAGGTAAGAACAATTTGTTTTCGTTAAAGAAAAATGTAATTAACATCCTCTGTGATTCATTTTTAACACGACAAACATCCAAAATTTATTTTTTTAGAAATATTTAAATTCGAGTGCCTTTTCAATGTACTTATGAGTCCGTCCCTGTAATAACTTTCATTCTACTATATAGTTCATATATGTAACTAATTAATTCCATAAGAAATAGCCGAGCAAAATCGCGCTTTTTTAGTTAAGCCCTTTTGAAAGTTTTTTTATCAAATATAGGAAATATTGAGTGTGCGATATTTTGTATTAAAATTGTTTTTTTTTTTGGTTCAGTTCTACCTACTACATCGGGTACTAAAGTAGTGACTAGTCAATACTTATTTGACCAACTAAAGAGTCAAAATGTACCAACTTTATATGAAAAACTTAACTATTATGAGAATTTTCTCCTTATGAGCTATGGGCATAACAAAGAGGCTTAAGAAGACTTTCTTATGTAAAATCACAAATTAACCAACGATGGGCAAAAGCAAATACAACAAACAACAAACATCATGGTTAGAGTTCTTGTTTTGAAAGCAAAACAAGAGTGCTATCCACCGAAAGAATCGCTAAGAATTACAGCTGCTTTCGCGGAAAGGAATCTACAGTGCCTAATGGATCTAACCGTAACACGATTATCAAAATACCTAGAAGATGTGATAATCCGGCTTACCGAGCAAGAAAGTAAGTCGTTAATGATAATCTGCAAATGGGGCTACGACGACGGTTCTAAGCAATCCAAGTTTAAACAAAGTTACGATAATGAGACTGATTCCGATGCCAACATTTGTATGAGTTCCTTTGTGCATTGTTTGTGGCAGTAAAATTGTTTGGCAGAATTCAACTCCTTCTTCGTCAAGGTTTTGCCGTCCGATTCGATTCCGATTTGTAAAAGAAACGATGGACATAACTAAAGAAGAGATAAAATATGTGCAGGAGTCCATTAAGCAACTAAACAAAACAGTTGTTACGTTAAATGAAGAGGAGTTTTCGTTCGGGCACCAACTCAAAATGAGTATCATTAACGGAAAGGTGTGCAACGCAGCCACGGACACAAAGTCAACATCCAAGTGCTCTACTTCGAAAACCTTTAATGATCTATCAAAGAAAAATAGTGTAAACCCTCAAGCTTTGGAATTCGGAAGTCTTCAAATCCACACCCACAGGACAGCGCAGTAGAGGAAAACCCACAAGTGGAAGGTGACCTCACCCAACTTGGAGCTCGAAACTGGAGACATCTAGCTAGGGACCGAGCTAGATGGAGAAGTTTGTTGGGTAAGACCCTAGTTCACAAAGGACTGTAGCGCCACCTTAAGTAAGTAAGTAAGTAGTAAGTAGTAAGTACTACACGCCCGGATCCGCATTTTCGAAAGCATTATACACCTTTCGTATAAACTGCCAGTAAAAAAATACAGGGAAAGAAAAACTGAAGAAGAGAAGGCATTAGAAGCCCAAAAGAAGTTGGAAATTCAGGAGAGGTTTCGAAATGAAACCGGTTTGCTCATTGACATGCCAAAGGCCAACTTCGGCAACACCAATGATGGCAACACAAGCCGGAGGTTTTTTGAAAACCCCAAATTGGCTTTAGACATCACAGGTATTAGCTTTTAACTGATTTACAGATTCAAGGTTATTTTAGAGACTATTTTTTAGTGGCCATAAAATTGATGCTAAAAAATATGATGAGTATGCATTCGACACCTCAAAATTGTATGTAGAACAGTATGGTTGGCACCCAATGACGCCTACTATGCATAAGATAAAAAGTTTACTGCTTCCAATTGGACAGCTAAAGGAAGAAGCTGCAAAAGCCCGGAAGAAGCTAAACTTTACCAGAAAGTTTTCTAGGGAAAAATGTAGATGTATATTATAGGCTTTTGTTGAGTTCAGATCCCTTTATTAGTTGCTTGAGACAAATAAGAAAACCTTCTCGTAACGCATTTCTACCTGAAACGGTTAAACTTTTATTACCTGCTGAATCAAACACAGAGTCTGTAGAGACATCTGAACCTGAAGATGCCGATTTTTAATGTAATTTTATAATTAAAGAAAACTTGTAAGTTCTGTTTTTCCATTCATTTGTATTTTTTAGTGAATATAGTTCTGTTATATTATTACTATTCTTTATAACATGGCAAATATATGTATGTTTTTATAAATATATACCACTTCTTTATTTTAATTGAACTTAGAACTAAAATAACCCCAAAAATAATTTTGGCCTCCTAAATCATTAAAATCTATGTACATATGTGCAACGGTAGTTTGAGTTGGAAACGAGAGGTCTATTTCATACAAACAATAGAGTTAAACAAGGGTGTTTTTTTTTGTTCCACTTCCCTTTAAGCTCTTTTTAGATAACCTATCATGGGCTTGGAATGTAGGAGTAAGTTTAGCTGGAGTTAAGAGCAAAGCGCTCTTATAAACAGACGATACCGTCATATTGCTGAGTTCCCCAAATCGAACCAAATGATGAAAAACCAACACGAACCAACATATTAAAAATACTGATTTTTTCGCAATGGAACAAGCAGATATGGAAAACATCAAATTGAATTGTTTAAAATTGGAAAGCAATTACATTTTGAAGCACTATGCAGGTTCGTTTTGGGATTTTCAACAATTTGATGAAGATGACAATTTAATAATTTATTTTCTAAAAAAGTAACTCTGATTACCAGAAAATACGTCTACATAATGATGCTTGTGGAGACTGCAGCATCATAGTTTTCCAAACATAATTGCAATGGAGCAAAAATCTTAGTAATTTTTTGAATAATCACGGCTAGAAATTCAGTATGACGTGGAAATGGTGGAGAGAGGGTTTGAGGATTGGAGTAGAAAGTTTGCTAGATCAAAAAACATGTTTTAAAGAGCTTCCATATATTGCGTTCGGATGTGAGTTTTGAACCATGTACTAAAGGTTGTAGTATAAGTTTAGTGTCAACAATTATTTCAATGACGTATCTTCAATTCTTTAAACTAGAGGGGAGCTATTTCGTCTGAATTCCCCAGTGATAAATACAGAGTGTTCACTATGCAACCCCAGTTCATCAAAAAACCTTTATCAACTCGTCTGACTGACGGCAAAAATGTATTTATTGTGAATTTGATGAAATGAAATGATTTTTAATTATTTTGTTTAATAAAATTATACTTTTACTGCTAAAATAGCATCAATGCTATAATATTTTTTCTTAAACTGAATTGCAAGAAGCTACCGGTAAGAAAAACTTATTCTCAGTTGTTTTTTATTAAAAAACAAACTGTACCCAATAGTTTTAACGGAAAGTCCTGAAGAAAAACCGCCAATTCGTGAATACTCAAATACAACTTAAAAGAATGAATGTCAAAGTAAGATAAAAAAATAACCATGTTTACAGTTCTTAGGTATAGGTACCTAAGTTTGCATACACAGTTACTGAAACTGATGCTTATGATGCCCCTTCTGTGACATCAAACGCTGCTCTTTCAGCTCCCACAAGTCTTAATAGTAGCTAAAGTGAGATGGACTTTTCAAGAGAAGATAGCGATGAGTACATTCCAGAAACTAGCAGTAGTAATGATACGGATTTTATGGAAAATGAGACCATAAGTTTAAGCCAGAATTAGAACCTGAAGAAGCAATAGTATCTGATCTTATTTCAAAATCTCCAAAAAAAAGCAAAGAAAAAACCGAAAAACCATGCCCAATGGAAAAAACGAAAGGCTGCCTTGTTAAGAAGACAAGGTAAGGAATATATTTCTCAAAAAGGTGTAGTTATAAAAGAAAAAAGTGTCAACAATGGAAACTTGTGTGAACCTAGTAAAAAAATATCGATTTGAGTGCAAGAAAAGAAATGCTTTCTGGGTTTTATAAGTTAGATGTTAACGCGAAAAATGCAGTATTGTTTAGGAGCATTCAAATGAAATATCCAAAACGAAGGGCAACCTTAAGCAAAAGAAACGTAACCTGCGAATATCATATTAATCTTGCTGGAAAATCCGTTCGGGTGTGCTCTTTGTTCTCTTTTCCAAATAAGTTTAAGAAAATTGAGAATAATACAGCAAAAGCTCAGATCTGGACAGTCAATTCCCTCACCAGACAAAAGAGGACATCTTGTTCGGGCGAATAAAGTTCGGGACAAAGTGAGGGCCTACATATGCAAACACATAGGGAAGTTTCCTGCGGAAGAGTCGCATTATTCTAGATATAAAAACCCTTTTAAAAAATATATGTCTCCTCTTCTGAGCGTATCCAAAATGCACAAGCTGTATATTGAAAAATGTGACCTTAATAATTTTACAGAAATATTTTTGTCTGGAACTTTAATCTTTCTTTTCGGCATCCTCGTAGTCATACATGCAGCACCTGTGATGCAGGAAACAACACTGCAAAGCATCGATTAAGCTACAAGGCCGCATTTGAAACACAAACAAAGATAGATAAAAGGCATTTAATGAGAAGAATGTTGTGTATTTAACTGTTGACTTGCAACAAACAATGCCCTTGCCGAGACTCACAACATCGAAGGCATTCTATTTGAGGCAGATGTGGTTCTACAACTTAGGAGTTCATTCTATAACCTGGAATGGAGAAAAACCCTATATGTGGGCAATAGAGGGAGTACGGAAGTGACTAGCTCCCTATGGACGTTTGTTCAATCAAACAGTGACATTAAGTATAGAGATCACCTTATTATTTGGTCTGATTCGTGTGCTGGACAAAACAAAAATTTTAACATTATTTGCCTGTACCAAGCCTTGTTATTTCAAGGATACTTCAAAACTATCGACCACAAATTTTCAGAAGTTGGACATACGTTTTTCGATAGCGACAGAGACTTCGGCAAAATTGAAAAGGTTTTGCAAAAACACGAGACAGTTTACACCGCAGATCAGAAGCGAGACATCATAAGAACTGCTAGTACAAACAAAACAGTTGTTATTGACATGCAAAATCATGTTCGTTCATTGAGTGATCTTCAGAATAAACTTAACGTAAAAAAATTAACAAAAAACGTAGCTAATGACAAGGTCCAATTTAGGGACTCAATCAAATGGATTCGAGTAGAGGAGTATGGTTCCTACCTTTACAAAGAATGCTATGAAGAATATGTTTCTTTTAGTAAGGCCATAATAGCCAAAAGTAGCAAAAGTCCTGATAAAAATCAAGATTTTATGCCAAGAGACATCGAAAAATGGAAACAACTTTCTGCAGAAAAAATTCAAAATTTACAAGAACAGATGAAATTTGTTCCCTTAGAACATCAATGGTTTTATTTCCATGCAATTTCAGCAGGTCCTCGAGAAGCTTAAGAACAAAAACAAAATAAGCTGCAGCCATTCCAAATGTTAACTTAACAATCTTTTAAAAAAAAAACAACCAATTAAATCCAATCCAATTATGCGCAAAAAAATGTAAAAATATCTCAAAAACTATTTGCGATGAATAAAAAATAATACCTAAACTATACTTCACTGAGTTTTATTGACTTTAAATTATGCATACAATATCTACAATATTTTCAGAAGGAAATTTGAACCAAAATTACAAAAAGAAATAATATGAAAAGCTACATAAAACCTTTATATAAAACAATAAGAAAATAGAATGAAAGAAAGGTGGGCGGTGAAAAAAAAATTCAAACCAAGCTTTGAGTCTTACAACAAGTAGGTAAAAAATATATATTATAGAATAAAGATATAGAACAGAAAAGAATAAATTAATTAAAATAAATACATCAATAAATATATAAATAAATAAATGGATAAATAAATAAATAAAGAAAATAACTAAGCAATTAAATAAATAATAACAATAACAACAGAATAACAATAGAACAGAAATGAATAAATAAAATAATTTTAAATAAATACATCAATAAATAAATAATTAAATAGACAAACAAATAAATATATATTTAAATAAACAAATAATTAAATAATTCAACAAATAGACAAGTAAATTAAATAAAAAATAATAGATGAATAAATAAATAAATATAGTTGAAAGTCATAGTGAAGCTAGGTTTGAAATCAAGGTATTATCAGACATAGTACATGATGCAAGGTATCGCTCATTAAGTTTGACAATTCTTCCTGATACCATATCCATAGCTAAAATGGTATGAATTTCATTTGTTGAAAATAACCTTGGAAGCTTCAGAATCATTTTCAGAATCTTATTTTGAGCTATCTGCAGCCGTCGTATATTAGAGATTGCACAATTAAACCATATGGGTGAACCGTAGAACAAGATAGCTTGGAAAACAACTTTGTATATTAGAAGCTTATTATCGGTGCTAAGCCTTGATTTGCGATTATTTATTTTTTGAATAGTTTTTTGTATATGTAAGCCGAATGTTAATGTTTTATCTAAATGCACTCCGAGATATTTTGCATCAGATTTCCACTCTATACTTGTGCCGTCCATAGGAAGATTATTGCTTGGTAAAAAGCTGGCTATTCTTTTTCGAGTGAAAAAGATTGCCTGCGTTTTTGAATCATTGATTTTTATTTTCCAGTTATGGAAGTAGCTTTGTATAACATTTAGACTAGATTGGAGATTAGTTTCGATTATGAAACCAACTGAATCCGAATAGAAAATGCAAGTATCATCAGCGAAAATTGCTGTTTTAATATCGGAAGTAAATATTGAGTATAGAATAGGGCCTAAAACAGATCCTTGTGGTACACCGGCCGTTATATCATATTTTTCAGAAGACCAGTTATTGACTGAAACCTTAAATTTCTTCTGAAGTAAAAATAATTGAATTATTTTTATTAAAAACACTGGGAAGTTGAGTATCAACAACTTGTGTAAAAGCGCTTTATGCCAGACGATACCTGTACTTTTTTATGTGTTTAGTAATCCTATGTACTTAATTATTGTACTGTGATGCAATCTTAAGCCGAACTGCTCGTTTGGTAAAATGTTATCATTGGTTAAGTGTGAGTTTATTCTAGCTTTAATAACTTGTTCAAAACATTTACTAATTGAACTCAACAAACTAATGGGTCTGTAACTATTAGGTAGATTAGCATTTTTACCAGGTTTTATTTTTATTAGGTATTTTAAACCTAATGTTGGTAAGTTTTTCAAATATATATTTTTAATGCCATCAAAACCAGCTGATTTCCTTGCTTTAAGATTTCGATGTATACCTTTGATATCATCCAGCGAAATCTCGTTTTGGAGTTCATTTATAGGTGATGAGTTCATTGACTTAATTGAGTTGCTGACAATTTATTCAATAATGTTATTGGTCATGTTGCTAATAGCCATATGGGTTGCAGAAAATGTTTCTGCTAAAACAATTGATTTTTCTTTGTTCGTGATTAGAATATTGTTACCTACTTTAAAAGCAGGAATGTGGGTGTTTTTCTACTACTACACTCCAGAAGGGTTGACTTCCCTTATCTAAGCCCTTCTTTTAACTCTTGTTTCAAAATCCAATTACATTATAATTTCTTTTAGATAGATAAAAAGATAAAGAGATAAAACTAATATATGTTCTTAGACATCGAAGGGGTCTTCAACAACGTAATAAGCAGTGCAGAATCTTTCACAGCTCTCGAAATAGAATAGTCTTTTATAAACTGGATAATTGTGTATGTTAAAACAAGGACAGATCAATAGCAAACTAGGGGGTACAAAGATTAAAGTATCAACATCCAGAGGAACGTCTCAAGGAGTTATACTCTCACCACTTTCCTGCATTCTGGTCATGAACGAAATCCTTACTTAACTTAAATACAGTGATGTCAGAGCAGTAGCTTATGCCGATGACGTATCCCTACTTGGCGACAGGGAAATTCATAACTACTATAAATGAACACCTGAACCATTCCTTATCCAGAATTCGTAAAAGTATAAAAACTGCCGTTTGACGATTAACTCCTTGAACAGACCTATTACTCTTTTCAAATAAGTAGAAAATACCATTTTATTTAATTCCTAATGTAGCCGGAATCCCACTCAAATTATGAGATCAAGCTGAATACCTAATTGAACCTGAATAAAAAACTGTACGGGGGTCCAAATACTTTAGAGAGATCCAACAAAACCTCAGATCGCAGGAGGAACTGGGGACCGAATTCTTAAATCATATTGTGAATGTACACTGCGTTATATATATAGTGGAACGCGTTAGAAAAGAAGATTCAACTCTGAAAAACCCTCACAAGGCATAACAGGAGCGAAAACCCTATCCTGTGAGCTAAAATGTCAGTCTTTCGTAAGAAGATAATGCAAAAAAGCAACGAAAGATGTTTTCAATTTCGAAACCCGGGCAACGGTTAGGATATATGGCCCAATTCGACTTGATCCCGTTCGGATATGCACCTCGACAAAAAATTTATACAATTACTTGTGAGCAGAAAAATAGGTCACAATCTGTTGGGTTACCATAAAAAGGGAATGCGGCTTACTACCGATTATATGTGCAAGAACATTAAGACACTGTCCACTTATTATATCACTGCCCAGCACCTCTTTATCACTCTAAAAATAAACTCAATCTTTTCTTTGACAATATGGAAGAACTCGAAGAAATTCCAGGACACAACCTATCAGGCTTAATCAACGCCCCTAAGAGACTAGAACAAGACAATACATATGCATCATAGGTTTTATATATTTCTTTTTCTTTAGAGAAGTTCAATATTTCAGGGCATCACAATAGATCTACATTTTTCTAAGTTTAATCATAAATTCTATATTCAAAGAAGATCTAAATGATTCATAACAGAAAATATGATTCCGATAAAGTGGGGCCGTGAGTTATAACTTACTACATTTTTGAGGAGCAAAATGACTCATATCGAAGATAAATATTTGTTTCTTGTGCCTGGGTTTTTTGTAGTACACTCAGGCGTATACACAATTTTTAATTTTAAAAATAGAATTTAAAATAATTTAATCAAACAACATATGGCTAACTTGTTTCGAACTTATTTATACACAAACATCGAAAACCAATTCTTAATGTTGGCAAATGAACCATTTTATCTATAGTATGATTAGAAATGTAGGTTTTTTGGTTTTGTTAAAACAAAGTGAGACAATTAATCATGACTTTGAATACCTAATAATATAAGAGAACGAAAATTGAGTCTTAGTTAGCGTACAAAAAATAACATAGGTGAATGAATATAAAAAACAATTATGTATTTGATATGTTCTTGCTTTTTCTACCTATAATCTGATTTATTAGATCTTATTTCAGAAAGGTTAAGAAAAACACTCAAGCATAATCTGAAGAAGAATGAAAGTTACACTGCGCTCGTTAAAAGGTACACAAATTATGACTATGATTTGTTGCTGGTTTTTAAAAATTATGTAGGATATATGTAAGTACTTTATTATATTGCTGCAAGCTTTTAATATTGGGATTCGAAGGTTTACGAAAAGCTTTTGTTTTTTTTTCTTTTGTTGGCGGATTAACACGGTTGTTAGAAGGGATAATTGTGAAAGTATTATATACACCTTGTTTAGGCAGCAGTATGTACAGAGCATGAGTGTTAAAACAATCCTGTTAAGACCAATGTAGTATTATGGTCTAGACGAATCAAAAATATCTTCTTACTATTTTCTGTTTGCTGAGAGTGATATTCGAACCTATATTTCAGTTTCTAGATGGTATTGTTCAGAAATTGAAGTTGATAACTCAGCGGGTATTGAGGTTGTAGAATTAGAAACACCGCTGGTGCTTTTTTCTTTATTGTCAGAACGAAATATGGACGGAAGGTACGTTTTGAAAATGCCACTCTTTTTTGTTGGTTTGTCTGGCATGGGAGAGGTGCTTCTAGAGTTGGAGCATTCAGGAAATACATTGTCTTTTGGTGGTTGCTGATTTATTGGTGGAGCTGGTGCTTTACCCTTACAGTGACTTATTGATCTGCGGATGGTGGAATCGGTTTTAAATGGTTGCGCCGTTTGGGTCAAACCATATAAAGTTTCGTTGGTTTTATGGGGTGTTTCAATAGCCGAACGGAAATTATTTTGAATTTCTTCCAAAGATTCTTTGAGTGCCTTCGGTCCGATTGTTATTCTATGATCTATTTCCTGCTCCACATCAGCTTCAGGCGTTATTTCATCTACCTTTACAACTTCCTTTTCCTTTTCCTCGTCTTTTTCATTTTCAAGTTTATCCACGGGGAGTGGATCTTGAAATTCATCATCTTCAGATTCAGACAATTCGCCACTTTCAATTGTGTCCAATGTTTGTGAGTTCTTTGTCTCTTCAAGCCACTTTTTAAATAGATCATATTTCAAATTCATTTCAGGCGAATCCATTATAATTGGCAATTCTGGATTTTCATCTTTATACGTACTCGTACTTGTTGTAGAGCATGTATCTTTATCTTGAGAAATTTGATTTTGGAAGTATTGTTCATTGTCAAAGTAAACTTCATCTTTCCAAGCGTTGTAAGTATCATGAACCAAATCTCTTGAAACTGATGGTGGTGCCTCGTAAAAACGATATGCAATCATGGTTTCAGGAATTTCACGAATAAAACATTCCTTTTTATTTTTCAACAAAAAATAGTTTTTTTTTGTGTAAATAAATTAAGAAATAAAAGAACAAAAATGTTTTCAAATGTTTTTATAATTTATACTTACTTCAGCCTTTTTTGCCTTAAATCGGGCTCTATTTGCATTTGTCATTGATGATGTGCGACTAAGTCCTCCAGACATCTGTTCAGCGCTGGAATATCCTGAGCTTATGTCCTCTGATGAACGTATATTATAACTAAAATGTGAAACATGAAACATATATATTAACTTTAACACGAATTCAATTAAAAATATCATCTTCTCTAGCTTATTTAATAAATTTAGCTACAGTCATTCTTCAATGTAACCTGTCAACATCAATATTTGTAAGGAACTGCTATTATGATAAGATAAGATATAATTACGAAACCCTAATGTAAATTAAAGAAGTGGGCAGGAGAATCTGAAATTTTTAAATTCCCTTGTAAGCTTGTGAAATAGGGGGTGCGGGTTTAGACAGGATATGTCGATGTTCATTGATTTTGAATTCTTTTGAAAGGGAAAAAAATTGATAGTCAACAATCACCTTAGCCGATTCCACCCCAGGATAAGTTATATCACTCATTGGCAGCATCAAATTAATAGCAAACTGCGGGGCAAGGAAATTGGCGCTATCAATCGAGCTCACAAAAGTGTCATTGGAAACGAACGTATGGAACGACGATGACATAGTGTTACGCACATATTTTACCAATGACTAGTAATTTGTACTACCATTGGGACATTTTTGTTTTTTTTTTTTGCCATAATTTCTAGCCATGCCAAAATTGAATGTGTTTTTTTTTGTTTATATTGTACGCGCACTCAAAGGGTTGAATACCCTTATAATGATTACACACAGTCCGAGTAATTAGGAAGGGAGGAAAGGATTTGAAAGGAGACACCGATGCACATTGGTTTTGAATGTCTGCACATTGTAATGAGTGGGAAATATTGAGTCTGGTAAAGCATTCCACATTCGTGTAGTGCGACTAAAAAAAGAATCTTTGTACTTTACAATACGACCGAAATTGGGCTCAAGGGTAAACTGATGGGCATTCCTAAAAGAACGAGTATTACGGTTGAATTGTTTGAGGGGAGGAATGCAACTGGCTATTTCATTAGAGCATTGCTTATGGGAGTAGCGATAAAATAATGAGAGACATGAAACCTTACGACGGTGCTCGAGAGATGCAAAAGTTTCAGTTAGACAACGGTCACCTATCATTTTTCTCTCTCTTTTGAATTCTGTTCAAGAGACTTCAGTGGGTTATAGGAGCACCTGTCCAAATATGGGAATTGTACTCAAGTTTTTGACGAATATAGGCTTCATAAATTATAGCCAGATTAGAAGGAGTAAAAAACATCTTGCATCGTCGGAGAAAACCTAAACACTTAGCAGAATTTTTGGCAAATGCCCAAATATGTGATCACTTCACAACAAGTGGTTGAAATGCACATACCTAGGACTGATAGCTGTTCAGTCTCCTCGATGCAAGTACCACTCATGGATAGTGGCATTGGGAGAGGGTAACTCTTTTGCGACGGTAGACAGCATTGAGTTTTTGAAGCATTAAATTCTACAGTTTTTGGTTCCCCATTCAACAATGCTGTCAAGACTAGAACTTTATGAGCTTATCATACGCTGCCGTTAGTAGTCCACATCCGAAGAACAAGGATAAGAATCTAAAAACGAGTATGAAAAGCAGAGGGTACTGTCATCAGCGAAACAATGTAGTGGGTAAGAAGTTTCAGACAAAAGATCATTTATGAATATAAGCCACAGAGTCGGAGACAAAACGGAGCCCTTGGGCACACCAGCGTTTATTTTGTGGATATCAGATTTGAACCCGTCCAATACTACTTGAATTGAACGGTCCGAAAGGTAATTTCTAACCCAACAAAGAAGAGTTTCATCAATACCAAAAGCACGCATTTCCGATAAGAGAGCTTGATGCCGAACTCTATCAAATCCCTTTGAAATATCAAGTGCAATAATCTTACTTTCTCCAAAACGATGTAAAGATTTGTTCCACTGTTCGGTGAGATAAACCATGAGATCACCAGTGGACTAATTGTAACGAAAGCCATACTCCCGGTCATTAAGAAGCTTCCGCTCTTCAAAATATTTCTTAAGCTGAAAACTGATCAGCGTTTCCATGACCTTTTAAAGAATGGACGTAAACGCGATTGAACGATAGTTAGAGGGGGAGAATGATTCGCCTTTTTTAGGGACAGGCTGGACAAATGTAGTTTTCCTTTCACTCGGAAAGAGACCAGTAGAATAGGACAGATGAAAAAGCTTACGCAGTGTTTTTGCCAGCGTTGAAGAACACCTCTTCCGAATAATAGTGGGAATACTATACGGAAGAGCGGATTTGTGAATGTCAATATCTTCTAGTACTCTAGCAACTGCACGAGTGCGAAAGAAAATTCGTCCCATGGAATAGTTTACGCTTTCAAGTACAGGAGGAGTCATGTCAAACTGTGCAAGTTTGCTTTATCAATCAAGCTTACATAGGGAGTGTCATTGGAAACGAGCGTCGGAACCGACGCACATTTTTTACAAATGACCAGAAATTTGTACTACCTTTGGGACATTTTAGTATTTTTTGTCATAATTTCTGGTCATGCAAAAATTTAATGCGTCGTATATGCCGGTTACAGGTCTTTCTAGTTTGTTTGAACTTATTCCGGTTTTCCTCATTTGGGTTGGCTTTATAATTCCGGAAACTTACATTTTTGATCCCAATAACCTCTTTACAGCTTGAATCAAACCACGAGTTTTCTTTGGATTTGATAGATTTTACCCTATTCGGGATAAAATTTCTCATTCCACAAAGAATAAAGTTTGTAATAATATCTACACTGGATTCACGTCACTATCGAGGAAGCATAGTGACCAGTTAAAGTTCCTGAAAAATTCATTGAGACCGTCCCAGTTGGCTTTCTCACATTGTCAAATGGTTCTCGTAGGGGTTTAACTTTAACTGGCGTTGTTTGGCATGCGAAATTTGCAGATAAGACACAATGGTCTGATGTGCCTAGGGGCGATAATACACTGACAGTATATTTATTAGGATCAGAAGTAACAAACAATTCTAAAATTTTGGCGGATTAAGTCAGGTGGTTTAACTCAGCAAAAATCTCGACATACCTTCTTCGGATGTTGTTTGACCCGAATAGCGCAGCAACGAAGAATTGTGTTCATTTAAATCGCCCTTAACAACGATCTCACTGTCCGGAAAATGGGATACAATTCTCTGGATAGAGTCGGACAGCGCATTAATTTCGTTTGAAGTTAATTTACTATCCAAACTTGAGCTGCGATAAATTAAACAAGTATGAATGATGCGCCTTTGAACAGTAAATTTGAACCATAAATAAATAAAATTTGTATTCATACATACTGTGGTAGAAGCTGGTAGGCAACATCATTACGGACGTAAACGGAACAGACCATTTTGAGAAAAGAATAATGGCACTAAGCTATAACCACGAAGGTTAAACTTCGTATAATCGGTGTTTTCGCCAACCTGGGTTTCACAGCTTGCCTGTTTAAAACAGTATGAACACAAAACTTACCACCCTTCACAATACGCAAAAACATTTCATTTCATTTTTGATCCCAATAACCTCTCTTTGGGTTTATTAGATTTTACCCTATTCTTATTGCACAATCTTCAACCACATCTGCGTTGGAATCCACGTCACATCTCGGTTGCAAGCAAACCGTGAATCCGCAAAAAAATTGTCATGCAGAATGAAATTAATAAGCCTTTCAAACGAATAAGACTTCTCGATGATATCTCACAAAAACTTTGTTTTATATAATATCAAGGATAGGAAGTACTCAATAAAAAAAACCTTTAAAACTAATATATTTTTCAAAATGAACTTACCTCGTAAAGTCTGCTGGACTCTTAGATGTAACATCTACCTCTGAGAAATACATTCCAGTCGAATGTCTACTTCCTGAGGCAGAACGAGCTACTGGGTTTCTAGGCCTTAGCATTCTTTGCTGTGGCCTAGTAATTTCGTCAATCTAAAAAACAAAAACACAATCATTGTTAAATACATCTAATGTTTGAAAAAAAAAAATAATATTAAACATACTTCGTCTTGAGTACGATGAACATCAGGTTCAGACAAATCACTCAAACTATAACTGCGACGAATAGTTTGCACCAAATTACCTCCACCCTATAAAATTCGATTATATTCCAATTTAAAAAAAACATTATCTTGTGTTTTTGAAATCTAAGGAAGTTATTAATTTTTAGTTAGATCGTACCATTTGTTTTTTTTAAATATTTTTGTGTTAGCTGTATTAGAACTAAATTGTTTAAAGGACACACATGCTTTTTATTCTGTGCAAGCTTAAATCAAATCAAAATAACTTAGCGAAATCAAATTATGTAAATGATTAAATTAACACGAACAAAAATCAAGAAAGATCATTAAAAACAACATTGTGCAATATTATGATTTGTATAATTTGAGAATTTATTGTTTAAAAAAAATATATATATAATTTTAAAAAATACATAATCTACGTTGAAAATACACGCACTCATAAACATTTTTTCTGCATCTGCGAAAATTCAAACAAATCTGATTTCTTAGCTAAATAATTAAAATTAAAAAGAAAAAGAAAAATGTATCTCAATTTAATAACTAACATAGCATTTCTAGTGAACATTGTTTCAAAAACAAAAAAAATAAAACTTAAACTATTACTTATTTTGTGGCTATGGACTGTTTTCATTGTTTATTTTTGTGTGAACTCATTTTTGTTTTCTTTATTTTGAAACACTAAACATGACACAGTAGGCAGGCCTGAGATTGGACATTAAAACACCGTTTTTGAAAGCACCAAAGAAACAGTCTCTAAATCTTCAGATTCACTAAATTTAATGTTGATTCTTTAAATACAATGTGATGTATTTAAATTAAGGAAAAAATACTACAACGGTTAAAAAGACAAACTATGATATTTAATACGATACAAATTTAAAAATTCATTCAATTTAATGACTGATTCTTTTGTGCTTTGATATCAATGCTTTACGATGTTCCTTTTTTATATGTGGAGATCATTCGAGAATGGTTCGAGGTTTTGCTTTTTGTTATTTTCTATCTAACACGTCCTGTCTACTCGATATCAACATCGACATCAGGAGTGCTTTCGCGTAGTTTTCGCCGACCTCGCATTGGAAGCTTACTTCCAACTGATGGTATTTGTGTGGTTTTCTTATCCTGTACTTTGGAACGAACCAATCTGGTTTTTCTTTTTGGTGCTTCTCGGCACCTAACAGCGCCTTCATCTTGGTGGCCGCCGCCGTTAGGCATGTAATCATCATCATTTTCACCATTCGTTGCAAATTGATCATCTTCTTCGGAAAATTCCTCATGATAATTGACAGCGTTCAATGATCTGGATCTTAAGACAACATCTGGAGGCGTAATATGGAGACCATCACCAACGGAGCCATCAGTTTCATCACCGTTGCGTTGGTGTGTTCTTACTGAAATTGTATTGTCTGATTGACTGGATACAAGCATTCGAGGATTCTCGCCGACAAGATTCAAGCCACCGGATTGGAATGTCTGATGATGGATTTTTGTTTGTTTTTGTTTTTATATTTTAAATTGATTGTTGTTGAGAAAATCAAACACAAACGAAAAAACATAAAAAAGAAAAGAAAGAACAAAAATAGAAAAAAACATTCTAGTGGTGGTTTGGTTTGGTTTGGTTTGTTTTGTATGTAGATTGTATATATAATTATGATGTTTCATGTTGGATAAGCATACAAGTTGCACTTTGGAACATTTTTAAACATTTGTCATAAATGGAACATTTTGCTATAGAAAATTAATTGTTTGTACCCACTTTTGTATGTTTCATAGATCTTAACACAATTAATATGGATATTTACTTTACTTAAAACTATTACCTATAAGACTTCTCAGGTTTTTAAATAGACGGATATTTAATTAATATAATTAGGTTAGTATAAAAAATGTGTTATATAAAAACAAAAAGGTATTAATGTTATAAAATAAGTTTACAAATGTTTTGAAATAACACAACAACCAATTCAACTGAAAGCTAAGTGAATATTTAATCGCTTTAATAATTATTAATTAATTGAGTTTTGTATTAGGATTTAGTTGTGCATTGATATAAATTTAGTAAAGTATTTGAAAAGAGATAAAAGCAAAAAAGAAAGAATGGTTTTATTCTGACCAAAATTTGAATCTGCGAGTGCAAGTAATTTAACGAAAAATGAGCGTATTTCTGCATTTTGCTAAAATGAAAAAATGTTTTCTATGGAAAATGTTCTCTACGGAAGAATATTTGTTAATAATGGCTACACAATTCTCCTTTCTCTTTCACTTCACCGATTCGATGCTATTGTCGCTGTTTTTTCTACTATTTTTCAATTTTAAAATCCATTCTTTGGTGCAGCCTACCGAATAACAATATCACAAGATTGTAGTCGAGAGTTAGGCTTACGAAGCATTGATCTAGTTTGATGGCTCAATGCTAAACCGAACTAAGTCAGATAAAGGGAATTCAAATATTATAAACAAAAATAAACTACTGATTTTTTATCCGTATCAATTATTAAGCTTATTAAATGAAAAAAAAAATAAGTTCATGCAAGACATAAGATTCATTTTTTGGAGAAAATACAAATGAATTGGTTGGATACAATTTTAGTTTCTAAGTAAATAATATGGAAACGACAGCTCTAAAATTTCAACCAAAATGAACCTCACTTCGAAAATGGAAAGCGATCATGTGTTATGAGGCTCAAGTTTAGGGACACAAGCAGTTTAAAGAAGTGGATACTTCATTAAAAGAACATAGAGGTTACTATGTAGTACGGCTAACAGAAGGGTCTTTCGCATCTGTTCATATCAACACTCAAGATGCAGATTGACTACATGCCCAGTAGTAATATGAAAAAAACATCATGGTTCGAATCTTAAAGAAATTTAACCGAATACTGTGGACTTTCATTTTCATTTCAAGATGATAGGATGAACATGTGGAAAAGCGAACTCTATCGTTTAACTTGTTTGGTGGACAAATAGAAACGAGAAGATTATGTTATGTAAGATTATAAGCCAAAAGCTCGGTTCAATTTGGTAGCTAACAATTAGTCTAGGGCGAAGTACTCAACCGACCTCATGACCCTCAATTTAAAAGCACCAGGCGAGTTACTTTTCCTGAACTACTTGCCAAATAGAAGCAAGGCACGAGAAACAATTGAGCTATGTAATCTACAGGTGAACGGGTATGTATTTGACATTCTGGGTAGATGTCCAATTCTTGTAGAAACGAGAAAAGAAGTACTATTGTAAAGAGTTAACGGAGCTATGCTGAAATGGTTAATATTCTTAACGCTGATACTGATTGTGACTTTTTGTATAAACATATGAAGGTAACACTTAATTAAAGAAAACGAAGTATCTCATTTTGAAATTCATTTTCACAATAATAGAGGAAATGGTAACAGAATATATAGCTAGCTCATTTTAATGTAAAATAACACTAAATACAACTTTGGTAGAGGCATATAAAAGTACATCTCGTGTTTGATTCAGAGACTATAAAAATAATTGAAGCTTGGCCTACAAAAATTAACAAATACTAGGAATTTAATCCTGTGCATTTTTTTGGCAACAACTGTAAATGTGGGTAGGACAAACTGGGACAAACTAAAACAACATTTTCACCAGCAGCCAGGGTTATGTTAGAACTTTGTTTTGTACTTGAGTACGTCAGAATTTAGGAGATCTAGAATTCTCCATAAAATCTGGTAACAAAATGTTTAAGTACTTTTAACTACAATAACAATATAATAAAGGATCTGTTTTGAACTTGTTCTGCCCCCGTATTAGATTACCTTACGTTACATATGTGGATTTTTTGTATGTGAAAATTGAAGAGAGGTTTAAAAATGGTGTTTTGCTACGTTTGAAAAAATAAAACCTGAATCGCTAAGTAAGTTTAAACACATACAGTCCCTGGCCATATTATTATAAGCGCTTTATATTTTATGCAAAATCTTGATTTTTAGCTATTTTAATCAGGTTTTCGAATATTGTAATGCGTGTAAATTATTTTGTACGCAGAATATAAACTACTTCCTAGAAGTAAAGCAACAGATTTAAAGATTTTTTTTTTAAATCAATATTTTTGTAATTTTTTTCAATATTTTGTTTAACCTTCTTTTGCTTTAATAAGCACCTCAATTCTGCGCGGCATACTTCCAAATCATGATTTGACTATTTCCTGCATTTGTAGTGGGTGATTCCACACATGAATTACTGTTTCAATAAGTGACCGCATCTTTAGCTACTTCCATCTTTATCAGCTCCCACACGTTTTTAATTGGATTCATATCAGGGCTGTTTCCCGGCCAGTCCAACATGGGGATGTTTTCCTCCCTCAAATAAGTTTTTATAGACCGGGCTGTGTGGCATGTAGCTCCATCTTGCATAAAAATGTAACCATACATTCATCCTTAAACGTTAAAAACATAAATCTAATATTTATAAAAATTCTGCAATGCGTCTAATAATATGGCCAGGGACTGTAAGTGCTCAATTGCTTCGAAGATTGAAAACACATTTGGCATATGCGTATTACGTTTGAGACGATAGGGAATATAATAGAAATTTATTAAATAATTAATATATTTCGAAAAATACAAATAAAAATAAACAAGATTTTTTTTTACAGAACTTTTAAGAAAATCTCCCTTTTCACAAACCCCGTGAAAGGCAGACTGTTTGCACTAGGAATACAAAAAAAAAACATACTATAGTCTTAGTCATGGGTATAATAATACGACCGAATTCGACACTAGCGTTATAAGTTTTCACCAACATTGTTACAACTTTTATACACCTCATCAGACAAAAAAAAATATATCTGATGAATATTAATTACAGGATATAAACACGTAATGTTGAAATATAAACATTCTCGAAACTTTGTTTCAATGAAATGACATCTTTTAATATTGACCTAATCAAGCTAAATGATACAAAGGTCACAAAAAATCATCATTTATTAGTTTTCCCTAAAAACAAATTAAATTATGAATATTTGTTCTTCCATTCGAAGAAGCCTGCGATAAAACCGAACGTACATAATGTATATAAACAAAGGTAAAGAGATCAGTAATCAAAAGGAATCAAACGGAAAAACAAAAGAGCTGAACAGATTAAAATCTTATTTCCGTCAAAAACATTCTTATCCCATATTAAATTTGATATATCCTAATTTTTCATAAGTTTGTATTAAGAAGAGAGTTGCGCCACTTTTAATTCCAAAACATCATTTATTGTTATAGTATTTCTCAATGGAGTGATTTCAAAATGCACAACAGTAAATTAATTTTTAAAATTTAAATAAATTGGTTTTTGAATGAGATTGCATCTACCATAAAACAAATCCTGTATTAGCCGATATTTATGGCCATTCCTATGTGCCACTTTCACATGTGACGAAAATAATAATACACACATTTCTTATGATTAAGAGTGAAAACACATTTTTTATATTTTTTAAATTATTCTTAAACCTCAAAATCTTCAAGATGTTTTCCAACAAAAAAATAAAACTGATTTCACTTGTCTCTGCTATAACAACAAAAATAAAAACACATGTGAATAAATTCTTACGCTGCGCTAGTTGCATATACTTTATCATAAAACAAAACTCATAGCAAAAGCTTATGGTTTTCATTCATCAAAATCTATTCAAATAAGCATTAGTTATGTATATGATAGAAATGACAAGTTTATATACCTAAATACCGACACAGCGACATAAGATATAGAATTCTATCAAGACACAAAACGACGCAATAAAACATCTTGAAGAGGTGACTATTAATAAATCTGATCCGCGGTATATCTCTTCAGGTTATTCTATCTACTATTTACTTCCCTCTCGATTTCGATCTTAAAAAGAAAAACAAGAAGAAACAAAAATTCAAACAAAGAACAAAAAATATTTTAGCTTTTCAGCTAATTTCCACCCGTTAGCATCAAGTCACCGCCACATATTTAATCGGCGGCGTTGTAGACATTCGTCATTGGGTAATTAATTGTATTCAAGTTGTACGTACATACTCCTGTATACATCCAAGGCTTTTGCACAAAATTCTTTTGCCACTATTCACTCCAGTGAGCGATCAACGGTTTGGAACATACCCATCGGTCATTCCAATTTTTGCCCCACTAAACTACAAACAACAAAATAAAATCTCTCAACTATATCGAAGAAAAAGCAAAACAAAACAATATATAATAAAATACCTTCCGTCATTAAGCGCAGAATTACAAATTTGTCTTTGAATTAAGAGAAATAAAAAAAAAATAAAATGCAATCAGTGCGAATAAAGAGCCATTTATGAATCGATGTTAGAGCAGAATGTTCGAATGAAAATGTTTAAAAATATTCCAAATTAAGTAAAAAATAATATTTTTTTTTATTTAATTATTTTGTTGTTTGAGTAAATAAAACAAATAAATTAACAAAACAAAATTTAAAACATGATAATATAATATATATATAATTTATTTTTTTTAATACGTTATTTAAAAAATAAAAATACAATGATGAGCAGAAGAAGAAGAAGAAGTAGAGGATAAATAATGTGAAACATGAAGAAAGGCGATGATATGAGGTGCAAATAGAAAATGAGTACTAATTTGTGCCTCGGCCAACAACTGGCGTTAACTCATTGCCTGCTGGATTAGCCTTGGCGTGTAGAACAACAAATAAAAGCACGTTAGGAATAAGTCTTTGTTTTTGTTTCTATATATTATAACAAATTGTATTAGCAAATCTATACCTTAAGTGCCGTCTGCATGATGACATTGGTGGCGTAATTAACTCCTTTGGATCCCAATTGTAGAACTGCTGAATAGCCTCGTTCCTTGGCTTGGTTTAGATATTCATCGATTTCCTACAAAGAATTGTTAAAAATGATATGTTTACATTCAACAAATACTTCAACTTACCTGTTCTCGTCGCGTGAGCATAGGATGAACAAATTTGCGATACAATGTGGAACTGCCTTTGGTTGCTGGCGAAAGAAGCCATAGCACGATTATCACTTTGACTTCATAATAGAACGGGAACCACGAAAGAAAGATGTCAGTGAATGTTTCGGTGCAGTTAAAAAATGCATAAACAATCCAATACATCATCCATTTTACCTACGAAATTGTGTCGAGAATTAAATGTTTAATCTTCATCTTATTTTTCATTTTTCTTTTCAAATGAAGCACAAGTTGTACTCGAACGTTATAACACAAGTAGTGCTTGACACAGCAACAGCAATAATTGTATAAGCAATACTCATATCGTATTGTGCAATTGATTTCAATTGCTTCAATTGACTTGTTTTCTTTACAACAAAAAAAAAATTAATACTTACATATTCCTTTACATTTTTAGTCCGAACTGCTTTGTAGGACGCATAGGCTGGATATAGGGTGCCAAAGGTCAATCTGAAAGTTGGAAATATAACACTTTGAGCACAGGTTTTTGGTGTGATGAAAATAGCTATTAGAAAACATATGCCAGTTGCGGTAAGGGACATTCGTGGCAGCGGCATCCGCTGCAGCATATCAAGAAAACGTCCAACCATTGTCAGATTATAAATGACTTGCTCTTCCCCAGTGGCGGCGATGGTGACCATACTGCGCGGGGATGCATTTGTAAGATAGACTTTTGGCTGAGCTATTTGGCGTGGTGGCGCATCACTATCGCTGCAAAATTCTGAATCAGTCAACGAACTCAACGAGCCCGCCCCGTGATAATTGGATGGCCAAGGGCGATTTAAATATAATTCTATTCCACCTTCACCACGGGATGGTGGATGATGAGAAGTTTGGTAACGTTTCTCGTACTGATAAATCAATTCATCGATATTTCGAATGCGTTTGCTCGTCGGAGTAGGATATGAAGATCCGCCGACGCTGTTACTACCACCACCACCACCACTACCTCCACCACCAACAACAGCAGTCCTACGCATTTTAAACTCAAATTCTCATCGTCATCGAATAGAAAACAATTGTAAAATCCCGCCTCCTTTCAACAGCTGTTTCTTAAGAGTTTTTGGTTTTTTCCTTTTTAAAATTTTAATTTTAAGAATATTTTCACGAGTGCACGTCGCATCCGAAAGAATACTGAAAACTGAATATTTCTAAAACCAAAGCCAATGAGAGAGTGAGATCGTTGGCACGCTTTTGGGTCCTAAAAATAGCCTACAACTCGGGAGATATGTAACTATTAAATTCAATGGATTTTGGTAACTCTGAGTAAGTTGGGAAAAAAAAGGAGAGAAGAACCAACAAGACATCCTTAGTTCTTTGAAAAGAATCATATTCTCAGCTAGGAATGCTGCAAAAAGAGAGCAAGCAGTCATATTAAAATTAGAACACTGCACGTCGAGTGTTGACACCGATTTCGAACGGAATGCAAAGAAGAGATTGTATTTTTGGGAAACACAAGACAGCACACTGGACATTGCACTATTTAAGCATTGTCTACAACAACAATCATCTTGCATAACACGTACAGAAATCGAATTTGCAAATATTCAAAATTAAATTACTTGCAATAGGTTTCCCATTAATTTCAATAAGGAGCAGCCGAGCATCATGACGACGACGACAGATGCGACGGCAACAAACGCTTCGTAAATGACACGCGGGGGGGTTGCTACATTGTGACATTGTGTCGTCTGCCAGACCAGTGTTGGTTGTCGTTTCATTGGGGAGGTGAAGTTGTGGTTGATCTCTGGCGGCATTTGCGTCAAATAACAAAGTGAAATATGTATTCGTTTTCACTTTTTAACGCCAGATTCAGATATAATCATGATCTCTATACGCTATAAACTATACAATGTACATACCTCAACACAAACAAAAATGAATTCAATTAATTGAAAAATAAAATATACAAAACGTACGCGACTGACATGAGGAAACGATTAGAATTGATCGCTTCATGTTTTGCAATCATTGTTGAGGTACTACTCTTACTCTCTGATGTAAACGAATAGTCGAATGAAAATTGACTTTGTTTACAGATTTCCAGCGCAGTCCCTGGGGGTCTTTGTGTTTATAGAATTTTCATGTTTTTGTTTGATTTTAAAGTGAATAGAAGGAATGTTGTTTTGTGTTGTTTTAGTATTGATTTCGTGTAAGGCAACTAATTTGGATATAATTTTCGTGCTTTTGTTTGTTTTTGATTGAAATTTAAAAAAAAACAGCTAATTACAACATGTGAGCTTTAATTTGCTTATTTTTACTAGACATAGAGCTTTACAGCAGGAAATTTAGTTTTATATGGATGTTTACATATTTTGTTTTGTACTTTAGATCAAATGTTCTCTTTGTTACAAATAAATGCATTTCTATTTGATTTTATTTTCATTACTTATTGTTTACGTATCTTTGTTCTAGTTGGAAAATTGAGATTGTTTTGTCTTAACTTTTAAAACATAATTTTCTTCCAAAACAACAAGATAATCGAATTCACGAAGGTTAAACAAGTAATTACACAAATTATACAGAGAATAGAAGATATTGTAGCAATTAATTACGCACACAATAATTGGCTAGAGAATTATTAGTAGCAGTTGAAACAGCCTTTATTGTCTCATCATCATAAAATGTATGGAACAATGTGAATGTTAGTAGAGGCGATACAAATGTTTATTTTTTCTTGAAGAATTATGAAAGGGTACTCAAATTCAAATGATACAAAAAAAACACGAAAGATTGGAAAAAAGTCTGAACTTTTTTATAAAACTAGGTGTTTTTTAAACTGAAGAAATTTTGTATGACACTCAACTGAAAAATTGATGTTTTGTGGGAATTGAGCGGGCACTGATCATAGTGATGTCATGCAATTTTTATAAAGACCTGACCTGCGAAACTTATGAAGCTGTGCACTGAATTGCCTATTAAAAAGATGGAATAAGGCAGTAGTGCACCAATTATTAACTTCCCATAGGGAGTTATTGTAATGGGTCCGATTTGTCAAATTGAAAATTTTGACATTTCTCGACGTTTCAAGGTCCCTAGAGTCGAAATAAAAGATTTTTAGAAAGATGTCTGTGCGTGCGTGTGTACGTCCGTACGTCCGTACGTTCGCGACGTTTTTTTCGTTGTCCATAGCTCAAGAACCAGAAGAGATATCGACTTCAAATAAATTTTGTTATACAGATAATAAGGCAGAAAGATGCAGAAAGGGCTCTCAAGTAAATTGCGTGGGTGGTTTTTTTACCATAGCAGTTTGAAAAAAAGGTGAAAATTTTGGTTAACCCTAAATATCTTACGAACCAAAACCGCTAGAGACTTGAATTAAATTTTATATAATAGATTGTAACGTGATACTAAACAGGTATATTTTTTGAAAAAAATCAATATAACGGTTTTTTTTTAAATCAATAAAACTGAAAAAAAAATGTTGTCACCTCCAAAATTTTACGAATGAAATATGATTTTATCTCTAAACCAATTTTGTGCAACGAAGAATAATGTTTTTGACATCTGATAAAATTTTGAGAAAAATCTAATTGACAGTTTTTTTTATAAAAAATAAAAATCTAAAAAAAACATTACTCAAAGTTCGTAAAAATTGAATATCGATTCAAATATCTTTTCAAAAACTTGAAATTTAGGCTTCAAACTTATTTTATCTTATAAGAAATATTGTTTTCAACATTCTGAAAAATTTTGAGAAAAATCGAATTGACAGTTTTTTTTACAAAAAATAAAAACCTAAAAAAAAATTTATAAAAGTTGGTAAAAATTGATTTTCGACTCGAATATCTTTTCAAAACTTTGAGATATTGGCTTTAATTTACTTTTATCTTTCAAAAAATCTTGCTGTCAACATTCAGTTAAAGTTTGAAAAAAATCGAATTGACAGTTTTTTTACAAAAAATAAAAACCTAAAAATATAATTTATAAAAGTTGGTAAAAATTGATTTTCGACTCGAATATCTTTTCAAAACTTTGAGATATTGGCTTTAATTTACTTTTATCTTTCAAAAAATCTTGTTGTCAACATTCAGTTAAAGTTTGAAAAAAATCGAATTGACAGTTTTTTGCATAAAATAAAAACCTAAAAAAAAATGTATAAAAGTTGGTAAAAATTGATTTTCGACTCAAATATCTTTTCAAAACTTTGAGATATTGGCTTTTATTTACTTTTTTCTTTCAAAAAATCTTGTTGTCAACATTCAGTTAAAGTTTGAAAAAAATCGAATTGACAGTTTTTTACAAAAAATAAGAACCTAAAAATATAATTTATAAAAGTTGGTAAAAATTGATTTTCGACTCAAATATCTTTTCAAAACTTTGAGATATTGGCTTTAATTTCAAAAAATCTTGCTGTCAACATTCAATTAAAGTTTGAAAAAAATCGAATCGACAGTTTTTTTACAAAAAATAAAACCTAAAATATCTCTTTAAAAATTTTAAGTATTGGCTTTGAAGTAATTTTATCTCATAAGAAATACTGTTGGTAAAATTTTTAAAAAATCGAATTGACAGTTTTTTTTACAAAAACTAATACTCTAAAATAAAAACAATACTAAAACTTCGTAAAAATTTACTTTCGACTCAAATAGCTTTTCAAAACTTAAAAATATTGGCTTAAAACGATATTCAGTAATTTCAATATAAAAATCCAACAGTCCGTTTTTTCATATAAAAAATAAAATCTACAAAAAGAGTACGCATATTTGGTAAAAATTGATACGAGTACATAAAGACAAACTTTTAAGCAAGACAAATCGACAGAAGGGATGGGAAGTTATCAGTGTGGGTCGCATCCCAGCCTCTTTTTTGTTTTTGTAACAGGGCATGTGAACAAAATGGGGTAATACAAGCTTTGAAAGATTTGGATCTACTCGTATATGCATGGAATTGTTCCTATAGTTTTAAAATATTGTACAGGAAATTTAGACGGTTAGAAATATAAAAGGGAAATGGTTTAGCACAAAGCATTGTTTAAGTGTCTTTGTTCTAGTTGGAAAATTGAGCTTGTTTTGTCTTAACTTTTAAAACATAATTTTCTTCCAAAACAACAAGATAATCGAATTCACGAAGGTTAAACAAGTAATTACACAAATTATACAGAGAATAGAAGATATTGTAGCAATTAATTACGCACACAATAATTGGCTAGAGAATTATTAGTAGCAGTTGAAACAGCCTTTATTGTCTCATCATCATAAAATGTATTAAACAATGTGAATGGTAGGAGAGGCGATACAAATGTTTATTTTTTCTTGAAGAATTATGAAAGGGTACTCAAATTCAAATGATACAAAAAAAAACACGAAAGATTGGAAAAAAGTCTGAACTTTTTTATAAAACTAGGTGTTTTTTAAACTGAAGAAATTTTGTATGACACTCAACTGAAAAATTGATGTTTTGTGGGAATTGAGCGGGCACTGATCATAGTGATGTCATGCAATTTTTATAAAGACCTGACCTGCGAAACTTATGAAGCTGTGCACTGAATTGCCTATTAAAAAGATGGAATAAGGCAGTAGTGCACCAATTATTAACTTCCCATAGGGAGTTATTGTAATGGGTCCGATTTGTCAAATTGAAAATTTTGACATTTCTCGACGTTTCAAGGTCCCTAGAGTCGAAATAAAAGATTTTTAGAAAGATGTCTGTGCGTGCGTGTGTTTAAGTATTTTAAGTATTGGCTTTGAAGTAATTTTATCTCATAAGAAATACTGTTGGTAAAATTTTTAAAAAAACGAATTGACAGTTTTTTTTACAAAAACTAATACTCTAAAATAAAAACAATACTAAAACTTCGTAAAAATTTACTTTCGACTCAAATAGCTTTTCAAAACTTAAAAATATTGGCTTAAAACGATATTCAGTAATTTCAATATAAAAATCCAACAGTCCGTTTTTTCATATAAAAAATAAAATCTACAAAAAGAGTACGCATATTTGGTAAAAATTGATACGAGTACATAAAGACAAACTTTTAAGCAAGACAAATCGACAGACGGGATGGGAAGTTATCAGTGTGGGTCGCATCCCAGCCTCTTTTTTGTTTTTGTAACAGGGCATGTGAACAAAATGGGGTAATACAAGCTTTGAAAGATTTGGATCTACTCGTATATGCATGGAATTGTTCCTATAGTTTTAAAATATTGTACAGGAAATTTAGACGGTTAGAAATATAAAAGGGAAATGGTTTAGCACAAAGCATTGAAAACCATGATTTAGAAAAAAAAATAGATAGATAAATTTGTATTACTTAAAATTGTTAAATACAATCGTTTCCGTTACATTTGATTGGAATATAAATTTGGTAAATAAATTGTTTTGGCGGTGGCAATGCCGTCTGCCAGATTGAATATGTGTTTTTAAATTATTTTCAAAGAAAATGTTCACTATATAAAAAAAAGTAAATGAACAATTGAAAAAATTATATAAAGATGAAAATAGGGCTTTCAGTTTAGCTAAAACAAAAATAAATTACTTAATAAATAATTAATAATTTTAAGACAAAAGAATTAACAGCTTTGAGTTTGGCAAAACAAAATTAAAGCTGAGTAAAACTTGGATTCAATATTACAAAAATGAAGAGCTTTTAGTTTGGCTAAAACAAAAATAAATGCTATAGTTGTGAAAGAATTTAAGAGAAATAGGCATTGGTAAACTTAAAGGTGACGTGGTTGACAATATCGATGGCAACGTCTTAAATCGTAAATTTGTTTCGTTACCATTCATACCCGTTTCCATCAACGTTGAAAACTCAAACGATGTAAGACTGGGCGAGAGGGCCATAACCTCAACATTAAGTTTTGGTTTCACCACTATAAACGACACAAATATAGTAGAGAGCCTGTTATCTTACAAATCTAATGCTTCTGGCGTTGATGAGATTCATCCCATATTTTTAAAAGTTATTTTGCCGATTCTTTTACCATACATAACTCATATTTTTAATTACATTCTTACAACAAGTGAATATTAACATCCCTATCCCAAAAAATTCACAAATGGATGATTTTAGGCCCATATCCATTTTGCCTTACATCTCAAAAGTTTTTGAAAAATTGGTACAAAGACAAATGAATGCGTATTTAAGTCGTACGAATCTATTAACGCCAAACCAACCTGGTTTCCGTAAAAGGCATAGCTGTATTACCTCGCTCATAAACGTGACAGAAGATTTGCGACAATCGATGGATGAAGACAAAATCTCGTTTCTAGTTTTACTAGACTTTTCCAAGGCATTCGATTCCGTAGACTTCTCTGTGCTGTAGATTTAATCAAATCTTACTTGAGTGGAAGAAAACAAGCAGTTGAATAACAATTTATCTGAGTTTTTGTCAACTACTAAGGGAGTTCCACAAGGGTCAATTTTAGTTCCACTCTTATTTTAATTGTACATTAACGCACTTCCTAGTATTGTAAAGTACTGTAAAATCTGTATGTACGCCGACGATGTGCAGTTGTACCTCAGTTGCAGAGTCGGTCTCATTGAACATCATGTAGCTTGTATTAACGAAGATTTGGAGAGTATTTCACGTTGGTCTCAATCTCATGGCCTTCTATTAAACCCTTTGAAATCAAACTGTCTCGTTATTTCACGGAAACCATTAGACTTATCCTACTTTCCATTGGTATTCCTTAACAATACTCCAATTATATACTCTGAGACAGCTAGAAATCTGGGTATTGTTTTTAATCGCTGCTTGACGTGGGATAATCATTTAACTCAGTCATAGGAAAAACGTATGGTCTTTACGTTCCCTTAAAGCCTCTCAATCTTTTACCCCTATCAAAACTCGAATTATGCTGGTGAAAACATTAATAGTGCCAATTCTTATTTATGGGTGTGAAATATATAGTTCGTGCAGTTTTGAAAGCAAGCGTAAATTAAATGTAGCTTTCAACAGCGCAGTTCGTTATATCTATGGTTTACGAAGATATGAGCATGTTTCAGCGTTTTCAGTTAAGGCTTTTAACATGACATTTAACAGTTTCCTGGAGCTTCGTACTCTACTTTTGTTTTCTGACATTTTACTAACGCATGAAACGCTAACGCTATTTGTTTGAAAGAATACGAACACCTACTTCGAGTAGATCCGGACAACTCATTCATCCGCGGTACTCATCCTTAACATCGGAGCGCCAATTTTTTATAAATAGTATTCGTCTTTGGAATAGTCTTCCACGCGATATTAGGAGTATTGAAGATCCGCGAAGGATGAGGATAGAAATTAGAAATCATCTATCGTCTTTATATTTTTGAGCATTAATTATGATTAGAATTAATGTAATTAGTTTTCTTCTTATTTTTCTTTGTTTGTCTTTGTTATAAAATAAATTGAAACTACCTTGAATTATCTTTTATACTACTAATAAAAATACTTATTTGTAATAATAGCTTCTCACTAGCTTATAAGATATTGTATCTTACTGTGTTAAGCAAACGATAATAAATTGTTAAAATTGTTGTTATTTGAAGTCATTAAAAATTAAACGTTATGTAAAGACTTTTAGTTTAGTTAACACAAAATTTCAGTTATTTAAAATAATAATAATATAACAATAAATAATATGCAACAATATATAATATATAATATATAATAGTAATTAGAAAAAACATGATATATAATTGTACTGTTTTTAATTTAAGTATTAATAAAATTCAGTTAATATCATTTCTCTGTAACAGATTGATTTTTAAAATGTTCACCATTTAAAATTATCAAAGTTTGCTCCATAGTTAGTAGGTTTTCCAAAGTAGAGGACAATAAGTTCTTTATAAACTGGGCATATTGATAAAAAATGAAAAGTACCTTCTTTTAAATTCAAATTGCGAAGGGTGCAATGTGTAGTGGATGCACCCTTGCAAGGTGAGCCGTTTAAATTAAGTTGCTCACTTCTTGCTTTGCAGATTAACGAAATTTCCCTTGTACTGTATTCATCACTAAAAAAATTATGTACGAGATCATGTTTCAAATCCGAGTAAATGACTCTGTTGATTGAAGATGGCATTTTTTGTAAATCTTCATTCCGCTGGTAGATGTCGACAGCCTGTAATAACCCGTAGTGTTGTTCTTTTAGTACTATTAAATTAGTATGTTAGAGATTTAGCTCAATTCCACACTTCGTTGATCATTGTCTCCATTCTCCTATCCACTACACTTTGTTATCTATGATGTACTTTGCTATTGCCAATTGGATTCTATTTTGTCTATATGCCAGTAATTTCAAGATGTAGTCAATGTGAAGTTAAAGAGTATGAGTAAAAAGAGCAGCAAGGACGGTTTCGAGTAATAGAACATAGTTTGGAATATTGGATGGTAAGTAAAAAAGCCGTTTGAGAAAGTAACGTTGAAGTTTTTCTACTTCTTAATGTGACTGATATCCGCATATTTGACAGCCGTAGCACATAACAGAGCGCATAACAGCATCAAATACCTTGTACTTAGCTGAGGTTGGTACAACTTTGTTGTTCATAACATCTTCCCATGACGCGTTAATCATACTTTTTGATGCTATCAGTTTTTTTCGAGATGTGAGGTTAACTTCATATTAGATTTTAAAATTATTCCAAGTTATTTGTATTCTGTTACAATTTCAATGGCCTCACCATTAAATAACAGTGGTGCATTGGATTTAAGTTTTAATTGTGTATTTCTTACTATCATTACTTTAGATTTTTCTAGATTAACCGTTTATTTTCAGACTCTACAAAAATCAACTAGCTTATTTATAAGTATTTCATATTATAAGATTTTCATTATCTCAATTAAAAACCAATAGAGCAGTTCCCAAGTTAGAAGTTAAGAAATTGTGTAATATTATAAAAAACCGTATAACAGAATTCCAACGTGGTCTTATAAGTTCTAGATCCTCAAGTACAATTTTTAAAAAGTTCACAAATGTTTGCATTACAGCTCAACAAAAGCATAGAACTTTAGAAGAATTAAGTTGAATGTGCTACTAATGAAATACTTAAAGGTGATAAAAAACATTTTGATATGGTTCCTGACATCTGAGATTCGGAAAAAAGAACTTGAGTCAGAAACTGGTCACACAGACTCAATGAACTTAAGACATTAAAATTAAAATGAATATGCATTTTACTGTCTTATTGTCTAAAGATTAAATTAATAAGAAAGAAAGAAAGAAAGAGACAAAAATGCTGTTACATTAAATCAAAGACCTAAAATGAAATTGTTTGACTTAAGACCTTTTTATGTAGTAAAAGTTGATAATTTTGTCTCTAAGTTTTCTGCTGTATACTCTAGTGTGCCCGAATGTAGCCATTTGGATCCCCTCCTTTTTTATTGTTATATATTTAAGACGTACATTCTTTTTTCTGTTGATCTTAAAATGTTTATAGAAAAAAAATTCATAAATAATTGTATTTTGTTCCAGAATAATTTGCTTTCTTTTCAAGATTGGTTTCAATAGAAAAATCAACAACTTAATCTAAAAAATAGGCCGTTTAGAAAAAAATTGTATATTCAAAAATTGATTGTCCTTATCTTGTAAATTAAATTAAAAAATTAATAGATGGTCATTACAAGAACGATGAAATTTTTCATGTTGCCGCATTCGGTAAAAGGGCACATATTTCAAGATGCTTTGTATCGTAAATTCATTGTACAGCAATATTGGCCATGGCAAGATAGTTGGTGCGTTGAACTGTGTTGATTAAGGAGATACAGGTCAGTTAATCCCAGTGACCCTAGTATGTTCCCTAAAATCAACAAGATATTCAGGAAAAAGAACGACAAAAACCTCCCGCGTCTGCAACTCCAAAAAAACTAAAGAGAACAGAGACGTACTTAGGACAAAGCAAATAGATCCAGAAGAAGCCATTTTTGACTATGAATTTTTCATAATTGAAGATCCGAAGGAAAAAGTGGAGGCGGTGGGAGCTGCCTTCCAGAAAGTGTACAAGGTAAATGTTAGCATTCTCCCCAACCACGACCTGGAAAACAGAGCCCTACTTAATCACTTTTACCTCCGTAATGATATCACACAATGGCGATCTGGGAATCGCGATTTCATGCGGCTCAATGACGATTCCGTGACAAATGCCATAATCGCCGAGCAAATGGGAGCAAGTGACGAAGGTTGAGCTCCAGCTCATCTTCAATACAATACAAAATAAAAAGTCAGCAGGTGTCGATGGTATATCCAACGTTGTACTAAGACATTTACCGATGGAAGCAATTGACATTTACACCACACTCTTCAACAACGCACTGAATAATGCATATTATCCAGTGCATTGGAAGACCGCTGTGGTTCATCTTCTCGCCCGAAAAAGAGAAAGGACAACTCCAACCCGTCAAATCTTCGGTCGATATGTCTTCTTCCGAGCATCAGCAAAGTTTTCGAAAAAAACAATAATGCACAGGTGCTGTTTTGGTTGATTTGGAAAAGGCCTTTGACACCGAATGGTTAGAGGGTCTTTACCTAAAACTTAGCAGGCTTGGCAGGCTTTGTAGTCTTACAAAGGCAATTGCGTACGCCGACGATCTAATTGCGTACAGAACGGCCCGAAAGGTTTAGGTTATTAGAATTCTCTTGCAGCGTGATTTCGACAAGATTCAGCGATATTGCGACTTCTGGAAACTAAAAATAAATATCCAGAAGTTAGAGACAATTCTGTTTCCCTCTCTTGGCTAGGGCCACTAGGGATACGTTGATCTTCAGGGGCAGCGAAGAAAAGTGTAGTAAAGTACCTCGGTATCTGGTTAGATCTGTATTTATATTTCGACATACCTATAAATGCTGCTCTGACCAGGGCCAAAGGAGAAACGTCTGTTTTACAGCAGTGGACTTCATTCCAGAGTGAAGGTAATTTGCTACATGGCCCTCATACGGCCGATGATCGTTTATTCTTGTCCTGTGTGGTTCAATGTTGCCCCTTCCCAGATGGAGACATTTCGGGCGGCAGTGTTTACGACGCTGTACCGCCTTATATCGAACAGTCATATCTTCTAACGAGGTCCTATACAACAGGGCTCGAACTAACAGAATTGACAATATAATAATAAAACTCGTTCGAGGTCACATTGCAAGAGCTATGTATTCCAACAACAATTTAATTTTCGGGGCGTTCTATTCCATCAGAGGCATCCCTCTTTCTAGACAAATGCGGTCTGATACAGGATAGATTGGCAGTTCCGTTAATCTACCACGTCAGACGAAGAACCGTGGATAGGCGACTCCTGTACAATCGGGACGTCATGGCACAAGGCGGAGCAGAGCTCCTTCGGTTCAGTAGGGCTGTGTCCGAACGGGACCGAACTGATAGGGTGAAGCAGGAGAACCAGTTTTGGTGGCTTCAATCGGTACTTGAAAGTGGGTAGTCGGGTTGGGGTCTTAAGCCTTGGCCGGCTTACATACTTGTTTAATAGTATTAGGGTTTAGTTTTAAGTAGAATAGGCATGGTGGCACGAAAAATACTAAACAAAAACATATTAAAATTAAAAAATATTAGATAATTAGATTAGCTGCTGTGATTGTTCTAGTTTAAAGTAGTTTATACGTAGAATTGGTAGTTTAAGTTAGTTTTATATTAAGGACCTTATTTTAAGTAGTTTTAAAGTAAAAATAAGAAAAAGATATTGAAATGGAGTCAATGGCGGATCCAAGGGGGGGGGGGGTGTCGTTACTTCCTTAAATTTTATTGCTAAAAGTACTACTTTTGACTGAAGATTGGACCAAGAACATAATATGAATCGGATATTTAGCCTTATTCCAAAATTAAAGCACAAATTCATCAACTTTTGACCAATTGACGATCCAGGGGGGGGGGGGGGTCACATGAGCTAAACAGCTTATACAGTTAAGTTGTATAAGTAAGGATTTCATCTATAGAATTATTAGTAATTTAACCACATGCATCAAAGAGTGGTTTGCGGTCGAAAACAACTCAAATTTTAATTTTCGCTCAATTTAGAATTTGAAAAAAACTTTAGTCATGCTTTAAATTATTTCATAAAAAATTGTTTCTAAGAAAAAGAACAAATATTCCGGTTCTTAAGAAGAAACCTTAAATAAGTGATCATGAATTTTATATTATGTTGCCTTTGAATTCCTTAAACTAGCCTTCAATTTTATTATTACATTTTTTTGACAAACATAAATATTGATTATTGAAGTGATTTTTACTGCGACATACATATAAGAACTATATAGCAAGTCTTACATTAGTAAATAATTTCAAACTAGAGATTTTAATCAAATATGACATTACGACGGTAGAGAAGTCGAATAAGTAGGTACCTCGATTCCTTCCGTCTGTCTGTCTTTCTTGGCCCCTACATTCCAAGCAATTGTGTTGATTGAAATTAAGATTTTCAGCCCATTAGTGTAAGGCGTTTTTTTTTCATTTTATTAATACGAAAAATAACAGCAGTCCCACAAATATTTTTTGGTTCAACATGCGATTTTTCTAAAACTTTCTATAAATTGTGTTCTTAATTTGGCTTCTTTCTACAAGAAAAACATATTTTCGTATTGCTCCAGAAGGGTACAAAAAACTTAATTTTGTTTTTAAGTTTTCTCAAGAACTAATGGAACGATTTCAAAATTCTTCTTTTTCTGTGCAAGCTCTTGTCAATGATCAAATTGTTGATGATTTTTTATGAAATTGATTTTTAATAAAATACCAAACTAAAAACTCGATATTTCAGGGACAACATTTTTTGACGAAATTTTAATGTAAAATGTTCATATATTTATAAGCGCTTTTTTTAGTGCCTTAAATAAAAATGTTTTTAAGATAAAATTTAAAATGATTTTCGAAAAGAAATAGGTTAATCTAGATTTTTTGACAAATAAAATGACATTTAAATTTTTGAGAAAAACTTATTTTGCAGGTACATTTTTGAATCTTTAAATATAGGAAATATTTAAACAGACTTTTTTTAAGAAATTATCAAGTTCGTGCGTTTCATTTTTTTCAAAATTAGTTTTCTGTTGAATACAAAAGATTTTAAAAAGTTAATTAAATCTACTTTTGAAGTGAATTTTTCTTTGGATGTTCTAGAACTAAGATTCAATAATTTCAATAATACAAATGTCCCAAAAAAATCAAGTGACACTTTTGTTAAATTAATGGCTAAGTGAAAAACATAATACATAAAAGTTTCATATCTATTGATATAAAAGCTTTAAAACGTGCATTTTGTGAGTACTACAAAACTTTTCTTCCCAACTTATTTGTTTACTTACCTTACTTTTTTTTTAATCTAATTTTTATAGAGAATGTATGTACTTAAATGCAACTATTTTCTTGAATTTAAGATTCAAACCTGTTTGTCTCTACAATTTTTAAGTTTTGTTGACGCCTTTATAAGATCAAAATACGAGTAAGCAGATTGATAACGATAGTAATAAGAGACTCCCGGAGATTGATTTCGAAAAAACTACATCAAAAAAAGCCCGACATTTTTACATATCAGATCCTCTCTCATTTTCTGGATTTTTAAATTTTTGCCAAAAACTATTGTATTTTAAATTCTTCTTAAATATGGCATATTTAGAAAACTGTTAGAATCTTGGAATGCTTTCATATGAGTCATCCAAATTAAATAGTAAGACCATACCTTGCTGGACAACAGTGTTCTAAATAATTTGATAACTAAAGTGGGCATTTTAGCAATTATTAAATTTTGTTAGGATCCTTTACAAAACATTGAAGAACATTTTTAAGCGGTGAGTAAAAACTCATCTAAGTGTGTGACCCCCCCCTGATGAAAAGTCTGGATCCGCCCTTGAATGGAGTAATAGTAAAATAGATCATATGGCCGAAAGGCATTAGAATTAAGTATTATTGTGTGGGACCAGTAAGTTAGTTGTAAGTTATGGTTAATTAGGCTAGTTTTACGAATTTTTGTCTAACTTTAAGATAGGATTAAAATTGAATTAATAAAAAATTAATTAAAAACAAAGTGCGTTGAACTGTCATGTCATGCCAGATGTCTTGGGATCGATTCCTGCCTGTGCCATCTAGTTTTTTTTTGTCACGGGTAATACCTCTTGCGAGGAATTGACAAATTCTCCAAGAGTAACTCTTGTCATGAAAGTGTTTTCTCAAATTAGCCGTTCGAATTCGGCATATAAACTGTAGGTCCCTTCCATTCCTGACAACTTTACTCACACACGGGAATGGTTGAGAGTTGTAAGTCACTAGGCCCTAGTTCTCAACGGACTGTTGCACCACCCAATTTATTTATTTATGTTACAAAGCCCCAACCAAATGTTAAAATTATAGAAATTCCCAACGATTCAGGAGAATATTAAAAATAAGGGGGAGAAGTTACATATTTGTATGGTGACCTTCGTCACCATTGCAGTCAAACAACCCTAAACGGGTATTCAATTAATTAAATATAAAATGGAATATGAGTAAATTAAATGTCAAATTGACATCAAATAAAATATGAAATTATGAGATAATATATTAAGTAAATTGTTCGATCAACATATTGAAAATAAATACAAAATATATCTGATCGAACAACTTAAAAAATGTACACCTATAAATTCAGTCGTGAATATACCACCACAATTAAAAGAACTTAAAGCACAAAACTAAAAAACTCAATTTCTTTAACTCGCGTTTTGTTAAATATGATTTTTGAAAAACATGGCATTGTTTTTATTGGAAAACATTTATTTTAAATATTGAATTTCAAACACCAATTTAGATTCCTGATATATCTTTTTTGATGCTTATTAACGACAAAGCAATTCTGTCACTCATTTTAATACAGTCCTAAAAGATTGGAAGATACGAGTAATTGGTCAAACTGTCAAAAATGCAGCTTTCGAATATAAAAGAATCTTCAAAAACAGCAAAACAAATGACTTTTTGCGTTTTGAAGCGTTTTAAATCTAATCATAATAGACTCGAAAATCTTTGGGAGTTTAATAAAAAAAAAAATCGATAGGTTAGTGTAATTTAGTGAAAGTTCAATGATGAGCCTTACCTTTCTAAAGTCCTACATACATAAATCTCCAATCGCCATATAGAACTTATTGTAAGTGGTTATCAATCAATCAATCAATGACTAAGTTCCAACTCAATATACAAGCCTGATTTGGAAAACACTTACAAGCTAAACATATAAGGTCTCAAAACCGTTGAGTTTAAAGTCAAGGTAGGCAGAATTTAATTTATATTTATTATGCATATCTCGAAGAAAACAACGAACGGCAACGAACCAACATTTATACGTTCAATGCCCCCTTTCCAACCACGGAAGTTCGTTTTTCTTCCAAACCATAGATACCTATACAAGAAGTACCAACTAGACGATGTCTGTAGTTTTACGCCCATGCTCTGATCAGTTCAGCTCAGCTTAGCTCATATCCAATGTAGGTATATTCGCATTCATTTAAAAATCAAACAAACTAAAAAAGACTCATTTTACATGTGTGATTACTTTTTTATTCGAAAGAGCATCAGTCAAATAATTCAACACTATGATTCATGGTCAATATCTCTCATTCTCATGCCCACAGAACACACAGCAGCAACTCACAACATAGCACACAATGATCTTAAAAATAAACTTGTGCTAGGCAGTTCGCCGTCAACATTCCAAATAAGGAATCAAGAGGCAAACAACCAACTAGTTACGATTTTATTATTTGGGGAACCTAGACGTGAGGCAAACGAATTTACTTATTTGGAATAATGAGAATGACAAGTGGCACTGAGGCACGGTGGCTTTTATGCAACAGAAGAGGAATATTGTTGTTGACAAAAACCGAGAGAGAGTAGGTACCGTAATTGTCACGCAATTAATTAATCCAATTTTAAGAATTGAATGAAACAAGAAAAACATTTTTCTTTAAGTATGATTTTTTGTTCATTGTCATCGTTCGTCGGTCAGTCGGCCGAGGTACGATGTAATTTGAAATGGAATGAGAATGAAAAGTTTCATCCCTGAAACTGGGATTACATTATTATCCAACCGCTGAAAACCTTGCAAGTTTCTTAAGGCCAGTTGAAGGAATTATATCAGACATTACCTACGCCCACGGACGAAGAGAGGTGGCTTCCTACAATGTCAGATTAATTAAGAATCAAACAAAAACCAGCTTTACTGAAAATCGAATCTTTTTTTTTAAAAACGCTGACAGAGTTGCTCTTAAAAATATATACAAGGTTGCAAGGAAAAGGGAAAGCAATCCTACAAAATCGATATTTTCCAAGGGGATGGCTTATCAGTGTTGTTGTTGTTGGAAGTTAGAGAACAAAAGTAACTTAAAACCAACTTAAAATTGTTCGTAAAATTTTACTTACATGATTAATCGAGATATAAGTGCGCTAATCATTGCGTCTGTTCAACAAGTTCCCATTAAGATAAGAATTGAATAAATCTTGCTTATTTCAAAAAAGCTATTGAAGACTTTTATTAAGATTCTGTGTGTTCTCCGATTCTCTCCTCCTTTGTATGCTGCACTGCACTTTCGAGGGATACACCGATAGCGTCGAGCGAAGAAGTCAGCAGCAGGAGCGCAATGGAACAAAGAAAAAATGGTGTAGTTGGGATTTGGATTTATTTCCAATTGCAGTTTTAATTCCCGTTCAAGTTAGCAGTTTCGTTTGAGAATTACTTCTATGTTAAGCGATGTAGGATTTTTCTTTAGTTTGTGAATCCTGTCATTTTAGTTTGATGTGTGAATTAAAATAAAACGGACTTCTCTCCGAATTATTGATAAAATTAAAACTTGTTCTATTCTATCTATAGCACTCGCAAGTCCAGCGCACTAAACTGACAAAACACATAGAACGAAAAACAAAAGCAAATAGCAAAGCAAACAGTTGGACAAAATGGAATTACCAAAAATTGACAGCTGCTTTTTTTAATAGGTATTTAGGGGCGTTTATTGGTTGGGGTATTGTTGAAATCAAATTATTACTACGCCACCTATACTCTTATAGTGAAAACAGAAATAATCTTAAAAGCAGATTTACACTATTCAAATGCATGTCATCTTTGTAAAGGTTGTTTTTTGGAGATTTAGAACTTTGAAATGTAACAAAACAAATTTACTTCACTGGAAAGATATTTGTTTGGAATTATTATTAAAATATGATTAATTTGTGGCATATGAGCTCTAACACTGGAATGAATGTCTGGATGTTCAATTTTTTAATGTCTTTTTATAACATATGTGGCCGTATATTAGCAATGACATGACGAATGTTGTCCTTCCTTTTGGGCTTATTAGCAAAGACTAGTGACTTTACATATCCACACAAAAGCTAAGCTAAGCTAAGATAAGCGGTGTTTAATCGCAATACATTATGCAGCTATCAAACTTTTCCTTTAATAAAGCAATTGTAGCACGAGCTGTGTGAAATGGTGCGTCATTTTGTCGAAACCACTACTCTTTCACATTATGGTTATTATATTTATATTAATAAAAAAGGCAGCTATCTCTATGGCTCTATGGCGGTTACTGACTTTACAATTTTGGCCATTTTAAATACGGAAGTTTTATTTATTGATACATACCCATATTATCTTCTACACTTAACAACATTCCCTTATGAAAGTGGGTAACAACGGCAATCTTATTTTGGGCACAATTTGAGCAATTTAAAAGCGTTGTTCTGGTATGATCTTAATGTTACATACCTGTAAAAAGCACTCATTAAATAAATACTGGAATGACGGTTTGTGCGTTAAACTATTATGCCAGAGGTGTTTTTGATTTTTCTGGGTGACATAAATATTGAGCTTCTCTCTAAAACCCAATACGTGGATAACTATTTAATGTTGTTGGCGTCTTATGGTTTAGAATCTTATATAAATGTGCCCACTAGAATTGTTGAAAACTCTAAAACATGCATTGACCATATTTTCTGCAGGTATAGTTTATCTCGTGTTGTTAAACCAGTTAGCTCATTGACCGATTTAGGTAGGTATCACCGATCATTGCATGACTAGTCTTCATTACGTAGACTTAGTGGTTAACAAAGATGTAACTATATTAGATGGTGAAGTTAAGAAAACTGATTTTATTAGACTCAATTTATTTTTACCATTTGAATCCTGGGACAGTGTCTATAATGAAATTGATCCTTCACTTGCTTATGATAAATTCATAAAAAAAAATTAGGTAATTATCTTGATAGTTGTACAACATATATGATCAAAAAAAAGAATAAACCTCTGAAGGAATGAATGACAAGATATATTTTGAATAAAGTAAGCATTAAAAACATACTTGGTAAAAAATGTAAGAAATATCCAAATAATAATCACTTTAAAACAGAATACAAGAAAGTATGCAAACAATTAACAAAATAAATTAAAACTTGTAAGGAAAATTATTATTTATTTAAACTGGAAAAAATAAAGGAAGAAGTCTTAGAGTATTGTCCATTTTCCAACAAAGTGTAAGGTCATGGCTGTTTGGTTACGATCACCTACAAATTGAAACCTTATTATCTATAGAAAATTAATTTATAAAAACAAAAATAAGAAAAAAAACTAATTTCTTTCTATCACCTTGCACGGCAATATGTCCATAATTTTGTCAAGATGAGCATTCGCCACTAGCTCTAGCTATAAGCTAAGCTAAAGAGTGTCTCATAATTTGTTTTGTTAGGGTTACATAGAAAACTATGGTTATTCGGAAGATCACTATGTTTTTATTCTTTATTACATATTTTGTTGTTGTTATTTTTTAGGTAACTACTAAAATCACTTAATTAATAAATTTTTGTTTTAAATTATTCTGATTTTTTGTATATAATGTATTAGCTGATTATTATATTTTGCCTTAGTAGCTACCTTTTAATATGAATTAATTGAGATAAATGATATGTTTTTATCTATAACGTCTTCTATACTTAAATTATAATTGTAAACATTGTAGACCTACCAAAATGAGTTAATAAATACAAAAAATAATAATACAAAATAAATGTTGACTTCAATTCATGCCTGTGCAATTTTACTGGGTACTACCTCTTGCAAGGAACTGACAAATTCTAAAAGAGAAATTCTTGACATATAAAGTGCTTTCTCAAATAAGCCGGTCAGATTCGGTTTAAAACTGTAGGTTCTCTTCATTAGTTCATTTGTGGAGGAGAATAAGTATGAACGAAAATCTCTTGTGGAGGCTAAGTTGCAGCGGGCTAGGAACATTTGCGCCAAAGCATTCCACAATGTGGGAATCGTTGTTCCAGTGAATAAAACCACAACAGTTGGCTATCGCCCACCGGCCATAAGCACCTACACGAAATCATTCAAAATCTTCTCAACCCCACCTATAAGTTCCTCCGACAACCACAATATATGGCGATTTTGAAGGCACATTTGGCCAACAGAAGCAATAATCAAAAGCTCAGTAGTTTCTATTGAATGTGTTGTGAAAGAAGAAGAAAATGTTTTAAATAAAATTAATTTTTATTGTAACAATTTTGTTTGTTGATATATTTTCTAGACAATTAGCTTCTCTTTAATAAATTGCTGGGACCGGTTGAAGTGACAAGCAAGCTTGTAGTTCTTGTTGCTTCAAGTCGTAAGTCCATTCCACCCGTCCCCAGAACTTAATTGAAACTCTTCTTCGAGACAAGCTAGTGTTACTGCCTTGTCTGCGCTGATATGCTGCTCTATCACAGCACAGGAAAGGATTATCGACTTAAGGGTGTCGACAAAGACACCCTTAGGCAAATGTTTTCCATTTAAGAATTTTCAAAAAATTGAATCTTGAGAGAATACATACCATATAGAACATCTTCACTGTGTGAAAGGAAGTACTTGGATATTTTCATTATATCCGCATCCGAGACGGTGGGAGCTTTTTGTATGTTCGTATCGAAAAGTTTGTTAAACCACTCAATGACGGGATCCCATTCGTTCTTTAGAAGCTCGTATGTATCTTTGTCTTCCTAAAAATCAACTTGATAAGTACCTACATAAGGCTAAAGTTTGTATCTTGCATTTCCAGATCTTCACTTCATTGCAGAGTATATTGAAAGCTCTGCAGCTCATTCCGAAATATTTTTTTTTTTGAATATTATAATCGTTCCCAAAAAGTGCTGGCGCGTACCAGCATAAAATATTAATATACATATCTTCCTATTAATTGAATTGTTATAACAAGCTAACCTTTGTCCATATATTTCTTTTTCAATTACGATTTTCAATTGCATCAATTAAAGGTTTTCTTTTCTTTCGCAGTTCCAGGACTTGCAAAGAAAACGACGTTTTCGTTATGATAGAGGCTTAAGATAATGAAAAAAAGTTTAACAAAATCTTCATATTTTGTTCAACTTTCTTTTTCCGTATTAACATCAATTTGATTTGGTTAGAATTCATTTTATTTTCACAAATACAACAAAAAATTTTATTTACAATTTTTTTCATCAATACCAAATTTGACATGTTAAACAAATTTAAATGTCAAATGAAAACGTGTAAATGTTCGGAAGGATTTTTTTGTTTTCGAAAACTTTTTGTCGAAAAACCGGTTTCGGGTTTGGTGTGAAAAGGCTAATACAGTACATAAAGGTGGCCATATATGACTTAGCCAAAATGTCACCAAGCCGAGTTAAGAACTCACGTTTGTGGGGAAACTTATCTCTGTACGCCCATCGAATGTCGAATCAACGAGCCAAGTAGTTCTCTCTGCTTAAACAATCTTGGTTTACCACCTTACAGCTATCTAATTATCTCAGTATATCTCATTCAAGCATTTAATGAAACAAATCCTCAATGTCACCTTCGATCTTTTTATTTTTGATGTATAGTTGTCAACTTTTATTATATCGGCTCGGTCGTGCATGTTTAGCTAAAGATATTTCTTGGAACAAATGCCAGGACATTTTTAATTTATTTTATAAAATCATATAATATATTAGCTAGTGATCAAAATGAAAATTTTACTCAGTCATACTATTTTTCATTCCGATTTTCTTTTGATTTTGTTGTAAAACGTCAAATTAAAGCTTAAAATGGTTTTGATTCCATTCTACGTTTATCAATAAATTCCGAAGAAACAATGGGCAGGTTTAGGTGACATAAGGGACTTGAAAGTACGGCAAGTTTCTAGTATCTGATTGGCCAGCTGCCAAAAAAATGCCTTCCAATTAATGCAACTTTACTGGAAAGTTGTTTGGAAAGTAATTTAAGAAAAATCTCCCTAAAGCAGTATTCTCAAGAGCACAATAGCAATATAGTTTCTATTTGATTTATGATGCATACTTTTACTTTTCAATATCATATACTAATAAATTTAAGAAAACAAATTTATTCATCGCGAAAAAAATTGTAGTTCATACCAACTGTCAAACTTTATTCGCGTTCCACGTTATCCACACTCGCAACGAATAAAATAATCACATGTACTTAAAATAAAAAACATTCTTGTTTTGGTTTCGATGTTGAATAGTTTTCGGCTGTGGCTCCTTGTCAAACTTCATTCGAGACGAATTAAAAACTCTCATGTGAAAGAAATGTCAAAATCGACGAATATTCGTTCATTAGTTCGTCGTGCTCATGTGAATAGTGCTTAACTATCAAGTCAAGTCAACTTATTCCAAAAAGACAACTGATCATGATCTTTCATTCAAGTGGAAGCTGAGCTTTACTACTCTATAATTTATTTATTTTTCGCACAATTCCATTTAATGTTTTTTATATAAGGGTTCCTTCTCAATTTAAAAAAGAAATAAGAATTATTTTCTTAACAATACAAAAGACAAATCGTAATCGACTTGTAGTTTGTCTGGGGAGTGTTTTTTAGACAATAATATATTTGGTAGTTCTTGTACTATGAACTTAAAGTACAAATTTGTGAAGTAAAGTTCTTTGAAATACATGACACTTTTGGAATACTAACTAGTTGCCTTCATCAAAATTTACGTTCAAATAATGAAGTTGGCTGCAAATGAAATCCCTTATGTTGCCTGAACCTGCCCAATTTTGACAAAAATTTTGACAGCTCGTTTTTGTAGAGATAAATTTATCTGGTTTATCACGTTAATGTTGGCTTTGGCTCAACTTTCCATTACCGCAGCACGAATTTCGACTTGCGTTTTTTTTATTCGATAGATTTGTGCAAATAAATAATAACTATAGCAATTTTAGAGCGAGGAAACATTTATTTCTATTTTTAATTAATTTTTAAAGTTCACTTTTTTCCATACAAAACACTCAAAAATGGTTGATTTTGACATTTCTTCCCTGTTTTTTGTTCAGTGTTGCCATACTTGTTTTTTTTTCTTGGTAATTTCTTTTATTTTAGTGCTCAAATGGAAAAGTACTTTGCACATACCCAAACTCGCACCCACCCCAAATCCTATAGTGACCCCAAGCAGGGGGGTTACATACCTAGCTGTTAGTACGCCGTGCTATCAATTAAAAAAAACTTGTTTTAGGCTCAAAAAATGCAATACAAAAAAAGTAGGGTTAAAGCCTAGTACATACTTCCTCGTGAAGTGAACGTTCGCCAGTGGAGAAAGTGAACTTTTGACATTGCTCACTGGTACACACTTGTGAGTACACGTTGTGAACATTGTCAAAGCTTCACCAACAGTTCCCGTACATTTTGCACGTGAATTGCCCGTGAACGAAAACTCTCCACTTTGTTCTCCACTCAGCTTCACGAGCAAGTTCACGGGTGAACCAAAAACTGAAATTTGTATGGGTTCACGAGATGGTTCACAAGTATGTACTAGGCTTAAGTCCGAAAAAGAAAATATTTTTTTTTATGAATTAAAGTTGTTTCCTCGCCCTAATATTTAAAACATGTTCTATTGATACCCCTACCTAACTGTAAAAAAAAATCAGAAGGAAATTCGTGCTGCGATAATGGAAAGGCGCCCCTTGGCTTTTCGTCCTTACATAAACAACCTTAAAAATTGTATTTTACTATATAAAAAGCATTTCAGCAACCTTAACGCAATAATCCATACAACGTCTTATATCTTTTAAAAATTTAAAAATATCAAACTAAATCCATTTTGTTGGTTGAATTAGAAAAAAAAATCGAAATGTAGACTCCAGTTTAATACGAGCCGGTAGGGAAGTTGATAAACAATAATGTCGATAACGTAGTTTCAGATTGTATTACCGAATCCGAACATCATCCGCAAAATTGACGTCTATGAAAATCGTAAATAATATAATAATTCGCATCGCATACTAATTTAATGTTAGCACGATAGAATATTAAAGCGAATTAATTCTTACTTTACAATCAAAATAAAGTAATTTCTTAAATTTAAAAATGGAGAGCGCAAAAATGTAGACAAGTTATAATAAATCAAATTTTTAATTTGAGTGCATATATTTTCTATCTATTCTATTGCAGGAGAAGAACAACCTCTCGAAGGCAATTTAAAGAGATGGTTGATCAATTAAAGACCCAACCCGACATAGCTAAGAACATTGTTAAACAACAGCCAGAGATTGTACATGCATTTTGGGAAAATTTGGCAGAGACTTTAAATTCCTTAGGTCCCCCATTCAAAGAAATATCAGAATGGAAGAAGGTAGTTAATGTTTCAATTCTTTAAAAAAAAGAAGATAACTTACTGATTTTAATGCTTCAAGGTTTGGTCAGACTTCAAATCTTCTATAAGAAAGAAATTGAGTGTTAATAAGAAAACAGCTGGAGAAGAGTCGGAAGAACAATTTGTAACTAGCCTGGAAGAAGAAGTCATACAATTGGTGGGGCTCAGAAATTCTGTTGAAGTTGTTCCTCAAACACGATCTTTCGGTGTGCCCACAAAACGAAAATTCGAAGAACCCGAGACAATTTCCACCGAATCTATTCCACCCATTTCTCCTCTGCCAAATATTGAAGCAGAAGTTTTTAATAACGATAATGATGTCTCTCAGGAACAGGAAGACGATAGCAGTAGAAATTTGTCTGAAATTTCAACTTCCAAGAAAAAGAACACCGGGCAGACAAAAACTCAGTCGCAACTTTTGGAAGATCTCATAGGAATTCAAAAGACGTTAAATGATAAAGTATCAGTTGCTTTGATCAAAAATACAAAACAAACTCAAAATCTCAATACCAAAATTGAAAAAATATTCGTTTCGTTGGACCGATTGGGTGAGCATGAAGCGAGGAGAAATGATATTCTCCAGTCGCTGCTCGACGAGACCAGAAGACATAACAGAAGAATGGAGAAACTTGTTGTGGACAAAGAGCAATATCTCTCCGACAGTATGTCTGAATGAACTTAATAGCAATTGAATTTATTTATTTTTTGTATTTAATTTTAAAAAATAAGTCTGATTAATTATATACATAAATTAAAAATAAGAACTTAAATAAAATACCTAATGCACTAATTAAAAAAATATAAAAATTTGCTTTAAATGTTCAAAAGTTTGATAGGAATTCGTTTCTAAGCTGAATAGCTTCTTCGAAGTAAGGATCCTCAGTTTGGTATTCCTCGTTGAATACTTCATCCTCTGGTCCTTCCTCCTCTACAAGCGAATCGGGGTCATAATCTTGATGTAGTTTAAAATGTATTCGGATGTTATGGAGGGCTGCGGCAACGTTGATAATTTGTACTGCTTTTTTCGGTGAGTAGTGTAGTTGTCGAGTACCAAGAAAGCATCTACACCAATTCCTCCAAGCGCCAACAGTTTGTTTAATGACATTAAGCGCACTGCTGTGGCTTTCATTGAATCGACTCTCTGCAGTTCCTGCACAAGCATCTTTAAATGGAGTTATCAACCACGGTGAAAGTGGATATCCCTCGTATCCTAGTTACATGAAAAAAATACTGTAATAATAACATTTTTCTTTAAGTATATTCACACCAAGCAGTCTTGTGCAGCAATCGCCGTTTTCATATAATTCCTTAAAATAAAGATAGGCCTCACTGTTTGACCAGACAAATGCATTTTGAGTTGAACCAGGATATTTTGCATCCACATATCTGATCCTTTGTTTGTGATCACAGATCTGAAAATAAACAAACTACAGACATGTGAAAAACACAGCTTCATTTAAGGTCATCTTACAATTATTGCATTAAGACTGAAAAATCCTTTTTGATTTAAAAACTGGTGTGAACTTTCTCCATTTGGTTTGACTATTTTTATATGAATTCCATCCATGCACATAATAACTCCAGGAATTTTACATTTTCTATAAAAATACACACGGGCGTCACGTTTCTCCTCATCGGTCATTGCGAGTGTTATCCATTTGGGGCACAATTGTTCTTCCAATATTGCGAGCACATCAGAGAGCACAACCGAAATGGTTGATTGTGCCATTCCAAAATTAAAATCCTGTCCAACTCCATCCTGATAGCCTCCGTTGGCTAGAAACCTTAAACAAGCAGCCAATTTGAGTTCTGCTGAAACAGATGATGATCTAACAATTGGCGGGAGTTTCTGCTTGAGTTCTCGTAGAACATATTTAAAAGCAGCCTTATTTAATCTAAAACGTTGAGTGAATCTGAAATTTAAGAGCAGTAGAAAGGTATAATCATTATAAGACAAGATATACATTTTTCATTTAAAGGTGGGAAACTAAAATTCTTTTAAACATAACGAACGTTTTAAAGCCACTTACACGGAATCTGGAAGGTCAAAAATTTGCGATGCTTTGTTACGTAGTTCTATTCTGTTTTTCTTTACAATTTTCTGTCTTGATTTCACGTAAAATCCCATAGAGTCCATTCTTTCCCATGAAATAAATGTACAGGAATTTGTTTATTTATTTTGTTTTTATGTCACAACACCATAAGTCTTGACATATAAAAAGAAGAAATGTCAACACCAAGTAGAAGTGGGAGTCCGAAAACTATATGAGTTCGAATTTCGGAATTTTTCCTTTGAAATGGGAGCGTTCGACTGCTTGAAAAATTGTTGTACCCCTGTTTATTACTTGTACCAAAATTATTTTTTTTCATCTGAATTTGAAATTTATGTTGGTGAATTTAACGGATAAAATTAAAATAGATTTTTCAAGTCCAAATAAATGTTCAAATGGTAGACATGTGCATTCCAGAGGACACAAGCGTCCACAGGTTTTTCTCAAAACCCAGTTCTGTCTATTAAACTAATTAGTGAACACCTTATAGGGCTTCTACGACTTATTCGGAGCCCACACATGTAAGGAGCGGTTTATCCGGCTCCCCGTCCTTGGTGTTATACTCCGGTTAAACTCCGGAAGGTTTACTTCCAGAGCAGGTAAGATAAGGCACCGTTATAAACACAGACACCAGCGCTGAAATCAAAAGAAGAATAACTCTTGCAAATCGCTGCTTGTTTGGACTAAGAAGGCAATTGAGAAATAAAGTCCTCTCTCGAGCATCTAAAATCACCATCTATAAGAGACTCATCATCCCGGTTCTCATTTATGGACCATATCAAATAAAGATGAGAGCGTCCTAGGATGCTTCGAGAGAAAAATTCATTGGGTGATTTTTGGTCAAGTATGGAGAATGGAGGAGAATATATTACGGCGAACTGTTCGGGCTGTACAGCGACACTGTTCTTGTTAGCATTAAAGTCCAACGGCTTAGATAGCTAGGTCATGTAGAGCGAATGGACATCAACGCTCCAGCCGAAAGGTCTTCAAATCCAATCCCGATGGACGGTGCAGGAGAATAAGACCGCGACTCGGGTGGCACACGCAGGTTGATGAAGACCTCAAACAATTTGTCGTGCGAAACTGGAGACAGCTACTCAAATCTTCACTGTTTCTTACTTTCATTTTTAATTTCTGAAAACAAAATTCCTTTATGTCATAGTACATACATAATTGTATGCATTTAGAATTCAAATGAAGTTATAATTGTTGAAGCACGGTGAAACTGATCTGTAAAAATCACTTTGCATTTTTCTTTAGATTTCTTTTATCATACTTCCTCTTTTTATATATATTTCACAAATTTCTTATAATCCAATGTTACTTTTAGCCACCTCCGCAAACAAAGCATCCAATTTTCACGGATTTAAAAAATTAGGTGAACTTTTGTTAGATAATTTTAGAATTTGGTGAATCCTATTTCCAACTTCATGCGCATGTTAAACTCAACCTCTTACATTTCCCAAATTCTATCAACTGTCAACAACAGCTGTTGTTGTAACCAATTTGTTTATATTCACTATAGTCGGCCATACTTATTATGTGACAAAGCAATTGACTCCAAGCATTATGCTCCGTATATCGTATTCACAACAAAGTGAAACAGTTTTTTGATTGTAAAGTAAGTATTTTATTGGTAGTTAAATCCTAACTCCTGTATTTTACTCACAACAATAATGTAGGTATATACCTCTTTTGATTCCTTAAGGCATCTTTTAAGAACTTGCATTTTTAGTTTGAAATTTAAACTCAAAAAGGGCGAGCTAAGAAAATATTACGATTTCTACATTTTTCATTATTATCATATATAAAATTTAAATAAACAAAATTAATAAAATGCAAATAGTTATTTCATTTCATTTATGCGTTTTAGATTTCGAAGTCAAAAAATTGTAATAAATTAAAATCAAAGCTAGCTATTAGTCAGTTAGCCACATAAACCAGATATTCTTCGATAGCTTTGGATGTCTTTTTTGATAGGCCAGCTGTTTTTAAACAGCAGTTCTTTTACATGGAAATAATTATCAAAAAACCTATCTATCTGACATTTGACGCAACCAACGCAACGGTTAAAATCAATTCAATTTGTTTCTATTTCGATCTGTCAAACAATGATTTTGACAGTTTTATGTTTGCTGACTCTTTGCCCGCTTGATTTTGATGCACTTTACACGATAAACTTTGGTATTTATAGTAATTTATTGTGCAGACGAAATCAATGTTAATTTTGACATTTCTGACACACTTAAAGTGTACAAAAATCACTTTGAGTCCATGCCTAATTCTTCGGAATCATTAGTCATCATTGAATATTATTTCATTATACCAAAATTAGACACCAATTTATTCATGAAAATTAAAGACCAACTATTAACCCTTAACTAAAGTCGTGAATATTTCCTACGGTTCTAAAGTCGTGGGTCCACTGGACCCAGGCCTTTTAAAAGGTCAATAAAAATAAAGGTATAATATATTTTATGTATTTTTTTTACTAAACGTAATACTTAAACAATAGAAAACAAGTTTTAAAAAATCAAACACAGCAAGTTTCATTTGCACTTAAAATTTGCACTTTCGTCAGGCAGTCTCAATTTGTAAAATTGAAATATAACATTTTTAATAAATACATAATTAAATACTAAATCAAAAGTAAAAAATCCATAAATACATTTTTTTGGAATTTTAAAAAACAGCTCTTCAAAACTGTAAAAACAAAAACTTAAAATCTTTTTCTGACAAAATTCTGACAATGGTCAAAGTCAACCAATCTATAAACATGAAAAACATACTTGTTTTGAACAACTCATACAAATGGGCACCTTGGACTTAGCACCCAAATGTACCGTTTTCGATTTTTTATTTGCCGGACACAAAAAAAACATCTTTTTCTTTTGTGTCCATCAAATTTTAGATATTCTTCGTTATTTGGAACTACTTTTATGGGTTGAAGTTTAACCCTTAACTAAAGTCGTGGGTCCAGTGGACCCACACACAATCTTCAAATGTTTTCAGAAAACGACACAGTCACCGCAGATCTCTCAATTTCTCAGTACCTTCCTGTAATAATCCAATGTTTGTGTAGTGAGAAGGACGCATTTCGCTCGCTCTCCTTAGGTGTCTATTGACATGTGCATGGGTCTGCTGGACCCACAACTTTATTTACGTTACTTATTTTTTGATACTTTTACATACATGAGGGAAAGATATTATACCCATAGACTTCCCGTGCAAGTGAAAACGGGCATTCCTACGGTTCTTAACTACGTTTATTGGAAACCAAAACTATAAAATTCGAAGTTTTACAACTTTAAATACAAATTGAGTTAATATTATAGTTCTAACGGAAATTTTACTGTTTTAATTGTTATTGAAACGTGGTCATCGTGAAAAAGATGTTTGCTTAACGGTTTATCCGAAAGTTGAATAAATTTAATTTAAAACATCGCACTCGGATCTCTAAACACTCTTATATTCTCCAACATTAAGTTAAGGTTTGGAACGGTTAACGAAAGCATTCGTTCTAAATGCTTCTTTAAAAAATCCGTAATTTTAAATCTTAGGGGAACTTTAGTAAAAAAGCAAGTGCTTGGTTATTAAAGCATTGGAAATAGTTAAAGACTACTAAGAGGCTAGAGTCATTCATTTTGAATAGAACAGTGAAATCAACAAAATCTCCATTAAATATTCAATTTGTTTTTGTTTCTTTCTTTTTCTAGTAACTACACAATTCATTTAATTTGTTTCGTAAAAGATTTTTGTTTAACCTATGTTTGCACAAATATTGTCCATTCAAAAATACAACTGGAATATCATATTTATAGAGACGCAAATATTTTAAATTATCCTTTTCAGTTATGTAGACTTTCTCTAGATTATATTCTCCCTTAAAATGTGCTTCAAGTTCATCTACCAATTCGTCGCACAATGGACATGGATCTTTTGTGTATAATGTGAGAACTGGTTTTCCATCAGGCATTTGATGAGATCTGAAAATTAAAATTATGCATTTCAAAATGTGATAGTTATGAAGATGAAATGAGGTCAAACAAATATTTTAAATTATAGAAAAATTTTCACTTTTATTGTATTTATTTATAAGGGATAAAAATAGTAAATTTTAAACTTAAATATCAACATTATTCAAATATTATTGAAAAATTTATAAAAATGCAATTTCTGGCTTATATTATATTTAAGGCACAAGTTTTTATAAAGTTTGTTTCTGTTATTGTTTAAGAAGTCTTACAATTTCTGAATGAGAATTGATGAGGCACCTCCACCGCCATTACAGATCGAACCACATCCATATTCTCCAGCTTTGAGGGAATGTGACAGATGAACTATCAATCTAGCACCAGACATTCCAATTGGATGACCCAGAGAAACTGCACCTCCGTGGATGTTAACCTTTGCTGGATCAACATCCAATTTTTTTATATTAGCTGCAACAACTAATGCAAAGGCTTCATTAATTTCCCACATTGCAACTTCATCCTTTCGGATGCCAGTTTTTTCAAGAAGCCTTGGAATAGCTAGTGCTGGAGCAATAGGAAAGTCAATTGGATCAGTTTCAGCATCTTGGAAGCCAACAATTCGAGCCAAAGGTTTTAGTTTTAAACGTTCGGCTGCATCAGCAGTCATCAGAACAACAGCAGCACCACCATCGTTCAATGTCGAAGCATTTCCAGCTGTTACAGTGCCGTTCTCTCTCTGAAACACCGTTGTCAACTGTCCAAATTTATCAAAGTTAACTCGTTTGAATTCCTCATCCTCAGAAATAATTATTTCTCCCTTCTTCTTTTGTTGGATTTTAACAGGGGCGATTTCAGCATCAAAAACCTTATCAGCCCATGCTTGCGCCGAACGCTTGTAAGAGCTGATAGCGAAGTCATCTTGCTCTTTGCGCGATATGCCCATTTTCTTAGCCGTATTTTCGGCACAATTACCCATGTGGAACTTGTTGTAAACATCCCACAGACCGTCATGCACAATACCATCAATCATATTAACCCCTCCATAGGGAGTTCCACCACGTTTAAGATAGTATGGTACATTGGACATTGATTCCATACCACCAGCTACAATGATCTCAGCCTGGCCCAACATCAGTGTTTGTGATGCAATCATTACTGCCTTCATTCCAGATGAACACACCTTATTTACTGTAGTGCAACAAACATTCTTAGGGAGTCCAGCGAAAATAGCTGCTTGACGAGCAGGAGCTTGACCCAAACCAGCTGAGACTACATTTCCCATGTACACTTCGTTGACATCTTCTTTCGCGATGCCAGCTCTCTGTACGGCAGCCTCGATTGCTGTTGCACCCAATTGTGTAGCAGAAAGTGGTGCCAATGAGCTTTGGAAGCTACCCATTGGTGTTCTAGCTGCAGATACGATAACCACATCGTTTATTTTTGAGCTGAAGTTGCGTGCTTGCTGAGCAATAACCTTTGGATTTTAGATTTTAGATATTGTGAGCAGAAGTAGATTAATTTAAAATCCACTTACCTTCGATGCTTTAAGAAATGCAGACATCCTGAAAGATATTTATTTGCAAAGGGTCAAAGTCTAAGAATATGAAAATCCAAGAAAATAAAAGTGTTGTTATGTGTGGTATGAGATGGTGGCCGGCCAGTCCCAGAAACGAGTGAAAATATAGAACCAAGTTTTTTTTTTATATAAGCTCTGACAGATAGGTGATAACGAAAAGCAGACGAACAACAAATCTATGAGCGAGACAACTAAAAGTTCGTCACCACACCATATGGTGTGTCTATGGTTCGTCAGCTCAGTGTCCACTGTCAGTGTTGCCCCCTAAACTGTTTCGAAATTGATTTTTTCTTAATTTTTTTTAACGGATTGTATATAAAATGTTTAGGATTTTATTATCATGGAGCTGTTTTGTGTTATGTTAGCCGTGTGGCCATCACATTCCAACCTGTAGAGCTCCAGGAAAAAGCATTTAATGCCCGCCAATTATAATCTCCATAAAATGTGGAAAAAAACAATGTTTTTTCCGAAAAATTTTACCACAATTTTATTAAATATACAATACAGTATTTCGCAAACAATATTTGAAAACTGCTTATAGCAAAGAACCTAAAATCTGCAGTTAAAGTGTATGAACACAATGCCTTTTAAAAGCAATAATATTTTATATTTATTTTATTCAGAAACACAAAACAAATAAAATTATAAGAAACTATAAAAACTATGAAAATCACACAATTGTTTTTTGACTGATGTGATATACGAGTGCGGTCCGATAAGTTTTTAGCCTCACCTGATAGCACCACTATCGCTAGAGGAATTTTTTATCGTGTAGAACGACTGCTACTGCAGAAATTTCAGCCGCATCAAGTTCATAGTTTTGTCTACGTGTCCGTGAATTTTCGATCATTCGATTCTTGTTTTTAGAAGAGAAATCGCACCTCGAAATCCAAGAGCGTTTGGATCCTATCTATGGCGACCGTCAAAAATTTGAAAAACGAGTTTTTGATGAGCCACGCCCATGTTTCACCACAATCTTGTATTGGATGACCCTCGATTCGATTGAAAGAACGCAAGTAAGGTGAGACCTTTGGGTTCTCAAAAGACCGCGTGGGTTATAACCTGCATGAAATTTTGAGTATGAGAAAGCTGTCGGAGCGATGATTCCCCCTTCACTTCACTACATCGGAGGAGTGTTTAACGCCGTTTAAGTGCAACCCGAAGGCATTCCTGCTTCGAAATTGGAGCATCGCTGGGTAAAATGTATGGCGACAATGTTAAAAAATAAACGTAGATTTTTTCAAAATGTTTGTTTTTCTTTTGTCGAGTAATTATTTCGAAAAGCATTCGAAATCGATTGCATGATAAAACCCTAGAAAACAATTTTACTCCACATTTATTTAAATTCCGATTTCATTTCACTGGACTTTGTGAACCCACTAAACTTAAATTGTTTTTACTTCGACTAATAAATATAAAAACAGTTTTTGGTTGCCTTTTTTAAAAAAGAGAGTGCATTTAAAAATGTTGGCCTTGTTTTTTGTATTACATTCTTCTACCTAATATGGGTCTTTGGCTTTCGATAACGACGTTGTTCCCATTTTTACTAAGGAAACTACTATTGGCTTGGATTCCAACTTGCCCTCGGTAAAATGTTTTTGTACTTGCCCCACTCATCCAGACCATATGAGTTCAAACCTGATGAAAAGAAGAAACCATAACGTTAATATTTATTTCGAGATTACGATTTGCACAACTTCTCTCCAAATGTACTCAGATTTTTGTTCTTTGTCCAAAAAATTATGTATCAATAATATCTGATGTTCGTTAGATCCTAAATAAATTTTACATAAAAAGGGCCAAAATGGTCAATTTTCAAAATATTTTTTTCTTATCATTATCTAAGCGTCACGCTCTAGTATTTAACCTAATTTTCAAGCCTATTGCTACTCAAGGTCAAATGCTAAAAAAAAACTATAAGTTTTCTCTTTTTACCGGTTTATTTAAGTAAAATATATACAAAGGTGTTTATAAGGCATTTATGTACCTGCTGCTGAAAATTTTGTATATTCATTTTAATATTTTGTCTGGCATTCATTATTTTGTATGCTTTATGAAATAAAATATGAATTTGATAAAGGTAGGTAGATGTGATTTACATAAAGAGTGTGTATGGAACACAAAAAAAACTAATATAAAGGTCTCCACTTAAACTAGTTACTAAAACAAATAAAGAAATACGGTTTCTTAAATAACAATACAAAAATAACAAAGATATTTTATTTTTTACTTTTCATTTGTTTGTTTGTTTTTTGGAAAAAAAAAGAATAAATTACTAAAAACAAATGTCCTTCTTATGTATGTATTCACATCAATTGCTTAACTGCAGCAATAAATCCAAAATTTATAAGCCCTAAATACAAGTAGTAAATATTTAGCTTAAATATTTCCCAACGTTCTTTCAGCGACATACTGATTCTTGAACTACGACTAGATTCATTACGTTTTTGTTCAGCAAATGAAGAATGAACACAGCACTTGGACATGACCCAAAAAGCAGTCATACGATTTTGAGTCTTAAGTGTTGCCTCAATACCACGAATTAGATCATTTGTTTTCAAAATTAAAAGCATTTGTCGATCGACTTGCTCCAGGACATCCGATATATGTGGAAGCACCAAAGATGTATTGTTTTGTAATGTGTCTTTCTGAAGGGATACAAAAAAAGAAGATTTCATTAATTCATTAAGGTACCCAATTTTTAATTAACTCACCTCTTTTTCGGAGTATTTGATTTTTGTGATTCCTTGTATAACTGTTTCCCATGGTCGTCCTGTCACCATACACGCAAACAATCCATAAAGATTATCCTTTATACCAAGATTATTACTGTGCAGACGCATAGCTTCTTTATCCACTCTCAAAATACTTAACCATAGCTTGGAATATTCGTAGCGGAATTTGTCGGTTAAATTGGCATAGAGTCCATGGTCCAATAGAATAAGATCGACTTTTCCATTTGCGTTTTTCTTCACCAAAATATTGCCCGGATGTGGATCACTATGTACAAAGCCATTGGTAAAAATCATTTCTGAATAGAGCTGGCCGATTTTATTGGCCACTGAAAAACGATCGATTTTGTTTGCCTTTATGTAATCCAGATCAGTAACTTGGCCTCCATCGAGGTATTCCATGACTAGAACTCTAGGAGTCGATAATTCCCAGTATATCTTTGGAATCTTTAACCAATTGTAATGTTTGAATTGTCCTGCCACCTTTTCGGCATTTTTGCCTTCGTTTAAGAAGTCTAATTCCATAGGGAGGTTTTTCTTAGTCTCAGTCACCAACCATTTGATTTTAAAGTCGGGAAAAATTTTGGCCATAATGTTGACTAGAATCTCCATCGTTTTCATATCCACAACGGAATTACCCTTCACGTAAGGGTGCTGTACTTTTACTGCCACCACTTCACCGGTCTTTAGCTTTGCTTTGTGAACCTGAGCCAGCGAAGCTGTGCCAAGTGGACTTGGATCAAATGATTCAAACAAATCATCCGGATGTTTCTTGAGCTCCTGCTTAATTACTTTGTACAGATCTTCCACAGGATTTGTTGGTGCATCCGAATGAAGAATTTTCATAGTTTGAACAAACTCCTTGGGCAGCAGATAGTCCAGAGCGCCAACATGTTGTCCAACTTTTATGTAAACGCCCTTGTTAGTGCACATCAATTCGAGTAACTTTTGGGCAGCAATTTTGTGCACACGACTCTTTTCTGCTTTGTACTCTGGTGAAGATTTGTCCCATTCTCTATAGTAGAGCTCTCGTTTGTAGGTAAGTGCAACATCAAACACAGTTTTGGCGGATCTCGATAAACGGACAATGCCCAGCGAATTGACGTCATAGTCGTTGGCTCGAAGACTCAATCCAGTGCCTACAGCACCAGCACCTACTATCGAGTACGTTATGACACGGCGAATCATTTGTTGTAACTAACTCTAACTCTGCCAACGTAGTGATGGAGCGCGCTCGCTATATGAATATGAATATCTATATGAATAAAACAACACAGGGTGAATAATTAAGTGGGTAGTAGGTATAGGTACTTTTAACGTTAACGTTATTCAAATTAATTCGATTATCATCCAGTCTATTGCACAAATGTAGCACAGTCTTAAATCATAAACGGTTAAGACTCCCGTAGCAAAAGTTATATATTTTTTTTGTTGTTGATTGACGAGCATACATTTTAGCTTGAAGTTACATAAATAGAGTACTCACATCTTATGACTAAACGAAATGGATTTTTGGTATAAAATTAAAATGCTCTTCGTTGTTTATTATCTCATTGTCTAAGATCTTTAATATTTACAAGTTACTTTAAATCAGTAGCTACATATAAAAATATTAGGAATTTTCACCAAATCACGATGACAACGATGTCTACTTTCACCTTTTTGCAACTACTCACTACTTGCTAGTGAGGCAGAGGCAGAGACAGAGCTCGACTGCGAGAGTGCGAGTCTGAATAAATTTTGACATTTACTTTGCTTTCATGTCGTCATGTATGTACCCATAGAGCTCTTCAATCCTCACACTTCGTCAACCCTAATTTGCCATAGCCCAGCCCAATTCTCGACTGCATATCTTTCTCTATCGCTATTGCTTATGTTTGGTTTATATTTTTGTTTAGATGTCTTGACTATTGCACACGTGGTTATTGTGATCTGGATTACGAGAATGAATGAAATTTGTAAACAGAAAAAGATGTTTGACGACATTCAAGATTTTGGTTCAGTGTCAGCCTCAGTAGTGGTCTTCTAACAAGTGGAATGGGTACGAGATAGTTTCGTCTGTTCAGTTCAGTTTGGTTTTCGCAGTCGCACTCACATTTTAATGCGTCATGTCCAAAGGTTACAAACAGATGTTTTGTAGCCTTGTTACTTTACCTAGTAACTTAATGCTAGAGGCAGGAATTATGAATCATGTATAAAGGAAAGATTTAAAGACTAACGTTATTTGAGGAACAGAGTGGTGCAATATGTTACCTATTTGTGTATCTAAAATGTTGTACCTATTTTGCCTTTTTTAGCAAGATTATCTCATTAATTAGGGTGGCAATTATTTTTCAGATTAATTTTGTTATTTATTTGTTTAAATATTATTTTTATACATAAACTAGATGACCCGACCAACTTTGCTTTGTCATATAAATAATTTCTAGAGAATATTTTGCTAGGAATAATTTACTAGCTTATTGTAAGTGTGTAAGGATGCTTTATACAAGTGGGAGAGGTATAGAGTAAACGGTGACAAAATACAGGTAAAAAACATGAAGTGCTCAAATCTAAGCAACAGGCAGACATTGTTAACCTTGAGATTTATTCATAGGCGTTGCAAATGCTAATCTAATTGGAAATTGAATTGGTACATCTGTGGGGATTCGGGGTAATAATATATTTTCACCTCGGAATTTGCCATTTAGTTGTGCCGTTGCACAACCGTGGTGGGTTCAAATTACGAAGCAAAATTACCGGAGATCCCACGTTCAGTTGTAAATTATATACATAATATATAAATGCAATGAATTCTCAACTGAGTTCAACTCAGTTGGATAATTGACAGTTTCCGAAGCATCACAAACTGTATCAATAGATTTTTACGACACCAAGTCTCCTGGTAACAAATGTTGTATCTCGGGATTTAATTCGTTGATTTCCACATTTTTTGCTGCTAAAATTGATCTTTCTGCCGGCCATTCATGATTTGTATATTTTCTGTGTACATCATCGAATATCTGGTGAATGAGAGCATCTTGTGAATCAATAATCGGGCAGAAATCGACCAGTAATTTTATGCATCTAGTTTCATCTGTAGTAAATTTTCCGTCGCCTTTATCTAACAGTTGTTTTGAGAATGTTGATCCATAGACAATAATTTTACACTGTTTCAGCACTGTCACTGTGGCTATGGATGATTGTTTTTTTTATATTACACAGCGCGTCTGGGTTAATTTGAAAATTTAATGGCAGTGAACGAGCTGTTGTGCCTCCATCCAATAAAGTTGCCGGCCGCAAGATGCAACGGCCAATGCGATACCATTATTTGATCGTATTTTAGTAAGAATTACCAAAATAAGGAATGTTTTGCCAGTTCCTCCTGGTGCATGCAAAAAAAAAAGAATCCACTTTGTCCTGCCCAAAAAGGAGTCGTCATAAATGGTTCTTTCTTCTTCATTCATTTACTGGGACATTGCGAGGAACAATCGCTGCCATTTCTACAATATTGTTTTGTAGTTCACGATTCAATTCAGTGTCTATTAAATCAGATGCATCTCGATTTGGTGAATGCATACCGAAATGACTGAGTGGCAATTATAATGCAAAAATCCTCAATAGCAATCAATGCTCCATTGTACATAGCTACACTAAAAACTATCGTAATATCGTTGCACCGTGTACGATGTTCATGCAAATAAACCATAGCACTTAAGAATATAAAAAATAGATAAAAACCTAATCTTATACCTACCGAATGTATATACAAAATTTAATTAAGCATTGCTTATGGAAGTAAGCAGTTTCGGAGGAGAATGGCAACTACACTGTGACAGGAGAATTTTATATATTAGATAATTGGTGTATTTAAAATATAAATACGTACATATTTTGATTTAGGTGGGTACCTATTAAAGGTTATTTCACATTTTGTACGTTTCTAATATTTTCTTTCTTGATTCCAGATGTTGTTTGTAGTAGTATCTTTTAAAGGATTAAGTTCTCTTCGAATGTCTTCTCAACTAAAAACGGTGTTTTTGAATCTATGTAAGTTAAAACACACCTTATGCTGATCAGACACGATTGGAAGATCTTCTAATATTGACCAAAGTGTCAAAAGTCTTCTTATAGCATCAAATAAGGTGACAATTGTCAATTTTCTATTAAGTCAAAATTATCCGTTTATACGGTTGGTTAAATTTATCCAAATATTTAATAACGAATTTATTGTTAAATTTGTTCTTTTCTCCCATCCTTTTCAATTTTTTGTTTGTAAAACTTTTTTATCGTTATTTTGACAAACAATGACTACTTATTACTTTCGATTTCAGTAGTTTTTAAATTCTTTCAAAATCCTCTGAACTTTTGTTGTCATTTCCTGCTCAAAAGCTGTCTACCTGTTTGGAAAGAACATCATCCAGTATACAAATAGTGGACAATCGTCTAATTATTTAAAAATACAAAAATTGGGGTGTTTAGACGATTGAAAACGATTGCAAGATTAGTGATTTATTGAAAATTTATTTTTACATGGCTGATAGAAAATTGGTTAAAATGTTTTTTGAAAATGTCAATATTGGAAGATCTTCCAATCGTGTATGCTAAGCTAATTATCTTCAATTTTCAAAATAAAAATAAATTTTTGTATTAAAAATATAATTTTATTTTGCCTGTCCTCCTTCCTTTACTAATATGCCATTAAGTAAACGTTGGATTGAAACAGTAAATACGCCATCATAATTGTTTTATCACAGGCGCTGCTGAGACCTCTAAGCGTTGACAGATCCCCTCAGAGTAATCATTCTTGTCATATACTTCCAGTTCGAGTTGCGCAAACAATTGTAGGTCCCCTCAATTTTTGCCATTATTCGTATACAGAAATGGTTGAGAGTTGTAACTCGCTACGCTTGGGGTTATTGGGATTGTTAACTAGCACTTAATTTTATTTTTTATTTTTTTTTATTTATTTATTGCCTATAAGTATAAACTTTCTTAGACTTAACATTTTATATGTTGTATATACATTCTTACAATATTATATTTTACATAAAACAAGAAAATAATTTACTTAATATTACTCGATTTTAATAGCTTTCATTATTTCTTTTTTAAATACATCTCTAGAACATTCCAAATCTATTACATGAGCATATTTATTAAACATTTTACAAGCTCTAGAAACAGGTTCATTGCTACCATAGTTTGTTGTATGTGTGGGAATAAAGAAAAAATTGTTCACCCTTGGTCTTAAGCATCGAGCTGGGCTGTATGGTCTAAACAACATTAGTAAAGGAGGACAATTTATATGACCCGTTACAATATCTCTCGCAAAAGAAATCAGAAAGTATTCTCTTCTGGCTTCGAGACTCATTAAATCAATGAGAGTACACCGATCTTTATAAGGAGGCAAAGGCAAATTCCATTCTAGCTGGCGAAGCGAATATCTTGTGAATCTTTTTTGGATTTTTTCAATTCGATTCGAAGCGTTTTTATAATACGGACACCAAACAACACTACAATATTCCAGAACAGGACGAACGAAATTAACATAGAGAGTGTAACGACTTTGTTGGCGTAAAGGTCGATGCTGGTATGCTGGTACCACTGTAGCTCGTCGGTTGGGGTGGTTCTTTGACCTCCTAATCGTTACAAAAATTAATCATACCAGTCTAGGGTACCTATAGGTATTAGTAGGTACGCGAGTGATATTACCTTACCCTCCCTTCCATTGTCGTCTTACTCGCCTAGACGACCCTTAATATTGGTGCCCTTATTTAATTTCTCTTCATCTTTCTAGTTTAGCCACACTCATCTCTTAATAAAAAAAATTTACCACTTCATTTCAAATTTATAATATACATTATTTAACTTTATTGAATTTCATTTTATTCTTATTGTATGTTTAGATTTTAAGTTACGTTACTTTCATATCTTTTACTATTTAAAGCTTACTTTATTAAGTTAAAAAAATTGAAAATAAAAGTTTAATAAAAGTGAAACAAAAATTATAGTTTAATCCCTGTATTAAATTATTCGGGATGAATTCAAGTACGAAATATATGTAATTTTTAGTAATCTGGCGTAAGTTAATATTTAAATTATATCAAATTGTTGAAAGACTCACCGGAAACGAAGTAGAAGTGGCCACTGCTGCTTGTCGATCGGCGTTGAATTCGTTGTTGCTATAACTTCTATTTTTCCTTATTCTCTTACTCCCGCAAGATTACTTAACACTTCTTTACTTTGATCTTATAACACTATAATTTTGCTTTTCTTTTCTATGACACTATAATTTTTATTACTTTTTACTTGCACTTTTATTTTAATTTGCACAATTAAAAAAACTAATTGATTAAGATTTAAAAAAAATAAGTTATATAAAAAAATTTAAATTGTATAAAAAAATGAAATTGCAGCTAGCTGGATTTGAACTGTAGGACCTTGGCTTGTTAAACACTTCAAACAACGAGCTAACCAACTAAGCTATCTTCTTTGTTTAAGATGGAGTGATGATTAATTTCACAAAATTTCGACCAGGTTACTTAATAACCTGGTTATCCTGTTTAATGATGATTAGACAGCTACTAATATTCTGCGCGCCTGATATTTATTGGTTACTTCAAGTCCCTAAGGACTTGTAGAGGGAATTTTAGGCTTTTCAAGTTGCCTGTAGGAAAATGCCTGTTTTAAAAAAAAACTTATTATTTTAACAAGAAAATCTACAAATTTTCCTTCCGGTTTCTTACCTCCTTTTTATTTTATAATTTTTTTCTCAGTATAAATGTGATGGACGTATACCGTCTTTTCCTTTTAATTTTAAATTTTAAATTGAATTTGAATTCAACTTCTATATATATGTATATGTATATATTCAAAATTTTAAATTTGCAATATGGATAAACTGATCGTTGCTATGGTCGAAAGGAAAAAGAAATAACCAGGCTTTTGAGCAATGTAGGTACCTCCGAAGGCTCGAAAGCTCGCTAATATTTCTTTGTTCTTAACGCATACTTACAAAGGTCTTTGTTACCAAATTCATAAACTAAAAATCTTTTTCAGTTAAAACGTTTTTTTCTGCCTAGTGTGAGTTTTTCTCAATTCTGCACTTTTCAATTGAGAGAGAAGGTTTTTCATATTTCCCTTGACTTTCGCTCTGAGTTTGTTAACTTGGCAACATTCTCATGATTCTCTTGAGTTTGTCGCTAAGGTTCCTACTTATATTCTACTACTTTTCAATTTTGCCCATCCCTATTCCGAATGTCCTCAGCTGTCAACTTGACAATTCAATTATTTATTAAATGTCAATAAAGAAATTAGTTTGAATGTCGTGTTTATTTTTCGAATTTATTTAATTTAATTCATTTTTTTAAATAAAATCGGTTACAGGGCTATGCTGGTTTCTAACAATGAATTGTTGGAAACTACGCATATGAACCCACGAGTGTTTTCATCAGTGTAAACTTAGTGTTCAATAAGTAATAATTTTTAAGTGCGACTAGCAACTAGATTGAAATTGCATCATTCTCTGACGCCAACTTGGTCGCATTGTTTTTAGTCATAGACTGATGCCTAAATTAAATTTAACGTGGGAGCCGTACCTAACTCCCTGACGTCTCAAGCCGGGCTACTATCAGATAAGTATTTTTGTACATTTTAGGAATGATAAGACATTCTTTGTGAAAAGTTTTTTTTGTTTTTCAGGTTACTGCCGGATATCCTTGGCATGAAAAATCCCTATGGGTTTTCCTTCTCTGGTTTCAAGTTCGTACATACACGAACCAACGATTCTTTTCACTCTGGATTTTAGAAACTTGGGTAGCAGTTTAGCATTGATGCCTTGCACAAATTTGCTTTGAGCAAAGTTGCGGTGGAACACTTCCTGTCCTACCCTAAACAGAACCGGCTTTGCACGTAAATTGTATGTATTTTTCGATTTTTGATATGCTCTATCCAAATTAGTTTTAATTTTGTGATGTGCTAGACTTACTTTAGCTTCTTTCGGTAAATACATTGTATCGTGATTGTTTAATGAATTTATATTCCGTAAAATTTTATAAGTCGAGGCGTGCGTAATCATATTTGGATTAAAAAGTGCAAAATATGGTTGACATCCAATTGAATCGTGCACGTCTGTCCTTAATGCACACGCTATGCTGGACAATTGTAAGTCCCAGTCGTTCTGCTCCTTGGAAATGAGTATCCTTAGTTTACTGAGGATATTTCTATTCACTCTTTCCGAGTTATTCGCTTGCGGTGAATACAAAGCAGTTTTCAGATGTTTGACCCCATATTCATTCAAGAAATTTGCGAATTCTTTCGAAACAAACTGTCGGCCGTTGTCAGAATGCAATATTTCAGGCGTTCCGAACTGATGGAATACATCACATTCTAAGAACCTAATTATTTTGGCCGATGTAGCTACTGACAAAGCTGTTAAAAAGACAAATTTCGAAAAGTGGTCTAACACAATTAGGATATAAATATTTCCTCGTTTTGTTCTTGGATAAGGGCCTAAAAGATCTATAAATAAACGCTGCATTGGTCTTTCTGTTATAGTCTGGTTCTGGATTGGAGCACGAAGAGTTACATTGGGAGCTTTTACTGTTTTACAGATGTCGCAATCATTAACATATCTTTTTATGTCCAAAATCATTTTTGGCCAATAGTACTTTTCACGAATTCGTGCGTAAGTTTTACTAAACCCACTTGTAAAGTTAATTTAGTTTCATGCGACATCTGTATGACTTGTTTAGTTAAAGAATCTGGGAGCCAAAGCTTCCACCGGGAATCCTCTTCTCCCCATTCTCCAGTTCTAAACCTAACGCGCCTATATACATATTTGCCCGAAACAACTAGGTCCGGTAAAGACTCTTGGTTATCGGTGATGTTCTTTCTCAATTTGGAATATTGCTCCGAATCAAAGTCGTCAGCGTTCAAGTCCACTTCTTCTCCTATTACATTTGCTGAAATCTCTTCGCAGCTTACTTCGGATGGCTGAATCAGTATGCCTTCCATGTCTACTCGCGATAAGGCGTCAGGTACAACATTGAGTGATCCCTTTCTGTGCTCAATAGAAAAGTCGAACCCTTGTAGTTCAAGGCTCCACCGTGCTAACCTTCCACTCAAATCTTTGAGTGACATGAGCCACTTAAGACTTGAATGATCTGTAATCACTTTGAAAGGTGATCCCTCAACATAGGCACGAAACTTCCTTATGCTCAAGACTGCAGCAAGGCATTCTAATTCAGTCACGGTGTAATTTTTTTGAGCTTTGTTGAGTTTCTTAGACATGAAAGCGATAGGCCGTTCATTCTGACTCTCATCAAGTTGAAAAAGAACTCCACCGATTCCCTCTGATGAAGCGTCGCATTGAATGACGAAGAGCTTTTTGAAATCGGGTTGACTCAAAACCGGGGCTGAAGAGAGAGCTTCTTTCAGCTGGTTGAAACTGTTAAGCGCTTCGGCACTGAATTCAAATTTTTTTTTCTTAAGACAATCAGTAAGTGGTGCTGCTAATTCTGAATAGTTCCTTATAAAGCGACGATACCACCCCGTGAGGCCTAAGAATCGTCGAACTTGCCTTTGTGAGTTAGGTACAGGAAAATTTACCATCGCCTCGATTTTTTCCGGGTTCGTTTTCAACGTTCCTTGTCCCACTATGTATCCCAAGTATTTTATTTCCCGCATGCCGAATTTACTCTTATCGAGGTTTATGGTTAGGTTTGCCCGGCGTAAGCACGATGCTACTTCTTTTAGGATACTAATATGACTTTCGAAGTCAGCGGTACATATTAAGAGGTCATCGAGGTATAGGAACACATTTTCTCTCAGGCGTGATGGCAAGACCTTGTCGAGTGTACGGCATAAGGTTTGAGCAGCATTGCTTAGACCGAAAGGCATAATCTTAAATTGGTATAGTGGTCTACCGGGAACCGCAAAAGCCGTTTTTGGTCGTGATTGTTCCTCTAAAGGAATTTGCCAATATTGATTTTGACCTAGGTGAGTTTTTCCTAAACCTAACTCAACAAAGTTGGGAAACATTCTTTTAACTGCTTCTAACTTAGCTCTTTGTTCCGCAGATAACTCAATCAATTCTGCTTCTTCCTTGAAGTTGAATTCTTGCTCTTGATCTTGAGCAACACAGGCGATTTCACTGATTTGTGGAACTAAGTTGAACTCTCTCCAAAAATTCATTCCCAAGTAGACGTTTTGGGTTAAGTTTGGGATTAAATAAAAGCAAAGAGTTTTTGCAATACCATTGTATTTGGTGACGATATCACAATACCCGACAATGTCGTGTGAACTACCATCAGCCGTGCGGACATGATTTCTGTAAGGCTTAACTTTGGCACCAATTCTTTCAATTAAGTCAAAACAATCTTTGCCCAAAGCTGAAATTGATGCCCCGCTGTCTAACAGTGCGAAATAAGATTCTTCGTTAAGACGTACGTTAACGTACATCCTACTATCGCCTTCTAACGAAATTATGGAGTCTACAATTAATTTACGGTAAGCCTTACGATTCTTGTATCGGTCTCTACACTTTTGAATTTTTCGGCTAACTAAAGTTTCTTTCTTTGCAAAAATTTTAGCTCTGACTTTTGCATAATTTAATTTTCGTTCATGCAAAGAATTATGTGAGAAATGGAGAACTGGATGGCTAGAGATTTCTTGATTTTCAACATTTTTTAAAGTTTGGATTGGATCTGAGTTTGAAGTTTTCATGGGTGATTCACTGAAGCCGTCTTTTCCTAGATGTTGCTTGGAATGCGAATCTTTTTCAGTGAGTATGCTATTATTATTATTTATGGTTTTGAAGGGCCTGCAAGATTTTTCGTGGGACGGTTCTCCCCGCCCTTCTTTTCGTCCCGACGAAAGTTTTCCGAGTGCTTATTATTGCACTCAGGAGTAGAAACTCCCTTAGCCCCGCAAAGGAAACAAAATAAATTCCTCGTATGAGAAGGACAGTTATAAAAGGAATGCCCTTTATCGTCGCAGTTCCAACAGCAAAAAGTACTGCTTGATCTATTTCCGTGAAGGATAGCGGAAATGTCTTCATCATTTATTTCCGACTTATCGTCTTCTTCCAAGACTACCTCGTGTACTGGCTTGGGGCATCTTTTGGCTAGAAATTTCTCTGCCTGTCTGGCTTTCAACCTTAGTTGCTCCAAAGTTTTGACATCCGAAGACAACAAAATTTCCCCAAGTTTATCTTTTGCGTTATTTCTGAGCACCTCTAACAACTTTTTGCTGTCAAACGGCTCTTTCATACGGTCGTTGATTGTAACGACTGCGTTGTAATACTCGTCGAAAGGTTCCTTAAAACCTTGCTTCCGAGTGAGTAGTCGCATGTAAATGTCGACGTCACCCTCAGGTCGACCGAACTCCCTACGCATTTCTGCTTTGACTTCCTCCAAACTAGCTTCAGTATTTTTTTTCAAGTATCTCCAATACCATTTATTGGCGTTGTCCTTCAAGAGGACATGCAAATTTGCAACGATTTGCTCGTCTGAATAACCTGAAGACTTTTGCATGCGGTTAACTTTAAATAGAAAATCTCCAATGTTTGAAGACCCATCGTATTGGATACACCAGCGATCTAGACGACATTTGTCTACGGCATTGGAATTGCTCACAGACAAATTAGCAAATTGTCTTTCTAACGGCGATCTAGTGGCCTGTCTCTCGTGAGACGAAGAACCGCTTACCGGTGCTTCTATAGTATTTTGTACATTATGAGATTTCTCGAAACTCTCTATGCGTTTATTGACGCTTTCCATAAATTCTTTCATCTGCTGGAAAATTCGCATTTGATTGTCCAGCAAACTTCTATCTATCCTATCGAGTAGGTCTTCTTGATCCATCGTGCGGGCCCTATCTATATTTTCTTGACGTCTATTATGATTGTCATTATCCTGTAAGGCATTGTTTTCTTCTTGATTAGCGCCTTCATTCGCTACACCTTGTATCGATTCCCTATTATTTGACATTTCCGGACTATTATCTACGATTATCGTATTCAACTCCCGCGAAAAATCTAAAGAATTGTCTAAATTGAATCGGTCAATTGTAGTATTAAACCGCCTTACAAAATCCTCGAAAGTTGCTTCAGATATAGCTCGAAGATTATTCCAACTACTAGCTACACTTGTTCTGGGATTTTCCTGGCTCATGCTATTGAGCCTCCTCGTTTTCAAAAAAGATAAATGTAATTTTAAATACTAATTCTAAAAAAAAACTCGACTCTGTTTTTCAAAATGTATTGTTCTCTCCAGCAGGCTTGCAACTTATTCAAATTCAAACTAATTTTGTGTCGCTGTGAGATACAATTATAGTTTAATCACTGAATGATTATTAAATTAAACAACTTATTTTAAAAGTATTATCTATAAATTGATAATTATTTGGATTTCTTTTTCAGAAAATTTCATAAAACGTAAGGAGATGAGTGTGACTTCACTATATAAAAGATGTGTTGAAAGGATTTAAAGGACACCATTGTTCTACGAGCCGAAATGAAATCAAAATTTAAATATTCTAGTGGTATGTATCTGAAACTATATAAAAAAAATAATATTTAGACAAAATCTCTTTCCCAGGACACCAACGGACGAACCTTTCATCTGCGATGACTCTGGCAAAAATAATTTATCCTAGTTAAGTTTAAAATTGAGTATTCTGTTGGAAGCACTTTTGAAGACGCTTTCGCTTCCGCGAGTCTACTTCCAACAAAATCTCCAAGCAAGGGCTAATTATTCGGTCGTTTAAAAACCAATCTTTGATTTATCAAAGACTCGAACCTTAAGTTCCTTCTTGTGTTTTGTTTTTTTGAAACTGCCATATCAATTTAAACTTCCGGTGGCAACCGATACCAAAATGAACTTTCAAGTTATCGTGACTCACAAGAAATTTAAATTAAATTAAACTGGCCTTTCAATTTGTTAAAAAAAATACTATTGTAAGCTAAAAGAAATGTTAATAAAATTGACTAATAATTAAAATGTAGAAATTTGATGTGGCTCAAAAAAAATGTCTCTAGCTTCGCTATCCCTGATAGCGGCTACACGTTATGGGCGCCATTTTGTAACGACTTTGTTGGCGTAAAGGTCGATGCTGGTATGCTGGTACCACTGTAGCTCGTCGGTTGGGGTGGTTCTTTGACCTCCTAATCGTTACAAAAATTAATCATACCAGTCTAGGGTACCTATAGGTATTAGTAGGTACGCGAGTGATATTACCTTACCCTCCCTTCCATTGTCGTCTTACTCGCCTAGACGACCCTTAATATTGGTGCCCTTATTTAATTTCTCTTCATCTTTCTAGTTTAGCCACACTCATCTCTTAATAAAAAAAATTTACCACTTCATTTCAAATTTATAATATACATTATTTAACTTTATTGAATTTCATTTTATTCTTATTGTATGTTTAGATTTTAAGTTACGTTACTTTCATATCTTTTACTATTTAAAGCTTACTTTATTAAGTTAAAAAAATTGAAAATAAAAGTTTAATAAAAGTGAAACAAAAATTATAGTTTAATCCCTGTATTAAATTATTCGGGATGAATTCAAGTACGAAATATATGTAATTTTTAGTAATCTGGCGTAAGTTAATATTTAAATTATATCAAATTGTTGAAAGACTCACCGGAAACGAAGTAGAAGTGGCCACTGCTGCTTGTCGATCGGCGTTGAATTCGTTGTTGCTATAACTTCTATTTTTCCTTATTCTCTTACTCCCGCAAGATTACTTAACACTTCTTTACTTTGATCTTATAACACTATAATTTTGCTTTTCTTTTCTATGACACTATAATTTTTATTACTTTTTACTTGCACTTTTATTTTAATTTGCACAATTAAAAAAACTAATTGATTAAGATTTAAAAAAAATAAGTTATATAAAAAAATTTAAATTGTATAAAAAAATGAAATTGCAGCTAGCTGGATTTGAACTGTAGGACCTTGGCTTGTTAAACACTTCAAACAACGAGCTAACCAACTAAGCTATCTTCTTTGTTTAAGATGGAGTGATGATTAATTTCACAAAATTTCGACCAGGTTACTTAATAACCTGGTTATCCTGTTTAATGATGATTAGACAGCTACTAATATTCTGCGCGCCTGATATTTATTGGTTACTTCAAGTCCCTAAGGACTTGTAGAGGGAATTTTAGGCTTTTCAAGTTGCCTGTAGGAAAATGCCTGTTTTAAAAAAAAACTTATTATTTTAACAAGAAAATCTACAAATTTTCCTTCCGGTTTCTTACCTCCTTTTTATTTTATAATTTTTTTCTCAGTATACATGTGATGGACGTATACCGTCTTTTCCTTTTAATTTTAAATTTTAAATTGAATTTGAATTCAACTTCTATATATATGTATATGTATATATTCAAAATTTTAAATTTGCAATATGGATAAACTGATCGTTGCTATGGTCGAAAGGAAAAAGAAATAACCAGGCTTTTGAGCAATGTAAGTACCTCCGAAGGCTCGAAAGCTCGCTAATATTTCTTTGTTCTTAACGCATACTTACAAAGGTCTTTGTTACCAAATTCATAAACTAAAAATCTTTTTCAGTTAAAACGTTTTTTTCTGCCTAGTGTGAGTTTTTCTCAATTCTGCACTTTTCAATTGAGAGAGAAGGTTTTTCATATTTCCCTTGACTTTCGCTCTGAGTTTGTTAACTTGGCAACATTCTCATGATTGTCTTGAGTTTGTCGCTAAGGTTCCTACTTATATTCTACTACTTTTCAATTTTGCCCATCCCTATTCCGAATGTCCTCAGCTGTCAACTTGACAATTCAATTATTTATTAAATGTCAATAAAGAAATTAGTTTGAATGTCGTGTTTATTTTTCGAATTTATTTAATTTAATTCATTTTTTTAAATAAAATCGGTTACAAGAGATTTAAAGGTGTATGGACATTTAAAATCTTTAGAGTTTCTAGTGATAAATCCCAGAAGAGAGTTGCCTCTAGAAACAATATAGTCTACATGCATTTTGAATTCTAACTTAGAATCAAATATGACACCTAAATCCTTATGATTGTATACTCTCCGAAGCTCGTTGTCTGACAATTTATAATTAAAAATCATCGTAGAGAAGGATCTTGAAAAAGAGAGTATACTACATTTTTCGACATTTAAGGACAGGTCATTTAAAATACACCAATGATAAAAATTATTTAAGTCACTCTGTAATTGAGAAAAGTCAACAAGAGATTTAATAACTTTATATATTTTTACGTCATCAGCAAAAATTAGACATGAAGAAAAAGAAATATGACTAGGCAAATCGTTAATAAACAGTAAGAACAACAATGGGCCCAAATGACTGCCTTGGGGAACTCCCGAGACATTTACAACCATCTTTGATACTTCATGACCGATTTTTACATATAGAATGCGATTGGTTAAATAACTCTCGATCCATTTCAATAACTTAGCATGAAAACCTAATGATTTAAGTTTTTGTAAGAGTATTGTGTGGTTGACTCTATCGAACGCTTTCGAAAAGTCCGTGTAGACAACATCTACTTGACTTCCATTTTCAACTGCATTCACACAGAAATTCGTTAATAACGTCAGATTTGTTGCAGTAGATTTCCCAATGACAAACCCATATTGAAACGGCGATATAAAATCTTTAACGGCTTCATATATTCTCTTTTTAACTAAAGATTCAAAAACTTTTGGAATTAATTGAAGCTTAGCAATGGGCCTATAGTTTACTACAGATTGCTTAGACCCCGATTTAAAAATCGGAGTTATATACGAGCTTTTCCAATAGTCAAGAAAGACACCTTCGCTTAGAGATAAATTGAAAATATAAACAAGAGGCTTGGATAGATTTGATTTGCAATTTTTTAAAAACAATGCAGGAATATTATCTGGGGGCAAACTTATACTGCCATCAAGACTACCTAATTCCAAGAGAACTTCGTTCTCTGTTAGTTCTATGTGCCCCATATTTGTTATAGCGTTAATATTATCCATATTATTTTCAGAATTAAATGAACTGATCTTAAAATTTGATTGGAAAAATGATGCAAATAAATCACAAATTGTCTTTAAATCACAACTTTCAGTTTCATTATAGTTCATACAAGTTGGAATACCATAAGTTTTCCGTTTAGAATTTATATATTGCCAAAAACACCTCGAATTCGTTTTTATCTTTGATTCAAGTGACCATAGATATTGACTATGTAAGAATTTCTTTAAAAATTCATACTCTCGACGCATACGGCAATAATCGATTCGACAGCTAGAATTAAGTTTACTTTTTTTTTGCATATTCATCATTGCATTCTTTAAACGCGATAAACTCTTGCTATACCAAGGAGGTTTACAATTCTTCTTTATTCGTTTGACAGGTACATAACTAGAAATTACATATTTTAAAACTCCAAAAAAATGTTCATAGTTCTGAGTAACATTATGATTACATAAGAATGAACTCCAATTGATATCACTCAAATAATTATTAATGCTGCCATAATCAGCCTTATTGAAATCAAATCTGTAAATACTTAAATCTTTACTTTTACAATTAATCCTATAAAAAGAAATAAAATCAATAGAAAATTTTAAGGCACTATGGTGAACATCATTTTTTTCATTATTTAATAATGGAAATTCTTCTTTATATAAACAAACATTAAGTTCTTCATAAACAAAGACTAAATCTAAAATTCTATCAAGAGTGTTCACAACATTATTAATTTGAAAACAATTTAAAGCTGACATTGTGTCTAATACAACAATTTCGCTTTCACTTAATACATTAAAGGGAAGTAATGCTTTATCATCGTCAGAATAAATCCACTTAATTCTATTTAAATTGAAATCTCCTAAAACAACTATGTTAGAATTAGAATTTAATTCACTTGCTATTGTTTGAACATTATTTACATGAGCAGTATAAATATCTAAGTCTGAACTCGGAGGAATATAAGACAGAAAAAAATATACATCAGCACAACAATTATTATTAGCATTTGAATATGGAACATTGATTTGTATACATAATTGTTCGATCAAACCTGAAGAATCTGGAAGAGAAATTTGCCTACTCTTAAAACTAGATTTCACCGCAAACAGCACTCCACCTCCTCTTGTTAAGCCAGTACAGGTCTGATTTCGATCTCTTCTATATATATCGTAGTCACTATTACATATTTCGGCATTGAAAACATCATCACTTAACCACGTCTCTGTGAGACATATGACGTCATAACAACAATCGACTACAGCAGAATAAAAACTTCCAAGCTTCGATCTCATTCCCCCTACATTATGGTAGTATACAGACAGCGCATTGGAAATATCTTCCACATCATCAGCAGCAGCAGCAACACGAGCATTGGGAACATTAGCAACAACAGCAACATCATCAGCATCAATAGCATTGGTAACATCAGCAACAACAACAAAATTATCAGCATCAAGAGCATTGGGAGCATTATCTACAACAGCAACAGCAGCATCAATAGAAACATCATCAGAAACATTTATGAAATCTTCGTTATCGTGTGTATACGAGGTAGATTTTGTAAGAGCAGCAGTAGTGTTTATTAGCGATGAGTTTTTTAAAGAGAATTTATTGGTGGCTTTGATGATAACATTCGCTCTTCGTTTTTTGGAATGTGAATAAACTCTCTTACTTGAACTCCGGTTGGCCAAATTGAAGCTAGCATTAATAGATCGATGTAATTTTCCGGAACTGCAACTTTGAAGTTTAGATAACAAAGTTGCGATATGTCTTGATCTTTCTTAGTAAGCATAATACACTTAATCACATTTGGGGCAATTTTAAGTAAATCCGCTATAAATGAAGTGATTGATTCCACTGATGTTTTATTGTCTAGGTGAGACAAGTGCAACCACTTCATAATGGGAACAGAAACACCTTGTAGTGACGTTGAAGAGTTATTTCCAATTATACGTTTGCGAGAAAGCATCGTTATGCCATGATCAGGTTCAGGGGCTTGGGGAGGGATGACGACTTGCTCAGTAGCTGGATTTTTACTTTCATAGGTAGAATTATTATTATTATTTTTCTCTTCCGAACTACTTTGAGTAATATTCAACGGTGGATTTAAAGAGCTTTGTGGACACTGACCTAATACAGAGTTGGAATTATCTTTTTTTGCATTTTTTTTCGATTTATTCTTCTTTGCACCATTCACTGATTCCTTTGATAGCTCATATCTTTTTAATTCACTCAGATTAAATTGATCTTTAAGGTCTTTTAAATCAGAAGATAGTTTATCGAGTTTATCAAACAAAACATTCGCTATTTGTGGTGAAACAATACAAGAGTTACACCGCCACATTATATTAGGATCTGCGACCAAAACTTTAAAGCTATTTTCAGATATCCCGGCACATTTTTTATGGTATTTATTTTTGCAATAATATTCGCATTGGATAAAGTTTGAATCCACAAACTCTAAACTACATAAATTACACACATTAGATGACATGTTTGGCAAAATGCAAGGGAAATTTATAGCAAAATAATTTTAAAACAAGAGCTAGACAAAAAGACGTCCGATCGAAACGAAAGCTTTAGCGAGTGTTGATGGATGAATAACTGTAACATTATCAATTAAAAACTTTTTTGGAATTTAAAAGAACACTTTATGGTAATTTAGGTAAGGTCTCTTAATGTATTTTTAAAAATAACTACACTCAGATTGTTAAAACATTTGAGGGCGATTATTTTGCTCACAGAAAATATTGTCTTCATAAAAAATATAAATACTAAGCGCAGTTCATTTTCGTAGTGATATTTTACTCAATATGTTTGTTTTTTAGTTTTATCATTTTTATACATTTTTAAGAAATATCGATATAATGGTCTCCAACGCTTAAGAGCTAAAATGGATCAACCAGTAAGATAGATCTTACGATCCATGTGTTATCACAACACAACAAAAAGCGTTGGCTTTCCCGTCAACACAAATATAAGGAGCAATCCTCGTCTTCTGAGAAGAAAAAAGTCAGGACATGAGAAGCGTGCGGTCGAAAATGTTGAGAGGTTTAAAAGCAGGAATGAAGTTCGAAAGTTTTATGAACAGGTGAAACGAAATTCACAGTTACATAAACCTCGAACAGAAGTGGAACCGCAGTCAATGCTGAGGATATGGAAGGACCACTTCTGCAGACTGTATAACGGCGACGAAGAACTGAATTCCGCTGTCAGGCAGGATGATCCATTCAACATAGACGACGAAAGCCAACAATCCTGTCCTCCCGACTTAGACGAAGTAAAGATTGCCTTATCTAAGTTGAAGTCTAATAAAGCCGCTGGAGCGGATGGCTTGAATGCCGAGCTCTTTAACGCAGCTGGAGATAAGTTGGTTAGGAGCATGCACCAACTTATCTGTAAGGTTCTTTAGTTCTTTATTAAAAAGGAATAGCATTACACAGTAAGATACAATATCTTCTCAGTATTGTTTGCCCGATCCTGAAAAAAAGAGACCCTCTAAACTGCACCAACTATAGAGGAATAAGTCTACTTAACATCGCCTATAAAATCTTCTCTGCCGTAATATGTGAACGTCTAAAGCCCATCGTCAACAACCTGATAGGTCCTTATCAGTGTGGTTTTAGACCAGGAAAGTCCACAGTTGATCAAATATTCACATTACGGCAGGTTTTGGAAAAAACCCAAGAACACCAAATCGACACCCACCATCTTTTCATCGATTTCAAGGCCGCATATGACAGCATCTACAGAGACGAGCTGTATAGAGCCATGTCTAGTTTTGGCATCACTGCCAAACTCGTTCGTTTGTGCAGAATGACCATGGAAAATTCACCCTGTTGCATAAAGGTTGGAAACAACTTAACAGACCCTTTCGATGTCAAAAAAGGTTTTAGACAAGGTGATGCGATGTCATGTGATTTTTTTAACATCGTGCTTGAAAGAATAGTGCAAAACTCACACGTCAACACTAGAGGCACTATCTTTTAAAAGTCTGTCCAATTACTGGCATATGCTGATGACATTGACATAATCGGAAGAACTCAGCGTGATGTCAATGGGGCTTTTGTGAGTTTTGAGGCAGAGGCGGCAAAAATGGGTTTAACGCTTAATGAGGGCAAAACAAAGTACATGCTGTCGTCTAGAAAGGACATACAACACCGACGTTTTGGTCAAAACGTCACAATCGACAGACGTAACTTTGAGGTAGTCAAGGACTTCGTCTACCTAGGCTCCGCTGTAAACGCAGAAAACAACACCAGCGCTGAGATCAAACGCAGAATAACTAAAATAAGAAAGCAATTGAGTGGTAAAGCCCTCTCTCGAGGGACCAAAGTGTTGCTATATAAGACCCTTATCATCCCCGTCCTGCTATACGGTGCAGAAGCATGGACCATGACAAAAGCGTATGAAAGCACCTTAAGTCGCTTCGAGAGAAAAGTTCTTCGTGTGATCTACGGTCCCGTATGCATCGAAGGGGAGTGGAAGACATACGTGCAGATGTGGAAGTTATGATCAAAAATGTTTCACTGAATCGGATTTTTAAAAACTCTGTTTTGACGGTGGTGTTTACCAAAAAGTTTGATTTCTTCCGTATTAATTGTCAGAATGAACTTGTTAAGCCCATTGTTATTTATTTTAAAAATGAAACAAATTTAATACATTGACCCAGGTCTAAGAATTTCGATTTTTGCGAAACCATTTATTTCTGTCTTTAATTTTTCAACACACGATAAACAATATAGCTTTATGATATTTTAAATTATATGATACAGCTTAATACAAAATAAAGAAAAGGATTAGGTATAGTCCTTATTTTTTTTTTTAATTTTTCACTAAAAGTAGGGCAGGTAGAAATAAAAAAGCTGTTATTTTTAAAGTTTTATTGCTTTGTTTTTGTTGCGTATTGCGTAATTTTTTATTACCTGGCTTAATAGAGTAAAATCTCTTAATTATATCTATGTATATAAAGGATTAATGAAAAAAAGTCAGTATTGAGTTATTGAGCATTTCTGCAAGGTGTTTAAGAACAATTTTTACTCTTTGATCAAACAAGAAGTGAAATATAATAGCAAACATATATGTATAGTGAATTCAATACATTAAAATGGATTCAATCTAAATTCCTTATTCGGTGTTGTGTATAGTGAACTTATTACTAATGGTCATGATGGTCAAAACCTTCTACCATATTTTGTAAAAAAATACCCAAACTTAATTTCTGAGCAAATAGAAACTGTACTGTTAGAATTGAAGAAACGTTTTATGTCTCATTTTTTAAGTCTGTGGAACGCAGTTCATACAAAAAAAAGTAATTTTGAAAAAAAAAATACACTCATTGGCTCGAGGGAGTTTTCGAAGTAGAACTAACCCAAAGTGTATTTCCCGGAACGTCAACTAATACGGAAAGACCACGAAAGAGTTTTGACGAATAGTGTGATCGAGCTAAAAGGTATAAGAGGAACGAAATTATAAATATTTTTGCTCAAGAAGAGATAAACTATGCAGCAACATTAGAAAGCTTTCCCTGCTAACAATTTGATCCGGATAAGGCTGTTGCATTATAATGTATACAAGCAGAAACACCAATATGAAGTATTAGGACATGCCCTAAAAGATTTTACTAAAACAAAAAAGAATCGTCAGTTGTGAGAACGGTATAAGTCCATTTTGCAAAAGTTTTGGGAAAACGCAAAAAACTGAATAGCGTCTATATTTTACTTTTTTGACCTATAGATAAAATGAAGATCACGGTTTGTAATTTCAAATAAAACTCAAATTTAAATGAAATAAATACATAATTTATTTAAAATAAAGCTTTAAATGATAACAAAATATTTAAGTAATAGTAGAGATTATGTAATTTAAAAAAAAAATTGGTATACATAAGCAAGATACCATACAAAAGTATACGATATGATTTTGCTGACATCCTCCATCTTTTTATGGTTTATAAGAATCTTATTTTCAAAAGCCATTGTCGTTGGTAAGGCTGGAGTGGCGAGGCGCTTTTGGAGCAAAAACTGGTTTTTTATAAGACCGTCGATCCATTCCAAAGCTTTCACGCGCCCTATAGATGTTGAGCTGTAGGTCAGATGTCTGTATTTAGAAATCATAAACATAGAATCCTTGTTTAATGATTTGCTGGTTTTCTTGTAATAATTTGAAATCCTGTATAATCATCAGACGAAATGCTCGTTACTCTAAATAATCCATTTCGTTTTGCGTCGAATATCATTCTGTTGTATTCGCAGGGAGTGTATATCCGATCAGTTCTTCTTATAAGCGTGTTTGCTGTCCCAAATTCCGATCACATTGTAGCATGAGTGACCCCGTACAGGAAAGTACTGATGAATTACCTTAAAACGACCCAATGAAACTAGGAGCAGGAAGAATCTTACTAGTGTGTTGGTTGATAGCAGGATCAAGATTTTGAATACTCTTTCACAGCAAACTGCAAACGTCATCAGTTCCTCGCTTTGCTATGCCTTCAGTGTTCGTCTTCAATCATGGACGCAAAATACATAGAGTCACAGTTTTCGCTAATAAAACATTTTTTCAAAAACTGTTAGACTCAAAATAGTTTACTCTCTAATATAGAAACCAAAATAGATATTGATGGAAAATAACGTCACATTTATAGAATAAGTTTTTCGAGATCCGTACACTTTTTCGCGCAGTTTGAAAAAAAAATACCTTTTTTTATTTTCTTTCATAAAGTTCGTGGGTTTTCCTAATGACCCCAATATATTTCTCTGTTTGCCGAACATTTACTTTTTGGTAAAAAAAAATTCTTATAGATATAATATAGACAGGTATAAATAACGCAACTTCGCCATAAAAGAGGTAAAATCTTACATTTCATTTTTTTGCCTAGTGACCTGTCAAAGCTGAATTAAAAAATAAGTAGTTTTTCCTTACAAGAAATGATTCCGAGAAAATCTTTAAGAAATCTACAACTCAATAATGTACACGAAATTCCATAAGTTTTAAGAATAGAAAAGTCCAGGACTGTTCTTAGGTTAGGTTGGAGTGGCTGTCATTGACACACGTAGACTTCAAGGGTCCATTGTGATACCACTAATGAGGTTACTCATGGGAGAGTAATGAATTTAAACAAACCATTTTGTACTTTTAATAAAGTTAGAGAGATGTTTTGTGTCAATCGTTGCCAGTTCACTGGTGTTATCGAAGAAGGGATTACCGAGAAAGTAATTCCTTCTAATGGAGAGTGCTGGACATGTACATAGAAGGTGTTGGACTGTTTCCTCTTCCTCCTCGTCCATGCAGCTTCTACAGAAGTCATTTGTGTAGACCCCTAGCCTCAGAGCATGTCTTCCTATGAGGCAGTGTCCCGTTATTACTCCAATTGTAGAGCTTATACTTTGTCTGCTCAGTGATATCAAGCTTTTTGACCGTTTTAAGTCAATACTTGGTCATATTTGTATTATACAAGTGAAACACACGGCTGACAAGATATAACTGACTTTATTATGATAATGTTGATGTCATATAAGCATGTACCTACTTAGTTAGTTTACATGTTGTTATACTGTATAACACTTACTCTAACATCTCCCTTTTAATATATATTAATATAATACTAAGCTTTTTAATATATCTAATCATAATAATGTAAAATATATACCTTCAATAATATATATCATAATTCATAGCAATATATGTAAATTTAAATATTATGTGGTACAAGATCAAGTATTTTATAGATTTCAATATCAGTATTAAAAAAGTGTATTTTAGTTATAATATGTTAATCGATCTGGTGGCCTGAGTGGTCTTCCAGATCTATATGTCATTGGTTTATTATTTTTTGAAGCTAAAATATGATCTTCGTTATCACATTCAGGACTCAAAACTGAACCATCACTTGATGGACTACTTTGTGGATCCAACAAAGTTTCAACAATTGGTTTGTTCGGCGGCGAGGGAACCTTTCTAATTTGCTGCCTATTAAGTCGATAAATCTGATTATTTTCATCCTGAATTAAATACGATCGAGGCTCTGAACATTTCTCCTTAACAACTCCCGGGTACCAAATCGATTTAGGAATTTTCTGATAGTATATATTTCCCCCATTCTCTTATTCTTTTAAGGGTTTTGTTGTTCGATTATAATATTTTTTCATTGATTCATTATTAGTTTTAAAGGCCAAATTAACCTTTTGCTCATCTACTCTAACAGGCTTTAAATTTTCAAAATTGGTTGGAATTTTAGTTCTTAGTTTTCTATTCATCAACAATTCTGCGGGTGAGTATGTAGTAAAGTTCGGTGTTGCCCTGTAATTTAAAAGTGCAATATATGGATCGGAATTACTTTCTAAGGTTTTCTTCAACAATCGTTTTATAGTTTGAATTGATCTTTCTGCAAGACCATTTGACCTCGGTGTATAAGGACTAGATGTGACATGTTCAATGTTCCAAGATTTGCAAAAGTGGTTAAATTCTGTCGAAGAAAAAGGTGGTCCATTGTCACTTACCACTATTTTCGGAATGCATGCCGTGCCGAGCGAATATAGATTTAAGTTCCAAAATTAGTTTTTTGCTAGCAAAACCACTATTTAAAAGAGCGATTTCAATATATTTAGAGTAATAGTCAACAACTAGCATGTAAACTTTCTTTTGAAATTCAAAAAGATCAATTCCGATTTTTGGTTGCTAGGCAGGTGGTACTTTGTGACCATCTAGCATTTGTTGTTTCTAGAGCATATAGCTTGAGAAGATATTTGCATGTAGCAAGTGGTGTTCCTATGTTATGTTTTTGTCTAACATAAGGCAGAAGTGTTCTGTTTTTGCCGAGCTCATCGGCTTTGCAATTTCCCGGAAGGTCTCTGTGGCCCGGCACCCAAATGAGGTGAATGTTAAACTGATCCGTCATCTCATTCAGAGATGATAGACAATCGTGGACTGTTTGAGAATTTGTGGAGACAGACGCGTCCATTGAGAGGTGGCTCTAAGCCTTACACATGAGTTGGCAGCCACCTTTTGAGGACTGTTCTTCAAACTTATGAAATTTTTCACCCCCTGTTAATACGACAACCAAAATATTTTGTTTGTTTTTTTTTCGACTTAGAAGACGTATCTACGTCTAAAGATAACATCTGCATCAATAAGTGAATTTCTAAAAAAAGTAGACTTATTCCGTTCTCACAACTGACGATTCTATTTATACAAGCAGAAACGCCAATATGAAGTATTAAGACATGCCCTAAGGGATTTTACTAAAAAAAAACATTTATTTAAATATAACAACAAAAGCCTCAAATTTTATAAAAATGTCAATAACTTTTTTTCTAATAATTTTTCATCAAGTTTTGACCAAGCATGTATAAGACTAATAACATGTGTGTAAAATGTCATTAAAATTCGTTTAATAGTTCAGATTTTACAGACTTTTATGCGGTCTCCCATACAACCCGAACCACTGTGTGGGTTGGCGCAAGGGTTTTGTAACCTGCGATGAATAGACAAATCCATCAATTAATATCATATGACATAAAGCGCGTAGTAAGTAATGTAGCTTTTTAAGAATTGAACACATATAAAATGTACAATAGCGTTTAAGTAATCATTTTAAAAATCTTATAAACATATTTTAAAAATTGTTTGAGCTTACCGTTAGCTTTGATTCATAGCATTCTGGAAATTATTTATTCTTTACAAATAAGCTTTTTGTAGGAAATTCTAGTTAATGATAATGTATCCGTTGTTTGAATTAAATGTTTTAAGAAATAGCTTGATTTGATGCCAATTGAATTTGTATTTAATATTATTAATTATTATGAATTCCTTTAGTTATCCCTCTTTTTTGTAGGATCTTTGAAATAACTCAATTATCTTATGTAGTCGATCGTTAAAATAATATTGAATAACCTGAAATTAAAAAAAAACGAATTAAAACTTACCAAAAAGCAGTCGGTCTTAGGAAAATAAGAATTCAAAGATTTGGCTTCGTCAAGAGTAAGCATGAGAATGCATATGAGAATACGTACATACATATGTACATATGGCTTAAAATCACCAAGGTTGCAAATTTAAATTTCAAAATTAGTTTTATGACAATAAAAATTGCAAGCTTATACTGTTTTAAAATTTGTATATTAATAAACTTTGACAGGGCAGTGCACAGAATCCTATACTTTATTAGAAATATCTTTTAGTATTAAATATCTTATAAAAACCATCAATTCGAGAACGTTTTCCTAAGTTCGATAAAATCAACAAGAACAATACAAAGCACATAATTAAAGCTTTGATTTATAACATGTGTGTATTATGTATCTACATATATTAAATAAGCAATATTGAAAACAATACATACAAAATCTTAACAAGGAAAATACGTCAAAATATGTCCGGGAACGTTCCCGAAATGACGATTTCAATTAAGAGCGCCCTTTGATTATACGGCGCGGCGGCCATCTTAAATGCGGTCTGACTTTGTCAATAGGAACATATTTGAGGCTTCTTGTTATTTCGAGTCGGAAAAAAGAATTGTATCAATAATTAAATGTAATAAATACGTTCACGGAATGACGGACGCTCTACGAATAATGAATAGAAAGGTACTTAACATTTAGATATAATTTATTTGACGAAAAATGCTCTGACAGCCGACTTTGTTATTGTTCTTTGGATTTACTGCATTGTTGGCTGGATTTACTTAAAATTATTTTTGATCGATTATCGATATGTTTACTAAAATGGCTTATAAGGTATTGGGACAAACTATTTTTGCATTTTTATAGTTAAAAATTTATAATCTTTATCTCTAAAACTACATTTTGTATAAAAAATACGCTGAATTGAGTTATGACCGGGGTTGAATACCTTAAATTTTTCAATTATATTTTGGACTTGTTGTTGAAGATTGTAAATTAGGACGTGTTCCCGAAATGATTTTTTTGATTTCATTTTAAATTTCCCTTATTAATAAATTATATTGTTTGATGGACACACAAAACAGGTTAGTTTAAGTACTTTATTCATTTTTCTTTTTTTCAATTAAGTCAAGATTCAAGGCATTAAATTGCTAGCAAAGCCAATTCTGCACCTTGGTGATTTTGAGTCATATGTGCTCTCAGTGACTGAAAGCACATTGAAAAAACTGAGATCGTATTTTCCTGAACGGACTTTATCATGAATCTTAAGGTTAATTTATTCAATCAAAATCCCGGGGAACAAAAATCCAAAAAGCATTCCAAGCAGTTTTCCCACGATGTTATCGAATTAAACTTAAATCCAAATTGAAATTAAATTAATTTTCACTTCTGTAGAATAAAATATAAGGTTCTCATAATAAAACACTAGGTTTTCAAATTTAAAAAATGGAACTTTATCTTACAAAAAGGTTCAATTTTTCTTAATACTAAAATCTCTTCATCAACTAGCATTACAAATGCGATTCTTCATTATTCTTCAATCTTTTTGATTCTCAACCTCATTTTTCTTTTCTATTTTTTTCTTTGTTGTTTAATTAAAATGCGTTATAAAATGATTATTTATTACGAAAAATTGTCTAGATTATACAAAAGTAAAACATTTAAAAACCTAAAAAAAAAAAAACAAACGAACAAATAAATATTTTTAAATAGCTGTCATTTTGTATTTTATGTGACATAATTTTTATTTTATTTTTAAGTGGGATTCTTATTTTGATTTAAGGTATATAATAAATGTATTTTTGTGCACTTACCATTTATAGTAAAAAATTGTTCTTAAAATCTAATCTTATATTTATGTTGATTTACTTTTGTTCATTTTATTTTTGCAGTCATTGAGTGTATGAAATACTTAAAATGTATTTTTCCATTACTCTCAGTATTATTATCATGTCAAGAGGAATCTTTAATTTTACATAGTATGAGCGCGTTAATTTTCTAAAAAAAAAAAATATATAATAAAAATATTATTAATCTTAAAGCCTACAGTGGAATAGTATTTAATGAGTTCTAACCTAAATTAAAAATAAACAAAAACTACATTTATATAATTTATGTACTATAAAAAAATATGTAAAGCATTAGGTTAATGTTTTAAGAAACGAGATTTTTCTTCGCTTTTAAAGTTAATTGCTTTTAAAGTATATAGTTTAAGGACATCGGTTTAAGGGACACAAGACAAGGATGCGATGACGGATAATGGATGAGGAATACTATTCGAAGTTTTTTTTATGTTGGTTTCTTAATATTGATATGTTGTGTCTTCTTTGTAGAAGTTTTAGTCTATAAAATGTTTATTTTTCCTATACTAAAATGTGCAAATATGAGGATGATGTTTGGTTGCTATTTTGTCATACAGATGTCTCTGAATTGAGTTTTAAGACAAATTTGTTACTTTTTGGATCAACGACTTCTTCAGATATGTTAAAATGAGGCAATTTATGAATTGCCACGATCAGCGAGACATCATTTTGAATCAACTGAAATGTGCATTCATTGGATATGGGTCGTGATAGAAGCTCATCGCAGATAAGCGACCACGATTGAACCCAACGACGTTCTTTTTCGCTTTGCAAAACCGGCGTTTCGGTGAGATATGGTTCCAGAAATGCTCTGGGTGATAGATCGTGCTTTAGGCAGTGTGCCAAGTGCTTTAGAATACTTTCGAAGGTGTGACGGGGTTGTTGTCGCGTTACTCGGAGGTATTTTTGTAGGGCTCGAGCCATTGATGGGAAAACGGCTTGTGCCGCTTCGTGGGGATCGAGAGGTATGGCTGGCGCAGGTTCATTGTGAATACGTTTGATGTGAGTGAATGCTTCCTCTGCAGCGGTAATAAGGCGAGCACGTCTCTTCTTCACTCGCCGTTCGTATTCGTGTTCTTCGTAGAATCGTTCGTTGTGCGAAGAATCTCGACGACGGGCATTCGCAGCTAAAACCGCTCTGCTCTGGCTCTGTTGTTGCGCTGTACTAACTCCATCGACCTCATAGTATTTGAAACTTGTGGATATTTTGTTTCGCTGTGATTTTGATATGGGAATCCTCTCCAAATACGGATTGTATATGGGAAAGTCAACATAGTACCGCTGGAGTACCCAAACCGCAGCCCTCTGTATACTTAGCTGGCCCAGTGTGTATGACCGACTTACACCGTCCGGTGAGCGAATGATTTTTACATAATACGTAGGTTGAGTGTGCCTCAATTCAAGCAGAACAACAGCAATATAATGAATAAATATCAAAGTGTCGACGAAATTTGTTGCATAGGCCACCAACGATTTATAGTCTACAGCATCGCCTCCCGTCTCGACGACTATCTTGGCTCCATTTGTTACCTGCACAATATAGAAAAGCCAATAAGAGAATGTTGACACCGTAACTAGCAGCAGAACGGTGGCTCGAAATAGAAATATTCTCGGCATAGTTGCACTTGGTCGTCGCAAAAATAAAGCCCACAAACCAAGCGCCAATAGGATGAGTCTTGCTGTAAGCGATACCAGTAGACCTTTACATTCGCTACTGCACGCTAGCAGTTGTGTTTTTACCGTTTGCGTTAGCTCGGGATGATCGAAAGCCGAGGGAAAAAATCCCAATTTCGGCATCATTACCATAGCCACAGGGGAAAAAAATGATACAAAACCAAGAATCAAACAAAACACTGATTCTATATATCGTTTGCAGGCAAAACCTAAACTAGTTTCGTTATCTCTATTCCATGTACTGTTAATGTCTTCCATGGAAATACTTTGCTCGGATGTGTTGCCAGTAACAGCGGTTGTGTTTTCTCCCCAGTTTTCATCTTGTGGTAGTATTTGAACTTCGATAATCTCCTGTCCGTCACGATTTTCGTCTCCTGAAAAAGTTTTGAAATACTATATTTATTTTATAAAACAAAAATACTTTTATGTATTGATTTTTCCCATTTTGAATTCAATAATTTAGTAAAAAAAAAAAACATGGAATAAGTTTGATATAATTGCGTTGCGACCTCAAAGCCTAATGTAGATAGATTTGGAAATGGAATTCATTTAATGCGCAATTGGTATTGGTGTTAGTCTTAGAAAGGATCAAACCAAAGATTCGAGATCTATACGTCTCAATTCCTTTGTTGATTTTTCTTTTAATTTAGTTTTCTGTACTTCACTGGTCCTGTCGGTTAAGTCGTAGACCCTTTTTTCCGTAAACACCGACATGGCCAGTTTAAGTTAGATTTTACGGGGTGACGCATCAGCAATATTTAAAGAGCATTACACTCTCATTCATGTCAATTAAGTATGCTCCTTATGATTAGGGTTAGAATATGTGGAAGGCTGATTTCAATATTTCCTGAAAATATCAGTATTTCTTTGTATCCTTGGTGTTGTTTTTATTAACTTAGCTAGGCATTCGCACAAAAAGTGAAAGGTAGCCCAGTTTGTCTTCTCGTCTCCACACTGCCTAACAAAATCAGACGAACTCATTTTCGTCACGAGAGGAAATATTGAGTAGTGAACTGTAAGGATACTAATCAATAGCAATAATTTAGGTCTAATTAGTTTTTAAAAGTACCTCTTTCTCGAAACGCATTTTGGGGGAAGCTCTACTAACATTATCATGGGACCCAAAACTGGGTAAACGTGTTGGCTCCGAGGGACAGAGATCGTTATCTTATCGTCTTACTGAGACCTTCTCCAAAACGCACTCAATATACTCACTAGATGGGCTGATCACTGCGGACTTAGTATTAATCCTCAAAAAACAGACCTCGTCCTTTTTAGACGAAAATACAAGATCCCAGTAATTGAGCCTCCTTCAATAAAAGGTGTACAACTAATTTTTACCAATAAAGCCAAATATCTTGGTCAGATATTGGACAACAAATTAAGTTGGAAACCTAATACTCAGGAAAGAGTTAAAAAAGCTACAATAGCTCTTTTCTTTTGCAAGAAAGCCATAGGAAGCAAATGGGTTTTTCAACCTCTCATAACCTATTTGCTATACACATAGGTCGTCCTACCAATACTTATGTACGGGGTTGCAACAACAATGTGGGGCACTCCATCATTTTGAACCTCTTTGGTTCTATGCCACAGTGCATAGACTACACTATTCCAAAACCTCAATTTGAAAAAAAACGATGTTCAAATGGTAGACATGTGCATTCAATAGGACACAAGCGTTCACAGGTTTTTCTCAAAACCCACCTCTGTTTATCAACTCCTACTCCTACTACGCGGTGAACATCGGGTGCCTAGTACCTCAACTGGAGATTCGTTTCCAACCCCATTGAAAAGTTGTTGGGGACAGTAAACGAGAGAGGGGGGAGAGATGTTTCCACTAAGGCACCTCTCCTTATACAGGCGGCAGCGGACGAATTCTAGAGATGGAATCAACGGTGGCGTCTACAGTTCCAGTAAGGTTGAACTACTTAGTGAACACCTTATAGGGCTTCTTCGACATATTCGGAGCCCAGGCCTGTAAGGAGCGGTTTATCCGGCTCCCCTTCCTTGGAGTTATACTAAGGATCTGGCCCTCCAGGTTGGGGGTTGTGCCGTCGGGGTGACTTCCTGGCCACGTACAAAATACCTTTAGTTTCGAAGCACCAACAAGCCTCGGATACGGACGGATTCACTGTTGACAACCCACGCAAACGAAATAAGGACAACGAACTTCGGATACGTGGAATGTTAGTTCCCTTAACAGACCACGTGCAGCCGAACAATTAGCGGAAGCCCTAAACTGCTGCAAGGCAGTTATTACAGCCATCCAAGAAGTGCGATGGGATGGACCAAGCAAACGCAAACTAAAAGACTGCGATATCTACTGAGGCAACTGCTACCGAGAACAAAGACAGCGTCTATTTGGGTGTGGATTTGTTGTTGGAACTAGGCTCAGGCAAAAAGTCTTGAGTTTCAACAGTGTGAGCGAGCGCATCACGACAATCCGCATCAAGGTTAAATTCGCCAACATAAGCCTAATATGCGCGCATGCCCCAACAGATGAGAAAGATGAAGACACCAAAGACATATTCTTCGAGCTCTTGGACAAGACATATGAGCAGTGCCCTGGCTATGACATTAAAATTGTCTTAGGAGATTTTAATGCTAAGCTAGGAAGAGAAGACATCTTTGGTGGCATAATCGGGAGATACAGCCTGCACGACACTACCTCCGACAACGGATTCAGGCTGGTCAATTTCGCTGCGGGGCGAGACGTTCTGGTAGCTAGTACGCAGTTCACGCATCTTAATATCCACAAGGGTACATGAAAATCTACTGATCAATCAAGGATATCCGAACATTCCGAGAGGCCAACATTGACTCGGATCACTACCTCGTTGTAGCCAAGGTACGGCTACGGATATCCCGATCCAAGCCAAAACAAGGAAGTACTGTGAGAAGATTCGACGTTAGACGGCTACAATCGCAAGAGACTGCCATATCCTTTTCCGATCGAGTCTCTAATAACCTCTTAAGGAGTCCTATGCTGCCTGCATTAAGCATTGAAAACCAGTGGCAACATTGCCTTGCAGCCATCAGAGATGCCGCCTCTAAAGTGCTAGGTTTCACACGGCCACCACAGCGAAACCCCTGGTTTGACGACGACTCTAAGAGCAGAAGAGGAGAGAGAAACAACGGCTTCTTAGATGGAAAAAAAGAGAGCATGAGAAGCGCGCGATCGAGTAGATAAAGGGAATGAATATCACAACAGGAATGAGGTTCGTAAATGTTCGTAAAGACGATCAGGGGAACATCGTAGTAGAACCGCAGTCGATGCTGAGAATATGGAAAGATCACTTCTCCAAATTAAATAACGGCGATGACGAACCGAATTCCGCTGTAAGGGAGATAGAACCACTCAACCTCGGCGACGCAGATCAACAATTCCGCCTACCCGACCTTGACGAAGTGAAGATAGCTATATCGGCATCGCTGCCGAACTATTTAAAGCAGTAGACGATTACTTGGAAGGGAGCATGCACCAACTCATCTGCAGAATATAGTCGGAAGAAAGCATGCCCGATGAGTGGAATCTCAGCATAGTATCTGTTCTACTGTATTATGTGAACGTCTGAAGCCGTTCGTCAACAACCTGATATGTCGTTATCAGTGTGGCTTCAGAACAGGAAAGTCCACTATCGACCAAATATTCACACTACGGCAGATCTTGGAATCAACATATGAGCTTCAAATCAATACCCACCATCTTTTTATCGATGTTAAAGCCGCGTATAACAGCATCCATAGGGAAGAGCTCTACAGAGCAAAGTCTAGTTTTGGCATCCCTGTCAAACTCCGTTTTTGCAGAATGACGATGGAGAATGCACGCAGCTCTATCAAGGTCGGAAAACATCTCACCGATGCATTTGATGTCAAAAAAGGTTCTAGACAAGGCGATGCACTGTCATCACTTGGTCTGGGCAAGACCAAGTATATGCTGTCATCAAAAAAGGACACTGAACAACGACGTCTTGGACAAAACGTCACCATGGACAGCTATAACTTTGAGGTAGTTAAGGACTTTGTCTACCTAGGCACCGCCATTAATACAGGCAACGACACCAGCGCTTAAATCAAACGAAGAATAAGTCTTACAAATCGCTGCTTGTTTGGACTAAGAAGGGAATTGAGAAATAAAGTCCTCTCTCGAGTATCTAAAATCACCATCCATAAGACACTCATCATCCCGGTTCTCATTTATGGCGCTGAGGCTTGGACCCTGTCAAAGAAAGATGAGAGCGTCTTAGGATGCTTCGAGAGAAAAATTCTTCGGGTGATTTTTGGTCCCGTACGCATAGATGGAGAATGGAGGAGAAGATATAACGACCAACTGTACGGGCTGTACAGCGACACTGACCTAGTTAGCAGAATTAAAGTCCAATGGCTTAGATGGCTAGGTCATGTAGAGCGGATGGACATCAACGCTCCGAGGGACGGCGCAGTAGAGGAAGACCGCGACTCAGGTGGCGCACCCAGGTGGGAGAGGATTTCAACCAACTTGGCGTGCGAAAATGGAACCAGCTAGCTAGGGACCGAGCTGGCTGGAGACGCATATTGGTTGAGGCCCAGATCCGCCCCCTAATCTGGAAAAAGCTTCCAGGTGTCCATTCAATCCAAAGATGAATAAGAAGCTAAAAAACTTTTGGATGACAAAAGCATTAATTTTTGTACAGATGGATCCAAGGCAACTGAGGGAGTTGGAAGTGAAGTGTACTCAGAAAAGCTTAATCTAAGCATCTCATTCCGCCTCCCTAAAGGGAAGAATGCAACTGGAGGCAAGAAATATTACAAAAGGCCTTTTTGAATATTGTACAAGAGATTGAGTTTAAAACTATGTCGAGAATCAAACGAACCTTAGAATTAGAAGATTAAGATCAGATAATGGTTCTGAATATACGAGTAGGGCTTTTTCCGAGATCTGTAAGGCTAGTGGAATTAAACAAGAATTTACATCCGCATACACTCCCCAGCAAAACGGGGTTGCAGAACGTGCGAACAGAACCCTCGTAGAAATGGCACGTTGCCTAATGGTTGATGCCGACTTGCCGAAGTTTTTATGGGCCGAACTAGTTCATACCTCTGCGTATATTCGTGACTGATGTCCCACTAAACCGAACGATAGCAATACACCAGAGGAACTGTGCCACTTAACGAATCTGCAAATCTTGTGAATTTAACCGACCCAAAGAGTATGAAAGAAATAGAAATGTCAGAACTTGCAGATGAATGGAGAGACGCGATAAAATCAGAAATGGAACTTCTAAATAAAAATGGGGCATGGGAGTTTGTAGACCGACTAAAGGATACCAATAATGTCGGTTGCAGATGGGTTTTCAAGACCAAATTTCATCCTAATGGCTCAGTCGAATGCAGGAAGGCTAGACTGGTTGCAAAAGGATATACACAACAGTATGGAGTAGATTATTTCGAAACGTTCGCGCCCGTTGTAGAAATAAGTTCAATTAGACTATTATACGCTATTGCTACACAGGAAGACTTGGATCTTTTTCATATAGATGTGTCTACCGCTTTCCTCTATGGAGACTTGGATGAAACCATCTTTTTGGAATTGCCTGAAGGATGTTTTCAAAATAAAAATAAAGTCTGTAAGCTTAAAAAGTCTATTTACGGCTTAAAACAATCTGGTCATCAGTGGAATAAGAAATAAGACACCATTTTAAAACAGGATGGTTTTATTAATTCCAGCTATGACTCGTGTATTTATTTTAAAAGAAATTTAAACTTAGTTATTTTCATAGCTGCTTATGTAGATGATTTGATCGTAGCAACAAATGACATTTAAAAACTAATTTTGATATTCGAGATCTAGGTGAACCACGAACTACTATTGGACTAGAAGTATTACGAGACCGTGCCAAAGGAACTGTTACAATAAGTCAACCCGTCTTATGTAAGAAACCAAATACAAACTCTTGAATTGCAAGCCGAATACCCTACCAATGCCACCTGATACTATAATGGAGAAAGAACCCTCACAGAATGAAGAACGAACATCCGTTGATAAACAATCATACAAGGAACTCATCGGTAGCCTTTTACATCTCTCTAATTTAAGTCGCCCACAACATGTTAGATGTTGTCTCAATTCAATCAAGACCCAAGAAAGCAGCACTGGAATTTAGCTTTATCTGTTCTTAAGTATTTAAAAGGAACAATTAATTAAAAAATTCTGTATTCGGAACAGGCAAACCAATTTCCGCTTACTCTGAATCCAATTGGGCAGAAGACATCAATGATTTGAAATCCCAATCGGGCATTGTTTTTCGTAATGGCTGGAGGTCCTCTTGACTGAGGTCCACATGAATCTTGAGGCTACCTCCTAAGCTCAATGGAACCAGCTAGAGTCCCTTACGAAACGTGAGAGGCTGATTATACTGATATGATTTAGATCGTTTAGATCGTTAAAGAAGAATTCTCCAAGGTAATTCTTGCGTTTTCGAGCTAGAGCAGGGCATGTGCAGAGAAGATGAAGAACAGTTTCTTCCTCTTCCTCGTCCATACAGCTTCTGCAAAAGTCATTTGAGAATACGCCTAGTCTCATGGCGTGCTTTCCTATTAGACAGTGTCCGGTTATGACACCTATTATCGAGCTTATATGCGATCTGCTTAGAGAGAGCAAGCACCAGTGTTGGCCAGATGTTTTTTGTGGCTTGACACGTGGTGATGTTGTTCCACCTGGTGCCTGCCCTCCTCGCAGCGTCTTGCATTAGCAACAGTTTACAAGTAGCGATTGGTATGCCAGTACTTGCCAAACATGGTAGGATGGGCTGTACTGTACCGTTCCTGGCGAGTTCATCTGCCTTACAGTTACCTGGAATGTCTCTATGACCCGGCACCCAGCAAATGTGAATATTAAACTGTTGCGCCATCTCCATTGGAGATGATCGACAGTTAAGGACTGTTATAGAGTTTGTAGAGACAGAGTCCAGAGATTTGATAGCGGCCTGGCTGTCAGAGAAAATACGGATATCAGATGTTGATATCACGTTTTCTTTGAGCCAAGACAAGACTTCCTTAATCGCCAAAAGTTCCGCCTGTAACACGCTACAATGATTGGGAAGGCGGAATGAGAGACTTAATTTCAGTCGTTCAGAGTACACACCTCCACCAACCCCTTCTTTGGTTTTTGAGCCATCTGTGTAAAAAAAAAGAGAAGGGTGACAACAAGAAGGATATGTTCTTCGAGGTCATGGACAAAGCATAGGTATGAATAGTGTCCTAGCTACGATATTTAAATTGTCTTGGGAGATTTTCATGCCAAGCTAAAAACGGAAGACATTTTTGTGGAATAATAGGGTAAAACATTCTGAACGATAACACTTTCGATAACGGAGTCAGGCTTATCGATTTTGCTGCAGGGCGAAACGTCATTGTAGCTAGTACGCGTGTTTAACACCTCAACATCCATAAAGGAACCTAATAGTTATCCAGACCAATCTACAATCCACCGGATTGACCATATTGCGTTCGACGCAAGACACGCTTTCACCATCATCGAATAGCTAACACCGGACCACTACCTCGTTGTAGCCAAGATGCAATCAGAAAAGCCGCCTCTGTCGTTTTAGGTTTTAAACAGCCACCAACAAGAAACCCCTGGTTTGATGAGCAACGTCGGTAAAGCTCAATGAGCAGAAGAGGAGAGAAGAGCACCTGACTTTACAGGAGGAAAAAGAGAGTGCATGCGTGCGTTCGAAGATGTTGAGAGGGTATAGAAGCAGAAATGAAGCTTGAAAGTCTTGAGCAGATGCAACCAGTGCATTAAACTCGAACCGAAGGCTGCAAAGGCGGAAGTGGAAACATTGTAGTAAAATAAATGCTGAGCATATGGAAGGGCCGCATCTGCACACTGTATAAGGGCGACAAAGCCCATTGTCAACTACCTGATAGTTATACTAATAATCTAAAAGCATTTTAAGCACTTAAGAGAAATATTATTTAAGCCCGAAACAGTAAACAAAGTTTTGAAAAATTGAACTGTTCCATAATCACTGTTAATGTTCTTAAAGTCATAATACATGGAAAACAATTTATGTTATTAATTTCGGTGCCTTTTAAAAAAGAAACTAATATGACCCACCCTTTATGATTATTTTAAATACTATACTCACCAGTCATGTTGACGCTTGTTTGGAATGGAGCCATATCCCTTGGCTGTTTGCTTGATTTGGAATGGGTACTCCGATGCGAGTGCCTCGTCCGGTCTCGATGATAGCTATTGTTAATGGTACCACCACCGCCTCCTCCTCCCCCGTTACCACCACCACCGCCGCCGCCGCCTGAACTATTATTATTATGACTTCTTGAGCGACGTGAACGACCACTATGCTCAGACTTTACAGACTCGTTTTCCATAGTATGTTTAACGACAGTTTAAAAAAATCACTATTTCTCTTTAGAGATAAAAATGTTAAAGCCGAATTCGAGTCCGCAGCAGGAGCCAAAGCAAAGTAATCCAAATGCAAATCAAATGAAATAAAATCCAACCAAGAAGTCACTGAGAACAAAAGCAACGGCAGCATTCCTTTTATTTCTATTCTATTTAATTTGATTGCATTTAATATTCGTCTCTCACACTCTTAATATTCAATGGTTAATCAATAAACTTGATTTGTAAGAAAGAATGCTTTGCGACTTCTTGCGTACCGAGGAGACCGACAAAGAACAAGAAGACCAAGACGTTACCAACAAGTGCCAGCATTATTTTTGTCTGGAAAATTAAGTATTTTATTAGTTTTCTTTTTTATAGACGCTTATCAATTAAAACTTCTCAATGTGTTTTCTTACGTTGTATAGTTTTATTTAGTGAAATACATATTGATTGTATTGTATTTCTTTTTTATGAAAAAAGCGTAAAGAAAATACGTTAACTAGAAAGACTATAAAACTATTTAGAAATTCCACACTTTGCACACAAAGAAGCCATTTTCTTATTAGCGAATATTTCATTTATTTGATATTTTAAGTTGGTGGACCTGCGGATTGGTTTGACTGTTAGATACGTTACGTTATGTCAAAAAAGAAACAACACAAATAAAAATTACCCTCAGGGCACACGATAATGTACTGGAGAGCAAAAGGTTGAAATTCACATATTTCTTGGAGGCGATCTCTATTGATGGTGGAGTTACATGCATCTACATTTGATTTCTGCAAAACAAAAGGTACGCCAAATAAAGAATTCATATTTTATGTTAGAAAAAGAAGAGAACAGAAAAACGGAAAAGAACTTAATTTGTGCATTATAGGAAATTCGAGGAGCAATTAATCTTTATAATAGCATCCAACAAAATATTGCTTACCCTGGGCCTCCACAAGCGTAGAATCCAATTCAACTCCTCTTCCGTAATCTCATCCGCAATCCAATGTTTTTTTTGACTGGGCATATTATGTCTTGCCATGAGCAACCTCAAATGTCACTTTTGACACAACGGTTAATCTGTGGTTTACTTTTTTGTTGATTTACCTTTTGTGTCGGTAGCTGTTGTTTTTTTACAAAATAAAATAGGGTAGTACCCGTGGCATGATGGTTAGTGCGTTGGATTGTCATGCGAGAGGTCTTGGGTTCGATCCCTGCCTGTGCCACCTTAATTAAAAAAAAAAAAAACAAAAAAAATAATTTTCGCAGGTACTGCCTCTTGCGAGGAATTGACAAATCCTTCAAGAGTAATTCTTGTCATGAAAAGTGTTTTCTCAAATTTTCTGTTCGGATTCGCCTTAAAACTGTAGGTCCCTTCCATCCCTGACAACAGTTCCCACACACAGGAATGGTTGAGAGTTGTCAGTCACTAGGCCCTAGTTCTCAAACGGACTGTTGCGCCACCGAATTTAATTTAATTTAAAATTAAAATAAATTATATACAAAATTTCCTTTGAGTACTGTAAGCAACAACAATATAAGAATTTAAATATATTTCCATTTTCTTTAATAAATTTTACTTACTTAATGTCAAAAATATAGAGGTATGGCCGCACTCGATGACAATTTAAACGAAATGAAATTTTTATTTCAAAAAGACTGCGGAAAATGGGCGCTCACCACTACATACAACACAAACGTCAAAGTTGATGACAGAATTTTAATCCACTCGAAAAATCCAAACTGCGATGACCTGATCATGGACTGGATTTTGGATTGTTGGTCAATATTGGATTATCTGATGACAGGCCGATGTTATCGGAAATGTTCAATGGAGACCCCAAGTTAGAAATAAAAATGCGGCTATAATTAGATGCACAGTGTTTTTCCAAAAGGGATGATAAAAAGGTACTTATAATTCTTGATATAATAAAAACGTAAGGAAAATATTCCAATTAGTTGCATGAACCTACAAATTAAAAGGAATTGTAAATGAAATTCTTAAAAAACTTGTAACATCATGACATCACTGTACAGCCATAAAGTTACAGTATTTTATAGGAAGTAAAAAAGATTGACAGATAAATCCGTCTTAGTTTTTCTCAAATAGGCTATTAGTCTACTAGCCAATTTTCCACTTAGAGAAACTAACGAACAGTTTTCCTATGGTTTCTTTAAATTACCTTTAAGTCGGTTACGCACATTTTCAAACTAAATCTTAATATTAATGTCTCTTTCGCTTTTTTTATTTTTTTTGGGTCAGCTGCCAACTTTTATTATATGGGATTACCATTCTTGGCTATGTTTTTCTGTTAACAGGTTTCGTAATTATTACATGTTTTTCTGAATAAATAAAATGGACATTTTTAATAAAATGATAAAACTTCAAAACGAGACGCCTCATACGCATCCAATGTGAGCACTGCCCAAAGTTCAAAGTTCTGTCAAAATGAAGTAAAGGTACCAAAACATTTATTGTGTCAAGAAAATCAATTCACAATAATATAAAAATACAAAATTTAAGCAAATTGTGTTGTTGAGGGGGGGGGGGGTATAAGTTGCAACTTTCCAAGTTTCCTATCTCTAAATGTCACATCTGTGTTTTGTTTTTATTTTTAAACGAAGTCAGGGAACTCCCCATTCAAGTTACAAGTATTTTTTTTCCAGAAGTCAAAAGAAATATTCATGGCCGACTGTGTTTTGCTTGGCTGTCGCTGTGGTTCGTGATTAAACTTGATGCCGAACATTGACCAGAAACGATCCGTGTGGTGATAAGTCCACATCGTCTTTCGTTTTTGTTAATTCAAACAGAAAAAAAGCAAATCTTATAGTAATTCAATTTAATTTAAAAATAAAAATGGAAAACAATATTGTGAAGGTAATTTAGCATAGTATCAATTATTATGGACATTAAAAAATCAAATCTTGATCTCATAAAGAAACCGGGAGAAAAGGTTGCCCGACCTTACCAGTTGCGGCTTCTTGAACACGCAATTAAGCACAATTCTATAATATATCTACCAACAGGAAGTGGCAAAACTTATATAGCAGTTATGTTGATTAAGCATTTTTCAAAGGATTTCCAAAAGTAAGTATACTTAACAAAAACTAAAATAAACATCTATAATCTTATCAATATTTGAATGCGACATCAATTAAGGCCATTTAATGAAGGTGGAAAGCGTTGTGTTTTCCTTTGCAATACAGTCGAGTTAGCTCGTCAAAATGCCCGAGAAATAGCCAATGTGACAAATTTCAAAGTTGGGCTCTTTATTGGTGATATGAACGTCGACAATTGGCCTCAGGAAAAATGGGAATCTGAAATTATGGGCAATCAAGTAAGTAGACAAATAATGATGCAATTTGAATGTTTTATTAGTATCCATCTCCATCTCCATTAACTGCGCTCCACAGGTTTTTGTAGGAACGAGTCAGGTGTTTGTAGACATGGTCACCCATCAGTATTTGTCCATCAATGATTTGAGCTGCGTTGTTATGGACGAGTGTCATCATGCAACCAAATCTCATCCAATGCATCGCTTCTTATCTCTCTTCTTATATGCCAATCAAGCTGAGCTACCGAGGGTTGTCGGGTTGACGGGGGTTTTGTTAAAAACAGAAAAAAAAGGAGATATTTTAACATATCTCAAGGAATTGGAAGCTGTTTTTCGAGGAAAGATCATTACAGTAGAGAATTTGGACGAATTCCATAATGTTTTGCTGTAAGTACTGTACCTACTCTTTATAAATCTTTAACTTTGTTTGTTCAATTGTAAATAGAATGCAGTTTGTATTTCAATATTGCTGACGTGGCTTGCTCTAGTTGGTGCACGTTCGGTTCTGTTTTGTTTGTGTAGGTAAGGGTGTTTACGTTTTCTTTTTTGGCATTTGAAAACTTTTTATAACATTCAAATCAAGGAAGTTGAGTCGGTTAATTCATGGTATTTTGAATGTGGTTAGAAATCCAAATATTTCTACAGCTCTGTGAAAAAGTTTAGAATTTCATGCAACGATAAAAATAAAATAAAAAAGGAAATAAATGTTCATAGTTTCCTATTGCAGTAAAAAAAACAGATAGTTTTTGGTTTTTTATTTTTGACTACTATAGGAATAGGTTAGTTTTAAAAACATACATATCTTAAAAGTTACGTAAGTCAAAATTTTAATTTCAATTAATCAAAATTGTAGAAATGATTTTTTTATTACTTTTTTTTAAAGGGTTGTTTTTATAAAAAAATCTATGTACACTCCTTGTAGGCTGAGCTGCGTTTAATGATTAAAGAAAAGGAATTTAAAAATGTGTAGTTTTCCCGTTGCTTTAGATCATTTTGGATGACCACCCTAGTGTGTATAACATTAACTCTGTCTTTATACCATAGACAAACCATATATATGGTTTGTCTATGCTTTATACATAATAGTATCAAATATCAAAGAAATTCGATTTTTTTTATTTTGTTTATTTTAATTCTGAAATATTGATTCGTTTCTATTTAGAACTTATAAGTGAATAATTTCGTAGCTAATTAGGTATTCGAAGTGAAAATCACGTACATTGAAATGGGAGAAAACTGACGGAATTAAACTTAAAATATTGAAAGTGTGAAATGTTTATGTTTATGTTGATATACATGTATATACAGTGTCGGTCAAAACTAAAGCACGAAATCGTTTTATTTTGAAAAAATTCAAATAAAACTACAAATTATGATATACAATTATTTTTGTTTATTTATTTTAAATAATAATATTATTGTCTTAAATTAACAGTTTTTAGATTTGCTATTATTATTTACATATTTAGAATTCTTATGAAAAAATAACTGTTTCTTTCTTATGTTTTTTTCCATTGCGACTAAGAAAAGTGATTTGTTCACCATTCCGCGTCATCCGTTGCAAGCATTGCATCGAGATTTTAAAATGGCTCACGATAAATACTCCGAAGAATTAAAAGAAAAAATTGTGTCCGATTTCAATAATGCTGAATCAGTTACATTCATAAGCAAAAAAATTGGTATTAATCATTCAGTGATTTCCCGAGTAATTTCTTGTTTTCGTGCTCGAGGAACAGTGCAAACTATTCATAGTGGTGGTAGACCGCGAAAAACTTCAAATCGCGAAGACAGAAAAATCATCAGGATTATTAAAAAAGATCCATTCATATCATCGGAAATCATTAAAAAAAGAATTGGGTTTAAAGATATCAAGCAGGACTATCCGGAGAAGAGCGGTTGATGTTGGCCTCCGATAATATCGAACAGCGAAAAAACCATTTATTTCTGCGAAGAAGAGACGTGCCAGACTTGAATTTGCAAAAGCACATTTGAACTGGAATGCGGCGAAATGGAGGACGGTCCTCTTCTCTGATGAATCGAAGTTCAATTTGAAAGGATCCGACGGATTTCATACAGTACGCAGGCCAGAAGGTAAACGTTTAAGTCCTCGCTATTCAAAAGGAACAATAAAACACGGTGGGGGTAGTATTATGGTCTGGGGATGTTTTTCCAGTGAAGGAGTCGGACCGATCTACAGAATAAGACGTATAATGCATCGTTTCATGTATAGAGTTATCCTTCAAAATGTCATGTATCCTTATACAGAAGAAAACATGCCATTGAGATGGATATTTCAACATGAAACCATCCTAAATAATAAATAAAGTAATGCAATGGCCAGCACAATCCCCTGAACTCAACCCCATAGAGAATCTATGGGGAATTGTAGATCTGAGGATTGATCGCCCCAATTGCAAAAAACCAAGGCTCAAAGTGCTTGGAATAATATCCCCAGCCAGTACATAGAAAACCTTATCAACTCCATGGCGCATCGATGAGCTGCCGTCATAAAAAATAAAGGATATGCCACTAAATATTGAAATTTAAATAGTTTTAAAGATTGTGTTTAAGAAATGTGCTTTAGTTTTGTCATTGTATATATATTTTCTATAGTACTCTCATGAAGAGGAACGATCGAAGCGACATCTGAGAGGCGTGGAGATGATTGAATTTGATCCCTTTTTTTATACCCCTCAATAGTTGAGAATGAGAGAAAATTCAACATTAATTAAAGAATAGAAAATAGAGAAGAACCTATGCAAATGTAGTAGGAGATCGAGGGAGATAATAGCAACAATGTTTTGAAATTATATGTGTGTATGCATATTATACTTGAAGAGGAAAGTTTTTACGGTTATGCTTTGGCAAGAAATAGAAAAAGTATTTATAAGAGAAACAATAACAACGCAAAACAGTACTGCATGAGTATTTTTTTTGGGGTAGGTAGTGAATATAATATATTTGTTTTCCAATTCAATAGGGTGTTCCTGATAATTGTCTTTATTTTTGATATGACTCTTAAATCAAAAAAAAATTATATTTTATCTTTTGTATACCAAAAATGTAGTTTCACGTAATTCCTTCAGTTTTTTCGTTTTATATGTTTAATTCTATATGTTTGTGTGAATTTTTAAAAGTCATATGAAAGCATGAAAGTTAAAAACAAACACATACAATTCGGAAAAATGCATGAAATCTTTATTTGAATGGATAGTACGGTCCATATAATTTAATTTTTGAATATTATTTCATGCAGATGTTGAACTTTACCGCGCCTCAAGGGGTCCATTCGCTTAGTCCAATTTCCAATATTTCAATTCAACAAATTGCAAGCGTTGTTCGTTTGTAAGACGATTTATGGTGCAATTATAGACCAAACTGAAGATGTTTGACGGTGAAACAAAACACGAAACGTGCGTCAGCCGTTTAAACCAGTGTTGCCAAAAAGATAACAGGTACAAAATCTCACTTCACTTTAAAAGGGACTTTTTTGTTTTCAAAAAGATTTTTTTTTCTTGATTAGCTTTTCGGTAATAATTTTTATTTCGTCAGTACTTGCAGTTAAACCTCCAACTATCTACGAATTCTTTAGTAAGATCCCATATACTAGAGTCAAATGGGCTATTTGTTCTGATAAGATATCAATTTTTGAGAAGTTTTTGTTGCTAAATTCCTAGACATGCTAATTAAAATGCCCGCCGAAAAAAAACTCTTGAAACAAGGTGCAAACTCGGCATACAATGCACTTACAAGTATGTTTGTATCTTTTACAAGAAAAGACCTTAAAAGATTAAAACCGAAAAAAAAGTAAAATATTCTGGACTATATGAATCGAAGAGTTCTATAGAAGCAATTAATGTTATCATAATCATATCTCCACACAAGAAACACTTCCATTCTGTCAAAATCACGATATCTTATATATTAGGCTTATATCTTTCAAATAAAGGCATTGATATCTGTAAGGTTAATTTTTGAACCTAGTTTTATATTATATTGTATTTATTTATTTGAATGTTTTTATATAAAAATTTAAAATTCAATTCAGTACACCCTATTTAGCCGTTAAAAAACAAAAATCATCCAAGTTTTGAATAAATTTTAATTTTTGATTGTGTTTATACTTGATGCGTACAAATAACAAATAATACGCAAGAATAACAACAACAAAATAACTGAATATATTTAAAATCTTCAATGCATCATATGCCAAATTTGGCAACATTTCATTTTTCACAAAAATTGAAAATTGAAAATTTAAAATCTAACGACAATTTTTAAATTCAAAATACCTATAACGTTAAAGTATACATAGCTACAAGCATATGAATACATATGCACATCTCCTCTACATTCACGCGTGAAAGCAAAACAAAAATGTAAACAAATATTATTCCTTTTTGGTTTGAAATTTGTACTTTGGCTAACTCCCTCGAACATATTAATGCTTATGGAACCTAAACAAATTTACTTTTCTCATTCTTTCTTTAGTAATTTTCTCCTCATTTTTGATTTCCTACCAAGCATTTTGATACACGCAGCGCCATAAACGGCGGGGAGATGAAATAAAAATTTTCGTTCCATAGGAGTACTATAGGAAATATATATATACAATGGTTTTGTCCAACCGTTTTTCATAAGAATTCTTAATATTTTGTAATATTTTAAATATGTAAATAATGATAGCAAATCTAAATACTTTTAATTTAAGACAATAATATTATTATTTAAAAAATATAATTTGTAGTTTTATTTGACTTTTTTCAAAATAAAATGATTTCGTGCTTTAGTTTTGTCCGACACTGTATATAACATTATATTTCATTTATATATACAGTGACTGCCTTTAATATTCGGTTTTTGTTAATTTTTTTTTTTACTTCGACTTGTTGTTTAAAAATAAAATATATACAACTATTTCTTGCTTGTAAAAAAAGAATGTATTATTTCTTATTAAATGGTATAATTTTTGGTTACCAAACTAAAAGCTAAACAAATAAAAAAATAGAAAATGAACAAAACTTTAAAAAAACATAGTTCATTAATATTCGTTTTTTTCTAAAAACACAAATGCATCGTTAAGAAATTCATTTTTTAAGAAAAGATTTAATATTTTGTCGGATAACCTTGATTGGATATGACTCCTTGAAGTCTTTGAGGCATGTTTTTTATAATTTTTGAAAGATATTCAACACTAATCTTGTTCCATCCTTCTTGGTCTCGAATTTTAAGTCCACTTATTGAAGTAACGGGGTTTTCACGAACTCTTCGATCCAATTAATCCTACAAATTTTCAATGGGGTTTTAGACTGGGGATTGCGCAGGTTTTGGATAACTTTTGGACAGTTTCGGATCGTTGTCCTGGTAAAACTTGAAACTGCGCAAAAAACCCAATCTCTCAGCACTTTGTCTCAAATTTTCTGTCAAAATTCTCAAATATTGTTTTTTATTTATAATGCCGTCGATGAAAACAAGTTTCCCCATGCCTTTTGCAGATATGCAACCCCAAACCATGACGTGCCCGCCGCCATGTTTGACAGTTGGTTTTAAATTTTTGCCCTTTAGCTCTTCGTTAGGTTTCCGAGAAACCATAACCCTTCTGTCTGAACCAAAGAGATTAAACTTACTCTCGTCGGCAAAAATAACGTCGTCCCACCAACTTGCATCCTTGTTTTTATGCTCCTTCGCGAAGTTGACTCGAATTTTCCTATTGCTCACATTAATGAAGGGCTTCTTTCGGGCAACACGACCACCTTAGCCATATGCTTTGATGGTACGACGAATGGTTGATGCAGATATTTGCTTTTTGCATTCAATTCTTCTTCAACTATTTTTGGGGCACGTAAACGAGGATTAGCTTTGATCTTTCGTACTATAAGCCGTTCTTCTTTCGCCGTAAGTTTTTTTGGTTGGCCCAACTGCTTCTTTGACTCGATTCTTCCTTCATTTTTGTATCTCCGAACTATATCCCCGACAGTGTTTGGCTTCATATTTAATAACTCTGCAATTTTCTTGTAAGTTTCACCTTTTTCGTGTTGAATAATCACAAGTTTTCTTTTTTCAAGACTCGAATTTTGTCCTTTACGACCCATGTTTTATTTATTGAATAATTCTATAATGTTTGACTTCTAATTACTTTACAAATGTTCGCAAAAACCTACAGACTAGTTTGGTTTAATTTTACATTTAAAAAAAACAAACCGTTAGTCTTAAGAAATGTCAAAACAAGCAGAGGAAGAAAAAACCGAATATTAATGGAGCGTTTACATTCAGCCTTTATGCGTTTACATCTAATAATCTTGGGGGAGGATGGTAAATGGCGGATAATTTTTGATCAATTGTAAAGAATATATTCATTCATAAATAAAATAAACAAATACTAAGATTTATAATAATGTTTATAAGTGGAAAATATGAAAAAAGAAATTGCATGATAAAAACCGAATATTAATGACACTCACTGTATTTCAAAATGTACTCATTAATAATTAACTTTCTATATTTCAAAACCTCTAAAAGATATGGGCAAATAAAGAGTTGTGTAGTTTTAGCCATTCATTTTTATGTAAAATTCATCTTTCGTTCAACTTTTTTTCCCGAAGTAGAAAAATCTAATTCTTTTATAAGTTGGACAAATTGCCACAAGATGGAAAGTAGTTTTAGCTAGATCCAAGTTACAAATTGAGCATATTCTATTTGTGTTATCTTTAAATGCCTAAGCATTAATATTCAGAAGCCCGCCTCTTGCCTCAAAAATCAATGATAGGACTTTACTCGTAGCTTGCAACACGTCATTAAAATAGAACTCATTTTTCGTATATTCAAGACGACAATATTCATCATGAAAGTGTGACATTCGTGCCATTTTAAAATTTTTCCCCAAGCCTTTCTAATTTAAGTTTCAATAACGTTCTTATGGTTCAAACTTCAATCAATAAGTTGAGAATAAAAGTTCAATTCAATTCCAGCATCACCAAAAACTTTAACCCAATCATTAACCCAGAATGTTGACTTTTGAATTGTTTCCTCTGCTAATACTTTTGGGAGTCGGTTTCCTGGATAACTAAAAACTTTCCGTATGTACTTTCACAATGAAGAATTTTCAAAATGTAAATTGAGAGTAAATATAAACATTTTGTTGATATCTGTTTCGAGGTGAAACATTTAGTTGATAGTGTTTTTTTTTGGAGGAAATAGCATTTTTTCAGGAAATAACGTAACAGTTTTTTAACGTCACACTGTCCCCAAATAGGTGCCGCATAACACATGATAGATCTCGAAGCTGCCTCAAAAATGTTCAACTTATTGCTTTGGGAAATATTCTGATTATTAATAAAAGAAGACCACGAAAAATTGATTGCATTTTTTGAGCTTGTTAATTTGTTTACCAGATGTTTCTTGTATTTGAGATTGTAAGTTAATAGTACCCCGAGGTATTGATTTTCATTCATCAACCATTTTTGCTCAAGCTGACGTCTTGCACCCTTTCGCAAAACCAAATATTATGATTTTGACAGATTAATGATTAACTTCCAACGTTCGCAGTACTCTGCAAGTTTCTTTATCATGCTTTGAAGTTCTTGAAGGGATTCTGCCAATAGAACCAAATCATCAGCGTTAAGTAACACCTTTATTCTAATACCACATATTTCAACCCCCCTAGGCCATTCGCTACTTAAATCATTTAAATATATTGCGAACAAAGTTGGACTTAGCTTACAGCCTTGCTTTACACCTTGACGGACATTAAAAAATTTAGAACATGAGGTACCATCCCATACTGCTGACTCAGTATCACTATATAATATATCAAATATTATTAAAAAATAGCAAAATCTCATTAATAAAACTAAGGGGTGCGTTTTTATAAAACTCGAAAGGTATTCGGTCTAAACCTGGTGATTTGTTGGCTTTTAACCCGGATAACACTGTACACAATTCTGTTAATGAAAACTTTCAATCAAGAACTGCATTTATCACGCTTGGAAAATAACGGATAAGTTAGTACCAACAATAATTGTTTTCTTTTTAAGTGAATTTGCCAAGGCCCACCAATCCTTACAGTTCCTTATATTAATGAGCTTAATAAGCAGAGTGTTTTGATATACATATGCATACGTTTTTTTTTCCTTACAAATTCTTTAAAAATGTTTGGCACTTTCATTATATCTTACTCTCAACGAATCAATTTTGTATTTCTGGTACACTCTTAAGCAAGTAAACATTTTCCGCCTAGCGTTTGAGCACTGTGCGTCAAACCATTTATTTTTTGGATCATACAGAAGATCTTATGTTTCATATTTTCAGTTTGATTATTTATATTTGTAAGACTGTTATATATTTATTCAAATTTACCAGTTGGTCCAGTTTAATTTGATACTCATGAAACATGCTTGGGTGCCAGATAAGCTCTTTTGGCAAAATTAAATTTTGTACAGTGCTTGTTTTCTCTACTGATCAGAGTATGGTTTGGATAAGACAGAGAGTTTTTTATAAAATTTAGAAAATCCACCCAACAACAACAAGTCAGTTCACCATTTTCATCTCCCACATTTCTACTGTTTAAAAACTGACTGGGCTTCATATCCTGTACATATCATTACAGAGTTTACTAGAACCTGGACTATCTAGTCCTTCCTCTAACGCTGAACCTTACCTCAGCTATGAAACAGATCGCTAGAAATTGCTTTTCCTCTTATACACATAAGAGGAAAGAGGAAACCACAATGGTGGGCCTCAGAGCTTTTCTCGCTCAAGAAAAAAGAAACTTTTCAACCGGGCCAAAGCCGCAAGACTAGCCCCTCACTGGGACTCTTACAAAGAATCCCTAAGAATCTACAAGAAGGCACTAAGGAAATCGAAGCGATATTCTTGGCGATCCTTCTGTGGCACGATAAAAGAAACTTCTAAAGCCTCTAGGTTACGGAAAATTCTTTCAACTAGTCCAACAATGCCATGCTGCTTCAAAAATGCAGATGGCTCCTTGACAAATTCAAGTAATGAATCGCTGAACTTACTATTGGACACTCACTTTCCTGGTAGTTCTCTTACCGAAACTTGCAACAATTATATACGTTCAAATACAACATATCCACAAGGTCTGATCACAAGGAACAAGCTACAAAAGCTCTCAACAGCTTTAAATCATTTAAATCTGCAGGACCAGATGGAATAATACCAGCCGAGTTACAAAAGACTTCTGACATAATTGCACCAATCATTGAGGCAATTTTTACCAGCTGTTTTTACCTGGTCCATGTTCCCTCGGCATTGAGAGAAGTTAAAGTTGTTTTTATACCCAAAGCAGCTAAATGTTCGCAAGTCAATCCTAAAGATCTACGACCTATAAGTCTATCATTACTCATTTAAGGGCAAGTATCGATACAAGACTTCTGTCTTCGTCTCAACATGCTTACTGTAAAGGTAAATCGGTAGAAACAGCGTTACACACTTTAGTACGCACCATCGAATATTCCCTCCATCATAAAGAGTTCACTATGGTTGCTTTTCTTGATATCGAAGGTGCCTTTAACAAACGTGGACACATCTGCAATAACATCTCTAAATGTAAAGAATTCGCTTCGGGAGTTAATTCATTTAATGCTTACTAGCAGAATAATTAACTCAAAACTTGCCAACTCTTCTGGTAGACGATACGTTAGTAGAGGGACACCACAAAGTGGTGTTCTATCCCCTCTCCTCTGGAACCTGGTGGTGAATTAAATCTTAACTGGTCTGGATGCGGAGGGTTTCAGAGTGATAGCCTATGCGGACGACGTTGCTATAGCAGTTTCAGGAAAGCATCTTAACATCATAAAAGAACTCTTACAAAATGCCATGGACAGACTAATACTTTGGGCTGATCGGTGTGGACTGGGTGTTAACCCACACAAAACCGATTTCGGAATATGTACTGCACATGTCATTTCTAGAATACATGTCGAAATGTCTTGCATGATGGCATGAAGCGTAGACATAGCACATAGAGGAAGCACTGAGGTGATGAATGAACTCTTCATATTTTCCAGCAATGCGAATTTGTGAATCCACTACATAATTTAGTAGAGTATTTTGCTATGATAAAGAACAAATTATTAAAAGTCGGACACATATACATATCTAGAAAGCGATCGGAATTTTCAGAATAGGAATTACAGTAGCACGAATTCATCTATACTTCTGAACAATATAGGCAAATAATAAGAAGTTCTAGAGAAAAAATACTACCGAGATAAACATTTTCGGTCATTATCCGAAATATCAGGAACACAACTTAAGGCATTTTATATGACAAAATAAGCTTTTGTGAGAATGTAAATATTTGGGTCCCATTCTAACAAAGAATGCTTTAACTAAGAATCTAAATTTACAGAAGTATTCTTATCAAAAAAAACTTAAAACATTGAAAATTTAAAGGATAAAGTGCTGTTCATTCCCCAGTAGCATATCAATCAAAATATCATATACAATGTTCTGCACAGCCTCCGGTCTCAAACATTTATGTAAATAAAGTCGAATAATAAGCAATAAAATAAAATTAAAATATCAACATTTTTGCACCAACAACTGTTCAAAAAAATATGAAATGATTAAAAACTTATTCTTTCTTAAATGCAGATGTGTTTATTTTAGTGTTTTATAAATTATCTGTGAGAGTGATGTAAGTTTTTACGCCTGACTGCAGATGCAGTGTAAGATAATACAAATCTTTAAACAAAAAGAGATGTTTTGCTATTCATAAATATGGTTTCTAAAGTTAGTACATACAATAAAAATCAAACTTGGTGACCTCATGGACTTATTTGACTCTAGAGCTTGGGATTCTTAAACAAATAGCTGTGAACTATTTGTCATGAAAGAGTTGTTATCTTACTATGAGTTATAAAATAAAATAACCAACAGTACGCTTGCCAAGTAAACTTAAATACGTTTTTTTTTTTTAAATATTTATTTCAATAAAAGACGTTATTTAATAAAAGACAGTGGGGGCATTCACTAAGCTAGTGGCTGCTACGTAGTCAAGGGATTGTGTTAGGCTAAATGCAACTACAAAAGTATTTAAAATTTCCCATGCTGCTCGGTAAAGACACAAGAATTCAAAATGAAAAAATCGTTCAGTATTTAAATACTAATACTCAAATTTGTTTTTTTTTTTAACTTCAAATAGGAAGTTATTGTAATGGGTCCGATTTGTCAAATTGAAAATTTTGACATTTCTCGATGTTTCAAGGTCCCTAGAGTCGAAATAAAAGATTTTTAGAAAGATGTCTGTGCGTGCGTGTGTACGTACGTTTGTACGTACGTTTGTACGTCCGTACGTCCGTACGTTCGCGACGTTTTTTTCGTCGTCCATAGCTCAAGAACCAGAAGAGATATCGACTTCAAATAAATTTTGTTATACAGATAATAAGGCAGAAAGATGCAGAAAGGGCTCTCAAGAAAATTGCGTGGGTGGTTTTTTTACCATAGCAGTTTAAAAAAAAGGTGAAAATTTTGGTTAACCGTAAATATCTTACGAACCAAAAACGCTAGGTTAGGTTAGGTTAGGTTATAGTGGCTGTCCAAGATGGAACGGACACACTTAGGCCAGTTTAATGGCCCATTGTGATACCACATGAATCTTGAGGCTTCCTCCTAAGCTCAATGGAACCAGTTAGAGTCTCTTACGAAACGTGAGAGGCTGATTATCCCGATATGATTTAGATCGTTTAGATCGTTAAAGAAGAATTCTCCTAGGTAATTCTTGCGTTTTCGAGCTAGAGCAGGGCATGTGCAGAGAAGATGAAGAACCGTTTCTTCCTCTTCCTCGTCCATACAGCTTCTGCAAAAGTCATTTGAGAATACGCCTAGTCTCAAGGCGTGCTTTCCTATTAGACAGTGTCCGGTTATGACACCTATTATCGAGCTTATATGCGATCTGCTTAGAGAGAGCAAGCACCTTGAACGTTTTAAATCCAGTGTTGGCCAGATGTTTTTTGTGGCTTGACACGTGGTGATGTTGGTCCACCTGGTGCCTGCCCTCCTCACAGCGTCTTGCATTAGTAGCAGTTTACAAGTAGCGATTGGTATGCCAGTACTTGCCAAACGTGGTAGGATGGGTTGTACTGTACCGTTCCTGGCGAGTTCATCTGCCTTACAGTTACCTGGAATGTCTCTATGGCCCGGCACCCAGCAAAGGTGAATATTAAACTGTTGCGCCATCTCCATAAGAGATGATCGACAGTTATGGACTGTTATAGAGTTTGTAGAGACTGAGTCCAGAGATTTGATAGCGGCCTGGCTGTCGGAGAAAATACGGATATCAGATGTTGATATCACGTTTTCTTTGAGCCAAGACAAGACTTCCTTAATCGCCAAAAGTTCCGCCTGGAACACACTACAATGATTGGGAAGGCGGAATGAGAGACTTAATTTCAGTCGTTCAGAGTACACACCACCACCAACCCCTTCTTTGGTCTTTGAGCCATCTGTGTAAAAGTGGATTGACTCATCCTCTAAGAATGTCCTATCCTCCCAAAAAGATCTGGTAGGTATAGAAATCTGGAAATTCCTATCGAATTGTAGTTGGGGGATGGTGTAGTCTGTGTGCTTTGGAATTGATTCTAAGTACCTTAGAATTACGGAGTGGCCAATGTTGTTGTTAGTCCACTGCGACGAAGCATTGAGGCGGATAGCAGAGCTTGCAGCTATTTGTTTACTAAATATGTCAAGAGGTGTAAGGTAGAGCAAGGTGTCCAGTGCCGCAGACGGGGTCGTGCGAAGCGATCCGCTTATACATAGGCAGGCTGAACGTTGAACTTTATTCAACTTATCCCTGTTTATACCTTTCTCTAAAGCAGTCCACCATACTGCCACACCGTACGTTAAAATCGGTCTGATTACCGGTGTGTATAGCCAATGCGTGATTCTGGGTTGTAAACCCCATTTATTACCAATAGCTTTTTTGCAAGAAAAGAGAGCTACAGTAGCTTTTTTGACTCTTTCCTGTATGTTGCGTTTCCAATTTAGTTTTTTGTCTAAGACAAGACCTAGGTATTTGGCCTCGTCTGAGAATTTTAATTGGATTCCTTTAATGTAAGGAGGGTTGACAAATGGAATTTTGTATCTCCTCGAAAATAAGACCAGATCGGTTTTGTGTGGGTTAACACCCAGTCCACACCGATCAGCCCAGAGTATTAGTCTGTCCAAGGCATTTTGTAAGAGTTCTTTTAGGATATTAAGATGCTTTCCTGAAACTGCTATAGCAACGTCGTCCGCATAGGCTATCACTCTGAAACCCTCCGCATCCAGACTAGTTAGGATTTCATTCACCACTAGGTTCCAGAGGAGAGGGGATAGAACACCACCTTGCGGTGTCCCTCTACTAACGAATCGTCTACTAGAAGAGTTGCCCAGTTTTGAATTAATTATTCTGCTTAAAAAACGCTAGAGACTTGAATTAAATTTTATATAATATATTGTAATGTGATACCAAACAGGCATATTTTTTGAAAAAAATCAATATAACGGTTTTTTTATAAATCAATAAAACTGAAAAAAAAATTTGCCACCTCCAAAATTTTACGACTGAAATATGATTTCATCTCTAAAACAATTTTGAGCAACGAAGAATAATGTTTTTGACATCTGATAACATTTTGAAAAAAATCTAATTGACAGTTTTTTTTACAAAAAATAAAAACCTAAAAAAAATGTATAAAAAATGGTAAAAATGGATTTTCGACTCAAATATCTTTTCAAAACTTTGAGATATTGGCTTTAATTTACTTTTATCTTTCAAAACATCTTATTGTCAATATTCAGTTAAAGTTTGAAAAAAATCGATTTGACAGTTTTTGTACAAAAAAATAAAAACCGAAAAAAAAATTAGCAAAAGTTCGTAAAAAATGATTTTCGACTCAAATATCTTTTAAAAACTTTGAGATAATAGGTTCTAATATTGTTTTCAACATTAGGAAAAATTTTGAGAAAAATCGAATTGACAGTTTTTTTACAAAAATTAAAAACCTGAAAAAAAATGTGTTGGTAAAAATTGATTTTCGACTCAAATGTCTTTTCAAAACTTTGAGATATTGGCTTTAATTTTCTTTTATCTTTCAAAACATCTTGTTGTCAATATTCAGTTAAAGTTTGAAAAAAATCGATTCGACAGTTTTTGTACAAAAAAATAAAAACCGAAAAAAAAAATTAACAAAAGTTCGTAAAAAATGATTTTCGACTCAAATATCTTTTAAAAACTTTGAGATAATAGGTTCTAACTAATTTTTTCTTATAATAAATATTGTTTTCAACATTAGGACAAATTATGAGAAAAATCGAATTGACAGTTTTCTTACAAAAAATAAAAACCTGAAAAAAATGTATAAAATGTGGTAAAAATTGATTTTCGACTCAAATATCTCTTCAAAAATTTTAAATATTGGCTTCAAACTAATTTTATCTTATAAGTAATATTGTTTTCAACATTTGGTAAAATTTTTAAAAAATTCGAATTGACAGTTTTTTTACAAAAAATAAAACTCTAAAAAAACAATACCTACTAAAACTTGGTAAAAATTTACTTTCGGCTCAAATAGCTTTTCAAAAATAAAAAAATATTGGCTTCAAACTTATTTTATTTCAGAGAAACTATTGTTTTCAATATTCAGTAATTTTTATATAAAAATCCAACAGTCCGTTTTTTTCATAAAAAATAAAATCTACAAAAAATAGTGCGCAAATTTGGTAAAAATGCATATAGACAAACTTTTAAGCAAGACAAATCGACAGACAGGATGGAAAGTTATCAGTGTGGGTCGCATCCCAGCCTCTTTTTTTTTTAATTTAAAACCACAAAAGATAAGTTAAAGTTTTCAAATCAAAAATTGGCAGGTTCAGCTAACATAAGGGACTTCATTTGCTCATCCTTTGAACGTAAATTTTGACAAAGGCAACTAATTAGTTTTCCAACTGTCATGAATTTCAAATTCAGAACTTTCCTTCACAAACATCTACTACATTAAGTTCATAGTACAAGAACTACCAAACACATTATTGTCTACAAAACACTCCCCAAAATGCTACAAGTCCAATTCGATTTGTCTTTTGTATTGTAGAGGGATAGTACTTATTTCTTTTTTAAATTTACAAGGAGCCCTTTTACAGAAAACATTAAATGGAATTGTCCAGAAAATATATAAATTATAGAGTAGTAAAGCTAAGCTTTCACTTGAATGAAAAAACATGATCATTTATCATTATGACATAAGTTGACTTGACTTTATAGTTAGGGAGATTTTTCTTGACTAACTTTCCAGTCAACTTTCGATTAAAGTTGTCTTAATTTAAAGGTAATTTTTTGGCAGCTGGCCTATCATTAACTAGAAAGTTGCCTTACTTTCAAGTCCCTTATTCGCCTGAACTTACCCAATGTTTCTTATTTTACATATTTGCTTTTGTCTTTAATATCACAGTTTCGAATTGACTAACTAATGCGCCTGGTGTTGTATACAGGTGTCCCTTACTTTAGGTGTCTTAATTTATATACCCCTTGACAAACAAAATCTCTTATTCTAGAAACTTAGTAACTTTGTAATTTTTAACTATGTACATTATTTCCAAGTTGGATTTTTGAGTGTGAGGTTGAAAATAAATACGAGTCTTCAACATGCAGATTTTTTGCAAACCCTATAAGCCCTTATTGTTATTTGTTTAATAAAAAAGTTTCTACTTCAAAATCCATACAAAATAAATACTAATTAAAAATAAATACTAGTTAAATTTTATAAACAAATTAATCAAAACAACAATTAATTAAGCTAATAATCAAATAAATCTTTGCAGCTATTCAACAAAACCTTATGAAATAATGGTTAAATACCCTGACGAATCTATGGTGTATGATGTTGAAAATCAAATCAGAGCAATAATTCAAAACTGCTGTACGCAACTAGATTATTGGGAAACGGGAGAGAAAACTAAATACTCAAAAGGTCTTGTTAAAATACGCGAACCCTCCAAACGGAAACAAATCAAATCTCTTTTAACTGATTTTGTCTACCAAATGGATGATATGGGTTTGTATGCTGCGTCTGTGGCTATAATGGCAGCTATAGTCCAACTTGAAGTAAATAAACGCAACGCCCCAACATTATATTTGCGCAAGATGTTCAGATATGTTATAACCAAATGTGAATTAATTCGTCATTTATTGATAAAGAAAATAAAAGCATTTATATCGGATGATGACGATGACGAAGACGACATGGATGAAGCTGATATTATACTTAATTTTTCCAAATCCAAAGTTCAATATCTGTTGTCCTATTTGGTTTCGGAATTCAGTTCAAAGAAAGGTGATGAAATAAGTGCTTTGGTTTTTGTTCAACGTCGATACACTGCTAAATGCTTATACTTTGTTATAAAAAACTTTGTTGATGCACATCCGGGGCTAAAACATATTAAACCCAATTTCATGGTAGGACGAACTGCAGGAATGGTGTATTCAATTGATACGATACTTGATTCCAAGTGGAATCGTCATGTAAGACTTTGTTGGTTTTTAATTAAATTTAAATTTTTAAAAATAAGTTAATGCAATTTTTCCCAGGCTATTGAAATGTTTCGAATTAAGGAATGCAATTTGATTGTATGTTCAAGTGTGCTGGAAGAAGGCATTGATGTTCAGGCATGTAATTATGTTATTTCTTTTGATTCCATAAAGACATTTAGTTCGTATGTACAAATGAAAGGGCGTGCACGTTCTTCCAACAGTACATATGCCGTTTTCTGTGAAAAATTGAAACAACATGAGGTTGCACAACAAATAAAGCAGTACCAGGAAATCGATGCGCAATTAAAAAAATATCTCATCACACGTACAATTGATAGAGAAATACCACTAGAGAGCGCAACAGCAGAACAATTTAAAGAACTCATCACACCGTTTAGGACCCGCACAGGAGCTGTGTTACAAGCAGAAACTACTTTAATGCTTTTACATCGCTATTGTCAGACACTACCACAAGATTCATTTACAAATTCCCTTCCAATGTGGGCAATTGAGCAAAGTGAAGAAAACAAAAGTTGCGTTGTCAGTTTAAAATTACCACCTCAGTCTACTGTCAAAGATATAATATTGGTAAGTCAAAAAAAGTAAAATGTTTTGTACGGTATTTCAGATCTAGAATGCCATTCTACTCACCCTTATACAAAGTAGATAGTTGCTTGTTTTAACGAAATGCTTTTTTATTTATACTCATTTTGCAGTGTAGTTTTAATTTATAAAGTGCGTGCTCGTGTAGTGCCAAGGACTGTCAAAGGAAATACCTACGACACTGTCTGTTGTGTGAATTGACAACGCCTTTATAAGTTAGTTTTGTCAGGAAAAAGTGTTTGTTCGACAAACCAAAGTAGGTCTCTCCAATGCTGCCATTAATTATTCTGAGGAATATGTCAGTTCGTCTTTTGTTAATACTAAATTACTATTTTATTTTTGGTCTTGTTTAAATTTTTAATTACAATTCTCTTCATACGAATACATTATAAACTATGTTTGATTTGATACATACTTATGTCAAAACTTTTTTCCTAATTTAAAGTGTTGATAACTTTATAAATCTTTATTTGTACTGGCTGACTCTTTGAAATCCTTTGATTTGTGATGACTGGTTGCATTATGTTTGTTTGCAATATTAATTCGTTTAGTAAACTTTTCAAACATAACTTAATCATAATTTAAAAAAATTTAAAAAAATCATCCATTTTTTTGAATAAAAAAAATACATAATATCTTTTTTGACATTTAATTTGAAGCTAGTTACTTGAAGCATTAATAAATAGAGACGATGGTTTTTCTAAACGCTAAATAACCACATACAGTTGAGTATTTAAAATTTATTCCGCTAACTTTTAACGATTGGCTTTGTGCGATAATTGTTGCATCCGTTCGGACACAGCCCTACTGAACCGAAGGAGCTCTGCTCCGCCTTGTGCCATGACGTCCCGATTGTACAGGAGTCGCCTATCCACCGTTCTTCGTCTGACGACGTAGATTAGCGGAACTGCCAATCTATCCTGTATCAGACCGCATCTGTCTAAAAAGAGGAATGCCTCTGGTGGAATGAAGCCGCTCAAGCGTGCACTTTCAAAATACTCGTCGTTCGGATTGAACGCCCCGAAATTAAATTGTTGGTCGAAGACATAGCTCTTGCAATGTGACCTCGAACGAGTTTTATCACGAAATTGTCGATTCTGTTGATTCGAGCCCCATTGTATAGCGCCTCGTTGGAATAGTAATGCACATAAGAAGATTCGGCTGTTCGATATAAGCCGGTACAGCATCGTGAACACTGCCGCTCGAACACCCGAAACTTCTCCATCTGGGAAGGGGCAACGTTGAACCACACAGGACAACCATAAACGATCATCGGCCGTATGAGGGCCATGTAAAAAAATACCTTCAATCTGGGGTCAAGCCGACTGCTAAAAAACAGCCGTTTCGCCAGAGCGAAAGCTCCTCTGGCACTGGCCAGAGCAGCATTTAAATGTCGGTCGAAATATAAATACTGATCTAACCAGATACCGAGGTACTTCAATCAAGGCACTTTTGTTCGCCAATGGCTGCCCGTGAAGATCAATGATGACCATCTTGCGCCAATTCTTGCAAGTATCCCTCGTGGCCCTAGCCAACGGAGTCCGGAACAGAATTGTCTCCGACTTCTGGACATTTATTTTCAGTTTCCAGTCGTCGCAATATCGCTGAATCTTGTCGAAATCACGCTGCAAGAGAATTCTAATAACCTCAACCTTTAGGGCCGTTCTGTACGCAATTAGATCGTCGGCGTACGCAATTGCCTTTGTAAGACTACCTATCAGATCGCTGGTGTAAATGCTGAAGAGAATCGGCGAATTCACCGCTCCCTGTTGAAGACCATTTTTAATTGAGAATGTTGTGGTAGAAGTTACATTGCCACTTTTGACAACAAACTTTCTACCGTTAAGCATATCATAAAGTATATACAACAATGGCTTGCTTATGCCAAGCCTGCTCAGTTTTAGGTAAAGACCCTCTAACCATACGGTGTCAAAGGCCTTTTCCAAATCAACCAGAACAGCACCTGTGCATTGTTGTTTTGATTTATTCCATTGGATATCAGAAACGAGTTTAGACGCAGCATGAATTGTGTCATGACCCGCCTTGAACCCGAACTGTTTATGTTGTTCGGACGCCACCTCCACTGAGCTACCGATGAGTTTAAAAAAGTTGTGGCAACTTGCCAACTTTAGATTGACTAACACACTTTTTGGACTTGTTTTACTTAAAAAATAAAATACAAAAAAGCAATTCTTCACTGGGTGGAAGTCAACTGTTCGGACGCCACCTCCACTAGGCTACCGATTAGTTATTGAAAACTGCGACACAATGCCAACTTAGCAAATGCTCAACACTTTTAAATTTAAATTGCAAATTAAAAAAAGATTAATGTACACTTCTTCACTCGCTGGAAGTCAAATAACGACTGACTGAGTCCAACGCACTAACCATCATCCCACGGGTACTCTCCACAACTCTCGCGAAAATGTGTTCCACATTCGCTTCAGTTCGGGCAGTTCGAAGTCTTTCAGCTCGAGGAATCATGAACTACAGTTCCTTATTGGCGCAATCATGTCACCAGTTCTGTAACCATGTACGCAAAGGGTGGATTCCGGACCTTAAAATTTGGCCGATAAGCTCTTTCGGTTAAATTTGAGTGATCATTTTAAAAACAGAACACAATTAGTTCAGTCCTCTCTAAAGGTACATTGGCTCCCACAACTAATTGAACACATGAAATATAAATATTCGCAATCCATTTTCTCCAAGAAAATGAATGCAGAGTTTTATAAGCCAACATTTTAATTAAAGCAACTCTACAGCTTTACACCTCACATATAATCGAATACTTAATATTTAGTACTAAGTTGAGTATCCTTTAGATTTGATGGCTTCTTCATGGTGTTAAGGTATCTCCAGTTGAGGTACTAGGCACCCGATGTTCACCGCGGAGAGGTGAGAGTAGGAGATGATAGACAGAGGTGGGTTTTGAGAAAAACCTGTGGACGCTTGTGTCCTCTTGAATGCACATTTCTACCACTTGAAAATTATAGTTCTAACATATTAATAAAAACTTATTGGTATTTCGTCAAAAAATTTAGTCAAAAAGTCGCAAATCTTTTAACATGACAATTTATTTTATCAACTATTTCAGAGTGATGTAATGAAGACTTGTAGAGCTGCAAAAATGTCAGCTGCATTCAAAGCATGCGTTAAGCTATACCAACAAGGAGAACTAGATGACTCCCTATTACCAATAACTCGTAAGAAAATACTTGAAAACTGCACCGAAACATACTTCGCAAAATGGAAAAATGAAGCAAATGGTAATTGATAAACTGATAAAAAATATTTGTGCCTACGTGTGTTTTATTTGTTTTATTTTATTCCCAGATAATGCTAAAGAAGCTGGGACTAAGCACAATATTCGAGAATATAAGAAAATCTATCCTGAAGAACTGATCGGTTCAGTCCCAATTCCTGGTGAAATATGTTACGCCTATTGTATAAAAATAGTGCCAGAATTTAGGTTGGATGAGGATAATGCAAACATAATTAATTTATTGAATTCAAATTCTAATTATGCTATTGTTGTAAAGAAAAAACTTCCTGCCCTAGCACCAATGCCACTTTTCATGACACAAGGTCCACTCAAAGTAGAAATATTGAGTAAACCTTTTGAATTGATTATTGGTGATAATAATGAACTATCAAGTTTAAAAGCATTCAACAAAATCTTATTTACTGACATACGAAAATATTGGAAGCGATTTTTAGCTTTCGACAATAGGAATGGTCCGAATGCTTTCCTGATTGCACCAGTGCAACATAATTGTGCCATTGATTGGGAGTTAATCCGCCAATTTCAAAAACTAACCCCAATGAGAGGAACAAGTGAAAATGAAAGATTGAAAAAAGTCCACAAGCCTGAGGATTACCTTGGAAAGGTGGTCAGCACATGGTACAGTTCCGATGAAGACGTTCGATATATTGTGACGAAAATTCGACATGATCTAACTCCGCTAAGTCCATTTCCTTCGAATAGTTTTAAGAATTATGCAGAATACGTTGAGAATAAATATCGAGAGCGAGTTGTAAATACGAATCAGTTTATGATCGAAGTTCAAGCACTTACCTCGCGTAGTAATTTCTTCATAAATTCTATGGGTAAGACCACAGAAAGTAAACGTGCTAAGCGAGATAGTAAGATTTTGGTCATTCCCGAAATGTGTCATAATTTTCGTTTTCCTGGCGACCTATGGCTGAAGGCATTGTTTTTGCCATGCATTTTACATAGATTGCATTATCTGTTGAATGCCGAAAAGTTGCGTGTTGACATAAATAATTATTTGGGAATTCGAACAGATGCCAATTATAAGCCAGCGCTTATCGAAATAGATTATTCGCTTCGACGAGTGGGCACTAGTAAAGAACCAAAAAGCATGCTTCCAGCTCTAGAAACTACACGTAGAGATAATGTAATTAATTCATGTTACAATCTGGTTGATATTGAACAAGGAAACTGGAAGGCGTACTTGGAGCCCGTTGATGTCTTTCGAAATGTCACCACTTTGTACCCAATTGAAATCGACTATTATTACCAATTTGCTAACAATTTGTTGGAAGACATGGCCAAATTAAAGCTTGATGATTCGCCAGCTGCATCAATGAACAATCTTGAAGCTCACAAATCGAAAGTAAGGGATCACCATGTTAACGATTTAACTAAAAGAATTTCCGATATCGCATTCGATTCTGGTCGATGTATAAAAATTCTAGAGAACCTTGCTGGCCCGTACAAGACTGCAGAACAATTTGAATTTCTGGCTGCAATAACAACTGGAAAAACAAATGATTATTTCGATATGGAACGCTTCGAAGTTTTGGGTGATTCATTTTTGAAATTCAGTTGTTCACTACTTCTAATGCATAGACATAAATCTTGGAATGAGGGAAACCTAACAACAATCAAATCGCGATTAGTGAGCAATAGAAATTTGCTTTACTGTATGCGGGAGAAGTTCAAGGGTTCATTTATTTGTTCCTCTGTTTTCGAACCAACTAGCGAATGGCTGCCTCCTTTCTCATCTGTTCCTTCGAATGTCCTCAAAGCCATCGAGCAGGACGGTCTTTCGCCTAACTGTCTTTACGAGCTGAATCTGAGTGAGGAGGAAATCAAGGAAGGACTATGCAATCAGAAGACACTAGAAGCTCTTCGCGATAATACCCAGTTATCAGAGACATCCGTTGAGTGCCTTTACGAATTCATTTACAAACAATCTTTAGCCGATAAGGTTGTGGCCGATTGTCTGGAGGCGCTATTGGGCGTGTGTGTTAAAAATTATGGAATTGAAAAAAGTTTCGAAATGCTAGACTATTTTGGAATATATTATGATTCCAGAAAGGAATTACTTCCAAAGCTTCTGGATATCAATTTGGGAAGCCCGCTTTTAAAAACCAATGTAAAACAATCCGTAGTTGATGGATATTTGGTGAACTATGAGTTTTTAGAGAAAAACTTGAACTATCAATTTAAGGATCGTGCATATCTGTTACAAGCTCTTACACATCCATCTTATCCAACAAATCAATATACTGGCTGCTACCAGCAACTTGAGTTTTTAGGAGATGCCATTTTGGACTTTTTGGTATCATGCCATATTTTTGAGCGTTGTACACATATGAATCCCGGCGAGATAACCGATTTGCGTTCTTCGCTGGTCAATAATGTTACATTAGCTTGTGTTTGTGTAAGAAATCGCTTTCATCAGTATATTCTCTATGAGAGTCCAAAACTTTCCGAGTGTATTCGAAAATTTGTCGAATTTCAAAAAACACAAGATCATCGTGTTACAGATCAAGTAAAGATTCTTCTGGAAGAAAACATCCTTCAAAAGGAATCTTTTAATTTGGCGCAGAATATAGACGTCCCGAAAGCATTAGGGGATGTTGTAGAGGCGTTAATCGGAGCTGTATTTTTAGATTCTGGAAATGATCTGCGATGCACCTGGAAAGTAATAAGCCAATTATTGGACATCGAATTGAATGATTTTATTGCCGAAGTGCCTCTTGATCCCGTTCGTCAATTGTACGAATATAAGGGAGCTAAACCAGAATTCCAATTGGAGTGGGTCGATTATGATGTAGTTATGATGAAATGTCAATTTTATTGCCGTGATTACGTAAAGACTGTTGTTGGATGTGGAGGAAATAAAACAATGGCAAAGAAAGCTGCAGCAAAAATGGCTTTGCAAATTTTACATGCAAATTAAAATTAATTTATAATTTTTTTAATGCTTTATTTTTGTAGTTATTATTCATATTTTATACATGTTCGCTGATATTTTTCATTCCTATTTATATCTTAATTTGTCTTGCGACCGAAAGATTAAAAATAGAATTGTATAAAATTCGGTCAATTCACACACAACCAAGTTGTTGAATTTATACATATATAAATGATTTTGATAACAAAATCATGTCCATAATCAAAACAAGTGTTTCCGTACAGTTCTATTGAATTATGTTTGTGTATAGAAAAGTATTTAATCTATGTTTATTGTTATAATATTTTAATAAATTCTAAAGCTGTAAGGCTAACAAAACGATTTTATTTTATTCTCGAAAAAATTTAAAGTTTTGATGACATTTAAATTGAAAAACGAGTGAAGTTGTTATTATTTGCAACACATTCCAATAGATTTCTTCAATTTATTTATTACATTGCGGTTTTCAGAAGGACCATGAATGTTTTGAAATATAAAAACATATGTTGATTTTCTAACCATTCTTGAAGTTAAAAAAAATAATAACGACGGAAGTCCTAAATGGAAAAAAAAACAATAATAACGGGTTTTGGTAGCTGCAGTCTACTTTATTGGTGATGAAGCGAGAATTCCAAAAAATCAAGGACGCATGGTACTGCTCACACCATTCGCTATTGATCAACGTTAAACACTAATTATACTTATAATGTTAGCCTCAGATATAATATTTAAAAAAATACATACTTTTAAACTTACCTAAATACCTAAGCAGAGCCCCCTTCCGTGCCCGCAAATTCTTATCAATTTCAGCTCGTTTCTCCAAATTGTACAAAATGAACATAATTATCCTTGAGCTTATAATAAATTTTACTAGACATTCCAAAAAAACAAACAACTTCCGCTAATACAGTCAAAAAATTGCTTCGTTATAAAGAAGTTTTATACAAAATTCGTTATATAGAATTTTTGTTTAACACTGCAAGTGTTCTTTTATATTTCCAAAAAAATTATACAAAAAAAATCATTTTAAAGAAATGTATGTCTTTTTATTTTTTAATTAAGAGCATATCAATTTTCTATTGCACATGAACAGTTTTGTTTTTATTATAAAAATCTTCCAATTTAGTAAGGTGAAAATATGCATCATCTGAAGTTTCATCTCTTGTTTCAATAAAACTTCAAATATTATCAAATGCAGATCTCATATCATTATCGTTGGGTTTTTTTTTCAAATAAATTCGATTTCAGCATTGTCATTTGATGAGCTGTTGGCCTCTGTTTGAACTTTCTTCGGCAAACTTTAAAATTAAGCATTCATTCTTTAAAATTGTCGACAATGTACTAAACGATACACAAAATTTGTCTGCAACATCTTTTTCCTATGTTCCCCTTTTAACTTTTTCAATCATCGATAACTTCTCTGATAGCGAAATAGCTTTGGGCTTCGACATTTTTTTACAATTCTCGAACTTTAAATGCCTACTCAAACAATTGACCTGTTGATATGCGTAACATTTCTACTACACATCTTTAAAAAAATTCTTCCCAAAACGGAGTGTTCCCTTTTAAAATAAGGAGTACAAAACGTAGTAAACCTTGCTTTCAAATTTGAAAATTGACATTTGTTATAAAGAAATAACTTTGCTTTCAGGCCACAAAATTAGTTCCTTATAAAGATAATTTCGGTATGGACAATTTCGTTATAAAAAACCTAATTCGTATGGGATATTTCTTAAGGGGAAGGGAAACAAAATGAAATTCGCTATATAGAGAATTACGTTATAAGGAAGTTCGTTATAAAGAAGTTTGACTGTAGTTGAATACGATGCCAATGCTCACTATATACCATGAAGAAGTACTGATATTAATCGAAGTGGTAAGTACCTTTTCCAATTCATTATCGAATGAAATTAAAGCCATATTTAACGTAGGGAACACCCCCGCTTTTGTACCTAAGAAAAGAAAAAAGTCTTAGACTTAACATTCGGAACCGCAAACTTACAGCCCTATTACGGTTGTCAATTATCAATACGCTAGTTGACATTTTTCAATGAAATTGATGAATTAGTATTATCGTTGTCAGCAATCAAAATTTTTGATAAACTGTGAATGCTCTTCAGAAATTAGATCTATTGTGAATGGTTCAAATTGACAGTCTTGGTATTATGGTTGTCAAAATATTTGTTAATTATCAAATTTTCAGTCAACCACAAATTCCTTGTTGATTAAATATTTTACGGATCGCGAAAGCCAAAAGCATGTCTGCTATTGAACTATTTTTCGGTGAAAATGAAATTGAAGAAGAAAATACTTTGGAGCAAGCAAAGATTCAAAGGAAACTACGCGATGCTTCAAATCCAATGGATTTGGCTGAACATATGTATGTAGATAAAAGATCTTTTTTAGTTACAGAATCTAATTTGGCTCACTTTTAGATTCATTCAAAACTTTAGACCAAAAAGTTCCGAACTTATTGTAAGTTCTATTCCTTGAGCCTTGACTTGAGATAATTTTTGAAGATCGTCTTGATTTGTATGACCTAAACGTTTATGCCATAAATCGGTTTTTGTAGCTTGACAAATCTTATGATCCTTTCTTATGTCAAGCTTATAAAGGGTGATTTTTTTGAGGTTAGGATTTTCATGCATTAGTATTTGACAGATCACGCGGGATTTCAGACATGGTGTCAAAGAGAAAGATGCTCAATATGCTTTGACATTTCATCATGAATAGACTTACTAACGAGCAACGCTTGCAAATCATTGAATTTTATTACCAAAATCAGTGTTCGGTTCGAAATGTGTTTCGCGCTTTACGTCCGATTTATGGTCTACATAATCGACCAAGTGAGCAAACAATTAATGCGATTGTGACCAAGTTTCGCACTCATTTTACTTTATTGGACATTAAACCAACCACACGAATGCCTACAGTGCGTACAGAAGAGAATATTGCGTCTGTTTCTGAGAGTGTTGCTGAAGACCGTGAAATGTCGATTCGTCGCCGTTCGCAGCAATTGGGTTTGTGTTATTCGACCACATGGAAGATTTTACGCAAAGATCTTGGTGTAAAACCGTATAAAATACAGCTCGTGCAAGAACTGAAGCAGAACGATCTGCCACAACGTCGAATTTTCAGTGAATGGGCCCTAGAAAAGTAGGCAGAAAATCCGCTTTTTTATCGACAAATTTTGTTCAGCGATAAGGCTCATTTCTGGTTGAATGGCTACGTAAATAAGCAAAATTGCCGCATTTGGAGTGAAGAGCAACCAGAAGCCGTTCAAGAACTGCCCATGTATCCCGAAAAATGCACTGTTTGGTGTGGTTTGTACGCTGGTGGAATCATTGGACCGTATTTTTTCAAAGATGCTGTTGGACGCAACGTTACGGTGAATGGCGATCGCTATCGTTCAATGCTTACAAACTTATTGTTGCCAAAAATGGAAGAACTGAACTTGGTTGACATGTGGTTTCAACAAGATGGCGCTACATGCCACACAGCTCGCGATTCTATGGCCATTTTGAGGGAAAACTTTGGAGAACAATTCATCTCAAGGAATGGACCGGTAAGTTGGCCACCAAGATCATGCGATTTGACGCCTTTAGACTATTTTTTGTGGGGCTAAGTCTAAGGTCTACAGAAATAAGTCAACAACTATTCCAGCTTTGGAAGACAACATTTCCGAAGAAATTCGGGCTATTCCGGCCGAAATGCTCGAAAAAGTTACCCAAAATTGGACTTTTCGAATGGACCACCTAAGACGCAGCCGCGGTCAACATTTAAATGAAATTATCTTTAAAAAGTAAATGTCACGGACCAATCTAACGTTTCAAATAAAGAATCGATGAGATTTTGCAAATTGTATGCGTTTTTTTTTTTTAAAAAGTTCTCAAGCTCTTAAAAAATCACCGTTTATTCCACCTTTTCACAATATGTCATATATGATGCTCATATTAAGAATATTTTAGATATTGTTAAAAAAAAAACAGATGAGAATTGTTATTTTGTAATTAATGGTGTTTTTAATTTACCCAATATTAAATGGTTGTACTCGAATGTGGATAAAAAAATGTTTCCTTGTAATGTTAATAAAAACTTCGAGTACAGTGTGATTGACAATATTACAAGTTTAAATATGCACCAAATTAATAATATTTACAACTCGATTGGTCGTATTTTGGATCTTATATTTATTGACAATAACCTTGAAGATCAGATAAATGAAGCAAATTTTAAACTCTTAGATAATAGTGTCCATCACAAAGCACTTGAAATTACATTTAATTTGTCTGTCTTAAATGAATCAAATTATTCTTGCAATTATGTTCAAAAATATGATTTTAACAATGCTGATTATGCTTCAATAAATACTTATTTAGAATCAATTGATTGGCAACAACTTTTTTATTGTACTAGTTTAGAACTAGCTTATACTATGTTTCGGAATACACAGTTAGTCCTTAAAGTATTTGAAGCAATAGTGAAAAAATTATATTCTTAAGTTAGGAGCTATATTTCTGAATTCCAACACGGATTTTTCGAAGGCATTTGATCGTGTTCAACATAATATTCTAATAAGAAAACTTGAATTGTTTGGATTTCACTCTGTGCTTCGTAAATGGATTCAAAGTTACTTAGTTGGGCGAAAACAATATGTTAAAATTGGTAACGTGTTTTCTAAAGAAATAATGAACTTTCCGGCGTTCCACAATGTAGCCATCTTGGACCGCTCCTTTTCATTATTTTTATTAACGACCTACAGCAATATCTTCTACACACAAAATGTCTTTTGTATGCTGATGATCTTAAACTCTTCAGCAGCATATGATGTCCTCAGTTCTAATATTGATTGTCCAATGTTGTTATCAATGTTTAATATTTACGCTCCAGCTCGCAGCTTGCGCATAAGAGATGGCGATTTTTACATGTTCCTTACCATAGTACAAGTTATGCTAGACATAATCCAATCACAAATGCTTGTATAAATTTTAATGAATTTGACTCAGCTATTGACTTAAATGTAAATAGAAATGTAATTAAGAAAAATGTATTATTATATTTATTATTTAAATATAGAAGATGTATGTATATATTATATTCTATTGTTATTAATGTCTATTAAAAGTTTGTAACTTTATTGACGAAATAAATAAATAAATAAAGATTGTTGATTTAGTGGAAATGAGGAGCAGCTTACCAGCAAATGACAATAATTTTAACTCGTTTAAGAGAATACATCTCAAACCAGAGAGGATTAGAATGCAGCAACAACTACCTGTTTCCATATTTAAATTGTTTGTCAAAATCACTACAAGGTATTTGAACTCTTTGACAATCTCAATATTTTCACCATTGTAGTTCCATTTTTCATTAAGGCAGTTTCTACCTTCTCCGTTCTTGAAAATCATGATCTTTGACTTTTCCATGTTTACTACTAGAATCCATATTTTACAGTACTTAAAAATCCGGTTTATCATAAGCTGTAGTGATTCTGGAGATGACGCGAGAATCACAATATCATCCGCAAACAAGAGCGGTTTAATCAATTCTCCCGCGTGTTCGATACCATCAGGTAAGAAATCGACTAAGTCTTCGATAAATAGAGCAAATAGGCTTGGACTCATCACTGCTGCATTAATATCCATATATATGCTTTGCAAGGGGGTTATTATGAAAATCGATTATCGTTTTTAATACGGAGTATTTTTGAAATTGCGATTATAAAAACGATTGCAGAAGCGCGTATTTGTAAAATTGCGATTACCAGAAACGAGAATCGTAAAAAAACGATACTCGTATTTTTATTTACGAGTGCCTTCAAGCACTCGTTCAGCTTTTGTTTTTGGGGGGTTACTGTCAAGTGTCAAACATTATAGTGTTTTGTTTTTTTTTTTTTGGTTTGGTTTTCATTCTAATGAGGGAGAAAAATGTAAGTTAAATAATAAATATAATGGTGAAAACCATAAAAATAATATATTTCTAATATTTAGTCCTACAATGAATGCTAAACAAATAGACTTGATGGTAGCTTTCATTTAAAGTAATCCAAATGTTGCTAAAAATTATTTTCCGACAGCCAAGCTAAATCCAAAGCCAAAAATGTTTGGAATATCTTAGCTGCTAAATTAAACGCGTGTATGGTCCTCCAGAAAAACAACAGAGGGTTAGAAAAACGTGTGGAATGATTATCGATATAATCTGACGAGAAAAATACGCGACAATTTGGTCCATCTATGCGGTACAGGGGGCGGGCCTAACAAGCAGAAAAAAATTGTCTGATAACACAAAAAAAATGTAATTTCGATCATTGACCTAAATGAGGCCGTTTCAGGAAACCAACTAGGCAATCAATTTGGTGATCCAAATGGGAATAGCCCAAACATTGAAGTGACGGCCGTTAGCAGCACCAGTGTTAATGTATTGATGGAATATGCTAATGATCAGGATTACTTTAATCGAAGACCCTCAACCACAACTTGAAAACATTGTGAATAGTGAACCACAACCAAACAATTCAGAAGGTAACCCGTCGTCGTCTAGAAAGAAAAAAGCAACAAAACGGAATAGGAACATTATGTTGGAACAGCACGTTGACCTGCAAGATAAAGCTGTCAATATACTAAACGGAAAGCTTGATTGCATCCAGGAAACTCAAAAGGCCATTTTAAAAGAGCTGACTACATTAAATGCATGGAAAAAAGAAGCAGCGTTTTATAAAAATACCATTTTTAATTTTTGGCTGGCAACATTTTCTTTATTTCATTTTTGTTTCTCATAATCTGAGTAGCTCTACGCCATGAGTTTCGTTTTTTCTGACGTTCGTTTCGTATTTCATAATAAGGGCCCATAACTTTTCAAAATTTTAACGACATTCCCATACCAAAGAGCTTATGGAAAAGAGCTTGCTTATTCACCGTGTCAAATGAAGACTTAAAATCCATGAAAAACGCGTATAACTTCTTCCTTCTTCTTGTAAATGAATCCGCAATGCTTTTCAGAACAAAGATATGATCGAAAGCCTGCCTAACCCAAATTTATAGATCCTTTTTTGTGGATCGGAAAAATGATTGATTCCCTTAATTCTTGAGGAATCATACCTGTTTCCAACATCTCGTTGTAAACTGTAGTAAGCTTATTTATTTACTCAACGGTTCCATACTTAAAAAAATCGGCTAGTATCCCATTGGAACCTGCCGTTTTTCCATCCTTCATTTTTTTCATTGCTGCATCTACTTCTTCGTTGGTTATATAAGTGTCGAAAACTTCATTATAAAAACCCGCATGTGCAAAATGAAAGTTGTTCCCTTCATTAATTGGGTTGAGCAAATTTTTAAAATGGTCTGATAAGAGCAAAGGGCTCAACTTACTAACTTACTTAAGGTGGCGCTACAGTCCGGGGAGGACCTGGGCCTCAACCAACATACTCCTCCAGCCAGCTCGGTCCTTAGCTAGCTGTCTGCAGTTTCACACGCCAAGTTGGTTGAGGTCTTCATCCATATAAGTGCGCCACCTGAGTCGCGGTCTTCCTCTACTGAGCCGTCCCTCGGGATTGGATTCGAAGACCTTCCGGTCTAGAGTGTTGATGTCCATTCGCTCTGCATGATCCAGCCTTCTAAGCCGTTGGACTTTAATTCTGCTAACTAGGTCCGTGCAGCCCGTACAGTTCGTCGTTATATTATATTCTCCTCCATTCTCCATCTATGCGTACGGGACCAAAAATCACCCGAAGAATTTTTCTTTCGAAGCATCCTAAGACGCTCTCATCTTTCTTTGACAGGGTCCAGGCTTCAGCGCCATAAATGAGAACCGGGATGATGAGTGTCTTATAGATGGTGATTTTAGATACTCGAGAGAGGACTTTGCTTCTCAATTGCCTTCTAAGTCCAGAGAAGCAGCGATTTGCTAGAGTTATTCTTCGTTTGATTTCAGCGGTGGTGTCGTTGCCTGTATTATTGGCGGTGCCTAGGTAGACAAAGTCCTTAACTACCTCAAAGTTATAGCTGTCCATTGTGACGTTTTGTCCAAGGCGTCGTTGTTCAATGTCCATTTTTGATGACAGCATATACTTGGTCTTGCCCTCATTGACCACTAAACCCATCTTCTTCGCTTCCGTCGCAATGCTCAAAACCGCTTCACTGACATCACGCTTTTATCTTCCAATTATGTCAATATCATCTGCGTGTCCGAGTAATTGGATGGTCCTTTGAAAGATTGTGCCTCTAGTGTTGACGGTTGAGTTTTGCACAATTCTTTCCAGAACGATATTGAAGAAGTCGCATGACAGTGCATCGCCTTGTCTAGAACCTTTTTTGACATCAAATGTATCGGTGAGATGTTTTCCGACCTTGATTGAGTTGCGTGTATTCTCCATCGGCATTCTGCACAAAGGGATAAGTTTGATAGGGATGCCAAAACTAGACTTTGCTCTGTAGAGCTCTTCCCTATGAATGCTGTTATACGCAGCTTTAAAATCCATAAAGAGATGGTGGGTATTGATTTGAAGCTCCTATGTTGATTCCAAGATCTGCCGTAGTGTGAGTATTTGGTTGATACTGGACTTTCTTGGTCTGAAGCCACACTGATAACGACCTATCAGGTTGTTGACGAACGGCTTCAGACGTTCACATAATATAGTAGATTGGATCTTATAAGGATCTGATGCCTCTGTAGTTGGCGCAATTTAGAGGGTCTCCTTTCTTATGTATCGGGCAAACTATGCTGAGATTCCACTCATCGGGCATGCTTTCTTCCGACCATATTCTGCAGATGAGTTGGTGCATGCTCCCTTCCAAGTAATCGCCTGCTACTTTAAATAGTTCGGCAGCGATGTCGTCAGCTCCAGCAGCTTTGTTTGACTTCAGTTTAGATATAGCTACCTTCACTTCGTCTAGGTCGGGTAGGCGGGTAGGCGGAATTGTTGATCTGATGCGTCGCCTAGGTTGAGTGGTTCTATCTGCCTTACAGCGGAATTCGGTTCGTCATCGCCGTTATATAATTTGGAGAAGTGGTCTTTCCATATTCTCAACATCGACTTCGGTTCTACTACGATGTTCCCCTGATCGTCTTTATAGCCTTCGGTTCTTGAGTGGTACCCTTAGGAGTTTTTTTTACCTTTTGGTAAAATTTGCGAACCTCATTCCCGTTGTGACTATCTCCTCGATCACGCGCTTCTCGTGCTCTTTTTTTGCTATCTAAGAAGCCGGCGTTCCTCTCTCCTCTTCTGCTCGTAGAGCTCGCAAGCAGCTCTGGTACTTCTGTGCAGCGCTGTTTTGTATGCCTCTTGTTTCGCTGCGTGCGCTTGCCGGCATTCGTCGTCAAACCAGGGGTTTCGCTGTTGTGGCCGTGTGAAACCTAGCACTTCAGAGGCGGCATCTCTCATGGCTGCAAGGCAATGTTGCCCCTGGTTTTCAATGCTTAATGCAGGCAGCATACTCGATTGGAAAAGGACATGGCAGTCTCTTGCGATTGTAGCCGTCTAACGTCGAATCTTCTTACAGTACTTCCTTGTTTTGGCTTGGATCGGGATATCCGTAGCCGTACCTTGGCTACAACGAGGTAGTGGTCCGAGTCAATGTTGGCCTCTCGGAATGTTCGGATATCCTTGATTGATCAGTAGATTTCAATGTACCCTTGTGGATATTAAGATGCGTGAACTGCGTACTAGCTACCAGAACGTCTCGCTCAGCAGCAAAATCGATCAGCCTGAATCCGTTGTCGGAGGTGGTGTCGTGCCACCAAAGATGTCTTCTCCTCCTAGCTTGGCATTAAAATCTCCTAAGAAAATTTTGATGTCGTAGCTAGGACACTGCTCATAAGTCTTGTCCAAGAGCTCTTTGGTGTTGTCATCCTTCTCTTCTGTGGGCGCGTGCGCGCATGCTAAGCTAATGTTGTCGAATAAAGCCCTGATGCGCCATGAGGCGCTCGTCGATGTACCTAAATAGCTTAATACTTGTTGCCTAAGTCTCCAATGACAAAACCGCATCCAAGCTCTGTTGGTAAATATCTGTAGAATTGTAGACGCCACCGTTAATTCTATCTTGGGAATTCATCCGCTACCGTCTGGATAAGTAGAGGTGCATTAGTGGAAACACCTCTCCCCCCTCTCTCGTTTGCTGCCCCCAACAACGTTTCAATGGGGTTGGAACCCAATCTCCAGTTGAGCTACTAGGCACTAGGAGAGTAGGAGTTGATAAACAGAGGTAGGTTTTGAGCAAAAACCTGTGGACGCTTGTGTCCTTTTGAATGCACATGTCTACCATTTGAACATCAACTTGGGTTGGATTTTAAAGGTTTTACCATTCAAATTGTTCACCAACTTCCAAAAGCTTCGGTCTCAAAGTATTTTGTTTTCATTTGGAAACACAAGGTCTTGTAAAAGGTGTTTGCTTGAAAATATTGTCTTTTAAAGTGCTCATGGCTTGAGCGACGATAACCTCTTAACCATCCAAATTATAGGGGCGTATTATCACTCGCGAGCCGAAAATTCGCTTAAAGTCGAATGTTTTGGTGAATTAAAAGTTTGGTGGTATTACCAATGGCGAACTCCGTAGTTCGTCTTTCAAAACAAAACTGCCAACATTAAAAACTGAAAGTGAAATGTCATTCATTGTCATAAATATTTATAAAGTCAGATTGAAGAATATTGTTTTTTGTGAAAAAAAAGTAAATAAAAATAAAGATGATTAGCAGCGTTGAACTGTTTTTCGAGGATGAAAATGAAGAAGTAACAAATAAAGAAGAAAAAATCATGATCTGCAGATTGAGGAGAAGTTTAAGAGATGCTTCCAACCCACTGGAAGTACCAGATAATTTGTAATAAAATTAGCAATTACTTTGATAAAATTTAACTAGTTTTTTTTTCATAGATTTGTGTTATACTTTCGGCTTAGCAAACACGGATTTCAATATGTTTTAAGTCAGATAAGTTCAGGATTTCAAACAACTCAAAGTTCTGCAATTCCACCAATTTTAAAACTTGCGTGCGCACTACGATTTCTCGGATGTGGAAGTTATCAAAACAGTGTAGGAAATGACTTTGAGCTAGGTTTCTCCCAACCTACAGTTTCAGTAGTTTTAAGCGAAGTTCTTAATTTGCTTGAAGCAAGAATCTGCCCAGTTTGGATTAATGCAGATATGTCCACTAATGAAAAGCAAGAAGCGAGAAACTATTTTTTTCAAAAAGCAGGCTTACCAGGGATAGTTGGATGTGTAGACGGAACTCACATTGGTATCATAGCTCCTGCTCAGTTACAACACCAATATTTAAATAGAAAAGGTTTTTACAGCTTAAATGCGATGGTGGTAAAGTACTTCAAAATTGAATCTTGATGTTTAGGTAAAACTTTTTCTTTTTAAGGCTTGTGACAATAATGGAGTAATACGATTTATTGATGCTAGATATCCTGGTTCTACACATGACTCGTTTGTGTGGAATCATAGTGCGTTAAAGGATTTGTTGGAAAGGTGGTGGATAAAAGGAGAGCGGTCAAGATATCTTGGTATGTGAATCATACTCTTATATTAGCATATGTTTAAACAATTTTTTGTTTTCAAAAATTCTAGGAGATTCAGGTTATCCTCTACTGCCGTATTTAATCGTTCCATTTAGAAATGCCTCCTCAGGGTCTAGAGAAGGACTATTCAATAAAAAACACGCGAAGGCAAGAAACATTATTGAGAGAACAATTGGTGTTTTAAAAAGTAGATTCAGGTCAGTTTTGAATGAGCGAAAACTGCACTACAGTCCACAGAAAGCCATCAGAATAGTTAACGCTTCTTGTGCACTGCATAATATTTGTAGAAAGTACAACATTCCAGATCCAGAGGCAGTGGAAGAAGAAACCTTGCAATCCAATGAGATTGAAAATGAACCAACGGAATTCATCAGAAGGTACCCGAATAAGAAATGAAATATTATTTTCTCTTTAGGAAATGTTTTTTTTTATTTTTCTATTTTATACTTAAAGCTAATAATAAGATACAGTAGAATAATGAAGTAAAGAAGTTAAAAAAAAATCTATTACAAAATTCATAATATATACACAGATGATAAATATTAATAAAATGAAAATAATAATGAAAATAAATAAAGAATTTAGTTTAGTGAAAAAAAAAAACCATTTCATACATTTATATACATTTGTTCTAATTCTACTTTCTTATACTATTTTGGGTGGTATTGTAATTTACATTCCAGTTTTTTTATTTTCAAATCCAGAAGATCTTTATGTTGTTGCGCCTTCTGCACATTTTCTCTCTCCTTCCGTTTTTCCTTTGCTTTCAGTACCTCAACATGTTCCTTGTTTACTTCATAATTCTTTCTTGAATATCTTGCCATTTCGGAAAGAGATTTTTGAATTGAATCCGACGCAACAAGAAGTTTTTCTTGAGTCTCCGTTTGTTTTTGGAGGAGTTTGACTCGTTCATCCACAAACTTTCCCCTGCTTCTACGACATTCGTTGATTTTTGTTGACTGGGCTGATGTCATTGCCATGGGAGCATCTTCAACTTCAACGTCTGCATTATTTGAGTCGGGTTGTTCCACTGTTGCAGTTGAATTTGTTCCAAATGTATTACCCATTGGATTTACAGCTTGCTGCAAACTTAGCAAATTGTCAACTGCCTGTTCCAAAGGGGACAAAGTCAACTGCCGAAAAGGTCCTCCACCTGTTGCGACTACATCCTTTTTATTTGTCGCGATTTTCTTCTTCAATTTCAATTTATAGTCCAGCCAAACCTATAATATTTTATTTTATAAAACCGTTTTGTAATATTCTTTGTTACGTACCTTATGCCACTCTTTACCCTCTCGTATAGGAGGTCCCAATGCGTTTAGCTCAAGGGCAAACGAATCCCAATATTGGGCTTGGTTTTTTTTGGATGATCCAAACGTCCCGACACCCTTGGCAATGTCGGGGTTTGCCTCCATTACCTCCACCAACTTTGAGAACTAGGCGTTGTTTGTTCTTTTAATGCTATACCAATAAAAGTTGTAATTATAATTTGTTTAATAATTATTTAATTTGTTCTTACGTTTGTCGATTTTCACTCATTTTTTTTATGTCGCAACAAAAAATCTAGACAACTATGTATTTCGAATTCAAAAAAAAACTGTGTTTTTTTCAAAGTCACCAAGAATTACAGTTCGACCGATTATGACAGATAAAGGCGAGCATTCGCCAATTGTAATAGAACGACATTTCAATTCGCCAAATTTTTGAAGTTTAAGGCTAACGTCAACTTGGCGAATCGCAAACAGTAATGCGAAAAAGTCACATTCGCTTATTTGAATAGGCGACTCGCGAGTGATAATACGGCCCATAACTTGTTGGCCTTTTTACACTCTAGATCAAAGCTATCGTGTGCTTTCCTAATACTGCACAATGTTCTCCGATATAATGCTTTCATGACCTCTTCTAACTGACTCAGGTTATATTGCTGATAACTTTGGAGGGAAGTGTTAAGATTTATTTGGTATTGAACTCTATTTTTTTGGTTCCACCTAAGTTTTGGTATGAGTCTCATAGGGTTTCAGTCCTCAGTTGCCATCGAAAATCCACAAGTAACAACTAATGGAAAGTGATCCGAAAAGGGCACATTTTCAACTTTGAACTTAATTATTCGGTCGTTCCAATTACCATTAATAAGGCTGTAAAGTCATCCCTATTAGAGCATGCTTGCAGGGAGGGATATTATCTCCCTAACTACGGAGCCTACAAGTGGTTCATTTATTAGAAATTCTTATTTCTCAAGGTATATAAAATATACCTTAGCTTAGCTGAGGACAATTTTTCAAAACTTCAAGGTACATTCTTTGTAACATAAATCAAAGAGGACTGAGTATTGAGCATAACCAGGAAAACTTCATCAATTACCCTTAAGTTGTACACTGATGGGTCAAGAAAATATGACTTAACTTACCAAGGTGTATTTGAGCCTATAGAACCAGACTCTCAGTACCGATAGAAAAAAACGCACAAGGTAATAAATATATCTAAAGGTGGCAGTGCGTCAAAACCTCTTTTTATTCATTCATTCATGTTATTCCATTAAAGCCTCTTTGGAATTACCATAGGTTGGCCGCCTTACGGACAAAAGAAAAAAAACTATTTTAACATTTTATTCTAAGTCTAATAGTTAATTTTATTATGCACTTTACATTTTACAAATAACAATATTATTGTTTTTCCACGCTTCTATTTATGTATAAATAACATTAAATTACTGTCTAACATAAGGCTCTCTTTATTGCAATATTAAAGTTAAGTCCAATGCTGGACTAACCAGAGGAGAGAAACATTTTCGTTTAATGGGGAGATTCAAATCACAGATGTATTTTCGTTATTATCTAACATATCCGGTGGGTTGTGATCGCTTGATGAGTCTTCTGTCGGGGAAGCACTTAGTGTAATTGCATTGCTTTCTCCAAGTGGTGCTGCATTGATCACTAGATTTTCAACTGACCAACTTGTCTTGTTTCGCAATGATTGATCGATTCTCGATGAAATCGAATTCGATCCAGATTCACGACGACGAGTTGAAGTTCGTAAAACGTTAGCAACATCAAATGCCGTATAAGGTTGCCTTGATCTTGATAATATAGTTGTTCCAGCTGATGAAGGTCGAGGTTCACTGGATCGATCGATTTTATGAGCTCCTCTTAAATTTCTTCCTAATGAAAGGCTTCGCTGTGTGTAACTATTGTATAGTGGTCTCGGACGGATTTCAATGTTTTCAGTCTGATTATCAACACCAGCTGGATTCGACAGGACTGTAGAATAATCAGGTGGAAGACTGTTATCGGCTGATTCAAGAGATAGGATTGGTCGTGGCCTACTTGGTTCACCCAAAAATCTATAACAGAACACATTAAAAATATTATGTACAGTGTAAGTAAGTGACTTTTAACAAATGAGACTTTACCGTCTGACACTTCGCCTTATGCTTTGACGTAAGATCTTTGCTAAACGTGCTCCCGTTGCTGTTGTGTATGATGGAGGTGGTGTATATTTTGGAGGAGCATCATCCTGAGCATTGCTTGCTTCTAAATCGGAATTCCTAAGATTATATTGACCAGCTTGATGTCTGTTTCTATCAGCGCCCGGTCGCCCTCGACGGTGTGGCAATGGTGACTCTGTTGGGCGGTATAGAAGCTGAATACGCTAAGAAAAAATATTCATTAATATCTCACTACAGTATTACAAATTAATTAATAACTTACATCTAAAATATCTGGTGGACCATTTGTAAGATATCGATATATTTGAATGATTGCTGTGACCGGTACGATGAGTAAGAACGAAACTTGAGTAAGACCTCCAACTTTTCGAGTCCAAAAACTAAAGTAGGACTTTCCACGCCAATGATAGAATTGGCTTGTCAGTGAAACTTTATATTCGATTATAGCCAAAGTAATCATTGCAATCGGAAGAAGCACATTCCAGGAAAGAGCCAAGAAGGCCGACATCGAACCGTTCATCCGCAAATCATTAACTAGCACATCGCCATTATAAGGACGACCTCTAATCAAAAACACCGCTAAAATTTCCGCTGTCCATAAAACCAACATCCACCATGCTCCTCCAAACACCATATCAAAGTAATGTATCATAGCCAGACCCATTTCGGAGGCGAATGGTATTCCCAATAACAAAGCGGTCACACAGCTCAATAGAACTGAGCTTGTCGAGTTACCCAATCCACTTGAGATAGGCTTCCACATAACGCACAGCTGTCCCAACCCAAACAGAATGAACATGAAGAAGGTAAGTGCAGTCCAAATACATGATAAGTCACCCTGAGCAATAGCCATTGCAGCCGGAAACAACTCAGTTATCAAACGTAGCGCCTGATACCCACTCTCTCGAACAGAAGTCAGTGGAGGTCGACGATAGGTTTCCCCCAGGAGGCTGGAGTAATGTGGCACCCATTTAGTTGGAAATGAAATAAGGGCAGGTGTTATTGGTCCTTTGAGAGAATACACTGAAGTGTAGGAGTCCATGAACTCTGAAAATAAAAATATACTATTAACAATAATCACACCACAAACAGAAATATATCATCTTACCGTATGACCTTGGCACATAAATGTAATGGTTTTTATGCAAAATCTGCTCACAAGAGAACCCGAACACTCCCGCTAAGCAAAGTCCTAACAAAGTCAGCAACACCACCAATATTGCTTCACGCCGAAGAATCACCTTGCTGTTGGTCTTCCCATGACTTCGGCTGCTAACAGATATAACAGATGCTCCCAACAAACCCCAGGTTAGAAAAGCCTCTTGGGCAGCCGCAGTCCAGGTTTTCGAATTTATCAAAAAATCCTCAAAGTCAGAGGCTGAGAATATATTTTGAGCACTTGAGAATCCGATGTAATACAATAGTCGAAATGTGATCACAATGAATAAGATCAGCGGAGCCAAAGTCAAGAATAATATAACTTTTCCGAATGATTTTGATCCTTTGCAAAGCACCAAGAATACTATTGTCCAGATGATCGACAAATTGAAAGCGAGCTGCTTAAATGGAAAACACAAATGTTCTTAAAAAAAACTTAGTTAGCATGAATTTAATGTCCGACTTACCATATCGCTCACTTGGAACCGAACATCACTGCCATCACTTCGCCTGCCCAAGTGCAGTCTCTGCAGAACGATTCCATTGAAATAATCGGCAACAGTTTCTGTTAGATTTCCTGAGACGTTCGTTGTTCGATGATAGAGATAAAATGATTCCTGCCACCGATAGAGTGGTTGGGCTTTTGTTAAGAATGAATCCTTTAAATAAACTAGAAGCCAGCTTATACTGACTGTGGAATACAATCCCATGACACATTGTCCCAATACCAAAGCAATTCCGATGCCTCTGCAAATTGGACTGACCTTCCACATCGAAACCGGACCAGCTTTTATTTTGGCTCCAAGACAAATTTGCAACCAAAACAGTGGAATTCCAAAAACAACCGAAAGAAGTAGGAACTGAAGCAGGAAGTTTCCTCCATAATGAATTGTTTGGTTTGCAAAGCGACTAATGTTAAAAAGCCCCAGCGTACAGCACATCAGGGCCAATATCCGACTATACGAATTCGGCCACTCTGCATTGAAATCCAACTGTACCGACTGATTGTTATCGGGATCAATATGAGCAATTCGTGGCTGAACATTGCCAATCTCCAGAGGTGGAGTATTGGGCCTGCGTGGCGAATGGCCAGCTGTTGTTGAACCTATCGAGCTAGACCCAGTGCTAGAAACTAACGAAACCGGACTGGGATTGCGTGATGATCCAACTGAACTGGGTTCCGATCCAATGTATCCTGAGCAAATAACATCAGCCAGGTGTGACGTGGTATTTGGATTACGACGACCACAATCAACGGAGCCGTTAACTGGGGCGCTCATAGGTCGATCATGATTTATAATAATGCAATGATTACCACTGCCTGTTGCCTCGGAGCGTATGGAGAATATTCGCGGATGACCATCAGCTCTACGTCCAAATTGCCTCGGACGATCCTCAGAACATTCCTCCCCTTCTGCCGAATTCCTGTCGACCATTTCCTGCAGAATATCGTAGGGCGTCAGTACACTGGGGGTGAAGTCAGTCTGAGATATACATCTTCTCATAGTGGGTGTACTAAGTGGGGGAGCACTGCCACTTGCAGTCGAATCTTCAATTTCTCGAGGCAAAGAAGATAACTCCTCTGATGTGACTGATGACGCTGACGCTGACGCCGCTGTAGGTAGGTCCTCCTCACTCCTTATATGATCGGGAAGAACCAAAAGCGATGTCTTTCGCATTGAATTACGGCGCCATGTTTTCCGTGTGGGGGATGTCGATCTGGTTATTTTACCTGTAAACAAATAAAAAAAAAAAACAAACCAAAGATTAATAATACTATTAACGTCACTTAAAAAAAATAAATTAAACGTTTATTACGTCTTCTATAGAATGCGTCTTGTTCTATTCAGCAAAACGTTGTATTTAAAAAAGTAGCTTTTCTGTTGTGGTTTTCCAGTCGCCGGATTTGAAACTACCTAGCAACACATTGATTATGTTGGATTCAGTGTCATAGCTATGAACATACAAGAGGTAAGGGCTCAAACTTAAAGGGGCGCATGTTAATAGACAATACAATTCTTACCAACGTTTATAATCATTGGTTGATTTAAATTTCAAACTATTTGAAGGCCAACATAAGACTCTTCAATTGCAGTCAACTTCATTCTTTGAACGTACATTTTGACCAAGGCAACTAGTTAGTTTTTCAAGCGTCTTGAATTTCAAATTCAGAACTTTACCAACAAAATTACTGTCTTCAAAACACTCCTCAGTTAAGCTTCAAGGCCATCAAGATTTGTATTTTGCGTTGAAAGTTATTTCTTTTCCAAATTGACAAGGAATCCTTTTACAGAAAGCATTAAATGAAGTTGTGCAGAAAATAAATAAATCATAGACATAGAGTAATAAAGATCAGCTTCCAGTTGAATGAAAAAACTTTATGAACTGTCATTTTGACAGAAGTAGACTTGATTTGATAGTTAGGAAGATTTTTCTTGACTAACTTTCCAGTCAACTTTCCATTAAAGTTGCCTTAATTGGAAGGTAATTTTTTGGCAGCTGGCCAATCAGAACATAGAAACTTCCCTAACTTTCAAGTCCCTTATGTTGTCTGAACCTGCCCAATGTTTAAATTAGCTAAGCAAAAGAACTATAAGAATAATAATTTAAATGACAGGCTCCAAGTTAACCATCAAATTTGAAACACAGCCCTGGTTGAATTTAACCCTCATAGAACAACACTCATGATTCTACATTATCTGACTCATAGTTTTAATGCCCTTCAAGTCAATTTTTTCTCAATTAATTCAAATTAAAAACCTTATAATGCAACAAAATAAAAGACGAGGAGATGATGAACTTTATGTTGCGCAACGACAATATAATGGTGAATGGTGAAAGTTTTCTTTTTTCCTATTTATCCATCATGATGGTTTATGAATCTTTATTACAATTTAATCGATGGACATTATTTGTATGCGCTTGTGTATGTAAAGGGTGTTTTTTTTTCAGAGATATAGAACAAAGATAATTTTGTCCTCAAAGTATTCAATAGCTTCTGGCTTATCGACGTAGACCGGCGACTTTACATATCCACACAGAAAATGGTCAAATGGCCGCTTTAAACTCCACGGTCTTAAAGGCCAATTCACGAGTCCGTAACTTAAAACTATGCAATCAGTCAGTTTTTGTGGATGTAACAGTGTATCAACATGCCCTTTAGGATTATCACAACTCTAAATATGCAGTTTTTTTATAACGTATCCATTCAATCAAAAGTGAGCTTTATCGCTAAACAAATTTCGTTTCTGGAAATTGGCTTCATGAAGATTGATTTTCTAAATGAATTTGCGAAATTTGGAAATGTTTTTTAAGTGTCAGTCTATGCTGGTTGAAATGTCAAACCGCAGCTAAAAATAAATAATTTGACAGCTGACAGATATGCAAGATAGTCATTTGCGCAGTCAACTTCATTCTTTGAACGTAAATTTTGACCAAATGCAACTAGTCAGTTTTTCAAGTGTCATGAAGTTCAAATTGAGAACTTTACTTTACAAACCTTTATTTTATTTTAAGTTCATAGTAAACAAACTACCAAAAACATTATTGGCTACAAAACACTCCTCATGCATGGTACAAGTCCATCACAATTTGTATTTTATATTGTAAAGTAATATTATTTATTTCTTTTCAAAATTGACAACGAACACTTTTACAGAACGCATTAAATGAAGTTGTGCAATACAAAAATAAGTCATAGAGTAATAAAGTTTAGCTTTCAGTTGAATGAAAAAACATTATCAATTGTCATTTTGACAGAAATTGACTTGACTTGATAGTTAAAAAGATTTTTTTGACTAACTTTCCAGTCAATTTCCATTAAAGTTGCCTTAATTGATAGGTAATTTTTTGGCAGCTGGCCAATCAGATGATAGAAACTTGTCTAACTTTCAAGTGCAGTAAATAAATAAATCATAGAGTAATAAAGTTTAGCTTTTAGTTGAATGAAAAAACATTATCAATTGTCATTTTGACAGAAGTTGACTTGACTTGATAGTTAGGGAGACTTTTCTTGAATAACTTTCCTGTCAACTATCCATTAAAGTTGCCTTAATTGGAATGCAATTTTTTGGCAGCTGGCCAATTAGATGATAAAAACTTGTCTAACTTTCAAGTGCAGTAAATAAATAAATCAGAGTAATACAGTTTAGCTTTCGGTTGAATGAAAAAACATTATCAATTGTCATTTTGACAGAAGTTGACTTGACTTGATAGTTAAAAAGATTTGTTTGACTAACTTTCCAGTCAATTTCCATTAAAGTTGCCTTAATTGACAGGTAATTTTTTGGCAGCTGGCCAATCAGATAATAGGTACTTGCCTAACTTTCAAGTGCAGTAAATAAATAAATCATATAGAGTAATAAAGTTTAGCTTTCAGTTGAATGAAAAAACATTATCAATTGTCATTTTGACAGAAGTTGACTTGACTTGATAGTTAAAAAGATTTTTTTTTGACTAACTTTCCAGTCAATTTCCATTAAAGTTGCCTTAATTGGAAGGTAATTTTTTGGCAGCTGGCCAATCAGATAATAGATACTTGCGTAACTTTCAAGTCCCTTATGTCGGCTGAAGCAGCCCACTGTTGTCAACCTAAAGCTATATACTCGTACCTCCAAAAAAACACCCATTACATAATAAATGTATGCTTTTGAAAAGTATTCTTTGAAAAGAATCAACAAAAATGCAATTCTTCTATATTATGGCTTATTTTGAGGGCATAAATGTATAGAAATCGTCTAGTATTACGATGTTCCCAGTTTAAGTATTATTATGGAAGTGATTGTACATTTGTGGTGCTGAGATATTCTATCAAAAAATGAGTACATACATTAAGGAAATTAATCTTAGCATTAGCATCAGCATTCTAAGTCAATGAACTTTCATATCTACTCAGAGATTTTCTGTTGCAGTTAATCAAAAAGCTGAATTTAGAAAGTCTAAAATCTTTTTAGGGCTTTAATCTTAATCCTGGACGGTCTCTCCAGCTCTTGAGCTACTGATGAAGACGCACTTTCCGGGTTGCGAGAGTGATAGCCCCGAATATCTTGAAACCACAGAGCTAAACGTAGCTCATGTGGAGTAAGTAAATTCCGTTATAACCAGAGAAAATATTTTGTGGGCCATCAATACTTTTTCTCCATATAAATCCCCAGGCATGGATGGCATACACGGCATAGCCGTGTTTTGTTGGAAAATCTATCAATAGTGTAGTAGGACTTTTCACGAATAACAAAAACAATATCCGCAGTATGAATACTACCGATAAAAGTTAAGGTAGAATCTTACTACGGATGGGTTTTTGACATTTATACGAGTCTCGAATGGATCGTATGTGATTTTGTTCTCGAATGTTGGTACGATTGATATCGCATTTGTATCTCGATGGCTGTGTTCGTTGAGTAGTTGTGCATTTGGAACTATGTGTTTTCTTTTGGAGAAAAAATCAATCTGTTACTGTTGATATTATTTAGTTTTGTTAATGAAAATGGACTAACTGGGCTTATTTTGCAAGAGAAAACAATAGAAAAGATAATTGAGTTTTGCTATATTTCCAATAAGGGTTTATATCAGTTTAGATTAAATAAATCTTTTTGGTGTTTCCACCGCAAGATTTAAAAATGATTAAGTTTGTCAAACTTTCTAAATCTATTGAATAATTACTCAATACAGTCAACAGATTTTGCCATCTGTTAGAATCGTTTGAAACTAACAGATAATTTTGAGTCTTAAATAGTTTGCAATCATAAATTGAGATGTAAGCTATCCTATCTTTGTTATTGGATCAAACTGCACACAGTGTATAAATTTTATTAAAATCGGTTGAGTAGTTTAGTCCATCGCGGACAAACGTCGTGACACGTAATTTATATACATATATTAAGATATACTATTTTTAAAGGTCCTCTCTCAATTTTTCGATGATATTGGGCGCATTCACAAAGCAGTCACTACGTAGTCAAAATTCAACTAGTTTTGTGAATGCAAAATAACACTACAAAGCTAGTCAATCCGGAACTGTCATATTAATGATATACAGAAAAATATAAAATAAGAAACATTTATTTTTAGAACATTAAATAGTTTTTTTCTTTTTAAATTTAATAAAACCAAATAGAAGATATAATACAATTGATTTATATATGTATTTAAATACCGAAAGATTCATTTCATTACGTGCGTTTTTTCGCATTTCAAATATAGTAAAGTGAGAAATTCCCAACAAAACGATCCGCAGTGGCCAGATTTTTGTATTTAAAAATTGGTACAACTGAAAGAAGATCTGTCAAAATAATAATAAAAAACTTCAAAAAGGGGGTTTGTTCGTAGACTACTACATTAACATGTGGTGTTGAAGCGAGCTTGAAGCTCGCCTCAATTCTTTATATACCTGAATCGGGTTGAGATTTATCTATTCTAAACTGAGATAAACCTTTTTTGGAAACATGCATAGCTAAACATAAATATCTTTTCTATTGTTTTTTCATGCAAAATAAGCCCAGTTAGTCCATTTTCACTAACAAAACTAAATAATATCAACAGTAATAGATTCGTTTTTTTCCGCAATGGAAAACACACATGCACAAACTACTCAACGAACACAGCCATCGAGATACAAATGCAATATCAATCGTTCAAATATTTAAGAACGAAATCACATAAGATCCATTCGAGGCTCGTTTAAATGCCAAAAACCTATGCATAGTGAGATTCTACTCAAACTTTTATCGGTGTTATTCTCACTTTGGATATTGTTTTCGTTATTCGTGTAAAATCCTACTTTACTATGGATATATTTCCGAACAAAACACGGGTATTGTGATTGCTTGTGTCCTTGTCGAGCAGCTGATTGTGAAACGTCAAAATCAGTGTGCACTAACTTTGTAGCCGAAACGTCGGAGGAGAAATTTCAACTACTTTTGTAGTTAGATTTAACCAATCAGAATCCCTTGGCTACGTAGCCACTAGTTTGAACTGTGAATGTGACAATTATCTGTAAAAAACATTCTTTTGAAGTTGATATATTGACCGCTTCTAGAGATATGGACGATGGAAAATGGCATTTTACACGTCCGGCGTATGGACTTGACACAAGGTGCGACCTTCATGTCCATACGACGTACAACCGTACTTGCACATGCACACACTGACATCTCTCTAAATGTCTTTGATTTAGATTCTCGGGACCTTAAAACGTCAAAAAATTTCAATATTTTTAATTCAAAAAATCCTATTTGAAGTTATTAAATCATATGACAGCTGTCAAAATGGCCGCACACACGTACAAACGTACTTGCACACGAACACTGTCACATCTCTCTAAATGTCTTTGATTTAGATTCTCGGGACCTTAAAACGTTGAGAAATGTCAATATTTTTAATGCAAAAAATCCTATTAGAAGTTATTAAATCACATGACAGCTGTCAAAATGGCCGCCAGTCTAAATAGTGTTGCCAACTTAAAGTTCTATACCTTGAAAAACAACAAAGTTATTTGTTTTACTACATTCATCTTTGTGTCCAGCCTCATATCTATTAGATCACATGTTTAAAGTGATGAAATGTCAGTCTTCTTAAGAGCAAGATAAAAAGTCAGTCTCTCCGCATCCCCCCCCCCACAAAAACAGCTCTAACCCACTTAATTTATGTATGTTATTTATATGCAAGCTAATAAATAAATACTATTTGCTCAATATAAATATGTACATAACCATATAACCTTTAATTTGTGCAATACCATAAAACTTGTGAAAACGAATAAAGCTGCTTAAATATTCAGGTAAATTTATTTGCAGCCTGCACATCGAAATAAATTCGCGTATAAGTGTAAACAAAGAACGAACAAAAAATAATAAAAGAAAACTAGTTTGAGAAACCACCGCAAACCTGATTTCCAAAAGCTTCACTCATTGACCTCTCCCTCACTTTAGCTGTTGGTATATTAACTTCACGCCATGTGCACAGGAAAGTGTAAAAGTTAAAAATAGTCACAATATTTAAACAATCACGGAATGGCGCTGCCGACACGGTGGCGGTGTGGCGCGTCACGACAATCGTCGGCAGCAGCAAGCCCCGAACCTATGCTATGTGACGGTGGCTTAGCTGTCACCGACTTAAAAGAGAAAGCAAATAACGTGAAATAAAAGAATATCTTACCTGAAAGAGATATGTTATTATTTGTGGCCTTAATAACTCCATTGTCACCAACACCGCCGCGGTCGCCGCCACGCATACTCCGCAGTGCACTGCCACTTCCAATGGTCTTTCTCAGCACATGACCGCGATTTAGTGATGATGAGTCATTGCCAGAGCCAGCATTGGAGCCTTTAGAATTTGTAAAACTACTACGCATATTCTTTGGAAGGGTTGTAGGTCGACGTTTGGGGGCTTTGTTTAGCACCTTAACATTATCACAGTCAATGGAGCTATTAAGACTCTTATTGTCATCTAGCCCATCCAAGTATGTGTCCAATTCCAAGAGACAATCCTCGACTTTTTCCGTCTGCTCCGAGGATGAAGTCAATTCCATGCTAGACGAGCTGGCATGGTTGTCCAAGATGGCATCAAGTTCATTCAGTACATTCAATGCTTCTTCTTGGTTAAGCGTAAGCGAACTGTGATTGATGATGTCATTGTGATGGTCTCTTTTCAGATTATCAAACGTTCCATCCGGCAAACGAGTAGTTTCTCCACCTCTGCGCAGTGTGCAGAATGGATTTTCAGCCTTTTTTCTTTTATTGCGGTTTTTACTGATGGTTGATGGTGACCTCAAGGACCTCCGTTCGTTGGTCAAACGTTGTTCATCAAAGATTGGCGGTCGATCGTCATCGCTTAATTCAGCGAATTCGCAAGCATTTTGTATTGATTCTATCGAAAGGTTATTCGATAGACCAAACGAACTATTATTTTCATTTTCTTCGGATTCGGGCTTGAGTTTCTTATACGGCGGAAGTGCATCGTCGTGTGATTTAATGACACGTCTTAGTTTCCTTCCCACGGTTCCGTATGATGATGTTAAGGTGGTTTCTTCATCGAGCTTAGACAATCGCTTGGTGTCGCCAAACGAAGAGGTTTTCAAGGCATCATCTTTGGATTTGTTGCGAGAAAACGGCAGCGTACAGTATGCTGAAGCGCCTTGATGTGATGTATTTGAGAACATTGCCTTAATTTTATTGTGATGTTCTTGAATGTGGAATTTTGATTTTATTGAGTTTCCATTTTAGTATATAAAAATATTATATTCGCATGCATTTGTCCGCTGGGTATGTTCCTGAAATTTTAAGAAAAAAGTTTATTAAAGTTAAATTTTATTTGGTGTTTTAAATAATATTATTTATATCCTAAAAAAGGTAAGTATAATTTACAAATAAGAATTTTAAGAATTAATTTTGTTAAAGCTTTCACATTTTGTGTCTGCGGTTGTGCTAAAATAAACAATTTGGATGGTAACTAGGGTAACAAGTTCATGAAATGTGTGCTTAAGTGCTTGGTTTAACTTTAACTGCTTTGGAGAAATTAAAGGTAATATTTAAGAATATAAAACAGAACGGTAAGAAGTTATAAGTTCATATTTCTTTTAATGTAAATAAACGGTGATTTTTTAAGAGCTTGAGAACTTTTTTAAAAAAAAAAAAACGCATACAATTTGCAAAATCTCATCGATTCTTTATTTGAAACGTTAGATTGGTCCATGACATTTACTTTTTGAAGATAATTTCATTTAAATGTTGACCGCGGCTGCGTCTTAGGTGGTCCATTCGGAAAGTCCAATTTTGGGTAACTTTTTCGAGCATTTCGGCCGGAATAGCCCGAATTTCTTCGGAAATGTTCTCTTCCAAAGCTGGAATAGTTGCTGGCTTATTTGTGTAGACTTTAGACTTGACGTAGCCCCACAAAAAATAGTCTAAAGGCGTCAAATCGCATGATCTTGGTGGCCAACTTATCGGTCCATTCCTTGAGATGAATTGTTCCCCGAAGTTTTCCCTCAAAATGGCCATAGAATCGCGAGCTGTGTGGCATGTAGCGCCATCTTGTTGAAACCACATGTCAACCAAGTTCAGTTCTTCCATTTTTGGCAACAAAAAGTTTGTTAGCATTGAACGATAGCGATCGCCATTCACCGTAACGTTGCGTCCAACAGCATCTTTGAAAAAATACGGTCCAATGATTCCACCAGCGTACAAACCACACCAAACAGTGCATTTTTCGGGATGCATGGGCAGTTCTTGAACGGCTTCTGGTTGCTCTTCACTCCAAATGCGGCAATTTTGCTTATTTACGTAGCCATTCAACCAGAAATGAGCCTCATCGCTGAACAAAATTTGTCGATAAAAAAGTGGATTTTCTGCCAACTTTTCTAGGGCCCATTCACTGAAAATTCGACGTTGTGGCAGATCGTTCGGCTTCAGTTCTTGCACGAGCTGTATTTTATACGGTTTTACACCAAGATCTTTGCGTAAAATCTTCCATGTGGTCGAATAACACAAACCCAATTGCTGCGAACGGCGACGAATCGACATTTCACGGTCTTCAGCAACACTCTCAGAAACAGACGCAATATTCTCTTCTGTACGCACTGTACGCATTTGTGTGGTTGGTTTAATGTCCAATAAAATAAACTGAGTGCGAAACTTGGTCACATCACAATCGCATTAATTGTTTGCTCACTTGGTCGATTATGTAGACCATAAATCGGACGTAAAGCGCGAAACACATTTCGAACCGAACACTGATTTTGGTAATAAAATTCAATGATTTGCAAGCGTTGCTCGTTAGTAAGTCTATTCATGATGAAATGTCAAAGCATACTGAGCATCTTTCTCTTTGACACCATGTCTGAAATCCCGCGTGATCTGCAAATACTAATGCATGAAAATCCTAACCTCAAAAAAATCACCCTTTACAAAAGTGGTGCATACTTAAAATTCACAATCAAAGAAGTTAAGTTAAATAAACTCGAGTTAGATTAACACTAAACGACGTATTCAAACATAAATATTATTAACTTCCCATCGGAAGTTATTGTAACGATTTGTCAAATTGAAAATTTTGACATTTCTCGACGTTTCAAGGTCCCTAGTGACGAATTAAAAGATTTTTAGAAAAATGTCTGTGCGTGCGTGTGTACGTACGTTCGCGACGTTTTTTTCGTTGTCCATAGCTAAAGAACCAAAAGAGATATCGGCTTTAAATAAATTTTGTAATACAGATAATAAAGCAGAACGATGCAGGAAGGGTTCTCAAGAAAGTTGCGTGGGTTGTTTTTTAACCATAGCAGTTTGAAAAAAAGGTGAACATTTTGGTTAACCCTAAATATCTTAGGAACCAAAAACGCTAGAGACTTCAATATAAAGGGTGTCCCAAAATTAAAGCAAGATTTGAATTCAATAGAAAACGCAGTTTTAAGTCTTTTGATAGTTATGTTTTTATTGACTCGTAAAGTAAAGGGTGATTTTTTTGAGGTTAAGATTTTCATGCATTAGTATTTGACAGATCACGCGGGATTTCAGACATGGTGTCAAAGAGAAAGATGCTCAGTATGCTTTGACATTTCATCATGAATAGACTTACTAACGAGCAACGCTTGCAAATCATTGTATTTAATTACCAAAATCAGTGTTCGGTTCGAAATGTGTTTCGCGCTTTACGTCCGATTTATGGTCTACATAATCGAGGCTCATTTCTGGTTGAATGGCTACGTAAATAAGCAAAATTGCCGCATTCGGAGTGAAGAGCAACCAGAAGCCGTTCAAGAACTGCCCATGCATCCCGAAAAATGCACTGTTTGGTGTGGTTTGTACGCTGGTTGAATCATTGGACCGTATTTTTTCAAAGATGCTGTTGGACGCAACGTTACGGTGAATGGCGATCGCTATCGTTCAATGCTAACAAACTTTTTGTTGCCAAAAATGGAAGAACTGAACTTGGTTGACATGTGGTTTCAACAAGATGGCGCTACATGCCACACAGCTCGCGATTCTATGGCCATTTTGAGGGAAAACTTCGGAGAACAATTCATCTCAAGGAATGGACCGGTAAGTTGGCCACCAAGTTCATGCGATTTGACGCCTTTAGACTATTTTTTGTGGGGCTACGTCAAGTCTAAAGTCTACACAAATAAGCCAGCAACTATTCCAGCTTTGGAAGACAACATTTCCGAAGAAATTCGGGCTATTCCGGCCGAAATGCTCGAAAAAGTTACCCAAAATTGGACTTTCGGAATGGACCACCTAACCCGCAGCCGAGGTCTACATTTAAATGAAATTATCTTCAAAAAGTAAATGTCATGGACCAATATAACGTTGCAAATAAAGATACGATGAGTTTTTGCAAATTTTATGCGTTTTTTTTTAAAAAAAAGTTCTCAAGCTCTTAAAAAATCACCGTTTAGTACAGTGAGAAATTCCCAACAAGACCATCCGCAGATTTTTGTATTTAAAAATTGGTACAACTGAAAGAAGATATGTCAGAATAATAATAAGGAAAACACAGAAAGTTTTGTGAAAATCAAAAGCTTAACTTCAGCAAAAAAAAACTAATAAAATGGACAATTTTCATGAAGAAATGGTAAGAAAACATTTAGAAATTGAGATTCTATAAACAAAAGTTCATTTAACAATTGCTTCAAGGAGGGGGTTTGTTCGTAGACTGGTACATTATCATTTGTGGTGAAGCGAGCTTGAAACTCGCCTCAATTCTCTATATACCTGTACCAAGTTGAAATGAGCTTGATTCGCCTCGATTCCGGTCGGGTATAGCAATGGAGTCAAAATGTGTGAACAAAAGCAATGCATTATGGTCTGTTTGTTTTCATTTTTGTGTACAAAAGATATAGTTCTGTTTTAATCAAATTAAAGAAAAAATTGCACATGGAGTAGGTAAAATATTTGTATATGATGCTGAACTTAATCATTTTTAAATCTTCTTGTGCAGTGAAAATACCAAAAAAAAATTATTTAATCGAAAATGAGATAAACCTTTGGTGGAGACATAGCAAAACTTAATTATCTTTCCTATTGTTTTCTCTTGCAAAATAAGCCCAGTTAGTCCATTTTCCTTAACAAAACTTTTTTTTTTATATTGTTGATTTTTTTCCCCAATGGAAAATACATACATAATTCCAAATGCATAACTACGCAACGAACACAGCCATCGAGATACAAATGCAATATCAATCATACCAACATTTGAGAACGAAATCACATAAGATACATTCGAGACTCGTATAAACGTCAAAACCCATCCATAGCAAGATTCTACTTTTATCGGTGTTATTCATACTATGGATATTGTTTTTGTTATTAGTGTAAAATCCTACTAACACTAAGCACGTGTTTAGACAACAAACATAACGTGGTACAGTTATGATGTCCGTCAAATTGTGCGAGCCGCAACTAATTTCATTACCAACATTAAAATTCAAAGTGAGATTTGACGTTTAGTCAGCGGTATTTCGCACGAGTTTTAAATTTAAATAACACACAACGGACTGGTGAATGAAACTGAACACAAAATTGCATTATGAAAGTTGTAGTATATATTAAACTATATACATCACAGATTGTATTAAATTGATAAGTTTTCTCAAATCAATGATAATGTTTAATAAACAATCACTTAATTGTTGTTTTTTTTCGGTTGTGACATGCCAAAGGACTGACGTTTTAAGAACTAATTGTGTTTGTTTAATAACTTGTATTCAAAATGAAGAACTGAAATTGAGTGACTAAATAAAGGTCTTTCCATTGTTGAAAAATAAATTGTAATCTCAATAAAATGTAACAAGACTTTGTATATATTGGTTGATGACATCGAGTTACTCAACTTTTGTATAATCACGTATTTGCACAATTTTTTTTTTAGGAAATTCCAACTGTCAGTTTTCTTATAAAAATAAGAATTGTCCAAAAATACTGCACAAAATTGTTAAAACTGGTTTTCAACAAGAAAACTTCGAGAATAGATGTATTATTAGTGTTTTATAATGGTCTTAGAAGAAATTTGTACTATTTTGTGTAAGAAATAAAGACTTTTAAAAAAATCTTGCTTAAAGTTATAAACATTGGTTTTCGACTAGTAATCTTGAGAACAAAAACAGATATTGAAATAAAAGTTATTTTATCATTTGGATAATATTGTTTTTAACTTTTTGTTAATTAAACAAAAAAAATCATAAATAAACAAAAAACTAAAAAAACAACAACACATTGAGAAGAAATGGTTTTCGATTCAAGTATTATGAGACGGGCACGGATGGAAAGTTATCGGTGTGGATTGACTCAATGTCAAATCGTTTTGGGCTTTTTGGAATAGACTAGTAATTTGACATATTCCCGCAGAAAAAAGTCAAGCGGCGTTGAATCAGACGAACTTGGAGACCAAATTACTGGTACGTAAAGTGAAACTATGTGGTTGCCAAACGCTTCTTTCAAAAAAATAAACTGTGGCACAAGCTGTATGACATGTTGTCTTGTTGAAACCACAGCTCCTGCATGTTTATTAAATTGATGGGCAAAAATGTCAGTAATCACAGCTCTATAGCTGCCTCCATTGACTGTGATGTTCTAGGACCAATTATTCCACCAACCCATAGATCACATGATAAACAATCAGTTTGTATGGATCTAACGTTATCTCAAGCTCAACATACACTTGACGATTATCAGCACTATAAATACGGAAGTTTTGTTTATTGACCATATATAACCTTCATCGTGCTGCCCATAAAATGGACGTACTCGTAGTTTAATTTTCAAAATAAATTTTCACAATTGGGAAGATCAGACATTAGTTGAAATGTCAAACTTAATTTAAAATAAATCACTTGACAGCTGATATATTGGCTGCGTTCAATCTCGTTATGGATTGGGTATCTTGGATAGGTGGTTACGAGTTCAATAGCTGTATTAATATAGCGGTCAAAAAATAAAAACAACTTTCAGCAGTTCGCAAAAAGCAGAGAAACATTTAAGCTTCGAAGTCACAATTGGTGTAAGGTTAAACATTTAATGGATAATGCAACTGATTCGTCGGACGATAATAAGTAACAATTTAATAAATAGCTCAATTGGAATTCAATACGATTATTAATTTACTATCTATTATGTACAGAACATCCTCAAATACAACTTCAACTACCATTTTGTATTTTTTGGTTTACCAACAAAAATACAAAAAGGTGAAGTCAATGTTCAAGTTTCTCGAAATTCAACCATGTCTTGAATTAGCTGTTCTGTCAGATACCTACATACCCCAGAAATTCGTGGATAACTTTGGATTCCTTTTTTGACACCTCAGCTGTTTTTGATTAGCTGTTATACACATAACAAACTAACATAAAGGTATCCGGATACCCTATCTGTCTGAAATTGAACGCAGCCTTTGAAATAAATCACTTGACAGCTGACGCATTCCCTGCCATTTAAAAAAGTGCTGCCAAGTTTAAGTTCTATACAAATAATTTTAGATGTTTTTTAATGCTTTTTGACTTCTGCTGAACTTTATGTCACCTACTTAACTCGCAAAGCATCTGATACTAATTTTAAAATGCATCATACATGTTAAATATAAACCCGGTCTAGACACGTTTACTATTCTCAAGAATAAAAAACAAACAAAAGCTCCCTTTCTGCATTCCGATGTAATATTTAACTATGTGCATATACCTTTATACATTTATGTAGGTATGAATTTCATACAATTAGTTAAAATAAACTTAAAAAACAAAGCATTTCCAGCACAGGTACGTGTTTTGTTTATGAAGCGTACTAACGTGATTCTTTGCAAATTTGTCGTGCTTCCTAAATAACTGCAAATTTAAAATATTCCAAGTCTTTACGTTCTTTTTTTTTTCTTTACAATAAATATGTTCATATGTATATGTACCTATTGTTTTCATTCATTTATATATAAAAAAATGAAGACATAGAACAAAGAATAAAATTATTGTTGTAGCAACTTGAGTGCAAGTTCACAAATGCGTGAAATTTTAATACAAATATTTGTGTTAGGTACAGTGGGTAGGCTAGGTAAGGTATGTATCTTAATGCGTTGTAATTATCACTTAAGAAATTTAAACAAAAACAAAAGAAGCATTTCAATGATGATTCTACACGACGAATAATTGCCCTAACCAGGAACGTATAGGGAAATGATGAAAGGGGTATACCCAATTTACTTTGGAAATAATTCACATTTCAAAATAAGTTTAGTTTAAAATTAGACAATTCGAAAGATTTTTATGTGAACAAGAGCAAGAAATGACATTTCTAGTGTCTTTGTTCAGCTGACATTTGACACCTTGAATTTAAAAACAAATTGTTATTTATTATTAGATATATAAGTTATCCAGATTCAGGGAAGAGATAACAGGAAACAGGTGCGGAGCTTTTATAGAAAAGTCAAAAAGAAAACAACGGGATTCACTAGCCGCCCTGGAGCCTGCAAAGATAAGGACGGGAATAACGTAGACGCGGACGAAGCTAATGCTAATAATCTGGAGAGATCATTTCAACCAGCTGCTTAATGGTGATGAAGTCTACGATTCCGCCAGCGAGCAGCCACGTTAAATCCATTTGGTTGACGATCTAGAGTTCCACCCACCCGAACAGAGTGCGCTGAAGTCGTACAAAGCGGCCGGTGATGACGGTCTGAAGGCGGAGCTTTTTTTAAGTACGCTTGAGCAGATCTGGTAAGGAGCATGCACCAGCTAGTTACTAAAATTTGGTCGGAAGAAAGCATTTCACCACAATTGGAACTTAAGCACCATCTGCCCGATCCATACAAAAGGTGACCGCTTTTTCTGCGCCAACTACAGAAGCATTAGCCTTTTAAACATCGCGTACAATATCTTGTTCAGCGTATTATTTGAACACCTGAAGCCATTTACTGACGAACTAATTGACCCTTACCAGAGTGGCTTCAGGCCTAGAAAATCAACCAACGACCAAATTTCACTCTACGCCAAATCCTGGAAAAGACTCAAGAACATAACATCGAGACACACCGTCTTTTTATCGATTTTAAAGCAGCTTATGACAGTGTATACAGGAACGAACTATATCGTGGCATGTTGAGTTTTAGTATACCTTCCAAATTGATACGACTCGACTTGTCAGGATGAAGCTGGAAAATGCTCGTTGCTGCGTCAAAATTGGAAGAGACTCGACCGAATCCTTCGAAACCACCAGAGGACTTCGACAAGGCGATGCGCTGTCATGTATGTAGCTGCTTTAATATTGTTCTTGAAAGAGTGGTACGCAACACCGACGCCAATACAAGTGTCACCTTCTTTTACAAATCTACACAATATCTTGGATATGCAGATGATATCGACATTATGGGAAAAACCAACGAATTTGTTTATCTGGGCATTGCTTATAATTCTGCAAATGACATTAGCGCAAAGATCAAGCGCAGAATTATAATTGCTAATCGCTAAGGAATAAGGCCCTATCGCGAGGTACCAAAGAGACACTGTACAAAACTTTAATCATCCCAGTCTTGCTGTATGGTGCAGAAGCATGGACCCTCTCCCAGGGGAATGAAGGATCTCTTAGTATCTTCGAGAGGAAGGTTCAGCGTACGATCTATGGTCCGGTTTGTGTCGACAGGCAAAGTAACATCTGGCGGAGAAGATTTAATCAGGAGGTATACGAGCTGTACAGCGACTTGCCACTGGTCAAAAAACTGCGTGGATAACGCTTAAGATTGCTAAAGCATAGCGAGCGAATGAACATCGAAGCTCCAGCCCGTAAGGTATTCAACGCCAAGCCTGAGGGAACAAGAAGCAGAGGCAGGTCTCATCTCCGGTGGAGTGATCAAGTTGAGGGCGACGCACGTCAACTTGATATTCGAATTTCGAAACTGGAGGCAGCAAGAGATCGAGTAAGCCGGCAAAAGTTATTATACTTGAGGCCCAGGAGCACAATGTGCTGTAGCGCCAATTAAATTAAAGTAATAAAGTAAGATAAGTTATCCGTATAATTGTTTGCTATGGGGTTTTCCAGGGGCCAAGTAAATTGATTTATTTTTGATCTAAGATCAAATATGCATAACTGGATTTTTCGAAAAATCAACTCCTCTTTTGCACTAATACTAATACAATTCTGAACTGTCAGCTTAACAGATACAAATTTTTCTTTTTATTAACTTCCCATATTAAGTTATTGTGTTTGGTCCGATTTGTCGAATTGAAAATGTTGACATTTCTCGACGTTTCAAAGTCCCTAGAGTCGAAATAGTAGATGTTGTTATCTCCAAGACAATTTTGTGCAATGAAAAACAACGTTTTTAACATCTATTAAAATTTTTTTATAAGAAATAAAACATTACTCAAAGTTGGTAAAAATTAATTTTTGACTCAAATATCTTTTCAAACACTAGAAATATTGGCTTCAAAAAAAATTAATCTTATAAGAAATATTGTCTTTAACATTCGGTAAAATTTTGAAAAAAAAACCGAATTGACAGTTTTTTTACAAAAAATTAAAAACCGAAAAAAACTTACAAAAGTTGGTAAAAAATAATTTTCTTTTGATCTACTCGTAGATCTGTCAAAACAGAAATGTAACTGTTTTTCTCTTTCAGTTTTTAAGCTGTCATCTTTTGTATTTGTACGCTTCAACAACGCATTGAAATTTGTCACCACAAACAGTTACAGTTTGCAAATTTTAAGTTCGGTCGGCAATAGTGAAATGGTGGAAGGGACAAATTGGTGATCGAAACATGGTGCTTCGGTCGGTCCAGAGCAATAAAAAATATTGTTGGTGCAGCTCGTAGTGCTCACGAAACCCAAATTTGAGGATTGTTAATTGATGTTTGGAATTAGTATTCCACAAACAACATTAAATCGTATTTCGCATGAGGAATTTAGGTCTTTAGGGTTTTGAAGTTAGCTTAACATAAAAAATCAAGCAGGTCTATCACCATCAATGCTGTGCTGACTTTGTAATTAAAGTGCATTAAAATGATCTGATTTTTAATCGAAAAATCATCTTCAGAATTGAAGACCATTTTATTTGAAATTATTAAGCATAATTGTCTAATTTAGGACTAGAAAAATCCAAGGATGATTGTAGAAAAGCATCTTCATCCTCAATGTGCCTCTGTTTAGTGCAGGTTCAAGACTCGCTGTGTTTTTAAAGCGCATTTAAAAATAAAGCTAGTACAGCTGATACGAGATTGCGTTGTTTTCTTATTACGTTGGATTTATTATAGTGGCAAGTCTGGTTAAATATTTGGTTCTTAATTTGGCCTATGTTTAGTTGTTAGTGAAAACGTAGTGAAATCTTTAAATCTTTCGATTACCAAATAAACCAAAACTGCAAAAATCGATATTTTCACAGATTCTAATAAAAATTGGTATTTTTTTTCCTCGTTGTATAACTCCTATCAGTTCAAATAAGTTCTTAGATCTTAGAAGTTCAGTAAAAATATAAGCGAACCAAGACAATATTTGCTTTACAGAGTAAGTAAACATAAATACTAATGTTACGGACCTGTCTGTTTGGCTTTGAAAGAAATACAAATTAGACCCAGTTGTTCATTGAGTGTAAAGATAATGTATTAACAACAATTCTTAACTTACAATTATTACTATTTTATGTTCTTACGGTTATACTCTACTCGGTAGTTATTTGAACCTAAAATCCCTATAAAACTTGTTAAAAAAAAAACAAAGCTATTAATTTCAATCAAATTATGATAAAATTAAGGAATGAACTTAGCTGCTTATACTTTAACACTAATCTTTTTTTATTGCGACGAGATCAAATAATAAAAATACATGAAGCTTATAATTTCTTGATTGTGACGTCAACCGTGCAACAAAGCTTTAGGGTATAAAATCAACCAATATTCGAAAGGTGAAAAGAAATGGACAAATTTTGAATTAATTCTTAAATAGAACTTATTTTAATTTTAAATTGACTCTCAAAATTTCTCTAGAGATTTTCATACAATAATGTAAATATAAAATTATTTAAAACTAGTTGACCCTTCTTACGTTGTTCTACTCTTGTATGTACATAAAAAAACCAATAGACCACACTAAATAAACAAAATTTTAAATAAATAAAATAATAAAATAATCATAGAAGATAGCATAAAGCTTATGTTTAAATCTTTGGTAAGCTATAATAATTTGAGAAGAAACTAGAAAGCTGAGAATACAAATATTTCGAGAACATTTTTCAACAAACAGAAACTTAGTTTTGTTCTTTACTGTGTCATTCCTAAGGGTACTTGCACACGCGGCGCTTGGGCGTATCACATATTAGTTTCAATAAAAAACTTATTCTAGCACTCAACTGCACTAAATCAACAAACTACATGAATTCCATCAGTTTCTGTTGCAAAAAATTTATTTCTGTTTGATATAAAAATAATGTTGCACCAATTCGGGATTCAAGAATAATTTTGGGATTTTAATAGGGACACATATTTGTCTCTTTTTTGAAATTGACACTATTGTCACTTACATCTGTATTAATATGAAATTTCGCGGGTGAAATCAAATTTCTGCTACCGAAAAGTAAAAATTAATGCATAAGATCATGGGTGCTACTCAGTGAAGTGGGAAAATTTGGTCGATTTGTACCAAAAAACAATCAGTTTCTGAACTCGTTCTTCGTGATTATATCACAACAAAATCGATCCATATCGTTCTAAAATCACCGGTTTTGTATGACTTAGCACCAAGCGACTTCTGGCTGTTCGTTTAACTTAAGGCGTAAGGCAGAAATAGTATACAAAAAAAATCAGTGTTTATAGAAACTGGGTTTTATTATACGAATGTGGGGGACAATTCTGACAATGCTGAATCAAAATGGAAAATCGATACTCGATAGACGCTGCCGGAAATCGACCAACCATGGGACAATACGGTTAATTAATAGAAAATGATGGAGAAATCACAGTCACGGTTGCCACTTGAAAAAAAGTTGTGTCCAAATTTGAAAATAAAAATGACCACTTTTAGGTAAAAATCACCAACATACTTGTAGTCTGAAATCTTTGTAAACACAGAACAAAGAATTAATCACATTTTTTGACATATTTTCGATATTGTGCAGATCTCAAAATCCCTAACAATCTTCATTAAACTAGATTAACTCAAATAAAGGTACCTAACAAAACATACAATTAAAGTGCTTTAAGATAGGAACACAGTTTATAAGCTTAAAAAATGAAAATACAAAAACCTAACTTTAGAAAATCTATTCCTCTCCACACACAATGACTATGGTGTTATTTTGAAGCTCTTTAGCTAGCAGATTATCAAAATTAAATCAATTTCTTAATTTTCAAACTTAATTCTAAAAATATTCTTTCAGCAGCAGGTAAAACAATAAGTACTCATTTTAACCATGTTTTTAAAAACTGACTTTTCCCCTAAATTCGCATAATTTTTTAATTAAGACTTTGATTTTTTGAAAATCTAGGCATCCTCCACTACACACTTCATCTTCGGGATAACCCTGAATCCATTTAGAAAAACAAGCAATTAAATATAATATTGAAATTTCTAGTAGAAACTTTTTAGATTTATTATGGTTTTCTTAAATCATTATTATTCAGATGAAATCCTAACAGTCGTTTTAAAATTTCTAAATTCAAATTTAAAAGGTTTGTTTTTAAACTCATTTTATTAGAATTGTTCCGGCTTTGCTTTCAATATAAACATTTGTAATGTTTAGATAACTCTCTCTGTTACTTTAATCAAATTAAGATCAAGTTAATATTTTTATTAAATTTATTATTTACGCAAAGTTGCTTAAAATAAGTTTAACCGTTGTTTCTATTTGGCCATGTGAGTATGGTAAAAGAATATTTTCGGACTGAAACTCAAATTGTGGAATATGATATTTCCTTTCGGAAAAAAATGGCCAAATGGAATAAAACATGACCATTTCACGAAGTGAAAAAATAATGACCAAATTTGGTCACAAATTACCAGCATGGCAACCGTCATCATAGTCAGTTGTCAGAACAAAAATACTGGGGCCTACTATGTATATCGATTCTACTTTTGATTCTATTCGAAACTCATTTGTTATCTCTAAAAACAAAATATTTTAATCCCAAACTAGTTTTTTCTTTATGGTTAGATCGATCGTGCAAGTTGGGTTATTTTTCAATTTCGACAAAGTTTAAATTTTTGATGATTTAAAAATAGTGATACACTGCCAATCACTAGGATGAGGCCACATATTTTTCAACCGATTTTCGGTCCGATACCTGTTGGAATTTGTTTAACCCGGAAAATTTTACTACATGAGAGTAGGTACATATTTTCTTAAAACAAAGTGATACAATTATAGGGTTAATTAGAAAAGACCGTTGGAATTTCCCTACATTAATGAATGAGCTACCTAAAAAGGATATAAAAAAGTGAGTCACTAGGATGAGGCCATTGCGAATATTTCGTTGTAGAAGTTCAGATCAGCAATTTTTTTCAAAATTTGGGTTACAATATTTAAGAACGTTTTACAAATAACTATTTTTATTAAATTTCAACTACAAATGGGTTCCGGAAAGACGTTGACAGTAGCAGAAAGAGGACAAATCGATGCTTTCAAGGAAATGGGACCCTCAAGCCGAGAAATAGCAAGGAAGCTGAACAGAAGTAAGACAGTTGTAAACAACTATCTTGCTGATCCTCAAAACTATGGAAAAACCAAAAAGGACGCACAGCCCAAACAACAACATCCCGAGAAAAGCGGTTAATTTTACGTATTGCTTCAAATTCTACTCAATCAGCTACTAAAATAAGGTCCAAAAGCGGAGTATCAGCCAGTATTTCGACAGTCCGAAGGATAATAAGAAAAGATGGTACTATCCAGAGAAGAAAACTCAAAAAGAAACCTGTTCTAAAGCAACTACACAAGGAGCTGCGAATGAACTTTGCAACAGAACATGTCTCTTGGAGCAGTCAATGGAAACGCGTCGTCTTTTCGGATGAAAAAAAGTTTAGCCTTGACGGCCCCGATGGTTACAACTTTTATTTCCATGATTTAAGAAAATAGGAACTAATTTTGGGAAGACATCACAGCCGTACATCAGGTGTTATGGTGTGGCGAGCTATCACCTACTATGGCAAAATCGAATTTGACTTTCTTTCTCTAACAATGAACGGAAACAGCTACAAATACTTGTTGGAACGCTCATTTCCGAAGATGAAAAATATTTTTGGACCTCTGCCTTGGATTTTCCAACAAGACAATGCCCCCATCCACACTTCCAGGGTTGCCAAAAGCTGAATTTTATCAGAAAACGTAGAGGTTTTGCATAGCCACCCTATTCACCGGACTTGAACATAATCGAAAACGTATGGGCATGGCTATCTCGAAAAGTTTATGAAGGCGGTAGACAATTTGAAGACAAGGACTCCTTAATTGAAGCTATCCGTGATGCCTGGGACGAGATTTCACTTGACTATTTAAAAAACTTTATGATTCCATTCCAAACCGTCTAATAGAGGTCTTATCGAAAAATGGGGGGCATACCATTATTAATTGAGAAAAACTTAATAAATAAATGTTTGAAAAGCAAAAACTGTAAACATTTCTTTCATTTTTTTGATATTTTATAAGATTTTTCATAATGTTGACTTTTTTTAAAAGAAAATATCTACCTACGCAAATGTAGTAAATTTTTATTGGTACGAAATTTCCAGCAGGTATAAAGAACGAAAATCGGTTGAAAAATATGTGGCCTCATCCTAGTGATTGGCAGTGTATATTAAGTGGGAGCTTATCACTTTTTGTGTTTTTTATCACTTTCAAGTTTGAATAACTTCTTTGTCTCCTATTTTCTTCTTATAAAAGACAATTTTTATTTAAATAATTTTACTACCAATTGAGGAATATATATTTTTTTTGCTAAAATGTGCTAAAATGTCGAAAATTACCCTTTGTTTCAACAGAGAAATTTCATTTTTATATAATTTTAGAGCCAAGTTTAATTATTAAACGTAGTGATTTATTTAATGTTTGGCGTGACTTGAAGAAGGTAGGGGATGCTACAAAGAATAAAGAAACGTTGAAAGCCTGTATTGAAATCTACAACTTGGAACAATCTAGATATAGAAAAAAAGATCAACAGCCTGTGCAAGTCGTTTTTAAAAACATGGCACAATGCTTCAGGAAATGACTGTTATTTCTTAACTAAGAATGAAGATTGGCTAAACGCCACTGATCATTCGAAGTGTCGACGGAAGAGGATGTATTCAAATCGTATGGAAAGGTTCTTAAGGCAAAAAAGGAATGTTATCCGGATCCGAAGGAAACGAAAATATGCGATTCATCAGCTGAAATTTCTCTTCAAGATTTATTAAACAAAACCGCAAAACGGATCGTCGAATCGCTTTTAGAGAGGGCAATATTAATCTAAAAGACGGCTCGTGCAATTTAACGCTAATTGGAAAGTAAGGTTTTGATGGCAGTAGTGGACAGTGCGAGTACAAGCAACGAATGGTGGGGAGTTTAGCGATAGTGACATGTTCATTACGTCATATGTTCCCCTTCAACTTTTCAAGAGGGATAATGACGACAAGCAAATTGTATGGCAAAATCCCAAGAATTTGCAGACCAGTGCATTTCCAGCTGGAAAAGAATACAGCAGAGTTTGCAACGCTTTGACAGACAACCTATCACAACAGGTTTGCTATGTTTGTGGAGCCAAACCGTCTACAAGAAACGACATTCAAGGTTCCTTGCAAAAAACAATAATCACAGACAGCTTGGATTTCCGCATATCTCCATTACAAGCGTACATACGTTTTTTTGAATTTTGTATTTATTTTGCGTATCGAACTGAATTCAAAAAATGGCGAACAGGCCCAGATGAAAAACCTCTCTTCGAAAGGCAAACAAAGCCAACTTGTTTTCAAAAAATGTTGTGCTTTCGAACGAGTATCGAGGTGTTTGACAATTTTAAAAACAAAAAAAGAGGCTGGGATGCGACCCACACTGATAACTTCCCATCCCGTCTTCCGATTTGTCTTGCTTAAAAGTTTGTCTATATGTACTCGTATCAATTTTTACCAAATCTACTATTTTTTGTAGATTTTATTTTTTATGAAAAAATGGACCGTTGGATTTTTATATACAAATTACTGAATATCGAAAACAATATTTTCTCTGAAATAAAATAAATTTGAAGCCAATATTTTTAATTTTTGAAAAGCTATTTGAGTCGAAAGTAAATTTTTACCAAGTTTTAGTATTGTTTTTTTTAGAGTTTTATTTTTTGTAAGAAAACTGTCAATTCGATTTTTTTCAAAATATTATCGAATGTTGAAAACAATATTTCTTATAAGATAAAATTAGTTTGAAGCAAATATCTCAAATTTTTGAAAAGATATTTGAGTCGAAAATAAATTTTTAAGAACTTTTGTTAATTTTTTTTCGGTTTTTAATTTTTTGTAAAAAAAACTGTCAATTTGATTTTTCTCAACATTTTTCAGAATGTTGAAAACAATATTTTTTATAAGATAAAATAAGTTTGAAGCCTAAATTTCAAGTTTTTGAAAAGATATTTGAGTCGAAAATCAATTTTTACCAACATTGAGTAATGTTTTTTTTTAGATTTTTATTTTTTATAAAAAAAAAACTGTCAATTCGAGTTTTCTCAAAATTTTATCAGAAGTCAAAACATTATTCTTCGTTGCACAAAATTGTTTTGGAGATGAAATCATGCTTTAGTCGTAAAATTTTGAAGGTGACAAATTTTTTTTTCAGTTTTTTTGATTTATAATTTTTTTTTTCAAAAAATATACTTCTTTGATATCACGTAACAATATATTATATAAAATTTAATTCGAGTCTCTAGCGTTTTTGTTCGTAAGATATTTAGGGGTAACCAAAATTTTCACCTTTTTTTCAAACTGCTATGGTAAAAAAAACCACCCTTTCTGCATCTTTCTGCCTCATTATCTGTATATCAAAATTTATTTTAAATCGATATCTTTTCTGGTTCTTGAGCTATGGACAACGAAAAAAACGTCGCGAACGTACGGACGTACGAACGTACATACGCACGCACAAACATCTTTCTAAAAATCTTTAATTTCGACTCTAAACCTTGAACCGTTGAGAAATGTCAGAATTATTAATTTGACAAATCGGACCATTACAATAACTTCCTATGGGAAGTTAAAAATGATACAGTTTGACAGCACTTTCTAGAATGCAAATGGTGTTTCAATGTTTTTTATGAAGTGCAAGTGAGATAGTTTGATTCGTGTTAAACAATGAAGAACTGAATAGTTAAACTCCGATCCCCGACCGGGATCGAGTCCAATCAAGCACATTTCAACTCGATTTAGTATATAAAGAATTAAGGTGAGCTTCAAGCTCGCTTCAACACCACATGTTAATGTAGTAGTCTACGAACAAACCTTCTTGAAGTTTATGTCAAAGCTGTAATTGTTAAATGAACTTTTTTTTATAGAACCTCATTTTCCAGATGTTTTTTTACCATTTCTTCCTCAAAATTGTCTATTTTATTAATTTTAGTTAGTTTTTTGCTGAAGTTAATTTTAAGTTTTGATTTTCACAAAACCTTTTCTATTTGGGTTTTTTATTATTATTCAGACAAGTCCTCTTTCAGTTCTACCAATTTTTAAATGCAAAAATCTGGTTACTGCTGATGGGTTTTCTTTTGAATTTTGTACGATACTGTTTACAGAATGCCAAAAAAAACACGAAGAAGGAAGTATTTTAGCGTTGTACAGATTTTTGACATATGACGGACTTTTAAAGTGAAAAACTTGCCTTACAAATCTTCATTAAAGGTTTTTGATAGTTTTAGTTCAAGTCTTCAATATCAATCTAACACGTAAAATCCATGAAATACAACCTTTAATATTTCAACAAAAAAAAAACGTTATAATGGGTTATCCATCTTGCGGTTTCAAAAGTATAGGGCTGAAACTGGAATTTTGAAACCGCAAAATAGATAAGCCTATATAAGGATTTTTGGGGATGTATAAATTTATTAAGTCGTTTTTTTTCAATAAAATTGGTGATGAATTTTTAAACCTACAATCTCTTAGTTATATACCGTTTAAAAATGTTCATTATCTTACTAATTTTTCAAAAAATACTCATCAGTTGTAAGTCTTCGTCTACCATACACTAAAACGGTTCTTAACAAGAAACCGCAGAACGGTATGATTGCAATGTTTGATCTTATCTAAAGTTTGCTTTATAACATCGAGTTTTTGGAATATATTGAAATAAATAGAAAACTAATTTTAAAAATGTGTACTTTGGAGTTTGAGCACATGTAGCTTAAATTGGATTTAAGATTCGGGATTACATAGTACCAACAATTAACTCTTAAACGAAGTGTTAAAAGACATAAAGGAATTAAATTCAAGGTTTAGGGTTTTCAAAACATCAGATAAAGTCAAATAAAGCGATAGGTATATGCATTGTGTTTTAACTTATATTTAAAAAAACAACCAGTTTTTGGGATTTTTTAAAAATCTGATGTGCGAGGAAAATATTAAGACGAGATTCGAGTTCCGAATGCCTTGAAAAAAGTATTCTTCTGTTTGTGCATCAGAAGAAAGCGTAATTTTGTAAATATCATGAATAATTTTGCAACATATTTAATACCAAAATTGCACTTACAGGGACAGGGGTATCATTTTAAAAAAATCATTTTTTTGAAAATTCTAGTATAATATAGGATCGAGTTTTGAATTCATAAATGAAATAGAAACCGAAACAAACAAAGAGGAAGAGCACTTTAAAACATATTTTCAACATTGTAAAAAACATTGGCATTAGTAAAATGAACAAAATTTAAAAGATCAAAGATTTATGGATATTTAAACAATTTAGCTAAAAAAAAAGAACAATCTACGAATAGAAGAATCTAAGAACCTTCAACATTTTTCTAAAAAAACTTAAATATTTCTCGACTCCCTGAGGCTTAAATTACAAACAATCATTTTTAAAGAATTTTTTTATTCAATACTATTTTCAAGACAAAAAATTGTGCATGAAACAATTTACAAACTCGAACATCAAGCATAGTCAAGTCATGCATCATAATCATAAACGATGACTAATGCCCTGCACCCATATTGAATATGTACATAAGTTCATTCATATAATGAATAAACTTGCATTCAATTATACAAACATTATGTATGTATTCGTATATCTCAAGAATATGAAATTGAAGACAAAGAATATTAAATTCATTCGGGTAATTCAAGCATTTGAAAGGAACTAACAATAAGAACCACTCAGGTCAAGAGTGTTAATTAAGCGACTCAATGAATCAATTATTATTATTATTATTCTTATACCAAGTCTACACTGTCATCCATTTCCCTTCAGCCATGAGTGTGTTCATAATGAAGAAAAATTAATTTGATCGGTTTTTGTTTTATTGATCTTATTTTATTTGTGAGTAAATAATGAAGTAGGTAAATAAAAACAGAACATTTTATTTTAAATTGCTGAAAGCTCCAATATCAAGGCCGAATAAGGCAGAGGTAAATATAGCATACTTTAAAAAGCTATCTACGGGACTTTTAATGACCTTGACAGCACCGAAATCAATTTTGCAATATCGACAGAATTATTCGTAATTATAACATAAACAATATTCGTTTTAATTTTTGTTTTTAAAAATACATATAATCTTAATGCACTAAAGGGTCGGTTGCACTTGTTGCAAATGTTTCGAATAGCGTTAAAATTTAAAAATAAATGTAGGTTCTGTCATTTTTTAAGCAAGATCTGAAATACTTAAACTTTGGGTTGGAGTAGAAATACTATATGTACGTCAAAATTTATAGTGACCGTAGCGTGATGGTAAGTGCGTTGGACTGTACTTACAGGCCCACACGACTTGGAGGTTAGGACACTGAAGTCGTCAATAAAAAATGTCAACCTGTTGATTAAGGAGAACTACAGGCTATCAATTAACAAGTACTGAGACCGCAAGATCCGGTCAGTTAATTCGAGTGACCCTGGTATGTTCCCCAAAATCAACAAGATATTCAGGAAAAAAAACGTGTCTTAAACTCCAAAGAACTGAAAAGAACAGAGACTTGCTTAGGACAGTGCAAATAGATCCAGAAGAAGCAATCTTTGACTATGAATGTTTCATAATTGAAGATCTGAAGGAAAAAGTGGAGGCGGTGGGAGCTGCCTTCTAGAAAGTGTACAAGGTAAATGTTAGCATTCTCCCCAACCACGACCTGGAAAACAGAGCCCTACTTAATCACTTTTACCTCCGTAATGATATCACACAATGGTGATCTGAGAATCACGGTTTCATGCGGCTCAATGACGATTCCTTGGCAAATGCCATAATCGCCGAGCAAACCGGACCAAGTCCCTTATTAGTGATGAAGGTTGAGCTCCAGCTCATCTTCAATTCAATAAAAAATAAAAAGTCAGCAGGTGTCGATGGTATATCCAACGGTGTACTTAGACATTTACCGATGGAGCTAATTGACATTTATACCATACTCTTCAATAATGCACTGAATAATGCATATTATTCAGTGCATTGGAAGACCGCTGTGGTTCATCCTCTCCCGAAAAAGGGAAAGGACAACTCTAACTCATCAAATCTTCGGTCGATAAGTCTTCTTCCGAGCATCAGCAAAGTTTTCGAAAAGATCATTAATAGGGCTCTGACTAAGTGGGCTGCGGACAACAAAATAATTCCGGATAATCAGTTCGGGTTCAAGGCGGGTCATGACACAATTCATGCTGCGTCTAAACTCGTTTCTGATATCCAATGGAATAAATCAAAACAACAATGCACAGGTGCTGTCCTGGTTGATTTGGAAAAGGCCTTTGACACCATATGGTTAGAGGGTCTTTACCTAAAATTGAGCAGGCTTGGCATTAGCAAGCCATTGTTGTATATACTTTATGATATGCTTAACGGTAGAAAGTTTGTTGTCAAAAGTGGCAATGTAATTTCTACCACAACATTCTCAATTAAAAATGGTCTTTAACAGGGAGCGGTGAATTCGCCGATTCTCTTCAGCATTTACACCAGCGATCTGATAGGTAGTCTTACAAAGGCAATTGCGTACGCCGACGATCTAATTGCGTACAGAACGGCCCGAAAGGTTGAGGTTATTAGAAGTCTCTTGCAGCATGATTTCGACAAGATTCAGCGATATTGCGACGACTGGAAACTGAAAATAAATGTCCACAAGTCGGAGACAATTCTGTTCCAGACTCCGTTAGGCCACGAGGGATACTTGCAAGAATTGGTGCAAGATGGTCATCATTGATCTTCACGGGCAGCCATTGGTGAACAAAAGTGTAGTGAAGTACCTCGGTATCTGGTTAGATCAGTATTTATATTTCGACAGACATATAAATGCTGCTCTGACCAGGGCCAGAGGAGCCTTCGCTCTGACGAAACGGCTGTTTTTTAGCAGTCGGCTTGACCCCAGAGTGAAGGTATTTTTTTACATGGCCCTCATACGGCCGATGATCGTTTATGATTGTCCTGTGTGGTTCAACGTTGCCCCTTTCCAGATGGAGAAGTTTCGGGTGTTCGAGCGGCAGTGTTTACGATGCTGTACCGGCTTATATCGAACTGCCGAATCTTCTTATGTGCATTACTTTTCCAACGAGGTCCTATACAATGGGGCTCGAATCAACAGAATTGACAATTTCGTGATAAAACTCGTTCGAGGTCACATTGCAAGAGCTATGTCTTCGACCAACAATTTAATTTTTGGGGCGTTCTATCCGAACGACGAGTATTTTGAACGTCATGGCACAAGGCGGAGCAGAGCTCCTTCGGTTCAGTAGGACTGTGTCCGAACTGATAGGGTGTAGCAGGAGAACCAGTTTTGGTGGCTTCAATCGGCACTTGATATTGGGTAGTCGGGATTCGGGCTTAAGCCTTAGCCGGCTTACATTCAAGCCGGCCGGTAAAAAAAATACAAAACAAAAAAAAATACAAAACATTTAAAAAAACATGGAATAAATTAAAAAAAAGACAACAAAATATGGAAAGATTTGCTGCTGTGGTTGTTCTAGTTTTAAGTAGTTTATAGGTAGTTTAAGTTAGCTTTAAGTTTTATATTAAGGACCTTATTTTAAGTAGTTTTTAAGTAAAAATAAAAAAGGATATCGATATTAGTTTTTTTCATATTTTCCAATAAAATAAAAATTGAAGTAAAATAGATCTTACGGCCGAAAGGCGTTCTGTATGGGGCCATTAAGTTAATTGTAAGTTATGGTACTGCTTCTTGCGAGGAATTGACAAATCCTCCAAGTGTAATTCTTGTCACGAAAAGTGGTTTCTAAAATGTGCCATTCGGATTTGGCTTAAAATTGTAGGTTCCTGCATCCAGTACTCACAAACAGGAATGGTTAAGACTTGAGAGTTGTAAGTCACTAGGTCCTCGTTCTCAACGGACTGTTGCAAGACCTAATTTTTTGTTTTTGTGTTATGTCAAAATTTTACATTACAAAACTTAGTATAAACGAAATATTTATTGGCAAAATTCTAAAGTAAAAAAAAATTGGTATTTCAAAATTCAGGTTTGTCAAAATTCTTTATTTCAAAATGCTTTAACAAGTCTGAAAAAGAAAAATCGTCCCGACTATGTAAACAAGTATTGACACTTTTTGGCACTTTAAAGTACACATATTTGTAAACAAAATATTTGTCAGAACAAGGTATTAAAGGTGTTAAGTTTTGACATTTTTCGACTTTTCAAGGTCCCTAGAACCTAATTCAAAATTTTTAGAGACATGAATGTGTGTGCGTGTGCACGTACGTTGGTATGTTTGTACGTTCTGTATACTATTTTTCATCATCTATATCTCAAGAACTAATAAAGAATAACCTTTTTGACATTTGGTAAAATTTTAAGAAAAATCGAAGAAACAGTCACGGAACCTAAAATAACGTAATAAAGTTGTTAAAAATTAATTAAAATAAAAAAACTGGTAAGAAGAAATAGTTTTCGATTTAAGTATTATGAAAACAAAGCAAGATATTGAATCGACTTTAAATCGAAATTCGGACACGCATGGGAAGTAATCAGCGTGGGTCGTATCGTAGCCTGTTTTCTTAGAATGGCTTTGCTCTTATTATTATAATGAACAGTTCATTATTTGAAGAAAATATTCATTATTTTAGAAATTGCTCATTATTTTTTCTTTAAGGAAAGCCTAAACATGAAAACCATTAAATGTTTAATGTTAACGTACCCTTAAATCATAATTCGTAGTCTTTCTTTTTCGGAACACTTCCTACTCTCCCAATTACAAAAATCAGATCCTTAAGTAGTATTCGAATGAGCGCGACCAACGAACGACGAATGAATTACAAAATGTGAATTTTTATACGTTTGAAGACATTATTTCCACACAAATTTTTAACAAACCGATAGCAATATAGTTTCTATTTGATTTATGAAACATACTTTTACTTTTCAATATCATATATTAATAAATTTAAGAAAACAAATTTATTCGTCGCGAACAAAAATTAAGTTTATACGAACTGTCAAATTTTATTCGCGTTCCACATTATCCACACTCGCAACGAATAAAATAATCGCTCGTACTTAACCTAAAATAATCATTCTTGTTTATTCATTCGCGACGAATTAAAAACTCTCATGTGAAAGAAATGTCAAAATCGACGAATATTCGTTCATTCGTTGGTCGTTGGTCGTGCTCATGTGAATAATGCTTTACGTACAGGTTAAGTTAAACTAATACTCTTAAGTGCCTTGCACATGAGAGCGAACAACGAATGAACGAATGGACGAACAAACGTGATTTTACACATTTCAAAAAGTCAATTTCAAACAAAAACACATTTAAAATATAAGAAACCAATTATTGCTACTTATGTTAGGATAATAAAATTTGCATTTTGTTCTCTAAAACAAGACAATTTTGTAAAAACAATTTGGTAGTAACGAATTGCAGTGTGATTGCTACGAACTGTCAAAACTCTATTCGCGTTCCACATACCCTCCACCATAGAGGAAATATATTATCAAAAAATTAAAAAAAATTGAAATCGAAAAAAACGGATATGTTCAGTTCATAGAGCAAGAAGAAGCGAAGACTGAGAGACGTTGGTGGTTCCGGGAGCTCAATCTACGGAGTTCTTCAATCTATGAGGAGTTCTTGGGAACTTTTTTTCTGTTCTACAAAAATATAACGTTTTGAAGAATAAATTGAATTTCAATAACTTACATTTTAACTTTTTCTAATATACAATGGTTATCCCTCCAAATGCAAATATATTTTGTTTGTTGGCATTTTTTTTATAGCTGTTGAGCTGTCAGATAAAGCAAATGTTCAGCAAATTTGAACTAGAGCTTCCGTTTGGAGTGACGTTACGTAACATTACGTTCGTTTTCTTACGATTGTCAAACGAAACGTGAGGTCAAAACTTCATTGCGATAGCATGCATTGAATTCCTATGGATGAATTCGTAAACGTCAGACGAAGCTGAAGCGTGTTTGTGTTTCAGCTATTAGATAAACTATTTAGGTTTCCTATTCCTACTCTAGGGACAATTTTTGATTCTTGAACTGACCTTCAATTCCACTACAAAAAGCTATCAAACAGTGGCCGGACACTAATGCCTCGCCGGTTGTTGCGGTACACCTACCATAATTTAGCTCGTCTCTACACATATATTTTATTGGAAAACAATTGCTCGACCTTAACAGGATCTATAAAGGTTAACACATTATAGCTACATAACGATGTACCTACATCAAGTTCATAAAGAATATATTATTCTACGACTTTATGTCTACCTCATAAACGATATAGTCTAGATTGTGGATTTTTGTTTTATTTTGCCTAATCAACAAAAATAAAAAAAATATGATTTATTTAAAAGTACTTTACTACGTGATGTTAAGCCTAGAATAGGTGAGGTCAGTTTTTCAAAATGTTCAAAAAAACTATAAAGAAAAAAGCTTCTAAACAACTTTAGTTGAAATAAAAACGTGTTTAATAAGTCGAAGTACAAAAGATTCAATTAGTAGGAGTACACAAGTATTGTAGGTACGTTTAACAAGAAGTGTATCGAATTGCATTTTATTTTAATTTGTCACGATTATTAAGTTTATGAATAAATTAACTTTTTAGCTATGCCAATGATATTCAACGTAGCGAAACAATAACTTACATAACATAAACTTCTGGAAATGAACACAAATAAAACGTTGATGTATGCGCTGCGCAGGATCAGATTGCATGAATTTCAAATTATGACTAATTATTAAATATTTTATTAACAATTACAATGAAGTGAGTGATAGGAACGGGTTTTCTAGCAACGATACCTACAGACTCAGATCAGGTGTCTTTTAATGGAAAATGTTTTGAATATGCATTTATCGATTTTCTGAAACAAAAGAGACCCTTTAAACTGCACTCATTGTAGATGCATCAGTTTACTTAACATCGCTTGCAAAATATGTGAACTTTTAAAGCCTATCGTCAACAACCTGAATGGTCCTTATCAGTGTGGTTTAAGGTCAGGAAAGTCCACAGTCGATCAAATATTCCCATTACATCTAATCGGCACCCACCATCTCTTCATCGATTTCAAGGCCTCATGTGACAGTATTTACAGGGATGAGCTGTATAGAGCTATGTCTAGTTTTGACATCCCTTGCAAACTTCATAAAGGTTGGAAAAACTTAATAGAACCTTTCGATGTCAAACAAGGCTTAAGAAAAGGTGATGCAATTTTTTCAACATCCTTGAAAGAATAGTGCAAAGCTCATACGTCAAGACCTAGAGGCACTATCTTTAAAAAATCTGTCCAATTATTAGCATATTCTGATAGCATTGACATAATGGGAAGAACTCACTAACTTTGAGTAAGTTAAGGACTTCTTCTACCTACGCTCCGCTATGAACGCAGAAAATATCACCAGCGCTGAGATCAAATGAAGAATTACCGCTGTTTCTTTGGGTTTAGTGAGCAATTGAGTAGCAAACCTCTCTCTCGAGCTGCCAAAGTGTAGCCTTTAAGACCCTTATCATCCCCTTCTTTCTATACGGTGTAGAAGAATGAACTATAGCAAAAGCGGGTGAAAGCATCTTGGGTTGTTTCGAGAGAAAAATTATTTGCGTGATCTTTGGTACCGTATGCATAGAAGGTGGGTGGAAGAGAAGATAGAACGGTGAGCTTTATGGCTGGAACACAAACACGCTCCAGCTTCGGCTTCGTCTGCGTTACGATTGGCCTATTTCGAGGTTGCTTTGAATGACATTTATAATATGACAATTCTAAAACGATACTTCTGTCATTAGCAGCTGTTATTTTGTTTTCAAAAGTTTGTACCTTACACGATTTAACGTGGGTATGTTCAGCTCATGGAGCAAGAAGAAACAGACTGAGAGATGTTGGTGGGTCCGGGAGCTCAGTTTACGGAGTTCTTAAATCTATGAGGAGTTCTACAAAACTCAATTTCTGTTCTACAAAAACAAAACGTTTACAAGAAAAAATTGTATATGTAGTTATTCTATGTACATAGGTATATTTCAATACCTTACCTTTTCACTTTTTTCCTAATAAACAATGGTTTTCCCTCCAAATACAAATGTATTTTGTTTGTTGACTTTTTTATAGCTGTTGAGCTGTTAGACAAGGCAAATGTTCAGCTTATTTGAACTAGAGCTTCCGTTTGGTGTCACATTACGTGACATTACGTTCTTTTCTTTACGATTTTCAAACAAAACGTGAGGTTAAAGCTTTATTGTGATAGCTTGCATTGAATTCCAATGGCTAAACTCGTAGACGTCAGGCGAAGCCGAAACTGAAGCTTGTTTGTGTTTCAGCCATTACGGTCTGTACAACGACGTAGACTCAGCCAGAGGGGTAAAAGTCCAACGACTGAGATGGCTAGGTCAAGTAGAGCTCATGGACCAAAAACACTCTAATAATGATATAAATCCTCGGTACCCATAGTCTTCAAATACACGCCCATAGGACAGCGCAGTAGGTACAGAGAAAGACCGCGGATCAATTGGCACGCACAATTGGAAAGTTACCTCACTCAACTTGAAGTGCGCAACTGGAGACATTTATAGAACTAGGGACCGAGCTTGATGGAGAAGTTTATTGGGTGAAGCCCTAATTCAAACAGGACTGTCGCATCACCATAGGTAAGTGGCTTGTTTTGCAAATTACTGAATAACAATATATCTAGATTAGATAAGTTTGAATTCAATAACTTTACATGTGTTTAGAATATTTGATGGGCGTATTCACAAAGCGTATTCAACTAGATTTGTGAATGCAAAATTGGAATCCGGAACTGTCATATTACTGACAAATAAAAAAATATAAAATAAGAAACATTTGTTTTTAGAACTTTAAATAGTTTTTTTTTTTAATTCAATAAAACTAAATAAAAGATAATTATAATATGATTGATTTGTATTTGTATTTAAATACCGAAATACCGAAAGATTCATTTCATTGTGAATTCTTGTGTCCTTAGCAAGTAGCTGATTGTGAAACGTCAAAACCCGTGTGCGCTAATATTGTAGCCGAAATGTTTACACTACGTCGGAGGGGAAATTTCAACTACGTTTGTAGTTAGATTTAGCCAAACAGAATCCCTTAACTATGTAGCAACTAGCCTTGTGAATGCGACCAATATTTAGTAGTGAAAGGTGCTTTTTAAACGTCAGAAATTAAAGCTGGCAACACAAATTTCACTCATAACAATTTTGTTAGCCGTCAAATTTATTTATTTTAAGTTTGGTTTGGCATTTCAACACGGATAGAATGACGCCTAAACAGCGCCTCCAAATTGTGTAAATTGATTTTAAAAATCATGATTCCGAACAGAATGGCACTGCCCGTATGGCGCGAATTACATATACATCATATAAAAAAACTGCAGTACCTGGAGTGATTTTTGCTTTCACAAAAACTGACAGGTTGGTGTGGTTCATGGGTTGGTGTAATAATTTTTCCGTAATTTCTTAAAGACGGTGCTGGCTAAAACGTTACAATCAATGGTAACCGCTATAGAGCCATGATTACTGACTTTTTCGTTCATCAACTGAACAACTATAATGGGTCCTACCGTGAACGATATTTCCCTTGTTCGAAAAATTTGTATCGTGAATGGTATTCGAAATTCATCTTGTTATTTATTGCTATCTTGAACAATATTTCCAATGGAAATGAAAATGATTTTTTTGTATATGGGGAAAGAACCAAACAGGGTTTTCAGTAAATAGGTATTTGAATAACAATTTATTTATTCCCTAATTCTTGATAAATCTGAAACAAGAAGAATTTAAGAGATAGTTTTGCACAGTGTTAAATTTTATCCACAATTCTATTGGTAACTCAAAGTTGGTTGGAATTATCCCTCAATTCGAGTATTTTTCACCTGATTTAATTTGTGTGTTTTTCTACCTCATCCATAGCCAGTAATTTAAATCTTATGCTATGCATTTTAAAACTTAAAATTTTAAAATTCGACCTGGCAAAAACAAAATTTATTCCAAACAACAATAAATTAATGTCACTGTCAAAACAGTGTTTCTAGATGGAGGGATTTTGTTCTTCTGCGATATTTAACACCTCGTTCAAACAGAAAAATCTAATTGGCAACATTAAAAAATTAAATTATTTTTATTGGTGTGCACAGTTACTGAAGAGGACAGCTGCAAATTTGTACAATTCGGTTGAAATGAACGCGCCAAATATTTGTTTCTTCAAATAGATGGGAAATTTGTTTGGGATATTTTGTTCTATTGTGAAGGAAATTTCAGCTTAAATTTAATTTGTTTGAACTCATTATCCTTTGATAACACTGCACACAATTCGAAATTGATCTCCGAAATAATTTTGTTTTTTCAATCTTGGTAGTTCTTTTTCTCGATAATTAGAAATATTTCTTGGGAATTAAACTTTTCGTGGGAACTAGAATTCCCTGGGACATTTAGGTTTATAGGGAACTTCTTTTCTCATGGATTTGTTCCCATATTCGAAAAATCGGTATTGGGAATTTTTCAATATTGGGGAAAACATTCCTATGAAAAAATACCTACCGGCAATTTTTTTTTCATGGGAAAGTCTTGTGTTTTTCTCTCTGAATATTTCCCCGTTATTTAGTTGTCGGAATTGAAAGCGGAGCAAACAATGTAAGCCATTATCAACAAAATAATAATGAAAATATTAATAAAAATTTATCTTTTTAAGGAGTTCAAGTTTTAATTAGTTTTATGGAAAAAAACGAGATATTGCTAATGGTTTCACAAAAACTCGGTCTAAGGAAGATGTAACAACGTTTTGGAAAGAAGTAGAAAAAGAACTTAACAGTTTGGGCGCACCAATAAAATCTATTTTTGAATGGAAAAAAGTAGGTGATAAGTTGATAACCATGATTTTTTTTCTTTAAAAAAATTTAAGGTATGGCTTGATAAAAAAGTACGTGAGGAAGAAAATTATTGAAAACAAAGGACAAAAAAGAGGCTGTGATGCGACCCACACCGATAACTTGCCATTCCGTCTGTCGATTTGTCTTGCTTAAAAGTTTGTCTATTATGTAGGTACTCGTATCAATTTTTACCAAATTTGCGTACCATTTTTTGTAGATTTTATTTTTTATGAAAAAACGAACCGTTGGATTTTTATAAAAAACTACTGGATTTCGAAAACAATATTTTCTGTTAAATAAAATAAGTTTGAAACCAGTATTTTTAATTTTTGAAAAGCTATTTGAGTCGAAAGTAAATTTTTACAAAGTTTTAGTATTGTTTTATTTTTTGTAAAAAAAACTGTCAATTTGATTTTTTTCACAATTTTATCGAATGTTGAAAAAAATATTTCTTATAAGATAAAATTAGTTTGAAGCCAATATTTCAATTTTTTCAAAAGATATTTAAGTCGAAAATCAATTTTTACCAACTTTTGTTAAATTTTTTTAGGTTTTTAATTTTTTGTACAAAAACTGATAATTTGATTTTTTTTAAAATTTAACTAAATGTTAACAACAATATTTTTGAAAGATAAAAGTAGTTTAAACCAATATCTACAATTTTTGAAAAGATATTTGAGTCGAAAATCAATTTTTACCAACTTTTGTTAATTTTTTTTAGTTTTTTAATTTTTTGTATAAAAACTGCCAATTCGATTTTTTTCAAAATTTTACTGAATGTTAACACCAATATTTTTTGAAAGATAAAAGTAGTTCAAAACCAATATCTACAATTTTTGAAAGTAGTTTGAGTCGAAAATTATTTTTTAACAACTTTTATACTTTTTTTTAGGTTTTTATTTTTTGTAAAAAAACTGTGTATTCGATTTTTCTCAAAATGTGTCCTAATGTTGAAAACAATATTTCTTATAAGAAAAATTAGTTAGAAGCTATTGTCTCAAATTTTGGAAAAGATATTTGACTCGAAAATCAATTTTTACCAACGTTGGTTAATTTTTTTTAGGTTTTTAATTTTTTGTAAAAAAAACTGTCAATTCGATTTTTTCAAAATTTTACTGAATGTTGACAACAATATTTTTTGAAAGATAAAAGTAAATTAAAGCCAATATCTCAAAGTTTTGAAAAGATATTTGAGTCGCAAATCAATTTTTACTAACTTTTATTAATTTTTTCTTTAGGTTTTTATTTTTTCTAAAGAAGAATGTTGAAAATAATATTTCTTATAAGATAAATAAGTTTGAAGCCTTAATTTCTAGTTCTTGAAAAGATATTTGAGTCGAAAATTAATTTTTACCAACTTTGAGTAATGTTTTTTTTTTATTTTTTATAAAAAAGTTGTCAATTCGATTTTTCTCAAAATTTAATCTAATGTCAAAAACATTATTATTCGTTGCACAAAATAGTTTTGAAGATGAAATCATATTTTAGTCGTAAAATTTTGGAGGTGACAAATTTTGTTTGCAGTTTTTTTGATTTATAAAAAAAACGTTAAATGGATTTTTTTTTTCAAAAAATATACTTCTTTGATATCACGTTACAATATACTATATAAAATTTTATTCAAGTCTATAGCGTTTTTGGTTCGTAAGATATTTAGGGTTAACCAAAATGTTCACCTTTCTTTCAAACTGCTATGGTAAAAAAAACCACCCACGCAACTTTCTTGAGAGCCCTTTCTGCATCTTTCTGCCTTATTATCTGTATAACAAAATTTATTTGAAGTTGATATCTCTTCTGGTTCTTGAGCTATGGAGGACGAAAAAACCGTCGCGAACGTACGAACGTACGTACACACGCACGCACAGACATCTTCCTAAAAATCTTTTATTTCGACACTAGGGACCTTGAAACGTCGAGAAATGTCAAAATTTTCAATTTGACAAATCGCATTACAATAACTTCCTATGGGAAGTTAAAAAGCAACAGGTGGAGGCCCAAACAAGGAGTATAAATTTAGTGCGTTGGAGGAAACGAAAAAGGGCATAACTTGTGATGTCGCTTTGGAACGAGAAATTGAAATCCAAAAAGAACTCTGCTATAAGGTTGAAGAGGCAGTTAAGGCTATGAAGCGACACCAAAAAGAAATGGAATACCATTTCAAGAAAACAAAAACGTCCAATGACAAAATTTATGAGTTTCAGAAAAAGATGTTGGATGAAACCTCAAGATACAACCTTGAAATGGAAGCGATGAGAAAGGAGGTTAAAGCAAAAGTTCAAGCAAAGCTCGAGTTCCATTTACTTGAAATCGCCTTATGGATTAATAATAAAAAGGATATTTTTTGCATTTTTAATTAAGGATTAGGTCTAGGACGAAAACAAACAATTTTTTCCGACTTTGAAATCATTCCAAAACTATGTTCGAAAATAAGTTTATTTTTTCATGTTGGCAAAATTTGTTCCCAAGGAAAAAGAATTCCGTGGGAAATTCCCCAATCCAAGTTAACCAAGATCGAATGATTTAACGCCGGTTGATTATTTTCAAAGCACTTCCACTTCTTGATAAAAACGACATCGTTCATTGTATGCCTTCAGACACAGCTATAAATTATTATCGGTCAATTTTATTTTATTCAATAAGTTTTGGAAATGTCCAGTTTAAAAACACATTTTAAACTCTTAGTTTTTGTTTCTTATCAATATTTTAATATATCGCACTCAATTTTTTGGTTCGCTTTCTTTTATATACATACAGCTGCGGTCAAAATAATAGCAGTAAGAAGGGAATACTGAAAAAATTGAAACTAATAAATACCTTATGATTGTTAATCGTTATAAATATTTATATTTATTAAGCCACAATAATTTTAATCCAGGTTATGACAAGAAAAGTTTGGATTTTACCAAATAAATAAAAATAAAAAAAATTTTGCCTTCAAGGTAAAGATTTGCTCCGGTCAAAAAAATAGCAGTATTCACAAAAATTAAGGAAATTAACAAAATGTTGATAAAACACCGTGGTATGAGAAGGAACCCCATACCATAATGCTAGAGCCACCATGTTTAACGGTTTTACGCGTATACCTAGGCATAGGCACGTATTCGGCATTTGGTGGGCGTCGCACATATTCACGAGAACCAGGGCTGCCATACAAAACGATTTTGCTTTCATCCGTCCATAAGATATTTCGCCAATCCTGAAGGGGCCTATGAACATGAGTCTTGGCGAACTGAATTCTTTTGGCAATGTGTTTTTTTGTCAAAAATGGAACTTTTCTGGGGCTTCTGGCGTTGAGATTATCTCTTCTTAAGATTCTTCTAAATGTTTCTACACTTGCATTCAAATTTAATTCTTTTTTTATCTCATTAGCAGGCAAATGGTACTTTATAATTTTTTCATTCGAAATCATTTTTGCCGAGATTTGAAGAGAGTTTTGGATTTCCGTATAAGTTTTTACTTCAGAAAGAAGTTGGCGAATGATTCGGCGTTTCTCCGGAGTGCGTGTTTAGTGCGGCCCATACTGTAAGTATATCTGAGTATAAATATGATAATACAGTGAGGCATTGAAAGCTTACCTCGAAACTTGAGATAATTATAATTTAAATGTGCACAGGATCAAAAAACAATATACAAATACCATAAGCTTGCTAAAACTGCTATTATTTTGACCGCTAAGATTTACACTTTAAGAGCATTCGAGTAACATTTGGAAAAAAACCGTTATGTCGAGGAATTTTTTTTCCGGAAATGGAAGACAAAATGTTCTAGTACCAAAAAAGTACTTAAAGAATGTAATTAATTGTTCATAAATTGCATTGTACTAGAATATATTAATAGGGAGGTTACACTGCTATTATTTTGACTGGCACTGTACATCTTATCATTCTTATATGAAATAAAATAATTCATGCTTGGAAAAGTAAACTATTCAATTAAGTTCACTATAAAGAGTTGAGTTTGTTCATTTAAAAAAGTATGTTATCTACATATTCAAATTTTAATAACAAATTACATATACACACATATGTATGTACATATATTCCATATAGGGTCAATTTCTTCAACCCTTCAAATGTTAACTTTATGTTGTGATATGGGACAATGGAATTGTTAGACCCTGTGTAATATTCAATTTGGTTCAATTTAATTCATCTAAACAAAGTAACCTGCCCTATTTAGGGTCAGGTTCCTCAACCGTGCAATGGTTTAACTTTACGATACCCCTTACTGTATGTGATCGTCCCCCAAATATACAAATTATAATACAAAACAATTAAAAAAATTATTAAATTACATTCAACTCTGAAATGCAACAATATTTTACATTTAAACAACTTTAAAAGAGAACATACAAGTTTTTAGAATAATTTAGCTACAATCGTAAATCATATGTTTAATTAATATTTGGGTGACTTTCAAAAGTTTATAGGTACTTATTTAATTACATATACGAGACAAAAAAATAAAAGTGGGTTTAATGACCCTTAGTTTGTTTGTTCCCTTAAATTCTGGTTTTTCAAACTTGTAAAGTGATAAAACAAAGTGATTATAAGTAAAAGGGTGTTTCTTAAAGTGAGAAATTATTTTTGAAAACGAAAAATGTTTTTGATTTTGTTTGGAAAATGTTTGATAATTTTTTCGAGTTCAATGCATCAATTAAAAATCACTCAAAATAAAGAAAACCATAACCTAAATTAAAATAGTATATACAAATATTGAATGAATTAGAATTCAATTTCAAAATGATTGACACCCTAACGTTTGTCCACAAACCACATAAAATATCTCTTGTTGTATTTATGAATAAAATTTTTTATATTATTAGTTTTTTTTTCGTCACTGTTAGAATATTAACCCGAAATATAAATGAGACTATAAATAAATTTTCAAATAAGTACGAAGTAGGTAAATAGAAATACATATAAATTAAAGTTTGTTTACATTTGATACACTCTTCACCTTTGGTATTTCGTAGAGGCTTGATGGTTTTGAAATAAATATATGTAAATATATTATTTGTGTTACACTGAGTTTAATTTACATAAAAAATAGATGATACGGCCAACGGCAAGTCTAATAATCAAAAAAAAAAATCTAAAATTAAATTTTATGTATGCTTTTTTTTAAAGGGGTTTTGAATGAGACCCAGTTTTTGGATGTTTGATAAAGGAAATAGGAAGGAACATTAAGTGGTAATGGAATATTTGTTTAGATAACTTGATTTTTATTATATAGGAGCCTCAATTTATAGATGTGTTGAAATATTAGTGAGATTTTTGTGTAGAATTACTTTTTTTGTTCTTCTTGCGAATTAAAAGTTTTTAAAAATATTTGAAAAAGTTATAGCCTTTTTAACAATATCCACAAAATGTGTGGTTTTATTTTTTCAAAGGTGTGTACATATTTTATAGACTGATTTAAAAAAGAAAATGTCTTCGATGAAAAGTATTGAAAATATAAAAATGGAGTTCTTGAGCACCTATATAGAGGAACAAGGTCGGCTGTAAGGACATGTGAAGAACTCTCAAACTGGTTTGAAAACCTCATCGGGAGTGAGACAAGGTTGTACATTAAGCCCTATTTTGTTGTGTTTTTTTATAATAAACGGGCATAATAAAAATGTTATTAATACCCTTAACATGTTTAAAGTGCGAGCTTTAGGAAAATAGGGAAGGATTAAAGAGGAGATACCGATGCGCATTGGTCTTAAAGTTGTGAATATCAATATGATAGGGAAAAGCTAAGCGGCTTGGAAACAAGCCAAGATTATACCTATTCCTAAAAATCGTGAATGTGATGATTTCCGACCAATATCTATTTTACCGTTCCTTCCCAAGGCTTTGGAAAGACTAATGAATATACAAATAAGGGGTTTTCTTAGTGCCAATGGAATGGTATGCATCAATCAATCAGGTTTTAGACCTAAGCATAGTTGTAATTGAGATTGTGGAAAACATAAGAGTGGCTGTCGATGATAATAAGGTTAACATTCTAACTCTATTAGATTTCTCTAAGGCATTCGACACCGTCAATCGTATCACACTTTGTAAAAAGCTTAAAAATCAGTTTTGCTTAACATCACAATCAGCAAAACTCATTCTTTAACTGATAGGTCAAAGGCAGTGTATGCTAACGACTCGATGTCTTCATTTCTACCTTTGTGTAGAGGTGTTCCTCAGGGCTCTATTTTGGGCCCTCTGTTGTTTTCAATGTATATAAATGATCTACCTTCCTGTTCGCTGAACTCCTCCTTGCACATGTATGCGGATGATGTACAATAATATAATAGTTTTTCACTTTGAATGCTGGAGAATGGCGCATACGTAGTAAATGAGGATTTGGATACAAAAGTTGTCTGGTCTCGTAAAAACGACCTTTGTTTGAATCCTAAAAAATCGAAGTGCTTAGTAATTTCCAGAATCAATATTGGCACTTCCTATTTTTCAACAATTTATCTGAACAATATGATAAGAATATAAAAACGAATATGCAAAGCTGAGAGTACTGTCATCCGCAATACAATTAAGTGGGTAAGAAGTTTCAGATAAAAGATCATTTATAAAAATAAGAAAGAGCGTCGGAGACAAAACAGAGCCCTGGGGCACACCAGCGTTTATTTTGTGAATATCAGATTTGAACCCGTCCAATACGACTTAAATTGAATGGTCCGAAAGGTAATTTCTAACCCAACAAAGAAGGGATTCATCAATACCAAATGCACTCATTTTTGATAAGAGAGCTTGATGCCAAACTCTATCAAATGCCTTTGAAATATAAAGTGCAATAATCTTACTTTCTCCAAAACGATGTAAATATTTGTACCACTGTTCGGTGAGATAAACCATGAGATCATCAGTGGACCCTATGCTGGAAACGGGTCTCTCTCCTTTGTTAATAAAACATAACCTTGTAGCGAAAAACTATTTGAAGGATTGGAATGTCCGTGTGATTTCTTTGATGGTCAGACTTCTTAAAGTGAACTAATAGATTTAAATTTCATGCCACACAGGCCTGAAAAAATGAACCTGGGGAAAATGCCCCATTCTCAGATAAATCAGAGGGAATTTATTCAGAGAAGACTTTTTATCGGAAGATCAAGTGATAAGTTTATTCAATGAAATTGATGTTGTCAATCTTTACGAATTTTGCAAAACTGCGAATGAACAAACATTTCTAATTTTGTTTCTATTCACTGTTTTTTAAATTATTTGTTATCTATCATGAACTGTATATAGTTAAAAAATTATAAATACCTTTTTTAATATTGAAAAGTAATTATATTGAGGGCTTTTTACATTCATTCTGTTTTGTTGTTAATCTGGCAGACGGCAATCGCCATGTTATAATGATTATTGTAAACATTTTTGGTGTGTAATTTCAATTTTACTTTAATTCAATAAAATCTCTATTTATCTATCTAGTGAAATAAATCTACTTAGGCTAATTCGGCTATAGAAATGGCAAATTCGTATTATTCAATACTGTGGTCGACAAAATTAGTTTTTTTTTTTTATCTGCTACACAACCAAACAATTTTTGAGATATACTCGTACATACAAATTTCAGGTTTTAAAAAAAAATGCTCCTTTACAAATGCTTAAATTTTCGAAATCTGGCAAAATTTTGAAAAAATCGAATTGACAGTTAAAAAATAAAAAACCTTAAAAAAACATTACTAATGCCCATGTTCTGTATTTCACTTATTGTGAAAACACTTTACGAAAGTGAATTGGGGTGTTCCACAATTCGTTATAGTGAATTGGATTTTCGAACATGCAAATGGATGTCCTGCATTTCGGTTTGTTCTATTTTTTGAACGCATTCGAATTACATTTTTTATTTATATGAATTGATCTTTTATAGGTTCCTTCTGTTAGAAATCTGAGGATTGCAGCAATTTTATGAATTGAAGGAATCGATGAAGGTATTATAAAAGGTTTTATTTCCCTAAGAACATATAAAAAAGCGTCTTTGCTTAATCTAAACTTACAATGAAAGCTTAAAAGAAAGAATTTAATTTATTTATCAAAACAATTCCACATAATTTTCACACACATTCTGTCAGGTAAATCCAATATATTTAATTATCTCGCAAAATTCGTCTTCTTATTTTTCCTCTTGAATTCTTCTTCCTTTTTTCACTTAAAATTGCCAATAATATTGCATCCATCATCAAAACAGCAAAATTTTTACTTCAGAAACAAAATAAAAATGGATAATCATTCAGTTCTGGCAGTTCGAAGAAATTTCGAAGTTTTCGAAATAGATCGAATTGAAGAACATGCAATTTCATTTCGCGTGAAATTGAAAAGTGCTTCAATTCACTTTCGATTGGAATTCGGAACATGGCGAAAATCTCGTTAACAAAAATAGTTTTTAAAATCAAACTATTTCATCATATGCAAAACATTGTTGCATATCAAAGTTGCGAAGCACCAACAAGCCTCGGATACGGACGGATTTACTGTTCACAACCAACGCAAACGAATAAAGGACAACGAACTTCGGATATGCACGTGGAATGTTAGGTCCCTTAACAGACCACGTGCGGCCGAAGAATTAACGGAGGCCCTAGAACGATATAAAGCAGATATCACCGCCATCCAGGAAATACGATGGGATGGGCCGGGCAAAAAGAGGATGAAAAACTGCGATAATTACTATGGTGACTGCTACCACGAAAACCAACAACGCTTATTTGGATGCGGCTTCGTCATTGGAGCCAGGCTTAGGCAAGAAGTCTTGAGCTATAGGTGCATCAATGAGCGCCTCATGACCATACGCATCAAGGCTAAATTCGGCAACATAAGCCTGATATGCGGGCACGCCCCCACAGAAGAGAAAGACGACAACACCAAAGATATGTTCTTCGAGCTCTTAGACAAAACATATGAGCAGTGCCTTAGCTACGATATTAAAATAGTCCTGGGCGATTTTAATGCCAAGCTAGGAAGGGAAGACATCTTTGGTGGAATAATCGGGAAGAACAGCCTGCACGACAACACTTCCGACAATGGATTCAGGCTCATAGATTTTGCTGGGGGGCGAAACGTCATGGTAGCCAGTACTCGTTTTCCACACCTCAACATCCACAAAGGAACTTGGACTTCTCCAGATCAATCTACCGTCAACCAGATTGACCATATTGCGATCAACGCCAGACACGCTTCCAGCATTATGGATGTACGAACTTTCCGAGGAGCTAACATCGACTCGGACCACTACCTCGTTGTAGCCAGCGTAGCAATTCGGATTTCCAGACCCAAGGCAAAACAGGGAGGTGCTGGGAGAAGATACAACGTCGAACGGCTACAATCGCCAGAGATCGCCAAATCCTTTTCGGACCGAGTGACAAGTAACCTCTCTCGAAGTTCTCTGCCGCCAACACAATGTATCGAAAACCAGTGGCAACATTGCCAAGATGCAATCAGAGAAGCCGCCTCTGATGTGCTGGGTTTCAAACAGCCACCAACAAGGAACCCCTGGTTTGATGAGGAATGTCGGCAGGCAAATGCTGCTCGAGAGCTCTATGAGCAGAAGAGGCGAGAGGAACGCCGACTTTTCAGAAGGAAAAAGAGAGGGCATGAGAAGCGTGCGGGCGAAGATGTTGAGAGGTATAAAAGCAGGAATGAGGTTCGAAAGTTTTATGAACAGGTGAAACGAAATTCACAGGTACATTAACCTAGAACCGAAGGCTGCAAAGACGAAAGTGGAAACATCATAGTGGAACCGCAGTCAATGCTGAGGATATGGAAGGACCACTTCTGCAGACTGTATAACGGATGAATTCCGCTGTCAGGCAGGATGATCGATTCAACATAGACGACGAAAGCCAACAATCCCGTCCTCCCGACTTAGACGAAGTAAAGATTGCCATATCTAAGTTTAAGTCTAATAAAGCCGCTGGAGCAGATGGCTTGAATGCCGAACTCTTTAAAGCAGCTGGGGATAAGCTGGTTAGGAGCATGCACCAACTTATCTGTAAGATATGGTCGGAAGAAAACATGCCCGATGAATGGAACCTCAGTATTGTTTGCCCGATCCTGAAAAAAGGAGACCCTCTAAACTGCACCAACTATAGAGGAATAAGTCTACTTAACATTGCCTATAAAATCTTCTCTGCCATAATATGTGAACGTCTAAAGCCCATCGTCAACAACCTGATAGGTTCTTATCAGTGTGGTTTTAGACCAGGAAAGTCCACAGTTGATCAAATATTCACATTACGGCAGATCCTGGAAAAAACTCAAGAGCACCAAATCGACACCCACCATCTTTTCATCGATTTCAAGGCCGCATATGACAGCATCTACAGGGACGAGCTGTATAGAGCCATGTCTAGTTTTGGCATCCCTGCCAAACTCGTCCGTTTGTGCAGGATGACCATGGAGAATTCACGCTGCTCCATAAAGGTTGGAAACAACTTAACAGAACCTTTTGATGTCAAAAAAGGTTTTAGACAAGGTGATGCGCTGTCATGCGATTTTTTTAACATCGTGCTTGAAAGAATAGTGCAGAGCTCACACGTCAACACTAGAGGCACTATCTTTCAAAAGTCTGTCCAATTACTGGCATATGCTGATGACATTGACATAATCGGAAGAACTCAGCGTGATGTCAATGGGGCTTTTGTGAGTATTGAGGCAGAGATGGGTTTAACGGTTAATGAGGGCAAAACAAAGTACATGCTGTCGTCTAGAAAGGACATACAACACCGACGTTTTGGTCAAAACGTCACAATCGACAGACGTACCTTTGAGGTAGTCAAGGACTTCGTCTACCTAGGCTCCGCTGTAAACGCAGAAAAAAACACCAGCGCTGAGATCAAACGCAGAATAACTCTTGTTAACCGCTGTTTCTTTGGAGTAAGAAAGCAATTGAGTAGTAATGTCCTCTCTAGAGGGACCAAAGTGTTGATGGAACGACGAACTGTACGGGCTGTACAGCGACGTTGACTTAGCAAGAAGAGTAAAAGTCCAACGACTAAGATGGCTGGGTCACGTAGAGCGCATGGAAACCAATGCTCCGGCCCGGAAAGTCTTCGAATCCGCACCCACAGGACAGCGCAGTAGAGGAAGACCGCGGATCAGGTGGCGCGCACAAGTGGAAGGTGACCTCACCCAACTTGGAGCGCGAAACTGGAGACATCTAGCTAGGGACCGAGCTAGATGGAGAAGTTTGTTGGGTGAGGCCCTAGTTCACACAGGACTGTAGCGCCACCTTAAGTAAGTAAGTAAGTAAAACATTGTTGGTAATTTTTAAATATCTAAGAATAATTAAACTGACAACTTTTTAAACAAAACACAAAAACCTACAAAGCAGATAAAATTTTAAGTTATCAGTGTGGGTCGCATACCAGCCTCTTTTATCTATTTGTTTTTGTCCCTATTCTCATGAACTAGTCTGTATTTATGGTCATTTCTATATTACATTTCTGAATTAAAACCAAAAACATACATTGAAATCTTGATATTAAATAATCAAAAGGCGTAATTGTCTTTGGAAAAAGCAGGGAAATTCATTAGTTAGCCATTTTTTGAAAAATCCCAAAGACTTATGTCATACATTTTTCTATATACGTTTTTAAGACGAATATCACTATTGTTAAGGATGAATTCACAATCCAAAATAAATATTTTACTTCCTACCAAAAATGTTACTTCTTGTTATAATCTGACTTTAATTTAATTTCTATTCTTGCTTCGTTTAAATTAAATTAACAGTTATTATTGCCTTTTTTTTAAATACATTTTTGTTCATATTAACATAAAAACAAGAAATAATAACAAAACAGAATTAACTGTTTTGTGACTTGTGATTGTGACTCATAAACGCGTATTACTTCTTTTTTTTTTAAATACATAGCTTTGCCCTTAAAGCACTTAAAAAAGTGTCTTCCGGGTTAATTTTAACTTCGTGAGAATTAAAAAATAAAAAACTCGTTAAATTTAATGCATTACACATTACAATATTACCAATTTAACCTGGTTTTAAAAAAGGAGACAAATAACTCTTTGAGAATTTAATAGATGTTAGCTTTCAAGGTTGTATTATTGTTATTGTTTAAGTATTGAACATAAGAACTTTTATTAAAATTTAAAAATATTAATTACTACACGAGTATCTGAGTAAATGTATTTTTTAATATTTAGGTGTAGTTATTTAAAATAATGTATTTTAACAGCTGACAAATGGCACCATATTAATTAATTTTTTCTTCTACTCCTAATATTTACTATGACACATTGTTATAACACAAAAATGAATGTGTTTTAAGATATCAAAAGCTACGACTTGAGAAGCTATGAACAATCAAATTAAACTTCTAAAACCATTTGTAATTTGTTTGTATTTCTTTAAGACATTTTTATGGTCAAAAATACAAGTATGGTGAAAGAAAAGGTGTGATATTAAAATAAGATACTAAAATAAAATCTTTTATATAAAATAACAGAGTTAGGTCAGTAGAACAAAAATATATTTTTATGGCATCATAAATTGTTATTAAGTACTATTAAATAATTAAATATTTCGATAATTACGTTTTGTTAAAAGTGACACAGGTTTATAATTAACGGTTTATCTGAACAAACAAAAAAGTAGTATGAGTTGTTGGTAAAATATTTGTATCTGTGGTGATCTCAAATTCACCTGTATTTTTGTCATTGGGATTGGATTGAAAACCCCACGAGACATTAACTTCAAATAAATTTTGTTTTATAGGAAATAAAATCAAGATGTTCAAAAAGGAATATCAAAACAAATAAATTTGGTGTTTTTTTGTACAAAAAGGACTAATTTGGTTGGCTCCAAATGTTTCAAAAGGTGCTATAAGGATTACCCGTGTTTTCTTGGAAAATCTATCCATAATATAGTAGGATTTCAAACGAATAACAAAAACAATATCCACAGTATGAATAACACCGATAAAAGTTAAAGTAGAATCTTACTGTGGATAGGTTTTTGACATTTATGCGAATCTCGAATGGATATTATGTGATTTTGTTCTCAAATGTTGGTACGATTGATATTGCTTTTGTATTTCGATGGCTGTGTTCGTTGAGTAGTTGTGCATTTGGAATCACGTGTTTTCCATTGGCGAAAAAAAAATAATCTGTTACTATTGATATTATTCAGTTTTGTTAATGAAAATAGACTAACTGGGCTTAATTTGCAAGAGAAAAAATAGAAAAGATAATTAAGTTTTGCTATGTTTCCACCATAGTATATAATAATAGCTATAATTGTTAAAAAAAATTTATAGAATCTAAATTTCCAGATGTTTTCTTACCGTTTCTTCTTGAAAATTATCCATTTTACTAGTTTTAGTTAGTTTTTTTTTGCTGATCTTAATATTAACTTTGGATTTTTACAAAATTTTCTTCTATTTGTGTTTTTTGTATGATTAGTCTGACAGCTCTTCTTTCAGTTGCACCAATTTTTAAATACAAAATATTTATTTTTTCTCTTCAAAATAAGCCCAGTTAGTCCATTTTCATTAACAAAAATAAATAATATTAACAGTAATAGATTGATTTTGTTCCCCAATGGAAAACACATGAATCCAAATGCACAACTACTCAACGAACACAGCCATCGAGATACAAATGCAAAATCAATCGTACCAACATTTAAGAACGAAATCACATAAGATGCATCTGAGACTCAAATATACATAGGTCAAAAACCCATCCGTAGTAATATCCTGCATTAACTTTTATCGGTTTTTGTTTTTGTTATTTGTGTAAAAGCCTACTATACTATTGATAGATTTTCCAACAAAACACGGGTATAGTGAAGAAATTTGAAGAGACTGGATTGGTAACAGATATAGTAAGGCCTGTGCATTATCGTTTCGTTCGTACCACTGAAAATATCGCTGCTGTAAGTGAAAGTGCCAAAGACCCGAATATGTCGATCATCGTTCTCAGGAATTAGGCCTGTCCTGCGGCACATTATGGCGTATTTTGCATTTGGATCTAAACCTGCATCCATATAAAGTCTAGCTCACACAATAACTGAAGCCAGCTGACCATTCGCAACTTCGTAGATATTTCAATGGGTGCTTGACAACAGGAGTCGGTGGACTGCAATTTTTCGAACAAAATTTTCTTCAGCGACGAAGCACATTTCTCACGCGGTAATTATCCTGTAGTTACTGAAGGATCTACATGTAAAAATCTATGTAAAAATGTCAAGTGCGGGGAAAGTATTAAAAATATAGACTAAACATATAGAATTTGAGACCTTAAATAGATAACCCTTCGAAAACACCCACCCAAAACAATAGTTACAAAGAAAATGTATCTCTGTATGAGACATAAATAAAATAAACCCCTTCAGAAGTTTGATGTAATCGGAAACTTTTAAGAATGCCCCTTGAAAAAAACCATATCCGTTCGTATGACATTTTACATTGGGCAGGTTCAGACGACATAAGGGACTTGAAAGTAAGGCAAGTTTAAAGCAAAAACACTCTAGTAAAGATATAAATCCTCGGTAGCCTTCACAAGTTATTGGTTTGCTTACAGCGTAACCGGAAATCGGACTCATAAACTCATTAAAGTATGAGTGTGATTTTTCCTCTAATTTATGAAAGTTCCCCTAAGAAATTCAGTAGTTTATTCTATGCATGCGTGAAAACACGTCAATTTTTCTCGGCCACATTACAAATACAACAATGTAAACAAATGGGTTTTGGAGGGTGATACGTACGAAGGATTTATATCTTCATATAGAGTGTTTTTGGTTTCTATTATCTGATTGGCCAGCTGCCAAAAAATTACCTTCCAACTAAAGCAACTTTAATGGAAATTTGACTGGAAAAATTTCCCTAACAATCAAGTCAAATCTCCTTCTTTCAAAATGACAGTTGATCATGTTTTAACATTCAATTGAAAGCTGAACTTATTACTCTATAATTCAATAGGTATGTATTGTATGTGGTATTGCAGTCAACTTCATTCTTTTAACGTAAATTTTGACCAAGGCAAATAGTTAGTTTTTCAAGTGTCATGAATTTCAAATTCAGAACTTTACTTCACAAACCTCTACTTTAAGTTCATAGTACAAAAAGTACCAACAAAATAATTGTCTACAAAGCACTCCTCAGGTAAGCTACAAGTTATCACGATTTGTATTTTGTATTGTGAAGAAATATTAGTTATTTCTTTTCTAAATTGACAAGGAACCCTTTTACAGAAAGCACTAAATGAAGTTATGCAGAAAATAAATAAATCATCGACATAGAGTAATAAAGTTCAGCTTCCAGTTGAATGAAAAAACTTTATCAACTGTCATTTTGATAGAAGTAGACTTCATTTGATAGTTAGGTGAGATTTTTCTTGACTAACTTTCCAGTCAACTTTCCATTAAAGTTGCCTTAATTGGAAGGTAATTTTAATCAGTAATCAGATACTAGAAACTTGCCTAACTTTCAAGCCCCTAATGTCGTCTGAATCTGCCCAAAGTTTTCTATGAAAGGTTCAATTTGGAAAAGAAATAAGTAATATTTATGTACAGTACAAAATACAAATCGTGATGGACTTCTAGCTAGCTGTGAAGTGTTCTGTAGACAATAAAGCTTTTGGTAGTTTTTATACTATGAAATTTAAAGTTCATGATAAATGGAAAGCTAACTAGTTGTAGTTGCCTAAGTCAAAATGTACGTTCAAACAATAAAGTTGACTGCAAATGAAGTCCCTTATGTTGCCCTAAATCTTTCCATTGTAAACTTATTAAGTGGAAGATTTTTTTCGGGATTTTTAAAAGTATGTGAAAGAGGGTGAATATTCGAAAAAAAAAAAACATATACAAGTCTTGCGTACATATTTCAAATTATTGAACTTTTCGAAAAACTATAAGTTAGCACCATTAATCATTTTGTTCAGTTTTTTTTTAAGCAAATACTTCGTCAAGGATTGAGCACCAACTTTTTTATCATCTTTTATTATTATGGCACGTGCTATGCGTGGAAAGTTATGACCTTGTATTGCAGAAAATGGGATTTCTTTAACAATTTTTTGTTTCAACTTCAAGCTCAATTGTCTCAAAAACCTCCAACGTTTTTACTTAATTTTCACACTTCGTATTCGTCTATATTTTTCTCCATCTGTGTTTTTGAAAACGTGACGAAGACATTAATTTATGCTCAATGGATCAAATATGTATTTAAAACTTAAATAGCACTATTATTGTAATAATTTTTTCGATTTTTGTTTTATAAAATTAACCTACCGAATTATTCAAAAACTAGTTTATTTCCTTGTAGTTTAATCTTTAAACTTCATAACAAACCACCATCCAGCAGAAGTATTTATAACCTTGGACGATAAAAACAAACAAAGGCTAAAATTTACGAAGAAATAAATAATTTTGATCTTATAAAATTTTTGTTTTAATTTGAAAGCTTTTATCTACGCAACAAATAAAGCAAATAATTTAAGAATCGTCTCTTTAAATTTGATCTGTCACAGCAGGGTTTTTAAAATGTTTTCCTTTAAAAAATACTAAAGACAACTAAAAACGGGTTTTCAAGGCTAAGTTAAGACACAACATATCATCATATACATTGTATATGATGATATTGCAATGTACAAATCTTTGTTCTCTAGAAAGAGTTTTAATCATTTCAGTATCTTACTTATTTTACTTAATTTCTCATTAGGTATGAGATAGCTTATGCGGCATGTAGGCAGGTATGACTCTATCTGGAGTTTTAAAAATCTTTAATGTAATTCTTTTATGTTTTTAAATAATTCGTCTAGGAATTCATTTTTAATGTTGATTTCGAATCCAAACTCCGATTTTGGCTTTATGTGCTCGAACTCGGAAATACCCGTTTTTAATTTTTCTTTTTTAAACATTATCCAAAAACTTGATATAAAAACCACAATACTACGAATTAGTAATAAGTTCAAAAATTGGATTCATACTGTCTTGAGTTTTTTGTGTGTTCAGTGTTCAGTTTTTGTATGGCAGGTGAAAACTTTCAACAAATGGCGAGTTTTTTGAAAAATAAGTAAGATACTGAACATTTTTAAACGAAAAATTGAAGTAACGTATTGAAGATCACGAATTTTATTGATAAAAAAATACTTCATGAGCTTAAATGACCTTTTTAACATCTTAAAATTCTGGCTTGATAGATAGGTTTTGAGTCGAACTAAAGCCATTCAAAATCTTAGAAAAAGAACGCCCCTTTGTCCGTATGTTCGGGATAACATTTATCATCGTCCATATCTCAAGAACCATTAATAATAACACAGAAAGAAATTGAAAAAATTGAAAAGAAGTACATATATGTAACATCGAATATTTTACGAACTCAAAATAGTTTTAACTTCAAAATAATTATCGCAACGAAAAATGTTTTTGAGATCTGGTAAAATTTTCAGAAAACAGTTTTTTTTTTTTTTAAACATATTGGCTTCGAAGTAATTTTATCTTACACAAAATATTGTTTTAAACATTCAGTAAAATTTGTATAAAAATCCAATAGTCAGTTTTTTCATAAAAAATTGAAATCTACACAAAATTGGTTAAAAAGGATTTAATTCCGTGCTTAATTATTATTTTGTTAACATAAGTTAATGGTTTTGGAAAAATCCAAAATGTTTTTTTGTTTACATTTACATGTACAAGAAATAAAAACTTTCAAAAAATGTTACTAAAATTGTTCGTCTAAGAATCTCTTTATACTTATTTTATCACATGAACAATTTTGTTGTTAACTTTTATTTCTTTTTTAACTTTCCATATGAAGTTATTGTAATGGTTTGAAAAAAAGGTAAAAATTAAGGTTAACCCTAAATATTTCACGAACCAATTACGCTAGAGACTTGAATTCAATTTTATATTATAAATTCTAATATGATACTAAACAAATACATTTTTGTAAAAAAAAATCAAACTAACGGGTTTTTATAATTAAAAAAGCTGAAAAATAAATATTTGTCACCTCGAAAATTTTTCGAAAACAAAATGATATTATATCCAAAGTAATTTTATGCAACGAAAAATAACGTTTTAACATCTGGAAAAAAATACAAACCTAAAAAACCATTACTCAAAGTTGGTAAAAATATCTTTTCAAAAATTTGAAATTATGGCTTCCAATGTATTTTATCTTATAAGAAATATTGTTTTCAACATTCGGTAAAATTTTGAAAAAAAAATCGAATTCACAGTTTTTTTCCGACTCAAATATCTTTTCAAAAACTTGAGATATTGGCTTTAAACCACTTTTATCTTTTAAAAAATATTGTTGTCAACATTCAGTAAAATGTTGAGAAAAATCGAATTGATATTTTTTTTTAAATAAAAAATAAATACCTACAAAAAATTAACAAAAGTTGGTAAGAACAGGCTTTCGAGTCGAATATTTTTTCAAAAAATTTGAGATTATGGCTTCCAAAAAATTTAACTTATAAGAAATATTGTTGTTAACATTTTGAAAAATTTTGAGAAAACTTGAATTGACAGTTTAAAAAAAAAAATAAAAATCTAAACAAGAAAATTAATAAAAGTTGGTAAAAATTGATTTTCGACTCAAATATCTTTTCAAAACTTTGAGACATTGGCTTCAAACTAGTTTTATTTTTCTTTAATATTGTTGTCAACATTCAGTAACATTTTGAGAAAAATCTGATTGACAGTTTTTTTTACAAACAATTCAAAACATGAACAAAAATTAACAAAAGTTTGTAAAAATTGATTTTCGCCTCAAATATCTTTCCAAAAATTATAGATATTGGCTTTAATTTACTTTTATCTTTCAAAAAATCTTGTTGTCAACATTCAGTTAAAGTTTGAAAAAAATCGAATTGACAGTTTTTGTACAAAAAATTAAAAACCGAAACAAAAATTAACAAAAGTTGGTAAAAAATGATATTCGACTCAAATATCTTTTAAAAACTTTGAGATAATAGGTTCTATTTAATTTCTTCTTATAAGAAACATTGTTTTCGACATTAGAACACATTTTGAGAAAAATCGAATTGACAGTATTTTTACAAAAAATAAAAACCTAAAAAAAATGTTATAAAAGTTGGTAAAAATTGATTTTCGATTCAAATATCTCTTCAAAAATTTTAAATATTGGCTTCAAACTTATTTTATCTTATAAGAAATATTGTTTTCAACATTTGGTAAAATTTTTAAAAAATTCGAATTGACAGTTTTTTTACAAAAAATAAAACTCTAAAAAAAACAATACTACAAGTTGGTAAAAATTTACTTTCGGCTCAAATAGCTTTTCAAAAATTAAAAATATTGGCTTTAAACTCATTTTATTTCACAGAAAATATTGTTTTCGATATTCAGTAATTTGTATATAAAAATCCAACTGTCCGTTTTATCATAAAAAAATAAAATCTACAAAAAATAGTACGCAAATTTGGTAAAAATGGATACGAGTACATATAGACAAACTTTTAAGCAACGGGATGGGAAGTTATCAGTGTGGGTCGCATCCCAGCCTTTTTTTTAAATCAATTGACACGAAAACCTACAAAAACTATAAAAAAAAACTGATACGAAATGGTTTTCAGTGTAAGAACAAGGTCTGGCAAAAAGATGGGTCCAGCAAAAAGATCTCGCATATTTTAAAAGGTAATAAATAAACAATTTAACAGAAAAATGTTATTGAATTTTTTTTAATAAAAAAAAATAATTACTTAGTTTTAAACATTACCATTTTATCTATAAATAGCTTTAAATATAAACGTCTAAAAATACGGGAGGTTTTATTGCCGGACCCTGCAATACGATAACAAAGACAGATATTCACGCATAATCTTGTAATTAAAATATCAGCGTGGGTCGCATTCCAACCTCTTTTTAACTTCCCATAAGAAGTTTTTGTAATGGGTCCGATTTGTCAAATTGAAAATTTTGACATTTCTCGACGTTTCAAGGTCCCTAGAGTCGAAATAAAAGATTTTTAGAAAGAAGTCTGTGCGTGCGTGTGTACGTACGTTTGTACATCCGTACGTTCGCGACGTTTTTTTCGTCGTCCATAGCTCAAGGACCAGAAGAGATATCGACTTCTAATAAATTTTGTTATACAGATAATAAGGCAGAAAGATGCAGAAAGAGCCCTCAAGAAAATTGCGTGGTTGGTTTTTTTACCATAGCAGTTTGAAAAAAGGTGAAAATTTTGGTTAAACCTAAATATATTACGAACGAAAAACGCCAGAGACTTCAATTAAATTTTATATAATTTATTGTAACGTAATATAAAAACGGTATATTTTTTGAAAAAAATCCATCAAACGGTTTTCTTATAAATCAAAAAAAATAAAAATCTAAAAAAAACATTACTCAAAGTTAGTAAAAATTGAATATCGACTCAAATATCTTTTCAAAAACTTGAAATTTAGGCTTTAAACTTATTTTAACTTATAAGAAATATTGTTTGTAACATTTTGAAAAATCTTTAGAAAAATCGAATTGACAGTTTTTTTTTTACAAAAAATAAAAAAACTAAAAAAAATGAATAAAAGTTGGTAAAAATTTATTTTCGACTCAAATAGCTTTTCAAAACTTTAATTTACTTTTAACTTTCAAAAAATCTTGTTGTCAACATTCAGTAACATTTTAAAAAAAAATAAAATTGACAGTTTTTTTTACAAAAAATTGAAAACCGAAAAAAAATAACGAAAGTTGGTAAAAAATGATTTTCGACTCAAATATCTTTTCAAAACTTTGAGATATTGGCTTCAAACTAGTTTTATCTTATGAAAAATATTGTTTTCAACATTCAGTAAAATGTTGAGAAAAATCGAGTTGATAGTTTATTAAAAAAAAAAAAATAAAAACCTAAAACAATTAATAAAAGTTAGTAAAAATTGATTTTCGACTCAATTATCATTTAGAAATTTGATATATTGGCTTTAAACTAGTTTTATCTTAGAAATATTGTTTTTAACATTCAGTCAAATTTTGGGAGAAATCGAATTGATATTTTTCTTCCAAAAAATAAAAACTTGAATAAAAAATGAACATAAATTGGTAAAAATTGGTTTTTGACTTAAATATCTTTTTGAAAAATTAAGATATTGGCTCTAAACTAATTTTGTCTTATGAGAAATATTGTTTTCAACATTCTATCAAGTTTTAAGAAAAATCAAATTGATAGTTTTCTTACAAAAAATTCAAAACCTAAAAATCTTTTCAAAGCTTTGAGATATTGGCTTCAAACTAATTTTATCTTATAAGAAATATTGTTGTTAACATTCAGAAAAATTTATAAAAAAATCTAATTGACAGTTTTTTGTACACAAAATTAAAAACCTAAAAAGTATTAAACAAAAGTTGGTAAAAATTGATTTTCGACACAAATATCTTTTCAAAAATTTGAAATATTGGCTTCAAACTTATTTTATTTCACAGAAATATTGTTTTTGATATTCAGTAATTTTTATATAAAAATCTAACAGTCCGTTTTTTCATAAAAAATAGTACTCAAATTTGGTAAAAATTGATACGAGTACATATAGACAAACTTTTAAGCAAGACAAATCGACAGACGGGATGGAAAGTTATCAGTGTGGGTCGCATCCCAGCCTTTTTAACATTATATTTACCAGTTTTAAGCTTTGTAAACTATACAAGGTTTTAAACTTATATACTTAAAACTAATTCTGATTCTAAAAAATATTAAAGATAAAAATTCCCCTTCCTTAACTTCTTTAGAATTGAAAAAAAGCAATAATAATAATTACATAATTTTCTACAACAACTTTAGGTAAAAACCGACTCGTATATTTTGTACCTTTATGATCTAAAAATTCCAAATAAATGTACTTAAAGCCTTATCCCGCACAATTATTCGAGTACAAGTCAAGTACATGTTTCATATATAAAAATATACTAGACACAAATTAACATTTATAGATTTTCCTTTCATCCATTGTCTATACCCGTTTAATGACATTTTAACAGTTGATTTCTTATAAACACTAGAATTGAATTAGCGAATTTTTATAAATGTATCTATTATATGCATTTTCAATGAACAATATAATAATGCGGGAAATATACAAATTCACACAATGCTACAGTCCATAGCAGCATTATATATGTATTATATTAGCATCCCCGTATAAACAAATTGAAACGACGAATTCACACCCAAACGTTAATTACAACCAGGTGGTTAAAACGAAGTGTGTAGTTTGTACTGACCTTAATCATATACTTAAGGTCAGTGTAAACAAGTCTACCTGAGCTAAGCTGAGTGCACTCACTCTATATCTACCTAACTAAGTATATAATATGAATTTGATACGTCACATTCGAAGAAAAACATTTAATTGTATGTAGGTAGATACCTACTTGTACTCATACTCGTAATACCTAGGTTTTGATTTTATAAAGCACAGGTGTACCTACAAAAGTGTCCATCATCATGACTCGGAAAGTCGGAAGGTAGGTATTTCCCCGCATAAACAAGCTGACTACTTGTTTGTAGTTGATGAGTTATTTCGGTCTATTATAAATATTTGATGAGAAAACTGAAACCCAAACATGGAAATACATCTTAAATTATAAATTTAAGTGGTCATGAATTTTTGCCAAAAAAAAAGTAAAGCAAATCCACACCACAAAACACCATCACTGTTCAAGTACGAGAGAACGAGAAAATCCGGTAAAACCACTATGTGGACCGAACAGGTAATAAACAATGGCCGACCGCTACCAGCTTCAGCTATAGAGCGAAATATCCTGGACGGAAACCATCTTAGCTCATTGATCTTGCATAGGCATATAGAGTCAGAGATGGCAGTGGAGGGTTTATTCCTTTATGTCTACATACATTTTGAATATTCAAACATAGCTATATTTTGATTTCGAGTGTAATTTAATCTGCCTAAAAACAACGATGAAGAAATATTCTCTGGAGCAACCGGACCATCTCCAAGAAACTATACTAGAAGCTACAACTGCTGTGTGCAGTTCTTTTTTTAGACCAAGCGATATTGCCTAACTTCGTCACCGCCATCGCCACCGCCACTGATACCGCTGCGCTGTCTGGTTGCGGATCGGCGGCGGCGCTGCGCGGTGCAATCATGTCCATTTATATATATTGTTTCTCCTGCGCAACGGAGCATACCACGTTGAGTGTGATGCAGCCCAGCAATCAGCACCAGTAACAGCACCAGCTTTGCTATGGCACCACACGCTGATGGCCTGAGATGGTTGACGTTGGCTTTAGGTATTGATAGAGCAGCAATGTGGATAGTGGATGTGGATGACGACTAGAGCGCAGTGTAGTGTTGGAAACAAGAATCACTTAAGCGGATATTTCATTTTTGTTTGTTGTTCAAATAAAAAACATTATTAGAGAATGTTGCGTGGATAAATGCCTCGAACTCGAAGGCAACAGAGTGGGCTACAAAAACACAGCTTTTTTAAAAACAGCCTTTATAAAAAAAATCAATCAAACAACAACAAATATGTACCAACACGCCTGTAGATATTCCCGGAGAAATCGCGCAATAATTCGACTATAAATCAACATAGCGATCTAGCGAGCGAGCCCACTCTTGTGGGCGGTCCCTTATATGAAGCCATTAGAGTGTAGATAAAAATAAAATGATTGTTCCAAAAGGAACTTCAAGTCATAGTTATACCGCTCGCTCATACCGCCCCAGCCACCGACCGACCGCCATCTAACAGAGGTTAATGACCATTTTATGCGCGCGATTATCCCCAAGTGCAACAAGCTATTATAAATTCAATCAAAAAACACAAAGTGAATCACTCGACCATGTTGAACATTATGAACGAATAAAGTAGGCTCTATACCTTTTCCTTTGCTTTCCTTAAAGATACTTAAAAATATGTATGTTTGAAAATTTTCAAAAAATATCGTCACAAGACTTACCTCACAATAACGTAAGTATATCCATAAGAGATTGTAATTAGTCCATTCAGAAGAAACCGTTTGAATGTGCGGTGTGCGGCTGCAGTTAGTTGGCTTTTAAGAAAAACCTAGGTAGGTATCTAAACTTGTTTAACGCCAAATAAAAAGTATGGTAGGTATATAGGTAGGTACGGTACTAAAAAAAAAACAAAAACTTTCAGATTTATGTACGTAGGTACATAAGCAGCAAAGCGATCGCGTAGGGGGTTTTCAACTTGGATACAACACTGAACACTCACTAACTCTATAACTCACTTAAAAATAATGGCATTCACGAAACTTCTTTTTCAAAAAAGGCAAACGAAAACGACGAATAGGCGCGATTAAAAAAATGTATCTAATAGGTGTATTTTCCCTTTTTAAGATCTTCACTTTATTTGAGCATACTTAATGAAATTAGGTTAAAGATCAACTTTTTTCGTATCCTACTTAGTAAGTATTATGCTCTGCTCTGTGGCTCTCTATCTATGCAACACAACGCAGTGGGAACTGGGGATGGAACAACAAAAAATACACAGCACACACAACGTACAGAACTTTTATAAATGTAGAAACACGTCTGCCACGGACAATGTTTTAACTCGAACTAACTCAGAGTCAGCTCAGTAGATACGTCGAGCAGAAATTGCAGAAGAAGAAGCCAGCGCCGCGCCAGCCAGTCAAGTCAGCCAGTCATTTTTGAGACGAGTATAGCCTAGCCGGAGCTCCACAAAAGTCAGGAGACAAGAGTATTACCAGTGAGCAAAAGTATCTATAACTAGCAGAAGAAGAAAATCTATAAGATAGAATGGAGCACCAATGGGGCAGGCACTGTGCTGTGTGCACAAAGCTGAAGGCGAAGCGAAGCGAGTATGAATATGGTGATGGTGATATGGCGAAGTGAACACACAGAGAGGCAGAGAACCAGTAATGTCAAATAGAATATAAAACCATCAAAACTGGTTTTCACATTTTGCTTTCTTTTTAAATTAAACTTCGATATTCGAACGACAGACAAGAGCGTAGCTAGAATTCAATAAACGCGAAGGGGCATTATATTTTTTTTCTATTTACTTTATATTTGTTTATAGTTTAAATCCGAGTAAGTTTTCAAGAGTTATATCTTTAAGGAACAACTAAAAAAGAAGGGGCTGGATTGAGACCCACACGGATAACTTACCTTCCGTTCCCGTCTTTCGATCTGTATTAATTTTTAACAAAATTGTATTAATAATAACATTTTTGGGTGAATTACAAATTTTTAAGTAAATATTTTTCTCTGTTTTCAAAATACTTGAGTCGAAAACCATTTCCTATTGTTTATGCAGGTTTTCTTATTTTGTAAAAATAGCATTGTCACTTTAATTTTTTTTAAAAGAAATTAACTTAAAATTACTGACGATATTTTGCATTAGTTTGATTTCAAAATATGTTTTTGAAAACTAGATTTGAAGTCGAAAACTAGTTTTTAACAATTTTTGTATCATTTTTTGAAAATTTGTATTTCTATATACAAAAAAATACACAATGTATTTTTCTAGGAATTGATTGAATCTCGTATAAGATGAAATCAGTTTTCCAATATCTGATATTTGATTTTTTTTTTTACGAAAACTGTTTACTCAGATGCTATATCTTAGACTTGTACCTTGGGTTGAAACAAACAACAAAATAAGTTGTTTTCAGGCTGCGTTTCGAGCCAACCTCTCTACAGTTGATCAAATTTTTACTCTAACTAATGTCGCTAAACGTTTTTTGGATAAAAAAAATAGTCTCTCTGTTTTTTTTGTAGATTTTGAAGCAGCCTTTGAGACTACGAGTATAAACAGAAAACAATTACTTTTCAAACTAGCAGGTGCTGGATTATCAACAATTTTTTTAAGGATATATGAGAAACTTCTTTCAAATACAACAGCGGTAATTTCTAATGGTAGAACCTCTTCCCAGCAATTTAAGACAGAAGTGGATGCAAGGTTGCATTTTGAGTCCTTTTCTCTTCTCACTTTTTATTAACGACATTGGAGACAGTGTTGTATATTATGGTGACTTGCTTTTTAAGGTGCATTTATATGCGGATGACCTTGTCATTCTTACTGATAATCCGGTACCTCTACAACTGCAAATTTACAAGCTTAACCAGTATTGTAACTATTGGGATCTTCAAATTAATACTTCAAAGTCGAAGATTATAGTTTTTAGATCTTATAATTTTAATGTCAGAAATGACCGTCCTTGGAACCTTAATGGTGAAAGAATACAGGTAGTTAACAAATTTAATTACTAAGGTTTTACAATAACACAATATTTAAACATCGGACCTCATATAAGAGATAAAACATCAGTTACGAAATCAGCCATGTGCATTTGGTCAACCTTTTTTTTAAATAACAAATGTATCGAACCGATGGTAAAATTCAAAGTAGTTGCTGCAACAATTAAAAGTTCACTCTGTTATGCTAATGAAGTGTATGGTTACGAAGTATGTGAAGACTTTGAAGTTATCCAGAGATATTTCTTCAAACGTGTATTTAAGGGATCTTTAAACACACCTAACTATGCAATACATTTGTCGAATCTGGATTACCTCCAATTTTCTTAAAAAAAACCTTAAGGCAAATGCGGACTATATTGTCAAAGTTTTAAAGAGATGTAATAATAATCTTAAAAGTAGTACTTTACTCATGATTGCACTTCAGCTACACGCCGTTCAAAGATTGACAAGAATTGGCTGCTAAATATAATAGAACATTTAATTTAGCCTTAAAGAACTTTGGTTGATGGAAGGATAAATTTTATGACTGCATCTCAGCAATTGACGAAAAAATATTTCAAAATTCTCTGAACCGTGCTAAAAAGTACATATCAAGAACGATATACAAACTAAATCACTGTTTCACGGAATCTAAATATTTTCGAAAAGAATTCACAGCTAACGAGATAAGTTTAATATTTAAGATCCAAACTGAAATGCTACAGCTAAGTTATAGACCTCATAGGGTTGATATAAATCATAATTGTATTCTTGGCAACCTTAATCAAATCGAAAACGTTTACCACTTCCTAGCAAGGTGTTAAATACTCCAAGAAATTCGACTTTTATACTTTAGGAAAAGCTTTCTTTCTACAGAAGGAGTTACTCAATTCTAAATCGTGAGTGTAGTTGGAAAGTTCTTATCCGGTTTGTTACTGAAATACTTATGTAAATCTCTTTTAGAATCAATCTATTATTTTGTTTTAGCTAAGCTAAAAGCCCATCTTTCAGTTAATATTGAATCCCTTAATTTACCATTGCTCTTTAATCGATTAATCCATCAATCTTTTAAATTTAAATACACTAGTTTAAAAAATTGACTTTTGCAATAAATTTAAATTTATATCTGATTAAAATAAAGACTTAAGCTCTATATTTTGTTAAAATATTATTTAATGTACTACTACACTTTTTCATTTTCATTTTTCTTGCTGTGTTTAAAATTTATAAATGTAAATTTTAATGCAATAATTTTAGATATAATCGGCAGAGGACTTCAAAGCCATGCTCGTAAATCTTTTATATTAAAAACATTTGTATTTTATATGTTGAAAAAATAAAGATAATAATTATAACAATATAAATAAATGTTTACTAACTTTGAATAATATTTTTTTAGGTTTTTATTGCAAAAAAAACTGTCAATTCGATTCTTCACACTTTTGAGTCCTTTCGTCAGTGTCTTATGTTATTATCTGTATAAAAAAATGTATTTGAAATCGATATCTCTACTGGTTCTTGAGATATTAACGACGAAAAAAGGTTCTCGAACGGACACGCATACACAGTCATCTCTTGAAACGTCGAGAAATGTCAACATTTTAAATTCGACAAATTGGTCCGATTACAATAACTTCCTATGGAAAGTCAGTCATAATAAGAACAGCGAAAATAAAATGTTCACTGTAAATGAAAGTTCATTCCGACATGTTTTTCATTAGGTTCTTTCGCGAAACGCTTGAAACAACCTCGAAAAAACCGTGAATATATCGTAATTGAATGCATCATTTACTTTACACTTGCATTCAGAATTTAAACACGAGTCTACAACACAATTGTAACAGAAATAAGGAAACATTAATGTTTTCACTAGGTACATTTTCATGTTGGGACTTAATAAATTACATTACCCTCTAAGACTCTGCAAGCCTCCGTAAATTCTGACGTAGCGTCACAACAACTCATTTTACTATTTCTCATAAAGCCAAGGTATTTAAATTTTGTAGCATAAGGTATTCGGGGTTGATATTTCACTTCTCTAACCCACATTTGAAAACAATTTCAACGGGTTCAATCTTATTTTATTTAACTCAGCTCAACCCGTTAAAAATATAGCAAATCTTCATTTACTCGAGCTACACAATCTTATATAGACCTAGGCTTTTTAGATAGATAAATTGTTACATCAATTGGATAAATATTCACATTACAATTTACAAAAACATCAAGGAGGTTATTTATGAAGATGCCGAATAGAAGAGGACCTAAGATAGATCCTTGTTAAACACCTGTGTTGACAAGAATTGAATAAGATATTTCAAGTTCTGTTTCGATCTGTAATAGACGATTTTTGAGTAAGAAGACAGAAATAAGGGGACGGAAGACGAGAATCAAAAGTTATTTTTAAATTCCACGTAAGAGTTGAGTAGTCTTTCATTGATCTCCTTAAATCGAAAGTTATTTCTATAACTGCTGATTCAGAACTATTTTTTTTTCCGAAACCATGAATGCGAATTGAAATACTCGTACTATAATTTCTATTCAGACTTTCTTTATTTTTTCAGCCATTATTTTTTCTAATTTTGTCGACAAAAATGATAATATACTAATTGGTCTCAATTCCAAAGGACTTTTGGGGTTCATATAGAGTAATACAATATGTGTACAAGATAAATAAGAATAAGTGGATTGCTTATTTTTTTATAAATTTTGGTCACTACGCAAGATTTTAACTTGCGAACTGCTATCTCAACACCCAAATCGCTTGCACATCTAACTTTTAAATAGTCACAAGAGAATAATTCTTCAAGTTCATGACAGCCTATGGAATGACAGTCCTAAGCACTAACCGTCATGCCAAGGGTGATACGTTATCGCACAATGGCTGCGTTCAATCTCAGACAGATAGGGTATCCGGATACCTTTTTGCTAGTGTTTTAAGTGTAAAATAATAGCTGATCAAAATCAGCTGAGATTTCAAAAAAGGAATCCAAAGATATCCAAGAATTTCGGGTTGAATTTCAAGAAACTTGAAAATTGATTTAAGCTTTTTATATTTGTAATGTTAGTTGAAGTTGTATTTGAGGATGTTCTGTAAATAATAGACGATGAAGAAGCTATTTGCCTCCGAGTTTTAAATGTTTTATCTTACAACAATTTTGACTTCGAAGATTAAATGTTTATCTGCTTTTTGTGAACTGCTGAAAGTTTTTTTTATTTTTTGACGGCTTTCTCAACTCGTTCAATAACGTATCTAAAAAACCATCTATCTAACACGAGATTAAATTATCTTTTTTGAAAAATTTGGACCTGGGTTCTAGTAAATCCCCGTTTTCAATCACTTTTTTTAAACAAACAAGACAAGCATTTGTTGATGTGTCTTTAAATTATTTTCTTTCACTTAGATTATTTCGTTTTTTCTCAGATTTTTGTGGATCCCCAACAGAAGAGAACATTACAGTGACCTCAGTTGAAAATGCGTTTAATTTTGTTTCATGACTTCTTTAATGCTTGAAACGCAGTAATTTTTCCGATGATAAGGACAAGCACGAAAAACATTTTTTTTTAAATTTATTATTGGATTATAAACGGTGATTTTGTAAGAGCTTGAGAACTTTTAAAAAAAACGCATAAAATTTGCAAAATCTCATCGATTCTTTATTTGAAACGACTTTAGACTTGACGTAGCCCCACAAAAAATAGTCTAAAGGCGTCAAATCGCATGATCTTGGTGGCCAACTTACCGGTCCATTCCTTGAGATGAATTGTTCTCCGAAGTTTTCTCTCAAAATGGCCATAGAATCGCGAGCTGTGTGGCATGTAGCACCATCTTGTTGAAACCACATGTCAACCAAGTTCAGTTCTTCAATTTTTGGCAACAAAAAGTTTGTTAGTATTGAACGATAGCGATCGCCATTCACCGTAACGACGAATCGACATTTCACGGCCTTCAGCAACACTCTCAGAAACAGACGCAATATTCTCTTCTGTACGCACTGTACGCATTCGTGTGGTTGGTTTAATGTCCAATAAAGTAAACTGAGTGCGAAACTTGTTCACAATCGCATTAATTGTTTGCTCACTTGGTCGATTATGTAGACCATAAATCGGACGTAAAGCGCGAAACACATTTCGAACCGAACACTGATTTTGGTAATAAAATTCAATGATTTGCAAGCGTTGCTCGTTAGTAAGTCTAACTTTCTCTTTGACACCATGTCTGAAATCCCGCGTGATCTGTCAAATACTAATGCATGAAAATCCTAACCTCAAAAAAATCAACCTTTACAACTAACCTTATAAGGAAAAACAAAAATATGAAAAATTAGACTTTACTTTATAATTTTGATATGGGTTTTTTTTCACAACGAAATAATGTTAAGGCCAATTTTTAAAAGCAATTCTTAGTGAAACTAAAAGCTTTTAATTTTTAATTTTTAATTTTTATTTTAATTTTTTTATTTGACACGTAATTATTAAATTTGGCTTACTCTTCTTGAACGACTCTTGTTAAATAATTTATAGTGTAAAATAAACGTCTATTTTTAAAACCGTTTTGTATTAAAATTGCCCAAACGTTTTAAATCGGGTTCAATTTAGGACTGGATGGAAGTTAGTGCAATGAGTTAATATTTTGCCTATTACTCTTTTGTATATTTTGAAACATTATTTACAACAATGCAAACCGTCTCTGTATCCTCAATTTTTTCTCATTCGAAAAAATGATGATGACGTGACGCAAGTTTTTTTTTGATAACCTTTTAAAACTTGTTGCACTCACCTTGGTGAAAAATTGAGGTTTAAAATATAACCAATTTTCGCGGGGCTTATCGATTCATTAACGTTTAGATGTTTGATTTCTCCAAAGGTTTTAATTAAGTTACTTACCTGAACTTCGCTTAACTCCATAATTGTAATTCAGCTTTAAGAAAATGTCTATTGAAGTTGTACTTCTTGAAAGTATGCCACCGATTTGGCTAGGGGTCTTCATCTTTTCTTCTGATAATGACTTTCAGGAGACATTATAATTATAAAATCATAACGACGTGTTCTATTCTAAAAAATTCAACCTACTTACGTGATTTACAAAGTATTTATAACAACAAACCTTTGTTCTCTGAAGATTTACTCATTTTTAATAACGATTCTTAAAAACAATCACTTGGCAATAAAGATCAATAAATTATTGTTATACTAATGGTTCAAGAGAGAGAAATTTAGTTTAACCGTTATAAAATATAAGATCAAACAAAATGGTTGCCATTCATTGATAGTAATTTTTCATAAAAACAGACGGAACAGAAGTGTTTTTTGTCTTTATCATTATTTCGCAGAGTGCATATTAAATTAATATTTAAGAAACCAAAACCTACCCCAATAATTCGAAACCAACAAATTTAAGTTGATGTTCTTCAAGTGAAAAACGTTTTTTACATTTTTTTAAAATACAAACGAGAATCAAGTTCCTCTTTTACTATATTTTGGATACGCGTTTGCTTTTAACAACAATCTCAATCTCAGCTCATAAATAAATTTATAGAACAACAAAAACAACAAAGTGTTACTATAGTAACAAAATGTATCTATCTTTTTTATTATGTATGTAGGTTCTACAAAGATTAATACATTTTGTCTGTTTGTTTGTTTGTTAGTTAATTTTTAGGTATGTTTTCTATCTTGTATCTTACAGAGTTTGCTGCTGCAGTTTAAATATTGCATTGTTTGTTATGAATCACACACTCTTTTGTTTGCAGTTTGATAAGTTTTTATCATAAAAATAGGGGGAAACCTCGTTTCAACCCGACAACGACTTTTGTAAGGATTCCAGTAGCTTGCGCATATGTTGGAAAAATTATTATTATTATTATTATTGACAACATAGTATTTATAATGGGGTGATAGTAGATATTTATATTTTCATTCCTTTTTTGTTGTGAGTGCCTTTTGTAGGTTTGTAATGGAAAATAAGTGACAATCAGGTCATTATTAGGTATTTGATTATCTGAATGATGCGTGATATGGTTAGAGAAAATAAGAATTCGGACCTGATGAAGTAACTTAATATTTTAATCCAAATTTATACAAAAGTAAAGTAATCAAAATTAAGGAATAGTCTATCTAATCTACTTTAAGGTACATGCATAGATTATGTCACGTTATTGATTAATTATGTTTTGTGATTTTAAAAATATGATAATTAGGGAGGTATATATTTGTATACAGGACATTTCAAGGAGTTATTCTACGATAATCACGTTATAGTCAACCCTTCCGGCACTGAATTGGTACAGGGCAAAGAAATTTTGTATGTACTCGTGTTACAATCGTACCTAATTGATTTTAAGGGAGTCTTCTTTGAAATTATTATTTACACCCAACGTATTTTTACAGATCATACAAATAGGATATGATTTTTGGGTCGCTTGCAAGGGTGATTTAATTGAAAATGGTAGGTCCCTAAATTAATTTGTTGTATTGATATAATTGCACCCTTCTATAATTTATAATAATTTGAAAAAAAATAAAGAAAATGGTTGGCGTGAACAGTTAACATGGATCTGAGAAAGTCGTTACTTATAATCTTATAATTTTTTTTGTTCGTAACCCCGTTTCCATTTCTTGGGTTTATATTCAGAAAACAGAAACTTATATCGGATAATGGATAACGAATTTGGGTCAGATTTTATGTATCTACATATGTACAAACATACGAACAATGTATATCAATTTTGAACATTTACCGACTACTAACAAAATATTAAAGGAAATTTCAAAAGTCATCATAGAAGAAAATATGTAATAAAAATTGATAAATAAATTCAATTTGAATTATTGTTCAATAAACATACCCGTAATAATAATACCTGTGGCGGTATGGTTAGTGCTTAGGGATTTCATTCTAGAGGTCTTAGGTTTAATCTCTGTCCGAAACATCTAAGTTTTTCACGGGTGCGAGGATGTGATTAATCCACAAGGTGTTATACTTGTGATCAAAATAGGCCTTCGGATTCGGCTAAGAACTGTATACTGCCTTAGAAGATATTGTATAAATCTATGCGAATAAATATATGAATATGAATATGAATATGAATATGAATATGAATATGAATATGAATATGAATATGAATATGAATATGAATATGAATATGAATATGAATATGAATATGAATATGAATATGAATATGAATATGAATATGAATATGAATATGAATATGAATATGAATATGAATATGAATATGAATATGAATATGAATATGAATATGAATATGAATATGAATATGAATATGAATATGAATATGAATATGAATATGAATATGAATATGAATATGAATATGAATATGAATATGAATATGAATATGAATATGAATATGAATATGAATATGAATATGAATATGAATATGAATATGAATATGAATATGAATATGAATATGAATATGAATATGAATATGAATATGAATATGAATATGAATATGAATATGAATATGAATATGAATATGAATATGAATATGAATATGAATATGAATATGAATATGAATATGAATATGAATATGAATATGAATATGAATATGAATATGAATATGAATATGAATATGAATATGAATATGAATATGAATATGAATATGAATATGAATATGAATATGAATATGAATATGAATATGAATATGAATATGAATATGAATATGAATATGAATATGAATATGAATATGAATATGAATATGAATATGAATATGAATATGAATATGAATATGAATATGAATATGAATATGAATATGAATATGAATATGAATATGAATATGAATATGAATATGAATATGAATATGAATATGAATATGAATATGAATATGAATATGAATATGAATATGAATATGAATATGAATATGAATATGAATATGAATATGAATATGAATATGAATATGAATATGAATATGAATATGAATATGAATATGAATATGAATATGAATATGAATATGAATATGAATATGAATATGAATATGAATATGAATATGAATATGAATATGAATATGAATATGAATATGAATATGAATATGAATATGAATATGAATATGAATATGAATATGAATATGAATATGAATATGAATATGAATATGAATATGAATATGAATATGAATATGAATATGAATATGAATTTGAACTGTAGGTCCCCTCTTTTCCTGATATCATTACTCGTACATATGGAGTGGTTAAAAGTTGTCACTAGGCTCTAGTTCTCAAGGGACTGTTGCGCCACCTAATTTATTTTGTATTTTTAATAGGAAGTAATTGTAATTGGTCCGATTTATCGACGTTTCAATAATCCAGTTAATAAAGGTTTTCACCTAAAAAAATCTAACAGTTTTGAAACTTGGAACATTTACTAAGGGATGTCTGGTGATTACCCAAAAAAAGTCCCCAAAAATCCGACGTGAGCTCTAGCGGCAGTTAAAAGAAACATGGTTTTGTTCTAGTTTTTCACGTTTATCTCGAAAACTATTTCTTGTATCAAAAAATTGTATTACAGGAAATCAAAGCTCATTAAATTTTGTAAAACAAGCTTCCATGATTTTGTTCCTATCTGTTTTAGTTTATAAAATAACCCTAGCGGCAGTGAAGAGAAACATACGTTTTTTCGGTTTTTCGGGTTTATCTTAAAAACTATTTGTCATATCAAAAAATAATCTTTTACAAAAATAAAGCTAATTAAATTTCCTACAGAAATATGATATTAATTTGTGTGTGTAGGAGCTTATGTATTATAAAAAAAAATATGGTATGAATTTGTTCATGTCTGTAACTGTCCACAAAAAACTGTAGTATTCAGATTGTATGTCCCTTCTTACTTCTTAAACTCGTTGGCTTAATAAATGGATCATGCTTAGAGAATAAGCATTGTAGGAAGTTACTTTATCATCTCCGATGCCACTCGCTATTGACATGATTTCATTTGTAACTGGAAATTGTGGAGACTTTGGAACCAATTTGACAGATTTGCAATATCTGCATTATCTCTAATTTTATGTGCCTTCAGAAAATCTTCATGTTGGTCACTAGTAGAAAAAAGAACCACAGTGAATTCTTCGAGTGATGAGAAAATTTCATGAGTGGCAGTCAGCCTTAAAACACATTTGCTAAGTACACTATCAGTGATTCCACGTCCTGTTGTCAATTTGTTAAGATTTGTTTGTAGTTTCTCACTAAGATGGATCAAATGAGGTTTTTTTTAGTGCACTTAACGAAGGAAACTCATCAAGAACATTTTTCGTGAGATTTTGGATTTCCATTCATGTTGGCTTATGTCGACTTGTTCCATTATTATATTGGCTAAAGATGTCTGTATTAGTATTAAAGCACGAACTGCTGAAACCGGGGCGGGGATGAAATCCACCCAATATGACTACGCATTTTGAAAGACGGAACTTAGTTAAAGCTGGCAGCAACGATTTCTTTACTTTTTATATAAAGAGGCTATTCAAATGTTCCCACCAGGTATTTTTGGTCAAATTTGTCACACAAACTGCCAGCATAGTGCAATGCAGTGGATAGTCGGACGTTGGCGAGTTTATGAACGGAAGAGGAATAATGACTACATTTTTCCACTAAACAAGCCTGTGGTTATTGAGTGCATGTACCCTTTTTATTCTGGAACATCGTAAATGCCAATAAACTTTGATACCAACCAAAGAGCGTCATATGGTTTTGGCTGTAACATGGAAGTATATGCAGCGATGCATCTTATTCCGCCCAAAGAATGTAAATGAAGAACAAAACCCTAAGCTTGATATAAGGTTTACCAAGCAACCTTAGAACCAAGCTTTCTGTATATAAATAAGACAAGGCTGCTTAGTATTGGAGAGATAAATGATCTGGGACGCACAACTGATATAATTATTTTCAATGTTCGTTTTTTTTTAGTATAAGAGTTTCCAGAAACGTTTAAGATACACAATAGTCATCAACGTGTTTAAAAAAATCATCATATTTTTTCCTTACATGCCTATAGAGTTATTTTACAAATTAAAACAAGTACAAATAAATTAATATCATATTTCTTTAGAAAATTTAATTAGCTTTAATTTTGTTGAAGACTATTTTTTGATACAACAAATAGTTTTTAAGATAAACCTGTAAACCTGAAAAACCGAAAAAACCTTATGTTTCTCTTCACTGCCGCTAGAATTATTTTATAAACTAAAACAGATACGAACAAAATCATTATAAAATTTAATGAGATTTAATTTTGTTCAATAACATTTTTTGATACGACAAATAGTGCCCTAGAGCTCACATCGGATTCTTGGGGACTTTTTTTGGGTCAGTACCCAACATCCCTTAGTAAGTGTGCAAAGTTTCAAAACTGTTGGATTTTTTTTGAGGTGAAGGCAATTTTCTGCGTTCATTGACTGGACTGTTGAAAAAAATTGTCACCTCGAAAATTGTACAAATAAAAAATGGTTTCATCTCCAAAACAATTTTGTGCAACGAACAATAACGGTTTTGATATCAGGTGAAATTTTAAAAAAATCGAATTGGCAGTTTTCTTAACAAAAAAATAAATACCTAAACAAAATTAATAAAAGTTGGTAAAAATTAATTTTTGACTTAAATATCTTTTCAAAAATTTAAGATATAGACTTCAAATTAATTTTACTTTATACAAAAAATATTGTTTTTAATATTAAGTAATTTTTTAAAATCTAAACGTCAGTTTTTTTCATACAAAGTTAAAGTCTACAAAAAAATAGTACGCAAAATTGGTAAAAATTGATGTTCGGTCCTCGATATCTCGTGAATAATAGAAAACATTGGTTGCAAATAAATAAAAACTTTTAAGAAATGCTACTAAAATTGGTAAAAATTGGTTTTCGAATAAAAATCTCGTTAACCAAAATAGATTTTGAAATTTAACTCTTTTATTATATGCAAAATATTGTTGGTAATTTTTAACCAAAACCTACTAACCTTTGAAGCAAGACATATCGACAGACGGGATTGGAAGTTATCAGTGTGTGTCGCATTACAGCCTTTTTATTTTGAAGATCAGAGACATAAGTTCAAAAATACTCATTAGTTTTTTCCTTAAAGAATGTCGTTCTACATATGTACATATATTTATTAAAAAAGGAAATATTTTAGAGAAAGCTAATTTTTAAAAAATTGAGTTTATAGTCTAAGATACTTACTTAATTGAGGTGGCGCTACAGTGCTGTGTGTCTAAGTCTAAGATACGTAGAAGGAATATCTACACAGACCAGTTATTTCATATTGACCAATTATTGTATTAAATATTATAATTTTAATACAAATTTGCTCTTGATTTGCCTAGGTACAGTGTTGACCAAAATATTAGCAACTAAAATTAACTCCATTTTTATGTCATTTAAAAATTAATAACTTTGTCTAATCATGTACATTTTTTTTTAATTTTTTAATACATTTATGTACATACATAAGTATATTACGTACTGCTTAATAAACTACAAAGAAACTAGTTTTCAAAACGGTTTAATAAATATAAGCAAGAACGTAAACCCAATTTTATGTTGGTCAAAACAAAAGTAACTTTTTATTGCTATCCATCACTCTTTTTGTTATTAATGAAGGAAAGTAAGTTAACTACAAAATCCATTGCTCAAATTAAAGGTGTTGGCAAACGAGTGCAGTTGAATCTATTTATTAGGTGTTATTCAGTTCACGGGTAAGTTAATCAGTGTTCTTAGCTAACTTTTGTAAAATGGCCGAAAATAAATACTGTAACGCAATAAAAGAAAAAAAAATATAAAAGATTACTTACTTACTTACTTAAGGTGGCGCTACAGTCCTGTGTGAACTAGGGCCTCACCCAACAAACTTCTCCATCTAGCTCGGTCCCTAGCTAGATGTCTCCAGTTTCGCGCTCCAAGTTGGGTGAGGTCACCTTCCACTTGTGCGCGCCACCTGATCCACGGTCTTCCTCTACTGCGCTGTCCTGTGGGTGCGGATTCGAAGACTTTCCGGGCCGGAGCATTGGTTTCCATGCGCTCTACGTGACCCAGCCATCTTAGTCGTTGGACTTTTACTCTTCTTGCTAAGTCTACGTCGCTGTACAGCCCGTACAGTTCGTCGTTCCATCTACTCCTCCACTCCCCTTCGATGCATACGGGACCGTAGATCACACGAAGAACTTTTCTCTCGAAGCGACCCAAGGTGCTTTCATCCGCTTTTGTCATGGTCCATGCTTCTGCACCTTATAGCAGGACGGGGATGATAAGGGTCTTATATAGCAACACTTTGGTCCCTCGAGAGAGGACATTACCACTCAATTGCTTTCTTAGTCCAAAGAAACAGCGGTAAGCAAGAGTTATTCTGCGTTTGATCTCAGCCGTGGTGTTGTTTTCTGCGTTTACAGCGGAGCCTAGGTAGACGAAGTCCTTGACTACCTCAAAGTTACGTCTGTCGATTGTGACAGTATTGTATGTCCTTTCTAGACGACAGCATCTACTTTGTTTTGCCCTCATTAACCGTTAAACCCATTTTTGCCGCCTCTGCCTCAATGCTCACAAAAGCCCCATTGACATCACGCTGAGTTCTTCCGATTATGTCAATGTCATCAGCATATGCCAGTAATTGGACAGACTTTTGAAAGATAGTGCCTCTAGTGTTGACGTGTGAGCTCTGCACTATTCTTTCAAGCACGATGTTAAAAAAATAGCATGACAGCGCATCACCTTGCCTAAAGCCTTTTTTGACATCAAAAGGTTCTGTTAAGTTGTTTCCAACCTTTATGGAGCAGCGTGAATTCTCCATGGTCATCCTGCATAAACGGATGAGTTTGGCAGGGATGCCAAAACTAGACATGGCTCTATATACAGCTCGTCCCTGTAGATGCTGTCATATGCGGCCTTGAAATCGATGAAAAGATGGTGGGTGTCGATTTGGTGTTCTTGAGTTTTTTCCAGGATCTGCCGTAATGTGAATATTTGATCAAATGTGGACTTTCCTGGTATAAAACCACACTGATAAGGACCTATCAGGTTGTTGACGATGGGCTTTAGACGTTCACATATTACGGCAGAGAAGATTTTATAGGCGATGTTAAGTAGACTTATTCCTGTATAGTTGGTGCAGTTTAGAGGGTCTCCTTTTTTCAGGATCGGGCAAACAATACTGAGGTTCCATTCATCGGGCATGTTTTCTTCCGACCATATCTTACAGATAAGTTGGTGCATGATCCTACCCAGCTTATCCCCATCTGCTTAAAAGAGCTCGGCATTCAAGTCATTTGCTCCAGTGGCTTTATTAGACTTCAACTTAGATATGGCAATCTTTACTTCGTCTAAGTCGGGAGGACGGGATTGTTGGCTTTCGTCGTCTATATCGAATGGGTCATCCTGCCTGACAGCGGAATTCAGTTCTTCATCGCCGTTATACAGTCTGCAGAAGTAGTCCTTCCATATCCTCAGCATTGACTGCGGTTCCACTATGATGTTTCCACTTTCGTCTTTGCAGCCTTCGGTTCTAGGTCTATGTACCAGTGAATTTCGTTTCACCTGTTCATAAAACTTTCGAACCTCATTCCTGCTTTTATACCTCTCAACATCTTCGACCGCACGCTTCTCATGCCCTCACTTTTTCCTTCTGAGAAGTCGGCGTTCCTCTCGCCTCTTCTGCTCATAGAGCTCACCAGCAGCGCCGCTTTGCGTGATTATAAAGGTCAAATTAAGATATCGGACAAATCTTCCATTCCAAAATCAGTGATTTGCCGATTAATACAATTTTGCAAATCCAAAAAGTCATTCCAAACTCTTCATCGAGTTGGTAGAAAAAGAACAACAAGGGGATAAATCAAATAAAAAAGACACTTTTATTATATCGTAAGCGCGAGAACAACTCGGTGACGAGCTGTTGATAGTGGATGAATATTCGATCATTCGTTGGTCGTTGGTCGTGCTCATGTGGATTGTACTTAACTCTTTTCGGACGAGTTTAAATTCAATTTCAAGGGTTTTTATGGTTTCCGTCGTGTCCGCAGACCAGCCAAAGAAACACTAAATCCACATCACACCAAAACTCTGTAACACGGGGGAGGTTAGGTAATGGTGTTGGGGTGACACACGGTGAGGATCAGTTGCCTCTGAAATGGATATTACAGTAGCACAGCAGGAAAACTACCCAAAGCACACGTCCAATACGGTTAAGACGTGGTTTCAAAAAAAAAAAAAAAAACAGATTAACATATTACACAGCCCTGAGATCTCAACCGCATACAAAATAAATGGAAAATTAAAGATCGACGAATTTTAAGGACTAATTTCAAAAATAGAAATGATCAGCTTGATCAAACTAAAATGGCTTGGAAAAGTATCCCAAACAGCATAATACAAATTTAATTGACTCCATACCTCGAAGATGTGCTGAAATGATTAATAACTAGGGGTTCGCTACCAAATAATAGCAATATTTTAGTAATATTAAAAAAAAATATGTATATTTGTTTTAAAGTTGATTTTGTTTTGACTATTTTCCATCAGAAATTTTAAATATTTATTTGAACTTAAAAAACAAAAATATACAATAATTGAATCCTAAATTTATTTTTAAATTATTTAATAATAAAGACAAATAAGGTTGCTTTTGTTTTGGCCAAAACTCTATAACTTGCCCAAAGCCGTTAAATTTTGCAAAATAAGAGTGCGTTTTTTGAATTCTATTACCCTCATCTGTTATTTACAAATATGATGAAAACCATGACCTAAGGATAAAAAACGGGTGGTGTCTACTTATATATAAACCCTATTCGAAGGTTTGCTGGCTTAAAGAGGTGTGTCTGCGGAGTAAATAGACCCTCATCCATTATTTAATTGATTTTGCTGTCAAATGAAAGGTAATTTAACCCTCTAGTTCAAACAATACATGTTGCCTTACCAAAACCTGGCATAACCCAGGGTTGCCTGCATTTGAAGTGTGAAGTCCTTTGGAAGCAAAGAGAATTAATCTTATGTGATATTTACTCTGTTTTTTTTTTTTGTTTAAATGAAAGGTTATTTAATTGTTTGTCTCATAGCTTAAGGTTGTTTAAAACAAAATTTGGCATAAACTAAGGTTGCCTGCATTTAATTTGGACGTCTAATGTCATAATAAGCCCAAATAACTTTTACGCGTTTCTCGGTTGTGTATCTTTCCATGGTTCAATTTGAATTTGTCTAAAATTTAGAAACGTCAAATGAAATACAGAAAAAACGTGACGTTGACATTCCATATCGGCCTTTAAAAGTTAACCACCCTTTAAAACTGAAAAAAAGAGTATTAGTATTTTTTTTGTTGAATATTTCGTACTATTTATCCTTGTGGTGTTAAAGGCAGTTGCAGTCTTACCAAGATCGCAGATGGCTTCCCAATTTATGCAATTTTTAGCCCTAAAATTCTTTTTGAAAAAAACTTGTTCCCTTCGTGTTTGCTAGCAGATATTTGCACATAGCAAAATTATGGGAACATTTTATTAGAAATTATAAAGAAAAGATTAAACTGAAATTAAACTCACCTATTCATTTGAATTGGTCCTTTTATTATGCGATTGAAAACAATTAAATTTGAGTCCTGTTCTTTTTTGGTCTTTACAAGAAAATTATATCAGTTGCGATTCTATTCAGTAGGAAACGACGGTGAGAGAATTGTTGTTCATGTGTTCCTTTTTTTTCATTTTTAAGCAATTGATACACTTAACTTATTTAAAATGACGTAAAAACATTGCTCCTTTTACAGGTTCCCAAAAAAGTCATTGACATTAAAAAGACTACATTGTGTGTTTGCATGACATTCATATACCTTTATTCTTTAAATAAACAAGAAAAAACCTTTGTTTTTAAATAAATATTATGCATCACAACATACATCATAGTGGAACAGATAAAATTTATAATAGGCAAAGACATACATTATTTATATTATTTTTAGTAAGGAAATATATATAAATAAATGTATGGAAGGCTAATAAATTTACAACCACTAAACAACAGAATAAATTTGTTTTTTTTTCGTTTTTTTTTATATTTACAATTTTATATAAATCCTACTTGCAATTAAAAAATAATCTACAATAAACCATGTTCGAGAAGAAAAAGGTAGGAACATTATAGTTAATATATTACTATTTCATTTTAAAGCCATTCGAAGATATTTTATTGATTGGTTGTGTTTTGTTTTTCGATATTTTTGTTTTGTTTTGTTTTTAATAACAGCATGCGGTTAGAAATAATAGAAGAGCAAACTTAATAATACCTAACAATATACTTGAAATGAAATAATATTGAAAATTCTTCATGATAAGAAAGTTCGAACAAATCCTTTGATCGCAGTTCTGCAGAGTGGACACTGGCTAACTCCGGGAGCACACTGAACACAAGTTACTGTTTATAAACAAAAGAAATATATTTAATGAATTTCAACAACATTCTTAAGTGATTGTGATGCTTACCAAGATGTCCACAAGGTAGAAATACCACACCAACTTCTTCGTCCATGCAAACTTTACAGAGCCGAGCGTCTTTAAGTTTTCTATTTTCCTCTTCCAAAGAAAGATTCTTTTCGTTACTAGATTCAGATAATTTTGATTGCGATTGGTTCTCGGAGGTCCATTTACTTGGACCAGGGATAGAAGGTGCTGCAGGTCTAAGAGTTTCGGATACATCAACAGAAGCTTGATGTGAGGAGGAAGGGATGCACTCAGGTGCAGATGGAGGCTGATTGATCGAAAGTGAAGAGCTTGAAGAAGGTGGAATGTGATTGCTTTGTTCCCTTTCAACTGATGGAGTCACTTGACTGGTTGCATCAGGACGAGTCTCTGTTCTAACTTCTCCGAAGAAAGAATTTATTAGACGAGACAATTGCTGAGTCATGCGATTATTATAATCCTCCGCTTCGTCATCCTCATCGAATTGGTCCCCAAGAACAGCTTTCACCAGTTCTTCATTGGTTTCATAAGGTCTTCCAGAGCTCTCCAATTGTCTCTGAGTAGCATTACGGATACACGCAGCATTCAAGCCCATTTCGAGAGCCTGAAGGACAGGTTGCGTACACATTGCTTCATCCAAAGTCATGGGTCTCTCTGGTAATATTGGTTCCTGTGATGTTTCACAAACATTGTTTTGTGACATTTGTCGAGCAAGTTCCTGCACTTGAGTCACATACTGTGGACTCATAACCAATTTAACAAATTGACAGTTAGGAAACCATTTGGCATGGTCAAACCAAGGATCGTCTTCCTTTTGCCATGAACGCAAACCCCCATTGCAATGGAAACAACGAACTTGATCATCAATATCTTGATAATAGAAACCAGCTTGGGATAGTGCTTCAGGTTTTTGTATATCAGGAATTGGCCAATTGGCATAGGTACGCATTCGGGCATCCAAACTTGAATATTTTGCCTTTTTAGGTGGTAAAATTTGTTGTATTCCTAAATCACGAATACCATCGCTAGCGATTTCAATCAATGGACCAAGTTGAACTCGAGGACAGTCTGGGAAGAATCTTTGATGCTCTTCGAATGCGTTATCGTTCTTTTCCCATTTAGCAATGACTCCCTTGCACCAGGCACATTTAACTTGGTCCGATTGATTAAGATAGTAAAATCCAGCTTTAACTAAGGACTGCGGTGAGATGTTTGGATTCTAAAAGTAAGTGAAAACCAATAATTAACTTATTTTTAAGAGATAAATTAAAAAAACAAAAACAAGAGCTATTCAAATTTATTGAAACAAAAGAGATTAAAATAATGAAAGAAATAAGAGGGCATATTTTTAAAGCTATAAGTAGCAAAAAAGCAAGAGCCCTTATAAATGTTATGTGCTCATCCATGAAGGCTAAAAAATAAGCAGACGACCATGGTCAACTATAAACAATGAAAACTACAGTGATGAGTGAATGACAGAGAATCTATTTTCTCATACCCAAAGAAATGTCATTGATTCATGAATCATAATATTCGATGACGAAATGAGAACTTAAAACAAAAATAAACTCGAAGGATAAAATTATTGGGTTATGCGAAGTAACTTTGAATTTGACATCGAGAGAAATTTACATAAAACCCAATTCTGTTGACATACTTTTTTAAGTAGGTATCATATCCACACAAACTGTCATAAACTTAGTTATATTAGGGTTTTTATCAGAATAACTTGGACTTATTAATACTTACAGGCCAATTTTTGAAGGTCGCCAAACGATGCATTTCATTCTTCAAATCGATTTCTTCAGGTGCACTGCTAACGTTTCCCGAATCATTTGCGTTTGTTGCTGTCCCATTGATCAAAGGAATATTTCCAGACTCAGCTGGATTTATTATGAACATACAAAGTGGAAACAATCTTCGATGTCTTGCCATAATCTAAAAAATAGACAATCCCAATAAAACATAAACCAAATGCAAATTTCACTAAAACATCGTAATTATACCTGGTCTCCATATTGCCAATCAGATATTCTTTTCCGACACCAATGACATTCGGTTTCTAGAAGATTACCCGTAGCATAGAAGCCTCCTCTAGCCAGGCGTTCCGGATCAATGGGGGCGTTCGTTGGCCAACCACTGAAACTTCGTAAGCGATTTTCTTCACTATTCATTTCTCTCGGTACTCAATATCGAAACGCCTTTGATTCCAATGTCTTTTCCCTTCTCCTTACTTGGTCAAGAGACGTATCTTTTCTCAAAAATCAGACTAAAATTTCAGGAATTTCAGACTGTGTCTTCTGAACAACGCATTATTCGATCCCAACAATATTATAATGGGAAAGACCTAATTCTTCTTCTTGGGGGGGACTTTTTTAACTTTAGATTTTTTTTCTTCAAATACCTTTTTGCATTACAAATATGTACCTACATAGCAAAAGCTACATGTTTACTAATAAACCTCATTATGATGAAAAATATGGAATCTTGTGGTACATTCCATCTTTAATTTGTTTTTCAATTTGTTATGCACTTTGACGTTACCTAACAAATTACAAATTACTTTAAGTATTTAGATATTATTGAGAAAATTTTAATGAGGGATAAGGTTTTTTTAAGGAAAAAATTCTTTGGACTTTCACGCACTGAGCCACTGCCACACCAGAAAACCAGGCCAAAACTTCGCCTTTAAAACAAAACAGTGTCGAATTTTCTGACCAAAATAGTTAAAAAATGACAGCTGAGAAGAAAAAGTGCAGGGTGCTCTTGAATTCATGTTTTGAAAATAGAGCTGAATGATTTGATTAGGTGTGTTTGCTTAGATTTTGTTTATGCTGCAGTTACACGGAGACTTTGTAGAGGGTGTTTTTTAGAGGTATAAAACATTGAAATGGAATAAGGGGCCTGTTATACATATCATTGGTTTTCTTCGTTGAGCAGATTCAGACGACTTAACGGACTTAAAAGTAACGCAAGTTTCTAGCATCTGACTGGCTATTTTTGACAGATTGGTTACAATTGAAAATATAGGTTAAACTTTATTTTTGACAGTTTGGTTATATCTATCATTGAAAATATCGGTTTTTAGATTTGATCTTTAAAATTAAAACTGACAGATTGAAATATATAGAAAAGGGAACGGTTTCAGTGGAACAATTTTGTTTCGAATTATGAACTCGAAAATCTGCTGTTAATTGAAAACGAGTTCATCATAAAATAGACAAATGTAATTAAACAAAAATTCTAAGTTAAATAAAGTATTTTTTAGCAAACAAATTCAATAACTAATTAACTTTACTTTGACACCAATCATCACAAGTTTTAATTACTTTTAAATTTCGAAACTATATTTATATATGATGAAAACCAATGATATCTGTAACTGGCTTATAAAACAAAGGTGATTTTTTTTAATTGACAAGAGATTTACTTTCTTTGAAACATAATTTTCTGCTTTTCCACCATGGCTGGAAGGGACGTAGTCTAATATGGATGTGGTATGATGGTTAGTGCGTTGGACTGTACACCAGTGATCTGATAGGTAGTCTTACAAAGGCAATTGCGTACACAGACGATCTAATTACGTACAGAACGGCCCGAAAGTTTGAAGTAATTAGAATTCTCTTGCATCGTGATTTCGACAAGATTCAACAATTTTGCGAAGACTAGAAACTGAAAATAAATGTCCAGAAGTCGGAGACAATTCTGTTCCGGACTCCGTTGGCTAGGGTCAAGAATTGGCGCAAGATGGCCATCGTTGATCTTCACTGGCAGCCATTGGCGAGCAAAAGTGTAGTGAAGTACCTCGATATCTGGTTAGATCAGTATTTATATTTTGACAGACATATAAATGGTGCTCTGACCAGGGCCGGAGGAGCCTTCGCTCTGACAAAACGACTGTCTTACAGCAGTCGCCCTTATACGGCTGATTATCGTTTATAGTGGTCCTGTGTCGTTCAACGTTGCCCCTTCCCAGATGGAGAAGTTTCGGGTGTTCGACGACGCTGTAACGGCTTATATAGAACAGTCAAATCTTCTTACCTGCATTGCTATTCCAACGAATTCCTACACAACGGGGCTCGAATGAACAAAATTGACTATTTCGTGATAAAACTCGTTTGAGGTCACATTGCAAGAGCTATGTCTACGAACAAAAATTAAATTTTCGGGGCGTTCTATTCGAAGGACGAGTATTTTGAAAGTGCAGGCAAAGATTGGCAGTTCCACTAATCCGTAAAAGAGCGTTGGACTGTCATGCGAGAGATCTTGGGTTCAATCTCTGCCTGTAACACCTCACGAATAATGCCTCTTGCGAGGAATTGACAAATTCTCCAAGAGTAATTCTTGTCATGAAAAGTGCTTTCTTAATCTAGCTGTTCGGATCCGGCATGTAAACTCTAGGTTCCCTCCATCCCTGCAATTACTCGCACAAAGGAATGGTTGAGAGTTGCAAGTCACTAGAACCATGTTGTTTACGGGCTGTTGCGCCACCTAATTTATGCATTTTTATTTTTTTCACCGTTTGGCCGTATCGTATCAATCGTTTTGGGCTAGTCGGACATGTTGGGCCGTTTTGTTGAAACCACAGATTTTGCCACTTTATGGTTCAATTGATAACCGAAAAGGTTAGTAATCATGGCTTTATAGCAATCACCATTGATTGTACGTTCTGTTAAGCATCGTTTTAAAAGAATTACACTCCACTTATTTCAATAGCCCACAAGGCACACCAAATAGTTAGTTCCTTTGAGGTGTAACGGTGTTTCTTGAGGGTTATCATAACAAAAATTGCAGTTTTTTTTATCTTTTTCTAAAAGTAAGCTTCATCGCTGAACAAAATTCACTTTCAAAGTAGCCAGTTACAATAGTTTAGAATAATTAAATTTCTATGCTTCTAAAAAATACATTCCTTTGATTTATTAAATCATTTATTAAGTAAAGTTTCGAAACTGTTTCAAGTTTTCGTGATTGTGAAAAAAATGCAGTGTAATTTTAACTCGTTTTTTTTATTGGTGTTTTCGTAACTGTCTGTTTCTTAACGCTGATAAATGTAAAATTACGAGCTTTACGAGAAAACTTTCTGTTCTTTCATTTAATTAGATGTTGAGTATATCATTTATCACTTGTTAATGAAATGTCTGTCCTTGGTGTGTTATTCGATGGAAAATTAAAATTTTCACGATGCATTAATGGGATTCCCTATGCTATCCTTTGTATTGCACATTTAATCAATCTCTATCTCAGAGTATATTTCTAAGTGAATAGAAAATATCTTATCTTGTGCCAATTCATAAATCTGGACCTAAAAATAAAATTGAGAACTATCGTGGTATTTCCAAGTTGTCTGCCATCCATAAATTGTTTGAGATCCTGGTAAAAAATAAATTGGAATTCATAACCCGAGAGCATATTTCTGACCGACAACATGGCTTGTTTCCGGTCGTTCCACAACAACTAATTTAGCTCTTTTCTCAAATTATGTGTTAAATTCGTTTGAAATTAAGAATCAAGTAGATGCGATATATACCGATTTCAGTAAAGTTTTTGATTCGGTGGATCATTCCACTTTAATGCACAAATTAAAACTTTATGGTTTACATTCTACTCTTCTTCTTTATTGGCTGTCATCTTATCTAATGGGAAGATCTCAAAAAGTCATAATAAATAACACTTTTTCGAGATCTATTCAATGCAGCTCAGGTTTTCATTAAGGAAGTCATTTGGGTCCGCTCCTCTTTAATATTTTTATAAATGATATAACTACAATGATAAAATATTCTCAATACCTCTTTTAAGCTGATGATTTGAAACTCTTCTTAAAAATCAATGTCCTCCATGATTGCAAGCTGCTACAGGACGATCTTAACCATGTCTCCGAATTAAATATAAAAAAATGCAATGCTATCTCCTTCTATAAAGCCTATATCCACATTAGCTTTGACTAGACGATCGACGAAAACATAAAAGATTTAGGTGTTATATTGGACAAAAATTATTCCTTTAAAAGTCACATGGATTAGTATGTAATTGGAAGAGCTAACTCAACTGTAGGATTTATAAAACGTAATTGTGTTGATTTCAGAGAGTACTATATTGGAATATGCAGATGTCATTTGGAATCCGGGTTTTAAGACCTGGTCTTATAGTTTAGAAAAGGTTCAGAGGCGATTTATTAGATTCATATTTTATAAGATGAAGTGGACTTCTATCCCAGATTATAAAGCAAGATGTCTTTTTGTAGGTATTAAGTCTCTTGAATCAAGAAGAAAAATTCATGGTATAATGCATGTAAGGGATATTTTATTTTATCACGTACGTTATCCATCTTTGCTTTTAATTGTACCAATTTATGTTCCGTCAAGAGCTTTGCGTGGTAGAAAATTTCTGTTTGAATCTTTTCACAGAAGAAGCTACGGTAATATTGAGCCGATTTGTAGATCTATAAGGCAATTCAATTAATTTTGTCAATTTATTGAATAAAGTAATTCTAGGGATTTGTTTAAGCCCATTTTACTCTTATTGTTTACTTTTTAATATAATATTGTAATACTTAAATTTTTAAGATCAAATCTGTTAGCTTTAAGCTTGTAGATAAATAAATAAAATAAAAAAATACAAATCTTAATATAGCAATTAAAAACCCCAATGTCAAAAACTAATAAATTCAATTGAATTCTTGATTAGATTAAGAGGGAATCGAAACAATTTTCGTTATAAAACAAATATCTATAACATTAGTTCGGCCAATTCTTGAATTCGCTTGTCAGGTCTTGGCATCAAATTATATATGTACATATGTATGTCATAAATCCAAACTAGAACTGGTGCAAAACCTGGTACGATGTTCTAGTCTTATCAGCACAAAATAAAACTTATTGATGTGTGGAGTCTTGGGAGCGAACGTTCTTATAAATGTATGTTTTGTTTTTGTAATTAAATTAATAAACTAAAATATTTAATATTTGCACCTTTTGCCTCGTATCAATTGTATGCGTATTCCAAACTGTAGGACTAATTATGAACTCCTTTCAATAGTTGAATAGGATGATTTAATTACTTAAATATCAACTTGTTTGGCCGTATAGTGAATTCATAAATTGAATTTAAATCAATTTTGTTGACAATTACCCGTGCATATGAAATGTTAACGAATTCTGTGAGGCTATTACTTTGCTAATTTAAATAAATAAGCCGTTATCTTTCAGACCTTCAATTAAAAACAATTTTTGTCAGTTTCCTTTTAAAAAATATTTTAACTTTTAATTTGTAAAGTATTTAAGCCCTACCCTATTTAAGCCTCGCCCGATGATTGTACTATAGGATTAAAAATCATAAAGTCATCTGTTGTTGCATTAAACATGTAATTATTTTTAGATTAACTTCATAATCAGCTTGAAAAATACGTACAATACCTATCTTCTTATATTTCAAACAAAATTTTATTTTACCGGTTCATTGTTTTAACGAAAAGATTTTGAATATTAAAATCTTTTTCACTTAAATCGGCAAAGGATTCCACCCTATATTTCATATCTCTTATGACGATTTTTATTCTTCTATAATTATTTGTTGTACATATTTCAAGTCGAATCAACGGTACATGTAAGATTTATGTTTTTATCGATGAGTAATAAAATATGTCTTTGATGGTCATATAATAGTGAATGAGTCAACATAAATACAAAATTCATCTGACTTCTAATAGGCTTCTTTTTTGTTCGACTTGAAACTTCTTAAGCTGAGTATGGGCGACCTTGAAAATTTGATTCAAGATAATGCAGGGTTCAACTAAACAACACTTTCTCAAAAGTCTGAGCCGAAATATATGTACATTCAAAAATTTTCATATTCCTACTTAATGTCTCTAAGCCATTGTAAATTTCAAATTTGTTATAGAAATTGATCAAAACCAAATTTCAAAAAAGGAGTACATCTACCCAAGTCGTTCAAGTTAAATCAAAAAGGTGCTTTCATCAGTCTTGAGAAAAGATAATTCAAACATCCAAGATACATTTTTAGACTATATTTAAATTAAAAAGAAATGCGCGATTTCAATGGGGCTTTTGAGAGCATGGGCAGAGGCGAAAAAAATGGGTTTAGCGATTCCGCTATGAACACGGAAAATAACATCAACGGCGAGATTAAGAAAAGAATTATTCTTTTTAACCGCCGTTTCTTTTGGATAAAAAAGCATTTGAGTAGCAAAGTTATCTCTGGGGTAACCAAAGACACTCACCATCCCTGTCCTGTTCTTCAGCAAAATTCTGGAAAAAGTCATATTAAGGAGGTTGAAGAAATTCTGCAAAAAAAAAAAACATCATCCCCGACATGCAGTTTGGATCCCGAAAAGCTCACTCAACGATCCATTCACTTCTAAAGTATCATTTCGACATCACCGCCTCTCTCAATAGCCACAGTTGGATGCTTTCTGGATGTCGAGAAAGCTTTCCACAGCGTATGGATTGAGGCCCTCATTCATAAGCTCCGAATTTTTCTCCCGCAGCCAATAATACAAATTTTCTTTTCTTTCTTTCAGAAACTTCTTCGTAGAAATTGACAGTTGCAAGTCAACTATTAAAGACGTAAAGGTGCCAACGGATTGTTCCTGCTGTTTGCGGATAACTCACTCACCTATTCGTCCTCCATGTTTCCTACGATCGCAACTCGAAGACTAGAAGCACACATAAGCAGACTCTACGAGTACTACCAGAAGTGGGGAATAAGGATAAACACCTCCAAATCGGAATTGGTGTGCTTCTGGAGACCCGTCACCAAAATTAGCCGCTGTAGATGGGCGGCATTGGCCCGAACGCTTGTTCTGACGTTTCCGGATGGATCAAGTATTAAAGCCAAGAAGAACACTAAATACCTGGGAATACATTTGAATGAGCTACTGCTCCACCCACACTCTAATGCTGTGATAACAAAAGCCATTCAATCATGTTTTCATCTTCTCTCGAAGAAGAAAACATAATTGATCAGTTTCCCGAGAAGCACCATAGCAATCGAAGTCTATGAAGCTTCTGAAATCAAGCCACTCGATCAGTTTCTTGCACAGGCAGCAGGACAAATAATCACCAAAGTCGCCAGCCACCCTAAGCAATTAATGAGAAGGATGACCAATCAGGAACGACACCCGGACTCGAGATACCTTTGTGGTATGGGTATCTTGGACAAACTCTCCACTGACGACGAAGTCTCCTTCTGTGCTGCTCCAGGCCAGCATACTACCGCGGCTGAACGCAGCCACACCCAACCAAGCTCCATCAGGACAACCGGGATTGAACATCCCGAGATGAACCTGGAAAATGACACTCTTTTTTTAGCCATCGATTTCACATGTTAATTTTTATAATTTACCAATGTATAAAGTTAGGCCCCCTTTGTGCCAACAAATTAAAGTTATTGTTAAATATTATTTATGTTAGAATTAAGCCAAATGTATACATGTACATTTTTTATGATTCAATAAATTAAAATGTAAAAAAAATTGTCCTGTTAAACGGTGCAGAAACATTGACGCGAATGAAAGGATCTCTGGTGGTTTCGAGAGAAAAGTTCACCATACGACCTTCGTTCCGACGACTTATGGAGGAGAATAATGGAATACGAGCTGTACAGTGACGTTAACCTAGCCAGGAGTAAAGTCCAACGTCTGAGATGTCTTGGTCATTTAAAGCGCATGGAAACCAACGATTTGTACCCACCTCTTCAAATCCCCTCCATATCCTCAAAACATTGTAGTGTTTGAGTTCAAAACTAGAAAAACGTTAACTTCCTATACAAAACGATAATTTCGATTACCTCCTTACGTTGATATCCCAGGGAAAGTGCTGTTCTCCTTGATGTTTGAGACCGCTTCTCCATCAGCTTATTTGTCCTCCAACACTTACAGACCTATTGTCAGTTTTACTTACCCTAGAACTGAGCTAATATTCTGAAAGAAAGTTGATGCAGCACAATATTAGGCCAAATGGAAAAAACAATTAATTTGGGAAAATAAAAATGTGATTTTATTTTCCTAGTTATTTTTTTGTATGTTTCTTCAGTTTACAGCTATCATCAAAAATTTCTTATAAAAAACAAAACTCCAATGTAACTTTCTACAAGAAGTATGTCCTGGGCTTCCTGAACGAGAAGAGCTTCCTGTTGCCCTTGTGGTGTACCCTCTGTACCAATGGGAACTTTATCTTGGAGTTGTGGAATTGCTTGACGTGCACTCGGCGAGTTTTGCTGGCAGCAATAGCCTCAACCTTGATGATCTGGATTGAATGGGCACGAGCACGATGACGTGCACCCATATCACGGTAACACTGAGTGACGGCTCCACCGACAGTCAGATCACGGTATTCACGGTACATGTTGTGTGTGCCGGAACGCGAGTCATAACGCAACCAGATGCCAAAGTTCTTGATTTTAATTGGCGAAGTTTCGTACACCTGCTTGAGGGAGACAATTTCACCGGTGGTCTTCTTGAACTTCTTCAATTGACGCAAGAAATACCAGAAACGTGACTTGGCCACAATGTTGTCTGGGGCGAAGATTCTCATCTTGTAGAGAGGAGTCTGGGGCTCCTTCTCTGTGGGCAATTTGCGCCCGATGACTTCGTATTCTTTCAACTGAAATGGAAAATTGTATTTTGTTTAGAATCGCACACATGACACAAGGTTAGAAACAAAAATTAGTTTTAAATTGGTCCACAAGTAACAAATTTTAGTTTTAATGTTTGTTTCTTGAAATTAATTATTATTTTTTGAAGGTTTTAAAATCCAACTTGTATTTTTTGTTAGATGCAATTTTGACAGATAACCATAACACATGGCAGTGGCACATTATTTTCGCCGGAATTCTTAATAAAACACTAATCATTTCACGATAAATTAACTAGAAAACAATTTATGAACTAATTTAAGTTTGTTTATTGTGTTATTTAATTATTTTTCACATAAATAAGACATTTTTTTGGGGAAATTTACCTGTCCCTTAGCTTTCATTTTGGCAGCGTTCTCAAAAAAGGAAACGGAAAGAGATCTTCCGCCATGATGTAGACTTTTAGTACATTTTGTCACTTTTCACACTGAACTGAAATTTGAGGTGTGTTCAAAGAATTTGGTATTTGGTTTGTTTTCGAACTTAAGGTGGAGGTCACAACTAACAGATGAATTCGTTAGCTATACAATTTGTTTTATTTTATGGAATTACATTTCAAAATCATACAACTTGTATAGTTATTATCAAAAAAGTAATAACTACAGTAGGATACAAATTGTTCAATTCAATTCAGGTAATTACTTTCACTGGAAATAAAGACTCTTAAATTTCTGCTCAAAGTCATCAAGTCGTAATTTATTCTAAGGTGTATTTGCATTTGATTTTTAGAAAAAAAAGGATGCTACATATAAAATTAATGTTTATGAGGTAAAGAAAAAAGACAAAAATGAAGAAGATATTCTTTTCAATACCATAGGAAATTTGAGAAATGTAAAATTCAAGATTATTAGTAGAACATTTTCTTCTTTGATTGTGAGGTACATATACTTCTTACATTAGTGAGATACTTTCCCGAATGTGTTTTACTACATTATCATTAGTTATTATTATTTTTAAAGTACAAAAACCATTGGTGTACGATCTCACACTTTCGGGTATCTCCAAATACTCGCTCTAATTTTTTGCATTATGTAAGTACATGGTAATGTACTTTAGAGTAGCTATTTAACTTTATTGCCATTAAATCTGTTTATAAAGCACCGATTATAAAATGCATTGTTTTTCGATTTTAAACAAATACCAAGCTACACGAACAAAACAATATGAAATATTTTCAGCACAACAAATTATTGAACCAGACTTTATTCAGTCACTACTTTAAACTCTGGTAGAAACTGAACAGTTTAGTTGCAAGCAACTTTAAGTTTTGCCTTACCAAGTTATGTACACCCAGAAGTAAACTTCGAACAGAGTTTGTATTATTTATTAGTGTTAATTTTGAGTTTTAGATGTTGAGGTGAGCCTCATTAAGTTGCTAAAATAGACATCAGCAACATAACTACATTAAACTTCAAAAAATTAAATATTAAAAAACTCCTTGCCTTTTACCAGCAACATGGGAATTTCTATCTCTGATCTCTGTAAATCAAAAAAGAAAAGTTAAACGGTCTTGGCTTTCACTTCTATGTTTTTCAAAACACAAATCTATGTAGACAAAGCTGAAACAATTGAGTGATAGATATTTCTCAAATATAAAATTTTTGATGAAGACTACTTTTTGTTGACAGAACTGTTGATCAAAACTGCTTATTGTCAACAATAAATTGTTGCTCAAATACTGTTCCACATTGCACAAATTTGGAAGTTTTGGGCAGAAGAGAGCGCTTGTGAGATAAGTTCTGCCCAAGACATTTCTTTTGGGCAGAAATTGTTGGGTTGTCAAAATGTCATAAAACGATACGTAAATTATCTTTCATTCCGTTCGGTTTGCTATCCATTGATTGAGTTGCAGGCAATTTCCACTAAGAAACCGTTCTATACTTTTTTCCTCTCTTTGAGAGAACTTTATCTGCACTCTCTAAAATTTGACGGACCAAAAATTTCAGCCCAAAAATATTGCTAACAAACATATAATTTTAAAGTACTTAACAAATTTTGTTTACGCTTTTTCAGAGATAAATGTAGCTGCCATATGCGTGTATTTTTCACTTTTTACACATGCACTTAAGCATATTGCACAAGAGCTACGAACTACGGACCTGCGAACTGTGGATGTTCGCATATTTTTCACTTTTCTTTTACATGGGCTTTTTTTCAATTCGCAGACAGCGATGAATTGAATTACCCTTTTCTCCATATTTTCCTCAGTTATGATCTTTGACACAAAAACAAAACAAAAGTGGTATAATTTTGAGGTTAAGTTAAGTACTATTCACATGAGCACGACCAACGACCAACGAATGAACGAATATTCGTCGATTTTGACGTTTCTTTCACATGAGAGTTTTTAATTCGTCGCGAATAAAGCCACAGACGAACACCATTCACCACAGAAACCAAAACAAGAATGATTTTTTAGGTTAAGTACTCGCGATTATTTTATTCGTTGCGAATAGAGTTTGACAGTTCGTATCAACTACAATTTTTTTCGCGACGAATCAATTTGTTTTCTTAAATTTATTAATATATTATGATGAAAAGTAAAAGTATGTATCATAAATCAAATGGAAACTATATTGCTATCGTTTTGTTAAAAATTTGTGTGGAAATATGTCTTCAAACGTATATAAACTCACATTTTGTAATTCATTCGTCGTTCGTTGGTCGCGCTCATGTGAATACTACTTTAGGCGCGAACAATTTATTCGTTGCAGTGTGGATGAATGTGGAGCGCAAATAGAGTTTGACAGTTCATAGCAACCACACTACAATTCGTTACTACAAAATTGTTTTTACAAAAGTGTCTTGTTTTAGAGAACAAAATGCAAATTTTACTATCCTAACATAAGTGTCAATTGGTTTCATATAATTTAAATGTGTTTTTGTTTGGAATTGAATTATTGAAATGTGTCAAATCACGTTTCATGTGCGAGGTCCTTTAGGCAGACATACATAAGATTTTAAGCCATTATGGCTGAATCACAAACACGTTTCAGCTTCGGCTTCGTCTACGTTACGGTGGGCCTGCTTCAAAATTGCTTTGAATGACATTTTTATAATTTCATCCCTTCAAAGAGCAAATATTTTGTTTGTTGACTTTTTTTTACAGCTGTTGAGCTGTCACACAAAGCAAGTGTTCAGATAATTGAACTAGAGCTACCATTTGGAGTAACATTACGTTCTTTTCTTTACGATTGTTCCTATAGCTGAACTCGTAAACGTCAGGCGAAGCCGAAGCGTGTTTGTGATTCAGCCATAAGCTTACTGTACGAAATTAATTCGGTGAAATTTAGTTGTTTTGTTGTTCCACAAAGGAAACAATACTTATATGTATATAAGTATTAAATTGTTCTGAATTGAAATCTCGCATAATATTTAATGTTAAAGGTTAAAAACCACCAAAAACAGTGTTTTTTAATTTTATCAAAATCTTAAAACTATCTTAAAGCTAGACAAAAATTCTTTAAAAAATAGCATTAATTTCAAAACTTAAAACAGTGTTTTTAAGGCTCAATGAACACGAAATACTCATTAACAATAATGATGATGATGAACCTTTTAAATATCCATTTTCAACGTAATTTTTACATAAATGTATGGTGTTATAAATTACTTTGGAAAATGTATGAAATAATGTAAATATTTGAACTGAATTAAAAATAGAGATCAAAGATTTTGAAAAGAGCACAAATTTTATTTGAAAACTACTTTAAATATTTGTTTGTTTTTTAATTTTTTAAAGTAATAACATTAAATCAAAATGATTTTGAAGTCGGAATTTGAATAAGATCATCAAAACGTATTATCAGACTGCATAACTTATACATAGAAATGAGTTAAGTATCCCCATTTAATTGAAATTATCTCTTCAATTTAACGAATGCAAAATCATATTTTAATATAATAGTGTTTAATTTTAAGTGTGAAATATAATTATTATAATCCGTCATGTTTACAACATCAGCTTCTTCACTTTTTCCTGTATACTGAATACAGAGCCTAAGAAATTTCGAACTGTCACATTGTGTTATCAGCCTTACAACTTTTCGTTTGAAAAATGTTCTAAATAAGTACTAAGCTCATCAGAAAGTTCGATAAAAGTCACTTTTGACGTTTGTTTTCTCGAAATTTCTCGTTCCCCCAAACTGACAATTCGAAAAGTTTTTTTTGTTATTTTTGTAATTGTCGACCACTTCCTGAAGCTGTCTAATCGGCAAACTAGAAAGAGATATAAAATAGAATTTCCCATACATTTTACAAGTTTTTGTTGCTAGTTTGTGTGTAATTTATTTTTCCACAAAGTGTGTTGGAAAGAGTTAGAAAAATTCGCTAAAAGCTCAATTTGCTATTTTTCTGTCGACTACCTTTACTTGTACTTGTCAAATGCAAATTTTTCCTAAACTCGCTGCTAGTCGATTGGTTTAGCTTTTCCAGTCTTCCACAAAAGAACGTGATTTTAAATTTTAAAATATATAAAATCAAAAAGATAAAAACGAATTTAAAACAAAATCAATAAAGATTGAGCTCTAAATTGAGTGCAAAAGAAAAACAAACTACAAAGTTTTCTTTGCTAAAAAGAACTTTCATCTTTTAACTCAGAAAAACTTATTTTCAATTCATTTGCATTCATCATGGCCAAATGGGGAGAAGGTGACCCACGTTGGATTGTGGAGGAGCGTCCCGATGCCACTAACGTCAATAACTGGCATTGGACTGAGAAAAACGCCACCGTATGGTCCAAAGAAAGGCTCAAGTCTCTCTTTAGTGATTTGAAAATAGGTAATAGTAAATTCGCTGTGTCATGGTCACAAAATGTACTTATCACGGAAATCCTTCTTTTTTATTTGACAGATCAAAGTGGAATTCAATGTATTATTGATAAAATAGAGGATTGTTCTGGTGAAGCCACCGCGAACAACAGAAAAGGAAAACTCATCTTCTTCTACGAATGGAACATCCTTTTAAAATGGTCTGGACGGTTGCCGGGATCCAAGGAACAATACTCTGGAAAAGCCAAAATTCCAAATCTTTCCGAGGAGTACAATATCAATGAAATCGAAATTACCATCACAATAGACGAATCGAACAACGAGGATGCCGACAGATTGAAACAATTCATGTACAATGTGGGAAGGGATGTTATAAGAAAGCAATTGGACACATATATTAGAGAATTGAAAGAAGAATACTCCAAAGGTCTTATATTGCCTAAGAAAGGTAGTGAAAACGCTACAACACCCAAGTCTGGAGGCCAGGCCAATAAGAGTGCCTTCAATAACTCATCGTCGTCGAATTCTGCCTCAACTAATCAAAAAGTTACTTCGCCCACCTCAAATAAGAACGGAACTGAATCAAATTCCTCTGTTGGCTACAAATTGGATGTGAAAACATTGACAATGAGTGAAGACTTTGAATGCAGTGCATTTGATTTGTATAATGCCCTTACCAAACAGGAGATGGTGACCGCTTTTACACGGGGACCAGTCAAAATTGAAGCAGTTCGCGGAGGAGAGTAAGTAAAGAAAATATTCATTTTGTTTTATTGAGGATTTTCTTGTGTTTGTTTTTATTGTTTTTCCGAGTTTTTATTTTCTTTAAATGAGAATAAATAAACAAAATATTGAGGTATTTAAGTAGTTTCTGGAAAAACATTTGCGGAGAGGCATTTGGCAACAAAGAGAGCATGCGCTAAAGCTAAAGTTGTTGCTATAAAAATAATAACAATCTCAATTATTAATTAATTTTACTTTGAAATTTTACGTAGACTCACATTTTTAATGAAAAGACATGTAATTAGTGAACACTTCAGTTTTGTTGGTTATTCATTTTACGTCACTTTGCCATCGCAGGATTTGGTAACTGAACTGGCAGCAAAGACAATTGTCTATTGTAAAGTTTTGTCCGAGTACATGTCCAGATTTACTCCAATAACAGTTTGAATTTATTTTTAATACTTCGTTTCGACTTTATGGAAGCGTCATTTTGTTTTCTTCCGATTACATAATTGTTTCGTATATAAAATTGGGTGGCGCAACAGTCCGTTGTGAACCAGGGCCTAGTGACTTACAACTCTCAACCATTCCTGTGTGCGAGAACTGTTGTCAGGAATGGAGGGGACCTACAATTTTAGCCGAATCCGAACAGCTAATTTGAGAAAGCACTTTTTCATGACAAGAATTACTCTTGAAGGATTTGTCAATTCCTCGCAAGAGGCAGTACCCGCGAAAATTATTTTTTTTTTAAATTAAGGTGGAACAGGCAGGGATTGAACCCAAGACCCCTTGCATGACAGTCCAACGCACTAACCATCATGCCACGGGTACTACAATTGTTTCGTATAGGTAATGGTTAATTTGTAGGCCTTTAATGTAAGAGGTCTGGGTGTCATTATTGCAAGAACATTTGAATCTTATCTTATAAATAGAAACCAAAAAACTAGAGTGAATAATGCAACATATGAAGCAAAAGCGAACAATTGGGAAGTGCCTCAAGGTCCTGTTTTATTTTAATTCTTTATTTTTTCAATACATAAAGTACTTTCCAATACCGCAGCACGAATTTCCTTCTGTTTTTTTTTTTACAGTTAGGTAGGGGTCTCAATAGAACAAGTTTTAAATATTAGGGCGAGGAAACAACTTTAAGTCATAAAAAAAAATATTTTCTTTTTCGGACTTAACCCTACTTTTTTTGTATTGCATTTTATAAGCCTAAAACAAGTTTTTTTAATTGATAGCACGGCGTAATAACAGCTAGGTATGTAAGGGGGGGCATGCTGCCCCCCTGCTTGGGGTCACTATAGGATTTGGGGTGGGGGCGAGTTTGGGTATATGCAAAGTACTTTTCCATTTGAGCACTAAAATAAAAGAAATTACCAAGAAAAACAAACAAGTATGGCAACACTGAACAAAAAACAGGGAAGAAATGTCAAAATCAACCATTTTTGGGTGTTTTGTATGTAAAAATGTGAACTTTAAAAATTAATTAAAAATAGAAATAAATGTTTCCTCGCTCTAAAATTGCTATAGTTATTATTTATTTGCACATATCTATCGAATAAAAAAAACCGCGAGTCGAAATTCGTGCTGCGGTAATGGAAAGTTGAGCCAAAATATAAAATGAAAAATAAATGAATATAAACTAATATTAACAAAACATCTTTATTTTTAATAAAATCGGTTTAGAAAGAAGAGAAATGTATATACATAGGCTCCTACCACACTCACCGGAGAAAGAGAATGTAAACTTTCACATTTCCAGTTTTTAATTAGCAAATATGAAGATATAAGAAATAACTCCATAATTTAACCTCTCACATCGGATAATGGCTGTTTTTCCACTGTAGTAAATTTTTCACGCCATTTTTTCCGTCAAATTACAAATTAGTTGAGTTGTAGTCAAGACCAGAGAGAAAAAACTAATCGAGAGAGCCAAATCACCTCGTCTCCGTCCCTTCGAAACCTCTTACTCTCATTTTTTATAGCGTGTTGAATTCGTATCGGTGTATACATGTTTTCACCTCGGAAAGCAGAGAAAAAAAAACTTCAGTTGAGACATTTGATATTACTTTCTCTCTCTGGTTTCACAAATTAATTCTGGCAAACAAATTTCGATGGTCAATAAATTACGGTAAACGTTATAATCAAAAATACTCCATTTACCAAGATCGGAATCTTTCGTACGTTTCACTCTCCCAAACCCGTTTGTTTACATTGTTGTATTTGTAATTTTGACAATTAGTCCATGAATAGATGTGAAAACAAACAAAAAAAAAAAAACGATGCCGTGGGCTAGCGACACTTTGCAAAGCAAAAACAAAATGGGGAGGTTAACATTTATTTTCAGGTTTTTCTTTTTACTTTTTTCGATGAAAAAGTCAGTTTTAAGCTTTAATTTTGCAGTCATTTTGTTGATAGCGAACCAATGTACATTTTTGTCTTAAAAAAAGCATTTTCAACATAATTTCATTGTAATTAATTCACTAATTTAGAGTAATCACTACGAAATTCTTTAAATTTCATAACTAACCTCGAATTATTGTATTAAAGATGCGTTCGAAGAACCATCAAATTAAGGGTCCGAGCGCAATTTTTTGTATTGAATTCTAATAAATTTTCGTTAATGAACGGCCCAAATATTTTTTTGCAAGTAATCAAAATCTGTATTAATTTAACTAATCCAAGTGTATTTACAATTTGTTTTTAATGATTTAAGCTTGCAACTATTCTTCAATTCCATTTTGAGTAATAAATATTAAGTTTAAAAAAAAGAATTATAATCGAAAAATACCTTATCCATAACATTCTTGATTGATGGATGCATACATGTGTTTGCTATAAAAAAAAACTTGCATCAAAGGAACACCAATGTTTTAAAAAACTAATCAGAACGATTCTAGCGAACCTGTTGAATAAATGCAGAACAAATAAAATGAAAATTTTAACACATATCACAAAATGAAAACGTGAAAAAGTCGTATGTACAACTCATTTAATAGATCAAATAATTGACATTAATGTTTATTGTTGACGTAAAAAAGTTTTTTGTAGTGAATTCCCACAGCTTAACGCAAAATATAATTTTCATTCATTCCGTATAAATGTTTAGTTACCAAACTTCAAGTTAACTTATTATTGTTTAAAGGGTATGTTTAATAAAAGTGCTGCTTATAATAACAAAATCAATGAGTTACGTATATATTAAAAATGCTTTACACAAAGCAACTTATTTTTAAAACATGGTTACCTCAAATTTGTATTTCAAAATCTAACTACAAACGAAATTCTAACTCTAACATAGTCCCTCAAAAAGAAATTTTCAGTATATTCCTGCAACAAACAAAACTAAAATTTGGTCTTGCAAGTATCGAACTGCTTAAATGATAAAAATACTAATTTAATTGAGAAATCTAAACTAGCTAAAGTTGGCAATGGAACTTCACAAGTATGCTTCTCGTAGCATTGTCTATACAAAGAAATACGGAGGCATCCGCCTATTGTTTCCACCTGAACTTCTAACGTCGCCAAAAAAATGCTCTAAGCCAACTGCACTTGAAAACTTGTCTGTTTTGTCGTTTTACAAAGTATTGTGTTACACTTTTGTCCATTTCCAAATATACTTAACCAGTTGCAGCTCATATTGCGTTCGCAAATAATCTAAGTAAATAAAAACAAGCACTAATAAATCATTTAATACGTATTTGGTCAATCTTATTTTATTTAACAACATTTATTTGGATTGAAAATAAAAAGCTATACAAATCTTCCAATTTAAGACCATGTCAGCACTTCAGATTCTGTTGGTTAGGATTGTTTAGTGTTTGAACGAGGACATAAAACATTCAAAATAAAGCTTTTAGATGTGCCTGCAGACTATAATGAAGCATTTTGATGGGCCGGAACACTAAATGTGAGAATGTGTTTGGTTTTTGCATCATTTCACGCACACTTTCTCACATTTAATGTGTACTTAGCTTGTAGGCAAACCGAAATGTCAGTCTGAGATTCCGATCTTGGTAATGGAGTATTTTTGGTTATAATAACAGTAGATCGTGGTGAATTTGTTTTTCCCTTCTCTTTCTCTGAGTTACAGATAGATGGCACTAACAACCAAACAAAGAAAAGATGTGAAAAAGTGTAACAAGGTTAAGATTTTTAAGACTAGACTTTATTTGTATATATTAACGAGTACATGTTTTTTTTTAATGTATGTTATGTTTATTTCAATAGTAATACCTTAATTAATAACTTAACAACTTTATTATCTAAAATATGATATAATTATTTTACATTGAATTATAAAAGGCGAAAATAATAAGGTTCTACAGTTTACCGCGAATATTTGTATAAAATATCCATATCTAGGCACTACAATTGCGGTATCAATCGCAATTTTCTGGCACTTAGTGTTAACGTAACTTTTATTTGTCATAAATTACTTTTTCAGCTTTTTATACACCAAAAAAATCAATTATGAAATTTGGCTGCGATAATAATTACTTGAACACAGCATTTTCTATGTTTATAGTTTATAGTGCATTTATTTATGAATAGCCTAAAAAGTTTAGCAAACATCTATGAATAAGTCACAATGCACTTCAGAAAAACTGTAGTTAGAAATTTCCCTCCTTCCATGTCGCTATATAGTTGAAAGATAAGATATAAATAGTTAGAACTGGAAAACTTATAAAAATGATGCATAAGACTTAAGTTTTGGTTAAAGAACAAATTTGCAAGAATACAAATATTTTTGTTTTGTACAAACCTACTTTTCGGATTATGTAGTTAAACCTTTAAAACCAACACACTAGCTTAGTGGAAAGCAGTTAGAATAGCTTATCACCTGTTCACAAATTTTATGCAAAGAAAATTGGCAACAGAATTAACAAGTTGACGGTCTTTTTATTTAGTCTCTAATTAAATCACTTATTTTCAGCATTTTGGAAATGTCGGTATCGTAAAGAAAATAAACAACGAGTACACACAAATAAAATAGGAATGTAAAAAAGAGATGAGTATATAAAAATGTTTTTTAATGTTCCTGCGTTGTTTTATTTTAATGATCCATGTTAAAATTCTTTAACTCTCGTTTTCAAAGTTCATGCAACTCTCGCATCGACAAAATTAAGTCGATGAACTCTGAAAATGGAAACAAATCTAAGTTTTTTTTTTGCATTTTTAAACGGTCTGAGCGAAAATTAAACGCATAAACGCAGCTAATAACTATAATAATATAGTTTTAGTTCTTTCAGAGTTTTAAGTTTCTAAGTCCTAATTCTCATTGGACTGTTGCACCACCTAATTTTATTTTACTTACTTAATGATTAAAACTGGCTTCAAATAACTAACTTATATTTGTCTAAATGCGTAATTTAGAATTGTTTCTAAATATTCATTGTTCTTTCACCTAACAAGAGTAATTAATTTCACTTCATATTTGAATAATATTATTCCCAAACGAACACAATGAGAGTACCAAAAAATTGTTCATCCACAATTTTGAATTTTCTTTGAACACCCCTGAACAGCTGACTACATCCGTCATATTTCATAGGTGGACGCCATTTTTCAAATGTGTGGAATATACATATCTTCTTGCATAAGTATTCGTTTCCCACATTTTTTTATATGGAGTTAATACATATGCAAGTTTATGTGCAAATCGCAGCTTGTAGGCAAAAAGAGAGCAACCGTCGAAGTTGGTTCTCTCGTTTAGTTTTTTCTCTCTGGTCATGACAACTCAATTTGAAGACAGCTACAAAAAAAAAATCGTATTATAGGAGACAAATTATTTCAGTTGAGTAGACCAAATACATTGCCTACTTTTAAGTGCTTGTTTTTGTCAAAATCAGCTGTGTAAAGTAAAATACGTAGGTATTTCAAAGTTTTGAATTCAGTCAAAAAATTAAAGGCATTCATAAGGCATAAGAGCATTCGCCAATTGTAATAGAATGACATTTCAATTCAAACAGTAATGCGAAAAAGACACATTATTTGTGCTCACCGACGTTTTGTCTAGATCAGAACAGCACAGTTTCCTGAGAAACGTCAGATCAAGTTAGGACAGTCAGTTAAACGTCAGTTGTCAAAAAAAACTAAACAAATTGCAAATTGTGTGAATTTTTTTCGTTTCTCGCTTATTTTTTTTTTCATTTTTTTGTGTTTTTGCTGTGAAAAATGTTATTAAAAATTATTGAAATGAAAAATCAAGTGATTGCTAAGATAATACTAAATGAAAATGTTAGTGGTTAGTTAGTAGTTTTTTTTTCAATTTATTTTATAATTATTTAATTAAACAAATTGGCAAAATAACCTTATTTTATTTTTTTTAAATCACGAGAAAAAAAACAAAGCACAGCCAAATCAAAATGTAAACAAAAAATAAAATGCACGACTGGGTCGCACGAACTTGCTCCTGTATGCAAAGAGTCTGTTTAAAAAAGTACTTACAATGAGATTTAAAAATATACCTGTAAAATAAGTTTGGCTTCAAAGATATAAATGCCATTTGAGCAGAAACTTTTAGGGCGACCAGATGCCGAGTCGTTGGCGTGGCGTTAGTTTTGAAAGTGGAGAAATTCAACGGGAGCGAGAGAAAAATATTATTCCCATTCCCATAAGCAGCCAGCAGAATAAGGGAGATAATTAATTTTCGACCCAAAAAGTCAACACAATTTCCTTCATTTTATTTGAGTCTATCCTTGTATATGTTTTCACATAAAGAGCTTCAATATGAAGGTTGATGAATTTGTTTTTGTTTTATATATATCAATGCACTTTATATAACAAACAAAATGGCTTAATATTGTATATAATAAGGGGATGAAACAAACTTTTGCATGCCTAAGTCAGCTGTTTAGGATCTTTTACCGATATTTGTTTTTATTTACATTCATAAGCCTGCTTTTACTTGTGTACGATCTTTGTATATGAAAAATGGTTTCTATTAACTATAAAGCTACAATGCGATTCATATAGATTCAACTTGTTCCTTAAAAGCTTTTTTCCTTTAGATAGCTTTATTGTAATTTCATATTAGAAGAACCAGGATTGAAAATAAATAAGATAAGAAAGAGGCAGACCATGAATGTTTAAATTGTAAGGCGATCGCCTATTGGTTGTGTAGTTAGGTAGCAGGTAAATGTCTAAAACGACCATATAATAGTTCACTTGGCGTGCTTAGCTTTATGCAGATAGATTGATAAGAACATGTTTATGATGATAATGAAGGAATGTTATTGGTGGCTAGAAGGTACATACTACATTCCTTCTTTACTACAAGTTTTCAGCGCAAACATGGAGTTATTACGTTCAGTCTATTTTTTTCACTAAAGTTTTAAAAAACAAGCATACGAACAAGTGCAAGAAATTGCTGTTCATGTGTTGTTTACAGTCAGGCTCTTGTGCGTTTTGGATTTTAGTTAAGAAGTGACACGTAAGCAGTAGTTGTAGAAGTTGTACGTAATACCTTTATATATAGGTACAATGTGTATGCGTTGAAAAAGTGATTCTAATAGAAAATACATATACTCTTTCTGGCCAGTTTCTTTAACTTGTAAACTTGTAGGTACTAAGTATTTATTTTTTTATATAGGCGAAGGCCAGTAAATCATGTGTGAAACAACCTTATTCGTAAAGACTAATATTTTAAAATCACATATACAAAGTTACCAAGATAATACTTCTTGATAGACTCTTTAAAATGGATTGTTTACTAAATATATCATATAAATGTGTACCAAATGCATTAATTTGGATGAAAGATAGGAATGTAATTACAATTTTGTCAAAATAATGCGCTCTTTCCGGCTCATGCACAGTTAAAATAATTAAAAAAATAATATTTTATGATTCAAAATTTTACCTGAAAAAGAAGTTTGTCTTCAAAAATTTAAATGCCATTTTATAAATAAAAAAACCGTTGATTTTTCAAATTTTTATTTTGAAAATCGTTAGAGCGGTTTTTTTTTAAATTAATTTTTTATATATAAAATTTTCCAATTTTGTTCTAAAAATATTTTTGGAATGCAGTTGTTTAGCGATTGTAAATATACGTCTTACGTTTGAATTTCGTAAAAAATTGTTGACCCGTTTTTGAGATATAGAGTTTTGAAAAATAAAAAATCAATATTTTTTAAAAAATCCAAACAATTAAAAATTGCATTTTTGTTAATCAAATATTGTTAAGGCAATATAGGAGCTTATTGAGAAAAAAAAATTATTAAAATCAGTTCATAAGTTGCTGAGAAAATTAAAAAACAAAATAACGGTTCTATGAGCGGTACCTTTTCTGAGCAATACAAAAATATGGTTTTTGTATAAAAAGAAGCCAAGTTAAAAAATAAAATTTTAGAGAAAATTTAAAAAAAATCTATCGGTTTGTTTTTGAGAAAATTCGAATTTTCGGTTTTTGACCAAAAAAATTGTATGGGGGCCACTGTTAGTTTTGATCTTAAAAAAAAATGAAAAAAACGCCTAACGCGAATCTGCTCAAAACCTTAACTTCTAAGTTTGAACTCAATCGACCCAATGGTTTAGGCTGTAGGAGCGTGGACAGACAGACAAAACCGACCGGACGGAATCGCGGGACCCACTTTTTTCGACTTCTCTACAATCGTAATATTATGTTTGATTAAAATCTCGAGTTCGAAATTTTGCACGAATGCAAAACTTGCCATATAGTTCCTATATGTCGCAAGTAAAAATGACAACTTCGGATTTGACATTTTTCACGAGTCTGTTCTAACCTGATCTGACTTAAAAGCAGGAACAGAAAATCCTGTTCTAAACTGTTCTAGGTTTGTCAATGAACAGGAAAGTAGAACAGTTCAGCATAGAAAAAACGTCAATGAACAGCAAAAAGCTGTACTTTTCTGTCTAGAACAGTATAGCACAGCGTCAGTGAACTGAAGACAGCTATTCTCTTATTTTTTGGGCGACTCGCGAGTGATAATACGGCCCTAAGTAATTTTCTTCTGTAGAAAAAAAGCTCTTTTTAAAGTGTAAGGGTCTGATTTAATGGAGTATTGTGCAGGTGCCTATGAAGTGATAAATGTTCGTAGACAGCAAAGAGTACAGTAATGCAAATAGAACAGTAATGATTTATATAATCCCTGTGAGATCTGTTATTTATCTTAAGCAATTCAGTATGGTTTTTAAATATTAAACTCATCTCATTAAGCGTCAATTAATTTCGAAAATAAATTAGGCTCTGCCAAATAAAGATTATGTTAGTTGTATATTGTTCTAGAGATCGACTCTTTTTGAAAGAGTTTTAAAAATAAAATGTCTATCACTGATACAATTATAGAATTCATATTTTCATAAAGCAAAGACATTCAGGGCTAAATTCAGTGTCTAGTTATATTTAGCTGCCAATTTTTGTCAAATTTTGAGCGGAGCACAGTGGCCCGTTTATGCAAAACTGCTTACAATATTAATATTTTTGAGTGAGTCTATAATGCAAAACTTTTTAGTTAACTGGATTCACAAATACTTGGAGCTCGATCGAAAAAACTATTCAATTTGGGTTATTGGTGTGGTGTGCCTTATAGAGCAGGCTGTTGAAAATTTTGTATGATGTTATATTTTTTTCTTAACTTTGAATGTAAAAACTAGGAAAAGGGCTTCGAAACTCTTTTTCGTTCTTGTTTTCATAATATGCTTTGCCATTATTTAAATCGATAATTTAAAAAAATATATATTTTTTAATTGTTTAATTTAATATCTTTGGAAACACTACTTTTTGTACACTTTTTCTACTTCAAATTGTATAAAAAAAGGTTCAACGAGTGGTGCTAAGATCTCAACTGATTCAGAATCCTTATATATTTCTTAACATAAATCCAAAAGATCAACTGTGCTTCGAACTGAACTAGGAAGATTTGAATTTATGAAGTCAGTCATTTGTTCCCCTCGTTTCCCTCCATGGAAAATTCTATGGAAGTACGATTTCTCTGTTTTCTATGTGGTGGGTTTAAAAAAGATGATTTTTGAAAAATTTTAATCATTTTTGTTTTATGTTGATTACCTGAGATTTTCAAAAGTCTAAAAACAATTTTTTTTTTTAATCCTGTAATAAAATTTTAAATAATGCATTTGTTCATTATGTTCCAATATGTTAAAGAGACTAGTGACATCATAAATACCACAGCCAATAATATTAAAAGTCAAATAGCAGATATTCAACCAACAGTATATAAACTTAAAGAGGAAACAACTATAACTGTGAATCACGAGTTCTTTTTAACTATGATAGACGGAAAAGTATTAAACAAATTAACGGAAACAAAGTCTACGCGGTCATGTCCGATATGCAAAAGGATACAAAAGAAATTCAATAGAGATGTATCAATTCAGGAAGAAGATAATTACGAACATAGAACATAGAGGAGAAGGTACTGATAAATCGATTGGCAGAAAAAAGAAGAAAACAAGAGATCCAAAGGCGTTTTCGCGATGAGCTTGGCCTTGATGTGGATAAACCAAAGCAAGGGTTTGGAAACACTAGTGACGGAAACACAGCAAGAAGATTTTTTGAAAAGTCAGATGCAACCGCTCGAATAACTGGAATTAATGAAGAAGTTATAATGAGGGTCAAAATAATATTGAAAGTTTTGAATCAGAGAAGTAGTAAATGCAGTTAAATTTGGGCAGTTTACTAAGAAAACGGCAGAGCTTTTAGAACTAAAATATCCTGAAAAACTACTCACAGCTACTCTACACAAAATATTGTTTCATAGTCAAAATATCATTGAATATTAATCACTACCACTTGGAGAACTGTCAGAAGAACCCCAGGAATGCAAAAATAAAGACAACATAAAAACATCGATATCAGAATACGTGTAAAGTTTCTAGGATTTGGCAGAATGAGGCCCTTTTTAACATGGTTGCAACCTCTTCGGATCCACTTATTTCTTCCTTAAGGCATGTGAAAAGCCTAAAAGAACGATACTCTCCAGAAATTATAAGTTTATTACACATTTCCCGCACTAGTTTTCAAGAAATTTAGTGTTTATATATTAATTTGTTTTGTCTTATTTCTCTTTCCAGTATTTGACTTTTGATTTATCATCAAAATACATTATATACTCTCGATTTTATTTGACCATATACAGATTTACAGCCATTTCTATCATAAATTGTTTCAAACATATTCTGCCATTTGAAAACTAATATTAAGACCTTAGGGCAAATAAATAGAATTTTGATTGATATAACTTATGAATGACCAACAAAATAGGAGACAGTTGAGGGCCTCCAGAAATAAAAATGACTTTTTAGGGCGTTTGAATATCGAGCTCAAGACAAATTTCAGTCCACAAATGTGATGAAAAAAATCACATTTTATTTTAAGCTTTCTCACGAGTTGAGACGTAGCAAAAGACTCTAAAAAAATGGACCAATAAATTACTCCACCAACAGCAAAGGTTGTTGAAGGAAAATTAACTAAGATTCAGTATAATCTTATTAGAGAATTTATAAGAAAGCATAAACTAAATTTCGATAAATCAGCTGTCGTCCTTCGCATTGAACAGTACGGCTCGTAGTTCAAGGGCACCAAGTGAAATGCAGTTTTGCTTTTAGGTTGATAGTTTTTATTCTTTCTTTTTTCATTTTCAATTCCATGTATTAAAAATTCCGAATTTCTTTCATTTATGCCCTTCTTTCCCCACATTTTTAGTATACTCCTAGGAAAGTTAGGACTTTCTTGTTTTATCATGTTAAAGATCTTCTCAAAAACTATCCTAAACAAAAAAAAAGAAAAATAATTTTTTAAGTCATAAGCCACCTTTTCAATGAGAGCATTTTTTTCCTATGACAGAAATTTATATGTCTATAATTTTTTTAAATGGTTTTTGAATGATAAGTTAAAAAAGAAAACATAGTCAAATATTCATTATACAATTTTTCCGAATTCATTAAGTTGTTAGCTATAACTGGCCTCTTAATGGTCAATAAGTACCGTATTGCTAAATGATAACCTCCCTTCTGTAGAAGATCAATTCCTTGTAGAAATTGACAATGTTCCCTTACTTCCGAACTCAAGAAAATTTTCCTTTACTTTTTCTTATTAAAGTTTAATGATAATAATATAATTTTTGTTTTGTATTTTATCAAAGATTTGCGCTTTTTGGAGGAAACATTCAAGGAAAATTCGAAGAGTTGGTTCCTGAAAAGAAGATAACTCAATCGTGGAGGCTTAAATCCTGGCCTTCTGGCCATTACTCGAGTGTAACAATAGAACTTGAACAAATGGTAAGAAAAAATAAAACTATTTTAATATTTTTAACACAATTCTAAATATCATAATTTTCTACTTAAGCGTGATCATACCCAAATGAAACTTAAACAATCTGGTATCCCGTCTGCTGAATACGACACAACTGAAACGAATTGGAAACGATACTATTGGCACAGTATCAGGCAAACCTTTGGATTTGGACCAATGCTAGGGAATGGATTATAAATTTCTTTTGATAAATAATTAAAATTAAAAAAAATACTGACCCAAAGTTCAGATTCACAATAAATAAAATTAAAACAAAACAACCGTAGCAGAATCTTAAGTTAGTTCTTTACAAATAAAAAAAAACACAAGTTTTATTTTATTTTCATTTAACGAAAACAAATAAGCGCATAATTAAATTATTCTTAAAGCATTCGAGGCGCCTATTTAAACAAAAACAAACAAAGAAAAACATAAATAAAAGCAATGTTAGTTCAAAAAGATTATTATAAATAAACAATGCTTTAAGCTAGCAAGCCGAACACAATGATTATTATTATTTAATTTTAATTATCACGTTTCATATTCATGTTTTTTTTTCTTTTTTATAAATTTTTGAATGTGTATTAAGAAACAAAATAAAATGGAAATAATATTAAAATACATTTTTCTTTAATGCAAATCGAATTTGAACATTATGAAACAAAAATTTACAATGTATACATTTTAATAAATGTTGATTAAAAGATCATTCAATGAAATTGGTATGATTAGTCTTTTTTTTTATTAAACACAGTCCACTTCAATTTGTCCTATATTCAAACAAAGGACAAGCGGAGGCTAATTAATTAGTTGGATGGTTAATTAAGTGTCATGGGATGGTAAGGAAAGTAATTATTGGTCTTGGAGAACAAAAATTATTATAAAACAGCACTAAGAATACTTTTTTAAATTACAGACGTGTGGAATTGAAAACAAAATACGATGAAATTGCAACGAAAAGAAAAGCGAATACTTTATAAGAAATGCAGTAAAAAGCGTTTCCTTAAATGCCTTCAGGTGTTGGGTGTTTCAAAAGTTATGTCTCTGATGACTAAATTCATCTTATAGCATCGGATAAAATACCTATCATTAGTAAAATAAAAGACTAGAAGTAGGAAATTATCAAAAAGCGTAATCGTTGCAACGCGTTTATGTATGTGTTACAATAGGCTTTTTTATACTTCCTTTCCTACACTTACCCATTTCGGCTCCAAGGCAATTTGGTTCGGTGAATTTATGTTTTTTACTTATACAAATGTTTTTCGAATTATTTTCTTTTTCAAAAATTTGAAAATCGCCATGAGACTTGACAAAATCTCCTAGGAGTTTTTCTTTTAAATGTCTCTCTTTCTTTTTAAGCACAGAAAGATCAGAGCGCTTTTTTAAGCACAACTGAGAGTGAAAAAGACACAGCTAATAGCTTATGGAGCCTTTTTCGTACTTCGTTGTTCATAATCATAGTAGTTCTATGTTGCGGATATCTTCATTTTGGTATCGTTTTTTTGCCTCGGGTTTTGTTATTCTTGATTCAATTGTTAGCAGGAGAGTATTCTTACGTACATAGCATGGTTTAAGGGTAGCCAAGTGATCACATGAAGTAAACAGCATTTTTGCGTTGAAGAGGGAGGTCTTAGATCTATTACAGACGCATTTTAAAAAAAATCGACGATTATGAATGTTCAAAATTGAACATAAGACTAAAATACAAATTTGATGCAGGTTTTGAAAAAGATATACGTTTTTAATACGGAGTATTTGTAAAATTGCGATTGCCAAAAACGATTGCATAATCGCGTATTTGTAAAATTACGAGAATCATAAAAAAACGATACTCGTATTTTTATTTACGAGTGCCTTCAAGCACTCGTTCAGCTTTTTTTTTCGTTTCGTTTTTTCATCTTCCGTCATTGCAAATGATATAAACTTTAGACACAGAATATTTTCTATTTTTGGCAATATTTTTGCTAGAGTGACCGATAAAGTTGGTTGTGCCATACTAACAAGGTAATCATGTCCGGTTCCTCTTTGATATCTACCCTCTGCCAGAAACCGAAGTGTTGCAGCTAATTTCAATACATTTGGTAGGTATGTACATATGTAGAATTAAAACTTGGAATGTGTGGATCAATCTCATCAAATACATACATATTTAAACGCTTCCTTGTTGAGACGAAAAAATTGCTTGCACCTTGAAAATATTTTAGGAATTTACTTAAAGACAGCATGAACAAAAGGATTTTCATTTACTTACCTACTTGGAACCTGAAAGGCTTATTGGGTCGGATGAATCTCTTAAGAGTACCCTCGTTACACGCATTTCTCCTTCGGATTCATTTCAGATTCATCTTCGCTTTCAAGAAAGCAATTGCAATAAAAAAACATTTTACCGAACTCAATTGACATTTATAAATATGTAGGTGTGAAGTTAATTGCGTTTGAAAAAAATACCATTTTTTATTTTTAGCTGGCAACTTTTTCTTGGTTCCATTTTCGTTTCTCATAATCGCTCTACGCCATGAGTTTCGTTTTTCTGGGTTTCGTTTTTTCTGCCGTTCGTTTCGTATTTCATAATAAGGGCCCAGGGTCCAACAAAAAAACCTCCAGTATTTTTAGACGTTTATATTTAAAGCTATTTATAGATAAATAATAATGTTTAAAACTAAGTTTCTATTTTATTTAATGTAAAATGGCGTAGTATTTAATTTAAAATATTCAATACAATTTTTCTTTTAAATTGTTTATTTATTTGCCATTGACTTTTAAAATATGTGAGATCTTTTTTGCGGACCCATCTTTTTGCCTGACCCTGTATTTTAAACCGACCATAAAAGGTAGGAATATCTAGGGCCCGATTATGAGGTCCGCGGCGAATCGTTTTCAATTCGACCTTTCAGAGCCGACTCGCGTAGTATTCTTTATCAATGAATTCGCGTCGAAGCGAAAATAGTTCTTGCTATATTCCAGTGATTTGACACTTTTGGTTTGACAGCTTTCCAAAAATTTTGTTTTGTTTTGATTGAATTTTTGAAACTTGCGGTATTTTATTCAATAAATAATATTATTAAATTTAAAAAATAAAATCACCTCACATTTTTATATAATTACAATCAAGAAAGAATCCACAATATCGAACATTAAAAAATAATAAACACTTTCGCCTGAGAATCCGCCAAAAAAAAGCTATCGGGTTTCAACTCGGCAACAAACATTAAGACAATTTAAATTCGCCTCCGGATTCGTTAATTGGTCGAATTCAAAACGAATTTGTGGGTCATGTAAAGACTACAACAAGTTTTTCAAATACATGTTGAAAATGGGTATTTCAAAAGTTTAAACAGATAGACAGTTAAAATCGAATTTCGTATCCAAAATCATTACTAAAAAAAATAATTCCAAAACTTGCTTGTAAAAACCATGAATTTTTTCTCAAGACTTCATAACAGACTCAAATAAAGACTCTTAAATAATAACATTTTACAGAAACGAACTTATGAAGATCCTCAACAAATTTAAATTGTACAATCATAAGACCACGGTTGAACTAGGTTGTGTTTTACCTAAGCCATTAAAACACCGTTCTTAAAGACAGCACTTAAAAGAGAAGATAAGAACAACTTAATTATTTAAAACGTTATTGTTTTGTTTCTGGTAGGGGTAGACAAAAAAAATAATTTTGCCAACTAGTGAACTATAATAAATATGACGGTATTTTTGAACCAACGAACGAGAAAGGAAGTTGTTCTTTTACTATGTCTTCACAAAATAAATTAGGTTGCTCAGCAGTTAATTAAAAACTAGGGCCTAGTGAATTACAACGCTCAACTATTTCTGTATGCGAGTAATGTTTTCAGAGATAGAGGGGACCTACAGTTCTAAGCCGAATTCGAACGGGTAATTTGAGAAAGCACTTTCCATGACCAGAATTACTCTGTATTTGTCAAATTCTCGCAAGGGGCAGTACCCGTGCGAAAAAACTTTAGATGATACAGGCACTGATTGAATCCAAGACCCTTGGCATGACTGTCCTACGCACTAACCATCACCCCTCGGTTCTTTGGTTCCCTTAAATACCAAAATCACATCTACAGGGTCTTTCTTTTGCACTTATTATCTTACAATTTAATCAAAACAAAATCTGTGCAAGATATCATTAAGATTTCATATTCATCTGGCCGTTAGAAAAATATTCGTTCGAAAATGGCCTTATCGCTGAAGTTGATTTTTCGATTAAAATAATTGGTGGCGTTTTAACAGCTTTAAAGGCCCTTCTGCACGGCCTTGTCTATGCTCTTTAACCTTCAGCTCGTTGGTCAGTAAAATTTGTCAATTTAAAATGATTTTGGAAAAAAACATAAGTTCGATCTCTCCTAAGGAATAAATTAAAAGTATAAATTGACTGAATGGAAATGTATGGATTTATTTGTAAATCAAATTGAAAATGTTGACATTTCTAGACGTTGAATCTAAATAAGAAATGTTTAGACAGATGTCTCTGCGTTTCGTACATACGTTCGAGATACCTTTTTTTGATGGCTGCTGACGGAACAGTTGGCTTTTTGTAATATTCTTTTTACATATAAAATAAAACTTTCAATAAATGCTAGTAAATTTAATAAAAATTGGGTTTCGGCAAAAATTGTTGGGAATAAAAACAGATATTAAAATCAAACTTGTTTTATGCAATGCCAAAATTGTTGTTATCTTTTAGGTAACTTTTTTTTAGAAAATCCAAACATTGAAACATTTTTTTTTACAAAAAACAAAAAAAAACTTCAAAAACAACTAACAACTGTCAACAAATGGAATTCGACTCAAGCATCTTAAGCACAAGAAAATACATACAGTGTTGGCCAAAACATTGGCTGCGTTCAATCTCAGACAGATAGGGTATCCGGATACCTTTTTGTTAATGTTTTACGTGTAAAATAATAGCTTATCAAAACGGCCGAGATGTCAAAAAAGGAATCCAAATGTATCCAAGAATTTCTGGGGTATGTAGGTATCTGACAGAATAGCTGATTCAACACATGGTTGAATTTCGAGAAGGCGATGAAAAAGCTATTTGCCTCCGAATTTTAGAAGGTAATTATGATTTATTTTTTTAAACTTCAAAATTGACATATTTTGTTCCCGTTCCGTCCTAGGAAAAAATACCAAATTTTTCTGGCAAAATTTCGGAATTTCATGCATTTTTTCCTAAAAATTTTCTGGCTTTTTTCTATTTACAAAAATGGAAGCTCAAGCAGTTGCAGATTCAAACGAAAATTACAAATGTCCGGGAAATCGAAGCAGACACTTTGCAAGTATACATTAAGTAAAAATATTTTGTTCTTTTCTATTTTGTTAAATAAATTGTTACAAATAAAAGAAAATTATTGAAAACTTTAGTAATTTTTTGCGTGGCAGCCACCCCGTAACCGCGCCGGCCCGCACCGCGCCCGCAACGCCATGGCCGCGCCACGCCCGCGACCATCAACCCGCGGGTGCATGTCAGGGGCTGTTTTTTTCCTGTTGTGATAAAATGTCTACAATATTGACCAAGTAGCGACTTTTAAAATGCAAAACATTTTCTGTTTTTTTTTTTTTGCTATTAGGAAATTAGGCCAGAATATATCAATTGGTTTTCTGGCCTAATTTCCATTTTGGTTTCTGGTTTTTTTCCATTTCTGTCTGGCACAATTTCCAATGTTTCTGGCTTATTTTCCATACAAAATTCTGCTTTTTTTCCCAATTTGAAGCAGAAAACATTTTCTGTCGTTTTTTCCAAAAAAAAGATTCTGGCGTAATTTCTTCTGGCGTAATTTCCGGGAGCCAACATAAGCTTATGTCAAAAACAAAACGAAAATTCACTTAAGTTTGTGAAATTACTGCGGATAGCCACTATGCAATTTTGCTCACGTATCTACATGTCAGATTTTACTTATGCTGGGATCGCTCTCGCTTAAGTTTGCTTAAGTTAACGAAACTGAGAAAAGTTGAACGAAACGGAGCTAGACTCCATTATGTTCACTCGTATTGAGATTCTTTGTATTCGCACGTTTACTTATGCGAGCATATGCTAGCTTATGCCTATTATAGTTGGGCCTTTAGTGCGTTGGACTGTCATGCAAGGGGTCTTGGGTTAAATCCCTGCCTGTGCCACCTTAATTTAAAAAATTCGGATTCGGCATATAAAATTGTAGGTCCCTGCAATCTCTGACAAAATTACTTGCACACAGGAATGGTTGAAAGTTGTAAGACACTAGGCCCTGGTTCTTCATGGACTGTTGCGCCACCTAGTTTATTTTATTAATTTATAAACAGCTGAAAGTTGTTTTTATTTTTTGACAGCTATTTGAATACAGCTTTCCAACTCGTTCAACAAGGTATCTAAAACTCCACATATCCAAGATACCCTATCCAATACGAGATTGAACGCAGTCATTAGGAACTAAAACTACCTTCATCTTTATGTCGTTCAAATTTTAATAACTTAAGCAAATCATTTTGAATTTTTTGTTCGCAAACAGTGACGAATTCTCAATTTATAATTACCCTTTTTTAACAAACAAAATAAGAGTGGTATAATTTTGAGTTTAAGTTGAGCGCAAACAATTTATTCGTTGCAGTGTGGATGGTATGTGGAAGGCGAATAGTGTTTGACAGTTCTTAGCAACCACACTGCAATTAGTTACTACCAATTTTTTTTTTACAAAATTGTCTTGTTTTAGAAAACAAAATGCAAATTTTATTATCCTAACATAAGTGTTAATTGGTTCTCATAATTTAAATGTGTTTTTGTTTAAAATTGACTTTTTGAAATTCTAAAATTACGTTTGTTAGTCCATTCGTTCATTCATTGTTCGCTCTCATGTAGAAGGCCCTTTAGAAAATGGAGAAACGTACTCTTTTCGGACGAGTCCAAACTCAATTCAAGGGTTCCGATCGTTTTCGTCGTGTTCGCAGACCAGCCAAAAATCTAAATCCACGTTACACTAAAGCTACAACGAAACTCGGAGGAAGTTACGTAATATGGTGGGGATGCTTTTCAGGGCACTAGTACTGGGACTGGGACCGATTCACCCAGTAGATGTTACAATGGATCGTTTTACCGTGACATTTTGCAAACTATAATGCTGCCACACGCTGAAGATCGGTTGCCTCTGAAATCGATATTTCGGCAGGATAACGAACCAAGCTCACCATAATATGGTTAAGACATGGTTTCAAGAAAACCAGGGGACATTCCGTAAAACGATTATCGTCAAATGATAGCGATTTGACGATAGTATCACATGTAAGACGATAATCTTCAAAGTGATATTGCCAAAACGGTAGCGTTTGCACGAAGCTAAAAGTATCGTCTGTCATAGACTTCCAAATACTTAATTAGCTAATTGAAATAAAAATGTTTCGGTGTAATTGAGTTATGTTACAAAGTGAAAATGAAAACTCGGAAAAAAAAAATAAAATCAATACGGTTATGGAGATAAATCAGACCCTCTATCTCTTCCAACCTACATATATGTAACCATGTTTTTTTTTTCTCAATTGTAAAATAATCTAAACCATTATAGTTGTGTTCAATGATTTTCAAAAGAGGTCTTTATAATTTCAATAATATCAGATAAATCACTTAGATGTTGAAATTATAGGTACATCTTCGCCGGAAAAAAATAAAAACAGTAACAATAAACACCACAAAATAGTTAGTAAGTTTGGTAAAAAGCAAATTGTTTTAAATTTTCACAACTTCCCATAGCAAAACCAAGTTTAATAACATTTTCAAGTTATCGAACAAGCATTAGTTTCGTTAAGTTAATTTTGACATTTCAGTTATCTTATACTAAAAACGATAGAAGAGACGATAGTGAGAAAGTTACGTGAAGCAAATTATTGACGATAACGTTAATGACAATAGTTTTGAAAATTACGGAATGATTCTGTAGATTGACTTGTTACAATGGCTGGCACAGTCCTCAGATTAATTGCAAAAATAAAAACGATATGTTTGATGAAATTAAATTGGCTTGGGAAAGGAACCCAAAAGATCACTACAAGCAATTTAATTGACTCCATGCCTCGAAGATGTACTGAAGTGATGAAAAACAAGGGGTTTGCTGTCAAACACTAGCAATATTTTAGTAAGTCTTAAAAAAAAAAATGTACTATTTTTTAAAAATTGCTTTTGTTTTTACCAGCCTATTATTGAACTTATTGTGCTATATTTAATGAACTATTAACTAAAACTATTCTATTTTATTTTCCACTAGAAACTGTATTTATTTATTTAAATTTTAAGACCAAAAATATACAATAATTGAATTCTAAATTTGTTTTTGAATCATTTAATAATCGAGGAAAATAAAGTTGCTATGGTCAACACTGTCTATTACCCGTGTTTTGTTGGAAAATCTATCCATAGTATAGTAGGATTTTACAGGAATAACAAAAACAATATCCGCAGTATGAATACTACCGATAAAAGTTAAGGTAAAATCTTACTACGGATGGGTTTTTGACATTTATACGAGTATCGAATGGATCTTACGTGATTTCGTTTTCAAATGTTGAAGCGATTGATATTGAATTTGTATCTCGATGGCTGTGTTCGTTGAGTAGTTGTGCATTTGAAATCATGTATGTTTTCTATTGGGAATTATTGTTGATATTATTTAGTTTTGTTAATGAAAATGGACTAACTGGGCTTATTTTGCAAGAGAAAACAATAGCAAAGATAATTAAGTTTTGCTATGTTTCCACCAAAGGTATAAACCTCAGTTTAGATTAAATAAATCTTTTTTCACCGCACAAGAAGATTTTAAAATGATTAAGTTTGACAGCACTTTCTAAAATGCAAATAGTATTTCGATGTTTTCGATGTGTGAAGTGCACGTAAGATAGTTTGATTCGTTTTTAACAGTGAAGAACTGATTAGTTCAGCACCATATAAGAATACCTACTCCATGTCCATTTTGTTTCTTGTAATTGTATTAAAATAAAAGTACATATTTTGTTCGCAAGCATGCAAATAAACAGACCATATTGCATTATCTGTAAAACCAACTCCTTTGACTCGACACTGATCCCCGACATTAGTCGATTTGAATAAGGCTCATTTCAACTTGATTCAGGTATATAAAGAATTGAGGCAAGCCTCAAGCTCGCTTCAACACCACATGTTAATTTAGTAGTCTGCGAACAAACCCCCTCCTTGAAGCAATTGTTAAATTAACTTTTTTTATCTCAATCTCAATTTCCAGATGTTTTCTTACTATTTCTTCTTGAAAATTGGTGATTTTATTAGTTTTAGTTAAGTTAAAGTTTAACTTTTGATTTTTACAAAACTTTATTCTATGTGTGTGTTTTTTTATTATTATTCTGACAGATCTTCTTTCAGTTGTACCAATTTTTAAATACAAAAATCTGGCTACTGCCATGTTGGCTATTTCTCACTGTACTTTATATGGAATTCCAAAAAAAAACGCACTTAAAGTTGCTTTTCTTTTGGCCAACACTGTATATTGACTTTAAATTTGTATCTTACAAGAACTGTTGTTTTTAATATTTTGTAAAACGTTTAGAAATATCGACGGACGACTACCACGAATGGGAAGTTATCAATGGTTATACCATCCGGGCATTCAAATTTTATGTTCATATTTTGACTTTTTAAATAAATATGAATCATTCAAAATGGAAACATCAATTAACTTTTAGTTCTTAAAGTGTTAATCCAATTGTCGTTCACTAAGGCGTATGTGGAACATAAACACTTCTACTTCTTCAAAGAAGGCTAAAAAAGAAGCACTTTATCAATTAATTGAAATAAAAATAATGTTAAAAAAAAGAAAAAATACTTGATCCATTCAAGTAAAGTACCTACCCAAGTATCTTATACATTATAAGATCTCCTTAAAGTGAATTCAAAAGAAAGATACTCTCCATACAACTAACTAAAACTAATCTTAACACTATCAATCTTATACAAAAAAAGGCTCCATTTGAAACAATTTCGACACAAGTACCTCCACTTTCACAAAGAACAAATCATAAACTTTCAATCACAATATAACAACTCACAATCATCAAAGTCCATTCAACTTGAATACGTTGAAAGAACGAAAAAATCAACAACAAAAATAAAACAGAAAAAACACAACACAACAACCGTTTCCACAATATTTATGAAAAAGAAATCTCTGCCCATTCAAAACTCATATTGTACAGAGTTCAGCTTCAAAGGAATACAGAATTCCAGAACACAGAACTAAATATCAAGCCATCAGGCTATTGCGCAAATATAAATTATTTTCCAAGCGTAGTAAATCACATTCTATGAATGGACCTATGGAAAACACCACACTATTTACACCTGAAGGAGTCTGATGTTGGTTCCGTCCCAAATATACCTTCCTTCCTTACATACCTCTTCCACTATACACAATAACAAGAATATATCAATCTAATATAACCTATCATATTTCAACGTGTAGTACATCAACCTGCAAGGCATGATGATGCCAAATCAATCTACTTCTGCATAAGAAACAAAACAAAAAATGATTGCCTAGGAGAAGAAAACTCGTGTTGTGATAAAGAATATTATTATTCAACTTCAAGTTAACTGTAATTGAAAACAACTGATAAATATTCCAATATTCGATATCTTCACAAAACACAAAGACAGAAAGAGAGTGAGCGCGAGGCACTCTTCCAAACACCACAAGCTAAAACGTTCTATTTTCCAGCTTCCGATTTCTCAGAATGATTTTGCTCCCCTCTGTAGCAACCTTTAATTTGGCAGAAATAGAGAAGATTGTGGAACGCGCACACTTTCAAGAACCTACCTAGTTCATACGGCGCACGCCTGACGCGCCCGAAAACAGGCTACAATGTAGATTCAAAAATTTCCCTAAAACTATACATTTTATTAATTTAGTTTTTATTTATATACAAATTTTAAAATAATTTAAAAAATCCAAAGATATATTTTTAAATTCAATTCGTTATCCTTTTATCTTTACATTAAACAAATATACTAAAAACACGAACCCCGCTGTATACATGTTCTTGGTACATTTCTGTAAGTTAGTAGGTCAACATACAACATACATTTAGGATGAGCAACCCCCATTGTGTGGGGGAGCAGCAATATCTATGTCAGTGTCCTTCATTCCCTTCCACATTAGAGCTGTCCTTTTTTTTTTGTTGTTTAAGGTTTGCTCTAGCGATACGTTTACCTACATCCATTCCGTTGTGTGGAATGTTGACTGAAGGGTAAATGGCGCCCAACCACGGCCATCACCAACCCACTCGCTCATAAGGAAGCTTAGTCGTATCGTAGCTGTAGCTCCATTGAAGAGCACACACAAATCCATCCCCGAATACTTGGGAACAGAGAGAGAGAGAGAAAAAAGTGAGAGACGCATCCTTCCAATTCCAATCTACCATATTTCCATGCGAATATAATATGTTGTGTATGCCTGCTGAACATTTCTGCGATGCTCTAAGAGCAAGGATCTCTGTTATCCTTGTTGTTTGTATTCAGTGTTCAGTCCCGGACGAGAATCTGCATCGAAAGCTCCTCACTCGCTACGGATCTTATCACCGCGATATTGGAAAATAGAAAATAGAAATTCAGTGTTTTTTTGAGCTAAAATAATAAAAAGAATCCTGAATATCCTGCACAATACAGTATACCAGTGAAAATAGTGAAACAATCCTAAAAGTATACAACTGATTATATAAAAAATACGGTTTCTTTGTAACACTTTCAACTAAATAAAATTATGTTATAACGGAAAAATTATTAAAAAAAGGATACATCTTGTGTGTTGGGATAAGGATTGTAAGGATACGAAAATTGATGAAGGAAAAAAACCTGTTTCTCTATTTGATTGATGCAAAGTGAATTATGTGAAGTGGGCGTGCTAATATTTGTGTATGTAGCCAAAGCGAGTTCTTACCGATTTTTCATTAAAAAATAAGTCTGAAAAAATTACGAGCAAAATAAAAAATATCTATGCAAAGTTTTCGGAAAATTAATATATCCTTCAATTCGAAGGATATAGAGAGGTTGAGTGCATGTAGTGTGAAGTGAAATTTATAGTTTTATTCAAAAGGGAAAAAGTGTTTTTAAAATTTGCATCCCTTTTGCATCAAAAAAGTAATATTGTAAAAATTAAACCCTGAAACAGTTAAGGATAGCGATATAGCGAAAAAAGGACTCTCCCAAGGAATAGAACATAGAGACACACGGGCAATATAGAATCAAAAAAAAAAGAAAAGAAAGAAGAGACAAAGGATATCACCACCAATACATACCGTTATCATTGGTATATGGTGTATTATAGTCGCGCGGAGACGACGACGACGACGACGACAAAGCAACGAGCAAGAAGTAAGTGGACCAGCAGAAGCAGAGGATATACCACATTCCTGGAATCCTTTTGTAGCATCTCTCATTTGTTTATAGCGCGCCATGCCGCACAACCCCGCGCCTCATCGTACCGCTTGCATACTGAGTTTAAGTTGGATTTGTATGGGTGTTTTTTTTTGAGATGAGACTGGAATTTAAATATGTATTTGGATTATTATTGTTGTGTTTTTTGTTTTGTTTGTTTGTGTGCGGTGGCGGCGCGGCGGTGGTGCTGCTGGTAACTCTTGTCCCTCTAAAATATCGTTTACTCCATTTTAGCCTGGTGACAAGTGTTTACAGCATATTTGCAAAATACTTAGGTACAGGATTTTGTTTTTTTGTTTGAGAACTAATTTCGTTAGAGCATTGTTCTTTTCCGCTGTGTGATTTTAAGGATATTTTTTGAAGTTTTGTTTTCTTAAAGTGGAAACAAAAAACAAAACAAATAAACAAACGTATAAATTTGTGGAAATTCAAAAGGATTAAGGATTTTTATGTTTCTATTCTTCTATAAAAATAAAGCTAAGAGGTATGAATTAAATCATATTTACTCCCTAGTGGAAATACGATTTCTGGTAACTGCATAGTTTGTCCTTAAAAATGTATTCTTTCTGTATCCTGTTAAATTCCCGGGGGTATACTCACAATACAGAAGTTTAAAGTGGATAAAATTACATAAATCAATTGTTGCACATCTTATAGTAAAACTATAAATAGTGACTTCCTCTATTTTCGTGACCTGATATCCCGGAGCTTATTTTTTACTCCATCCAAGTAACAACATGCAATTCTTGCGATTTGTGTAAACTGTGACTGCTTGACAGTCCTTTCCAAAACCTACATGAGTCTTTATACTTTATCGCCTTGATTTTATATCACGCATAATGCATAATGGAAGATCAAAAGAATAATATGTTTAAACTTTTACAATCTTAACATTTCAAATAATAAAACTAGTTTGTACTAAACTGGTGATCATAAAACGCAATAAAACTATAATAAACGGTTGTTACATCCTTAAATGTTGTCAAACTATTCGATGAATTATCTACTGAGCTAAACTGACAATTAAGTTGAGTTCTTATACGTTTGGTAGAAATAAAACCAATCTCTTACAATTTATTGTCAGAAGTTGACTAAAATTTATAATTTATTGACAGATAGATGTCTAAAAATCTATTAACGAATTGTAAAAGATTGGTAGATTTTCTAACAACATTGTAAGGACACAATCGTTGGTTGGTAATTGCCAGGACAATAGAAACAAATGTTAAAAATTGACAGGCCTCAAAATAAATTTTGTCTATACATTGATACTAAATACCTTCCAACTTAAAGTCTTACAATATTGATTGGTGTGCATTTTTGGACAATCAATTACACGAGATCACGACTATCAGCTAGCTGACAGATGATTGTTAAGGGCCGGTTATAGCTATCAGTAAAATTCATCAGTAAATTTTCGATTTTAGTTTTTGAACATGTTACAGATTTATTTCTAGCAAAAGATTACGTGCGTTTTGTTCGCATTTCATATATAGTAAAGTGAGAAATTCCCAACAAAACGATCCGCAGTGGCCAAATTTTTGTATTTGAAAATTGGTACAACTGAAAGAAGATCTGTCAAAATAATAATACAAAACTTCAAAAAGGGGGTTTGTTCGTAGACTACTACATTAACATGTGGTGTTGAAGCGAGCTTGAAGCTCGCCTCAATTCTTTATATACCTGAATCGAGTTGAGATTTATCTATTCTAAACTGAGATAAACCTTTTTTGGTAACATAGCAAAACATAAATATCTTTTCTATTGTTTTTTTCTTGCAAAATAACCCCAGTTAGTTCATTTACACTAATAAAACTAAATAATATCAACAGTAATAGATTTTTTTTCCCCAATTTAAAACACACATGATTCCAAATGCAGATTTACTCAACGAACACAGCCATCGAGATACAAATGCAATATCAATCGTACCAACATTTGAGAACAAAATCACATAAGATGCATTTGAGTCTCGTATAAATGTCAAAAACCTATCCATAGTGAGATTCTACTCTAACTTTTATCGGTGTTATTCTCACTGTGGATATTGTTTTTGTCATTAATGTAAAATCCTACTTTACTATGGATAGATTTCCCAACAAAACACGGGTATTGATGCAATACGATGAATCCTATATTCAACTATTTTTTTCAAAAACAATGCATTTAAAGTTTTATTTAGTTTATAAATCCATTTTAAATTTTTTTAATGATGAAATTTCATTTTACTGAACAGCTGACTGCCAAAAGTCAAAAAAATTCCATATAGTTTTACTGTTGGTGTTCCAATTTTGTACTGTTCCGATCACATCATTAAAAATTTTACTGATCAAAGCAACAGTAAGAAAATTGTTTGAGACGCCAAGCCTTAAAGTGACATTTAATTTAATGACGTACATTTACTGATTGCTATAAACTCTCATCCAGTAAAGCATTTCAGATTCCTCCTGTTTCAAATTTTACTGATGGATTTTACTGATAGCTATAACCGTCCTCTTAGATTTTTTACAATTAATTGTGAGACAAATTTCCGGATTATTTATTATTATACAGTTATAAGACATTTTAAGCAAGTTTTTCATTAAGGATTAAGGATTTTTATGCTTCTATTCTTCTATACAAAAAAAGCTGTGAGTTATGAATTAAATCATATTTACTCTCTAGTGGAAGTATGATTTCTGTTAACTGCATAGTTTGTCCTTAAAAATGTATTCTTTCTGTATCCTGTTAAATTCCCGGGGGTATACTTACAATACAGAAGTTTGAAGTGGATAAAATTACATAAATCAATTGTGGCACATCTTATAGTAAAACTATAAATAGTGACTTCCTCTATTTTCGTGACTAATCCCGGAGCTTATTTTTTTACTCCATCCAAGAAACAACATGCATTTCTTGCGATTTGTGTAAACTGTGACTGCTTGACAGTCCTTTCCAAAACCTACATGAGTCTATATACTTTGTCGCCTTGAGTTTATATCACGGTTTCTTTAGGATATGACTCTCTGCATAATGGAAGATCAAAAGAATAATATGTTTAAATTTTTACAATCTTAACATTTCAAATAATAAAACTAGTTTGTTCTAAAATGGTGATCATAAGACGCAATGAAACTATAATAAACGGTTGTTACATCCTTAAATATTGTCAAACCATTCGATAAATTATCTACTGAGCTAAACTGACAATTAAGTTGAGTTCTTACACGTTTGGTAGAAATTAAACCAATCTCTTACAATTTATTGTCAGAAGTTGACTAAAATTTATAATTTATTGACAGATAGATGTCTAAAAATCTATTAACGAATTGTAAAAGATTGGTAGATTTTCTAACAACTTTGCAAGGACACAATCGTTGGTTGGTAATTGCCAGGACAATATAGAAACAAATGTGTGGTGTTCACAGGTTTCCTTTTTTTATTGGAAACGTTAAAAATTGACAGGCCTCAAAATAAATTTTGTCTGTACATGAATACTAAATACCTTCCAACTTACAGTCTTACAATATTGAGTGGTGCGCATTTTTGGACAATCAATTACGCGATATCACGACTATCAGCTAGCTGACAGATGATTTTTAAGGGCCGGTTATAGCTACCAGTAAAATCCATCAGATTTTTTACAATTAATTGTGAGACAAATTTCCGGATTATTTATTATTATACAGTTATAAGACATTTTAAGCAAGTTTTTCATAAACAGATCTGAAAGTATTGTAAGATCTACCAAATATGATAATATACAATAGGTTAAGTATTGTAAACCATAAATAAAGGATGTTTTTTTGAGCCAGAACTTAGAAATGGAATATAACAGAGCTAATTTCGTTCCCGAATCATCTCTACAAAAAATAGTCAAGCTCCGTTCAATCGCACGATCTTAGTGCCAGTAACGTGAAACTATGTGGTTATCAAACGTTTCCTTAAATAACTCAATCGTGTCAATAAATGTGTGACATTTTGAGCCGTTATGTTGAAACCACAGCTCCTGCACATAAGGATGTTGAATTAATGAACAAAAAAGTCAGTACTAGTGGCCTTTTTGCAGTCACGAATGGCTCTGTTTATTGACCATGATTTTCAAAATAAATGTATTCTATTTGAAAGGGTTGTTCAAGCTTTAGTCTATTTATGTTTAAATGCCAAACCAAACTAAAAAAAAGAGGCTGGGATGCGACCCACACTGATAACTTCCCATCCCGTCTGTCGATTTGTCTTGCTTAAAAGTTTGCCTATATGTACTAGTATCAATTTTACCAAATTTGCGTACTGTTTTTAAAGATTTTATTTTTAAAACGGACTGTTGGATTTTTATATAAAAATCACTACAAAAATCTGTAAAATAAAATAAGTTTGAAGCCAATATGTTTAATTTTTGAAAAGCTATTTCAGTCGAAAGTAAGTTTTTACCAAGTTTTAGTATTGTTTTTTTTTTTTGAGTTTTATTTTTTGTAAAAAACCGTCAATTCGATTTTCTTCAAAATTCTATCGAATGTTGAAAACAATATTTTCTATAAGATAAAATTAGTTTGAAGCCAATATTTTATAGTTTTGAAAAGATATTTGAGTCGAAAATCAACTTTTACCAACTTTTATAAATTTTTTTTTAGGTTTTTATTTTTTGTAAAAAAACTGTCAATTCGATTTTTCTCAACATCTTTCAGAATGCTTAAAACAATATTTCTTATAAGATAAAATAAGTTTGAAGTCTAACTTTAAAGTTTTTGAAAAGATATTTGAATCCATATTCAATTTTTACCAACTTTTGTTAATTTTTGTTCGGTTTTTAATTTATTATAAAAAAACTGTCAATTCGATTTTGTTCAAAATTTTACTGAATGTTGACAACAATATTTTTTGAAAGATAAAAGTAAATTATAGCCAATATCTCAAAGTTTTGAAAAGATATTTGAGTCGAAAATCAATTTTTACCAACTTTTATTAATTTTTTTTTAGATTAATATTTTTTATAAAAAAAACTGTCAATTTGATTTTTCTCAAAATTTTATCAGATTTCAAAAACATTATTCTCCGTTGTTCAAAATTGTTTTGGAGATGAAATCATATGTTAGTCGTTAAATTATGGAGGTGAAAATTTTTTTTTTCAGTTTTTTTGATTTAGTATAAAAAAAACTGTTATATTGATTTTTTTTCAAAAAATATACTTCTTTGAGATCACGTTACAGTTTATTATATAAAATTTAACTCAAGTCTCTAGCGTTTTTAATTCGTAAGATATTTAGGGTTTACCAAAATTTTCACCTTTTTTTTAAACTGCTATGGTAAAAAAACCACCAACGCAATTTTCTTGAGAGCCCTTTTTGCATCTTTCTGCTATATTATCTGTATAACAAAATTTATTTGAAGTCGATATCTCTTCTGGTTCTTGAGCTATGGACGACGAAAAAAACGTCGCGAACGTACGAACGTACGTACACACGCACGCACAGACATCTTTCTAAAAATCTTTTATTTCGACTCTAGGGACCTTGAAACGTCGAGAAATGTCAAAATTTTCAATTTGACAAATCGGACCCATTACAATAACTTCCTATGGGAAGTTAATAAATCACTTTGGACATTTGACAAAATAGTATCCATAGAAAACAAATTTGTCAGCTCAAAAATTGCACGAACAAAAATGATTTTATCATCAGCATAACTTTTTGCTACAATAAATTAAATTTTTGACATCTATTATTATTTTTACAAAAATCTTTTTGGCAATCTTTCCACAAGAACTAAAAATTGATTTTTAAATAAAATAATAAACATATTCATAGATGTTTGTTTTATAGTTGCTAAGTTGTTATTAATCAAGCCCAGAGTTTAGGCTTTTTATAAATAAATTTAAAGTTTAGGGCTTAATCTGTGGTTCAACTATAAACATAGCAATTACTATGCTTAAGTTGTTATTATCACAGCCAAATGTCATATTTGATTTGACATTTGACATGACATTATTTGGTGATCTGCAAAATATGACACCAAGAAAAAGAAAAATATACAAAACACGGTTAAATTCATTCGAATTAAGTGACAAGAATTTTTACGAATGATATCGTTTGGATAAAGAAACAGTCACATTTTTTTTATATTATACATCAAATTTGAGAAATGACACCACAAAATAACAAGTTTGAAAATATAACAGTACTTTGTTGCTTTGATTTGTCATTTGAAGTATAATTGTAGTAGAATACAACCTTAACCTGGAGTTTTACTAAACAGATCTTGAAAACTGACTATGAATAAGAGCTGTGTTTATTTAACCAAAAAGCCTTAAACTATAGACCGATACAAATCACGACTTAAGTAAATCTCTATGAATACGCCCAAAATTATTTTAACGTCTCGGGATGAAAATTAATTTTCTATTGAAGTTCTTTAAATGATTTAAGGTTTTCGCAGTTGTTTGCATCCATAAATATTTTAAGTTTTAAATAAGCAGCGTATAAATTATTGATGTTATACACATACGGGAAGTAAGAACGGTATAGAACAGACTATAATATTTTTATTTAGTCGTTGCTTGTCCGAAACTTAAAATCAGTGGCTCAAAATTTAAAACAAGCTATTGTTAATGGCCTTAAACTTGCCTAAGTAGTAATTTTATACATTTACTAGTGACTCCAAAACCTATCTTTTGTATTTTTAATATTTTTATTTTCCAAACATGTCTTAAAACAGTGACAGTTCGGGCAAATAAACAGACCTATTAATTGGAATTCCAAACTGTACACTAAATTTTTGCATCCATTTAGACCTGTTTGTTTTTAAGATGACATGACATTATCTACACAATCTGGTTTTCGGCGAAAGCATAGCTAAACAAGTGCTATTATTAACATATTTGTTGACATTAGACTGTATTGCTTGATTTTTCTAATTCCAGCCGACTTTGAATTAAGATCCCTCCACTTAACAGTTGAGTCCCTTACAAATTGGTTTTATTTGATTCTTTCGTACTGAAGAATCAGTACCGTTCTCTCGTAGAAAGAATTTCACCTCTGCTCCCCCTTGGTACAACAGAGAGCTCCGTAGCCTAAGAAATACCCGTAACAAGCTTTGGAAGATCTTTTTACAGTCTAAATCTGATACTGATCACAACAACTATCTTCTCGCCTATAATTCTTTCTCTGAATTAAGGGAATCCCTTTATAATCAATACCTTAACCAAACGGAAAATAACCTTCTTTCTGATGCAAGGAAATTTTTCAAGTTTATAAATGTAAAACGAAAATCTGATGGGTTTCCAACTTCAATGAGTTTTTCCAACATAATCTTCTCTGATCCAACAACTATATCAAATCTATTTGCTAATTACTTTAGGAAATCGTTTACTGAACATCTGCATGATCCTGATCCACACTACTTTAGTTATTTAGATGGTTGCACTCAAACCTCCCTTTCATCGTTTACAATAACTGAAGAAATGGTACTTGCCAAAATCGTAAGCCTCAAAGAAAACTTAAGCCCTGGTCCTGTTGCGTCCCATCAGTTGTTCTAAAAAAATTTATGCATTCTCTGTCAAAGCCTCTAACTGCACTCTTTGAACTCTCTCTTTCCCAAGGTGTGTTTCCTCATATATGGAAAGATTCATTTATATTTCCCATTCATAAACAAGTCAATAAAACAAAAATTAACAATTATAGACCTATTGCTAAACTTTCATGTATTCCAAAACTTTTTGAAAGCTTAGTTTATGATTCCGTTTATTTCCATTGCAAGCCTTTATTCTCCCCCGCTCAACATGGTTTTCTTAAAGGTAGATCCACTACGACTAACTTAATTGAATTTATATCCAAAGCTTTGTCAGCCCTTGAGAATGACAAAGAAGTTGATGTTGTATACACTGATTACAGCAAAGCCTTTGATGAAATATCCCATAACATAATTTATCTCAAACTAAGAGCTCTAGGCTTTCCATCTATATATATAAACTGGAACTTATAGAGTCCTTTTCCGTAACTCAGTCTCCAGTCCGATACATGCAACTTCAGGAGTCCCACAAGGTAGTCACCTTGGCCCCTTCTCTTCGTCTTATCTGTTAATGATGTCTGTCTTAAATTAAAAAACTCAGATATCCTAATGATTGCGGATGATAAGAAAATTTTTAAGATTATCTCTACTCCATCTGATTCCTTACTTTTACAAAATGATCTAAATATCTTTTTTGTATGGTGAATGCATAATTTCCTAGAGTTAAATGCAAGTAAATGTAAACAAATCCCATCTCATAGAGTATACTACTTCCTTAATGATGTCGTCAACGTAGTCGATTCTATTAGAGATCTTGGTATTATGTGTGACAAACACCTGAATTTCCATTCCCATTTTGACCAAATTATTAATAAAGCTTATAGATCTCTCGGTTTTATTAAGAGATGGTCAAAAGAATTTTCCAACCCCTATGTAACTAAAGCGCTTTACGTTTCCCTAGTCCGTTCTCATCTTGAATATGCATGCCAAGTATGGTCTCCCTTTTATGAAAACCATTCACTCAGAATTGAAAATGTTCAAAGACGTTTCGTTCGATTTGCCTTACTTGGCCTCCCCTGGGATGATACTTCCAACTTGCCTCCTTATGCCGATCGACTAAAACTGATAGGTTTACAGCCCTTATATATAAGACGCAAAAACGCTGATATATTATTTGCTCACGAATTGTTAATGGGCAATATAGATTCCCCGGCACTCCTGAGTGATATTCATCTTAACACCAACCCTCAAAATCTGCGATCGGTTTCTCTTTTCTATATCCCTCATCACCGCACTAATTACGGGCACTTAGAACCAATGTCCAGAATTCTTCGTCACTGCAACGCTGCTATGGTAGTTTTCGATTTCAACATTTCCAAATCCCATCTGAAAGATACCCTTTCAAATCAAATGGGGTGGCGCAACAGTCCGTTGTGAACCAGGGCCTAGTGACTTACAACTCTCAACCATTCCTGTGTGCGAGTGCTGTTGTCAGGAATGGAAGGGACCTACAATTTTGGGCCGAATCCGAACGGCTAGTTTTTGAGAAAGCACTTTTTCATGACAAGAATTACTCTTGAAGGATTTGTCAATTCCTCGCAAGAGGCAGTACCCGCGAAAATTATTTTTTTTTTTTTAAATTAAGGTGGCACAGGCAGGGATTGAACCCAGACCCCTTGCATGACAGTCCAACGCACTAACCATCATGCTACGGGTACTACTAGAGATACCCTTTACTTTTTCCCTTTTTGAGTCCGAATTCCCCGTCCCTTGTAATTTTAAGTCAAATAAAATCATAATTGTTAGTTCTTGTACATTAAAGAGCTTTTATATGGGCCTTAGGGCCCACATGAATGAATGTCGAAAACTGATAACAAGAACTGCAAAAAAAAATGTTAAGCTAGTGTTAAGTTAAGTTATGATAGCTTGTATTAAGCTAAATAAATAAATAAAGCTCCGACACTGTGACTATGCTCATTTGTGCCTGAAACTATCATCATTTTATGGATTATCATCATCAGAAGTTTATTTGCTGTCTCACTACTTTTGTTATAGCAAAAAATTCTTACCAATCACTTGAGGAGTTCCTCAGTGTTCGATTTTAGGGCCTCATCTTTTCTTCCTTTATATAAATGAAATATCCTCAAGAATAAATTGGTTCACTATTCAAACGTATATGGATGATGTTCAGCTATATAAAAGCTATCCTTTGGTACTGAGTACATACATATATGTATATACATATATTATTAATAAGGAGCTAGAAGAAATATCTCGCTACTCAACGAGCAATGGTCTTTTGTTAATTCCAAGTGCATTAAAATTAGAAGACAAACCTTGAATTTAGATTGATTTCCCAGCTTGTACTTTAACAACTCAAACATTTCGTATATCTTATTTAAAAGTACACAGTCTTGGGATATGCACAACAATTCTTCTGTTGATAAAATTAGTAAGTTCTGGGCTTCGAAATATGACAACTTCATGTGAGGTCAAATCGAAACAAAATAAAAGTGATTGGGATGCTACCCACACTGATAACTTCCCGTTCGTACCGTCTCTAGATTTGTCTGAAACTTTAACAAAATATAAATAACAATATTTTTTGTGACATTCAAAATTTCAATATCTTCCTTAAGTTCTCCTAAAACTTGTATCGGAAACCATTTCTTACCTACCAAGTTTTCGTGTTTTGTAGAAAAGGTTATCAATTCAATTTTTCTAAAAAAATATTAAAAGTTGCGAGTAGCTCGGGTTTAATACTGTTTTCGTTTCCCAGATTTTTGAAAGTTTGTATTTCTTACCAACAAAGTGGCTGTCCAAGATGGAAACGGACATACTTAGGCCAGTTTAATGGCCCATTATGATAGCACATGAATCTTGAAGCTTCCTCCTAAGCTCAATGGAACCAGTTTGAGTCCCTTACGAAACGTGAGAGGATGATTATGCTAATATGATTTAGATCGCTTAAAACGTTAAAGAAGAATTCTAGGCTATTCTTGCATTTTCGAGCCAGAGCAGGGCATGTACAGAAAAGATGTTTCCTCCTCTTCTTCGCCCATATAGCTTCTGTAAAAGTCATTTGTGAATACGCCTAGTCGCGTGGAGTGCTTTCGTATCCTTTTATTGAGCTTATATGCGATCTGCTTAGAGATAGCAAGCACCTTGAACGTTTTAAATCCAGTGTTGCCAGATGATTCTTGTGACTTGATACGTGGTGATGTGGTTCCACCTGGTGCCTGCCCTCCTCCTGCACAGCGTCTTGCATTACCAACAGTTTACAAGTAGCGATTGGTATGCCAGTATGTGCCAAACGTGGTAGGATGGGCTGTACTGTAACGTTCCTGGCGAGTTCATCTGCCTTACAGTTACCTGGAACGTCTCTATGGACCGGCACCCAGCAATGGTGAATATTAAACTGTTGTGCCATCTCCATTAGAGATGATCGACAGTTATGGACTGTTATAGAGTTTGTAGAGACAGAGTCCAGGGATTTGACAGCAGCTTGACTATCTGAGAAAATACGGATATTAGATTTTGATATCACGTTTTCCTTAAGCTAGAACAAGACTTCTTTTATCACCAAAAGTTCCACCTGGAATGCGCGGAATGAGATACTTTTTTTCAGTCGTTCACCAACCCCTCTTTTTTGTTTTTTTAACCATCCGTATAAAAAAGGATGGAACCATCTTCCAGGAATGTCCTTTCCTACAAGAAAGATCTGGGAGGTATACAAATCTGGAAAATTTATCATATAACGAAATCACTTTGAAGTAAATGCCTTCACTTATTCACAAGTTATCGAGAATCAAACATACATTTTTACCAATTCTGTGTTAGTGCTTATGGATTTAAATTTTTATGAAAAAAAATCTGAATGTTGGATTTTTATAAAAAAAAAAATACTGAATTTTGAAAAACAATATTTTTTAAAACATTAAACTTTTTAGTTTTTACCAATTCGACCAAAAAATCAAATTTTACCAATTTTCAGTGAGGTTTTTCTTATGGTTTTATTTTTTGAAACAAAAACATTATTTCAATTTCTCTTAAAATTTTAGCAGATGTCAAAAACGTTATATTTCAGGGCATACAATTATTTTGGAGGTAAAATCATTGATTTTTTTTGCAAACTTAACTTGGCATCACGTCACATTATTAAACATACAATTCAACTGTAGTCGCTAGCGTTATTAGTTCTTGAGATATTTTGGGTCAAACAAAATTTGAATTTGTATTTTAAATTACTGTAGTAAAAAACAACCCACCTAATTTTTTTAAATTTCTTTTTGCATATTTTTGTGTTATTATCTGTTTATTCAACATTCATTTGAATGCGATGTCTCTACTAGTTCTTTAGATATGGACAACAAAAAATCATATCCCGAACGTACGAACCTAGTTAAACATGTACACACATCCAACCCTCTAAAAATTTTTGATTTAAATTGTACGGACTTTACGGAAAGGTCCAGAAATGTCAAAATTCTCAATTCATTGGGCTTTGTAACTTAGCTGCAACTTTAAAAAACTTTAAAACCATTATTTTCAATTTATTTGGTGTTTCAAGTTCAAATATAACAGCGATTCAAACATTAGCTCTAAAGTAAGACCTTGTAAATAAATAACGTTGTGCAAAAGTCCTTCGAAAACCAGGGCATAGTGATTTATAACTCTCAAAAACTCCTGTGTTCAAGTCATTTACAGTTTATAAGCCGAATTTGAACGGATAATTTGAGAAAGTACATTTCATTAAAAGAATCAGATTTGAAGGGTTTGTCAATTACTCGCAAGAGGCAGTAAGTGTCACAGACAGGAATTGAACCCAAGATCTCTGGCATTACAGTCCTATGTATTAACTATCACCCCACGGGTACTACAGTAAAACCTTTTACTTGAAAATAACTTAGGAGTGCAACACAATTTTTCACAATTTTGAAGCACCCTATAGTATATTTATGTATGTACAATATTGTACATTTTAAATGCCTTAATAAAGTTATCCTTTTTTTTGAAAATAAATTTCATTTGGCTTTTGAAATCAAACAGATGTCAATATCAAAACGTAACTTTATTATGTCCCCATTTTATTTTTGTAGTTCTTTTTTTTTAAACACAACACGTGCCAAGGATTTGATATCGATTCATGTTAAAAGGAAATAATATCACATATAACCAATATTCTAAACCTTTGCGTATTTTTATATTTTTTGGAGGCATACATTTTGTTTTTATTTTCCTTTTAAAAGGATTGGCTGCCATTAGATTATTTAACCTGCTACATGCGATATGAATTTTTGTGTTACTGGTGGTTCTTTCGAAACACGTGAATTTTTAAATTTAGGTTTGTTTTAAGGAGAAGCTCCTATTACTTAAAAATTTTAATCAAACAAATCACGTTTATTCATAGTGTACATTATTATTACAAAATTCTTCTGAAAATTGTTGTCCTGTAAGGATAGAATCCCTATTAAGTTGTCCAATACATGTATACAAATTAAAAAGAATAAAAGCGTGAAAGAATTGTGCCGTAAGATGAGTGAAGTAGAGTTTAAACAACCCCTAAAACACAACAATTTGACAGTTACTAATTTATGATGTACACGAAATACGACGGACCAAAGTGTTTTGTTTTCATTGGTCGCGTTCGGACAAATATCCAAAGTGATAATTATCAAAATTGCTTGTCTAGAAAAGAAGAGCTTGTGAATAAAATAGTGAATTTAAAGAATAAACCCTTTTCCTTTAGGTTTTTCACATCAAACAAACACAAAGCCGAGTTTTCGGCAAAAAGGTAAAAAAACGTTCACACTAAGCACTTAGGTACACGTTTTAGTTTGACATTTCAATTTTTGCAACATCTAATGTCATCGATTTGTAAGTAAAAGTTTATTCCTTCAATTATTATTTATGAAAATGAAATGAATTTTCGTCATTTGAAATTGATTTAAATACATAAAAAGAAAGCTAAAGAATTAAAAAAAAAAAATCCAGCCGATAGTTCCTTAAAAATATGGCCCTTTTTTCTGTTGCCACGTAGTTCTGATTCCTTTTCGACCCAGAGTTCCAGCAAGTACTCCTCGTCTTCGTAACCCCACATTTTTATTTTCTCTTCTATGATCTGTAAATAAGAAAATAATAAATATTACTTACCACAGACAAAATGTAAGTTTAATTCATTAAAGTTACTATTTTATCTAAATTAAAACTGTAGCTGTGGTTATTTTAAACCAAATTTTAAAATGAAATATATGATGTGACAGCAGCCATCAGCCATTTTGTTTACATTTAATTGAGCGCTGAATGATTCGAAAGGCTTGTTTGTTTAGTTCATCTTTGAATTGCTACTAGTCTTCGGCATGCTTTATACAAAACTGGTTGTTTACGAAAACTTGAAGCTTACGAAAATGTATCGGAAAACTTGAGTTTTGGGGTTGGTGGGAAAAGCCTATTAGATATTTAAGTTGGCAACACTATTTTGATTGGTGGCCATTTTGTCAACTGTCAAAAACTTCGCAAAAAGTACAAAAAATATCCTCATAGAAGCTACAATAAAATGTTGAGCTTCAATTTTTATAAAAACGAAATATGTATTCTATTATGTCAATTTGTATTTGACCAACTTTCCAATAAACTTATATGGCGAAACCAATTTTTTGACACCTGGACGATAAGAAATTTGTCTTATTCTCTTATGTCATCTGAAAGGTACATATGTATGTATAAAAGGTGTTCTTTTTAATTCAGAGCATAACAAGAAATTGAGTTTTTTTTTACCTCTGAACGTTTTGAACCTCAAATTTGTGTCAATTTATTCTTTTGATCGTATTCTGAGCTTGTTCAGAACGCTTTTTTTAAACTTAGAATAGAGCTCTGAACAGATTCCAAGCATATCAAGCATGTTCTAAACATGCTCTGAATAAATCGAGCTCTGGGCGTCTCGAATTAATTTTGAAACACACCTGATGAATACTTAAGCTTTTCTTTAGGAACAAGAAATAAGATTCAAAGTCAAAGTCAAAATCAAAATCAACCAAACATTCGATTTTTTTTTTTGAAGAAAGTGAGGATGAAGATTCTGAAACATATTGTTAAAAAATAAAAATGCGGAAGATGTTGTTCCAATGTTTTTCATTTTTGTTGTGCCATTTTAATTGTTTGATTTTGTTTTCTTTAATTTTACCTGTCAAATGCTTATGTTCAACATTAAACTCGGTCTCCTCAGTTTTTTATTCTGAGCTTATAGAGCACTCTCTAAATAAGCTCAAAACACGATCACAACGAAAAAAGAAACACAAACAGAACGTTCAGAGGTAAAAAAGAAACACAATTTTTAGTTTGACAGTTCAGGCTCTTTCATATTCTTTTGGCTATTAATTTGTAGCTTTTTTCCAATTTTAGACAACACAAATCCGATGGTACTTTTCGTAAATCTAAATCTTTCTTTTGTCGAACAATCATTTTTGATATCGACGTTATTTCTTAATTTTAGTACACTTTGGTTACTAATATTAACGTCTTCATTATCAAGATGTTCTTCAAAACAATTCAATTTTGTATAAGTTTTTTTACAACAGCTTTTCAAAACTAACTTATATTTTCAAAAAAACATTTTTTTCGTGAAAAGCTTTTCAAAATTCTAAATATATGTAATTTACAAGTTTTAGAAATTAACAAATACTTAGCAAAATAACAAAATATTTCACTTTTCAGAAAATACTTTGCATTTTGTAAATTTGCGTTTGGTGAAACGTTGTTTACGAAGTTAAAGTGCAAGGTTGCAAAGTGAAAAGTGTTTAGTGAAATAGTGCCCTTATATTAGTAGTCAGTCAACACGCTTTGATATAAAATCAAAGCTGTCATCTGTCGAAATATATTTAAAATTCTGCTTGCCAACACATCGTTCAGCAAGCGGCACCTTTATTTTAGTACACACCTTACACATTTCTCAACATTTGGAATAAAATGTCTGGTTTACATAGGGTTGGATGGATAACGGCTTGATATGGAATACCAAAAGGTTGTCAGGGTTTTTTCTTATCATCCTTCAGGTCAGGTACGGATGCGGTAAAGATTTCCGTTTTCTTGCATAAAGAGTCCGTCTGGCAATGGGAAACCAGAGACCAACTTGGGACTTCTTTACTTTTTTTCCGGTTAGTAGATTTTAATGAATGTTTTACTAAACAGGTTACCTATTTTGCGGTTTCAAAAGTGTAGAGCTGGAATTCGACATCTGTCAAACAAAGTTCTTAAACAAATTTTTTTTGTTGAAAGTCTGACAAAAAACGCATACAAACTGTTAAAACCTACTACAAAAATGGTGACTCTGCCACAGCCACACATCGTGTTTAAAGAGGAGATTATGGTTTACATAATTGTCCATCTACGCCAGCAATTAACAAAATTGTGAAGACTTTTGAAGAGACTGGATTGGTTACAGATATCGTAAGGCCCATGCATTATCGTTTCCCTCATACCACTGAAAAAGTCAGCAACCCGAATGTTTCGATTCCTCGTCGTTCTCAAAAATAAGATATGTCGAATGGGTGCTTCAACAACAGGCGGTGTATGGCGATTTTTCGAACAAATTTTTATTCACCGACGAAGAACATTTCTTACTCTTGTCGTATTTGGGGTTTCTGAGAATCCTCAAGTAATTTGAAGAGAGCCAATACATCCACAAAAAGTTACTTTTTATTTTATTATATTTATAGTTATAAGATAACCGACTTTTTCTTTTGCCTGCTATTGAAGAATAAGACTTGAAGAATTATGTGGTTTTAACAAGACGGTAAGATTTGGTTGAAACACCGTCAAGAGGCTGACTGTCAGAGAAGAGGCGGATATCAGAAGTTGATATCACGTTTCTCTTAGCCAGGAGAGAACCTCTTTGATCGCTAAAAAGTCCGCTGGGAAGACGCTACAATGATTAGGGAGGCGGAATGAGATGCTTAGATTAAGCTTTTCTGAGTACACATCACTACCAACTCCCTCATTTGTCTTGGACTCATTTGTATGAATATGGATGGCAAATCCAGGAGTTTTTTGTCTTAACATTTATCTCTGGATGGTATGGATACCTGGAAGTTTTTTCCAAATTGAGGTTTGGGATAGTGTAGTCTATGAACTTTGGTATAGAACCAAAGAGGTTCAAAATGATGGAGTGCCACCATATTGTTGTTGTTCCATGGAGATGAGGCGTTGAGTCTTATAGCTGTACTCGCTGCCACTTGTGGCAAAAGACATTTCCTTATTTTTACTTATGTTTACTTGTGAAACTGCAAAATGGATAACCCTGTACCTCTGGATTAAAAAATAGGCACTTTTCGACCACTTTATGCGTGTCTGGTGGGGAAAACGTAGAAAGTGGAACTACTGAGGCTTAAGTTTCTGTAATCATTTAACATCCTGTAAAGTTATTGTAAAGGGGTACACACAGATATCTCTCTGAAAACCAGGGATGTAGATTTTAGAGACCTTGAAACGTCAATAAATGTCAAAATTTTCAATTTGACAAAACACAGACTGATTACAATAACTTCCTATGAAAAGTTTAAACTTATTTTAGTTCGGGTAAAAATGGAAAGTTATTAGCCTCTTTTTATATTTATTTTCAAATCCAATTAAATACAAAAATATTTCAAGCCACCATTTTAAACGATTCGCATATAATCAAAAATGTAATTATTTAAAATTTGTATACAAAATCATTATTATTCATAATTATTATACCGACCAAAAATTAATCTATTGACGTACCTATTTATTTTAACAAAAACAAAAATTAAAAAAAAATGTGTAGAAATTTCATTAAAATGAAACCATCATTAGCCAAAATCCATTCCATTCTCAAATTAATTTGAAATTCTATACACACTTAATTAGTGTATCATTAACAACAAGCTTCATAAAATATAGTGCGATATTTACTCTCATGCATAAATACATACAGTTGTGGTCATTTAATTAAGCCACGAAACGAACAAAAACAAATATTTTCTCAAAATTGTTTTTTTTTTTTTTAACTTTTCTTGATATCATCTCAAATTAAAGCCATACGAAATATTGGTATAAGCCAAAAGGCGATTCAAGAACAGGAACCTGAATCGAAGCTTTGCTAGAAGTAAACTAGAGGTGGTTTCGAAACAAAATATCAATCGAAAACATTGTTCCGAGCGAAGACATCTTCACAAAAGCTCGTGTTTTTTTAGAGTTTGAGTGTTTGAAAAATAAAGAATCTTAGTTCCAAGAGGTTGGAAATGATAAACGAACGTACGCCAGGCATCTTTCACTTACCCAATTTTACACTCAATACACCAATTTGGCTGTAAAGCACATTATGGTCACGTCGATGATTCACGGCTGGGAACTAGGTTTATTAAAGAATTCATTATTTTGGGAATGCAATCTTTTATGACTCCAATAAAAAAATTGTATTCATTGAATTCAACTAACGATTGGCAATTCAAATTTTAAAATCTCCAGTCATTTGACCTTGAAAATCATTTGACTGCAATAAATTGATTGCATTCAATTGAAGTCTTTGCATTCTTTTGAAGTCATTAAAAAATGATTGCATTCTCTTCAAGGTCACATCATTGGTAATTGAAAACTTTAAAGTTCCAATCCTTTGGTGAGTTCAATAAATGTAATATTTAAGTAATAGAATCATTTAATGAATTATAATGACTGCATTCTCAAAAACGATTGCAATCTCTTACAAGGCTCCTAGAAGAAATGTTCTTTGATCGAAGAATCACGGTTTAAATCCAATGCTAATAAAATTTTTGAGTGTCCTGCTTGAAGCTCGCCTCAATTCTTTATATACCTGAATCGATTTGAAATGAGCTTGATTCGACTCGTTTCGGAGTCAAGTCAAAATTTGTGAAGAAAAACTTGTGTGTAGAAGTTAGTTTTACAGATAATGCATTATGGTCTGTTTATTTCATGTCTGTGTACAAAAAATATAGTTTTGTTTTAATCAAATTAAAAAAAGAATTGCACATGAAGTAGATAGCATATTCTTATATGGTGCTGAACTTATCAGTTCTTCATTGTTTAGCACGAATCAAAATATCTCACTTGCACTTCATAAGAAACATCGAAACACCATTTGTATTTAAGAAAGTGCTGTCAAACTTAATCATTTTTAAATCTTCTTGTGCGGTGGAAACACCAAAAAGATTTATTTAATCTAAACTGAGATAAACGTTTGGTGGACAAACAGCAAAACTTTATTTTCTTTTCTATTGTTTTCTCTTCCAAAATAAGCCTCGTTAGTCCATTTTCATTAACGAAACTAAATATTATCAACAGTAATAGATTGATTTTTGTTCACCAATGGAAAACACATATGATTCCAAATGCACAGCTACTAAATGAACACAGCCATCGAGTTACAAATGCAATATCAATCGTACCAACATTTGAGAACGAAACCACGTAAGATTCATTCGAGACTCGTATAAATGTCAAAAACCCATACCTAGTAAGATTCTACTTTAACTTTTTCGGTAGTATTCATACTACAAATATTGTTTTTGTGTTTCGGGTAAAATCCTTTTATACTATTGATAGATTTTCCAACAATACACGGGTACTGTGAAACGTGATGACAAAGTAAATACAATCTCAAAGTTCAAGTTTCCTTGGGTTTAAAAATCTTTAAAAAAATCGAAAACTGTGTTTTAATGTTAAATTATTTTTAAAAATATTTGAATTAAAATTAATAAAAAATTAAATTACTTGGATCATAGTAGTTAAAATATTTAATTTGTAACTAAAAAAATATAACTTTGACTTTAGTGGCTTAATTATGTGACCCCAACTGTATAAACCATTTTCATATATTATAGTTAATCAAAGGCGATAATTATACAGGACCATACTTTGTATATGTTTATATATGTATTTCCTCCATAACCAAACTCAAAATGAAATGAAAATCATTCATCCTCGATTGATTGTGATTAATTCCATATCATATTTAATTTACGTATACACACATGTACGAGTATATATTTATATTTTACTTGCAGTTTCGAATCAAACTATCTTCTATCTCTCTCCATGGAATTATGCTGTCTTCTCGCAAAATAGTTTCACAAATGTGTGCAATTATTAGTTGAAATGAGTTTAATTTCGATTTGGCGATGGTTGAATAATGAACATTTGATAAGTTGCAAGGCAAAGGACGATCATCATCATCAACATCAACATCATCATCAGCGACATAATCAGCAACAGAAGCGGCGTAATATGCAATCAGGATTTCCGTCTTCATTATTACGATGCTGTATAATTACTTGAGAAAATGGAACATTCGGAAGCGAAGACATTATTTGGATACATGATAAGGTAAGTCGTTAATTATGCAAGTAATACACACGAAGTAAACATTCATTTTCTAAAAAGGACTGTAAAGGACTTTAATACATTTTTAAGTGATTTTTAATAGAAGTTGATGGGTTTCTTTTTTTTATTGTTAAATGGGAAGTTTGGGAAAATTTATGATTAGAAATAATTGAAGCGTTTGAACATACTTTTGATAAATATCCTTTTTTTAACACTTGTTCCCTTATTTATATCTTTTTAAGTTGATGTCGTTAAATACCAGTTGCATTATGTGGCCTTTTTGAACTAACATAAATACGCTTCAGCTTCGCCTTCGTCTGCGTTACGTTGCGCCTGCTTCCAATATGACATTTCTTAAATGGCACTTCTGTCATTAGTAGCTGTTATTTTTTCTCAAAATAAAAAAAAATTAGTTTTAAGATCGAAAAAATGTAATTTATCGCGGAATAAGCTTACACAGCCTATAATAATCAATGGGAATCCCTCCAAAAGCAAATGTATTTTGTTTGTTGACTTTTTTACAGCTGTTGAGCTGTCAGACAAACTAGAGCTTCCGTTTGAAGTCACACTACGTAATTTACGTTATTTCCTTACGATTGTCAAACGAAACGTGAGGTCGAAGCTTCATTGTGATAGCATGCATTTAATTCCTATGGCTGAACTCGTAAACTCGTAATGTGTGAACTAAGGCCTTATCCAACAATCTTCTGCTAAAATACTGCGTTGCCCTGTGGACATAAGTCCGAAGACTTTCCAGGCGGGAGTATGCTTTCCATACGCTTTATGTGACCAAGCAATCTCTGGCGTTGGATTCTTATTTTATCGGTCTAAATATTGCTAGTCTAAATAAGCCCGCGACCCGCCAACAATTTAGAGTCCACCTGTCACACGAAATGAGAACAATCAGCATCACGACATCGAACACCATTGAAATGCTGTGAAAAATTTGTTCATTTCATGTGCTGACAGAATAGTCGGTGGAAAAGAAGGAAGCAACAAGACTTGGCTTTTAGAAGAGTCTTGGGCAAGGATTAACGAACGCAAACAATTAAGGGCTCGAATAACTGCAGCACAAGGGGAAGAAAGAAACGAGTTGGAGTCCTCGTACCACATGAAAAAGAGAGAGGTTCATCGCAGTGTGCGTCGTGATAAACGTATGTAACTACAGCAACGCATTGGCGCAAGAAGCAGAAGATGCTGCAAACATGTGCGACAGCAGAACCGTTTACAGAATAACAAAAGAGCTGACCGGTACACACAGCTCAAAGCAACACCTGGTGAAAGAAGTAGATTGTACTGTGATAGGTTCGGTGGATGAGTAAGTCAGAAGGTGGAAAGAACAATTTTCCTCGGTTTTAAACTTAGTGTTTACAAACAATGTGCAGGCGATACCTTCTGAAGCGCCTGAAGAAACTAATCCCCGAATCCGCACACCACCTCCCAGTAAAGATGAGATCGTTGCCGCAATTAAAGAACTTAAGGACAACAAAGCGGTGGGACTTGATGGAATTCTCGCAGAGCTTTTACAAGCAGCACCGATGTCATCAAGCGAACTGCTTCATCCGCTCATAAAAGAAGCCTGGACCACCGAAAGCTTTTTCGATGAGTGGAAGAAGGGAATTATCGTCAAGCTCCTAAAAAAGGAGATCTTTTGAAGTGCAAAAACTGGAGAGGAATTTGCGTTCTACCTGCGTTGCCAAAATAGTAGGAAAAGTCATACTAGAACGCATCAGAGAACACCTTGAGGCCACACTCGATGCCGAACAAGCAGGATTCCACGCTGAATCCTCCCGTATTGATCATATTTACACCCTGCGGATTATTATTGAACAGTGCGCTGAATATCGATCACCACTACACCTGCTGTACATCGACCTCTAGAAGGTCTCTGATAGCGTTAACAGGGAGTATATCTGGTTAGCTTTACGGAGGAGAGGCATCCCAGAAAAACTAATTGTTACTATTAAAGCAACATATGATAGATCCAAGTGTCACGTTCTGCACGATGGTAAGTTGTCAGATGATTTTTAAATCCGTAGTGGAGTCAGACAGGGCTGTATTATGTCGCCAATATTGTTTTTGTTGGTGATAAGCGATGTACTGCGTTCAGCTCTGTCAGGTAGCGGAGGGGTCCAATGGACTTTGACATCCTATTTAAAGCACTTGGACTACTCTCTCATAGGATCATGAATCTCTATCAAATGACAACAAGTGTGTAGATAGAAGCAGAAGCTGTGGTGCTGAAAATTAATTCCGGCAAACAAACGTGATCACCTCCGGAACCCGAACATCCTCTCAAATAAATATTTTCTTGCAACCGGTGGAAAAAGTGGAGAGCTTTCACTACCTTGGAAGCATCTTTTCCATCAAAAGCGGAACCAAACAAGACATCATCTGCCACTTTGGCAAAGCAAAAGGGGGGTTCGGTATGCTGTCAAAAACTTGGAGGAATAACTCTATCAGCTTAAGAACAAAGCTACGACTGTTTCGCACAAATGTGGAATCTGTGTTTCTTTAGCACTTAGAAGGTTACTTCAGCCATTGCAAGAAAGCTGCAAACCTTCGTGAATAGATGTCTGCGTAACATCGTAAGAATTTTCTGGCCCAACCGCATATTAAATAAGGTCCTTTATAGAAGGACAGGTCAGGAGCCTATAGAATCTATAATACGAAGGCGTAAGTGGTAATGGATTGGAAATACGCTTCGAAAAGGTAACGGTTGCATTGCAGGAGAAGCCTGTCCAACGGACGGTTAGCAAGAGTAATTCGTTTGATCTCAGTGCTGGTGTTGTTGTCTGCATTCCAGGTAGACAAAGTCCTTAACTTCTACAAATCTAATTCCAGCAATGGTGACGTTTTGACCGAAATGTCGGTGCTGTAGGTCCTTTCTTAATGGCCGAATGTACTGAATTCACCCATTATTAACAGCTTTGTAAAACAGTGCATCTAGAGTTCTTTCAAGGCCTTGTCTAAAGCCTTTTGGTTAATTCGTTTTCGATCTTTATAAAGCAGTACGAATTCTCCATGGCCATACTGCAAAACGGAAGAGTTTCCCAATGATGCGTCATATGCGGTTTTGAAACCAATGGAAACGTGGTGGGTGACGACTGTCGATGTGATGTTCTTGCTTTTTTTTCCAGGATCGACTATGGACATTCCTGGTCTAAAATCACACCGATAATGCGAATTACCTATCACGTTATTGACGATGAACTGAACTGTTAAGGCGACTTATTCCTTCACAGTTAGTGCAGTCTCATTTTTTCGGTATCGGGCAAAATTCACAAAATAATCGATTGTGTTTCGTTTTGTCTTCGACTCTCTTCCTTTTATTTTAAAAACAGATTATTGACTTTAACTTCTAAACTATTTAATTGTTTCGCTTAATCGTTTCTTGGTTCGAACACTTGTTCTTCGGAATTGGTACTTCAACAGTTGCGTACGATTAGCTTATTAAATTCGTTCGTAGAATTTAATGCTTCAAAAACTCAATGCTTGTTCCTGTCGATATAATGTGACATACCTCCTTTGGCACTGTGAGCGAGCTTTGAGAATAATACGCAATAAAACTTTAACAGCAAAATTTTTAACACCTTCTTCAAACACCGTCGCAATATTTAACTAATATTTTCACAAGCAATGTTCTTTCGAAATTATCAGTTGCACTCCCCCTCTCAAACAATTTATCCGTAATACTCGCACATTCATGAATGCCCATCATTTTAACCTTGAGCTCAATTTCTGGTATACTGTCAAGTAAGGGATTTTATTTCAGCCGCACATCAAGAATGTGGAATGCTTTACCCAACTCTATTTTTTTCCCTCCCAACTGTATCTCTTCTTTAAACCTTCCTTATTTTTATAATGGTAGTCACATCCTTTTAGTATATGCACATTATTTAATAAAAAAGCCAGATCCATATTGGTTATCTTTAAAACCTTCTTTGTCTGACGAAAGAAATCAATACATTCACTTAACCTCTTTTCACTCCAGGTGGTGCTTCAATTGTAAAGGCTTTTTCTTGTATCGAAATGGTCTTTATATGATAAGTCTGAAGCCTTTAACCATCAAACTATCATCTATTGAAATACTGCATCTGAAGAATGTTGGTAACTAAATATCTGTCTGATTACTTCACTTAAAGCTTTAAGAGTTTAAGTGTTTAACCTGCTTTGACTTGGAAAGAATTCCTTGTTGTATATTTGAAGGCTTCATTTTTTCCAGATGAAGTCCACCTTTTTTCTTAATCCATTACGATTCGATTTTTGTAATGGGACTTCTGTTTTGAAGACCACAAAAAGATGTGCATGTAGAAGTAAGCCAATACAGTCATAGCACAAAGTGGGGAAAGTTTTGACATTGAAAAAAGAAATCGAACTTAAGATTACAATCAAATATTAATATTGAACGAAAGATTGGCTGTTCTTTCTTTTATCCTACTGTCTGCATCTTTTAATTGGCCTTTAGACTATAAAAAGCTCAAGAAATGTTTTTTTTTTTAATGTCTGCTGTAAGTTTAATGTTTGAAAGGGTTGTAGACACTAAATCTAATGATGAACACAAGTTATTGGAGCTTGTTTTTGTCTGTGTTTTGTTTTTGTTTTATTTCGGGAAATTAAAATAAGTTGATTTTTGTTTTTATTGATAGTTTGTAATATTATTTTGTTATTGTTTTATCATATTCTTTTAACTTAAATTACTTTATATGCTAATTGCTGATGGTTTCTAAAAGGTTTCCCATTAAAGTCGGGTTGATTTTAAAATTTAATAAAACAAGTTGTATTTGAGATATCAAAAAGGTTATATCTCTCCTTGAGAACTCATCAATGACATTATGTGTCGAATATTTCATCCATATATAGATGACTTTTGCGCCTAAATCAGGCTGAATTTGACCGATTGCATCGATTATTTTATCTTTGAGATTCGCTCTGATGGTTCGTTTGAGTCTTGGTGGCCAATTCACGTGCTCGCGTTGTCTCAAAGCAAGATAACCATGCCATAAAACCATACTTCCTCGGTGCGCATATCATCCAATTCAGGCCACAAAAAGTTGGAGATCAATTGATCATCGACCTACAGCTATCGTCGTTGACGGTGATGGCCTGGCCAACATCATTTTCAAAGAAGTACGGACCGATGATGGTGTCTTCAGCTTAATTCGATATCAAACAGTAACTTTATTTTTTTGCATTAATACCTCGTGAATGTCATGTCGATTAGTGTCGTCCGGAGTCTGGCAATTTTGCTTATTCACGTACCCATTAACTCCATGGGCCTTATCCGTAAGAAAAATGATTGGTTTTAACTTCCAACTGCTCCGAAACTAAATTAGCCAAAGAGATCTGCACTATTCTTTCAAGTACGATGTAAAAAAAGTCGCTTGACAGCGCACCACCTTGTCTAAAACCTTTTTTGACATCGTTAAGTTGTTTCCAACCTTTATGGAGCAGCGTGAATTCTCCATGGTCATCCTGCACAAACGGACGAGTTTGGCAGGGATGCCAAAACTAGACATGGCTCTATACAGCTTGTCCCTGCGGCCTTGAAATCGATGAAAAGCTAGTGGGTGTCGATTTGATGTTCTTGGGTTTTGTCCAGGATCTGATGCCGTAATGTGAATATTTGATCAACTTTGGACTTTTCTGGTATAAAACCATATTGATAAAAACCTTTCAGGTTGTTGACTATGAGCTTTAGACGTTCACATATTACGGCAGAGAAGATTTTGAAAGCCTAACCAACTCATGTATCTCCAGCTGCTTTAAAGAGCTTGGCATTAAAACCATCTGCTCTAGCGGCTTTGTTAGACTTCAGCCTAGAAATGGCAATCTTTATTTATTTATTTATTCATCTACAGATATAAGTCTTACAGATTACTGACAATTTTGATATAAAAATATAATTAAATACTTAAAGCTAATTTATAATATACTTTGCAATTGGATTTTAAATTCACATCTGTTTGTAGAAAGATCAAGTTCATTACATATAGTGTTGAAAAATTTTATGCATCTAGTAAATGGTTCGTTGCAACCATAATTACATCTATGTTTAGGATTGTTAAAGAAATGACGAAGACGCAATCTTCTTTCCGGAATATAGATTTCAAAATTATAAATGATTTGTGGGCATTTGATACGATATGAAAATACGTCATGGACAAACAGCACACATTGAACAGAACGCCTTTTTTGTAAAGAATCAAGTCCAATCAAAGCACATCTTGACGGATATGAAGGAGTATCAATTCTCCATTTTAGTTGCCTAACAACAAATCTTGTGAAAGCCTTTTGAACTCTTTCAATACGAGTTATGCCAATGGAAGTAGAAGGACACCAAACAATTGAACAGTACTCAAGGATCGGACGAACTAGTGACATGTACACTGATTTCAGAGCATAAGGGTTAGAAAACTCGTTGCAGTTTCGCTTGACGAAACCAAGCATTGAATTAGCCCTTTCAATTACATAATCTATATGTAACGAAAAAGACAACTTCGGATCAAAAATGACTCCAAGATCACGAATCTCAGATTTGCGATCAAGAATCTGGTTGAACATATGGTAGTTGTGGATCATAGGAACTAAAATACGATGTGCCGTAAACACATTACACTTTGTGATATTTAATGGAAGGATATTCCTATCACACCAATCAGATAAAACATTTAAATCATTTTGAAGATTTTGCTGATCAATTCTATTTTTGATACATAGAAAAATTTTCATGTCATCAGCATACATCAAACAAGATGCATTTTTAAGGAGAGAGGGGATATCATTTACAAATATATTAAAAAGAAGTGGTCCCAAATGGCTACCTTGGGGAACACCTGATGAAACTTTTTAATTTTTCTTTTACTTTACTTTGTTTAATTTACGAAGACGGGATTGTTGGCTTTCGTCGTCTATGTTGAATGGATCATCCTGTCTGAGAATTCCTTTCTGGATGTTAAGTATGGAAAATGGTTACTGGCTACCATGACGTTTTGCCCCGTAGCAAAGTCGATGAGCCTGAATCCGTTTTCGGAAGTGTTGTAGATGCCTTCCCTTCCTAGGTTGGCATTAAAATCGCTTTGTTGCCTCAATCGCCTTGTCTGGCTTCAATGACAAAGCCGCATCCAAATAATTGCTGTTGGTTTTCTCGGTAGCAGTCACCATAGTAAATATCGCAGTTTTTCATCCTCTTTTCGCCCGGCCCATCCTGTCGTATTTCCTGGATTACGGTGATGCCTGCTTTATAGAGTTTAGGGCTTCCGCTAATTCTTTGGCTGCACGTGATCTATTAAGGGACCTAACATTCCACGTGCATATCCGAAGTTCTTTTTCCCTGACCCAATCTCCAGTTGAGGTACTTGTACTAGGAACCAGATGTTCACCTCGGGGAGGTGAGAGTAGCAGTTGATTGACAGAGGTGGGTTTTGCAAAAAACCTGTGGATGCTTGTGGCCTTCTGAATGCACTTAATTTTCTTTATTTTCTTAAATTATATTTTAACTTGCAGACAACTCTCAAGTTGAGAGACAAGTTCATCTCATTTTCTTCCTCGAAATTTACAAGTTGAATATTTTTAACAGATATCTAAGCTCCAACTGTACATCTGTCTTGCTTTCAAGAAGAAGAAAACTGTTTGGTTTTGAAGCCACATCACACTAGAAACCCTTTTTTTCGCTTCAGAAGGCAGATTATGAATGTCAGAAGTTGAAACTGTTACCTTTGGATGGTTTGAAAATGACAACAGATAGAATTATTGGTTTTATGGTACGTTTACATTTCATGGAAGTTATACAAATTTTTACATTTTTACAGGGTTTACATTAATCTTGAGTGTGGAGGTAACTAAATCAATCGCCAACCAATATACTTAACCTAACCTAACATAAGCAAAGAGCTTTTTCAGTGGCTGTTATTAAAAAACGTTTGGGTTTTGAAGCTTTTAAACACAAAACCCTGTCAGAGCTTTAAAAAGCGACACGCTTATGCAAGCCAATGTAATCAGAGTGAGTAAGTTGAGGTTAACGTCGTGTCTTTCCTGTACTTACTGTATGACCAGAGTATAGATTGTTTGAAGTCTCTCCAATTTCTTGACATAAATCAACTCGAACTTAAATTTTGTAATTCGATTTGAATACTGTCTTTTTAATGAAAATTGTGCCTACAAAAAAAACATATTTAAAATTTTAATACCATTAATGTTAATGTGGGCCTCATCCCAGCCCCTTTTTTAACTTCCCAAAGCAAGTTATTGTAATGGGTCCGATTTATCGAATTGAAATTTTGAAATATCTCGACGTTTGAAGGTCCCTAGAGTCGAAATAAAAGATTTTTGGAAAGATATCTGTTCGTATGCGTGTGTACGTACGTTTGTACGTCCATATGTCCGTACGTTAGTTCTTTTCATCGTCCATAGCTCAAGAAACAGTAGAGATATAGACTTCAAATAAATTTTGCTTACAAACAATACAATTCTTCTCATCTTTATTTTTTTTTTGCGGTATTTCGGTCTTGCGTTCGTCCTTAGCATGAGATGCAGATGTAGATGGTTGATTATATAAAGACTCAGTAGAATCATCTGATTCTCGAAGTGAAAAATTTTGCATCCGACGACTCTGAAGATGACTGTACGAGCTTTTTAATCTTTTTAGAAGTTTTCATCTTAATAATCTTTGTATTTACTTCCTTTTTAGCTGAATGTTTTTCCATTAATGCATCCTTCTCAGGCGTGTCAGTTTTAATCGTGCTCTTCATCTTTCTGGATCGGTTCTGAGTTTTTTTTCTAGGCAACGCCTTTGGATATGGTCGAAAACAAGGAGATAAAGCCAACAAGAATGGTTGTCACATAGTATTAAACAAGGGGCTAAACATATTAAATAAAGTGGATCATGGCCTTGTAGAAACTCTCTTCAGTTATCCAACCACTTGGGTTGGCTAGACCCAGTGAACACTTTAGACCACTTTGTAACATAAATTCTTTGAAAAGGACTCTATAGGAAACAAAAACACAGGAGAAACGGTGTCACCAAAAGCATTAATGAATCCAAGCATTGTGACTAACAGTCCTCTTTCTGCAGACGTCACCTGTCCAACTTGTTTGCGACCTCGGGTTGCAACTTCTTTTGGCGTATTGGTCACTGTTGAACACACAGTTTCGTCAAGGTTCCATATTATAGGAGGTTCAATTTTCTTTTTAATTAATATGATTGCAAGATTTTTACAACACTTACTCTCATTTTCTTGGTTAAAAGATGTAGCCCTGGATAGAGATGTATTTTCAGGTTTGCGTACTGATAATGAAGGATTTCTCTTCATGAACCCACGAAATCAATCCTTTGTGACCTTTTTTTGCTCAATCCATTTTTCGGGTGCTACCAAATTCATAAGCTAATTCTTTTACCTTGGTCGTAGTGAGTCTATAGCACATCTTCGAAGATCTTTTTAAATAATCTGCAAGTTGTTTCTCTTGTTCAAGTGTAAAAATTCTTTTATTTAAAATATTTGGATCATGTCATCAGTGCTGCTGCCACTATACGAATAGACTGTCCTTTTTTTAGTACTTCTTTCACAGCATACTCTTTTGCGGCCTTTTCTGGACAAATTAATAAGTAATAACAAACTCCATGCAGGAGTAATGAATCGGACAGCCACTGGGGCATTGAATCGGACGTCCGGTTCACAGCGACTACACCTGTCCGATTCATTGCAAATCTAACCTTAACCTTGATAGTACTATAACTCACCGCTTCTTATTTTTTTTGACAAATTATCACAACAGATAAAAACACCTTAATTGTAGGTTAAGAAAATATTGAATTTTGAATCACTTTGCAAATATAAGCTTTTTTTTACAAAAGTAATGAGCTTTAAACACGTGCGCAAAAGTAAACTAAATAATGGATGCCGGAGTCTGTCATTTTTGTGGGTTTATCTACGGTCATCAGTGGTGCCAACAACCAAAACAATCATTTTATTCGTTCAGAACTTTATTAGATATCTATATGGCGTTTTTTTTTTTTTAGTTCAGAGCAGAGCTCGAACTGTCAAAAAATAATTGTATTTATTTTTGAGCTCTGATCGCTCAGAGCTTCAAATTCGTGTTTCTTTTTAAGTTTTGAACATGTTCAGAACACGCTCTGTGAGCTCAGAATAAAATAACAGAGTAAACGGAGTAAAATGCTGAAAACAAACAATTTGATATTTGAAAGCCGGGAAATTAAAAAAATTATCGTCAAAACAATAAAAATGGCGGAAGGAAAGAAGAAGAAAAGATAATTAAGACAAAATTAATTGCATATAGCATTTTTATGAATTAAATTTATTTTACGAGTCAAATGGACCAACTCTTTGACTGTTTTATTAATTAATTTGATTAAACAAAATTTTGAACGCCTTCAAACAGGCTACATTTAAAATCATGACAGTTTAGTGCTCAAGTTGTTTTATAATTAAATCAGAGAGCTCTGAACATACTCCGCTCAGAACTCTACTCTACTCTACTCTGCTCGCTCAAAACCTACAAAACTATTACTCAAAATTGGTAAAAATTCATATTCGACTAAAATATCTTTGCAAAAATTTGAGCTTCTAACTAATTTTATGTCATTAAAATATTGTTTTCAACATTGAGTAAAATTTTGAGAAAAATCGAATTGACAGCTTTCTTACAAAAAAATAAGAACCTAAAAAGAAAAAAAAAACTAAAACTTGGTAAAAATTTACTTTCGACTTAATTGTCTTTTCAAAAATTTAAAATTTTATCTTCAAACTTATTTTATCTCACAGAAAATATTGTTTTCGGCATTCAGTAAGTTTTTTTTTTTTTAAAATCCAACAAAGTCCAACAGTACGCAAATTTGGTAAAAATTGATGTTCGGTTCTCAATATCTCGTGAAGAATAAGAGACATTGACTTCAAATAAGTTTCATTCATCCAATTTGTATTTGTTTATATAAAATATAAACAAATTTAAGAAATGCTACTAAAATTGATAAAAATTGGTTTTCGACTAAAAATCTCGTTAACAAATTTAGATTTTGAAATAAAACTGTTTCATTATGTGCACAATATTGTTGGTTATTTTGAAATATTTTAGAATAATTCAACTGATAACTTTTTAAACGAAACACGAAAACCCACAAACCTTTAAGCAAGACAGTGTGGGTCGCATCCCAGCTCCTTTTTTATTTGGTTGTTTTGACTTAACTAAAAATTCCCGTTAAATGTGAAAATGTCCAGGTACTTTTATTAACTGCAGTAGAAACTTTATTTTTATTTTGTTTTATTTTGATACTTTCAACAGAAATTCCAGATTAATATGGAAAGGATTTCGTTCATCAATTTAATTTAATTTAATTTAAAAATTTCATCAGAACCTCAGAATTGATGATGCACAATTATTATACGTCAGGTGACTTGCTAATGTTACTTTTATGTTTGCGTTAAGGCATCACGTGTAATTCCCACGCACATTAACTTTCTGATGAATAATTTTGAAGTCAACAAATTTATTTCTCATCAAATTACTAACCTCCCCACCCCCTTCATCCACACTGTAAATAGTCAAGTGTTATATAGTACACAAGCAATTTTGAGAATACTTCTATAATATTTGCATATTATTGTTAATCTTTACTATGTGCAATGCAAATATTGAGAATAATAAATAAAATAAGGCAAAATATAGATAAAGCATAAAGGATGAAGGATGAAGGATAAAGGATATGGATTGGATGGATGATGGTTTGGAAAATCCTCGTAAATATAATGCTTATGTGAGGATAAAACAATGTGTAGGTCATACATAGGTATAGTTACCACCATCATACATCACATCCTTTTTGCTTTATCCAGAATACGCAGTTTTATTTCTTTCATACATAAACACATACTCGTACTCGTATACCATAATCTACGGTATGTAAAATGTAGGTTATCCATTCTGCACACTCCAAATTCTGCTTCTAATGCATATCACGGTCGTTAGACATACATACTTCATACACAACACAGAGGCACACATGCATGCACAGTTATACAGCTATGGCCAAAATAATAGGAACACAACCAAATACATGTCTGAATCCTTTGAAGGTTTGGTTACTTTTGGTAGGAACTTCGTTAGGGCAAATGTGGTTTGGTATCTTTCCCAAACAAATTTTAACTTGCCTATTACTTTCCTTGCTCCCTTTTCAAGCCTTACTTTCCTCTTTTTTTTTACTCACCGATTAAAAATTGGTAATTGACGAAGTACAAGATTCAAAGATACTTTTTCTCCATCTCAGTCTGAGCCAGTTTAAAACGGGAGCTTTAACGTGTGAATTTGATTTTTCGATTTACTTTATTCGAATGAGTATTATACGGATGTGTGCTGAATACGTCCATTTTGCTAATTTCAATGTGGATATTTTTTAAAAGGGATTTTCAAATTGAGAGAAAGTGGAATGGGTTTCAAAAACAGCAGAGCTTAGCTAATAGCTAAAATAGGTAAAATTCTTCGCACTATACCGTAGCCGAATTCTACCGTTACATGTGATGTAAGGAAATAAGTTAGTTAGGTCAAATGTGAGAAGGCCACCAAGAAGTCCCTTTTTTGTGAGATCTTAAACTTAAACGTCAAGAATTTTTAGAGATATTGTGGTTGGATTTTTCTAAAAAAGAAATCTACGTTAATCGATTGAGGAGGAAGAAGATAAATCTACTTAAGGCGTGGTTTTGAGAGTGAGGACAGACAAAATAGATAAGAAGCTTGTATAGTGAAAACGATGCTTTATTGGCAGTTGGACTAAATTTTGTATACCGGTAGGCGCTCACCGTTGAGAACTGTTTTCCGAAAATATGGGACTTAAATAACCCCTTTTTATTGCTTTGCACTTTCGGAGTCTGCTAGAAAAGGATCTATTTTATGCAAGTTAGGAAACTATAATGGTTTTGGTTGTTGCTGGGAATAATCAAACTAATCGTATCAGGTTTGTTCTTCGAATATCAAAATTCTTCGGTTAGGTGCTAAAATTGCAATGGAACAAACCATATTGCTCCTAGTCATTGTTGCTTCGGCTGTGGGGAGCTGACAAAACCCAAAATTGTAGTTGTTGTTCGGGAAATAGACAACGGACGCTTGCGTCAGCAGGGAGGGTAGTCCGCAAGAATTAGATGACACAGGAATTAATTTTGAATCGAAAACCTTTGGCATGACAGTCCTGAGCACTTACCAGCATGCAACGAGTTTACGGGTAGGAATACTTATCCACAACACTAATGGTAGTTTACCATACATCAATTCAATGTCAGATATAGACTTTGATGCGCTAAGGAAGTTTATTGGTAGATTCCTATATGAAGAAAGAATCAAAGCTTTTTACTGCTTTCTCGGTACCTGGGACGGATCTATTTTCAGTTTACTCAAAAAAGTTTGATTTGACCAGCTAAATTGTAAAAAATTGTCATTAAAAAAATAAAAACTGGTCCTATTGTGCTGGGCATGGCTGAAGGAAAGCCTTTTACTGACTTCCTGGTACGTGGAAAGGATCTGTTTTCCGGTTAGGAAAAATAAAGTTTATTTTGACCAACTAAATTGTAAGATTAAATGTTAAAAAAATAAAAAGTTGTCCTATTATGCTGGCCATGGCTGTAGAAGAACTCGTATGAATGTATGTGGATAGCATTTCAAAAATGAAAGCATAAAATTCCAAATAAATCAATAATCGACAGCTTGACGAGAAGTGAACGCTATAAATGTTTGGCCAACAAAAAAAAAAACATAAACAAAAGATATTTTTTGGCCTGTTAAGGGCCAAGGACGGAACCCGCCTTTAAACCCTTTCATTTTGATAGTACCTATATAAGGATTGAGTTTATACATACGTTACGTATGCATGGGTATATGTTCCTTAGTTAGGCTTGATTTTTTTTCACAAGTAGTCAAAAGCTTGCAATTTTTCAATTTTTCTAATTCAAATTTAAAGATTTAAATTTTTTTAACTTAGTTTCGATCAGCACTCCAGTTGCTGTCACTTTCAAAAAAACCTTCCTTTTAATATTGTCCTTAAGATGATATGAACTCTAAATTATAATTCTTTTGAGTTAATTTTCGACAACTTTTTGACACACTTTGGGGTATCTCAATCTAATTTGAGAGTTAAAGGCTTATCTGCGCATAAACACGGTATTTCGCGTAGCCTCGTAAAAAAGTCCAGCGGTCTTTTGCAATGAAGGCATAATCGCTCGAGTTATTTAGTATGTGGAACCGTCTTGTTGAAACCATATATTGTCCAAGTTGTATAGTTCAATAGCAGGCAAAAAAAGGCGGTTATCATATGCCCATACCGCTTGAATTGATAGTGACAGTCGTTCGTTCCATCGTCGTTTTTGAGGAAGTAAGGTCCAATCACACCTCTGGATCAAAAAGTGCACCAAACAGTGACGGAATAAGTTCAAGCAAGCCAGGAAGGCCTGCAACGCCCATATTCAACGGACTGCAAACACTGCAATGTTCCAAAGGCAGTAAAAATTTTGGTCAATTGTAAAAAATAGGAGGAATTCTTCCTCTTCCTCGGTTCCTTTGCTCATTGTCAATGACACTCCATTTGTTAGCTCTTTAGAGAAAGATAATGTTTTTGGTAGGCTGTTCACATCCGATTCTCCACTGCCAGTGAGTCTTATGACTCCGCCTGTACTTGAGCGAGTTAGTGATTCAATGGGGCAAATCTTCTTTTGCACTCGTACTGTAGCGGGAGTCCTAAAAGATCTTAACATACATATTGTTCTGAAAAGTAGTTCATCAACACTGGAAAAACCATTGCGTAAGCTTTATCAACGGTCCTACTCCTCAGGTCCTGTTCCGAGCGGATGGAAAACCGCATTTGTCCAACCTAGTCCCAAAAAGGCGAATCTTTCTCACCGTCTAATTATCGACCGATTGCACTTACGTCTTTTCTTTCCAAGGTCATGAAAACGCTGATTAATTATCAGCTCAAGAAATACCTCTAAGATCAAAAGCTTCTTAATGACCGACAATACGGCTTTCGTAGCAATAGGTCCACTGGTGATCTCATGGTTCATCTCACCGAACATCGCTTTGAAGAAAGTTACATTATTGCACTTGATAATTCAAAAGCATTTGATAGGGTTTGGCATCAGACTTTCTTATCGAAAATACGTGCTTTCGGTTTTCTTGAATCCCTCCTTCATTGGATTAGTAATTACCTTTCGAATCGTTCAATAGAAGTAGTATTAGATGAGTTCAAGTTTGAAACCCACAAAATAAATGTTGGTGCGCCCCAGGGCTCTGTTCTATCTCCAGCACTCTTTTTGATTTTTATTAATGATCTCCTGTCTGCAACTTCTAATCCAATTGTTTCGCTGAAGATAGTACTCTTAGCCTTTCATATTCGTTTTTAGATTCACATTCCTCTTCGTCGGAAAATGGCGCAAGATGTTCACCGCCTGTTGTTCAAGCACCCATTCGACGTATCTACGACATTCTGAATGGTCAGCTGGCTTCAGTTGTTGTGTGAGCTAGACTTTATATGGATGTAGGTATTGATCCAATTCAAAATACGCTATTATTCCTGAGAACGACGAGAAATCGACACATTCGGGTCCCCAACTAAAAAAATATTGGTTTAAAAACTTATTTGACAGATGTCGAATTCCAGCCCTATACTTTTCATACCTTAAAAATTGATAACCCGTTAAAAATGTTTGTTTATTAGATACAGTCTTAATCTTTTGAGTATCTGTACTATTCGTTATTTCTCATTACGAGATGACTTATTAGTCTTCATTTTACTCTACCTTAGGTTTTAAAAAATGTAGTTGTAATTCCAAGAATTTCATGTTACAACCTCCAGACTACGAGTTCGTTATAAGAACAAAAATTGCTTACCGTTCGCTATTTTCTGTTCTTACTTGTATCTTGAGAATCCAGTGGAAGTGGTAGAAAGGGTTGAACTTTGTTAGCAAATTAATAATTATGGCAAACCGGAAATCCCTATCGAACTTATGGCATTTTATGCCAGTTTTGAATTCAAACAAATTTAAGAATATATTTTCGAATGGTCTGAAAGATTGATTGTCTATTAAAATTCTAACTTTTTTAACTTTTAAAATTTGTAAAATTAGATCATACCAAAAATTCCAAAAATCTTCAAATATTTTTTTGAAGTTCTTCAAAAGTTAGAAAAACTCTTAAGCTAAATAAGATTAAATCGACCAACCAAAACCTGACACTTTTGTCAGAATTTTTTCAATTTTCAAAGAACTCAATTTGGCTCATCGTTTTTCATATAATTTTGGAATTCTTTGAAAAACTTACAATGACAACCATAAATTTCAAAATTTTCTTTGAACATTTTTGAACAATTTAGAATCATATTTCACTGTCAAAATTTGATAATCATTTCCCATTTCATTCGTATTCATTCGTTAGTGAATCGATAATTTTGTAAATCAGACTTCTAAAAGAATGCAATTATTTTAAATCATATATTGAGTTCAACTTAAAGATTGCATTCGTTTATTTCAACTAAAGATTGGGACTCTAAATTTATCAAACACTATGTTGACCTTAAAAATACTGCAATCACTTGAAACTTAATGCATTAATGCATTCTTTGCATTCACTTGAAGTATTTGTATTGATTTCAAACATTTCCTTGGAGTGACAATTAACTAAAAACTTATTACCTTTATAAATATGAATTAAGAATTAACTCCTTAGTTTGAGAAGAAAAATGTAACGCCAGTATTCAATGCTTGTCTCTTAATCTAAAAACTAGAAAACTCAAAGTATTCCTGTATCTTATCATAATTTCTCAATTTATTTCTTGCTTCAAAATAAAGTTTTGAAATTAACTAAGTTCTTATCAAAAATTAAAGACTTTCTATTTCATAATCGAGAAAAGTTAGATCTTCACTTATTTCCAGATACAAGCATCTATTTTCAAAAAGATCAAAAAAGAACCCTTTTAATTTAGCAATAATTCCTTAAAAGAAATTCAAAGTAAGTGCTTAAATTTGAAATTTCACAGAAATAAGAAAAAATAAATACCCCCTCAAGCCGTTTCTTAAGTAGTTCCATTATTATTAAAAATTCCAGAAGTTTATAACTTCACTCGCAGCACCTACTCGTTCCTCTACTCTTAATTCTCTCTTTTAGAAAACATAAAATACAAAACGTAAAAGTAATAAAACTCTCACATTCGCCCTTAAGGATAAAATCTTTCTCGCCCTCACACTCCTTGCCACAAAAGGATTTCACTTAAAAATTGTAATGATTAATTTACAAAAGAATAAGAAACTACGAGAAGAATAAGAAACAAAAAAGAATAACTTAAAAACATACTAATTTGTTTTTTAGTACCTACGTACAAGTTTTTGTTTTTGTTGTCCTATTAAAAACATATAAACCCTCGTATTGTTGTTGAAAATGCACAAAATGTGCACTGTGCACCCACAACCAACACGTCATCATATTCAAAGGATCCTCTTGTAAAAGTTCCCCTTTTCTTACCAACAGCCCTCCCCTATTTCTTCTACCCTCCTGTTTCAACCACCCACTCAAATCTCATTCTCTATCGAATAACAATGCTCTTAAGTCATTTGCAGAAAGGAAAAAAGTGATTCGTTTAATAGTTCCAAGAAAAAGGATAACCTAGCCTTTTTTGTCATTCTTATTCTCATTCTCATTCTCAGTCTCCTTTTCTTTTCTATACGAGTATATGCATATAGTATACACGCATTTGTTATCAATGTTTGTGTAAATGTTTATGAAGATGTACTTTATCTATAAAGGACTATTTTGTGTACACATTACAGTGGGGTGCAAATTATTTGGTATAGACAATAAAAAAAAAGATTTAAGCTGATTTTAAGGAACAAACACAAAGGTTTTGGGATATGATCAAAACTGATAACTTCACATTTTCCATCTGAAAAACTTGCACATGTTCTTTTGCAATTAAACCAAAAACTTCGAAAAGTAAGCTGCGTTTGTTTTAAACATATTCTGTTTTAAAACTGATATTTTGTATAAACGTCACTATAAGAGAATCCGACGAATGAAATAAAGTAACAGCTTCAAATATTGTTCAAATTTCTGCTATTACTTAATTCGAAGAAAAACTGTTGAAAGAATGTCGGTAAAATGCACTGTACCAACGACATTTTTTGAAATTTTTTACTGGTTTTATTGAAATTACAAACTTTTCGCACAATTCAAAAAAAAATCTGTAATATAAATTGAATGTTAAGTAAAACGAAATCAAAACAAAAAAGCAATGAAAGTTCAAAAATATAAGTCAAAAGTTCAAAAGTTCAGTGTTTTAGTGGTAAGATGAAAATTAAAAAAGGTTTCGGAGTGTATCTAAATAACGGACAATCATACACAGATGTATAATGCCTTTTTGGAATGAGAAACAATAACAGCAATCAACTTAATGCTGTTTAAAATATAATTCAACACTTTAACTTCGCTCCAATATGTGAAATTAAAAAAAGTAATTTTTTTATCAGCGATTCAAAAGTTGATACTAGTTTTTAAAGGATCATTGACTGATGTCAAAAAGGTTTAAAATATTTCAATTCATTGGCACTTCTTCATAAAGGTAAAACTGATAAGAGTTAAGTAAATCAAAAAATAAAGAAATTTAATAATTGTACTTATCACTTTGTGCTTCATTTTTCTTTATTGAATTATATGACGTTTAAATGTTAGAAACTGACAACGTCAATAGGCTAGTTCAGAAATGATAAGGTAAATTATTTTTCGACAACGTAGTTCATCTTGCGAATTTTATAATTAAGTTTTACAACGATTGCGAAAGGTCAGTGTAAAATTCTCTTACAATTCTGTGATCGACGTGAAAACTAATAGATGAATAATTTGGATCAATTTTCGGTTACCCTGAAATGTCGCTTGAAAAATTATTCGAGACATTTTTTGTATCCTTTTGCGAAACAACCAGAATTTCTAATTGGAAACGGAACTGGAAATTGTGCAAGACAGCAATGAAAAATAGGCACATGGGGGGAGAAATGGTGGTCGCCTGCAACCCTCCATAGCAAGAAAAGGAAAAAAACACTAAGAAATATAATTGCATAAACTTGACTTCTGGCCCTTTTTCCATTTTTTGTAAATGGAAAACGCCTGAAAATTTACATCAGGCGCAAATTCCGTCAATTCTCTGTAGTTTTTGAAAACATTTTATGGGATATTTGAAAAATATGTCATTTCTCGAAGTTTCAAGGTCCCTAGAGTCACATTAAAAGATTTTTAGAGAGATGTCTGTGCGTGCAATACTAAAACTTGGTAAAAATTTCCTTTCTACTTAAATGTCTTTTCAAAATTCGAATTATTTTATCTCAAACAAAATATTGTTCTCGACATTCAGTAAATTTTTTTATAAAAATCCAACAGTCAGTTTTTTCATAAAAAATAACGTCTACAAAAAACAGTACGCAAAGTTGGTAAAAATTGATGTTCGGTTCTCGATATCTCGTTAATAATAGAACATATAACCTTCGAATTAATTTCATTTATCCAGTTTGCATTTGTTTATAAAAAACCTTTTAAGTAATCCCACTTAAATTTGTAAAAATTCGTTTTTGAATAAGAATCTCGTTATCAAAAATAGATTTTGAAATCAAACTATTTCGTCATATGCAAAATACTGCTGGTAATTTTAATTTTTTTTAAATATTTCGACTGAAACATTTAAAAAAAAAACACGGGAACCTATAAACTTTTAAGCAAGACAAATAGACAGACGGGGTGGGAAGTTATTAGTGTGGGTTGCATCCCAGCCTCTTTTTTTTTTTTAATATTCGAAATGAAAAACAAAAGAGTATTCGAAGTCGAACACTTTCCGACAAGTTATCACCAGCGCCAAAATAAATTGTCCTTGAAACCACTTGCATCCATAGTCAGTATTGGAAGTTATTAACTACGCTTAAGCTAAGACATGACAATAGCCTTCAAAGCTCTACGAGTATGTGTTATTAGCAAATTTTAATAACTAAGTTATCTTTTTTATTGAAAATGGCAGGAAGGGCTCCATATAATGTTCGTCAAAAGCTTCAGTACAACTTCCATCCTTGGGTTGTTGCTCTAGCAATTTATTTAAACCTTTTAAGCCAGTTTTCAAAAAAGAGTTGATTGTTGACAGTAACATTGTCGAAACAAAGTTGTATTATTATTTGATTCATCCTTCACAATAAACAATGCTGCTTTTCGGGAGTGCTTTGTAATACATAGATTCGTTCTTTAACCGTACTACGTGAATGTAGAATGCCTTAAGATGCAATTTCTTTCTCTGTAATTGTAATGTTTAAGAATACAAAACCAATGTACACGCACACCTCCTTTCTAATCCTTACTTTTTTTTTATACTTTTATACTTTTTTATACTTTTTAAATACTTAATACTTAATAAAAAGCTTTGTATTGTGTGCTCATTGTTGAAAACAATAGAGAAATCTCTAAATTTTGAATTCAAAAAATCGGAGAATCGGGTAAAATTGGAATTCAAGACTGGAATACTAATGAGTTACCAAAAAATCTAGCACGTCAGATTTTCGAGATTTAAAAGTCGAAAAAAACTCAGATGTAAATGTTTTTGAGGCTATTTAAATGCATGAAGTCGTTTTTTTTTGGCAATACAATTTTTTCAATATTTATCTTCATTTTCAGTATCAAAAAATCTTTATAAGTTATTGGATTTCATTAGACTTACAACAGCATAAAGCAAAACGGTTCGAAAGTAATTTTAATTTCAATTTCTTTAAATTTATTGAAAACATATAAACAAAAAAAGGTTAAAGATGGATATTATTAAAATATGGAACAGATACTAGTTAAAATAGAAGCTTGGACCCGAAACAGCTTTAAACAAATTTATTCCAGGAACCATTTTTAAAACCAGGAAAGCATTAAATTCAATACTTCTCAAAACTTCGCATAAAGCCAAATAAAGACTCATAACTGATAACAATTTATAGAAACTAATTAACTAACTATCTAGTAGACAAATATTTATGCATACTTTGCAAAATCGTCATAAAAGTATTGTTAAGTTTTATGCGGTGCCTTAATTTAGCTTTTAAAAGCCGTTTTTGGTTATATTTAGCATTTTTCAAGAGGCATAATTAAAAAACCTGATAAGATTCAATTTCAGGACAACTTAATATGTTAATTGTGTCAAAGAAAAAGAAAGTCATTTGGTCAAATGTGCATCGTTTTTTCTTTGACACTAACTCTATTTTATGACTTCTTTTAAAAAACTCACTACTTGGCTCCACAGCACTCACTTTGGAAATAAGTATTCATTATTTTCTGTCGTTGTTCAAGCGTCAAACGACTCATATCATTTCGTGAAGGTATTTATTTGAATTTAAGTGAAGATGTGTGTATAGATAGATGTGTACGTTGGCGCAACATCTCGTAGAAAACCAGGGCCTAGTGACTTACAACTCTTAACCAATCCTGTGTGCGAGAAATGTTAAGAAGGATACAGTAAGGTTTCTACAGTTCTTATATCGAATCCAAACGCCCTTTTCATTACAAGAATTACTCTTGGAGACTTTACTCCCAAGACATCATTAAGGCACAAGTCTTTGTAAGTGTCAAAATAAATAAAATCGCTCAATATGTTTTTTTTAGCACATCACTGTAAACTTGAAGAAAAATCTGGTACCCACATAACAGAAGAACACTTCATTTCCTTAGAAAAAAAAAGATTCACAAACAAATAAACGAAGCCCCATGAATAATCAGCAAAGAGGGAAAATAAAAAGTGGGGGTTTTGAGTTCAGATGGCAAAAGAAAGCAGATAAAATAATGCTTCTATCTTTTTTTCATACGATCCACATGTAAGCAAACAGAGTGAAACGAAATGATAAAAGCTTCCCTCCTCTTCCTATCGTTCTTTTTAACAAGCCCCAGGGGCTGTTGCAGCATTTCTTTCTATCTTTCTTTATCTCAGCCATATTGCATTGTTGGTGCCTCATTTGTACTTATGATTGCATAAAAGACGAACTTCATCTTTACAGCTTCATCGTCGTCCTAGGAGATGCACACATAATTTTAAGAAATGGTAGGAAAGTTGGAAACACAGGATTTAAGTGCAATAACAAAAAAAAAAACTAGAAGCCTTTAACTCTAAGACAACGACAATTAAACTCAAGGGTGCAGCAGCATTTGCCTACCAGCCGTCCTTACTTCTCTCTTAAGCAATTTAACCACAAAACGAGTGCCTGATGGTGGTGGCCTGATGATGAATGATGAACGATAAAGATGACGACTTTTAAAAACTGGGAAAGACGAAGAAGATGAAGACGAAGCCCACGAACGATGCGATAGGAAGAAGAAAGCATTTCTTCAGTTAGAGCTCCAGAAGAAGCAATGTAATAGGACGAGATTGAATGATTGGAAAAAACTTTAATTATATCAAAAATGTCGGAAGCTTGCATGAGGATAAGTTGAATCTTGAATCCATTGCGCGGATTGTGCAGAGGAACTAAGTGCATATGGGATACGAGGAGCAAATGCATCTCAATTACCCCCATCATCATCCGAAAGGGTTTCAAGATGCACTTCTAATAGAATCCAATTACTCTCATTCATCATGAGGCTTTTATTGGTCTTCCTTGGGAATCATGGATTCATATACACATAACATCTATAGGTATAAGTTCCTTCTAGAAAGTGGTGTATGTATATACAAATACATTTACACATGGTGTATATTTTTTTTCCTTGATGTGGGGGTTTAAGCTTTCCTCAATTCTCAAGCAGTGCAAAATATATTCCGCGCCCAACTCTCGCGTCTATATTAAAAAAAAAAAAACAAATAAACCTCTTGAGGCTCACCTGAAAGCTAAAAAAGGGTGTGGTATTGTGGCATAAAATGTCGATACCGTCTTTTTCGTAGTTCTACCCATACCATACCCTACCCTACCCATGCTTGAGGGAATTCAAAAATTAGCAGAAAAAAAGAAGAAGAGAAGTTTTTAATTTTCATTTTTTAACATCTGGCACAGCCATGTGCAAAATTGGCTTTTGTGTATAAATCAGAGTTGTTAAAAATTTGGCAGCTGGGGAGTGGAAAGTGGGGTTGATTTTTATTCATTTTAACCTGGCCTCAGCCTCTGGTGGTAGGCGAGGAACAGATGTACGATATAGGAGTAGATGTTCGGTTCAGGAGCTAAAAGTTAACCCGAAAATTGGATGAGGATTTCTTTTTATTAAAACTTCTGTTTCTTTAATTCGTGTTTTTTTTTTTAGTTGAAATTATTGAGGGCAGATTGTCTCGCCTGGATTCACTGAGGTAGCGTAAAAAAATAGTACAATATAAAATTTACCCCCACCCATAAAAAGAAAAGAATTTTTCGTGCACTAAAATATTGGTTTTTGGTTTGTGTTTGTTCAGCCAATCGAAATGAATTATGGTCTATAGTTGTGCTTCTATTTTATTCCTGGTTGCCCAAATTCTAGGGAATACGAAGGTGGGAGTGTGTTATGTAGTTTTATTTTGTTACAAAACTTATTTTAGGTTAAAATGTTATGGTTTATCGTTATTGAGAACAAAAGAGATGTTATGGTTTGCGGTTTTGCTATCATAGAATTTGGAGGTTAAAACAGAAAACAACGCAAAAATAAATATTGAATATTTAGATAGACTACAAGATCGGCTAACACAAAAATAAAACCCTTTTAAAATATCTGCAGTATCAAATTTGTCCACGATTCAAGCCACAACGAGAAACAAAATGTTTTGTTTATCAATATCCTGCTGTTTTTATTCCTTTGTGCTTTAATTTTAGACGCTTTGAAGTCATCATACAAAAAGTAATGCACATAAAAAAAAGAAAATAATACTTACTACTAACTTACAGTACAGTCCTGTGTGAACAAGGGCCTCACCCAACAAACTTCTCCATCAAGCTCGGACCCTAGTTAGATGTCCAAAGTTGCGCACTCTAAGTTGGGTAAATTTACTTTCCTTTTGTGCGTGCCGCATGATCCACGGTCTGCCCCTACGGCGGCGCTGTCCTGAAGACTTTCCGGGCTCTAGCATTGGTTTCCATACGCTCTACGAGACTCTATGACCGCCATCTCAGTCGTTCGACTTTTATCCTTCTGGCTATGTCTACGTTGCTGTACAAACCAAACAGATTGTCGTTCCATCTCCTCCTCCACTCACATTCCATGCATACAGGACCGCAGTTCACGCGAAAAACTTTTCTCTCGATACGACTCAAGGTGCTTTCACTAGCTTTTGTCATATTCCACGCTTCGGCACAGTATAGCAAACCGCGGATGATGACGGTCTTATATAGCAACATTTTGGTCGTTCGAGAGAGGGCTTTGCCACCCAATTGCTTTCTTTTCTACGTTTATAGCGAAGACTAGGTAGATAAAGTCCTTAACTAGCTTAAGGTTACGTCTGTCGATAGTGACGTTTTAACGTCGGTGTGGAAAGTCCTTTCTTGATGACAGCATGTTCCTTGTTTTGCCCTCATTAACCGTTAAACGCAGTTTTGCAGCTTCTGCCTCAATACCCAAAAAAGCCCCATTGACATCACGCTGAGTTCTTCTATTATGTCAATGTCATCAGCATATTATGTTAGTTATTGGACAAGCTTTTGAAAGATATTGACTCTAGTGTTGACGTGGAAGCTCTACACTATTCCTTCAAGTACGATGTTAAGAGAACCGCATGACAGCTCATAACCTTGTCTAAAACCTTTTTTGACATCGAAAGCAGTGTTGCCATAATCTCAAATTTCATAATGCTAGATTTCAAATTTTATAATGCTAGATCGTATGGGAGCTCAAAAAACAAAATGCTAGATTTTAAAATCCATGTAAAACGTCCATATAGATGATTAAAAAACAGACATCTTAAAAAATGCAAAATAATACTTATTTTCACATACAAAAACCTAACAAACATAGGTACGAGTATATAACAAAAAAAAAAAAACAAAAACAAAATTAATTCAAAAATAACAAAACTTAAAGCTTTTTTTGTTAATAAGTATTAACAGAACAATGTTTTTAAGTATAGGAACATGTTTTATAGTTAATTATTTAATTTTAAAACATTCAGACCTATCACATTCTTATTTACAGTTTTTAAAAATAAAATTATTATCTATTTTATAATTTTAGATAAATACCGAGTTATCCCAAAGTTCTTCTTATAAATAGTTTTCTTTGCCCTTAGGTTTTCTTGCTTTGCTGAGGCTCCAACTTATACATAGAAAAATTCATGAGTTTTTTGAGCGTATGTGCGAATCTTCGTGAATTGACGCTATTAAGGTTAAATCAGAATGGTTTGTAATAAAAAAAAGATGATGATTTTTATTTTTTTCCGAATATGATATAATCAAATCAATCTTTTGAAATCAATTTCGGCATTCAAGAATGCAAAACTTAAAAACAATAATGCCAGAAAAGCATTTAGCATTATGTTAAAATTTCGTAATGCTTTTCTCTTCTCTATAATGCTAGATCTAGCATTAATAATGCCGTTATGGGAACACTGATCGAAAGGTTCTGTTAAGTTGGTTCCAACCTTTATGGAGCAGCGTGAATTCTCCTTGGTCATCCTGCAAAAAGGGACGAGTTTGGCAGAGATGCCAAAACTAGACATGGCTCTATACAACTCGTCCCTGTAGATTCTGTCATATGCGGCCTTGAAATCGATGAAAAGATGGTGGGTGTCGATTTGGTATTCTTGAGTTTTTCCAGAATCTGCCATAATGTGAATATTTGATCGACTGTGGACTTTCCTGGTCTAAAACACACTGATAAGGATCTATCAGGTTATTGACGATGGGCTTTAGGCGTTCACATATTACGGCAAAGAAGATTTTATAGGCGATGTTAAGTAGACTGATTCCTCTACAGTTGGTGTAGTTTAGAGGGTCTCCTTTTTTCAGGATCGGGCAAACAATACTGAGGTTCCATTCATCGGGCATGCTTTCAACCGACCATATCTTACAGATAAGTTGGTTCATGCTCCTAAACAACTTGTCTCCAGCTGCTTTATTAGACTTCAGAATAGATATAGCAATTCTTACTTCGTCTAAGTCGGGAGGACGGGATTGTTGGCTTTCGTCGTCTATGTTGAATTGATCATCCTGCTTGACAGCGGAATTCGTTTCGTCGGCGCCGTTATACAGTCTGCAGAAGTGTTTCTTTCATATCCTCAGCATTGACTGCGATTCCACTATGATGTTTCCACTTTCGTCTTTGCAGCCTTCGGTTCAAGGTTTACGTACTTGTGAATTTTGTTTCAATTGCTCATAAAATTTTCAAATTTCATTCCTGCTTTTGAACATCACAACATTTTTGACCACACGCTTATCATGCTCTCTTTTTTTCCTCCTGAGAAGTCGGCATTACTCTCTGCTCATAGAGCTCGGGAGCAGCTGTCGTTCTTCTATGCAGCATCGCTTTGCTTGCCTGTTGTTTGGCTGCATTTGCCTGCAGACATTTCTCATCAAACCAGGGGTTTCTTGTTAGTGTCTTCTTGAAACCTATAGCACGTCAGAGGCTGCTCTGCATCTTTTAAATGTTTCCACCTGTTCTCGATACATTATGTTGCTGGTAGAGAACTCCAAAGAGTTTACTTGTGACTCGGTCGGAGAAGGATTTGGTGATCTCTTGTTATTGTAGCCGTTCCACGTTGGTCTTCTCCCAGCAGTTTTAGGTTATATTAAGGTGACTGCTGACGAAAATACCAACACTCTTAAACTAATGGTTGTTCCATTGTTATACCGCATACGAGTATATAAAAAATCTACCTTACTCATTGAAACAGTAAGATCTAGCTATAAAGCGTTTAAGACAATAGTTGCCGTAAGTACTTAGATAACTAGGATCATTGTGGTAAAAGTCTCTAAGGTAGATACTTCGTCTATGTGACAGGACAGGACATGAATATAGAGAGTTAGACACGGTCTATACTTATTCTTAATCCTATCATTGCCTTCCAGTGCAAAATATTTCGGAGTTATACTCGACCCTAAACTATACTGGAAACTAAATATTTAAGTACGGGTTAAAAAGGCATGTGTTGCCTTCTACGCCTGCAGCAAAACTTTCGGCAAAAAGTGGGGACTTCAGTCGAAGATGAGTTTATGGACGTACACATATGGTTCGATTGTGTGGTGGCCTGCTCTTAGCAAAGCCTATAATATTGATAAGCTAAAGAAGGTTCAGAGAACAGCTTGCGTGGCCACCACAGGGGCCATGCGTACTTGCCCAACGGACGCCTTAAACGTTATTTTGGATCTTCTACCAATCGACCTTTTTATTAAATACATAGTTTCCTGCAGCGCTATTAGGCTGAAGGAATCAAACAGCTGGTTGTCAAAACCTTATGGTCACAGAAACACAACGAAATTGATTCCCTCAGATATTATCTCGGTAGACACTGAATACTGTACTCCTACTTTGAACCTTAGTAAGGGTTTTAAGGTGATTTTCCCATCCAGAGAAGATTGGGAGGATGACATCGTGTCGATAGGTTTCGACACACAACGGCTCAAAGATGGAGTGCGGAGTTGATTCTGGGATCTTTTCTGAGTCCCTAAATGTAGCCAAATCCTTTAGGTTTCCTGACTTTGCTAGCGTTTTTCAGGCTGAACTGCTGGCAATAAGGAAGACATGTAAAATACTTAAACAAAACCCAAACCAAAACCGAAATGCGGCTATCTTTACAGACAGTCAGGCAGCTGTCAAAGCCATTAACTCGGCCATATCCTTATCTAAATTGGTCCAGCAATGTCGCGATGAGTTTGCCAGCCTGAATATAAACCTCTGTGTCACCCTGATCCGTGTTCCGGGCCATATCGGTATCGTAGGAAATGAACGGGCTGACGAGCTATCCAGACAAGGATCTGGGCTCATCAAGGACTTGCGGAAATGGTTAACATTCCTTTGGTGCTATGAAGGGTAAAATCTTTTCTATCTACCAAACTGAATCAAACCGAAGGTGGAGCAATTTACCCAACTGTATTATATCTAGGAAGATATGGGCCACCTATAATAAAATCCGTACAAACGATCTTCTATGCTGGCCAAGGCAAGACATAGCCAGGATTGTTGCGGTTTGTACCGGACATTGGCCTATAGGAGTTCATGCAGAGAAGTTGGGTATCTCTTACAACACCTTTTGCCGTAGCTGTATTGACCAAAGAGAAAGTGAAACGATAATCCATTTCCTCTGCATGTCCTGCTTTGGCAAACACTAGAATGAAATACTTTGGAAAAGCATTCTTTCAAGAACTTGTTGAGCTCTCTGCGACAAAGATTAGAGACCTAATCTTTTTTCTCAATGGGACAAAATGGCTCTAACAAAATCGCTATGAAGCTTCTCTATAAATCTTTCCCTTTCTATCACAAGTCAAACGAGTTTTTGGTATCAAAACGGCGCACTACAGCGCTAATTGAATCTCAGGCTAGGTTGCCTTGAGCTCGCCATTTCTACTACTACATACTTATTTTCATCCATGCAGTTTTTACAAAAATGGATTGCAGAACAAAATGCGTTGTTAAGAGCGTTTAACGTCAAGCATTGGCCAAACTTATTTAGTTAACAGATAAGTGGTTGTTGGACCGTCTGCTTTCTTTATGATTTCATGTTTTAGCATAAGTTTACAAGCAGCTAGGGGTATACTGATGTTGGATTTGTTGCCAAACAAAGGCGAAGTTATTCCATTTTTTGCAAGTGCGTCAGTTTAGCAGTTTCTTGGAAAGTCTCTATGATGTGACACTTTGTCTCGACAAGAGATGAGCGGCAGTTTCGGGCTGTTTTTGAGTTTATTTCAGCTTGGCTATCTGAGAAGATGCTTGTATAGTCGTATAGTCGATAACTCGGAGCAAAAAAAGGTTTCTTTAATTCATCCTGGAACATGCTACAGTGATTGGGAATTCGAAATTAGAGACATACATAGGTTTAGTCCGTCAAACTACTACACGACTCCACCAGCCACCGTCATAGGATTTTGATCCATCTATATAAAAGTTGATGTTTAATCTGTCAAAAATTACTTATTCTCCCCGGTAGACCAGGAAGGGATGGACACTTTTAAGTTTTTTTTTGAAATGTGGATGAGGGGCTATGTAGATCCGAATTACGGAATGCCCAATTTAATTTAAAAGTTCAAGAGGTATTCCGTTTATAAAGGGTTTTCAATTGGCGCAGATAGATTTTGGAGCCCTGTGATGGGCATTTTGTTTTGGTGACGTCTGTCAAACCTTTTGTGTATTAAAAGTTGTTTATGGCAAATCATAATGGCAAGTTACACGATTGAACAGCACGTTTAAGTGATAAAACTTTATTATCAAAATGATAGGTCGTTAACGCAAACGTTGATATAAGAACGATCGCAGGCCATACGACATGTAAGGCCTGTAACACTCCCACTCTATTGAAGTTTCTTAATAACTATACCGAATGCGGTAGCTGACATCGACCATAATCATAGCGAAATACGCGAAAATTATTTTCGTTATTGCAAATGTCAAACATTCAACAATTTATAAGGACAGCGTTACAAACTTGGAATTACGAAACTAATGACCCTTTTTATTCATAAATTTATCACAGATTTAGTCTTTGGACTTATTTTTAAAAAGTGCAATTTTTCAAATGAAACGTTTGCAAGTAAAATACAAAATACCAGCATGATTCGACAAGGTGTATTATTTTATCAAGCTTTGCGTCATTGTGACGTAACGGCTCAGTAACACAAACAAATTTAAAAAATGGAATACTGAGTAATGAATTTTCAAAGTAAAGAAGGAGTTTCAAGGAGGTTGGTTCTATTAACTCAGAAAATTGTATGTATGTATGACGAAGAGCTTCAATATAACATGTCCTAAGCCGTAAAATTTCTATGGTAAAGGGTGTTTTTTAAAGGTACATATATACCCTTGAAACTGAATAAATCAAAATGTCGTGGCACGTATGATATTTCTTCTGTTTTAAGGAACCTTTTATCAAAAAATAAAAGAGTTTGTTCATATTCTGTACTCGAACTATATACTCTTTTTTTTAATCAACTTTAACACCTTTGAATTTCTATGATTATAATTTATTTCGATAATCCCCACGCTTACAAACTTTTTTTTTCTAATGGTAGCGTAAAGGTATTGCATACTAAAGTCGTAAATTTTTTTTTTATTTTCGGAAGTTGTTATTATACCACTAAGTTTAGGGCTACAGAGTGTATTACACCCCCAATTAACTTGTTCAATTATGTTTTAGTTTCTTGATAAAATGATATGCAAAGTAATGCGTAATTTCGTTTTTGTCAATATTTGATATTGATACGAAATAATTTGTAAAGAACCTCAAAAAAGTATTTTATGCATAACACACCATTAGAGAAGGCTTTATTTTAAGAAAAGAAATACTTTCTAACAACATTTATAAAGCATAAAAGGTTTGGAACATGAGACGAGCGACGAAGGCGACACCACGCACGCACGGAAGCACGACAATGTTTCTAAGGTAAAAGGTTAAAAGTGACCGAATTCAGACAAAACGCACAAGACTAACTTGTTAAAGGTTACAAAATGGTTTAATTAGGTTCGAATGTTTACAATTATGTTGTTTTCTGTCTGTATTTTTGAAAACGCGTAGGTATAAAATTGAGATTTAATATGGCTTCAGGGTTATTTTTTTTTTCGGAAAGGTTCTTCAAACACAATTTTATACTCTTAAGAATTTAAAGAAAAAGTTTTAAGCGAGGTTTATTTTTGTTTTTGGAAAAGTGCGAATTTTACTTGGAAGGGAAACAAATAAAAACAAAATCAAAATTTTTTTAACATTTTGTTTTAAAATTTTTTAACGGCTTCTCCAAAATTTACATTATCTAATTCATTAACCATACTGTTTTGTAACCTGACCTAACCTTTACAAATAAGCAGTAGGTTGTGTTATGTTATTGAGTAAACTGATACTGACGGATATAAAAATACAAACATAGTCTGATGGAACTTGAAGCAATTAAGAATCGTCTTAATAAATCACAAAAAACAAGAATTTTAGTAAACATTTTCGTATCCTTTTAAATTAAACGGTTTGAAGTTCCAGTTGTTTGGGTTGCAATCTAAAAATATACAAAAGTAAAAGTAAATAAATTATTTTTCCATATAATTTGTATTCATTCTCAACTTTTTTTTCATCCAATTGAAACAAAAGTCCTCAATTTTTGAGCATTTAAAGTCTATTTAAAATAAGGGGTGTTTTTTAGAGGTGAACAACTTTACGTTCGCAACACTATTTTAACTGGCAACCATTTTGTCGTTTGGTTTGTCAATTCAACATTAATAGACTGGTGCCTGTGAGCACCGAATAGGTTGGTTAATATTAAATAAGTAGGTTGGTAAAAGTAAACCGATTAGGTTGGCCTTAAAGTAAGTTCGTTGGTTTATTTAAACCAAATAGGTTTGCTACTATATTGCACAAGTATAGTTTCGTAAATTGAACTAGAGTACTCGTAGGCTGGTTAATATTATCCAAAAAGGTTAGCAATTTTAAACAGAGTAGATTGTCTCTCCTTAGCCAGTAAGGTTGGCTAATTTCAACTAAGTCGGTTGATTTAATACAGCAGAGTTGTTTGTTTTAATTCAACTAAGTTATTCAGCTAAATTCACACAAGTTTTTTGCTATTTCATCTACTGGAATAGCGTAGAAAGTAACCGAGCTGATTGGTTTTGATAGCAAAATCGGAATAATAAAAAACGGGATTGCGAAGAGCGGGATTATAAAAAATCGGGATTTTTAAAAGCAGGATTATGAAAAACCGGATTTTGAAATCGGCATTTTAAGAAACAAGAATATAAAGTGTTTAGCACGAGAACCTTTCGAAGATAAAAAGTGCCTTAATCGTGTGCTTGGTTGTTTTTAAATGATTTTCCCTTAATCGAGTTTTTTTCTCCTATTTTCTGCAGAGTAACTCGATAGGTGCTATTTAGTGTTTGTTAGTTATTATTAACCGAAATTTGGTTGATTTTAAACCTGCAATGTTTTTGCATGCAGCTCATGCTGTAAAGGAAACGTGTGTTAAGCGCTTAATTTCACGTTAACGGACCCGTGCATCAGCCTCTAAGATCGTGCTATTTAATGCCTATTGACTATTTTATGAAGCAATATTTAAATTCACCAGTGGCTTGATGGTAAGTGCAATGGACCCTTAACGCCAATCTCAGAGGTGTTGGGTTCAATCCCTGTCTGTGCCATCTAAAGTTTTCTTACGGCTACTTCCTCTTGCAAGGAATTGACACATCCTCCAAGAGTATTTCTTGTTATGAGAAGCGCTTTCTCAAATTAGCCGTTCGGCTTAAAACTGTAGGTCCCCTCCATCCTTAATAAACAATACTCGCACACAGGAGTTCTCAATGGACTTGTGCGTCGGTACGTCTGTACCATACGTTCGCAACGGTTTTTTCGCTGTCCATAGCTCAAGAACTAGTAAAGATTACGACTTCAAACAAATTTTCTTATACAGTTAATAAGGCAGAAAGATGCAGAAAGGGCTCTCAAAAAAATTGCGTGGGTGTTTTTTTGCCATAGCTGTTTAAAAAAAAGGAAAAAATACGCACAGTTTAAGGCAGCTGCTTGCCGAATTTCACAATTGAATATAAGAATGAAACAACAACAACTTGTGTGTGCTACCACCAAGTTCATAGGCTGGAGTTATAGCTATTTCACGGGGGCCAACCCGATCATCAGACTCCTTTAGTGGTGCTTAATCGCTTTTTGTTCAATTTAATTTTTGAAGAACTTTTGCCCGAGCTGGGCTTGAACAAGCGATCTAGCGTGTGAGGAGCTAGTGCAAGCAGCTGCCTTAAACTGTGCGTATAAAATTTCATACAAAAAACCTCCTTAGAATTGTAAAAATTAAAAACCTTGACCCGTGTCAACTCTTTCGCCCCATCTCCCTCCTCATACGAATCCAATCGAAATCGTTGGCTTATGAAAAAGAGAGGAGATAATAGAAAGAAACTGAATAAAACAACAACAATTACTTGTGTGTGCTTAGAAAAATGCTAATCGGTTCAGTATAGTTCGATAGAACGAAAAAACCTGTAATTGGCTTACAACTTTCATGTGGGTGTGGTGGCGTAGTGCGTAGTGCACTAGCTCCTCACACGCTAGATCGCTTGTTCAAGCCCAGCTCGGGCAAAAGTTCTCCAAAAATTAAATTGAACAAAAAGCGATTAAGCACCACTAAAGGAGTCTGATGATCGGGTTGGCCCCCGTGAAATAGCTATAACTCCAGCCTATGAACTTGGTGGTAGCACACACAAGTTGTTGTTGTTTCATTCTTATATTCAAAGGAAAAAACTTTGGCTAACCCAAAATATCTCACGAACCAAGAACCCTAGAGACTTAAATTAAATTTAATATTATGTATTGCAACGCAATACCAAACAATTATATTTTTGTAAAACAATCAAAGTAACGGTTTTTTCATACATCAAATAAACAGAAAAAACATATTCGTCACCTCGAAAATTTTATGGTTGAAAGATGATTTATCTCTAAAACAATTGTACGCAACGCAAAATAACGTTTGTTGAAAAAGTTACGAAGAAGTTGAATCTAGTAGAATTTTAAGAAAAATCGAATTAAAAGTTCTTTTTATACAAAATAAAAACCTAAAAAAACATTACTCAAAGGTAAAAATTGAATTTTGACTTTCATCTTTTAAAACATTTGAGTTTGTGGCTTCCAACTAATTTAAGATTATAAGAAATATTGTGTTTAACATTCCGTAAAATTTTGAGAAAAATAGAATTGACAGTTTTCTTACAAAAAATAGAAACCTTACAAAAAAATAACAAAAGTTGGTAAATTTTGAATTTCTACTAAAATATCGTTTCAAAACTTTGAGATATTGGCTTTAAAACAAATTTTTCAGAAACATTGTTTTCAATATTGAATCAAATTCTGAGAAAAAAACAATTAACAGTTTTCTTACAACAAAATAAAAAACTTACAAAAATTAATAAAAGTTGGTAAAAATGGATTTTCGACTCAATTATCTTTTCAAAAATTAAAAATATAAGCTTCAATTTAATTTTATCTTATAAGAAATATTGTTTTTAACATTCGGTAAAATTTTGAGAAAAATCAAATTGCCAGTTTTTAACAACAAATAAATACTTAAAAAATGCATTACTTAATGTTCGTAAACATAGATTTTCAACTCAAATATTTTGCAAAAATATGAGATATAGGCTTCAAATTAATTTTATTTTATAAAAATTGTTTTCAACATTCACTAATTTTTTTTAAGAATCTAAGAGTCAGTTTTTTTTAGAATAATTTAACTGATTACTTTTTAACAAAACACGAAAACCAACAATCTTTTAAGCAAGACAATTCGACAGACGTAATGGGAAGTTATCAGTGTTGGTCCCATCCCAGCCTCTTTTGTATTTCAAGATAACATTTGCTACGTTATTTCCGATATATGGCCGCAAATGTTGGAAACAAAACACTCTTCCAATACTGAAGCGCACATTAGCTATTACTTTTTGAGTTCCATCTAAAGGTCTTGAATCCATATTAAAGGATTGGCATAGACATTATCTCTTACATAGGCTTAAAAGAAAAAGTTTAAAGGTGATAAATTAAAAAATTTTGAAGGCAAATTGTTTCCACGTCATCAAGTAATAACACAGCCCGGAAACTTTTCTGGCTAAATTGCTAAAACGAAGCTATATACTTTACCGCGGTCTTGTTAAAACTCAACACGTCGTGTGCTTGAATCGAATTCCATTTAGCCTTATCTCAATCTATTAGTCGTAACAGTTGCATCAGTTTGAACAAGTCAGTTCCAGTTACACCGCACCGTGACTTACAACTCTCAACCATCCCTGTAAGCGAGTAATGTTGTCAGGAAAGGAGAGGACCTACAGTTTTTAATTCGAATCCGAATGGCTGACAGTCCAACGCACATTTTTTTTTATAAATTCATTTTGATTAATTTCATCTTAAAGCTAGACAAAAATTCTACTGGTCCCATACGGACACTCTAAGCTAAACAATAATACCTTATTCTAATTCCTTTCGGCTCTAAGATTTTTTTAACTTCAATTCAAATTTATTTATTTTGTATTCATTAGAAAAGTTCAAAAAAAAACGTGTATCAATATACTTAAAAGCTGCTTAAAATAAGGTCCTTAATTTAAAACTTAAAACTAACTTAAACTACCTGATCTAAAAGTATACTACTTAAAATTAGAGCAACCACAGCAACAAATCTAACTATCTAACATATTTGTTTTTGTTTTTTCTTAATTTCATGTTTTTATTTTTTAATTTCTATTCTACTTCAAACTAAACCCTAAAACTATAAACCAGTATGTATGCCGGCCAAGGCTTAAAACACCATAACGACTACACGCTATCAAGTGTCGATTGAAGCCACCAAAACTAATTCTCCTGCTTCACTCTATCAGTTCGCTCCCGTTCGGACACAGCCCTACTGAACCAAAAGAGCTCTGCTCCGCCTTGTGCCATGACGTCCCGATTGTATAGAAGTCGCCTATCCACGGTTCGACGTCTGATGTGGTAGATTAATGGAATTGCCAATTATCCTGTATCAGACCGCATCTATCTAAAAAGAAGAATGCCTCTGGTGCAAAGAAGCCGCTCAAGCGTGCACTCTCGAAATACTCATCGTTCGGATTAAACACCCCGAAAATAAATTGAGCTCGAACTAGTTTATCACGAAATTGTCAATTCTGTTGATTCGAGCCCCTCGTTGGAATAGTAATGCACAAAAGAAGATTCTGCTGTTCGATATAAGTCGGTACAGCGTCGTAAACTCTGTCGCTCGAACACCTGAAACTTCTCCATCTGCGAAGGGGCAACGTTGAACTACACAGGACAACCATAAACGATCATCGGCCGTATGAGGGCCATGTAGCAAATAACTTTCGTCAGAGAGAAGGCTCCTCTGGCCCTGATCAGAGCACCATTTATATGTCTGTCGAAGTATAACCATGATACCGAGGTACTCCACTGCACTTTTGCTCGCTAATTGCTGCTCATGAAGACCAACGATGACCATCTTGCACGTAGACCTAGCCAACGTAGTCTGGAACTGAATTGTCTCCGACTTCTGGACATTTATTTTCAGTTTCTAGTCGTCGCAATATCGATGAATCTTTTCGAAATCACGCTGCAAGAGAATTCTAATAACCTCAACTTTTCGGGCCGTTCTGTACTCAATTAGATAGTCAGCGTACGCAATTGCCTTTGTTAGACTACCTATCAGATCGCTGGTGTAAATGCTGAAGAGAATCAGTGAATTCACCGCTCTATGTTGAAGACCATTGTTAATTTGTTGTGTTAGAAGTTACATTACCACTTTTGAAAACAAACTTTCTACCGTTAATATCATAAAGTATATACAACAATGGTTTGCTTACATATGTCAAGCCGGCTTAGTTTTAAGTAAAGTCTCTCTTACCATACGGTGTCAAAGGCCTTATCCAAATCAACCAGAACATCACCTATGCATTGTTGTTTTGATTTATTCCATTGGATATCAGAAACGAGTTTAGATGCAGCATGAATTTTGTCATGACCCGCCTTGAACCCGAACTGTTTATGCGGAATTATTTTGTTGTCCGCAGCTCACTTAGTCAGAGCCCTATTGATGATCTTTTTGAAAACTTTGCTGATGCTCGGAAGAAGACTTATCAACGAAGGTTTGACGGGATGGAGTTGTCCTTTCCCTTTTACGGGAGACGATGAATCACAATGCACTGGATAATATCCGTTAAAAAGTGCATTATTGAAGAGTGTGGTGGAAATGTCAATTGCCTTCATCGGAAAATGTCTAAGTACAACGTTGGATATACCATCGACACCTGCTGACAACACACTATTTACATTAACAAGTTTCTTAACTTTTGTACCGCCTTTAGCAAGTAAACTAAAACCATATATTTACTGCAGCTGGACTTACTAACTTTTCTATGGAATAGGAATTTACATGTGATGAAGGAAATATTCTAGGGTTCTAAGGTTATTTTCAGCAAATTTTACATTAAGGGAACATATAATTTAAACAGCAAAACTAAGTATTTATAGTATCTCTCTTAGCTATGCTAATGCTATACCCGCATTAGACGATATTATAAAGCATACCTTAATCCTTTCTATATACCTTTGTACGAGTATATGTATATTGGATTTACTGTATTACAAAATCCAAGGTAAATTATTTACCTCTGATGTAATTCTGGGGTAATGGAATAACAAAGCTCATAAATAACCATAAAATTCATAGTATATTGGGCTTTAGAGAAACATTTTATCTAAATACGTAGTCGTCTTCTTCGGTCGTACATTTAAAGCAAAAACTTATGCTTAATGAAATTGAAGAGCATTAAAGACAAATTGTGTAATGAATATCATAAAACAAATGCCATTGCTATCAAATTCTTCTACGATATGTTGTTTACATATGATGTCTTCAATTAACCATAATGTCTTATGTTTTTCTTTTATTAATGGAATTCATTTTATTATCATTTAAGCTACCATTCTTTATATACTCGTATATAGAACACAATATATAGAATCTAGAATTACTTAAACATTGCAGCAATCAATAAAACAAACATAATATCCTTGATATTTTTCGTATATTATAGAATCCTTGATAGTCGATTCTTTATAAAATGTCTTATGTATCCATGAAATGTATTTGAACAACTAATACCTCTCACTTTACTTTAAAAGAAACATCAATCAAGGGTCAAGGATATTTATATGCAAACATATACATTTTCATCATGAACTCAAGGCTGTACGTACAGCAAGAGAATAATAGGGAGTTTTTTGTATTTGTATTTTTATTTGAAATTTATGTTTTAAAGGTTTAAATAGAATGAACACTTTTTTGTGAATGTTAACATCAGGTTCTTGAAAATCCATCCATCTAAAATGTAATGTTTTTTTTTTTCACCACAAGTGAATTTATTTACTTCACAGTTTAAAAGAGTTGCCAGGGTTGTTTATATACAAAAAATAAATTAGAGGAATGTAGTTCGGATTAAGGGGCTCTCCTATTAGCCGGAACTTGCACGAAGTTTGTTCGATGGTATATTTGTCGTAGAAGTAGTTTTCTTCCTGGAGATCGTACTTTAGTCTACTCTAAATCATGTGGTGCAGTGAGCTTTTGGCTCACTCCGTGTATTGAGTTCTTAAGGTTTCATCCAGATGAGCTATTAGGCGATATAAAAATGGCCAAGGTCACTATAGTTTAGGTCAACATCTACCTGCCCGGCTAGTTCTATCCAGTCTTTAAACCATCCACTTCGGGATTGGATTGTTTGGAGAACTACTTTCTTTGGGAGACGATAACTTTGTATACCCAGAGCTTTGAGGATGTAATCGACCTGCAGCTTGAGTGTTTTTTTTTAAATAAAGTCGATAAACCCGTTTTCAGCATAATTATGTTGTTTGGCGTACTGGAAGGAAGGTGAAAAATTCGTTATATGTAAAATCTTAGCAGTTTTTTCATATTTCCGACCTCCCCAAGTTTGCATCGTATAAAACATAACTGATTCCGATACAGCTTCGAAGACCCTTAATTTACTGGTATCCGTAATTTCCTTATTTTTAAAGACTTGCTTCCATGCTACGTTTATAGCTGTTTTCGTCTTAACTTTGTCAATTATATGCTTTTCCATGCTCAAGTTCTTAGTAAAACAGACTCCTAGATATTTGAATTTTTTCACCAACCCTACTCTTTTACCATTATAGTGCCATTGCTCACTTGCACCGATCTTAGTGCACCATTTTTAAAAACCATCATTTATATTTATTTCGTCCAACTTTTACAATATTCAACAAGTATTAATCAGTAGCTGAAGGAACTGCAGAGTATATGTGAGTAGAACAATGTCGTCAGTATAAAAAAGAGCTTTAATGTTAACGCCTGCGTACTCGATTCCTGTTGGTAATGTTTCGACTATATCATCAATGAAGAGTGCAAAACAAGCTTGGACTGAGTGCACATCCCTATCTAACTCTTGATTTCGTTCGGAACCATTCTAATAAATATTGGATATCTCACACTGATAGTCTTGTATACATTTTGCAACACTGTACCGAACTTAAGCGACAATTCTATCTGGAAAAGCTTAAATAGGGAATTGTGATGACCATGTCGAAAGCAGCAACGAAAAATGCAAAAAGGTTCTTATTTCTCTATACAAATGAGTCAGCAATCGAGCGGAGTACAAAAATGTGATCGACGGTGGAGTATCCCGATATGAAGCCAGCTTGGAACTCACTAACCAGATTATTAAAAAGTATCCATTCATTTAAACGACGAAGCAGAATCGATGTAAATATCTTATATGACGAGTTAAAAAACGAGATTTGTCTGTAATTTTCCTGAACTTTAATGCTTTCCTTCTTATGGATTGGGAAGATCAAGGCATCGCTGAATTGATTTGGGATGGTTCCTTTCTCGAAGATCTGGTTGAATACTGCTGTTAGAGATACAACAAGAGTATCTGTACCATATCTGTAGAATTCTGCGGGTACACCATCTGATCCCGCAACCTTTTCCATCCATTTCGTTGTTTATCGATAAAATATTATTTTTGAAGCTATCATATTTGGCATGCTGATTCAGAAACTGGATTCATCGCGCATCTGGATTAAACAATTGCTCGAAATATGTTTGCAGTCTATTTCAATTAAGACCCGGGCTAATAGTAAATTTTGCTTCATTAAGTTTTTGGACCAAGTTCCAAAACTCAGACTACTTGTTACACTTTGCAAGCTGATGTGCTTGGGCTTCCGAATATTCTTTTTTCGTTTTCGGCAGAAAAGTTTATATTCCTGATTATATTCCATGGTCTTTGGAAAAATTTGTATTATACTTCTGATATGCACGCTTAGCCAAGCGCAAGAAAGGCTTCTTGCCTGCATGCATTCCTTGTCAAACCAAGGTTCTCTAAATTCCGTTTTTCTTTAAATGTGGTTCGGTATATGGTATGCTCCTTTAATGCTTTTGTCAATTTCGTTCACGCTTGCGTCATATTGTTCAATCATCAGAAGTGTATATAAAAGTGTTCTATAGTCGGATGCAGATGCGTTTGACCAGTGTATTTTTTTTCTTTAACGTTAGTAAAGATACAACGAGGCATGTGGTCTGAAAACGGTTTCTTTTCTATTTCCAGATTTCTAACAACTGCTCTCCATTCACCACCTTTCAAACTGTATAGTCAATGACCGAATTACTTTGGTTTCCCACGAATGTAAATTCACCAAATTTATCACCATCACCTACATCGTTCATTACACGGAGGCCGAAAGCGTTGCGAAGTTCAAGCAATTGCATTCCTCTTGCATTCCTGATTATGTCTTTTGAATTTTTTGCTTTTCCGAGTCTGGAATAAAAGTTGTGTCTGCTTCTGGTTGATACTTTATCAAACGAAGGTGGTTTTGATGAAGTTTTATGTGCCAAAATGCCAGCAATAATTTTCTTAAACTTCTTCTTAGACTTCTTGTGCTTCTTCTTAGACTTGTGTGCTAAAAATGTTTGGTGAAGTATTTTGTTTTTTGCCCTAAAAATGGCATTTTATTGTGCTCCGGTAGGAAAAAGAGGCTAGTTTCTCTGTTGTCGTCTATGCAAAAGCTTCGCTGGAGACTTCTGCGAAATTGTATTTGGCGTTGAACGATACGTTGAGAGCTGCTTCATCTGTTTTCTGTTTTCTCCTTCTCTAAAAGTTTCTTTGTAAGTTCGGAGGAATTTTGAAGTTTGAGGAAGTTGAAGGATGGATGAAACGGTGCTCTTTTAAGGACAAAACTCTTTAAAAAGTAAATTGCGTACCGCTCTTAGTTACAAACTTCCTTGAAAGACCCACGATCGTAAAAATCATCGGCAATCTTTTTTAAGTGGATTTCGATGGAAAGAGTTTTACCACGGAAGTTAACTTCTAAAAATCGACGCAAATCAGCAACATTTACGAGTAGTTGATGAAAGGAACAAAATCCAAAGGGATCCTTTCCCAGGGTTCTGATGCTGATGATTGACATGTTTCCATGTTCTCTTGCAATATACCACACTTAGCTGATAACTTTTTCATCTGTTTGTCTATCTCAATGAACCGTTTGTACCGCCACGGCGTGATTGCCTAGTTATGATTGAGCCAAAATGACCTTAGTGAACATATTTCAGAGCTCTGGACACTGCAGAGCTTTCAAGATAAGAACATGTTCATAAGCTGAAGACAAGAGAATGACATTATTTTGAATAGGCAGGTTTATGGACGTAAAATAGTTATATCTCCTTTTCTTTGTTTAAAAGTACCCGCCTTAGACCGTAACCTATCCCTAGCTGTAAAATGTCCAACAACTTTCGCATTAATTGTCGTACTGTAGGTCCTGTTAAACAAGCGTGCCCGAAATCCACTAGCTCATCAAACGAAACATGTGGATCGACTGGTATTCTTGATAGGGCATCAACGTTACCATCCTTGGGTAAAGTTAGATCCCAGTTTCTGAAAGGGGCGCATCGTCATAACAGGAATCCTCTTAGAATCGATGGCAGACAACTGCCATAGCTAAACGCAATGGTATATCTAATATGATTCAGAGATTGCAATCGAAATGTGCTTGACGAGTTGCTTTAAAGATTCTGCCCTTTAAGCTGTCAAAATCCGTTTGTTGTTGCTTAGCCCATACGAACTGTGCCGCTCCTCTTTTGCAACGAAGTGCAACGGACTCTCTAACAAGTATTGCTCGTATGTATGTGGAAAAAGGAAAAAAATTGTATGCGTTCTTCGTAGACTTCAAGGCAGCTTTCGATTGCATAGACAGAAGATCTCTATTTCTCAAACTAAGCAACCTTGGAGTTTCAACAAAAATGTTAAGAATCTTTCAAAAGCTCTACGAAGAAAATAAGTCGGCTGTTTGGGATGGAAATAGTCTTTCAAATTGGTTCGAACCAACAACTGGTGTAAAGCAGGGATGTCTCTTGAGTCCACTCCTCTTCTCAATTTATTTAGACGATCTAGTTACGATTCTTCCGGGTGGAGTTCCTTTTGATGGAATGTCCTTACAAATATTGCTCTACGCTGATGACATTGTAGTTCTCTCCGAATCTCCCAACATGCTCCAGATCATGATAAATAAACTGTATTGTTACTGCAAACTGTGGAACCTAAAAATAAATACAGCTAAATCAAAAGTAATGGTGTTTCGAAACGGGGCGGGTCGTCTTGCAAGGAATAAAAGTTGGACTTGGGGAAATGAAAAACTGGAAACTGTTAAGGAATATAAATACCTCGGTGTTTGGATTACTCAAACGCTATCATTCAAAAAGCATTTACAAGAAAAACTTAAAGAATCCAAACGCGCCATAAACTGTAATTGGAAAACAGTATTCTGCAATCGAAATATAGCTTCAAGTGCAAAATACAGAATTTTTGAGGCAGTAGTCAGATCAATTATGTGTTATGCGGCACAAGTTTGGGGTATTCTCGAGTTTGAAGAAGTAGAAAAACTCTTACGTTTTTTCTTAAAAAGAATATTCAGACTTCCAGAAAATTCACCAACGTACATGTTGCACCTCGAAACTGGTCTACCTCCACTGTATTTGTACACTCTTGATTTACACTTTTCATATATAATAAAGACCTTGAAACACCCTAACCATCGCCTCACAAATAAAATCGCTTTGCATCTCAAAAACAGAAATGAACAATTTTTTTCGGAATGGAGAAGACTGAGCCTAGAGCATGATGTTCCACTCCAACTAGAAAATGAAGATTATTTAAGAATAAGAATAAACCTGCAAACCCTTTTAAGTAAAATTGAAGACTCAGCTAGAAATGCTTTCATCGAACATTGCCATCAAAGTCAAACAAGAAGCTCGTATAAGCTTTTAAACCACTTCCTGGGAGAAAATAATTACTTTAATGACCAGAATAGTCTAGATGTTATAAGTACTATCTTTAAAGCGAGAGGCGAACTCCTTAGACTAAATTACGTACCCTACATAAGCGAGCAAAATACGGAATGCACCTTGTGCAATATGAGAACTAGAGAAGATATATGTCATTTCATTGGCATATGTCCTATTTTAAACTCAATCAGAAGATCAATCTGGAGAAAAAATACTCTTAATGAAGATGAAATTCAGGGTATTCTTAATGGCGAAAATTGGACACTTCTTTACTGCTACATAAAAACTGCCTATAAATATCGAAATCAAATCATAAACGAATCTTTTTGATCCTGCTTTTAATTTTATAATCAAAAAAATTAATTTTTATATTTATTGTATTAGTTTATCTATTTGTTATTAATGTAAACTTTGCGTTAAATTAACTCTTACTTTGTATTAAGAAATATTATTGCTCTCTTTTCGGCTGACGGCACATGCCAATGCTCTTTTGTGATAACTACCAAACTATGTAATTACTTCTTATAAATGTAAATAAAAATCACACTTACTACTACTACTACTGCAACGGACCAGCCACCTTCATAAAGTTTGAACTAATTTGGTTATAGGAATTTAGTCTACCATTCACTGCTTCCAATTTTTTAACGTTGGTTGGTCTTTGTAAGTTCCGAAATGTGTTCAAATGTTTTTCAGAGAGGCGAATATCTTAAGAATTGAAGGTATGTCTTAGATTCTCGAGTTCTGCTAACAAACACTTACGTTTATTGCAGCGAAAACCATTCGTTTCTTATCTCTTTAGAACCTCTTCTAGAATTCTGCGATAATTCTCATCTAAAGTTCCAGCAATAAGTATATCGCCGATATAAATGCTAACCAGAAGATCCTCAAACATTTGTTCCATTACACCTTGGAACTTAGCTGGTTCACTGTTCACCCACGCAGTAACGCCAAAAGGCGTTTTAATCAACACATACTCTGCATATAGGATTCCGATAGGTCAATCTTTTCAAAATTTTATTTAGCTTGAACAGGAGAATTACGGCCATATTTTTAAAACTTTATCTGGCAAATTGAAAACCAATTATTCAGTCTGACTTTTAGAATCAACATGGAGTATTTTAGAGTTCCACAGTATGTTCAAATAATTACATTTATTTTAAATTAAATCTTCTGTTCAAGAACTTTGTGTCTTCACGATTTCAACCAGTGAACTTTATAATTACTAAAAATGCAATAATTTGAAAGTAAGTAAGCAATTTTACAAACGAGTCAATAATTTGCAATAACTTTTTACACTTAAAAGTATAAAAAGACAAACTGCTCGTTTCAAAATAATGTGCCACCTTCATACTTCCTTCCATAATTAAATACATATCAATATCACACATCTTGCAGGGTAACCTAAATCCTTCCTTGTGATTTATGGAAGGTGTTAAATTTTATAACTTCCAAAAACTCTCTTTCGTTCATATACAATACACAACACTCAAAGTTACGAGTTTTTGTAGTTCTGCTATATTTTTTGATATAAGTTTTTACTGGCGGGCTTCCTAAGTTTTTATTTCACATTCCGTGATAAAAGCTCAAGACATAAAATAAAGAAAAGAAAATATTCCCTTCTTTGAAGTTTTGCCATAAAAATTGCGAATATCATCATCACCATCAGGACTGAAGCTTCTTGATTATGCAATAAAATACAAACTATTTGAGTCCAGAGCTTCTTGTTTATATGATGATATAGAAACTCTACAGAACTTAGACAGCATAGGAAACCTATAAATTTGTGAGACGATTTATAAATATCCTTTACATAAAGGAATGCGTTTCAATAATATTCCTTGCACCTTGTTAAATAAAAATTCTTTATATAGGTACACATCATCAGGTATCAATTTTGTTCAGAAATCAGCAAAGGAAGAAGGATAAAGGACACGTGTAATGCGTACCTTCTTCTCAAACATAAAATGTGACAACTTGTCGTGTCGTTTATGCCTTCAAATTATCCTGTTTTATGAAGCGTTTGCGATTACTTTGTAAGCGATGATACGCAATAACGTTAAATCAAATAATATTCAGTCATCGAAGAAAGGATCAAGAAAAATTTTACCCTTTAAATAAAATACAAAAAAATAATTTCGACTCCATCACTTCCAAGAAATATAAATATGTAACTAAATTCATGCAAGGATACACTCGCTCATGAGGACTCCTGTGGACCGATTGACATTTTCCATAATTTAATTTTAATTTTATTTTGCATCCATCACATGAAGGAAATATATGGAAATTGATTGAAAAATGTTTTTCGGGTGAAATTTTTCAATTAATCCATGAAAAACAAGTTCCTTATCTTTCAAAAACGACAAAATCCATAGGAAACTGATTATTTAGTTGTAGAAAAAGAAATCTTAATGTTTTGTAAGGACTTTTTCTTTATCGTTTTGTGTTTCGGTTCTTTAGTTCTTGGAATTTGTAGCAAAAAAACCTTTCAAATTCTTGTTTTCTAGTTTTAAAGTTTTTAAATTAAATTTTTCGTTCTCCTTTGAAATATACTATTAATAGACCAACGAAAATTATCCGTTTCTTGAAATTGAAGAATTCCTTTAAAAACTTGCTAAAGGTATTGGGTTCATTGCAACAAGGGATATTGGATTGAAAACGTGACATATTATTCCAGAGTGGCGAAGGTGGATGTTTTGGATAGGAAGGCCCCTTGGGATACTAAAATATTATTCCAAATATCTGCTAGCTTATAGTTCCAGGAACGAGTTACAGTAGTTGATTAGCAACAAGGGGTCAAAGCTTACAAAATAAATAACAAAATCAAGTATATGTACGTGTACATATTTGAGTGTAATATTTAATGTCAATGAATAGATATGTCAATAGTATTTATATTTTGTAGGTTATTTTCTTGTTTCCTGATGTGAAGCGTCCTTTGAAGGCACTTATATCGTGTGCAAACACACATGAAAAATCGATTGAAAAACGAAAGTGCGTGTGCAACCGACGACGTGAAAGCCCAAGTTTTTATCGATTTCAACGCCCTTAAAGGAACATCGAGTGTTTCACAAAAATGTTGAGTCTTTTCAGAGGTGATATTCAAAAATTTGACTTTTAATTTTATTTATTTGATAAAAAATAGTCTGGGATGGAAGTCACACTGTTACCTTCCCATATACATTCCCATCTGGCGATATTTCTAAAAGTATTTCAAAATCTCAAAACCAGCGTTTTGTTAAAGATAGAAAAAGTTGTGTGTTGAAACATTTCTTTGTTCTTAGGATAACTCAGTCGAAACCCGTTTTTTAAAGGTTGTAGTTGTTTTTGTAGGTTTTTGATTATTGTTTAAAAACTTGTAAATTAGATTTTTCTAAGAACTGATACGGCTATATCAACAAATTAAATAATGTCTGCAAGAAAAAATGCTAAAGAATCCATGTGGCTAAAAGGCCTAATAGAAGCAGTTACAGGACAAAAGGTCGAACCTATGTATTATGTTGGTAATGCTTGTAAAGAAGGAAAGAATAACTAGTTTTGAAGCATATCGAATTTCGAAATTTTTGTGCTCGGGAACGTTTTTTTATACATAATTGTTTTGAGACTGGAACATATTCTAGGTACTGAATGGCAAACACTCTTGATCGTGTTCGTTTTCAAATTTGAATTCTCTCTTCATTTCAAGAAATTCGGTTTAATGCGAATTAGGAAATACATTTTTAAACTTTTACGGTATTTAAAAAGCTGGTGTTAACGAAGCTTAGACATCTTTATGAAGCATTAAAGATTTTTAATATTTGGGCATAAATGCAGACAAATAAGTTTCTCTCTCTCTCTCTTTCTCGTCTGAGTTTACTTTTTCCGCAAATCGTCTGAATGCGAATTCTAATTCAAAATTGATCTACAACTTCACATTTTTGAGATATTTCCAGTATTTTAACTTTTTTTTTTTAAAAATGTTTTAAATTTATTTTAAATTCTATTTGTTAAATAAGAGGTTCGGCATATTAGAAGTTTTTATGCAATCATTTTCGGGTGTTTCCAAATAGTCGAAAAAGACGTGCAAGTGAAATTCTTTTAAGGCTTTGAAATTTTAATTATTCTTAGGTCGAGTCTCGTTGACTTCATAAATATTGACAAGTGCTTTTTCAATTTAATAAAGCTCTTTTCAATTGGTGCGGGTAGATTTTGGCACCCGTGACAGCCTTTTTGTTTTGGAAACATCTATTAAATCTTTTGTTTATTTTTCAGTTGTTTATGACAAATCATCATGGCAAGTTACCCGTACGTTAAAGGAATGCAAGATCGGCCGAAAATAGCACCACGGTTCGTGAAAGTGTACAGCAGGACCCGAGGCAGTTTATTCCTCGACGTGCATAAGAACTCTGCGTTTTTTAGACTTCAACTTGGCGATTTTGGGTCAGGGCTTGGCTTTTACCCGTACAAGCTCCAACGGACCCAGGAGCTCAAGGTTCGTGCCGTAGACAACGCCATGTGTTCGCTGATTGGGCTTCGAATAGTTTGGGCGAGGGCCTCAATTTTTGGCCGAAAAATCATCTTTAGGGACGAGGAGTATTTTTGGGCGAAAGGTTGTGTTGATAAGCTAACTTTCCGTAAAAAGGACAACACCAACCCACGCAAGGTTCACCAGGTGATAATGCATCCTAAAAAAGTTACCGTTTTGTGTAGATGTTGGGCCAGAACATAACACCGGCCATCGCTCAAATTCCGCCGGATCTATGCGAAAAAGTAATTTAAAATGGACCATTTGGATCCGTATCACCGTAAGAAGCATACATGCGCCTTTCACCCTTATTAAAAAACCCTTTTTGACCTCCAGATTTGAGCAAAAATTACCGTTTGATAATTTTTCCTAAAGTCAATTGAACTTTAGGGTAAAAGTTAGCTCCAGAAAGAATGTTTAAAGTCACAAATATATAATTTTTTAAAATTTATAAACTATGACGATGGTGTTAGTTTTCAAAAGACTTTATTTAAGAGTGGACCAGGCACTTCAAGGACAACATTTGCAGCATTAGTGCCGATATGCAGCATCAACAGTTTGGAAAAATCATAGAACATTGGACCTCGAAATTAGACTACGTCGTGTTTGAGCCAGACGTAGTGGTCATATACCAGAAATCATATTATTATTATACGCTTTTTTTTATTGCCTTAAGTTTGATATATACATGCCAAACGATTATCTCCCGAATAAAGTAAATTTCATGTCAATTAAAGAAAAAACAAACTTTTAGTTTTTGTAATAAAACTGGTACTGGTACCGTGTACTGTAATAAAGAACTGTTTTTTTCGTGATAAATTACGACATATCGCAATAAATTGCCAAAAACTGGTAAAGCCTCTGTACCCTTAACTTTACTCCATCTTCTGATTTCCACCCCTCGGTGTTGATATACTAAACAAACAAATAGCTAGAAATATTTCTTTTTGCACAATAACATTGCCAACTCCTTGATTCCTAACTCATTTAGCTCCTCAATTATAATGTACAATGATTACAACATCACAAAGTTTTATCAGGTCACCACACCCAAATTTATACAACATTTTTAGAAGAAATGGCAAATCTTACACAAGATGGATTGACCAATTTTTATACCTCAGAATTCAAAAATAGAATAAAAGAAGCCTTGCGTTGTTTTGGCTTAGGGAAAACGTGATAGGAAAACACGTGAATTCACAATTTTCTTAGCTTCAGTGTTGTCGCAAATAACTTTTTTCGTAGGGGAAATCAAAACTTTTGAATTTGTAAAGATAAAGGCACAATATTTTTGTTATTTCTTAAAAGAAATTAATAGAAACATGAAAATAGAGACTTTTAAGACAGTGTATACACAGAGTATTCCGGAATCATAGGTTGGAGCTAGTCTGTCTGAGAAAATATATTTATTAAATAAAGCAAAAAAGTAGATGAGACGTTTTAGATCAATTTCAAATTAAAAATGCAAAACGAATTTTATTGCAAACCATTCTTACCGAAAGAGTTGATAGGCGAGGAAGAGAAAGAAACGGGTTCTTTTATTTTGCTGTATTTTTCCGCATTACATCAAAAAATGTATAATAAAACATCACCATGATTTCATGTAGCTACATATTAACAAATATTAACAATTTTTTTTAAATTTTATAAAAAGTTTTAAGCTGCGTTTATAGATTTTCGATTGTTGGAAAGCTTAAAAAAAAATTGTATTATTTTTTGCATCATCTCGAATTTCTTGAAATCTATTTTACACACAGAAGTTAGAAAAAAGCAATTATCCTAACAGTCTTATTTGTATATATTGTTTGAAAATTACAATGATAATATTTAATAATACTATAGTAGGTACTATAAAAGTACTAACTAAAGTTTAAATTCAATATAATTCATTGATTGCAAAATACTTTAGTTGACACCAATTCCTTATCAGTTTTTTAAGATTTTCCGAAAAAATGACTAAGAGCTAACAATAATATTTTGCAGATGAAAAATGTTTTTGATTTCAATAACTTATTTTGTTCCCGAGATATTTTATTGGAAAACAAATTTTTGGATAGCATTTTTAAAGTTTCGCTTAGTTCATGTTGCCGGTTCAAGGGCCTCTTCTTAAAGGAATCAATTTGGTTTGCTCCATAAAACCATCTCCTGTTAGCTGCTATTTGTGCTGAACCTCTGACTGAATATTATTGTTTTTCAGTTATTTAGATTCACAGTTGTTTAGTTCCAATAAGAACAGTAGGAACGGAAACATCAACTAGAGTGAATCCGGAAACTCTTCCAAGGGAACCAGATCGTTGCTTTATATTAAGGCCTTAATCTGGAGCATGTCTAACATTTTTAAGATCTTCAATGTGTAGAGCAAAAGCTGGTGGCTGTCCAACTGATTTTCCCCTTACCTTCAACTATGTTAACAAATTTTAGTGGTATAGCATCTCTTTATGGCAACTGCGTACACTGCATCAAAAAATTGCACGTACATCTGACTGTTTAGTGAAAAAATTTACATACTTTAACAAAAATACTTATCATATATTTATTTTTTCATTAAATATTTTCTTTACTATGATAAAAGTAAAAACAAAATAAATTTTTTTACATAGACTTCATAAAAATAAAAAAAACAAGAAACTAAAATTAATATAAACAAATTGCACATACACTTTAAAGTTTAATAGTTAATTGCTTCGTTTATTACCTAGTATGGCAATCTTTTGCCTTAATCACATTCTTTAAACGGTTTTGCATGGACATTACTAGTTTTGAAGTCACTTCCGGTGGAAGTTTGTTCCATTTTTTGTTTCCTTTTTCCGATTCTCGGATTTTTTTCCAAATCCCAAAGATGTTCGATGGGAATTGAAGAGGATGAGGCAACTATGATTTCACATTATACAACCAGCCATTCTTTCACAAGCCTTGAGGAATGCTTAGGGTCGTTGTCTTGCACTATTGCAAAGTCCTCGCTTAATCCCATTTTATTGGCGCTGGCTTTTAAGTTGCCTTTTAGTATTTGCAGATAAACCATTTTATCCATCGTTGATTCAACAAATACTAAATTTCCAACCCTGCTAGCCTCCATCGCTCCCCAGACCATGAATTTCCGCCGTCATGCTTCACAGTTGGCTGCATATTTTTTGTCTCCAAGGCCGTGTGTGGTTACCGCCACACAAACCTTCTTCCATCCGACCCAAAAATGATGAAGTCAAGGAATAACACGTTCATCCAGAAATCATCTGGCTGCGAAAAATACGCATTTGCATGGTCCAAACGCTTTTGCACGTTTGTCTTTGAAATATATGGTTTTTTTCTTATTGTACGTCCTTTATAATTCTAAGAATGCAATACGTTCCGAACTGTTTGTTGGTTTAGTGATATTCCATAACTTACTGTGATTTGTACAGTTATATTAGGAGCACTTATTTTTGGGTCAACCTTTACCATTCTTACCATTTAGCGTTCCATTTTGTCGTTTTTTCGACCTCTTCCTATAGCCATTTCTAAGCTTTTGATTTTTTCATAATTTTGTCTCATTTTTTTAACGCAAAAAAAACACTTTCAGCCAGATCAATTTAACATAACAGACAGATTAAGAGATTCATCCTCATGATCGTACGAGTTTTTTTGCTTCATTTTTGAAGAAAAAAAAAGAATCGGGTATTCGATTGGTGTACCGTACGTGCAATTTTTTGATGCAGTGTAGATATATTTCTAAAATGTTTGACAAGTAAAGATATGATCTACCTTGGACACGGTCGAACGCAGAAAATATTGGTTTGGCGGGGGAGGGGGGAGGAGTATGTTTCAAAAAATATATGGATATTATAAATATTATAACCAAACAAACGATAAACAAATTTATCGTGGATTGCTAGATTAAGTTTTGAAACTGTCAAACACATTTTTCTTAAAATCACCATGAAAATACTAGAAATAATGATTCTAAATGCGTTCCCAACCTTTAGACCGAAGACATAGAGCCATATTCCTAGTTCCTTGATAACTTCTGTTTTTGTCTTTGCTAAATAAAACTTCAGTTTATGTATTCATAGACAATTTGAACCCAATTTAAAACGATAATCTGGAGTCATGTTTATTTTAAACATGACGGAACCTATGTTTAAGCTGTTTCTAAATCTTTTAAACGTCCAAAATAAACAAACTGATCGAGTAAATTAAGTTACGAGGCATTTTATTTGAAAATTTAAAATCAAAAATTAAAAAGAGGCTGGGATGCGACCCACACTGATAACTTCCCATCCCGTCTGTCGATTTGTCTTGCTTAAAAGTTTGTGTATATGTACTCGTATCAATTTTTAACAAATTTTCGTACTATTTTTAGTAGATTTTATTTTTTATGAAAAAACGGACTTTTGGATTTTCATATAAAAATTACTGAATATCAAAAACAATATTTTCTGTAAAATAAAATTATTTTAAAGCCAATATTTTTAATTTTTGAAAAGCTATTTGAGTCGAAATCAATTTTTACCAACTTTTGTAAAATATTTTTAAGGTTTTCAATGTACAAAAACTGTCAATTCGATTTTTCTCAAAATGTGTCCTAATGTTGAAAACAATTCAATTTTTACCAACTTTGAGTAATGTTATTTTAGATTTTTATTTTTTACAAAAAAAAAAAAACTGTCAATTCTATTTTTCTCAAAATTTTATTCAATATACATTATAAAAACAAAATTGTTTTGGAGATGAAATCATGTTTTAGTCGTAAAAACATTTGGTTAGCAAATAATGAAGTGCTTAGTGAATACCAATCAGGTTTTCGTAAAAGCTACTCCACAGTTGATAACATTTTTACATTAAACTCAATTTCGCAGTATTTCCTTCGGCAAAAAAGAAGTTTGTACATATTTTTCGTGGACTTTAAAGTTGCTTTCGATTCGATAGACCAACAAGCATTATTTTATAAGCTATCACAAAAAGTACTGTCGACGAAACTTCTTTTGGTCCTGAAAAATATGTACAAAAATACTCGCTCAGCGGTTTGGGATGGGAAAGATATGTCTGAATGGTTTGGGACTACATCTGGTGTCAAACAAGGTTGTCTTTAGAAAAATCTAAAGTAATGATAGTAAGAAATAATAAGAAATCAAAACTTAAATCGAATGAAATGTGGTTCTTTAATGGTGAAGCCATTGAAATAGTAACAGAATACAAATATCTTGGAATACTTTTAAAATCTAATATGAAGCTAACCCCACATCTCGAAAAAAAACTGATTGCTTCAAAAAGTATGATTAACGCGTCATGGAAAGATGTTATGAGCAGCAAAGATGTACCAAACTCAGCCAATTACAAGGTATCTTATGCTGTAATGTGTTCCGTTATGTGCTACGGATGTCAAACATGGGGATATCAGTCACACAAAGAAATAGAAAAACTTCAACGTTACTTTCTCAAACGGCTTTTCTTTTTACCATCCAATATTCCAAACTATGTTCTTACACTTGAAACCGGCCTTCCTGCTCTTTTTATTCATACTCTAAAACTCCACTTTGACTACATTTTGAAAGTACTGGCATATACCCCAAATAGAATTCAATTGTCAATAGCAAAGTACATCATCGATAACAAAGTGGAGTGGATAGGAGAATGGAGAGAATGGGCAACGAAGTGTGGAATTGAGCTAAATTTCCAATATACTAACATAATCTTGCTAAAAGAACAACTCTACGGGTTATTACAGGCTGTCGACATCTACCAGCGTAATGAAAATTTACAAAAAATGTCATCTTCAATCAACAGAGTCATTTACCCCGATTTAAATCATAATATTTTAAATAACTATTTAAGTGATGAATACAGTACAAGGGAAATTTCTTTAATCTGTAAAGCAAGAAGTGAGCAACTTAATTTAAACGGCTCACCCTATAAGGGTTCACCCACTACACATTGCAATTTGAATTCAAAAGAGATTTGAATTCAAAAGAGTCTATAAAGAACTTAGTCCTCTACTTCGGGAAACCAACTCTAACTATGGAGCAAACGTTAACGATTTTAAACGGTGAAAATTGGAAAAACCTAACCATTTATCTTGAAAAATCAATCTGTTACAGAGAAATGATTATAACAGAATTTTCTTAATACTTAAATTAAAAACAGTACAATTATATATCATGTTTTTACAATTACTAGTATATTATTGTTGTATATTATCTATTTTTTTTTATTATATTTTAAATAACTAAAATTTTGTTTTAAGTATAAACTAAAAGTCTGTACATAATGCTTAAATTAATGGGTTCAAAAACCCGTATTTTTGTTTTAGCCAAACTAAAAGCTCTTTTTTTTTGTAATCTTGAAACCAAGTTTTACTCAATTTTATTTTTATTTTTGTTTTTGCCAAACTAAAAGCTGTTAATCCATATGTCCAAAAAATTATGTATTATTTATTAAGTAATTTATTTTTGATTTAGCTAAACTGAAAGCCCTATTTGCATATTTATATAATTTTTGCAATTGTTCATTTACATTTTGTTAAATAGTAAACATTTTCTTTGTACACAATTTGAAAACACATAGTCAATCTGGCAGACGTCATTGCCACCGCCAAAACACTTTTATTCCCAAATTTAAATGTTATTCAATTGTAACCGAATCTATTGTATTTAACAATTTTAAGTAATAAAAACATCTATCTATCTATCTATCTATCTATCTATCTATCTATCTAGTCGTAAAATTTTAGAGGTGACAAATTTTTTGATTTATAAAAAACCGTTAAATGGATTTTTTTCAAAAAATATACTTCTTTGATATAAGTTACAATATGTTATATAAAATTTAATTCAAGTCTCTAGAGTTTTTAGTTCGTAAGATATTTAGGGTTAACCAAAATTTTCACCTTTTTTTCAAACTGCTATGGTAAAAAAACTACCTACGAAATTTACTTGAGATCCCTATATGCATCTTTCTGCCTTATTATCTGTATAACAAAATTTATTTGAAGTCGATATCTCTTCTGGTTCTTGAGCTATGGACGACGAAAAAAACGTCGTGAACATCTTTCTAAAAATATTTTATTTCGACTCTAGGGACCTTGAAACGTCGGAAAATGTCAAAATTTTCAATTTGACAAATCCTACCCATTACAATAACTTTCTATGGAAAGTTAAAAAGACTTAAGGATATGTTTATCAATATTTTGATATTTTGCTGCATGTTAGAATGCTACCAACTAACAAAAAAGAAAGCTCTACTTAACCCGATTGGACCCCTATGAAATATGTAGATGAAGACGATTTGTATGAAAGGTATCGATTCGAGGAAAAAAAAACAGTAAACCCCCAAAATCCCTACCTGCGTTCGCCCCTGACGGTGGAGCATCCATTTCTAATGCCGAATTGAAATTCACTTTAGAGATGCATGCTTTCGATTCATTTAGTTAGACGACATCCATAACAAAATTTACTTTTGGCTTTAAAAGGTCCAACCAACCGTGGCGTTTCACGAAAAAATCAAATAAGGACAAACATTATTGTTATAAGTTTAGGATAATTTTGCGATTATTCGTTTAAATTTTCAATATTTTTCAAAAACTGGATATTGTACCCTTGTTTACAGTACAGATTCTATAAAGACTATATCAGCATAGCAACTTATGAAGGGTTTTTTTTTAAATTTAAATTATGAATATTTAAATTGAATATTGAAGACATGAATTATATATTAAGAAAACCATAACGAACTTTATTAAGAAAAAAAAACACAACTATTTCATAAATTTAGACAGCCTCAAAAAGCCCTAAATATTTGTTACATATCTTTAAAAAGTAATACTTATTTCAAAAACCTGACGTGCAAGTTCAAAATTCATCCCAAAAGTGGCAATTGAATTTGCCTTGGCGACTAGAGATATTTAAGATTCTGTTTTTTAACTTAAGTTCAACAGCTTAATAAGCAATCCAACACAAAATGTGCTCCATAGTAAGAAATTTTCAAAATTCACCTAATTTCCTAAAAAGATGACACATAGAATCTGCTCAATTTACTTTTAATTATTTGGTAATGTGTTTGTTTTCAGTAAATAACTGATTGAAATTTAGGAAACTATATTATGCTTACAAAAATCGTGATTTAAATTTCTTCAATTTAATTTATTTTAAGCTTGAATCCAATTTACAGGAATTACTAATCACCCGTTTATAGAAAATGCCAAATAAATTTTCTAATTAGACATTTACGCCCAACCATGTTATAAGCTAAAACTAACCCATATCAACGTAATACGACGTCAGTTTTAATCTAACGAGAGTTGGGTATGTGAAGAGGCGGAAAATTGGAACATTAGAAAATAGCTTCTTGATGAATAGGGTGCTATCTCAAATGCACTCATTTTCACCACAAAAGAATTTCCACAAATTCAAACTTAATCTCAAACTATGAAACACTACTCAAGCTGACTTCCGTATATTTTATATACTTTTCCACTTACTCTTTAACTTTGTAACTTTTTCAATGACTCCATTGATGAAGCTTTGTGGTGATGTGATGGCTTGTCGTATCATCAACCCATTTCTCACATCACCTAAACCTAATGTGGAAAGTGATGATTGGTCTATAGTTAAATCCCAATCAATTTGAACAACGTTTTTGTTTCTCAATCTTCATCATCAGTGAAGTTGCAGTGCAGATGCAGAAACAGAAACAGAATAATGTGCAAGCGCAATCATTCGTTAAATTTCTGGGTTCGTGCCCGAGTAAATCCGGCTTTGTAAAAACCGCCCAATGGTATCAGGGTCTTACGAAAGAACGACCGTATTAACGTCTGATGGACGTTTCGAGTAAACGAAACTTTTATACAGGAAGTAATTTGGGTCTCTTAAGATTCGACAGGATATTTACTTTCTCATTAATCCTGTGATAGCGTAAAAGGTGGGTTGGGCATGTGAACCTCTACCTACCCACGTACAGTACTACAAACTACCCGGAAGTTCCATTTAGATCTAATTTTCTCTCTCTTTCGTTCTTCTTTATTTTTGTTACAAAATTCCCTATTCTGGTGTGTGTACTTGAATGTATAGAATCAGTTAAAGTAAAATCCTTTTTCAGGGTTATTCTGTTGTGTCCTAGATATATGTACATAGCTTAAGATTAAACCAGCAGAAACACATGCATATATAGTTGGGTGTGTGCAGAAGAGTGTGTTGATTTTATTTTGTACAATATCCTGAATGCATGATCCTTGCCGAAAGCTATTTGCCAACAATAAAATGCAATTTCACCATCAGCATCATCGTCGTCATCGTTATCCTGATGTGAAAAAACATCATCGCAAAACTGTCTCATTCGGGGGCCACGCAACAAAGCTCTGTTTGCAGAATCGATTAGTTCTAGATTCTTTAATCCCCATACAGCAGCAGCTCCCAGTTCTTCATTATACATAGGTATATCTAGGTAACCTCTACAATGCTCCTTGTGTTTATCTAGCATTAGTCTCCATTTTATGAATAATTACCCATCCGTACATAAAAGCAGCATTAAATAATTCATTTGCTCACAAAATCATGTATGCTACGTACCTTAAGCTGGAACGATTTGAAAAATAAAACAAAGAGCTACAGAGCTGCAACAAAAAAGGATTAGCAATATTGCGGGGCGGGCTAGTGTTGCGCATTTTTGTTTGAGCATAGTGTTGGGACACAAGCGAAGCGCCCGCAGAAATAGAAGAGCGTCACATTGGAGTAGGTACACAGGATATTATTATATGGCTGATGTGTTCTTAAAGAAGCTTTATTGGATTATTTTTGTTTTTTTTTTTAGCTGTGTGGCACGGTGGGGAATCGAGCGTGTCACAAAGCTTATTTACGCTTTGTCACTTTCAAAAGCAGAAACATGCCAAGAGCATATAATAAAAAGAAGCAAATAGAAACAAAAAATTGTATTCAAAGAATTTATGCAGCGTGCAACATCGTTGTCGGTATTTTTCTCGATTGACCCGGAGATTTCAGTGATTCAATTTATTATAACGTACGGGGGCTTGTCTTATTTTTATATCATAAAGAATGTGAATATTGAACAATAAACAAGACGAACGACAAATTGTGTCATTTTTTCTGAGTTTCCATCACCGAGGATATAAAAAGCAATGGTTTCCACACGAATGTTTGCATTGAGCTTGAAGCAATGCTTTGACGTTTTCTAACGTAAATAATACTACAAAAGTCAGGATTATGTTAGAAAACTTAATTGGCTATATATTGTTTACATTGTTTATAATTTTTATGAATTTTGCAGCTATGGCATTGCCGTCAGCTCGGTTAGCAAATCAAAATAAATAATTTTGCAGGTATGAATGATAAACAAAAATTACAAACTATAATGAAACTAGCTGACCCGACAAACGTTGTTTTTGTGATGTAAATAATTTCTAGAGAATATTTTGATAGAAATAAATAACTTATTGTAAGTGTGTAAGGATGCTGTATATAAGTGGGAGAGGTATAGGGCACTGTAAACGGTGACAGTTGTTTTAAGTTGTTTTAAGAATGTCTCAGGGAATGGATCTTGAAGCATTTGAACACGCATATTTACTATCAGTTGTACTCTTTCAATGTCCTGTTGAACGCCTCAAGCGAATGTTTGTGTGGCATAGTGCATTCATTTCAGCACTGTGGCCATAGATAGTGTATTCGACACCAAGTAGTGTGGGACTCTTAACCACTAAAATCACCTCTTCATCAGGACCAATCTTGAAGGATCGACCTTCGATTTTTCTTTCTTAATTTTGTACAATCACTTTGGGGGAAGTTTAAACTTTTAATACTTTCCAATGTTTTTTTTTACACCATAAGCTCAAGAAGCTTGGTTCTTCTTAATCTCCGAACATGGTTTCTTATATTCAAGACGGACTCCATTTCAGAATTAGAATGACTTGCAGTCTCTGGTTGTGCGATACAGCGTATTTTTTAACAATTTCTGTAACCATTTCTATTTGTAAGTCACGATGTAGATCGGTCTTTCTGATGTACCTAGGTGCATTAACTATTCCACGAAGGACTTTGTTTTGGAATTTTTGGATGATTTCGGTATTTGTTTTCTTTGTACAGCCCCGTAATTGGATTCCATAGGTCCAAACAGGCTTTAATACTTGATTATACAGCATTATTTTGTTTTGGATTGATAAATCAGAGTTGTTACCAAGCAACCAGTACATTTTTCTATATTTCAAGTTTAGTTCTTCTCTTTTCTTTTTGATGTGCTCTTTCCACTTAAGCTTTGCATCCAAAGTCATTTCAAGGTATTTAGCCGTATTGGCGTAAGGTACAGCTTGATTATTAATGATTATTGGAATATTGTTTATCTTTTTATTTGTAAAGTTTAAAATTGTGGTATCATCTGCAAAAGTAGCCATTATGGTGTGATTACCAACTAGAATATTCCTTTTGTATAGTAAATATAGGGTAGGACCTAGGACACATCCTTGTGGTACACCGGCTTCTATTTTCTTCAGTTCCGAGTATTCTTGATCGTACCTTACTCTAAACAATCGATCTGAGATGTACGATTTTATTATTTCAAAGTACTGCCTGGGAAGATTCCTTTGCAGTTTGTACTCAAGTCCCTCCTGCCGAACCTTGTCAAAAACTTGAGCAACATCTAAGAAAATAGCTGAACATACTTGTTTTTTTTTTCTAATGCTTTTTCTATTACATCCAATATTCTATGAACTTGGTCTATCGTGGAATGTTTATTTCATAAGCCAAACTGATGGTTTGGGATTAACCTTCTTTCTTCTATGATTTTGCTAAGTCTCTTCAGAAGCAGTTTTTCAAAAACTGTTGCCATAATTGGTATAAGCGATATTGGTCTGTAAGTCGTCACTTCTGTAGGTGGTTTACCTTGCTTTGGTATGACAATTACTTCAGCAATTTTCCAATGGTGCGGGACATACCGGAGCTTGAGGCATGCATTTATTATATATTGGAGTTTTATGAAGGCTTTCAATGGCATTTCTTTCATAACCTGAGCAGTAAGTAGATCGTAACCTGGTGATTTTTTATTTGGTAGTTGATGTAAACACATACTTTTTATTTCTTTAAGTCTTACAATTGATATTTCACTTTCATCTATGTTATCAACAAACTGTCAGCCGCGTTTGATGAGTATGGCTTAAAAACATTCGCAAGATGTTCAGCGAAAAGGTTAGCTTTTTCTTCCTTTTCATTTCCCATCTTGAGAATTTAAGGGCGAGTTTTGTAACTGCGGTCTTTTCAGACGTTTGGCTACTTTCCATAGCGAAAAATCGGTTGAAGCATCAGTCGTTAAATTCCTTAGGAATGTATTGAGTGAATCATTTTTGAATTTGTAAATTTGTTTTTTAAGATTGTTGCTTATACGATTAAACGTTGTTTTATCATCTGGAAATCTACTATTTTGCCATTTTCTTCGAGCTCTTCTTTTCTCTATTATCAACTCTCTTATCTCTAAAGGATATTCTATTTAATTTTGTTTTCTATTAGAAAATGTTGGAGTACTTTCTTCAGCGGCCTGTTGCACATCAGCAATAAATTGTTCCACTTCATGGCCAATTTGCTCGATTGTATCTATGGGAGATCTTAAATTTATAAAACTTAAAAGCTTTTCTCTAAAATCATTCTAGTTTGTTTTCTTATTTACAAGCTTTGGATTACTTTTTCTAGTACTTCCGATTCACTTAGTGATAGAATCACTGGAGTATGATCTGATGACAGGTCATAATTACCTTCGACCTTTCGTTTGATTCCTTAAGCTATGAAAAAGTCAAGAAGGTCCGGTATTTTGTTAGTATCGGAAGGCCAGTAAGTTGGCGACCTGGAGGAATAGAATTCGCAATTGTATTTACGGCCTGCTTGGAAAAGTCTTTTGCCTTTTGTTGATATAAGTCTTGTGTTTCGCATTGAAGTCTCCACGAACAACAAAGTTATGTCCGAGAAGATTAAATATATCTGTATAGTCATCTTCTGTCGGGGAGCGCCTTGGTGGGCAGTATATAGCTGCTATCTTTAACTCTTACTTTTTCATACCAATACTAATAGTTGTTAATTGCATATTTTCACTAGTAAACTTGGCTACTTCATAATGTTTTAAGCTTTCTTTTATAAGAATCGCTTATCCACCTCTTGCCTTGTCAGCTGGATGTGGAGTGTAGTAACATTAATAGTATTCAATTACATTATCTAGACTTTGCCCATTGGAGAAATGAGTTTCGGACAAAAGGCAAATATCGATATGTTTTAGTTCAAAAAGATTTTTAATTCGGATAAATGTTGTATAAGCCCGTTTGCATTCCATGTAGCGATTTTAATTGTTCTGTCCATGATTGTTTTTTAAGAGCGACTTTTTCGCTAAGAAGTTTGATATTCAAATCCTGTTTATCAATTCTTTTAAGAATAAGTTGTAGCATTTCTTTAATGGAAGTCTCTTCATTCTTCCGCACATTTTTAAGAACGATTGTGATGATAGATGATTGTTTTTTTTTATATTGCATCCCGCGTCTGAGTTATTTTGAATATTTAGTGGCAGTTTAAATACTGAATCAGCTTTTTCGCCTCCATCCAATAAAGTTATCGCTACGCTAGAAGATGCAACAATATTTGATGGTATTTTAGCAAAAATTAGCGAAGAGAGGAATGTTTGGCCAGTTGCACCTGGTGCATCCAAAAAAAAGATCAATCTTATCCTTCCGAAACTTCGAGCATGATGTCATAAATGGTTGTTTGTTCTTTATTCATTAGTAGGACATTAGTATAAAAAATACATGAAAACCTATTCTCAGTTAAGTTAAGGTTAAGCCGTTTCGGAGGAGTGTGGCAACTAACACTGTGATAGGAAAATTTTATATATTAGATACATTTAAACAAATTTGGTTATAATTAACATTTTATATCTATAAATGGCTTTCAAAAAGGAATAGAGTGCTTTCCATTTAAAATTGTTTAACACTTCTACTGTTTCTTGCAGCGTCAGAGATTTTTTTCAAAGGTTGCATTTCTGTAGGCACAAAAAACGGGACATACATATACTCACGAAATGGAAGCAATCTTCTTTAGCTTTTAAATGATTAAAACTGCCGTTGTATGGTGTTTCGTTAAAGCTAAGGACTTCATATCTTGTTTTAAATATTAAGGATATTTGACTGTTATTCAGTAAAGCATTAAAGTAGTTTGATTCCATAAGATTTAGGGTTAGTTGTGACTAAAGAATCTTGCTTTGTGATTTTCGAGCTTCCTCCATAAGAGCATCACGTTCCAAATTTTCATAGCTTTGTATGTTTTTGTAGAAAACCTCTTTAGCATGATTCAAACTTGATGGATTCAGCGATATTGTTTCTCCACATGCGTTTCCCAGAGCTTTCCATTTCGACATCCACCAGCATCGTTTCAAAGCTCATAAAAAGCCATTCGTTTTGTCAGTCGGTCATCATTATGGGATAAAACCTTTAAAATGTAGTCTGCTTATAATTTAAGCATGGTAGTAAATATTTTTGGAAGTCCTGCTTCCAGATACATGGCACTGTTAGGTGTTTTTAGGAGTAAATTAAAAAGTTTCTCCAAAAAACATCTGTAAAACTTTTCTATCTCCTCGTATTCGTTGATTCCCCATACCTGGGCAGCATAGCAAAGCGAAATATCTTGTATTTCGCAGATAATACTATTCGCTGGTTTGAAAATATGTTCCTCCAGGCTAGAATTAACAAACTTTGTGAAGTCTTGGCTTTTATATTAACGTGATTTTTAAAATCTATTGTTTTATTAAAAATCACTCCCAGGTACTTGTATTCATTAGGAATCTGTCGAGGGTTTCCATTAAAGTGCCAATTGTATGTAGTTTGGTTACGTACAGATCTCAAGAACACCATTATTTTTGGTTTATCTATATTAATGATAAGTCCCCATTTATCGCAATAATCAGCTAGGCAATTTATCCTTAGGTGGAGATTTTCAGGAGACTCAGAAAGTAATACCAGGGGTGCCACCACGCAACTTGATACAATCGAGGATTATCGATCGTGCGTCGATCAACTCAAAACAAATAACTTTTGACAGCACGCACTTTTACTTAAAAATGCATTGTAAACTATAAAATGAATTATCAAATAAGTTTTCTTTGAAAGTATTTCATTCTAAGTTCAATTTTAAGTTTTTTTTCGAAATGTCTTTCTTTGAATTTGAGAGTGAAAGCGAAGGCGAAGAAGTGTCCTGTGCTTGAAGAAGATTTTTGAGAGATAATATCAACCAATTCGAATTGAGTGAAAATGAGTAAATATTCAAAAAGAAAAGAAACATTTGTAAAACTGCATATTTTGCTTAGCTTTGTGCAGCAGTTAAGAGTCAATGTTTCAGAGGAATGTTTTCACACGATACTTAGCTCGTTAGATCTTCAATAAGACAGTTAGATCTTACAGATGACAGTTCCACCAGTTCTACAGCTTTGTGCAACATTAAATCTCCTAGCCAGTGGGAGTTATCAAACCAATGTTGGAACAAATGTGTTCCTAAGTATGGCCCAGACAACAGTTTTCAAGTTCTTTTGCCGAAAGAGTCTCCTGAAAAAAAGTTGTGCCCTGTTTTGTCTGTTTTTTATTGATTGACATATTATTTTGTTTTTCCATTTTTCTCATACAAAAATCACTGCCGACGATAACTAATTTCTGTCGAGTGAAAACTTTTGTTTCAAACGTCAATTTGAAGTTTGTGTGCTGCCAAATCTATCGAAACAATTGAGGACACTCGATTGAACCAAAAATGTGCCAATGCTCGATTGTATCGACTTAACTCGGTTGTATCAAGTAACGGGGTGGCACCCCAAGTCATCAGCATATAAAAGAACATTTCCTTTCAAGTCAGGAATGTGGAGACCTCCAGGTAGATGAGCTTCTACATCATTAATAAAAGTGCAAATAGAAGAGCACTTAAAAGGCATTTTTGTTTTACACTAGGGTATTGCCATCTATTTTTGACATCACATCAATTCTAAGGATGTTGGTACTAATCCTTGAATCAATTGCAGTTTTTAGGGATCATCCTCAGTTAAGTGACCAGCAAAATTGTATATCAAATAACTGTTAAATGGTATTGTTAGAAAGAAAGAGGATTTTATCATACTTACTAACTTACTTAAGATGGCGCTGCGGTCCTGTGTGAACTTAGGCCTTACCCAACAAACTTCTCCACCTAGCGGTGTCCCTATCTAGATGTTTCCAGTTGCACACTCCAAGTTGGGTAAGGTTAATTTTCACTTTTGCGTGTTAAATGATCCGCGGTCTTGTGGGCGTGGTTTCGAAGACTTTCCTGGCCGGATCATCGCTTCTTTTCCTCTCACCTTCTATGCATATGGAACTGTAGATTACGTGAATAACATTTCTCTCAAAACGACCTAAGGTTCATTCATCCGCTTTTGTCATAGTCACAGCTTCTGCACCTATAGCAGGACGGTGGTGATAAGGTTAGCGAGAATTTTTCGTTTGATTTCAGCGCTAGTGCTATTTTGGGCGTTCATAGCGAACCCCAGGTATACAAAGTTCTTAACTGCCTCAAAGCTACGTCCGGTGATGGTGACGTTTTGATCGAGACGTTAGGTGTAGGTCCTTGCTTGTGGACAGCATATACTTCGTTTTGCCTTTATAAACCGCTATACTCGTTTTAACCGCTTCAGCCTCAATACTCACAAAAGCCCCATTGGTATCACGTTAAATTCATTCGATAATGCCAATGTCATCAGTTAATGTCAGTTATTGGATAGACTTTTGACAGGTAGTGCCTCTAGTGTTGAAGTGTAGGCTCTGCACTATTCATTCAAGGATGATGTAAGAGAAATCACACAAAAGCGCAACTTGTCTAAAGCGCTTTTTGACATCAAAAGGTTCAGTTAGTTGGTTTTGATTTCTCCAATTGTCAACCTGCAGAAACAGAAGAGAGTGGCATTGATGCTAAAACTAGACCTTCACCTTTAAATCGATAAAAGTGGTGGATGTCGATTTAACGTTCTTGTTTTTTTTTACAGGTCCCATGGTAATGCGAATATTTGATCGTCTGTTAACTTCCTTAGTCTAAGACCACACTGATAAGGACCTTCAGCTATCTCCATCAGCGGCTTTGTTAAACTTTAGTTTAGGATATGGAAATACTTCGTTGAAGTCTGAAAGAAAGAATTGTTGGCTTTCGTCGTTTCTATTAATTGGATCATGCTGCCTCACAGCGGAATTCGGTTGGTGGTCGCCTTTATACAGTCTGCTGAAGTGGTTCTTCCATATCCTCAGCATTGCCTGCGGTTCCACTTTTGTCTTTGCAGCTTTCGTTCCAAGGTTTATGGACTCGTGAAGTTTAGTTCACCCCTTCATAAAACTTTCGAACTTCATTTCTGCTTTTGAAGCTACGAGTATCTTTTTAATTCTCAAAAGTCGGTGTTTCTCACTCCTCTTTTGCTCATAGAGCTCGTGAGCAGCTCTCGTCTATTTATTGAATGCCGATTGTTAGCTGCATTTGTGTGCGACATTCCTCATCAAACCAGGGGTTTCTTGTTGCTGACAGTTTAATTCCCAGCTCGTCAGAGGCGGCTGCTCTGATTGCATCTTGGCAATGTTGCCACTGTTTCTCATAACATTATGTTAGCTGCAGAGAACTTCAAGATAGATTACTTGTGACTCTGTAGAAGAAGGATTCGATGTTGTAACTTCTTCCAGTATATCCCTGTTATGCTTCAGGTCTTGAAATCAGTCCATGAATTTAATGTTAGCTCCTCTCAAACTTTGGACATCTGTTATGTTGAAATCACGTCTAGCGTCGATCGCTATATGGTCCACTGGTTGTGGATGTTGAGATGTGCCAGTAGGGATATCATGACGTTTCGCCGGAATCAAAATCGATGATATTTTTCCAATTATTCCACCAAAGATGTCTTCGCTTCAGGTCATTTTGTTATTAATTATGTATATAATTTTCCTGGACAATTTATAAAGAGAAACTTTCTAAGCAGATTAACGAAGAGAAAACGATTCCTTCCATCATGTTCGTTGTTGACTTAGAGGTTGCCACCATTTGGAAATAGTATTTTTAAGTACCTTCCTAAGCTGTTTTTGTTCATTCCTTCAAAAAGGAACCCCTTAGCGTTTTGTGACCAAACATTCTGCAACCCATTAAAATGTAACGTCGCTTTCTATTCACCAAAAAAGAAACTACTTGAACACATTTAAATACGCAGAAAAATTCCTATACCAAAAGTTAAATTAGCAGAAAACATCTAAAGACGATGCTTTTTGTTAAAAAATCGTCACCTCGTTTTCAAAAACTTTTACTGCATGCTCCTGATGCCGGGCCGTCAAGAAGTGCATTTATTTTGTATAGTACGCTAGTATTGTTCGTTTTGGTTTCTTCTTTGCACAATCTCGTGTCAAGGACGAATTTGCTGGTAGAAAACTAGAAGTCGCTTTTGTTGTGAATTGTGATGCTATGTAGTCCTGGCTGTTGGAGCTGAAGCTGATGCTGAAGCTCCTGATGTGAGAAGAAAAAAGGTAATTGTCGTTTGTTTTTCATTTTACCAGGGAAAACTACTGGTAACTTTGTATCGTCGTTGTCGTCGTCGTGAATTGTGTGATGTTGCCCGTGTTGATTCTTTGTATATATGCATGTATAAATAAGCATACCTTTTATATAACATCATATCGGGGGTCTTTTCTATTGTTGACGTTGCATGTTTAACTTGAAAAGCCCTCAGCTGGTGCTGGGGCACTACTTGACTGTAGCAATGGCGAAGTGCTGTTTATTTGCAGTTTGCACTACGTTTTTGCTGAGTGCCATTGCATTGCAAACAAAGCCTCCTCCCATTTTTAATTTCAATCCTACAATTTAAAACCTAGAATATACACATATGCCCAAAATAATAGGTACAAGTTAATTTTTGGAATTTTTGTTTGCTTACCACTTTTCTAAGGCAATGGTAAATATTTTGTTAATGTTTTATAAGGTATGATATTTAAAATGTAATATTTAACGTAAGGATTTTGAGATCCATTTACTGCAGGTTTTAAAAAACGATGTCCAAAACATAGCAACCCATTATTTAAAATTAAAATTAACTTATGGAAGGAGACGTAGACATAAGTGAAATTGTTAGTCCGAGTAGAGCCCGAGTCCGTCGTGGCGGTCGTAACCGTTAACATTATAGAAGTTTTACTTGTCGTTGTTATTCTGCTGATAAAGGCCTTCAAAGGGCTTATTTTTTGTTAGATATTCCGCAGCTCCTTTACGACTTGAAGACATTATTGATTGTATTACATTATAGAATTCTCGTGCAGTTTTGAAGTGAAGTTGTTATCGAGCTTTTGTAGTTAAGCTAAGTTTTTCTTGACATTCCGTCTTACATACAATACAATCGGGTGTTTACCTCTCGACCTACTGTTATTACGTTAATATCCATACATAAACAGTTATCTGGGCATAGACTCAAATTTTTCTTTTCACCAGAAACTGTGTTTTTCATACGGGTTTTACTAATATAAAATCTACAAGTAGAGTTACTAAACAGATTCCGCTAAGAAAATCTTTTGTCATCCACTTTCAAGGAACATTTTAAGATCTTCAATAAGTCTAAAAATCAAAGAGGGAAAGGAAAGATAACTCATCCCAACATATATGAAATACCGGGAAACTAACTTATCGGGACGCTGGTGGAACTCAGGGCTAGATCCACTTCGAAAAAAATGCAGAAAACTCTTTAACAGAGCGAAAGCTTCTAGAGACATACCTGACTGGGATTCATATAAAGAATCACTGAGGATATATAAAAAGGAACTGAGGAAAACCAAACGATCGTAAAAGATTGCTCTAAAGTATCCAGGCTGCTCAAAATTCTCTCCAAAAATCCAATCATGCCAAGCTGCTTGAAAAACACCTCTGGCTTCTGGACCAATTTAAGCGAAGAATCGCTCAACTTGCTACTAGACGTTCACTTTCCTGGTAGCTCTAATATTATTAACAACATTGCACCAAATAGTTGTGACAATACATTATATCCCCCACAAGGTCTAGTCACTAGGAAAAAACTATTAACAGCTTTAAGCCATATAAATCTGCAGGTCCGGATGGTATAATTCCAGCTGAACTGCAAGAAAATGCAAGTTTTGTAATACCCATTTTAGAAAACATCTTCAAGGGATGCCTTAAATTGGCACACATCCCGATTTCTTGGAGACAAGTTAAAGTCGTTTTTATTCCAAAATCCAGCCACGTTAACCCTAAAGACCAAAGACGTATCAGCTTATCATCATTCCTTCTCAAAACTTTTGAACATTTGATCGATATCCACTTAAGGGCAAGTATTGATAAGTCCCTCCTTTCAAAGGCTCAACACACCTACAACAAAGAGAAATTAGTTGAAACTGATCTACACAGTATACGAGTAGTACGTACAATCGAATATTCCCTCCATCATAAAGAGTACCCCTTAGTTGCCTTCTTAGATATAGAAGGTGCATTAAGAAATGTCGACACATCTGCAATTGCACGTGTATTGACATCTCTGAAGGTAGATAAGTCGATCAGCGAATTGATTAATTAAATGCTGATAAGAAAGATTATCAATTCAAAACTGGGCGATTTAACTGCACAAAGGGGTGTAAGCAGAGGTACGCCACATTGTGGTGTCCTATCCCCTCTCCTCTGGAACTTAGTAATAAATGAATTACTAATTACTCTAGAAAGAGAGGGATACGGAGTGTTTGCTTATGCGGACGATGTTGCTATTGCAGTAACGGGTAAACATCCCAATATACTAAAAGAACTCTTACAAAACGCTTTAAATAAGCTCATCAGATGGGCAAATCGGTGTGGACTAGGCGTTAACAAACAAAAAACCGACCTTGTCCTCATCACAAGGAAATACAAAGTCCCACTCATTGACCCTCCCCTCATAAACGGTGTACTATTTAAATTCTCTAAACAAGCAAAATACTTGGGTCTTATTTTGGATAAGAAATTAAGTTGGAAACCTAATTTTCATGAGAGAATAAACAAGACCACAGTAGCCCTGTTCTCCTGTAAAAAGGCCATTGGTAACAAATGAGACCTACAGCCCCGCATTAAACACTTGCTATATATCTCGGTGATAAGGCCGATCCTTACTTATGAAGTAGCGGTATGGTGGACGGCGCTAAATATAGCGACAAATCGCGATAAACTCAGCAAAATCCAACGAGCAGCCTGCCTGTGTATGGGAGGAGGACTTCGCTCTACCCCCTCCGCCTCACTTGATGTTCTGTTCCATATAATACCGCTGGACATTTTCAGCAAGCAAACTGCTGCTAATACAGCCATACGGCTTCAAGCCTCCTCTCCGTGGAACAATAATGAAATTGGCCACACCACTATTTTGAAATCGTTCAGAACTATAAACAGGAATATTGACTACACCATACCCCATCCTCAGTTTAATAACTAAAGCTTCAAAGTGACTATACCTCCCAGGCCTTCTTGGGAGAATACATCATTTTTGAACGATAATCCTATAAACTTTTATACAGACGGATCAAAAACGGAGGATGGGGTTGGTGGAGGCGTATTCTTAGATAGACTAAACTTAAGTCTCTCCTTTCGTCTACCCGATCATTGTGTAAAAAACTCCTAGAGAAAAAGGCTTAGAGAAAACGTTATATCAACTGATGATAACGCACCTTCTCGGATAGCCAAGTTGCGTTAAAGTCCCTAGAATCTGTTTCCACTAACTCACTAACAGCCCTAAACTGTCGATCATCTCTTACGGAGATGGCTACACAGTTCAACATTCACCTTTTCTGGGTGTCGGGCCATAGAGAAATTCCAGGAAATTGCAAAGTTGACGAACTTGCAAAAAACGGAACAACCTTACCTCTGCTGGCTCACAATGCTAGCATAGGTATCCCCTTAGCTACATGTAAACTCATGCTAAAGCAAGATACCATAGAGAAAACAAACTTCAGGTGGAATAACACCACCTGCTTAGCGACTAAACTAATTTGGCCTCATTTTAGCACCAGGCGCTCAAAACAATTAATCTCTCTGAGTAGATTGCACATTACCAACGTTATTGGTGTCCTGACTGCGCACTACTTGATAGGAAGGCATGCTATTCCACTTGGAGCCCCTGCAAATGATTTTTTTAGGAGTTGCATGGACGAGGAGGAGACAATCTCTCATCTTCTATGCACATGTCCTGCCTTATCACAAGGACGTAGAATCCACCTTGGAGACTACTACTTCAACGATACCAGCGATCTAAAAAATTCTGACATTATTTGTCTCCTACGCTTCATTCGGAGCTCCAATTGGAGTTAAGCTGATCAACTGATCCTTGTGGTATGACAACGGACCATACTTTGGTCTAAGTGCCACTTTAACCTAACCTAACTTATCGGGAGAAACGGTTTGTGTATTGGGTTTGTTCATTCAAACACGCAAACCATTTCTTTCGACACCCAGTATTTTGTATTTGATTTTATTTAAAAAATTAAGTTTTCAACAAATTATGAATTTATATAAATTTTTTGTGAGAGCCGGAAAAGGCAAAATTTTTGGCATAAGAACCAAGAATTGTTCACACTGAACATTTACACGTTTTCGTTTGACATTTAAATTTTTGCATTACCGACGGTCAAATTTTGTATTGACGCAAAATTTGAAAGTAAAAGTTTAGTTTTTCGATTTTGTGAAAATAAAATGAATTCTGAGCAATTTATTTATTTTTATTATGTCAAGAAATAGAAAAGAATGTTGTTTTCTTTTTCAAATTCTGGAACAATGAAAGAAAAGAAACAAATAAATATGTAGGAAAATGTTAACTTTTTACAACAATTCAGTTAGAAGGAAACTATATACCAAAATCTCTTTTATGCTGATTTATACCAACACTTTTTTGGTAGTTGAAATGAACTTTTAATTTATTCTTCTTTGAATTGAAGTGCAATATTTATTTTGACAGCAGTCATCAGCTGTTTTGTAAACATTTAATTGAGCGCTGAATGTTCCGAAAGGTTTGTTTGTTTAGTTCATCTTTGAATTGCCACTAGTTTTCAGCAGGATTTATATAAAACTTGTGGTTAACAAATAATGTATGGAAAAACTTAAGTTTTCGATATAGGTCTCAGACGAAAAACGAATTTTTGGTCAAATCGAGTTTGGGTTTGGTGTTAAGAGCCTATTAGTCACTGTGTGATGATTTTTTTAAAATGAAGAAATGTCCCTATTTTTTTGGCCACAGCTGTTTATCCTTAGTCTATATGTACACAATATAAGTACAACCAAGAACGCAATCAAAAGAGGCGAAAAATTTACTAAAAAGGAGCAGCAACAGCATAAGGCATAAGCATCAGTAGTTATTAATTTCTATATTATTGTTGTAGTTGTTTCTTTCTTTATATTTTATATATCACTATACTCTTGTCTTGGTGTTGACTTTGTAGTTTTTTAATTTATCTTTTATTTTTGTGCAAAGGATGCTTTTATCTTTATGAGATGTTAGAATGTACTTGTGCGTTCTATTGGAAAATGGGAACTGATTAAAATTAGTGTTGCCGCTTCACTTGATTTTCATACTGTAAACAGGTTGTGAAAATTGAAGCTGTCAGAAATTAAAAATGGCTGACACTGAGTAATTAATATGCTATGTCAATAGTTTAGAGAATAGTGAAAGCATTGAAGTTTGACAAATTAAGCCAGATATTTCATTTTGATATCTCATCATCTTATATCAATAATTAATATTTGGCTACAAATTAAATAATCTTAAGTGTTCTTCTTACCATCAAGTGAGAGCAGAATAAAATTGCTGCGGAGTCAAATTAAGTGTCTTCATAAAAGTCAAATATTTACTTATGTACATGATGATTCATGACGAAAACCGAATTTGTAAAAAAAACTTTTAACATGTATTTGAATATTGACATTTGCCTTCGTTAAGAGTATGGAGTTAAGGGCCTTGCACATGGGAGCGAACAACGAATGATGGAATGGACGAACAAACGTTATTTAACGAATTTCAAAAAGTCAATTTCAAACAAAAACACATTTAAATCTTAAGAAACCAATTGACACTTATGTTAGAATAGTAACATTTGCATTTTGTTCTCTAAAACAATACAATTTTGTAAAAACAATTTGGTAGTAACGCATTGCAGTGTGGTTGCTATGAACTGTCAAACTATATTCGCGTTCCACATACCATCCACAGTGCAACGAATAAATTGTTCGCGTTCAACTTAACCTCAAAATTATACCACTCTTGTTTGTTATTAAAAATGGACAATTCGTCGTTATCTGCGAATAGAAATAAAGCTCATGTGTCCACAGTTCGCAGTTCGTAGCTCATGTGCAAGATGCTTTAGACAAGATATATACATGAATATTGAAAAGTTCAGAAATTTCTGAATTATGGTTACCTTTTAAGGACTATTCACATGACAGTGACTAACCACTGACGACGATAATAATTTATAAACCTAAATTCCGACCAAATTGTAAACAAAAATGTAGAAATACAGCTTATGTTAATTTTGAAGTAGTAAAATTAGATTTTTCAGTGACAAAATAAAAGGCTTTTAAGAAAACAAATTGTTCGTCGCGAATTTCAATCTGAATTCAACGAACTGTCAAACTCAATTCGCGTTCCACATACGGTCCACACTTCAAAAAAATTGCATTCTAATCACGAATAAAACAAGCCATGTCATAATGAACGACTAACGATTATTCGTTGGTCGCTCGCATTAATAGAATACGTCTGAAAGTGAAAAGAGTCGATGCATATTATACTACGCATGGCACATAAATTACGATATTTACAAGAAATGTCTTCTAGTACAATCGTTCAATCCTTAATAAATGAACTCATTAGTAGCTGAATCTAATATGAGTATTGAAAAAGCCATAAAAATGTCAAAAATTGAAATTGATTCCACTTTCACAGCTAGGAGTTTTTTTTTCTGTTGAATAGCTTCAAGTTGTGGCACTGTACTTTTTATAGGACCACTCCTCTAAATATACAATTTATGATGAATTAAATGTAAGTGGTGTAAAAAACCTTTAGAAATATAAATATCTATTTTAGTAACTGTCAGTTTTCTTGTTGAATTCCAAAAAATTAAGGCCTTCTCTATAGGGCCAGCTTTGAAAGTGAACTTCGTTGTAGCACGAGTGTAAAGATTGGAATTTTTTCCTAAAACAAGATATCCAATATTTTAAGGAAAAAAGTGTAAAGAACCTTAAAATCACAGATTGCAAAGTTATCTCCAAAAAATAATGTTTTACTTTTCAATTTGAATTTTATAAAATAAAAGATACGAGTGGCAACACTCTTTTTGACAAAATTGAAATATTCTCTAATGTGACTGTCTTTCTTTCTCATTACAGCACCATTATACACAACATCATCGCAGTCATTCATAAAGTGCCATCATTTGGCTTAGACCATTCATCGAAGAAGCTTAGTGACATTTCATTATCATCACTGTCATCATTATTATTTGTGGGAAGTGCATTGGACGGCTGCTGTCAGAATGGTCACTTACAATGGCTTCAGCTTTGGAGGGCAGGCCCCTCCATCGATTCTGGCCCCATTATCACCGACCCTCATGAAAACAACCAGCACAACCACTACAACGACGACAACAACAACTACAACAGCCGCCACAACACAGGCTGCCCTAATTCTATTGGAGAACATCACAGCACTGGTATTCGAAGACAGCCGTGTAAATCATACAAACGTTACGCACGTCGAAGAGCGTGGCCTGCGTTACACAATACCGCAAATGATCCTGTTGGCAATTATTGCGACAGTACTAAGTATTTTGACAGTTGCGGGCAATTTCATGGTCATGATTTCATTTAAAATCGATAAACAGCTGCAGACCATCAGCAACTATTTCCTATTCTCACTAGCCATTGCGGATTTTGCGATTGGTCTAATTTCGATGCCATTGTTTGCTCTATCGACCATCCTTGGATATTGGCCATTGGGGCCGCACATATGTGACACTTGGTTGGCCCTGGATTATCTAGCCTCCAATGCGTCTGTGCTGAACTTGCTAATTATAAGTTTTGATAGATATTTTAGTGTAACCAGACCATTAACATATCGTGCAAAGCGTACCACTAGTCGGGCGGCTGTAATGATTAGCGCCGCTTGGGGTATAAGTTTGTTACTGTGGCCGCCATGGATTTATAGTTGGCCGTATATTGAGGGTAAACGGACGGTGCCGGAGAACGAGTGTTATATTCAGTTTATTGAGACGAATCAGTATATTACATTTGGAACGGCATTGGCGGCATTTTATTTTCCAGTGACGATAATGTGCTTTTTGTACTATCGGATATGGCGAGAGACTAAGAAACGACAAAAGGATTTGCCTAATTTACAGGCGGGCAAGAAGGATTCATCGAAGCGTTCGAATTCGAGGTGAGTTTAAATTTTAAGACATTGAAAGTGTTTGATAAATGCAATAGTTTCCGGGAGAAAATCAAATTAGGTCTTTTTGACAGTTTTTCAAAACGAATTGACTTTTAAGATAAAAATCAGGGCTACTTACAAGCGACTAAGGTGATTGGACATAAATGACAATCAAAAATGACGTATTCGATTCGGTGTGTGTAAGGTAACAGTTTAAAAAGTAAGCTGTCCCTAACAAAAGTCTGGTAGTCAATATAACTTTAATTAGAATTTTTGTTTTAGTTTTCCGGCATTTAATTTGAAAAGCCAGCGGTTATCGGAAGGAGGACAAAATAACATGTATAGCAAAAAAGTCAATTTTGGGCTTTGATTTCCATATATTTTTAGCGTCTCTTGAAAAATTCACCATGACAGCCATTATTGACAATTGTCATCGTAAATCGGTTTACGAAGACGGTGAGATTGTGTCTATAAATTTAGCTATCAAAAATGGGATAATCTTTTATCCCCTTAACGTCATCGTCGGTCCAATTCAAGAGTAAATGATTTTTCGTGAAAAACTGATATTATTCACTCTTAAGAAATTAGAAAATTAATTTGCAAAGGTGTGTACTGTACCTTAAAATTTTCTGTCAAGAAATATACGCATTACGATTACATCTGTCACTGTTTATAAAACCGATAATTCTTCGGCGAGGTGTGAGAAATCGATTTTTATTGAGGGTGTGTGATAAACTATACTAAAAAACGTAAGGTTTAGATAAGAATTGCAAAAAAACATTAAATAATCACACTGATTACAGAATCCTATTAGTAGGCTGCGAGATAACCAGATGTCACTTGTAACACAAATCAATCCGAATCGTAGGGCACGGTAGTGCCCATCATTACTTACTTACAGGAATAATGTCAGCCGGTTTATGGCCCTATCCTAGCTAAAGAACCAATCAAGCCAAGAACTTCAAATTGAATATGAATATGAAATATGAAATTGATTGACTGATCAATCATCAAAATTTTGAAGCACTTTCCGACATCTTAAAATCTAGCACAAATATAAGCCGTGAAAGGTAACGACAAAAATTTTAATTTTTGATTTAGGTGCGTGGTATCTTGTATATGAAAACGCAACAAACAATATAAACACACAAATTATGCACCAAGGGAACATACTTGAGGTTATACACCAAATGGGTGTATTTTCCGCCCATTTTTCTTCTATTTTGTATCTGTTGCATAAAATAATTCAGATTCTTGTAGAATGATGCAATTTAACGAATTGGTATGATTGCAAAGGCAAAAATGAAAAATCTAGGAATACTTCTTCTAGGGGTGTGGTATCCGCCCACTTTGTATGTACAAGCTATCATTTCCAAGAAACACTTCTGATGCTTGTATATCGATGAGTGGTATAGAGTGAGCTTGTGTATAGAAAGACAATTAAGAGGATATATGTACCTACCTTCTTAAATAAGGTTTAAATACAAAGAAAGTTTTGCTCACTTCATTTTCAAAAAATAAAACACATATGTAAATGTTGAAAAAGAAGCCAGGTTATGCTGTATACGAAAAACCTGAGTAATAAGCCTGCCACTTACATTAATAAGAATTTTAAATACGCCATGTAAGGTAAATATGATTTCGAAAAGTTATATCCCAGCAAGTTTTTAATTGCTAAAATTAGATGGGTTATTTTGGCAAGTAATTTATTAGTTGGGCGTTATTATCATTTTTTTTCGTTTTTAATTTTAGTTAGCGATTATAGATCTACGTATATATTAAACGAAATGCAAAAAAGAAGCTTTTATACGACCCACACTCATAACTTCCCATCTTGTCTGTCAATTTATATTGCTTACAACTTAACAAAATGTTAAGAATATCCAATATCTATTTTTTTGTGTAAGAAGTAAAAACTTTTAAAAAATGGTAAATTTGAAAAGTATGTTTTTAAATAAAAATCTAATAAAAAAAAAACTGATTTTGAAATCAAACTTATTTTATCATATCCAAAATATTGTTGTTAACCTTTAGGTAATTTTTTTGAGAAAACAGCAATTGGCAACTTTTTTTTTATACAACACGAAAACTAATAAAAACAACAAAAACTCATAAGAAATTGTTTTTGACTTAAGTAAAGGCCGATCTTTTAGCTACTATCTCTTTGGCAACACTGGTTTAAACAGCTGACGCTTGTTTAGTGTTTTTTTTTCACTGTCAAACATCTTCAGTTTGGTCTATAATCGTCTTACAAATGAACAACGCTTGCAAATTATTGACTTTTGAATTAATTATTTATATATATTTTATCGAACGTATCTTTCAATTTTCTTATCGAAAAATTGTGTTCAGCGACACATTTTTAGCTCAATATGTACGTAAATAAGCAGAATTGCTGATTTTGGAGTGAATATCAGCCAGAAGAATTGCAAGAGCTACCAATGCATCCAGAAAAAAGTCACAGTTTGGTGCGGTTTATGGGCTGGTGGTATCATTCCACCGTATTTCTGGAAAGATGATGCGAATCGTAACGTAACTGTAAATAGTGAGCGCTACCGTGAGATTGTATCCAACTTTTGTTTACATGTGGTTTCAACAAGACGGTGCCACACGGCACACGCGACTTATTGACAGGCGAGTTCGGTAAACATTTTATTTCTCTTTCGGGACCTTGCATTTGGCCGCCTAGATCGTGCGATTTAACGCCTTTAGACTATTTTTGTGGGACTACATATGTTAAAGCTAATATCTAAACAGACAATCCCGCTTTAATTGACGCATTGGAAGACAACATTGAAGTATTTATTAGTGAGATACCGGCCGAAATGTTGGAAAGAGTATGCCAAAATTGTCTGTCCTACCACAAACAAATCGATTTCCGATCAGTCACACGACCTGCAGGTGCGACATTGAAATGATTTTTGAAAGTACGCTGAATTGCGATGATCGAACCGATGAAAGAAAAGTAGGCCTCCACGCCGAACGCGCGCTCTTGCTATGTTCACTGCATTGTTGACACTTAACTAGTCATAACGAAAACGTGCTTTCGAAGAAGCTCTACTTTTAATAGCCGCTCTGTTGCGAGAGTTTCAGATAAGGAAGTAATCACACCCCGCCCTGTATTGGGGCATATTTATAGTCATATTTGGCAGCTTTGTTTAGCTAGAAACATGTTTAGGGCATACACTACTACAATTGTAGTACAATTTCACTTAAATCCATACAAAATGGCTTATAGAGGGGAACAAAATAAATTGCCTTAGCCTTAGAAATTATATGTAAGTCGTGAAATCTTGGAAGTACACAAATATTGTCAAACCTTTTGTTGAGAGAAAGCAAGCGTTTTTGTTTCTCTGTCTTTAAACTCCAATGCAAGATACGATCTTGATGGATTGCCTTATTAATTAGAGATTTAAATAAAGACACGGTCTTTACTTGTTCACAGTTTTATTAAGAAGAAGGAATTATATATTGTTACGTTTTGACAACCGGAAGGGTTTTTCTTAAAAAGCTCTGATACTTCATAAAATTTACTTTGTAAACAACTCAAAAAACATAGACTAATTTACAGGGTGCTTTAATTCAATTCAATTTTATAGGAAGTCTTTAGCGATGTTTAAAATTAAGTTTAATAAAGAAAAAATTTAAATTAAAGTAAGCATCTGACATAAGTATATAAAATAAATGTATTTTTAAGTCTCAACATTCTCCCCCCCTTGAATGGACTCAGGTTCTTCAATAGGAAGTCGTCGAATTCTCGCAACAGCTCGTTGGACTTCGCCGGTGGATGTTTTGAGTGTCACGACTCTCACGACATTATCCTTTCCAGGATGAACTTGGACAACTCTTCCAAGTCTCCATTTTAGTGGCGGAAGGTTTTCATCTTCGATGGTAACCAAATCGTTGATAGAAATTGGATACCCACACTTACTCCATTTAGCGCGAATTTGCAAGCCTTGCAGGTATTCTCGAGACCATCTTAACCAAAATTGTTGGAAATACCATTGTAATTGCTGATAACGCGTTAAGGTGTTGACGTTACAATTGTGTAACTGCGGCTCGACTGCTGCTGTGAGAGGTGTTCCAATCAGGAAGTGACCTGGAATAAGCGCCTGAATGTCGTTAGGATTCTCAGATAAAGGTGTTATCGGCCTAGAATTAAGAATAGATTCAATTTGAATTAAAATAGTGTTAAGTTCGGGATATGTTAAAGAAGAATTTTGTAAAGTTCGCTTCATGTGAAATTTGCAGCTCTTAACGGCTGCCTCCCACAAACCCCCGAAATGAGGTGATCTAGGAGGAATGGTTTTCCATTCTATCCCATCTGCCGCACACGTTTTTATAATCTCCTCCCTGTTCTCGTTCTGCATGAACATCTTATAGAGCTCATGTAATTGGTTACGTGCCCCGATGAAATTTGTAGCATTGTCACTGTAGATAACTGAGCACAGTCCCCGTCTGCCGATGAACCGCTTAAGAGCAGCTAGAAAGCTGTGGGTGGTTAGATCTTCCACTAACTCAAGATGGACTGCTCTGGTGACGAAGCAAACAAACACTGCGACATAAGCTTTCATAGGAGATGTACCTCGACGACGAAAATGTATACTAAATGGGCCGCAAAAATCAACCCCAACAATGTTAAATGGCCTCGACTGATGTACTCGTTGATGTGGCAAATCACCCATTACTTGAAGATTGCGTGATGGCCTTGCCCTTGTGCATCGTACACATTTGTGAACCACCTTGCGAGCCACGATCTTACCATGTATGGGCCAAAACTTGTCACGAACAATGCTGAGCAGCGCTTCGGGCCCTGAATGAAAATTCTTTTCGTGCAGATGGCGAACCAAAATTGTGGTGAATGCATGGTCTTTTGGCAATAACATAGGATACTTTGCATCGAAATTCAGAGCAGAGTTAGATATTCTACCTCCTACACGAAGTATACCATCACTGTCCAGGAATGGTGCAAGCGATTTGATGTGACATCTTGAGGACAGTTGATAGCCCTTGGACAATGTTTCGATTTCTGTTTGAAAACTTACGAGCTGCACGTATTTTACCAACCCCTTCAGAGATTTGTTTAGTTCTTCAACAGTAAGTGGTCCAAATGTGTTTATATTCTTCTTAATCCCATTATGTCTGTATCTAAAAATGTAAGCAACTATTCTGACCAGAGATTCAAAGTTGTTGTGGTATTTTATGTTTTCAATAAGATCAGGTTCTACACAAATTTTAAAAATAGTTTTGGTTCTTTTTCGCTCAAGCTGGGGATCATCAACATTCAATATTACATTTGAAGAATTCCAAGTGCTTTCTTCCAGCTTCAGGAAAGAAGGTCCACTGAACCACATTTCATTTTTAATTAATGCTGACGGATATGATCCTCTCGATATTACGTCCGCAGGATTCAATTCCGAAGAAATGTGCCGCCATTGAGAAACTGAAGAGTGTTGATGAATAATTGAAACACGATTGGCTACGAAGGTCTGAAAGTTGCATGATTCCTCAGAGATCCAATTCAGTACAATTGACGAATCCGTCCAATAAGTTATATGATGTAGGATGGAACCAAAAATCTCCTTTAATCGTTGCACAAGCTGAACCATCATCACTGCAGCACATAACTCCAAACGTGGTAGGGTTACCTTACGCACAGGTGCTACTTTAGATTTGCCACATAGAAGGTTAGTTCTCACCGTACCATTATCATCCACAGAACGTATATATACACATGTACCAAAAGCATCTTCTGAGCTGTCGGAAAAAGCATGAAGCTGATAGTTAGCTGGATGACCAAAAAATACACGGCGACCAATGTGCATGTTGTTGAGTTCACCCAGATTTTTTCGAAACTTCAACCATGAGTGATAAAATTCTTGGGGCAAAGCTTCATCCCATGTAAGTTTCAGACGCCACAGCTGTTGCATAAAAATTTTAGCAAGCACAATCACAGGGTTTATCAGACCTAACGGGTCAAAAAGATGAGCAATATCAGAGAGAACCGTTCTCTTTGTTATGCACGTTGAAAGCAGGGGAGTTATCTCATAGTGAAACATATCTTCGACTGGGCTCCAAAAGGTACCTAATGTTTTGATCACCTCACTACCCTTTATTTTGAAACATTGCTCACGATCATTCTCTGGAACTTCTTCCATAATTTCAAGAGAGTTTGCACACCATTTCTTTAGAATGAAACCACCGCTACCTAGCAATGATATTAATTCTGATTTCAACGCTTTTAATTGATCGAGAGAGTCACAGCCAGTGATGAGATCGTCAACATAAAATTCAGAGATAATAGCCTTAGCCGCTGCAGGAAATTTTTCCCCTTCGTCGATGGACAACTGTTTTAACGCACGCGTCGACAAAAATGAGGCACAGGCAGTGCCAAAGGTTACCGTGCACAAACGATAAATGGCAATTTCGTTCTCACAATTTCTCCATAAAATATAATGAAATCGTCGATCAGACTCATCTAACCGCACTTGATGATACATTTTTGTTATATCAGCTGTCATTACAAATTTGTGTCTCCGAAATCTCAGAGCAATTGAGAACAAATCTGGCTGAATGACAGGACCTACCATCAGAATATCATTCAGTGATTTTCCAGAACTTGTCTTGGCTGCAGCATCACACACTACACGTAATTTTGTTGATGAACTTGTTGGCTTCATTACGCAGTGATGAGGGAGAAAATAATGTGGAGAGGTAAGGTCTACTTTATTTACCAATTCCATGTGAGAATTCAGCAGCATTTCGTTCATAAAGGCAGAGTATTGTTGGAACAGGTCTGGGTTTTTAAGAAATCTTCTTTCTAGCGACAGAAGCCTCCTTTTGGCTATGTCATAAGAATTGCCTAGTAAGCGTGGATTCTGTTTAAAGGGAAGTTTGACACTAAAGCGACCAGACTCTAAGCGCGAATAGTGTTTCACAAAATGATTTTCACATTCCTTTTCTTCTGCTGACATAACATCTGTTTGACTGCTGAAGCTTTCAATTTCCCAGAATGCCTTTAACGTATTGTTCAGTGTTCCGTCTGATTCGGATTCATGCGGAGTGTTTCTAATAGCAAAACTACGTCGGTTGGACGTGCTCGGATTATTGGATTTTGGAAGTTGACCTGCCACTACCCACCCAAATAAAGTATTTTGTAACGCAGGTAAGTTCGATCCCAACTTGATTTGTCCAACGCATAGTAGAGTGTAAAATAAATCTACGCCAAGAAGCAGATCTATACGCTGAGGAACATTAAAATGTGGATCAGATAAATTAATATTGTTTGGAATGTTCCATCCTTTGATATCAATTTTCTTATCAGGTAGCAGTCCCGTTATTTGTGGTATCACAAGCGCCTCAATTGTAGCTGTAAATCCATTGATGCGAGAGCCAATGTTAAGAATTGTCTTATGTTTAGCTATTGTAACAACGTTATTGGCACAAGATAAAGTGGTATGGGATGGAAGACGTTGCGTTCCAAGGCACTGCATGAGCCTTTCAGATATTAAATGAGTTTGGGACCCTGAGTCTAAAAGTACCCGACAGGGTACAATGTGCTGCAATTTATTTATTATATTTATGACAGCTGTTCCTAAAATACTATTTTCAGTAGAGCTGGAGTACATTAAATGAGAAGTTGAAGCAGGCATTTCTTTAGAAGCAGTGAGATTTTCAGAAGCCACTGGGTGACTACTTGAACTAAGTGGAGCTTGTGGTACAAAACTTGTAGCATTTTCAACAAGATGCAAAAGTGTGTGGTGTTTCTTTCCACAATGACGACAACCACTAGATGGACAATTGGCGCTACTGTGATCTGAAGACTTTAAGCAATTGTAGCATAGATTCATATTTTTAATTTTGTGTATACGTTCCGGAATAGAAAGATTTTGAAATTTGTAACATCGATAAATAAAGTGACCGGGAACTGAGCAGAATATGCAAGTGTTTTTTGTGGTAATAAATGCTTTTACACAGTGTTTTGAACTAGACTTCTGACCTTTTTGATTATCAGATTTAATTGAAGAGTCAAGAGTAAATAATTGATTTGTAACATTACCTTCAAGATGTTGAGCCCTCTTTTTAAGAAAATCTGAAAGTTCCTTCAGACTTGGTAGTCTATCTGTTGGTGCGTCATCATTCCACTTACTTAGAGTTGCAGGATCCAGCTTGGATGTCATTATGAAAACAACAACATCGTCCCAATGTTCGATAGGTCTCTTCAGATTACTCAAACCGGTTAAATGGTTGCTGATTTTATCCACCAAGTTTCTTAAATCTGGTGCGGAAGCCTTATGAATCTTAGGATGATTGAATATGCGTTGAAGATGCTCCTGCGCAATTATTTTCTTGTTTTCGAAACGTTCTTTTAATCTTGCTAATGCCACATCGTAGTTGTCGTCTTCTATTTTGAGCCCTTCAACTGGAGCAATTGCCGTTTCGCTTAATTTCGAAAGAAGGTAATGAAATTTAGCTTGCTTGGAAAGTTTGGGATTGTTATGCACCAATGATACGAAGCGATTATACCAAACCGTCCACTTAGTCACGTCACCTGAGAATGAAGGAAGTTCAATTACTGGCAATTTGATTGAATCATGTTTATTGGAAATTGATTGGGATACGTCCAATGTTTCATCCTTGTTCGCTTGTTTGGTGTTCAGAAGAACTTTAAGGGTGGCGATGGTTGAATAATAGACTTCTTCGTTATGAGAGCGCTCCGGATTAGTAATTTCCTCGTTGTCAACTTCTTCAATTTTCATTTGTGCCACCTTAAAATTGCTAAAGGCAGACTCTAGAGCTTCAATACGAACTTGCAGATCGGGCACAGACGTCGTAGCAGATTTTTCTTTGGCTTGAACAGAAAATAACCTCACTCTTTCAATCTGGTCCATGGCCACAAATCTTCGAGTTTTTAGAGCCTCTAAGCCTTTGATTTTCTTCTGTTGGGCCTTTAGAGTAGCGGCATCCATAGGTTCGACTGTGGTACCCTTCTCTGAATCGGTGGATTTCTTTGCAGTGCAGTCATCAATCATTGCGAAAGGTGCAACAAATCTTGTTTAACAAACGTTGTTGAAATTTGTGATAAGATCACGTCGGGGTCACCAAATAATGTTGAGAGAAAGCAAGCGTTTTTGTTTCTCTGTCTTTAAACTCCAATGCAAGATACGATCTTGATGGATTGCCTTATTAATTAGAGATTTAAATAAAGACACGGTCTTTACTTGTTCACAGTTTTATTAAGAAGAAGGAATTATATATTGTTACGTTTTGACAACCGGAAGGGTTTTTCTTAAAAAGCTCTGATACTTCATAAAATTTACTTTGTAAACAACTCAAAAAACATAGACTAATTTACAGGGTGCTTTAATTCAATTCAATTTTATAGGAAGTCTTTAGCGATGTTTAAAATTAAGTTTAATAAAGAAAAAATTTAAATTAAAGTAAGCATCTGACATAAGTATATAAAATAAATGTATTTTTAAGTCTCAACACCTTTCATTGAATTTTTATCTTCAACATTTAAAAGGTCAACCAAAACTTGATAGTTTTTTTTCTCGAATCGATTACATTCGTACAAATCGTCCTCATATATTTAAAAGGTATTGTAGGGAATAATCTTCGGCAAAAGATTAAAACACTTAATTCGAGCTTATTCAAGGTACAGTTGTATTCGATTGCCGAATATTATTCCCTACAAAATTCAGAAGTGAGATTTGATACTCAAAAACGTTTATTTAAAAATAATATAAAGTTTTAACTTAAAAAGTGTTTCGCATAAATATGTCGAAAGAATTTGATAATTTTTTAGCAAAGCAAAAGTTGCTATAATCAAATACATTTTACGATCAATTAACGAAAAAACGGATGGCACAAAAGCAATGCTAAAAATGAGAGTTCAAGACGCAGTTGAAGGTTATGCCAAGGAAGACATGCAAAAGCTTGCAAAAGATTTCATGACTGAGCGTAACCGCAACAAATCAGAATCATCTGACGATCACGGTTCTGAGCTGGAAGGAGAACCACCTGGTGGACAAAGTGATGACATCGATGAAGAGCTAAATAATCTGCGAGAAGCATGCAAGAAAAAAGAGGTTATTATTATAATCGGTCGTAAGCTGAAGGAACTGCAGATCAAAGGTTCCTTAGTGGAACTGCAAGAATTTATATACGATCCTTGAAAACTCGAACGTGAACTGAACTGAGAGATGCTCTTATAGGTGAGTTTAAGCGAATCGTTACTAAAGCAGATATTTTTAGAGAAATATTTAATCAAGAAAGAAGCAGATTCCAACAACGATGCAGCTAGAAACTAACAATTTTGAGAAGACGATTTCTTATCGATTTATTGAGATCGACTTTGAATGTTTATTTGTACTCACAACACTCTTGGAAAAGTACTTGCCGCCCTCGTTGATATTACCTCTGGATTTATCGAATAAAGCTGTACCTTGAATAAGCGTTTTAATCGTTTGCCGAAGATTATTCCAGACAGTATCGATTTGGATTAAGTAGAGCTTTCGTTTTCTGTTGGTTAGTAAAATTTCAACATCCAGCTATAATCCAACGATCCAAGCTAGCACTTATATGAGGAGATCGAGGAATCGAAGCAAATCGAATTGAGATTTCGATCCATCTATATGGTGGCACTGAATCGAGGAATCGAATTGTAATGGAATCGAAGCGACATTTGGGTTTTATTTGTGTGCGTACTTCTACGTGAATAACTTTTAAATAAATTTCAAATTTTATATCAATGTTCTCAATTTGCTTCACGTAACTTTGTCACTATCGTCTCGTCTTTGTTTTTAGTATAAGATAACTGAAATGTCAACATGAACTCAACGAAGGACAATGCTTGTTCGATAACTTGAAAATGTTACTAAACTTGGCTTATGTCCATGGGAAATTGTGAAAATTTGTAACAAATTGCTTTTTACCAAACTTACCAACTATTTTGTGGTGTTTATTCTCACTGTTACAGTTTTTATATTTTTGCCGTTGACGATGTAATTATAATTTCAACTATAAGTTATTTATGTCTGAAACTGTCTTGGATTATGTGCTTAGTGCAAGAGCATTGGTACCCTCCTCCACTCAAAGTTTTAATCGTTACAGCAAACCGCCTGGCAAATTTATTGTTTCCAATATCTTTTTAAAGTGCTCTTTTGAAAAACTTTGAACAAAACTATGATGGTTTAAATTATTTTACGACAAGTGAGAAAGAAATAATAAAAATGCTTATGCTTACATTTAGGATGGAAGAGGTAGAGGGTCTGATTTAGCTCTTAATTGTCTCTATAACCGTATTCATTTTAATTTTTTTTCTAAATTTTCATTTTCACTTTGTAACAAAACTCAATCACGCCGAAGCATTTTTATTTCAATTTCCTTATTAGTATTTGGAAATTAATGACAGACGATGCCTAAATAGCTATCGTGCAAACGCTATCGTTTTGACGATATCACTTTGACGTTTATAGCAATCAGTAAATTTATCAGGCCTATTCTGGTATTCATGGGGGGGGGGGGGGAATTATATTTGTAACTTCACTAATCATTATTCTGCTAATCATTCGAATTGAATCTGTGTATGTCGGTAACGTCGGTAATACTGCGCTGTATTCTTCTATTCACGTGAAAGCATTCATTCTATACAATTCAGATCCGCATTTGATGTCTGGTTTGTTAATTTTTGTAAGCAAAATATAAGTGAAAACTTATTTATTGCTAAATTTGGAATATTTGTTTTATAAAAATAAAAGAATATTAACATTTATAGTTGAAGAAAGACACTTGAAAATTTCTCCGAAGATTTTTGGTTGAGGATTCTCTTATTTCTCTGCTTAGAATTGGAATGAAAAGTCCAATTCCAAAAATTACACAAATTATTCTGTTTATGTGGATTGATTAAACCTAATTTTTGTATGAATCAAAACAATTTATTCAACATACCCAAGATTTTTACATGAACAGCTGTTTATTTAAATGTCAAATTGGTTTGGGATAATGTAGTTCACCCGATAGATAGCAGAATGCAAAGGCAGTGTGAAAAAGGAATCGAATATACGATCCACGTGAATAGCAGTATAGGGCTGTTGTCATTTAATTAAATGTCACTTTGAGGCTTCGCCTCTTAGGCAATTTTTTTACTGTTGCTTTCATCAGTAAAATGTTTAATGATGTGATCGGAACAGTAAACAATTAAAACACCAAAAGTAAAACGAAATGTTTTTTGTTTGGCTTTTGGCAGTCAGGTGTTCAGTAAAATGAAACTTCATCACTTAAAAACCTGAAATGCATTGTTTCTTTTTGAAAAAATACTTCAATATAAGATTCATCTTATTCCATCAATCTTTAGCTTGAAATAAAACTGTAACATGTTCAAAAACTAAAAACAAACATTTTAATGATGGATTGTACTGATAGTTATAACCCTTAGCTAAAAAAAGAAACACGAATCAAATTGTGACGCCTATTGATACCGAATATAATGTGGTTTAAGCAAGATGGCTGACGTTTGTGAAGTGAAATTTTGCACGAAAAAATGATGCTATTGGTATCCGAAATTGTGCGATTTGACATATTAAGACTTAAGGCCCAACTATAATAGGCATAGGCAAACATAAGCTTATGTCAAAAACACAACGAAAATTCACTTAAGTTTGCGAAATTACTGCATAGCCATAATGCAATTTTGCTCACGTTTCTACATGTCAGATTTTACTTATGCGGCGAGCGACTGGGATCGCTCTTGCTTAAGTGTGCTTAAGTTAACGAAACTGAGAAAAATTGAACGAAACGGAGCTAGACTCCATTATGTTCACTCGTATTGAGACTCTTTGTATCGAACGTTTACTTATGCGCGCATATGCTAGCTTATGCCTATTATAGTTGGGCCTTTACAGTTGTTACGTGTCACAATAAAGGAACATTTTTGTTTTGCGGTACTAGCAGCAAAGTCATGACGGATATTTGAAATGAGGCTTGAATATGGAAAACCAACAAAATAGTATTAGAATATTTCAAAAGCTTAAAAAACTGAGTTTTATTTTTATCATAGAAACATTAATGGTTCATACTTATTTTAAATAAAAAACTAAAAACTAAAACAGTTCTGAAAAACTTTAATCTTGAACTTATCCCTAAATTTGTCAAGTTTGTTTAGTTGGATCTTTAGCTTTTTCTTTTTTATATAACATAGAGTACACGACCCTGAAGTCTGATGATGGTTTTAATACTTGTTTTTATTTCTTCTCAATCCTGTGTCACAACAATTTTTGTAATTTTTATGTAAATTTATGTATTCATGCATATTTTTGTTTTCCTTTTTTGTTTTAAAATTAAAATTAATATCATAACAGAAAAACAGAAAACTTTTTCATAGTCAAAAATGATTTCGCATATTAGCTAAAGTTTAAGTTGTAAACCAACAGGTTTTCTTTTTTCTCTCAACAAAACTTTTCATTCAAGACATTTACCATAATTCAGTTATTTGTTTTTTTTTGTATTTTTGTGTTATGTGATGGTAACAAATGTTGAAAATGTTTTCTGATGATGGCAAAAGGCAAAACCTACAAAACCTCCAAAACCTCGCCCTCTTGAAAATGAACAACAAACAAAAGAAAGTAATTCTTAGTTATTCCAGAACGACAACCGATTTATGCGTCGCAACCGCCCCTAAAAATAAAAACCTAAGCAAGAAGCTAAAGTTAACCCAATTCAACGCTCAACCAGTCTTCATTAATAAAGTTCATTTATTTGCACAAGAAGAAGACGAAGAAGATGAAGATGAAGGCGAACTTTTATACCCCAAGGTTTGGGTTTTTTTGTTTGTTTTAATTCTACAAACACGAGTTATGTTCAGCACATAAAAAAAAACACCCGCACATATGGATGTACGTCGTTTATATGAGGGCATACCATTTATGCCAAATGTTTCCTACAAAATGGTTCTGGTTCCGGTATGTGTTGTATGTTGTGTAGTACGTCGTCAATCCATATTAGGCACTCAATTTATCGCTCTGGAGGAAGATAACCTTGATTTCAAACCACACTGGATAATGGGATCAGGATCAGTAGCAGGAGCAGGATAACAACGTTAGGTGTCTTGTATATAACTTAAGGGCAACTTAACGACTATAAAGTTGCCATACATAAATAAAAATATAGGAAACCTGGGAGCTTGGGAAACTCGTGAAAATTAACGTCTTTTCACCGCATAAACAAGCATCTCAAAGACATAGACAATTGAGTCTTCGTACAACTCAACCACTGCCACCATATTTGATTTTTTAACACATTTTTTTTTGTTTCTTTTAAGGATGTTCAAAAGTTACCGCATCGCAGGTAGAAGGAGGCGTTTATAGACTTTAAGAGAATTTATTTTGTTCTAAAGACTATTTTTGTCAAAAGACTTAAACATATTTTAAACTTTTCTTATGCTTTTCGTGTTGTGTGTCATCATCATTAAATGAGCGAAATCTCTTCCCAACCACGACGACGTACGACGACGACGTTTCAATTCTATTGCGGTCTTGTATACTATACAATATATAGAATCATAGTGCTCAGAATCAGGTACAGAGTTCCTTAAAAGACGTCACAATGACGTCAGAACATCAGGTTTATTTGCTTCCTCTGTGCCAGTGCAAACATCATAAAGCCAATTTCAAATGGGCATAAAGATGGAGAATGGTCTTAAGTGTTTTCACTATAACCATCTACATATATAGAAGGAAGAAGAAGAAGAGAACCATGAAATATTCGTAAGTCAGAAGAAGGCGCTCAAAAAAAGGCAAAAAACCATCAAATTACACAGAGTAGAGTAATACCTTTTACGCCTACGCTGCTGTTCAGCAAGCAAGGCAACCATATTCTTCTTAACTATCCTTAACTATACCTACAGTATACCTTCTGATGATGTGCTTGGTCTTGGGTCTTGGGCTTGGGCCAAACAATATTTTGAAAGGATCCCAACAGTAATATGTGCAACTGCTCAAGTGCTACTGTCAGATAATGGATGAAGACAAAAGAGGGACTATCATAAAAGGTATATAAAAAGGAAGAAAGACGACACGAGTAACGGTAACGGTAACGCACCATAGCATAGAAATAAAATTGAGAAACCCAAAACAAAGTATGTATTTAAAGAGGAAGGAACACTGACAGCATCCTTGTCAAGGCATATTCCGACAGTCGACATTCGCAACCCCCCTCGTTTTTAGCGAAGTTAATAACACAAATATAATATTTACCTGTTTATTTCGAGAGCGCATACCCATTTCCTTCGAAAATAAAAGCATCCCCGAAAGAGGAGTTCTTCTGCCAGAATGAGTTCTACATACCCAGGACACTTGGGTGCCTTGCTGGCATACAATGCAACAGGATGTGTCCCTTCTAACAGGCAGCAACGGATGGCAATGTTTCCTCTGCTCTGTACAATATATCTGATTTCAAGCTATGTGCTTCTGGTTCTTCTGCTATATGACCTACATACAGTTACTCCTCTCAAAAGTTGGCCCATCGCCACGCCGGCCGCCGCCGCGCCGTTTCGCACCGAACCGAACCACATCATCGTCATGGTTGTCGTCGTTCTCGGTCGACTTGCCTCCAGGTAAAAACAATATGGATACACATGGATATACGAGTTCAGGATCGATGTTTTGCGAGGAGCCAAACACTAAAGAACATGATAAAAGCCCATAAAGATGCGGTGACAAGGGTAAGGGCGAATCGACGAACCAACTCTATAACCCGACGACGACGACGACATCAAACCTACTTTGCGGGGGTTGGCTTGCGAACTCATTAAAATCGTCCAAAAGGGGAGTGCTTTATGTAGTTTTTTGGTTATTGTTTAGAGCCCAGATTGCTTTGTGCCACCACTAGTCCACAACAACCCTCATCTCCCCTTCAACCCCCATTCACCCCTCTGCTCCCACCCACGCCTTTCCATTTCCATTTCAATTCTTAGTCTCTCTAGTACTGAAAAACTGCCGAAGGGTGACTCATGAATTATAGTGTTTTGGACCAGAATTTGTACAGTTAAGTATCTCTGGGTGGATTAAGTAATAACCCTTAGGTGGAAAACGAGGACTTTGTGTTGGATGATGTTAAAGAATTCTTTTTGTTTTGTCTTTTATTTTTTTCAATTCGTTGAGAAAAACTGAATAAAGCCTGCATTTGTTGTAAATTCATATTCCCATGGTTATGAGGAGGGTGAAGAAGTAGCAGAAGAGGGGATTCATTTTATTAATGAAACTTGTTTAAAAAGGGAAGACAAAAAAGATGTGAATAGAAGGCGTAGATTTATTTTAAATTACATATGTGTGCAGAGGGTATTTGAATTTTGTTATTCTTTTATTTTCCAAGGATTTAACATAGGTACTCTAGTCCTGCACAATACCTATTTTAAAAACGAATTTAATCTCGAACTCAAGGACTTTGGAAAATTCACAATAGCAAATATTATTCGAAACTTTTAGGTACCTTTATGTTATCCTCATCTTTTGGGCTTTGTTTTTCTACACGTGTTGAAGAGTGGTCTATGGGAATTATAGCACTGTTGGATATTTTATAGCATATTCAAATAATATTTTGTAGCAGGATTAAAGCCATCAGGAAGATAAATATTATCAAAGGGCACGAATTAAGGTTTTTCCATTGGGAACACTGATACCTACGTTAGACATTGTTAGACATGTCCTGAGATTCAGATTGGATCACATTACGCTTGAATACATAAAGAGTCTACAAATATCAATTATTCTAGTTTGACGCTACATTTTCAAGTGTACACAAATGCAAAATATACTTAAGAATCATTATGCTCTTAATATTTCATCTTTTTAGTTTTCAACTTTTATAAATCCGAGCATTTTAAAAATGGTTGGCTTCACATTTTGAACGTTTCTTAGATTTAGTCTAATAATCTGGAGGTCTTATTTTCGTTGACTTTTTCGAACATTTGTAGCGGTATATGAGCAATAGCACGACTATAGTTATCCTCCAAGTGGTTAATCGTTTCGGTCTTATCGACGATCCAGACTAGCGCCTTTATGTAACCCAACAGAAAATATTCAAGCTGGGGCTATAAATCGCATGATCTAGTGTCCGTAACGAAAAACGTTTCCTCAAATAAATCAACACTAGATACTAATTCAGTTGTGCCAATATATTCAAATAATTATTAAGCCGTAACATCAGCTCTATTCCTTATCGTATCAATATAACAGTTTAGAAAGTTATGATGAACATATTACAAGGGTTATCAAGGCCTCAGCTCCATTTGCCCACAGTAACAGCCGAAATCATACTTGTACACAAAAAACAAATGTTTTGATTAATGATCTTAAGTTGTTCTGTTGTGAGTCTTATTTTTAAAAATATTTATCTTCATATTTACAAGGATTTCAAAACATTTTGTGCCAAAAAATGGTGACTTCGTCAACAATGTTGCAAAAAAAACTGTACGGAACCGTTTAAAAATCATCTTCTGGCATATTTCAACAAACTTTATGAAAATTCTTTTCTTCAAAACAATTTCAACAAAGTGGTTATATTTGCAACTTTCGAAAAAGGAGATATCAATCAGCCAGAGGACAATAGAGGAATCTCGATTCTCAACTTGCTAAAAAAGATTCTAACTTCAATTCTTTATGAAAGTTTGACGGAATGGATTGAGAACAACAACCAACTCACCACGTTTCAGGCAGGATTTCGATGGGGTTTCTCAATGCAAGACCATATATTCGCTCCGACGAGTATTGCCAGGAGATCGATTAAGCAGAAAAAGAAATTATATGCCTTTGACAAGGTAAATAGTAATGCCTTGATGTACAAATTGTCATTCTTAGTAGTTTTACGTAAATTCTGAATGTTATGTTTCAATTTTCTTGCTCCATGATGCAGTAGCAGTATGCGACGGAACTAAACTCTCTGAATGGTTTGAAACAACATCAGGTGTCTCCCAAGGGTGTATATTAAGCCCGATATTATTCGCTTGTTTATTGATGACGTTTGTGATGTACTTTCGGGTGGAATACTCTTTGCTGGTATACAAATAAAAGTTTTGCTTCACGCCAACCATTTAGTTTTACGGGCTTTTAATCCATCAAGCATTCAGCTGCAAATCAACAAACTTAATATATTTTGTGAATCCTGGAGTCTCTGCGACAATACTAACAAAACAAATAATGATTTTTGAACGGCTTCAGAGAAGAAGACTCGCAGAAGAAAACTGGTCCCTATTGAGGTCGTTCATTATTTTAAATATCTTATAGTTTTGCTGTCTTACAATCTTAACGTTTCGAAACACGTAAAAGAAAAAAGCGACGAAACCAAAGTAGCTCTAAACTTGATGTGGCTTAAGTTTTGCTCTAACCAAAAAATCGGTCTTAAATATATATATCGTGTTTTTCAAGCAACCGGGAATTGCTGCATGTGCTACGGTACCCAAGTTTTTGAATATTTACAACTGGAGAAGTTTGAAGCTGTGCAAAGGTATTTCTTCAAACGCTTGTTCAGATTGCCTTCTTCAACGCCCAATTATGATATATATGTAAGGTCTGGCATAATACTTCTTTACATTACAAACCTTAAAACCAACTCAGACTACATATTGAAAGTTGAGGAGGGATGAAAGAAGCATTCGCAAATCCATTTTGACAAGTCTTATGCAAACAAATGCCTCCCCGTTTAAGGAATGGAACCAGATAGCTTCTTTGAATGGCAGTTATCTTTTCTTTTTGGAGTCCAATTTGAATCAATGGCACATCATGTTCAATGATCTAATCGCCAGAACTGATGAACATATCTTCAGTGAACATCTTTCAAGAGCCTCAAAAACATTATCAAGATATGTGTATACACACAGAAAAATAATCCAATGTAAAATCAACATGACAAATTATTGTTTTCACAATGGTAAACAGTTTTTAAATCAATTTTTTTTTCATTTAGATTTGAAATGGTTTCGTTTTAAGTTGATATTTTTAGTGGTTATTTTAACATGAATGCTTTTTGAACTGTCATTATTATTAATTAAGTGTTGATTTTAAAGTATTTCTTTTAAAATTAACTTTAAATCAGATTAAAAAAAAGTAAATCGGGTTGAAATAAAAGGGGATCGTGTTAATAATCGGATTAAAACAGAAAACAAACCGAATGTAAAATCAACACGAAAGATTATTGTTCCTTTAGTATTTAATCAACATGAAATCGTTTAAAAAAAAGTACGTCATGTTGAAATAAAACGGAGTCGTGTTAACATTCGGATTAAAACAGGAAATGTAAAATCAAAACGATGCATAATTGTTGCTTTTGTATTCGATCAACATGAAATCGTTTTTTTAAAAAAAGTAAATCGTTTGGAAATAAAACGGAGTCAAGTTGAAATACGCTGAGATTTGCCGACAGACGAAAAAGATCCGTTATGATTTCAGCGCCTTTTCTCTGGTTGCATTAGCATTTTTGTTTTTCTTTGAGTTTATTTGATTGCGCGTCTCAGCTCAAAAACTGTTTAGTAGCTAATCAACATTTAATAGTTTTAAAACAAAAAGGAATCGTGTTGAAGTAAGAGGGAGTAGTGTTCTTACTGCATCAAATTGTGTTGATTTTTGATTAAGATTTGCCAAACGAGACAAAAAGGTCCGTTATCTTTTCGACCACTGCTTGCAGTGTGGTGGCAGTGGCATTTGCGTTTTAGCTTTCGGTCGGAAGAGTTCGTTTTAATAAACTGAAGTGAAGTGTTAAAAAGATTATTTGTAATGGATGTACAAAGTAATGATTTTGTGTTAAGTGAGTCAGTAACGTACCAAGGAAATATTATTCTTAATTTGCCATCAGTACCAGTGTTGGACCAAAGTCAAACAAAGTTGGACGAGCTGCTGGATAACTTTAACTTGCCGGAGGCAAAATATTATTTAATAAGTAAGTACATAACTACAATAAGTACAATATAATCGGTTATGATTTATTTTTTATTAATATCAATACAAAATATTATATCGTCATCGTTCAATAAATACTCCCTTTTCTTTTTCTCAGGGGCGTCCATAACCTAAGAGAGTTTGCAGTATTTGTCGAAAGAAGACATTAAAGAAGCAATACCACTCATTGGCCTACGTGCAACTTTCAGAGAGAAGCTGGCGGAAAAATGAGGTAATAATAAATCCTTCTTGAATTAAAAAAAAGCTGGAGGAAAACTGAGGTAATAATAAATCCTTCTTGAATTAAAAAAAAGTGTTATTTAGTAAGAACTATAATATTCCTCTCTTTGCAGTTTGGGATTGCCGATGAAAGTTTGTCGGATTCGATTGCCAATAAAGTAATTTCCTGGTTAAAAACACAACTCATTGGTTGTCCCACACCAACGCCATCAACGAGCTCATATTTGAATTCTCAATTATCGAAAGTAAAAATTAATATTTCAAACGTTTTGAATGTATTCTAATTTTTTTTATTCTTTTTTATTTTAAAAACTAGAACATCTTCTCGAAGAAAGCTTAAAGGGCAAAGCGGCAAAGCAATTTTAAAAGGTCAATAACCACCTAATAGACTCATTTTGGGCCGATGTTATAAATATCATTTTAGAAGAATTTTTTTTTTTCATAACAAAAAATTTAAATTAATTAAAATATATATATTAAATATATTTTTGAAATTAATGTATTTTAATATATTTTTAAAGAATAAAATAAAGAATGAATAATTTATAACACAAAAAAATGCATTATGCATTTCTGTATGTATGTTTGTTCACAGGATCACCAACTCAACAGAACCCTTCATGTTAATTTAACATGAGCGCCATTTTAATTCAAAGTTAATTCTCATCTTGCTTTAAAATGAAAACATATTGATTTTTCGAGGAAAATTCAAGTTGTTTTAATACGACAAGGAATTATTTTGAAAGGAACTATCATGTTATTTTGACATGAGAGCCATGTTGATTCAATTCGAATTCTGATTTTGTTTTAAGGTGAATATCATTTTTTTTAACAGGGATCATCGCGTTACTTCAATTTTAAAATCGATTTGATTCAAGAGGATATGCGTATTATTTTAAAATGGTAGTCATTTTGATTCAACAGGAATTAACCAGTTATATCAATACGATAATCTTTTCAAATTAAGCTGATATCACGTTATTTTAAAACGAAAAGAATTTACGCTTGTCTTACAAGAAAATCATTTTAAATCAACACGAAACGCCATTAGAGCAAAATCATAGCAAAAAAATGTTGAATCATTATTATTATTTTTGATTTTACACGATTTTTTTTCTGTGTGTAGAAACTTCAACCACCACATAACATCACAGGATAATTATTCCAGTAACGAGTTTTCGAGGCTTTAAGTTACATATTTAGAGCCCGAGTCGAAATACCGAATCTTAACTCTATATGCCGCATCGAACTGATCTTCCACAAATCTGTAGCCTTAGTAACATCGGAGCACCTGCATCGTGTCCTCTACTCCAAGAGATTCGACGGCTGTATTTCGAACTGAGTTTTCCCCGGCTCTATGAAATCCTCGATGGAGACTTTAAATGGTCAACTATCTCTGCAAACATGCTTTAAATTAAATAAAGGTTCAAATAAAGTTTCGTATAGTTACTATTTTGTATTTCAAATCATGCAAAAATTGATATATTTTTTACTTAGTTATTGTAATGGGTCCGATTTGACGAATTGAAAATTTTTAAATTTTTCGACGTTTCCTACGGTCGAAATAAAAGATTTTTGAAAGATGTCTGTGCGTGTGTACGTACGTTCGAAAAGTTTTTTCGTCGGCCCAACTCAAGAACGAGAAGAGATATCATCTTAAAATAAATTTTGTTATACAGATAATAGTGCAGAAAGATGCAGATAGGGCTCTCAAGAAAATTTAGTGGATGGTTTTTTTACAATAGCAGTTTTAAAAAAGGAGAACTTTTTGGTTTACCCCAAATATCTCACGAACGAAAAACGCTAGAGACTTGAATTAAATTGTATGTTATATATTGTAACATGATAACAAACGAATTTAATTTTGCAAACAAATCCAATGAACGGTTCTTCTTATAAATCGAAAAAACTGAGAAAAAAAAATGTGTCACTTCGAAAATTTTATGAATAAAAAATTATTTCATCTCCAAAACAATTTGTGTTACGAAAAAAGAAACGTTTTTAACATCTGGTAAAATTTTAAGAAAAATCGATTTGATAGTTATATTTATAAGAAATAAAAACATAAACAAAATATTACTCAAAGTTGGTAAAAATTGTTTTTCGACTCAAATATCTTTATAAAATTTTGATATAATGTCTTCAAACTAATTTTATTTTCTAAAACATATTGTTGTTAACATTCAGTAAAATTTTGAAAAGAAAATGGAATCAAAAAATAAAAACCTAAAAAAACAATACTAAAACTTGGTAACAATTTCCTTTCGACTTAAAAACTTTTCAAAATTTAAAAATATTGGCTTTAAACTATTTTTACCTTACACAAAATATGGTTCTCGCATTCAATATATTTTTAATAAAAATCAGTCAGTTTTTTTCATAAAAAAATTAAAATCTACGAAAAATAGTACGCAAATTTGGTAATAATTGACATCCAGTTCTCAATTTCTCGCGAATAATAGAAAACATTGACTTTAAACAAGTTTCATTCATTCAATTTGTATTTGTTTATAGTAGGAATACAAACTTTTTTGAAAAAGCTACTATAATTCTTAAAAAATGGTTTTCGAATAAAAATCTCCTTAACCAAAATATATTTTGAAATCGAATTATTTCTTCATATGCAAACATTTTTAATTTTTTTTTAGAATAACTCAACCTATAACTTTTTTAACAGAACACGAAAACCTGCAAACGTTTTAGGTAAGGGATAGTAAGTTATCAGTACCCGTTAAAGTAGAATCTTACTTCGGACGGCTTTTGATATTTATACGAGTCTCGAATGGATTTTATGTGATTTCGTTCTCAAATGTTGGTACCATTGATCTAGCATTTGTAACTCGATGTCTGTGTTCGTTGAGTAGTTGTGCATTTGGAAACATTAGTTTTCCATTGGCGAAAAAAATCAATCTGTTACTGTTGATAATATTTAATTTTGTTAATGAAAATGGATTAACTGTTACTATTTTGCAAGGGAAAACAATAGAAAAGATAATTAAGTTTTGCTATGTTTCAACCAAAGGTTTATCTCATTTTAGATTAAATAAATCTTTTTGGTGTTTCCACCGCACAAGAAGATTTAAAAGTGAGTAAGTTTGACAGCACTTTCTAAAATGCAAATGGTGTTTCTATGTTTCTTATGAAGTGCAAGTGAGATAGTTTGACTCGTATTAAACAATGAAGAACTGAACAGTTCAGCACCATATAAGAATATGCAACCTACTCCATTTGCAATTTTTTTTTTAATTTGATCAAAACAAAACTATATATTTTTTGTACACTAATATACAAATAAACAGACAATAATGCATTATCTGTAAAACCAACTCCTCCATACAGGCTTTTCTTCATAAATTCTGACTCGACTCCGAGCCCCGACCGAAATCGAGACCAATAAAGCTCATTTCAACTTGATTCAGGTATATAAAGAATTGATTCAAGCTTCCAGCTCGCTTCAACACCACATGTTAATGTAGTAGTCTAAGAAAAAACCTCCTTCTTGAAGTTTTAATTTGTTTCAAATCTGCAATTGTTAAATGAACTTTTATTGTAGAATCTCAATTTCCATTTACCATTTCTTCTTGAAAATTGTCTATTTTATTAGATTTAGTTAGATTTTTTTCTGAAGTTAATTTTAACTTTTGACTTCTACAAAACTTTCTTCTATTTTTGTTTTTGTTTATTATTATTTTTTTGACAGGTCTTCTTTCAGTTGTACCGATGGGGTTTCTTGGGAATTTTCTACTATACTATTTTTAGAACGCCAAGAAAACAAGGGAAGTGTGGGTTTCATTCCAGCCTCTTTTTTAATTTTTTGACAGATTGTTTATAGGGTTCATTGAAGGTTTTTGCTATTGAACACAAATTTCCTGATTGGATATAAGCATTTGAAGTAAGAGTTAAACAATGAAACTTACAGCTTTTAGTGGAACTATAATGTTCCGAGCTTTGTAATCAATAATCAACTGTTCATTGAAAACGACTTAATTATTTAAAAAAAAAAAATTGTTTTCATTGAAGGATGTGTTCAGTTCAATAAATTGATAAATTCCGTAGGATAAGACATCGCCTCTTCTGTTTCTTCTGCCAATAATAATCTTTCGCTCAATTAGTATAGATGATTTGCTGTGCTACTTCAGTTAAAACACGTTGAATCAGTTCCTTTTTCAATTCCATAAGTTCACAAGAACCAAAACAAACATTATTGTTTTGGAAACAGATCTCCAACTTGACCTTTTTGCCAGAGTACATGCGTATTAGCTGTCATTCTAAGTGTTTTTACATTTACACCTTAAATTAGATGATTTCAGCTTCAGTTGATCGAGAAACAATCGGAACGGAAGAGTTTGACAAAAATCCACTGAAAACAAAATGAGGGCTCCACCAAACATTTTATGGTTATCATGAAGATCTTTCAAACTTCTATGTATCGCCTGCCAACCTGTTAAATGTTTGGCATTGTGGTACTTCTAGGGATTTATGAAGAATGTTCGGTGTTTCCCCCTTTGAAAAAAGTTGCTGCTATTCCAAATGAAGCTAACGCTAAGGCAATTTCTTTCTGCGATCGGATCGTTGCCAAAGGCAGTGAAATTAAACAATTTTTCCAGATCCTAAACCATTCTTAATTGTAATACACAAAACAAAAAAAAACTTTCGAAATTGGTCGAGCTGTTTCTGAAATTAAGTAAAACTACCGCACAGCAATTCATTTTAATATCCATAAGAATATAGATGGAAGCCTTTAAATAAGAGAATAGGATTGTAGTTTTAATACTTGACTTCACTGTTTAAATAGCCAATGAGTGGTAAAAGCTATTACGTTTTAAGCGTTTTCTGATTACGTTGAAGAACGATAATTGCATAAATATTTTAAATACTAACAAAATTCACAACCAATTGACGTAAAACATGTTTTTTTTTGGTAAGCTATTACGTTTTAACCACATCTAAATCTACTTTTGTTTATTGCATACTTTTTGGTGTTAACATAAAACATTAATGTGGAAAATAATTGTAATGTTTTCTGATTTACTTTTAAAACATACTTTGAAGCTTCCTGCCACCAACGGGTATACTAGTAGCTTGATGTGGATTTTTGTTTTTATTTCCGTATTTTTAATATATTTTCCGTTGAAATATCCGGATTCATTCAGTTTGAAATAACAGGAAATTAAATTTAAAATCAAAAATAGTTCCACCACATTTTGAGTTACTTTTGTAAAAAGTTCCACATACGCCACAAATGTTGCAAATAAAGTGATAAAATGTGTTTTGTTTTCTCAATACCTTACTTGAGTTTCGCTTGATATTTCACATCCGATCCAAATGTCAATTTTTTCATAATGGTGGCTTGTGCTTTATTGGCTTGAACCTGTGATCACAAAAGGTTCTCAGCATGTTTAACTTTTTTTCAACTTTAATTAAATGAGGAACCTTTTAAAAACTGCTAAGGGCATATAAATAAATGGTCTCCAACACCATTATTAATATAACATCATTCCTTAATTTAAAGATTACGAACAAAAACCAAAAGGTCAATTGCGAAAGCAAAAAACAAAAAACAAAACATGGAGTTTATTTACAATTCAAAGGTATAACTATAAAAATCAAATATACCCTAAATTTACTATAATAGCGATGTTTCATTCGAATTTATTTATTTATCCCTTTTATCAATTTTTATAAGTGCTTTTATTTAACCCCAAAAGGAAGAAAAAGAAGAAATTCCCTTCAGTCTCGTTACGGATGAAGATTTTTGTTTTTCGTAGGTTTCGTAGGTACACAGTATTTGGGTTGAAATAAGTTTTCATATAAATGGACAAAAACAAGTCCATAAAGAATATAAAATGAGCTTTGAATAAATAGCAAAGATGATGTTATTCTTTTCGGGGTAAAATAAAAGTGAGATCTAAGCAATTTCAACAAAACTGATTTAAATGTTCTTTATAAGAAAAAGAAAAATATCAAAAGTCAAAAAATAAAACATAAACCAATTTGAACAAAAGACAAATTCATAGTAAAATATGGTTGAGTTTTAAATAATATTTTCGTGAAAATATATATTTTTAAATTGTGTTTTATTTGCTTCTTATGTATTATTAAATGAGCCAAATTTACAACATCAAACAGAAAAATCAGTCCGTTACTTGGATAGTTCTATAAGTTATTCATAAAAAGTACAAAAGAAAACTTTTTTTTTCGAAAATTTCATTTCTTTAAAAGAAAAGAACACTATGAGTTAATTTCCGCTGTTAAAAACGATATTAGAGAAAGATGTATTCTGTATACCTAGAAGAAACGCGTATTTTAAACCCTGAAGGAGTAGTTTTTGCCATAACTTGCCATTTACCAGCTTTCAACTCACAGTGACTTATGACAGGATACTTCATAAAGTGTGGCGAGACTTCAACATCAATTCGTCTTCTGCATTAGGCTAATTTGAGTACCAATCTCCAGTACAGCCACAGGGCTGTTTCACAATTGTTGGATCTGAACTCAAAATACTTATTTTCTTTCCAAGTGCCCACATATTTTTTCACTTCTCTAAGTGAGGAATGGACAAAGTTTTGGCTGACCGATTGTTTTCTAGTTTCCTCAAATTGTTCCTATCCTAACAGATTATTCCTTGGTTACTATTCTTATTCGGACAAGTTTTCCCTAACTTTTGCTAAGGACAAGGGACAAGTCCCATATTCCGTAACGTTGCCAGATGTGTAATTTTAGTTAACATCTTACATCTTATTCCAATAAAAACTTGTTAAGCTTATACAATCGCTATGAATTGGAAAAGGAAGTATTGGGGTTTTTTGGCGCCATTTTGTTTTGGTGACATCTGTAAAATCTCAGTTGTTAATGCCAAAGCACGATCAAATGATATTACTGTATTATCAAAATGAGTTTTCGTTAACACAAACGTTGTGGGCATTTTACGGTAGACGTGGTGGCCCTTCACAGTTGACTCTCCAACGTTTGTTGGCTAAATTTGACACGACCGGTTCAATAAACAATCATCCAAAACCTGTTCGTTCTAGGAACGCAAGATCGTGAAAGTGTACAGCAGGACCCGAGGCAGTCTATTCCCCGCCGCCGTGAACAAGAACTTGGCCTTTCACATACTTCAACTTGCGGATTTTGCACCGGGACTTGTCCGTACATCCGTTCAAGCTCTAACCGACCCAGGAGCTCAAAATTCATGACCATGGTTTGCTGACTGGGCTTCGAATCGTTTGGAAGAGAACCCCGAGGGGCATTTTTGGATGAACGACTGTTTAACAAGCAAAATTGCCGTAGGTGTATAGGACGACACCAACCCACGCGAGGTTCACCAGGTGATAATATATCCTCAAAAAGTTATCGTTTAGTGTGGATTTTGGACCAGCGGCGTAATTGGTGCGTACTTTCTTAAGAACTACGTTAGTGAGGCGGTCACCTTCAACAGCGAGTGCTACATAACGATGATAACTTATTTCTTGTGGCCCAAATTGAACCATATGGACCTAGCCGACATGTGGTTCCAACAGGGCAACGCTGCATGCCACGCAGCAAACGCCACGGCAACTACACCTATATGTTAAATAAATATGATAGTTTTAAGATTTAATTTGGTTGAAAATCGTGAGAACGGAAAAAAGGAAGAACTTAAGACACCGACGAGTCTAAGGAAATAATCATAATAAACGCCACCAACATTTAAGCAGCTTTTTGCCGTTTTCCTTCAAAACGTGAAAATCCTAAGATATCTTCCATTGTCAACACACACAGCTCTTTGGTTACAGCTTGGTGAAATTAAACACCATTCGAAATCTCAGCATTTGGAATTGTTATAAATTATACGGAAGTTTTTGGATTTTTCATCACTTTTCTAATTTATGAAATCGACAGAAAAACAATTTGTTGATAAGTTTTGCTTTGATAGCAAGTGTCATCTTTGTCAATTTGCATTGAAAATTAAAGACCACTTAGTTTTATACTCTAGGTTTCGCCAAATTACTTTTTTTTCTGAAAATGCTATAAAAACATCGAGTGTAGCTTCGGCTGTGTGGTACGTAGCTTCGTAATGTTAAACCCAAATGTTCATAATATCCTCCTCTTATTTTTGGGAACAAAAAAAAATTCTCAAATATGCGTGCTTTTTTTCTGTGCCCCAAATGCGACAAGATTTCTTCTTTACATACCCGCCAAGATCAAAATGATCTTCAGCTGAAAATATGTCCTTTTTTGGAAAAATCGGCATCTTCTCTAAGCGTTGTTTCCAGCGTTGTATAAGCGAAAGATACAACTGATTACCTGTCAAATCAGACATGGGCTAAGTGCTATTATTTAGATGGATAACCCTATAATTTTCATTTAAATTACTTTAAATTTATTGTTTTATAATACTTACTTACAAAATGTTTAATGAATCAATCGGGCAGACGGCAATGCCACACCCATAACTTTTTATTTATTAAAATTTTAATTTTAAATTTTGTAAACTTTATTATTGAAAAATAAAATCTTAATCTAAAAATCTATAAGTCTATCGAAATAGCTATCAGTTGCATCGAAAAATTCTGCCTCAATACTCGAACTTTTAAAATCCCCATTCCTTAAATTCAATTTATTGGTATGGATACACTTTTTTTTTGCAGTACATGAAGAATGTGGAATGCTTCAGCCAACTTTGTTTTTCCCTCTCATATGAGGGTAATGTGTAAAAATATCTCCTCCTAAATCTTTCCCTTTTTTCCAACGCTTCCTTTTTGTCCAAATGCTTTAAGGCCGCGGCCACGCAGTAAGCGGCTGAGCGGCTGAGCGGAAAAAAAAATATAAAACATATGAAATCACATAGAAGCGGCCACGCAATGAGCGAGCGGCGAAACAAAATTCTGAGCGGCTAAGCGGCGCCGCTCAGCAACCAAACCTGTTTTAATGCTAAGCGGCGCCGCTCAGCAACCAAACCTGTTTTCTGGAGCAATAGCAATAGCAATTCTTTGTTTTATTAATCTAGGACGCACTTTTTCAAGCCGCAAATCAAAAGATTCGATAGACATACGTAGATATTGCCAGAATCTATCTGGAAATTTTCGTAGATTTAAAAATAAATGATTAAATTCTTCAAACTCCGATCTTAATTGATTAATCGGATGAACACCAAATCGTCTTCTTTTTTGTAAACGTTTAAGTAATTTGTACAAAAACAAACGATTTTCCGCCAGTAAAATACGGCGAACTGTTCTTGACAACGGCATTTTAACTACTAATCGCTCAAAAGCAGTCGCTCAGTGCCTGGCCATACGTCGCAAGAGTTGCCGCTCAGCCGCTCAGCCGCTTAGTGCATGGCCATACGTCGCTTAGAGTTGCCGCTCAGCCGCTTGCCGCTCAGCCGCTTAGCCGCTCAGCCGCTTACTGCGTGGCCGAGGCCTAAGGCAGTAATAAATATCGACATTTTATGCAAGTTAAAAAAAGTTTCAAGTGAACGATTTTCTTTGTTTCTAAGAGTTTAAAGTCTAAAAACAACTTTAATCAAATTTAAGCAGCCTATTGATTTTTCTAAAAACTTTTATCAAATATTTTCAACAATTTTTTGCATTAAATGAATGTCCTTGAAATACTTGAGTCAAAAAACAGTCTTATCAATTAAAAAAAAATATTTCTTCCAAGTTGATGTTTTCCTTTTAAAGCTGTCAGCTGGAATTTTGTTTTTAAGCTTACCAAATATTAAAAACAATGGCGCAAAATTTTAGACGATTTAGTACGATGTTTAATCATTTTTAGTATGATACTAGGTTAAAAAAAGGATTTTGATAATTTTAAACGAGTTTAGTATCGTACTATCTTCTTAACATTTTACTAAAGTTAAAATCACCAAATGGCTACTTTTCTTATTAGTATCGTACTAAATCTGTATGACATGTCATTTTTCTCAAATGTGACAAAGTGTTTTAAAATTGATAAATTGTGAAATAAAATTAAAATAAAATATACTCGTAGCATAACATCTTACTTCATCAAAGAAATCAATCACACCAAAACAGGGGTGGAATCGCGTAAGGCGATAGTTGATTGTCACTGTTTTGATAGTCAATTTTGATTATCAACCTTTCTTTGTTCTGTGTAAAGTGATCGCTAAAACTTTACTATTTACTGGCAGCACTTACCCAAGTTTGGGAGACTGTGTACAAGTTGCAACAGGGATAAATGTCATTTCGATCAGCTATTGTGTTTATTGTGTTGAATTTCGAATTTGCAAAGTATTGTTTCTGCGAAAATGTAAGTATACTCTAAATAAACTTAATACTAGTTATAAATTAATAAAAATATTTGTTTTATTTTTCAAAAAAAAATATATTTTTTTGTTGAAGCTAAGGGCTCAATTTTAATGAAAAGTGGACACAGAACCAACTGCACCCCCAAGAAGATTTAAAGTTGCAGCCAGTTGAAGGATAGGAGTCACCGCAAAGCATACACAAACGTATAATTTATATGCATACATAATGTTGTAAATAACTTATTTATAAATATTCATAGAAAGTTACATAGTAACATTGGGTTAGGAAGTTCCAAGTTGCTTTATTCCTTAAGTTGATTCTCAGCAATTAATCTTTTTTGTAGTTATTTCTCGTTCTGGTGCTCTAATAGTACATTTCTATTGAAGTGTACATTACAGTTCACTTATTTTTATTTAACTTTCATATAGGTATTTTTATTTTTTTCACTAAATTTTAAATTTATAGTGGAGCTGAAGTTCACACAAATTAACTTTCTCACAAAAAATTAATCAAAATATATGAAAATGACACCTAAATAGCTGTCACCAACAAACCATAGTAAAAAAGTGATAGTCAATTTGATAATCACCTTACGTGGAGCAAAATCATCAATTTTGATGGTCAACAATCAACAATCACCTTACGCGATTCTACCCCAGGTCCCTTTGCATTTGGTTGGACTGCGAATAACAACACGCTCCTTTTCTGGACAATGCTTGTCTTTATTGTAGCAACCTTTGATACCCTCCTGAATACCCACAACCACTGCCACCAACCTTCACACCGAAGTCAACAGTTGTAGCATTGTAGCTGCTTCTGGGTATTGAACGGGGAATAGATCTATCGCAGGTATTCAATAATTTAATGCACATTTCATTTAAACTTCTTCACTAAACAATAATTCTTTTACCTGGTAGAATAAATTTTTAATATTATTCGGTGTTAATATCTGAAATAGTTGCAACAAACTTAAACTTTGACGCAAATAACCACGGCGAGTTATGAAAACAAAATTAATGAAAAAAGAAAATACAAATTACTGTTGTCACTTTGACATTTGCAAAAATATTAAGGTATGTTTGTTTTGTTTGCTCCACAACCTGTCATTATTTAGATGTGTTCATGTTTTCTTTTTTTAATAAAATGGCTTAAGCATGATACTAGTTAGAAAAACAATAAAAATGTTTAAAATTAGTGAAAAGTTAGTAGATTACTACGTATATAGTAAATTGTTAATTAGTATCGTGCTTAATAAAAGGTTGTTTAAAATTTTGCTCCAATGTTTTTTATAAGATAAAATTTACTGACTTGATTTTGTTTTAGCATTTTTTTTACTTTAAAGTCTAACAACTTTTATCTTTGTTAAATAAACTTAAAATCTAATTAAATATGTGATATAAAGTTTTCAGCTCCTCTTCATTAACGCTTTCTTGTTTACGTACTAATTAGTATTTTATTTTAAGTAAAATTAATTATTATTTACATTTATAGTGTTGTTAACTATGTATAGTTTCTTTCATATTAAAGAAAAATGGGATTTAAAAAAACCTTTTGAGATCTATATTTTTCTTAAAAACTAGTTGTTAAAAATATTTAAAACAAAAACTAACTTAACCTCAACTAACCAAGTAGATTTCCTGGTATATGATCCCTAACCTTTCGAAATAAAAGCACGATCGACAATTGTTTCTAATAATCAAACTTGCTTTCTTGACCGATCAGAAGCCATATATATCAGGACGTTATATTAAAAAGAACTACGTTACTGCAACGACAAAGTCAAGTCACCAATGTCTTTTGCGGTTATAACGATCGAAATTTTGTTCATCTCTTACGGAGTATCTTAGGTCCGTATTTCCATTTACTAATTCAAAAGGTTCATGTATTATTCTTTTTCCTATAGCTGTTCTTGCCATATGGTATATTATAGGTACGTTCATTGAGTCGCATAAATAGCCATGTGCATCCAGTAACAAGAAAGCCTCGTGAGGTATAAATCCACTCGTTAGTGCGTTTTTGTGGTATTCGAGGTTAAAATAGAATAACCCAGAAACAACATCGTTCCCAACAATTTGTGCAGACCGCTAAAAAAAGCGTTTAAGCGACATAAATACCGCCCTTGCCTTTTGCAATTGAATGTTTATGTGATCATGACAGTTCGAAAATTTGTCCAAATGAATACCCAGGTACTTCACAGCAGACTTTGATTTGATGGGGAGAGTTTATTATTTCGTCTCAAATCTAAATTTCGAAACAGTATGGTTTCAAACTAAGTGTTGTTTATTTTAAGCTTTCACCACGAACAGAAAGATTGCAGCTTATCAAATGTTCTTTGCAATTCTGTTTGAAAATCCACAAGTTTTGATCCACTTACATACAAACTGGTATCGTGAGCAAACGCTATCTAGTCATAGATTCCCATCATTATGTCAGAAATATATTAACTAACCAATTGAGGTGCCAAAACAGAGCCCTGTTGCAAACCATTGGTGATATTAAAAACCTTAGTTGTAATGTTTTGTCTATCGGTTACATCACATTCCCTATGTTTCACCAAAGATGAAATTACTTTAAGGTTGAGATTCGTAGTGTATGAGTTAAAACAAAGGCCCGTTGATCTTAACCGTGTCGAAGGCTTTTTCGATATCTACTAAGCAATAGTTGCACATCTATTTGCGTTTTAGATTGCAGTCTAAATTTGAAATGAGTTTTGAAACTGCGTGCACTGCTGAAGTGCTGAGTGATTTCTCTTGAACCCAAATAAGTTTCGTGATATTAAATTTTATTTGAAGTGAGCATATCCCTTCGTTGGCAAGATAATTGAGACTAAAATCAATTCTTAGCAAACTTTACAAAACAAAAACAAAAAAACTAAACGATTTTTCCAAAAATTTTACCAGATCTCAAAAATGTTATTCTTCAATGCGATAAGGATCTTCGGTTATTTATTTCATCAACCCCCATTTAAACTCAGGATATTTTTTATGATCGTCAAGCTTTAAATTTTTAATACTTTCGGTCTTTGATGCACAAAACTAAAGGGTGATTTTTAAACTATTATCTTTTTGGGAACACTGGTTTGAACAGCTGACGAATGTTTCGTGTTTGGTTTTACTGTCAAACATCTTCAACTTGGTCTATAATTCAACCATGAATTGTCTTACAAACGAACAACGATTGCAAATTTTTGAATTTATTATTAAAATGCATGCTTTGATAAGAAAGTTGATCGTGCGCTTCTTCCACTTTTTTATATAAAATTGCGTTCATCGACGAAGCCCGATGTTTTCTAAAAGTTTTGCATTGAATTCGATGTCTTTTCGAGATTCTCGAGATATTGCCGCCGAAAAAAGTATTCTGAACGTACGTTTACGTGCACAACATTTTCCTATAAAAATTAAACAATTAAATATACAAACTCGACTTCTTCACAACTTATTCATATGACTTCGTTACGTTCCATTAAACTATTAAAGCTTCTAAAAATTCTAAATCCTTGATTTTTACATTATAAGCTCATTCTTGGCTTTCAATTAAACTAAGATTTAAATTTGACAATAATTCCTTAGAAATAGTCTCCAGCCAAGAGCACTAAAATAAAATGACGTCAATCTTAAACATATAACCCTTAATTTAATTAGCTTTATTTCATTTACTTATAATCTTATTCTAAGGTATTTTGTTTTGTATAATGTGGGCTTACACATTATGTAGTGTAGGTCGGTATAAGCACTCTAAAAGATGACCCTTAAATTTAATTGAAAATATAATGCAACCCCATTTTTTCTTAAGAATCTATATTATTAAGTTCTTGAAAAAATAAATAAAAGAAAAAAAGGATATAATATATACGTTAACCTACTCTAGCTTGTACTCGTATACACATTAATGGTTAGTTTGACGTTGCTCGTCGTCATCGTCAACGTCAGTAACATTGAGTTTAAGATATCTGTATTATATCAGAAAACAGCATTTTTTCCATTGGTTCTCGAGTAGTTATGCTATACACAATACACTCAATTCCAAGGAGCTGTCAATTTTCTAGAAGAAGCATCAGAAAAAGGATAAAAAAAGGATTTTTCTTTTTATAAAAAATATGGTTAAATAAACAACATAAAGCTCAATATTTTTCGCTCTCTCTCTTTCTCACTCTGTCTTTTTGTTTCTCTATCTCTGTCTTTTCCCTTCTGTCACCTAAAGGCAATTTAGATTATATTGTGTGTAAAGCCGCTCCTGCATTAACAAAATCCCACTTCTGATCTCTTGAACAAGCAACAAGGACAAAATAATAATATGAAGGACAAGACACGTTCACCGCCGCCGCTGTTATTGTTGTTGTTGTGTTTGTCATTGTTCTCTGTGGGGGCGTACGACACAACCGACCGTTTTTGAATTATGTTTCCTTTGAAAATCCAAGTGATTTACTTATTCTGTGTGGCATAGGGTAGAGAGGGTCTTTGAAGAGAACACTCCTTGATGTCTTCAGATTCATGCATATTTGGATTTGCTAAATGAAACTTCTTAACGGAATTAAGACGTTAAAATATTAAAACCCAAAAGGCTAGGCCAATATAATTTCATCGTCATAGCTTAGCTATAGATATGAATATATGTGAGCATTGGCACAGATCCAATGCGGGCGGGTTAGATGTCAATTAAAAAACTAAAACTAGATGTCAATTCATTTCTTGCAAAAAGGACAATAGAAGACTTATAGGCAGGACATTCAAGGCAAGGCAAAGCAAGGCAGGGCTAACATAATGGAATTTCAAGTAAGCGTGCACATAATCATAATCATAATCCTAGACTTTTCATATAAAGGAGACAATATTCCAACCATCCAGAGCTAGAAGGGTGGCAAAAAAAGCAAATTGGAGGGTGGTGCAGTATTTATAATCTTTCACGACTCGACGACTGTGCGGTATTCCTCCAAGCATTTTCTATCCTCCAACGAACATTCTTCTTATCAAGAATGAAAATAGGAACACAAGCTATTTGTATGAGAAGACGGAAAATTATAAAAAAATAAACGGAAAAATCATAAATTCCAGGAACATTTTAAAACAGAAAATATAGGACCTCTTCGAGGACGAACGACGACAACGATAACGAAAACGAAAAAGAAGAAAAAGAAAACCGTTGAACGAGTGCCAGCACTGATGATAACGCTGGTTACTGCGGTGTCTATGGCAAAAAGCAATGAGCTTTAAAATGGGAAATTAATCCTGATGATTCTGGAACTATGTAGGAACGGGGCTGGCGAAGTAGAAAGACACCCTCAACGCCACCAATTGACAGACTATCCGGGTGACTGAATGTGATCCTTCTATAATGAAAGCAAATTCTCTCATAGGTCGAAGCACAAATGTCCTGATGGTTCGTTCTGTTCTCTGCTGTCCTGCCTTGTCCTGTCCCTATGTTCTGTCCCGGTGGCTGTGGATTCTGGGTCCTGCTTTTCTGATGGCGTTCGTTCGTTCGGATGACATGGAATTTCATTGTACATTTGGGAATGTCTATTAGAGAAACTTTGAACAGACACTGACAGTTCGAATGACAGCTACACCAGTGACAGTCGATATTCTCCTTTCATTTGCACTTGGAAGTTCTTATGGGGGCTTTGGCTTTTTTCACTTAAAAACGAAAACGGAAAAACGGTTTAAAGGATTTGATTTTAAATTTGAAAAATAGAAGAAGAACAAAAAATACTAATCTCTTTTTTGAAATTGTTTCTGTCTCGTTTTTTAGCGATGAAAATACCGCGGTTAACCACCATGGCATGATGTCCATTTCGCATGTTGGAGGTAATGACCATGATAACTGGCGACGTCCTCGATCTGAGTCATCGGCGGATGCAGAGAGTGTTTACATGACAAACGCTGTTATATCCGATGCGGGATATCATGGAATGCATTCACGAAGATCGAGTGTAAGTATCCTAATTTTTGTTTCTTGCTTTCTTCCTTTTTATGTAACTATAGGTTTTACGACTTTTTTATTTGATTCTTCGTGGTTTACCACTAACTAAATGTCCTTCTTTATTTTTCATTTGATTGTATGGTTTTGGGTCCTTGCCAAATATAATGCTAATGACAATTGGAGAACTGATTGTCCTTTATATTTGTAGTGTCCTACCCCAATTCCTATTCCTGTATTACTGTTCCATCACACTCGTTCACAACCCCATAGGGTGCTATTTGAATGGGGCTTTGATTTCGGTAAACGACAGACGACACGACATCAAGACAAAAATGGCTTTGGCTGGTTTTCTTTTTTTTAAATGGTTTTTAATGTTAAGTCAGCGCTTTGACATGTCTTATGTGGTGTCTGGTTATGGAAAAGTGTTCCCAAAGACGGTGGTGATAATGGCGCCCAACGCCGAACCAATAAATTATCTTTTCATGTCTTAATTTTGATTATAATACTTTTATACTGTTAAGGAACAAAAAGAAACTGATATAAGAAGAGTGTTTTTAATGGTTTTGTTTTTATTTATAGATAAAAAGTGGCAGCAATATGCGAAAATCGAATAAATGCTTTGGCGGAATAAAAGAATGGTGTATTGCGTGGTGGCATTCTGGCCGTGAGGATTCTGATGATTTTGTTTATGAACATGAGGATCCCTCGGATTTAGGGTATGCAACACCTGTAACCATAGAAACTCCTTTACAAAGCTCCGTATCCAGGTAGTAAAAGCCAAAATAAACAAAATATCATAATAATATTTTAAAAACAAATTTGTTTTATTTTTGTTTGGTTTTTTCTTAAGTTTGTTTTGTTTTTGTTTTTGTTGTAATTTGTGAATATTTAAAAACTATCATAGTTGATAAAACTGTACAGAAAAAAATTCTAACGCGATTTTCAGTTTTTTTTGCCGTTTAAATGAATTAACTTTTTTTTTGTTGAAAATTTGACGTTTTTTGTTTGAATTATTAAAAAAAAAGTATGAATTTAAAGTTCTATTTGAATATCTTTATTTTTGTATATTGTTTATGTTTATTTAATGAACAAACGAAAAACATGCACAAATGCACTGATTTTAGCGCACAATGCACAAATAATTTTATGGAATTTTGCATTTTGTTTATAATTTATTTTTCTTCTTGAGCAAATTAATTAACTAAACTTGGATTTAAAAACATACTTGAAAGTTTGGTTAAAAAATTTGTAGCATTAGTTCAACAAAAATTTATCGATATCCCATTGTGTTGTCCTTAATGACGATATATTCGGTGAATCGGATTAAAAACAATTTATATATATTTTTTTTAATTTTTACGACTTTTTCAAACTAACAAATTAAATCTACAGACAACAAATCGAATACACAGGTTACAGGAGGACCGTTGACTTATGTCACAGTAGCATTAGCTGTTTGGAAATTTGCTAAGTGACATTTCCAAGTGTTGTTTACAAGTGTAGATAATTATTTTGCTTGGTTTTGAATTGGAGCAGCAAAAAGTTAGACTTGAGAGAGTGAAATAGTTATACCAATTTCGAACGTCGTGGGTTTTGACGAGAACATTTTCCAAATTGATAAATTCAAGAATATTGTACGGTTTACTTTAAAATCCGTTTTTGACCGTATGGTAAAAAACCGGACGGTGACATTTTGTTCGAGGCGCGATGAAGAGCATATATGCTTTCATATTATACGGTCACGGCAAAATGCCGGCGCCGCACTTTGTAGCAATCGTCTACTGCCACTACAGTATACGGCGCGATAAGCTTAGTGGCGTACGTGACGAAATGCATGTTTTCACATCATACGATTTTATTCGTGCGGCAGTGTTCGATCAGCCACTTCAAGACACTATGAAAACTTGGATTTAAAAACATACTTGAAAGTTTGGTTAAAAAATTTGTAGCATTAGTTCAACAAAAATTTATCGATATCCCATTGTGTTGTCCTTAATGACGATATATTCGGTGAATCGGATTAAAAACAATTTATATATATTTTTTTTAATTTTTACGACTTTTTCAAACTAACAAATTAAATCTACAGACAACAAATCGAATACACAGGTTACAGGAGGACCGTTGACTTATGTCACAGTAGCATTAGCTGTTTGGAAATTTGCTAAGTGACATTTCCAAGTGTTGTTTACAAGTGTAGATAATTATTTTGCTTGGTTTTGAATTGGAGCAGCAAAAAGTTAGACTTGAGAGAGTGAAATAGTTATACCAATTTCGAACGTCGTGGGTTTTGACGAGAACATTTTCCAAATTGATAAATTCAAGAATATTGTACGGTTTACTTTAAAATCCGTTTTTGACCGTATGGTAAAAAACCGGACGGTGACATTTTGTTCGAGGCGCGATGAAGAGCATATATGCTTTCATATTATACGGTCACGGCAAAATGCCGGCGCCGCACTTTGTAGCAATCGTCTACTGCCACTACAGTATACGGCGCGATAAGCTTAGTGGCGTACGTGACGAAATGCATGTTTTCACATCATACGATTTTATTCGTGCGGCAGTGTTCGATCAGCCACTTCAAGACACTATGAAAAAGTATACAAAGCACATGAACCATGCATATATCGTGTTTATCGTACGGTAAAAACCGTATAATGTGTAATTAGCCATTGATCCGGTTTATGCCATCCGGTTTTTTGCCGTACGGTCAAAACCGTGTAGTGTTAAACGAGCCAAAGGTTGCCCACCAGGAAGCAGCTGTAGGTCGCTGTGACTGCAGATGAGTGTTTCCCAGTTATTTACTTTGAGACTGTGCGCATACACAAATTTCAGTCACAGACTTTTTCGACAAGACTCGTCTCACAAAGCGTGAGTGAACCAAGTATAGTTAGAAAACAATAACGTTCCCAACTTTATTTCGACTCAAATTCATCTGAAGCGAATCCAATTTTTTTTTTTATCTGGGCCTTAAGACGCTCAAAAAAAAATTGTCCGTGAGTGGCCTAAGATTGTGACAAGTTACATTTGGGCAGCTTGAGATCCTAAATTTTTGATAATTTTGTGAAATGTGTACATTGAAATAAATAGAATAATTTTCCCAACGGAATTTATGAACTTTTGGCTATAGGTTATACCTCGAGCGCCACACCCTGTAAATTTGTTTTGTTCGGTAATAAAATGAAGCTAGCCTCAAACGTTTTTCTTTCCAAATTGTAAATGATGAAAATGATTAAATGATTAAACACAGTGCGAGCAATTAGGAAAGGAGAATATAATTTGAAAGGAGAAACCGATGCAGATTGGTTTTGAATGTCTGCACATTTTAATAGTGGAAATATTGAGCCCGGTAAAGCATTCCACATTCGTGTAGTGCGGTTAAAGGAAGAATCTCTGTACTTAACAGTACGTCCGAAATTGGGCGCAAGGGTAAACTGATGGGCATTTCAAGCAGAACTGGTACCAAGGTTGAATTGTTTAAGGGGAGAAATGCAACTGGCTATGTCACTATAGCATTAATTGCTTATAAAAATATCGATAAAACAATGACAGGCATGATACCTTGCGGCGGTGTTCAAGAGAAGAAAATGTATCGGTAAGAGAACGATATCCTATGATTTTTAGAACTCTTTTTTCCATTCTATCCAGAAGACCCAAGTATTAAATTAGTTAGATCTTTAGAGAAAGCTAATCTCTTTGCTAGGCAGTTCGCCTCCTATTCACCGTTGCCAGAGAGTGTTATGACTCCGAATGCTATTGAGCGCGTTAGTGAATCTATGGGACCAATTTTTTTTCGCTTTTGGACTGTGGCGTGAGTCCTAAAAGATTTTAGATGGTATCTCCGCTATTGTTCTGCAGATGTGTTCTTCAACGCTGGCAAAACCACTGCGTAAGCTTTTTCATCTGTCCTGTCAGGTCTCCTTCCGATTGGATGGAAAGCCGCATTTATTTAGCCTATTCACAAAAAATGGCGAATCTTCCTCATCCTCTAATTACCGACCGATTGCACTTTCGTCCCTTCTTTCCAAGGTTATGGAAACGCTGATTATTTATTAGCTCAAGAAATATCTTGAAAATAGAAAGCTTCTTAATGACCGACACTACGGTTTTCGTAGCAATAGTTCCACTGGTGATCTCATGGTATATCTCATCGAATAGTTGAGCAAATCCTTACATCGCTTTGGAGAAAGTAAGATTGTTGCACTTGATATTTCAAAGGCATTTGATAGTATTTGGCATCTTGTTCTCTTATCGAAAATGCGATTGGATTAGTAATAACCTTTAGGATCGTTCAATGCAAGTTCAATGGAGGGGTTCAAATCAGATATCCACAAAATAAACACTGGTATGCCCCAGGGCTCTGTTCTAGCTCCAACACTCTTACTCATTTTTATGAATAATCTCCTGTCTGCAACTTCTAATCCAATACATCGTTTCGCTGACGATAGTACTCTTAGCTTTTCATATTCGTTTTCAGAATCACATCTTCGGATTTTAAACTGCGACGGCAAAATATGATAAGCTGGTTAAATTCCGACCTAAACAGCATTGTACAATGGGTAATACAAAACCGTGTGGAATTTAATGCTTCGAAAACCCAATGTTGTCTTGTATCATTAAAGCGAGATAAACCCTTTTTGCCACTATATATGAGTGGCACTTTCATCAACGAAACGGAAAATTTTGACATCCTCGGAATGTGCTTAAGCAACCACAGTTTGTGGAGCGATCACAAACGCGGTGTCACCAAAAATGCAGCATGATGTCTATGTTTGTTGAGACATTACAAGAAATTTGTCTCTCCGTCTGATCTGGCCAAAAATTCGGCAAGATGTCTTGGTTTTTTTAGACGCTACACAGTGGTTCCAGTTGTATGGAGAGGCGGTCATAGATTTATTGAATCTGAACCACTGCACCAATTTCAATGAAACAGTCTTCGAACTTCTTTCTGAACAGCTTTCGCTTCATAGATGGTTGATCTGCACTTGCCTGAGTTCATACCTCGGTTTCGCTTAACCAGTCGCTGTATTTTTCGTACAGTCTTGTTTTTGACCGAGTTACTTGTTTCCAATATATTATGTTAAACCGCTTGCACAGTAAACAAATCCGATTTTGCAAGTGATCAGTTTGAATGTTTTTAGCGTCCGGTAAGGACAACGTCAAGGCCTCATACACCTTACGATTCCTCTCAGTCTCATTTTTAATATTGTTCAAAGAAAGCCACATATCCAGAACCCCCAGACGTTTAAAAGAACACTTCAGATAAGCACCTTTAAAATAAAATATATGAAATATGCTGCAGTTAGGAGGAGAATGCAGAGTCAATCGCAGCCCATCGCAGCTAGACGCACTTAGATGCTGTTGTTTTTGGAGCTACATATATAAACGAATATTTTGGTGTATGATTCATGCATGACTCTTCTTGACTTAGTTATTAAAAGTCTCGTTGAATTCGGAAAAAAAAAACACAAAAAAAAAACAAATTTTGGGCTTTCTTTGTGGGAACTTGCTCTTGGTTATGAAGTGATCAAAATAATAAAACATACTTTATAAACATAGCACATACCTTCAGTTTGAATATCTTTTACTAACAAACATAGGACTTTAAAGCTTATTGCAAAAAGAGCACTTGCTATGACAACGATATTTGTCTGGTATGTCCCACTTCGGAAGCACAGAATGAAAAGTTCTGTTTGTGGATTTGATTTTTTTTGTGCAATCAGGTGGCATGGCTATTTGTAAATACTATATGGAAATATGAGCCAATAATATCAACATCAAAGTTTTACCCTATGACCTACTACGGTCCCACTGTGCGCTGCAAGAAATGTGTCGCTCCATCTAGAAATTCTAGATACGTCCAAAACTTGAATATAACTCTCATCTCTGGGCTCCAGTAACTTATTCAAGCTTCTTGGACAGTATTCAAAGAAAAGTTTTTGATTGATCAACTCGATTACGTCGCTCGAACATCGACGAAACTTTTCTTGTCTCATCATTTTTTACCATTACTTTAACGGACTATGCTGTATTGAGATAGCCAGTTCCATTTCTCCCATTTAACAATTTAACTGTAATACCCGCGCTTCTAGAAATGCCCATAAGTTTACCATTGAGCCCAAGTTCAGCCGTACTATGAAGTATAGAGATTCATTTTTTAGCCGTACTACTCGAATGTGGAACGCCTTGCCACATCTATCTTTTCCTATCATTGCAATGTTCAGGAATTCAAAAACAATGTACACCGGCACCTCCTATCCAACCCTTCCCATTTTTCCTTAGGCTTGAGTAGCTTGCGATTATGACCTTATGACTATTTTCACAAATTCTGTTCATAGAATCTTTTTCCCGAGCTAATTTATGAAGTTTTGAATAGATACCTTACATTTCGAGTGCCGCAAACTGTAAATTCGCCTCAAACTTTTGTTTCCAAATTTTTAATTATGAAAACATTTTCTAGTTGCAACTGATTTTTGATTATAGAAAATCCATAAGACATCTGAACTGTTTTTACCAGCTTCCTTCAAAGAAGTCAGAAGTATCGAAACTAAATACTACTAAAATCGTAGTTTTATTTTCAAGGTTTATGTATACGTTTTTCTGCAAATTTTGGATCAACTTCGTTCTTGATTTTGGTATTCTTTATTAAATTGATCTTAGCTTCTAAATTCGATTTTTATTGTTTCACTGAAACATAATCAAGTTTGATTTAAGTTTTCGAGTTTCTTCTTGTATAAGAATGGTACATTTTTCTAGACAAAATTTAAAGTAATTTTTCTGACGGATTCTTTGAAAAGATTTTCCATTGAAAAATTTTCCGTGCAAATATAATTCAATAAGCTACATTGAAAACAATATATACGAAAACCATACTTCAGAAAAATTGTAAGTATACCCTTAATTTTGTCCTTAATTTTACACAAACTATAAATTACTTGTGTCCCGAAATTATTATTTTTCATTTCCTAATCTTGTTAAAACTTAAATTTCGAAAACTTTAACATTTCAATGTCGGCCATGTTTAATCAAACCAACATTCTAATTTTCATTTCCAAAAAGTTAAGTATCGCCGAGTTTTTATCAAAATAAATATATGTAGGCATGCATCGCCTCAATTAACAATATTCTTGTGGCCAGTTCTTAAAATACATTTCCAGTTGCTTGATTTGTTAACTCAACTTTTTTTGTTGATAATCCTACAAAAATATATCACTGGTCAAAAAATTACATGGTCCCACATATGATACAAAGCATTTTTAAAGGACGAAGGTGTTCCAAAGGCGAATCTTAGTTTATCATTTTTCTATCACTTCAGTTTTTTTTAAATATGCCTTTTCAAAAATTTAAAAAACAAGCAAAACGTTGTAAAAATACAACATAACAAAAATTGAACGATGATTTTCCAAGGTAAAAATCGTCATATTTTAGATACTTTAGTATCTTACGTAGTTTCTGAAAATTCTCATTAGATATCAACCTCTATTAAAGTTTTGAGAAACTTTCAATTTAATGCTTTCATGGTTTTGAAAAATACGTTTTGAAATTAATGTTTAGTGCTGATTTTGAATTGGAATTCATACTTAACTGTTTTTAAAATTATTTTTAGTTGGTATTTTTAAAACCGTTCAAACACTTTAAATGGTTCCCTTGTTTTGAGGATAGATTCATTTTAAAAATAAAAATTACTATTGGTTTGTTTTTCACTTTTCGTTCATTAGAGCAAGTAGAACTTCACAACTTATAAAAATTTCCGAAAATTTGATGAAATACTCTAAATTTATTGAGAATGGGAAAAATTGTTTTATAGATAGAAATCAATGAATAGCCGAAAAATCCTTTCTTGCGTTTTTGTTCAAATTTTAAAAAGTAATATCTCAAAAACGTTTTTTGAAACGAAATTTGAATTTTAGACCATAATAGCTCATTGCAAAAGTGTTACTTGATTGCCAGAACCTTGTTGGCCAGTAAAGTTAGCTAAGTTGAGTTACCAAGAGATATATTAGGATTTTTAACATACATATTTCACATATATCCGATACATTCAATTTCGCAGTGATTTTGTAAAAACAAAAAGAAAAGATTTAGAAAAAAACTAAAAATTGAAATTATCCAACCTAAAAATATTGAGTGAAACGTACAGATTCAAAAAGAAAATATCAAATGAATCTTTACAAGATCAATAAAGCTTAAATATTTTGTTTTAGATTTTGCAAAATTCCAAACTTAACGCACAAATTTTTGTTTAATTTTTAATTTTCGTTTCCTGTTTGAGTTTTTATGTGTTGCAAATTCAAGTGTTGATGATAATCTTAAAAAAGAAAAATATTTATAAAAAATAAAACTGTTTCGTTGTGTTTTGGCTTGAAACTGCTGTTTAGTGTTATAGAAACGTCCACATCAATTTAATCATCTTAGTTTTTGAAATTTTTTAAATTTCAAACATAAAAATTATAAAATTTTCCTATTGTCTTTCTATTTTCCATTTTTATAAAAATTCAATTAAAAAAAAAAACCTTAAAGATGCACATCGATGAATGTAATTCGTGATCCATATGGAACTGTGCGACCACCTAGTATGATATTACCCGATGTTTCACCAACTCCATTACGACCACCGCTTACGCCTCTTTCGCAACTTCAAGAAATCTCGGGACCACGCGATTCGCGCTCATTACCAATAAATAATAGCAATCGTCTTGGCTCGCGGTCTGTTAGCCAAGACTCCGTCTACACTATATTAATACGCTTGCCGTCAGATGGCGCCAAAACGGGCGACGAACATGCCCCATCAATAAAAATGATACAAGATGATGTTCCTTTACCCGCAATTTCGGCGGCAGCAGCATTACCACCGAGACGGCAATTACCGTCACGAGACTCCGAATACAGTCTGCCAGTTGTTCGAAGGCTGTCGCATGCCCCGCACGATATTCGAATACCGCTCAATGCGAAAATCATACCCAAGCAGCTGGGCAAAACCGTTCAACCCCTCACCGCCCGGCAGGCAAAGAAGAAGAAAAAGTCTCAAGAGAAGAAACAAGAGTCGAAAGCAGCCAAAACCCTATCCGCCATTTTGCTTAGTTTCATCATAACCTGGACCCCGTACAACATCCTGGTGCTGATCAAACCCCTCACCACGTGCGGAGACTGCATTCCCGATGAGCTGTGGGATTTCTTCTACGCCCTCTGCTACATCAACTCCACCATCAACCCCATGTGCTATGCGCTCTGCAATGCGTCCTTCCGGCGGACCTACATCCGGATCCTAACATGCAAATGGCATACGAGGAATCGTGAGGCGATGGTTCGAGGTGTTTACAATTGATAGGATTACCTTCAACGATGCCAACGATGACGACGACGAGGACAAAGTAAGCTAAAGGATGTTATTGTTGTTTTTTTGGATGTTTTTCTACTTTGGGTTTGGTTTAAATTTTTTATCGAAGTCGAAGCCATATCGATGTTGATGTTGATGTCGGGCATTTTCGAATTCGAAAGATATTCATGTTTTGAGGGCAGCTTAACTTCTTCCTTTGAATTTCATTCATCGCACGAACTCGACCGCCTGATGCCTGCCTGCATCATCGCACCGCAACGGTCAGAAGAACACGAAAAGATTTTTCTCAATTTTCAAAGGACTCTGCTATACGGGCGCTTTTTAATGCGGGTAGGACTAGGAATATAAGGTATGCAGGTCCGGGACTCAGAACCCCCAAAGGGATATCGGAAGAACTCTGACATGGTGCGGTGCTACTTTGGCTTTGTTTTGGTCGGTCAGTCAATTTCAGTCCTGAATTGATTTTATGTAATTTATTTTCATTCCTTGAGCCATTCCCCATTCCCAGCCGAAATGGCAGCAATTTATTTAAATTTCCGCTCAGGATATTCCAAAGATTCGCCTTTTTGTTTTCAGTTCTGTCTTATTTTTGTGTTTTTAGGGTATAACAGGATTTTTCGTATTCGGTTTGAACTGTTAAAGTAATGGCCGTGTGATTTGTTTTGTTCATAAAATGTTCACTTGTTAAGGACTATTGCGGAAGTTAAACGAAAGCTATCCTTTTGAAGTTTTCTTTTTTGGTTGTTGTTCTGGTTTCTACATTTTCTTAATCTAACTTATAAGTGTTGGTTGTGAAATAGTATCTGTAGTCACTGTATCTTCTAAATATAAAGCTATCTTATGCTGATGAAGATGGCAATTTATACATTATACAGATGTTCAATCGGAACAAAACGGCTCTTTAAATGACAAAACAGACAACAGAAAAAAGGAAGAGAATTACTTTTGTTACATGGAAAGATATGCCTTCATTACATTTACTAAATCAAACTTATACGGCAGCGGCGGCCGGCAGCGCGGCGTAGGCTTATTTAGGGAAGCTTCCCATGTAAAAAGTCGGAAACAGGGCCTTTCTCAAGTTATAAATAAAATTGGTGTTATTAAATTATCTCATATAAATAGAATGGAGTATGCTGAGGATGTAGTTTTTTGAAGATATTAGCAGATGGAGACACCCTGCCGGAAAAATTTCAAAAAAGAAAACGTTTATCAGTCGTTTTGCTATCAAAATAGATAAGAGAAAGTTTTCTACATATATTTTTGTTAGTTCGTAATTCATTTATTTTAAATTTATTTTTCATTTATTAATCTATACGTGCGGACATTTCAAAAGTTCTTAAATTTTTTACGAATTATCAGAAATTAAAAGAAGCACACAATTCAGAAAAATGCATGAAATCTTCACTTGAATCTATTGTACGATTAATATAATTTCGTACTGAAGATTATCTCATGCAAATGCTGCCCGCATCAGGTCCTCAAATGGTTTATACGGTTAGTCCAATTTTGGCATACTCTTTCTAACTTTTTTGCAGTATATCGGGAATAAATTCTTCTGTATTGTCATTTAGTGCGTCACATGATCCTTAACGTAGTCCCACAAAACTATCTACAAACGTAAAATACGATTCGATAGTTTTTGAAGCCCAAAACTTCATTGCTATTCACCTGTCCATTCAATTACAAATAATTTTTGTCATTATGTAAGTCGTTTAACTTAATTCTTGCACCAGTCAGTGGTGTATTGAAAGGCTTCACTCCTAAATTCTTCCGACAAAAATCTGAACGTATTTGAATAACAGAGGCCCAATTGCTGCGAACGCCGCCGATTCTATAATTCACGTTCATTACTAGCACTGGCCGATATATTTTAATCATTCTGCACTCGAAAATAGCGTGTTTATTGTTCAACAATGTAAATAGGTGCTTCAATAGCTTGCTTAAACTGAACATAAAATGGAAGAAATTGAAGAAGCACGAGTTGAACTTTCATAACAAAGCACGCATTTTGCTAATTAAATTTAATAATCTGCAAAAGCTGTTCGTTTTTAAGAAGATTCATAGTAAAATTATGGACCAAATTGAAGATGTTTGACAGTAACACACAGCATGAAACCTTTATGAGCTGTCAAAATCAGTTACATCCATAAGTTAAGGAAATGCTTACTCAAAAGCTACGCTACGCTTCCACATCAAGACGAACCAAAAGTGCTTTATAGATTTCTGATGTTGCAACATTTTTGTAGTGAATTTCTTCAATGAGTTTTTGAAGCATGTATCGTTCAATTTTTAGTAATCACTTTGTTGTTTCTGCTCAAATAGCTTTAAAAGTAACAGCTACCTAAATAACGGTATTTTCAAAATTTTATTATCGTATTCACCTAATTGAATTCTTTACATTTTTAGGACAGAGAAGGGCTCTGAAGTCTGAACTTGACAAATACAGTCATGAAACTTAACATTCTTATAAGGCAATATTCCATCTTGTCAAAGATGTCAAACACGTTTTAGATGAAATTTTGACCAAATTTAATATTGACTTTAAATTTATACCATTTTGTTCTCATAAAATTTTGAAACATGTGGTTTTGACGTAGCAGCTTTTCAATATCCTGAAATTAATCTGTGCTGGCACACAGCAAAGGTGAAAATTGGACTTCTGTTCCATTTCGATGATAGTTAACGACTATTTGAAGAATGACTTTATAGGACTAGGGTAGAACTGCTTTTGGAATGGTTAGGAAGATGAAAAAGATGATAGTGGATACTCAATTTTTAAATTCTGAGTGCACTACAACTCTTTCATCAGTTTTTGATCCATTGGGATACAAAATTGAATCTAAATAATTTTCATGCAAGAGTAAAGTATCTATTCTAGGAGATCCGAGTGGTTCTGAAATATTTTATTGAACTGTAGTTCTGGGAGTGCCTTAATCAGTGTGTTTTAAAATTGACTCAAAAGACTAGTTTTATTGTAAATCCTAGATTTCTTTTAATTTGTATAAGTTTTTTGTTCCCTTTTATTAATTTTTTTAAACGGCTAGTTGCGAATAGCAATGTTTATATTATTTTGCTCCTAAGCACCTTTTATTGGATTTTTGATAAATACTTGTCTGTCAAATATTAACAATTAAGTTTGGCAAAAATAAACATACACTCATATCCGCTGAAGAAAACTGACAAAATGTCATGGTACTTCTTTAACTTAGGTGGGGCTATACAGTCATGGGGCAGTGTTGCAAAAGATTCCAATCCTTTGGGAAGGCATTCTTATGACTTTATTATAAAGATTAAATTCATTGAATTCAATTGGATCAGTGTTTTCCAACGTGTGGGTTGCGACCCCTTAGTGTTTTTAGAGGGTTCGTGAATATTCTTACGAGGACTTCCAAAAGGTTGAGAAAATACTGCAGTTAAACAAACCAATGAAGTAAAAAAAGGTTTATTAAGAAAAATGATAATTAAAGGAAATATTCATTTGTGTCAAAAAAAAAAAAAAAACAAAAAATAAAAATAACCTATAAGATATAATCCATCTTAAACATTTGTATCAAATAAACAAAGAATTATTCTTAATTCGAGGGTTGCGCTTGTTTTTCAGAAATCCATTTCTCCCAACGTGGATCCGTTTTTGCTACATTGAGAATTAAATCGTTTTCCAAATTTAAGCGATTTCTCTCCTTACTTTTTATTTTGGCCATTGATGCAAATGTTAACTCACACAGGTACGAGGTGGCAAATGGAATCAAACACTTCTAAGCCTCTAATATTAATCTAGGATATTCTAATTTATTTTTAAACTAAAAGGTATCCAAATTGAAAGTCTTAAATTCCAGACAGATAGATCCAGCAGACTTTCCTTGAGCTTGAATGCCAATTTTGCCTCATTTACAGCCCCGTTTAAGAACAGATTAAAGTAATGACACATTTCTTCTTTCAACTTTTCTGGCACCATTTTCATACCAGGTATAAATTCCTTGATAATTATCTCACATCCGACTTCTTCAACAACAGATTGTGTCGAAGAAAATGAACCTAAGTGGTTTTGATTAAGAGACGATGACCAAAATTCTATTTTGTTTGTAAAGTCATGGATTTTCTCTTTAGCAGTGATGATATTTTCATCCCGCCCTTGAAGACTTTTATTCAAGATATACAAGCAAAAAAGTTCGAGATGTCAAAGTTAAAATGTATGAAAGAAAAGCTCTTAAGATTGTTGCCAAATTATTTTAATTAAACAAAATTCGATTTACCGAAGTTCGAGCTATCAATACTTTACGGTACGGAAAAAAAGCAATGGATTGGGGGGTCGCGAAATATTTCTTCGTGCTAAAGGGTCCGTTTCATGTAAAAGGTTGAAAAACACTGACCTAGATAATAGGACTTCAAAAATTGAAATACCTTGAAAAGACTGCAAACATTTGTTCAGGAATTTCAATAGTTTTATACTTCATTCATTTCTTTGAAGTCTGTGTGTTTGAAATCATGAAATCCTTTTGAAGTCTTGTTTAAGTCTTTCCATTCTTTTAAAGTTTTGGTATTCACTTGAAATCATTCTCATTAAAGGCTTTTGAAATTTATTTTTTACTCTCTTGGTTGCTGAAATCGAAAGACTTAAAAAATTCAAGTGAATATCATGAATGCATGAAGCCTCAAATAAATGGAATCAATTGATTGCAATCAAATGATTGAATAAAATGATTGCAGCCTTTTTAAAACCAAATGATTGGTGATTTCAAAATTCGATGTCAAAATCTTTAAGTGAATTTAATGAATGCAATCTTTTATTTGAATTTGATTAATGATTTATAATAAATTTCACAAACATTTTAAGTAGAGTCGGATCTAAAATGGTGTTTCTGATAATAGTGCGTTTCTCTGAAGTTGATTTTACAGTATCAAAGAAATCGTGAAACATTTGCTGATGAGATCAACGCTGTAAACGAAGGTTAAAACGCTGAACCAATGACTGACGATTAAGAACGTTCAATGGAACACGCTTAATTTACACTATTAAACTAATACAACGTTATGATAATAAGGCTCAGTATTACATTTTTAAATAGAAATTAAATTCGTTTTAAAATTTATGTGAATTTTTTAATAAAGTCAATAATGGACGAACTGCGCGTTTGATGAACCAACAACTTTATTTTGAGTTCTAGATCTATTTCAAAAATTACCACCATGCAGCCTTTCGAACCATACCTTAAAAAAACTACATAGTTTTGTGCTTTATTTCCATGGACTGAGTTTATGCATAAAAATGAGATTTTTCCGACTCAAAACCATTTTGAAGAATAAGCAATGCACTTAAAGCGAATATCATCTATAAAACTTTGTAATAACATAACTTCGATATATTAATAGTGTGTTTTTATTTTAAACAAAAGAAAAAACACACCTTTAAAAAAAAATAATAAATATTAATAAAATTTTACAATTTTAAGTAAGTGTCTAGAGGTAAAATAGTAATAAAAAGTAAAAAAAGCAAAACAAAAATGAAATTTAAAATTATTACAATATAATTAAATTAAGTGCAATCAAAATCAAAAGAAAGCAAAAATAAAAATATATTGGTAAATATATAATAAAACCAAAAATGGAAAAAATATATAGAAAATATTTATCAAACATTTTTGTGGAATTGATTAAGGTTTTTTATATTTATAAAAGAAATACATACATGCTTTGTATTAAACTTTAATTATGTTTTATTAATATTTAAAAACATCGATTTAATTAGTTTTTCTCTTCAATCGAAATCTTTTTGTTTGCTTTTTTCTGATTTTATTATTATTTCGTTATTCTTTAGTTAAATTTTTATAGATATAAAATAAAATAATAAAAACAAAATTATTATTAAAATTATTAAAAAAAAAGAAAACAAGAAGAGCTTTAATTAATTTTAATCTAATTAAGAATAATTCTAATATTGTATGTATTAAAATTTTTGTAAATTTAAGCTAATATGTGAGTAAATACAAAAATAAGTTTTTTTTTAAATATTATATAAATGCAGTGATTTAAATTTTGTTTCCTTATTTATAAGTGTTTTATACCATTATTTAAAAATACAAAGAATAATTATTTTTAAATTTAACATTTGAAATAAAATTAGAAAATAAAAATAATTATAAGATTATTTATTTTTGTAAATATGTAAAATGATATTTCTACATTTCAAAAACCACAAAAAATAGACTATCCCTTATTACAAAAAAAGGTGACCCAAAAATTACAAAATATGAAACTATACGAAAAATAATGCGCACACCAAAGTTTTTACTATTTAAATTATTCAAAAAATATATAAATGTGAAAACTTTAAATTTAAAACAAAAAATGAAAGAAGAATGCAACACAAACTAAATTGTTTTGTTTTTTTTTTTATAAGATTTAAAAATAACTATAAAAGTGTTAAAGGGAATATTTATAGATATATATTCAGTTGGAAAGTGGTTTAAGATTGTTGTTGAAGAATTTTTTGAGAAAGATTTTAGGGATTCATTTTTATTCGTTTAAAAACTACAAATTTGCGATCAGATTTACAACAAAATAAAGCGGAAATTTCTTTAAAATTCTATTGCCCAGGTAAACTTCTAAATCTTTTATATTTATTTTTCAAAAATTTAGTTAAAATATTAAATTAAATTATTGAAATTCAAGAAGAGTATCTAAAATAAATTTAATAAATTAATTTAAATTCAAAAATACTTAATGAAAAAGAAAAATAATTTATTTTCAATTAGTATTTCCTTTTTCTCTCTAGATCTCTTAAAAGTTTTAATTTTGTGTGGATTTTTATGCGCTGTAATATTAAGTTAAGTTTTCGTTTCCAAATTCTTAGGTTTTAAATTTGTAAATTTGTAAAATAGTTTACTTGACCTCATTTAATCTCAAGTTTTTAGTTCTTTTTTAAATAATTTGTCTATGTTTTTGTATAATTATATTAATATTTATATTTATATTTATTTTTGATTCACTTAAAGTTAAAAATGAACATAAGTTTTTAATTTTAAACGAATAAAATTGTTCCAGTTAAAAAGGTAACCGTCTTAAAATGAATTAGTTAGTAAATAGTTAATTTTTATACCAGAAATTATATAAGAAAATTTAAATATAAAACAAAAATTGATTTCAATAAATTTGTAAAAAAAAACCTTCAATAAAAATAACCAACAAAGCAAAATGTAGGTAGATATACAATATAATAAATCTTTTGAATATAAATGCAACTCAATTAACAAAAAAATAAAACTATCTACTATTTAAAAAATTAACAAAATAAGATGAATATGAAACAAACAAAAATCTAACTAAATTTTAAGCCAAGAACAAGCAAATGATCCCCCAAAACAAATAATTCAAATAGCAATCTAAAATGAAATTTTAAATCAATATATGACTCAGAAAAATATATAAAATAAAATTACTTATATACATTCATACATAGTACATTATATAAAACTCGTATAGCAACAAAAATAAATTATAGTCAAACAAATTTTCATCCGATAATTCCACACATTGTATTTATGTAAACTAAATAAAAAAACAAAAATATTTAAATTATAGTGATATGAGGAGTTTTGTGAAATTATTTAAATTTTTATTTTTTAAATTAAATCACTCGTTTTTTACATTTAATATAATAATAAATAAAAACAAAACCATATTTACATAGATATTAAAAATACGGGTATATGCGCAAAAACCAGCTGCTAAAATTAGTAAATATATGTAATAAATTAATAATAACAAATTGAGAAAAACAAAATATTTATAAAATTAAAAAATATGTATATCTTGGAAAAAAATAATTAAAAAAAATTTAATAGAAAAAAATTGAAAACAAAAATGAAAACTTAGAAAATTAATAATTAATTTTTAAATAAATGTGAAATTATTATTATTATTATTATTTGTATGCATGTACGTATACAAAATATAAATAAAGTTGTGTACATGTAATTATTTATATATAAGTTGATAAGTAAATAAAATGAAGATGAAAAAATAAAAACAAATGAAACTCAAAAGAAAAATATATATATATGTATGTTTAATAAAAAATCGTTGTTTTTTTAAAAAGAGTGTTTTATATTTAATTTTCTAAGTGAATTGCTTTTGCTTAGATTGGATGAATTTAAAAAGTCCACGAATACTTAGGTAAGTAAATGAATAAGTCTGTGATGAGACAGAGCTGAGAGATTTATGAAAGGAAGCCTTTGAGTTTATGAAGGTACCAAAAGTCTATAAGGCCAGGGGAAAAGCCCAGGGCAAAATCTTAAAAATCTACGTTTTTTTTTACACTTCACAATTTTCAAAAAGTAGTAAGCTTATAGCAAGCGTCAAACTACGATCAGAGGCTCATCAAAAGTGCATGTGTTAGTTGTTAGTAAAAAATAATACAATTTAAGCCTAAAACACACGCATAAAATACAAAACATAATTAACATTTAATGATTACAGAACAAAAAATAAAATGAGAACGTTTTCGATAGTGGAGCAAATTTAGAGGTCATGCCGGGCACGAAACCAATTTTTTGGAAACCGCGTGCGTTGCCGTTCGCATGGAAACCAATTGTTGAACAAAAACTAAATGAATTTTGTGATTCTGGTATGATGGAACCAGTCGATAACGCCGATTGGGGAACACCGATTGTGCCAGTGATGAAACCAAATGGTGATTACGCATCTGTGGTGATTTTAGCGTCACTCTTAATAAATTTTTGGTAGATTTCAAATATCCATTGCCCCGTATCGAGGAGATTTTCGCTTCGCTGCAGGGTGGACAGTTGTTCAGTAAATTGGATCTATCGAATGCGTACAATCAGTTAGAATTAGACCATGAATCCCAAAACCTTTGTACTCTTAGTACACATTTAGGCTTATTTAGAGTAAAGCGATTAGCTTTTGGCATAAATCCAGCGGGGGCTATCTTCCAAAAAACCATTGAAACATTGTTACGTGGTATACCTAACTGCATAAATTTTATGGACGATATTGTCGTCACTGGGCCGGACACTCATATAGCCATAGCAGAACATTAACGATCGTCTTAGGTAAATTACAATCTGTTGGATTGAGACTGAACCCTAAGAAATGCATATTTTTTATGGAAGAAATTTCGTACTTAGGTTTTACCATTGACAAAAATGGCCTAAGGAAAAACGACACCAATATTAGAAGCGTGCTTCACGCACCAATACCTACAAATGTATCTGAAGTTAAGGCATTCATTGGAATGGTAAATTTTTACTCCAAATTTGTTCCAAATTTTGCACAAAAAATGGAACCCTTTTATAAGTTATTGAGAAAAAACACTAAATTTAATTGGAATGACGCCACGAATTCTGCATATGAATTGTTAAAAAAGGAGATAACCGGTGACCAAGTGTTAGTTCATTTTGACAGAGAAAAAACAGTTATTTTAACAACAGACGCTTGTGATACAGCAGTGGCTGGTATTTTATCACATGAGTTTGAAAATGGTGAGCTCAAACCAGTAGCATACGTTTCACGTTCATTATCTCCAGCAGAACGAAATTATAGTACAATCCAAAAAGAAGCCCTTGCCATCGTTTTTAGCGTAACTAAATTATATCAATATTTGATAGGCATTAATTTCATTTTGCAAACTGACCATAAACCATTAATTTCAATATTCGGAGAGCACAAAGGCATTCCTTTGATGGCGGCTGCAAGAACGCATAGGTGGGCATTCATTTTGTCTGGTTTTAACTTCAAGATACGTCATGTTAAGGGTTCATTGAATCACGCTGACACTTTATCACGCATACCACAGGTCAAATTTAAAAATGATTCCGTGAGCGAAAATAAATTTATCAATTTTATTGATGTTGAACAGGCAAATTATATTAACTTTATTAATTCGAATAATCAACTTCAATTAAGTTTCAAAAATATTCAAATTGAAACACGAAGAGATAAAGTTTTGTCCAAATTGATAGACGCTGTTCAAAGTGGTACAGTGTCGACCTTACAAGTAAAGAATTTATTCCGTATAAAAATAAGGGTAATGAATTATCGCTCGAATCCAATTGTTTATTATGGGGTTACCGTATCATTATCCCTAACAAATTAAGAAAACAAATTTTGTTGGATTTACATAAATCCCATTTAGGTATAGTCAAAACCAAGGCATTAGCCCGTTCATTCATTTGGTGGCCGAATATCGATAGAGGCATTGAAGATTTAATTAAATCATGTCATGCATGCAGATTACAACAGCCCAGTCCAGAAAAAAGTGCATTGATTCCATGGAACGCAGCGGATCATGCATGGTCAAGAATTCACATTGATTATGCAGGTCCAATTCACGGAAATTATTTGCTAATAATTGTTGATTCTTTTTCAAAATGGATTGAGGTGTTTAAAACAAAAACGATTACATCGGCATGCACTATCAATTTTCTGAGAGAAACATTTTGTAGATACGGTTTACCCGATATAATTGTCAGTGACAACGGAAGGCAATTTACGTCAAATGAATTCGCGGAATTTATTAAAAATAATCATATCAAACATATTTTTACTGCACCTGGCCATCCGGCTACAAATGGCCAAGCAGAAAATTCCGTAAAAACAGTAAAAAAGTCACTCTTAGCCAACTTGGACAAAAAACCAATCGATTTCGATTATTTTTTGAATATATTTCTATTCGATTACCGCATTAGTGTGCATTGCACCACGGGAGTTTCTCCATCACAAGTCATGTTAAACCGAACATTAAAATCACGTTTTACATTGTTGAAACCACCTTTGGTAAAGGAAATCATTGTTGAAGCCCAAAAGAAAAATATATCGAATTTTCGAGGTAAAAGAGAAGAAGCATTTGAGATTGGTGATAAAGTATACATTCGTGACTATACCAATCCCAACAAGCCAAGCTGGACACCAGCGAAAATTAAAGAAAAATTTGGTCCTCGAAATTATGGTTGCGTAATTACTCAAAACGGGAGAGAAATAAAAAGGCATTTGAATCAAATTCGTGAAATAAGCACAAGTCAAGATGTTACACCTGAATTGAGTACAGCGGCCATCAAACAGGAGACTCAGCAAACACGAGAACATACGAATTTAAGGAGAAGTACTCCCGATACAATAGATGTTCACGCAGTGCCATCGAAAGGGGAAGAGGTAGTTAAACCAGTCAACGATGCACTTTATTCGAACGACGACGCACGATTTAAACGAAAAAGTTATTGAAAAAACTCGCAACGTTCCATCATCAAGTCGACCAATTCGAGAGACTGCAAGCATTGCAAAAGCGAGCATTGTTGATCAATATCGAAGTAATTTAGTCTAAAATTTGTATGGCATAATTTAGTTAATTTGAAACTATGTATATAAAAAACTTTAGTAGGGAGTTGTAATGTATTCATAAACGCACCATAGATTAAATTGTATGTTATGATAAAGTGAACGCACCCAACCTTATGTAGTTAACAAAAAGCTGTCATTTATTAGTAAGTAAGAGAGAACAATGAATAAAGAATAGTATTATACCAGCAACCAAACAGCACACATCTCCTTGAATACACTTCATTTATCAACATAAGTAATTCCTGATCTAGATTATAGAACAAGAGTACTAGTAGCTTCAGAAAAAAATACTAAATCGATAATTCGATTTTTTGAGTTTTTATACAGCTTGTTTGCTGTAAGCCAGTAAGAATGACTTATTGGAAAAGAGATAATTCCAATTGTGAAGAAGAAAGAGAGGCTTTAAAGCAGTCAATGTGTGGTGAATTTAAATCATCTAGGAGTAAAATATTGGTGTCAGAGCTGGACAAATGTATGAGAAAGTCTAAAAGAATGCCAAGAAGAGATCGTAATAAAGAGATTCCAAACATTTTGGAGGAATATAGACTGTTAAAATGAAAAAAATCTTAGTCTGTACCATTCTTTTTACACATACCAGTTCAATTGATAATTAAAATGGAAAATATACAGAAGAAGAGAAAAATGTATTTTTTGCCGCTATGAGAACACCTCCACATAAATCCTTTGTATTACCAACTGACGATCGTTTTTGTAAACTTCGAACTCTTGACTGCAAAGTTCTGTGTCAGAAAAGCTTGAATTATGCCAAGTTTATGTCAAAACGAATACGTCATGCAAAAATGATTGAGATTGATTGCTACGAAGTTTCCCTACGTTTTGGTAGAAGATATCGAGCCTGTTAAGTTTTTTGACTTGGTTTTTAAAGAAACACCTTGTTTTTGACTTTGTGTAATTCTTTGAATAAAGTCTCTGCGTTAAATATGTTCTATTTTATGAATATGAACGGTATAGTATGGCGCCCATGAAACGCCAGCGTATTCAATAATTGGCCTGACAAAAGAAAAGCTGACCCGGCCACGTGTTGCTGTGGCTAACGTTTTTGGTCAAATTACATTTTTGTAAAGTATTTAAGGGGAACGATAGGAGGACATCAGACATGGGCATCACAATGCTTTTTAACAAAGATGCCATTTGTATAAAAAACTTGGCGAACTTCAAGACTGATTTTTACTACCGTTGTACAATGAAATTAGTATCTAGGACCGAAGACGGAAACGCTAAAACTGGTATAAAAATTAACTGCTGGATGGATAGTTTTAAATATTCTTTTTCAAATTAAAAATACTAGCCGTGTTTTTTTGGTATTCCATATATAGTATAGTGAGAAATTACCAAAAAAAACGATCTGGAGTAATCCAGTTTTTATATTTGAAAGTTGATACAATTGAATATTTAAAATTCCAAAATGAAATCGTGAAATAGTGTAAGCTTATGTTTGATAGTTTACTATCAAAATCAAGAAAGTGAACTTATTAATTTTTAAATCTAAACTGAGATAAACTTTTGGTTGAAACATAACAAAACTTAATTACCTTTTCTATTGTTTTCACTTGAAAAATAATCGCAGTTAGTCCATTTTCATTAACAAAACTAAATAATATCAACAGTAACAGATTGAATTTTTTCCCCAATGAAAAACACATGATTCCAAATGCACAACTACTAAACTAACACAGCCATCGAGATACAAATGCAATATCAATCGTACCAATATTTGAGAACGAAATCACATAAGATCCATTCAAGACTCATTTAAATGTCAAAAACCCATCCGTAGTAAGATTCTACTTTAACTTTTTTTATGAATACTACCGATATTTTTTTTGTTATTCGTGTAAAACTCTACTATACTAGTGATAAATTTAACCAACAAAACACGTGTACTTTTATTTTAAATTTATTTTAACTATAATTGGTGCACAATAATTTTGGTAAGCCTGTCTTTGGATAACACAAACATATTGGAGGGTTTTCTTATACATCATGCTTATACATATAGCTGCCCATGAGAAAAACATGTTTATTCTAAGTCTGAACCGCAAATGGAAATGTTTTGACCCTGAGACTTATTTTTGTACATGACAATAACTAAAAAAGAGGCTGGGATGCGACCCACACTGATAACTTCCCATCCCGTCTGTCGATTTGTCTTGCTTCAAAGTTTGTCTATATGTACTCGTACCAATTTTTACCAAATTTGCGTACTATATTTCATAGATTTTTTTTAATGAAAAAACGGACTGTTGGATTTTTATACACAAATTACTGAATATTGAACACAATATTTTCTGTGAAATAAAATAAGTTTGAAGCCAATATTTTTAATTTTTGAAAAGCTATTTAAATTGGAAGTAAATTTTTACCAAGTATTACAATTGTTTTTTTTTAGAGTTTTATTTTTTGTAAAAAAAATTGTCAATTCGATTTTTTTCAAAATTTTACCGAATATTGAAAACAATGTTTCTTATAAGATAGAATTAGTTTGAACAAAATATTTCAAATTTTTAAAAAGATATTTGAGTCAAAAATCAATTTTCATCAACTTTTGGTACATTTTTTTTAGGTTTTTAATTTTTTGCACAAAAACTGTCTATTCGATTTTTTTCAAAATTTTATTGAATGTTTACAACACTATTTGTTGAAAGATACAAGTTGTTAAAAGCCAATATCTACAATTTTTGGAAAAATATTTGAGTCGAAAATCAATTTTTACCAACTTTTATTAATTTTTTTTTTAGGTTTTTATTTTTTGTAAAAAAAACTGTAAATTTGATTTTTTTCAAAATTTTTCCTAATATTGAAAAAAACATTTCTTATAAGCAAAAATTAATAAGAAGCTATAATCTTAGAGTTTTGAAAAGATATTTGAGTCGAAAATCAATTTTTACCAACTTTTATAATTTTTTTTTAGGTTTTTATTTTTTGTAAAAAAACTGTGAATTCGATTTTTTTCAAACTTTAACTGAATGTTGACAACAATTTTTTGAAAGATTAAAGTAAATCAAAGCCAAGATCTCAAAGTTTTGAAAAGATATTTGAGTCGAAAATCAATTTTTACCAACTTTTATTAATTTGTTTTTTTAGGTTTTTATTTTTTGTAAAAAAAACTGTCAATTTGATTTTTCTCAAAATTTTTCAAAATGTTGAAAACAATATTCCTTATAAGATAAAATAAGTTTGAATCCTAAATTTTAAGTTTTTGAAAAGATATTTGAATCGATATTCAATTTTTACCAACTTTGAGTAATGTTTTTTTTAGATTTTTATTTTTTATAAAAAAAACTGTCAATTAGATTTTTCTCAAAATTTTACCAGATATCAAAAACATTATTATTCGTTGCACAAAATTGTTTTGGAGATGAAATCATATTTCAGTCGTAAAATTTTGGAGGTGACAAATTTTTTTTTTCACTTTTATTGATTTATTAAAAAAACCGTTATATTGATTTTTTTCAAAAAACGTGCTTGTTTGGTATCACGTTACAATATATTATATAAAATTTAATTCAAGTCTCTAGCGTTTTTGGTTCGTAAGATATTTAGGGTTAACCAAAATGTTCACCTTTTTTTTAAACTGCTGTGGTAAGAAAACCACCCACGCAATTTTCTTGAGAGCCCTTTCTTCATCTTTCTGCCTTTTTATCTGTATAACAAAATGTATTTGAAATCGATATCTCTTCTGGTTCTTGAGCTATGGACGACGAAAAAAACTTCGCGAACGTACGGACGTACGAACGTACGTACACACGCACGCACAGACATCTTTCTAAAAATCTTTTATTTCGACTCTAGGGACCTTGAAACGTCGAGAAATGTCAAAATTTTCAATTTGACAAATCGGACCCATTACAATTACTTCCTATGGGAAGTTAACGAGTTGGAAACTGTAACTTTCTGAAGAATCTGACAGTATCATTGAACATTTTTGGCTCCCAAAACATCTCGATGAATGAGTCAGTTATGAAGTAAAACGTCATATTTCTTACCGCTTTTTTGACACTTCTATTCAGTCAGATTTGCCAATTTGCCAATGAAGGAAAGATAAACGAGCCAACAACGAGTCGAAATTATTAAAATTTACTACCGAAATTCATAGTCGGTGGCCTCAACGCTAAGAGCACAGTACAAAATGTTCTCGTGCCAGTGAGACTAAGAAGCGCCCGTAGTGTCGAAAATATTGCTGCCACTGAGGCTTCAGTTGCAGAAAGCCCAATTGTGTCTCTCACACGTGTGTTCAAGCGTGGTGCGTTCTGTGACGTCGTTGTGGCGAATTTTGCGAAAAGATCATGGCCTACATCCTTACAAGATTAAATTGACGCAAGAATTGAAACCGTTTGACTACAAAAATCGTCGTATGTTCGTGAATTGGGCTGAGCAACAACTTGAAAATGTTTCGGATTTTCATCGAAAAATCATCTTCAGCGATGAGGCTCATTTCTGGCTGAATGGTTTCGCCAATAAAAAAAACTATGCCGCATTGGTCATCCACGCGTGCTCCATGAGTCAATCATCATCAACCCGAAAAAAATAGGGTTTGGTACGATTTGTGGCCCGGTGGCGTCGTTGGCCCGTATTTCTTCCGTTTTAGCTACCGTTCAATGATAACCGAAAATGTTTGGCCCTAATTGGATGATATGGACTTAGAGGACATGTGGTTCTAAAAGCAAGTCAAACAGCGAATGTCACAATCAATTTATTAGAAGCCAAGTTTGGAAAACGTTCGTAATCTCACGAAATGTACCAGTCGATTGGTCGCCTCTGTTGTGTGATTTCACGCCGCGGCCGTTATACTATTTCCTGTAAGAATAAGTCAAGTCTATGGCCTATTCCAAAAATCCAGCGACGATTTATGAACTCCGTACGAATTTCGAACGTGAAATTGAAGCAGTTTCGGCCGATTTATGCTTGAAAACCGTCAGCGTCTGGACTTCTGCAAGCGTGCCCCATGCAAAAGAAATCGAGTTTCATATATAATGGCATCAAACGTACTTTCACAGGAATAAATAATTTCATTGTTATCAAACATTTTTGTTTTATTTAAAAAAAATCTTTGGTAGTGCTCTTATTGAAAATCACGATATTAAGTTTAAAAACCTTGTCTTACACTCGTAAATATTAAAAAATCAAACCTTTTTTTACTGTACCATTCCCAAAATTGATGTGGATCTTCTTGTAGCTCTTTAAAATCTTTGATGGAGTTTATAATCTTAAAAAAAGTAATACCCTCTGAATAGATTAGCGATATACCTATAGAATATTATTTAAAAGAGAAAGGAAATCATTAACAAAACAAACAGCAATGGACCAATGTGACTTCCTTGAGGAACACCAGAATTAACTTTAAATTCATATAAGGGATAACTCTTGAACTTGACGCTTTATCTATTTTTAAGATATGAGAAAATCTATTTAACGAAACGGTCGTTAAGTCTAATTTTATTTTATTTATTAATAAGAATTTCATGACTTTATTTATCAAATGTCAAGAGTCTCCAAAGATGCAATCGGGTTTCGTCGAACAACAAATAGTACTAAATTAGTAATTGATTTTTTTTTTCACATAATAAAAGAACAATTAAAATAAATTATGTCACAGAAAAAGGATTCTATAGGTACAATGCAATGTAGGAAAAGCAGACAAAAGATCTGGTAACTTCAGTAACTTATTGAAAACAAGAAACAATGGATAGTAACCGTAAATTATTGTATTACATCTGGACCAGGACTAGAACATTCATATAGATTTAAAATATTGTCACGTATAGATGCCTCAGAAATCGAAAAATTGATAAATGTTGGATTTATTCTCGTGTGTTAGGAGAAATAAGAGAAGAGAGATTTTTGCAGATGAAAATTCTTAAAACGCAGTCTCTGACTCTGAAACATTTTCACGTTTACAATTAACATATTTCAAAAACATGTGAGGGTTCATTTTCAAATCACATTCTATTTTCGAAATTAATTGAATAAATCATAGTCATAATATAGCTCTTGGTAAACGAGGGGATTGCAAATAATTGTCAACAAGTAAACAAATAAGAGATGTTCTAACTCCATGAATTAAACCTCCACCAACAATAGCTGAATCCCTCAATTTCTCAATTCCTAGAAGGAGGCAAAACTCTTATATGTACAATTAATCAACAGTTGTAAGTTTCAGCACGAGCTTAAATAACTTACAAAGCATCTAAACGAAGTTACTTTTAGGTATGGATTTTGGGGTCATCAGTCCGTACTTTTTCGAAAAAGATGATAGCCAGGCTATCACCGTCAACGGTGATTTCTATTGGTTGATGATCCCTCTCTTTTTGTGGAATAAAATGGAATATATTTTCACCGAAGTCATATGGTCAGCTCAAGACACAATCAACATTCTGCGCGGTTTCATGGCATAGTTATCTTGCGCCTAGTCAACATGATTTGGTTACCAAGATGGCAATTTGACACATTTAGACTTTTTCTTGTGGTGATTTCTTAAGTCGCAGGTCTATAAGCATGCGCTGCAATCCATCGCGGTTTTCAAAGACAATTGGGGCTATCGGAAATTGTGTTTCCCATGAACTTTTTCCCATATTCGAAAAATAGGTATCGTGAACATCTTTTTAAATTAGGGAAAAAAATCCTAGAGAAAAATACCTTCGTGAACAATTTTTGTATGGGAAATTTTTTGCTTTTTCCCTCGGAATTTTCCCCTGTCATTATACGTTGGAATTCAAAACAATAAACAACGATGTAAGTTATTCTCTAAAATCAAAAATTAATTAATACAAAAAAACTTTTTGTAAGGTCAAATTCTTCTTATTTGAAGCAAATAGAAGTTTAAATTAATTTTATGGAAAAAAAAGAGATTTCGCCAATGGATTCACTACGAATAAACTGAAGAAAGATATCCAAACATTTTGGAAAAATGTTGAAAGTGATCTCAACTGCATTGGGCCTCCAGTAAAATCAGTTGCCGAGTGGAAAAAAAGAAATCTAATATATTTGAAAGGACTTCTAAATATGAAGATTGAACCAACCAAACCTCATGATCTTTTGCCACTCCTGTCTGATACCCACCTTCTACAAAGAAACCCAAAGACGCATTTATCTTAATGAAAGGAGGAATAGCGATAGGTTTCTTTGACTGAGGCAAGAAATCAAACCGCGTCTCCATCAAATGTTTAAACAATGGTTTTTTAACTTTATGGTAACGATGGAATCTGTACATAGAAACGGTATCAAGAATGTATGAGTCAATCAAATGTTTCAACTTACAGTGGTTCTGGTAGCTCTCAAGGATTTGAATAATCCCTTAAACTCCGACTTCTCTGCTCATTTCGTCCTCTCTGTTCTATCTTGTCAATTAATAATAAAAATGATATTCCTTGCATTTTTTATCACTTTAAAATTTAAGCACGGTGTAAAATAAATAAACTTTTTTTTGTTTACTGCAAAATCAGATGTCATAATCTTGAAAAACAATATCCGATTTTTTTTTTTATTTTTATGTTGGTAAAAGTTGTTCCCAGGGAAAAGCATTCCGTGGGGAATTCCCGATAGAAGGGATGCGTTCCCTTGAACAACAAAATTGCATGGTTGAAAATATTTCATGAGGAATTCCTGATAGGGTCAAATATGATCGATTTCATTGATAGGGCTCTTATTGATATCTCATAAAAAAAACTCGTTTTGTTAAATTTTAAAATTGACCATCCTTTAATGGAAAACTCTGTTTAATTCACCTCTTAAGACTAAATTATGGTTTATTTTTCACAAATAAAGAATAACTTAAACGAAAAAAAAACATTTTTGTTTGCCTGATGTCTCTTCTTTCTCTGAAACCCGCTCCTAACCAAATTATTCTTTTACTTAAATTGTGTCTCTTAAGTCGTCTGCAATTCTTCAACCACAAGTGCTAAGTTAATATTTACCAAGTTACTTTCAACGCCAAATCCCAAATTAAAGCGACAGCAAAAGAATCAATAATCCCACCCAATCCTCTAAAAGAAAAAAACAAAAAATAAAATAGAAAATTTAATTTTAAAAAAAAGCGAAATAATTTTCATATTCAAATAAACTTGACGCAAATAAAGAAAAAACTTCGCACTCTAGATCAAATTAAAAAAAAGAATCCCTCTGTTATCCTGATTCAAGCCAGTTTGATTGCCAATAATTGAATTGCAAATTTACACTTTTTACGCCCACCACCGTGAGCCGCACTTTCATTTCGTGCAATCAATTAGTCTCTCTGCCTCAGTCCATAAGGGAACCCCCAAATTTAACTGCATCCTGGAATGTCAATAATAGGCTCTATATTCGTTTACTATTCATGCACTATTATCACAAATTCCAGTAACGTCAAATGTGGAAATAAAATTTAGAGGGTGGAGTAATGTCGTCCTTACAAATCCTTTCGGTGCTTGCGACACGATTTTTTCTTCCCTTTTAATTAAACAACACAAAAAAAATAGTGTACGTGTTGTGTGTAGGGAAGCAAGGTCTACTGAACATGTCAAACCAAACCCTGGTAGAAGTCCTTTTCTAACATTGTAGTCCTTGTAATCGACATAGAAAATTATTATTGACTGAGTTTCAATGAACAGGGTTGGATTAACTCTAAAAGTTGAGGTGGATATTGATGCTATGGCTAAATTGGAGCCTATTGCTATGCTTTACTTCTTAATTTTAGAGATACAAGAAAGACGTAAGCAAATATACTTTTGGGCGGTAAGGTGTCAAAATTTCGTTTATTTTAAAATCTCATTGGACTATGAAAACATGTTGTTTGAACTCAAAACTGTCAATTCTCAAATTGTTTTGTATATCAGGTTTACCAATACTTTTCACAAACAAAATCAAACGCTGCATACATTTTGGGGCACTTTTCACATGAAAACTTCAATATTTTTAAAGTCGAACATAATTCTGTTAAAGGACCTTCCTAAATTCGGTCCTGTTCTCATATGCAGTAGGTTTTCTAAAAAAAAGTGGCACACAAATTCACGCTTCGCATTAAGTGTGGTGGCCAATTAATTATAAACCTAGTCGTGGTAGTTGAAGCCTAATTGCAAGGACTGACTCTATAAGAAGAGTGTGTTTTATTTGCTTCTCTTTACTTCTGGTTTGTTATTTGAGATTAATTACCTATCAAAATGTCCTTGAGCTTTGAACTGAACCACTTGCGGGTGGCATTGCAAACGTTGCCTTAGAAACGAAACTAAATAAATAAAAAAAAATCCAAATTAATTTAATTTTTCCCCAACCAAGCTTTGTGAGTCAAATCGATAAGAAAACCACAAACACCACACGCCACAGTAATAATATCACGGTAGATTATCCTCTTTATACTTATTCCACTCCAAAAATACTATAACCAACCCAACCAATGGTATTTCCTTCCTTTGAAAATTAATAAAGCACTTCATTATATTTTTCTATATGCCCCATTGTCATATAGCGTGTGTCAAGTTCTTATATATTCCTGCAGGATCGAGATGTTCTTATTTATAGTTAAATGAAATATTCATCCATTAATCCGAGTGATATATTAGCATGATATATAGAAAGGACTACATACCTATAAAAAGAGGAAAATGGTCGTAAAATGTTTAACAGCTTTTTGAGGTGCTATAATATAGACTCGTCGTCGTTATACCTAACCTACCTATACTTACCTACCTATCTACTTTTGGGCAAAACCTAAGTCGATAAGCACTTTTGTTCACGTTGATGTCTTTGAAATATTCGGTGTGCCATCATCATCGTGGACAACAACGAAAATGATGGTTTTATAAGGAATTTTTGAGGTTAATGTCCTGTTGTAAACAGCAAGGAAGAATTTTGTGCCAATGTGGGAGAGAAAAAAACAAATTGTGGGCTTTGAATTTCATTGCATATAATTTATCATAACCAGCTTAGGAAGGTATCCATTTTATACTTTCCATTTATTAGTTTAAAATGTATGTTGGGAAATATGTTTGATGGAAGTTTAAATTTTTAAGGCGTGTTTAAATTTAGAATCTTACCAAAACTTTGATGTTGAGTATTACGAGCATTTAAAATATTTATCAAAAAATAAAAGTTTAAGTCTTTTATAATTCGTGCACATAAATCGGCTTGAATTTGTGTAAAAAAATTGATTGTGTTGGTTTTCAGGGCAGTGCCAGAGCTTCTTGTATTTGTTTGATCTAGATTACAGTGGCTTAAGAGAACCTCACAAGACGAGTTCTAACGAGGTTAAATTGCGGAAGTTCGGTGTACAACCCACATCACCACCAGTAAGGCATCTAACTATTGACATATTTGTATCAACTGAATGATGATTTATCTCTTGGAACTCATAGGTCTAAAAAAGTGTTCTGCTACACTATCCGTATCCCTGTAACTAGTTTTTAATGTGTGCACAACCTCCTGTTTTACCCCAGTTCACATAAAAGGTCCCAAATGATAGATATGTGCCTTCAAGAAAACACAAGCGTAAACAGGTTTTTCTCAAAACCCACATCTGTCTATCAACTTCTACTCTCGCCTCAACTGGAGATTTAGTTCTAACCCCAGTGGAAAGTTGTTAGGGGCACCAAAGCAGAGAGGGGGAAGAGGTTTTTCCACTAAGGCATCTCTCCTTATCTAGGGGCAGCACATGAATTCTCGAGATGAAGTCAACGGTGGCGTCTATAGTTGCAGTAAGGTTAAACTACTTAGGAACATCTTATATGGCTTTTACGACTTATTCGGAGCTAAGGTCTATAAGGAGCGGTTTATCCAGCTTACCGTAATTGGAGTTATATTAAGGATCTGATTAGGGGTTGTGCCGTCAGGTGACTTCCCGACCAAGTCAAAATATACCTTAGGCAGATATTACCGCCATCCAAGAAGTGCGATGGGATGGACCGGGCAAACGCAAACTAAAAGACTGCGAAGTATACTACGGCGACTTCAACCGAGAACAAAGACAGCAACTATTTGGGTGTTTATCTGTTATTGGAACTAGTCTCAGGCAAAAAGCCTTGAGTTTCAACAGTGTGAGCGAGCGAATCACGAAACTCCCCATCAAGGCTAAATTCGCCAACATAAGCCTAAAATGCACGCATGCCCCAACAGAGGAGAAAGATGAAGACACCAAAGACATATTCTTTGAGCTCTTGGACAAGACATATGAGCAGTGCCCTGGCTATGACATTAAAATTGTCTTAGGAGATTTTAATGCCAAGCTAGGAAGAGAAGACATCTTTGGTGGCATAATCTCGAGATACAGCCTGCACTACACCACCTCCTACAACGGATTCACGCTGATCGATTTTGATGCGGGACGAAGCTAGTACGCAGTTCACACATCACAAGGGGACATGAAAATCTCCTGATTAATCAACTGTCAGCCAGGTTGACCACATTGCGATCGACGCACGACACTTCTCCAGAATACAGGGTATCCAAACTTTCCGAGGGGCCGTAGCTAAGGTACGGCTACGGATATCATCCCGTTCTAAGCCAAAACAAGGAAGTACTGTGAGAAGATTCGACATTAGACGGCTAGAATCGCAAGAGACTGCCATGTCCTTTTCCGATCGAGTCTCTAGTAACCTCTTAAGGAGTCCTATGCTGCCTGCATTAAGCATTGAAAACCAGTGGCAACATTGTCTTGGTTACGCCGATAGATTGACATAATTGGAAGATCAAAGCGTGATGTAAGTGGAGCGTTTTTGAGCATTGCGACGGAAGCGCAGAAGATTGGTTAAGTGGTCGATGAAGCCGGACCAAGTATATGCTTTCATCAAAAAAGAACATTGAACAACGACGTCTTTGACAAAACGTCACCATCGACAAATATAACTTCGAGGTAGTTAAGGACTTTGTCTTCCTAAACACCGCTAAGAACACAGACAACAGTTTTTTTTCGACTTAGAGGACAATTGAAAAGTAAAGTCCTCTCTCGAGTATCTAAAATCACCATCTATGGGTCACTTATCATCCTGATTCTCATTTATGGTACTGAGGCCTGGACACTATCAAAGAAAGATGAGAGCGTCTTAGGATGCTTCGAGAGAAAAATTCTTTTTGGTCCCGTCTGCATAGATGAAGAATGGATGAGAAGATATAACGACGAACTGTACAGCGATACTAAACTAGTTAACAGGATTTAAGTCCAACAGTTTAGATGTCTAGGTCATGTAGAGCGAATGAACATCAACGCTCCAGCCCGGAATTTCTTCGAATGCAATCCCGAGGGACGGCCGGCACTGGCGCATTAGAGGAAGACCGCGACTCAGGTATCGCACGCAGGTGGGTGGAGACCTCAACCGACTTGGCGTGCGAAACAGGAGACAGCTGGCTAGGGCACGTGCTGGCTGGCGACGCATGTTGTTTGGGGCCAAGGTCCGCCCCGAACTATAAGGCCACATTAAGTAAGTAAGTAAGTATCTTGTAAGATATTTTAAGTTTTTATTGCAAGTCTTTCACATCTTCTTAACAGCGCATGGTTTTTAGATATTCAAGTCTTCAATGAAATGAAGTCGACGTAATCTCTATTGACTTTAGCAAAGCCCTTGCCAATTGTCTTTTTACTTCTAACCTTTAAATTTTCTATTCTAGGGTTGAACCGAATTTATTGTAATGGATTTTTTCATACCTTAAAAAAGGCGTCTATATGCCCTTCAGATGCAACATCTGGGGTACCACAAGTCAGCCACTAAGGCCATCACCTTTTTAGCCTCACCACTAATGATATGGAGTTCATTTATAAATATTCCCATATCTCAGTTTACTCTGATGACAAGCATGATCCATACCTTATTAAAAATTGCTTCGAAAGTGTAAACAAAATGCTTAAATCAAAATACAAACATATGTCAGTCCATTACTTTTTTCACGAAAGCAAGTAGCTACAAAATTCACTCCGTTAATACTTTTTCCAGGATCAACCCATTCCCTCTGTTGAGGTTATTTGCGTTCTATATTACCCGATCTTTCTACAACAGCTTTGTCCGTCCCCTGCTTGAATATATCTTTCAAGTATGGTCAACTTACCAAGGAAAACATATTTCAAAAATTGAAAGAGTTTCTTTTGATTTTCTCATCGATTCCCTTGATTCTTCCTCCATATGAAGACAGGCCTAAATAAATATTTTTAAAATAAACTTAATAATATCTGCTACCTCGGCGTAAAACATATGCTTTATTTTAGAACAAATTTGACAAGTTTAAAAACGGTTCTAGTGAGCCAACTTTGAAACATAGAAATATGCTGCCGCGGACTATTAAAGATAACCAATTCAGTAGTACATTTTTTTAGCAGAACTGTAAACGTTACTAAAACACACGAAGTGGAAACTCTCAAAAGGGAAAAATTACCCGAATTTAAAATATTATTTATTTGTGAAAAATGGGCTATCTAACACTGGAGGAATTTTTCAAATCGGAAAAGGAGTTCCTGAGATTAGGGCGTTCAAACAATAAAACGAACTCTTAATCTTCATATGAAATTCTGTAATTTCACTTAACACCAGATATTTCGGAAGCTAAAGAGCTCATTGCAGCTTTTGGTTTACTGTTTGGCTGTGTAAATATAGCTTGAAACGATCTTTCTTCATTGCAAGCAAATACAAATACAGGCTTTTGCAACAGGGATGCAACAAAAGCAGAGTAACAGTGACAGCAAACGACGCCATATTTCTTGACACTTTTTTGACATTTCTCTTTGAGTAAGGTTTGTTATTTCATTATTAAAATTTATTACCGAAATTCGGATTTAGTGCCCTCAACGTTAAGAGTGCTACGTCGAAATTATGGTCGTCATATTCGTCCAGATTAAAAATTGAGCGTCTAGTGGAAACATTTTAATCTACAGGCATAGTACAAAATGTTCCAGTGCCATTGCGACTAAAAAATGCCCGTAGTGTCGAGAATATTGCTGCCACCGAGGCTTCAGTTGCAGGAAGCCCAAATGTGTCTCTCACACGTAGTCGTTCTCAAGTGTTGGGTGTCTCTGTGACGTCGGTGTGGCGAATTTAGTGAAAAGACCCTGGCCTACATCCTTACAAAATTAAATTGATGCAAGAACTGAAGCGGCTTGACCACCAGAAGCGTCTTATGTTCGTGAATTGAGCTGAGCAACAACTTGAAAATCATTCGGATTTTCATTGAAAATCTTCTTCACCGATAAGGCTCATTTCTGGCTAAATGGCTTAAAAAAAATTTTGGTATTGGTCAGGCAGCAATTTACACGTACTCCATGAGTCATCATTGCATCCCAAAAAAATACGGTTCGGTGTGGTTTATGGGCCGGTGGCATTGTCATTGGGCAGTACTTCTTCCGTGATGATCAAATCAAGAACGTCAAGATATTGTGAATGGGAATAGCAACCGTTCAATGATAACCGAATATTTTTGGCCCAATTGGATGATAAGGACTTGGAAGTCATGCGGTTTCAAAAGGACAGCGCCAAAAGCCACACAGCGAATGTCACAACCAATTTATTGGAAACTCAGTTTGGAGAACGTGTTATCTCACAAAATGGTCCAGTCACTTGGCTGCCTCGGTCGTGCGATTTGACGCCTCTAAACTTTTTCCCGTTTGGCTACATCAGTTCTATGATCTATGCCAACAATCCAGCGACGATTGATGAACTTCGTACAAATATCGAACGTGAAATTGCAGCAATATCTCTCAATTTATGCTTGAAAATATCTAGCATTCTGTATAATGGCATCGAATTTCACAGGAATAAAGAATTTCATTGATACCAAAACCGTTTTTGTTTTTTTTTTAAAACAAACTTTTGCAGCACTCTTATTGAAAAAACCCACCGATATATTCTTTTTAATTTTCTTTAAGTTCGTTATTGCTCTTTTTACAGTCACAATTTAGAGCATTTAAAATCAAGTTGAAATTTGATCGAACATCATCGGTCTTTTAATAAAATATTAATAAAGAATTCTTTGATTCATATATCCATCTTAGCCATAAAACAATAACCTTTGGCTTTATGACAACCATCAACTTTTAATAAAGCTGCATAATAAAAATACAAGCGCCGCCGATGTTTTTTATGATTATATGAAATAAAACTTCTATTTCTCGGTAGATATGTTTATGATGATGACACTTATGCGACAGGATAAATTTTAAGTGCAATAAGCCCCATAGGTCTTATACCAAATAACTTTATATTTGAGCAGATTTTGGGCTTCGAGATTTAATATTTCCACACTTGAAGCAGCATCATTTAAAGCTCAGCAAATAAAATTGACTTAGATCCACACTCAAAACAATACAATTTTCCAGTAGTTTGATAGCTTCAATAAACAAAGCTTAATGACACTTGTATAAACTTAAAAAAAGACACGTCATATCCCTGCTTACCGAAGGTGCCTTCCATGACACTGGATCATTTGCACTCCATTCCCGTACCTATCACGTAGCCTTGCAGCAGGTCAAGAAACAAAAGCGCAAATTAAAATTCCGTGCAAAGTAAAACAAATCCCCTAAGCGAGTCATGGTTTATATAGTTGGTAGTATAACTGTAGACAGAACAAAGCCCCCCTGGGGGCGTATGTCAGGGTAAACATAAAATTATTTGTCTATAATACTCGACCAAGCACACACACGGAACAGACCCAAACCCACCCACAATTATTACACTTTGCAACAACGAACATTCCCAACAGAACAGTGGCCTCCTCGGTTATTAGTGGAGTTTCCCAGGGAACAAATATCGCTCAATAGCAGCGGGGGGGATTAGTTGGGTACAGTAACACGCTAAACAGACACTGAATTGAGCTTCCTTGAACTAATGGTCCCTCCGATCCCCTCATCATAATTCTGTATCGACTTCTGGTTGTGTTGTTATCGTTCGGAAATCGCATAGAACGCCTCCATCCATGGCCAACACTTTGGTGCATAACCGAGGGTAGTTTGTCCACCCAATTGATGGAACCAAATAAATATCGTCATCGTCGCTCATGCAATGGGCATTGGGCAAGTGCGCGGAAGAAAAAAAGAACATAGCAAGCGGTGGTGTCCCGTTGTTGTCCTGTGCAGCGAAGGAAGCGGGGGTTGCGATTGGAGAATGGATAAATTGACAGACAGTTCGTTTTTTATTTATGCATACAAAAAAAAGGTATAAGAGGGGGATGTTTTTTTTGTATGGAAAAGTCCAAGCTGTGTGTGTCCTTCCGAAGTCCTTTTTATGATTGTAATTTCAGTTTAACACTGGACAGGTTACACACTCCGTTTCAGCGGAAGAGCGGAAATTAAAAATCACAACTCTCCAAGCAGATTTAAAGTGGCTTATATCCTGTGTTCGAGAGCTTTGAAGGAAGAAGAAGGCTCAGTTTACCGCGGCGGTGTGGCGTGGAGTGGCGTAGTATCGTCCACGTAACGGGGGAATTTCCTCCATTTAAAAAAGGTCCAGTAGTCAATATCATCGATATCAATATCGATATTCGAACAGAACAGTTGTATCAAAACGAACGGCCGTCAGTGGAATACGAAAAAAGAATACGAAAAGCCAGATTGAGATTTCCTGCAATTGGCAGTGGTCGGTGTCGGTATTGCTGTTTCTGTTGCTGTTGCTGTTGGTGCAGCTGATGTCGTCCTTCGTCATGAATTGATAATGCTCTCAGCTGGAAAAAGAGACCGGATATCTGATTACTACCTTTTTACACGTTTCCATTTAAATTCGAACCTAATGATGGGCTGTGCATCATCGCAGGCCGTGCCTCCCGGTGGTATTGCTACCACTAGTGACCCTGATAAGGACTTGGTGGACAGCTCGAAGCCAGGAGCATCAGAAGATTCTTCTACCGCTACTGATGACAAGTACCGTAAATATCGATTTTGTGTAGAACAAGTGTTGAAAGCGTGAAGCTTATTTTACTGTTTTTTTCTTTTCTTTTTTCCTTATTTCCATATATATATATCCTGCGGGATGTTGCTGGGGCAATCGACTGACTCCTTTATATTCATTTTTTGTATCGTTATGTCATCATCATCGTCGTCGTCGCTCGACGTCGTTCTTTGGGTTCTTTGGATTGACATGGAATATGCCAACGACTCGACATCGACTTCGACATGGTTTGCTTTTGCTACATCGCTGTCGTCACCATGTATTTATGGCCACACAATGACTTGGAACTGACATTCATATCCTTTTTCAAATGGGTCCTGATATATGTGGGTGTGAATTGGGTATATATATGGACTGCTGAAATATACATACCCCATAACTGGGAAACTTCTGACAGCACCTGCGGAGGCGTTTGAAATCTCCTTGGATGATGTCGACAACGACAGCAAGGACCGAAGTGATAGCCTTATCAAAAAGCATCCTCCGAAGCGATTGCAAAAGTTAGTCGAGCAAGCGGCAACAGCATCAGCTGTTTCAGCAACAACCATTGAACACTTGGAAGAGAAACTGGCCAAGGCAGAAGTTAGACGTCAGCAGTACATTCAACAGCGAATCGAAAACATCATAACCTTAACATCATCATCTAAAGGAGGTGGCAGCAATGGTGGTGGTGAAGCCGATGTTAATAGTGGTGGTGAAGAGAATAAGGATGGCGATGGTGATGGCGGCAGTGATGGCCAAAAAGAGGATGCTGATGCAGCTGTCATTGTTTCCAGAAATACTTCTCGTACCACCACCAGCAGCAATAGCAACAGCAGTCAGGATGCTGATGTTGTAGTCCAGTCGACAACGTCGTCGTCATTGAATGAGACTCCTCCTGCTGCAAGTGTGGACAAGAAGCATATTGATGGCGAACATCACGCTCAAGGTGCAGACAACAACGACAACGGCACTCGTCCTTAATGGTGCAAAACTTCTTTTTAACACTCTATTTGTTTCTTTCTTCAAATTTCTCTTAAGGTATTTAAACTTTCTATAAAATTTAACTCTAGCGAAAAAATAAAAGAAAAGTGATAGACATTAAGGCATACGGTTTTACATACATACAATTTTGTGCAATAAAGTAGTTTTTAAATTCATGATGGTGAAAGGACTTTTTCTCAAAACGATGATGGAGATATTATTTATAAATTTGACATTTAAAGAGTTGAGATTTCTTGAGTTTTCAAGGATTTTTCAACGTCATTCATTGTTTTTTGAGCTAAGAGGAGCGAAAAAAACCAAGAGGAACAACTTAAATGAGGGATGATTTTAAGGAAAATTAAAGAGGACAATTTTTTTTAAAAGTGGAAAATATGGTGTTCAAGAAATTCAAGAATACAAAGCGTTTTTTAATACAAAAGCTCTATGAAATTTTGTGTGAGTTTTCCATCGACGGTATAAACTCAAATTATTTCAATATTTTGTCCCTCTTAGAGGCTATCTATCTTCATTAAGTGATGAATGTCCCCAATTTTGCTTAACATAAATGCATACATTAACATTTTAACATTTATTCTAATTGACAATTAAAAAAAAGATATAAATTGTTTACTCGGGCGTATGAGTAACATTTTTGTTTTTATTCTTTTGATGGAATTCTCGGAAATCAATAGAATATAATGTACATATTAGAATATACAATATGCACGTGGAAGGGGTTTATAATATGCAAGTAGTCCATGAAAGAATAAATAATGATTCTCTATGGATTTTTGTATTTAGTGGTTTTATAGTCCACAGCTACACTGCTGCAAATATCATTGGCTTGAACTAGTTTCTATCACAGCTAAATTATAGCCTAGACGAGCAACTGCAAGACTATCTAATTTGAGCAAAACAATAAAAGGGTTGACATGTCTAACCACTAATACCACTACTTTATGGATTTTCTGTTGCAGAGCTGTTTCAGGAATCGATTTTATTTCAATGAATTAAGTCGAAAATTTGTTTGTACTTATACTTACTCTCTTTAAAGTGACAAAGTTTGTTATTAATATTTATTTATATTTATTATTAAAATATTTAAAAAATTAGTGATTTGTGGTTTATTGGAATACACATGTGACCCACCACAAGAAAAATTCTAGTAGCGGAATATTCGCATTAGATAGATAGATAGTTTCTTTATTTTAAGTTATAAATTATAAACAAGAGTTTTTCTTTAAGAATAATCGTCACAATAATAAAACACCGATGGTGTTGAGTTTTAAAAGCACAGACACTATACAAACAAAATTTAAGCACCTCCCTGTTTTGCGTTGGGTCTGGAAATCCGAAGTGCTACCTTGGCTACAACGAGGTAGTAGGTCCGAGTCGATGTTAGCTCCTCGGAAAGTTCGTACATACATAATGCTGGAAGCGTGTCTGGCGTCGATCGCAATATGGTCATGGTCAATCTGGTTGACGGTAGATTGATCTGGAGAAGTCCAAGTTCCTTTGTGGATGTTGAGGTGTGGAAAACGCGTACTGACTACCATGACGTTTCACCCCGCAGCAAAATCTATGAGCCTGAATCCATTGTCGGAAGTGTTGTCGTGTAGGCTGTTCTTCCCGATTATTCCACCAAAGATGTATTCCCTTCCTAGCTTGGCATTAAAATCGCCCAGGACTATTTTAATATCGTAGGGCACTGCTCATATGTTTTGTATAGGGGATCGATGAACATATCTTTGGTGTTGTTGTCTTTCTCTTCTCTGGGGGTGTGCGCGCATATCAGGCTAATGTTGCCAAATTTAGCCTTGATACGTATGGTCATGAGGCGCTCATTGATGCACCTATAGCTCAAGACTTCTTGCCTAAGCCTGGCTCCAATGACGAAGCCGCATCCAAATAAGCGCTGTTGGTTTTCGTGGTAGCAGTCACCATAGTAAATATCGCAGTGATATCTGCTTTATATCGTTCTAGGGCCTCCGCTAATTCTTCGGCCGCACGTGGTCTGTTAAGGGACCTAACATTCCACGTGCATATCCAAAGTTCGTTGTTTTTTCATAATATAAGTTTCAACAATTATGGAAGAAACAATTTTGATTGAATTAACTCAGTTTTGCCCTTCAACATTTTTCAATCGATAAGCTAGACTCTTCTTTTACCATGGTTGAGATGTTGGCATCTCTAAGCAGAATGAAAAAAAAACCGCAGCGGGTTTGGATGGAATTCCTATCAAATTCAACTCCCGAACTTTTCGAGCGTGTGTTGGGGTTATTAAAATTAAATTATAGAAGCATTTCAGTTGTGAGCTCAATAAGAAAACTGTTTTTACAAATGTTGTACGTTAGGCTTGTGAATTGGATTAAAAGAAATAATATGATAAGTCGATATCAGGCTGGTTTCCTGGCAGGCCTTTCAACGGTTGATAAAATTTTTGTTCTTACGAGCGTTGCGTGGCGTTTCATCAACAAAAAAAAGACCCTATACACTTTTTTCGTTGACTTTAAAGCTGCTTTTGATACCATCAACAGAAGATTACTTTTATATAAGCTAACAGTTATTGGCCTAACAATCAAATTTATTCGGATTTATAAACAACTTTTATTAAACACGTCTAGAATGGTTTATATTTATATATATATATATTGAGTCCACTGATGCTCTTTTTATCAATGATATTCTTCGTTGCTTTTTTCTTACACGTTTTTCGAAACATTAAGTAAGACAGCAAAACTCCAAGATATTTTAAATAATGAACGACCTCAATATGCGCTTTGTTTGGAACCTGTTTTCTTCTACGAGTCTTCTTCTCTGGCGCGGTTCAAAAATTATTATTTTTGTTTTGTTAGTATTGACGCAGAGACTCCAGGATTCACAAAATATATTAAGTTCATTGATTTGCAGCTGAAGGGTTTGGATTGTGGATTGTCAGCCATTAAAACTAAATCGGTGGCGTAGAGCAAAACTTTGATTTGTACACCGGCAAAGAGTATTTCACCCGGAAGTACATCAAAAATGTCATCAATAAACAAGGTGAATAATATCGGGCTTAATATACACCCTTGGGGGACACATGATGTTGTTTCAAACCATTCAGAGAATTTAGTTTCGTCGCACACTGATGCAGTAGATAGGGCAAGAAAATTAAAATATAACATTGAGAATTTACGTAAAATTACTAAGGACGACAGTTTGTACATCAAGCCATTTCTATTTACAGTCCACAAAACAGGCATATAATTTCTTTTCTGCTTAATCGATATCCTGGCAATACCCGTCAGAGCAAATATATGGTCTTGCGTTGAGAAACCCCATCGAAAACCTGCCTGGAACATGTTGAGTCGGTTGTAGTTCCCAATCTATTTCGTCAAACTTTCATAAAGTATTGTTCTCTGGCTGTTTCGTTTCTTCTTTTTTAAAAGAATTTTCATAAAGTTTGTTGAAATATGCCAGAAGATGGTTTTAAAACGGTTCCGTACTCTTCTTGTAGAATTCAATGGGAATGCCATCTATGCCATCTATTGAAAAATTTGACATTTCTCGACATTTCAAGGTCCCTAGAGTCAAAATAAAAGATTTTTAGAAAGATGTATGTGCGTGCGTGTGTACGTACGTTTGTACGTCTGTGCGTGCGTGTGTACGTACGTTTGTACGTCCGTACGTTCGCGAAGTTTTTTTCGTCCTCCATAGCTCAAGAACCAGAAGAGATATCGACTTCAAATACATTTTATTATACAGACAATAAAACAGAAAGATGCAGAAAGGGCTCTCAAGAAAATTGCGTGGGTGGTTTTTTTACCATAGCTGTTTGAAAAAAAGGTGAACATTTTGGTTAACCCTAAATATCTTACGAACCAAAAACGCTAGAGACCTGAATTAAATTGTGTATTATATTATTATAATGTAACGTGATATCAAAGAAGTATATTTTTTGAAATAAATCCATTCAACGGTTTTTTTTTACAAATCAAAAAAACTGAAAAAAATAATTTATCACCTCCAAAATTTTACGACTAAAATATGATTTCATCTCCAAAACAATTTTGTGCAACGAAGAATAATGTTTTTGACAACTGATAAAATTTTGAGAAAAATTGAATTGATAGTTTTTTTTATAAAAAATAAAAATCTAAATAAAACATTACTCAAAGTTAGTAAAAATAGATTTTTGACTCAAATATCTTTTAAAACTTTGAGATATTGGCTTTAATTTACTTTTATCTTTCAAAAAATATTGTTGTCAACATTCAGTAACATTTTGAAAAAAATCGAATTGACAGTTTTTTTTTACAAAAAATTGAAAACCGAAAAAAATTAACGAAAGTTGGTAAAAAATGATTTTCCACTCAAATATGTTTTCAAAAATTTTATATAATAGCTTCTGACTAATTTTACTTATAAGAAATATTGTTTTCAACATTAGGACAAATTTTGAGAAAAATTGAATTGATAGTTTTTTTTATAAAAAATAAAAATCTAAATAAAACATTACTCAAAGTTAGTAAAAATAGATTTTCGACTCAAATATCTTTTAAAACTTTGAGATATTGGCTTTAATTTACTTTTATCTTTCAAAAAATATTGTTGTCAACATTCAGTAACATTTTGAAAAAATTCGAATTGACAGTTTTTTTTACAAAAAATAAAAACCTAAAAAAAAATTTGTAAAAGTTGGTAAAAATTGGTTTTCGACTCAAATATCTTTTCAAAAATTTTAGATATTGGCTTTAAACTACTTTTATCTTTCAAAAAATATTATTGTTAACATTGAGTAAAATTTTGGAAAAATCGATCTGACAGTTTTTTGTACAAAAAATTAAAAACCTACAAAACATTAAACAAAAGTTGGTAAAAATTTACTTTCGACTCAAATATCTTTTCAAAAATTTGAAATATTGGCTTCAAACTTATTTTATTTCATAGAAAATATTGTTTTCGATATTCAGTAATTTTTATATAAAAATCCAGCAGTCCGTTTTTTCATAAAAAATTAAATCTACATAAAATAGTACGCAAATTTAGTAAAAATCGATACGAGTACATATAGACAAACTTTTAAGCAAGACAAATCGACAGACGGGATGGGAAGTTATCAGTGTGGGTCGCATCCCACCCTCTTTTTATTTTTCATATTACTGAGAGTAGTTTCAAGCTCAGATCGAATAATAGGATTATCCAGTTCGTTGATAGTGATATTGGGTTGTGCATAATAGAAAGCATGGTGATTCTCATAGGTCAACAAAAGAGTTTTAAAATGAGCTGCTAGTGTGTCAACTTCGAGCGTAGTCACCATGCTTCTATCACGACCACAGAGCTCACGAACACTTTTCCAGAAAACCATCGAGTTCTTACAATTTGCCAGTTCTTTTGCAACATTGTGGACGTAGTCACCTTTTTTTTAGTAGAAAGCCTTTTGAAATCCTTGTTAGTATGAAGATAAAGCTTACGGAGTTTCACAGAATCATTATCAAAACATTTGTTTTTAGTATACAAGCATGATTTCAGCTGTTGTTACTGTGGGCTGCTTAAAAAATGTGCCCAATTGGATTGATACCTGTGGCGTGATGGTTTGTGCGTTAGACTTTCATGATAGGGGCCGTGCATTCGATCCCTGCCTAAGCCCTCTAAAGTTTTTTTTTTCCTCTTGCGAGGAATTGACAAACTCTCCAAGAGTAATCCTTGTCATGAAAAGTGCTTTCTCAAATTAGCAGTTCGGATTCAACTTAAAACTGTAGGTCCCCTCCATTCCTGACAATATTACTCTCACACAGGAATCTTTGAGAGTTGTAAGTCACTAAGCCCTATAGTTCTCAACGGACTGTTGCGCTATCTAAAAAAAAATGGATGAACAGTATAGGATAGGATATATAATGCCATCCTTTTAAAGTCATAAGTAATCAAATTATCCTCATCAATAAGTTTGGAATGAAATAAGCTATGGTTGCCATCTACCGACCAATGTCTGTTTCCAAAGATGTATGGATCAATGATTCTAAACCAAACAGTGACAGTCTAGACTGCATGTTGCAACTTATCGTTCGAAGTTAAAAATGTTAGTCTTTGACGAACTCAAATAACTCTCTCATTGCTTAATTTTACTTTTTGACCGAAATGATGATCAACTACATGTGAGCGCAGTTATAGGACACACGGAGGCACCAACTTTGAAGTTTTTAGAAAGTCGAAGTTTGTTCGGGTAAAATAAAAATGTATGGCATGAAATGCGTCGAGGCCTTCATATTTGTAAACAGTTATTTGAAGCAATGCTGTTTCAAAAATAGTGAAGTTTTTGGTTCACATTTTCGACATATTTGCTCAGAAATAGCTCGATAAGCACGCTTTATTTGTTAATTATCGAATTTAATCATGAAGGACATTATCACTTAATTTTATCGAATGTATTAACCAATTCAAGAATATTGCTTAGTCGATAAATGTGGAGATCCTTGAACCTCCAATTTGAGGTTCCAATAATTTAAAGTTGTAATGTCTTAGAAGAAATGGTCTAGCACTTGATAAGGTTCTATTTTATTAATATTTCGAGTTTGAGGATTTAGAATTGTATCAAAAAATTGGTTGTTAGAATCATAATAATATTCAAAACAACTTTTTTTTAAATATTCAATAAATGTTGAGAAAGCGAACATTTCATAATTTTTTAATTTTGTTTCCATAATTTCCATATATAAAATTATATTATATATTTATAATTTTATACATGTGACTCTGAGACTGAAGAACTGAAACAAAACAAAAACATTTCAAATGGATTTCTGCTTTAAACAGTCTTCCCCGCTTAATAGCACAAACCTGTTTTTTCAGATTTTACAATAAATTTTTAGTAAAAATTAAAGTTATTTATTTTAAACATTGAAAACCATTACTGAAATTGAAAATGACAAATTATGAGACTTGTCATTTGTTATGCATAAAATGAGACTTTAAAATGTTAAAATGTTTTATTAAAATTTAAAATATATATATTTCTAATTTAACATGTTTTTGTAATATATTTTAAAAGATCAATAAGAAGAGTAAAAATATGGAACATCTTCAAAAACAATTTTCATTTAAGTGGGTAATACTGTCTACACTTTGAAGCATAAAACTGATTATATAGATTTATGTGCAAACTCAACACAATGAATGTTCGCTACGCATACGTTCTATTTTCAATATCTAAAGCCGACACAGCCAACCAATCAAAAGTTTAGAAACAAAACGTAACAAGCTTAAGCCAATTTGAGATATTTCCTATGTCATAATTTAAGCCATGGTGCGTTGTAGGCCAAAATAATGAAATGGAAACTTGAGTCTTTAACAGAAATAAACAAAACTCATGTATGCAGTGTGTCAAAGGTCAAAAATAAGTGAAATAATATTGTATATTGGTGGTTTGATATTGGGGAATGAGTTTTTAAACATTTGTTTCACCTAAAGTGTTAATAAAGGGTATTTTGTAGGTATATAACATTGAAATTTGATAAAATAAAGATGATTTCTTTTATATTGACATCAAATTTACTTTATTGAAAGATAATCGTCTGGCATTATTATCTTAATATGATTTCTGGAATATGACCGCAAGGACTCATTTGGGCGTACTGAAATATAGAGATACAATTTTCGATTATTTTTTCAAACATTTATGGCTGAAATACAAAGGCGTTTTACCTTCGTCTTCGCCTGACATTTTCGAGTTCAGCCACAGAAATTCAATGCATGCTATCACAATGAAGCTTCGACCTCAAATTTCATTTGAAAATCGTAAAGAAATAACGTAATTTTACGTAATGTGACTCCAAACGGAAGCTCTAGTTCAAATTTGCTGAACATTCCCATTGATTATTATAGGCTGTGTAAGCTACTTCCGCGATAAATTTAATGTTTTCGATTTCAAACTTATGTTTTTTTTCATTTTGAGAACAAATAACAGCTGCTAATGACAGAAGTGCCGTTTTAGAAATGTCATATTGGAAGTGTCATTCAAGGCAACCTCGAAGCAGGCCCAACGTGTTTGTGTTTCAGCCATTATGGTCGTATACCGCATTGAATATTGTTCTTCAAGTAGTCGATCAATTCGGGATTATCTTTATATACATATCTCTACTGAAAATAGTTAAAGGTGTTAAATCGCACAGTCGTGGAGCCCAATTCATGAGACCGTAACGTGAAACTAAAAGTAGCCTGCATCGCTAAACTAAATTCGCTGAGAAAAATTTCGATCGGAACATTTTAAAAAAAAAAAATAATCAAAAGGATGGAATAAGTGGAAAACGTGAGGGGTCTTCTTTGATTTTAATTTTCCACTGAATTTTTCCTCTCTTCGAAAATTGTAAATACATACAAACTATTTCTTGAAATTCATTAACGTTATAAATTCAATTTCTGGGGGACCTGAACTCTCATTAAAATGGTTTTGAGGTAGATCTACTTTTAATAGTCAGAAAATAGTGAGTACTTATAAATTTCAATCAATCAATGCGAAGATCCTGAAATTAAGATGCTAGTCCTTAGACGCTTTAAATTAATAATCTAAGCAATAGTATTGTTTAGATTCCAGAATCTACCTTCAAATCTAGCTTTTACAAAATTGATTAAGCTTCTAAAATGAATTCACTACACATCTGAAACTAAAAGACACAACAATTATGATTCCAAAAACCATAAACTTTTGATTTTTAATCAAAAAAATACTATCAAGTGAGAAGACAAAGTAGTTAGAAGCTTAAAGCTTAACAGCCGAATTAAAAAAAAATCGCTTATTCCACCTTTATTCCTCGAGTTTACTAAACCAGGGAATAAGATTGAGGCTGTGGGTTAAAATGTTCCATGAATAAAACCAAAACAATTATGGAATAATTAAGTGACGATTACTTAAAATCCCCAAAGAAAATCTACTACAATAAATACGATGCATGTTTGGTAACTTGATATTTCCACCAAGTTCCATGGACTTTGGTTTTGACAGCAAATTGTTTGTAATTTGTAAACACATCTAGAAATTCTTTTGTTTATATGTTTCTGGCATTTTTTAAACTGCCTTAGTTTCGGAGCAAATACTTTTGCTACTGGAGCAGAAATTATGCTTAATGCAGACTGACTAAAGTCCAAGCGCAATTGTCTTTAACCTTTCTTATTTTAGTAATTTCAGATTATGATTATACAAAGTCATTAATCGTTCCTCATTACGACCCCAGTACCTGATGGAAGCCATGACTTCCAAATCAACAGGAATATATCCACCTCTTGTGTCCCCATTTAGAACATCTTCAACAACCGCAAAAATTTCCTCATATTTTCTTTCTTTATTTGTTCCAGAAATCCTCGGCCGAACACTTGGGCTTGGAATCATACCAGGTTTTGTACATTTCTTTTCTGTTGGTAATGGCGGATTGTTTAATAATTGGAACTGGTTAAAAAACTCAACAAATCTAGCCTATATTATTACATATTCATTTAATTTTTTATTTCAGAATATATTTGACACATTTGGATCTTATACCTTTTCTAATACACCTTCTACGATGGTTTAACTTAGTAAAAGTCACTTAGCAGGAAGTTTGTTTTATTCATAAAATGTTTAAATTAGTTAATGGAATAAGACCTAACTCTTCTTTATTCAACGTTTATTAATTTGTCTGTAAGATTTTAGAAGAACCACTTAAAGAATTGTGATTTTCTAGAGTTTTAATCTAGTTCCTAGAACTTAGCTTATACAAAATTTTGAGTTTAAATCTAGACGAAAGAACCAAGACACAACAATCGAATCTAGACTCTAATGAAGTTTAGACTAGATAGTCTATAGTCTAGATGTTTCTAGTCGAATCAAGAAATGTTTACGAATTTTGAAAATAACTTTTACCAAATGCGTTCGAAGTGGAAAATTTCATACGATTTTGTATTACGAACGGAATTCGTGGTACGGTTCGTAGAAGTTTCCAATTAAAATGGAACTCGTGAAAGGGTTGAATAATTGAGCTCTCAGACAATACAATACATATTACTATTAGCTTCTAGAGCTGATATCTCGACACTGGAATTTTGACCCTAGAATCTAAAACATCTCATCAACATCAACATTAAGATTATCGTTTGAAAAGCAATGACTTGGTGTAACTTATTAACTTAAGCCCTTAGACCTGTAAAGTTGGTTGGAAACCCATAGGGCCTCTACTACGCCTACGAGCCATCGTGCCAGTTTTTGGAGATGTGTTTCAGCTGCCTCCAACTCTTGCCTAGTGACGCTGATTCCGCCTCGATTGTCCTGCGTCATGTGCTTCTCGGTCTTCCAGCTCTTCTTAGTTAGTCGTTACCTTTTTGAAGAGTATGTCCAATCCATTGCAACTTACGCCTTCGTATTATATAGTCTATAGGTTCCTAGACTGTCCTTCAATGAAGGACCTCATTTGATATACGGTTTGACCGGAAAGTTATTAGGACGTTAAAAAGACATCTATTCACGAAGGTTTGCAGCTTTCTTGTAATGGCAGAAGTAACCATCCAAATGCTGCACCCATAAAGAAGATTCGACATTTGTGCTAAACAGTCGTAGCTTTCTTCTTAAGCTGATAGAGTTATTCCTCCAAATTTTGGACAGCATACCGAATGCCGCTTTTGCTTTGTCGATGCGGCAGATGACGTCTTGTTCGGTTCCACCTTCGATGAAGACGATACTTAAACGGTATTGGAAGCTCTCCACTTTTTCCGCCGGTTGCGTGGAAATATTTATTTGAGAGGATGGTCGGGTTCCGAGGCTGATTATTTTTGTTTTGCAGGAATTAATTTTCAGCCCCACAACTTTTGCTTCTCTCTTCACACTTGTTGTAATTTGATGGAGATCCATGATCCTATGAGGGAGTAAGCAAACATCGTCTGCGTAATCGAAGTGCTTTAAAGAGGATCACAAAGTCCATTTGATGCCTCCGCTACCTGACAAAGCTACGCGCAGTACAGCGCTTATCACCAACAAAAATAATATTGGGGACAGAATACAGCCCTGTATGACTCCTCTACGGATTTAAAAATCACCTGACAACCTACCATCGTGCAGAACGTGACACTTGGATCCATTATATGTTGCTTTAATAATAGCAATTAGATTTTTTGGGATGCCTCTCATCCGCAAAGCTAACCAAATATAACCCCTGCTAACACTATCAAAGTCCTTCTCGAGGTCGATGAACAGCAGCTGTAGTGGTGATCGATATTCACAATACAGTTCAATAATGATCTGCAGGGTGTTAATATGATCAGGGTCGTTTGATCCTTTAGTGATGCTAAATTTGGAGGCTTGCGTTATTCCGTTGGATATTCGAACTATTAGAATTCTCTTAAATCTAGAATTATAAGAAAAATCAACGTTTTGAAAAGAATAAAAGTTTTAAACTTGAGGTTTTAATTTCTAGAAGCATTTGGGCACGAAATTCAAATACTAAAAAAAACACTAAAGTTGAGTAAGATAACTAATTCTTGCATCTTAGCTGCTAAGATTTGTAGTTAATAGAAGGAAGTCGCGGCAATCAAAAATTTGTGTTTGTTTGTAAGCAAGATTTAAGAGCCGATAATTAATACAAAATCTCTTATTATTACTTGAATGCTCATGTTAAAGAATAAACATAAAGCTCTTAGAATGTTTGGTTCTCGAATCCCGTAAATTAATATTCTAGGATAAGCATGTTACAAATAGATGTATGACTTTTTAGGGACCAGTTATAGCTATCATTGGTGTTAATCATTGAAACCAATCATTGGCATTTTTTTAACAAGTTTGTTGTATGTAGCCTTCATTGACATTTGGATTTGGATTTAAGTATGTTCTAATTGGAATGAGTGGATAATTGAAAGTAAATCTGACAGGTGAGATCAGAAACAAAATGGAACACTTTCAATGGAACGATTATGTTCCGAATTATGAATTCAATTATCAGCTGTTCATAGAAAACGTTTTCATAAATGAAAAATTAAAAAAAAGAGATAAAAGAGGAGTTCTGCATTAAATAATTTATAACAACTGATCAGCTTCATTTTGACACCAAACATTAAAAGTTTTGACTCTCTTAATCTCTCGAAACAAAATTTTCAATGATAAAAACCAATGATAGCTATAACTGGCCCCTTATGTAAATGCCCTTATGAAATACGGAACCATTAAGAACTTTAATCGAGAGGAAGTGAAAAGTATTTGAACAGCCAGTCATCATTTGTATACCATTGTGTCTGCCTTTTGAAATAGAATTTTGTAGAATTCAGTTTTGGTAATTCAATTTACCATCACGAACAAAAAAAAAAGTAATCAAGGACGAACTTTTGAAAGGCATGTATGGTAATAGGGAAAGGCGGCATCAAAACTTTAAGCTGTCTTCCTCAGATAACGCGACGCCACACACATCAGACACATATCACAAGCTCCGGAAAATACATAATTCGATTTGTTCGAAAATATGAAAATTCACAATTGCATTCAAAACAGGACAGAAACAGGCATTTTTTCAGATTATCCTGCCGCCCGCTGGGGTTGCGTCAATCGTGCGTTCTCAGCGATAGCAGGACAATAAAACCAAACGACGACGACGAACGTCGACTAGCGTTCAACTCTACAGACAACCTGTCAACCTGGTCATAGAAATGCATGAATGAGGCTAAAAATAGCACCACAACTGGAAAACTTTTTTGCGAAAAGTCGTAGCGAATTTGTAAGCCCGCTACGTGATACGTGCCACGAACGTGCTCATGGCCATGACGTCCTCTCTGCTCCTGCTGTTGGTTGGAGTGTACATTGTATGGTATATGTATGTTGATTGCCTTTGCGTGTCTCAAAACTTGACACGGGTATTGCCGTCGACAGACGCGTTTGCTGATAGATACAATAATTATATATAAATTCATGCGAGAGTAAAAGAGACAGCGAAATAAAAAGTATGATGGTCTGCAAAAAAAGGGATATAAATCCTTCAGAGGAGGACTAAAAACTGAGGTGCGAGAAGCATGAGTTTATATGAGTTGATATTTTCCTTATTGATTTACTCATATGACCAGGACCTGCCATAAAATGAAACTATGATAACATCAACAGTTAACATTTCGTGCGTCGCGTCGTCGTCGTGTCCGTCTAAAAGCTTTGTTTGGGATTCCTGTGGATAGACTTTTATAGACAACCGGAATTTGGTGGGGGTCAGGAGTAGATGCAGGAGCAGGAGCAGTAGGCAGAGCTAGATTAAATATCATGACAGGCATAGATTGTGTGGTTTAACCGGTCATTGACTTTGTTATTTTAAGGTGGAAAGTTGTGATATTTAGCACCAAAGAGACTATACCTCATCTAGCTACGAGTATTATGAAGCTATAAATTGTGTAAAATGTCCCAAAACAATTCTATCCTATATTTGACCTAACGTGCTTCCGAAGTATTAAATTCGCTCTCTGTTTTTTTTTTGATATATTGATATAGGGTACGAGGTGTATTACGTAGGTATTAACTTTTATCTATACTATAAAATAGTTCTAGATGGCCATTTATCTGGCCAATAATAAATTACCACCCATCCACCCAACGAACATCCCCCAGCTCTACCTTACCGACTCGTGTATGTTTGCAATTCGATAAAATTTGACTAACCAAGTGAATAATACCTCGCATAGTAAAAATCAATTGAATTGAATGGAATTGTTTTAAATGTCTATAAACCATTGTGGGTTTTTATTTATGTATAAAAATTGGTAATTTTTTGGTTTAATTGTTAAAAATGGTGTGAAACAATCGATATTACGAATAAATTAATTAAATGGAATTCAAATGTAGGTGATGCGTGTACGAGTCTATAGTAGAGGCTTAACATTTATGTTTCTATAAATGATGTTAGCCGCAGTCGAATTTTTAGAGAATTGGTTGCGGTTATAATATAGCAAGTAGTGGATTCATGTATGTCTTTTAAAAATCGAGATTTAAATCAAAACTTGGAAGTTCGAAGAAATAAAATCCGTCAATATTTGTTCTATCTTAAGTTTGAGCTTGATACAAATTTCAATTTTTGTCAAAAAAAAATCTATAAATCTATAGATTTTTTTTATATCATCATAAAAATGAGGAATGAGGTCGAAGACAAAACGGAGCCCTGGGGCACACCAGCATTTATTTATAGGTTTCAGACATAAATTCGTCAAAAAGAACTTGTATAGAACGGTTCGAAAGAAAATTTCTAATTCAACAAGATCAAATGCCTTTGAAATAACAAGTACAATAATCTTACTCGCTCCGAAACGATGTATATGCGATCACCAGTGGACCTATTGCTATGAGAGCCGTATTGCCAGTCATTAAAAAGCTTCCTTTCCTCAAGATATTTCTTAAACTGATAATTATTTAGCGTTTCTATGACCTTAGAGAGAAGGGACGTTAGTGCTATCGGTCGATAATTTATGGGGGAGGAAGAAGATTCGCCTTAATTTGGGATTGGCTGAAAAAATTTAGTTTTCCAACTACTCAGTGGTTTTGCTGGTGTGGAAGAACAGCTCTTCAGAACAATATCGGAGATACCATCCGGGAACCTTCCTAATGTCTTTAACAAATGGATAAACATTTTTATTTTAGCCCTTCGAATGTGGACGTTGAAGGCCTTCCTGGCTTGTTTAAACCTTTTCCGGTTTTCCTCAGTTGGGTTGGCTCTATAAAACGGAAAGCTCACCTCTTTCTGTTTTTTTTTTATAATTTAGAGGAACTCAAGGGGTTATTGTTTATATGTTTACATTTAAACACAGTGCGAGCAATAGGAAAATAGAGAAGGATTTAAGAGGAGATCCCAATGCACATTGGCCTTAAAGTTCTGAGGTGGAATCGACTACGGTGATTGTTGACTATCAATTTTTTTGATAGTCAAATTGATTATCATTTTCATTCAGTCTGTGTAAGATGATTCAACTCTATTCAATTCGATTGAACAATTTCATATTCAAATTGTCAAAATTCGTTGTTGCCTTGCTTAAATTTGAAATTTATTTTATAAAATATATAAATAAAAGTTTCAAATTGGCTGATTTCTAATAAAATTCTTACTTTTCTTGCTTTTTTCGAATGTCGTGAGCTTTGTCGGTCACAGGAATGTGTTTTCTTAAAGAAATAAAGTGAACTAAGAAAATTTTCCAGTCGTTTGTGGAAGCGTCTGGTAGCTCTATTCGGAATAAACAAATTTGTTTGAAAACGACTATCACATTTTAGGTATCAATTTGACTATCACCTTACGTAGATCAAATTCGATCATTTTGGTTGTCATTTATCAACAATCACCTTAGTCGATTCCACCCCTGAACATCAAAATGGGTTGGAAAAACAGAGTTGGCCAAAGCATTACACATTCTCAATGTGCGATTTAAGAAAAAATCTCTATACTTGACACTAGGCCCGAAATTGAGCTCAAGGATAAACTGATGAGCATTCCTGGAAGTGCGAGTATTACGGCTAAATTGTTTAAGAGGTGAAATGCAACTGGCTAATTCAACAGAACATTGTTTGTTAAAATATCGATAAAACAACGAAAGGCATGAAACATGAAACGGCTGTGTTCTAGCGATGTAAATGTTTCAATTATAGTTCAATCGTCTATTATTTTTAAATGTATTATTATGTATTATACCCAAGAGATTTAAACTTGTTTTAGGGGCACCTGTCCAGATATGCGAATTATATTAAAGCTTTGGACGGATGAAGGCTTTGTAAATTACAGTCAGATCAGAAGAGGTGACAAATTTCTTGCACCGTCGGAGAAATCATACGCATCTTTCAGCATTTTTGGCAATATCAAATATATGATCATTTCATAAGAGGTTATCTATGATACACATACCGAGTACTGACAGTTGATAAGTTTCCTGCATGCAAGTGCCACTCATATATAGTGGCATCGGGGTGTGTTACGCTTGATAACCTCTAATGCAAATTTCGAACGTTGGTGATAATCAGTGGGTTTTAGTTTTTGAACAATTTTCAACTTATGAGGATGTACATAAGTTCAACTCACGCTTGCCGATGACATTATTAAACACACACTCAGCCTACGTCGAGAAAAATGTATCTATTTTTAGCCTTATTCACGTGAAACAGCATACCTATTTCTATACTCCAAAAAATGTAAACAAAAATAAAGCTCCTGGAGTTGACAGAATTCCTGTCGAGTTTGCCAAAAACTTTCACCACCGAATTTTTTAAATTATGTCGTCTTTTTCTTCAAAAGACTATATGACGATTCATGTCTTCCATCGAGTTTCAATGTCTCTGCTAGTTATGATATTTTTAAAAAAGGTGATGCGAATGCGTTTGAAAATTATTTCAATAATAGTAGTAAAATGTTTTTAATTTTCAACATAATAGTTTGTAGGTAACAAATATGACAGATATTGACTTCTAACTTCATTAAAATATACTCCTATTAAAAATTTTGTTAAAAATTAAGTCATAATAAACTCAAACCTACAGAAGTACATAACTATTTTTAAAAAGTCAATTCTGCACAAATTACTTCATTACCGTCATATACTAGTTTCAAGCAACTGTGTCATTCTAGTGACACCATATTCACTTCACCTGCACCTACTGGTTTACTTAAATAGTTTCCATAGGTACATTCGCAAAAGACTCTGAGACGTGTACTAAACGACATCACTAAACAAACGCGTTTATTAAACATGACAAGAACCCACGCCACCACCATACCGAAACCACTGCCACTGCGCTGCCCCTTACCCGCAACTCTCGACCGCTGCCGCTATTAAAGTAAACTTATTAACTTGCTGGCCTGGCAAGTATCGCCCACCAAATTAGGTAGTTCCGCAGTTTCTTCAAATTAACCATGTCGTATCGTCGTTGTCGTCGTAGTCGTAGTCATCGTAATCGTGGTCACAAGTGAAGGAAGAAGAGGAAGCTCTTAACTGCACAGGTTCCCCTTTCCGCGGACACAGAAATTGTTCACATCAGAGCGGAAGGAGTGAGTACGGATACCATCTTCAAGTCCGCAACCATTTCAAATCAAAATACTTAACACTAATTATTATTTTCATCATAATTACATTATTTTTGACGTCTGTCATCAGGTGAGCTCTGCCTTCGCTATATAATTCCGTGCGTTCTTTTCTTCGTCTCGGTTGTTATTGTCGTTGGTCGCTTAATATATACATATATAAAAATATAGGTTGTATATATGTAAGGTAGAGGTAGAAAGAGATACTTAGTTTATATTTGTGGCACACGGGCTGGACTTTTTAATTATTCATTAATTTGATGAGTAGGAAAGTTAAGGTAAGGTTTTTTTATTATTTCTTACAGAAATTTGAATTAATGTGCCTGTTAAGTGGTGGGAGGGGGTTGGGGTAACGCGTAGCGATAAATATAGTTTCGATATACATATAATATTAAAAACAAAACACTGCCCACCCCAAAGAAGGCGATCGCTACTTCGACCTAAATAAGGAAGGAAGCAGGCATACGCGTTGTGGTCTCAATAAGGAAATCAGATAAGAAAACCTGAAACTTATAGAAGAAACAAAGAAATGTTTTTTCAAATTTTTATTATAATTATTTTATTTTTATACTTCCTAGTTTTGTTCGTTGCGATAAAGATATTAAAATTTAAATTCTAGATTCATAACAAAATGCTAGTTTTATAATTAATTTGTTTATAGATTTATGAGTGTAGGAATTTATTGATGAGATGCAAAGAAGCTTCAGATTCTTCCTTTATTTTGCTGAAGTATGTTATGCATCTTAAAGAGGAACTTTTTGTATTTGTGGACTAGAAGAAACTGTTCCCGTCACAGCACTATTGAGATATTTTGACAGTTTGATACAAAAGTATCAATAGCATCATAATTTTGTATAATAACTGCTTTGTCATAATGCTGCAGTTTCCTTCGCTCAACTATAAATTAGTGTAGTTCACGTGGACGTATACGTACTTTTTTGCATATTTAAAGATACAAAAACTAAATGCTACAAGATAATATTAAGTAGTTTATCGGTTAACAGTTTCTGGCCTCTATCTTGAAAATAGTTGAGCTTATGAAATAAAATGCACGACTGGGTCGCACGAACTTGCTCCTGTATGCTAAGAGTATGTTTAAAAAAGTACTTATATAAGATTTAAAAATATACCTGTAAATTAAGTTTGTCTTCAAAGATATAAATGCCATTATGTACAATTGTACATAATAAAAACCATAGTACTCTCATGAGCATAAACTTTTAGGGCGACCAGATGCCGAGTCGTTGGCGTGGCGTTAGTATCGAAAGTGGAGAAATTCAGCGGGAGCGAGAGAAAAATATTATTCCCATTCCCATAAGCAGCCAGCAGAATAAGGGAGATAATTAATTTTCGACCCAAAAAGTCTACACAATTTCCTTCATTCTACTTGAGTCTATCTTGTATATATTTTCACATAATGAGCTTCCATATGAAGGTTGATGAATTTGTTTTTGTTTTACTTATATCAATGCACTTTATATAAAAAAACAAAATGGCTTAATATTGTATCTAATAAGGGGATGAAAGACACTTTTGCATGCTTAGGTCAGCTGTTTAGGATCTTTTACAGATATTTGTTTTTATTTACATTCAAAGTCTGCTTTTACTTCGGTACGATCTTTGTATATGAAAAATGGTTTGTATTATGTATGCATAAGGCTACGATGCGATTCAAAGCATTTTTCCTTTAGATAGAGCTTTATTGTAATTTCATATTAGAAGAATCAGGATGGAAAATAAATAAGATAAGAAAGAGGCAGACCATGAATGTTTAAATTGTAAAGCGATCGCCTTTTGGTTGTGTAGTTAGGTAGCAGGTAGATGTCTAAAACGAATAACGAATAGTTCATTGGCGAGCTTAGCTTTATGCAGATAGATAGATAAAACCATGTTTATGATGATAATGAAGGAATGTTATTGGTAGCTAAAAGGTACATACTACATTCCTTCTTTACTATAAGTTTTCAGCGCTAACATGAAGTTTTTACGTTCAGTTTACATATTTATTTTGTTAAAGTTTAAAAAAAATAACAAGCATACGAACAGGTACTCGTACTTGTACCTGTATTGCTGTTCATGCGTTGTTTACAGTCAGGCTCTTGTGCGTTTTGGATTTTAGTTATGAAGTGACACGTAAGCAGTAATTGTAGAAGTTGTACGTAATACCTTTATACATAGATATAATGTGTACCTATAAAATATAAAAATATTAAAAGTGATTCTAATAGAAAATACATATACTCTTTCTTGCCCGTTTCTTTAACTTGTAGGTACTAAGTATTTATTCTTTTATATAGTCGAAGGCAGGTAAATCATGTGTGAAACAACCTTAGTCAAGAATAATATTTTAAAGTCTCATATACAAAGTTACCAAAATAATACTTCTTGATAGACAGTGTAAAATATATTGTTGATTAAATATATCATATAAATGTGTACCGAATGCATTAATTTGGATTAAAGATAGGAATGCAATTACAATTTTGTCAAAATAATGCGCTCTTTCGGGCTCATGCATAGTAAAAATATTTAAAAAAAATATTTTAATATTCAAAATTCCACCCGAAAAATAAGTTTGTCTTCAAAAATTTAAATGCCATTTTATAAATAAAAAAACATTTCATTTTTCAAATTTTTTTTATGAAAATCGTTAGAGCGGTTTTTTTTTAAATTAATTTTTTATAAATAAAATTTTTCAATTTTGTTCTAAAAATATTTTTGGTACGCAGTTGTTTCGAAATTGTTAATATACGCTATACGTTTGAATTTCGGAAAAAAATGTTGAAAAGTTTTTGAGATATCGAATTTTGAAAAAATAAAATTCAATATTTTTTTAAAAATCCAAACAATAAAAAATTGCACTTTTGATAATCAAATATTGTTAAAGCAATATAAGAGCTTATTCAGAAAAAAAATTATTGAAATCGGTTTATAAATGGCTGAGAAAATTAAAAAACAAAATAACGGTTCTATCAGCAGTACCTTTCCTGAGCAATACAAAAATTTGTTTTTCTTATTAAAAGAAGCCAAGATAAAAAATAAAATTTTAGAGAAAATTTAAAGAAAATCTATCGGTTTGTTTTTGAGAAAATTCGAATTTTCGTTTTTTGACCAAAAATATTGTATGGTGGCCACTGTTAATTTTGATCTTAAAAAAAAAATGAAAAAAACGCCTAACGCGAATCTGCTCAAAACCTTAACTTCCAAGTTTGAACTCAATCGACCCAATGGTTTAGGCTGTAGGAGCGTGGACAGACAGACAAAACCGACCGGACGGAATCGCGGGACCCACTTTTTTCGACTTGTCTACCATCGTAATATCATGTTTGATTAAAATCTCGAGTTCGAAATTTTGCACGAATGCAAAACTTGCCATATAGTTCCTATATGTCGCAAGTAAAAAACCGTTAAATGGAATTTTTCCAAAAAATATACTTGTTTGGTATCACATTACAGTTTATTATATCAAATTTAATTCAAGTCTCTAGCGTTTTTGGTTCGTAAGATATTTAAGCCTAGTACATACTTCCTCGTGAAGTGAACGTTCGCCAGTGGAGAAAGTGAACTTTTGACATTGCTCACTGGTACACACTTGTGAGTACACGTTGTGAACATGAACAAACCAAATGTCAAAGCTTCACCAACAGTTCCCGTACATTTTGCACGTGAATTGCCCGTGAACGAAAACTCTCCACTTTGTTCTCCACTCAGCTTCACGAGCAAGTTCACGGGTGAACCAAAAACTGAAATTTGTATGGGTTCACGAGATGGTTCACAAGTATGTACTAGGCTTTAGGGTTAACCAAAATGTTCACCTTTTTTCCAAACTGCTATGGTAAAAAAACACCCACGCAATTGTCTTGAGAGCCCTTTCTTCATCTTTCTGCCTTATTATCTGTATAACAAAATTTATTTGAAGTCGATATCTCTTCTGGTTCTTGAGCTATGGAGGACGAAAAAAACGTCGCGAACGTACGTACACACGCACGCACAGACATCTTTTTAAAAATCTTTTATTTCGACTCTAGGGACCTTGAAAGGTCGAGAAATGTCAAAATTTTCAATTTGACAAATCGGACCCATTACAATAACTTCCTATGGGAAGTTAATAGGTGAATGCAGATGAAAAGCAAACAAAATCTTACTTTTTTGCTGAAAGGAACGTTTTACTTGTGGTCTTAGATTACTTCAACGACAACTGCAATATTGATGAGAGTTACATTTATCGACCGATAATTTAGATTCCACTGAACGCCAAATGTCAAGTAGCGTAACACTATCATAACGACTTTCGCAATGCTAACTTGACTGAACGACAATTGTCATATAAATAAAACGCCTGCTACAAAAGGAGTGAATATCTTGAAAACTTAAAAGCTTGCAGTGACAGTCCAATCACACAGTTGTGAAAATGTGACTGATATATTTTTATTTTGAATAAATGGTTATTTGCTGAATTAGAAGTAATAGATTGGAATGGAATTCAATGTCAAAGAATGCAGTTTTTTGTAAAATTAAATTCGAATCGAATTATTTTAATGAATACATAGATTTAAATCTTTTATAACCGTGCATTTAACGTTTACTTTGAACAAAACTTAACCAATTAATAGATTTAAACAATTCAAGATTATATGTCAAATTAAGTTAAACTTTAATTTTTAGGTTTCACAGATGTAATATTATGAGTTCTACAATAAAGCTTACTGTAATTTCTTTTAATCATTTGGTTGACGGAGTATCATTATTCTATCCTTGGTGTGTTATTTTATTCTCAAATCAAATAAACTCAATAACGCAATAAGGCATAATTAATTTCTTGCCTGGATTAAAAGCTTATTAAAACAATTTTCTGATTCCTTTGTTAAAAGAGCAGCTTTTGTAAAATTGAGTACATAAACTCTCTAAAACGGTCACCAGATCTGGTCAGCAAATTATGAATATCATAAATCCAGAATCGAAGTGTTGCTAAAGCTTGCGCTAATGGTATTAAGATGGGTTAATTCACACAACACAGACTAAAACTAATTGGGATGCCGTGTCTTGAGAGTTCTTATTTATGTTTTGTATTGAATAAAATAAATTAATAAATGCAAATATTGACTAGCGTGAACCAAAGAAACCTGAGAAATTTAACTGATTATATACCGTATTTCAAACTGTCGGACTAATTGTAGCATTTATAATTTCCTTTCGAAGATTCCGAAGAACTTAAAAATGACATTAAACTTACAACTATAACTGAACCTTTCTATGTTCATAGATATGGTCATAATAGACGGCATAATTCTTTTTGTTGCATGAACAAAAACTATTGGTATCAAATAATTGTTCTAAGTAATTGCGTGGAATTCCTGCTTTTTCCAAACCTAATCTGAAGCATCTTACCTGTCCTTTTTACTGCTCCGTTTGGTTAACAATTTCTCAATAAAATCAAAAATAAAAATTCTCATTTCCAAAGAAGATGCGTGATTAACTGCATTTATAGAATATAATTTTTATTTGTATGTTTTTTTGTTTTAATTAGTTTTTATTTTTATTTTTGTTTTTTGGCTAAGTTTGGCTCTTTAAGAGAAAACTTTCATAAATATGCAAAAAAGTATAAGAAATTAAGAGAGAGAAGAAAATAAAAACATCAACTTAATCATTAAATTCTTTTTTAACTCGAATTGTATCTCTGCTTGTTGCAGCATTCCCTAAAGATGATGATGTTGATGACGATGGTGCTACTCCTGCTCCTGCTGCTAATGTTGCAGCAGTTGATGTTGCTGATGATGATGCAGCATTTTCTACTGCCCTGGAAGCATTTGCTCTAGTAGATGATGATGAAAGGTCTGTAACCTGAGTTGATGATCCACCCCCAATGTTATTGGTTGCTGCAGCTGCAGCCATAGATAGCGGTATGGTAATATATTGATGTCCACTTCCATCTATGAAAAGAAAAAGCAAAAGACATCAAAATAGAGTGAGAGAGGGGGCGGGAAATAAAGAAATAAAAATCAACAAAAGTCTCAATTCAAAGAAAAACTTAATAAAAGTCAATCACATTTGGACCCAAAAATGGTGGCCAACCAGATGTCAACTATACGACCAATCATCGAACCGATTTAAGTACCACACCACCGCCCCTATGTAGCAACCCCCTCTGGCAGCGCACTGCACTGCACCTTACCAACGCAACGCAGCACAGCACAGCGCAGGCCATATGCAAGTTTTATGGTGGCGACAGTGCGCACAGAAGTTATGGACATCTTCGACATATTTGCGGATTAAATACATAAAGTATTGGCCGGTCGCGGTCGGTGGAGTCACCTAAATGCCTCACGCCGACATGTGTAATTCACCAAAAAGGAGCACCGATTCCATCGTCGTCTATACGCTCTATGTCACTAACCAGACCATGCTCGGACCACGAACGATATAAGCGGACGGAAAACTGGACAACAAGGCAGCAGAGCATGGTATGCAATTATTTGACTCGACTTAGCGACGACGACAACGACGACGCGACGATGGATAGACAGACAAACGCAGACGGGTGGATGGATGGTTGGACGGACGGACTTGGCATCATACGCGCGCGCTTTCATTTCAATTCTTCAACAACTACTCTGTTATTACTGCAGCAGCGCGCGACTGCGTAGGAAAATACGACTGCACTGCACCCCGACCCCTGACTATGCGACCGGTAGACGGGCAACGGGCAATGGACGCAGTGTGAGTTCCTTTTTGGGGCGCGATTTCAGAACAGTTCGTCCGCTTATTTGCCTTTCGGGAGGAGCATCGATCAATGGAAGCTCCTTATAAGCGTCCCCGATCGTTGATATTATTACGCAACCGGGGCCGTCGAACGGACTATACTAACATGGAGGTGCGGTGGCTGACACAGCGCGCGCGCCTTTTTTTTGTATGCAGATGTTTAAGGAAACCGAAACGGTGAATGAATTTGATTGAAATGGAAGTTCAAGATGTGTGAACCTCATCCCGATTTGGAAGATGGATTAAGTTATTAAACGAATTTGGCGTCGGCGGCGTACGTTGCGATGCCGCCGTTCCACCTTCCAAAATGGTGTTTTGTTTTGGATAGAAACTCACGACCGATGAGCGCTGCTGGTACACTGATGGTATACTAGATGGATCTTTGATACTTTCGGTTTCAATGAACTTCGCACGGTAACAAAGCAACGCAACGGTTGAAAGCTAAAAGGTGGTGATGGAGGAGGCATCATTATTTGTTCCTTACCTTCTTCGGTGTGCAGTTGCAGGTGGCCCGACTGAATTAGACCTAGGAGCACCTCCTGGGGTATGTTAGCTAGTGCTGATGCCGGATAAACAATGTTACTCGGCTGATTTTGGTTTGACGCCGAAGTCGACGATGCCGATGCTGATGACGCGGATGGTGCCGGTTTGAATACGTCATAGTAGATGGGTTCATTGTTTGTTGTCACTGTAGAAGATGAAGCAGCAACTGATTGTTGTTGTTGCTGCTGCTGATGCTGTTGAACTTGGAGTTTGGTTTGATTTTGAGAGTTCAATGGTGCGTCTGATGAAACAGTTGGCGGAGATTCAGTCAAAAGGGTTTGGGTGGCCTTCAAGCTCGGAGGTCCTGGCGAATCAACGTCTGAAGATTCATCTGATTCATTTCCCGATGACATTGGTGATCGATCATCCTATAGTTAAACAAAGAACAAAAAAATGAGACACACAAAAAATCACTTGTTTCTAATAAATTTAAAATTCTCTCGATTGCAAAAATTAAATAAATTATAAAAGAACAAGAAAAGCAAAATAAGGAATTGTTGTTGCGTTGCGTGATGCGTAGTCAGAAAGTCTAGTTGCACGCACGCATAGATGAGGCTGGGGCTGGGAGCTTCTAGGAGAACAAAATAGCCATTCGGGGCGAAACGGCAATCATCGTGCTTAAAGTGATGTTTGGAATCCTAATTAGATATCAAATTCCACGCAATGCGCCTCATAGATTCCTTTATATTCTTATACACATCACAGTTCAGAAACTTAGGTACAGGTTACACTTAAAAAAAGGAAGAAGTTAAATACGAAAAAGAAAGGTGTTGACTTTTAAGAACTTATAGTTTCGTAATTTACTTTAGTACTGTTATAAAATAGAATGGGCTTTTCAAACATTTATCGAGTTTCAAGAAGTTCAAGCAACATGACTAGAAGTTCTTCAAAAGTATATCGCTTAAAGCAGAAAAACTTGCCACTCGTAGAGTTTTAGGCGATGAAAACTTTATAAGTGCCTCACTTATGCGCCATTTTGTTATTAAATACCCTTTTCCTCAAAGCGTTAAGATTTTTTGACAAATTATCGGAATAATGTGGGTGTTTTTGGAGGAATTTAGGTATTCAAACAACTTTTACGCTATTTTGTTTTGTGTTATCTTTTTTTAAAGGCGTCGGACCTCTTTGGAAAATTATCAGAGCATTGGAGGTGTTCTTGGAGACTTTTAGGTATTTAAACAACTGGTCATATTTAAACACATTTTGAAGCCAAGAATTTGTATGCGGAAAATGTAAGTTCTTCAACCTTCGAATAGAATTTTCTCTTAGTGTATATCCACAGGGTACAGTCAGACAGACCGCTTCTTCTAATTATTGTTTGTTTTCGCAGCTTGATCTATTCCCGAGACCTCTTTAAAGAAAATACAACACAACACAGCAAACAAAAAAAAAATAAACATAATCAATAATTTATTTATCTTGAGGATTGCCAACAAGAATCTTGTTGTGGCTAAGAGATAAATAGATATTTGTTCCGTTTAAAGATGCCCTTATATTGCAGTAGATCTTTTTTTCTCCATAGTTTTCTCTTATATAGATATAGACTTTTATATAACTATTTTTTTTTTAAGTTTGTCTTTATAGCATTGTCAGATTGGTCTTGTATGGGAAATACGCGAGACGAGTACACGCATCAGGACAGGACTTGTGTCCTCTTTTATTAGGTACCTATATATATTGTTGGATCATCATCATCATAGAGTCAGTAGTTGATTCTATAAGTTGTACACCTGACAGTTGAGAGTTAGGAACAATTGGTAACAAAATATCATCATTGTACCTTACAACTGCACTTTCATAAGATGATCACAGAAATATGAAAGTCACGATTAACTTATCGGACAAACAATAAGTCTTATTGAAAATTCACGATAGTCAACTTGAAATTTGACCAAAATCGGTCATATTGACTACCGAAATAGTAAACCTAATAGTCAATAAAAGAATTTTCGATTTTCAATTCCCGGTAGTCAATATAACAAAAGAAGTAGTAAAAAGACTGACTGAAGACTGTATGACTAATGCAGTGTTCGTATTGACTACCGAAGTTTTAATTTCCTTTAACTAAATTTGTCATAATGGCTCTACAGTTGTCATATTGGCTACCGAGTTGTAAAAATAATTCGGATTCCGAAATTGACAACCGAAAATTGTTCTTTTCACTATCCCGGTCGTTGCCTAAAAATTTACTATTTTATTTTGACTACCAACGTAGCTAATTGAATCAGCAACAAAAAACCCACGACAGGCGTTAACGCTAACGAGCAAAATTTTTACATCTGGGGCTTGGAAAAACCATTCTTGCTCCTTATTGCCGAAAAGCCAGATCATTCACAGAGATTGTCAGTTTTGTGTGGATTGAAAAATGCACTTTATTTAAAAATTAGTCCGGGACCAACGATTTGGTCAATGGTGAGCTCGAAACCATCATATTGTAAAATTAGAGTAGTCGTAATTCGTAATTCGTATTCGTAATTAATGGACATATTTGCTCTAACTTGGAAAAATGTCGGTTTTGCACTTTTAGAACGAAACTTTGTTTTTGAACAGATACGAATATTGTGAATATCATAATTTAATTCAGGAATAAGCAACTCAAGTTTACATATTTTCAAAAACATTCAACATAAATGATAAATGTAAATAGGGAGTAAATGAGCAACAAAAGTAAAAGCGGACTGTTACTACCGCCAGTGTAAACCAGTCATCCAACATCGTGTAGACCTACGTGTGAACTTGCTCTTGGTCTCCGTGAATGTTGCTAGCTTTGATTGAATTTGAACGCATTCACTGTTCTGGAATGTGCGAAATTATTAAGAAGCCATTTTTAATTTCACATTCACAAGAGTAAGTAAAATTAATCTAAACAAACTAAATTGTATTAATAATTACTTCTTTGAATAAAGTTTTTTAAAGTCTTTCGAACTGGAAACAACATAATTGTTTTATGAGAGAATTCTGATAAAGCTTGGGAAGCCGTATATATTTGTCAGTCGCCAAGTGAAGTCGGCGACACGGACCTTAAACTAAACCTTGTGGAACACTAGAAATATTATGTTGTTGTTTTATTTTTCACTTGCTGATAAACTCGGCTTTATCCGCTTAAAAAATAAAATAAATCGGGTGGCGCAACAGTCCGTTTGAGAACTAGGGCCTAGTGGCTGACAACTCTCAACAGTTTTAAGCTGAATCCGAACGGCAAGTTTGAGAAAGCACTTTTCATGACAAGAATTACTCTTGGTGAATTTGTCAATTCCTCGCAAGAGGCAGTACCCGTGGAAAAAAACTTTAGGTGGCTTAGGCAGGGATCGAACCCAAGACCTCTCGCATGACAGTCCATCGCACTAACCATCATGCCACGGGTACTCGTTTATCCGCTTGGTTAAAGAAAATTAAAACTTCACATGGAGACATTCCAAGAGCAAGTTTACATAAGCTAGTTCGTAAACTTTTCACAATCAAAAGAAACAAGTCTATTGTTAAAGTTTTAAAGTACCACTTTTCTAGGTTCCCCTGCTACTTTTAGCGTTAGACCTTGCGCTATATTAATGTTTTTTTTTGAAAGCATTGGATTGTCTTGATTGATTGTTGAATGGAATATCTAGAAGTGATACGTGGCGAATTCACCTTTATCAGTGGTCAAGGACAATCCGTGATTGACATCGGAACAATAGCGGGAGATTGGCGGACTACGAATAATACGAACTATTAAATCGTCAGCTCCGTTACCTAACAACAACCCCAACTCACGTTTTAATCTTAGAAACGTATAGTTCTTTTGTGTATCTTAAATTGTTTAGATCCACAAACTCTTTAGTTTTCAAAAATATTTACCTACATGTCAACAAGGAATACAAAAAACTATGTACACCGAAAAAAAACGGATTACCTTAACAACCTAGCAAAAAACTCACTTACTGCAAGAACTCAAAAGGAATTTTGGAGCAATGTTCGCGAATTGGGTGGACGTAATAGAAATATGGTGAATACTCTCGGAGTTGAGACACTTGCTGCGCATTTTAAAACAGTTTCGTCGGCCGATGAGTATCAACATTATTTCTCCTAGGCACTTCCCAACTTCACAGTCAGTGAATTAGATAGTCCAATATCTTCGAGTGATCTGGAAACAAGTTTGAGTAAGTCGAAAAACAACAAAGCTCTAGGCATAGACGGGATTCCTGTAGAGTTTTACAAAAACAGCACTGATCAATTTAAATACTATCTTGTGGAGAACTTTAAAAGATTATAAAATGATACTTATGTGCCAAAAAACTGTTATTTTGCCATCTTTAAGAAAGAAGATTCAAATCTTGCGGAAAACTATAGAGGAATTTCTATTCTTACCACTATGAGGAAGATTTTGACTTCAATTCTGTACGAAAGGCTCACTAAGTGGATCGAGAACACTAATCGTCTAAGCAAGTTTCAAGCTGGTTTTTGGTCGGGCTTTTCAACGATGGATCGCATTTTTGCACTTACAAAGAAAACTTCCACGAAGTCTATTGAAAAGAAAAAGAAATTGTATGCTTGTTTTGTAGATTTTAAAGCAGCATTTAATAAGGTCAATAGACAGGCTTTGATGTATAAGCCCTCATTACTAGGGATCTCCCGAAAATTGCTGATGATGTATTTTAAATTTTTGGAGTCATCAAGCGCCTCTCTATGGGATGGATCAGAGTTTGAAACAACAGCGGGTGTTCAATAATGTTTGTCCAATAATGTTTGCTTTGTTTATCGACGATATCTGTAAGGAACTTCCGGAAGGAATACTCTTTGCCGATATCCAAGTGAAAATTTTGCTATACGCGGACGATTTAATTGTACAAGCTGGAAATCCTTTCACTCTGCAGCTACAAAAAAACAGATTGAACTCCTTCTGCGAGAGGTGGGGCTTGCATGGTATCACAATTAGTCACTCAATAGTGAACGTATTAACGTAGTACAAGAGTTTAAAAATCTGGGAGTTTTGCTTACGCATAGTTTAAATTTTTCTAAGCATGTCAAACAAAAAAGCAAAGAGGCTGAAATTGCGTTGAGTTTATTATGGCCAAAGTTTTTTGCCGATCCAAAAATCAATCTTGTGTCTTGTATGTGCAACGGTTTTCAAGTTTTTGAATGCTTAGCTATCGAGGAGTTTGAAGCAATTCAAAGACATTTTTTCAAACGCTTGTTAAGATTAACTAATCAAACACCAAATTATGCTATTTACGTGGAGTCTGGCGTAACGTTAATCTATACTCAAAACCTCAAAACGAACTCGGATTATTTAATAAGATCGATGAAGAGAGATGAAAGAAGCCTTAATAAAATCATTTTGATAAGACTACTGCAATCTAATGCCACCCCTTATAAAGAATGGAGTCACCTAGCTATCTCACATGAAGCTAACTTAACTTTATTTGAGTCAAATGTAGATCTATGGAGCTCTATGTTTGCAAAAGTTACTGCTAAAATTGATAAAGCATTGTCAACATCCTCCAGGAACACCTAAAGGAACCTCCAACACCAATAACCATCAGAAGCTAACTGTTTCAATAATGAGATATCGACCGAAGCTATAAGTTATATCTTTAGAGCACGAGTTGAAATTTTAATTCTTAACTATGTGCCTCATCGAGCTGATCTTTCACAAATTTGTAATTTATGTAACAGAAGAGAAATGGAAGATATACATCATTTTATCGCGGTATGCCCGAAATTCGTCGATTGCATTTAAATGAAAGCCATCTCACTTTAAACAGATTTCATGAGATATTAAATGGTTCGCAAGGATGGTCCATTCTATATGAATTCTGTAAGCACGCCCTACATCCTGAAAAAGTTTCCCAACGTAAAGTCTAATCATTCGGCCAGTTAGTGTTCCAGGATAATTTCATTTTAAGAGACACCTAATGATAGGCAACAATGATTGGTCTTAAAACAAGCAGCATCTAATGATATGCTACTGATAAGTGTTCTAAAAAAAATATCTAGTTACAAAATGTTACCGGCGGATCTGCTCCAATAAGCTGTGAATGAGATATTTTACAGCCGTAAAAAGCAGCGGAAACCACTCTTCAGTCTTTTAACTACCTCCTCGCAAGAAATCATGTCATAATAAAGCTAAATTGCAACAAGAAGAACGGACAAACATACAAACAAGCAAACTGACTTTCTCAATTATATTATCAGTATAGTACAAGTGAGCATTTAATATTGCAAAAGTATTGACATTTTAGTGCCTTTAGTTCGAAAAAATTCTATTTCCAGACAACGTTAATAATATTCAATCAATGAATACCCAAACTGATTCTCATAAGATCCACTGGTAGAATAAGATTATTTTAGTTACTTTCATAAAAAAACAAATTTTTTTAGTTGAATTTTTAGCTTGATGGCTTAGAAAAAAAAAACAATGTTTTCTTGAAATGAAATAAAACTTAATCATACCAAAACTATTGCTATCACTTATTAATCAATTAACTTAATGTCTTCTTTAAAACCGTTAGAAAATAACCAAAGTTGATAATCATTATGGTTAAACCAAATTGTAAGGGTCATTCTACATAGCAGTTAGGCACCACATTATTCATTCCATAACACCCGTTTTCTCTGTGACGACGCGACCAACGAAGTGACAGTTTAAACATATCTCTCACTCAAATCCTTCTTGTTTTTTTTTTTTAACGATTTAAATGTCCACTGCCGCATGATGCGTAAAACTGTCTACAAAATTATTTAGATTACTAAAATAATTTCCTCAAATTTGTCTTTTTTGTAGCAAAAAGAAAAATTAGTTTCTCCTTTCAAACAAAATCCTCTTTAATGGGATCAAATAAACACGATTTTAATATATGCAGAGACATTTCAATTGTCCTGCGACGCAAAACGACCGTCCCAACGCTACTGCCACCCAACGAACCACCAAAAACCTCTCCCTTAACATCTCCAGTAGTCCATCAGATTCAATATCGTGTGAATGTTTAATATAAAATCTACGTTCTTCTATTTTACAATAATGTAGTATGTCCTCGACAAAGGACCCTCTCCCTGGAATTGGTGCTGGTCCTGTTGATGGAACTGGAGCTGGAGCGAAAGTATTCAGTTTCGTGAAATGTAGACATAAAAACGCATTTTAATGCGAGAAATTCTTGATGGGACTTTCAAGGCTCTTTTGGGGAGAGTTTCTATGTACTTTTTGATATAGATACGAAATAAATGAATTCATCCATGACTCATGAAATCTCTTTATCATAGAACATCGTAGAGCGGCGGTGGTGGTTGGTGTCACTGTCCCTATAGGACCAAGGACATAACAATTAAATTCATTAAATTCACACTCAAGAGCTTTGCCAATAAAATTCCATAAGGAATGTGTCACGAGTTTGGTAATTCTATGAGAACTGCGAGTTAGATGATCCACAGGCAAATCCAAGAAGTAAACTTTCCCAAGACCTAGAGACTGCATGTCTGTGCTTAGATGATGTGGTAGAAGCATTCCTGGTGCGGCCACACTACATCACCATCACAGTGAGTTCCTACCGGCACAATGCCATAAATGTAATTTACGCGGGCATCCGCGATGGCAGACTTCATGTCTTCGCTTCTTCGGCGGTTTTTGGTTCTTTCGTTCATCGCGACGCGTCGCATGGGTTGTTGGATGTTTAAAGTCGTTTGGTTCGTTCGTCTCTCTAACTGCGCATCTTCAGGGAATTCGAGCTATTTCTACTATACTCGTATCTACCTTCAAGACCAAGAGTGTCTTGAGTTGTTTTTGCTGTTCAATTTTGTGCTGTTGCTGTTGCTGCTGCCCCTGCTGCTGCCAATGATGGTCTGGCCTGGCCACTCTGTCACACACAGCAGGAGCTATACAACAGAAAGAGATTCTAGGAAAATCGCAGATCAGGAAACAACTCACTTTTTGTGAGGCGCGTTGGCATGATCGACGAATGCCATATACGATGGGAACAAGTTCGCGCACTGCTTCCAACAGAAGCCGCATTATCCATATTGTTAGTCCTATGACTATCCATCAAGTAAGGAGGGGGTGCTGCTTGCTGTTGCTTCTTCTTCTGTTGTTGGCTTCAACTGGCTAACATTTTCTCTTGAGATTTTTGTTTTTGTTGGCCTCAACTTAACTTAATATAAAATTAATATAACAATCACATCGCCACCGCAGGAACACTCCTCGCCCAAGATTCCGCATCCATTCCACATCCACATCATCAGCAATCGTATATGCAGTGCAAAACGCGCGTACGTTTGCTGCAGCAGTAGCAACAACGCAGTGGCCGGCATTCTTTCGGAACTATATGGGATGTGGTTGAAGGTGCATGGCATATGTTTTGAACGATGATGTGTTGTCGTCGCTATGTACGCAGTGTATCAGTTCGATTCGAATATAGGGATGGTAATGGACGTGATCCGAAAAAGGCTTCTTCAAGGTGGATCACCTAAATAGACATCCGACGGATCTACCAGTTAATAGATTTACCAATTCAACAAACCAACCAGCCACAGCCAACCCAGCAACGTATCATGTTAAGTGTTTTAAGTTTTTTGTAAAGTCTTTTTGTGGGTCTCATCAGCACGTAGATTGTCAATATGAAATAGCTGGACATACAGTGGTTCGTAGTTAATTGATGAACGAATAAAAAATTATTGAAATATTGATTGATCAAAATAAAAAATCCAAATGCCATGAAGGCGATCCTTGGAAGATAAACCTGGATTCTATAGGTTTAGTGGAAAAGATTTTAAGGCACAATTTCTGTGTCATAATGTCACTAAATGACGCCGGCTTAGACAATTTGTTATCCAGTGACATCAGCTACTTCAGAACATATGGCGTATGATAAGTCAAGTATCGTTCAATCAATATCAATACTAAGCATTAAATATTTTAAGCTCATGCATATACAATAATGAGTCCTATTGCCTCTCAGTCAGTCATTAAGTGAAATTTGCTTTATCAGAGTGTAAAGTGACTTCGGTTAAAGAATTATTTAGAGACATTTCCTGCATTAGATGATAAATCAATTGATATCTTTATTTCAGGAATGACATTAGGTGATGATCACTATATTCATCACTAACTAAGTGGCACCTTCTCTAATATGCCACTATTTTTCTTTCTAAATAAACAACAAAATTAGACCGTTAAAAAGTGACGGCGACTATCTTAAGCTGAAGTTAAATGACGTCTTCATCCTACAAATAAATATATCTAAGAAATTTGAAGGTCATTTAGTGGCATAAGTAACCCTGTAAAATTATTTGAAGTTTAAAGACGAATGACATTAAATGACACTCGCTGGAATAAATGATATCTGTGATTTTAAAACTTCTACTATCATTTTGACGTATTTGGTATCTCATGTGGCAATAAATAGTCCTATTTTATGTATTTAATTGACGTCTGGTACCTTAGAGTAAATGGCGTAGCTTTCGGTCTCCAAAGTTATGCAATTATTTATGAATGGAAATCAATTAACATTTTCTGTCTAGAATTAAAATTAAGAGAGGTTCACTACAAAATCAGAAAGTAACTGAGCAACACCTTCAATTTACTGTAATTTTGGGAAAGCTCCTAAGTGAAGACTTCTAAGGATGGATTAATGTGATATATTATCTCAGAGTAACGAGTGTCATTTAGTGACTTCATCTACATATTTTTAATGACATTGAAACGATATTTGCTATTTCTGGTTGTTGGACTAAGTACCATATGTTTCATGTTTTTCAATAGGCACTGAGAGATATTGGCGCTCCGTGGAGGCCATTCTGTTTTGGTGAAATCTGTCAATTTTTTTTTGTTTAGTATTCAGTTCTTTATGCCAAATCATCATGGCAAGTTACACCTTTGAACAGCACGTTCAAATGATAAATATTAATTATCAAAATGAGTGTTTGTTAACGCAAACGTTGCGCAAATTGCGGTAGACTTGGTGGCCCTTCACAGTCGACTCCTCAACGTTTAAAGGCCAAATTTGAGACGAACGGTTAAGTAAGCAATCAACGAAAGATCGGCCAAGAACCACGCCGTGGTCCGCGAACGTGTACAGCAGAACCCCAGGCAGTCTATTCCTCGCAGTGCACAAGAACTCGGCCTTTCGAAGACTTCAATGTGTCGAATTTTGCGTCGGGACTTGGGCGTACACCGGTACAAGATCCAACTGACGCAAGAGCTTAAAGTTCATGACCATAGACAACGCCGCCCTTTGTTCTCTGACTGGCATTCGAATCGTTTGGAAGAGGACCCCAATTTTGGCCGAAAAATCATCTTTAGTGACGAGGCGTATTTTTGGACGAAAGGCTGTGTTAACAAACCACGCAAAGTTTACCAGCTGATAATGCATCATCAAAAAGTTACCGTTTGGTGTGGATTTATGACCGGCGGCGGCGTTATTGATCCGTAAATTTTTGAAAACGAAGTTAGTGAGCCAGTCACGGTCAAAAGCTGGTGCTAAATAACGATGATAACTAATTTCTTGTGGCCCAAATTGAACCATGTGGACCTAAACGACATGTGTTTCCAGAAGGACGGCGCTACGTGTCACACAACAAATGCCACGAATTGACATTTTCAACATCTACACGCCCTAATTGAACCCTTTATAAGTATGCAAGTACTTAGAGAGTAATATAATGACTTCCAACATCTCTGATAGTAATATAGCAAATTTTGCCTTCTCACTCACTGGCTATGTCAGTGCTCATGTTTGGCTAGAAAATTGCATCCCAGGCTTTCTGAACGCACTTTTCGTAGCTGAAGTGTCCGCTAGGGATGTACTTGAGGACTTCAACTCTCATTTTGATTGGTATGAGTGCTTCTTGTGCTTTAAATATGAATCCGCCATATATTACCAGCTCTTCTCTAAAATTAAAATAAGCCCTAACAAGCATTGGTGGATAGTTGACGTTTTGCATCTGTCATATTTTGATTATGACTTTTAAGATAGTTACTTAGGGTCTGCTCCCATTACACTATTAAGTGAAACTTAAGAAGAAACTGGCTAAAAACGGATTTTTTTAATGCAATTCCGTTTCATCAAATGTCAATCAATGACTGAGTCTGCAAGTATTTTTTTCAACATGTCATTAATTGACTAAAACAATATACTTAAATCAATCAATATTAACACATTTGTACCACTGTAGGGCGAATGGAAAGTATACAACAATTCGCAAAAGGTTTTCTTGAATTCTGTTCAGTATTCAGTTTATGTAACACACGCGTTTTTACGCTTTGTCACAACTTGCAGTTGAGAATTTTTATCAAAACCATTTCGAGTGCAAAGTAAAATGGCAATTTGCGGAGATTCCTTCCATTTCTTTCTGTTTTGTTGCTGTTGTTGTATTTGCAGCTGTTCTGGTACAGCAGGCGAGGCGTAGAGATTGCTATAAGTTAAGTTTTAACGAGAAGGAGGATTCAACATCAACAACCCAGCATCTCAAGAACAGCACTGATCATCGCGTCAGTCGTATGCCAAAGTTGTAATGTTCGAAATACAAAAAAGGACTGAATTATTGTAACCGGAGCTGGCCTGCCATCGATGGCATCACCCGCCGTTTGAGCTATTTTTCTTTTTCCATCAAACCATCATCTCACCAACCATCACATCAGACATCGCACTATAGTCGTCGCGTCGTCACTGGAATTGGCATTGCCATAGGACAGCGCAAATGAGTGACATCTTTGGAATAGGGTCAATGATCAGGCGCAGACATTATGGCGATAGATGATGAGTTTCACGGCACAGAGAGAGAATCTTTCTATACCCACTTTGACTTTGAGATACGTGACGTTGCTCAAATTGGGTTTGTGGCGGTGCAGTGGTGCTGATGGTGGGAAGGTTCGTGTTTTTATTCCATCTCGCTGGCTTTTGAAAGTTTTTGTTTTTCAACTTCCTGAAAGAGGACTTGTTTAATGTTCCTATTTGACAGATCGTTATGATGTTTTTGTGTTTGAGAGAAAAAATTGAGAATAGTAGAATGCTTCCTGTTTGGGATTTATCGTCACACTTTTATTACAAACATGTCCAAATATATTGATGGGGAGTGTTGCTTTTTACAACCTTTAATTAGCCTTGTATGCGATGCAGTTATAGGAGGAAAGTAAGCCTAAGGCCATATTTATGCCAAAACGTAGATATTTTTTTTCGCTTGTGGTTTAGTTTGTTTAGAAAACTCTACTTAGAAATAATTGTTTACAGATGGATACAGTTTTTGGTCAACTAAAGAAGCACTTAAGTCCAGTTTTGTAGGATTTGATGAGGAGCAGAAGACAATTTATAGTTAACACAAGATGCTCCCACTCCACCGGACAAATATATATTTAATTGACGGAAAACAAGCTGACAATTTTGCTGATAGAAAGATTGATGGGATTTAGAAAACATCAATCAAGTTAGTCCTTTTTTGAAGGTTCTTCACATTTTTTTTTCGAAATTTCGTGCTATAGATTATTGAATATTAGTGTTTAAGTATTAAAGAGAGTAAGACAGTGGAATTTGCGTGTATCTTACAAACTACAAGTTGGACCACGTCCATAAAGATCAAAAAAGAGGCACTGATAACTTCCCATTTGTGTCCTTCTGTCAACATTACTAAAAGTTTGCTCTCTAAAAACCTTTAGATCACAGGGGCTTTAAAGTGTGAAGTTAAAGATAAAATGCAAATTAAGTGTGGACAATTAGTGGACAATATTAATATTCAAAAAATGTGTCAATTTTTTACAAACAATATAAATATAAACACACATATTTTTGTCCTGATCCTTAAGTCAAAAACATTCTTTATATTTTTACAGAAAGTAGACGGATATGTTTTAAATATTGAAACAAAGTGATTGAGCTGATGTGTAGCCCAAACACTGCGTTTTCGAAAAAAAAGTTTTATTTTTATTAATATTTTCTTTTTATAGTTTAAAATTATATATTCCTCATTTTTACTCTTCTCTAAACATTTATGGCAAGAAATTCCGCATATTGCCAACTTATATAAATTGTAACCATTGAGATGCGGATTTGGAAAAAAACTAGGGAGTTTGTTACATCGGTAAACCTGGTACTGATAGTTGGAGATTTAAATGCCAGGATCGGTAACGAAGGAGGAACAGAAAATTATCGAATTGGTATGAGCAGGTGAACGAAATATGCAACGAAGAATGGAAGGAGTGCAAAGTTGTTGGATCTATGTAATTCTTGGGCTCCGGATCCAAAACGGTACCAGTGAGGGAGACAACCAAGGTGATTTCACATTTGTTGAGAAACAGGGTAGCTCTATTATATATTATAGCTTGGAAAGAGGTGAATGGAGCTCACTTATAACTGATTTTGAAGTTCAAAAAATAAACTATTAAGATCATATGCCGCCTTAAAACTTATGCCCAAACTAAAATGGAGGAAAACAAAGGCCACAAATTACAGAACAAAACTAAATTTACTCCTACTATCCGAGGAAAATTATATGTGTTTGAGCAAAATTGAATGATTCATAAAGGAGGCGCACAAGGTGCCAACAAATGCTTATCGGCAAGAACAAAGGAAATTTAAAGAACCTTGGTTTGATTCAATTTGTGCGCTATCGAGAAAATTATCATTTGCTTGGCTTAATGAGTTTAGACGTAGTAAATATTGATATATGTATGCGAAAAACCAATATATAGAACACAATAATCAAATTTATAATACGCATTGTAAAAAAGAGTAAACTAAATTATGAAACTGAGGCAGAAAAGCTAGCTAGATGTAGTAGTCCCTCTAAATTTTGGAACTGGGCACGAAAACTAAATGGATCGAAATATATTATCAGTCGTGGATTAAATACTTTTAATCTACGAAATCATTTCAATCAACTGCAGAACTCATCAAAGCTGGACCCAGTCATGATCTACTATGCCCAACCCTATATTCATGACGAGATTTTAGACAATCAATTTAGGCAGTTTCCCAGCGGTAGGTGCAGACAGGATACCAGCGGAATTCTACAGATGGCACTGACGAACTGATTAAGAACTTGGCAAACATATATGATCGAATTTTTGAAACTGGAATCATCCTTCAGCAGTTAAACGATGCTTTGATTTTTCCGATACACCGAAAAGGCAACATCGAAGATCCAGCCAACTATAGAGGAATCTCTTTTTTGAAAGCTTCCTATAAAATCTAATAAAGCGACACGTGGATAGACTCGAATAATTTATTATGTGAGTCTCAAGCCGGATTCAGGTCGGGTTACTCCATCTTATATTCGTTATAAGGAGCATTGCTGAGTCTTTTTTTTTGTGGATCTTAAAGCTGCATTTGACTCAGTTGATGTTAAAGTTGTTTGGATTCGGGATGTCGTTTAAGTTTGGAAAAGTTATTTAGACCTTGTACGGAGACACGATAGCAGCGGTATGGAATGGAAAGGAGGTATCTGAATGGTTTTAGGCGCGGTCGGGAGTAAGACAGGGATGTGACCTCAGTCCTTTCTTGTTCGCACTATTTATAAATGACATCACTGACGCATTACCAGGAGGTGTTAGATATGCTGGAGAGGTCATTAAAGCCTGACTCTTCGCAGATGATATGGTCTTGCTGGCAAACTTACAGCTATCCTTACAGCTTATGATAAATCGACTTTCGGAATACTGTAGACGATGGAGCTTGGTAGTGAATCTGAACAAGTCAAAAGTGAAGGTTATCAATAAAGGTGGAGGAAGGTTAAGCTGAAGTGAACAATGGTACTTTAATCATGAGAACATAGAAAGAGTGAAAGAATGCAAATACTCAGGTGTATATTTTGCCCAAAACTTAAGTATGGAAAACACCTCAACAAAAACTTCTTAAGGCTCAAACCGCGATTAACGTGGCATGGAGAGAATGTTTCAACAACAAAAACATTGCGCATAGCAGTAAATATAAAGTTTTCGAAGCAGTATCCCAATCAATCCTGCTTTACGTAGCTAAAGTGTGGGGAGCAAAGAAATTTGAGACTCTGGAAAAACTCTTGAGATTTTATTTAAAACGAACATTCTGCCTTCCTTCATGCACCCAAGTCGATTACATTCCGAAAGTACTGAATATGACCAACAATCGCTTACCAAAAAAGCAGCTTTGGAAGCGATACAAAGCAAAACAGGATGGGTTAAAGGGTGGATTGGGCTAGCAGAAGATACAGGTGTAAATTAAATTAAATAAAATTAAATCGTCACTGTACCAGGCAATTAGGCGTCTGGATGAACATTTTAGAAATGTGTTCACAGAACAGGCATCCAGTTTACTTCATCGGATGATCTATAGCAGGCTGAATTATAATCTTAATGAAAGAAACTACTTCCAGGACAAAAGTATGTAGAGCAAATCTCCAACATGTTTCGGCTAAGAGATGAAGTGCTAAACATAAAGTACGTTGAACATCGCGAAGATCTTCCACTACTACATATATGATGTTTGCAACATGGCTGAACGAGAGGATATTTTTCATTTTGTCTGAAGGTGTCCAGTCCTGAGAGAAACTAGAAGAAATGTACTTGGTAGAGACTTTTTATCAGAAAACGAAACTTTAGCTCTCTTAAATGAAGTAGATTTGCCTAAAAACTTGGTTTAGCTGTAAGTTTCCTAGTTCGGTGTATTATATTGAGGGCTACAAACTCTTCCGTATTGACAGAATCGGTGGAGTAGGTGGAGGTGTTCGTGTTACTGATTACGTGCATAATGGAATAGGATTAGAAATTTGCCGATCAGGTGAAAACTCTGCTAATGATTATTTGCTTCTTAAAGTTGATTGTGGATTAGAGAATATTATGCTAGGGGTGATTTATAGACCTAACAAAAACACTGATTTCCGTACGGTTATGAATACATTAGAAAGATTTTCTTTCTATGCTCCTAATATAGTTTTGTGTGGAGATTTAAACTGCAATTTGTTAGATACTCGTTCGTCAGCTACAATGACTGATCATCTTAAAAGTTTAAATCTTCTACCTGTCAATGTTACGTTGTAACCTACTTCGCTAAAAATCATACCCCTACTCTCCTCGACGTGTTCTTTGTTGGTGATATCAAGCAAACTCTTTTCCATAACCAACTAAATGCCCCGGTTTTCTCATGTCATGATATGATATTGTTAACCTATGATATTCAATTGGACGAGACAGACGCAGTCATAAAAACCTTTGGAAAAACTTGCGTAAATTGGGCAATGGTGAACGAATTTCAGAACCTAATGCTAACATAGACTGCAAGCAACTCAATGCCCAATTTATATCTTTATCTGATCCCAAAACACATAATTCAATTGACTATCAGCATATGATGTTTCGAGAAATGAAATTGTCGTCCTTGAACAAAGTTTTAACTTTACTCGTTTCACAGACAAAGATATCGTTAAGGCAATGCTGTCCATTAAATCAGGTGCGATAGGCACAGATGGGATCAATCCGAAGTTCTTGAAAAGTGTACTACCTCATATTCCAAAATACATAACTCATTTATTTAATTCTTTATTAACCAGTTCTGATTATCCGAGAATATGGAAATATGCTAAGATATTTCCCATCCCTAAGACTTTTAACTGTGCTAACCCAAAATATAGGCCTATTGCTATCCTGCCATTCCTATCTAAACTCTTTGAAAAACTATTATTAAAACACCTAACATACAATAGTCTGCTAGATATAAACTTTTTCGTGCAAAAAGAAGGTGTTATACGGCGCTTTTACTTGTTGTTGAATCGTACTACATTCTTAACGTTTCTAGATTTTTCTAAAGCGTTCGACACAGTCGATGACTTTGTGCTGTGCCAAAACTTAAGTATGATTTCGAATTCTCTCGTTTTGCGGTGAAACTTCGAAACTCATACTTATCTAATCGACAACAATGCGTTTCTGTAAGAAATCAGACCTCTTCATTTCTGACGGTCCCAGCAAGGGTCCCTCAGGGTTCTATTCTTTGACCTCTATTATTTTCACTTTACGTTAATGAGCTCAATCGGCTAGTTAAATTGTGTAAAGGTCATATGTTTGCTGATGACTTCCAATAATACTTGGACACTACTGTATAGTTATAGCATGAGAAACTATGTTAATGAGGATCTAGTATTTATAGAACAGTGGGCTCTCAAGGATAACCTCATCCTCAATCCAAGAAAATCTAAAACTTTGTATATTTACAAACGCGACTTGATAAGTCAAGCTTTCCACCGGTTCTGCTGGGTGGCTCAGTTATTGAATTTGTAACGTCTGCTAGGAATCTAGGTAATATTTTCCACGAGACTCTAACATGGAATCACGTGAAGCTACTACAATTGGCAAGTTATATAGTGCTTTGCTTGTTGCTTTACTGTGGACATCTAAAAATTTTACTGTTAGTAGTAAGATGTTGCTTGCAAGATCTCTTCTATTACCTATTCTGCTGCATGGATGTGAAGTGTGCTTTAGCGTTGACTCAAACACAAGGCGACTTATATTTCAATTTTGAAACTCAATTACAATTACCTATTACAATTAGAAGAATAATTAACACAACACACAAAACGCTCAAACGCTCTAACATATTTTAAAAAGCCTTTACAAATATTTAGTTTGTAATTAATAAATATGAAATATAAAAATGAAGTGTTATCTGCATTTGCTGTACGAACGCATGTGAAAAAGGTCGTAAGACTGGTAATGATACTCATTTCTCGAAAATCGATCTCAACAGCTTAGCATAGGCACTTGTCTGGGGAAAATTCTTCAGAAAAAACTCAGATTATTTAATATATTAAAGGCGTTCGATCATCGGCTTCGTTCTCGCTTCGAAGTAAGAACTATAGAGCAACATGAATTGGTCAACAGTTCGGCTGTCAAATCGATCATTTGTGCACCAAATTTCCAAATCATTCTATCGGCCGTCATTTTAATGTGAATTGGCATGATTCAATATGCAGTTTGAACCATTTTGATATATTTGTGGTGAATCTTTAACTACGCGCACATAAAGTAACTCAATGAATATAAATAAATAATATGGCACAAGATCTGGGAAAATTGTTCTCACTGCAAAAACTGAACTTATCAGCTTTCAAAAAACCATATTTTGTAAATCAAGCAAATAATAGCATGAAGTTGATCAAAACTATTCTTCAAAAATTGGAAATGCCGTTTGTTTGTTTGTTTGCCTTTTTGTTTGCTTGTTTGTCCGTCCTCCACGTCGCAACGGAGCAATATTACGACATGATTTTTTGGTTGGAGATAGATATGGCGCTAGAGAGCGTTTTAAGCTTATTTGACATCACTTATAATTAGATATACAATTATATTGTAATATAATAATATAATATATGTGTTTACACTCTTTATCTCTTTCACTCTTAGATCGTGTTATATTAGAATAAGTACCTAGCAATAGTAAAATAAGGGGCAACATCTAGTATTTAAGAGGACAACTCGTTTCGTTAAGTATCGACAACATTCAGCTCCTACAGGAACCTAGTAGTTTCTCGAACCGATTTGAGAGATATAAATAGGCGCTGGTAAGCAAAACAGGTTACTATTCTTCATTGTGAACTGCGATAAAGTAAAAACTGTAAGTAATAATCAAAAGTGTTGAATAAATAAGTTTGGAACGATTTAAATAAAGTGAATTTGTGTTCTATTTACAAAGTGTGAATAAGTTTTAATTGTAAATTTATTGAGAATAAAAACAGTGAGCAGTGATTGACCTATTTTGTGTGAAATAGTGAAGTTAAAAATAAAAAATTGAGTAAAGTTTTGAAAGACCCTGAATTAAAGGGCGAACTAAGCAAACGTGGCTTAAGTGGGACAGGAGTAAGAAACGAACTCGTTAAATGGCTGCAGGAATATCTGGAGCAGCAAAGTGAAGACCCACATACGTTTACTTAGAAGCAAAAGTGGAAGAGGTAAATGCAAATGTTGCCTTATCTAACATGGTATCAGTTCCTTTTGGCCAAATTTGAAAAAAAAAATGAAAAAAATGTTCTCAAAGAACTAGAAACTCAAAGGAATGATGTCCTGAAACAAATGGAAGCCCAAAGAAGCGACCGAAAGCAAGAACCGCAGAATATTCTAGAGCGGTTGGACGAACAGAGAAATCTTTTGAAGGCAGGTTTGCGGTCTTCGAAGGAAAAATCAATACTCTTGACGAGCATGAACGATAAGAAACTAATTCCGAGGACTATGTAACACCAGAGGAAGATTTTTGTAATTTTGTACAAAGTAATTCTGAACTTGAACGAATATCTTAACCGGCTCGGTGCCGTTTGAAAGGGTGAAAATGTAACTATTCTTCGATTCTTAATTATTCCTACAGATTTAACACACCAATTCAAAAGGATTCAACTCCCGACTAAAGTAATTCCGCTATGACAATAAATAAGATGCTAGGACAAACACTAAAAGCTGGGGTTAACCTAGAAAAGCCGTGCAGCAATAGCCACAACCGTTACAAAGGGTGTTTTTCTAAGTTATAGAATCTTAAAATAGAATGAAACAAACATGATTTTTTTAATTAACTTACAGTTTGTTTTATTCGAAATATATTTCAAATAAGACCGCACTTGATTTGTACAGTCCTTTATTATAAAAGGAGGCTCCTGGAGAAAAAAACCTTTGGTACGTAGAGATGAAAAATTGAATAATTATTATTCGATTGGACCGATTTAACAGAAAAGTTATCTGAATCTTCGACTTGATTTATTACAGATTCACTGTAGTGCACCCAAACTATGTCCCAGATGCCAAAGACAGTCGACACAACTGTTGCAAATTCCCATCATTCGACGACGACAACACTCTCGCACCCTGTTGTCAGATCTGAAAATTCAGTCATTAAATCCTTTCATTTCGTTCTGATATTGATGCCTTTACAATGAAGCTTTTAAACTGCTGACCCCACACCTCGTAGGTAGGTAAAATACATATACATAAACTCGTAGATGAGCACTCTACGTCCACACCTTGACCAGACCATCATTGACAGCTGCAGTAGAAATATATCAGTGTACCATCGTTGGCAAGCTAGAGCGAGGCTACAAATCGAAGTCACCTAATTGCATGGCAGAACAATTGAACAACAAAATGTATACACACAACAACTGTGTACTTTGACTTGGTCGACATATCAGGCGGCCATCTGAATGCTAATCCTTGCGCACCCCAGGCGATGGACGGCGACGAGCGACGACAACGACGTAAGGAAAAAAAGATCGACGACGCGACACTCGTAAACTGTTGTGTCCGATATGTCTGTCCAGTATAGGAAACTATTCAAGTGGCAAATCTAGCCGCCACCACGTTCGATTTTGTGTGCAAATTGCGTACTTAACCACCCTGCCATCTCCAGCTATAGCTTTGCGCAGCGCAGAGTAGAGCGATGCACGAAGCTTGATTCGATTGACACTCTTTTTGGTGGCACCGCCGCCGTCGGCCGCCATCGTCATCCTCATTGCCACTACGCTACAGAAACTAACTACCGTCATTGCCGCCGCGACGCCGCGTCAGCACAACCGCCACCGCCACCGAAATGGCCGAGCCTATACAGCAGCTAAATTTATGAGGTGAATAGGACATTACGTTTCGAATGTCGTGTAAATTCTATCTTTGAAAACTTCATGAACCACACAAATGTAATACTCGTAGTTGCCTAGTTGCAGTCGGTCGTCCCCAATTGCTGCCGTCCAATGTCCAGTCTGCAGTCCGGCCGGCAATGCAGTGTGTGCGGGAGCCATGCCACGGTGGTGGTGGCGGCTACGATTGCGATGACGATGGCGGCGGGTAATCAGTTTTGTTGTGCAAGTGTCGGTCTAGCTTTCAGGAAGCATCCGTTGTTGACTCATCGCGCGGCATGTTACATGGTTCGGGCTTTGGGTCTTCGGGGCTTGGACTTAGACTTGCATTTCGATTTGGGTTTCACATGCAGATCTACGATCAATTGAATTTCGATTGTGTTTTGTGTGTCGCTCGACTACCGCCATCGCTTTGCTTCGCTCCATTGCTCTTGAGCAAGCACAAGTTACAAGCTTTGTGGTGGTTCTGTTTCTGTTTTCTGTTTTCTGGCTGCGTTGACTTGGTCAAAACAAACGCAATGGGCAAAACTTAATTTGCATTTTTATTTTTATGTTTTCATCGAAAATGCGCACACATTACTGCGCTGCGGCACACAATAATCAATGGCGGCAGATGCACACAACTTGGCCAAATCGATTCTAACCAAAATAAGAAAAACGGACACAGCTCCCACTGGGTCCCACATAAGGTACACATAAATACGACTATAGTTGCCTTCATGATGGAAGAACAACAACAACAAAAACAAATGAAACGACTGTTTGCTTTTGTGTGATGGCAAGATCCGATCGGCCGCAATTTAAGCGATCCAAGTCGACACAATCGAAGCCTAGATGTCAAGGTGCAGCATCAGCATCAGTATCTAAACAGAAAAAAAAGTCTTATGGGTAATCAGTGTCATATGCAGATGGAAGTGGCACGGCGGTGTGGCGGCGGCGCAGGTGGCCAAAGTAAAACGACATATGCCGTCGGCTTGTTAATATCAAATCAGTCAATCAAACGCGCCATCAATCAAGGCGCTTACCTTGCTACTGTAGGTTAGGTACAGTCATTTAAGTATATATGAAAGTTACACTCTGTGCTGGATGTAGAATGTGTCTACTTGTCGTATCGTACACTCAAAGAAAACTGCTGAATTTAATTAACAGAATTACCAATTAGATGTAAGCTCTAAAATAATGCTGCCTTGTTCTTTTGTACAGCATTTTTGAAGACTTTTCAATCAGTAGTTTATTTTTTTTTGAATTAGCACATCTTAAAATTAGAGTACCTAGAAAAATTGGAACGGGTTGGAAAGATGTTGGTAATTGGTTTTAAATTCCTTGCAAGGTGGTAAGGCATTACGGCTAAAGAACGAATATCTGTACTTTCACCGCCAAAGTTGGACTCAAAGGTTTATTTACGAAGAAACCGCGGCTAGACTTTCTAAATGAGGCTATTTAATTAGAAACTATAGTTCGTTGAAAAAATTGTAAGAAAAGGAAAAGAAATTTTACTACGACGTTTGAGTGACGTAATTCCGAATCAATGATGTTATTGTCAACAATTATTTTAAAAGCTCTCCTTTCTATAGCACCAGCTCAGTGAGAAGTACTCAAGTTTTTCTTGCATTGCCTTAGAAAAATAAGGAAGATAGTTGGAGACAAAACGGAGCCCTAGGGCACTCCAGCATTTAAATTAAATTCGCTAAAACAATATAAGTTGAATGGTTCGAAATGTAATTTCTAATCGAAAGGAGGGGGGATTCATATTTTTGATAAGAGAGTAACCCTATCAAATGCTTTGGGAATGTCAAGCTCAACAATCTTACTTTTTCAAAATAGATTAAAAGATTGGTTAAACTGTTCAATGAGATAAACCATAAGACGAACCTCGAACACCTTGGATCTTTTTTTTTTTTTTTTTTTTTTTTTTTTTTTATATCCGATGGAAATCTTCAAAAGACACTCGGTAAGAATCGGTACCGAGTAGTGTGGGACTCTTACCGCACTAAAACCACCGGTGAATCAGGACCAATCTATGAAAGATCGACAAATGATTTTTATTTCTTAATTTTTAAAATCGCATTGGGGGAAGTTTAAGGTTATAACACTTTCCCGTAGCTTTTAGCCCATCAGCTCATGAGGCTTGGTTCTTCTTAATCTCCGAACATTGTCTCGTACATTTAATACGGTCTCCATTTCAGAGTTAGTATGACTTTGCAGCCGCTTATTGTGTGATACAGCGTGTTTCTTAACCACTTCTGTAACCATTTCAATTTGAAGGTCACGATGTAGATCGCTATTTCTTATATACCAAGGGGCATTTATTATTCCACGAAGGACCTTGCTTTGGAATTTTTGGATGGGTTCAGCATTTGTTTTCTTTGTACAGCCCCATAGTTGGATGCCATATGTCCAAACGGGTTTCAATACTTGCTTATATAACATTAGTTTGTTCTGGATAGATAGGTCAGAGTTCTTTCCTATTAACCAGTACATTTTTCTGTACTTCAAGTTTAGTTCTTCTCTTTTCTTTTTGATGTGTTCTTTCCATTTAAGCTTTGCATCCAAATTCATTCCAAGGTATTTGGCGGTATTGGAGTAAGGTACTTCTGTACTGTTTATAAAAATTGGAACATTGTTTATGTTTTTGTTTGTAAAGTTTATATGCGTCGATTTTGTTTCGTTTAATTTGATACGCCATTTGTGCGTCCAATCACTAACTTTATCGACTGCATTTTGCAATTTTTGTGTAGCCTTCGTAACGGATTTATCTGGCACCAATATTGCAGTATCATCAGCAAAGGTGGCCATGATAGCGTTGATGTCCACTGGAATATCCCTTGTATATAACAGATACAGGGTTGGTCCCAGGACACTTCCTTGTGGTACACCGGCTTCAATTTTCTTAAGTTCCGAGTAATTTTGGTCGTACCGTACTCTAAAGAGTCGGTTCGTAATGTAGGATTTCAGTATTTCGTAGTACTGCCTGGGGAAGTCCCTATGCAGTTTGTACTCAAGTCCCAAGTGCCAAACCTTGTCAAAAGCTTGAGCAACATCTAAGAATACAGACGAGCATACTTGTTTTTCTTCAAGTGCCTTTTCCACAACATCCGTAATTCGATGCACTTGGTCTATCGTGGAATGTTTATTTCTAAATCCAAACTGATGGCTCGGAATTAGTCTTCTTTCTTCAATTATTTTGTTAAGCCTTTTAAGTAGCAGTTTTTCAAAAACTTTTGCCATGATTGGTATAAGCGATATTGGTCTGTAAGATGTAACTTCTGTTGGTGGCTTACCTTGTTTAGGTATAACAATGACTTCCGCAATTTTCCAATGATGTGGCACATATCTTAGTTTAAGGCATGCGTTTATTATAAATTGGAGTTTCTTGAAGGCTATAAGAGGCATTTCTTTCAGAACCTGAGCAGTTATAAGATCGTACCCTGGTGATTTTTTGTTTGACAGCTTATGTTGACACATGCTTCTTACTTCTTTGAGCGTGACAAAAGGTATTTCACATTCGTCGTTTCTGTCAACAAACTGTAAGGGATCTGTAGCTGTGCTTGCTGGGAATGGCTTGAAAACATTCGCGAGATGTTCAGCAAAGAGATCAGCCTTTTGTTTCGGGTTTCCGATCCATTTACCATCTTGAGATTTTATCGGCGGGTTTTGTGTCTGAGGTCTTTTTAGGCGCTTAGTTGCTTTCCATAAGGAGTATTCTGTAGAAGCATCCGTCGTCAGACTTTTCAGGAATCTACTTAGTGAATCATTTTTAAACTCACAGATTCTTTTTTTTAATTCGTTGTTAAGACGGTTAAAAACTACCTTATCATCTGGGAATCTCGTGGATTGCCATTTTCTTCTAGCTCTTCTTTTTTCCAATATCAACTCCTTTATTTCGATAGGATATTTTATTTCTTTTTCTCTCGCATTCGAAATAGTTTGAGTACTTTCTTCTGCAGCCTGCTGCACATCAGCAATAAATTGTTCTACTTCATGATCAATTTGTTCAATTGTTTGCATAGGCGATCTTAGGTTTATAAAATTTTCAAGTTTGTCTCTGAATTCGTTCCAGTTTGTTCTGTTATTCACGAGCTTGGGATTACTTTTTTCTATTATTTCTGTTTCGCTCAGTGATAAAATTACTGGAGTATGATCTGATGATAAATCATAATTACCTTCGACACTTATATGATTTCGTTTAATACCTTTAACTACGAAAAAGTCTATAAGGTCTGGTATTTTGTTAGTATCAGATGGCCAATATGTTGGCGAACCAGAAGAATAAAATTCGCAGTTGTATTTTCGGCCTGCTGGGTATAGCCGTTTACCTTTTGTTGTTATGAGCCTAGATCCCCATTGGGTGTGTTTAGCATTGAAGTCGCCACCAACAAGGAAGTTATGTCCTAACAAATGTAGGAGTTCTGCATAGTCTTCTTCAGTTGGAGAGCGCCTCGGAGGGCAGTATATAGCTGCTATTTTGAATTCTTTCTTTTTTATACCAATACTAATTGTTGTTACTTGCATGTTTTCTTTAGTAAACTTTGGTTCTTCAAAGTGTGTTAAGCACTTTTTTATAAGTATTGCTGATCCTCCCCTAGCTTTGTCAGCTGGGTGCGGAGCGTGATAACATGTATAGTTTGGTAATTTATTATCAAGATTTTGTTCAATAGCGAGGTGGGTTTCGGACACCAAACAAATGTCTATATGCTCTATGTCTAAAAAGATGTTTAGTTCTGATACATGCTGTAAGAGACCGTTTGCATTCCATGTTGCGATTTTGAGTGTTCTGTCCATCATTGTTTTTTAAGAGCGACTTCTTCGCTTAGCTGTTTTATGTTTAAATCTTGTTGGTCAATCCTTTTCAGGATGAGTTCCAGCATTTCTTTTATAGAAGTTTCCTCATTCTTCCGCACATTTTTTACAATCTGGGAATAGGATTTATTTTCATTACTTTTGCTTAGTGCAATTGCTTTTCCCGGTTGATTTTTAGTAATGTTATCGACCGTTACTTTTTTGCTTTCAACTACTGGTTTTGTGTTGGTTGAGTTTCTAAACTTGTTCCCAGTTTTGTTTTTTCTTTTTGCGTCTTGGAACTTTTTTGCTACTGGACATCCTCTGTAACTTGCAGGATGATTGCCTTGACAATTAACACATTTCGCTTTCTGTTCTCTGCCCATGGGACAGTTTTTGGTTGCATGTCTGCCTTCACATTTAACACAAGCGAACTCGCGATTGCAGTATTTTTGTGTATGCCCAAAGGCTTGACAGCGCTTACATTGTGGAACACTTTTCGACTTTCGCAGTGGTTCAATTTTGACAACTATGCCCATAATTGATTTAATACTGTAAATCTTATCGAGACTTTCTTTATTTTCAAACGTGAGCATAAATAAAGGTAGAGATCTCTTTTTTGTCGTTGATACCCCAGTGGAGTCTTTTACTATCTTATTTTTAATAAGATTATTGGCATCGAGAGCTTGAAAGCCTTTTTGTATAAGGTCTTCGACAATTTCTTTGGCAACACATGAAGAGTGAAGGCCTCTTGCTACTACTTTTATCGATCTTGTAGCTTTATTTTCGTACGAGTGCCACTGAATTTTCTTTTTGTTCAATTCTTCAGTGACAGATCTATACGCATCGGCGTCTTCAACAATGACTTTCCAATTGTCTTTATTGTATGATGTATATTTACATGCCTTATTCGTGCATTTTTCTACTATGCTCTTTAGCTCGCCAAACATTGCCAATCCGGAGATCATAATTGGGGGTGGGGCAGTTTGCCTGGTACCTTTAACGTGAGACTTATTTTGGGGTAAATCTCTTATTTCTTTATTGGATGCTCTCATTTTTGTAGCAGTATCTGATTTTGAACCTGTTTGCTGACATTTTATAACAGCCTCTGGGCTACTCTCTGCTTTTCGTTTCTTTGACTTACGTTTATTTCGGTTTCCTTCAGTTTCAAGGAGGAGCTCTTCCTCATCAGTATGAAACTCATTAGCAGTTTTTTGTGGGCTTTTCACTACTGGTGACTTTTGACTTGATATATTGTCTTTCACGGACTTTTTATCGAGCAAGCTGACTTTTTCTTCGAGTCTCTTCACTTGTTGCTGAAGACTTTCAACAAGGGCTTCAAGTTGTTTTCTGGCTAAGATTTCTATTTGCCATTTATCGAAATAATTTTCGGATTCAACTTGGTGGATCTCGTTGTTTTTTGTGAAACACTGCTGATCTTTTGTTTCGATCTTTTCATGGATGGTTCCTTTTTCGTTAATGACTTCTATGTCATTTGATTTTTGCGTTGGGGGTTTCGATGGAGTAACCCTTGGTGATATTTTTGGTGGAGTTCTTAGTGTTTTTGAACTCCGTCTATTTCCTAGAAGCAATAATTGGTCCTCCCCAGAATCCATAGGACCGATCTCCGAAGAGAGTGGATTTACCAGTTTATCTGGATTGCCACCTGGGGTATTATATCTATTTGTTTTACTCATTGCCATATTTGTTTTTATTTTTGTAACTTTTGTTTAGTTCCATAAATAGCTCAGTTACCTCTTCTATTTAGGTTTCTTGCAGAACTGGTTCTTCAGAGCGATTATCTTATCTTTTGCTCCTAATTCCTGAGAAGGTAGCTCAGGTGTCTCAGCTCTTGGATTCAATAGATCCAACGCTCGTCGTTAGTTCACCTTACGGTTATCCAGCGGGCACCACTTGGAGGTGACGATGCGATTTTGCTCCGCCACCTTGGATCTTTGATATATTTTTTATTATGATTGATTCAGTGTTTTCGTGACTTCGGAAAGAATGGCCGTAAATGAAATTTGTTGACAATTAGAGGGAGAGGAAGACTCGCCTCAAGGATAGATAGAAAAGCTTTTGCCAATGTGGCAGAACACCTTTTCAGAAAAATCATCTGATTTGTGTCTATTTATATCTTTTAGATCTCTTGTTTCTCCACGGGTGCTGTCAAGTATAGGTGAATTTGAAACAGTCTCTAGCAGCGATAGATTGGTGGAAAACTGGCTAACAAACAGATTAGGTTCTTCTAAAAAGCTTAGAAACGAAGTGTTACGGACAACGAGCGTAGGGACCATGGAAGTGGAAGAATTCTTCTGGTGTTTTTACAAATAACTGAAATTTTTTATGTTTTAGACATTTCATTATTTATTGACGTAATTTTCACCCATGTTATAATTGGTGGCCCAGTCTTCCTGACTTGCTTCATCTTTTTCCAATTTTTAGGTTGGCTTTCTCGTATTGCCAAATGGTTATCTCAGAAGTTTATTCATTAACTTAAAAGTTTCTAAACGAGAAATTGATGATGATAGATGAGATAGGACACTTATTGTGTACTTATCAGTGGAAGAAGTAATAAAGAACTCAAGAAGTGGCAAGATAGAAGTTAATGTTAAAATTATAACACCCTTACTTTCTATATTGTCAAAATGTCGCTACTTTTACTAAAAAATTCTGTTTTGCAAGAAATTTTAAAAGCGTGTCTTATCCAAAACTTTTCTTATAAGACATTTCACCCACTATTTGAATAGCTGTAATTTCTGCAGCTTCTAGCATTTGACATATGATAAGTAAAATCTACTTTATTATTAAGACTGGAAGAAAACACCCTTCAGCAACTTAACAGTCAAAATAATACAAAATTAGTATCGAAAAACTACAAATCTCTTACGTGGTCGTAAAGCGAATCTTCGGTTAACAAGAGTAGATAAATTAAAGCTATTAGAACAAGTTAGCGATGATTTGAAGAATCAAAAACCATTTGCATCGCATTGAAAATATTGATAATGTAGACCGTAGTGTTGACAGAAACTTAAGGGGATTCTTCGTCGATCTTTGTGCGTTATTAATCCCAATTTGCATTCTTTAAATAGTAAAGTAGAACATTTCTAAGAAAACGCATCGGCTGTAGCCAGAATTTTGTATTTAAAAATTGTTACAACTAAAAGAAGATTTGTCAAAATAATAATTCAAAAAACACAAATAGAAAAAAGTTTTGTGAAAATCAAAAGTTAAAACTAACTTCAGCAAAAAATAAATAACTAAAATTAATAAAATGTACAATTTTAAAGAAGAAATGGTAAGAAAACATCTGAAAATTGAGATTCTATAAAAATAGTTTTTTTTTTAACAATTGCATCTTTGACATACAAAACAAGATGAGGGTTTGTTCGTAGACTATTACATTAACATGTGGTTATAAAGCTAGCTTGAAGCTCATCTAAATTCGTTATATAACTGAATCGAGTTGAAATGAGCTTGATTTGATTTCGGTCGTGGATCGTAGTCGATTCAAAATTTATGAAGAAAAACCTGTGTGGAGGAATTGGTTTCACAAATATAAGAAAATGTTGCATTGTTTTAATCAAACTAAAACAAAAAATTGCACATGGAGTAGGTAGCGTATTTTTATATGTTGTTGAACTATTTAGTTCATTGTTTAACTTGCACTTCATAAGAAACATCTAAACACCATTTGCATTTTAGAAAGTGTTGTGAAATTTAATTATTTTTAAATCTTTTAGTGCGGTTGAAACACCAAAAGGATTTATTTAATCTTAACTGAAAAAAACTATAGTGGAAACATAGCAAAACTTAATTATCTTTTTGTTCTTGCAAAATAAGCCCAATTGGTCCATCTTCATTAACAAAACAAAATAATATCAACAGAAACAGATTGCTTTTTTTCCCCAATGGAAAACCTATGACTCCAAATGCACAACTACTCAACGAACACAGCCATCGAGATACAAACGCAATACCAATCGTACTAAGATTTGAGAACGAAATCGCATAAGATCCATTCGAGACTAGTATAAATGTCAAAAACTCATCCTCAGTAAGATTCTACTTTAACTTTTATCGGTAGTATTTATAGTGCGGAAATTGTTTTTGTTATTCGTGTAAAATCCTACTATACAATTGATAGATTTTCCAACAAAACACGGGAATTAGAGCGTATTTCCCTTACATTTTAGAGCTTTTAAAGTTCAGTTAACACAAGACCTCAAGTCGGTCAATCACCAGTAGCTTGAACCCTGAGAAGCATGAATATAATCCGGATTTTCATGGCTAAATCATCTTCAGTGATGGCGTTATGTCCACACGTCCATATCGTGTTATTTCTTGGAGAAATGATCATCACAATTGGTCATCGAGATATTGTGATTTAACATCTTTGGAAATGTTGTGCAATTAAAACTTAGAGCTTATATATATAATTATTGAAGTATGAAAAGGTTTTTGAAATTTTATGAAAAGGATATGATCAAAAAAAACATTAATTGATTCCTCTTGAAAAGTAACCATCAAAATGAAACCTCCTATTGGAAAAACCTACCTGATTAAAAAGCTGTAGTCACTATTTTGTATCGGATTTAAAATATCATTTGATAAAAAATGTCGTTTTAGGTGTCTTAAAAAAATTCAGAAATATATTGAAAGGATTATTAAGCGAGTAAAAATCGTTTTTTAGACAAAAGACTTTAGAAGACTTTTTTTAAGTGCATTTGCGGGTCGCCAGATCTCCCAATTGGATGGATGTGTTCGACGAATTGGTGACATGATCACCAAACTACGCAACTTTCAACTGTACAAAGCTCATTAGAAATACACTGAGGATTTTTAATTATTTATCAGTCCATTGCGTTCGTTCAACGCTCGCCGCCGCCGCCTTAAGGCTGCAGCGCTACTGCCGCCACCGCACTACCACCTCCACCACCGCCATCGACCACTAGCATATCGTTTAGAACGTATCTCTAAAAATACATAGGTTCAATTTTTAAGTCAAATGAACCTCGGAAACCTCCCCTGGGATTGTCACACAGTGGGACAGCCGACCAATGAAATCAAATTAGCTTCTCTCATTAGTGGATGGAAAAAATTCCAACTGCCAGAGTTGAGATTGTTTTTTTTAAAAAAGATTTCTTCTTTTTAACTGATTTTTAAACTGAACTTGCTGTCAGACTAGCGGCGCATGATAAATCACTCAAACTGTTACAAGAGTGAAAATTGAAGCTTTACATAGCCAGTTTTGTCCTTTTTAGTTTGAATTCGAATTGGGATTCGGATTCGGGCTTTCCGCCATCTCCACCATAACCACTACCGTCTCAGGCTGCCATTTTGTGTAATTCTTACTTTTTGTATTGTTGTTTTTGTTGTTGTTGTTGCTGTTGTTTTGTTACCACACTGATGCAATATAAGTGGTTATAAATAACTTGGAATGTGATATACTCGGCCAGGTATACCTTACCATGGAGGTAGTAGCTCGCTGATCTGCGCGTATAGGAACGCGTACGCACGACAGGCCGACTCGATGGCTGGCTAACTGGCTTACTGGCTGCCTGGCTGACCGCCTGCCGCCAACGATTCCAATTCCAACGCATGTTACCTACTGCTTGTAGGTAAGGTAGGTAAGGTATATAATGGCATTGGAGTTTGTAAGCTTGTCGTGGCTGTTGATATTGTCCTAGCCGTTGTCGTCATTGTCGTCGTTGTCGTTGTCGTTGGCCGTCTTCGATTCTGACCGACCCGACCGACAATGTTGTTGTGCGTTTAAACGCAGCGACAGAAGCAGCATTAGCAACAGGAGCTACTACACAAAGAGATGGCAGACGCAGAAGCAAGGTGGTGGAAATTCTTCTCGACGAAAATGGACAAAGACACTTGAATTTATTATTGATTTATTTAAACAATTTCTATATAAAAGGTTTTGCCAACAAATCACACTGTTTCCAATGCTATTTATAATTTTATTTTTATATACGAGGTTACGTTGCATTACGTTCAGTATACGCGAGTACATATTGACAATGAAGGATTTTCATAAGGCTTAGGTATTTACTAAGTTAAAAATTTATTTGTTTTTATTATGTTTTTATTTCACAAATAATTCGATAGCTTTTTTAATTGAATTTTTCATTTCTTATTTAACGTTAATAAATAAATAACCCTTGCTTTTGTATTGTTTTTAAGCATTTTAAAGTATTTTACTGTTATTTTTTAGCTCATATATTGTCACGGTTTATAGGAGTTAAATGCGGGGGATATCTATGTTCAATTCTGACTTCTGATCCATCGTAATTAAGAAACGTTTTTATACGGAATTTTGTTTCTATAATAATGCATTGCTCTATTCAAGATTTAATATTGGGTAACGATCTATTTAAAAAGTTTATAATTTTATAATTATTTTACTGCAAGAACTATTTTTCACGCTTATTTTAAGTTCTTTCAAATCGAACGCATAAAAAACAAATACGAGTAAGTATTTTGCAGATAGTTTAACAAATAACAGTTAAGAAAAAGATTGCAGATTCCTGACAATTTTTCTATTAGTTGCATTTTCGTGAAGTTTTTTAAGCTTGCTCCGGCTACTCTTTGTGTTTGTCACAGAAAACCGTTTATCAAAACATATTCTAACACATGCAATCTCTCCAAAATATTTGTTCTATAAAAAGTGGGACCTAATAGCAAGGAAATACAATCTACAAATTAATGCTTCGGTCAACACTTTAGAAGATTGAAAAGATTATTTGTACATCTTCATAAGGAATGGACAAAACAGTGACAGAGAAGTTTTAAGACAAAGAGCAATCATCACTCAGCAGACAATATTACTCCAAACTTAACTATGACTTGAATAAACTCAACTATTCTCGGGATGAAAACTGTATCTTCGACGTATCAAAAATATTTAAAGCTGGAATATTAACTTTAAAGGCACGGTCTTCCTTTATTTTGCACTCTATGCGATCTTAAAACTCGGGAGGACGTATTCCATTCCGTAAAAAAAAGGTCTTCTTTGACTGCACAGTAACGACCTTGGAAAGAACAATAAGTGTGTTAAAGGGAAAGGAAGGATGGAAGATTCTGACTGCTTTTTGCAGGGAAACCGCTGGATATAGGACCAAAATAATATCTGAAGAATTTTACTGTTTTTTTCACACTAAAAATATCTTATGATCTTTGAAATTTGTTTAATTATATAAAGTTTTGAAATTATTATTTACTTGTCATCTGATGGGACGGACAAGGACATGCCTTAATAAGATTGAGCTTAGCAATCTTGTAAGCTTTTAAGATAAAGCAATCTATCTTATTTAAAAAATCTAAATCTGATAACGAAATCCTAAGCACCTCAACATCCACAAAGGAACTTGGAGTTCTCCAGATCAATCTACCGTCAAACAGATTGACCACATTGCGATCGAAGTTAGACACGCTTCCAGCATCATGGATGTCCGAACTTTCTGAGGACCTAATATCGACTCGGACCACTACCTCGTTGTAGCCAAGGTAGCACTTCGAGTTTTAAGATCCAAGGCAAAACAAGGAGATGCTGGGACAACGTCGAACGGCTACCAAGAGATCGCCAAATCCTTCTCCGACCGAGTTACAAGTAACCTCTCTCGAAGCTCTTTCTGTTGCCTCTGGGTTTCAAGCAGCCACCAACAAAAAATCCCTGGTTTGAGTGTCGGCAGCAAATGCAGCCAAACAACAGGCACGCAAAGCGGCGCTGCATAGAACTTTCTGAGCAAGAGAGGCGAGAACAACATCGACTTCTCAGAAGGAAAAAGAGAGAGTACGAGAAGCGTGCGGTCGAAGATGTTGAGAGGTTCAAAAGCAGGAATGAAGTTTGAAAGTCTTATGAGCAGGTGAAACGGAATTCAGAAGTCCATAAACCTTGAACCGAAGGCTGCAAAGGCGAAAGTGGAAACATCATAGAGGAATCGCAGTCAATGCAGAGGATATGAAAGGATTATTCTGCAGACTTTATAAAGGCGACGACGAACCGAATTCTACTGTTAGACAGGATGATCCATTCAACACAGACGACGAAAGCCAACAATCCTGTCCTCCCGACTCAGACGAAGTAAGGATTGCAATATCTTAACTGAAGTCTAATAAAGCCGCTTTAGCAGAGACCAACTTATCTGTAAGATATGGTTGGAAAAAAGCATGCCCGATAAATGGAACCACAGTTTTGTTTGCCCGATTCTGAAAAAAAGAGACCCTTCAAACTGAACTGAAGAATCAGTCTACTTAACATCGCTTACAAAATCTTCTCTGCCGTAATATGTGAACGTCTAAAGCCCATCGTCAACAACCTAATAGGTTCTTATCAGAGTGGTTTTAGAACAAGAAAATCCACAGTCGATCAAATATTCACATTACGGCAGATTCTGGTAAAACCTAAGAACATCAAATTGACACCTACCATCTTTTCAGCAATTTCGTCCGTTTGTGAAGGATAACCATGGAGAATTCGCGCTGCTACATAAAGTTTGGAAACACCTTAACAAAGCTTTAGACAAGGTGATGCGCTGCCATGCGATTTTTTTAATATCGTCCTTGAAAGAATGGTACTGAGCTTATACGCCAACACTAGATGCATTATCTTCCCAAAGTCTGTCCAATTACTAGCATATGCTGATGACATTGACATAATCGGAAGAACTCCGCATGATTTCAACGGGACTTTTGTGAGTATTGAGGCAGAGGAGGCAAAATGAGTTTAACGGTTAATGAGGGCAAAACAAAGTACATTCTGTCGTCAAGAAAGGACTTACAACACTTACGTCTCTGTTAAAACGTCACAATCGACTGACGTTACTTTGAGGTAGTAAAGAACTTCCTCTACCTAGGCTCCGCTATAAACACGGAAACCAACACAAGCGCTGAGATCAAACGCAGAATAACTCTTGCTAACCGCTGTTTCTTTGGACTAAGCAATTGAGTAGCAAAGCCCTCTTTCGAGGGACCAAAGTGTCGCTATATAAGACCCTTATCATTCCCGTCCTGCTATACGGTGTAGAAGCATGGACTATGACAAAAGCGGATGAAAGCACCTTGGGTCGTTTCGGGAGAAAAGTTCTTTATGCGATCTACGGTCCCGCATGCATAGAATGGGAGTGAAGTCTTCGAATAGGACAGCGCAGTAGAGGAAGACCACAAATCAGTTGGCGCTCACTACTGAAAAGTGACCTCGCAACTTGGAGTGCGTAACTGGATACATCTATCTAGGGACCGATCTAGATGGAGAAGTTTGTTGGGTGATTTCCTAGTTCACAAAGTACACCAAAAAGTGAACCATTTAGGCTTCCAAACAATCATTCTTGGATGTTTTAAGCCCTTTTTATTATTAACGCAGCCTTGGAGGTAAAAATTCGCCTTAAAACTGAAGATGATTGTTCAATGAAAATTGGGATCATTTTGATGCATTTTAAGGATTACAAAAAGCGAAAATAAGACATTACTGGCTTATAACTACCTCCATACAGACTGGCTTGAATTCTTGTGTTATAGCTAATCGTTATACAGTCTTTACAAAAAGTACGTTCAATTCTTGTTTATTGCGAAAGATCGATACAATATTGTCAAAGCTGGAATTTGTAAGAACTACCGACTACAGAAGCAATATTCCTACGGTTTTTCTAAAGCAATGTACACGGTTTCGAAATTCCATGTCACTAACTTTTCCCAATAGATCAAAATTTTCGCTACTCTAATTGTTGCCAAAAGAGAAGGAACTTCCCGACGCACGATTGACATTCCAAAATTGCTTTAGTTTTGCGAATTATAATTAGGAATGTATAAGTGAATTAGCAAAACTGCAGTATTTAGTGTGAGGAACTGCCAGAAACATTGCAAGAGCTGCTAATGCAAATAGAAAAATCTACTTTATGAGTTTTCGAAATCATTGAGCATTGTTTCCTCAAAAATAATGCTAATTTCAACGTTACTGCGATTGGAAGAGCTTAACTTATGTAGATGATAGGCATGTGGCTTCAACAAGACATTGCCACATTCGAAACACACGTAACAATGGACCTATTGAAAGTCGAGCTCGGTGATCAATTTATTTTACATTTGTGACCTGTCAATTCAATGGTCAATTGCCCGCCTTAGATTGATGCACTGGAAGCCAACAATTATTAATTCATTTACCCGCTGAAATCCTCGGTCAACATTTGCATAAATTAATCGTTAAACATTGAATTATATCGATTGTACTATCGATTCAAGTAAAGGTTTCATGCTCTTGAAAAATCACTCGTTACAAAAGCTATTTCTCCAAATAATTAAATGAATTAAAGTAAAATAATTTTTAATTTATAAAATAACAATGATCACGTCTTCAGATTTCACCTCTTAAAGAACCCAATCATAGGGTTCGCAACTTCACTATTTCATTAAATCTCTCCACTTCGCATGTGGTTGGTATTATCGATCTCAAATGGAGTTCCGTGATAGTCGCAACGTTTGTCGTTTTAGTCTAAGTCCTCAAAGAGCAAGGTATATTCGTTTAAATAATCGTGTTGAATGTCCTTTTAGCAGGAAAATAGCTACCCCCCAGAATCCAGATGCAACTATCCAACTATACTGCCCACCGTTGTCGTCGACCGTCGTCGTCGGTCGTATTCAATGACAAAGGCAAACAAAAATCGAAGCACGAACAACAATCAGAGCGGGCTATTCTTAATTTTTATTTAAATTTCAACATAGAATGTTGCCTGGCACTGAAGCTGTAGCTGAAGCTCTTCAAGTGCTCAACCTAGAGTTATATAGCTAAGCTAGTTACATTCCTTGAACTTCCTTTGAGCTTGAGCCCATCTTTTAGATCCGTCGCGTCGTCGTAGGTAGTTCCAAAGAATCGAAGATGCGAGGTAGGTGCATCCATTCAATTGTCGAAGAACCGAACGCACATGGAATCTATTTGACGGAGATTATTGTTATTACTATTAGAGATTATGCCACGACTGAGCACTGAGGACAAGTTCACGTTCATGGTTCCACCATCGATGGGCCTAGGAATTGCAAATAAGCTAAGATCAGCCTATTCTATCGATATGTTGTTGGATGATGATGATATCGATGACGCCACCAACTTAAGAAGCATCAGCTTCGGCCAAAAACCACACACACTAAAGACTCGCTAGGTTGTTCTTGTTCTAACATGACAGCAACAGTTAAGACCCGCGCTGCCCGGCCTACCGACGAACGCGACGTCCGTCCCTTGGGCAATCGGGAATGGGCTTCTTTCTATATAGTGAAGCAGGAGCATACAGCTTACATGAAGGCAACACGGGTAAATAGTTCCGAGCAGACAAACTGCTCTACAATTGGATAATTTATGATTGGTGTGGTACTTGGGGCATCTGGCATTTGCATTTCAAATTAATTGCTAGCTCAGGTTGGGTTCGATGATGAAGTGATGAATCCCCTCAGTGAACCGCTCTGCGAGCCGACTCATTGTGTAAGTAATTTTCGTGCATTTGACTTGGCTTTCGTTCTTCGTATTGTTCTTTGGAGCCGAAATTCATCGGCATTAGTAATCTGCTCTTGAAGGAATGTCTGGGACAGTTGCGAGCGTAGGAGTAACGACTGGTAGTGGCGACGGTGACCTAACCGCTTGACTGCTCATGTTGGGCGTCGTCTTCGTTTTCGTTGCGTTGTCGGATACACCACAAGCAGTGTCAAAGAAAAAAGGTGCCGCTGCAAGCTGGGTCCCGTTTTCTTTGGCAGAAGGTTGATTGGCGAACCTGGTTCTGGGTGCACCATATCCACCGTTGACCATCACATCATGAAAGGCCAACATACATTTCCATTAAAATGGGACTTTTATGTTCGCAGAGTTTGCTCCCCAACGACGATGGCACGGCGACGACGACCAAGACACACGTGCAAACAGATGCGAGTTGACAATGCAAATGCAACGCACCGCACACCGCTTTCATTCACCGCAGTACAGCCCAGTGCAGTTCAAGAGGAGTGGGCGAAAGGAAGTGCACTGATGCGGGCTTCATGTTGCGCTGTCCTCGTTGTCGTCGTTCATTGTTGTCGTGGTCTTCTTTTGGAGATTTTCAAAGCGCTTTTCCACGCACTCCTAGCACCGCCACCGAAGTCGCCAAACAGTCGTCTTCGGTCACTAAGGCAGGAACGGGTGCGGGCGGGATCAAGTCGGTACGGGCGAATTGCAATAATTTATTTCAAAAATTATTTTCGTATTGTCCAGTCTTGTTTTGAATGAAATTGCAACCGTTTCGCAGTCGACTGGGTCTCATTTTACCTTTCTGCCACTATTGGCAAGAACAAAAGGCTAACTTAGTTATACGTTAGCCAAGAAGCCGCAACAACAGCAACAGCACAAGTAATCTGCTTGCATGCCAAAACGAACAAGCGACATTTGAATGAGGTAATGAGAAAACCTGATCACAGTTTACAACTTTGCGTGGTCCTGGGGGGAATTATAAATAATTGTTAACGACAGTCAACCTGCCAAAGAAACCTCAGTCCCAGTAGTTCCTTTCAGTTCCCAAAGTACCTGCCTATATGGTGGATCTTGATATACATTAAAATATCTGCTTCTGTGTTCCGCTTCTCTGAAGACTGAAAACTGAAGAAGGAAGAAGCAGAAGACCGATGCGCATTGAGCGCGTGCGATCCATAATCAAATTGAAAAGAAATATCTTTGGTTGGTCGCGAGTCTCAGATTTCGTCTTGTGTGTGTGATGCCACAGAAACAGAGAAGCCAGAAGCCTGCAGAATCCAAAAGCCCAGAAGAGACAATTCAATTCGAACAACTCTATAAAATGTATCTTATAATGAGTAATAGGCTTGAGTTTGCATGACGGCATTCGTGTGCTCGTTTCTCGCTTGCTTCTCAGCTTCTCAAAGGGAATTTCAGTCTTCTGTAGTTTTAGGTTTGGATTTGAGTTTGGGTTTTTAAGTTAGGGATTGAGATCCAATTTCTTTGACTTTGATTCCCCCGCGCAGCAAAAGGCAAATCATGTAGATGAAGTCTCCAATGTGGATTTAACATGTAAATTGATTGAATGTGATTTGTTTGACTATTGTTGTTGTTGTTGTGGTTTTTATTGTGTCATTTTCGTTTGACAAGTTTATTATTTGAAGATTATAAATATGCAAGCAAGTGCAGCATTTTTCTCATTTGTCAAGGAACTGCAGTTTGGAGAGGGGGAGCTTTTGAAATGTCTAGAAAGAGGTTCCAAATGATTTATTTTGCGTATATTTGTTTGGATGGATACAATTATTTTTGGTCTTATGTGTTTTTATTTAAATATGTATAAAATCATTTAAATATCAACTTATTAGAATTTCATATTTCTATTTTCTCAAAAAGTATTTAATCGATTTTATTTATTGTTTCAAAGTTCATTTGATATAAGCCATAGCTGGAAAGGTGTTTCAAATAAATCGGAATAGGTTTTAAAAGACTGCAAGAGCTATTTTTCCGGTCAAATTTGAGCATAACTTGGATGTTTTTTTTTTATTTTGAACTTGATATATTGTCTATATCCACCCAAAGTTGACTTTTACAACTTTTGTTTTCCAATTTTAAAGAAAGTTGTTCAACTTCAGACTTTCTTAAGACCTGAAAGGGGAGAAGTTGAGGAGCATACTTGAAACTGACTTACAAATATTGTTTTCTTTTTAACATGTTTCGAGATATAGCTACATATTTGTATAATACTTTTATTTTTTTTCAATTCTTCAGCCTCAGAGTGTCTGGATTCTGGAGTGAATTTTGAGATTTGTAAGGTTTTTTCCGAACAAATCCATATCAAACAAATTTAGAAAAGACGAATTCAATGTTTAAATGAAATAATATATTCAAGGAGATTATAAAAGTGGGAGTCCCTTATTAAGTGGTTTTAAAAAATTTTAAAAAATTTGAGTATTCTATGCAAAAATGTCGAAACTAATTTTTGGTTTTTATAGTAAAATTAAATTCTTAAACGTACTCAAAATTCATGAATATTTTGGAAAATGCGTTGTTTTTAATAGTTAACAATATTGTTACAAAAATGATTACAATGTTTGTATGAAGAATCTACGTTTAAGCTTTTCCAGAATTCCGAGCATGGTAATACGCTCTTATAGCTTCTGTTAGTCCGACTTATAAACTTCTACTAGCCCGTAGTTTCTGACATCATTTTTTTTTCGCTAAATGAAAACTTAATCGCAAAATGGCCAACTTAAAAAATTAAAGATAATTCAACTCTTCATTCGAAAATTTTGTTTGACCAAAAAATAAAATTTGCAACTCACATATATTTAGAATTTTGAAAAGCTTTTCTGTACATTGGGAGAAATTATCATTTTCAAATAAGATTTTATTTTGAAAAGTTATCAAAACTAAAATATGTGAAGTGTTTTGAAAATTAGAAAGTAAATAATAAATAACAAGGCAATAACATAAGGTATTTTTTTTTATTTTGACGATTTTAATAAAGAACATGCATGTTGAGTTTTAGGGTTAATGCGTTGATTCATCTTAGTTTTAATAACAACATTGTAATCATTTTTCAATGGAATTTGACAGTTCATATCAAAAACGGATACTTTTGAAAAACTGCTGTACATATAAAACGAAGAAGTTAAAAATAGTGACCAAAGAGTAGTGAAACTAATTATCGAATTAACTTTGATATCGTAAATGATTTTTCGACACGAGGGAGTTTTGTATTAAAGAGAAATGTTTGACTGTTAACAGTCGAATTGTTTGTTCCTGAACACCAATTATTTTTAATAAATATGATTTAAAATCATGAAAATAAATTTTTTTTTAAATCATGAAATGAAAATAAAAATAAAAATAAACCAGCATAGGTGTTCCTATATGCATTTCGCCCCGATGCAATGGTTGGGCTCATCAGAAGATGACCATTACACCTTGTCTTGACGCATATTTTCTCGAATAAATCGAGATTCCATATAATATGAGCTACATAAAGCTACTGTGAATTATATGGTTGCTACAAGTCTTCACAGAAGATAAATTGTAGCTGTTTTTATTTCCTTGCTAACACCTATGCTGGTTTATTTTTATTTTCATTTCATGATTTTAAAAATAAAAATTTTATTTTCATGATTTTAAATCATATTTATCAAAAATTTTGTATTAAGACCCTTCCAACAATAATAGTACCTTTTTTAAATTTCCAAGACGGCTAACTTTTTAGTATAATTGTCTGATTGACTTACATATTTTATATTATTTATGCTAATTTGTACATACAACTGGAATTGTGTTTTTCAATGTATCGGGTTATCCATTTAACGGTTTCAAAAGTATAGGGCTGGAATTCAACATCTATCAAATAAAGTTGCTATACCAATTGTTAAACCAATAAAATTCAAATTGTTAAAACCTACAACATTTGGATCTACACCTTCATCCAATATCGCTTTATTGCAAGGAATATTTCCCGGCCGCGTAATTTCTCGTCGTAGCGATATTAACTGGCCACCAAGATCATGACATTTGACATTTATGCAGATAAATCACTCTTGAGCGATTTAAAACCAACTTTCGTCAAGTTATGGCTGAGATACTGCCAAAAAGTGGTTTAAAATTACCTCAAAATAATAGATGTTCTAAATTAGCGAAACACTTTTAATTTTTACTTTTCAAATAAAGTCGTAGAAGTGAAAAGTTTTTGATGAAATAGACCCCAGGTGTCAAAAACGTTATTTTTAAAATAAGGTTGAAGTTAGAAGTATTTTTTTTTTGTAAAATATTCGTTTTGTAAAAAGGTGGCTGTTCTCCTTCATTCCTATTGCTCAGTATATTTCGTAATATTGCTAAATACAAATTTTCTTTTCAAAATAACTGTTTCTGTTGAAAAATTTTTCAATTCTTTTTTTTTTCATTTTCAATTCAATGCACTATCTTGATTCTGGATTTTCAATAAAATTCAGTTTGTTTGTTAGTTAAATTTTAAGCAAGTTAGAACTTAAGGGTTTCCTCCTTGTAATAGAGTGTCTTTAAAATTATTCTCACCAAAATAAAATTGTAAGAACAAATTATTTGAGTCATAAGCAACATTTTCAAAGACCTGGTCACATATACAAATTCTATTTGTTGACTTTTGATTTTATTTTGTATTTTAAATTGCCATCGCAAAAAAGTGCTTTTTGAACTTTTATATCTGTAAGGTCTTGAGATACTGCAGATAGAGACAAATTTTACAATGTGTAACTAGTAACTGTGCGGTTACCAAACGTTTCCTAAATAAATTGTGGCACGACTTATTTGTCATGTTGAAACCACAGATCCTGCACTAAATGCTTGTTCAAGAACAAAAACAAACAGCAATCATGGTTCTATAGCCGTCGTCGTCTTTAAAGAAGTAAGGACAAATTATTCCAATTTCCCATACATCAACAACAAAAGTTAGTTTTTGTGGGGTTAACGGTGTTTCAGCCTAAACTAGAGGATATTCATTACTCCAAATACAGCAGTTTTGTTTGCTGAGATTAATGCAACTAAATAAAAGTTAGTTCTCTCGGTACGTATTTTGAACAGAACCATGATTTCCAAAAAAAATTTGAAGCTTGTTTAGGTGTCAGTATATTGATTTTAAAATTTGTAACTAAAGAAAAAATAAATCACATGACAAAAACGACCACCAATCAAAATAGTGCTGCCAACTTATATTTTTATTTATCTACAAAAACATTTAATTAGTTTTGACACCTTTTGAAATTTCAGAGCTATTACATACAATTTTTGCCCCATTACGAAATAAGGTTTTGAGATTTTCATCGAATAAGAAAATATCCTCTTTGGGTTAGTTATATACCAACACAATGATTGCTTCTTTTTTAACATCCAATAGGAAGTCAATGTAATCGGTCCAATTGGTCAAATTTAAAATTTTGACATTGCTTGACTTTCAAAGGTCCCAAGAGTTGGAATATAAGATTTTTAGAGGGATGTCCGTACGTTCGCAACGTTTTTTTCGTCGTCCATAACTAAAGAACCAGTAGAGATGTTATCGACTTCAAATAAATGTTGTTATACAGATAATAATGCAGAAAGATGCAGAAAGGACCCTCAAAAAATTGAGTGGGTGGCTTTTTTTAATATAGCAATTTTAAAAAAAGGTGCAAATTTTGATTAACCCGCAATACCTATACCCTATATATTGCAACATGATTCCAAACAAGTATATTTTTGGAAAAAATTCCAAACCACGGTTTTTTTATAAATCAGAAAAAAAGATTTTATCTGCAAAGCAATTTTATGCATCGAAAAATTACGTTTTTGACATGTGGTAAAATTTTGAAAAAATTAAATAGATAGTTTTTTACGAAAAATAAAGAAAGATACACAAAACAAAAACTAAAAGTTGGTAAAAAATTGGCTTTTGACTAGAATATCATTTCAAAAATTTCAGAAGGGCAACGGCCTAGTCACTAATAATGCTTCGGTTCCCATCGATCACCGAAATCAAGCATCAGTGAGCGTGGTTAGGAGACAGCCGTCTCGAAGCCTACCGCGTGCTGTTGTTCTTTCTCTTCTGTCCTTCTGTCTTGTATTAATGTCTTGTGTTGTTACCACCTTACATAGTCTAGTCGCTCAAGGCGCTGTGTTCTCTACTCTGTACATTTGTGTGCTGTAATGTAATAAAGGGTGATTTTTTTGAGGTTAGGATTTTCATGCATTAGTATTTGACAGATCACGCGGGATTTCAGACATGGTGTCAAAGAGAAAGATGCTCAGTATGCTTTGACATTTCATCATAAATAGACTTACTAACGAGCAACGCTTGCAAATCATTGAATTTTATTACCAAAATCAGTGTTCGGTTCGAAATGTGTTTCGCGCTTTTCCGATTTATGGTCTACATAATCGACCAAGTGAGCAAACAATTAATGCGATTGTGACCAAGTTTTGCACTCAGTTTACTTTATTGGACATTAAACCAACCACACGAATGCGTACAGTGCGTACAGAAGAGAATATTGCGTCTGTTTCTGAGAGTGTTGCTGAAGACCGTGAAATGTCGATTCGTCGCCGTTCGCAGCAATTGGGTTTGTGTTATTCGACCACATGGAAGATTTTACGCAAAGATCTTGGTGTAAAACCGTATAAAATACAGCTCGTGCAAGAACTGAAGCCGAACGATCTGCCACAACGTCGAATTTTCAGTGAATGGGCCCTAGAAAAGTTGGCAGAAAATCCGCTTTTTTATCGACAAATTTTGTTCAGCGATGAGGCTCATTTCTGGTTGAATGGCTACGTAAATAAGCAAAATTGCCGCATTTGGAGTGAAGAGCAACCAGAAGCCGTTCAAGAACTGCCCATGCATCCCGAAAAATGCACTGTTTGGTGTGGTTAATACGCTAGTGGAATCATTGGACCGTATTTTTTCAAAGATGCTGTTGGACGCAACGTTACGGTGAATGGCGATCGCTATCGTTCAATGCTAACAAATTTTTTGTTGCCAAAAATGGAAGAACTGAACTTGGTTGACATGTGGTTTCAACAAGATGGCGCTACATGCCACACAGCTCGCGATTCTATGGCCATTTTGAGGGAAAACTTCGGAGAACAATTCATCTCAAGGAATGGACCGGTAAGTTGGCCACCAAGATCATGCGATTTGACGCCTTTAGACTATTTTTTGTGCGACTACGTCAAGTCTAAAGTCTACACAAATAAGCCAGCAACTATTCCAGCTTTGGAAGACAACATTTCCGAAGAAATTCGGGCTATTCCGGCCGAAATGCTCGAAAAAGTTACCCAAAATTGGACTTTCCGAATGGACCACCTAAGACGCAGCCGGGGTCATCATTTAAATGAAATTATCTTCAAATAGTAAATGTCATGGACCAATCTAACGTTTAAAATAAAGAATCGATGAGATTTTGCAAATTGTATGCATTTTTTTTTTTAAAGTTCTCAAGCTCTTAAAAAATCACCGTTTATAAATTTAAAATATTTTCTTCATCTTATAAAAACTATTTTTTTGAATATTCAGTCAAATTTTCAGAAAACTTAATGTGACAGTTTTTTTTACAAAAATTAAAACCTAAAAAAACCATTACTAATAGTTGGTAAAAATTGATTTTCGACTCAAATATCTTTTCAAAACATTGAAATATTAGCTTTGAACTAATTTTATCATTTAGAAAATATTGTTTTCAACATTAGGTAAAATGTTGAGAAAAATTTAATTAACAGTTTTTTATACAAAAAATTAAAACCTAAACAAAAAATACTAAAGTTTTGTAAAAATTTGCTTTCGACTAAAACATCTTTTAAAAAATTAAAAATATTGGCTTCAAACTAATTTTATCTCACAGAAAAATATTTTCGACATTTAGTAATTTTTGTTTATAAAAATCCGCACGTTTTTCATCCAAAAATAAAATCTACAAAAAATTTGGTAAAAATTGATGTGCTGTTCTCGAAATCTCGTGAACAATAGAAGATGAATTCAAATTAATTTTATTCATCCAATTTGTATTTGTTGATACAAGAAATTAAAACTTTTAACAAATTCTACTAAAATTGGTAAAAATTGGTTTTTGACTAAAAATCTCGTTTACATAAATAGATTTTGAAATCAAACTATGTACTTCATCATATGCAAGATATTGTTAGAAATTTAACTTTTTTGAAGAAAAATTCAACTGTCAACTTTCTAAACAAAACGCGAAAACCTACAGACTTTTAAGCAAGACAAATCTACAGATGGGATGGGAAGTTATCAGTGTTATCAGTCATCACAGTCTCTTTTTTATTGAGATATTCATTCAGTCAAATATTAGTTTTACCGCTAAACGAATTTCGAACGATACGTATTTTGATCAGAAGCACGATTTCCAAAACCACTTAAAAATAAATAAAATGGCCGACGGTCAAAATAGTGTTGCGAACTTGAAGTAACATTAGTTGTATCTTCTTTCAAAATTTCCGAGATACGTACATTTTATGTCCCATTACGAAATGACTTCTAGAGATTTTCTTTGTACAGGAAAATATCCTTTTTGGGGCCAACAAAATGATTGCTTCGCTTTTTATCATATTTATTTAATCATGCCTCTGGACCAAAATTCGCACCAAACAGTTATTCGTTTTGGGTGTACCGGCTTTTCAATGTATGCGTGCAGGTTTTTTGTGCCCCAAATGCGACAATTTTGCTTGTTGTCAAAATGATCTTCATCTGAAAAGATGATTTTTTTGGCAAAATCGGCATCTTCTCTAAGCGTTGTTTCCAGCGTTGTTCAAGCATATATACAACCATATTCGTTCAGCGGAAGAATAAAACTTATTATCTGTCAAATCAGACATGAGCTAAGTGTTACCCTTAATGAAATAAGCACTAAGTAGTTGAAAAAAAAAAACTTTATATGGCGTACCCTATATTTGTCTGTAGTTTTGTCTGCCAATTCTATTTTATTGAATTAAATTATTTCAATTTTTCGCTCATTAAACAAAAAAAATGATGTAGGTTTAGCGAAATCAATGTTAATTTGTTGCTAAATAAACACCTAGCTATATCATTGTATCTACAACAGACACATATTATCTCTTGATAACTTATTTTAGTCCTCGGGTCATCTTATGCTAATCAATTGTCGATTTGCATCTCATTATCCAATCAAACATTATTAATTTCTAAATTTACAAAATTTCACATTTCCCTCTTGATTTTCTACCCCAAATATGGAAAATCCTCTTGTTTTTTTTTCTGTTTCCTTTAAAATACAAAAACTTTTGCCAATAAAACACCCACAACATTGTTTTTGTAAAATTAGAATCCATAACAACGGACGTCGTTGTTGTCGTCGTTGTCGCCGCTTCGTCATCTTAGTCTGCGTCCGTCGCCGTCGTCGCCTGTTGGCGGCGTTATTGTAAACGCGGACATTCAACTCTATTAAAGCTAAATAAATTAATTTTACATGTACCGCATAAGAAGGTGCCCCCACTTAATAGCACCATATTAAGACATTTTCAAATAGTCAAATGAAAAACTAAACAATCAACAGCAAAATAAAACTCAAAAAATTAAAAATTAATTTCAATAGATTTGCAATAAATAAAGTTTATAAAAAAATCTTATCTGACGCCCAAACTCTTATTTTATATTTCTTTTAATTCAAAAAAAAAAACGTAACTTCTCTTCCTAAGCTTAAGAATATCGTCGCCATCACTTATTTTCTTCTTCTTGTTGTTGCTGTTTTTTCATATTTTGTTCATCGTCACTGTCGCCATCGCAGTGTTGTTTGGTCATCGCATTGGTTCCGTCATTTAATATAAATAAAAAATAATAAAAACAAGAGGTCAGTTAACAGATCTTCCACCCCCGGATGTTGCATCCAAATTTGGTAACATCGCATATCACAAGCTTTGCTGCTTCGAAAGTGAAAGACCCTTCAACCCTGTTTCTGTGTTGTTTCTTTTGCTTGGTACAATCATCATACTCGGATGATTGTTACATAGAGTTGAAACGGTCCCCCCCCCCCATTTCCCCATCTTGCCATACTAAAGCCATAGTTACAATAATATCTATGAGATTCAGATACAACTTAGATTTTGCACGAGTATTAGCCATTTGGTTAGTTTATACATCGCCCCGACCATAAATGGCACGAACGGCCTTATATGGCCATCTTGCTTTTGAAATGCGCACTCTGAGGCTTTCTGATTAGCCAGTGCTAACTCTGAGACCTGAGCTGAGTTGAACTGAACTAAGTTGAGGTGCGCGTCACTGCAATCGAACGCGCACGATATATCTGCTCTTAGATGTGTCTGTCTCTATGTGGAAAAGTATCTAACAGATACGACGACAAAGACGAACGACTACGACGACGACGAAGACTCAACCGAGAGTAGGAGGAAGCCAATGAAGTCATGGCGAATATAATGGCTCCAGCTATAGGTACAGGTAAAGCAGCCAGCTCAGCGTACTTATATCTCAACCCGCACATATTAGAATACATAGAGAGGCAGAGGCAACCTGGAAGCAGAACTGTGAAGCGTCACTGTGTCTATTCTGATGCTCATAGCTTTGGTGGCTCTATAGAGCTCTGCTCTGACCACCACCGCCGCATCCACTATATCGAGATCTTGCAATTAATATGTGAATTACAAATGCAATGCATTACGAGGAGTATTGAGGAGAATTGAGGAGCTCGTCTCGTTTTTAATTGGATTAGCATTTTGGTTCGAATCTTCTGGGCATCAGCTTTGACTGAATATGGAAACATGAGAAGCCGATAGGAGGCTCGAGTTACGCTGCTCTGCGCCGTTTTCTATAACCAAGCTTAAGGAGAGATGTTAACATGCTATAAGTTGTAATTTTATTTTTAATAAATAATTTTTACATAAACGCAACTCATTACGGAACTTCTTAGATTTTTTAATTGAGGTGTGCAACAACATAACGACCGCCCGAACCTGCACCCGCACTCAAACCGACCTCTTGCACTCGCCACTGTTGGTCGTCGCCGCCGCTACTATCGATGTTAATGGTGAAGCTGGTTGTATGTAAAACAGCTGACATGGATGGCGTCGTCGTCGCTGCCGCCGCGCAACGTTGTTCGGCTCTCGGGCTGCTGATGTCGGTCTTGTTGAGTTGGTGGTATGACGATTAAAAATAATTACGTAAAACGTCAAGTAGCATTATTTTTTACACAACTTAATTAATTGTTTGCAATTAGACTGTGAGTTGAGTAGGAGTGTGTTGTTGTGGCGTGTGGTACACTGCAAAGTCCACTTACGATCATACATATATAAATTTTGTTAGGCAATATTTTTCTTACTTAAAAACATAACATAAATACCTAACTGTCAAGTGCCATCATAATACCTTTTTTATCAGAACTCGCGTGCAATTTGTTTCAAAACCTTAGTAAGTAAATTTTGTTCGCTTGCATAGACTTAGAGTTATAAAATATAGGTACACGACTTTAAGCGTAACAAGGTTTTATTTAAATTTTATATTTTAAAAAAAAAGCGTTGCTAAGGAAAGATTGAGAAAGGGCATAAGTAGGTTAGAATTTGTACGTTTTAAAACGGGTGCTTTTTTAGACGTATAGAATTTTCTTATAGTTGGCGACACTTTTTTAACTGGCAGCCATTTAGTCGGCTTGTGAATTAATTTATTTTTTGTTTAGTATGGAATTTAAAAATTAATAGAGAGACGCATGAAAAAACGCTTCCATATTTTGAAAATTTATTTTGAAAATCATGATTCTGTTTGAAATACAGTACTGTGCAAAACATTTGCAACTAGAACTTCCAACATTTTTCATTAAAGACAAATTGTTTAAAAATAAAAACAGGAAAATTCTTTTTTCAGTTTTCTAAACTTTTTCGATATTACGTTACAATTGTTGAAAACAAATTAACACCTTTCACTTAAACAAAAAATAAACAACTAAGTACTTTAATAGTTATTAAAATTGGTGTGCTAGACATTTGCAACTTAAACCTTACAACTACATTTCAAACTATTTTCTTGCTTCAAGGCAAGGAATCGAAGCTATAAGGTTAATAATGCCCGATTTGGGAATGTAATTCCACTGCCTCTGAATTCCGTCGAATACGTCACTTTTGTGACCTCCCAATGTGCTCCCAATTCTCCCCTTCACATTTCCCCATAGGTCCTCTATTGGGTTTAGGTCTGAAGATTGGGCTGGCCATAGTAAAACCTCAATCTTTTTTTCTACAATCCACTTTGTGGTCAACTTCGACTTGTGTTTGGGATCATTGTTTTGTTGAAACGTTCATTTCCCAATAGGCAAAGGCAACATGGTGTTACAAAGGATGTCTACATAGTCTTCAGAATTCATTATGCCCTCCACTTGTCGAATTGGCTGCCTGCTTCCTTGGCCAGAGAAGCAGCCCAAGACCAAAATTGAACCACCACCAGTTTGACAGTTTCTTTAGTATATTATTAAGCCTCTCACCTCTCGGCCTCCTGACATGTTGTTTTCCACCTGATCCTTGTATTCTTCAGAAAAAAAGACCGCTTACCATTTTTGTGGACTCCAATTGTGATGAGTTTTTTGCAAAATCCAAACAAGCTTTCACATTTTTTTTTTTAATAAATGGATCTTTTGCTATCTGAAAACCACACAATCCAGCTTGCAGTGCGCGGTGTCTGATAGTTGATGGGCCAATTGGTAACCTAAATTCAATCTTTGCTTCAATGGATAATGCCGTGGGGTTTCTTCGGAAGAAGTTGTTTATTTTTCAATCATCTTTTGCTGTAGTGCTTCAAGACCTTAACCCTCTATGATGGTTTAACACATTTCATGTTTTGATGATTCTACAAATAGTTGATTTGTAAATGAAATATTTCTCTGTAATTTTTTTGATAGGCGGTGATAGTTGCAAAAGTTTTGCACAGTACTGTATGTATACTCCCCGAATATTGTTTAGCAATGGAACTGAATAAATAAACTTGGGATAATCTTTAAGTTTATTTTGAGACACCGTCTGTGTTGCACAATAACTGACTGTTTAGTGTGCTTTATGGACTAGTTTTATGATTGGTAACTACTTCCCTAAAACTTCTGGAACGTTATACAGTCAACGATGAACACTTTATAGTTATCATTACTAACTTCTTCGTTCAACGTCTCACACAGTTTGAGCCACAATTGATATATTTTAGAAAGAGTTTAAAAACCGCATAATATGGGTTCTAAGATAGTGCGATGCAACTTTTATGTGGGTTTATGCGCAGTCGCTAGTCTACGATAAGCCCGAAACGATAAACCACTTATGGATTGACCAGAAATGATGGAAAGAGTCATCAAAATTTGAACATTCAGATCATATTTAAATTATAATGCTATAAGACTTTTAAATGCCTCTAAAAAACACCCTTTACACCCTTTTACCTTTGAAACTGCAAGCTTATTAGAGAATTTTTTCAGAGAAACATAAATTTTAAATGTACATTAACCTTCAAACACTTTCTTCAATTTTGTATTAATTAATTTTCATATCCGTCAGAGTCACTGAAAGTCTAAGTTTTAAACTAAAGCCACAACGGAAATGTCAACATGTTAATATCTGAAAGACTTGAGAAAATAAAAGTTTGATTTTTAATTTCATCATTACTTTTCAATATTAAAAAAGGTAATAATAACTTTTTAACTTTATACAGTGCATGAGAGAATAATTTAAAAAACAGTGAATAGAAACACAATCCGAATATTGCAATTTTGCAAAACTCGTAAAGATTGACAACATTCGTTTCATTCAATAAACTTATCACTTGATCTTCCGATAAAAAGTCTTTTCTGAATACATTCCTTCTGATTTCTCTGAGAATGGGGCATTTTCTCAAGAAGTCGACAATATAATCTCTTTCTGATAGGCTGCACATATTACTCTCTAGGGGTAAATCAGGACTGTGTGGAATGAAATTAAAATCTATTAGTTCACTATGAAGTCTGACCATCATAGAAATCACACGGACATTATTGGAATCCTTAAAATAGTTGTTCTCGCAAGATCATTATTTAATCTGCTGTAGGTTGTTCTGTACACGAAATTAGACGCATTAGCAATATATTCAGCTCTACATTTCTCATCAACCTTTAAATTGACTTCATACAAAATGTTTTTAGCGGTTGTTAAATCCTCGATGAGTAAATTAAAATTAATTTGACATTCCTCAGCAAAAACTTGCCACTGTCAATACCAAGTGTTTTGATCTTGCCTGGCTTTTTTTTACGACCCGTGAATCATTTAATTTAAAAACAAGAAAGAAGTAACTTCAAAAGCGGGCGTTTCAAGGCTAAGTTAAGGACACATTTTATAATGATTTCGTAGAGAATATTATTTTGTTTCTGAAAACTTTAATTAGATTTAAATCTTCATTTGACTCATTGATAGTTTTGTGGAATTTCGAATTTAACTAAATGCTCATTGTTAAAAAATATCTACTTGTTTTCTACTTGATTTTTTATTTAATATTATTTATTTTATCCAAAAATAAACATTACTTTTAACCCGTTTTGCCTTTTTCTGTTTTAAATCGATAAAGCATAAATGGTTCAGCTTTTCTTTAGGATTTGTTAGAAAAAATTTATGAGTCAAGAATTTAAATTTTTGTCTACTATTAAGTAGCATCTCAAAACCTGACATAATGGAGTAATTTTTCAATAATGACCATCAGAACCTATAACTTTATGATGATTGCCAAAGTAATTGATTTTCTTGATTAATTATTAATTTAAAGCTGCAAACAAAAGCATCTCAGGAAATCAATATGTAATATCGAATAAATTGTAATTGGCAAAAATAAATATTTGATTACATTTTTTAGTCATGATAACTTGGAGAAGTAATCATTACTGCTTTTGTGATCACACATTTTGTTTTCAATTAAATTTAAGTTAATAGTTTGCAAATAATTGGTACTTTTCAATTACATGTAATTAGTAATTAATATTCTTCAATTACAGTATAAAGTAATTTCAATTACAAGTAATTGTATTTGAATTTGTTTCTAATTTCATTTGTCCATAACTCTAAATATAATTAATTAAAATGATTTAATGGATGATAACTGAAATTTTGAATTTAAGGAGTTTAAAATTTTCCGACGCTGCAGAAAATTCAACAATTACTATTCAGGCACAAAAGTTGTGTTATTTTTGAAAATGTATGCAAACATATGTAAGTGATACTAAATGTACGGTTCGAGTGATTGGATGTGGGTTGTGTAGTGTATGACTGTTGGCTAATCATCCTTAAAATGATTTTCTTCAGATGTCCTTTTCATTTCTGAATCTCGTTACGAATGGTAAGAGCTTTATATTTAATTATTTTGTGTGCATGTAACATACTTAGACTTATAAAAGTAAAAGGACGAAAAATCAATTAACATCTTAATTAACTTACTCAAATAAATGGATCTTATATGACATTACTTCACACTTCTTTAGTGTTATATATAACGGTCACCGTCACTTACCTAAAAATAGAAAAATAAAACAAAAAAAGATTAATATGTTTTCTAGTTTAAAAATAATCTTGAGGGATTTAATAAATCTACAAAAACACTCTTTGGCTTAATTAAAAATTATAATAATTGGAAATTTTGAAGTAATGCTTTAAAGTTAAATAATATTTGATTCGTCTTTAGAAAATACGTCATTTCAAATAAAAAGATTATGAGGAGGTTTAACCCGAACTTACATTTAATACTTCATAGTTCAAAATTTAATAATTAAACTAAAGAAAAAAATGCAACTTAATTTAACTAATCATGAATAGACTTACTAACGAGCAACGCTTGAAAATCATTGAATTTTATTACCAAAATCAGTGTTCGGTTCGAAATGTGTTTCGCGCTTTACGTCCGATTTATGGTCTACATAATCGACCAAGTGAGCAAACAATTAATGCGATTGTGACCAAGTTTCGCACTCAGTTTACTTTATTGGACATTAAACCAACCACACGAATGCGTACAGTGCGTACAGAAGAGAATATTGCGTCTGTTTCTGAGAGTGTTGCTAAAGACCGTGAAATGTCGATTCGTCGCCGTTCGCAGCAATTGGGTTTGTGTTATTCGACCACATGGAAGATTTTACGCAAAGATCTTGGTGTAAAACCGTATAAAATACAGCTCGTGCAAGAACTGAAGCCGAACGATCTGCCACAACGTCGAATTTTCAGTGAATGGGCCCTAGAAAAGTTGGCAGAAAATCCGCTTTTTTATCGACAAATTTTGTTCAGCGATGAGGCTCATTTCTGGTTGAATGGCTACGTAAATAAACAATTGCCGCATTTAGTGTGAAGAGCAACCAGAAGCCGTTCAAGAACTGCCCATGCATCCCGAAAAATGCACTGTTTGGTGTGGTTTGTACGCTGGTGGAATCATTGGACCGTATTTTTTCAAAGATGCTGTTGGACGCAACGTTACGGTGAATGGCGATCGCTATCGTTCAATGCTAACAAACTTTTTGTTGCCAAAAATGGAAGAACTGAACTTGGTTAACATGTGGTTTCAACAAGATGGCGCTACATGCCACACAGCTTGCGATTCTATGGCCATTTTGAGGGAAAACTTCGGAGAACAATACATCTCAAGGAATGGACACCAAGATCAAGCAATTTGACGCCTTTAAACTATTTTTTGTGGGGCTACGTCAAGTCTAAAGTCTACACAAATAAGCCAGCAACTATTCCAGCTTTGGAAGACAACATTTCCGAAGAAATTCGGGCTATTCCGGCCGAAATGCTCGAAAAAGTTACCCAAAATTGGACTTTTCGAATGGACCACCTAAGACGCAGCCGCGGTCAACATTTAAATGAAATTATCTTCAAAAAGTAAATGTCATGGACCAATCTAACGTTTTAAATAAAGAATCGATGAGATTTTGCAAATTTTATGCGTTTTTTTTTTAAAGTTCTCAAGCTCTTAAAAAATCACCGTTTATAATAAGTTTTTCAGAAAAAAAAGCCAACTCAAAGTAAAACCCAAAGCTTTTTTTTCTATTTTTTCAAACCAAAAGGATACAAAAAACAAACGGAATCTAGCCGAGAGTAGTACCCGTAGCTAGAGAGTTAGTGTGACAGTCATACCAGAAATCTTGGGTTCAATCCCTGCCTGTGTAGATGTCAACTGTACTTAAAATTGTAGGTCCATCCATTCCTGACAACATAACTCGCAAACAGGAATGGTTGAGAGTTTTAAGTCACTAGCCCCTAGTTCTCAACTGACGGTTGCGCACATAATTTATTTTTTATCAAGCTGGCACACAAATTTGAAAGGAGAGGGACTTTGTCTTAAAAAACAAGCTTTTTGGAAATTTTATCATATATTGGAAGCTTATAGTAAATAAAACGTAATTTTAGTTAGAGTTGAAATTAAATGATCTTCTTAGCAAGTTTCTATTTAAAATGTATATTATCTCGGTTGAAAGTAGTTTAAAAGAAAATAGTAGGCAAATGCTTTTGGACGCTCATGAAAAACAAAAAAAAAAAACTGTGAATTACAAAAAATTTACAGTGTAAAGGCGCTACCTATTCCGATTTGCCTACGATTTGTAATTTGGTTGCTGGATACTTTGAATCAAACTATGCAAGTACCATAGGTCACCAACAATCTGTTTATTGCAACGACAATCCGCTTACCGCGATCAATGTTGGAAGATTAGTTATTAGCAAGTCTGAAGTTGAAGAATCACTTTTAAATGTGAAAAATGGATTATCGTCCGGGTCCAGATGGTGTGGCTCCAATTGTCTTAAAAATGTGTGCTGCAGTATTCTCTGAAAGTCTGAAAGTATTTTTAATCTCTCTTTTTCTAAAGATGAATTTCTTTTTGAATGGAAAAAATCTTTTATAATTCGCATTCATCTATACTGACTTTGCAAAAGCCTTTGATAGAGTCAGCCACACTATTAGTTTTCATTCAAATATTTTGCAATGGTTGAAATCTTATCTTATAGCATTCAATTTGTTTCCATTGGTAATGTTGTCTCTACTCCTGTACATGTATCATTAGGAGTCCTTCAAGGTAGTCACCTGGGACCCTTACTATTTCTTATATTTATTAATGACATGCCGGAAATTTTTCATAATTATCTTAGACTTTTATTTGCTGACGATCTTAAGTTTTATAGATGCATAAAACACACTGATGATTGCCTACGCTTCCAAGATGACCTTAACATGCTTTTTGAATAAGGCAAGAAAAATCTATTATCTTTAAACGTTTATAAATGTCAATGTTTTTCATTCTATCGTTCTTACTATCCTACTTTCTTCGAATATAAAATTGGCATTAGTGTTCTTTAAAGAGTCAATGAAAAGAAAGATCTTGGTGTTGTTTTTGACCTCAAAACAATTTTATCAAACATGTTGAATATATTGCTGCCAAAGTTAACTCCATGCTTGGTTTTATTAAAATAAATTCAATACATTTTTGGGACATTTATACAATTAAATCTATTTTTTGGTCATTCGTAAGATCTGTTTTATAATATTGTTGTATGGTTTGGAACCCATACTATAGAATTCATTCATTAAGAATTGAAAGAGTCCAAAAGAATTTCACTAAGTTTGTTGTATGGAAAATTGGATGGAATATTGAAGTTCCTTCATATTCTAGGAGATGCAAACTTATCGCTTTACAGTCACTTGAAAATCGACGTAAAATCTTCTCTGTTTTATTTTGCCATACCTTCTATCTTTAATTGAGTTAAATATATCTTCTCGTCAGGTTAATTACGCAGTTGATGAACCTATAAATTGCTGTGTTAGGGAAACCAATTCTCTCTCTAATGTAATAGACTTTGACTTCCATTTAAATAGAGTCACCTTAAAAAATAAACTTGTGTGCCATTTCCTAAATAATTATTAAAATTTATTTATTTATTATTCATATCTTGCTTTGTTTAAATGTTAACATTATTTTGATTTTAAGAAGTCTGTAAGATGATTAATGTAATCTCTGTTTGATGAATAAACTAAACTAAACTAAAAAAACATTCTGACAACATTACTCGCACACAGCAATGGTTGAGAGTTTTAAGTCACTAAGCCCTGATTCTTCATGGACTGTTGCGCCACTTAATTTATTTATTTATTTTTATTACACAGAAATCTAATTAAATATTATTTTATTCAAATACATTTTATGCAATCTTAAAAAATATTTTCCGGAAATTCTGACTTCTTTTATTTTAAGTGCTTAAAGACATTTTTAAAAGCACTCCCACTCAAAACGTTAAGCACAACCAATTCAATTTTTAATTACCATTGCAAATTATTAAAATGTATATTTTTCAATTACAATACCCGGATTTTGTTGGAAAATATATCAATAGTAAAGTAGAATTTTACACAAACAACAAAAACAATATCCATAGTATGAGTAACACAGAGAAAAGTTAGAGTAGATACGGATGGGTTTTTGACATTTATACTAGTCTCGAATGGATTTTATGTGATTTCGTTCTCAAATGTTGGTACGATTGATATTGCATTTTTATCTCGATGGCTGTGTTCGTTAAGTAGTTTTGCATTTGAAATCATGTGTGTTTTCGATTGGGAAAAAAAATCAATCTATTACTGTTGATATTATTTAGTTTTGTTAGTGAAAATGGACTAACTAGGCTTATTTTGTAAGAGAAAACAATACAAAAGAAAATTAAGTGTTTTTATGTTTCCACCAAAGGTTTATCTCAGTTTAGGTTAAATAAATCTTCATGGTGTTTCCACCACACAAGAAGATTTAAAAATGATTAAGTTTGACAGCACTTTCCAAAATGCAAATGGTGTTTCAATGTTTCTTATTAAGTGCAAGTGAGATGGTTTGATTCTTGTTAAACAATGAAAAACTGAATAGTTCAGCACCAATAAGGATATGCTACCTACTTAATGTGAAATTTTTTTTTAAATTTGATTAAACAAATACTATATTTTTTGTACACAAACATGCAAATAAACAGACCATAACGTATTATCTGTAAGACCAACTCCTCCACTCATGTTTTTTTTCGCAAATTTTGACACGACTCCGATCCCCGGCCGGAATCGAAGCTAAACAAGCTCATTTTAATTCGATTCAGGTATATAAAGAATTGAGGCGAGCTTTTAGCTCGTTTCAACACCAAATGTTAATGTAGTAGTCTACGAACCCCCTCCTTGAAGCAATTATTAAATTAACTTTTTTTACAGAATTTCAATTTCCAGATATTTTCTTAACATTTCTTCGTGAAAATTATTTTAGTTAGTTTTTTTTGCTAAGATAATTTTAACATTTGATTTTCACAAAACTTTCTTCTATTTGTGCGTTTTTTTATAATTATTCTGACAGATCTTCATTCTTAAATCTTAAAGCTAGACAAAAATTCATAAAACTAGCCTAATTATCCATAACTTATAACTAACTTAATGGTCCCATACGGACACTCTAAGTTAAATATAACACTAACATCGCACTAACCATCATGCCACGGGTACTACTAAGATTTCCCAGCTCCTATTCTGTTATGGAAGCAAGAAGGTCAAAAAATATACGTATTTTTAAAAAGTCTTATAAAAACACGGTTTAAATTATAGATTGAATAATTTTATTACTATGCTTCAAATATGTATTTTGTTTGGACGTTAGAAGATTTTTGAAAAGCTATATAAAAATTCAAATTTAAAATAATTTATGCCAATAACAGAATCCGACGAATGAGTATCGAATGGATTCGGAGTGAGTATTTGACATTATTATTATTATACATATGTAAATGTCAAAATTAACAATTGACTCCCTCCTCATCGGATTATGTAATCAGTGTGATTATAGGTATAATACAACTGAAATTCTGAAACATTAGTGTTTGAAATACTTAAGCATTTAACGTTTTAAGATTCGTTTTGTATTCCAAAATCAAAAGTCATTGAAGTGGTTAGCATTTCTTACAAAACAAGTTACTCAAAAACTCATAAGACTTACAAGACGCATTTTTCCGAAATTGAAATAAGTTGTAGACACTAATTTAATGCATACTTAAACTTGAAGCTTGAAACAAAACAAATAATTTGAATTCGTTTTTGCAAAACCTACAAAATTGTAGGTTTGAACCTTTATAACACAGAAGAAAAAAGTTAATTGTTATAAATTGATATATCTATAAATTAAATAAGTTTTACCAAGAGAATTTAATTTTAATCAGAATAAAAAAGTACCTACAATGCATAAATATTTAAACAGAAGGTACGAAAAAAATATCTACGTGCAGTGTTTTTAAAAATAAAATTATACTGGTGGCAATTTTTAATCAAGATAATTAAAATGCTTCATAATAACTCATTTTAAATTAGCTCTTTAATAATTTATGTTTCCTACACTGATATTAAAAAAAACTAAAATCCAAGGCTATGCAAAAGACGAATTAAAAAAAAATCAATTCTGCTAACTGCGTATATTTAATTACAATTTTATATTATTTGTTCACGTATCTTATAATTTATTGTGAAATGCAATATCCCCATGATCACATTCGTTTCTTTTTATTTGTATTCTTTTCAAAACCTACCCACCACTTAAAACCTTAAAACATATGAGAAGCCCATAAGTATGTAGATGTATATAAGGCCTAAGCCACAGTGAGACGACCAATTTTCATATTATAAAACTGACAAACGTTATTTATCAGCAACTTGTTCCATCACCCAATCAAAAGCTGGGCTCAAAGCCTCGGCAATAAATCCAACCAGCTCCATTAATGGAGGCCGTACAGACAAACCAACAAAAACAACCTGCACGAATACAACAAACGTCCCCAAAGTCCAAACAAGTTGCCGCCCACAATGAGCACCAAAACCATGTATCCGATTCGATCACGATCACCCCATCAACAAAAGAGCAACCGTAACGTCTGCAAAGATCCTCTCAGCTTGTACTACACGAATGCATCAGATAGAGCGAAATGACACCACTGTTTATTTTTGTACAGACAAAAGCTCTCTCTTCATACTTCACAATCAGAATCAACTTGAAACTCGTACTCGAAACCTGAGACCGGAGACCGTTTGCAGACTGCAAACAGCACAATATCGCCCTCCAACGCTACTCACTTCTCACGTAAGTCAGTCTTAGAGTGTATCTCTTAGGTTCATCAATCAAGCGTGAGTGAGTGCAGCGGATTTTGTTTGGTTGGGGTTCCGTTCGATTCGATTCGAGTCGAGTCGATAGATCGGACTCGATCGGATTCAATTCGATGTGATGTGATAGGTCATTTGCATAAATAAAGAAGTGCGTCATTTCCGTTCGATTGGGTCATTTCTGAGTTACGAAAAATCGATTTCCGATTATTTCCTCCCGCCATTGATGGAATTTACTGTTGGTCTGTTCAAAAATTCAAATGATTCGAACTAAAAATCAGATTTTGGTGAACATGTGTTGTGAAAATTGTGTGTGTGGTGTGTGGTGAGTGGTGACATTAGGAGGAGGAAGCAAGGCAAAGCAAAGAAAAGCAAAGCGATTCAATCCGAAGGTGAGTGTACCTACATTAAAAGTTTGTTTACATTTTATAGTAGTTAAGATATGAACGGAACACCCACTGTTGCGTCGTCGTCGTTGTCGCGTCACCGTGCGTTGCTACCGCTAGTTTAAAACTTGTGTTTATATACAAGTATATCCAATTAAAGATTCGTTAGCGTTAACGTTAACATTAACATTAACACCTTCACCGAACTCACGGAACTTCAAATTCCGCAACTTTTTGTTGGAAGACTTGTTTAATTTTTTTTTTAATTTTAACGCGTAGAAAATACGCACCATTAAGAGAGCTGACGGTGTTGCTGCTGATTTAATGGCCAATTGGCCAACTGTTGTTTCTGTCACCAGAGGCAATCATTTAAATTTGCAATCAGCAAACTTCAACTACAACAACACAAAACAACTATGCGCACAGCTAATCAGCAAACAATTTGAGTGCCTGCGCTGCCTATGCGCTGTCTCACTGTGTCGGGTTGTCGTATCAAAGTTTTTTAAGATGCCCATTCATCCTGACGTCTAACTTGGGTTTTAAGTCAAAGTGGGTTTAGTCGTAACGGGGGGAAACCACAGTAATTCTCAGCCAAGAGCCCTGCTAAATTTACCCCACTATCTCACGCACCGCACCGAACGCTTCGGCTTCAGCTTCAGCTTTAGCTTCGCCACATTCTGTGAGCTATAAGGCAACTTCTGTTTCGTTAAACTTTGTTAAATTAATTTGTCTGACATTTATGTTCGATGCGGATTTTTGTTGGCGTTGCTTTTTCGCTCGTCTGATTAAGCCAGATCGATTCGCAGCGCGGGGGATATACAGATAAATTAGTTCTGCTTGGAGAGAATTGTAGAGCAACTTGGTCTAATGTATGCCAAGAAAAAAAAAACCTAATCCTGTTCCTGGACCGACCTGGCTTCGAAAGGTAACAGGATTTACAGAGTATAAACAAACCCCTTGATTTAACGGAATTGATGGGTTTGGTAAATATTTTGACTTTGCGGGCATGTTATCGCTTAAGATCGTGACGTTTAGCGAAGTCAATAAAACTGAATGCGCACGCCCGATCTTTTCCGCATATCGTATCGTAGTCTCCCGTCATTGTCGCCGTCATCGTCTTGGGGATTAGGGGAAAAACGTTAAACTGATTGAATGACCATAGGCTCCCCTCTAACTGGATTCAGACGAAAGACGACGGATAAAAACATTTTTCTTTTCTCCTTGCAAGAGATCAATTCCTTGAACAAGCTCCTCAAATAAGATTTGCATGAATGATCACTTTAGCGAGAACACACCACTGATCAGCGGCGTGCCACGCCGCCGTCCGCCGCCAACCGATTACCGATCGACTGTCTTTTAGTTGCATTTTCACACCTTTTTTCTTATATCGCCTATAAATAGGAGGAAAAGGCTTAATTGACGCTCGCGCGTCATCAAGTTTAGTGATAATGGCAATGATGGTGCTGTTAGCGCCAGTAATTCCTAAGCAATTGCTTGTACTCTTGTACAGTTCATGCGCCTAAGCTGAGCCTGAATGCGTCTATAAAGGAGCGGAAAATGTTTGCGGGGGTTACGTTAAGTCGTCGTTATAAACGAAGTCTTAATAGTTGGCTGCGCTGCCGACGACGCCGCCGCACCGCACCGATGTCGAAGACAGCGATGAACGTTGTTGTATTTTAGACAGCTAACATCCATCAATATGCAGATGAGGGTGAGTCAGTAAGTAGTCAATATTATGATTACCAGCTTGATTATATTTTAATCGAAAAATGTTTTCGAAGCCTCATGTTGAAGAAATTACTCAACTATCCATGTTGATAGTTAGTGCTTAGAACTGTCAAAGCATAGGTATCGGGTTTACTCCCTATCAGTGCCATTTAAGAGTTTTTTTTTCACGGGTACTGGCTTTTGCGATGATTTGACAGAAGTAATTCTTTTCATGAAAAGATCTTTCTCAATTAAGCCACTCAGATTTAGCATAAAAACTGTAGGTCCCCTTCATCAATGAAAAGACTGGCACAACAAAATGGTTGAAAGTTGTAAGTTACTAGGCCCTGGTTCTCTAAGGACTGTTGCACCACCTAGCTTATTTATTTATTTACTCAGTTCTTTTCAAAACATTTACAGTTCTTACAACTTTATTTCATAAATTTGCAAAAAGGGTTGAAGAAGAAGATGTAATGCCCTTACCCTTTTTCTAAGAGATCAATAAGTCTTTAATAATTTGGTCATCATACTTCTTTTCAAAAGAAATACTCAGAAATTAAAGCTTTCGAGTTTCCAAGGCATAAATAGTACATATTTTTAAAAACCTCATTCGAAATCGAGTTTTCTAATGATGGCAACCATATTTAAAAAAAAATTGCATTCTATGCAACATGCATACGTTGATTGCGTAATTAGCTAACCGAGAGGTTGATGACAAGTTATATGTTGTTTTTGTTGTTGTTGATAGTATATCCAGGGGCACATTAAATTTATAATTTAACTTCTTCACCATAATAATGATGAAAGTTATTTTATTATTCATTTTTGTTTTTTTCTTTCTTATCAAAAACTTCACTTTTGACTTAACATAAATATAGCCTCTGGTAAGATATTTAAAAAAAGGTGTTAACGTATTATGAGTGAAGCATGAGTGAGGAAGTTTATGTTGACTTGAGGCTTGATTTATATCAATTTTCAAGGTGGCTTTTGAAAGTATTACTGTTATAGACTTATAAACATTTGCCATAAACCAATATTGAGGTAGTACAGCAAGAAGGCTTGATAAAAGTGTTATTAAGCATTTGATCTTGGCTTCCTTATTTACACATATATATAAATTCGGACGAATTGTACTCAAAAGAAATAATGATCATCGCTGTTTTTAATTATTTAAAAACAACAAACGATACGCTTATTATAACTCTTTTCCATTAAAACAAATTTGAAAGGGTTTTTCGAAAGAATTGAACTTTTAATATATTGAATTATTCAATATTCAAATTTTCAGGCGTTTGCAAAAACTGCACTGGGCGACAAGGTTCTGTTCTTGGCAATAAAATTGCACTTGGTTTTGATGGTCTTAAGAGATCAGTCCCCTCAGGGGCTCTTAAAGATAAAACCATTGGGGACTTAAGAACTTTAAAATATGTTTAAGCCAGGTTTAAGCTTTAAACGGCTCTGCATGTTCGGAGTCCAATTGCGGAACCAATGGAAGCTGTTATTTTTAACTAAAAGCAAATATTTGTAGGCATATCTTTTTTATGTAAACTATTTAAACTATGAAAATTTCCAAACTCAAAAATGTAGACTCTAAGTATCTAGGTTATAATCTAAAAAAGTTCAGTTTTTAAAATTACTTGTAGGTAGTGTAAATATTTTTAAAAATCCGTAGTTCACATAGAATAGTATTTAAAAAAGAAGTTTTAGTTACCTTTCGTTCAAAGTGTAAAAACATAAGTCACTAGCTCACTAGCTCTGAAACTTGCAACTCTACTGGTCTCCAAAAACAAACACTCTGGCAAACGAACCCACATATATCTTCTAACATTTTTTTTTAATAAAGAACAGCAGTTCTGAAATGCAAAAAGCTTCACAAAAGTTGATAAATCTTAAAAGATCTATCGTATAATCGTTATCTTTATTTATGCTCTTTTCTTTGGTATTCGCCAGGTGTCGTGCGTGGCCTGCTGACTATCAGTGTCTCTCCCGAAATACTTCGATTTTCGAGCGCTTATTTGATAGTCGGATAAAAGTTGAGTTTTTAAGACTTTTTCAAGTCTATAACTTGAGGTTTTTGAAATATTGCTTTTCAAAATGTTAAAAAAAGCACACATTTGAAAGCTTTTTGAGGCTGTCTTAATTCATCAAGTAGTACTTTTTCAATAAAATTCGTATATAATAATAACAATTATCCTTCTTCATACATAAGTCGTTAGATTTTACCTTTGTAACCTAAGTCTTAAGGGAAAGCCAAACCATATAAGCTTAAACGGATTTTGTCAAAAATAGGCAAACAGATTTTAAAGTACTTTTTTTTAACGTTTAAACAAAACTATCACATCAAGTTTTTAAAATAAATATATTGAAAAAATATAAACATAATATAAAATGAAATCGGCAATAAAAATGAACTCCAAAACTTTTATTAAAAGAATCCCGAAAACGCTATTTTCAAGACTTTTCATAACTTTATTTAGATGCAAATAAAGCCTTAAAACTAATACGAGTTTTTAGAAACTAAGAAAGATTTAAAAAGAAAACAAAGACAAGGCACCCTTAACTCCGTTCTTAAAAACCAGGATGTAATAGAAAATTGGTGAGATGCAAAGTCGAAGGTGAACTTAGTACTTTTATTGTTTTGTTTGTGTGAAAGAAAATTAAAACCAAATTTTGTCAACTTGTTTTATGAGATATGTTGATAGAATTTAAGAATTTGTACAAGTTACATTCTGGTTTTTCTAATTAACAGTAAAGTCATTACTGTTCACGAATCAGAGAACCAATACTTTTACTTACGTCCAATTACATGACAAAGTTCGAGTCCCCAATAGCTCTCAACTTAATTGTTCGTCAAAGTTTCAAGCGTTAGAACTTTTCATTTCGACAAAAATCTTTTGGCTGAATTTAATAAACACGCGACTTTTTGAAACTTTTCAATATAATAAAAGGTTGGAAAATATTTACCTTCCGCTTTTTTGCTCTTTATTCAATGGTTTATAAAAAGTGTTACAGTGATCGGATTTAGTTGAAATATGCGTCGTTTTGTTCGGTAATCTGTTTCCATCTAGAAGAAAAATTCATAATACCCCCTAGTAGAACTCCCCTCCTTATTTGCGAAAAAATCGGAGAGCCACTTTTCACAAGCCTCTTTTGAGTTCAACTTTACACCACCAAGGGCTTTCGCTATGGACAGAAACAGGCTATTATCACTTGGCGCTATGTCCGGGATATATTGTGGAAGCGATTAAACCTTCCATCATCTCCCGTAGCTTTTGACAAGTCATCACCGAAGTGTGTAGTCTGGCGTTGTCATTATGGACCACTACACCCTTAATGTTGGCCAATTCTGGACGCTTCTGGTCGATCACCTGCTTCAAGCGGTCCAGTTGTTCGTAGTAGATGGTATAATTAAGCATCTGGCAGTATGGGAGCAGCTCATAGTAGATGACTGCCTTCCAATCCCATCAAACACACAGCAAAAACCTTTCTGGTCGCCAATCCCGGCTTGGCCACTGTTTGTCACGACTCGAGTTCGTTCCGTTTCCGCAGCATATCGCAAGCGTTGATTTAGTCCAGAAGGTTTTTGCGTCAAATCATGCGACACCTAAACATCAAGATTTGTTTTAATGCACCCTTCTGCAGATGGTATGAAATGGTTTAGTCACTAACTCCTGTCTCCTAGGCGATGTCACGAGATGCCACATCCCGGTCTAACTCGATGTTTTCCATGATTTGATCGGTATTCGTTGTCACAGGTCTTCTGCCTTATTAATAGTGTCGTTTTTACCATTCTCTCACGGTTCGAAGTGATAAAGTACCATCCCCCCTAACAATTAATCTCTATCGAATTTGCATTTAAGGAAAACTTTAAAATAGTGCGAATTTCGGTGTTAGCATAACTGTTGAACGCAATATAAAAAAACTTATCATCGTAGTTTTGTAGGCTATGTCAAGACCTTTCAGATGATGTATAGCATTGCCAGATACCAGCTCTGTACCGATTGGTACATGGACGCGAAATTCAAAAGATAAAAAGGCTAAAGAGAGATATTTTTCAACCTTTTAGTTGCTGTCAACATGTGTAAATATTGAATTGTATGTACATTTATCAAAAAAGAATCATTTCAAAACACCAATCTTAGACGAAAACCATTCAAACACAAAAAACAATTTTTATTTCAAAAAAAGTTAGAATATCAGAATTTAATCTATAAATTAATGTCTGCTAAAACGAAAAGTGACAAATATTTTTAATTCTGTTAATAAAATGTCAGAATTTGGAGTCAGAAAAGCTACGTGGTGCTAAAAAAATAGCAAAAAACACGTTAAAACTTAATTCCATTCAACTGAGATCTTAAATTCCTAAAACTCAAATTTTATTTCAAACCGAGTTCACAGATATTTTTTTAAATATAAAAGATTAACCAATAATGACTCGGTCAAGTCTTAAATTGTTTTTAGAACTTGTTAGGTTTTTGGAGTAAGAGTCAATCACGACATAGTTTTTACACCAAAAGGAAAATTTCAAGTTTTTTTTCAACTAAATGTAGTTTTAATTCAAGTTTTTATTTTAGTTTAAAAAAATCCCTAACATTTTGTTATAAAAACAAAATACACAATCTTGAACACAAAAAAACTATTGAAAAAATATCAAAAACTGATTACAAATTTAGTTCAGTTGTGTTTCGAGATCTTATCCAGATATTAAAAGAATAGATATGATACATTTTCAAAATCGTTACCAATTTTTTTTGAAAAATAACACGTCAAAAAAATGACATCACACTGAATTCAGATTCCAACTCAAAACTTCTTATTGGATTCATATTTAAAAATCGATTACTATGAGAGTGTTCTTGTTTACTATCGTGTTTTGCCTCTTTAAAAAATATCATATTTTTTGGAAATCAAGAATTTACAAAATATTCAGCAACTTACAACACCGACTGTTAACTGAACGGCTGCATATTTAAGTTTGAGAAACCTTTAATCTTTTGGTGTTGAAAAAGACGTTTTAGAGTAAATTTTTGGTGCTGAATATAAATTTGAGTTATTTACATTATTTTAGTATATTTTTTTTAATACATTTCAGAAACTTTATTCGTTATAAGAAGATCAAAACTATTCTTCAAACCTTTTCATATGTTTCTGTTAAAAACCCTTTAAGAAAAACTAAGAAATCTTTAAATATTTTGCGACCAAGTGAAGACTAACAAAGAACTCTGTTTTTTTTAAGAATTGTGTGAAAACATTTAAACTGAATTTTGTAGTAAGGCATTACATAGATTTTTTTGATTTTTTGGATGGTGGATTTGATGTAATGGATTCATTTTGAAATCAACCATTTTGGCAATGCAAAATAAACTGTTTGATTTATTGTAACAGAATTTCTTAACAGAACCAAAAATCGAACTAGATTATGAAAAATAATTGAGTTTAAGCCTCAAATCTAAATTTTTTTACTTTTATTTGAAACCTAAACTTTTTTCCACAAAAAAAATGAAAAACAAAAACAAGAAAGCTATTTTGAAATATATTGAAATAAAAAGGGAAGGGAAGATTTTTGCAAAATTTTCAAAAAAAAAGTTAAATGTTTGGTTTATTTTTTTATAAGAGGGTTTAAAGGTTCAGGTCTACTCACCTCTTTTAAACTACAAACAATACCTTACCCTAAAATATACTTCCTATAGTTTTGCTATACTAAGCCTAACGTTTAATGACATCTTAATATAAATATCCTTAAATCTCAAAACTAGCTTAAGATAGTCCTTAACCTATATGTAAATCTCTTTGATTCCATCTCTGACGGATTGCTCTGATTTTATTTAGTTACGCGTAATGTCTCAATAATCCACGCCTATAAGATACCTAAACAAAATCCATTCATCTTTATAGCTTCCATTTCCCCAAGTAAGGCTACAACCGATTTCAAAGCAAATAATTTCGATGTTTTATATATTTTTTGTGTCAATTTTCATTTTCAATACGAACTTGCCGCCGCCGTTCTCTGAGCTGTATACACTCCATACGTATGGCCAACATGGCACAGTGTATTTATATTTTTATCAAGCTGAACGATCGTCCCCAACTTCTTTGAATTGGTCATAAATTGCCAACCAGAACAACATAGCACACATAGCGCAGATACAAAGTTTCTCCACTTTTAACCGAGATATGTACCATATACCGCACACAATTCCCCGAGAGTTCTCAGTTCAGACTTATGTAGGTATTCTACGAGCGTTTGGATGGGATTGGAAAGACCACGAAAAACTGAGAGAAACACGAAGATAAAACATCATCACCGCCACCACTACCGCCTCCACCACCATCTCCATCTTCAATAAACGGCTCGGCTTGGCTTGGAAACAAAAATCCTATAGGAAAATCTCTGGAGATGAAAACCCTGAAAATTGTTCCCAACGTGGCATAATAATAACAATAAAAGTAAATTGGCCTGAAAATGAATGAAAGAAACAACAAGAAGAGATAAAAACAAACGAAACAAACAACAACAACAGAAAAATACTGTCCAATCGAATTGCCAATTGACGCCGCCGTATAAAGTTTTATTACATCGTCCTGGGCCTAGTCCTAGGTCTGGACCGGGGCCTATGCCTGGGTTTCGTCGAACTCCATACGGTCTGCCAACAGCAGAAAAAGCCTCCATAGGTAATCCCTATCGTTGCCGTTGACGTCGTCGTCGTTGTCGTTGGAATAGTCGTCGCCAAATCGAATCGTCCATATACCGCTTGACAAACGGCATTGAGGCCTAATCACTGATGTGAATGTTGGTCGGTTTGTTCAACGTTCACATCCCATCCACCCGCTATATGCAAACTTCTGAACGTAATACACCATCGGCAACCATCAGGAATATACCATGCAGCAACCAGGACACGAACTCTATTCAATTTTAACCTTTGGTCTATTAGTGACCATTTGCGGGTTTTAAGGGATACACATTACACACAGGTGTGTTAACTGTGTCGAATGGCTTTGAGGTTGAAGGGTAGGTGTCTAACCTACCTTTAACAAGGCAGATTTGTGTGTTGTATGCTGTCCTACTGGTTTGCTGGTGTTTCAGCAAGGGAATATACATCGTTTTATGATAAAGGACGAAAGATTACTTTGTTTTTCTATTTGTGGTGAACCTGAGTGTAAAACAGAGGGAATCGTATTTGAATATGAAGCACGAAAAAAAGTGACAACAATTTTAACTCAATAAAACTCAAATATTGTCAATCAAGAGCAAATGAATAAATCAAAAAGTACATAGAGAGTCAAGCCACAAGCTATTCTAATGAAACAAAGTTTATATACACAGCTTTTTGAGGACATGAGACATATTTACGTTGAACGAAAAGGGTCAATTAACTAAGATTGTAGTACTCTTTTTTGAAGCGAGAAAATAAAAAGAACTTGAAGTGGAAAAAAGAAAGATGTTAAGAGGGTTATAACCACAAGGTAACATTTGATTCAGGTAACCCTGAAGAAAACTAAATGAAGTTATGTTTTAGTAGATGACAAGAAAAATTGTGTTTCAACTCGATAATCCTGAATGTTGAAAGTTTGTGTCTTGATCCAAAATACTAACATTCATTGAGTTTTGAATTTTATTTGTTTGCTGAATAGACAAAAAATTAAAAAAATTGATTTCTGCTCTGACTTTGATTTGTTTGGTTCGTTTTTTTTGTTGAATATGGTCGTGTTTTAATGACACATTTTTTTAATTGCAATAATTTGGTTATTTGCAAGTCTTTTGAAGGAATCATGAGTGAATGAATAAAATAAAGCTTCTAAGTAATTTATTTCAAGAATTACTTCATTATATTTATTTATGATGAATTCCAATTAAGATAATTATATTTTGAACATTCAATATGTTAAATTTATCAACAAACGTATAAAAAATGTATCGATATCGGGTTAAATAAACAACAGCCAAAAAATAATAAAAATTAAATAAAATAAAAAAGTGAGTATAAACTTTAAAATTAAACCAAAATGGTAAGTTCAAAAAATAAGAATAACCATAGAATTAAAAATAAAATAAGTTACAAAACAATATTATAAGGTGCAATTTGGTTTGCAAAATTCAAAAGTAAAATGAAGTCGAGATCTAAATTTGAAATCGAGTGAATTTGTTTCAGGGTTCTATGTATCGATCGATTTTACAACTTCAAATGCTTTTCGAACTCACTTCAAGTGAAATTTAAGCAGCAGACATATGCATAGCCCATCAGTTAGTAAACAATTTTATTGATAATTCATAATTTGTTTAATTTCTTATATTTTTATGATCCACGAAATTCTTCAAAAATTAGTCAAGCTTCATTTTCTTTAATTGAAATGACTTCTGTTTTAAGCCAACATAAAATCTTTTTTTTGTAAAGTTTTCAAGGTTTTTTGAACAATACAGCGTTGCTGATGTGGCACGATCGTGCCATTATCACACGGAAATTTTCTCGTGGCACGGTGACACGAAAAGTTTAAATATGGCACGTTTTATTATGTCAATCTTGTTACACGTTTAGGCTTAAGTTGTTTAAATTAAAAAATATAATTGATGAAGCAATGTTCATTAATATTTCCAAATTTATGTTGATTCTCCTAAGTTTGCCTCACGGAAGTGCATCAGCAAAACAAGTGTTTTTAAGGCTAAATAATATTAAAACAAACAACAGAAAGAAATTGTCATACAAAACTATTAATGCTATAATGTCATATAATGAAATTATTAAGCCTAATAATTAATAACAAAGCTACTACTACTGTTTTTTTGTATTTTGTTGGTTTTAAAAAGTTTTAAAAAACATAGGTTTTTTTTGACTCAATTTTTGAGTTAGGTACAATTGTTTTCATAATTCTTTTATAATGAGTTTAAATTTTGGTCAAAGCAATTAAAACAATTTTTCAAATTCAAGTTGTTGCTTTTTAACTTCCAATTGAAAGTTATTGCAATCGTTTTAATTTTTCAAATTGAAAATTTTGACATTTCTCGATTTTAAAGGTCCATGGTTCTCAGAAAGATGTTTGTGTGTAGGTACATACATTCACATGTCAAAAGGTTGGGATACCATCTTTCGTTTGCAATATCTATAGAACCAGCAGCAGTTCTACAAAAACTATAAATAAGGATATTCGAAAAAGGCTTTAAAAAAATGAATTGAGAACAATTAAAGAAACTGACTCTCAACTTATTTCTTCTTAAACAAAAGATTGTTGTTAACTTTCAGTTAAATTGTTCTTTTTTACATGACTAACAAAATTCTTCTAAAAACACCACAATTAGTTAGTTGAACTTGAATTTACCATTTAGCTTATTGCAAAATAAGTACTATTTCATAGGGAAGTACTGGGAAGTTTTGAGTATTGGTCGCACCTCAGATCTTATTTTTTAGGTTTTGTGAGCCTACTGGCTGACTGCACGGGCTATAACGAATTCAGGCTCATCGTTTTCATTCCGGGGCGAAACGTTATGGTTCGCCAACGCGCATTTTCCATACCTTAACATTCCCAAAAGAACTTGTAGGGAGCAACACACCCTTAACCAGATTGAACATATTACGATCAACGCTAAACACACTTCCACTATCATGTATATCTAAGCTTTCCAAGAACCTAACATTGGCTCTGACCACTGCTTATTTTTTCGGACCTAAGGCAAAACAGAGAGATGCTGGGAGAAGAAACCCCTGGTTTGTTGAGGAAAGTAAGCAGCTTATGCAGCCAAATAACAGGACGCCAATCGACGATGAATAGAAGAACGAAGGCTGTTTAAAAGCTCTAACAGCTGAAGAAGAGAGAAGAAAATCGAATTCTCAGAAGGAAAAAGAAGATTTTGAGAAGTTTAGATGCAGAAATAAAGTTTTAAGCTTTATGAGCAGATGAAACTAAAATCTCAAATGCATAAATCTCGAAAAAGGCTGTAAAAGACGAAAATGGAAGCATCATAGTAGAACGGCAGTCAATGCTGTATAACGGCGACAACAAACCGAATTCCGCTGTCAAGCAGGATAACCTATTCAATATAGACAATGAAAGCCAACAATTCGGCCTTCACGACTTAGATGAAGCAAAGATTGCCATATTAAAACTGAAGGCTAAGAAAGCCGCTGAAGCAGATGACTTGAATGCCGATCCTTACAAAGCTGCTGGAGCTAATTTTGTTAAGGTGCATGTCCCTACTTATCTGTCAAACATGGTCGGAAGAAGCATGCCTAAGTTTTATTTGCCTGATACTAAAAAAAAGAGACACTCAACTATAGAGAAATTAGTTTCCTTAACATCTCTTACAAAATCTTCTCTACCTAAAGGGCTATCGCAATACAACCTTACAGGACCATAAAAGTGTGGCTTTAGACAAGGAAAGTCCACAGTCGATCAAATATTCACATTACGACAGATACTGGAAAAACACACAAGAACATCAAATCGAAACCCACCACCTTTTCCTCGATTCCAAGGCCGCATTTGTCAGCATCTGCAAGGAGGAACTGCAAATAGCCATTTCTAGTTTTGGCATCAATGCCGAACTCGTCCTTTTGTTCAGATTGACCATCGAGAAATCACACTACAATATAAATGTTGGAAATAACTTAACCAAATACATCGATGTCAAAAATCACTTTACACCAAATGATGTTTTTTTTTACAAGCGCACACGCAAGCTGATAATAAAAATAAATAAAATAGGTGGCGCAACAGTCCATTGAGAACTAGGGTCTAGTGACTTACAACTCTCAATCATTCCTGTGTGAGTGTAATGTTGTCAGGAATGGAGGGGACCTACAGTTAATATGCCAAATCCGAACGGCTAAATTGAAAAAGCACTTTTCATGACAAGAATTACTCTTGACGGATTTGTCAATTAATCGCAAGAGGCAGTACACGCGAAATTAATTAAGGTGGAAAATTCAGGGATTGAACCCAAGACCCCTTGCATGACAGTCCAACGCACTAACCATCATGCTACTGGTACTACTCAAGGGGATAATACTACCCTTAATATGTAGACACAGTGTGAGCACTAGGAAAGGGAGAGAGGAGTTGAAAGGATATGTCGGTGCACATTTGTTTGGAATTCCTGAATATTGCAATGGCTAGGAAAGACAAAGTGTGGCAAGGTATTCCACATTCGCGTAGTACGGCTACAGAACGATTATCTGCACTTGAGAGTATCACCAAAGTTGTGCTCGAGGATATATAGATGAGCATTCCTAAAAGCGTGAGTATTACGCTTGAACTGTTCAAGGAAAGGAATGCAACTGGCTATTTCTCTAGAGCATAAACCTTTAAATTAACGTTAAAAGAGGGCGAGATGTGCTGCCGTGTGATTTCTTTAAAATCGTCCTTAATAGAACAATGCAAAGCTCTCACTCACAGCTCTAGAGGCACTATCTAAAAAAGTCTGTCCAATTACTAGCCCTAAATGCGTGAAGAAAAATTCACAAGTTGGGATAAAAGTTCCTTAAATCAATATGAATTGGCATTCAACATTTTTAATACACTTTTAATGAGAAAAAGTTAAAATACAATTTCAAAAAGTAACCTATTTTGAAATGTTGTAATTTACTCAAGTATAAAAGACTCCCTAAACAGAGAAACATGAAACCATTCCAAAGCCATTATTAAAAAAAAAAACAATGAACATATTTCAAAACATTCATACGGTCCATAAGAAGGTGCGTTTACTATCATTAAGGCAAAACTAATTCCTGACTAATTTTTACACATTAGATACTTGCTATCGTAACGTATTATCTCAAAGCCTGATTAATATAATATCAAGTTTAATTTGTTAAGGAATTCAAAAGCTAGGCATCAACATATTTAAATATGAAAATTCGCAAGCACATTATTCAATTCCATAAAAATAACTCCTTTAAAGTCGTCCTCGCACAAATAACAACAAAACAGCACATTTTAAACAATTAAATTTCCTCGTATTATTTTCACTAACTGTCAACACCAAGTGTCCGATTTCATTCACTTTTATTATTTTATTTAATGAATGGTCAACCATTAAGGAAAACAAAAATAAATCAACTTTCCCACTTTTTGACAAATTCATTCGATGGGCGTCTCTTTATATGAAGGTAGTGTACCTACACTACACATATTTTCTTCTATATCAATCGACATCAGAAAATGTTTGTTTTTATTTTTCATTTTCATTTTTTTTTTTAACTAAAAAGGGCAAAATATGTGAAAGTGTCGAAACAATTTTCCGGTTCACTTGGAAATGCTTTATAGGATTGGTTTATGTCTTAACTTGGAGGACGTACGGTTGGCATGTAGTATAGAATCGTATATAGGATAGGAGCTGATGTATTATAGAAAAATGTTGGCGACACTGCAGTAGGTAAACATTTTCATTTATCAATTAATCATGAGCCAAATAAATGAATGAAATGAAAAGCTGTCTTTGCCACCTTCGGACACGAATTTTTACAATTTTTTTTATTTTTTTTATTTTGGCGCAGAGATTTTACTCCGATATATGTTTGTACTTATCTCCATTTTTAGTAGAATCTAAAGTAAACAAAAATAAGAAGAAAAAACCGTAAAAACTTTTGCTCTGGAATTGCTAATATGGGTGTGAAAGGAGGGAAAAATAACAACAAGATATAAACTGACAAAATCAACTTAAACTTAAAAAAAAATGTTAAACTAATTAAAAACAACGAACATACTCATCCTTGCACCTTAAAGAACATCTACTTTAACAACCATTTCAAGAAAGAGAAGATCTGCCAGCAACAGGCATGATGCCACGAATCCTAGAGAATATAAGTACATGCATGCTGAACAACAATTCCGGACCAAAATTCGTGTTCAATAAATTTTAAACAATGTTTGTTTATTTTGGTTTTATTCTGGGTCCTGTTTGTTGTGGCAACTTAGAGTTGGATGCTTGCAACAAAAATTCATCTTCCCATCAATGGTACACGGAAAGAAAACTAAGTTTTGTTATTTAATCCCATTCTCAAATCTATACTATATTAATATTATAATTAGGAATGTCAGCTTGCTTGTGTGTTTGTTTGCTTGTTTGTCGGTTCTCCACGTCGCAACGGAGAAATATTTTGACATGATTTTTTGTGTAGAGGTGGTTTTGGGTTTAAAGAATGTATTAAGCTACTTTAAACCGCAGTTAAATATTTAATTATCAGCTTATTGAAGCAGATCTACAAGTTACACTTACAATAAAGTACTTATTAGTAGCATATTGTTAAGAGCTGCTTGCTTTTGGGTTATTATCGTTGCTAGGGCGTTTCCTATAATGAAATTTAATACCGAAACTTCATATGCTAAAACACTATTAAAAATAGAAGATGGATGGTTAAAAACCTACATAGAGGAAACATACATGACGATCAATTTCTTTGCCAATAAATTTTCTTTGAGAATAAATTTCAAACATTGAATTATCGAACAATTCTAAACATAAAATGAAGATTTACACATTTTTGAAATACACTTGATTGTGGAGAGTAACAGCTTGTATATCATATTTTCGAGGAAACGGTCAAAGTTTTAAAACTATTTTTTAGCTCTAAAAATAATGAAAACAATCTTTCTTGCTTGTGCCTATAACATTCTTCTTTTTCAACTAATATTTTAAAATTGTCTTCTACAAAGAAACTTAAATATGCAGTTAGTTACAATTCTTATTTACACAATCCAATAAGAAATCATAATATTCTACGATTATTTTATTGAAAAGCACAGAAAAAAAATTGAAGTGCGAAGAAATGGAACGCCATTAAAAACAATGGGATACTGCCTTAAAATTCAATGTTTAACTTTATAAAATGTTAAAACTTTACAAGTCATGTTCAAGTTTAAACAGTTTCCTTTACAACTCTTAACAAGTCATGTTCAAGTTTCAACAGTTTCCTTTACAAGTCTTTAATGGTCAAGCTGTGTTTAATGATTGTTACGTTAGTGACATAAGACCTATGATTTATCAACTTTTTCCAAAAATACCAAAGTACTATCTCATCTAAAGTATTATCGTTTGTCGAAATTTGGTTTGTAGCCTTTGACAGGACTTGATAAAAAAAATTGGTTCATTAGAATAATATTTTTTTTTTCTGAGTGTAATAAAGGAAACGATCTTTTCCCGGAGCTATCCCTATCCAATCGAATCCAATGCAATCCATCCGCCACATTATACTCTCTGTACCGCTCTGTAGTCCGGTGCCAATAATTTTGTCTGATATGTAAATAGATAAGCATCATGAAATCACTATTAAGACACACTGGCTTCAGTGCAAAGCTTATATATATGCAAATCTACCTAACCTACGATACTTATGCGCGGTGCGATTGCAATTGAATTCGTTGCTTAATTCCTCTGTCGTGGATGCTGTCCCGCGAGCTGCCATCAACCACCCTCTGTTGCCGTTGCGCTGTTTGGCTGATGCTGATGCTGCCACTGACCGTCCGTCCTGATGGTTAACATGTTGCCACAACCAGCCGGTCGTGGTGTCCCCCTATGAGCAGCGCGGGGTCAACTCGATCACTGACTCTTTAAGTCTCCTCAGAGGCTTTCCAGGCTCAGAGGCTATGTGATGATAGTGAATAAAGAAAAAAAAAAAAAAAAACTAAACATATGAAATTGACAAGGATTTTCCCCTGGTTCTATCTCTATCCTTGCCTTATGATGGCTAAAAGATAGATTTTCCTTCGGCATCACCCTCTGCTTTCTGCTATTGTAAAAATTTTGACTACGTTTATGTCATTAATCATATTTGGAATCGGTCAGCGAAATCTATCTTTTTTATAGCGCGCTCTTGCATTAACCATAACACAGCAGTTGGTTTTTGGTGAGCGGTGTTTTATGTGCGCGCAAGTATCTACCACCACCAGAGGTCACCTCGGGCGCAGTGGAAACGATGTTTCTTTTGCCACCACACTGTATAGGATTTCGTTTTGTTTTTTTTCAAACTATGTTCCGTTTGTACATTGTTTTTTTTTTGTTGTATGTAGGTACTTTTTATGGTTATGGCCCGTTCCGCAAAAGGGAGAGAATTATGGGATTTTAATAGAGTTGTTGCACTGTTACTTATCGACAGTTTTGCACAGTTTTTATTTATTGTCGCTGGAATTGCAGCGAATTTATATGCGTTAGTTTAGTATAATGCCGACTGTGACCAACACGACATAATACAGTGGGACAAATTAAGCAATTCAATGGAAAATATTTTAAACAATTTTTTGTTTAAAGTTTAACAATTCTTGTAACCATGCTAGAAGTTTTTGGTTATATCCCTGCCTGTGCCTATTCCAATTTTTTAAACGAGTATTATCTCTTGCGATTGACAAATAATGGAAACTGATTTCTCAAATATGCCACTAGACCCTAGTTTTCTACTAACTGTTGTGCCACCTATTTTGTTTATTTTTAATTTGAACGAATTGTCATGAACATCGTCTTATCAGATCAAGAAAATCAAGGAAGAATTGTTTGAACAAAAAGTTGTAAAAGAATGCAATCCTTCATAAATTGAAAGATTGCACTTATTCAATTTTTTGAGAGTGCAATCATGAACTGATGAAAAACCTATTGCAATATGTTCATTTTTTAGGAATCAATTGAGTGGATTCATCTGAAACTTCATGTGTTTAATTTAAGTCATTTCATTCAATTGAAATCCATACCTACAGAACGTAGAAATGTTATGCCATTTTCGGGAAGATCTCATTATACATTTTTGGAAATACTTAATTTCCAATTGTTTACGAGTAAAGTTTAATTTTCAATACTGAGAGCAATTAAAATAAAGAATAATAAAAATATTTCAATATTTTGAATTTCAGTACAAAAAGATCCAAATACACCTTTTAAAAGAAACTTTCTAATTTATATTTATCAGCCATAAAATTGGGTTCATGCACAAAAGTTTAACAATTTTTGATGTAAAAAATTGTGTACTTTATTTAATTAAAGTATATAAATATGGTTTCTTGATTTTCAATAACAATAATATGTACAATACTTTTAATTTTATAACTTAGCTTAAAATTAAATTTGATAGGTTCTCATGATCTTAAACTCAAAGAAAAAGTAAACTACATACTACTTTAGATAGATAATAATCAATACAGAAAACTAAACCTAAATAGTACAGGACCAAAGACTCAATCCTGAGGTTCACCATTAGTTTTTGACTTAAAATTGAACAGTTCTAGTCAAAATTCTAGTTAAAAAGCAAGAACAAAGAAAGATTGATTATAATTTTTCGAATGTTGGAAGCTACAACTCTATGATATGATATAAATGGCTTTAAGAGAAGTAAAATTTTATGAAAAAAGTAATTTTTGTATGGAGTTATTTAAAACCCCAATTGATTGATCCAGCAAATTTATTTTCGATATCATCATAATTATCAAAATATTGAAAATATCAAAATGTTAGCTCCAATCATTAAAGATATCACCTGTCAAAGGAAGGTTTTTCAGGTGTAAAATGACCAAATGACTCGAATATCAATTTTTAGGGTGGTGAGTCACGCCCTCTTCCTCCCACAAAAATAACAATATCGGTAGATTTTGGCTATTTACTTTTTTTTGTCATATAAAATCTTATATTATTTCAATTAGTGGTGCTGAACCACCCCCTCCCCCTCCCACAAGGAAAAAAACTATATTTCTAGATTTTGGCAGTTACAATTTTTTTTATAGTTAAAGCTATCATTGAAATAAATCCGGAATAAAACTTCAATGAATATTTGACTAACTTTCAGAAGCTCGTCATCTCTTTTAAGACTCCTATCATATTCTCTTCCGTAATGTAATTAGATCCAAGGAAAGCTCTACTACTTTCTCCTAGCACAGGGCATTTTCCTAAAAAGTTAAAAACATCTTCTCTTTCTCTTCGGTTGCTTAAACTGTATTTCCCGGGTCGATCCTCCCTATGCGGAATATATTTGAAATGCAATAGCTTACCTTAAAAGTCTTAAAACCATGTAATTTGGTGTGTTGTTTAATAAAGAATCTTAGAAGTTTTTCCACACTTTTGTATTGTTTGTACCCACAAACGTGGGGTTAATTCGAAAACAGCGCAATGCCATCGGCATAGAATAGTGCTTTGTTCGTTGTCCCGGCGAATTCCACTCCTCCACCAATAATGTCGGTAAGGTCATCCACAAAGAGCGTAAATAAAACAGAACTCAATGCACACCCCTGCAGGACGCCTGTTTGAATCTGAAAGCATTCAGAGATTTCCCTTCCATTCCAAACCGCGGCTTTACTATCATTTTATATATTTCTGAGGACTTTACCGAATTTCCTGGACATTCCTAGTCCATAAAGTTTGTATAAGAGCGCATTTCTGTCCACTGCATTAAACGTTGCTTTAAAATCCACGAGGAAAAAGTAAAGTTCCTTTTTGTTTCGAAGGAAGTTCTCGGCAATTTTTTTAAGGACAAAAATTTGATCGATCGTGGAGTAACCGGCTCTGAAGCCGGCTTGAAACTCCTTCAATAAACCATTATGTGTAATCCACAGATTAAGTAGTCTTTGCAAAATCACCTTAAATATTTTGTATGAAACGTTTAAAAAACTTCCTTTTTTGTGGATCGGAAAGATTAAGCACTCCTTAAATTTTTCTGGTATAGATCCACAATCCAAAATATAGTTACATTTCGCTGTAATATTCTTTATCAGCTCATTGGTGCCGTACTTGTAAAATTCAACAGGAATTCCGTCGAAATTTGCCACTTTGCCATCTTGTAAATTGTTTAAAGTATTTAAAATTTCTGCAGTAGTTATTATCGCATCCAGTGTACTATTTTCAGTGCACGGCATGCATGGGATTCAAAAGCTCTTTAAAATGCAGCAAAAGAACGTTAGATGTTAAGTCTCTATGCATCTTATACTCATTTCCATTCAGTCTTTTCACCGCTTTCCAAAAATTCATTGAATTCTTGCATTGTGCATTTGTGCAAGTCTCCCAGCTTCTTCATTAAAAAAAACTACGGACAAGCCGATATTATGCAATTTGCAATAGCGCTCAAACCAGAATTGATTCCCTGACTTAGCGAAAGGTTTAGGTTTCTCTGATATTCAGCTGCCTTGTTAGAATTCCATTTCAGTTTTGTTAAAAACCGTAGATTTCTTGTACCGGAATCATCATTGGTAACAACTTGCATCATTGTAATAATAGGTAAATGAACCGAGAATGGTATCGCGTCCACTATGAAAAGAAAGTTTCAATTTTAAAAACATTTTGTCCCAATGTATGACACGTTCGCAAATCACAGCGAATTGAATATTTTCGTGGAATTGCATTCTAAGTGCCGCACTTAATCGCAGCAAATGCCCTATTCGGCAATAATATACCTAATAATAATTCCATATGGATGGCTTGGCGTGTTGCATATATGTAGGAGTTACATATCTCTGTCTATAAATATTTTGTGTGCGCGCGCGAGAGTTGTTGCAAAGCGAAAGGGTCAAATGTCGATTCGATTGCATTCGCATTCGCAATACTCTATCGATTGCGATTGCGATTCGCGCTCATGATTCATGCCACAAAATTTACAAAAACAGAAGATTATAAGTTTGTTCTATCGCTGTTACAGTCACAGTCGCAATACACAGGACATTGTTGTGTAGTTGATGATGGGTTGGGATGTGATGCGATGGGATGCGATGCGATGCTACATTGCTGTAAAATGCTGCACAGAGCAATAATCAAGAAATAACCATCAATCATTTAAGAAAATAGCGATGGAGATATGCGCTATCGGGGCTCTATAGTTCATAGCTCTGACTCTGACTCTAGCTCTGGCTCAGGGTTAGATGAGATTCAGTCCATAAATTGTCAGTTTGGAAAACATCTTCCTTCTACCATTTAACCGATCCGCTTCTATGCGATGTGAATACAAAACAGGCAATTCAATTCCGCACACAGTAGCTGATGAAGCTGGTAGAAGATACTATAACATAAGAGATGCCTTATGCCTTTCATCTCAGAACCATCTGAGGTAGGTACTAGAAAATATCAAGAATTCAGTATATCAGAGCGGGTGGAGTTTAAGGATTTCGAATAAGTATCTTCTGATGGCTTCCTTGCAAACAGACTACGACGACAATGATGCTGATGATGATGATGACGACGAAGTATATATACGATTGTCAAAGATTGTTGGTCGCGGTCCGGTCGGTCATCGTTATGGAGATATTGGACGATGCGATAGACAGGACAATGTATTCATATTTTTGATGAATTTCTTGCATAGAATGCTAATGCAAGAGCGTTCCATTCAGTAGCAAATAGCAAGTAGCAACCATCACCACGAGCGACACACGACTACTTGGTGAGTAGGTACATTATGCGACTCTTCGGATCGGATGCCATTTGGTTTTGGTTTGGATTTGGTGACCCAATCCGATTGGATTATAAACTCACCATCAAGTGCTTGTCAACTTGAGATTACAGTACAGCTATAACCACTAACCATCCAGCCAGAGCCATCAGCTATGAGACTATAGATTATACTACATGTTTAAAGAGACCTACTGCACTGCTCCTGCGTCGGTCGTCTTGCTTTTAGGTGTGAATTTATCATAAACTCAAGCCATATACCGACCAAGTAATCTTGATTTTCCACAAAAGTTGTTTTATGCAAAACAGTTCGCATTATCCAAATTGAATGGTCCTGGGGTTACACTTACTTCACATTCAGATTCACACAACTATTATAAAAATGCTCTTTGCTGAATCTAAAGTGAATCTAAAGTGAACGATGGTGGTCTTGAGTTTCTCTCTCTCTAGTATAGAAAATAATATACTTAGGTACTTGGTAAAAACATTTTATTTTGAATATGTGATGCAAATAAAATCAACGAAAAATTATTGGAAAATACGTCGAAGATTCAAATCTAAACAACACCTGCAAAGTGGTGCAATCGAATCGCAGAAGTTGCTACTGGTTTTTCTTTTTCACTCTTAGGACAACGACGACGACGCCGCACCGCCGACCGACGATAGATGGACGGGCGAAGAAGATGAAGCTGAAATGATGTTCAGGAGTCGCAGTCGGAGAGTCGTGTCACTGCGGTGGCATTCAATTCAAATTATTGGCAATTTTAATGGGGATAATGTGATGTTCCCACGTGATGATGATGATGATGTGTGTTATGTGGCAGCGGTGGCGGCGGCGGTAGTGCCGGGTGGTATAGGGGGCAGCAGAGGCCATAGCCTCGCAAAGTGACTTCTTTGAGATTTTGCAACATTCATTTCCATACTCCCATCATCATCAGCACATAAGTGTTTTTTTTTTGTTTCTCAAAATTTTTTCACCAATCTTATTTACGTGCCAGAATTTTGACATTTCTCTCAGAGAAGGGACGACAACGCGACGAGGGCAAGGGGAGAGATTTTCAATATATTTTCATCTTTTATATACAAAAAAATAAAGACGTTCGAATCATTAAGACCTTTTTTTGGTTTCCTTTTTCATATAGTTTTTAGACAGTTTTGTTGCTTTTGTGGAGCTGTATGCTTAAACATGGACACAAGGCGAACAACGTGCTCTGTTTTCGAAATGAAGATCCTTATTTTGGAAAGTTTATTTTTCAATGAAGGCCCAATGCTGGTATCTTTGTAAATTGTATATGAGCTGAGTATATGTAAAGACAAACAACTTGTATCTTCGAGTATCTATCTAAGAATCATGTGTTGATTCAATTAAAATTCAAGCCCTTGCCTAGTTGAGATAAATTGGAAAGCAACAGCAGAGCAAAATGTGATGTCTTTCTAATGTCTTTGTGGGGTGCGGGTGCCTCGACTTGAGGCGTTAGGCCCTTTTTTTTGGAAGCTTTTATTATACACCAAAATGAAGGCAAATCGAAAGAACGTCCATTTCTTTCTTTGTTTAATAGAATTGTATCTTCAATCTTTAATTTATGGATCTAAAAAATATATGCGTACTGTTTACATATATTAAACAATTTTGGAACAAGGCAAAATGAATTCAAGTGCAAATGGTTTGAATATTATCTATACCAGCATAGATACTCGTATATACATAGTTGGTAATGAAATGTTTTACTTTTGGGTATAACAAGGTTACTTATAATAGATATTTTAACTTGGGTTTGATATTCAAATCTTTCAAGATGTTCAACACCAATAAAAATGCTTTATACTCGTTTATACATATGTACATACATAAATATTTTGAGTACGTGAGGATGCTTTGTATAGTGAATAATTGTGTCTACTTCCACTTCGAGTGATATAAGAAAATAAAGGTTTATGGACTTTATATACGATATTATTGATGTAGGATATTTTTAACCACGTGGGAGATTTATAAGCTTAAAGAATGATGGATGTCGAGAAGTGGGAAATTTTATATTGTTTGTGAAGTTTACACCAGAAATGAGAATTGAGATTAGAATGTTTTTTTAAGTCGATAACTTCTTCGATGGGGGATTTGGAGAAGATACAATCTGTGTTAAGTGCACTATTGCTCGATGATTTAAGATTTTAAGTGATGTTATCTTTCTAAAGCCTTAGAGGACAACTGATTTTGTTTTATTGTTTAGAAATCAGTAATGTCTCCCATTTCAAGAAACTTAAATCCCTTTTTCAAGCATTATTGTGACAAATTAAAAATGTGACTTGATAGTTAAAATCTGTAAAACTATCCCATGTTGTTGCAACAATAATAAACTTATGATTGAGTTAGAAAAAAAGTAGACTAAGGTAACACTGAATTAAAATTCAAATAAATTAATTAAGTAAATTATTATGCTCCAGGTTAAACTAAAATTGGGTCATAATTTCATAAAGATGAATAATTGAAGCTAAACGTTAATTTTAATTTACCAGATACCTTATTGATGCGATTTGTTAACACTGACAGTTTAAGATTATATTCGAAACTAATATTTTTAAGCACTTTACGTTGTTTTATAGATTACAAAAATTATGTTTTTTTTGTTTGTATACTAATGTAAATTTTTTAGTATCCGTGGCTTAGTGGTAAATGTGTAAGAATAGTTGAAAATTGTAAGTCACTAGGCTGAAATTCTCTACGGACAATTGCGCTGGTTATTTTATTTATTTGAACGTAGGAATAGGCAAACCAAGAAAAAAATGTTCAGCCGCAATGAATATAAATGAGCTAAACAGTAAATTTGCTTCTACACCTTTCATAACTCCAAGAGATCATGTATCTCTGAATACCATTTCACCACCTACAGACACTTTTTTCAGTTTCGATTGTGTGAATGCCTTAGTTGAAAGTTGCATAAGAATAAAGTCAAATGCCACAGGTGCTTTAAATCGGTTACATTATAAATGAAGTATCAAAACATTTGTATGATGATAATGACATTCATTCAAATGTACAAAAGCTGTCCTTTGGGTTTAATTGACGACTGTGTTTTCACCCTGAACCAAGAACTGGAACAGATATACTACTGAGCGTCTTGCAATGGGTTGATTCTCAAAGCAAGCAAATGCAAATGCTTGGTAATATCAAGAAAAGAGCTGGATTTAAAATACTTTCCTTCCATAATTCTAAACGAGAACGCATTAGAATTTGTAAGTTTTATTTAAAACCTAGGTACAATCTTCAATAGACCTGGATTTATCACATCAACCAATTGATAGGTAAAATTTACGGAACGCTTAGAACGCTGTGACTGCCCAAAACATCACCCCATTTAAAACCAGACTAATGCTAGCAAGGACCCTTTTAGTACTTGTTCTCACTCATGGATCTGACATTTTTTACAACTACGATTCCATCAGAATCGTAGTTGCCGAGATGGGATGAGGCCATACTAAGTATGATTGTCATAAGTTAGGTAAGGCTAGGATAATACTTTTTAAGAAGAAGATAGGTTACTGCAACACATTTTTACGTACGATTTTTTTTGTTTTTCTTCCTAGGTCAGAACGTAAGGATTTTTTGGGTTTGAGAGTCGTGAGCACACTACATATAATTTTTTATGGGAAAAATAGTCTTTTTTCCAAATTTACACCTCCAACTTTCAGCGTTTGCCCCTGAGCTTTATGTATTGTTATTGCAAATGCTGTTTTCAGAGGACTGCACTCTTTTAAACTGAACCGGCAAATCGGTTGGAATTATCGGAATGCGGGAAATTAAAACATTTTTTCCTTTTGCTATTCCAGTCGTTTTTATAGCTTTTGTAATATTTTGCCCTAGGTGAGAAATCTGTAGCCGCGTACCATTACAAAACTTTGGTGCATCAAGATTTCTCATTAACAGGACTGGAACACAAACCTTCAATCTCAACTTATGAGAAGGCAACCCTGATAATTCCAAAGAATTAAGAAACTCTCTGGTATATGATGTTACTTATGAGAAGTTTAACATGTCCGGCAACTTATTTTATAAAGGTTGGGAATGCGTTGTTTTCCCGTAATACCAATTTTATCCAAGCATTATTAAAATTGTTGGTAATTTAGGAGCGAAAGCGATCAGTCCTCGGAAATTAATTTTTCCCTTGGGAATTTTTTTTTTACAAGGTCAAAAGTAACTCATGTCCTTTCTTAAGTCATTTCATTTAAATCTGTTCAGTAGTTTAGGCGTAAAAGCGATCGACCCAAATGAATTTCCCCATGAGAATGCGTCATTTTCCCTGGGTAAAAAGTAGCATATGTCCTTTTCGGGTATCAAAATATCTCCATACCAAATTTCATGCAAATTGGGTCAGTATTTTAGGCGTGATTGAGTAACAGACAGACAGACAGTGTTACTTTCGCATTTATAATATTAGTAAAGATATTTTTTTTAATTTTAAATTGTTATCTAAAGTAAAATCATAGACTTTCACAAATTTATAAGATATCTGTAATCTTACTGTGTAAGCTTTATGAATAAATAAACTGAAACTGAACTGAAATAAATAATTCAAGTAGACAAAAAGTACTTAACTAAATAAATAGATGAAGTTCGTTGCTCAGCTCTTTTGTTTGAAAACAAAATTCCATTAGAAATTTGTGGAAGTGGATCCTATTATCTATTTTCATGTTAAGTCATATATTTTATAGTGGAAAATTATGAAATTAACAGTAGTTTTATTAATATAAAGATCAAGGTAACGTTTTCAAATTTATGCGTCTCACGGCGTATCTTAAGAAAAATAGTAAAAAATCTTATTGAACAAGATCTCTTGCTTTTTATAGTTGAAACTTATTTCTCAATATTTTTTATTTGGAGAGTGGATCATTCGTTAACATTAGAGACTAGCAAACACTTAAATAAGGTGTGCAAAATATCAAGTGTTTTGAAATAGATTTTAAAGCTTTAAGACCATTAAACTTACGCCAAACTGAAGTAAGACACAAAATATGAATAAAGATAACTTGCTATCAATTCCAAAAATGATCACAAATTTCTACGCTTTTTATTTCAAAATTTTTAACATTAAATCTATGTAAAAAAAGATAAATTAAAAGAATATTAAGCGGAAAACAATGCACATTATTATCAGCCTTTCTTTCAATGACACATGAACCGATTTTGTTAAGTTTTCATTCTGATTGATTCAAATGTAAACAAACCTTGAAATGCAAGTCTCGGGAAATTGACTTGACACAAAGATTATAAAAAAAAAAAAACAGAATAGTCAAAAAAAACCGTAAATATTTCAAAACCAAAAGTCTTCCAAGAAAATTTTGCAAGACGCAAGTATTGGTAATAAATCCATGAACTATCAAAAATTAATTTCAGAAACACGCTGTCAGTAAATTATTTAATTTTAAATTAGAATTTTGCGCGTACATCATTTTGTGCTTGTTTAAAATCTCAAGAAAAATGTTTCAACTATTTGGGAAACCTTGGTTGCTTTAATGCTTTTGAAATGTTTCAATCCTGCAAAGTCATCAAATTACATTAACTCAAAACAGTAACATTTCAAAACAAAAATCAGGATGTCAATGCATTGTAAGGTTTGCAGATTCAATTGCATTCAATCAGTTTACTGATGGCAATGAATTTTCAACAAACCAACAAAAAAAAAAGAAATAACTGAAGAACTTTTCAGCAGAATTTTATCAAATTTTTTGATCTTTTATTGTGCATTCATCATACAAAGAAAAATTGAATATCAACTTAGGATTACTATGTAGCTGAGTAAATGAGGTATAAAAAGCTTCATTTATAGATCTTTATTTTCCTAACCAAACTAGACTTACTGTCAATCAAACTTCAACGTATCAGCTTGTTTTCTTGGCATAACAACGTCTGATTTACAACACAAAAAACATAAGAAACAAACAAAGGCTGTGATTTATCCAATTATTTAAATGTTTGTGCATAACAAAGAAAACAAACAAAACAGAAGCAAACCTCAATCTCAGACAGAATATTGTTGTAAGCTTGTGTCCGTCCGTCCTCGTCGAGTCGCTCGTCCACCTTCTCTTTTTCCATCATCAACAAAAACTATCTCTGATGATACGAGTATGTTTTGGAATGAAGGGCAAGCGGTATAGAACGCACTCTACGCTGCGAGCGAAATGTTGTAATGCACGTAATTCCAGGAAAATTATGCAGGTATTTGTTGTATTTGTTCGACACGTACAAAAACCTATCGCACCGCGTACACCACATATAGCAGCATATTCGAGTACCTACAACCATCATCATCACAGTAGCGCAGAACAAGCCAGCGCAAAGCAGCGAAACAAAAAACCCGAACAACAAAAGCAAATTGGTCCACTTTCATGTCATGTTCAAGACCCGTCCACTCAATCGCGGTGATAAATCATTTTCCGAAACATAATTCCACTATAGCTGCAGTGCACCAGCACTAGCAACAGTACCGTCATTCGGGAGCAAAACCAAAGCATTCAAGACGCAACCAAACTAACCAATGCCAACGTACATATAGCTGATGGATGATTTATACACCACAGAGCAATGTGCAGATGCGGGGGAATGTCTGATGGTGAAAACCCTGTGTGCCATACGCACTATATAGATAACTAACAAGCGAAGGTCCTCCTGAGACCATCAAGACTAAATCCAAGACCCAACCAAGACCAAGTCCAAGTATCGACCTACTATACGCCAGTCGTTGTCATCATCAACAGCGCGACATCATCGACATCGTCATCGTCATCATCATCGTCATCGCGCAATCATCCCTCGATCATCATCGGGAGAAAACTGGAAAATTTCGTGACAGAAATTCATAACGAACACCGTGTGAACAGAACTCTTGTTCTGGAACTTGTGACGTTCGACCATGATAATGATGATCAACGTCTTCAACGTCGTAGTTGACGTCCTCGACGACCATAGACGCTCTTATGAGGTTTGGGTGTGCGCGCAACAAGTGCAGACCAGAGTGCACCCATCCACCAGCAGACAGGAGCAAATTATTGGACCATGGTGTGCAGCAACTCGCATGTAACATCATTCCCAGCTATAGTAAATGATCCTGGACGCGTTAATCGCGATTCTCGAATATATTTTGATTTCCCGTTTTTATCACACATTTACCCCGAATTCGAATGTGCAATTGAGTTCCAGAAAAACCACAGCCCCAGCTTCAGCTATAAGCCAAGGTAAACCAACAATAAACCGGATTTCTATCGAGCTCCTGCATAATATTCCTCCGACGATTAGTTCTGATGTTGGCCACCGTAGCAAAAAAAAAAGAGGTCGGAAAACCCAAACAATGACAGTGCGGTGGCCTAACTGCCCAACCATCGCATCGCTATCCATCGATCGACCGTACAACCATTGCGTTGGTTGGAGCTGCGATCTTCGGGCAATTCTGGAGAGAGGTCTATCGCCGCAGGAATTCGAGTTACACGCAGTCTGGAAATTCTTCTGATATGCGCGCGCATAAATTTCTTAAATTCACTCAGTAGCAGGCGGACGAGATGCCAGCCTCGTCTTCTCCTTGCCCATGGCACGGGAGCCCCAGGCAAACAACGCACATCATACAACAACAAGGAAGCCACTTTGTTGGGCTTTTCTTATATTGATCAGCAACATCGCTATTAACAACGGCAGTAGCAGTGTTCGCCTTCACCTGCACACGGTATACCCCCAGCAATGGCAGTGGTGGTTGGTGGGTTGCAAGGAATCTCTGAATTCGAAATGAGCCCAACGCCGCAGCAGCATCCAGCGCGTTGGCAAAGCGAAGCAGGAGGAAGAACTCTCACTGCCTTTCGAACAAAACATGCCTGCAATGCGCTTGCTAATTAAATTCGAATAAAACTAATCGATTAAGTTCATAGCTTAACTGCACAGGAGCTGCAAGGAGCTGTCAGCATTCGCATCGGGACGACACCGCGCCGAACGAAGGAGGAGGGACATAGGCACTCATCATCGTGCCATTGCCGAAACTCAGAAGGCGGTTTGTGTTCACTGATGATACCATCGAAGACGACACAATGATGATCGATCGATTAAATTTATTGATCATTTTGTTGATCTCACTGATTGGAACGCTGATAATTGCCAGCGCCAACCACATCATCAGAGTCCAGCACCATCAAAGGGGAAAAGGAGAAAGGTGACAACCGAAAACTAATTTCTTCAGTTGAATGTTGATGGATGAAGGTGGAGCAAATATAGAAGCACGCAAACAGTCAGTCACGACGGACGGGCGCAGTCCAAACGCACAGAATTCGGAAAGTAACGCCACATTCCGATGAAAGACTACTTTTTTGTGGTCTTATCGCGAATTTGTAATCCCCTAAGCGAGATGCGGGATTCTTAATGAGACGTGGGAACTCAAAGTGCTGGAATTCAGTTGTTCCAAGTTATAATACAGCAAAGCAGCACAGCGCCATTGCCATCGCCATCGCCAGAAACGCAGCAAGTGGACAACACTAAGGAATGATGTTGCACGAATATTTGTCCAATACCGATAACGATCAGGACTGTCACTGACTTTGCAACAAAATGTATAAACAACGATGGTATTTTGGAGTCAGATTTTTGTGTTGTTTGTTTTATTCCAATGGATTCATATTATACTCAGTTTATCGAAACAAAATAAGTGGTGGCGTTGAGAATTCTTTCTTTTATGAGCCAAGGAATGAATTACGAATATTAATATCTTATTTCAACAGCAACAGAAGTTGTTATAAGAAATAGAATTAGGGTCTAGTTTTTTTAGTGATCAGTGATCATTTGGGTTTTTGGGTTAAACTGGGATTGAATTTCATCTCGAATTTAATTATATTCTTGCAATTGAAATAATAATCAGGAATCTGGGTAACTTCATGGCTTAGAACTTCATAACCTCATTTATCGAATATTCAATAAGTATTAAAAAACATTGTTCATTGAATACTAAACTAAATGTAGGAGTTGTCGAAAATGCACTTAAACGAAGTCTTTCAATTTTTGTATAAGGAGTTTTTCAATAAGAGGTTTCAATTTGAATAGTCTTCTATCTTTACAGCTGTCTCTTGCCAAGCTGCCATTTTTTGTCAGTTGACAAGTAAAAATTATAGCATTACCTGAAATCGGCAGTCACACTTCGCAAAACTAAAGCACTTTCTGTTCGTTGCAAAGCTTCGTTACTTCCCATTTTGGATAAGGATCTGCATAAGTATTTTAAAATTCACTTCATCTAGAAAACTTAAGTCGGTTGATGACTATCATAAATTCAAATATTTTATGAAATTACTACAACTGTAACTACTGCGGCTATTTGGCAAAAATTGATAAATTGAAATAACCGCAAAAATAAAGCATTGAATTTATTCCGTAATTCTAAAAATAATGGAATATTGTATCAAAAATATTTCTGTTTTCAAAAGCTGTTCGATTATCTCAATAAATTACTGTGTAAGCTTTCTTTTTTTTCTAAAAAACAAGATAAAGTCTATGGGTATTTTTAATACAATGCAGTATCTAGACGTTACATCATCTGAATTTCAAATGGTTTCAAATGAAGACACACAATCTTTTCATATTAATTCTTTAAGTTCATTAAATTTTGGACATTTGTATATCTCAGTAAACGAAGTTATAGAAGAGCTAAACTTGCTGATTTTAGATAAAAAAGGAAGGATTTGATGTTTTCCCATCAATACTTTTAAAAAATACCGCACAGGCCATTGCTTTGACACATAGCATTATATTCAACCGGCCTATTGAATCAGACATATTTCTTAAAAGCTGGAAAAATATTTACAAAGCAGGTTCAAAAAATGATGTCCAAAACTATCATCCAATTTATTAAATATCAACTAACCCAAAACTTTTCGAAAAGTTGATTTATAAGAATTTTATACTTTTATTAAAAGAAGTTATCTCTCCAATGCAACATAGTTTTGTAAATGGTAGATCAACCAAGACAAATCTTAATTTTTTTTTTAATTTTGAGCTTAGAACAATGGAGAAAGGTTTTCAGTGCGCTGTGACTTATACTGATTTTACAAAGCATTCGATAGCGTTGATCATCATATCTTTCTTCGAAAGCTTCAGGGGTATGGTTTTCACTCTAATCTATTGAAATGATTTGAGTCGTATCTGAGTGATCGAACCCTGTTCATTCGTAATGGCAATAGGATTCTGATGCTATTATGGTTAAATCCGGTGTCCCCCAAGGAAGTCGCATGGGCCCTTTGTTGTTTCTTCTACTTGTCAATTATATTCCAGATGTTCTTGTTCATTCACAATGTCTTATGTTTGCTGACGATTTGTAAAATGTACTGCTTCGTAAAAAATGTTTCAGATTGTTTAAAGTTTGAAACAGACTTATACAATTTATATGATTGGTGGGTAAACCATAAGCTGTTTTTAAATGTATCTTAGTGTCAGAGTCTTACATTCCTTCGTCACCTTTATGTTTTGAATATTCTTTAGGAAATACGACTCTTGATTAAATTAATAAAGAGAAGGGTCAAGGTGTAATTTTTGACACTAAGTTCAATTTCAATAAGTCACATAGACTATCAAGTAGCCATATCAAGTTCTACGTTAGGATATATTAGAAGAAATTCGAAGAAATTTAAGGATCCCTACACTCTAAGAACATGTTTTTTTCATACGTGAGGTCTATTTTGGAATATGGTTGTATAATATGGAATTATTTTTATTCAATTCACTCAAATAGACTAGAAAGGATTTAAAAATGCCTTTCTGGATACATGTTTTATCTATTACGTTGGAATATTCCTCGACCTTCATATGATGCCCGATGTTTGCTTTTTGGAATACAAAGTCGTGAAATTCGACGAAAATATGTTGATGCAATGTTTATTTGAGACTTAATAAATTCTAAAATTGTTTGTCCATTTTTGCTAAATACCTTAAGAGTGTTTGATACCTGTCGTGTTCCCTAACACAGAGTAAATTATGGCTTAAATCAGCCAATATCCCGTTGATTAAGATAGGCCAATTCAGCGTGCAAAAATATAAATGAAGATTTTTTACAATGTTCTAGTACAGATATTTTAAAGTATTTTTATTGTTACAGTTTATTATTATTATTTGTAATTTTGTAATAAGTAGTCTTTTTGATGAAATATATCTACATAAGTACATATCTATATAAGTAAACAAAATACTTATTTTCTAATATCAAAATAAAACTTATTATTGGAAAACCCTCTTTATGACAACTTTATCATGAAATGACGAACACGCAAAAACTATGGGATGAACTTTAATTGGAATTTTTTTGAACACTTACATTTTTAAATTTAATCCAAGTAATAAAAGCAGTTTTCGAGAATATTTAAAAAATATAAAAGTTCTAGATAAACTTTAACTTTCTCAAATAGAAAATCATTTCAAAAAAGTCTTTTCTCACTTTGACGCCATAGTTGAAATTTAAAACACCTTTATAAAATACTATTTCATAAATAGACACTTTTTTTAAATTTGTCCGTTTCAATCCAATTTTAAATTCCTAACTGTAGCAAAAATTGAAAATATTTTAAGGGCTGAAATAATTAAATTTTAATTGAATTTTTAAAAAAAAGTACGTATACGCCCAAGTGACCCAATATGAAACTGATTGAAATTTAGAAATTGAGTCATATTGGAGACAATAATTATTGATTGGCCAATGCTCATTCTTCAATTTTTAAGAACTTATCAACGTTTAGTATTTGAGGTTAAACCAATAACAAAATTATCATTTTGTTGATACACGAAGAAATGTGTTGTAGCATTATCATGAATGTCAACTCTGAGCACAGATTGCATTCATTTTCTTCACTTCAAATTATGAAATCTCTATTCACTTATAACAAACAGATTGCAATAATTTTTTCCTCCAATTCATTTTAGAGCAAACTATTGAATGCAATCTTTGAGAAATCATTCATTCTTTGCATTCTATCAATTCTCTAATTAAGTTTGCATTCGTATTCGTATTGTCGTATCAAAAAATGTTGTTCCACAAAACTAAACCTCATAAAATTTTATAAAAAAAGTCTATGAATTTTTTCGTATCTCTTATAGTTTATAATATAACTCTAGCGGCAGTAAAGAGAAACATACGGTTTTTTTTTCGCTTTTTCGGATTTTTCTTGAAAACTGTATGTCGTATCAACAAATAATCTTTACAAAATTAAAGCTTATTAAATTTCCGAAAAAAAAAATTGTATAAGGTTATAAACAACTCTTCCGTGAACACAACATTAACATCTTCACCTACCACTGTAACGTTTGCAGTCTTCACCGATTTTTTCATTGAAGTTTCAATAATTAATAGGTCAGCATCGTCAGGTGCTTCTCTCACCTCTATTCTTTGGTTACAAAGTGCCGTGGATAGAAAAGGTATCAATCTTGACTTATTCTTTTCGTTGCAAAGAAAATCTATTTGTTTGATGTTTATCACTGTTACATGGTCAAATTGAATATCGACTGACTTCTTAAGTCAGTAAGAGTAACCATCAAAGACTATACTACAACGTTTTGGTAGGAATGGCAAATTGACGAAATATCGGAATCTTTGAGCCACAATACTTTGTGAAGCAAGAAGCCACCATCTACAATAATGTCAAATTAAATTAAATCAATACTTGTTGTGGATACTCTATGTCGTTTTAGCATCTCATTTTCATAAAACAATCATAATGGAAAGAGGGCCAATTCATACTCCATATAAATCTTTAAGTCTTCATCTGACTGTTATTCTTTGGAATATCATCAAAGGATCTAAAGGAATATCATCAAAGGATATAAAGAAATACCATCAAGGGATCTATTGCCAAAGAAAAAGGGAGTGCTCGATTTTCTTACGACAGTTTTACTATTGAAACTCAGCTGTATGGCTCATTGGGTGCATGCCTAGAGAATAAGCATTGTAGCAAGTTACTTTATCATCTCCACCCACTATTGACATTATTTCATTTTTAACTGGAAATGCAGGACGACTTTGGAACCAATTTGACAGCTTTGCAATATCTGTATTATCTCTAATTTTACGTGCCTCTCCAAAATCTACATGTTTCGCACTAGTAGAAAAATAGAACGCCAGTGAATTCTTCGAGTGATGAGAAAATTTCATGAGCAGCAGTCAGACCTAGAACCCATTTGCTAAGCACGCTATCAATGATTCCACGTCCTCGTGTCAAGCCACCTATACTCTTCATTCCACGCATTAAAGTTTGTTCAATTGTCTGGCCCGACCATACTCTTGTCCAAAATCGGCAAGTTCTTCTCATAGTAAAGTAATCTCCTTGGAATTTTTTTTTAATTCATCTGGGGTCATCACAGAATGTAGTTTTATCATGGCCGGCTTGGAAATATGGAATCATATTCCATTCCAATCGCCAGACCGCTAAGTGTGACTAAAATCTTTAATCAATGTAATCATATTAAACAACTGAATCCATAGTTCTATTAGATTTAAGTATGTTAAGATTTGTCTGTTTCTCACTATAAGATCGATTAAATGAGGGTTTTGTTTTAAAGAAGGACCCTCATAAAGAAAATTTTTCCTTTATTATATTAACTAAAGATGTCTGTATTAGAAGTAAAGCACGAACTGCTCTAGCGAAAGCTTTTCCTTGCAACATCTTTTCACAACATTTTTTCCTTAAATGCTCATAGAGTTATTTTACAAACAAGTACATATAAATTTTGATACGACAAATAGTTTTCAAGATAAAACCCAAAAAGCAAAAAAAAACTGTATGTTTCTCTCCACTGCCGCTTGACTTATTTTATAAACTATAAGAGATACGAAAAAATTCATAGACGTTTTTTTTTATAAAATTTTATGAGCTTTAATTTTGTGGAACAACAATTTTTGATACGACAAATAGTTTTCGAGATAAACATGAAAAACTAAAACAAACGTTCACGTCTGATTCTTGGGGACTTTGTTTTCGGGTCAACACTAGATATCCCTTAGTAAATGTGCCAAGTTTCAAAACGGTTGGATTTTTTTGAGGTGAAGACAAGACTGGCTAACCTATTTGTTCTTTGGCCCCAACTTGTACTTCTGTTTTATATACAAATTTCAAAGTATCCAAAAGAATGTAAAAAATATAAAAAGAATGCATTCAATTGATTGCTATAAAGTGAATCAATGGATTAAACGATTGCAGTCTTTTTGTAACAAGTAAATGGTGATTTAATAATTTTAAACCTGAAGTCCCAAAGTAAAATCAATGAATGCAATCTTCTAATTGAATTCCATAAATGATTTTAAAAGATTGCATTCACAAAATATTGTATTTTTTTCAACCCTGTCACTGTTTTTTTTATTCATTTTACTTCCTTCATTCCTTCTTTTTCCAACTTAACTCAGATCAAGATTAAATGATGAAACATCAAAATCTATGAGTCACTTCAAAAAAGATTCCAATTTCAATATTATTATTTTCAGTTCGACATAAGACTAATTTAAGTACCATAATCCATATTCAAAGTATGTCAAGAAAATTAACTTCCAAAAACAAGATATATCATATATCAAAATTGCCTCTAAACACTTTCTATTTGTCATAGGTCAGCAAAAAGCAAAAAAAAAAAGAAATTAAATTAAGTTCGAAAACTTCCTCCTTCTATGAACATATTTCTGCTCAAAATAAATCAAATATAAAAATTAAAAGCAACAACCCAAAAATAAATTTTATAAGAAGTAAAAATAAAAAAAGGTTCCTAAAATCAAATATCATTTATCTTTCTCTTTTAAGAAATACAAACAGAAAGAAGAAATTCTATACAGAAGTCCCAAGACTGTCGATTCAATGATGATGATGATGAGGCTGCAGGACCAGCAACAGCAGAAATATCACTTGATGAACATTGACAGAAAACCTAACCTTGAGACCCCTTCATTCGGCAGAAAACAACACATTCAACAAAAATACATCAAAAAAAAAAACACGCACCTTAAGGGTAAGTCAACACAATTTATAAACCTACCTATCAAAAAAAAAAAACAAAAAAAGAATCTATAGACCTACCCAGGGAGAGTACATTATATTTTCATTTAAAGAGAAGAAACCCTTTTCAATATCTTCACATCCTCACAACTCTCGCAGAGAACAGACTTCATTTATTCTATCTTCCCTTTCTCCTCGATATCTTTTCAATTTGTTAACTTTTGCGTGCAGAGACATCTTCAATTTGTCTTTCAATAAACTAACTAGATCCAGCTCCAGCAGCTCCATAGCTCTAGCTCCATCAGCAACACGATGACGACAACGTCAACGGCACTGACGACGACGTACATTACATATACCTTACCGTGTCTTGTCGTCGAATGGGTTTTCTAATCTAATTAAAACCAATGTGGTAGGTATAGAGGTACGGCTACGGCTATGGTTACGGCGGAGCGCGATGACAAGGACGACAAGGACGACCTAAGCATCGAAAGACGAAGTCACGTCGTTTGTCAGCCAACGCAGCGCTATATAGCTACAGCTACAGTTACGACGGCTACAGTAACATCAACAGCGACAAACATGAAAGTCAATCGGGTGTGAAAAGCTTGTCATTCCGTTGCTTCGAGATAAAAATTTTCCTTTTCCATCCTTATAGTGAAGCAACCAACATGGCAAGGAACAGGACAGCACATCACATCACATATACGGGCCAGGTCCTCTGGTGTAGCTTTTATACCGCTGCCGGTGGTGCTTCTGCTTCTGCTAAATGGGGGACATGAAGTTAGAATCATGGAGCGCAAAAAAAAGCAATCCCTATATAACCTCACACACCACATCACGTTTCACGTATTGTGAGCCTTTGCCATCAGGGATGCTCCTCCAGAGACTATGTCAGCATAGTGCCGTATTTAACTTACACACAATTTCCCAATGAATGGTTATTTGAAACACTGCGAGCTAGCAACCGAGCGAGCGAATATCGGAACGAAATCATGGTGGCTCTTAATAGGCCAAAAATTATGGCATGTGTGTTCATTCCATACTTCCATATCCTGTCCATGTCAATTCAAAAGAACCTCAAGTTGTGTCTTTTCTATGTATATATATATATATAGAGAGAGAATGGCTATTCAATGTCCATCTATACGAGTTCCATAAAATGTGACACACCCATGACCCAAAGCAAAGCTCGTGTTGGTATCCTATTTTATCTCCATGTATATCCCCAATGGGAAAACCCTATCTATAGGTTCTTTTCTTTCCCGATTGACACTTTGTTGGGAAAATTATTCTGAAATTTATCACACCATCCACTACCCTCTCCTTAGAGACACTGCACTTTCGTTCCACATGAATGAACATTATGTGTAGAAAGTGTTTTAGGACCCTAACACAAAAAAAAACAGTTAGTCTTGATTTTCCACATAAAGGCGCTTGTTTATTATTTTGACAGCGGAAACCCAACAAAAATTCATCCATCTTTTCTCAGCTCAGATGACAGCAGCCAGTTGTTGTCAAATGAAAATTTATCATCACTTAATGAATTTTGTTCCACAAGACTGAACTTTAATGTTTTCTTTTTTGTTCGTTCCACAAAGCTTACATACGTTATGAAGATGAGTTTCTTCGATACCGTTAAAATAGTGGTTAACAATAAAAGAGAAAAACAAATTGAATTTTTGTACAAGTCTGCTCGAAATATATAGAGCAACTTGATTTACAATCAATTATGTTCCACATTCATTTTTACAGTGTTGTGGTATTGATTATTGATGCTAACATTTTTATTTTCTTAAGGCAGACAAACGAATAATTTTTAAATGGAAATATTTCGTTCCACGCATGAATGAACTTCGTTTTTTCTTTTTTTTTTTGCATTCCACAGAAAAATGTCAGAAGTGTGTTTGCAGCCTTATGAGATAATATCTCTGAACTCACCCGCACAATGTCATTTTCAATTTGAGAAATGTTAAATTGTAAAATAAAAAATGTTGAGTAATGAAAAACATTGTGAACTGACTGAGTACAATCAATGACTTTTCCAATCGTCAAAATGGTGGGCGGAAGTGCTAGTATACAGTTTTATAACACAAGAAACCGATTGTGAAACTTTGAAGGTGGTAATGGAAAACTCTGCTACTACCAGCTGCTGTCAACTCCAAAGCGCGGCACGCTTGACTTTTAAGACAAAACAAACCAACGGAAAAAAAACCGATCGATAAATTGTGATATCTCGGGTTTGGTTGGACAATCGCACTGCCGAAGGCCAATTGCGCGCATGGGCAGCGCAGCTAAGACCACCGCCACTAAAATGCCTGCCAATGCCACTTTATACCCTATGGAAATGACGATCGACGACCAACGACGACGACGACGGGTGCTACTTTTTACCCATATGATACCTATTGATGGGGCTACTGCGGGATAGGAATTACTATTGCTCTATAGGATTCCTTTGCGGTCCGTCAGCCGCAATTGCGCACTTGGTCTTGTTGTTGGAGCGCAATGTTTGTTTGAGAGTCATTTCAATGAAGTGATAATTTTTAGTATATATCGTGCTCGTGCTGCTGCCTGGGTTTGTTTGGTTCTCGTGTTCGGGATGCCAATTTGTAAGATTGCCCAATTGACACGAGGAAGAGCGTTTGGTGGTCTCTAACTCTGCCGTCACCGTCGTAGTCTTCGTTTTCGTCTCCATCTCCATTGCCGTCTTCGTTATTGTTGTCGTTACTTGCTCCTCGCGAGATAGTGACACTTTCCGAATGGCAGATAATATAGCTTGAGCTTCTGTTTAATGTGCGCAGATCGTTTCTTGAGTTCTTTCTTTCTTATTTCTAGCACAACCGATATGTAGGTAGCATCAAGATTGAAACACTGTGTAAAGCTGTAAGTGGTATATCTGTCATTTTGGTTAAGTAAAATTGTTATATTATAAATTGTGTCTTTTTATAAGAAGCCATCTTCTATATATACTTTATACTATGTCGTGATTGTTAAGTCGCGTTAGAATGTCACATTCATTCAAGAATGTTAAAAAGGCAGTTTGGTGTAGTTTGGTTTTTGGTTAAGAGTGTCAATTTATTGTGCAAAATTGTTGTCAATCTATAAAGAGATCAAAGCGGGTGTCTTTGAATTTTATTGATATCTTTTGTGAGTGTGTTTTCTTTTGCAATTGAATTTTTATTTTCTCAAGACACGATGACGACGATGACTTAACATTGGAAACCTTGGAATTGATTTTCATGAAAGAGTCTTGGGCCCTAAACTTCATTCATAGTAGTTTGATATTCATTGATATAACTTCTGGTAGTTATTTGTTTACCCAATAGCTTGGTTACCGGAATCAAGTGAAATAAAGTTGAAATAGGAAAAATGGAGTAAAATTGCTGTTTATAGCCTTAAACATTTTTCGAAATCATTTCAAGTGAAACTAAAGCAGCTGACATAGATTATATCAGTCAATGAACAATTTTGCTGTTTTGAAATATTTCGTTGAAAAAGACTGATATTGCTATAAAAAGAAACACATTTGAAAAGGTGTCTTAAAAGTTTTAAAGGAACATTGTTTTACTCAAAATTGTGTGATTTTAATGCACTGTCCATTTCCTTAAATATGAAATAGAAACTGCAACTTTCCACAAACTAATTACATAACAGATCTAATCCTTTCAGTCTCATTTGCATTCTATTTTCGAATGACACCATTACCGACAATATACCAATAAGACTTACGAGTATATCTCTTACACCCATATTATTAGAGATTTTTTTCAAAGTTAGCTTTACCGCAAGACTAGTTTAAAAAATTTTCTGAAACTAACTGACATCTAAATCAAATTTGTATATAAAAAAGAGGTTGGTATGCGACCCACAATGATAACCTCCCATCCCGTGTGTCGATTTTCTAGCTTAAAAGGAATGTAGGTTATCGAGTTTTGTTAAAAAAGTTGTTCGTTGAATTATCCTAAATAAATTAAAAACTACCAACAATATTTTGCATATGATAAAATAACTCAATTTCAAAATCTATTTTTGTAAACGAGATTTTTAGTCGGAAACCAATTTTTATCAATTTTAGTACCATTTTCTTAAAAATTTGTATTTTGTATGTTAACAAATTGGATGAATGAAATTAATTTGAAGTCAATGTATTCTACTATTCACGAGATACCGAGAACCGAACATCAATTTTTACCAAAGTACTGTGTTTTTTTAATAAAAAAAAGGACTGTTGGATGTGTATACAAAATTTACTGAGTGTCGAAAACAATATTTTCTGTGAGATGAAATTAATTCTAAGCCAATATTTTACATTTTTGAAAAGGTTTCTTAGTCGAAAGTAAATTTTTGCCAACTTCTAGTAATGTTTTGTTTAGGTTTTTATTTTTCTTAAAATAACTGTCAATTAAATTTTTCTCAATAACTAAATGTTGAAAACAATATTTTTTAAAAGATAAAATTAATTTGAAGTGAATTTTCCAAAATTTTAAAAAGATATTTGAGTTTAAAATCAATTTTTAAACTTTAAGAAATGTTTTTTTTTTATGATTTGTATTTTTTATAAAAAAAAAACTTTCAATTCGATTTTTCTCAAATATTTACCAGATGTCAAAAACGTCATTTTTCGTTGCATACATTAATTTTGGTGATAAAATAATTTTTTTTTTTGCAAAATATTCGAGTATGACAATTTTAACTTCCCATAGAAAGTAATTGTAATGGGTCCGATTTATCAAATTGAAAATTTTGACATTTCTCGACGTTTCAAGGTCCCTAGAGTCGAAATAATGGCTGAAACTCAAACACGCTTTAGCTTCGGCTTAGCCTGACGTTTACGAGTGAAGCTTCGACCTCACGTTTCGTTTGACAATCGTTAGGAAAAAAACGTAATGTAACGTAATGTGAATCCAAACGCAAGCTCTAGTTCAATTATCTGAACATTTGCTTTGTCTGACAGCTCATCAGCTGTAAAAAAATGTCAACAAACAAAATATTTGCTGTTTGGAGGGATGAAATAATAGAAATGTCATTCAAAGCAACATCGAAGCAGGCCTAACGTAACGCAGACGAATCCGAAGCTGAAGCGTGTACGTGTTTCAGCCATAAAAGATTTTTAGAAAGATGTATGTGCGTGCGTGTGTACGTAAGTTCGTACGTTCGCGACGTTTTTTTCGTTGTCCATAGCTCAAGAACCAAAAGAGATATCGATTTCAAATAAATTTTGTTATACAGATAATAAGGCAGAAAGATGCAGAAAGGGCTCTCAAGAAAATTGCTTGGGTGGTTTTTTTACCATAGCAGTTTGAAAAAAGGTTAAAATTTTGGTTAACCGTAAAAATCTTACGAACTAAAAACGCTAGAGACTTGAATTAAAATTTATATAATATATTGTAACGTAATATCAAAGAAGTATATTTTTTGAAAAAAAAAACATTTAAAAAACTGAAAAAAATAATTTGTCACCTCTAAAATTTTACGACTAAAATATGATTTCATCTCCAAAACAATTTTGTGCAACGAAGAATAATGTTTTTGATATCTGATAAAATTTTTAGAAAAATCGAATTGACAGTTTTTTTTATAAAAAATAAAAATCTAAAAAAATCATTACTCAAAGTTGGTAAAAAATAAATATCGATTCAAATATCTTTTCAAAATCTTGAAATTTAGGCTTCCAACTGATTTTATTTTATAAGAAATATTGTTTTCAACATTCTGGAAAATGTTGAGAAAAATCGAATCAACAGTTTTTTTTACAAAAAATAAAAACCTAAAAAAAATCAATAAAAGTTGGTAACAATTGATTTACGAATCACATATCTTTTCAAAGCTTTAAGATATTATCTTTAAACTACTTTTATCTTTTAAAAAATATTGTTGGTAACATTTAATCAAATTTTGAAAAAAATCGCACTGACATTTTTTTTTTAATTTAAAAACCAAACAAAATGAATAAAAAGTGGTCAAAATTGATTTTAGACTCAAATATCTTTTAAAAACTCTGAGATATTGGCTGTAAACTTTTTAAATCTTTTAAAAATGATTGTTGTCAACAATCAGTAAAATTTTGAAGAAAATCGAACTGGCAGTTTTTTTTACAAAAAATTAAAACCTAACAAAAAAACAATACTAAGACTTGGTAAGTATTTTCTTACGACTCAAAAAGCTTTTAAAAATTATATATATTATCTACCAACTCTTTTTATTTTAAAGAATATATTATTTTCGATGTTAAGTATTTTTTTTTATAAAAATCCAACAGTCCGTTTTTTCATAAAAATATAAAATCCACAAGAAATAGTGGGCAAACTTTTTTAAACATTGATGTTCGGTTCTTGATAGCTCTCAAATTAGCATGTTCCCTTCTTCTTTCCATGTGCGCCTGGTAATTTATTTAATTTTTTTATACGCAGCCAATGAACCTTACCGCACATGCGTAGTTTTTTTTTTTTTTATTTTCTTACTTTTGCCATAGAATTCATATGCATTAACTACCAGGCGATCATGTTTCGTAGTAGGAATAAGGTTTTTGGATTTTTTTATATTCGATTTTTAATTTAGAAAATGGCGAATATAGTTCCGCCTTTTGCTGGAGTTTAACTTAAGCATTCATAAGAATAACCGTAATCCACATTAACACCCTTTTTGTTATTAGTAAATTAACGGAGGTCGGGGGTGGATCTTAAATTTTGGCTTAATTCCTGCTACAAGGAAATTCTTAAGTATGGGTAAGAAAGCAATACATAAAGCTCAGCGGTCTTGTAAAAACTCGCACGGAGATTCAAATGCAATTCTGCACAGGGTGTACATTTTAAAAGTGTAATTTCAAGGTGATATTGAAACTCTTTCTTCAACTAACTAAAGTCAGAAATAATATCTAATGGACGCTCATTTAACTACATATTTTTAAATCCACCCACCGTCCACCTAAAGAATATTTATTTTCAGAAGTGCTTTAAAAGGTGTTTTTTTTTTAATTATATCGAGGTTTCGAGGTTCTTAGCATATTTAACAGAACAATAACAAAAATATCACTCATAACTACGCTTCCGAGAAACATGAAACACATTAGCTTTCCAACATTTCGAAAATATTAGATTTGCGAAAGTATATTCGAAAATATTAACTAAACATATAAATGTTTTTCACTTATTTTACTAATTTAATAAGATTATTTTTAAGTGGCTAGAGGAGGTTTAAATTTAGAAGATATGAAAAAGAAAAAAGTTCAAATGTGCATCGCTCCTGCCCCTGGTCTATTCTTTTGATAGTTTAAAAAAAAAACAACCTTCAAAAGAGAATTTTGTTGGAGTTGTTTACATAGCAAAGCTCCTCCTTGAAAAACTGTTATAGTTCTTAAGAAAAAAAAAACAGATTTGGAGGAATGAGAAAGTTAATCTTCACATGATTGGCTTGTATATCGATTAGGATCAACAACACAAAAAAAAGTGTTAGGTGTTACGAGGCGTAACCAATTTATTTGCAGTCTTATGAAAACTGATTCAAATTTGTACACTTGCTCATTTTCATGCTCGCCTGGTAGTTTCATGTTAAAGTTCATTAAAATGCAGGGTCGGTTAAAACAAAAATCAAGAATTTTCTTGAAGATCGTATATCCAGAAATGACAATTAACTTTGTTAGTATTTGAGTTCGAGCAATGCTAAAAACTAATCTAGGGAGAAATAACGTGAATATTTAAAATACTATTGGAATGTATGTAAATACAAAATTACATTTTGCTTTGTTTTTAATTAATACAATGTTGGAACAATTTGTTTCATATATTTTGTTCTTGGGTAAAACAACAGAATAAGTTGAAATTTTAAGAAAATACTTTTTATTTTTATGCTATCTGTTTTAATTGGTTTTGACTCACGAAACTCTTCCAGCACTGTTATATTTCTTAAGAATTTAGAAGGAGAAAGGTAATCTCCTAAAAGACAAGACGTTGATGAACCTTCCTCCGGACGATTGCCTGGTACATCGAGAAGGATCTTCTGTAAGTTGAAAGCTAGTATTTTTTTGTTGATATTTAGTGTGGATTATTTAAATTGTATTACATTGAATTTAAGATTTGTGGCTTCATCGTTTTTCTTGGGTTATTGCAAATATTGCACATACTTATTTTGCTTGCGATTTATTCTTTTAAATCTATGATCCAGTTACACTAAAATACTTTGTTATCAGTTTGTCCTGCGCTGACACCAATATTTTACTTCTAGGTGATTTTAATTTACCACACATTAACTGGATTTCGTCGGAAGCCGAATCTAGCCTTTACACCTCTCTCTCTTCTTCACAATTGGAACCATCTTTTCTCGATAAAATCCTCCTTACTAACTTACGGCTGTATTAAAAACTTAAAAAATCGAATTCTCGATTTAGTTTTTTGTTTTGACGCTATTAGTACTCTTGTTCTAGAATCTAGATCAGAAATTACTAATATTGATAAATACCTGCCACCCACCCCTTGAACAATTTTCTTGACTTAAGTAATCACCTTACTGAACACAGTAATTCCTTCGATTGCTTATTTAATTTTGACTTCAGAAGAGCTAATTTCCAATTGTTGTCTGAAGATTAAACCATTTCTCGAATTGGTGATACTTTAGCATTTTGTAATATTGACGAAGCAGTTTCAGTTTTTTATAAGATCCTTAAAAATTGTTTAGAAAAAAATCTACCTTTTAAGAAATCAAGAAATACTAACTTTTACTAAACCCTGGTACACGAAAAAATTGCGTTTACTTCGTAACAAAAGAAATAAGGCATGGAAAACTTATCTCGAAACTCCGTCTCCAAACAACTTCTCTGTTTATGTTTTTTTGTATACGCTTGTTATGTTGCTATATATGTACTTCTTTGAAAGAAAATCCTAAAAAATGTTGGAATCTTAAAAACTTTAAAGAAAAAATCAGATGGCTTTCCAGTTAACTTCACTTACAAGAACCTTTCGTTAGATAAAACTGTTGATATCTGTAACGCTTTTGCAACAAATTTCCGTGAGTTCTTTGTTAATAGCCCTGAAGAAGTTGATGAAGTTTATTTTCATAATCTTCACTCCTTTTCGCAAACTAGCTCCCTGTGCTACAGAGTACAGTCCTTGATCTTTTATCTGCTTTGAATGATGACTGCCGGTCCCGATGGTATTCCCCCGATAGTACTAAGAAAGTGTAGTAATGCTTTAGCTGAACCCCTTACGTTCTTATTCAAACTTTCTCTAAAAACAGGCAAATTTCCCAGTATATGGAAGAAGTCATTTCCAACACCAATTTTCAAGAAAAGTGTAACAAGGCGGATATAATAAACTACAGGCCCATTGCAAAGTTTTCTTGCATTCCTAAATTGTTTAAACAAGTTTTTGTAAAATTGTAGTATTTTTAAACATGGTTTTGTGAAGAAAAGATCAACCGTTACTAATCTCTTCACATTCTCAAACATATGTTCAAACGCTTTAGAACAAGGTTATGAAGTTGACTGTGTATACACTTTTCTAAAGCTTTTGACCAACTAAGCCATAGAAATATTTTATTTAAACTTAAAACTCTAATTTTCCACCTTGAATACCTTGAAAACAGATCCTTCGAGTTAAAAAATTTAGAAATTGTCTTTCAGAACCTTTTGTTGCTCAATCTGGTGTTCCCCAGGGGAGCCATCTTGGCCCTTTTCTGTTCATCCTGTCTATTAACGATGTATCGTCATGTTTACGCTCAAGTGAACTTCTCATTTTTGCTGACGATATGAAGATGTTCAAAATAATAAAGTCCACCCATGATCGTATTCTTTTACAAGCAGACATTGATAGTTTCACATTTTGTTGTGGGAAAAATAGCTCTTCACTCAACCCTTTAAAATTCCAGACGATAATTTTCACTAAAAAACTAATCAGTAACGTATTTGACTACCGTATATCACAGCAAAAACTCTGTCGTGTCTCCACATTTAAAGATTTAGGTGTACATTTCTGTTCCAACTTAGAGTTTACATATCACATTAATTTTATTGTTAATACGGCAAGTTTTATGCTTGGTTTTAAATGCTGGGCAAAGGAGTTCAATGATCCCTATGTTACTCTTTCTTTGTACAGTTGCCATGTTCGTCCTCATCTTCAATATGCATCGCAAATATGAACGTATTGAATCAATTTAACATAATTTAATTCGCTTTGCCCTAAAGGGTCTTCCGTGGGAAGATCCTTATGATCTGCCTTCCTATGAACATCGTATTCATCTTCTTCAATTGCAATCTCTCCATCAAAGGCGTGTTAATAATGACTTAGTATTTTTTTATCAACTCATTAATGGCGACATTGATGTCAGTTTGAGGTTTGTAGGAGCTTATTTTATTTCATGCTTTCTTGAGTCCTTCTGTTTTTTTTTTTTCTCAGGGCTCCTCCTGTAAACACCACTGTATTTCTTTACGAAAAAAGCGGTAGAGTTGATCTTAAACATGACCATGATATACCTCCTTCTCCGGATGATTACCTGATCAGCTTTGTCAATTTTGGTCAATTTTGTTTTTAAATAAAAGCAACCAGATAAACACTTTTTTCTTGCTCATTCACATGCTCGCCTGGTAGTTCTTTAAAATTTGTATGGTAAACAAGATCAGGTGTATCTTTTTTTACAATTGCTTTTTTAACTTAAACTGAATCGGGCGCTACTTATAGGTAAGTAGGTGGTAATATTAAATAACCATTTGTTCTGTAAGTAGTCCAATTTGAGCATTGCTAAGAACTGATCTAGACAAAGTAAAAGCACATATTTTAAATTTGGATTGGGAGAACGTGTATAATGTTCAAAAGTTTCTCACGGAATTGGTTTGTTTGTAAAACAAAGTTGGTTATTATAAATTTGGACTTTTTAAGAATTTTTGTGTGGTGGCTCCACATTTATTCAGAAATTAAGGAAAAACATTTCTGTATTTCGAATGTACGAAAATAAAACTTTAGTGTACTTTAATGCCATCCCTGATCTATTCCATATTATAATTGTGTGGGTTTGAGGTTTGTGTGAGCTTACTTTACTTTATGCTTTCTTGAGTGCTTCAGTTTTTACAGTTTTTTAATCAAGGCTCGTCCCTCAAACCCATTATATTTCTTTACGAATAAAGCGGTAGAGTTGATATTTTGCAAGGCAACACCATGTCGTCATGATGCCTGGTTTCGATATGGATCTTGTATGATAACATGCTCGCCTGGTATTTCTTTAAAATTTGTATGGTAAATTTTCAATTCGACAAATCGGACCGATTAAAATAACTTCCTATAGTTTAATTAAAATAACTTTATCGGTTTAAAAAGACCGATATTACTATGGTTCTAAATACGTTCGAAACATTTTCTTGAAAGATTAGTGAACATTATTTCATCAAAATTGTATAGGAAAGACATTTGTCGTTTAAATGTTTTGTTCATTTCCTGAATATGAAGTAGAACTTGCAACTTGAAACCAATTCTGTTTTAAGAATAAGTTAAGTTTAGTTTTCAATATTGGAAAAAACTTCTACAATTTCCTCTTGTCACATAGACTTTTAATTCAAAAATTAATTTCGAAAATCGGTTTATTTCAACTTCATAAAAAAGTCGATATCGATAAAACTGAATTTCAAAACACAAATTTTCATTTGAAATGGATTCAAATTCATTTCAAGTAAATTGAAACGTTGAATCAAACAATTTCATCAAATTTTGAGCAATGGACCATTCAGCAAGGGGGAGCAATATGAGCCATAAAGCTACAGTTAAACTGATTTCATCTAAGGATTTGTTAGTAATTTAACGACATTCACAAAAAAGTTTTTTTTAGTTAAGTTTAATTTCTTCTCTCTTATAAAATAGATAAAATTTTTTGTCAAAAAGAACTAAAATTTTTGTAACATTAGTAGTGCCTTAAATATGTATAAGAGATCGTTAATTTTATATTAAGTTGCTTTTAAATTCCTGAAACGAGCCTTCAATTCCACCATATTTTTCTGATGCACATAAATAATGAACATTGAATTGATTTTTACTTGTGACACTCACTGTATGGCAAGTATTGCATTCTTTAGGACTAATCGACCGATTTTAATAATCTTCTATTTCAGTGCAAACTCTTGTCGTGGATCAAATTTTCAAATTGATGATGATTTTTAATGATCAAAAATGTAATTTTTTTAACATACTTTTTTAAAGAAATAAGATAGTTTTAACGATCCAGTAGTGCATTATATTTCTATCAAAATTGATTTTCTGTTGAATAAAACTTTTAAGATCTTAAAAAATTAAAGAAATCTACTTTTTGAAGTGAATTTTCTTTACATGTTCTAGAACTGAGATTTAAACACAAATTTCAAGAATATAAATGTCCCAAAAACAGTAACAGTGACAATTTTGACTAATTAACTTAAACTTTTCTCTAAATAATTTTTAAGTTTTGTTGACTCCTTTAAGATCACAATATTTTCTAGCATCAGCTCCAACCTACGAGTAAGCAGACTCAGACGATAGTAATAATAGACTTTCGAAAATTAAGTTCGAAAAAACTACGTACAAAAAGCCAGGAAATTCTTGATATCAACAATAATAGAAAAAGCAACGTTTCAAAACAACTTCTTACATTTCTGCGTGAAAGCAACAAAAACTCTCTAAACTATTGTGTTTTTCGCTTAAATATGGCATATTTGGAAAACTGTTGAAATCTTGGAATGCTTTCATATGTAGAGAATCGACCAAATTATATAGGTAGACTATAAACACCTTGTTGGAAAACAACGTTCTAAAATAATTTAATAACTAAGGTTGTCACTTTAGCCCTTGAAATGTATACATTTAAGGTTAAGTTACATATTATGTTATTTAAATTTTGTTAGCCTCCTTTACAGAACACTAAAGAACGATTTTATGTTAAGCTTGTGACCCCCCTGTTTAAAAGTCTGCATCCGACCTTGCTACAGAGATTTACTCTTTTCAGCGTCTATTGCATTCTATAACTGCATGAGGATTGACAATAAACCAATAAAACTTACACTTAGTCCAAAAAGTCTCCGTACAACAGCATAAATTTAGTGTTTTTTTGAAAAATTGTACTGGGAATGTATAAATGTAAAAACCAAAGTGTTATAAATTGAAAACAATTTAGTTTCCACCTTCACATTTTTACCAAATTTCAAAAATTGTAATTGTGATTTTCAAAATTCTTGTCTTCGATATATTGTTATAGTAAATACTTATTTCACAATCAACAAATATGTGTACATCTCCAAAGCTTATCGGCAAAATAAATTTGAATTTTTTCACAAATTTGATTTAGATATCAATCAATTCAGGCTATCAAATAGTTGTGTTAAAGAAAGTTATTAAATTTTCCCAATGTTTAACGGCAGTTCTGAAAAATTAGTTTTTTTGTGGAAGAAAATGAATATAAAGGGTCCGCCAATAACTTTTTCTTCGAAAATGCTATAAATACATTGAGTGTAGCTTTGGCTGTGTGCACGTAGCGCCAGTCAAATGTTTCCAATATCCTCCTTTTGTTGTTCATTTTCGAAGAAAAATGGCCCTTATGCCTCTGGACCAAAATCCACACCAAACAGTAACTCGTTTTGGGTGTATATTTATTAAAAGGAATAAACTTCCTGCTAACTATCAATTGATTGCTTGAACTGGACGTAGCCGTTAAAGTTAAAAAAATCGTGAAAAAGGTGGAAAAATCCTTAAATATGTTTAAAAAATGTAATTTCGTAAAATTGTAAAAACGATAAAATTAAAAATATATAATTACTTTGATACCACAATCAACCCTACAAAAGGTTATTAGATTGAGAAAGGGAGAGCAATTGTCAAATGCACTGTCAAAAGTAAGGTCTACAGTCAATCGTGACCAATACTAAAACTTCTTAGTAATTCTCACAATGACTTCCAAAAATAAGTCAATCTTTTCTGTAATTTGACATGAAAATAATATTCCCAGTTTTTCCCAGTAATCTTTATTTATAGGTACTTAAAGTATTCATTGAAATAATCTTCGAGAATTTGGTCAACATTTACAATTCTATGTTAAACTTACAGCTAATACAGGGTACGGCAAAAAAACCTTCCGTATTTTTAGACGTTTATATTTAAATCTATTTATAGTTAAAATGGTATTCCGGGTATAGACAGATAGAGGTCTACGTGCCGTTTTTAATAATCATAATGGCGTGGCACGATGAGCATCGTGCATTTGTCGTAAAGCAATATATCCGCAATGGTGGTTCTGTGATTACTACTCAGCGAGCATTTCGAATTCGATTTCAACTTGGACGACATGATCCTGTTCCGGATAATAAACAATTCAAGTTTGGTCATCAAACTTTAGAGCAACGGGTTCGGCGCTCAAGAGAAAATCGTCTGGTCGACCTTTATCTGAACAACGCCAGAAAATGTGGCACGTGTAAGTGCGTCTATCCAGCAATCTCCGAGGCGTTGAGCACTTAAACTTTTGCACACACATCTTCATATGCATCCCTACAAAATGATGATTTTCCGTTGGCGCTGTTTTAATTTCGTCTGAAGAGGCCCATTTCCATCTTTTTTTTTTTTATAATAAGCGCACACTCAAGGGGATATATTACCCTTATTATGTAGACACAGTGTGAGCACTAGAAAAGGGAGAGAGGGGTTGAAAGGAGATGTCGGTGCACATTGGTTTTGAATTCCTGAATATTGCAATAGCTGGGAAAGACAGAGTGTGGCAAGGCATTCCACATTCGCATAGTACGGCTAAAGAACGAATCTCTGTACTTGACAGTACGACTGAAGATGGGCTCGATGGTATATGGATAAGCATTCCTAGAAGGGCAAGTATTACGGTGGAACTGTTTAAGGGGAGGAATGCAGCTGGCTATTTCTCTAGAGCATAAACCATTAAAATAACGATAAAAAAGCGTGAGACAAGAAACATTTCGACGATGTTCAAGTGACGTAAATGATCTTATGATGGTAATATCACCAATCAATCTAAATGCTCTACGTTCAATACTATCCAAGAGGCTTAAGTAAATTGCAGGAGCACCAGCCCAGATATGGGAGTTATACTCAAGCTTTGGACCTATATAAGTCTTGTAAATAACAGCCAGATCAGAGGGAGAGAAAAACTTCTTGCATCGCCTTAGAAAACCCAAACATCTTGCGGCATTTTTGGCGACATCGCGTATGTGATCGTTCCACAAAAGGTGGTTGGTGATGCACATACCAAGAATATCGAGTTGTTCAGTTTCCTCGATGCAAGTGCTATTTATGGATAATAGCAGTGGGGTTATATTTCGCTTTAACGATACAAGACAGCATTGCGTTTTCGAAGCATTAAATTTCACGCGGTTTCTTATTCCCCATTGTACAATACTGTTTAGGTCGGAATTTAATGAGCTTATCACATTTTGTCGTTGCAGTTCCACATCCGAAGAAGAGGGGTGTGAATATGAAAAGCTAAGAGTACTATCGTCAGCGAAATAATGTATTGGATTAGATGTTGCAGACAGGAGATCATTAATAAAAATGAGAAAGAAGATAGAACAGAGCCCTGGGGCACACCAGCATTTATTTTGTGGTTTTCAGACTTGAATCCATCCAATACAACTTGTATTGAACGATTTGAAAGGTCATTTCTAATCCAACGAAGAAGAGATTCATCAATACCAAAAGCACGCATTTTCGATAAGAGAGCTTGGTGCCAAACTCTATCAAATGCTTTTGAAATATCAAGTGCAATAATCTTACTTTCTCCAAAACTATGTAAAGATTTGTTCCACTGTTCGGTGAGATGAACCATGAGATCACCAGTGGACCTATTGCTACGAAAGCCATACTGTCGGTCATTAAGAAGCTTCCGTTCTTCAAGATATTTCTTGAGCTGATAATTAATCAGTGTTTCCATGACCTTGGAAAGAAGGGACGTAAGTGCAATCGGCCGATAATTAGACGGTGAGGAAGATTCGCCTTTTTTGGGAATAGGCTGGACAAATGCGGTTTTCCATCCGCTCGGAACGAGACCTGAGGAGTAGGACAGATGAAAAAGCTTACGAAGTGGTTTTGCCAGCGATGAAGAACACCTATTCAGAACAATAGCGGGGATACCATCCAGACCAGCAGATTTGTGCATGTTAAGATCTTTTGGGACTCTCTCTCTATCGGGTACTGTAAATAAACAAAATTTTCCATACAGAAAACCCTCAAGAAATTCATCAACGACCACTTCACAGGCCTTATGTGACAGTTTGGTGTGCTGTTGCTGAATTTGGTGTGTTAGGTCCGTATTTTTTCGAAGAAAATGGGCAAAAAGTTACAGTTAATGCGGATCGCTTCTGTCACATAATTGACACCTTCCTCCAACTAAACTTAAATCAGTTTACAAGGAACCACAAAGACGTCTGGTTTCAACAAGATGGAGCCACAGAACACACTTCACGGCGTTCACTAACCATTTTGAGAGAGATGTTTCCAGGGTATCTTCTTTCTTTATGAGGAGGCATTACCTAGCCACCAAGGTCCCCCGATTTATCACCTTGTGATTTTTTGTTTGGGGACATTTAAAGGCCCAAGTCTACACTCATCGCCCAACATCTTTGGAAGCACTTAAGGAGACAAACACTCAGAAAGTGGACCCTGAATAAAACAGTAGTATTTCTTAAAGATCTTAAAGTTAAGCGGTTCTAAATATCAATATCAATCAAAACCAGTAACATCAAAAACCATGATTAAAAAATGTCAACTAAAATTGGTCTAGGTACCAATATATCACTTTAATCCATCAGTATCATTATTTTTAAGTAGCAACTAATTAACAACAAACACCAATTAGCAATTATGATATAAGTGAACTCGATTCGATTACGATTTCGATTGATCTCCTCCCTTTTATTTTTTGATCATTAAATATACCTACAAAAAAACGTCTACCTTCACCATCGTCGTCGTCGTCATCGTCTTCATCAAAATGCATTTTTAAGAAAAAAAAAACAACAACAAAATAAAGAAACTAGATCAAACCTCGAATAAGCCAGCAATAAATTTCAAACAAAACAATTTATCTTGAGTATCGCCATCAATATTGACAAATAAATAACAACCTTCCTACGCACATAAATTAAATTATCAAAATAATATAAAAACAAAAACTTTCAACTTCGTCATCAGAAGTTCATAAAATACATCAATAACAACAACAAGTATGAGAACGAATCAAAAAAATTGAATGATTAATGACAAAAGCACCTTAATAGGAAATATAAAATTGCAACCCCGCATCCTCCAATTCAAGCTTCATAAGTTTGTATCTACGCAATCAGAATTTCTCACACCCAAAAATGAAAAACAACGAAATCAAAAAAATGTGACAGTGACAGAAAAACAATAATAATGTCGCTTCTGTCATCTGTCAGTGTCAATTAAAAATTCGGTGCACGCACTAATGCACTCTCGCCACGTTTTTAGAATACCTATGAACGTATATTATGACAGTTGCGTTTTTTTTAAAGTTGTATAACATAAGGGCTTAAGTGGGGTCTAAAGTGCGCAACGCACGAATATTGTCAATGAAACAAACGCCCACTTATTTTAGTCACGACTTTTCTATTGAATTTATCTAGTGCCGTACATTAGAACCCGGAAGTCCCAAAGAGTTGTTGCACCTCCTTCCGTTGTTGTCGTTGTTCGACTTAGCGGCTCTAAGCTAGTCGCATATACGCATATTGACCATCATCATATCGTTGTCAAATGACAACGATAACGTCGCGACGCACGGCAGCCAAAGGGAAGAACCAAAAAACTAAACCACGAGCGACGTGACGCAAATATTTTGAATTGGAAATTGGCCACCATAAGAGAATATTGCTGCTGCTGCAGCAGCAGCAGTGTGGGGCAAATGCATCGATATATCGAACGGACATCACTATCGAATGCATGAGGTCTTTGAAGGCGAGAGTGCATAGCCGCGCCGCCGCTGCGGGCTGTTCTGCTATATTTCCTCACAGTGGGGCAGATTTAATTGATTTATCATCAAAACTGTCAGTTGGTATCAGCATTTTTCTGCTGAAAATAAATGAAGTTGTGAAACCTTGAAAAAAGGTATTTTTGAAATTGGATTCCATCAAAATCAGCACTTTCGTTAAAATTTTATGATCTCAAGTTCTGGAAGAAGATTCGATTCCAGTTTTAAAACTATCTAACCCCAATGTGATCCTTTTGCCGCTGAATCCAAATAAAACCACACCAAAACCGATACCAACAACTGAGTTGCATGTGGATGCAATTAATAATTCATATGCGACGACGCAATAGATAGAGATGCCTTCGCATCCAAACAACTTGGTCTAATGACATCGGCATAAACAGTTGCTACTTCACACGCTGTGCTGATGCTGATGTTGATGCTGCACCATACTGCACTGTACCTCTGTTGGCATATAGATGCAACTGCAACAGAATAGCAATGACAATGGAATTCGCGGCAATTTTCATTCTGCGAATTTTTCCAATTATTATCGAATCGGTAATTGAGATGGCTATACCCCGCAGGGTCTCCCCCTGAGGCGGTGGACTACATCTAATGAGCTCTTGCTGCTGCATCATCGTCATCTTCATCGTCGTCGATGTATTTATACGTATATGAACGTTGAACGTGTTAAACATTTTTTCTTGTTTTCATGCTGCCCTGGACTCTGTGCTGTGGCTGCTGAATTGTGTCCGTCAGTGGGTCTGTGGGATCAAACGATTGATCTGTCCAGGTCCAGTAAGATCGCTCAAGCCGACTATGACGACGTATACTACAAGCAATTCTAGTAAATGAGCTGCGTGCGACACCGCCGCCGCACTACCGCAGTAATAAACAATCATCATCATCGTCGATGATGAGAGACCATCATTTCTTTTGATTCGATGGAAGACTTAGAAGCCTCTTCATATAATCCTGATGGCTTGAATCAAAGACTTAGTACACTGACTTAGAGAGACGTGTGCAACTCAGTGTGCTTCTATTTATCGATTTCATTTCGATTCGATCCCAGGAATTGAAGCACTTAGCCAGCTCCAGCAATTCGGATATTGTTCAAAGTATCACAGGTAAACCAACATTATATCGAAGTCTAAAGCAGCGAGACACCATCTTCGATCGTCAACATAATCAAGTAACTGCGCGAGTTCTACTCTCCTCTGTTCTATAGTTTTTGTGGGACTGGTTGCGTGGTTTATCTTCTTGGAATACAAAATGCGGATGCTGCCAGATGCGCGGGATATTCCACTAGAAAGCATCTAGGTTGTGGAAACTTGAAATAATGGGGCGCGCGCATTTTTAAACGTGGGAACTTCAACTGCAATAACTATACCGACAACGACCACGACTACGACGACGAGGACGGACGATATTGTTCCATTGTGTTTTAGTTTTGCTTCTGTTTGAAAGTTATGGGGCATCGATAAAAAATAAAAACAAAACTAATAATATCAAAATGCGGGATAAGTCCGTTTGGTGTTTGACCCTGAGCGCAACAAGGCGGGAGAAGAAATGAAGTTCGCAACGGTTTAGAAAAAGATAAAAGATAAGTTTTGACTTTGAAAATTAAGTTGTCTTATAATCATCTTCGAACTATCAAGAAACGTAGAGCATGGATTAAAATATAAACTTACATTTTTGGGAGATTGCTAATTCCTAAGATAGTGGAAAATTAATTTTGTATAAATATCAGAATATTTTAGAAGAAAATTTCATAAGTGAACGAAGCAAACAGTCAGTCGGTAATTGAAATAAAATCAACTACCTGCGATGGAACTGAACGAAAATTAACGAAAAGCAGTAATGGAAAAGATTATGATTCTCAAGTCTTTAATTTGTATTTTTCTTCAAGTTTAATTCCTGATACTCCAATGACTTACAACTCTCAACCATTCCTGGGTGCGAGTCAAGTTGTAAGGGATGGAGGGGACCTACAGTTTTATCCCGAATAGCTCATTTGAGAAGCACTTTTCATGACAAGAATTACTCTACGAGGATTTATCAATTCCTTGCAAGTAGAAATTGAAGCCAAGCCCTTTGGCGCGACAGCCCTATACACTAACCACCACGCGACGGGTACTACTACTACTAGGTTAGGTTAGGTTAAAGTGAAACACTTAGGCCAGTTTAAAGGCCCATTTTGATACCACATGAACGTTAAGGCTTCTTCCTAAGCTCAATGAAACCAGTTTGGGTCCCTTACGAAACGTGAGAGGCTTTTTATGCTTATATGATTTATATCGCTTAAATCGTTATAGAAGAATTCTCCTAGGTAATTCTTGTGTTTTTGTGCTAGAGCAGGGCATGTACAGAGAAGATAAAGAACTGTTTCCTCCTCTTCCTCGTCCATACAGCTTCTGCAAGTCATTTGAAAATACGAGCGTGGCGTGCTTTCCTATTAAATATTGTCCGGTTATGAAAACTATTGTCGAGCTTATATGCGATCTGCTAAGAGATAGCATAAACACCTTGATCGCTTTAAATCTAGTGTTAGCCAGATGTCTTTTGTGACCTGAAACGTAGTGATGTGTTTCCACTTAGTGATTGCTCTCTTCACCGCGTCCCGCACCAGCAATAGTTTACAAGTAGCGATTGGTATGCCACCATTTGCCCAACGTGGTCGAATGGGTTGTAATGTTCCGTTTCCTGGAGAGGTCATCTGCTTTATCGGTTACCTGGAATATCTCTATGGCCAAGCAACCAGCCAAGATTATTATTAAACTGTTGTGCGATCTCCATTAGAGATAATCGACAGTTATGGGCTGTTATAGAATTTGTAAAGACAGAGTTCAGACATTTGATATCAGATGTTGATATCAAGTTATCTTTGAGCCAGAACAAGACTTCTTTTATCGCCAAAAGTTCCGGCTGGAACACGCGTCAATTATTGGGAAGGCGGAATGAGAGACTTAATTTCAGTCGTTCACAGTACACCTCCACCAACCCCTCCTTTTGTTTTTGAACCATATGCATAAAAATGGATTCACTTGTCTTCCAGGAGTGCGCTATCCTCCCAGAAAGATCTGGAAGGTACGGCAATCTGAAAGTTTCTGTCGAATTGCTGTTGGAAAATGGTGTAGTCTGTGTGCTTTGAAATTGATTCTAAATACTGAAGAATTACGGAGTGGCAAAAGTTGTTGTTTAATGCGACGAAACTTGCAGGCGAATAGCAGAGCTTGCAGCTATTTGTTTGCTAAATATATCAGGAGGTGTTAAGTAAAGTGAGGTGTCCAGTGCAGCAGATGGGGTCGTGATAAGCGATCCGCTTATACATAGGCAAGCTGAACGTTGGATTTTATTTTATTTGTCGCGGCTTATAGCTTTCTCTAAAGCAGTCCACCATACTGTCACATCGTACATTAAAATTGGCCTGATTATTACCGATGTGTATAGCCAATGCATGATTTTGGGTTGTAAGCCCCATTTATTATAAATAGCTTTTTTGGAAGAAAAGAGAGCTACAGTAGCTTTTTTTACTCTTTATTGTACATTGCGTTTCCAATTTAGTTTTTTTTATGTAAAGCAAGACCCAGGTATTTAGCCTCGTCCAAAAATTTTAACTGGATTCCTTTAATACAGGGAGGGTGGACAAGTGCAATTTTGTATTTTCTCAAAAATAAGGCTACATCGGTTTTGTGTGGGTTAGCACCAACTCCACACTGATCAGCCGAAAGTATTAGTCTGTCAAAGGCATTTTGTAATAGTTCTAAGCTGCTTAGAAGTAATAGGTGTTAAACTGCTTTCCTGAAACCGCTTAGCAACGTCATAGGCAATCACTTTGAAACCCTTCGCATCCATACTAGTTAGGATTTCATTCAACATTAGGTTTCAGAGGAGAGGGAATAGAACACCACCTTGCGGTTTCCCTCTACTAACGAATCTTCTGTCAGAAGAGTTGCCCAGTTTTAAGTTCATTATTCTGCTAGTCAGCATTAAATGAATTAGCTCCCAAAGCGAACGCTCTGCGTTTAGAGATGTTAGTGCAGATGTGATTGCGGATGTGTCCAAGTTGTTAAAAGCACCTTTGATGTCAAAGAAAGCAACCAAATTGAACTCTCTATGGTGGAGGGAATATTCGATGGTCCTGATATTCTGAAGAGTGTCCATTTAAATTGAAACCAATTATGAGAAAGTTAGCGGATATCACTCCACTTAATTCAAAAAAACAACAACAAGTTCAAAATATTAAGGGCAATAAGTTCATCGAGTACTACATTTGGGATTTTTAAAATTCCGCGTATCAAAAAATACTTATAACACTACAAACATTAATTGAATACGATGCAAATCCTCATCAAATTAGAATTTGTTGGCATTCATATTCCATCTGTATCTCCTTGGAAGGCTCTTCCATTGATATTAAGGAGCCCGTAGCGAGCTTTAAAAATTATTTAATTCATATCACGTGAATTGGAGTCATCAAAGTAGCTCGGTATACCAGAGAACATCAAGTTGCAACATTCATCGTGAAATTGAGACTGTGTCGCAGTAACTGTAATTTCAGTCCAAAGTTTTTCTTTCATTTTTAGTAAGAGAATGTAATGTTATAAGGTGGGATATTCAAGTAGATTCATGTCAAAAGAAAAATCCAGCGAACATCCATGAAAAAAAATCCAACTATTTCTTAGCCCGGAAGATTTTCTTATTTATAAAAGCTTTGGATAAAATGTTGGGTAATCTTTTATTAGGAAGATTTAGATTTCGTCTTATGAAAGAAAAATGTACCTGGAGGGACGTTTGAAAACCCTTTGGTAAACCTGTTTTAATGTCCAGAGTATAGTTAGGCGTATTATCGGGCAGTAAAAAACATCTTTTCATGAAGAAACCCTGCAATTGTTCGACTTGGTTGTATTCGCAGTATCCCCAGCACAGTACAACATAATAGCTTTTGAAGCGGCATTGTATGTTTCAAACTTTGCTGAGTGTTGTACTGTATTGTCTCGCAGCAGTCTCAACCACGTTGCATTGATGAAATTTTTAGATGCTCCCAATCTGTTTGTTAGATACTCATTCCAAGACATATCGTAATTAAACATTACGCCATGATATTTGTATTGATTAGACACCTTTATTTCTGAATTACTATGAAACCATTTTTCGCACGCTGCTCTTCTTCCACCATTATCGAAATATTATTATTACCGATTGGAAGTTCCACATGAAGATCATTTAAAAACAGAACGAAAAGAAGAAAACTTAGCACACGGGCTTGACGAACACCTTTCTTCATTGGAAAGAAGTCTGACAAACAAGGACCATCCCAAACAGCTGCAGTAGAATCCTTATAGTTGCCAGTATCTTCGAAGATATTCCCAGAGTCGATAGCTTATAAGAGCATTCCTGTCAATGCTCTCAAAAGCAGCCTTAAAATCGATGAAAAAGCGTAGAGTTTCTTCTTTTGGCAGTGTTGAAGTTGAATTATGCAGGAAAGATTATAAACTTGGATTATAGTTGGTTTTATATGCAGCTTGAAATTCATTGATGATGTCGAATGTCGAATCATTTGATTGCGAGAGTAAGCTTTCAAAATGCATTTTAAATTCCTTTATCCTCCTTTTTATTGACGTTGTGGTTTCTCCGGCTGAATGAACTGATTCCAGAATTCTAGTATGGCTAACGAAATAAGCTTGTTTTTTTAGTTTTACAAAAAATCCTATATCATAGTAGTTTCGACATGTTTCCAGGTTCAGTTTTCTGAAGGTTTTAAGGTGTTTAAAATCATTTTTCCTGGCCCTAAAACAAGCTAAATCCAACCAATGTTTTTTTGGCTAAAACTTAACATTTGGTGCATGGGAGCTCCGTTTGCTTCATAAATACAGCTTTTGATTGCTTTGCATCGTTCTTCAATTGAATCTGTAGGTATTATGATGGAGGGTACAAGTGACTCGAGTATTTTTTTATAAACAACACCTCTTTGGTCATCATATTTTATTCTAGAGATACATCTTTGGTTGGTATCTTCTGCTGTGACTGAAGATTTTAAGGAACAAATTAATGACATGTGATTTGAGAAGGTCACACAATCTACACTAAAATCTTTAACCAAATTAGTGATTGCGTACGAAGGGCAACAGCAGTCAATCGCTGAAGAACCTCTACTACTTGCAAAAGTATATTCACCATTTTTGTCACTAAACCCTCTGCCATTAAAAATAAATGCTCCAATATCATCAAGAAATTGAATAAATTTGGTGCAGTTACTGTCACAGGTAGAATCTTCATATCTTCTTTCCATAATCGACGATGTGGTATGATACGTACTTTGAAAAAAAAATAGAATTTGTTCTACGATCAAAGTATACAAAAATCAAGTCAAAGATCAGTATAAAAACTTAGATGGGTTGCAAATTTTCAGAAAAAAATATTGAGCTCTCTCTTCTCTATTATTTTTGACAGCAGGTACAAATTTTTTTTCAAAATATTTTTAAATGTGAGAAAATTATGCTCGGTCCAAAAAATCCTCTTCACAAATTTGTGGTCGTGAATCTCATGGCAATCTCAGTTTCACTAACATGATTTCGGATATTTTTGCCACTTTTTGATGTCAAGTTGTGAAAAAAAAAATTCTCTTCTATGGATGACTTTTCTCTGTTTTTTTAACAAACAAATTTAATTATTTCAAAAAGTTTGAATAATTTTCAAGACCTGTAATCTCTAAGATTTTTATTCTTAGGTCAACATGCAAAGAAATCATTCAATGCAGTACAATTTGATCGTCAGAAACGACGATATTGCTGTGGTACACTGAAGCGTATACATACTTTTCTCTTATTTTGTATTGAATTTTTCTGTTTAGCTCAGCTAAAGAAATGATTGATCCAAAGCTCATACAAATTTCTTGGAAAATAGAATTTATCAAAATTGTATTTTGATTAGAATTTGGAAACTATAGACTTTGTTGGAAAAGCTTCACACCTTGTGTGGCTAAAAAGTGAGAAAGTTCTCAAACTCGTGCCAGTCTTAAGGGGCCATTTATAGCATTAATTTTATTTAATCGTTAGTTTTCTTTAGAGATTCAATAGCGATTAAGAGAGTCACAATTTGTGAGTTTTATATCAAAATGAAGCTGATCAGTTATAGATTTTTGTATTAAATTATTATACAATATTTAATCCAGAACTTTTCTTTTATCTAATTTTTAAATTTTTAATGATGCAAACGTTTTCAATGAACAACTGAACTTGGTTTTATAGTCCAAAATAAAATCCATCCACTATAAGCCTTCCATTTTCTTTGTATTCACCACTTGTCAGTTTTAATTTCAATGATCATCTTTAACCCCAAATACTTGATTCTAATCAGGAAATATTTGTCCGATTATTAAAATTCCAGTGATAAAAACCAATGACAGCTATTTACATATAACTGGACGCTAAAAAAAACTCTAGAAACATTTTTGGACTAAAAAGATTCTTGAAAATGTTGGTCAGGCTAAAAATCTATATCTAATGAAACTAAGTTCTTTGACGATTGTTTATGTGTCGCTTCAGTCTCCGTTCTCTAATAAAATACTAAAGATTTTATATTCAATGTCGGAACGAGACTGAAATGAGATAGAATCAAGTCTCAGAGTTTAAGGAATGTGAGAATCGAATTTTTTCAGTTTTGATTATTTTGATTTTGACGATATTCACATTGTCTTAGCCGACTCATTCACCATTCCTTCATTATTTATCATTTATTTAAAACAAATTCAAAAATGCTTGATATCTCTATTGAGGGCGAAATGAAATCATGAGAAATCAAAGAGTATTTTAATATGACTCATGGATTTTAAAACACGGATTTTTGTTTTTATTTCATAACACAAAAAATATAAGTTTCTTAAAAAATATCATACTGTCAAAGGATATCTATGTCCCAATACCTGTATCTTCACCGTATTAAAATATATTATTTAAAATCGACAATTAATTGGATTTTAAGGTAACCCAACTATACCATAGTTCTTAAGACACTTGTTTCAAAAGCAAACTTGGACACACCCTTCCTTAAAAGTCTTAACTGACCTTGTTTCTCTAAAAGTCATTTAAATTTATCGACATATTTAATGAATGTACAAAACAAAACTGTCAAAATAAATGTAGCCAATTTTTCAATTTCAACTCTCAAAATCCCCCTGTCTATCTGACCATGCAGAAAAAGCCCCCCAATTTCTAACCACAAATAAATAAGAACCTACTCAAGGGTTAAGAGGGAAGACAATATAATTACCTTCAAAAAAAAAAATATGTAAAACTTGAAAGATCAAAGATTTCCATCGATCGTTTACAAAATTTTTAATGATACTCAAATTATCATTCCTTAGACTCCCCGCCTTCGTATATTTCCTTTCCGTTTCCGATGTCTTTTCTCCCCCCCACAAAGTCATCAATCGACTTGTATATATTTAAATTTTACTTAGCCAATTCAACCGCATCGAAAAACAATAAAAAAGAAACAATGCATTAAGCAACAATCAAACAAATATAAATTCACTCTAATGAAATTACGGATCGAGTGCTTAACGCCAACTCGTTGATTGTTACATGAATCAATCATCTGCTCCAACCCACATGTTTAAAGCAGCGCATTGCGCTCGTTTTCGTTTTATATACATATATCTACGAATAAACGTATCTACGTATGTACGTAAACGTACGTATAACAAAATACGCCCCTGTGAGTTGTGTGTTGTGTATTTTGTGTATTTTGTGTACACAACGCGCGATCTGATCAATGATCTCGCACATATCAAGCTCTGCCTGAGCGCGTTGCGATCATCGCTTTGATGGCCTCCCGCCAAGCCGATCGTCCCACCAATCGACCACCTATACCTAACCGCTTATATAGAACCCATCACCCCACCATACTCCTCCATCCGACCGACGAGTCCGTCCGCTCTATCGCTCTCGATCGCTTATAGATGCGCGGCAACAAAACTTCATAAAAATAATGATAGATTTCCATGAGTAATATGAACGGGGTGAGACGTCAGACATTAAATGGCAGCAATTTGTCAATTTTGTCGAGTGTCTCATACATCACTTTAGACCGCGCCCGCCACCCTGTTTGCCTGCATGCCGCCGCATAAGCTTAAATTACTAGTTGCACTGCACAGCGCACATACGAAGTACTTGTAATGTACATACATACAACAACGTACATAGTTCGTTATTATTATGAACTATCGATAGTTAACAATCGAGAGCTCGGCATCGACACTCAGTTATCGAGGAATAATATAATTTATCATCGCAATCTTTTGCGATGGCGATGGCGGTGGTCCCTGACAATCTAGCGATCTGCGTGCCGTGAATGCGACAAATCGATCCACACATTCACCGTCATCATTGCTTTGGCATCGCCATCGTCAGGAGCAACAACAGAGCGGTCTAAGTTATCTGAAGACTCCGATCCGGCGACATGAACGACAACCAAAAAACAACAACTATGACGATGACAACAACAAAAACAACGACGGTTACGACGAAGACGACGACAATCATTCATTAAAAGCAATTTAACTCGATTTGAGATCGGTGCGCTAAAATGATTGCAACGCGATCGATATAATTGGGCATGCAAATCAGAGAGAGCGAGATATAAACGTAAACGTAAACAAGTCGATGCGATCCGATGCCATAAATGCACACGCTAGTTTCGTGTAATTGAGTCGTTTGGACGCTAATCAAGCCTTGCTGTGGTTCACCATTATCGTCAGCGTCATCGTCATCGTCACCGCAACCGCACCGATCGCACCGCCTTTTATAAGTGAGCGATAATGATTCTACACGCTTTTCACACATCGTCCACGTTTGTTGTCATCAACACATTATATCCCTGATACCGCCTTCTCACCCGCCTCCGCTTCTAACGATCGGTCGGTCGGAGGAGCTGCAGAGATTCTGCATACCCCATGCATATTGTATATTATAAAAGACGACATACAACGACTAGCGGTCGAAATGAGAACCGAACGAAACCGACTTCGAATCGGTCTCGGACTCGGATTGGGACTACGACTCCGACGCCAATGTGCCATGTCAGTGTCAATTGGTGGAATTTCTGCGTAAATCTCCCAACCAGTGCAACATACCACAAGAAGGATCCACGGTGGTGTACGGCTGCGGTGTGTCCTGTCTGCATTTGCCACTGCTGGCTGCTACCACTGGTGCTGCTGTTTCCAACGTACGCCAATGCTGCACAGCACAACAATATACGACGCTGGCTGCTGTGTGACCATTAAAAGGCTGTTTGGTGTAAGTGCGCGTGAAAACATCGACTGCGAACATGGTGCACAGAGCCTTGCAATCTAAACGAGTCATTTAACACGTCTTCGTCGTCGTAGTCGTTGTCGTTGCCGTCGTCGTCGTTGTCGTTTCACCGATGTTACGATCGATGGTGGAACGGCCAGCGAGACAGAGATAGAATGAGCTCCGCAGTCCGCACCATCGAGTATAGTTCCCATGCTGAATCGGGCGCAGCGGTTAGGTTTTTTAACACCACCACCGCGCACCGTAGCCACCACGGTCCCAGCGCACCTCATCATAAAAGGGCTTCCTGATGCCAAAATAAAGACAAAACGAAAACAAAACAAACGGTAACGATGACGACAACGACCAAGAGTCACTCACTGGATTCCTCTCCCTTCACCCTGCCATATGTTTTATGTTTGCCCACAATCCGTTGTTGCGTCTTCTTCTGCTGCTTCTTCATCATCAACAGCAGAAGCTTCATCATTGTTGTTGGTTTGCCTTCGGGGAGCTTCACAACAAGACGACGACGCAAGAAGACGAAAACGACATCGTCATCATCGTCAGACTGCTCGGTGCGACAATGACGATGATGACGACAACAACGACGACGACCACGATGACTTACGTGTGGTTTTTTGGTGTGTTCTGTGCATCGTGGAACGAGCAAGCTTCCTAATAAGGTTGGCACATGTTAACTACGGAAGCTATAACTGCGTTATGGATGCACGCAAATCGCTCGAATTCGATCCCAATCGCGCATTTCTATCGCAAACTTTGCACTTCTGACACTCGGTTCTGGCCAATTGGACAATGTGGGTGTTAAATTCAAATTTAACTCACATACGGTCCGGTCTAACGACACGACGCACGACGCGAAAAAATGAAAATCAAGCAAAACAAATTTTTAAAATGAAAAAAGCTTAACACAGTTGTCCGTACGTCCGTCCGCGTTGACTTCGTCGTATTCGTCGTCGTCGTCGATCGCCTCCGTTGCTATAGCCATCACCGTCGTTGTTGTTGTTGTTTTTGTTGATGGTGGGGGTAGGGGGAAGGAAGTGGGTTAAATAAAGACCATTGAGACGTGTATCAAGTGGTCAGTTGATCGTGGCGAGTGGCAGCAATTGGGATTATGTGTCATGGCAGAGGTTCTGTCTTTGGGAAACTGTCCAACATTTACAGTTTTTTGTAGCTTTAATTTCACTGCTGCTGTCGTGAATTTCGCAACCAAAAAATAAAAACATTAAAATTGAATGCAGTTTCAAAAAAGAGACAATCTCTTTAAGACTTTTGATGGTTGACTTCTTTCAACAAAAAAAGTCCTCGCACATTGTTCTTCTTGCAACCACATCATCAGCAAGAGCAACAGCACCAACAACAAAAACCACGAATGAGATCATATTTTAAAAAACATTGCAACTCAAAACGAGGCTATTCAAAAGCCTAATATCTTTGGTTTTCCGTTTTTGCTTTTTTGGAGGGGTGGGGGGGATCTTAAGTATATTGTGTGAGTCCAGTAGACGGTGTCACGTGTGGCCTGTGGCATATAGTTTAAGGTCCAACAATTATACCTCACTTGGATAACTGGGGACTTATAGGTACCAACGGAATCTCCTGTCGTATACTTTTTTAAGGTTTGATCTTAACCATGGTGGCATGTGGCAGTTGCAATGCAATTATATTTAAAATGAATAGAATTTCTTTACAATTCAATATTCATTCCGATGATTTTTGACGACCAACTGAACTGTCGACGACGACTGTGATCTCTGATGTTGTGCTTGATGATGATGATGACAAAGCCTTCAAATGTTGACATATAATTTTTGTTTTTTTTTTATTAATATGCAATAACCTTGAAGAACTTACTTACTTGCACATAAAAGTGTGCGAAATGTTGTGCATCTATGTTTTTATTGTGGAAATATTTTTGCGAATTTAATTCATAATAATTATACAAAGGAATTTTTTGTGCTAAGTAACATTTTTTAAGTGTTTTTTGAAGATTTAAAGTTTGTATCTAGAAAACTATTTTATTAAGTTGGTTGATATGTGTTTGGAATTGCAATTAAAATTCTTTGTGTCAAATGGAACGAACGAACAACAAAAGATAAATATTGCTATTTAAGGAACAGGTGGATGAAATAAACTTGAGCGAAGCATCTCAAAGTTGTTATGTCTTTTTAAAGTGACAGAGTATCTTATTTCAAGATAAAAATTAAATATATTTAAGAATACGTCATCTGTCATTATATTGAAATGTTAGCAAAATCCAAACTAGGTGATTAAAAAGAAAAGAGCTTAAGATAGTAGTGATAATTAAAAACGACTTCACTGTGATGATTTGACATTAGAACTTCACTCAATTATTCCATGAATCGTCAATTCATCAACTTCAAGAACTGATACTACAAATTGGGATTGGGGTCGAAATACTGTATGAGTCATACCGACATACTGTGTATGTCAATATTCTATATTACAAAATTCTGTATTTCAAAACTCTGTATGGTCGAACCTCGAACTGCTAAAAAATAGTCCTAAGGTGTAAATTTCTTCTTAAGCTAACTTGACTCAGATTAAAATGGACAAAGAATAGATGGACTTCAAATACTCTCTGTGACCAAAAAGAGGTGGGAGATTTATAAAAGGAAGCCTTTGAGCGATTGGAGGTATACAAAAAAAAAACGGGGAAAAAAGACCAGGGACCAAATCTTTAAAATCTACGTTGAATACTTTCTACTTATTAAATATTAACGAAATGGTATGGCGCCCATACAACGCAAGTCTATAAATTGGGCCTGACAAAAGCATTTTTAGAACATAGGGATGATGGAACTCTCGGTAAAATCTTTACAATCCTTGATAGAGTTAGTAATTCGACAAATTTTAAAATCATCTCCATAAATTAACAGAAGGCAAATCATTAATAAATGAAATAAACAGCAATGGACCAAGGTGACTCCATTGAGGTATACCAGAATTAGCTTTAAATTCACATGAAGGGGGCTCTCAACATGATGCTATAATATCTCTTTTAAGCTATGACGATATTCACATAACAAAACGGTCTTTAAGTTCAATTTAACTTAATTTATTATGTAGAATTTCCTGACTTAATTTTGACAAATTCCTTGCTGAAGTCTGTAAAGATATAATTAACTTCAGAGTGTTCTTGAAATGCATTTATATAACAGAAGAACAATTAAAAGAAGTTATGTCATAGACAATTGATTCAAACAGTTTTGGAAGATGATTTGAAGAATTCTGAAAGTTCATACTAGCCGGATATCCATCAAATTTACTTTTAGTATTAACGTATCTCTGAAACATATGGGGGTTCATTTGTATAACACACTCAATATTTGAATTGAATTGTCTTTTATATGTCTTTTTATGAAATTCTTCTCTGTAGATCATTAAAAAAACAGAACTATCAAAAACACGGATTTTATAAGGATACTTTATTTTGTTATGAGAAATTTGGGGATACAGCATTTTTGTATTCAGTATTCTAAGTTAATAGTGGTTTGAAGTACAAAATTAAATACAGACATTATAACCAAACAGTATCATACAATATCATAGAAAGCTATAACTCCTGTAAACTATTTAATAAAAAAATCTAGGTTATTATTTTCAAACCAAATTTCAAGTCAAAAGATCAATCAGCATTATTCTCATTCCGGTAACTTAGCAGTTTAGCTTCCCAAAATGTAAACAACTGATTTCAATACATTTTATTGTATTGGAATATCATAATTGTGAAGATGTTAAAAATAAAAAAAAAATAAACAAAAAGTTCTGTTTGCTTCAATACTTTTAAATACATTATTTTTTAAAATCAATTACGGTCTCTGGACTCCAATGCATATTTAACTTAAGACAGTTGTGATGCTACTTAAAAAAAAAACTGTTTCTTTCTTCAAACACATCATAAATTTTTAGTTTTTAGGAAAACAAGTTCTGAAAGTTGGGACTTGCATTTAATTTTTACTAAAAATGAAATTTCAAAAAATCGATCGCAAAATTTGACTTAAACTTGTCACAAAAACTGCTACGTGTCGAAATATTGCAGATTCAAATAATTATATAGTTTTCCACATAAAATCCGTTTTATAATCGATCAATTTATATAAATTTGTCAAATTTGCCGCTGCGGAGCTGACGCCTTAAAAATGTGAGAATTTACTTGTATTTAACAGGAAAAACTTAAACAGTGAAGGTAAACATCTCTTAAATATTGTTTTCTAAACACAACAAATGTAAGTAAATTAATTGTTAAAATTCACAACCATTTGCAATTCATGGTTCAAAAATGATTGTAGCTAATTAGAAAAGCCATGAAAAATAAAATAAAACCCCACAGGACCTTCAAGTTGCTACAATAGAACCCAATTCCCAGGCAAAAAAGAAGTTGGAATTCGACCCACACTGATAACTTTCCATGTCGATTTGTCTTGCTTAAAAGTTTGTCTATATGTACTCGTATCAATTTTTACCAATTTTGCGTACTATTTTTTGTAGATTTTATTTTTTATGAAAAACGGACTGTTGGATTTTTATATAAAAATTACTGAATATCGAAAACAATATTTAATGCGAAATAAAATAAGTTTGAAGCCAATATTTTTAATTTTTGAAAAGCTATTTGAGTCGAAAGTAAATTTTTACCAAGTTTTTGTACCTATTGTTTTTTTAGAGTTTTATTTTTTGTAAGAAAAAACTGTCAATTCAATTTTTTTCAAAATTTAACTGAATGTTAAAAACAATATTTGTTGAAAGATAAAAGTAGTTTAAAACCAATAACTACAATTTTTAAAAAGATATTTGAGTCGAAAATCAATTTTTACCAACTTTAATACATTTATTTAGGTTTTTATTTTTTGTAAAAAAACTGTCAATTCGATTTTTCTCAAAATTTTTCAAATTTGTCCTAATGTTGAAAACAATTTTCTTATAAGTAAAAATTAGTTAGAAGCTATTATCTTAAATTTTTGAAAAGATTTTTGAGTCGAAAATCAATGTTTACCAACTTTTATACATTTTTTTAGGTTTTTATTTTTTGTAAAAAAACTGTCAATTCGATTTTTCTCAAAATTTTATCAGATATCAAAAACATTATTCTTCGTTGCACAAAATTGTTTTGGAGCTGACAAATTTTTTGTTCAGGTTTGTTGATTTACAAAAAAAACCGTTAAATGGATTTTTTTTAAATATACTTCTTTGATATCACGTTACAATATATTTTATAAAATTTAACTCAAGTCTCTAGCGTTTTTGGTTCGTAAGATATTTTTTACATAATCCAAATGTTGCCTTCAATTTTGTGAACAAAAATTCGTTCTACAGGCCACTACTTGTTCATTTTCGAATGGGACAATCTTGCTTTTTTACATACCCGATCAAAAAAAGCTTCATTTGAAAAGATGTTTTTTTTTTCTTGTCAAATCAGACAAGAGCTAAGTGTTAAACTTCACGAAATAAGCACTAGTTGAAAAAAACCTTAGATCGCGGACCGAACTCTCAATTCTCAAACATTATGTTTGCTCTTTTGTGATTCGAAAGTTTATATTTTCGGGTGTCAGAGTTGCAAATGATCGAAATTTAGTTTATTTTTAATTTTTCACTGCAGAAGATCTTGATTGAAACCAATATTTGGGTTTTCACTGCAGAAGTTCTTGATTAAACCAATATTTGATTTTTCGGTAGTCAACCTATTTCTTCAAGTAAAAAATTCATAATTTTTTTTAAAAAGTTATTGAACGCGTCAGAAGCAATTTCGCAAACAAAAATTAAAATAATTTCTTTCTTTTTATAGATTTAGATTGACTACTGGCTATAATATCAGGGTTTCTTTTGATTTCGCCAATAACAATTTTAAACTATTTCAAAGGAAGTTATTGTATACATATCTCGACGCACGTTTCAAGATCCGTTAATTTTAAATACAAAGTTTTTAGAGGGATGCCTGTGTGTGCGTATGTAGGTTCGTCCGTACGTTCATAAGACGGTATACCTTTTTGATACTTTACATTTCGTATGAAATTGGGCTCAGGGATTAACTGATGAGCATTCTTATAAGAACAGGTATTATGGTTGAATTCTTTGAGGGGAGAAAGGCATTGCTTATGGAAGAAGCGACAGTAGACAGTATTGAGTTTTCGAAGTTTAAAGGCCCAAAATTTAATTTCTGACTCAGAAAGGAACAGATTCATCAATACCAAAAGCACGCATTTATGATAAGAGAGCTTAATCGGATATAGACGGATTAACTCTTGACCACTCAAGCAAACACAATAAGGACAACGAACTTTGGATCTGTACGTGGAATTTTAGGTCCCTTAACAGACCACGTGCAGCATGAAGAGTACGCGGTCGAGGAGATAGAGGGATGTCACAACATGGAGTGAGGTTAGTAAATTTTACCAAAATAAAAGAAAACACCCAAGGGTACCAGCTATGAACCGAAGCCTCTAAGGACGATCAGGGGAACATCGTAGTAGAACAGCAGTCTATGTTGAGAATATGGAAAAACCACTTCTTCAAATTATATAACTACGATGACGAATCGAATTTTGCTGTAAGGGAGATAGAACCGCTCAACCTCGGCGACCCAGATCAACAATTCCGCCTACCCGAACCCGACTACGACGAAATGAAGCTGCTGGGGCTGACGGCATCGCTGCCCAGCTATTCAAAGCAGCAGGCAATGACTTGGTAGTCTTAATTGCGCCAACTACAAACGCATCAGTCGCCTTAACATTGCATATAAGATCCTCTCTGCCGTATTATGTGAACGTCTGAAGCCGTTCGTCAACAACCTCATTGGCCTTTATCAGTGTGGCTTCAAACCAGGAAAGTCCACTATCGACCAAATATTCACACTACGGCAGATCTTGGAAAAAAAAAAAACAGGAATTTCATATCCATACCCACCATCTCTTTATCGATTTTAAAGCCTCGTATGACAGCATCTATAGGGAAGAGCTCTACCGAGCAATGCCTAGTTTTGGCATCCCTGTCAAACTTATCCGTTTGTGCAGAATGACGATGGAGAATGCACGCTGCTCTACCAAGGTCGGAAAGGATCTTACCAATGCATTTGATGTCAAAAAAGGTTTAGACAAGGCGATGCACTGTCAGGCGACTTCTTCCACATCGATCTGGAAAGAATTGTGCAAAACTCAACCGTCAACACTAGATACGCAGATGATAATGACATAATTGAAAGATCAAAGCGTGATGTTAGTGGAGCGTTTTTGAGCATTGTGACGGAAGTGAAGATGATGGGTTTAGTGGTCCATAAGGCCAAGACCAAGTATATGTTGTCATCAAAAAAGGACACTGAACAACGACGCTATACTTTGAGGTAGTTTGGGACTTTGACTTTGTTGAGGCCCAGGTCCCCCCGAACTGAAGCGCCACCTTAAGTAAGTAAGTAAGTAAAAGCTTGACGCCTTTGAAATATCAAGTGCAATAATTTTACTTTCTTCAAAAAGATTTGAAGATTTTTTCCACTGTTTGTTGAGATAAACCATTAGATCAACAGTGGATCTATTGCAACGAAAACTATACTGCCGGTCATTAAGAAGCTTTCGTTCTTCAAGATGTTTCTTACGATGGAAATCAATCAGCTTGACCTTGGAAAGAATGGACGTAAGTGCAAGGAAAAGGAGGATTCGCCTTTTTTAGGACAAATGCTGATTTTACAAAAAACAACTACTTTAAAAACACCTCAAAAAGTTAATAAAACAAAAGTCTACAAAATTACTGCAAAAAAATGGTAAATACTGATTTTCGACTTAAATATTCGGGTACAAAAACTTATTTTATTTACTATTTTTATTTAATTTCTCGGAAATATCCGATTAGCAACTTCTTTGTAAAAAAAAAAAACTAATAAAAACTGATACCAATAGTTTTCAGGTCTAGAGAATAAAACAAAATATTAACTGCAAATTTGTTATTAACGTAGACAAAATGTTTTCGTTAATATTTGTAAAACTTTTCGAAATATCGACAGACGGCCACGAATGGGAAGTTATCAGTGTGGTTCGCATCCCACTCTCCTTTTTTAAAATTTTATTTTAACAATTCTAAACCGAATTTAACAACCATTAATTTTGGTTAACAATATTACACCTCTAAAACACTTAGCAACAAAGTGTTCGCAGAACTATTACAACCGTACATTTCCTCTTTTACCTATTGCCTTACCTAACCTAACCTAATTCCCTTGTTAAAAATAGTAAAATCCAAGCGCAAACCCAACAAAAAAAAAGAAGGAGCGTCCACCGCTGCCACTACCGCCCGTTATTTATAGCTTTTGCTTGCTAATAGTTTGAAACCGTTCTTGCATTTCTTATATTTATTCTCATTTTTGTTTTATTATATTGTTTTGCAAATGGAATAAAAAATGAAACGAGCAGAATTCTAAAGTAAAAAAAAAATAAGATTTATGATCCAAGAGCATAGAACTTATTCTTTTTTGAGGTCCACAATTTTCCCTCTTAAATTGCTGTATACTTAATTTTAATCTTTTATATACGACGACGACGATGGTTGTGGTATTAAAAAAAGGATGGGAAAGATTTTCCTTCAACAAAAAGAAAAAGGGAGGAAAAATAATTTGGACCATTGGTATTCATTGTTGGCAATTATTCTACGTCCATTACACCCTCTTTTTTTCAGGATAAAGGAGTGTGTTTCTATTGTATGGTGTGTACTTTTAGGAACAATATTTTAAAATTAATGTCCTTTATAAAAACATATAGAAACTGGGAAGTCATCGGAGTGCATTTATGTTCACAACAACAACAGCAGCGGTTGTTCAGTAATTTGTTAAGCAAAGAGTAATCCATTTTGTTTAAAAAGAAAACGTGTTGGATAGAATTAATTCCTTGTTGCGATAAAGACAGGTAACCTTAAAATTATAAACGTGATGTGTTTCATCTTGTAGAACATTAATTTTAGTTAACTTGACTCTCCTGTAAAATATCAATTCAACGAATACAAAAACACGACATTTTGCACAAGCTTTTTATTCAAAAAATATTTCAAAAACAAACAAAAACGCAACAGTTTTTCCAAAAATATACCAAAATGCATACATTTCTTGGCCTTCAATCAACATCATTCCTGAAACTTGAATTTAAGAACTTCACTCTTTTTGAAGCGCAAAGTCGCGATTGAAACTCAAGCATCAAATTTATGCATGAACAACGTTATTTCAAGTCCAAAATCCAAAGTTAAACAATTGATTTGACTTTTTCTTGGTATCTCAACTGTGTATCAAAAGAAAAACAACAAAATTTACTTATTTTCTGTCAAATATAAATTCACTGCAGTGCGATTTTAATTCAACATTAGATTTTGATTTGCAACTGAACCAACAAACTTAAATTACCCTTCAACTTCTTGTAGTCGTCAGTGTGAACAAAGTGTTAATGAGAACTTTTACTGTGCAATCAATGAACACATCCATTTTGAAATCTTTTTCTGGTAATTTCATCTGTATTGTCAGTAACAAACAGTTCCAATCAAATGTCAAAGTGACAGATCGTTATTTCGCTTTTGTGAAGATGCTATTTGTGAATTTCTTGGAATTTATACTAATTCAAATAATATAAAGAAAATACATTTTCAATTCTTTATGATTTGTGGTTCAAACAAAGAGTTATAAAAGGATTGTTTTGTTTTTGTCGGAATGTACAAACCAAAAAATACATATATGTCATTCGAACTGTCAAATTCCATCAATGATAGAATATGTTCTTCTTTGAATTGTCAAATAAAAGAATGTGAAGTCATAAAACTTCTTGAGAAGTAAAAAGTGTGCAATCGGGCTCAGCCTCAAACCTCGGGAACTGTTTCGCACGCCAAGTTTTCATCCGTATACGTTTAAGATCAGTAGAATTCCTAATACGCCTGGGAAGACCTCGAAGGCACAAACACAGTTCTTACCAGTCGTTGAGACAGCTCCGTTTTCTTCAAGTGTGAAAGCTTGAAATGTTCTTATAAGTTATATTTTGAATGGTCTTAGGTAAGGATTTTAACTATTTCCGAAGAAATAATCGTGTGTGAATCACGCGTTGGTAAGGGAAAAAGTGAACGAAAGTTTAACGAACACTTTGGTAAAAAACAAAAAAACTGTTATTTTTCGTTGAGCTACATAAAGCATGAGATTCATTGAGACTACGAAAATTAAAAGAAAAATGTTTTCAGAAATCAAGCTTGCAATTTTGTAAATGCTCTTAATTTGGATATAAACTACAAGAAACTGCAACATGCTTGATTCCTATTATTAAACTGACGCCTCATATGTCATATGCAATGAATGCATATCAATTCTGCTGAGTTTCTTAAAGCTTACTTTAAATTCGTGTTAGAACTGTCTCATATGTCAAAACTTGAAACACATTTCAACTCAACAAAAAATTGAACTGCAATTGAATTTCAGTTTTGACATTTTTCTTTAGTTTATCAAATGCAAATATGGTAAATATTTTGTACGAATTAATGTAGAACAAACAAAACAACAAAGCATAAAAAATGTTAGTTCAATTGTCATTTTATAAAGTTTCTGAAAAAGATTTTGGACAATCAATTGAAAACACTAATTTAAGCTTCTATTTCTTTTTGTTTGATATTTGGTTTGACATTTGAAGGGATCTTAACGAATCTGTCATGTAGTCGAAAGTGACAGATTTGCGAGTAGACTAGGGTTGAAATCGTCCTGGTTACATTATAAGGTTGAAAGTTTTAGAAATTAAAAAAAAACTCGACTTGTGAAAAATAATTAGTATTAATCATTTATTAAGTGAAAGCGTCAAAATGACAAGGTAACACATGAAACACTTAAGGGCCTGTTATATTCTTTCGAATTTGACAGATTAAAACTCAATACGGTATTTTACAAATACAATTATTGTGAATTTTTAGATTTAGTGTTTTCTTAAACCCCTTACATTGAATATTAGTTGGGTATCCAAAGTGCCCACAAGAACTTACACTTCCATTAGTAACAGTAAGTAAAGGTACACAACTAAATCACCAAGAAGTCGTCCATTTACATTGTTTATGTTCAATAAGTAGACTTCGGTAGGTAGGTAACTACTATTTATACGCGTGCCAAAAACTCTAAAATGCCAAACAAATTTTCGGTACTAATGGTCACAACATTTTCTGACCACAGCAGTAGCGAAGGAGTCCTTTTAAATTTGGCGCTTGCCGACAACAAAATGGCAACGTTGAGTTGTCGTTCCTATGCGTCGTCGTCTTGGTCGTCGTTGTTGTCTCCGTCGTCGTCGTCTTGGTTCGTTCACTCCAACAACAATAACAACAATGTTACGACGACAATGCGTCGAATGGTACATGTAAACTTCTGAGGTATTTCCTCCGGCACAGGAGCATTAAAAGCATTTTGTGGTTCCGAGTTCCTTTTTTTTTAATTTTTGTTGTCTCTCCATTTTACTAATTCCAATTTGAATGCGGCTTTATTCTTGAGTTCGGGTCACCACATCATCTAGTAGCCAGTGCAAGAGCCAGAGGTAGCAGTCAAAGCCTTAACAGCAGCAACCCTTAACTTAGTTAGCAAAGCCGCACAGCACATATACTCGTAGGTAATAAGAGGGAACACAATGCGAAGCGAAATGTCCTCTATATAGAAACTATTTTTGTGGTGGAAGGTATTCCGAATGCCCATATTCTTCGTCGCAGCGGAATATTGTTCCCCAAAGAGACTTACCCGCACGTACCGCCAACAAAAGCTTAACATCGATCTAGCATTTCCGAGATTTCTTCTATGGTCAGCCTCAGAGCCTCAATGGAACCATTTTTATTATTTAGTTTCTTTTTTTTTTAATCTCTCGCTCTCAAAGATGTGGTTCTTTAATTGCCTCTCTGGCAATGCGGCAGGAATTCCTTAAGGTTTTTGTCTCGTGCCGCGCGAAGAAGAAGAAGAAGAACTGGACTCTCTGGATGCGTATATGTACCGACTTCTTCTTTCGTAAGTATATACGCTCTACGCACAGATGCGTCACATAAGACCACATCCATATCCACATTACGAAACAACAACAACAAAAAAGGTTATATGAAAAAGTCTTTCAGAGACGAAGGATGCTTTTCTCGAGAATGGCGCTTCTGGAATTTCATCTGTGTTCCATCACAGTTTTTGGGCTTATGTACGTTTTTCAATTCCAACTCTCGTTAATGCAAAGCAACCGTCGTCGTAGTCGTCTGTCGTTATTGACAACAACAACAACAAAAACTTGTAGAATTCTTAATTGAAAACATTCATCAGATCCTAACAACTTTATAATAATCCCAGATCCGTTTGCAAACAGAAATTGATTTAAGGACTCTAGCGCGTGGACGTCTCGGGGCGAATTATCTGCAATTAAAATGCAATCAATGTCAGATTTCAAGTCCTCGTAAATTTGTTTCTAGTTTCTGTCAGCCTCAGCAAAATGGGCTTGGATAGACTCAAACTCAGACTCAAACCCAGACCCAGACCAAAAGCCAAAGCCAGAGAAAAAGGTACATCTTTATGTACCTATACCTCTAACCTACTCTCCAACTCCCACATGTACCTATATCTACTATATTATATATAGTATAATCTCGTCAAGAAGTAGGTACCCGATGCAATGATGCAGCCGCCTGGAGATGCATCATAAATAATTACAGACTTGGCGTCGCGCTTCGTCGTTTCGGTTTGGTTTCATTGTGAAGAAAACCACAACACGCCCGCTGCGCCCGGCAACGCCATCGCTGCCGTCTTCATAGTCTCCTTAACGTTTATAGATATCAGAAAATTACAACCCAGGGAGTGAATCATAAACGGTTCAGTCACTGATCACCACCTTGGTAACCGCACCAAAGCGTTATGGTCATAAGGGACGAAACCTTTGCCATAGTGTGCTTCCGTAAATAGTTTTTGAATGTTTGTTGGGCTGGTTGGGCTCTGGCTGGGCTGAGCTGGTTGGTTTAGCAGCGGAAGGCGGTAGGGCAGGTTTATAGTGTTCTTTGATAGTTCGAGGCCCTTCAAAACCCCCAACTCCCTCCCCACAACCAATTCACTATTTCCGTTTTGATTTTATTCTCAAAAGGCTCTCTGTCTATGCCAGGGTGGTTGGTTAGTTGGTTGGTTAGGTTGGTTATTCATGGATGCTTTGATTCTTCTTATTCCTTTCCATATATACCCCAGACAGAAGAAGGAGTAAAGTCAGAGAGCGAGTGGAACTGTACGTCCATCCACTTAACGATAATGAAAAGATGAATTCAAAAAAAAAAACCAAGCCTCTCCTTTCCTTAGGCCAAATGTAAATTGGCGAAAGTGTTTTGTTTGATTCTGTTTTTGAAGTACCATTTCAGAATCAAGGATTTAAGCTTGAATGGTTTCTTTTATTATTCATTGAATTGCCCAAAACGATGATGAAATAAAAATGATATAAAAGTTCCATTCCATTTTCGAGCCAAGCCAACTAACAACTGAAGAGAAGTGACGACGAGAATTGACGATGGGCTGACGATGACGGTGGAAATTCAAAAAAGTTCTTTTTTATTTTCTATAAATTTTTGTCTGCCTTTTTTGTGTTTGAAATTGTTTTATGGATTCTTTTGTGTATTGTTATCCAAGACAATTCATAGTTTCCAATTAGATTTTGAAAAAAGAGTTTAATTCGAAAAAAAAAAACGAAATACAAGTTAAACAATAAAAAGATAACATCAATATCTTACTTGAAGCTCAAAGGAAGTCAAAATTGTCTGAAAGTTTCAATATTCATTTTTCATGTTTTGAAATTTGACAGACAAGATTTTATACAGAATTATTCTTCTTTTTCAATGAAAGAAAGTTGGAAGAAGATCCATATTAGTTTAAGCTAATAGAATACAAGTAAGGAGCATCAGGGTTCCCGCACATTGGTGAAATGTAAGCGCTGTTCTCTATACTTCTTTAATAAGGGCAGTTTTTTAACTTTCTGAAACTGAAAACGTTCAAAGTAGAGCTATGAAAAATTACTAAAACAATCAATTACAATTACAATTACTTGCAATTGAAATCTTCACACTTTTCCAATTACTCGAAAATGTAGTTGAAGAACTTCAATTACGTATAACATGAAGAAGCTCATACATTTACAAAGAGTGTGGTCTTCAAAAATGAGGCTGGGTTATTCCTGCTGTTGTAGGTGAGTCAGAGCAATATTAACGTACTTTTTGACACAATCCCAAAACCATAATATCAGCTGTCTTCGCGATTATCCTTCGCCGCTTCGAAGTTGCGACTTGACCCCTTCGGACTTTTTGTTTTGTGTGAAACCGTGAAAGCAGGCTGTTATTCTAACAAAGCGAAAACTAATATTATTCAAGCAAACTGTGAGCTACATTCCGAAACCATTAACAAGGTCTTGTCATATTGTAGTGACAGGATTTACCACAACAAGGTCAGCCGAGGCAGCCACTTGGAACGACATTTTGTTACAAATTTACCAGAAATCTCAATGATTTATACAACTCTGTCATACATTTTCCAGGAGACATTTTAAAAGCATCAAACAAAACAACGTTCACTAAGCAAGTGAAGAAAACAATTTTCAATTGGACTTTTGAACTTCAAGATTTAAACGAAGGAAGAGAAAGATATTGGGTTAAAATTCGAAATTTCGAAATTATTCGCAAATTTGGATGAAATTGTTTATTTTTTTAATCTTGATGAGCTTGTGACTTTTGAAAATTTTAACAGCTGAATAAGTTCCAAAATGAAATTCTTATTAATATCCGGAGTCAATTCAAATTTGGGCGAATTATAAAGAGTCTTGTCGTTTATCATTATTCTTCGAAAACTTGTCTACTTTTTTAGAATTACGTTGGATTAAACTTCGGAAGAAAATTTCCCAAAACTCTTAATATTATCGTAGAGAGCTTGCGATAGCAAAATTTCACTTTAAAGGTGTGTGTCTATTACTCCAGTACTTCTGCTAGTAAACTCTCACGAAAAACTTTCGGGGGACTCCATTTGAGAGCCAAATTTTAGAAATTTTGCTATCGCGAGCTCTCTGCTAGAATATTGAGAGTTTTCTTGCTGGGGTACTTTCGTACTCATGTCCACTTGACAGATTTCTTCTGCAAGCATATTATCAGTTGGCCATGTATTCTTACAAGCGAAGCGTTCCAGCTGCTTTAATTTATCGGCGCTGTTCTTAAAAAAGAATTTAAAAAAATGTTGGTTCAAACCGTGGGTAGTTCGTCGTAACCAATTCGGTGAGGGGTCTGCTCATTCAAGAGAGCTTCAAATTGAAGATCTTTAACAGTTTCGAAATGTTTGCCGTTTGTCGGTTAGTGAAATTGAATTTTTGACACAAAACATTGGACCCATAATTTTTAAAAAAGATACTCAATTAAGGGAAGCCATAACAGTACGCGACTCGCAGCCAGTTTACTCTCAAATGGACACCCACCTTTACGTGAGTATAGATAGCCTGGAGGTCTTCCTAAATGATTACAAAGGAGCTTATCTTATTTGGTGGAAGATTTGTCAGATGATTTTCGGTACAGTGCTTAGAAAATTGGTTTGGGATTTTGAGATTTCAATGACAAAACTAATGGGCTGGACTTAAGCTGCTTTTGGCCTTATCAAAAAGCTGGATCACCTGCCTAAAAAGACTTCAAATATTAATCTGATTGGTGAGAATATCAAAAACAGAAATCTATCTAAGGCAATGCTCACCAGTTCAAAACGCTCTTACTTAATTAACTTCCAGTACGAACCTATATAAGAAGCTTGATAAACTACGAGGTCTTATTAAGGTTGTTTTAGAATTAACAGGCAATAAAAGTTTTTAAGTTTTTAAATTTAATATGTTTAAAGTTTAAACACAGTTCAAGCTTTAGAAAAATAGGGAAGGATTTAATAGGAGATACAGGCCTTAAAGTGTTGAATATCAAAATCATTCCTTCTCTATGTGTTTAAAAGTTTAAAAAGCATCTGTAAACTTAAGAGTACGTCCGAAATTAAACTAAAAGTTAAAAAAATTAACATGCCACCAAGTGTGAGGGTTACGGCTGAATTGCTGAGGAGGATGTTTCAACTAGCTTTTCGACAGAATATTGTTCGCAAAAAATTCGGTAAAACAACAATAGGCATTAAATATTGCGGCACTGTTCAAGAATGGTTAATTTTGAATGCATTATTACAATGCAAGATCATACATTCTCCAATTTTCTTGGAAATAAAACTTTGTATAGAACTTCTAAAAGTTTTGTTCGAAACTTTGCTCACTATGAAAAGCTAACCCATGGTCTATCTTCTCACTTGTAGCTTGTTTATTTCACCAAACAGTGTAACAAATCTTTTCATTGTTTTGAAGTTTTTTAGAGTTTGGCATCAAGCTCTCTTATCGAAAATGCGTGCTTTTGGTATTTTATGAATCTTTTCTTTGTTGGGTTAGAAAATGCGTGCTTTTGGTATTTTATGAATATCTTCTTTATGGGTCAGAAATTACCTTTCAGATTCAATTCAAATCTGATATTCACAAAATTAAGCCTGGTGTGCCCTAGGGCTCCATTTTACTTCTGACGCTCTTCCTTATTTTTATAAATGATTTTTTGTCTGTAACTTCTAACAGTACACTCAGCTTTTAATATTCGTTTGTAGATTCTCACCCTTGTTCTTCGGATGTCGACTACCAACGACACAATATCGAAAACTCAAAAGCGTAACCCTTCCCCAATGCCACTACACTTGGGTTCTACTTGCATCGAAGACTGAACAGTTTTCAGTTCTGGGTATATGCACACAAACCACTTGTTGTGGAGTGATCACATATTTGACATCGCCAAAAATGTTGCTAAGTGTTTAGATTTTCTCAGGGGATGCAAGAAGTTTTTTACCCCTTTTGTTCTGGTTACAATTAACAAATTTATTTGTCCAAAAATGGGGTATAATTCTCATATCATAACATAATTGAGACTTTTAGATAGAATTCAAAAGAGAGCTCTAAAAGTTATGGGAGATCGTACCCTTACCGAGACATTTGCTTCTCTTGATCACCGTCGTCACAAGTTTTCATGCCTATCATTATTTCATCGTTATTTTTATAAACAATTCAACGGTAATACCCGTACTGTTAGGAATGGTCATCAGTTTACCATTGAGCTCAATTTTTGACGTATTGTTAAGTACAGGGATTCTTTCTTTAGCCGCACTACACGAATGTGGAGTGCTTTGCCAGGCTCAATATTTCCCACTCATTGCGCCGACATTCAAAACCAATGAGCTTCGGTTTATATTTTCTAATCCTTTCCTCCTTTCCTAATTGCTCGCACCGTTCCTAATCATTATAAGGGTATTAATGGCCCCTTTAGTGCGCTGACAATATAAAAAAAATTAAGTAAACACTTTTGAAAATGCGGGCACTGATTTTCAGTAGAACATTTTTGCAAATGTTGCTCGCTGTACCATAGTGAAAATGTTGATTTTCCAGAACAAATTGTTCGATGATTAGAGAAAAACAAAATTCTAAGCTGTCAGCCAGCCCCGCCGAGAGGGAGGGAGAAAAGGCGTGAAACCCCCCAGCCCCGGTATTTTCTAGGGGCCCGTAAAGTTGAAAGTAGTGAGGAGAGCGTTCAAACATACCTATTCCCACTTATTTTAAGGGCCCGAAAATATAAATTATTCATGCTTTTACGATCAGACTCCTGTTGGCATGTTATCTACCAGTCTATCAGTCACAAGCTTGCCGATCTGGGCCCCTAATTATTGTCATCATAAGCAGTTCACAGCCTTAACTTGTTTGGAGTCGATTCAGCGGAATGTTGAACTGCCGCAATCACATTTCTTGTTTTTGTTCAAAAGTGTTTCAACTTGTTTAGCAGCAGTGCCCAACGTTTTAAAATTCTTAATAAAGATGTACGTGGATCCCTTCACAAACTTTCCAATACAAGACGGTCAGCTAGAATTGATGCAGTGAAACCATTTGCAAATCATTTGAAAAACCTTAGAACATCATAAGAAGCCTTGAGTGATATTAATTTAACTGATGAAGCACGAAGAGATGTAAATGTCGTCCTGATGTCTTCGATCATTCCTCAAGCCAGAAACTTGACTATTGACGTTGAAATTCGAAATTCTAAATCTTGACAACTTGATCTCTGATTTGAACACTATTCAAAACGGATGGGATCAAATTTTATATGAATGCAAAGCAATTGCTACCAATTTTGCGAATTTTGAAGTAGAACTACCGACATTGAGTTTGCTTAATGCTATTTATTCCCAGAACTTGGAAACAATTTCCCCCAATATTTGTGTTGCTCAATGTGTGTTTTCCACCATACCTATAACTAGTACCGAACGTTTATTTAGCGTCTTTGCAAGAACAAAGAATTTTCATCGTTCGTTCATCAAAAGATCGTGTTTCCGGACTTAGTACACTATGCATCGAAGCACCTTTGGCAAGGAAATTGAATTTCGATGCAATTATACGTTGTGTTGCTGCTCAGATAGCTAAGAAAGCTCGTTTGCAAAAAGAAAATATTTCATTGAATGAAAACAAACTCTTATGAAAACATTGTGATAATATTTTAATACAAAGAAAAACAATAAGCAATATTTAATGTAAACCCTTTAAAGTACATATTTTATTTTACTCAATCGCTCAATTTTTTATTTTAACAGTAGGTATTTTTTTTATATTTAATAGACCCTATTATCAGTTACTAACATGTCGTTGGGAATATAGAATTGAATGTATGATTCTGTCCGGAATGTGATCTACTCGCATGTAGAATGATTTTCTATCCATCCTCCATTTCACGATACCCATAAGATTGATTTTGATTTGATGATTAACACTTTTTTCGGTTCACTTTGCAAACAAAAAATTATTATTTCCGTTAATTCCAACCAATTTTATGATATTCGTTATTGAAATTAGAACGTACAATATCAGTAGACATGAACTTTGAAAAAATAAAATGGTAAATGTGGGGGAGGCCCGAGATTTGCCTGTCCTGGGCCCGGAATTCCTGTCAAAGGCCCTGCTGTCAGGTCCATATTGGAAAACCCGATACATAAAAATGACACTCAAGAATCAAAATTATTCAATTTTCTCGAAAGTCTTTAATTAACTCAATTTTTTATTAAGTTTTCTAAAACGAAATTGGGTCTTCTACATTTATTCAGAAGTGGAAATTGTTCATAATTTTAAATGCTCTGACTTCTGAGAACTTCTAACTAATATGTTCATGGTGTCTAAAAACGATTTCACAAAATCTTAACTTACTGTTTGCTTTTTATAAAACTACCAAAAAATTGGTACAAAACATATGGAGACAATTCTGAAAGAAAGTTCTCTAATTTTAAAGCAAAAAAGCTTTTGAGTAAATTTTATATCTTTGATAAGAATTCACATTCGATTTGTATTAAAGTAAAAAAATGTAAGCTTATTTCATATTATTTTTCTTAAAACATATGAAATGTAAAAAAATACAAATATTTTTAAAAAAACATTTTTTTATTTCTTTCAGAAAAATAAGAATCTGCTGGATAATCTTTTATTCTCAAAATGAGAGACACCCGAAAGACTGACTAAAAACTAAAATTTAATTAATAATTTATTAAATAAAAACAAACAGTATACTAACAATTTTGTTTTATTCTGCCAATTCATTTAGTATTTTCAAGCTTTCTATTTGAAGGTAAGTGCTTTTAACAACATTTGATAAGTAGTTTTTAAGATGAGCCAAAATATGAAATTTTCAAACAAACACTACCAATTTTTTAACGAATCCATAAAAAACCTTTTATTAATCCCGACTGTTTTAAACACAACTTGTCATCTAGCTACGACTACTTTAATATATAAAATAAGAGAAAGTCATTAATTTAGCCAACTCTTAACATATAACTTCTTATTCACAAGTCAAACCAAAACTCCCCCGCGTTAATTCACGACGAATAAAATAATTTGCATAAAGAACCCACTTGCAAATATATGTATATAATATACATTGTATGTATGTAGATACAATCAACAAACATTATTTCAACAATAATAATCAGCAACAACTTTAGCGCAACAAAACACATCTCAGACAAGAGTGTAGCACGCTCGCACAATACCTTACCTGCCTACAAACAAAAATGTTACTTTAGTGGCTTTGTAAGTTTATTCGCCCGTCCATTAACATTAACCTTGAGGCAGATCCGAGAACCAAGACTTGGCACGAGTTGCTTCCAATATTCATTTTCATTCATATCGACTCAACTCATTCATTAGCTTCATTAGCCCACTCCAAAACATCACCAGTGGTGGTGGCGGCGGCGGCGCGGCGCGGCGCGTATCACCGCACCAAAGTTTGTCGTAGCGTACGTCCGTTTCGTCAAAATGCGACGCGCGGAAAACTATCTACCTATAAAGAGTATTCAAATACAAACATTACGACAAGCACCCTGGAGTGCGTGCGCTCAATGTTCGCAATGAGCTGAGCGATGAGTTGGCGCGGAGCGGCGCGGTGCCCCAAAGAAACATTTACACCCACGTTACAATGCTGGTGCGCGCCTGCGTACTGAAGCATTCAAACGCCCTTGCAGCAATACCCCCGCAACTTGCTATAAATCGCTATTGCGACGCCACGCCGCTGCTTACAGCCACCGCTCGCCGAACTTTCTGTGGATCTAGCTGCTTATACCAATTCGCGTACGTTTGCGCAGCAACAAAGCTACGAAATTGTGGTTTCTGCGCTTGACAGCTTCACTGCCGGTTGCATGCCCACATACGAATACGGTTCATTCAAAGATCTAAGCTATATCACCTCCAAAGGCCTCCATAGCTCCATTCAGAAGTTTACAATATTTTTCTTTCTTAATTTGACAAAAAAAATAAAAAAAAACTACGGTACGACTTCGGACACATGACTTTGCCCCAAGTTATAATTTAATATGTTTCTACGAGTATGTGCTGGACTGACGTCATGAAGTTGTCACACTCTCGAAAGGTGGTTTAGCTAATCCAAGACCACCAGCATCAGCACCACACAAATCAGTGTCATTAATTCCACCATCTCGGTGATAAATATTTCATTCACAAAATTGGACCGGAATTGATGATGGAAGCTCGCACCGGAAGATGTCCACTTGTTGCGTTTAAAAAATTAAAATTAAAAATTTATGAAATACCCGTAATATCGATGATGCAATACTCACTCGCGTAGCTGGTGTTTCAAAGAAGAAGCCTACACACCAAGTGTTATAGTTGTGGCTTGAGTTGAGATGGAATTTTAGGCGGAACCCACATAAAGTTGCTACAAGCTTTTAAGTAACAGAGAATAGCGTAGGATAACAAGTACATAATCCGAAAACCTTGCTCTTGAGGTTCATATACTCTCAGAATCGAAGACAGTTTAGTGTCAAGTTCTAGATAGATACTTATAGAAGTTCAACCGAGACAATGTGATAAGCTTTTTTTTGTCAGTGAGTCTTTGATGTTCTTAGTGGACCTGGACATTAAAACTACCTAAACACTTACCACAAATTTAATGGCAATTTAACGAGGGTCTCCACGATTCGAATTCATCAAAGCAACAAAAACAAAGGTCACTTCGTAGGTGGCACAAAGTGTTAAATGTCGGTAGTTAGGCAGGCAGGTTAGGTATACAATGAGCTTTTGAAATGATGTTAGAAAAACCAGAAACGTGCCATTGTTTTTTTTTTTCTTGTAAAGCTGATGTTTGGGCGGGTGGAGTGATGTTTTCGCAAAATTTTATGGTTTGCTTCTTTGGTTGGAAGAAGAAATTTAAACTTTTATGTTGATATTAGCAACGAAATTTGTAAAGGTTTAAGGAAGAGATGGCCAAAGGAACAATTATATTTTTCGCTCTATAATGACGAACTTTTTATTATAAAGGTTTCACATTGAAGTTCGTTTGTCTGAATTTGGTCTTAATAGTGATTCGACAAAAGTAACCTTTAACTGTGTAGGAGATGAAGAAATGTTTAAGCAGTTTTCTTTAAAAACTTTGATATTCATAACATTGTTAGGGTGTTGACGGAAGTTTCGTGTTTTGTTTCACTGTCAAACATCTTCAGTTTGGTCTATAATTTAACCATGAATCGTCTTACAAACGAACAACACTTGCAAATTATTGAATTTTATAATCAAAATTCGTGCCTTGTTAGGAAAGCTCATCGCCCGCTTCTTCCATTTTATGGTCAGTTTAATCGACGTACTGAAGCGGCTATTCGGGCTATTGTTACTAAATTCAGAACCAAATTTACATTGTTGCAAATTAAAGCACCAACACGCTTAAGTAGATTGCGAACTGAAGAAAATATCGCAGCTATATCGACCAGTGTTAAGGATGACTATCAAATATCGATTAGTCGTCGTTCGCAGCAAATGGGCCTCTGTTACTCAACAACGTGAACAATTTTCAAGAAGGATTAAGGTGTGATGCCTTTCAAAATACAGTTGGCACAAGATTTAAAGCCGAAAGATCTACTGCAACGTACAATTTTGGATGAATGGGCTCTTGGAAAGATGGCAAAAGATTCACTTTTTTACCAAAAAAATATTTTCAGCGACGAAGCTCATGTTTTGGCTCATTGGGTACGTAAATGATCAGAATTTTCGATCCCAATTCATCCAGAAAAAGTCACAGTTTGGTGCGGTTTATGGGCGGTTCATTGGACCGTACTTCTTTAACGATGATGCGAATCGGAACGTAACTGTGAATGGTGAGCGCTACCGTGAGATGATGTCCAACTTTTTTTGCCCAAAATGCAAAAGCTTGACTTGCATGACATGTGGTTTCAACAAGACGGTGCCAAATGCGACAAAGCACGCGCAACAATGGACTTATTGAGAGGGAGTTCGGTGCACATTTTATTCTACGTTCGGGACCGGTCAATTGGCCGACTAGATCTTGCGATTTAACGCCTTAAGACAATATTTTTTGTAGGGCTATGCAAAAGCTCATGTCTATACAGACAAGCCAAAATTGAAGCGTTTATTCGTGAGATGCCGGCTGAAATGTTGGAAAAAGTATGTCAAAATTGGACTAAGCGGATCGACCAGTTGAGGCGAAGTCCGTCAAGGTCATAATCTCCAAATGTTAAATTATATGAACCGTACTATCGATTCAAATAAAGATTTCATGCATTTTTCTATAGCTTTTAAAAATCACCCTTCATATATGACTTCCACGGCTGCCTCAGACGTAGTCTAATTTCAGATGACGCAGCGAAAGTTGTCCTTTAAGTCGTCAATCGTTTTGGGCTTATCATCGTAGACTACTGATTTCATATATTCCTACAGACAACATTCAATCTTGGAGATCAATTCACGCACCCGTTACGTGGTGTGTAATCATTGTAGCGTCTTCCAAGCGGACATTTTAGCGATCAAAGAGGTTCTCTCCTGACTAAGAGAAAACGTGATATCAACTATTGATATCCGCATCTTCTCTGACAGTCAGGCTGCTATTAGATCTCTTGACGGTGTCTCAACCAAATCTCAAATGGCCCTCAATTGTCGATCGTCTTTTAGGGAGATGGCGCAGCAATTTAACATTTACTTCTGTTGGGTGCCGGGCCACATAGACATCACAGAAAATTGTAGAGCCGATGAACTCACTAAAAACGGAACCATCATACCTTTTTCAACTGAAAGGGTGAAGATAGGTATACCGATAGCTGCATGTAAACTTCTGCTAAAAGAAACAGCTTTTGCGATATTAAACTCTGGTGGGTCAATTTACCAACATACGCAGCCCCAAAACTCATATGGCCTTCACAGGACCTAAAACGCTCTAAAGACTTGTTATCTCCAAGCAGGCTTCATATTACCTCCCTAATAGGTGTCCTTACGGGACACTGTCTTATAGGCAGACACGCAATACGACTTGGTGTAGCCTCAAATGACTTCTGCAGGAGCTGTATGGCCGAGGAAGAAGAGGAAACAATTTCTCTCCTCCTCTGCACTTGCCCTGCTCTTTCACTAAGACGCAAACTTCATCTGGGAGATGATCTTTTTATAATCCCAGTGAACTAGCTTAAAAGGATATCAAATATCTCCTTCGCTTTATAAAAAGCTCAAAACGGTTCGACTAGTGGGAAGTAATTCTCTAGATTCATGTGGTATCACAATGGGCTTTCTCTTTTGGCCTGAGTGTGTGGATTCTGAATCCGCAGCCACTTTAACCTAACCTAACCTACGTGTAAATATAAGATTACCAAAGGTTTTTTTTTAAATAAATCAATTAATGAACAAGCTGTGGGACATGTAGGTCCTGCACATCAGGGTTGTTCAATTTATGAGCGAAAAACATAGTAGTCATGGAAAAGATAGTCACCATTAAACATTGGAGTTAAAATATGCCTCTTAAAAAACACCCGTTTCAAAACTCAAAAGTCATCATATTTCTGTCATTTGGTAGGACATGTTCGGAAAAGAAACAACGCAAATTGGCTTTAACGTTTTAAATATAGAAATGGGAGAGAAAATAAGAATGGAGTAAAATATTCCACATTCTTGATGTGCGGTTAATATAATTGACAGAACGTCCAATATTGCTTGAAAGGGGGAGGGTGGTAAGAAGTAACGCTTAGTTGACAGAACAGTGTTTGTAAAAATGATGATAAAATAACATAGCCTTGCCTCGTCGCCAATTAAAATTTAAATTGAATTTTTAAACTTCGACAAAAGTTCAAATAAAAACTTTGCGTAAAAATGAAAAGTCGTCAACAACCAAACAAAATTTGTTTGAAAAGTAGAATCCTTTATTTCATTTTCAAATCTCCTTACTTCTCAAATACAGTTTAAAAGAGAAAATTAACTAGAAACGTTTAATATATAGCTTTGCTTTACCCTCGGTAAAGTACATTTTATTGCCAGCTGAGGAACTGTAAATTGAAATTACCTCAAAGGAAAGGCAGCAAGCTTTATTTTCTAACAATGTACTTGCTTATCAACTTTTAACAGCGATGCAGTAAACCCGACTTCAAAAACGGAAAGCTTTTGCATTGCGCATCGACTTAAGTGAAAATAGAAATTTCTCTATTGGCTGCATTTAAATTTCTGTTCAGCAGGGGAAAATAAAGAGCAGTTGATATTCTTTGGTCTGCTCACTTTATTAAAACCAGCGAAATTTTGGAGAATAGTCTGAAAACAATTGAACTTAATTTTATATCTTTTCGAGCTCGTTTAACAGTATTTAGCAACATTTCTGTTTTTATTATATTTTTGAGTTATTCGAACGCCTTTTTTTCACATAAATATGTAATAAATGGTTCCCAATGTGGGTCCATCTATAAAGAGTACTATCTTCTCAAATAAAACTTTTAAGTTGACATTAAATACACTTCCGAGATTTATTAAGTAAGAATTAGTCTTTAGTATTTGAAATAATATCTCATTTAAAATTACTCTTAATAAGTTTTCAACCGACAACAAAGTTTGTGGAGGCGTCTACTTTAACGGACTAAATCTATGTTCCTCATTTCGTCTTCCCCATCACTGTAATGTGTTCCAGTCAGAACTTCTGACTATCAAAGAAGGTCCTTCTTGGCTCAGAGAAAACGTGATATTGATTATCGATATATGCACTTTCTCAGATACTCAAGCTGCCATAAAATAATTGGACTCTGTCTCAATAAACTCAATAACAACCTGAAACTTCCGATTATCTCTTGTCGAGATAGACGAGCAGTTCAAAATTCACATTATTTGGGCGTCGGGTCATAGAGACATTCCAGGAAATTGCAACGATGATGACGAAATTGCTAAAACTAGAGCAACTTTAGCCTTGATGGTCAACAAATCCAACATCAATATGCCTCTAAGTACTTGTAAACTTATGCTAAAACATGATACCATAGACAAAGCAACCCGCTAATGGTCTTATACAACCACCTGTCGGTCGGTCAAATAAATTATTTCTATCATTGCTTGATACTAAATTCTCTAAGCACCTCATTTCAGTTACTAGATCACACATTAGCTCCTTTATAGGTGTCCTTTTAGGGCTTTGCCTAAAAGGTAGGCATGCTTTTCGGCTTGGCGGTCCTGGAAAAGATGTTTCCACTAGTTTCATGCATTAAGAAGAGAAGTAGACAATGTCTCCATTTTCATGTTCATTCTGCGCTGTCACAAAGAAGAAAACTTCACCTTGGAGGCTTGAACTTTAATGGTCCAAGTGATCTAAGAATCTCTCGACATCTATTTATATTTATTGTCCCAAACTTTCTTAGCTTACTAGAGGAACGAGTAAGGTAAATCTCTAGATCCACGGGGTATAACAACGGACCAACTAGTAGCCTAACTGTGTTGGTTTTCCCGTCAACAGCCCTCTTAACCAAATAAATTTCGAAAAGTCGTGGTTTATCTGAGTTAACTTAATTATTAAGAGGCTATTCTATTCCTGTAGTAACCGTGGCATGATGGTTAGTCTTGGGTTCGAACCCTGCCTATGCCATCTAAAGTTTTTCTACAAGTACTGCCTCTGGCGAGGAATTGACAAATTCTCCAAGAGTAATTCTTGTCATGAAAAGTGCTTTCTCAAATCAGCCGTTCGGATTCGGCTTAAAACTGTAGGTACCTTCCATCCCTGATAACAGTACTACTACACAGGAATGGTTGAGAGTTGTAAGTAACTAGGCCCTAGTTCTCAACGGACTGTTGCGCAACCCAATTTATTTATTTATATTTTTTAGTATGAGGACATTTTGACGAAACTGGCGTACACAATCCAATTACAAATTCAGCCCACAAAAATGGTTTTTTAAGATCAAACGTTCTCGGCAGGCAAATAAATAAAATCTAGATTCCAAACAAGTCGCTTGTTACAATTGCTGTTTGGATTTTGACATTTTTTTGTTGAAACCAAATACCATTTAATGTTTTTGAGGCCATTTTCATCAACAAAAAAATACTTCAAGTAAGTTCAATATAGAGTTTTGATTTGAAAGACTTGCAGAACAAGGTCCTTCCGAAAAATTCGACATATCATGGTTTTAGCACGCGTCGAACCATAGAATCGTTTTTTGGCAGAAATAGGAACGTCCAGTAACGAAAAATAAGTCACTACACTAAGAGTTATTTTTTTATATTGGTAAGAATAAAAATCAAAAATTGATGGAAACACTCTTAGTGTTCCTGTTACTGACTTGAAGCATGAAGACTTTTAAAAAAACACTTTTTTTATACTTTCCACTAGGGTACATTTATCAAGACTTTCTTTTGCATAAAACAAAATTACCAATCTACCTACAAAAAAAGTAAGCAATAACTCAGTTCAAGCCAAATGACTTTTTCAATTCCATTGATTTTTTAAGTTTATTCAAGTTTTCTACTTCAATTTAACATAACAAAAAAACTCAATTTTCCAGAATATATATTGACTATTTTACAACTTTATGCCCGCAATAAACACCACGACGGCGGATACCCCAGCCCCACCCTTATAGCTTTTAACATCTTACTACACCATTATCTGCTGCTGATTATACAGTTTTATTCTTTTATTAACTTTTTTCAGGAGTTCTTCGACAACCTCTCAAAATCATTTCAGACTCAAAATAAAGAAACAAAAATTTAATAAACATAAACAAAAGTCAAAAAGTAGGCATTTTATCCGATGCGATGTTGAACTGAACAAAGCTCTTAACTTCATAAATTACTTAATTAAACCTTTAATGATGTACTCTTGTCCTGCAATTAAATATTTTATTACATCATTAAGCATCATTATTCTGAATATTGGATTATTTATATTAACATACATATATATATTATCTGAATTTGAAAAATAACAACAACAACAAAAAAGTTAGCCAAATAGCAAAGCATAAGCTCTCTGGCTCTGACTCTGACCTAAACCAAACCATTATAAGAAGACACTACTCAACTATTCATGGTCTTTTATAAGTGACATTAAAATTAAGATGAGCATAACTTTCAAATAGACGAAGTATATAATTCCGTGGCGGCCGCCGCCGTAGTTCCTATAATTATTTTTCTTCTACTTTATTAATTTCTTTTATTTTTTCATTGGAATTAAATTTTAAAAAAAGATGGAATTCATTTGAAAAGAAAAAGAAGAAAAGCGAGATACTTAAGGACGAAAAATTCAATTAACAACGACGACAAGGAAGATGTGAAGATGTGAAGAAATGCAAGAAAATCATATTTAAATGTAATTTAATTCAATGAACATTTAACATCCCCATAAACCGAATACAACACACACAAAAATAATTAAAATAAAAAGTAAAATAAAATTATAAATTCACAACGAAGAAAAATGCAATGAAAAGTAGAAAAATTAAGGAAAATGAATTCAACAACGACGATGATGGGAGGACAACGAAAAAAAATTAAAATAAAAATAAAAAATATAAAATGTTTAAGATGTTCACTTTTTGGTTTGTATAATATTTATATATATTTTATTTATTTGTAATAATTTTTTTGTTTTTAAATAAAAAAAATAATAAATTAAATTAAATTATATTTTCATACTAAATTAAATAATAATGAAAATTAAAATCGTTAAAACAAAAATAAGCGAATGCGCCTACCTTTTTCTTTTTAAACTCTCTCTCGCTCACGATTGCAGATCCACGATTTTTAATCGTTTTACACTTCTTAAATACTATATAATTAATTAAGTTATACAATTTTTGTTTTTTTGTTTTTTTAATTTTCTAAATAAAAAATTAATTTCTTAACTTATGATATTTGTTTATTTTTTAAAATTGTTTTACTTTCTGTCTGACAGAAATTATTTGTTTGGAATGTCGTTTTGTAATATTCGTTTTTTTTTAAATTTAAGATTAAAATTAATTATTATTTTTTTTCTAATTAGTTTTGCAATTTAAAGAATTTTTATATACAAAAAAAATAGAATTTGTAATCACAAAAATAAAAATGATAAATATACAAATTTAAATATTTTTTAATTGAAAAAAAAAAAATACTTTGTTTAAGTTTTATTATATTTTTTTTAATTTTTTGATTTTTTAAATATTTTTCTTACTCAAACTACACAACACACAAAGCCAAAATAATATGCAAAACTACACAAGTTGCAAAATTAGTTGTTTACAAAAATACAGACAACTTTAAATATTTAATTTTGGAAATTAAGAAAGATTCAATTTAAGGCTCTTAAGTTTTAGTATTTATTACACTGGTCCACGAGATAATGTAAGTAGTAATCAAATTATACTTTTTCTAAAGTTTTTGATGGCTTTAGTTCGAATTTGACTTCAAAATCAATCTATCTATCACATCAGTGTTTTGAGATAAAACCTTTATAAAATTCGAAAAGTCTTACATTAGGCGTTTTTTTTCAATAAGACTCAGTATTAATTCGAAATTCCGTTTAAAAATATCCAAAATCTGATTTGGTTTTCTCAAAATTATAAATAGTTGTAAAAAGAATGCTGAAACATTTTTGCTTAAACGGTTCTTAACAGAAAAACGAAAAACTGTATAAAAGCGATTCGTAGTCTTAAGGTTGACATTAAATTTTCAAAAAACATTGAAAATTATGAAAAACTGATATTGAAAACTGGTACTTTGACTTTGAGTACATATACTGCGTGTCACATGAATAGGGAAAAGCAGTTTTCATGACGTTATTTTTAAAACCCTTAATTGCCGAAACACAAACACGCTTCGGCTTTGCCTGATTTTTACGAGTTCAGCCATAGGAATTCAACGCATGCTATCACAATGAAGCTTCGACCTCATGTTTCATTTGTAATGTTACGTAATGTTACTAAAAACGGACGCTCTAGTTCAAATTTGCTGAACATTTGATTTGTCTGACAGCTCAACAGCTGTAAAAAAGTCAATAAACAAAAAGCATTTGCTTTTGGAGGGTTATTAAAATTTAATTTCTTCGATTTCAAAACTCATATTTTTTTTATTTTGAGAACAAAATATGACAGAAGTGCCCTTTAAGAAATGTCATATTGGAAGTGTCATTCAAACCAACCTCGAAACAGGCCCAACGTAACGTAGACGAAGCCGATGCTGAACCGTGTTTGTGTTTCAGCCATAAGTTTTTTGGAAAACCCCAAATATGGAATGAATGAGGTATGTATTAAATAGCAACAATTTATCTTCTTTGAAGACTTGTAGCAGCTATATAATTCGCAGTTGATTTATGTAGAAAATACGGGTCAAGACAAGGTGTAATGGTCATCTTCTGATGAGCCCAACCATTACATCGGGGTAAAACAAATATATGAACATTTTTATGCTGGTTTATATTTATTTTCATGATTTTAAATTATATTTATTAAAAAAAAAAGGTATGTATTAAGTTTTAATTACAAACAAAAAATTGGGATTAAGTTGGTAAATAAAAGTTTTATGGCGGTTTACCCTTGTTTTTTGTGTCACATGAATAGGGACAAGATCTAAATTTTCCTATTAAGGTGTTTAAAAAAGGATACTCCGATTCTTTGGGAGCTTAATACGAATATTAATTTGATAGAATTAAGAAGTAGGTAGGAAGGTGTGAGCTAAGGGTCTAACCAAGGAAATTAAGCCAAATTCGAGCTTACAACGATCTCGGCAAAACCATCCGTTGTTTAGCCAGCAAAATTAGAAGAAGCTCCAATTTTGTAGAGAGGTGTGAAAAAAGCACTAAAGAAGAGTCAAGCAGCTGCATAACTCCAGAAGAGCGGGCAATAGTAAGAGCTCTTTCAAACCCAAGGCTTTCCTTTAGTAAAATTAAGGCAGGAGCTGGGGTAATTGCTAGTAGATCGACTGTTGCTCGAATGATACAGCAAGCAGACCATATACCGCAGCAAAAAATGAAGAACAAACCAACGCATGAGCCAACACCATAATTAATTGTTCGGCAATAACCTATTACGGGACCGTGGGGATGGATTTTTAAAGCTCTAAAATGACAGCAATCGCTTGAAAATCGATTTTGAAACGAGCTTTTCCACGATGGACTTCCCAACAACATATTGCACTAATACATTCCACACGGGCAACAAAAGCCTGCATCTCCTGGCCTAAACATCAAGGAAAATGTGTTGGAATGACTTTTAAATAAAGTCTACGAAGGAGAACTGTAATACCAAAAAACCAAAGATATTATTGAAGCCATAAAACGGTCCTGGGCCCAAACATCGCTCAATTATCTGACAGTACTCTATGAATCCATACTCCACACGTTACTTAAATTCATTCAGAAATCAGGAGGCAGCACACATTACTGAAAATTATTTTAATCCATTAAATTAAACCAATGTTTAGTGTGGATGGTATGTGGAACGCGAATAAAGTTTGACAGTTCGTAGAAACCACACTGAAATTCGTTACTACCAAACTGTTTTTACAATATTTTCCTGTTTTAAAGAACAAAATGTAAATTTTATTATCCTAACAATAGTTTCAATTGGTTTCTTTAAATTTAAATATGTTTTTGTTTGAAATTGACTTTTTAAATCACGTTTGTTCGCCAATTCGTTCATTCGTTGTTCGATTTCATGTGCAAGGCCTTTAAAGAACTATTCACATGAGCACATCCAACGAATGAACGAATATTCGTTGATTTTGACATTTCTTTCACATGAGAGATTTTAATCCGTCGCGAATGAAGTTTGACTTTGACAATTGTTCCACAGCCAAACACCATTCACCACCGAAACCAAAACAAGAATGATCTTTTTAGGTTAAGTACGAGCGAGTATTTTATTCGTTGCGAGTGTGGATGATGTGGAACGTGAATAAAGTTTGACAGTTCGTATCAACTACAATTTAAATATATTAATATATGATATTGAAAAGAAAAATATGCCTCATAAATAAATTAGAAACTATATTGCTATCGTTTTGTTAAGATTTTGTGTGGAAATATGTCTTCAAACTCACATTTTATACTTTATTCGTCGTTCGTTGGTCGCGCTGATGTGAATACGGCTTAAGGGTTTAAAAACTATTGGCAAATAAAAAACGAAAAAAGCTTGTCCCTATTCATGTGACACGAAGTGGATAACGATCATCAGATTTTGGATTCGGAATCAACTCTTAAATTTAACTCTAAAACGAATTATTTGAATACATTCAAGGTTTTTGAAAACTTCAAATGGAGTCAAATGAAGACCCATAAATTATTTCATAACAAATGAGAAAACTTATGAGAGATAAAGATACTATACCGTAATCTGTATCTAGAAGATAGAAATATTTACTATTTATTTTGAAAAACACAACATGTGTTTTAATTGAGCCTTAAAAACGCAGTTTTTGGTTGTATTTAGAATTTTTGAAAGGGTATATTTTCAAAACCTGATGTGATAAACAAATTTTAAGACGAGATTTGAATATAGGACATCTAATTTTTCAAAAAAATATTGATTTGTTTGTAGAGCAGAACAATACGGAATTTTTACGACCAGTGCAGTTTTTATTAAATGTATTAGTTCTTTAAAAAAAAACAAAAAAGATTTTAAATATTTCAAAATAATTTGCATCTATGAACAACCAATTTTACAACTTAAAATATTTTCAACATAAACAGCAAAATTAAGCCAAACAATTTAACTTAGATTTGTAAGCTTTTGGTCACGCCCATCTTTTCAAGATTCAATATTTTCAATTTAGATATTATTTTAAAACTTACCCCATCTATTTTTTGTATATATATTTATATTCTAAATTCTAGTTATTATAGTCCTCGTTTCTTTGCGAATTGTATATTATTGCACATTTGAATGCAATTGCCATAGTTTCAAGACGTTTTTGTTTTAACTATTTATTTATAATATTATGCACTTAAATCCATTTTTTATTTTGAGATATCATTTGATTCTTTGTTTCGTTTTGTTTTAAGAGTTTTCTTGTTTATAGGGTAAAATAAAAAAATATATATAAATATTTAATTATGGCACTGTTTTGTCTTTAATTTAAAAAGAAAAAAAAATGTTAAAAAATTCATTGTAGCTTATTTAAACCATAAGTCAAGTTTGTTTCTTTGAATTTAAACATTTTTGTTCATTTTTTTTCTTTTTATTTTGTATCTCTGAGATTATGGCATTGCTTCTTTATGGCACGGATATTTTGTGTTTCCTTTTTCGTCTTCTGTCTCTTCATCTTCTTCTTCTAATAATGACTAGTTTCATAAGTATTAATTAATTGCAAAGTTTTTAAATTATATTTTTATTTTTAATTTCTTTTTTTATAAATAACAAAAACAATAAAGAAAAACGATTAGATAGAAAGAGAACGAAAAAGAATCTTATAGATGAATTTAACTAAAAAAAATATCATATCCTAGATAGAAAATTTATTCATTATTTGTTTAGATCGATCTAGTATTGATTTGAGGTTCTTCTAAATAGCGAGATCATTGATCATTTCTTACTTTCGCTTTGAACTTTTGCAACTGATTGATTGATTTAAAGAAAAAACGCCATCTATTGATGACAGATGCATCTGTCAAAAATCTGACATTTCATACTAGAATTACAACGAAATTAACTGTATTCGTTTGTTTCGATAACTATATGTGAATTTTATTGCCTAGTTTGTTGTTTTTTTTATTTTTTGTTTATATTTATTTATAAAGAATAAAAACAAAATGAAATCTATCGCTGCGCATGCGCATGTGTCATATGAGAATGAGTAGAATGAGGCACATGTGGCACGTGCGAATGATGCGAATGACCACCATGTGGTGGGTAACCTTGCGCATGCGAAAGCGGTGATGGCTGTCCACCGGATGAGTATGGCGATTGCATTATACTCTGCTCCAGTCCATAATGGCTGGGAGCTTGGGGATGTCCTAGATGGGCGTGACCATGATGACCATAAATTAATTGTCTTACTTTTGAATCCTCGTCGGCTATATTGTAACTAAGTTCGGTTTCCTCGAAGCCTGTAGCTGACATCCGTTGATCGCCACCGCCAACACTTGGCGGATCTGGTGAATTTAAACAAGTCTGGATCAGTTGTTTGCCAGCTTCTGATGTAATCATTGGTTGCAATTTGCGTGTGGCAAATGTGTAAACGTGTCCTGTTTCTGATGCAACTAGGAGCATTACTTGTGTACCAGTTAGAGTAGATAATTCGTATGCCTGCAAAATTTCAAAACAGACATATAATTTATTATATAATTTTGCATGACATGAGGATTAATTAAAAGATATATATTGATATGGGTTTTAGTTAATTAAAGATTCATAGGGCAAGCAAATAACAGGAGAGCTTACATTTACGAACGAGGGCAAAACAAATTCGTCCCTAAATAGTGGAGGGATTTAATCGATTAATATATAGCTTGATAGGTAACACTTCTGTAGTAAAGATTTTCATCCCTTCAGTCCCTCTCCCTCCCACTATTAAGCCGAATTAAATGGAAAATTTATCGTTTTTGTTATCTTCTTCGTATAATGTAAATGTATACCACGTTTGCTATAAATATGTATATGCTGTGTATGTAAACAGAAAAATCAATTATTTATTATATCAAAGCTTTGCCAAATTGAAAATTAGAACACCCAGCAAATATACCTAGACCTATCATCCCCCAACTTCCCAACACCTAAATTCTCACATAAACTTTCACTCCAAAGAGTCCTTTTTTTTCTCAAACCCTCCAAACACCGACGAACGGTGCTGGCTAGCCTCCCAAAAAAAACACATCTCAATTCGTTCAATTACAAAAGTGATTCAATCAATTTGTAAAAGTGTGTTTGTTGCTTTCCCTTAAATATTATACCCGACTCGTAGGTTGAGGGAATTTAAGAGACATATTCGAATATTTAATAGGAAATCTTCTTATTATTCTCAGCCTGTTGAACACATCAAGACTATAGAGGAAACTTGAAGACAGTTTAAATCCTGTTAATTTATCATTTTGGATTGGGCACTTGAGGGGGCTTAAAATTAATAAGAAAAAACAATGATACAGTAGTTTGCAAAAAGAACACAATTTTTTATTTTAGATTAAGTTTTTAAAATGGTTATTTCTTTAAACGGAGAAATGGATTTAAAAATAGTAGAATTTTCCTTTATCAACTATTTTTACTTTTAACCTGTTAAGAGAAGTAAAAATAGAAAAAAAAAGTACTAACATTTAATCGACCATAGCACTGACCATGTATTTCTTTTTAAGCAAAAATATTAATAATTTGACAGCTGATTGTTTAAAGTTAATAAAAATGGAAATTTTCATTTTTTACACTTGACCGTTTTCTAATTTTTTAACTATACTAACTATTTCAAACTTTTACTTTCTTTCCTGACTAATAAAATACTAATTCCCGTTTCATCTAAACATGTCTTAACAATAACAGTTTGTAAAGAAAAAACAAACGAACCTAAACCTAAACCTATTGAACGGACCTATTAGTTTTAAATGTCAGAAGTTCAGGAGTAACATGGATTGAAAAAACCACTAAGAGTTGAAGTAGTCAATTTTCTGATTTTAATATTAGTTAAATGATAAGAAAGATAATAAGACAATAAAATTAATTTAACTTTAATTTCCTTAGCATTTTATTAGATTTATAAATTTTAAGTTGGTAGCGCTGACAGCACAAATGGCAATACATTAAAGTGTTGCCGTAATTACGGAAATCCTAAAAAGGTTCAGCAAAACATAGAAAATATTGCGTAACAAATGTAAAATTGTTACTTCTAATTTCAGAAAAATTAGAGGAATAGTAAAATTTTATAAGAAAAGTTTTTACGGTAAATAAATATCATTTAAAAAAAGGAAAGCAAAAAACATAGAAAACATAGAATACTATTATCACAACTAATAAACCGCAGATTACAAGGCAAAACCTCATTTTATTTTTGAGAAGTTCCTACCGAACTTTAGGAGGTAGATTTAATTTAAAGATGTTAAGTTAGTGATGCAATAGAAAACATAGAAAACATTGAATGAAAAAAACGAAGCTGTCATAACTAACATAGAACTAAGCAGCAGAAGGTAATTCACTTAGAATTTGTTACAAGTAAAAATATTTTAAATGAGTTTTTGTACGTTTATCTTATTTCTAGTAATGACGTTACAAATGTCAAAACATGATAGCTTAAAAAGTGAGCTGGCCAAATAGCTTCCTAATTCACATTCAACTTCCTGTTGGAATTTTTTTTTATCGAGTCAGTTTTTAGTTAGAAACAGTAAAATTAAAATTGTTCACAAATATTCAAAGGAAAATCTTCCATCAAACAACTTTTTGATTGGGGACAGTCATGAAAATGTTTTCACGGTGAATAGAATAACATCTGTTGGACCTGTGTTCATAAAAGAATGTGCCAATTGATTTTTTATTTCCAAATTGTCTTAAAATGTACTTCTTTAAAGAAAGAGACTAACAGGAGGTTTAAGGCCTGTTTGCTGATACGTCTCATAACTATTTAAGTTCTACATAAGTTATTAAGTTCTGCTAAATGGTTTGCACAGAGCTCAAAGTTTGATATAAATTAGCCTAATTGAAACTTATTTTATGGGGAAATAGTACGGTATAACACTTAAGGCTCGTTTCGCACTACATGGTTTTGACCGTACGGCAAAAAACCGGACGGCACACAACGGATCAATGGCTAATTACACATTATACGGTCTTAACCGTACGGTTAACACGATATATTCAGGGTTCCTGTGCGAAGTAATCGTGTCTTGGAGTAGCTGATCGTTCTCTGCCGTACGAATAAAATCGTATTATGTGAAAACATGCATTTCATCATGTACGCCACTAAGCTAATCGCGCCGGCGGACTGCCGTATACTGTAGTGGCAGTAGACTGTTGCTACACGGCGGCGCGGCGCCAGCGTTTTGCCGTGACCGTATGATATGAAAGCGTATACACTCTTCTTAACGCCTCTAACAAAATGTCGTCGTCTGGTTTTTTGCCGTACGGTGAAAACCGTGTAGTGTGAAAGTGATGACATTTCAGTACATTGTTGTGCCAAAAAACTAGTTCTTTGTTCAAACTGTTTAAAGTTTAAACACTGTTCGAGTTTTAGGAAAATAGGGAAAGATTAAAGAGGAAATACCAATGCACATTGGTCTTACGGTTTTGAATATCAAAATTATAGGGAAAAACAGAGCTGGGTAAAGCATTCCACATTCTCGATGTGCGGTTAAAAAAAGAATCTCGATACTTGACAGTACGTTCGAAATTGAGCTCAAGGTTAAACTGATGTGCATTCCTAGAAGAACGAGTATTACGGCTGAATTGTTTGGGGGGGGAGATATGTGGAGGTTCTTGAATTGATTGAAGTTGGTGTCCCCCGTCAGGTTTACGATAAGAGTAAATACTTTTTTAGTTTTGATGAATTAGCCTTCTTAAAAAGATTTTGTTTAAATACAAATATTATTGTCCATGTATTGGAACAAATCGAGAAGGATCTAGATCGGCCTTAAAACAGTTTTGATACATGACTTTTATAACAAATCGTTAAACAAAACTTTCCTTCTTCTAAAAGTAATTCAATTGCACCCATAAACCAGCTATTGGTAGCTCAGCGATTCTTTGCTAGAGGCAATCATCTTTTATGTAAGTATCGCTGATTTCGGAGGGATGAATGTTTCAACTGTTTTAAGAATAGTTTCAAGAGTGGCATCTACATCATCATCAGCCACCTTCCTAGTTTCTTTTTTATATCCTGGTAACCTGAGCTTCAACGGTCCTGTAGCATGTTGAATTCGAATGGGAATTAAAATGCAATGTTATTCTCTCCCAAGCTGTTTCTTTTTCCTTCGACGTAACTCCATCTGTTTTTTTTATTGATAAGCACATTCTAAAAGTGTTCGCTTTTCTTTCAGGAAAATAAGGACTTCTTGTCCTTATCTTATATGTTTTAAGAAATCTCGGATTATATTTAGTATAATCATAAGTATATGCATGTAGATTTCTATTCCATTGGCTTGTATCCATCTAAAATAGTGTAATATCTGGTGTTCCTCAAGGAAACCACCTGAGACCACCTTTTTTTCTTTTTAAAAATGGGAGAAAACCAAAAATAATTTTATAAATTTTCAATTGATTAAAAGATGGCTTATTTTTAAATGACACATTGGGTTTTTTGAGTAAAGAAAAAAGTTGAGCTAAAACTTGGGCTAAAAAAAACAAGTTTAAACTGGAAACTAAAAGATGCGTTCCAGTCATGTGGCTATTTTAAAAACAGTCAGAAATTAGTGATGAATATATATTTTTAAGAAATTTAAGGGAATCTGGATTTCATTCCGTAGTAAGACAAGATGTTAAAGTTTAACGCACTACAAAGGTTTGTCCAGCTTTAATGTAAAAGCAACATGAAATCAAGCTGTAGAAAGCATAAGTGTGATAACCCAGTGGCCACGCTTAGTTCATGACTCGCGGGTCTTGAAAAGATCAAGAATATATTCACGAGAATTTAAGGGAAAATAATACATTTCGTCGATATTTTTCATACGGTATTACGGCTTGAAACGCCTTACGGAAATCCTCAAACAGATGCATACAAAAAATTAAATTGAAAAATCAGCTAAGGCAGTTTAACTTAAGCTTTTAGGTCAACACATGTGATTAAGATATTTAGCGTAACCTTTTGTTTTTGTTCACATGAAACTAAATTTAAGCTAGAATTGTCTCACTTAAGCCACTAGTAACAGATATAGCTACCTAGCTTTACAGTTTTAGCTTTTTTTATACACAAGGCCCATTATGAAGTCCATTCCTTTGCTTTAGTTCCTAAGTATTTTTGTGTGCTTTAGTTTAAAATACTGTAAGTTCCTATAAAAATTCACAGTAAATGACTAGACTTTCCAAATATCGAAAATAAAATAAAATTCAAACTTTAGTTTCAAAATCCTTTAAGGTTTTTACTCATAAATCACTGAATCATCTTTAAGAGCCAGTATGAGAATTTTCAGTTTTGAAGAATTTTTCCCAGCCTGATGCCAAACGGATAGGGATTTTTTTGTGTGTGGATAATTCCCGTGTCTGGGCAAAGGATCTTTCATACAGCTCGTATATAGTTTTGCCTTTATATGCGGATCCTCTGTGTCAAGACTATCGGTTGACTCTTATCTTTAACGGATAATGAATACAGGCTATAAAAATTCAATTGGTTTAAAGTATGCTATACACAATACATTCGGCTGATGATGGCAGGTATAGGGAGTTAGAGGTATATATAGGAGTAGACGGGTTTTCCGCATCCTTATCGGCCAGCTTCTTTCTTGTGTAATTTTCCGCCTTTTATTAACATTTAATCTAATTTACGGCACACGGTCTGGCTATTACTGACTAATACAGCAGTTCACCAGTTGCGGTTGTGGTTGCAGCTTCTATATAGGAGCAAGAAAGGATTCTTATCCGTTGCTGCATCTTGTTGTGGTTTTCAAGTCATAGAACGTACATATGTATGATGATGTGGATGTGGAAATATATAGTGGGAGCTAGAGTCTCGATTTTCTCATAAATTTCTTCGAGGACCCAACTAACATGCAAAGAAGCTATAATGGCCAAGCTAAAAAGACCGGAATCGTTGGAGTTGCGGTGGGTGCAACACTATATGGACACTCTCGCAGTATGTTTAGCAGCATTTTATTTGCAACAAAATGTTTGTGCCCCAAGCGATTTGATCGATCCGATGCGGATGCAAGGCTTTTATGCTTTGTGAACGTAGGTGACCAGTGGTGATGGTGGTGTTGTTTTCGTCATCATCAGTGAGTGCTTCTGTTCCAGTAGCTGATGGCCGCCTTAGCCGCCGCCAGAGCTTAACCATACAGAACCATAAAGAGTCCGTCGCCTCGCATAGTCGGCAAGCGCACGAATGCGTTTACTTTATTGGTTTTAAACTGTCAGCATCACCTCTAATCTTTGAAAGATCAAGGTAGCAGCTTCTCATTCATATTATCCGCTCAACATTGCTTGACTGAGCAATATTGTTTTTGGCATCAAGCTTCTAGCTTTAGCACAGCATAGCACAGGTATTAAAAGTCGGATAAGTGAGTGGGAGAGTTCATAAGTTGTGGGCAATGTTGTTTTGTATGTTTAGTGTTTTTTTTTCTAACGATATTACCGCATAGCGTAGGTGACTCAAGGTGGTTAATATATTTATTTATTTTGTCAAGAGATACATATTGGTATACGAATGGTATTATATTGACAAAAGTGTCCATTAACGAGCTTAATTAATCGATTTTTCGTGATTGTTTTTCTATTTGATATTTTTCAATTCAATAAAGCCAATTAAATATCAAGTGTTTTCAATTTTTTTGCAGAACTTCGAGAAAAGCAAGGAAGGGAAGTCAAGTTTGACATAAGTTGATATCGGAGAATGGCAAGCAATTGATAAAGTTATATTGAAAAAGAAAAGTTAGAATTTGCTTCGCTTGGCAAATAATAGGAACACATATTGGAATCAAGACACTATAACTCGGTCATGCGAAAAGACTCGCTTTTATATTCAATAGAATATAATATAAACTGTAATAAATCATGTCAAAAAGGAGCGAAGATATTTTTTTCTATTTATTTGAGGTGCAGAAGTTAGTAGACAGTGGTTTCTTTATGGGTTCCTTTTTTGCATATCAAAAGGAGTAAATGGCATTTCCGTTTTACTCTTTTCTAGGACACTTTTTTTCTTTTTTTATTATAATTTTAGACAGCAAAAAGCTGATTTCGTCATTTTAGGGTTTGACAAAGTTTTTATATTGTTTTCGGAATCAAATTGAATAAGAAACCGACATAAATTCTTTTTCATTTCATTGATTCTTTTGATTTATGACAATATTGAAGCAAAGTTGAGTGGATTTTTGATATGAAAAACGATTTCTATAAGAACTCCAGAATTTAGAAGTTTCCCATAAAAACAAATCAAAAGACACGTATACGCCACAGTTAATTTTTTTAGCAACATTTTCATATTAATAATAGTTTAAATTTATTAGAATAAAGCTATATTTTTTTGTTACTAAGTTAAGTTAAAACCTACAAAGATAAAATACTTTGATTAATCCGTAAAAAAATAGGAAAAGCGAGACTTTTTCAGTCTCTCCTACAATCACCAGAATAATTTGATGCGAGGCAAAAAAACGTTTTTGACATCTTATATAATTTTTAGGAAACTGCAAGTGACAGCGGCCTGATTGGTGATTATGGGATTCGTGGAGAATCGTTATGCTAGCGACTTTGCCATTTTTCAATAATTGCTTTCGCTTTCAACTTTTTCGTTTTGAATTCGACCAATTAACAAATTCGAAGACGAATTTGAAATCTCATAATGTTTGTTGACGATTTGAAATCTGACAGCTTTTTTGGGCGGATTCATAGGCAAAAGAGTAGTAATTATTATTCACTGTTCGATTTCGTGGATTCTATCTTCATCGTAATTTTAAAAATTTTAAAATTCATTTGAGGAACGATAAAAACAAGCAAACAAATCCACATTAATTTTTGGTTCTCGTCGAGTTTACGAAGAAAAAAAATGAAATTCATCGTAATCTGAAATCTCTCAAAACTGTATCATGAAATCCGTTCGTAATGCAAAATTGTATGAGATTTTTCACTACGAACGAAATTCATGATACAGTTTTTCGGGATTCGTAAAAATTACGATGGATTTCATGATAGGGCTGAATGGCATTGCAACGGGAGCACTCGTTGACAATGAATTTTGGGCTAAAACAAGTTTAAATAATATTAAATATTTAATATTGTTAATTGAATAAATCACCGCAAAATTCACAAATTCAATAAAAATAAAACAAAATTTGTGCAAAGCTGTCAAATCACTGGAATATAGGAAGAACTATTTCGCTTCGCCGCGAATTCGTTAATAAGAAAATACGACGGGAGCCGAAAGGTCTAATTGAAAACGATCCGCCGAAAAAAACTAAAAACCTATTTCTGATTTCAATATCTTACTTTCGGAGCAAATATTTTAACACTAGAAACCTACTCTAACCATCTAATCTGAAGGATTGGAGGTTTTGGAAATAGGAATCAATTTTCCCAATTACTTCCAATGCCTTCTTTGTTGCAGTTTTTTTGATTTTTTTTTTGCTGAAACTCTCATTCTTTCCATTTCATTCCATGCAACTCTCATCTTTTCTACAGTCTTTCGATATCCAGAAGCTATATCGCTTATAACCGCCTTCCAAGCTGCTTTTTTACCAGCAATGGCGCAACGCAAACTTATAGAGGAGTTAACCAGACACAAAAACAATTTTAGTGTGGTACCAGGTGAAACAATAAATTATAAACCATTTAAAAATAATCTTTATATTTAAAAATGTTCATTAAATTTAAAACCAACAGAACTCAATTTCATATTTTCGGATGATGAAGATTTTCAACTTATTGAAGATTTTGAGCTTTTTCAGAAGCCTAAAGTATATAAAAACAAAGTGACCCTTTCACAAAGCTGGACGATGAAGATTTTTTTCAAGATATAGATTCGATAAAGTCACAGTTCAGTTTTTAGTCTAAAAATCGATGGGCCGAAACCTACAACAATTCGTGAACTTCCTATTCCTAAATCACTATAAGTTCTCGTGGCTCTTCATTTTTTTTGGAAGAAACGTTCATCAAAGTGATTTTGGTAAGGCAAAAATGTAATTTAAGAAAAAATACTCTTTAAGCTAAAACATTATTATAATATCCGAAGCTTTGCATGGAATGTGACAGTCAACTGTAGAGTAGATAATTTCAAAAATTTCAAAACGCATTTCTTTTGAGTTCTTTTGAGTAACTCGACTTGACTGCTTCGTTACTGTTTGGCTGTTCTTCAATATCCTCATAATCAATATATTCTTCCCAATTTACTGCTACAAGACATGTCATCTACTAACGTAGAATAAACTGTTGGGATGATCACCGTATTACTGTCAATATGTATGGAATCATCATTATTATAGCTTCGACTAAGGTATTCGATGGATCGCTTGCAAATCATTGAATTTTATTACCAAAATCAGTGTTCGGTTCGAAATGTGCTTCGCGCTTTACGTCCGATTTATGGTCTACATAATCGACCAAGTGAGCAAACAATTAATGCGATTGTGACCAAGTTTCGCACTCAGTTTACTTTATTGGACATTAAACCAACCACACGAATGCGTACAGTGCGTACAGAAGAGAATATTGCGTCTTTTTCTGAGAGTGTTGCTGAAGACCGTGAAATGTCGATTCGTCGCGGTTCGCAGCAATTGGGTTTGTGTTATTCGACCACATGGAAGATTTTACGCAAAGATCTTGGTGTAAAACCGTATAAAATACAGCTCGTGCAAGAACTGAAGCCGAACGATCTGCCACAACGTCGAATTTTCAGTGAATGGGCCCTAGAAAAGTTGGCAGAAAATCCGCTTTTTTATCGACAAATTTTGTTCAGCGATGAGCCTCATTTCTGGTTGAATGGCTACGTAAATAAGAAAAATTGCAGCATTTGGAGTGAAGAGCAACCAGAAGCCGTTCAAGAACTGCCCATGCATCCCGAAAAATCAAAAATGCACTGTTTGGTGTGGTTTGTACGCTGGTGGAATCATTGGACCGTATTTTTTCAAAGATGCTGTTGGACGCAACGTTACGTTAAATGGCGATCGCTATCGTTCAATGCTAACAAACTTTTTGTTGCCAAAAATGGAAGAACTGAACTTGGTTGACATGTGGTTTCAATAAGATGGCGCTACATGCCACACAGCTCGCGATTCTATGGCCATTTTGAGGGAAAACTTCGGCGAACAATTCATCTCAAGGAATGGACCGGTTAGTTGGCCACCAAGATCATGCGATTTGAGGCCTTTAGACTATTTTTTGTGGGGCTACGTCAAGTCTAAAGTCTACACAAATAAGCCAGCAACTATTCCAGCTTTGGAAGACAACATTTCCGAAGAAATTCGGGCTATTCCGGCCGAAATGCTCGAAAAAGTTACCCAAAATTGGACTTTCCGAATGGACCACCTAAGACGCAGCCGCGGTCAACATTTAAATGAAATTATCTTCAAAAAGTAAATGTCATTGACCAATCTAACGTTTCAAATAAAGAATCGATGAGATTTTGCAAATTTTATGCGTTTTTTTTTTTAAAAAAAGTTCTCAAGCTCTTAAAAAATCACCGTTTATCTCCTTTAACAGCTTCCCAAGCTGATGTTTTCTTTGAAATCAGTGTCAAATCGTTGTCTTTGTGCTCTATTATTAGCAGCTTACATTCCATCAATTGCGGCAACATTTCCTTCTCAGCTCGGTCCCAATTTTTGTCATGATCACGGTTTTTTCTCAAATAATACCTTCTGTAAGTTTATTATATTTATTTTTTTATACCTTTTGGTCTTCCATCAGATCACACATATTTCTATATTTTTGTTATGAAAAAGCTCAATTAGCATAACAAATCAAATAAGACGTAGACGAACCGTTATTATGCAGCTAAAAATTCTTCGCAAACCATTTCACGAGAAGGACAACAATACATTTAATGACTTTGACATTTAAAAGTTTTGCTGAAGGTTTGTTCCCTTAATTTTTCGAACAGACTTACATTGTTTTAGGCGCGTTTAAAAACAGTTTCTTAATGCAATGGTTTTAGTGCGAAACTAATAGCCTTTTCACACCAAGTCCAAAACTCGGTTTTAGCGAAATTATCGGCTTTTGCCGAAAACCTTCATCGAAAACTCAAGTTTTCCCATACATTTTTGATAAAACCAAAAGTTTTCGTAAACCACAAGTTTTATATGAAACCTCTCGAAAACTAGTTGCAATTCTAAGTTGGACTAAACAAACAAACCTTTCGAAACATTCAGCGCTCAAATTAAAGTAAAGAAAACAGCTGGTGGCTGCTGTCAAAACAAATATTTCATTTTGAAATAAATTTGGACGTGGTAAATAATATTATTTATACAATTTCCTTACAAAATAAGAATTTTTGTTTTTTGTTTTGTATTTACAGAATACAGAAGAGAAAAAAAAGGAAACTTTGGGGGAGCTGCTTGGCAACAAAAAAAACGTCGAGAATATAAACCCCGGTGACTATTTGCGGCACTGGCGGATCTTTCATGATCCTCCAGAGTTTCAAACGCTCTTTGTTAAGCGAGGAACCGGAATTCACTATGGCTCCTAGCGTGACGACCCAAAGGACGAAGAAGACTTGTTAATAATTTGTAATGGGAGGATCAAAAAGATCCTCAGTGCTTTGGACAAGCCAGACGAGCCCTAAAAGGAACAAACCAAAGAGATTGTCAGGGAGAAATTGCAGCTCATCATATCATAATTTTGGTAAGAATCTAGAACTAGGAATTGACCTTTTCTGCTCCGGCCATAAGGACGAACGAGAAATCGTTCAGAATCTTCTCAACCCCGCCTATATGTTGCTCCGACGGCCACAATATATGGCGATTCTGAAGGAACATGTAGGCAGCAGAAGCAATAGTCAATGGCTCAATATTTTGGATTGAATTTGTTGAGAAAGAAAAAGAAAATGTTTTAAATAAAAATAAATTTCAAATTTCATAAATAATTTGAGAAGAAGAAATAGTCATAACTTTTTACTCACAAATTTTTTCATCCACACAAAATTTGACAGCCGGTGTTAAACAAATTTAAATGTCAAATGAAAATGTGTAAATGTTCGGTGTGAACGATTGTCGGGTTTCAAAAGCTTTTTGCCGAAATTTGGTTTTGGGTTTGGTGCGAAAAGGCTATAAATGTGAGTGCATTAAAAAGCGTTTATAATTCAGGAAAAGTTAGACAACCAAATCAAAGCTAAGAGATAGTTAGTTAGTGTCACAAAAGACCCTTAAAATAGGCTGTCTATAATTTTGCACCAATCCTTTTAAAATCATTTCCCTTGTCTAAAATGATTTATTTTTATGTGCTGATACAATAACTGTCAACAAATTTCTTTTTATGTTCGATGCCAATTTTACTCCTGGTCGCATTTTGACTAGAATAATAGAACTAATATAAGCTCACCAATTCTTTTATTGATAACAAATTACTATACTTTTTATCCATCCTTATTTGTATACATTAATTGCTTTTAGTTTTTTTTTAGTTTTTCGTTCTGTTTGATTTAATAAGCAGTCAAAATTAGGCGTGTTCCACAAAAGTTTTCTGTCATTTTGTTAAACAAGTTCTTTAGTTGGAAGAGTTGTTTGAAGTGTTAACAATTAAGAAACATTTAAACAGGAAATTTTAAATAAAGAACTGCTTGAACTAGCGTTGCTTAAACAAGAACTGTTTACAATTTTGCGCCATTGACTCTAAACTTATTTCATCTTATAAAAAATATTGTTGTAAGCTTTCCAAAAGTTACAAAAAACATTGAATCGTAAATCTAAGATCCTTTAAACCCCTTTAATACCTCAAAAATGGCCTTAAACTTCAATTATACTTTTAGAAACTCCTTATATGAACATTGTTATTTTAAAGTGAGGGTCGCATCCAAACCGGTTCTTCATTTAGTTATTTATATATTTATTTACTTATTTTATTTGTTTTATTTTCCTTTATTTTATTTTTTCTAATCTTAATTAGTTTCATTCTTTTTATTTTGCGTGCCACTGTTAATTAAACTTCAAATGAAAAGTGTGTGTCTTTTCTTTTATTTCAACCAACGCCTTTTTCGAACATTTGCATAAACTTCCAATGAAGAATATAATTTTAATTTATTTTCCAAATTCATGTCCGTTATTATAAAGGACGTTGTCGAAATGAGATCGAATCAAATGGCATTAACAGTGATAGCAGTCGTGGCATATCACCCTCATCTAATACATAAATAGGATATAAAGAGGAGAGTCCATTACCAATTGAAATGGATTACTTCTTCCTCTTCTTCTTCTTCTTGGTTGTACATTATAAAAGAAATCTCTCCTGTCTACAAGCGCGCGAAGTGCCATCCCCATCAGGTTAGGTTATCCCTAGAGCTTACTCAAGTTCAACACCCAAAACCTTATACCCAAGCAAGCATGGCCAGGCCCAGGACAGGACACACAACCATCGAATAGAAGAAGAGCAAGAGAGCAAAGTTTAAAAATAAAGAATACAAAACTTAAGTGGGCAAATCCCTAGATCGAATTTTTAGTATCTATCCACGAGTACATCCACTTCCACAACGTATTTCTGGTGTGTCTTCCTTTTTGAATTTAAAAAAAAATCATTCATCCTAGAGAAGGATATTTTCTTATATTAAATTATATATATGTATGTATATTTATATGTACTTACGTGTCACCTACTTCTTTGTACACTTGCTATACGAATTGTGATGGCATGCAGGCAGGATTACCAGACTGGGCTATTCATCGCAATTTGGGCTATTTTTTCCCAACTATGACATTTCAATCATAATTGGGCTATGAATAGTCCAAATGTTTATCTCAATAAATTGTAACTGAAGCTGTCAGATTTGATTTAAATTGCAACTGGGCTATTATTTGGGCTACTTTGATTTTTGAGCTAAAAATATTTTTAAATTCAATTTTTTTTTAGGCTTAAAATATTTTTAAAATCATGGTGATAATCAAGTGATAAGGTTTTTTCGCAATGTGTTATGAACCATTTTCTTCAGCAATACGACTTTTGGTGACTTTGACAGATTGGGCTATTTATCAGAATTTGGCCTTTTTATAAAGTTTACGACTTTAAAATTTAGTATGACAGCCCAATCATATTTAGACTATATAAATCCAAAATCTAAGTCTGAATGTAATTGAAGCTATCATATTTTTTAATTTGGAATTGAGCTACTCTGATTTTAGACTACAAATATTGGAAAATTGGGCTATTAAGCTAGTTCAGGACATGACCATCCTGTTAAAAGCATTTGGAATTTTTCCTTCGCTACATGAAATGTTCCGTTTTCTCCTTTGTGTATTAGCTTTACGAATTTTGATGACAGGCAGGCTTGACAGATTGGGCTATTTATCAGAATGTTAGCTATTTTCTTTCAAAGCTAACGACTTTAAAATTTAGTTTGACAGCCCAATTATAATTGATCTATTAGAAGACTAAATCTTAATCTGAATGTATTCTAATTGAAACTATCAGATTTTTTTATTTGAAATTGCGCTACACTGATTTTGGACTACAAATATTAGAAAATTGGGCTACTAAGCAAGTTCAGAACAAGACAAAACTATTAAAAGCAGGTTAAGTATTTCTTCACTATATATAATGTACCACTTTCTCCTTTGTACATTAACTATACGACTTTTGGTGGCAGGCAGGTTTGACAGATTGGGCTATTTTTCAATGACAGAAAATTTAGTATGACATCTCAATCATAATTGGGATATCAGTAACCTAAGTTCGAATACATTCGTATAAAAGTTACCTGATTTTTTTAAATAGAAATTGGGCTATTATTTTGGAAATTTTGATTTTGGGCTACAAATATTTTAGATTGAGCTATTTGAGAACATGACAACCCTGGTGACAGCAGTTGGAATGTTTCTTTCGCAAAATGTGCACTTTGCTTGTTGTTCACACAAAAAAAAAACACATACTCACATTCTGTGCATGGACACTTTTTTGTGTTTTTTTGTTTGCTTTTTGAAGAAAGAAAACTCAAACCCTTTTTCAGGACAAACCAAGCACAAAGAGATCACGATATTTGCAAAAAAAAAAAGATTATTTATCTAACAGATTTATGTATTTACACCTCTTCATCATCCACTCTTCTCTTTTCCGTGGAAGGAGGTCCTCAGACCCGCAGTTCTAATACCAACTTTTTTTTCATCTTGGCAAGAAAATTGCGCGTTCCGGTGACAATTTGATATTATTGAGAATATTGCATAAAATAAAACTTGTCAAAATTTGCATATGGTTGATATTTTATTGGAAAAATCTATGAAGTGTGTGTGGTTAGAGTACATATACATCGACATGCAAAGGAAATTGTAGAATGTGTTTTTCTTTTTTTTTTTTGAAGTTGTAAGCAAATCGTTGAGGATGATGATGATAGGAATATAATATATGGAAAAGGACAGACAATAATTTAGACTTTGGGAAATTGATTTTCATTGTGGTAATGTATGTGCAAAAGACTGCGGGAAATGTTCCATACTTGGTAACAAATGGTTTATAGGATTCTTCGAGAAAAAACTCTCTCAAAAATATATAGATATAGGTACCTATAAATTGTTTTGTTTGACGTTTCTTTATTGATAGAAATAATACATATGTACATTTTTGCATAAATTCTGCTTTATTTTATTGTTTTTAAGTTGATTTCATTGAGACAGTTTCATAAAAAAAAACACACAACATTATGTGCTCCTCTGTTCAAAAGTTGTTAAAGGGAATAGATTATTTGTTTTGGAATTCAAATTCAAAGACAGCTGTCATTCTAGTTTTCCTAGAAGCTGTAATGTCAATTTACACGCACACATATAATGTTGGGATCAATTTACCTCACACGTTGAAAGTTGGGATCAATTTTTAAGAATTTCTTTAAAATTCATGACTGTGTTCAAAAAGTGTGAGAATATGAACTACGAATTAAAAAGTGCTTACTTTACCTTAAATGGAAATTTGATTCAAAATATGGGGACTATGAACTAAATCGAAAGGGTTGACATTTTATGTTTCATTTTGTGTGATTTTTTCTAATTTAGTATTTTGAACTAAATTTAGGACAAAATCCAATCTTTTCTTTTGATGAGAACATTTTTCAGTGGATTTAAGCCTTTATTTTTCTATACCACTTATACGACTAACGTTTGACTTACCAATTTGAAATGTGAATGTCATTTTCATCAGTACGAAAAACTCTAATAGATGTTTTTCTAGGTGTTCGTTGTTTCTATTTGAAAACAAAATGTTCAATCAAAAAAGCTTCTGAACATCAGGGATTTTCTTCATTTTATGAAAATATCAGCCTCACATACTTCTAACAGGTAAAGTGATACTTCATGCCGGGCAAAACTTCTTTTTAAAAACACAACACTCACTTTGAAAATGACTTTTCAAGTATTTTTCAACATTGATCAAGAGCAAAATGACATTCTGTCAAAATTCCGCAAAGGAAACAACTGTCAGTGCCAAAATGACATAAACACTAGATGACTCTGCCCAGAGTATTTAAAGTAAGAAAAAAAAAAACGAACTGTCTTTTTTTTGTGTGAAAGTTTTCTTTAGAGTAAAATTAATCTTTATAATATAAGCAGTAATTTGAATATTTCAAAATATGTTCCCTGTCATAAATCATTGTGTGTGTGCTTTTCTATCAGTGTAAACTTGGAAATTCACCATTTTCCTCACTATTTCTAGTAATTTGCATTGTACCCAGTGTCACTTGAATCTCACCCAACAGCCAGACACCAGAAACTATATAAAACTTAAAAGTTTTAAAATATGTTGAATTCCTTGAAATCCATCACAACGGAAAACCAGGACATGACATAACAATTTACTTGTTTTATACAGAATATTCTATACAAAAGATTTTGCATATAATAATGTGACTTTGTGTCTCAAAAATCACTTATCATCTTCCCACACCGACCGTTCAAGTTCCGTCCATTTTCTTCTGGTTTTATCCTTGCATCGAAACATTAAAACAATTGTCATGTTTATTCTGTCAGAATTTCAAAATGTAAAATTTTCAAACTTTCTATAAGACACCTCCTACACCTAAACCTACACCTATCACGTTATATGCATATTCATATAATCGTAGCTATCACATCCTCATAACATTTTTCATGTCATGCCTAAACTCCTTTTCGTTATTGGAGTCGGGTCGAGACGAGGAATAGATTAAACTGACTTTGGACCAGATTGTTCGCCTTCATTATAGATACGTATATCCTTACGTATTCGTCCTGTCAACGTCAGTGCCAGACAAAAGCACTAAATATGATGGAATACGTATAATTTGAATTTACCCTGCAGTGTACACATAACACACAAAAAGGAGATTTACTAGGTCAATATTCGAAAACTAGAGATGAAAAAGAGCATCAGCTATACAACAGCGCCATCTCCAGACCCAGCGACAGAAAAGCAAACGTCCCTGAACAACAGATTATTTATTGTTAATTACTGGTTCCGGCAGGAACATCCATAGACACAGAGACGCATAGACCGTATAGAAACATTTTCAGCAGACGACCAACTTGTAACAGTGGGACAGAACTGCAAGAGAAGAAGAACTCAATAGACAATATCCACTTAAATCAAGCTCAAGGGCATTTTTGATCCTAACAACAGATTAACACAAAGTAAACTGACCCTTTCCACAAGAAACAATTCAAAGGGAAAAATTAGGTCGCCCATATTCCATTAGTTTTGGTATTTGAGTTTTCTATTGGAATTATTTCCCAAGTTCTATAAAATATGTTTCACTGTGTGTATATAATGCCAACTACTGCAGGAAGGAACTTTTGTATATTTTACGAAGCAAAAGACTACCCTTATTTTTTTTAGGCGGTTGGAATTTTATACGCCAACAATCTCATTGAATGGAGTTTTGTTACTTTTGGTTAAATTTCCATTCTGGAAATTACCAGCTGGTGCAAGTCATGTCGTTTATTTTGGAGAATATTCTATTTTTGGTTCTTTGCATAAAGCAACTTAATGGCAAGCGGCCAACCCGAAGCCAATAACCAAAAAAGAAACGTTATAATAACTCTTTAACTCAAATGAACACCCTGCCGTAATGCGTTCAGTTTACAGATCAATGCTGCCGAAAAAGGTTATTTAGTAGTAGTGCCTTCAAGAATTTTCTCAATTTCCGGATTTAAAGCGTTTAAAGGGATAAATTCCAAAGTTAACTAACTCTAAAGCACATGAGCTACGAACTACGAACTGTGGATGTTCGCATATTTTGACTTTTCTTTCACATGAGCTTTATTTCTATTCGCAGACAGCGACGAATTGTCAATTTGTATTTAACCTTTTCAAAAAACAAAACCAGAGTGGTATAATTTTGAGGTTAAGTTGAGCGCGAACAATTTATTCGTTGGAGTGTGGATGGTATGTGGAACGCGAATAGAGTTTGACAGTTCTTAGCAACCATACTGCAATTCGTTACTACCAAATTGTTTTTACAAAATGATCTTGAAAACAAAATGAAAATTTTATCATCCTAACATAATTGTCAATTGGTTTCTTATAATTTAAATGTGTTTTTGTTTGAAATTGACTTTTTGAAATGTGTAAATTCATGTGCAAGGCCCTTAAGGCTACTCCTATCATAAAATTTAATTTACAATTTGGAAATTAGTTTTTTGCACTACTTCTACTACTTTTCAATATCATAAAAAGAAACTCAAGAGTTGAAAATTAAAGTGGACGAAACGTTATGTCACACGGTTTGTCAGCTTTTGAAGTTATCGGAAACTAAACAATTGTCCAACTTCAGGGTTATTCCTAACTCGAGATTCATTCAAAATTAAGAAATTAGTTTTTTACACTAATTCTACTACTTTTCAATTTGAAAGAAACTCAAGACTAGAACATTAAAGTGGAACATTTTTCAAACGTCAACTTTTTAAGTTATCAGAAACTAAACAGTTGTCCAACTTTCTGCCTGTCATTTTAAAATTTAAAATTTAACAGGTGACAGTTAAAGTATCGTAAAATTTCCGTGGGACATTTTTGACATATTGCATACGATATGTCAGCCTTTAATTGCGACTCGGATCTGCGTGTCATTTTTTGATTGAGTGTGGTGATACAAAATGTAAATTTTGTAATAAAATTATTTTTTTTGTAAAATAATTGAAAAAAGGAATTTGAATGGAGTACTAATAGCGTGAAGAACTGTCATGTCAGAGATCTGGGTTGTATCTCTGGCTGCGCCATATAAAAATATATATTAAAGGCACTTTATCTACCGGGGAATTGATTAATTACCAAACTTGTTGTTCGGATTAAACACACACATTGTAGATTTTCCTCCATCCCTGACGTTCCTCATTGATATAAATGGATGAAAGTTATATGTCACTATTGGCAACTGTTAACTCTCTCTAAAAATGTAGTATATTTATGACATTAAATCAATACAATTTTTTACAATTATAATTGTGAAGCTTGTTTTCAGGATAAAGTTAATCAATAGGAGAAATATCAAACTTGTTATTTTATTGTATTCAAATGTATTGGGCTAGAATGTGAGTTCCACTTAAAGTGCGAGCATCCGCAACGTGGACTTGAATCATAGAACCGACATAACAATCAAATGGACGCGAACAGACCTAGACACCATTTTGAATTGCCTAAACAATTGAGCGCATCCAGTTTCCCGGTATTTTTAATACTGGTTTTTGGTGTATTAACACATTGAGTCACGACACCTGGCAGTCAACACAGGAATCTTCAATTGTTGATAGATGTTTTTCATTGGCTGCGTTCAATCTTGTGTTGGATAGGGTAACTTGGATAGGTGGATTTTAAGATACATTGTTGAACGAGTTGGATAGCTGTATTGAGATAGCTGTCAAAAAATAAAAACAACTTTCAGCTGTTCACAAAAAGCAGAGAAACGTTTAAGCTTTGAAGTCAAAAATGCTGTAAGATAAACATTTAATGGATAATGGAGGCAAATAGCTTCTTCATCGTCTATTTTGTACAGAACATCCTCAAATACATCTTATTTTGTTTACAAATTAATACAAAAAGCTGAAATCAATTTTCAAGTTTCTTGAATTTCAACCATGTGTTAAGACAGCTCTTCTGTCAGATATCTACATACATACCTCAGAAATTCTTGGATACTTTTGGATTCCTTTTTTGACATCACAGTTGTTTTTGATCAGCTGTTATTTTACATGTAAAACACTAACAAAAATCTATCCGGATACCGTATCTGTCTGAGATTGAACGCAGCCATTTTGACGTTCATTGTATCTAAACGTTTATCAATGTTATGATTATAAAAGAATAACACTTTGTGTTTATTTTTATTTTACGTGGTAAAAGTCATTAAGAAACTTAATCAAAAATTTACAGGATAGCAAACAAACGGGGACACGCCCATTAAAAATAGGAAAATGATAAATAAATAAATGAATTTTCTCATTCTCTGATTTGCATTTATAGCAGTTATATTCGCTTAGTGACTTTTCATACTTACGGAAAATGATTACATCAACACACCATGACTATTTCTAGAATTTGGAAAAAAATGCACTTAGTGACTTTAACCTGCAAACAGACGTTATCAAAAACATAATTCAAGCTCTTTTAGTTCATAACAGAGCCTGAACTGTCAACAAAATAATTCTGTTTTATTTTTTACTTCTAAACGTTCAAATCTTGTAATGTGTGTTTCCTTTTTTCGTTGTGAATGTTTTTTAAGCGCGTTCTTTAAGCTCAGAACAATACAAACATTTGACAGATGAAATTGAAAAAATAAATAAATCTCATGCATTTAAAATGGCGCAGGACTGCAGTACTCGGTCTGCGTCTTGCTTCTGTAGAAGGATATGACAAATGTCAAAAAGTGACAGCTCAGTGTTTAGGTGCGTTCCAAAAGTAAATCCGAGTGCTCAGAACACGCTCTGTTCAGAGGATTTGTAGAATCCAAAGGACGACAGCACTGTTCCCTATTCTGTTAATTTTTCCGAATAAATTTTAAACTGAAATTGGGTTTGGCTGATGGTTCTCATATAAGTGCCAATTGCAAAGTTCGCTCACGCGACATTAAATTAATTAAACCAAAGAGTGATGTGAGTTCCATTTAGTTGAGCCACCATCACCATCACCATACTTCCAATTTCAATCGTTAACACCATCAGCACCACCAACAACACCCAACATGACTTTTACTGCCGCTACCGCCAAACTTTCAAAGTCCTAGATAGATATAGTCGTTCGTACTTACATGTGTTGGAAATCGAGTTCATTTTGTTTTTAATTAAAAAAGGGAATAAATCTCCGTTTTCTACAATGAAGGATATTATATAAAATACAGAAGGATAAGTTACACCCATTGTTTAGGGATTCCTTGCATGTCCCTGCCCATATGTCCCTGTCCCTGTATATTATCGTTGTTCATTCGTTTGTTGTTCCCTTGAAAACGACGAACATTATTCTCGATAATTGAAAACAATGACTTTTGTCTGTTAACAAACAAAAATTCGTTGTTGTGTATTATTTGTTTTGTTTTGTTTTGTGGCTTTGTGCGCTCTGACTTGACAATTGTTTTACACCCGAGATTAGTTGGACATCATAAGGGAACAGAACTATGGTCGTGCGTCTGTGGATATTGCAAAGACAGACAGCAGCAGCACGTTTATTATATTCCTATATTATATTCCCATTCCCAACGAGCATAAGACAACAGAGGAGAGTCCAACTGGCCGGCTTAGGCTGAAGCTGAATCTGAAGCTAAGTCGGCAGACAAACGAGACAATTTTAATATTTATAAGTTCGGAAACATTGTTGAACATGTGTTTGGACAACAATCCAATCCAATTCACACCCGATTCAAATTGCACACGCTCGTTGTTGATCGCTGGATCGCTGCTCTGCCCTGCCCTTCCATGGCTCAGCCCTGCCCAGGCTCCCTTGCAGTAGTAGCATTGATGGTAGCTCTGGGGGAATATTTTCGTGAATATTTTACAAAACAGCCAAGAGCTCCTCAAGGATTCACCAATGCAATCAGAATCGCCCAGGCCAACACACATGGAGTGGCCAATTCAAATTGAATTTCCTTCTCAACGAGGTGCTGGAGCTGACAGAAGAATTGAGGTGGCGGCGGCGATATCACACACAAAAACAAAATAAAAAACAAAAAAGTAAAGGAAACAAACCACAACCCTGAGATCTCCCACTAAAGAACGCAGATTGCATATAAATCCAAATGCCTGCGCATGCCAATAGCTCTCTATAAGTTGTAGCTGCTGCTGCTGATGCTGGCTGCTCCTCTCCGATCTCACACATCAGAGATATACAGATACAGCCTGCAGATTATGTGTTGCAATTCGTTTTGCGCCAAATCAGTTTGGCAGCAGCAGCAGCAGCAAAAGAAACGTAACTGTGCGGGTTCGGGTTGAAGGGCTGAAGGAGGCTTCGCGAACTCCTCTTAAATTCGCCGCTTTACCAATTGTTCTTGTTATCCCAAGTCGACAAGGATTAACCGATGCGTTTTTAACCCTTTAACACCTTTGTAGCCGATGATTCGTTTCAGGTGCTGAAAGGTATAGGCTCCTGGATATGATGATGATGGTGCTGATGATGTTCGATGGTGCGGTGTGGTTTTTCTTACTGTTGCTGCTTCTGATGCTGCTGCTGGTTTGCTTCTATACTTATTGGCCGTTACACGCAACAACGCCGATATTGTGTGTCTTGTTTAGCGTCTTCGGTCGACAGGGCAAAACAGAAGCCGAAAGGTAGGACACGTGATGCTATGACCGGGGCGCGAGTATTTCTTTGCCGATGTTGTTGTTATTTCAACTTGGTTGATTCCAATATAAGAATTTAGCAAAAAAATACCCAAACGAAGGGAAACATGGAATGGAATCCTTTTGGACAAAGGTTGCCAGAGCAACCACAACCAACCACCATCAGGTACCCATATATTCTAATTCCTGTTTTATTCCTTTTTGATTTCTATGTGAAAATGCATAGAGTGTCGATTGTCTAGGAACGAACGAAAAAATTGTTTTAAAAAAACATCCTCAAGTTCAAACATCGATGTAGGTAAAGTATTTGAAAGATGTTCGAATGTGGCATCAGGAATTTGCGCGATCTCGCCTCGTTTGTCGGCGAGGCGACATTGACTATATGCACGCGGTGACATGAGGCATGGAAATATTTAACTACATATCGTGTTTTTTTTTGAAAATGTATTTATTCTTATTTTTAATTGAAAAGGAGGCGGTATGTTCTAGTATGTTTAAAATTTTTCCTATTTGCCATTGACAGCTTTTAGAATCTGTGTTCAGAAAAAAATTGACAGGAGTAAAACATATTGAAATAGAAACAGCTGAAACACGTTCTTGAAGAGCTTTCAAATTCTATACCGTTTGAAGTTTAATCTCCTATTTTTAACAAGATGGACACTAAGAAACAAATATTTAGAAACGACGAATTGTTATTCTAAAATGTTTAGAAGAACGACCCGACCATAATTCAAAGAGACCATAAGGAAGTTGTATTTAATGTTTATTTAAGAATCATATTTTCTTTTGTGCAACAAAGGAAACTGAAGGTTTTAAGATGAATGCAGTATTCAAAAACTAAGAACAAAGTATAAGAAATTAAATGATAAAAAGAAGTGGTCTTAAGTGACTTCCCTGATGAACTCCAGAAAAATTGGAATTAATCTTCCAAATTAAATTTATGCTAAGATCGACTTTTGTTTTATTGTTAACCTTTTAAAAATAACTAAATAATAAAAAATGCTATAGATACACAGGGTCGTTAAAAAGTCGCTTCGTTTCGTAGCTTGCCAATAAATTTTTCACACTTCTTCAAATATTTTTGGTGGTGTAACAGCTATAACCTGAGTTATGTTTTTTATGATACTGAAAGAAAATTGACGTCACCAAAACTTGTTGCATGAATGTATTAAATTAATTTCTCCATTATTGACGCTAAGATCCAGCCGTTTTCTACATTAATGCCATTTATGGCTGAAACACCAACACTCTTCAGCTTCGGCCTCTCCTGACGTTTACGAGTTCAGCCATAGGAATTCAATGCATGCTTTCACAATGTAGCTTCGACCTCACGTTCCGTTTGACAATCGTAAGCAAAGAACGTAATGTTACGTAATGTGACTCCAAACGGAAGCTCTAGTTAAAATTTGCTTTTTCTGACAGCTCCCCAGCTGAAAAATTTGAGCAAACAAAATAAATTTGCTTTTGGAGGGATTCATATTGGTTTTTATAGAAATATCATTCAAAGCAACCTCGAAGCAGGCCCATAGTAACGCAGACGAAGCCGAAACTGAAGCGTGATTGTGTTTCAGCCATTATAAATCCGGCTAAGGGTCGTCCTCTTTATAGAGTAAAAGGCCAATTTTTTTTTTTTTTTTTTTTTTTTTGAGATTCTATTAAAGAGGCCTCTTCTCATTCAGGAATGATGTGGTCACCCTAATTCAGCCGCATTTAAATATTAATCTGGAACATTTGCGATACCCCTGGTTAGTGCGTTGGACTATCATGCCAGAAGTCTTGGGTTCAATCACTGCCTATGCCATCTAACATTTTTTACGGGTACTGCATCTTGCGAGGAATTAAAAAATTCTCCAAGAGTAATTCTTGTCATGAAAAGTGCTTTCTCAAATTAGCCGTTCGGATTCAGCTTAAAACTATCTGATAACAGTACTCGCACACAGGAATGGTTGAGAGTTGGAAGTCACTAGACCTTAGTTCTTAACGGACTGTTGCACCACCCAATTTATTTATTTATTTGCGGTGTTTGGCAAGGATTGTTGGGCTCTGCGAAACAACAAGCCAAAAAATAAGAACCAAAAATAAAAATTAAATATCTCTCCAAATTGGGCTTTATATCTTTATGAAGTAAATCTGCAAATTGAAAAATGAAATAAATTCCCAAAAATGCATAAAATAAGTCCCCAAAAAAGATTAAAATAAGTCCCTAACTTTAAGATTCGTCTTACCATCTTATTTCTTTACAAAAGTAAATAACGCAATTTTTCAAAAGTTTACATGCAATTTTTTGGGTGGGTTATTTCATACTGTTTGTTTGGATGTTATTTTTTTTTTGGAGCTATTTCACGGAGCCGTTTTTAGGATATTGAAAAGTGTCATCAAAAGAAGTGTAATGCTTATGTTTTGTAAATTGGGCGCAACGTAATATTCTGGTTTCCATCATAATATTGCCCGTGTTTTTTTTGGCATTCTATAAATAGTATAGTAGAAAATTCTCAAGAAAACCCATCGGCAGTAGCCAGATTTTTGTATTTAAAAATTGGTACAACTGGAAGAAGACCTGTTAGAATAATAATAAGAAAAATACAAATAGAAGAAAGTTTTGAGAAAATCAAAAGTTAAAATAAACGTCAGGAAAAAAAACTAACTAAAATTAATAAAATGGACAGTTTCAAGAAGAAATGGTAAGAAAATATCTGGAAATTAAGGTTCTACACAAGAAGTTCATTTAAAAATTGCTTCAAGGAAGGGGTTTGTTCGTAGACTACTTCATTAACATGTGGTTGAATTCTTTATATACCTGCATTAAGTTGAAATGAGCTTGATTCGACTCGATTCCAAATAAAACCTGTGTGGAGGAGTTGGTTTTACAGATAATGCATTATGGTCTGTTTATTTGTGCACGAATAATATAGTTTTGTTTTAATCAAACTAAAAAAAAATGCACATGAAGTAGGTAGAATACTCTTATATGGTGCTGAACTATTCAGTTCTTCATTGTTCAGCACGAATTAAACTATCTCACTTGCACTTCACAAGAAACACCATTTCCATTTTAGAAAGTGCTGTCAAACATAATCATTTTTAAATCTCCTTGTGCGGTGGAAACAATAAAAAGATTTATTTATTCTTAACTGAGATAAATCTTAGCAAAACTTAATTATCTTTTCCGTTGTTTTTCGTGCAAAATAAGCCCATTTTCACTAACAAAACTTAATAATATCAACAGTAATAGATTGATTTTTTTCCCCAATGGAAAACACATGATTCCAAATGCATAACTACTCAACGAACACAGCCATCAAGATACGAATGCAATATCAATCGTACCAACATTCGAGAACGACAGATAGATAGATTAGATAGATTTATTACACATTATAAATACAAATTTTACAAAATCATTATGTTTATTTGACTTAAATCTTATAAGACATGGCCAGAGGGGCCGTCAGAAAGATGATAGCCTTGCTTACTGTTTTATTTGAATTTTGTAAATTAATCTATTTTTTATTTTAAATTTAAAAGCTTTAACTTATTATTTTTCTTCTATAGTTTACTGCTATTTTAATAAATTGTGCTAGTTGTTGCCAGTTTTTGGTATTACACATGGAGCAAATCAGATCTAAGTCATTGCGGTGCGGTATGAAGTTTAAAGAGAACAACTCTCCTCTTGCTCGGAGCAGGAAAGAAATTTGTTCACAGCTAAAATTGTCATTGAAATAGTTGCCTTGTCCTAAATGATATTGGAGTTTTGAGTATATTTCTCTGTGAAGTGAGCTTCTCGCCTTCTCTATGTTGTCTTTCCTTGCTTTGTAATGGAGGCTTTCCAGTAAATTACAGGGAAAAGGTTTCCACTCTGTAACATTTTCCAAAGTCAATCTGAAAGGTATTTCTCACAAGTCTGCTAAATTTGTCCATGCTTCAAACTGTGAACTTTGGGACCTTATGACTGATACTGCAATATTCCTAGCAATTTTATCGGTGTGGCTGTTCATTAGTTTAAAAATGTGATTGAAATGTAATCTAAGTGATTTTAGGTACAGTGGTGATAACCCAGTTTTGATAAGAAGCATATAGTTTGGTGTTATGTCCGGTAGACGAAACTGTCGTTTTAAAAAGAATTGGAGGAGTTTTTCAGTGGTCTCCGAAGGGAGCCAGCCCCATGATACTGCAGCATATATCATGATGGACTGAGACTGAATGAGAGATTCGAATTTCCGTAAATATTTTACCATACTGTCCCGTTAGCTTTTTCTCAAGGTGCATTTCGGAATTCAGGTTGCTCGTTACAGTAAAACCAAGATATTGGTATTCCTTGACATTTTCGATTAAATCTTCACCATAGTACCATTTTTCATTCGCAGCCAAAGGTCCAGTTCCTCTCTGAAGCACCGTCGTTTTTGATGTGTTGAGATTTACAGTAAGGTTCCACTTAAAGCAGTAATCCCTTAATTTATTGATGATCAGCTGCAGGGACTCCTGTAATTCCGATAGCTGAACTAGATCGTCTGCATACATAAGTATTTTAATAGGAAACCCATCGATGTTTCAATCCAGCGAACACAAGAAACCACTCTGACAAATTTTGCCCATCTTATACTGTATAGCTTGTTTCTTTGTAGATGTTTTCAATCAACCTTCCAAATTTAAAGGATATCCCGTCTCTAAACAGCTTGTAAATGAGGGCTTTTCTGTCGATAGAATCGAAAGCTGCTCGGAAATCGACGAAAAAGGTGTACAATTTTGTACGCCTACGAAGATATAATTCAGCAATGTTCGTCAAGCTAAAGATGTGAACGAAATCACATAAGATTCATTCGAGACTTGTAAAAATGTCAAAAACCCATCCGTAGTAAGTTTCTGCTTTAACTTTTATCGGTAGTTTTCATACTGTTGATATTTTTTTTTTTTCGTGTAAAATCCTACTATACTATATATAGATTTTCCAACATAACACCGGTATTATATCATTTGGACGATAGCCAATTATTCAGTATTTTAGTCAGTTCATCGAAAAGTTTATGTAATTGTTCCGTTTTGTCGATTTAAATTTTTTAATTTTGTACCTTTCTCAATGTTTTAAGGTGCTCGAATTCAAATACCTAAAAGGTTTTTAGAAAGATGCCTCCCTGATAACTTTAAACAAATTTTCTTTTACAGATAATAACACGAAGAATGCAGAAAAGACTTTCAAAACAATTATTAAACAAAATTTAAACAAATCTCGTCAGAAACTTAAATTAAATTATATGTTATACATTGTGGCGTGATACTTAATTAGTAAGAATTCAAAATATAATTAAAAAGAATTTTCAGCTTGAATATTTGATAGCAAAAAAATTATATTACCTCCAAAATAATTTTACATATGGAACAATAACTTATTTGACATCTCGTAAAATGTTCAGAATTGAATTTTTGTTTACAAAAAATAAAGGTTTTCAAAAAAATAATACTGAAAGTTAGTATCTTAAAATACATTTTTTTTGACATGTAGTTAATTATTCAAAAATAAATCCAATTGACAGTTTTTTTTATAGAAAATACAAATCTACAAAAAAATTATAGAAATTGATTTTGGACCCAAATATCTCAAAAACAAAATCACTTCATTCTATACAAAACATTGTTCTTAACATAAGGTTAGGTTAGGTTAGGTTAGCGTGGCTGCGGATTTAGAATCCACACACTTAGGCCAAGAGAAAAGCCCATTGTGATACCACATGAATCTAGAGAATTACTTCTAACTAGTAGAACCATTTTGAGCTTTTTATAAAGCGAAGAAGATATTTAATATCCTTTTTAGCTAGTTCGCTGGGATTATCAAAAGAGTAGTCCCCCAGATGAAGTTTGCGTCTGAGTGAAAGAGCAGGGCAAGTGCATAAGAGATGAGAGATTGTTTCCTCTTCTTCTTCGTCCATGCAGCTCCTACAGAAGTCATTTGAGGCTACGCCAAGTCGTATTGCGTGTCTGCCTATAAGACAGTGTCCTGTAAGGACACCTATTAGGGAGCTAATATGAAGTCTGCTTTGAGATAACAAGTCTTTAGAGCGCTTTAGGTCCAGTGAAGGCCATATGAGTTTTGTGGCTGCGCATGTTGGTAAGCTGTGCCACCTAGAATTTGCTATCGCAAAGGCTGTTTCTTTTAGCATAAGTTTACATGTAGCTATCGGTATACCTATCTTTTCCCTTTCAGGTGAAATAGGTTTGACGGTTCCATTTTAAGCGAGTTCATCGGCTCTACAATTACCTGTGATGTCTCTGTGGCCCGGCACCCAACAGAGGTGAATGTTAAATTGCTGCGCCATCTCCATAAGAGACGATCGACAATCGAGGGCCGTAAAAGATTTGGTCGAGACACCGTCAAGGGATTTGATAGCAGCTTGACTGTCAGAGAAGATGCGGATATCAGAAGTTGATATCACGTTTTCTCTTAGCCAGGAGAGAACCTCTTTGATCGCCAAAATTTCCGCTTGAAAAACGCTACAATGATTAGGGAGGCGGAATGAGATGCTTAGATTAAGCTTTTCTGAGTACACACCACTACCAACTCCCTCATTTGTCTTAGATCCATCTGTATAAAAATGAATACTTTTGTTATCCAGGAGTTTTTTGTCTTCCCATTCATCTCTGGATGGAATGGATACCTGGAAGTTTTTTCCAAATAGGGGTTTAGGTATAGTGTAGTCTATGTACTTTGGTATAGAACCAAAGAGGTTCAAAATGATGGAGTGTCCCACATTGTTGTTGGTCCATTGAGATGAGGCGTCGAGTCTTATCGCTGTACTCGCTACCACTTGTTTACTGAAGATGTCGAGGGGTGTCAGATGGAGGAGAGTGTCTAACGCTCCTGAGGGTGTGGTTCTCAATGCCCCGCTTATGCAGAGACATGCAGTGCGCTGAACTCTGCTGAGTATGTCGCAGTATGTGACTTTCTCCAGTACAGTCCACCATACTGCAACCCCGTACATAAGTATTAGTCGGATGACCGATGTGTATAGCCAGTAGGTTATGCGAGGTTGAAAACCCCATTTGCTTCCTATAGCTTTCTTGCAAAGGAAAAGAGCTACTGTAGTTTTTTTTAACTCTTTCCTGTATATTGGATTTCCAACTTAATTTTTTGTCCAATATCAGACCAAGGTATTTGGCTTCATTGGTAAAAATTAGTGTTATACCTTTTATTGAAGGAGGTACAATTACTGGGATCTTGTATTTCCGTGCGAAAAGGACGAGGTCTGTTTTTTGAGGATTAATACTAAGTCCGCAGTTATCAGCCCATCTAGTGAGCATATTGAGTGCATTTTGGAGGAGGTCTCTCAGTGTATTAGGAAGTTCCCCTGTGACAGCGATAGCAACATCATCGGCATACGCAACCACTCTGTAGCTATCCCTCTCAAGGGATATTAGTAGTTGGTTAACCACTATGTTCCACAGGAGAGGGGACAGAACACCACCTTGCGGAGTGCCTCTACTGACAGACCTTTTTGTGCAAAAATCTCCCAAACTGGAGTTGATGATCCTGCTTTTTAGCATTAGATTAATCAACTCACTGATTGAGTATTCGACGTTTAAGGTCGTCATAGCAGAAGTGATAGCGGATGTTACAACGTTGTTGAAAGCGCCCTCAATATCCAAGAAGGCCACCATAGTGTATTCCTTTTTATCTAGGGAGTATTCGATAGTTCTTACCAGAGTGTGCAAGGCTGTTTCTACCGATTTCCCTTTGCAGTAAGCATGCTAAAACATTGATAGTCTCTTCTCAATGTTGTTACGTATATGGATATCGATCAATCGTTCCAGAGTTTTGAGAATGAAAGATGATAGGCTAATAGGTCTTAGGTCCTTAGGGTTGACATGCGAGCATTTGCCCGCCTTGGGAATGAAAACTACCTTTACATCTCTCCAGCGCCGAGGTATATAGACCAGATTTATACAACTTTTAAAGATCATCTCAATGATGGGCGAAGTTATATCAATGGTATATTGTAGCTCAGCTGGTATGATTTGATCTGGACCTGGAGATTTGTAAGGTTTGAAACTATTCAGAGCCCATGTCAATTTTTCTTTTGTAACCAGACCTTGAGGAAAAGTTAAGTTAATACCCGACCCAGGACTGTATGTTGTATTAACGGAATGGGAGCTATCTGGGAAGTGGGTGTCTAATAGCAGGTTTAGCGTTTCTTCGCAAGAGTTAGTCCATGTACCATCTGAGTTTTTAAGACAACTAGGAATGGTTGGATTTGTGGAGAGGATCTTCCTTATCCTTGATGCCTCCGCGGATTCTTCTATTGAGTTACAGAAGGATCTCCATGAGAATCTTTTGGCTATTCTCAATTCTAGTTGAGAGATTCTTTATAGGAATCCCAATCTTGGGGATGTCTAGTCTTTTTTGCTCGATTGAAAAGCCTTCTACAACCTCTCCTGAGTATATCTAGTTCAGCAGCCCACCAATATGGTTTCTTCAAACCATATTGGTAGTTTTCTAAGAAAAATCCAACCATCATTTTTTATAAGAAATATGAAAACCTTCAAAATTATGTTTCCAGAAATTGGTTTTCGACCTTAAGTTATTATATGGAAAATATTGCTTCGAACTTTGAGTTGAATTTTCGCAAAGAACCAATTAAGAACTTTAACCCAATTAAGATCTTTAACCCAATTAAGATCTTTTCATTACAAAAAACCCAAACCTTAAAAAACAATTGAAAGTTGACAAAAAACCGTTTTCGACTCAAGTATCTTAAGAATAAAGGAAGACATTGGCTTCAAACTTTTGTATCTTACACAAAATGTTGTTATAAATATTTGGTAAACATTTTAGAAACATCGACAGACAGGCCTCAAAATAGGATGTTGCCAGTATGGGTCGCATCCCAGTCTCTTTTCGTCATTTATTTTTCCATTTAACCTGCTTTTAAAATAATCGCTTTAATCCTGCTATATACTTATCCCAATTGAATACAATAGCCCAAAATTAACGTCAATTATGTAGACACATACAAGATACAAAACAGCATACAAACGTTTACTCTAGATTTGAAATTAAATATAAAACTAAAAATTCAATCTCCAAACATTTATTTAAATTTCATTAAATAAATATGCAACAGCATTTGACACCATCATACAATTATTATTGTTATTCCATTGAACCTATCGTCCCAGAAAATCCCCCAACTATAAAAATGTATTATACGACTTGTTATAAGCTTCTTATTATAACCCAACTAATGTTCCTATTTCTCACATTGCACATTGAAAACCAGTCATTCTGAATTAAATATATTAAGCCGACATTTGCATTGTCGTTGTTCTCGCTCAAATAAAGTTTATCCAATCTCTCAACTTGTATCCATATCTACAATTATAATGAATTTATGGAAAAAAATAAATATTAAAAATTAAAATACGAGATGAATATCAAAAACAAAAAAAAACATTGCCTCCACCAGAACAAACATCTCCTGCACTTCCACTGGAGTCCTTCAAATATAAACTACCACAAAAATATAAAAAAAAGAGGAAGAGGTGGTCGAAAGAATGAGGGCGGCGGCGGAGGTGGTGGAAAATATATTATGTTCTTTCGAGTTTTCGAGGATTTCGAATTTCTCACCATAAAAACAACAAAACAATTGCTCTGTTGCATTAAAATATTATTACTAAGTGGATATGTAATCTGGCATTGGCGCGATGGTGAAGCTGTTATCATCCATATAGCATCACCATATTATCTCCCTTCCTTGCTCCTTACATATCTCGTGGTTAGAATGTTCAATTCCATCACTCTTGTACTTTAAGGCCGGATGATGGAGTTTCATATACAGTAAGGAACATTGAGCGCGCAGCGCGCCACATCATCGGCCGGTTGCCGCACCACCCGTCAAATTATTCATGGTTATATTTCCGGGATGCGGATTTTCCTGCGAGATGCTACCTTCCGGTTTCGCATCATCGTCATCATCATCATCCTCATCACCATCACCATCATCCTTGTAGTTGTAGACGTCGTCGTCGTCAATCTCAACGTCGACGTCCTTGCGTATATGATGCTGATGGGTTACCGATGGCGATGATGGTTGGGAAGGACGTGTGTAATAGCAGTTGCCTTTTGCGAATGTTAAAAAGGACTTGATTTATTTTTAATTTCAGGTGTTTTCTTTTTTCCCTTTATTTTGTCTTTAAATAATTTTTACGAAACGACGAATTTTATCACGTCAGTAAGACACAAAAATGTATTCGATATACTCTTAAAGGTATGTTAGCGTTTATAGCTGGAAAAAAATAATAAAACAGGTGAAATCTCGTATATGAAATTTCGTCATAGTCTGCTCGGATTAATTTAGTAACAAGTGCAAATTAAAATTTGGTAGTTTAACTCTGGATTAACTATCTTCAACCCTTTCATTTTTAAATCAGGAATTCCTCAGGGTAGTCATTAAGAACCACTACTTTTAATTTTAGATATCTTTCGTGTGTGCGACAATGTAAGATCTTAATCTTTGTGGATTGTGTCATGAGGACTCATCCCTGATATGGACGCCTTTGTACGAGATTCACAGAAATAGTTAAGAACCTGTAGCGCACAACTTTAGGGTTTAAAAAAGCTACCAATGTCGGATGCATACCACTTTTCTCTTAATAACATCGGATTACAGTTCTTTTAATGCAAATGTAAAAGGTTGTCCGATCAATAAGGACTTGAATTGACAACTTGACCAATGGGAAAACGTGACGCTTTATTTCTTGAGGCAGTTTGTTCCCTCGGGAAGGTCTTCGAATCCAATCCCGAATAACGGCGCAGTAGAGGAAGACCGCGACTCAGGTGGAGCACCCAGGTGGGAGAGGACCTCAACCAACTTGGCGTGCGAAACTGGAGACAGCTAGCTAGGGACCTAGCTGGCTGGAGACGCTTGTTGGTTGAGGCCCAGGTCCGCCCCTGACTGTAGCGTCACCTTAAGTAAGTAAGTAAGTTTGTTGTTGTATGCGTGTAAGCAAAGCTCATTACGCAAACTACGTCATAATGTGGTCTAAAAGGTGCCTTATTTTAGAAGGTCGTGCAATAGACTGATTTAGATCGGACGTGATATTTTCGACCATCACGTTACGTAGACTTCAAACTAAACTTGTTATTGATTGTCTGCTAGGGCGATCTAAAGTTGAAGTTAACGGTCTTAAAGTTGCGTAAAGAAAGCTTCTTTAAGCCAGTGGCTCCACTGTCAATTTCAGAACATTCATTAAAAACATATATTTCACTGTTTTTACAAAGAAAGACAAAGTAGCGGAAATGAGTTCTTGAATCACAAATATTATTAATCTAACTATTCAAACATTGTGCAGGTTCAAACGGCATAAAGGACTTGAAGTTTAGACAAATTTCAAGTATCTGATTGCACTTAACTTGTTATCAAGTTGTCTGCGACTTAAATTTTTGCACTAAACTTGTTACTGGTTGTCTGCTAGGGCAAGAATTACGACCTGAAGTTGAAGAACATTTTCAAAGATGTTGCTCGTACTTTTGATTTACCGTGACAAAAATATTGAGTTTACTAAATGAATTGACAGTGACAGTTCAATGATTAGTGAAAGGGTGCGTTCATAAATTAAATTCAAAGCTGTCAAGTCAATATTAAAAAACTTGATATAAGTTTAAACTTTCTGAAAGAAAACCACAAAAGGCTTTCTTTTATGTTGCTTTGACTTTATGCTATTAAAAATATAAAAAAAAATATATTTAAAAGTTAAATGAAGGAGGCCAAAATGTGTGTTGACAACTTTGAAGTTTCATTGTGAAAGCACCTTTAAGACTGTGGCTCCACTGTCAATGTCAAAACATTCATTAGAAACATATTTTTTTTACGAACAAAGACAAAATGGCGGAAATAAGTTTTTGAAACACAAATAGAATTAATCTAACTATTCAAACATTTTTGTCATGCAAATCTCCCTAACTATCAACTCAAGTCTTCTTATGTCAAAATGGCATTTTTTTCTTTTAACTAACAGTTGAACTTTATAAATCTTTGATTTATTTATTAACTTCACAATTTTACTTAAAGTTTTGTGTAAAAGAGTTACTTGTGATATGGAAAAAATAATAAGGACTTATTCTTTACAATACAAAACACAACTTATGATTGACTTGTAACTAGTATAGGGAGATTTTCATTAATGGCGTAAGTACTTTCTTCAAGCAAAAGATAGTCAAGTAATGTTACAAGTTTGAAATTAATGACATCTGAAAATTATCTAGCTGCCTTGGTTTTTTTTGCGTTCAAAGAATGCAGTTGACTGAAACCGGACATATATTGTTTGAACCTGCCAATTGAAAAGCCGAGACGTCATCGAATAACCTGTCAAGTGTCAAATTTATTGACGGTGTTGCCAAAGGACTTTTTACTTTTCATACACTTTGGTTTCTCGTAAGAATCTGATATTCTATTTCTACTGTACAACAACGACGAGATGGATAAATATTACATGCTCGTGTTTGTGGGCTGCACAGAATTTTACGCGTCCCTTTGGTATATTATTGATCCAAAAATATATAAAAAAAAGGAAAAAAATCAAGCTAAGGTTATAATAAATAAATAAAGAAAGAAAGGAACAAAAAGGTAAAAACGTTCTCTAATCGGTTGGAAAAAGAGAGGAAAGACATTCAGGAATTTCTTGTACACATTCGAGTATTATACATCTCACACCTTTTTCACACCGGGATCAACATCATCAACATGTTTCACTTCCACTTGCACACTTGCCCTTAACAGGCGGCAAGGCGTTGTTGTCGGTGGTGAAAAAAAAAACTAAATAAAAATAAAAACAAACATAAAGAATTGTTTGTTGTTCTCCCGAGTTACGTTGCGAGTTGCGTTGCGTTAAACGCTAAACGTTAAACGCCAAAGTATTTCTCTCCAAACATTCAAAGGATGTTGAGGATGCTATTCATCATTTAGCGCGAATTCAGAATACAAAGTAGGTTCAATATTTTTGTTGAACGAAAGCCGCACCAGTAGAGCAATTTCAATTCCCTCAAATGTCACTCAACGGAGGTCCTTGTTTTTATTTTTCCCTTTTTTTTCTTCTTTACTTTATTTATTTATTTTTCAAAAGTATTTTATCTTCTTGTTGATGATGATGATGATGATGAGGATGGTTTGTGGTTCATGCCTTCAACCGCATACAAGTCCGATATCGATCTTTAAACTTTGACTTTCAATTAAGCACTCTGAGACCGTGAAATGATTGCAATTCCTGAATTTATTGCCCCATTTAAACAGTCAGGGGGATTAGTAGTTCAGTCCTGTTCAGTGTGCCTTCAGCTGCTGTAGTTGCTGCCGCTGCGCCATCAAAGAGAGGATGATCTCCAATATAGCCAATCTGCTACACATCTATACCTTTTAAACCGCACCAAATCAAACATCATAACCACCACAATCTCTTTAGAAACATAACAAGAAACAAGCCAACACAAAAAAATTGAAGAATCAAAGCCTCAGCCCCACATCGCTCGGTCGGGGAAGTACCTATGAGAATTCCCAGATCCAGATCCTTGTGTATATGGTTTACGATTTGACAGTTTTGATTGACTTGAATGCCAGACATCGCGGCGGAGGGCAATTGTTATGATTTCTGATGACAGCCACACAATGGGAGGCGCCTTGATGGTTGTTGTTGTTGTTTCTGTTGTATGGTTGTTGATGTTGCTAAAATAAGCCTCTTCTCTCTTTCAGATTTCAAAATGAACTCATATTTTAAATGGAAATCGAAAATTTATTTGAGACTTTGATTTTGTGCGGCGAACGTATCTTTCGTCTTGGAAGCTGCGTACATCGTCTTCTTCTTCGTCGTTGTTGTGCGTTGAGTCGCTCGTCGAATCGTTTTATCTCGATGTTTATCGGCGGTTATTGGCGATTTGTTTCGATATAACTTTTGCCTCCTACACGCGTACCTTCAATCACATCACAAAACCTCCTTTAAATGGCCAAAAATAAAAAGTTTCACATGATACCAATGGAGCATCATCAGGCGTTGCTGAATCAGGTGTTTCGTATGGCATCAACGAAAACCCACCAAGCAACAGCAGCGCCCCCACCAAACCAACCATCAGTCAATGAACTATTGCAAATTGCGGAATAAAATTTCAATAAAAACTGTCACCATTAGTTCCTTTTTTTTTGAAGTTTTGTTCTTGGTTTATATTTCGCCGTGTGTCGCCTTAAAACGTTCATTTATTTGAAATTTATATATGGCCGTTATCATAGACTACGTATAACGGTTTACCCTTTTTTGGTTAAGTTTGCGGGGTACCATAACCCACCTTTGTATGTATATAAACATTTAATTTAATTTTGTTATGTGACTCAGATGATTTGTTGTTGTTGATGAAGATGATGTCTTATGGAAAGAGAGTGCATTTTGCTTTGGCATCACTGTTGCTTGATTAGGGATGATCTCATAGCATTTTTTAGCGGATGTGGGCTAATCTTTTGAAATTTCACCACTTTTATCATGGTTTTGAGATTTTCTGTATTAATTATATGTTAATTTTTATTCAGAAAGTAGCTATTAACTTAATTTTATACATACAAAGGTTGTGTTGTGGAAATTAGGTCTATTCAGATTCGGTGTGTGGCGCCAACACATTTTTTTGCAAAAATAAAATAAAATAAAAAAATACACCTGGCGACATGTTTTGGTAAATATTAATTATATTTAGAAATGTGTCAGAAATATTAATTTGACTTTTGAGGTTATGTACCCATGTGAATTAGATTTATGTATGTATTGAATTAATAAGGAAGTAAGGTTTACTTAAGTAGTAAATTCATTCTATTTGGTTCGTTTTGTTGCAAAAACCAAATAGAAACCAACAGATCTAGCTTTTTTCCCAGCTTTTCATTTATTAAGTCTCAAGTGTCAAATATTTAATCATGATACCAGTTTTTTGTATTCTCAAACATTTTGAAATCAAGGAGTAACGTTTCTATGACAACACTATAATTCCTTTCTCAATAGGCTGGATCTTCTAACTATCACAACCTTAAATTTCATAGTGTCAGAAACGAATACAAAAACTGACCACTTAAGGACTATTCACACGAGAGCGACCAAAGACCAACGAATGAACGAATATTCGTCCACTATGACATTTCTTCTACATGGCTTGATTTTATTTGTCATGACATATGCAAAACAAAGAAATTTTAGCATCTTGCACATGCGCTAAGAACTGTGAACTATGAATGTTCGGATATTTTAACTTTTCTTTCACTTGAGCTTTATTTTTACTCTCTTCAACAAACAAAACAAGAGTGGTATAATTTTGAGGTAAAGTTGAGCGCGAACAATTTATTCGTTGGAGGGTGGATGGTAAGTGGAACGCGAATAAAATTTGACAGTTCGTAGCAACCACACTGCAATTCGTTATTACGAAATTGTTTTTACAAAATTGCAATGCAAATTTTACTATCCTAACATAAGTGTCAATTGGTTTCTTATAATTTAAGTGTGTTTTTGTGTGAATTTGACATTTTGAAATGTGTAAAATAACCTTTATTAGTCCATTCGTTCATTCGTTGTTCGTTCTCATGTGCAAGGCCCTATAACCCTAGAAAGATAACCTCGATCGAATTGACGTATAAATCATGTGTATCACTTATGGTCTATGAAATATGGTTATCTTTCTAGGGTTAAGGACTATTCACATGAGAACGACCAAAGACCAACGAATGAACGAATATTGGTCCACTATGACATTTTTTTCACATGGATTGATTTTATTCGTCATTACAGATGCAAAACAATGACATTTTTAAGTTTGAGAACGAACGAACATTTTATTAGTTTAGATGTGGATTGTATGTGGAACGCGAATTAAAATTGACAGTTTTAAATCAGATTGAATTTCCCGACGAAGAATTTATTTTTTTTAATTAACTAAAACTATATTTCTACTTTTTTGTTTACAATTTGCACATAATCTATATGTACAAACTGTTCAAAATCACGTTTATTCATTTAGTGTCATCTAATTTAAAACGAGAAACAGATTGAAACATGAACAGTGGTGGCCATTGTTTTAGAACCAATTTTTTTCAAAAATTCAGAATATTACAACTGATGTTCTTGCATTGCTGACAGCTGACAGTGGCCCTACACAACGTCACAATTCACAACTTACTGCTGATTATAAGTTGCGGGGCTGTTCTAAATGTATTTCAAAATTATTGTTAACCGTGATGTTGCTGTTTTAATCTGTTTTTTGATTAAGAACTTCTAATTTTAAAAGCTTTTGAAATTTTTGTACCTAACCTAGCCTTCAAAAACGTTTTGACATTAAATGACACCTGGTTAGTTGATTTCGCAGTAAAGGAAGACCGCGGATCAAGTGGCGCGCACAAGTGGAAAGTGACCTCACCCAACTTGGAGCGTGAAACTGGAGACATCTAGCTAGGGACCGAGATATATGGAGAAGTTTGCCACCTTAAGTAAGTAAGTTGATTTCTATGTACTGCAGATCTAGATTTGCATTTCCCATAAGAAAAAAGTAAAAACCGTCTAGAAAAACAATAATTTTACGAATTTTATATCAATGGGCAGTTCCCACATGATTTAGAAATAAAAAGAAAACATAATTACTTGAAAATTATAATATTGATACCAGTGAATATAAAATTATTGTGATACAATTATTGCATTCATTGAACATCATCTCGAAAAATAATCTTTCTTCAATTAAAGGTTCACCCTCTGACTGCCAGGTGTAGTGACATCAATGTCAATACACAAATGAGATAGAAATAATGACGGCCATGATTGTTTCTGTGCGCGTTCACAAACTTAATCACTTCGTAGTCAATTAAATTCGGTTTGTTAAATACAACTACAAATTGAACTGAAATTATCTCTCCGTCATACTGTACAAATGGCATATTTAAATTAAGTTAATGTGAATCAATTTACATGATTTAAATTCAACCCAAAAGTGACACTTGACAGTTGCGAAAGTTTTGCATTATGAAACGTGCGATTAGTTTGTAAATGCAATATGCTAAGCTGCAGACAACCCTTAATTTTAGAAAAAATATCCAGCTTAATGTTTTACATTTTTTATAGGACTCACTTGTTAATAGTATCCTATATATTTACCTTATATTTGAATCCTCAACTAGAACCTTTTTATTGAAACAATAATACAAGTATCATAGAACTCCATACTCACCAATATAACTCACTTTTAATTTTAAAAAATACACTGGCATTGTCAAAAAAGCTAATGCCACCTTATGGCTGAATCACAAACACACTTCATCCCGGCTTCGTCTGCGTTATGGCTGAAACGCATACACGCTTCAGCTTCGGCTTCGTCTGCATTACGTTAGGCCTGCTTCGAGGTTGCTTTGAATGACATTTCTATCATTTCATCCCTCCAAAGAGCAAATATTTTGTTTGTTGACATTTTTTTACAGCTGTTGAGCTGCCAGACAAAGTAAATGTTCAGATAATTGAAGTAGATCTTCCGTTTGGAGTCACATTACGGTCTTTTTCTTACGTATGTCTAACAAAACGTGAGATCGAAGCACCATTGTGAAAGCATGCATTGAATTCCTATGGCTGAAAACGTAAACGTCAGGCGAAGCCGAAGCTGAAGCGTGTTTGTGATTCAGCCATTAAATGTCAATATTTGCTGCAGGGATTTGTTCGGAAGCTTCATTTTCTGCCAAATTTAAATATTCACGGAAATGCATGTCGTACGGTTCCAAACTTTTCCCATTTTCTTATTTCTACGTAAACCATTTTACTCAAATCAAAACATTGGTTTAATCATATACTTGTGTTTGTAAAAATAGAATTGTATACATTTGATACATTTTGATTGAAGTATTATCAAATCACATTTGATTTTGCTGTAATGTGTGAAAATGAAATTTCCCACATTTATTCAGGATTAAAATTGTGTAAAAAAACTCTGGATAATAGTACAAATAATAAATTGTCGAGGGACATTTTAAGTTGAAGTAAAGTTCGCTGAAAAAAAGAGTTCCAAACCGAAGTTGATTATGCTTTCGGTCCTGTTCTTTGAATTGGAAAGAAAAACTTCAGTGGGCGAACTGATGCTTAAACTTAGTTCTCAATTTGTCTTCAACATCCGATTAAAAATGTTTGATATAAATTAATTTGGAATTAACAAGAAAGTCTTCCGGAACGCCTTCATTGTACATATTGAATGTATAGTGCAGACGAAGCACAAAATAGAATAAATATCAACGAACACACCCTTAACCTTTATTTCTTTTGACAAAAAAAAACCGCCTCCTACATTTCACAATCCGGAACTCTTCATTTTAAAGTAGTACCCGTGGCATGATGGTTAGTGCGTTGGACTGTCATGCGAGTGGTCTTGGCTACGATCCTTGCCTACGCCACCTAAAGTTTTTTCACGGGTACTGCCTCTTGCGAGGAATTGACAAATTCTCCAAGAGTAATTCTTGTCATGGAAAGTGCTTTCTCAAGTTTGCCATTCGGATTCGGCCTAAAACTGTAGGTCCCTTCCATCTCTGACAACAGTACTCCCACACAGGAATGGTTGACAGTTGTCAGTCACTAGGCCCTAGTTCTCAAACGGACTGTTGCGCCACCCAATTTATTTTATTGTATACATTTTAAAAATCACACAAGTTATGAAAAGGCTTTACAAACATTTCATATAATCACATTCAGCTCTTTTTCTAGTTCACCAAAAATCCATCAGGGGGACATCATTTAATGATAAAAAAGTACCTAAAAAGAGCAAAGTTTTGAAACATTAACACCAATTAATTTCTCAAAGCCTGTTCAAAGTACAGATACGAGTAGAATGAAATAAAAATTGAAAACCTTTCTCCACTGACAAAGAGCTGAGTTTTTGAACTTTACTGCACAAAAATCCAAAAACTAAATAATTCAATTAAAACCAATTAAGTGTAGCCTTTAGCAAAATAATGAAATCAATAAAATGCAGGTTATTGAAATATTTTGTCAACAGTGACAAAATTCTAGATACCAAGCTTTTTTTATCTTGTGGGAGAATTGTTTAAAAATTAATATAACTCAAACTTATACATCTGTTAGAACTTTAACCCCTAACAAAATAATGATAGTTTCAACATAAAAACTGAAAAAGTTTATATATGGTACCTTAATCGTTAGAAAGCCAAACAAATATTATATAAGGTACATTGGAGATAAGGGATTTTGTGTCGATTAAACTATGAACATAAAACTTTTAAAATCACAAAAACCCTTCCTAACTTCATTTCGATTATAATAATTAAAAACAACTTTATGTAAACTTTAAGTCAAAGTTACACAAATTACATGAAGTTGATAGGCAAAAGAGAGGAAGGGAGGTACAGCACAAACAAAAAAAATACAAAACTTGAACCTAAGCATAAATTTATTGCCAATTTATAAATTACTGCAGTTAAAACTATACGTAGGTTAGGCATACCTACAAAACAACATCAGCATCAAAATATGCCAGGAGCAATTTATTAAATATTGTTGCCAACTTGCTGTTGCCATCATCATCATTATCATCATCGTCTTGATTCTAATCCAATCGATGGGAGTTGGTGTCTTGTCTTTTTGGGTTCAGATAGAGAAAAGTGTTAAAGTTTAATTATACAACTTTCCAATCGGAAACGATAAGTTGGATTTTCTTTCGATTTCTTTGGCTGTAGCTAAGAACACTGCGTGTCAGTTGATTACATCCAGTTATGTGTTTAAGTTTGAAATTCCAAAACCATATTGAATTTATTTTATTTTAATTGTGAAGGCTATTATTTTATTGAATATAAGTTTACAAATATTTTTAACAACTTTTTTTAAGTAAGTTCTTCTTCATTCTTTATTCAAGTTGTAAATTAAAAGGTTTCTAAAGTATCTACGTTTACAAAGTTAGATGTGTCTAATTATTGGTAAATTATCATAGAATTAAATTTCATAAAAAGATCAATTCATAAATAATAGAACTAATCAAGTGACAATGAGTGTATCTATAGACGAGTATCTTTTTGTATCTACTTTTAATGCAAGGGTAGATGCGTGTCAAAAGATACAAATTACAAAAAACAAAAAGAAACAAAACAACCCTAGATAGAATAGAGGTATACCCTAACATCACACCACACTGTGTTACCTTTTTTCAAAACAAGAGAAAAGAAAGGATGGAAAACATGAAACAAAGTATCTATAGTAAAAATCAATGAAAAGGTGAAACTTTTCCGGTGAATCACAGTTTGCGCATAGCGTGCCAACACAAACTTAGTCCAAGCTTGGGAAAAATTTATAAAAAAAAGAAAAGGAACGAACAACAACAAAATTTACAAGTCATCCCTCAACAATAAGAAGAAAAAAAAGAAGAGGGTGGTAGCACCCTTTAGGTCGGTCATTTGGTTTTATAGGAGGTTGTTCTTGTCGTTGTTGTTTAAAGTTTAAACACCTTTGATTTGGACTTTTATTTTGTTTTTAATCTTCAGGTGAATTCAGGAGGAAAATGATAACGATGACATTGATTAAGAAAAAAACAAATATAACAGCAGCAGTAAAATTACAAAAACATTGATCAGAAATATCAGGTCTGTTGTTTGAGGAACATTGTTAACATTCGAGGTCTGTTCAAAAAGTACCCGGAATTTTCGTTTTTTCAAAAAAGTATTTACTTTTTCGTTTACATCGATGTGTTCCCCTTCAAAGTAGTCCCCCAGATATAATTCTTGATATTCAGTTTTTGATATGTCCTTGAGCATCCTCAGCGATTCGGCCTTTATTTCTTCAATCGAGGAAAAACGCCGTCTTTTCATGGGTCTCTTCAACTTTTGAAACAGGAAAAAGTCAAACGGAGCCATATCTAGTGAATACGGAGGTTGGGGCATTGTTTTTGGCCAGAAAATTACGAACAAGCAACGACGAGTGAGCAGGTGCGTTATCGTGGTGCAAAAGCCATGAATTGCTTTTCTATAAATCCGAGCGTTTTTTTTTCGAATTGCTTCACACAAACGTCACATCACTTGAAGGTAATACTCCTTATTAACAGTACGACCTTATGGTAAGAACTCTTGATGCACTATGCCATTATAATCCAAGAAAACAGTAAGCAGAAACCTTCACATTCGATCAAATTTGACGTGACGTTGGATAGTTCCAGGTGGACGATTGTGCTTTGGTTTCGACGTCATACCCATACACCCATGTTTCATCGCCAGTTATGACCCTTTCAATCAAACTTGGTTCGTCTTTGACGTCATTTACAAGCTCCTGAGCAATGCTCATGCGATTGTTTTTATGGTCAAAATTCAGCATTTTTTGGAATGAATTTTGCTGCCACTCGTTTCATGCCCAAAATAATCGAAAAAATGTGTTGATATGAGCCAATTGATATGACAACTTCATCAGCAACTCCTCTAATTGTGATTTGGCGATTATTCATAACCATTTTTTCCATTTTTTCACAGTTTCATCAATTATTGACGTGCTGGGTCGACCGTCCAACGACTTAGATGGCTAGGCCATGTAGAGCGGATGGACATCAACGCACCCGCCCGGAAGGTCTTCGAATCCAATCCCGAGGAACTGCGCAGTAGAGGAAGACCGCGACTCAGGTGGAGCACTCAGGTGGGAGAGGACCTCAACCAACTTGGAGTGCGAAACTGGAGACAGCTAGCTAGGGACCGAGCTGGCTGAAGACGCTTGTTGGTTGAGGCCCAGGTCCGCCCCGGACTGTAGCGCCACCTTAAGTAAGTAAGTAAGTGGGTCGACCGTCGTCTTCAACATGTTTGCGGCCATCTTGAAATCGCTTATACAACTCGCAAACACTTGTTTTTTTCTTAGCTGACTAACCATAGGCTTTTTGTAACATTTCACACATTTTGTTACAATTTATTTCATTTAAAACGCAAAATTTAATACAAATTCTTTGACTCTTCAATTCTTCCATTTTTTAAACAAGAAAAAATTGCCGAGCTTATAAAAACACGTCGAACCCAGACAAAGTAAACAGTGAATATAGCTGTAAATTGCATCATACTTTTTTGACCTTCGGACTCTCCAGACCCGAGTAATTTAAAATTTCCGGGTACTTTTTGAACAGACCTCGTATCTATTATTAAGATGACACATTACCAGTCCGAATTGGTGCAAACCATTGAAATCGGTTTAAGCGTCTTTGAGTTATAAGCGTGACAACTAAAGAGTCTTGCACATGAGAGCGAACAACGAATAAACGAATGGACGAACAAACGTGATTTTACACATTTCAAAAAGTCAATTTCAAACAAAAACACATTTAAATTATAAGAAATCAATTGACACTTATGTTAGGATAATAAAATTAGCATTTTGTTTTTTAAAACAAGAACATTTTGTAAAAACAATTTGGCAGTAACGAATCGCAGTGTGGTTGCTACGAACTGTCAAACTCTATTCGCGTTCCACATACCATCCACACTCAACGAATACATTTTCTGAGCACAACTTAACCACAAAATTATACCACTCTTAAACATTGTCATACATTTTTCTGGGATGAAGTAAAAATCCTAATGTGTCAAAATATATATTGGACAGTTTACATATTTCTTAGATTTCTGAAAACTTGTTTAGCCAGATTGACGTAGCAGAAGGATGAAATATATTTAAACAGACTTCACTATTCATTCTCTCATAGAAATCAATCAAGAGATATCGAATCGTAGCACTTGTATTCTTTTCACAGGAGGCACACAAATTTATGAGAACACAGAATTCTTTGAGATCTTAGAAATACAAACTGCTCTAATTATTGCAAAAGTAATAATCTTCGTTAAGTTAGATCCGTTTGATTTTAACATCAAAAGTTAAAAAAAACTGCATTCTGCATTTAAAGTACTTTGTTAATAAAAAAAAAGAGAATAAAATGAATAAAACAAGCTCAAAAGGCTATCTCGTGGTGTTAGTCCTATGAACCGCGATAGAAAGACTAATTGCTTCGTATTCGTCACGTTCCTAAAAATTAAGGAACTGGACAATGACAAATTTTGTATTTACACAAGGATCTTATTATCCTGATCAAAGTTAACAAGGAACAGAAATTATTATTAAGAAACAAAAACATAAAAATTTAAAATTGAGTTGAAATGCGTTTCAAATTTGACGTTTAAGAAATTAAAAGTGTTATTTCAATGACACTTGCTTAATTTAGTGAAAGTTAACGAAAGCAAACAAAATTGAGTAGAACATCTGAAATGTAAAATAGTGTTCGTGCAAGTTAGCTTAAGCTTGGATAAAGGCCCAACTATAATAGGCATAAGCAAACATAAGCTTATGTCAAAAACCCAACTTAAGTTTGTGAAATTACTGCGGATATCCATAATGCAATTTTGCTCACGTATCTACATGTCAAAATAATATTTGATTCGAGATTTTCCTCTCCAACTAAATGTCTGATATCTGATATGTTTGATATCTGAAGTTTTTGTCTATCTTGTAGTGGCAATTGGGCATACTTGAATATTTTATGTTATGATAAACATTCTTAGAAAAATTATCTGCAGTGGAGTTGGCCTGTGTGTATTTGATCAAAATTGTCAAATTTTACTTATGCGGCGAGCGACTGGGATCGCTCTTTGCTTAAGTTAACGAAACTGAGAAAAATTGAACGAAACGGAGCTAGACTCCATTATGTTCACTCGTATTGAGATTCTTTGTATTCGCACGTTTTAGTGTCAAAACCTATTGCGTTAGGTGTTTAGAAAAGGATGTGAAGACGTCCTATGGAAAATGCAACTCTCTTAATAATGTCAATAATAATCGACTATTTATGACTATTAATGTTAGCTATGATATTCATGCAAATAGTCAATATTTTGTTACTTCGTGGTTAAAAATAAAAGCTAAAGCCACTACACATGTTTTCCTTAAATGCCAATAGAGTTATTTTAAAAGCTAAAACAAGTACAAACAAATTAATATCATATTTATTTATGACATTTGATAAACTTTAATTTTGCAAAAGAATATTTCTTGATACGACAAATAGTTTGTTTGTTTGTTTGTTTCTCTTCACCGCCGCTAGAGTTATTTTATAAACTATAAGAGATAGGAAAAAAATAATCAAAGCTTTTTTTTTATAAAATTTAATAATCTTTAATTTTGTGGAACTAAATTTTTTGATATGACAAATAGTTTTCGAGATAAACGTGAAAAACTGAAACAAACTCCGTGTTTCTCTTAACTGCCACTAGAGCTCACGTCCGATTCTTGGGAACTTTTTTTTGGGTCATCACCAAACATCCTTTAGTAAGTGTGCCAGGTTTCAAAACTGTTGGATTTTTTATTAGGTATAAACCTTTATTAACTGGACTTTGAAACTAAGGAACATATATGATTTGAAATACATAAAGGTTCAAGACGTTTCAAATCTAGTTAAAGAGATTTTTGTTTTGAATTAAGTATTTTAGACAAAGGGAGGCCTACGCATTTTAGTTGCCCAATTTGTGTTAAATGACATTCTTGTCTATGATGGGGATGGCAATTACAATCGCTAGCAATGGCTCTCATTAAATTACCATTACGCCCATCTGTAGGTTGGTTAGGTTAGGTAGGTAAGGTACGTGATTGTGTATCTATGGCGGGTTTTCAAATTGAGCCCATGCGAACGATCTCATGAATGTTCATTGCTATAGCAACACATGCCAGGAAGTCAGAAGGATGGTAACGATGCGGACACAGACGACAACGACAACGACGACACACAAGAACCCAAAAACCAAACAATGTATCCTGTATGATCAGCGTGTCCGTTCACTACGCAGGAGGTTCAAGTCACCGCATTGCCGCAAAATGGCACAACCATATGCATGCATGCAGCATCAGCATTGTGGGTGCCACATTTTGAATGTCGTAATAATCGTGGTAATCGGGGACGAGATTCTCATCCGATCGCAGCGTACTAGCGCAGTCTCAGAAGCATAAGAGTAGGAGCAAAAGCAGAAGCAGAAGCATCACGCCAGAGAGACCTCGAATGTATGTTGATGGCGGTATAGAAGAGGCGGTGGCAGGGGCAGTGGCGGCTCAGAATTTAAAAAAGTACCTTCCGCCTCGCGCATAATATTGAATGCGATTTTTATTATTATCAATGCGCACAGGAGGCGCTTTGTTCGTTTGCGGTTTTGTAAGGTTTTTGGCTGTATGAATGTAGATGCAGACTTTTCATCGTCGTCTTGGTCGTCGTGGACTTCGTTTGTCGCGCGTCCGATCATGAATCCTATACTGTAAAGACATGAATTTGTAGGAGTCCGTCGTCGTCGGTCGTTGGTCGTCGTGCTACTGTTGTTACACATTTTCGATTATATGTATAATATACCCAGTAGCCATCATCAGCTATAAAGGGTTTTGTATCCAAGCGGGTAACTTGTAAAGAAAGTGCGCACATTGAGCTTCTGTACAATGCAAGTACATTAAAAGCGTCTTATCGCAGGGAGCACATCAGGAGGAATATTGTATGCGCCAAGCGAGAGCGGACATGCGGTTTCAGAAGCCATCGCCTCAGTCTCGGTCTGCGTTGTTGTCTTCGTCGTCGTCGGCGGACGCCATTGCCATTGTCAAACTTTGTCGCATGTCGTTTGCTTTTATAGTTACTTTAAAATTTTATTTTATAATTTTTTTTCTTCAATTTTTATTTTAGTTATAATTTTGATTACCTACTATTGTGTTTCTTAATTAAAAGATAAAATATTAAATGTTGCCTCTTGACTTATTTTATCGGTTTATAGCTAAAATAGTTTTGGATGCAAGCGGTTTCTGGGCCGTCGACAACTAATTCAGATGAAGCCATTTGATTGTGAAATTTTCAAAACGTTTTTATCTGAATTTAGGAATCATTCATGGTGGGAAGTTTCAAAGCTCTATAGAGATGTTCAATCTGAAATGGACGGCCTCGTGCTACCGGGGTTTCATTGAAAGCATCTACATATATACAGATTTAATTTTAAAACGAAAATTAAGTCACAAATTCCCATACCCTTAGAGCTAGTTTGTTCTCTTTTAGGCTTTTAAATACAAAACTTTCAAAAGCTTTGGATCAATGGCGCTAATTATCAAAAATAAAAATATTATTGGAATCAAAAAAAAAATATATCCTACAACTTTGAAACCAGTTATCAAATTACATTTATACGCTTGAAAATTGGAAACCAAAAACTTATAATCTTACCGATATACCTAAACTGCAATAGATGGACTCTGACTTCGAGAAACTGTATGATTTTATGATGTCAAATGAAAATCAGAACGTTCTCTTAGCAGGCGACTTTAACGGTAGATGTGAGAATGAAACCGGATTAGTAAATGAATTGGTTGGAATAATACGTCATTTCAAAGATGAAACGTGTAATGCAAGAGGAAAGAGATTACTTGACCTATGTGACACCTTTGGACTGCGAATTGTGAACGGGACATCCGCATCAGACGATATTGGTGAACTAACTTTTGTTGGAGCACAAGGAAAATCTGTCATAGATTATTGCATAATAAAAGGGACATGGAGCGATTATTTTCTTGATTTTAAAGTTGATGTAGTGACATTCTCGGATCATCTACCCACAACTATGAAGTTACGAGTCGTTGGATGTGAGGAGGATGGTAGCAGTCGTTTACAACTGTTACCAAAATTAAAATGGAATCCTAATTACCTAGCTTCCTATCAGAGTAGCCTCAATTCTTTATTGATGAATGTGGATTCCGAAATAGCATCGATCACGAATTCCATAAGATCTGCATATTCAGCCTTTAGAACCAACCATAGGAAGACATTGCCAATAGAACCTTGGTTTGATAGTCAGTGTATGCGTGCCAGACAGAGATCTTTTACGTGGCTGGAGACCCTTCGAGCTTACAATAATGAATACAGCGAAGATAAATACTTAGAAGCCAATAAGATATACAAAGACCTTTGTAAACAAAAACGAAACCAATATTTTATAGAAGAGTCTAGGAGGTTGCCACACTGTAAGAATGCTACAGATTTTTGGAGTCTGGTAAAGCTCTTGAATGGAAATAAGTTTAAGATTCACCAATATCTAACATCGACTGCGCTCTGTCAACATTTCAAAGAACTCTTAAATCCCTCGTCCATGTCCGTAAATATATCGTATGCTGAACCTAAATTCGACAATATTCTCTTAGATGCGCCAATAACACAAGAGGAGATAAGACGCACTTTAAAAACCTTAAAAGATGGCAAAGCGGTAGGCATCGACAGAATACCGGCTGAGTTTTATAAATACGGAACATCGGAACTTATTGAAAAACTTTATATTTCATTCAACCAAATTGTGGAACATAGTATTATACCGCAAGAGTTTAAAGAGGCCTTAATTTTTCCGATTCACAAAAAAGGAAGTACACACAATCGTGGGATAAGCTTTCTTAATGCATCATATAAAATATTTTCGTCAATTTTGCATCAACGACTCAATGAGTGGATAAACGAAAACGGTGTTATTAAAAGAATTTTAAGCTGGTTTTAGGCCTGGTTACTCTACGATCGATTACATCTTTGTGATAAAAAGTTTCGCCGAAACTTTTCTTCCAACCGGGAAAAAACTGTACAGCTTTTTCGTAGATTTTAAAGCAGCTTTTGACGATGTGGATAGGCGAGCGCTTATTTACAAACTTTATGCACTTGGGATGTCTTCAAAGTTTGGAAAAGTCTTACAAAATCTGTATAACGAAACAAAGGCAGCTGTTTGGAATTGAGAGGTATTTTCGGAATGGTTTTAAACGGAATCAGGTGTTCGACAGGGCTGTACGCTGAGTCCTCTTCTATTCGCATTTTTTATAGAAGATTTAACAGATTATATTTATGGAGGAGTTGAGTTTGCGGGGACCACTATAAAGACTCTTTTCTACACTGACGACATAATACTTATATCAGCAGCACCACAAACGCTTCAGTTGATGATCAACCTATATAGGTACTGTGGAACCTTAACAAATAAAAAATACTAGTCTTCAGAAATGGAGGTGGAAGAAATAGTCTCTCTAAGGCCAAGAGTGCGATTGGAGCTACATGGAAAAAGTGTTTTGCCAACAAAAGTAGTGCGCATAGCTGTAAGTTTTGTGTATTTAAAGCAGTGTCGGAATCAGTACTATTTTATGCATCGCAAGTATGGAGTTACAAACAATACGATTGTGTAGAAAAGTTGATGAGATTTTTTATCAAAAGGATATTTCACCTGCCGTCCAACTCACCAAACTACGTAGTTGCATTAGAAACTGATCTCTCACCACTCTTTATTCAGACGCTGAAAAGTCAGGTAGACTATGTTATAAAAGTTCTACATATGAATAATGATAAGACTTCCAAAGAAAGCAGCTTTGCACGTAATCAACCGAAGTCTCAGTTGGTATGAGGAACGGAAGGAGCTCTCGCAATGGTGTGGTATCGAACAAAACCTGCATTTTGGAAATCTCAATGAATGGAAGTTTAAACAAATTTATTGCCTTCGTTGACGAGAAGCTTAGGGAGAAGAAAATTGAAGATGCAGTCAGCTCTAACCACAGAGTTATCTACACTCAACTTTGTCATAATCTAGGCCCAAAAATCTACTTTAGAGATGAGAATTGCGTGGAAGAAATTTCAACGATGTTGAGACTGCGTGCTGAACTTCTTCAATTGAATTATATGCCAAACAGAGAGGATCTCCCAATCTTATGTAGTTTGTGTAACCTCAGGGAAAGAGAAGATGTTTTTCATTTCCTAGGGAAATGTCTGATTTTAATGGAAACTAAGCGATTCTTCTTCGGCTGCAACTTCTTAACTGAGGCAGAAATGATAGCCTATCTAAATACAATGGAGGTGAAAAAACTGTTTATGCACTGCAAAATAGCACAAGCTTAACGAAACAGAATTCCCAATGATATCTTTTAAACATATATAGACCATCATTTTTGCACTCAACTTGGTATTGCTTGGATAAAGAAAAGAATTGCAACAGAAATTAGAGGTTACGCTCTTAGAGCCAGGTTTTCGTTGCGAGATGATACTAATTTCCGAGTTAATTCCTGAAACATGTTTTTCAATCCATTATAATCTAGTAGTTAACTCTGACTTAACCCATCAAAATTGGTGAGCTAACTCTGGTTTCAATATTCATATGTTTTTGAAAGATACTGAAATAGCAATTGAAAAGTTATTTTTTTTTTTGTCCAACAACTTATAATTTATTGTTATATTCAGAGCGATGAGGATATATACGAAGTTTACCTGTTTTGAGAAGAAAAAGACTTATCAGATCGCTGCCAAAGCGTTTTATTTTATTTTGAAAGGATATTTGTATGCTCCCTAACTGTCAACCAAAACGTCAAAAACTTTTGATATCAACAGTTTTTTGAGAACTGAATTCCTTTATTTTTTAGTAATACTAAATTAAAATACCACTCATTAATTTAAAGTTAAACCCCACTGAAAAACTTGTTATGAGTTAAGCTTGAGTTAAGTAATAACTAGCTCTCGGTTTAACTCGCAGTTAACTCAGCATTGACTCCAAATTTTTGTATACTTTAAAGACGTTGTTCATTCGTGTACTTTACCTTTATGAAAATTTTGACTTTACTACATCAATTGACAATGACAGTTCAATGATTAGTAAAAGGGTGCGTTCACAAACTAAACTCAACGTTATCATGTACCTTTTAGAAATTCTAATAAATAAAAGTAAAAAGAGCTTGATAGCTGCAATAATTTTTGAAAAATCAAGTGTTCAACTATTTAAAAAAAAATTCTTAGACATGATGTTCACTTAGGAACGACAATCATCTAATCATGAATTGAAGATAACCCACTGAAAACAAACTAGCTCTTAGAATTGAAGTCATGACAAACGAAATATTCACATAGACCCGTTCGGTACCGCCGTAGCATTTCATAGCGAAAAGACTAATTTTTTTAACTTAATTATTAAATTGAAGTTTGTTTATCTGAGTGAAAACTCATATTTTAAATTCTCGGAAATATTAACATGTTCTTAGAAAAATTTCTCAGTTTTTGTTTTTGAAAAATGCGAGCAAAAATAAAACCACTATATACATAATATGTATACCGCAAATATTAAGGAAGCAATAAAAAATATGAATTTATAGAGAGCTTTTACAAAAATATACAAAAAGGTAGGAATTCCAAGAAGCAGGTTGTTTTTATTATCAAATTACTTTAAAAGAGATGCGTTTTTTATATAGATGTGGAAACTTCGGTTACCAAATTGCAAAGCGTTATTAATTGCATATCCTTGGGTAAGTTAAAAACATTTGACTGTAAAATTCCATTGAATTTTTAAACTCAAAGGAAATTTTTATTTTCATAATGAACTAATTTTATATTCATCACAATTCATTCGTATAAATCAAAAAATAAAATTGCAAATTAACCTTTTCTTTGACGTTTTCCACAAAAAGAATTGGTTAGTACAACACGTAAATGTCAAACATGTGATTCATTAACCTAGCTCAAAAAGTTCTCAAAATATTGATTTGACGATGAAACCATTTTTATTTTGATGAACTATAACTAAAACTTCCCAAGAACAAAAAGTTAACCTCAAGAATGACTTCAAAACACCACCCGACGGTAAAACATACAATTTTGTTAAGAAATAATAACACTTTTATTCTAATTACTATTTTTCTTAAATTTCTATTGCTTTTTCATTATAACCTATAGCTATTTTGATACCTGGCTTAAAATCAGCAAGGTGCAGAATTAGCTTTGCTAGCAATTTAATGTCTTAAATCTTGACTTAATTGAGAACAAAAAATTAATAAAATACTAAAACTAACCTTTTTTGTGAGTCCATCAAACAGTCCTAATGTAGAATTTTCATCAACAAGTCCAAAAAATGATTGAAAAATGTAGGGTATTTAACCCCGGTCATTACTTAATACACCGTATTTTGTATACGAAATCTAGTTTTAGAAAGGATACTAAAAGATTATTTACTTGTCATTTCAGTAAACATATCGATAATCGATAACAAATAATTTTAAGAAAATATAGCCATTCGGTGTCAAACGTCAGTCGAGGAAGAGAACAATAGCAAACCATCTGTCAGAGTATTTTTCGTCAAATAAATTATATCTAAAGCCTAGTACATACTTGTGAACCATCTCGTGAACCCATACAAATTTCAGTTTTTGGTTCATCCGTGAACTTGCTCGTGAAGCTGAGTGGAGAACAAAGTGGAGAGTTTTCGTTCACGGGCAATTCACGTGCAAAATGTACGGGAACTGTTGGTGAAGATGAAGTCAAATGTTCACAACGTGTACTCACAAGTGTGTACCAGTGAGCAAAGTCAAAAGTTCACTTTCTCCACTGGCGAACGTTCACTTCACGAGGAAGTATGTACTAGGCTTAAATGTTAATAAAGCATCTTGCACATGAGCTACGAACTGCGAACTGCCAAATGTGGATGTTCGCATATTTTGACTTTTCCTTCACATGAGCTTTATTTCTATTCGCAGACAGCGACGAATTGTTAATTTATAATTACCCTTTTCAACAAACAAAGCAAAAGTGGTATAAATTTGAGGTTAAGTTAAGCGCGAACAATTTATTCCTTACAGTGTGGATGGTATGTGGAACGCGAATAGAATTTGACAGTTCGTAGCAACCAAACGGCAATTCGTTACTACTAAATTTGTTTTTACGAAATTGTCTTGTTTTAGAAAACAGAATGCAAATTTTATTATCCTAACATAAGTGTCAATTGATTTCTTATAATTTAAATGTGTTTTTGTTTGAAATTGACTTTTTGAAATGTGTAAAATCACGTTTGTTGTGCAAAGCACTTAAGTACCTTCCCGTTCATTATTCGTAAAGCGTACATCAATAGGTTGTCAATTCTTGAACGTATTTATAACATTTAATTATTGATGACATTTTTTTTTACGACCCGAAATTACAAACAAACCTTAAATATGTTTCTAATGACAAAGTCAGATCGCATTTAAGATGGCCGCCGTATAATCAAAGGGCGCTTTTATTTGAAATCGTCATTACGTGAACGGTCATTTCGGGAACGTTCTCGGACATGATTTCACGCATTTTCCTTGTAGAAGATTTTGAATGTATTGTTTTCATTATTACTTATTTAATTTAGATAAATAATATACCCATGTTATTAAACAAAGTTAAAATTGTGTGCTTTGTTTTTTTTTTCTGTTGATTTTATAAAACTTAGAAAAACGTTCCCGAATTGATGGTTTCTGTAAGGTATTTAGTACCAAGCAATATTAAATAAAAATGTATAGCATTCAGTGAGCTATCCTGTCAAAGTTTATTTATATACAAATTTTGCAAAAAATATAAACTAAAAGTCATCATTATAGCTTGCAATTTTGTTTATCATAAAACCTTGCTCCCTTAGTGATTTTGAGCCACCTACGTTAAAACCAAAAGTACTATTTTATCATGATATTTTTGCGTAGGGTATTCATTAAAATTAGTGATCGCTTAAATCTGTGAAATTTTAAAATAACTTTACACATGAAACATACAATTTAACATAAGTATGTTTTTTTTTCAAACTATGTTAATATGTTATTATTAATAATAGTCGTAAACTTTTGTCGTTCCTATATTGTTACGATTTGCAACAATTTGGCGTCAACACATTATTTCTAAACGCAATGTTTAAATGTCAATTAGCTCAGGAGGCAAAAAATAAGTATTGAACTATCAAAGAGAACGATTTTGTTACAAACAAGAAATTTAAATTGTAAAGAAGATAATGGGCCTTACCAATAATCAAATTTAGTGACGACTTAAATATTTAAGTGGACTCTAAATAATGAACCATATCAATAATCAATTTAATAGTCAGCTTAACACTAAACGTCACTCTAAATTTTAGAGTAGAGAAACGCGTGTTTTACTTCGTGATTAAGTGTAAACGTCATGTTTGTGTTGTCATTCTGACAGGTGGTAGCAAAAGAAATTGTTCGTATGTTTCTTTTATCTGTTGCAGTGAAACCGTTTTCTATGACAGTGGAGAGTAAACACAATGATGGAAAAACACTCAAAGCTAAATTTGAAGCTTGGCAGAGCATTCAGGAAATATTCAATGCCACTGGCTATTGCTTTACAGCCTTTACAGCTATTGAGCAATGGAATCGGCTAAAAAAGAACTTTCTGAGATCAACATTGAAATATCTACAATGTCATCAGTGGACTTCCAATTAGATAATGCGGAATTTGTTTTTTAAATTTTTTTTGGATTCGGAATTCGGATACGTATCTGTTAGCATCCTGAACGTGGGGAATGTCATTTCGACAGCAGCTGTCTGTTTGGCAACAAATGTAGTAGATAATTTTATAGAGCACAGTTTAGTTAAAGACGTGTTTCCTTTGGTTATTGGTTAACACACGAATAAACTCGTCTCTAAAGTTTAACGTGGCGTTTATCTAAACTCTTGTTTAGTCAATAATTATTGGTAAGTCCCAATGAAAATAAAAAGCAATTCTTCATCTAAATCGAGCCTGAAATTGGAATTATTGAATACTTTATATTTTAAGTTTGACAGGTCAACATTTTCTAGCAATAGTCGTCCGTAAATGATTCTAACAAATTTGAACGAATTATACCAATGACACTTGAACAATTTAGTTTGACATAAAGTCACGAAACGAATGTACCCTATTCTCTTCAATAAAGCTTTCCCTGTATCACTTTGTGTCTGTTTTTTTACGGTTATTAACTAACATTATCTCAATATGAAAACCGTATGTCACCTAAGGTTCAAGGATGTTTTGCTTTTTTAACAAAGAGCTTTATTTCTTGATGAGTCGCAGTGCAGGTGATCACATAATTAAGCCCTTACATTGAAACAGGTTCTTTTATATTATTTCATGTAAAACGGTTTTATTATTAAGGAAATGTATTATTAAAATATTTAATTGATGATGATGGGAAAAAAATAAAACCTCTACTCCATGTGAAAGAAAAATTATTGTTAAATGTTTCAAAAAGTACAAAAATGTTATAAAAGTAAGCAAATTACTAGGTTTTTTTAGAGGTAAACTTAGGAACGCAGTTCAATATTTAAAAAAAAAACAACAAACCTTTGAGAACCTAAATCGAAAAAAGCCACGAAAAGCGACTCCGGCTCAGGACAGGACATTAGTAAATTTTTCTTAAGTGGATCCATGTTTAACATCCGTTCAATTAAGAACCGAAAAGGAGGAGAACTATGATGGACAAATATCAGCAAGAACCATACGAAGGCGACTTCAAGAAAAAAATTTGAATGGAAAAATCGCTAGACGTATTCTCAACCTGTCAAAAAACAAATATTGCTCGAAGAATGATTACCGAATCCAAGTTCAATACAAAGCGTCCTCCATTAAAAGTATTGGACCCGAAATACACAAAAAAAAATTGTAAAACATGGAGGGTTTTCCTTGATGGTTGGCTCATTGGTGCAAATTCATGGAAGTATGACAGGAGAAATGTATAAGGACATTTTGGACAGTCATTTAAATAGGGATTATGCTGGCAATTTCACGTTAGCCTAGATATTTCAACAGGACAACGACCCGAAGCATTGCACTCGAGTCGTTAAATCCTGGTTTGAATCATATTCAATCCAAGTCCTGGAGTGGCCTGCTCAAAGCCCGGATCTGAATCCCATAGAAAATCTATAGGGTATCATAAAAAAAAGCAGTTACGGCTAGAAAACCTACGAATAAGGCTTCTCTTTGGAACATTGTTATAGAAGAGTGGTTAAAAGAGAACTCCTGCCCAGTGCTCATTGGTTATAGGTACAATGCAAAAAAGATGCGCAGAAATAATAAAACAGAAAGGATATTCAACTAAATACTAGCTGCACAGAAGTTAAAAACAGTTGCCTTCATTAGGGTTAGTATTTATAAATGTACTTCATTGCAGATGGATTGATTACATGTCCACTTCCAAAATCGATAAAAACAACATATCGTTACTGTTATAAGTTTTTAAAAGATATTTTGTAAAAATAAAATATCATCTGAACTTCTAGTTATTAAATGAATATTTTGCATAAATAAATTAATTTATCATTGTTAAGTTTCTTCTTTTTTGACGAAATCTTTTCCCATATATTGATGGCTTAATTGTATGTAAGCAAATTTTTTTTAAATATTTTTGTAGACTTAAGTTTTTGTTAAAATTCGTATTCACATTATCTATGAACAAATTCAAATCGGAAAAGAAAAATAAACATTTTATAAATTTTCTCATCATCACAATTACACACAATACGTTTTTAATTAGTTAAGTATTTTAATTATTATTTGTTGTTTAATTCAAATATGTATAACAAATAAGTAAATTATAATTGGAACTGACTAATTGAAAATCAAAACAAAATAACTTCACGGTTTTAGTATAAAAAAAACATTTTTTAAATACTTAAAACATACTAATTAGATAATAACACATTCTTAAATAGCACCAAATGAGATACAAATTAAACATAAATTAGCTAAATTGTGCTTTACTTAAGATTTGAAAATCTTAATTTTACCTAATTTATTTATTTTAACATTTTGGAAGGGTCTTGTGTTAAATTAAAATGGGAACATTTTAAATAAAATGTAATATTATTTTGCGCTGATCCAAAAATGTCTTTACTGAAAAACCAAAAACAAGCGAATTCACATAAAATTTAATTAGTATTTTCTAATCTCTGCAACTTTCTACCATAACTTTCGAAAACCTTATAAAGATCCTGGGAGCTTAAATCTAAAAAAAGTAACTTTCTTCAAAATACATCCCAAAATCTTATCGAAAATATTTCATAAAATAATAAAAAGAGTTACAATTTTTGCGCCCTTTAATTTTAAGTGAATTTTTGAGTAACATTACTATTTCAATATTTGCACATTTTAGAAAAAAATCTAGCTACGCATTTCATAGGGTTTAAAACTTTTAGTTTAAATTTTAGAAGTTTTAGACGCCAAATAATACACAATATTTCTACAAACTTAAAAAAGTTGGAAATAAAACGAAGCAATTTGACCGTCTAGAAATTTAATTTTTTACTTTTTTTTCTTCAAATAAAAGATTTTAATATTCTCAAATACAATCTTCAAGTTCGACGTGTGAATAAGTCATAATTCATTATAATTCAAACTTAGATTTCTTTTATTTTACTCGAAAGTAAAAATCTGAAAGATCAGTTACAAAATCATTCAATTGAAAACCTTTTATTTACCGCAGGAAAACAAAATTGCAATTTCAGTCCTATCTTAATTTCAAAAATATGTCAATTACCGTTACTTTAAACACCTACTTAACATTTTTGTGAGAGGTAAAATCAAAATATGTATAATCAATTGATTATGCAGGTAAAACTAAGTTAAGAAAACACTTTTGGACAACTTTTAGCCAATAGATAAAAACTAAAATAAAATTATTTCCGCAATAAAAATAACTCTCCCTCTGATGCCAATCTTTTACCTTCCTTTTATATCTACCTAAACATTAAAATTAAAAAAATTCTTCTATTTTACATTTTAACCTACTCGCTGCTCTCCCTCTGTTGTTAACTGTCAATTCTATTATTTTCACAATTACCCAAAATGGTAAAACAACTTATAAAAACAAATTATTGACGACAGTTAATTTATTTATTTCAATCTTTTATTTAATAAAAATAAAAAAAACTATGTACCTACAAATAATACAAAACAAAAAAATAACAATCTTAAAATGAAACAAAAGAAATATAAAACAAAATATATCTTTTACATCCCACATAATTTAATTCCCACCAAAGAAGTGTAGGCGACCCACAAAATCCATGAAAACAATCCACACAGTTTTTATAAATGAAAATAAAATAATAATTTCTGGCAATGCTCTCGATATAAAAACAAAAGAAACGTCATCTGCACAAAAATGACACTACAAACCACCAACAAAATATACAAAAATAAAAAGAGGAGAAATCAAGAGCATGTTCACTTTTTCCTCTCATATCGTCAAGAAGTCGCTCTCATTTTCTTGCAGAAACTCACTCACACCAAATTATAACACTGCACACTTTCCATATACATATAGGTAAATTTGACATTCGAGCACATGTGTAGTAGTGCGCAGCTGCACTTTATCAAAATAAAAATGAAACAGAAAAAAACTCTCCCCTGTTGGGAACAAATTTCGAGGTTATGTTTCTCTGTGTCATTCTGACAGAACACAAAAATATTCAACAAACTCTCGGATTGAAAAAAAAAAAACACTTCAAATGCCCCCGGTTAGGTTCATCTGTTAGCAAAATCGAATTTTCCCAATCCCTGAGGAATGCACGGGACTTACCTTCTTCATGATTCCAGTTTTCCTTTTGGAAAATGTTGTATACCGCCGCAATTTATTATCGATGTATTCCATTTTAATCTTGACGCGGCCTTTTGTTTTCTTGCCGTTGGCCGGTGGTGATTTCTTGTTCTGCAACGAAGTGTAGCTGTCATCGACGACATCGGGCACATTGCCCTGTTGTCCGACTGGATTGGTGCCATTTCCACTGCCTCCACCGGCACACGATTCTAGTCCTTGTAATGATTGGGAAGTCATACCGCCAGAGCCACTGCCGCCGCGATGATGATCGTCATAACAATCTGAACTCGAACGTTTAATACCTCGCGATTGTCCACCGCCGCCGTTGCCACCGCCACTAGCGTTACCCGTGTTGCTCAGCGATTGACACTGACTTGAGTTTGACATTAGATTACTGCCACCCGTCCGACCACCACCACCTCCTCCTCCACCGCCAGGAGTACTTCCACCACCCATCGGTTGTATTAGTCCTCCACTGGGTGGTCGGCCGCCCAGCGCAGCCGCCGCACCAGGGTTGCCATAAATATCCGTCTGGTCTGCCAGGCTGAGCCCTATACTGCTCATACTGTAGTTCAGATTGTATCGCGAATCACCTCGCGATGGGTCCATTCTAAGGTAAAAGTTCTCCACCGCGTAGCCGTTTAAATAACTCAGTTTGGAAAAAAAATAAGCAACAAGGATATCCTTAAGGATAAGTATCGATGTCGAGCGTAGTTTTTACTTCTTCTACCGCCTTTTCCCCTTTAAATTAAAATATAAAGCAAAACACTCAGCTGTGTAAACAGATACAGAACAACACAATATTCTGCCGGGCGAATTTATCTGTCAAACGTCACAATTACACTTTACACTTTACACAATTGTTGGATTAATTTTTGTTATGGTTTTGCTTTTGGTTCTAGTTTTATTTAGTATCTGTATCTTTTTATTATTATGCTGCCGCGGATGGTATACTTAATAATCCAAAAATAAACGAGATAAGGCGACGGCTAGGTATATTTTATTACCCAGACTCATTTACGCATGTCTTGCAGCAGCAGCAGGCACTACCATTAATTAATTTTGCAATGCAATTTCCTATTCGTACAATTTTATTGCTAATTCTTTTAATTTACACACAATGCAATTTTCTTTCTGTCAAAAAAAAGTTGGGATTGGGAATTATACAAATAATTTTTATCTCTATTCCTCTCTTTTTGACGCACACACTTTGGACAAGGAGGAATAATATAATTGCCAGCGTTTCCGATTTCGCTTCGGTTATTTTTTTTATTATTTTTATATATTTTTGTGTTGTTTGTTATCTTGAGAGACACTGTAGAACGCCACTCAATGTCTACAAGTTTTATGGAAAGGTTAATTTATCTTGTTTTAGGTATGATGATTATAAAATAAACCACAAGAAATAAAAACAACGGTACGATCGGTAATAAAATAATTATTGATTTGGTAAGGAAAAAAGATCAAATATAATTTTGCACACACGAGCCTCTTCCTCTCTAGATGGAAGCGCGCCTATGAATAATACGTCGATTCATGCGCACTGAGCGAACTAAACGCAAAATCCAAAATAAAATCGATCGAGTCAAAAGTGACAGACGAAAAAGATCTTCGCAGACAAACTAGAAGACTAAAAACAACTAAGCGGAGCGGAGACACGCAGCAGAAGTGAGATGTGAGACTAAGCAGAAGCACTGAGTAGAGCGGCAGCGGCCAGCCATGGATTTAATGGTCTCTGCTGCTGAGTGTGTAGCGATCGATCGTTATGGTGTATGATCTTTTCGCAGAAGTGTAAGCGAGATGCAGCAAAGATCGATGACAGTTATTTTACTCTCTCGACTGATCTCAAGCAACACAATACTCAGTCTGCACAACAAGGGAGCTTTTAAAATGCGAAAGCGATTTGTCTGTTTGTTTCGCTTGAAGTTTTATTACGAGGTCCATTAGTTGAAGGAGGCGAGACTTATTTGCGTGGGCAGAGAGCTTTTCTGCTGAGAGCCCTGAGCCCAGCTTTGAAAGTAAGGTACCTTTACTTCTTTTTATTAAATATTTTATTAATATTCATGATATGATTTGTAGGCGTAAATCATTAAATGACTTTACCTTTTCCTATTTGTTCAGTTACTCGCATTTGACAGTTGATTCGTGTTTCAATGGTCCCAACATTAAATCTAATTGGTATTTTATTTCTAATTATTTTTATTGCAGTATCTAATTCAGTTGAAGTCTGCAAATGATCTTGCCTTCAGTGTATCTATCTATCCATCTATCTACCTAGTTGGGAGTTGGAACTCCTCCCATTTATGTACTGTCTTGCTTGAAGTCTTGAAGTCTCCACACTAGAGTAGGTAAAGATCGTTTAATACCTAGTTTTCAGTAACTAAATAGAATTGGTGGTGGTGGTGGTAGATGGCCTCTCCCACTGCGGATTATTTATGTGCCCCTATTTACACTGTGAGTTTACCAATTGGACAAATATTTTTAATGAAAACATTAAGGACATCAATCAATTTTGATCGCGCGTATGCGTCGTATAGTGTCAGCCGTCAGATGTCAGCCTATACCTATCTATACTTACTTTTGTAGCTATGTGATCTTTAGAATTAAATTTATATAAACTGGATTTTACTAGAAATTTGAAACGCACAACATACCAAAGTGTACTTACGTAATTATTTAAGAAGCAATTAAGAAAATCGATACTAGCTATTAAAACTTTACTATAAACATACCTAAGACTTTTAAACAGAAATTTAGATAGGTATAGGTTGATACTTAGTATCTACCTACCTATTTTTATTTAATACCTATAGTTGAAACTTGGGAGAATTTCAAGACCTCGCAAGCACGAGAAATTTATTTTTTTTTTTGGTTCAAAGTATTCTGGTTCTTTTAAGTTTGTTTTAAATTCTGAATTCGAGAAAAAAGAAGTTAACTAAAACAAAGCCAAATTAGGTTTTTGAATTAAATTTTTTAATATCAATTAAATAAATTTGCATGTTCTTTTAACTAGTGGATGACATTTTTTAAAAGTTAACGTTTTATTTTTAAATTAAATTGTTTTATAAGTAGGTTGGTATACGAACTATGTGGGTTTTCTTATTAACTTGTTTTTTTTTTAGAATTAAGTTTTAAGTTGTTATTTTATGTTATTTACCATGAATCGTTAAAGTAGAATTTTAAGGTATTAATAGGATAATTATTATTTTTTATCATATTAAATGCTATCCACAGTTCAGTTCCATAGATCTTTTTTTTAAGTTGAATTTTGTGATATATTTCGATAAACTCACTTGAATTTCGCGAAGATTATTGTATGTGATCTAAAATTTGTTTTAGATTTATGTATATTATTAGGTGCAGAAATCTTATTTCATGTTACTTTGAAAACATACAAAAATGAAATTTAAGTCTACTTTACTTAAACGTCACCTGTATTTACGGACAAGGAATTCTTTCAAAATTCAATAAAACTAAAACGAAACGAATTTTTTCGGTGGTCTCCAAGTGCAGAGCAAAATAAAAACGAAGCGAAACAATATTTTTAGAGAGTTCTATCAGCTGTCAAAAACAATTGACAAGTTCTGACAGTCAGCTGCTTGTAAAAAAAAGGTGAAAAAGAATTCTATTTATTAACATTTTGTTGAGCAGTTAGTACATGTTTTTTTCATTTCTGCAGCTATATTACTCCAGAGGCTCGCAACGGCTGAATTATTTTTGTGAAGACTATGCTCCAACTTCCAAATATCTTCACTGGCTTCGACCAACGAAGCCACTTTCTTTTTTCGTCCGAAGAGAAATCAATTTTTAGTTTCTTCGGTTTATTTTTTGGAAGTTAAAGTTCACTGCTCGTCTTCATCACTTCTTGCACATTACCAACAACATCTTCAACATCGATTCAGAAATGTATTGTTGGAACGCATTAGACAAATCCATTTTATTTTAAATTTTAAATACCTAAATATGCCGGGCAATTAAATTGAGAACGAAAAGAGTGGAGAATTGTACTAAGAAATCTAGTACAGCTATCCACTAAAATGACACATTTCGTCGCTCAGCAACAAGCCTAGTACGCTGCTGATGCGAAACGAAATTTCCCATACAAAAATGACATGACGAAATCATAAACGAAAAATTTCGCTGTGCTTTTCGTTTTTCAGTACGCTGCTGAACAACAAAATGTGTCATTTTAGTGGATAGCTGTACTAGATTTTTTAGTACAATTCTCCACTCTTTTCGTTCTCAATTTAATTGCCCGGTATATTAATTGCTTGCGAAATTTTGACGTTTAATTTATTTATTGGAAAAAATTGTTTACAAATCAAAATTGAAAATTGTTTACTCGTGACTTTCGGTGTTTTTGTTTTTTGTTTTCCACAGCTGATAGAACTCTACACAAATATTTTTCCGTTGTGGTTTTCGTTTTAATTTCGCTCTACACTTGGAGACCACCGAAAAATTTCGTTTCGCATCAGCAGCGTACTAGGCTACATACTTAAAAACGAAAAACTAAATTTTTCGTTTATGATTTCGTCATGTCATTTTTGTATGGGAATTTTCGTTTCGCATCAGCAGCATACTAGGCTTTTAGGCTTTAAAGAATAAATGCTGGTTGCCTTGTTATAAAAAAAATATACTTGCGATATAAAACCACTGAGGTTCAGGTTAGGTTAATTGTTCGTGCTGCGAAAAAAATCTATTTTTGAGTTTTAGAGCAATACTAAAAGAAGTTTTGGGTGAAGGCCCAAATACACGCTCTATAAGAGAACGATTGTGTGGAAGCCAGCTATTTGGAAAATCGGAAAGAAAAAAACCACTGCTTTCATTAAAAAACCGAAAGGCTAGGTTAGCTTTTGTCAGAGAAAATGAGAACTGGACCATCTCATAGTGGAAAAAATATTGTGGCGTAACGAAACGAAGATCAATAGAGTCGGTTCCGATTGAAAACAATATGTTCGCCGACCAAAAAACGAAACATTCAACCCTAAGTACACAACTGTCATCCTTAAACATTAAGGTGGAAGTATCATGACGTACAGCCTATAAGGGAATTGGTCCGTTACATCGCATAGAAGGTATAAATGCCAAAAGCTACAAAAATATCCTTGAAGACGTTATGCTGCCCTATGCAGATGGAGAGTTGCCTGTGACATGGAAATTTATGCAGGACAAAGACCCTAAGCATAGGTACTGCGTGACAAACTAATAATTCTATTGATGTAATCAATTGGCCTTAATGTAGCCCGAACCTAAACCCTGTCGAAAACCTCTGGAACGAATTGAAAATAATTAAATAAGCATAAAATAAACAAAATAAAGGAATTGTTTGAGATCGTCAAAGTAGCTTGGGAATACATAACCTTAAAAAAATATCAGGACCTAATTGCTTCAATGCACAGGCGGTGTGAGGCAGTAATACAAAATAAGGGTTTCCAACAAAATACTGAGCTAATACTTCAAATTTTGACTAATAATTAATTACTCTTAATTAGTTCGCCATCTAATCTTGTTTCTTCAAAACCTTTTGAATTTCATTTTATATTTTTTATTATTTTTTTGTAAAAATTCTTTTTATTTTTATTAGTATACGAAAATATATACATATGTTGTAAAAGAAATTGAAACTTTTTATAGCGAAGGATTTTAATAAAAATTTCGAGCATAAAATGTCTATAATCGTTCCTAATTAGTTTGCCACAACTGATTACACTGGTCAATACTGGTTTTGTCACACGAACTATGATAACTTATTTTGTTTTGTCAATCTAGTCTCATTATTAAATCACAATTGTCAAGTGTCAATTAGCCTCAGTTTTGTTGTGATACAGTATAACTCAAAACTTGTACTACGAAGCAAATTAACGGAAGCGCTTCCAAGTAAACCGTTTGAAAAATATTTGTGGTTGCATTTTAACACCTTTTTGTTTTAGCATTTTTTGTTATTAACCCTGTGAACATGTCGAGGAAGTGTAACAATGATCCTATCTATTTATGTTATGTTTGCGGAGAACTGAAATTCAAAAAACAAAGACGAAACTTTACGAATCTTGTCTTGGAGGGTTATCACCAATGTTTTAATTTTTCTGTCGCCCATCAAGACAAATCCTGGGCTCCTTATGTCTGTTGCATAACGTGTGTGAAAAATTCAATCGACTGGAAGAAAGGCGCACAACCTATGCCGTTTTCAGTACCCATGATATGGACTGAACAGCGAGATCACGTTTCGGATTGCTATACCCTAACTTATCTTCGGCTATAAGACCAATCTCTAATTGTAAAAAATTGCCAGAACTATTATTAGTTGCAACTACATCTGTTGAGAATGACCATTCACACCCGTCCACTTCTGGGGAGTCATTCCGTAATTTCCAAAACGATAATCGTCAAAACGATTATCATTAACGATATCGTCAATAATTTGCTTCAAGGAACTTTATCACTATCGTCTATCGTCTCGTTCAATCGTTTTCAGTATAAGTTCGTTGAGTATATTATACTATGACTGAAATGTCAAAACGAACTCAACGAAAGATAATGCTTGTTCAATAACTTGAAAATGTTATTATGCAAAAAAATGCATTTTTAATAAACATGCCACCTATTTTGTGGTGTTTATTGTTATTGTCACTTGTTGTGTTTTCATTTGTTGCCGCCGAAGATAAAACTATAATATCAAAATGTTTGTTCAGTGTCTGATGTTTTTGTAAATTAGGTGTAGTAATAAACCCAATTTTGTCCAAGGGAAGGAAGTGAAGACTCCATTTTATCCACAGGGAACATAACTTGGCTTCAAAAATATTTGTTGTTTCCAAAACTAATTTGGATTAGTGCTTTGTGCAAGAGCGATACTAAAATCGTTGCCTGTCGAATATACAAATCTTCATCCGCCCCAAAGTTTCAATAGTTATACAGGAAAATTTAATATTGACGGTATATACATTATGTATGTTGAACGAAAACCGCCTGGCAAATTAATTGTTTATACTATCATAAAGTCCTTTTTTGTAATTCCATAACTACAATTGTAATATTTAACAACAATTAAGAGCGATAACTAATGTTTTGTATATACAAAAATGCTCACATATGAGTTAGAATAGATAGAAGGTCCCATTCATATCTTAATTTTCTTCGTAACCGAATTCATTGTATTCTTTTGAGTTTTTATTTCCATTTTGTAACAAAGCTTAACTACACCGAAACTTTTTTACTTCAATTTGCTTAGTTATCAATAGAAATTAATAGCAGACGATACCTACTTAGCTATCGTGCAAACGCTATTTTTTTGACGATATCACTTGGACGATTATCGTCTTACGTGAAGTGATACTATCGTTGAAACGCTATCGTCTAACGATTATCGTTTTACGGAGTGAACCCCCAGGTAAATGTGTTGGCGAGGACGATGACTTTCAGTTTAGAGGAATCGCAAACGTGCCACATTTCATAAATCCAGAAGACTTAAATGATTTAGTTCGGAATCTAAATTTTGCAAAAAACAATCAGAACTATTGGGATCTCGTCTAAAAACTAAGCGATTTAGAAAAATCTGCATGGAAGGCTTTTAAAAATGTTGTTGCAAATTTGTTGGGTAACCACAAGGGTGACAGCTACAGGGAGTTGGTTAGCGAGCTGTTAATGACATATAAAGCTTTGGGTTGCAACATGTCACTTAAGATCTACTCGTACTTTTTAGACTCCCATCTGGATTTTTTTCCCGACAATTTAGTGCCTGTCAGCACCGAGCACGGTGAGAGGTTCCATCAATACATTTTGAATATGGGAAAGCGGTACTAGGGCAAATGGAACCCAAATATGTTAGCGGATTACTGCTGCGCTATTAAAACCGACCAACCAGAAGCGAAACATGGAAGAAAATCTAAGATTTATTAAGTCATTTATAAAAAAAAATACAGTTTTGATTAACAAGATTGTGTTATTTTGCAATATTTTAAATTACCCAATAAAATAAAATCTTTGGCCAACAAATTTTTTTAAATATTTATTTTTTCTTATGATCACCAACTAAAGCAAAAAATATAAAAAAAGTCCGTGTGGCAAAAAAAAGTTAAAATTTTGTTGACCAGTGTTATTTGTACACATACTCGAACATGCGTACCAGCGTATTGTATACGAGCAAACGTTGGAACTTAGTAAAAAGGATTATTGGTTTTTAGCTTTTTGAATTTATAATGCTGAAAATTCTGGTTGTTATTTTTAGGTTAAACTTAATCATTTCCAATTACAGCAAGAGTTATTTCATGAGTTTCATTACAAAACATCACTATCGTACCTAAACCCCAATTTTAAAAGCCATTTTAAAGCATAAATTATTATTAAATTTTTAAAACCTATTTTTGCAAAGCTTTGAACTCGATCGCATATCTATTTTTTAAACGGAGATATGTATATCTTCCTCTGTTCTGATTACAATAGTTTCTTTCTTTTTCTGAGCAAAGTTAAAATTGCATTTTTAAAGTGCTAAAAAAACTCTTAATCAGATTCTTATGCGATAAGTTTTGAAGTGCTGATTCTTGATCGGTTCCCTTATATATTATTTTAAATATGAGATCATCTGTTTGAGATTTATTGAGCAACTTTTAGCTGGTAAATGAAGTCCGACTAGGCTTAGAAAATTGAGCAATTATTATGTTCAATGTAATAACAAAACGTGTCACCTAAAGCTTTTTTTGAAGGGTTCTGCCTCTTGCGAGGAATTGACAAATCCTTCAGGAGCAATGTTATTGTCATGAAAAGTATTTTCTCAAACTATCCGTTTGAATTTCGCATAGAAACTGTAGTTTCCCTTCACTTCTGACATGACTTGTACATTAGAAATGGTTGAGAGTTGTAAGTAAATAATTTCTCTACGACTGTTGCACCACGTAATTTATGAGGCTTTCTCCTAAGCTCAATGAAACCAGTTTGAGTCAGTTACAAAACGTGAGAGGCTCATTATGCTAATATGATTTAGATCGTTGTAGAAGATTTCTAATTCTTGCGTTTTTAAACTAGCGCAGGGCATATAAAGAGAAGGTGAAGAACTGTTTCCTCCTCTTCCTCATCCATACAGCTTCTGCGACTAATTTGAGAATACGATTAGCCGCTTGGGGTGCTTTCCTATTAGAGCTTATACTCGTCTGCGATCTGCTTAGAGATGGCAAGCACCTTGATCGTTTTAAATCTAGTTTAAGCCAGATCTTTTTTGTAACTTGACACGTGATAATGCTGTTCCACCTAGTGTTTGCCTTCCTTAACACCTTAAGAAGAGATTATGTAAGGAGGAAGTTGATGTTAAGAACATCATGAAATGATTAGGATCGGTTAACAGCAGTTACCTAGGGTGGGAAGGAGCACCGGAGAGTGGGGCGCTGTCTATTTTTGTTCGCCGTTACAGCGTGGGAGGTGGGATGGGAGTTGGTGACTTAACCGTTTGGTTATAAACGCAAAAAAGCGTTTGAGTATTAATAAGCCAAATACAATTAAGGAACTACTTTTTTGTGTCTAAAATATTTTATCGTACAAATTTTGGGGTTCTTGTTCGCGGTTGTTGTCATGGGTCGATGTCGAAAAGTTCGATTATTTAAAAGACCAATATCCTCCCAAAATATTTGTTTCTACCGGATTAAAAACAAGGATTTTCTCATAGTTAAGGCTAATTGATTATACAATCAAAACATACATATGTTTTTGTTTGATATGATTAAGAATCGAAACATTTAACATTGAATAATAAAATAACTTAATAATGTTATAAATTGATAAAAATTTTATTAAAATAATATATTTAGAAAGATGTTGGTGTGTGCATTTTGACATATGTACATACATATGTACATTCGTAGGTACGTCCATTTTCCGTTGAATATATCCCAAGAATATCTTTAGAGATGTCGACTTCAAATACATTTTTTTACAAATATCCCCAAAAGAAGCAGAAAGGATTTTCAAAAAACTTTACTACAGCAATTTAAAACAAAATAAAAAAAATTGTTTCATCTTAAATATTTCTTGAACCAATTACGCTAATACCCAGTTGATATAAATTCGAACAAAACTCAAGTAACGGTTTTTTATAAATCAAAAAACCTGAATACAAAAGTTTGATGCCTTGAATACTTTGGAAAAAAAATGTATACTACCTTCAAATAATTTGTATATTTACTTTATAGCTGCTCGCCCTTTCCTTGGTAAATTGAAAATTTGTTTATTTAGTCATGTTGGTCAGCTAAGCACCATAATTTGTAACTTCTCTTTATTGGCTCCATGGGATTATACTGCTTCATTGAGTTTCTACCCTTGAAAAGAATCATCGACTCGTCAACAGAAAGCTTTCTTGTCACATGGTAGGAAGAGCTGAATTTTTCATTCAACGAATATATCATTGGACAAAGCTTGAAAAGTCGATTTTTGTTATTTATTGGAATTAGTGTTGTCGTTTATCTGCAAGCTGCTCAGAATCGTATCGAATTTATTCCGACTCATCGTTTTACTCACTAAAGACACTCCCAAATCCTCACTTTCACTACAAAAGTGCCTCCTTACTTTTCTAAACGGCCGGCGTAGAGATTAGATTGGTACACAATATTTTTGAGCACATTTTCAAGGAGAGAGACGAAAAAATCGGTTGGGATGACACAGCTCTCAGGACCACAGGACCTTCTTGCAATAAAAAGTCGGGAATTTCTTTTTCAAGATTGTAAGCTTTCCATTGACGATTTGGTTTCTCTTCAAGTATTTTTTTCTTCGAAATCCTGCATCCTAAGACTATCCGAAATTTCCTTGCCACAACGCAACAACTCACCAAGCTCTTCTTTAAGTACTGCTTCATCCGGTTCCTAATTCAATCCGGCAGCAGCTCTTATTCTAGAACGAATTGTAAGTAGATCCAATTCATCTTCGGATTTTAGATCGGTATCTTCATTATTATCCAAAGGTAATTCCTCAAGCATAGCCAAAATTTCATTATACTTCAACAAAACATTTTGCACAGCTTACATAACGCACTTTATAAATAAATTAAAATAATACGAAGAAATAAAATCACTATTAGAATACAAATTTAAAAAAAACATATAGCCATCACACAGCCCTATGGTACTTACCAGTCCACTTTAGTTTTTTGGTAAAAATATATGAAAAATCACTAAGACTTTAGTGTTTTTTCGAAATATGAATTTAGCAAATCAGCTAAAAATTTTAAAACATTGACGGAACCACGCAAAGTGTACTAAGATTAATAATTACCAAAATCAACAAAAGATTACTTATTTCAATTTCTAGTATGCTGTCATAAAAAACCATTGTAACTGTGGATAAAAAAACACATGGAGAATTAATGGTACTTAAAAGTCTCGTTGGGCGTCTCATACAATTTTGAGAAAAATGAAAAACCTAAAAAATATCTATCAAAAGATTGTAAAAATTGTTTTGAACTCGATATCTTGGCAAAATTACAGATACTGCTTTTAAATTGACTTTATCGTATACAAATATTGTGTTTAACATTTAGTGAATTTATTACTTTATGTTACACATTAATTTCATAAAAAGACAGGTTTTATTATTTTATTGATTTAGAAAAGAAATTTATCTGATGAAGCTATGTTTTCCAAATGTGAATCTTACACCCTGTTACAGAATACTGCAAAAGAACTGAAGTGGAAGCTTCAATTATTTTCTCACTTTTTACTATTACCAAAATACGACCAAAGAAAGTTTAACGAATTCGGTAGAATGAAGCCCTGTACCAACGACACTATGCTACTTAAATCGGAAATTTGTCGTACTCCATAAAATTTCTATAATCTGTTGTTCGTTCTAATTTCTAAAAAAAATTACAAAACAAAGTTTGTCATAATAAATGTTCAAGTGATTCTAATTTTTTTTAAGAAAACGGACAGAATTAATTAAGAGAAATGGTGGAAATGATGAAGACTCAACCGGAATCAACTTTGGACTAGAAAACGACTTCGTGAAGTTAATCTCCAAGAAATTTAATCGGATAGAGATGAATAATACTTTATTGGTATCAGTATCAGTACTGAAAAGTAGTAACGAAACAAATTAGCCTGAAAATTCATTTATGTATGCACATGTATTATTTCTAAAATGTTAATTGGAAAAATGAATTTTTGTTTTTAAAACGACATTGATCGATCGTAACAAAAGGCAGAAAACATTTCTATCCGATTTACCGCTGGAACTTCGTTAATACGGTTTAACTGGTGAAAAGTCGAAAAACTCTAGGCCTCTGAGCATATTGGTTTTAAAAATGGAGTCCATCTTTCATTTTTATTGAATATCATTAAATAAATAAATAAATAAAATTACTTCACCTTATCACTTTGTTTTTCTCTTTTCTTATTTTAATTTTAAATATATGTGACGTTTAAATGTTAAAACTTGAAGCGTCGGTAGTTAAAGTTCATAAATGATAAGGTAGTCCAAGAATTAACAATGTAGTTCATTCGATGAATAGCGAATTCCATAATTAAGTCTTGAAACGAATGGAAGAGGTCAGTGAATCGAGTTACTGCTGGAACACAATGGTGTCGGAGCCGGAGCCGGAGTTGTAACTGGAATAGCTGTCAAAGTATTCAATGCACGCAAATTCAAATGTACGAACACAACGCGCCGGAGTCGGAAGAGTTGACCAACTTTTAACTTTGATGTACGATACATGTGACGTTTCCATTTTTGAAGTGAATAACTTGGTGATTATATTTTTTTAATAGTTTTTCAATAAAAAAGTGGAAAAATATTTAAATAAGAAATAAAAGTGAAAAAACAAATATTTTCTGAAAGATTTGATGTGGTTGTAAACTGTAAACTGTATACCAAATAACATCAAAAAGCCGTACGACACATTGTGGGCGTACTTTTTGTGAAACGTACAACAACTTGTGACAGATTTTTCGACTCCAGTTACGACTCCGATTTTGCATTGCGTTCTAGCAGTTAATTGAAATTCTTAGAATTCTGTAATCGCAGCATGAATATTTTAACTACTTGTGTCGAAAATGTGGGCTCGCTGCGAATTTCTATAGTCTCACAGATGGCGCAGCGATTGCAGGAAAGAAAGATACAAAATGGACTGAATCAAGTTCTAGAAGCAGCTGCACTTTAATATACTTTTTAACTCTTGTTTTTGATCTCGTCTAGACTGCCTCGTGGAAGAATAATTTTAGAAGGACTAATTTTGTTGTATTAGGGTTTTAATTTTGTTGTATTAGATTAATTCTTTAAAAAAAAAAATGGTTTACAAATCTCATTTCTTAAGAATGAGACCATGGTTTTTCTGCCGTCTGCCTGATGTGACATTTCAATAAAATTTTAAATATACATACATACTAATAATATAATATATATGTATAAGTATTCTAAAACGGGTTATAATTCTTATTTAATTGAAAGTTAAGGTTGTATTGCTATTAATTTTACACTAGATTTTGACAGCGTTAACTCAATTTTAATATAATTTGAAAAGATATAACAATTTTAAAATGATTTGAAACATAAAAGTCTTAACAATTTTGAATTGTTTCATAAGCAAAAATGTCACAACTTTTTCAAATTTAAAGTGATTTGGAACACAAAAAAAATTAAATTTTTAAATGATTTGAAACACAAAAATAGGATGTATTAAACTGTAGTAACTGGATTTTTAAGGATTTAAATATCGATACTGTTGTGGAAGGTTAATTCGTGTTTGCAATAATTATATAAAGTATACCATTCTAGTCCTCCGTTTAATATTTCGTAAAGTCTGCTTGGAGAAATGTAGCTCTCATGAAAACAGAGTTGGTGGATTTCCTGCAGTATTGGGCAAATGGCAATGAAATGGTTTATATCTTCATTTTCTCTTCTATTGCAAAGCCAACAGATTTGGGGTAAATCTGCTCGACAAGGCATAAAGTTTAAGTTAAGAATTTCAACACGTGCTTTAAATATGTAGTTTATAATTTCAGCTGAGTATTCATTACGAAAATATTTCATTCCTGAAGAAATTTGGTGATTTAGATTCTTATAAGTGCTCAACGACAATGTTCAATTCGCTCTGAATAGATGTTGGTAACCTTCGCAAACATACCCTGCCATTTAACATGTCAACATTTGACATTTGAGCTGCATAAGAATGAGCTAGTTCATTCCAGTCCTTGAATGGAGAAGCGTTAGTTTGCAAAACTCTTGTCATGATAGAATTGTGCAGACTTGTTCCATTTCTTCTCATGACCCTTATCAAATAATCATAGTTGGCTTTCAGATTTCTTAGGTACAGAGGCATTATACCAGATTCCACATTGATAGCATAGTTAGGCGTTGAGTTGGGTAGTCTCAATAATCGTTTGAAGAACTATCTCTGCACCGATTCAAATGTCTCGAGATTTATATAGCCGAAAACCTGGGCACGGTATTTTGACGCGAGATCGATATCTTTGGTTTGCAAATAACCTAGTCCATATCATACTCAAGGCTAGTTTTACTTCATTAATGTTTTGTTTGGCATGTTTTGAAAAATTAAGATTGTGTGTAATCCAAACACTCAGGTATTTAAATTCTTGCACAACGTCATTATTGAGAGATCATTTTTCCTCGGGTTGTCTTTTGATTTTACGTGCTTAAAAAATCATCACCTTTGTCTTTTTTGTATTGATGAATAACCCCTATTTCCTGCAAAATGCATTCAGCCTGTTTATTTGTAATTGCAGAGCATAAGGGTTTTCGGCTAGAAGTACTAAGTCATCAGGTTATAACAGAACTTTAATATGTATATCAGCAAACGATATCCCTCCTGGGAGTATATCACAAATGTCGTCAGCAAACAAAGCAAAAAGTAATGGGCTTAAAATACAGTAAATGCAATTTAAAATAAATCTCAACATGTTCTGCCCGAAAGGTTACATAACATTATATTTTCCTTGGGGTTGCTAGTTTTTTTTTGTCATTTCCACACTAGTTTCACTTCACATAACAATGATTTGTCGACCACCCTGCCCAGGAGGTTAATAAGGTACTTGTTCGAATAATTTTTTTCTCTATTCGAATACACTTAACAAATAAATACAACATGCAATTAATTAATTTGAAAACACGAAAACCCTTTGTCACTATATATTCTTTAAAGCATCATTAAATTCCCCCAGGATACATGTTTAACATTGACAGTCAGTACATTAACTTTGTCACAGTATCAAAATATATTAAACTCTAACAAAAACAATGACAATGATTCCGATATAATAAATAGAAGACCCTAGGTATGTCCCAATCCCAACTAGCAACCTCCTCTACGAGATGGTACTACGAGAGTATAAAGGAATCTAAAGCTAAATGAAAAAAGAAATTAAATAATTCAATTCAAGAACGTACAGCATGCAGCTGCGTGATGCTGTTCTTAGCCGTCAATAAACATCAGAAGAGGATTCCACCACCTAGCCTAGCACATCTCATCAGGCACAGGCACTGGCACAGCACCGATCGCTGATAATGGTCAAAACATGTTGGCCAGCCAACGAGGCGCGTAGCAAAAGAAACATACAGAATCATAGTCCCTTGGAGAATACTTATACTGCTTTCCTCTAAATGGAATATGAATCTCTGGAATCCGCACCTATCACCAAAAATAGACAACCAGGTAACCACGTGCACGGACTAACTGATGCCCTCACTCGCTGATGCTGCGGTGATTAGTTTTTTCACTTTCCCCCCTTTATTGCCATTTTTCCTATATATGCAGCAATGCAGCCACATATCAGGAGATGGAACTTAATAATAGGTATATGATGTGCTATGGCAGTGGCTTTTCCCTCATCAAGCATCTATCTGGAATCTCGCTAAAATCATATTTATCTATCGAATGCAATCCATCTATTGGACTTGTCGCGAACACACAGTTATATTGCGTGCTCCAATGATAATAAGCGCAATATAGAAATATAGAAATATTTCCTTTTTCACACATCGATCGTTTCCTAGATGCTTGATGCTTGATGCTAGATGCAGCCAGCCCATCAGCCGTCTCGTCGTCGTCGTGCTGATGCCGATGCACGCGGGAAGAGCTCTTGATGATGGCCACATATGGTAAATCTCCATTTATGTTATTCTCGGGGCAGCAGCAGCGTGATCACAGATACGAAATATGTCGCCGATATGTCTTGGCCGGAGCCGGAGTCAAGGAAGACACCAAACTGGCATGAGCGGCACTGCGACCGCATTCGAAACGGGGGCTTTCGTTCGCACCATGTTTTCCTGTCCATCTCCGTCTCCATCTTCATCTCCATCCGCAAAACGTAACACGTAACACAAACGTCTATTCGTCTGCCAGCTTTGACATTTTTTTATTGGCAACATAACAACTTCCCACATCTTTCCTCCGCTCCTGGTACCGTGTACCGTGTTCCTCACTATCATCATCTATCTAACCATCATCCGAATCCAAATACGAATCAAATCAAAAGCAAATAAAGGAACGCACTACAAACAAAAAATTAATAAATTCAAAATAAATTGTATCTATTGAGTCTTCTAATCGATCTCAAGGTTCTATGCTCGTATACACCTAACCTATTCTCGTTTGCAGCCAAAGCACAGCACAACACCACACGAGACGGGACAAGACGAGCTGAAACTTTAAGAGAGTATAACATGACAAGGATATGATTTCGATGCGCGTGCATTTTTAATATCAATTCACATGGCCATCGATGATCGGCCGTGATCGTGGATTGGATCGTATTCGTACTGGTTTGAAATAATTAAGGTCTTTCCAAGTAATTCGTCGACTTGACTCGACTCAGCTCGACGATAGCAATGCGTTAGCGTTATAGTGGGATATTATAGAAATTAATAACACATACAAAAATACTATCAGTAAAAAACAAAATAACGTTTTTAGAAATACGCAACTTGTATCTATAGACGATCGTGTATCGTATACACAAGATGCGAATGTCTATTTAGGTTCTCACAGTTGTTAGAAATTACTAATTGATATTTGCGGTCTACCTGAAAGCATCTGGACTTGAATTGGAGACTTAAGAGTTGGACTGAGTCGGTTTAGTTCATCAAGAGTCTCGATGCAATTATAGAATTTATAGAACCGTTTGTTTGTTTTGTTTGTTTGCATTTCCACCAACAAACAACTAAAAGATCGGGTATAATATGTATAGGAACATAAAGCCCCCAGCAGATCATAATGTGAAAAGTATCGATTAGCAATGTTAGACACATGTACTATGGCAATAGGAACACGGACGGTATACTACATATGCTTTCCGGTGGGAGAGCGATCATGTTTGGCTGAAAATACAATGGTTCAGGGGTAAGTTGAAGCACATTTAAGTATTTTCCTTACCACTTGAAGATTTTGCAGTAGCATTTTTGCAGGCTATAGAGGGTCAAGATATATGTATATAATAAAAAAGTTTATTAAAGAAACTTTTATAAAGGCAACAGTTGCATTATAACGAATTCCTTTACCTGCGTCTTGAACAGATTTACGCAGAGACACTAAAAGGTGGATTGAGCAGGGAAATATTTTCACGCCTTCAGTTGGCTTGGTTATCCACTAGACTTTGTGAGATACATTAGTAGAAGCCAGTTACAGCTATCATTAGTTTTCATCATTGAATCCAATCATTGGAATTTTTTTGGCAGGTTGGTTATAGCTTCTGTCGAACATTTCTGTCGTTGGACACAAATGTTCATCAATTTAAAGTTAGAGTTTAGCATTGAAGCTCAAAATTGACAAGTGGAACGCTTTCAGTGGAATGATTTTGATAAGTACGATTAAGTGGAATGATTTTGGTCCGAAATAATAAGACCAATGAAAGCCACAGGGTTTTTTAACAGGGACGCAACAAAAGTAGAGCAACAGGGACAGTAAACGACGCCATATTTCTTGCAGCTCTTTTGACATTTATCTTTAGTAAGGTTTGGCATTTATTGATATATATATACGAGCCAATAACCAGTTGAAATTTTCAAAATTCACTACCGAAATTTGGAGAAAAATCAGAACCAACGTTAAGAGAGATCCAATTTATGGTCGTCATAATCATCCTAGCAGATCAAAAATTGAGCTTCTAGAGGAAAAATTTGAATCCACAGGCACAATACAAAATGTTCCTTTGCCAGTGAGACAAAGAAGTGCCAGTAGTGTCGAGGCTCCAGTCGCAGAAATCTCTAATGTGTCACTCACACGTCATTTAAAATTGTTGGGCATCTCTGTGACATCGTTGTGGCAAATTTTGAGAAAAGATCTTGGCATACATCCTTACAAGATTAAATTGACACAATAACTGAAGCCGCTTGACCACCAGAAGCATCGTATGTTCGTCAATTGGGCTAAGCAACAACTTGAACATGATTCGGATTTTCATTGAAAAATCATCTTAAGCGATGAGGCTCATTTTTAGCTGAATGTCTTCGTCAATATTGTATTGGTCGGTATTGGTCAGACAGCAATCCATACGTCATCTTTGTATTCCAAACAAAATTACGGTTTGGTGTGGTTTATGGGCCGTCGGCGGCGTCATTAGGCCTTACTTCTTTCGTAATGATCAAGAACGGCACGTTACTGTGAATGGGGATCGCTACCGTCTAATGATAACCGAATATTGTTGGCCCCAATTGGATGATATGGACTTTGAGGACATGTTGTTCTAACAGGACGGAGCCACAAGCTACACAGCGAATGCCACAATCAATTTATAGGAAACCAAGTCCAGTCGCTTGGCCGCCACGGTCGTGCAATTTAACACCGCGCCGTACGACTATTTCCTGTGGGGTTACGTCAAGTCTATGGTCTATACCAAAAAGTCAGCGACGATTGATAAACTTCGTACGAATTTCAAACCTCAAAATTGCGGCCAATTTATGCTTGAAAACCTTCGAAAATTGGGTTCAAAGTTAAAAAAGTTAATACAGCTGACAAACTAAAAAGGGAAATTGAAAATTTTGCCCAAATCCATTATTTTTCTTAATGCGCAATTTTTAAGAGTGTTTTAATTTAAAACAGTTTAAATAATGTAAAGTTTGGATATTTCAATGGAAAACGAAGATGAAATTTCAGGTATTTTTAGTTGTTTGACTGTTTTTTAAATTGGATAGCAAAGAAAAATTTTGAGTTAGCTTGAGAATTACTTTTCATAAAACATTGTTTGTCAACCCGCAGTTTTTTTCTATGTGATTACAAAAACAGGAACTTGCCCCAAACGCAACACGACGTCAAAAAAAAAAATCTTTTAAAAGAACACAATAATTATTTGACAGTTGTGTGATCTGTCAAACTGTTGAAAAATAAATAAGAGATCTGTTTCTTTACTACTATTTCTGTCCTATAAACAAAAAGATTTATTTATGTAAATCTAAATCCAAAGTCATTCTAGTATTAAAAATTGTACAATTTTTTTTGGCAATAAACTACAGGCTCAAGCGAAATTACAAACCAATATCTATCTGTAATCTTCAACTTAGTCAATTTTTTAAGAGAATTGTATCCTTTATTTTCTTTATGTGTTTTTGTGGAAAAAGAAAAGGATAGGATTTTTTTGTAGCATGTAAATCTAATCACTTGAAAGCAAAAACTAAAAATGTAGGTGGAGGACCCTGTTTGTAATACTCAGTACGTTCTTAATTCCCCAAGGTAGATAATTTTGACGTTTGTTGATGTTTCAACATTCCTAGAACGCTTACACATACCTTTATATTCAGAGAACTATTTTTCGTAGGCCAGAAAAACCAATAGAGATAACGATTTTAAATAAATTTTGTTATTTTATGAAATGCAAAATATATTATTTTAAACTCTATCGTGTGTCCATTGTTTTCTTGTTCACAATGTATTTAATTGAAATAAATAGATTTACTTGGCCTTTAAATAAAATTTTTAGCGTTACTGTTTTTAAAAGACAAAGACCCCCTTGCACCAACACTAATATAATTGTACTAGTCGATAAGTTTTCGAACCTTTTTAGAGTTCTATAACCTAAGGTTTTTAAGATATTACTTTTTAAAATAAAAAAAAAAACATATAAACAAGGCTTTTTTTAAGAGCTATCTTAGTTCTTAAAGCAGCTTTTTTCTATAAAATTCTATAGTTTTTCAAATCCAAAATGCCTTTCTTCGATATTCACTTGATATATTTGTAGTATTTTATAAATTATTTTGAAAAATCTTCATAAATTGCTAGATTTCACTTGTCTCACATAAATCTTAATGAAAAGGTGAACAATTTATGCTGAAACTGTTCTTAACAGAAAATGGTATTCTAATAACAAATCCATTGTCATCTAAACAATTCAATTATATTAAGTTTTTGAAATAATATGAAATTGAAGTTTGGATTTGAATCTATCAAACTCCAAAACGTATTTTTCTATAAAATGAAAGCGTTAAATGCATTTTTTGATGAAAACTTTATATTAGAATCAAAGAAAGAGTCATAACTAATGAGAATTTCCGAAACCTTGGGAGAATACTAAAATGATTTAAACAATATAAAAGACAAAGATTTGTGCCTTGCAAAATTAAAATACAAGCTTTATTGTTAAGGTATATGTTGAGTTTTAGCTCATAGGGGCCAGTTATAGCTATCATCGAAATCAATCCGCAAAAGTTTTTGAATCAATATTTGACGGTGTTTTCCTTTGATTAAAAAACAAATAAGGTGGCGCAACAGTTCATGAAGAACCAGTGCCTAGTGACTTTTTTGAAAAAAAAAGTGTAACTTTGCATTTATTTTTCTATGAAGAATGTATTTTTTTGTTTTCCGGACGGAAATTCATTTTCCTGAACAGCTGATAATTTTATCTTTAAAAGTGAAACGAATCGTTCCACTGATTTGTGTTTCAATTTCACACACCAATGACAGATTTCTGTCAGTAAAAATTTATCGTGGATTTCAATCAAGAAATTTTCATCAACGACAGACATTTAAAGGGATAGCTATAAGCGACCTGCCAAAAAAATTCCAATGTTTGCTTATGAATTTCAATGATGAAAACCAATGATAGCCTAACTGGCGCCTTAGTCTTAAAAACCCACTTTTTCATTGTCTTTAGCATTTTTAAAGGTGCATATTTTAAAAACATAATTGAAAATAGTTTTGACACTTTGACATGCAAAATCTTATTTTAATCATGTCATGAAAGATTCCTAGTTTAAAAAAAGTTAGGATTCGACAAACACAAATAACTTCCCATCCCGTCTGTCAAATTGTCTAAAACCTTAACATTTATTTTCAATATCATTAATTGTTCTCCTAATACTTGCTACGACTTTTCTTGGTTTAGTAGGTTTTCCTGCTTTTGTAAAAAAAAAGTTGTCAATTGAATTTTTCTGAAATATTAAATAAAAATTAGCAACAATATTTTCCATATCTATACAGAGTGTCCCGTAAGTAACGGATAGCCGCATAGTAGACTTTATGACCGTCCTGAAAACTGATAAAAAAAAGTTCTATCCCAACCACAAGAAAAGTTATATGCATTTTTTTGTTCAGTGCATTATTTTTTTCTGACTTTACATTTTTGAATACCACGACTACAAGTGAATGAGTTCCATCATTTTTTTGCAGGAATATTTTACATTACTTGTGCCAACACATAAGTAGAAGAAAATTATTATAACTTTGGAATTCTTACAGAAAAAAATTATTTAACATTGAATTTCAATGCAAATGTGAAAACAAATAATTTTTGAATAAGTTAAATCATAGCTGGTATAAAAAAATGCATGTACACCTGAGCGTTAAATGCAGATTTCAAAATGGTATTACTTATTATTATATCTAGAGTCAATAGCAAGTTATTGGTAAAAATCTGCAATACTAGAGTAAATTTAGCAGAAACAAAAGTTTTAAAAATTAGCACAGTAAACGTGAAAATAATACCAAGCGTTGAACATAGCAGATTTTTGATTTATTGGGTGTTTCTACGATGTTGTCCTAATGATAAATTCAAGCTTTCAACTTCTAGGGCCGAATGCATTATTGATAAAAATGTCAAAAAAGGGCAAAAAACGGTTACATTTTCGAGTTTGTTTTGAATTTTACCTGTTTTATTGGGCTTTAACAAACCCATCAAATATTTTGTTGGTTGCTATTAGTTTATTTGTTATTTTCTCCAAACAAAAAGTCTTCTAGTCAATAATTTATTATCTATACATATAAAACCCAAATATCACTGACTCACTGATCTCACGTTTCGATAATAAATATGAATACCATGTGAAATTTCTGTCGTGCATTCAAAGAGCCTAAAGAATCACCAGGTCTCTGATGTTTAGAAGGAAAAGTTTTATTGGCAGAAATTGCTGATCCACCCGAACCATTAAAAAGTCTTTTTAATCACTCTAAACTTACAGAGAATTATTATACGACATGCAATATTTGTTACATTGTCACAATCCTAACGTGCGCAGCTTCAAGAGTGCTTTTGAAGCAATGCCATCAAATATAGAAAATTTTCAAGTCATTATCAGAGCTGACCGTGCGCCACAGACATAACACAGAGGTCCATATAATGCACCTCAAGTTGATGATGTGCCCGTATTAATTGTTGGACAAGAATTTACAAAAAGGGATATCGTTTTGCGAGCATGAGGTAAAAAAAGAGGCTTCTCTCAAGCCCATCTTTTAGTTTGATTTGATCAAGTACGGCCCAAGTATCAATACTCTATTTCTGCTGGATTGTCTGATCAACAAGAAGATCCTATTTTATACGATATCGTTTGAGAAAATATGATTCATGGGCCCTGCGGTCTATTAAATCCTAAAGCACCATGAATGAAAGATGAAAATGTACTAGGGCATTTCCAAAAGACTTTTTGAAAGACACTCATTCAGGAAATGACAGCTATCGGAAATATCGGCGTCGATCACTGCCCAATCGCGGAAAAATTTGTCCACTAAAGGTAAAAGGAACGTGTTCCGTCAATTTTTCAACTAGCTGTAAACTTAAAAAATGGTCAGCGTGTTTATTACAATAAACAAAATGCTCATGAGAGAATCCAAAATGTAAAAAATAATACCCTTATGGCGTTTTTTGAACTCTGCGCTCGAGACGTTTTTGCTTAAACATTATTATACATTAAAGTCCTAACTTACTATACATTTAGCAACAATAAATTTAGTAGAAGGAAGCAAGGAAATTTCTGTTGAATTTTTGTCAAAATGTTAAGGAATGTTAAAAACAATATTACTTCTGAAATGAAATTTGATTTGATTGATTGTTTCCAAGATATTTGAGTCAAAAATAAATGTTTACTAACTTTCGGTAATGTTTGTATTTCAATCGCTAACTAAGTGTCACTGATTCCAAAAGATAGAAGCATAAAAGCCTAGTTTCTATTTGATAATCCCGAATTGTGAAGCATCCATAGCCATCAATGAGCTTAAGGAAAGAAGCACATTTTCAAATATCACACGCAATTTCGTGCAATAAATTAGAAAGTGCGTACTCTATTGTAAATTGTGCGGTGCGTGCATTGCCCATGTTCCGCGAGCTTGATTGAAATCTAGATTAACATTGTAAATAATATGTTTCTATCTAACAACAAGAGTTTATTAGAGAACATAGGTAACTAGAGGTAGACTATACTAGAGAGACGATCAAGTATGCATCTTATGAACTGATGGTGCTGCTTCAATACTCGTATAGCGCTCGCAATCCCATGGGAAATAACATGTCCATGAGAGGAATTTTCATTTCTCAACTGTATAAGATTCTATAACCGATTCCTTGCACTAAGCTAATTTTTTCGTTGGATTGTTTTTTGTATGGCAATGCCAATATATGTCAACATTGAAGTTTAATCCCTGGATTCCTGATGATGAACAATGAAGATGAAGAAGAACATCGCAATATAATAAAATGCCTGAATGTCTCGCGTTCCCAACAGTGCTGAAATATGTGTTCCGTTTGCGCGCTTGCAATACTAATTTTATACTTAATGCCTTCATGGAATTTAATGGTGTGTTAGTTTGTTTTAATCAGAATCTTTTCTAAATTCTTTAATCTGATCATGAACAAAAAGTTCTGATGGAAACATGTATAGAAGTACCACTTTTTATCGATGGGTTGTTTCTTTAATTTTGTATTTTTTTTAAGTTCGTCTCCCTTCTAATCGAAAAGATCTGATGGGGACAATTCTGATGGTTCTATCTCACAACTAATTCCGACAACTAACACGCAGCGAGGCATTTTTGAGTGTTCTTTGTTTTTTTCCTTCTTGTTTTTGAAACTCGAAAATACATATGAAATTAACGCAACGAACATGACTAATTTTAGAATAAATTCTAATTTTGGTTGGAGCTTTTTTGGCTGCTTTTTTTGAGGCCGTCTCTTTAGAACGAGAACATAATATAGGTAAGGTGGGCGGCCGGCTAGAGCTGATACTGATGCTAATGCTATACACTACCGTGTGAGCACATGTTGGAAAGTAGATAACTAGATATATTCGAAACTGAACTGAAGCATCATATGTGAGAAATGTTCAAAAATTGTATCTATACATAGATATGAAGCTGTTAGATTCGAAACAACATTGTTTCAATCATGATACTTGACGTTATTTCTTATATTGGTGGAGACACACAATTTTCTAGTCTTGATATTCTTGATAATCTGTTGATGAGTGTCAATGATATCTTTTGTGTCTTTGGTCTTAATTTGACGATCAGATTGATTAGAATGTGACGCATTTCAGTATGGAAATGATCGAATATCTAACATAAAAAAGCTGAAGTAATTCTTAAGAACTATTTAAAGATGTTTCTTTTTAGGCCATAATCAAATAAATATTAACAAAAAAAGAGGCTGGGATGTGATCCGCACTGATATCTTCCCATCCCGTCTGTCAATTTGTCTTACTTAAAACGTTTATTGGTTATTGAGTTTTATTAAAAAAGTTGTCAGTTTAACTGTTCTAAGCAAAATTAAAATTGCCAACAATATTTTCCATATGATAAAATTGTTTGATTTCAAAACATATTTTTGTTAATGAGATTTTTAGTCGAAAACCAATTTTTAATAATTTTAGTAGCATTTCTGGACAGTTTTCATTTCTTATGTAAACATATAAAAAATTTGATGAATGAAATTTGAAGTCAATGTTTTCATTGATATCAAGAAACGAAAATCATTTTTTTTACCGAATTTGCATAATATTTTTTGAAGATTTAATTTTTTATGAAAAAACTGATTGTTAGATTTTTATAAAAAAATTATTTAATGTTGAAAACAATATTTCTTATAAGACCCAATTTTTTTAATAATGTTTTTCTTAGGTTTTTATTTGTTGTAAAAAAACCTTAATTTTCGATTTTTCTCAAAATTTTACCGAATGTTGAAAACAATATTTTTTATAAAATAAAATTAATTTGAAGCCATTGTCTCAAAATTTTGAAAATTTGTTTGAGTCGAAAATCAATTTATGCTTTTAGTAATTTTGTTTAGGTTTTTATTTTTTGTAAAAAAAATTGTCAATTAGATTGTTGAATGTTGAAAAATTAATGTCAAGCCAATATCCCAAATTTTCGAAAAGATATTTGAGTCGAAAATCAACTTTTTACAACTTTTAGTAATGCTTTTTTAAGGTTCCTATTTTTGATATAAAAAACTGTTTTTCGAGTTTTCTCAAAATTTTACTAGATGTTAAAAACGTTATTCTTAGTTGCAAAAAATTATTTTGGTGAAAAATATGTTTGTTCAATTTTTTTTTATTTGTAAAAAAACTGTTATTTCGATTTGTTTTCAAAAATATGGTAGTTTGGTATCACTTTACAATATATAATTTAAAATTTAATTCTTAGCGTTATTGGATCGTGAGATATTTTGGGTTAACCAAAGTTTCCAACTGTTTTTTTAAATTGCTATGGTAAAAAACCCCTCACGCAATTTTTTGAAGAGTCCTTTCTGCATCTTTCGGCTTTATTCTCGATTCTACTAGTTCTTGAGCTATGGACGACGAAAAAAACTTCGCAAACGTACGTACACGCACGCACAGACATCTCTCTAAAAACCTTTTATTTCGACTCTAGAGACCTTGAAACGTCGAGAAATGTTAAAAATGTTCAATTAAACAAATCGGATCGATTTAAATAACTTCATATGGGAAGTTAATAAAACTACTTTATAACTACATTGGTTAACAAAATTAAGTTCTTTTCTACCACACAAACAATTAAATACTTTTTGAAAGGAATTTATGGTCCTGAATTGGTACGTTTACGTTTTCAAAATATACTCGTATCTCTCTGAGAATGCAAAAAAATATATAACATGTTGTTTTTAAGTCTAGGGTAATAGGCAACGTAGTTCTTAAAAATATATTTTACGACGATATTACAAAGTACAACTTTACAAATCTTGTAGATACATTTTAGTACCCCTCTAAGTATTTGTTAATTCTCATTAGTTTTGAGTATGAGTCTTCAATTGATTTTATCTGAAGTTTTGAAAAACCTTAAATACAATTCGCTGCGGGTAGATAATTCTGATTTCAGATTCAAGTGACAACTATAGATGAGTTCAAAATACATCTTCTTGTAGTTGTGCAAACCGGTGCAAAAGTTTATAAGGATAATGTTCTCGAGGGTGTTGTTAACAGATTAACAAATATTCTCTTCAACGGGGAAGGATAGGTCTTCCAGCAAAACTCTGCTCCAGCACCCAAGGCCAAAACCACACAAGAGTGGCTTAGAACAAATATTCCAGATTTTATTGCAGCTGCAGATTGGCCGTCGAAGAATCCATATTTGAATCCATTGAATATCAGTTTGTGGTCCGAACTGGAGAACATGGCCTGTAAGACTCCCCATTGAAATTTGGATAGCCTAAAAGCTGCTTTGCCGTTGGAGACAACGTTTGAAAGCCTGCATTAAGGCTAAAGGCGGCCATTTTGAGTAAAACTTTTTTTTTCTTAAATCTAATATTGTGAACTAATTTTTAAAAAAATTTATTGCGCTCTTAAAATGTAACCGAACTTATGTCTGGACTAGGTATAATGGTGTAGATCTTTTTTAAGCTGTTCCACGTTTTTAAAACTCCATTAAAGATTTACTCTTACTTAAGATTATAGTGAAGTTCTACCATTTCATAAATTTAAGTCATGGTTTCTTCAAAAAGTTTCTTGAAATGCCTCCACTTTTTCAAATTCGTCTATTCCCCGGATTTGGACAGCATATAACAAAGTTAATTTTACGACACTTTCAAAATTTTATATTTAAATGATATTTTTATTGCTTCAAATTTTGGACCACTTCATGTGTTTCTTGAAGTCGCGGATATAATTTATTTTAACTCCTAAATACTTGAATTCTTTAATTTTATTTGTCCTGCCATTAAAGAACAAATCATCTGCCGCTTTAATTCGTGAGCTATTATGGAAAGTCATAATTTTCGATTTCTCAATGTTAACAATAAGATCCCATGTTTTAAATATGACAATATTTTAATGATAAGTTTTTGTAAAAGATTTGTTGGTATTTTTTAATGTTTGTTTATAACATAGCAAATATTGGCAAGTATTGATACAAGACTTCTGTCTACGTCTCAAATTGCCTACTGTAAAGGGAAATCGGTAGAAACGGCGGCGTTACACACACTAGTACGCAGCATCTAATACTCCCTCCATCTTGTTGCTTTCCTTGACATCTCTATACGTAGAAAATTCGCTTGGGGAGTTGATTCATTTAATGCTGATTAGTAGAATAATTAACTCAAAACTGGGCAACACTTCTTCCAGACGATTCGTTAGTTGTGGGACACCTAGTTATAAATGAAAACCCAACTGGTGTGGATGCTGATTGTTTCAGAGTGATTGCCTATGTGGATAATGTTGCTGTAGCGATTTCAGGAGAGTATCTTAACACCCTAAAAGAACTATTACAAAATGTCTTAGACCGACTAATACTTGAGGCTGATCAGTGTGGAACCCCAACAAAACCGAATTAGTCCTATTTTCAAGGCAATACAACATTCAATTTGCTAACCCTCCCTATATTAAAGGAATCCACTTAAAGTTTTCAGAATAGGCTAAGCACCTAGGTCTTCTTTTAGGCAAAACCAACTTTAATTGGAAATGCAACATACAAGAAAGCTAATGGTAATAAATGGGGCTTATGCAATCCCGAATCTCGCATTGGTTACACACATCGGTAATCAGACCGATTTAAATGTACGGTGTGGTAGTTTAGTTCAGTTTAGTTCAGTTTATTCATTAAACAGAAATTATATTAATCATCTTACAGGTTGTATGGTGGACTGTTTTAGAAAAAGCTATAAGCCACGACAAACTAAATAAAGTCCAACGTTCAGCTTGCCTATGTATAAGCGGATCACTTCGCACGACCCCACCTGCGGCACTGGACACCATACTCTATCTAACACCTCATTATGTATTTAGCAAACAAATAGCTGCAAATGGTTCTAAGATTGATGAACAATTAATTCAGAAATGGTGGCTCTATATTGGTACCAATAGTTTTTAATGAAGTTCGGCCCAACTATTTCATAAACCCAGAAGGCCAGAAGACACCCCAAACAGTCAGTTTTCGTGGATTCAACGGTGTCTCAACATACACTTGATGATTTACATAAAATTCAAAATTATTTATTTGGCCTTCAACACTTAAAGGTTTTTAAGGCCCTGTTCCATTCAAATAACTACATTTGACTCTATAAAATAAAATAATACCATACACTTTGTTTTTTTTTTTATCTTATTATTATTTGTTTTCCAAAAATTGAATGAAATGTGAAAAATAGATAAATATGAAATTAGATATGCATATATTTATAATATTAAACAAATTTACAATAAATTCAAAATTATTAAACAATTATTTGAATATTTATTTTAAACAGAAACAATAGAACTCAAAAAGGATAATTATTACTTATTTTAATACTGATTTAAATTTTACAATACAGTTGAATGGCTTTCAAAAATTCTAAGATGTTCTTCATATCAGTACTTCTTTCTGAGCCAATAATATCAAAATTATTTATTTTCAACATTTTTCTTGAATTCATGTAATGAGTCCAGTCCGAAAAAATATGTTTAATAGAAAGTATATTATTACATAAGCAATGTACTGGATTATGAGTCAGGTTGGTGTGCCCCATTTTTAATCTTGTCAATACTATTGAGTCGTTTCTTTCAAGAAGGTATGTTGTAAATATTGCTTGTTTCGCTAATTTATCTGCTCTTTTACTATCACCAATATTCATATGACTGGAAACCCAAAAAAGCACAAAGTTTTTTGAAGATTGGTATACAAGTTCTTTTATTTTGTAAGCAATAGGATGACTACTATAAACTTTTTTTCAAAATTTGAATAGAACTTAATGAATCTGTGCAGATTAAGAAATTAAAAAAGCTGGTTGAAACCGCATAAGCTACAGCTTCTAGTTTGCAAATGCTTGAAAACATTAAGTGGAATTTGATCTCAGAATTTAAAACAGACCCATCTGTAAAAATTTGATCAAAATCGCTGTATTTTAAACTACATCTTTCTTGGAAAAGGGCTTTAAATTAAAAAGGTAGTGTTTCTTGTTTTTTAAGTACTATTGATTACCTTTCGTATTTAGAATCTGAAGTTATGGAGGCTTTCGCAGCTAGAAAACTTCTCTTGGTTATATTCTTTGTATACCTATAATAAAAAAGGTTTATGAGACCGTACGGAGGAGAAATATTATCGACGAGATGTTACGAATGGGATTAAAAGGAAACTTTGTAAAATTTGTTTGCAATTTCCTTTCAGAAAGGTCATTCCAAGTTGTAACCGGCGATTGTTTCTCTGAAGAAAATATACTCGAGAATCGCATCCCACAAGGTTCAGTTATAAGCGTTACATTGTTCTTGATCGCTATTATTAGTATCTTTTCCCAAGTTAAAGATCCTGTGTTGCCTTCTACGCCTGCAGCAAAACTTTCGGCAAAAAGTGGGGACTTCAGTCGAAGATGATTTTATGGACGTACACAGCCGTAGTACGCCTAATCTTAACATATGGGTCGATTGTGTGGTGGCCTGCTCTTAGCAAAGCCTATAATATTAATAAGCTAAAGAAGGTTCAGAGAACAGCTTGCGTGGGCACCACAGGGGCCATTCGTACTTGCCCAACGGACGCCTTAAACGTTATTTTGGATCTTCTACCAATCGACCTTTTTATTAAATACATAGTTTCCTACAGCCCTATTAGGCTGAAGGAATCAAATAGCTGATTGTCAAAACCTTATGGTCACAGCAACACTACGAAATTGATTCCCTCAGATATTATCTCGGTAGACACTGACTACTGCACTCCTACTTTGAACCTTAGTAAGGGTTTTAAGGTTATTTTCCCATCGAGAGAAGATTTTGAGGATGACATCGTGTCGATAGGTTTTGACACAACCATCTTTACTGACGGCTTAAAGATGGAGTGCGGAGTTGGTTCTGGGATCTTTTCTGAGTCCCTAAATGTAGCCAAATCCTTTAGGCTTCCTGACTTTGCTAGCATTTTTCAGGCTGAACTACTGGCAATAAGGGAGACATGTAAGATACTCAAACAAAACCCAAACCAAAACTGAAATGCGGCTATCTTTACAGACAGTCAAGCAGCTGTCAATGCTATTAGCTCGGCCATATCCTCATCTAAATTGACCAAAGAGAAAGTGAAACGATAATCCATTTCCTCTGCAAATGTCCTGCTTTGGCAAACACTAGAATGAAATACTTTGGAAAGCATTCTTTCAAGAGCTTGATGAGCTATCTGAGACAAAGATTAGAGACCTAATCTTTTTTCTCAATGCGACAAAATGGCTCTAACATAATCGCTAATAATAATGAAGCTTCTCTATCAATCTATCCCTTTCAATCAAAGGTCAAACGAGTTTTTGGTATCAAAACGGCGCACTACAGCGCTAATTGGATCTCAGGCTAGGTTGCCTTGAGATCGCCATTTTTACCTACCTACGGGAGCATTTTCTATCTTTCTGGAGCAAAAACATTACTCTTCAATCACTTGACCCTGTCTATAACGCTGGTGTAAGAATAAGTATAGGAGTCCAATTGATAGTTTAATGGTTGCTGCAGGTCAACACCCATTGGAATCTTGAAGTCTGGAGCAAGAACTTTTTTTTTCTATACCAAAATATTCTCTTTTGAATCTCATCCTTTAGTTGATAAAATTCTTAATGTTCTCTAAACTTAAGACATTCCCACTAAATTACCAGCCAGTACATGTCCGACTTAAATGAAGCTATCAAGAAAACATCAGCCAAGACGTTATCTTTAGTAAGGAAAAAACCCAGATTTCTGCACCTTGGTTTTCTACCCTTGATGATTATAGTTACTAAAAATACAGCAGTATTGTTTATTGACCAAAATTTCACTTCTTTGTGAACTAAAAACAAATTACTTTGTCAGCTGTCAAAATGGCTGCCAGTTAAAATAGTGGTGCCAACTTAAAGTTATAGACCTCTAAAAAAACAGCAGTTCCAAATTCTGAAAATGAAATGTCGAAAATTATTTAAAATTAAAACTGTTCCCAAATTCTGAATATTCGCTGTTGCGAGTTATCTGAATTCTGCTTCTGAGTTTTTGGGATTTGGATTTTTGAGTTCTTGATTTAATCATCCATTATAATTGATAGAAAAGAAAAAGGACGATGTTGACACCTTAAACGTTCCTTTGGAAAACTATTATATTCTTATAAGAACCATCTGAAAGACAATTAACGTTCTACTACATTTTCGCAAACAAAAACACCCTTTCATCTTTTATTAAAAACTTATGACACACCTTTATCCCTACAAATTTGAGGAATGTACACATTTCTATTGTTTTTGTTAGAAATCCACAAAATACAACCTTATCCAAATTGAATTCAAGAAAAAAAATCCATAAAATGAAAACCATAGAAAAATAAATAAATATTTTTCTTCTTCAGCATACCTGGACGATGATGAGGATGATGAAGATGATGATGTTTCATTGTTGTGCGAAACTATAAAAAGAGAACAAATAGATTCTTCACGATTATAAAATTAGCATCAATTTAGATCTCAAAACCAAACAATTTCATTTAGGCAATGATTTTCCTATACATATTATTTTTATATATAGTCATAGTGTGTTTTTCTTCTTCAACCTTACGTAATAGCTTTTATTTTAAATCCATTTTTGTATATGGTTTATTTCGGATCTTTAGCCAAAAACTAAATAGATATACCTTTTAAAAAAAAAGTCATCACACTATGGGCCCGATGATGGCCCGGTCTTTTGCTTATAATAATATCTATAAACTTGGACCGCATTTCCCTTTAGCTCTTTGCCCATATGAGACTATATATACATATGTAGATTGGGTGAGATGGGATGAGATGGGATCTATATTGATGCGCGACATGGACCTCAAACATTTTGTCCAACTTTTTCCGTCTTTCTGTCTTTTTTGTTTTGCCTTATGTATGTTTTTAGGTAGAAGCGCCGCGCCGTAGCAGAGCACCACTGATGTCTAATATACTCATAGTGATGTGCCTTAGAAAACGTTGAGCGAGAAATGTGTGTTTTTGTCTATTTTTGGAATTTGGCTATTATTTTCGGACGCACATAGCACAGGAAAATGGATATGCACCAAGATTTCTATAAAGCAGTCTTATGTGCTTTTTATCATATCTATTTTTTAGTTGAGTATATGGGTATAGAATTCTCTTGCAAAGGCCTAAAGATAGATCCACTATATTATAGTTTGCTCCATATTTTGAGTTTCCCTTAACCGAAAAAATTCCACTTTCGAAAAGAAACTTATTTTTAGTTCTTATTTGGGGAGCTGAGAAATGATGTTTTGTGTCGTGACATCTTGTTTTTGTTTTGTATGATTCTTTTTTTTCGTTAAGGAATTCAAGAGGAAAGGAAATATTTCTGCCCAAATTTTGACACACTTAAGGACAAAGTAAAAACTATTTAACTGATTTGATGAATTCATGTTTGTAATTCCCTAAGGATTTTATCGTTTTGGAACACACACGCCATCGCCATATAGCGTCGCGTCGAGTCGTCGGTCGCTTCGATCGTCATCATCATCATCATGATCATCGTTGTCCTCTATCCTCCCATCTCTAAGAATCATTCCGAATATCCATTAACTTTTTACTTGCGAGTCTTTTTTGCTGAATAGCAAATCACTTCAATCTCTATGCAAAGTATATTGAATATCAAGTAAGTTGCAGTGCAATCGCATAAATCACGATCAGAAATCGAGGTTATACCACCTCCTCCTTGGCTTGCTTCCTGCTCCTCCTCTTCCCTATACTGACACAGCCAAAAATGGCAAATGGAATGAGACAATGGTAGCAACAAACTATACAGCACATACCTCATCCTCATAACGAGATATATCGGGGCAGCAATTACCGAATGATCCCATTTCGAGTACGTTTCACGTGTGTCACAATATTTAAACGTCAGCAAAACCAAACCAGTAGCGCTATACATATACTGACTGCAATCTCTTGGCAAGCTTCACAACAATAACAATCATATAGCAGTAGAAGCAGTAGCAAAAAGCCCCACTATAAGTGCTGCTTCGAACGCGGCACAGTCTAGATCGCCCCTTGAGCGAAACAGTCCAACACAGTTCCATGCAGGCATCGTATATTTGTATCTCTATAATATGATGATGATGATGATGAAGAAGAGTAGAAATATCCTTAATTTTTCACATCGCATCACATTCCCTCTCGACCGAATTGGAATTCCAGGAGTTTTTCGTTTTTCTCAAAACCTAATTAAAGCATTTTCAGCAGGGAATCCATTAGGGCAGACAGTATTATTGTTTATAGCCGTGTCCTGGCCATGATGCGAATTAATAATGAGCTGGATCCATCTACCACTCTTAAGTACCTTCTATACGTATAAGTATCTTAAGATGCTGATGCGATCCAGCTCGGAGTCAAAGACGAGGACGAGAACGAAGCGACAAGGAGGAGTATAGATTGCAGCAAAACTTGAATTCCTTGCAAAGGGTAATCCCAACGACGACGACGTCGCGTCGTTGTTGTAGACCGAAATTGCTCCAACGAACGGTTGCAGTGGAAAACGCTGGGAAAACATCCCAGCACGAGTCATATAAATAATACAGATCATCATCATTATCATCATCGCGAGCACGCAAACACACACCCTCAAACATCCCATCAAACATATATAGGAACTCCTGGATGCTTTCTAACCCAACCCGATTCCGATTCCGTTCCCGATCACAAACTGAAGGAGGTAGTAGGTGGGTAGGTGGTGGTGTTTTTGGAGTATCGTATCGTCTCGTCTGTCCAGAGATCGATGTTTGCACAAAATCACTGGTATTGTTCGAGCTGACAGTTTCGGATCCCCATCCCGGCATCGATCATCATCGTCCGCTGCGCTGGAAGAAGAACCCTCTTTCTCTAAATAGTTAGTAATCAGAAATTACAGAATCTTATCCATGCCTCTTGGTCCTCTGTCTGTAAATCGCGAGCTATATGAACTGCGAGGCATGATGGAGGTAATGCATCTTTCAGAGTCTACGCACTGGCTGGACGGACTTGAGTAAAAGTTTCCATTTACGATTACGATGCACTAAAGCAGGAACAAACGCACAAAAAACTATGCGTACGCGTACAACTTTAGAATTTGTCTTTTTGCGCGATTCTGCTGATGCTGATGCTGATGCTGATTCTCTTCTGCATTCGGTTAATTTAATTCCAGAATTTTGCTGGAGCTACCCTGGGATTGCATTGGAATCTGTGATTGCTCCTGACGTTTGCCTGCACTGATGGCTGGCCGAGACAAGCAACATACGATGACGACTATACGACGTCAACTTAGCCCGAATTGCAATAAGTACGTACATAGATGTTTTAGGAACGAGCGGGAGGAGGTCCGCAACAGCTTGTTTTTGATTCGAACCCTAAGGCAGTTTTACAGGTTACCAGAGAGAAGAAGAAGAAGCCTGCCCAGCCCAGCCCATGTTGATGGGATTCCTGTCTGAAAATATTATGTGCGATATGAGGTTTTTGTGGGCTTCCTTGAATAATTTGATGTAGTAAATTTCATTAGAACGAAGCGAACTGCTGCGCTGGCGGTGTCTAGCGGTGGCTGGCGGTGGCTATAGCGGATATGTTGTTTACTTTTGCACAAAGTTGTTAAAAATTACGGATCCATTCGAGTTTATAGTAATTGAATAAATGCGCACCGAATGGCTTTTTTGATGTCTTAATATAATATTTGCTTTTGAAAATGCAATCAGAATTATTTTCGAGAAGTGCGATGCAAATATACGAGTAGTAGAAGTTCTAATGCTTCAGAAAACTGCAATAATGATTATAACTATAAAAACGATTTGAAATGCAAACATTGAATTACAAAATTGCTCGTGGGGGAGGGATAACGATTATATTTCGAAATTTGAGTAGATACTTTTTTATTGCAGTTTATTAAGAATAGGAGTTTAAGTTCTTAATTCCAGGAAGTACTCGCATGTATTGTATAAGGATTGCGGGGTTGTGTTTGAAGGTAGATAAAAAGATGCATACGCTTTTGAACTTTTGAGTTAATACCACATTTGATGGAATACTCTGTAAAGCGCTTACATATTTAGAGTTGGCATCCTCCAACTGTTCTAGAAATTAACTACAAACAATCTGTAAAATTTGAGTACCTCAATCAAAACAATTCAATTGTTTTGTTAATTATTATCTAAATCGCTGCTTTTAAGTGGTAGAAACTTCTAAAACGCACTTATAGATTTTTGAGAAGTAGAGAATTACTAAAGAATGTAAATGTTTCATAGGTAAAGTAAGTCATTCGTGCTAAGTTTAATCGTTCAATAACTTTGTGGAAACATACAGGGTTATAAATTTTGCGGTTATAAAAGTAAACGTAAATAAACATACAAACTATTTGAACTCATGATAATATTTCCATTTAACTTCCCGTAGGAAGTTATTGTAATGGGTCCGATTTGTCAAATTGAAAATTTTGACATTTCTCGACGTCTCAAGGTCCATAGATTCGAAACAAAAGATTTTTAGAAAGATGTCCCCGTGACGTTTTTTTCGTCGTCCATAGCTCAAGAACCAGAAGAGATATCGACTTCAAAGGATGCAGAAAGGACTCTCAATAAAATTGCGTGGGTGTTTTTTTTACCATAGCAGTTAAAAAGAAGGTGAAAATTTTGGTTAACCATAAATATCTCATGAACCAAAAATGCTAGAGACTTGATTTAAATTTTATATTATATATTGTAACAAGTACATTTTGTGAAAAATAAACGATTTTTTTATAAATCAAAAAAAAAACTGAGAAAAAAAATTGTTACCTCGAAAATGTTACGAATACAAAATGATTTTATCTCCAAAACAATTTTGTGCAACGAAAAATAACGTTTTTAACATCAGCTAAGACTTTGAGAAAAATCGAATTGACAGTTTTTTTTATAAAAAAATAAAATCCTTAAAAAAATATTAATCAAAGTTGGTAAAAATTGAATTTCGACTCAAATATCTTTTCAAAAAATTGAGATTATGGCTTCCAATTAATTTTAACTTATAAGACATATTGTTTTCACCATTCGTTAAAATTTTGAGAAAAATCGAATTGACAGTTTTTTACAAAAAATAAAAACCTAACAAAAAAATAATACTAAGACGGATTTTTATAAAAAATAAAAATTTAACAAAAGTTGGTAAAAATTTACCTTCGACTCAAATAGCATTTCAAAAATTAAAAATATTATCCTAAAACTTTTTTATTTAACAGAAGTATTGTCTTCGATATTCAGTTGTTTTTGTTATAAAAATCTAAAAGTCCGATTTTTGCATAAAAAAATAAAATCTACAAAAAAATAACACTGAAATGTAGTAAAAATTTATGTTCGGTTCTTGATGTCTCTCACATTAATTTCATTTATCCAATTTGTAAAAATTTTAGAAAAGCTATTAAAATGGGAAACGCAAACTAAAAGACTGCGATATCTACTACGGCGACTGCTACCGAGAACAAAGACAGCGTCTATTTGGGTGTGGATTTGTAGTTGGAACTAGGCTCAGGCAAAAAGTCTTGAGTTTCAACAGTGTGAGCGAGCGCATCACGACAATCCGCACCAAGGCTAAATTCGCCAACATAAGCCTAATATGCGCGCATGCCCCAACAGAGGAGAGGGATGAAGACACCAAATACATATTCTTCGAGCTCTTGGACAAGACATATGAGCAGTGCCTTGGCTATGACATTAAAATTGTCTTAGGAGATTTTAATGCTAAGCTAGGAAGAGAAGACATCTTTGGTGGCATAATCGGGAGATACAGCCTGCACGACACTACCTCCGACAACGGATTCAGGCTGGTCGATTTCGCTGCGGGGCAAGACGTTCTGGTAGCTAGTACGCAGTTCACGCATCTCAATATCCACAAGGGGACATGGAAATCTCCTGATCAATCAACCGTCAACCAGATTGACCACATTGCGATCGACGCACGACACTTCTCCAGGATCCAGGATATCCGAACATTCCGAGAGGCCAACATTGACTCGGACCACTACCTCGCTGTAGCCAAGGTACGGCTACGGATATCCCGATCCAAGCCAAAACAAGGAAGTACTGTGAGAAGATTTGACGTTAGACGGCTACAATGGCAAGAGACTGCCATGTCCCTTTCCGATCGAGTCTCTAATAACATCTTAAGGAGTCCTATGCCTCCTGCGTTAAGCATTGAAAACCAGTGGCAACATTGCCTTGCAGCCATCAGAGATGCCGCCTCTGAAGTGCAAGGTTTCACACGGCCACCACAGCGAAACCCCTGGTTTGACGACGAATGCCGGCAAGCGCACGCGCTGCACAAAAGGACTAGAGCTGCTCGCGAGCTCTGCGAGCAGAAGAGGAGAGAGGAACACCGGCTTCTTAGATGGAAAAAAGAGAGCATGAGAAGCGCGTGATCGAGGAGATAGAGGGATGTCACAACAGAAATGAGGTTCGTAAATTTTACCAAAAGGTAAAAAAAACCTCCCAAGGTTACCAGCCACTAACCGAAGTCTGTAAAGACGATTAGGGAAACATCGTAGTAGAACCGCAGTCCATGTTGAGAATATGGAAAGATCACTTCTCCAAATTATATAACGGCGACGACGAACCGAATTCCGCTGTAAGGGAGATAGAACCACTCAACCTCGGCGACGCAGATCAACAATTCCGTCTACCCGACCTTGACGAAGTGAAGATAGCTATATCTAAACTTAAGTCAAACAAAGCTGCTGGAACTGACGGCATCACCGCCAAGCTATTCAAAGCAGCAGGCGATGACTTGGTAGGGAGCATGCACCAACTCATCTGCAAAATATGGTCGGAAGAAAGCATGCCCGATGAGTGGAATCTCAGCATAGTGTGCCCGATACATATGAAAGGAGAAACTGCGCCAACTACAGAGGCATCAGTCTCCTTAACATTGCGTATAAGATCCTCTCTGCCGTATTATGTGAACGTCTGAAGCCATTCGTCAACAACCTGATTGGTCCTTATCAGTGTGGAGCTTCAGACCAGGAAAGTCCACTATCAAGGTCGGAAAAGATCTCACCGATGCATTTGATGTCAAAAAAGGTTTTAGTCAAGGCGATGCACTGTCATGCGACTTCTTCAACATCGTTCTGGAAAGAATTGTGCAAAACTCAACCGTTAACACTAAAAGCACAATCTTCCAAAGGTCCATCCAATTACTCGGATACGCATATGATATTGACATAATTAGAAGATCAAAGCGTGATGTCAGTGGAGCGTTTTTGAGCATTGCGACGGAAGCGAAGAAGATGGGTTTAGTGGTCAATGAGGGCAAGACCAAGTACATGCTGTCATCAAAAAAGGACACTGAACGACGACGTCTTGGACAAAACGTCACCATGGACAGCTATAACTTTGAGGTAGTTAAGGACTTTGTCTACCAAGGCACCGCTATTAATGCAGACAACGACACCAGCGCTGAAATCAAACGAAGAATAACTCTTGCAAATCGCTGCTTCTTTGGACTTAAAAGGCAATTGAGAAGTAAAGTCCTCTCTCGAGCATGTAAAATCACCATCTATAAGACACTCATCATCCCGGTTCTCATTTATGGCGCTGAGGCCTGGACCCTGTCAAAGAAAGATGAGAGCGTGTTAGGATGCTTCGAGAGAAAAATTCTTCGGGTGATTTTTGGTCCCGTACGCATAGAGGAGAAGATATAACGACGAACTGTACGGGCTGTACAGCGACACTGACCTAGTTAGCAGAATTAAAGTCCAACGGCTTAGATGGCTAGGTCATGTAGAGCGGATGGACATCAACGCTCCAGCCCGGAAGGTCTTCGAATCCAATCCCGAGGGACGGCGCAGTAGAGGAAGACCGCGACTCAGGTGGCGCACACAGGTGGGAGAGGACCTCAACCAACTTGGCGTGCGAAACTGGAGACAGCTAGCTAGGGACCGAGCTGGCTGGAGACGCTTGTTGGTTGAGGCCCAGGTCCGCCCCGGACTGTAGCGCCACCTTAAGTAAGTAAGTAAGTATTGAAATGGGTAAAAATTTGTTTTCGAGTAAAATCTATTTAACAAAACTAGATTTTCAAACTAAACTACGAGTATTTCTTTATATAAAAAATATTGTTGGTAATTTTAAAATGTTTAAGAATAATTCAACTAACAACTTTTTTAGCCTAACCCCACAAATTTTTAAGCAAGACAAATCGGCAGACGGGATGGAAAGTTATCACTGTGGGTCGCATCCCAGCCTCTTTTTTGTTATAAAGTTTGAACGTTGACGTTAATACAGCACATTTAGAAAACTGTTGGAATCTTGGAATGATTTCATAAGTAGGGAGTCATCCAAATTAAATAGTTAGACCCTACCTTGCTGCACATCAATGTTTTTAAATAAATAAATTAATAATAACTAAAGTTGTCACTTTAGCAATTGAAATATGTAAATATAAATTTACACATTTTGTTATTTAAATTTGTTTAGCCTCCTTTACAAAACATTAAGAACATTTTTAAGCGGTGAGTAAAAACTTATCTAAGTGTGTGATTTTTTTTAAATCAGTAAATGAGAAAAAAGTGAAACCAAATTAAATTCATGTTTTTTGGAATAACGTGAGATTTTCGCAGTCTAAGAAAGTACCATACATTAATAATTTTCATATTCAAAATTAATTACTTTTTTATAAACCCAGTCACTTCTAAAGTAATTAATATGTTTTATTCTTGTAGCTGAGTCTTTTTTGTTTGCATTTTTAAAAAGCTTCAAAATCAACTTTATTTGAAATTATTTTACGTTTTAACTTAAAATACTACCCGGCGTTCGGAATGAAAGGCTGGGGGATAAACCAGCCGTTAACGAGCTCTTTCGGATGCTGTGGCAAGGTCCGTCATATTTCTGCCTTACCCCGGCAAGCGGCTCTGCCGGGGCTGACCGTCTTTCCGCATTACTCGTGGGAATAAAATGAAAAAATTTAAAAATAAACAAACAAACAAAACTATATTAAAACAAAAAAATCGCACCAAGGCTGCCAATGCGGTCACATCACCTGAAAAGGCTGTCGAGCCAAATCAGGTGTGTGAATGTGTTGTCAACCCTGTGGTTGCTACTAGTGGCGAGAGTCCTTCTCCCTCTACTAGCCGCAACATTTACTTGAAGGAATTACTCGTCAGTGGAACAGCTGTGACGCTCGGCAGTCCCAAGGGGCAATTCCACACCCCACCTCTTCCCCGCTCCTGCTAGGACGTCGCAAGCGACCCCAAGAAGGGACACCCCATCCGGAGAGACAAAATCTGCGACATGTGGAATTGACTCGAAGGGTGAGGGCACACCCGGATTGGTATCGGTAGCAATTAAATCTGGAGATGGACCCACATCTGTGACACACGGACATAGCTCTGGGCCGGCCAAAAAGAAGTCCAAGAAGTCACAGGCCAATCGAGACCAACGCAATGCCGAAAGGATTCTAGCCGCAGTCGGTGTCATACCGGCGGCGGAAAGAACCCCAGAGCAAACGCGTAAACTCGAGTGGGCTAGTGGCTTTCTTAGCAAAAAAGCTAAACCGACCTGTGGCGACTCAACGTCAAAGCGAGATAGGTCTTTCGAGGGCGACAAGCCCGAACCAAAAAGGCAGAAGGTGCTTTCCAACAGCACAACAGCCGTCAACAAAGATCTTTCCTTCAGCGACGCGCTCAAAGGTAAGATCATTGCCGCGGTCATTGACAGGAGTCATGTGGATGGTAACATCTCTCATGATCATTGGGCAGAGGTCAAGGCTCACCTCGGTTTCAGATTTAGATCTTATAAGTCTCATGCTCAAAAGCAAGACAATAATTTCTAACATGAGAAGTTTTACTACCACCAGATCGGTGAATCGAGGCACTCCCCAAGGTGGAGTCCTTTCGCCTCTTTTATGGAACATGGTAGTAAACGACCTACTTACAGCATTGGAAGCAGAGGGTTTCAAGGTGATTGCCTATGCTGACGACGTTGCGATATCCGTATCTGGGAAGTACCCCAAGTTCTCTCGGAACTCCTATAAAATGCCCTAAACAGGCTAAATAAATGGGCTAAGCAATGTGGATTGGACGTCAACCCACACAAAACAGAATTAATACTCTTTTCGAGAAGATATAAAATTCCTCAGATTAGCCCACCCAAGATTAGAGGAATACCATTAAGCTTTTCCGATGAAGATAAATATTTGGGCCTCATTTTAGACAAAAAACTAAATTTTAAGGCAAATATTGATGAAAGAGTCAAAAAGGCTACTGTAGCGCTTTTTACTTGTAAAAACTCCATAGGATCAAAATGGGGCTTCTCCCCAAAAATAACCCACTGGCTATACACTTCGGTAATCAGGCCGATACTCATTTATGGAGCCAACTCATGTGTAAGGCTTAGAGCCACCTCTCAATGGACCAGTAACAATACTGGACATACAACTATTCTAGACAATTTCAGATCTATCCCAGATCGCTTAGACTATACCACCCCAAAAATGGTATTTGGTAAAAGATTCCATGTGTCCGTCCCTTCAAGATCCTCCTGGGAAGAAGAGAGACCCCTGGAAGACGATGCGGTGCACTTCTTTACTGACGGTTCAAAGACCGATCACGGAGTTGGAAGTGGTATCTTTTCAGAACAACTGAATCTCAGTCTATCCTACAGACTTCCCAATCAATGTAGTGTATTCCAGGCAGAAGTAATGGCAATTAAAGAAGCACTATCCTGGCTCAAAGAAAACGTTATATCTTGTAAGGATATATGAATCTTCTCAGACAGCCAAGCCGCTCTTAAATCTTTCGCGTCTGTCTCCACAAACTCTCGAACAGTCTACGATTGTCAATCATGTCTGAATGAGAAGACGGAACAGTTCAACATTCACCTCATTTGGGTGCCGGGCCACAGAGACATTCCGGGAATTTGCAAAGCCGATGAGCTCGCCAAAAACGGAACACTTCTGCCTTATGTTAGACAAAACATAACATAGGAACACCACTTGCTACATGCAAATATCTTCTCAAGCAATATGCTCTAGAAACAACAAATGCTAGATGGTCACAAAGTACCACCTGCCTAGCAACCAAGCAAATATGGCCAAGTATTGACTTAAAACGGTCAAAAGGCTTGATATCACTGAGCATACAAAGTATAAGCTCTACTTACTTACTTACTTAAGGTGGCGCTACAGTCCTGTGTGAACTAGGGCCTCACCCAACAAACTTCTCCATCTAGCTCGGTCCCTAGCTAGATGTCTCCAGTTTCGCGCTCCAAGTTGGGTGAGGTCACCTTCCACTTGTGCGCGCCACCTGATACGCGGTCTTCCTCTACTGCGCTGTCTTGTGGGTGCGGATTCGAAGACTTTCCGGGCCGGAGCATTGGTTTCCATGCGCTCTACGTGACCCAGCCATCTTAGTCGTTGGACTTTTACTCTTCTTGCTAAGTCTACGTCGCTGTACAGCCCGTACAGTTCGTCGTTCCATCTTCTCCTCCACTCCCCTTCGATGCATACGGGACTGTAGATCACACGAAGAACTTTTCTCTCGAAGCGACCCAAGGTGCTTTCATCCGCTTTTGTCATGGTCCATGCTTCTGCACCGTATAGCAGGACGGGGATGATAAGGGTCTTATATAGCAACACTTTGATCCCTCGAGAGAGGACTTTACCACTCAATTGTTTTCTTAGTCCAAAGAAACAGCGGTTAGCAAGAGTTATTCTGCGTTTGATCTCAGCGCTGGTGTTGTTTTCTGCGTTTACAGCGGAGCCTAGATAGACGAAGTCCTTGACTACCTCAAAGTTACGTCTGTCGATTGTGACGTTTTGAAAAAAACGTCGGTGTTGTATGTCCTTTCTAGACGACAGCATGTACTTTGTTTTGCCCTCATTAACCGTTAAACCCATTTTTGCCGCCTCTGCCTCAATACTCACAAAAGCCCCATTGATATCACGCTGAGTTCTTCCGATTATGTCAATGTCATCAGCATATGCAAGTAATTGGACAGACTTTTGAAAAATAGTGCCTCTAGTGTTGACGTGTGAGCTCTGCACTATTCTTTCAAGCACGATGTTAAAAAAATCGCATGACAGCGCATCACCTTGTCTAAAACCTTTTTTGACATCAAAAGGTTCTGTTAAGTTGCTTCCAACCTTTATGGAGCAGCGTGAATTCTCCATGGTCATCCTGCACAAACGGACGAGTTTGGCAGGGATGCCAAATCTAGACATGGCTCTATAGAGCTCGTCCCTGTAGATGCTGTCATATGCGGCCTTGAAATCGATGAAAAGATGGTGGGTGTCGATTTGGTGCTCTTGAGTTTTTTCCAGGATCTGCCTTAATGTGAATATATGATCAACTGTGGACTTTCCTGGTCTAAGACCACACTGATAAGGACCTATCAGGTTGTTGACGATGGGCTTTAGACGTTCACATATTATGGCAGAGAAGATTTTATAGGCGATGTTAAGTGGACTTATTCCTCTATAGTTGGTGCAGTTTAGAGGGTCTCCTTTTTTCAGGATCGGGCAAACAATACTGAGGTTCCATTCATCGGGCATGTTTTCTTCCGACCATATCTTACAGATAAGTTGGTGCATGCTCCTAACCAACTTATCTCCAGCTGCTTTAAAGAGCTCGGCATTCAAGCCATCTGCTCCAGCGGCTTTATTAGACTTCAACTTAGATATGGAAATCTTTACTTCGTCTAAGTCGGGAGGACGGGATTGTTGGCTTTCGTCGTCTATATCGAATGGATCATCCTGCCTGACAGCGGGATTCAGTTCTTCATCGCCGTTATACAGTCTGCAGAAGTGGTCCTTCCATATCCTCAGCATTGACTGCGGTTCCACTATGATGTTTCCACTTTCGTCTTTGCAGCCTTCGGTTCTAGGTTTATGTACCTGTGAATTTCGTTTCACCTGTTCATAAAACTTTCGAACCTCATTCCTGCATTTATACCTCTCAACATCTTCGACCGCACGCTTCTCATGCCCTCTCTTTTTCCTTCTGAAAAGTCGGCGTTCCTCTCGCCTCTTCTGCTCATAGAGCTCACGAGCAGCTCTCGTCCTTTTATGCAGCGCCGCTTTGCGTGCCTGTTGTTTGGCTGCATTTGCCTGCCGACATTCCTCATCAAACCAGGGGTTCCTTGTTGGTGGCTGTTTGAAACCCAGCACATCAGAGGCGGCTTCTCTGATTGCATCTTGGCAATGTTGCCACTGGTTTTCGATACATTGTGTTGGCGGCAGAGAACTTCGAGAGAGGTTACTTGTCACTTGGTCGGAAAAGGATTTGGCGATCTCTGGCGATTGTAGCCGTTCGACGTTGTATCTTCTCCCAGCACCTCCCTGTTTTGCCTTGGGTCTGGAAATCCGAAGTGCTACCCTGGCTACAACGAGGTAGTGGTCCGAGTCGATGTTAGCTCCTCGGAAAGTTCGTACATCCATAATGCTGGAAGCGTGTCTGGCGTCGATCGCAATATGGTCAATCTGGTTGACGGTAGATTGATCTGGAGAAGTCCAAGTTCCTTTGTGGATGTTGAGGTGTGGAAAACGCGTACTGGCTACCATGACGTTTCGCCCCGCAGCAAAATCTATGAGCCTGAATCCATTGTCGGAAGTGTTGTCGTGCAGGCTGTTTTTCCCGATTATTCCACCAAAGATGTCTTCCCTTCCCTAGCTTGGCATTAAAATCGCCCAGGACTATTTTAATATCGTAGCTAGGGCACTGCTCATATGTTTTGTCTAAGAGCTCGAAGAACATATCTTTGGTTTGTTTGCCGAATTTAGCCTTGATGCGTATGGTCATGAGGCGCTCATTGATGCACCTATAGCTCAAGACTTCTTGCCTAAGTCTGGCTCCAATGACGAATCCGCATCCAAATAAGCGCTGTTGGTTTTCGTGGTAGCAGTCACCATAGTAAATATCGCAGTTTTTCATCCTCTTTTTGCCCGGCCCATCCCATCGTATTTCCTGGATGGCGGTGATATCTGCTATATATCGTTCTAGGGCCTCCGCTAATTCTTCGGCCGCACGTGGTCTGTTAAGGGACCTAACATTCCACGTGCATATCCGAAGTTCGTTGTCCTTTATTCGTTTGCGTTGGTTGTCAACAGTAAATCCGTCCGTATCCGAGGCTTGTTGGTGCTTCGCAACTTTGAAAGCTTTTACGTGGCCAGGAAGTCACCCCGACGCACAACCCCCAACCTGGAGGGCCAGATCCTAAGTATAACTCCAAGGATGGGGAGCCGGATAAAACCGCTCCTTACAGGCCTGGGCTCCGAATAAGTCGAAGAAGCCCTATAAGGTGTTCACTAAGTAGTTCAACCTTACTGGAACTGTAGACGCCACCGTTGATTCCATCTCGGGAATTCCTCCGCTGCCGTCTGGATAAGGAGAGGTGCCTTAGTGGAAACACCTCTCCCCACCTCTCTCGTTTGCTGCCCCCAACAACTTTCTACTGGGGTTGGAACCCAATCTCCAGTTGAGGTACTAGGCACCCGATGTTCACCACGTGGAGGTGAGAGTAGGAGTTGATAGACAGAGGTTGGTTTTAAGAAAAAACCTGTGGACGCTTGTGTCCTCTTGAATGCACATGTCTAACATTTAAACCTCAAGTAATATGCTGAACACCGGGATTTTTAGATTGCAACATCATCGTACAGTTTATTTTTGGGGAATATGTCGTGTTTTAACTTGGGCTTAAAAACCCTGATGTTAGTTTTCTCAAACAATTTTAAAGATTTAAATATAAATATCATTCAATAAAATATTACTAATATTAAATGAATAAATAAATAAAAATAAAAATATGAAATTCTTAAATATCTTTTAATCACAAATATTAAAAATAAGTCTTCTAATCTGTGAGTTGTTAAAAAAGTTGTACATAGTAACAAAATATATTCTTAATATTTCCCCAAGTTATTTTTTAAGGAGCATGATCAATATTTGTATAGAAATAGAAGTTTTGACAGTTTTATTACCTTTATCGACAATACCGAATATGAATCTTTTAAGTATAAAAACTTAAAAAATATACAATCTTTTTTTAAGCATCATACAGATACACGCAAAGACTAAAGGCGTTAAAATCAAAGTTTTTATTTTAAACTGTTATCCAACCTATAGTTTTTCTGTGCCTATACTTTATGATGAAATTCTTCCAATACTTGAAATTAAGAAATTCCTATATTCTTGTTGTTTAATCTGTTTCCAAAGGCAAAGCCCTGCAAAAAACACCAACAACCAAAAGCCCTCGCCACAGTGCAAAACCATAAACCATTTCTATTATCAAGAATTTGAAACTCTCGGTCAATAAACTTTTGGGATTCTCTTGCATTTATTTTGATTTCTTCTTTTTTTAGTTTTTAATCAAATTGATCGATTGAGGATCTGAGGACCTATATGAGTAGATAGATAGATGGACATAGATATAAACAAACGCACAATAAAAATAAACTAAAAAGAACACATAAAAACATAAGAACAACAAATTTATTTTATTGCCTTCTCTTCCATCAGAAGTTCTGAAGCCATCAGAAGTTTAGGGATGTTATACCTTCCATATAACCGTGATGAACAGGACGCATTTTGTTCAGAGTCAGAGCCAAAGCCAAAGTCAAACGAAATACTCGTACTATACTATCAAAGATGAGATGGGCGAGCAAGCGAGCGAGTGCTCACAAAAGTCTTAGCAGTCACATTGATTGTTAGTTAACTTGGGCCATCATCAGATCTGAAAAGATCTCGCAGATTCGTAGGGGCAATCAATGTTCTAAGAGACAATGACGAAGACAATGTCATCCTATATCGTCTCGTTGTTGTCTTATAACATAGCATCAGCCAGAAGTCGCGAAATGGACGAAAAGAGCGACAACAATGATGACGATGATGATGATCATGATCATGATGACGAGGACGCTAGGACGACAAAGACAACTCTCAACATTGCAATATGCGATGCGACTTACGAGTATAAGGAAGGGAACTCCATCTGATTTCTTTTTGTCATCATCTCAGGCTCAACTCCAGCCTCAGCCTCACTAGACTACACGATATATAGGTCCTGCTATACTATACTTCTGATGACGATAATGGCTTTGCACACACAACCACTTACCTCTCGTCATCGTCATCTCCCCCAACGACTCTCCCAAAGCTAAAGAAAGTCAACCTCCTCAGCTATACATATAGCTTTAGAACTTTCCAAAAAGACACACAGAGGATCACCAGCACCATCACCATCCATCGAGCACGGAACCACGGCTTGGCTATATGAGTGCATTATCTGTCGCTATATAAGAATAAGTTACTAAAATTCCTATCCTGTTTTTTTTTACCCACTGGCAGGCTCATGAATAACACATTAGCTGCGAAGCCATCGCCATCCCGGTCCACATCCAAACGAACCTAACCTAAACTACAAGCTATATAACTAAATATAAGACGCACTGCGTGATAGTTTATACGTTCAGATTCGGATGTTCTGCGCGACGACTACGGACGTCGGACGACTGACGATCGTTATGGACCGATGGATGGATGGATTGTTGCAGTCTTGGGTCTTGGTCGATCTGGTCGCTCTGGTATATACGGTGCAGTGATGAGATGATGACGAAGATCAGCCAACCAGGCAGACAGCCCAGAGGTAATGATTCAGACAGAATCAGCAAGACTATCTCAACCAACTAACCCAATGATGATGATGATCGTTGGGGATTCTGTCAGTAGCTTGGTGCTTGGACTGGAATGGATTGGGCAGGGGCACTAAGAAGTTCAATGTTTCTTTTGTATTTTTGTTTTATTTTTCCGATCAAAAAAACATCAGACACAATCAATAAAACAACAACAAAATTTCATAGCACACCTTATCAGGCCAAGAGTGCTTGATTATCATTCCACCTGCAGCCAGCTATCAACATTTCCTTCCAGCTGACACCATTTAACATAGGCCTGGAACACATATCACCATTGCCATCACCGTCACCGGCAGCAACACCGTCCACTTGGTGGCCACCAAAAACGGAAGGAAGACCGGACGAACGGTGTAAACAATAGAAATCAGTTGCTACTGTCATACGCATCAAACCATCTACCGTTAGCCTGTCAACATCGTTGATTGGCCTTTTAGTCAACAGTCAACCAGGCAAAGTCAAAACCATCAGTCGGTCGATTGCGTTTACGTTAACATTTGTGCTGAGAATGCGAATGGCAATGGGAAGCCTCATAAAATTGCAACTCACAGCAGGTTTAGCTATCGTGTCGCACTAATTGACAATTCACCAGGAATTATGTTGTTCCGAACCGAACCAAACCGAAGCAAAGGAACACTGCAACTCCTCACCGACTGACGACTACGAGTGAGTGAGTGAGTTTGTGACCCACACGCAAGCCGATCGCACGTAGATCGTTGTCTACGACTAACGGGCAATTAGTACCTTACCTACCTGGCTGTTTCTACCTTTTCCCTGATGGTACCTATATACGATAGGACACACATAATTAATTGGCACGTGTGACCTGCGCCCTGTGATGTTTATAAGTAGATAGATAGGGCGGGCAAGCGTTCGTGCATTAATTAACCTGCTGAAAGCGTCACGTGCCAAAAATGGCTTCCTCTTCCGTTTAGGTGCGAGGACTGAGAACCACCACCTGATTAAGTAATCACAAGACATAACCAATTGATTGCCTGAGAACTTCCGGATGGGCGAAAACCATCATCAATTCTTTTTCATTGTGCGATTGAAACTGTGACTGTGAGGCTCATTATGCAAAAGCGATCGCTGACGGAGTGGGGTTGATCATGCCGATCGATGGGGTTAATTATACGTAGAGACTCAGCGAACTATTCTTATTGGTTTGATAATTAAGTCGAAATAAATTCTGATTGGAATGAATAATGATTGATTGATTGTGTTATGTATTGCGAGAGGTTCAGCAACCTAATGAATCGAATTGAAATCCAAGAGCTTATGTTGATGAAAGAATTTCAATGGAAGTTCAGCTGAACACCTTTAACCGATCGATCCATAAAGAGAGCAGCCTCTGATCGAAGAATATGTCGTTTATCATACAAATTATGTTGATATAATTGCTGTCCAAGTGTCCACATGCCACATCCAACCCACTTTAGAGCTTAATAGAAACTCGATATTGAAAAAGTCTAAATTCTTTTGAAATATAGATACAGAGCGTTTTCGAAGAATCTATCAAGATGCGACAGAGACGGCTTTTTAACTGACAAAACACACTAAAGTCAGAGTCAAAGAGTTGTGTTGATTGCCCATCCCATCCCATCCAATCCCATCTCAGCCCTGAAGCTGATGCTGACTCTGAAGCTGAAGGACGCAAAGTATTTCTATAACCAGTTAGACATTGTATGGCAGTCCATATTCGAGAAGAGGGTGGAATTTATGGAACTCAAATACCTAGATAGCTTCCAACGACGCGACGATGGAGAAGCAAACAGTTGCGATCGCTGACAGTTTTCTGATGGAACTTCGTACAGCATCAAGCGCAAGAGACACTCAGTCTATCAGGGATTCGTTCCTTTGCTTTATTCGCATCCAAGTCCGCCACATATTAGAAGCGAAACCATATAGCCATAGGTTCGGGACGGATGGAAGATCACCACCACCGTTGTTGTTTGTCGTTGTTGGTTCCATCATCCATTGGACTGCAGTAAACTTCCACTGCAGAGGTTGCCTTTGCTTTGCTTTATACTGGCTATTGATCGATGGACACCAGTCTTATAGTCCAATAGTCGTTCTCCTTTTAAGATAATTGGTTAGCATTTAACTTTTTGCTTTTGGCTTCCATTCTAGATATATTCCACATATCTATACCTTCTATATTCAATAGGTTGTGATATTATTGCCCATGGATAGCCAGAGAAGTATACAACATCATTTTAAATGCAGCCAATGTTCTATGTTCGATTTGATTCGATTCGATTTGATTCCAATCGATTCGAATCAAATCGAATAGATTATAAAGTTTCAAGGAAAAAGAAGAAAAACGAAGAAGGGAGAGTGCGATCTTTATGGGCATTGAAGAAATGATTTCGCTGAAAGATTGACAACCAGATTTTGGCATTTAGATTGCTTTGAAATTGTTTATCTATTTGATTTATCAACAACAAAAAAACCACAGCAACTAAAGTTGAATATCATTTTTTTGATAGATATTACATTCGTATTGTTATTCTTTTTGTGGATAAAAGATTTCTGAGAATTTTTGATCGTTTGGTTCTTAATTAAATGCCATTTTCAGAAGTCAATTATGGTTCAAGCATCATCAAAATTTTGATTTATTTACAAACTTTAGAGGGTTATTTAAGTTTATTTTAGATTTAAATCATCAGTTAGTTTGTCTTCAGACCCTTTATGCAGACCTGTTGGGAACCTCTTAGGGGGCATAGGGCCTCTACTACGCCTACGCGCCATCGTGTACGGTTTCCGGCGATGTGTTTCAACTCCCTTCAACTCTTTCCTAGTGACGGTTATTCCGTCTCGACCGTCCTGCACCATTTGCTTTTCGGTCGTCCAGCACTTCTTCCTGCAGTCATTACCTTTTCGAAACCGACCTCATTTGGTATACGGTTTAACCAGACAATCCTTAGGATGTTACGAAGACATCTATTTACGAAGGTTCGCATCTTTCTTATAATGGCTGAAGTAACCTTCCAAGTGCTTCCCATAAAGAAACACAGATTCGATATTTGTGCGAAACAGTCGTAGCTTTGTTCTCCAAATTTTCGAAAATGTACCGAACGACGCTTTTTCTTTCCTGATGCCGCAGATGACGTCTTGTTCGGTTCCACCTTCGATGGAGACGATACTTCCAAGGTATTGAAAGCTCTCCACTTTTCTCACCGGTTGCGAAGAAATGTTTATTTGAGTGCATGGTCGGGTTTCGGTGCTGATCATTTTGGTTTTGCCGGAATTAGTTTTCAGCCCCACAACTTCTGCTTCTCTCTCCCTGCTTGTTGTCATTTGATTATGATCCATGATCCTGTGAGAGAGTAAGAAAACATCGTCCGCGTAATTTAAGTGCTTTAAATAGGATGTCAAAGTCCATTGGATCCCTCCGCTACCTTACAAAGCTGCACGCAGTACATCGCTTATCACCAATAAAAACAATATTGGCGACAGAATACAGCCCTGTCTGACTCTGATACGGGTTTTAAAATCATCTGACAACCTAACATCGTGCAGAACGTGACACTTGGATCCATCATATGTTGCTTTAATAATAGCAATTAGTTTTTCTGTACTCCCTGTTAACGCTTTCAAATGCCTTCTCGAAGTAGATGAATAGCAGGTGTAGTAGTGATCGATATTCAACACACTGATCCGCCGGGTTTTTTATGATCAACACAGGAGGATCCAGCGCGTAATCCTGCTTGTTCCAGTATGACTTTTGCTACTATTTTGACAACGGCAGGTAGAACGCAAATTCCTTCCCAGTTTTCACACTTTGTAAGATCTCATTTTTTGGGAGTTTGACGACAATTCCCTTCTTCCACTCATGGGGGAAGCTTTCGGTGGTCCAGGCTTCTTTTATGAGCTGATGAAGCAGTTCGCTTGATGACGTTGGCGCTGCTTATAAAAGCTCTGCGGGAATTCTATCAGGTCCTACCGCTTTGTTGTTCTTAAGTGCTTTAATCTTAAATGCAACGATCTCATCGGTAGAGTAGAGTTAAAAATGTGTGTTACTTAAAAACTGACTAGTTGCCTTGGTCAACTTTTACGTTCAACGAAGTCTCTTATGTTGTTTAAACTTACCCACTATTTTCGTTAACATTCGAAAAATTCTTATGTTGTTTAAACCTGCCCACTATTTTCGTCCATATTCGAAAAATTCAAATTCGACATTATTATAAGGTTAAATTATAAAGATATTTATTTGGTAAACTATTTGGAAGGTGCGGTGCTGATTCGGGGACTAGTTTACCAAATAAATAACCTTATAAATGTCCAATCTGAATATATCGAATATGGACGAAAATAGTGGACAGGTTTAAGCAACATTAGAGACTTCGTTGTACGTAAGGTTTGTCCTAGGCAACTAGTCAGTTTTTCAAGTTTCATTTAAACTCTATACTTTCAATCGTGCCAAACTGCAACAAAATTATTGTTTACAAAACAATCGTTGTAGGCTTATTACACCAAACCCAAAACACGGTTTTCGTGAAATTTTCGGTTTTGGCAGAAAACCTAGATCAAAAACTCAAGTTTTTCTACACGTTGTTCGTTAGCTCCAAGTTTTTGTAACTAACCAACCAGTTTTATAAAGAACACGCCGAAAACAAGTAGCAATTCAAAAATTTACTAAACAAACAAACCTTTCGAAACAATAAGCACTCAATGAAATGTAACCAAAACAGCTGATGGCTGCTGTCAAAACAAATATGTATTTTACTTCGATGTTTTGAAAATTTGTTCAAAAAACAACCACAATTGCAGCTTTAATTTAAAAAAAATAGTAACATGAAATAAGATTACGATTTGTGGTAACGAGGAGGAGGAGGACAAAAAAGTTTCTCGGTTGAAAGAATTAGTGGAAGACACAAAAGTGTGTAACGAAAATATTTTGTTCAGCTTTCTTTTTATATGTACATTAAAATTAATTTCAATTGATCAAAATGTATTCAGTGTGAAAGATTTTAGGGCTTCAAAAAAATATTTTGCCGAAAACTCGGGTTTGTGTTTGGTGTGAAAAGCCTATTAGGCTGATATTTCTTTTAAAACATTAAATGGAACCGTGCAGAAAATAAATAAATTGCTGAGTAATAAAGTTAATTTTTCAGACAAATGAAAAAATGATCTGCTGTCATTTTTACATAAGTGATATTGACATGATAGTTTGGGAGATTTTTCTAGACTTACTTTTGGCAGCTGTCCAATCAGTTACTAGACACTTTCCTTACCTTCAACTTTCTTAAGTAGTCTGAACCTAGCAACCTAAAAAGTAAAATAGTTCGTTTTTTTGTTGGCGTATCTCACATTACTAAACAGTTTTAAATCCGTTTTGAATTACTTCGGTTTGAGAATTGTATTCAGGGAAATTTCTTCTAAAAATCTTTCTACTAAATCAACTCTCAAAAAGATCCTTTAAATATTGTACCATTCCATCCAATTCCATCCAATTCAAGTTCAAGTTGTTGAAATCAAAAAATGTATACACTTAATTTCAAAGGCTGTTTCAACAGAACTTTATATTTACAAAAAGGACATAAATATGTGCATCGGTTTTTTGTAATTGGAAGTTTACAACTTTGAATTTAATTTGTCAATTGTAAACGTTCCCTTTCACAGATCATCGAACTGTCATTCTAAATTTATTTAGTAAATTTAACATATTCAAAATGATAAAGAACACGAGCGAGCAAACGTCTACTGAATTACGGAGACGATGCTTAAGCGTAAGCTAAAAATTTTTGTCCTAGTACTAGTTGATAGGAAATTCAAAATTAAGTGCATAAATTTAAGTCTAAATATTCGTTGTGCAATGTTGCCGTATTAGTGAGGCAACGGGTTGGTCAAATTGTGGAAAACATCGCTACCGTTTAGGTGACCGTAGCAAACGATCCAAACCAGTCAATTTCACGACGTTTTCAACAATTGGACATACCTCGGACCACATTATGGTACATATATTTAATGGAAAAAGCTTTGTTACATCCATACAGAGATCATTCTGACTCAAGAATTGAAGCAATGTACGTTCTCCGATTGCCGATTGGTCAAGTTCTAATTAAAAAATTCGTTGCTGAAAGTAAAATAAATCAAGCTTCCTATTTATAAAAACGGTATAGAATTTTAAGTTGTCAAATATACTATACTATTTTAACTGGTGGCATTTTTGACATCGGTTCAGTGATTTGTTTTTAGTTTGGTTGTCTGGAAACGTCAGTAAATAAAACTGGCATATTTGGACATTCCTCAAGTGTACGTTAAGACACTGTTACATCCACAAAAACAGAATGTTTGGTATAATTTCTGGGATGGTGGAATAATCGATTGGTACTTCTTTAAATAGGATTATGGCCACTATAGAACAATTTTTACTGACTAGTACTAGTACAAAATGTAACACAGCTAGTATCACAATTGATTTATTAAAGGACATTTTTTTGGTAACCACATAGTTTCACGTTACGAACTTTAACCCCCAAGATCGTATGACTGCTTTTTGTGGATGTAAGTGAAGTTGCTCTAGTTATTATAAGCCAATAAGCTCGAAACGATTGACCACTTGAAGTAAAACATTGGCCGTGTTAATGCCGATACTCCGCCTCAAATATCGTATAAAATCATAAAAAATTGGACCTCCAAATTAGATGACGCCCGCGCCTGCCATAGCAGTCATATTCCAGAAGATTACTTTTCAAATGCGATGGCAATTTCAAAAATACTCTTAATTTTATTTTATTTCATAATTATATGCCCTTAAAAGAAGTCAAATATTGACTTCAGAGCATGCTGAACACGCCCAGAACAAAGTTTGATTATACATATATAAAACGCCAATGTCCGATTTCATAAACAAACACTAAACGCACTTTTATTTAAAAGCTTTTTAAATATTATCAGGCCTTTAAATTTGTTCAGCTTCACCAAACTTAAAATGGGAAATTTCAGGGATTAAATTAAATTTAATTGGGTGGCGCAACAGTCCGTTTGAGAACTAGGGCCAAGTGACGGACAACTCTCAACCATTCCTGTGTGCGAGTATTGTTATCAGGGATGGAAGGGACCTACAGTTTTAAGCCGAATCCGAACGACTAATTTGAGAAAGCACTTTTCATGACTTACTCTTGGAGAATTTGTCAATTCCTCGCAAGAGGCAGTACCCGTGAAAAAAACTTTAGGTGGCATAGGCAGGGATCGAACCCAAGACCACTCGCATGACAGGCCATCGCACTTTTTTTTTTTAATTCATTTTTATTAATTCATTCTTAACCTATCTTAAAGCTAGACAAAAATTCATAAAACTAGCCTAATTATCCATAACTTACAACTAACTTAATGGTCCCATACGGACACTCTAAGTTAAACTATAACACTAACTACTAATGCCTTTCGGCCCTAAGATTTATTTTAACTTCAATTCAATTTTATTTATTATTGTATTAATTAGAAAATAAAAAAAAAAAACTAATATAAATATCCTTTTTATTTTTGCTTAAAAACTACTTAAATAAGGTCCCTAATATAAAACTTAAAACTAACTTAAACTACCTATTCTACCTATAAACTACTTAAAACTAAAACAACCACAGCAGCAAATCTAAGGTTCTTTTTTTATATTCCATGTTTTTTTTTTCTTTTTTTTAATTTTTTTTTGTTTTTTTTTTTATTTTTTTTTTTTTTTTTTTTTTTTGTATTTTTTTTGTGCCACCATGCCTATTCTACTTAAAACTAAACCCTAAAACTATAAAACAAGTATGTAAGCCGGCCAAGGCTTAAACCCCATCCTGACTACCCACTATCAAGTGCCGATTGAAGCCACCAAAACTGGTTCTCCTGCTTCACCCTATCAGTTCGGTCCTGCTCGGACACAGCCCTACTGAACCGAAGGAGCTCTGCTTGTACAGTAGTCGCCTATCCACGGTTCTTCGTCTGACGTGGTAAATTAACGGAACTGCCAATCTATCCTGTATCAGACCGCATTTGTCTAAAAAGAGGAATGCCTCTGGTGGATTGAAGCCGCCCAAGCGTGCACTTTCAAAATACTCGTCGTTCGGATAGAACGCCCGAAAATTAAATTGTTGGTCGAAGACATAGCTCTTGCAATGTGACCTCGAACGAGTTTTATCACGAAATTGTCAATTCTGTTGATTCGAGCCCCATTGTATAGGACCTCGTTGGAAAAGTAATGCACATAAGAAGACTCGGCTGTTCGATATAAGCCGGTACAGCGTCGTAAACACTGCCGCTCGAACACCCGAAAGTTCTCCATCTAGGAAGGGGCAACGTTGAACCACACAGGACAACCATAAACGATCATTGGCCGTATGAGGGCCATGTAGCAAATTACCTTCACTATGGGATCAAGCCGACTGCTAAAAAACAGCCGTTTCGTCAGAGCGAAGGCTCCCCTGGCCCTGGTCAGAGCAGCAATTATATGTCTGTCGAAATATAAATACTGATCTAACCAGATACCGAGGCACTTCACTACACTTTTGCTCGCTAATGGCTGCCCATGAAGATCAACGATGACCATCTTGCGCCAATTCTTACACGTATCTCTCGTGGCCCCAGCCAACGAAGTCCGAAACAGAATTATCTCCGACTTCTGGACATTTATTTTCAGTATCCAGTCGTCGCAATATCGCTGAATCTTGTCGAAATCACGCTGCAAGAGAATTCTTATAACCTCAAGCTTTCGGGCCGTTCTGTACGCAATTAGATCGTCGGCGTACGCAATTGCCTTTGTAAGACTACCTATCAGATCGCTGGTGTAAATGCTGAAGAGAATCGGCGAATTCACCGCTCCCTGTTGAAGACCATTTTAAATTGAGAATGTTGTGGTAGAAGTTACATTGCCACTTTTGACAACAAACTTTCTACCGTTAAGCATATCATAAAGTATGTACAACAATGGCTTGCTTATGCCAAGCCTGCTCAGTTTTAGGTAAAGACCCTCTAACCATACGGTGTCAAATGCCTTTTCCAAATCAACGAGAACAGCACCTGTGCATTGTTGGTTTGATTTATTCCATTGGATATCGGAAACGAGTTTAGACGTAGCATGAATTGTGTCATGACCCGCCTTGAACCCGAATTGTTTATTCGGAATTATTTTGTTGTCCGCAGTACACTTAGCCAGAGCGCTTTTAATGATCTTTTCGACAACTTTGCTGATGCTCGGAAGAAGACTTATCGACCGAAGATTTGACGGGTTGGAGTTGTCCATCCCTTTTTTCGGGAGAGGATGAACCACAGCGGTCTTCCAATGCAATGGATAGTATGCATTATTCAGTGCATTGTTGAAGAGTGTGGTGTAAATGTCAATTGCTTCCATCGGTAAACGTTGGATATACCATCGACAGCTGCTGACTTTTTATTTTTTATTGAATTGAAGATGAGCTAAAGCTCAACCTTCGTCACTAACAAGGGACTTTCTCCCGTCTGCTCGGCGATTATGGCATTTGCCAAGGAATCGTCATTGAACCGCATGAAACCGCGGTTCTCAGATCGCCATTGTGTCATATCATTTCGAATTTAAAAGTGATTAAGTAGGGCTCTGTTTTCGAGGTCGTGGTTGGGCGAATGCTAACATTCACCTTGTACATTTGCTGGAAAGCAGCTCCCACTGCCTCCACTTTTTCCTTCGGATCTTCAATTATGTAAAAGTCATAGTCAAAGATGGCTTCTTCTGGATCTATTTGACAGTCCAACGCACTAACCATCATGCCATGGATACTACTAAAAAAATATTAACAATAACGTACGCCAATAATAATCAGGGGCACAGATCGGCAAGCTTGTGTTTGATAGATGGGGAGATAACATGAAAACAGTGGCCCAATTGCGAAAGCATGAATTGTTTTAAATTGTCGGGCCCATAAAAGTAAGGGCTGCCGCTTGGCACACGACACACCGACTAAAATATTTTATAAAATCATCGAAAATTTGACCTCGAAATTAGATGACGTCCGCGCGTGCCTTAGCAGTCATATTCCAGAAATTATATTTAAATTATAAAGCCAGAATATCCTCTTTATTATATTGATATTGACTTCTTCAGAGCATGCTGAACACTTCCAGAACAAAATTTGGGCTGATTATTTATAAAACGCTAAGTTTTCGTTTTGTAATTTGAGCATTTAAAATTTAAGAATAATATCAATAAAACAATCTTTTGAAATTAAGAACATTCTAATAGATTGTTTTCATTTTGAAGCTGAAATTAGTCCCTTTTTCGTTAAAAATTAAAATACTAAACTATTTATTTATCAAAAAATGTCCTTTTTTGTCAGAACCATCGGATTCTTCCGCCATTTTAATTATTTTCTTATCTTAACTCATCTTATTTGCTGTGTTCTGTGTTTTACTTACAATTCCCGTTCTTTTTTGAGAACTATTGACACACCTACAAACCATCTGTAACCGACATTTATAAATATAACATCAAAATATTCATAGGATTTCGATTTACTACATTTTTCCAGTGAAGTGTTGGCAAGCCTGAAATGAAATTAAAATTGAATTACAAAATTCCTAAATCCCTTAATTTTGAATCATTAGTTAAATGGTTTAACTAATGATAACGGGTTCATTTTAATTATTTTTGTTCAATAATTTTATTTTGATAAAGGAAAAAAAGAAAAATATGATAAACTCTTAAAATGTAATAGAACTCCAAAACTATTACCTTTTTAATTTCAAGACACCAACCTCCATGTTATAGATGGAATCATTTTATTACACTCAGCTTCGTTTTTTTTTCAATTTACCTTCATTATTTGACAAGACTAGTAGAATTTTATAGGATGTTCAAGCAAATACTTTCTCTCTTTTCTTTAAACTTGTTATCAAAGAGATTGTATAAGTTAAGGAACATAAGATAAACATATTTCAGTACAAATCATTTAGTTAGAAACAAAGCAACATAACCACTTTCGTGGAAATGACTGTCATACACCTACAAATAGTTGCGCGCAACTTGAGAGCAACTCAAAGTTTCATACTGCGCACCACACCTTACTCCAGCGTTAGTGTAAATTCACCTTAAATCACTCCCCATAAATATTTTGTTAGTACTGTACACAAAATGGCTGCCAATACTTCGAAGCGGCAACAAACTGACATCTAGCTGAAAGAAAGTTTGCTGATTTGCTGATTACTTTTTTATTTGACGCGATTTAAGAAGAGCTACTGAATCAGAATTTTCCACACGCTGTTATTTGCAATTATTTGCTGGAAAAACGCATTAAAATTAACAAACTTCCTTAAAATTCATTAATAAAACAACAATCAAACACATATACAAAGCACAGAGCTTATAATTTAATAAAAAATAATCAAAATATGGTAAGTTATATCGATTTTAATATCCCTTCAATTTTTCCCACAAAAATTTCAATTTTATCCATCATGGCCGAAGAAATGTAATTAATATGAAAATTTTCTTTCGTACTCAATTCAAAGCATCTAACCGGTTTAAAAGTTTATTCATACAAAACAAATTAATAAAGTGAATGTTAGAAAATGTGAATTTATTTGCCAAGTGCCTGAATTGTGAAAAAGAAAGAAAAGTTTTAGGCTTTGGGACGGGTGTTGCTTGGATAGCCACATGACCTTGGGGCTTATATTCTCCTTTCTTTGGTAGATATCGATTAAAAGTGTATTCGATCGGAAAAAGATAAAACAAAAATTGTATTTATTCATGTGGCCTCCACACAGAAACTTAGAGCTCATGTGTTAAATTATTTACATAGAGTTTATTTATAAAAGTTGAATTGAACAAAAAAGAAACATAAACCTCCAGTTTTTATAGGTGTTTTTATTCAAGGCCTACACAATTATTGTTATATCCATATAAACCAAAATCTTTGCTGTGTGATCGATTCGATTCTAAACGTACAAAAGTTCATTAACTTACATTTCTACTAAGCTGAAAGTTGTTTTTCTTCGCATCGGTTGGCGCACCTACTTAGTGTTTTAGTGTTAATTTCACATAAGGTGACGCAAATTAACCAAATCGAAAAAATAACATTGTTCTGCTGATTATGATTAGTGAAATAAATTAACTTTTCTTACTTCACATGAATGTTTATAATTAAAATCTCTTTCAAATAATTATTATATTACTCTCCGTGTATTTTATTTTAATATTTTAACTGATAGGTGTACTTACATTGTAAATTGAAGATCTGAAATAATAAAAATCAGACAGTCTTAAAAATCTCTTGATCTAGCTCAACCAACTATATTGGCTATGTATATGCTTAGTGGCATTCATATTTATTTTCGTACATCAGGTTATTTAGGAAGAGGGGAAGGTGTAAACGTTTGAATATAAGGGTGGCGAATAGGAAATTCATAGACTTAATATATTTTAAACCTAGGACAGAGACAATCCAGAGACAAGTACACATGAGTTAGTTGGTAAGCTTTCCACAATCGAAAGAAATGAAGAAGAACCAAAAATAACGCTATCTATTGTTAAAGTGATAAAGCATGGCTTTTGTAGATTCACTACCACCTTGCGCCTTATAAGTTGTAGGTTGTTGAACTAGAATGTTAAATCTCTTGAAATTATTGTGATTCTAGGAATAATTACATTGTCATGCTCTCCAACGCCGTTTAAGATATTAGCACTAATAATATTTCGCCTAAGTTATGGACCCAAAGTCTTGTACCGTACATAATCAAGAGGCATCCAAATTTTACATAAGTATTACTGGCACGTCTAGTTTTAATTGCAATTTATGTGAGCCCTCACCGGATAACACAAGTTAGTTCGGAAACTATACTTTATATGAAGTGTTCTGTTTCGAATCCATGACTGTGTCTATTCACAAACACTCTCTTATAACTCCTGCAACTTCATCCAATATTTTAACATTGACTCCACAAGTTTTCTGCTGGTACTTTGTGGTATTGCATACCAAGCTTTTTGAGATTTTTTCCACAAATCTTCCTTATTTTTTTTCATTGAGTGTTTTTTTAACAATGACCCATAAGTTTTTTAAAGGGTTCAAATCTGGAGATTGAGAAGGCCATGCCACTTCATCGATCATTTTCTGTTCCATCCAGCTTTTAGCTTTTCCAGATTTATGCTTTAGATCGTTGTCTTGCATGCACCACCTCAACGGCATTTCATATTCGGCATACGACAGCATAAGCTCCTCCAATATTTTTGTATATAAATGCTGGTCCATTTTTTTTCGCTACCATAAATTGGACCTACCCCGTACCACGAAAAACATCCCCACATCAAGATGTTTCCTCCGTGCTTTACCGTTTTCGTAGTATATTGTTGTTGATGTGCAGCATTTTTTGGACGTCGTACCCATCTCTTACAGTCAGATGCAACTAAATTCACCTTTATTTGGTCGGACCATAGAATGTTTCGCCATTTTTGTCCATTATATGGGCCTACCCAATTTAAATGGTCTTTGGCGAATTTTATTTTATTCTGTCGGTGTCTTCTGGTATGAAGTGTTACTTCCCTAGGACTTCTTCCAAAGAGATACTTCTCCTCAAGCCGTCTTCTAACTGTTCTTTCACAGATAGGCAAGTCTAGCTCCTATTTAATATCCCCAGAAGACTTAAACGGGTCATTCTTACATAAACGTTTAATTTGAGCATAAAGTTTTTGGGATGTTTTCCGTGGTCTGCCTGTTTTTGCGTTGGTTTTTTGGGGCTGTAGTGTATTATAAACAAATGTCTTGGATCTCCCAATTATTTTGGCCACTTCCCGCTGCGACTTTCCATCTTGCACCAGTTTTAGGATAATTTCCCTTATGGTTTGAGTGCAATGTACTCCGCGACCCATTTGTTTTTCTTCTTGTGAATTCACTTTATAATTAAAAGAATTTTATTCCAAGAATGCTGTTCTATAAAATATTTTAATCAAATAACAGTAATTTCAACATACATTAAAAAAGAAGAGGTGGAAAAAACAATAACACCAGGTTATTGTTTCGTCCACCTCCAATGAATGTTTTTTAGGTTTGTTTAATTTTTCACATAAATAAGCTGTGTATTCTTTATTATTTTTATGATTTACACGAAAAAAAGTATAACCGTTTTCATCTTAAAGAGAGAGAGCTCATTCTTAAGCATCCCTACTGGTCTTATTGTTTTGTCCGTCACTGTATATGTATAATTTAAAATCAAGATAAATGTAAACTTCGATGTGTTCTCAGAAGCTTTCGCAGGTTATTCTGTTCCGGTAAGTTTAAGCCACTTTGCCGTCATCTCATTAAAGAATCTTATCATTTCCTCTTAGATCCAAGAAAGGCTCTCCTACTTTCTACTAGCACAGGGCATTTTCCTAAGAAGTGAAAAACATCATCTCTTTCCCTTCGGTTACATAAACTGCATTGCCCGGTTCGATCCTCGGTATGCGGTATATAGTTGAGATGCAGAAGCTCCCCTCGAAGTCTCAGTATTATAGAAATAACCTCCACACTGTTCTCATCTCTAAAATAGTTATTTGGACCAAGGTTATGATGTTTGTAATTATTCTATGAGTTGAATTTGAAGCTTCTTCTATACTCCGACTACGGAGTTTTTCATCAACTCTTGCAATTAATTTATACAGTTTAACCATGCGCAATCATAAATTTTATCGAAATCCAGATCCAGTGACATTTCATACCACAAAGCCAGCTCGTGCCATTTTGCGTACCAACTACTTCTTTGATTGATTGCATAGAGTGCTGCTTTTACATAAACTTCCATTGTGCATTTGCAGAACTTTAATGATGTAGTCTATATTTACTTGGTTTGAATAAAAAACGACGATAGTCCAGTTTCCAGCAAAACCAGGTTATTTGGTGTGTTGTAGGGTAGATAAAACATTCTTTTATTTCCACAATTTCGTACTGTTTGTGCCCCCAAACCTGTGCTGCGCGAAGCCTAGACACTGCTTAAAACACATGAAATTTGTTACTATGTGCTATGTTCCTGATTGAGAAACAATGCCAGGAAGTTCCGATTGCACTTTTTGCTTTCATAATTAAGTTGCAGTTGTGTTAACTAAAAATTTTCATCTCTAATTCTGCTTCTATAAATAAGTGCTGTTTTTCAATATAAGCATTTTAGACACATCTACTTCATTTAAGAGAGCTAAAGTTTCGTTTTCTGATAAAAAGTCTCTACCAAGTACATTTGTTCTAGTTTCTCTCAGGACTGGACACCTTCCGACAAAATTAAAAATATCCTCTCGTTCAGCCATGTTGCAAATATCACATAGCAGTGGAAGATCTTCGTAATGTGGAACGTAATTTATGTTAAGCAGTTCATCTCTTAGCCGAAGCATGTTGGAGATTTGCTCTACAGTATTTATGTCCTGGAAGTAGTTTCTTTCTTTAAGATTATAATTCAGCCTGCTATAGATCATCTGATGAAGTGAGCTGGATGCCTGTTCTGTGAACACATTTCTTAAATTTTCATCCATTTTCTGTTCACTGAGATTTAAATTTCCACCTGTATCTTCTGCTAGCCCAATCTTAACCCATTCTTTTTGGAGTAACTAAAGTTTTCTTTTACCACACATTAATTATACAGTTAAGTAGATGACCTAAATAATACGACGATTTGAGCAAAAACGATGGGAAATTTTTGTCGGATAGAATTTGCTTTGCGAACATATAAAGGTTCCACATCTGTCATTAATTTTTTCAATACACCTTACACTGAATAAGAAAAAAGTATTTTAAAACTTTGAACAATAATCTTCCAAACTTGAAGTCTATGTTATTACTAAAAACTGCTCATTCCCAAAAGAAAATGGCTTAGAAGAGATAGAGCAAATAAATTGGTAATGCGACCAAATATTTGCTATCTTGTTGTTGCCCTTGATTTATTCTATGCCAGGTTTTTAAGCTTTAATTTCAGCATAAAACAAATTAAAACATATTCGTTTCAATTAATTTTCTCCATGGTTAACACTCTTGACCATCACATATTCTTTCTTTGTCCAATTTTGTTTGCACGGTAATGTATCCCTATAAATCTGACCAAAAATTGCTATCGAGATTAATTTTGATCATACCATTAATATTTTATTTATGGTCGGGTCAAACACCAGTTACCCAACACATTTTTTTGGAAGGGATTCCTCGTTATTGGAGCTTATGTTTGTGAGTGACAAGAATAATGTCACGCTAAAAAAATGAATTTAGACCCATTTCGGTATTGCAATTTTTGTCGAAAGTTCTTGAAAGGATCCTTCAATAGCAAATTGACGTCTTTCTATCTACAAAACTCACTGCTTAGCCCTTATTAATCTGGTTTTCGGAAGAAACACAGCTGTGTTACTGCACTATTAAACGTTACTGATGACATTAGAAAAGCATTAGATAAAGACGAGGTTACGTTTCTAGTTTTTGTTGGATTTTCGAAGGTATTCGATTCCGTTAATCATGTCAATCTATGTAAAAAGCTCACGCAAAATTTTAATTTTTCATCTAGTGCAACTAAATTAATTTGTTCTCATCTAACTGATAGGAAGCAATCAGTGCAAGTTGGTGGCACCCTATCAAATCGAATTCGAATGGTGTACCACAAGGTTCCATACTGGGTCCTCTCTTGTTTTCTGCTTATGTAAATGAACTTTCATCTTCATTAGTTAATTGCAGCTCTCACTTGTATGCTGATGACGTTCAGCTTTACTTCAGCTGTCCACTCGGCCTTATCAAATATGAAGCTTTCTGTGTCAATTAAGAACTGAAGAGAGTGGTAAATTGGTCTTTGCCAAACGGACTTATGTTGAACCCTAAAAATCTAAATGTCTTGTAATTAATAGAAACTCCCTTGACTTCTGTTATTTTCCATCGATTGTTCTGAGCAATGCTCCAATCGAATATGTGGTTACAGCAAAGAATCTTGATGTGACTTTTAATCGCCTTTTGGCTTGGGATGATCATATAAATGGACTCGTTGGCAAATTTTACGGAGTACTTCGTACGTTATGGGTTACACAATCTCAATCTTTCACTCCAATAAAAACGCGTGTGCTTCTCGCTAAAACCTTGTTAATTCCCTGGTTCCTGGTTTATGGTTGTAAAATCTATTGTAACTGCAGTTTCACGAGCAGGCGAAAAATTAATGTAGCTTTCAACTCAATCGTTCGTTATGTTTTTGGATTACGTAGATATGATAGGATATCTGATTTTGCCTCAAGCTTACTAGACATCAGTGGCGAAGGCACCATACAAGTCGATTCCTATCGACTTACCTTTTGTAAATCTCAATATCAACAAGAAAAACTTCATGCAACATGTATATAAACAAATCATACAACAGCACAGCAACCCTTGTGACATCGACATAACTTTACAATAATTTAATCAACATGTATTTGCTTCTTTCAAGGTATGCCGGGTTATTAATTTATCGCTGAATAGAGCAAAATTTGTTTTCTCTCCCGTTTCCTCTTTTACTTCTCGCTAGGCGCGTGCTTCTTTATTCAACCAACGCTTTCTTAAGCATAGAAATAACCCGATGTTCACCGCCTTTCTTTCGATGAATTTCTTTGTATCTGAAAATTCACTTGCTTGTGCAAAAACAAACGTTGAGACTAAGCAAAGCAGAACGTTGACGCACTGCACTACACTTGTTATTCATAGAGCAAACAAAAATTCATCCATTCTGTATAGAAAAAAAGCCAAACGTAACCCGTCTTCTATGGACTTATTTGATATTTTCCTTCATTCTCGGCGGATGAAGTTTAAGAAGCAGGGGTTGCCACTTAAGCAAAATTGCGTAGTGGAATTATTTTTGGCAGAAAGTTACTGTTATTTTAATTAAGTGGCACAAGTAGCAAACATTAATGAGGCAGATTGCAGTGCAAGGTGTGTAAATAAAAGTGTGAACCAAATTTGAATTGGAAGTGATTTGTGAAATGTGGTTGCATTTTGTTTAAATTTTAGTAACTTAAAAGTCACAACGGCTCTTATAGGAATAGATTGCTGTTTAAAAGATTTTCTGTCAGATGAAAATTATGACTTTGAGAAACTTAATTTCTTAAAGAAAAAAAAAAGTGGTAGAAATAGGACACTCTACCCCTCCTTTGAGCTTATCCATTAAATTAGAAAGCAAATATTTCTGGTGTTCTTTTCAATTTGATTCCAAATAAACAAACGGATGTTGAAATCGCAAAGAGAGAAATAGAATGTTTTGAGTCTTGGCTTGGCTCTGATTTCATAGAGACATTTGAATCAATTTTCGAAAGTCTAAACGCTAACGGTTGCGGAGAACCGCCATTGAAAAAGATATTGCTTGAAACGGATTCAAAAACGCGCTATAAACGCTTTTTTGTACACAAATTAAAGATAATATTATAGGTCAACTTAATGCAAGATATAAATCTTTTACTAATTTAGTATTCTTAGATTAACATTCTTAATAAATCGAAATAGGATTCTTTTGTAGCAACAATGCCGTATAAAAAAATATCTTCTTTAATAAATATTTTTCATGGAATATTCGATTTTAGGGCTTTAAAAAATGAACTTAAAGTTTTTGCATACAACTCCATCCCTTCGTCACCTTGAAGATTAAGCACCCATGTTAGACATGTTACGCGACACATTTCCTCATTTTTTTAATTTGAGTAGATTGTTTTTAACACTTCCGAATAGTGTTACTTCAGTTGGGAGATCTTTTTCAGCAAGTACATTTCTGATATTTTTTCTAGTCCCTCATTTTTCTCCGACTTAACTTTATAAATAAGTCACGCCTCGCCACTGCTAGACATGCCTTTCGAAAAATATATAGTACTTCGTATTTGCTTTCCGACATACTTATCGCACACCAATATTGTTTTAACAGCTAATTGCCTCTCCTTACTCATATTTAACATCGGAACGTCAATTTTTTTGTAAATTCGGTTAAGCTTTGGAACACTTTACCTCGTAGTATAAACCAAAATCTGAACGCCACAAGCATAAGAGTGCTTAGATCTCACTTTTCAATATAAACATTTTTATAATTCATTGATTTTTTTGTATCTTTTGATAGTTTTTATAATTAAAGTAATTTTTTTAATTATTATCTCTGCCTTTTTGTAAAATAAGCTTACAGCTACTTTATAAGATTTTAAATCTTACTGTTGTAAGGCAATTACGATATTTAAAATAATCCTGGTTCTTGAAAAAAATATTATCTATATAAAATCACCTATTAACAGTTAACATTAAAAAATAAACGGTTGGGTTTCATTTTGATCATTGATATTAATTGCATTTTATTTGCAGGGTTCCCACGAAAGAGAATCGCGATCTTCACCCCGTTCTGACGAAGCCGTTCATGATGGTGCTTCGCCGACGAAGAAATCTCGTTCGGATTCAGGTATGTAACAGATAATCATAAAAATTCAACTTCACTTGCACATTGATAACTAGTAAAACTACACTTCTAGTAAAATATCAATTTTTTAAAATAAATTAATTCCTAAATTTAGCAAAAAACATATCTAACTAAACTTAAACTATAAGATAAGTTATTATTTTATGTATTTAAAAATAAAATTGTAGTCAATTGATTAAGTAAGCATACGTATACAAAATTTACAAAAGATCTAAAAAAAAAACAAGCTCTATACATGTCTTCAACTTTATCTAACTAATTCGTCGGTCTTTTTTTTTTTTTCTTTTTTTGTTCTGCTCTTAAGTTATTGCAGACTCATGCTGATGTCAGGTGAGACACTACCTAATCTACCTACTTGCGCTCCTTGCGAAATTTAGTCAGCGCTGTTGTGCAAGAATAAAAAAAAATATCGACAAAGCCAAATGAAAAGAATACAATAGCAAAAAATAATCAAAACAGACTCGATTTAAAATCTGAACTTAGGAAACGAATCGAAACAAAAATTATTTCCCTAAAACGCTTCGATGAAAACAGAAAAAAAAGATCAAAGACGTTTACTAAAAAAATTAAAAAAAAAAACAAAAATCAAGCTGATTGATCGTGTGTAAACCAAAACCGAAAAACCAAACATTTAAACATCGATTCAAAATTTTGCTAGAGTAACGAATAATTGTCCCTTTTTGCAACAAACAAACAAACAAAAAATGATCATTGATTAATCGAACTTTTCTTTTTATATATAAATTCTTTCTTTTTTCTTTGTATGACATGTTTTTTAAGTTTCTAATCGATTGAGGATAAATTGCTAAATGAAATGCGCGCGCTGCAACACCCTGCACACACAACCATCTCGATACGATAATTGGGGGCGAAAGGTGTGGTGGCATCTCTGCTCTTCTATAAACTGGCTGCTTTATCTCTTCTTCACAGAATATTATTGTTTGTGTACACATTTTTGTTTAATTCTTTTTTTTTTTTCTTAATTATCATATATAATTTTTTATTATTTATTTATTTATTTTAGTTTATTTAAAATTAATTAAACAAAAAATATTAACATATATGCGAAAATGTTGCCACATGCTGCATACATTTTCCATGTCATGATCAAAATGAAAAAAAAAGATTACTTTTGTTTTTAGTTGTTTCCACTGTGCTTTATCGTTTCAGAGGACTTTCATTTCATACTCGTATTTGTCCCAAAATACAAAACAAAACAATAAATAAATAAACTAGAAACATTGTTCCCTCAAAATCGAAAGATTGTGGCTTCATACAACTTTATGTTGCATCAGAAATAAGGTCGATACGTTTTAAATAATGAAAACTACTTTATATGTAAATGTTTCTAAGCTAAAAAGAATTGTATGGTATTTTTTTATTTGGATCATTTTGTTTTTTGTAACGTTTCGAGTTTTTGATATTTTTTCTTTGTGCGTTTTGAATGTATTATGTAATTGTTGTTTTTCTGCTAATAAAAAGATTTAGATCTCGCGTAAGTTAATGCCCTTCATCGATAACTTTTTGACCTATTCATTAAATTCATTGTTATGAACTTGAAGCTAAGATCTTTCAAGAATTAATTGGAAAATAAGATACATTTTATGCACATAAACTCGATTTTCAACAAACTGACTTCTCATATCTCTCGCTTACATCTCTTCCGATTCATTATTTCAGCATATAACTAACCTGCATTGTCTGAAACATTTCACGAAATAAACAAACATTAAAACTCGTAGAAAATTGTCAAGTAATTAAATGCATCACTTATGTCCTTTAACGTCGAATTTAGGTTTTTACTCATCATTGAGAATAAAGACTATTTAGACCTTTATGTATTGCTTACTTACTTAGGGCGCTACAGTCCGGGGCGGACCTGGGCCTCAACCAATATGGGTTTGCAGCAAGCTCGGTCCCTAGCTAGCTCTCTCCAGTTTCGCACGCCAAGTTGGTTGAGGTCCTCACCCACCTGAGTGCGCCACCTGAGTAGCGGTCTTCCTCTACTGGAGGGTTGATGTCCTTTCGCTCTGCATGACCCAGCCATCTAACCCGTTGGACTTTAATTCTGCTTACTAGGTCAGAGTCGCTGTACAGCTCGTACAGTTCGTCGTTATATCTTCTCCTCCATTCTCCATCTATGCATACGGGACCAAAAATCACCCAAATAATTTTTCTTTCGAAGAATCCTAACACGTTCTCATCTTTCTTTGACAGGGTCCAGGCCTCAGCGTCATAAATAAGAACCGAGATGATGGGTGTCTTATAGATGTAGATTTTAGATGCTCGAGAAAGGACTTTACTTCTACATTGCCTTCTAAGTCCAAAGAAGCAGCGATTTGCAAGAGTTATTCTTCGTTTGATTTCAGCGCTGGTGTCGTTGTCTGTGTTTATAGCGGTGCCTAGGTGAACAAAGTCCTTAACTACCTCGAAGTTATAGCTGTCCATTGTGACGTTTTGTCCAAGACGCCGTTGTTCAATGTCCTTTTTTGGTCTTGCCTTCATTGACCACTAAATCCATCTTCTTCGCTTAGGTCGCAATACTCAAAAACGCTCCACTGATCTTCCAATTATGTCAATATCATTTGCGTATCCGAGTAGCTGTATTAACCTTTGGAAGATTGTGATGCCTCTAGTGTTGACGGTTTAGTTTTGCACAATTCTTTCCAGAACGATATTGAAGAAGTCGCATGACAGTGCATCGCCTTGTCTAAAACTTTTTCGACATCAAATGCATCGGTGAGATCTTTTCCGAACTTGATTGAGCAGCGTGCATTCTCCACCGTCATTCTGCATAAACGGATAAGTTTGACAGGGATGTCTTCTCTTCCTAGCTTGGCGTTAAAATCTCCTAAGATTATTTTAATTTCAAAGCCAGGGCACTACTCATGTCTTGTCCAAGAGCTTTATGTATGGCTTGCCTAGAAAATATTCTAAAATTATATTTTTTATAAACATAATGTTGATAATTCACAAAACTGAACTATAGTTCTCTCGTCCGGCTTTAAAAATACCGAACAGTGAAGCCTACTCTTCCCGAATTTGGTAAAAGGAAAGACCTCTCTTGCTTACAAATTAATAATATAGAATCAAATCAAGAAATCGTCTTCTAACGATTCCAACGTGGATTATCAATGCAAGTGATAAAGGCATACCACTAAATTCTATATACTTTCGGATTAATTCTGAACACCCTTCGATCTATGAAGTTATTATAGGTCGTCCAAAATAATCAATTGTGCCAAAGTAATTAATTGTGAGCTAATACAATGGATGATGTCCAAAATCTGGTAATGCGCGATCGCTATTCCGGGACATATGGGCCACCTGAAACATAAGTATGACGAGCATGAACAGTTAAAAATGATTGTTGCCACAATCGGGATCTGGTTAGAGTTTTGTTCATAATACTTCGCCGACACCATCCAGCTTCGCACCCAAATTTTCTGGACGTTCTGGTCTAAGTCATCCTTCCAGCAGTTTTAATCATAAATATCCCTTTCTTCTGCCATACATTTTACCACAAAAGGACTATCCAGGCGGGTTCGGAGTCTGCTAAGCTTAATCTTAGTGGTTATATCATTTTCAAGTTATATTTCATATAACTCTTTCGGAATCTCGCTTCCTAATATAAGACAAATTTTAAGGTGCCTTTGACCGATCCATATTGGTTTATAGTCTTATACAGTACAGACAACAGAGCTTTGAATTTATGGTAAAATTTTTGGATTTATTCAAGAAATTCAAAAGTCACGTAAGTAATGTCACAGATGGTAAATAATTGATTTATTTCAATGAGTTTAACCATATAGTCAACTATATGGGTGGTTCAAGATGAACCAAAGCAGACAAAAGTTATTCGTGATCGAAGCATTTTCAAGCAAATGGTTACGCTTCAAAGCTCCAACCGTTGGACAAATAACAGCACTAGACACAAAGCGCCCAAGGCGTTCGATATTTGTAAGCAGATTGCATATAGACTCGATAATTGGAATTAAAACCCGTCTCTGTCTAATGGTAAGCACGCCATGCAGCTAGGCGTATTATCAAATGACTTTTGCTAAAGCTGTATGGATGAAGAAGAAGAGGATACGGTTCGTCCCGATTTACCTGCCCTACTATAGCGCAGAAACGTAAGGCCTATTAAGGTGAATTCTTCCATAACGATCTAAATGGCCTCATACACGCTAACATCATTAGTTTCTTACGTTTCGTAAGGAATTCCAATTGTTATCAATGAGATCAGAAGAAGACCTCAAGTTTCATGTGGTATCTCAATGCCCCTAAGTGTATCCTACTCTATCCTGGACAGCCAATTCAACCTAACTTTACCTAAATGGTCATCGTTTTCTTTGCCACAAGCCAACATTTGGCAACCGTACAAGAAGAACGTAGAACGGTCAATTCAAGAATTGGCTTGTCGAAAGTCTTTGGCAAAATGCGGCAATAAAATAAAAAGGTGTCGAATTATACTTGACAACGTAAACTACCAAATCAATTGAAATAAACTGAATTTTGTAAGATCCTAAACATTGAATTCATGGGTCCTGCAACGTATGTAAAGTCCTTATTTGACATCCAAAAAGATGTTCTTGTTTTCAAACATTAAAAATAAATGTTGTGGAAAGTCGTGTTTTAGAAGTTTCTGTCGCGGGGTGCGAAAAAAGTCCCCAAAATTTGTGTGCAAAATGTATTTATTGTCTTGAAAAATATTTTGTAAAAGATATATAAAGATAAAATAAAGTCAAGCCCTTGTAACACAACGTAAAGCTTATATCTTGAGGTCTGTAAACTACAACCTTAGGTTCGGAACTTAAGTAACATTTTATCAGTAATTACAATATTATAAACATACTTTCTTGTTGTTCATTTATCATTATTGTCATTTATCGATTTTGTATGTAAGTAAATGGAGTACATGTATAATTTTTAAATATTTTTCTTTTGATCACTCATCTACATATTTGTATTATCCATACAATTCTTTTTTGCTAATACATTTTTATTATAAACAACAACAAAATACGAATGAGGAATCTATGTTTAGTTAATTCTCCGGTTCTTTCTTTTTGTTCTCTCTTATTTTCAGAGGCGGATTTACAAAAATAAATAAAGTTGTGTGAAAGAAATAAAAGAAAATATCCTCCTCCTCCTGTGTGCTCTCAAAAACATTCCGCTATCTAAAATGCAAATTGTAGGCTTTGTGAGAATAAAACTAAATACACACAAAAAAAAACAAAAACCTAGGGTTGTTTTTCATGTTCCAAAACAAATTTACCTACAAATTTATAATAATATTTCTTTTTTTCTTTTTTTATCTTTCTTCCAGGCATCGAAAGTTTATAAGAACATTTTTTAAATATTTTTCTCTGTTTCCATTTCCATTTCGATTTTGTTTTTGGTTCTAGTTGTGTTTAACTCTCTAGAAGCAGAACTTAAATCAAACAAAATATACGAAAAAAACAAAAACGTAAAAACTTGACTAAAAGGACAGCTTTGAAAACTATTTCTTCAATTAGTTTTAAAAGACAATAGAAAATGTTGGCAGTGTTTTTGATGTATTTATAATCGAAGTATAAACAAATTTGCAAGTTTTTGGATGCAATTTGATGTCTCATATGAAAGCCAAGCTTGTGATGTTTGAAAGTTAAAAATAATGATTGACAATTGGTTTTTTTAAAGAAGCTTAAGTCAATGAGACTTCTTAAAAACATACAATTATGATACGCTCAAAAACTCCTACTTTCTATTAAACACAAATATAAAGGCTTATTTAATACAAAAAATGCGTAGATTCGTTATAGTTTTTTGAGCTATCAAGAAGAACGTCCCGATAGATATTTTGCTTGTATTTCAAACTGCCAAAATTTGAAATTGTCTTCTAGACTAATTTATTTTTCTTTCCCCTACACTAGATTTTGACATTAAATTTAACTCGACAGTAATTTGACTCGAAGGAAAAAAAAGAAAAGATGGAAAATAAATAAAGAAAACTTTTCTGTTGTTTCGCAAAAACAAAAACGATGATGTTTAGCTGTCGATGAAATGGTTAATATTTTTATTAAATAAAAGTTAATAATTCTAGGCAAATCGGAACCGAAAGTACCTTTCATATCTCAACCTATCTATGATTTAAAGCAAACTGGTGATGTTAAATTTGGCCCAGGTACGCGATCGGCATTGCTTGGTCTTTTGGGTGGTGCTCTGCCTAAATTATCCTCCGAACAACATGATACAGTTACCAAGGCGAAAAAATATGCCATGGAGCAGAGTATTAAGATGGTACTTATGAAACAGACATTAGCACATCAGCAACAAGTAAGTGTAGAAGATTTTTTAACATAGCTTCGTTTTATATTCATTGTTTTGTTTGTTTCTCTTACAGCAATTGGCAAGTCAAAGAACGCAAGTCCAAAGACAACAAGCGTTGGCGCTTATGTGCAGGTTAGTTAAACATGTTCCAACATTTCAACAAGACATAATTCTTTTATAAAATGATGAATATTTTTGAATAATTTTAAGTGAATGTTACTTCAGGAATATCAAAATCAGCTCTCGAGTTAATGAGACTTTGAGAAAACTTGAAGTTTTATGTGCTTTTAGCTGATAAGATCTGATTTAAAGACACAACAAATAAAACTACTTCTTTAAACCAAAACTAATAGCATATGCAATTTTCAATTTCAGAGTCTACGTAGGAAGCATATCATTTGAATTGAAAGAAGATACTATTCGTGCGGCTTTTCTTCCATTTGGTCCTATAAAATCCATAAATATGTCATGGGATCCAATAACACAAAAGCACAAAGGATTTGCCTTCGTCGAGTATGAAATTCCCGAAGGAGCACAATTGGCTTTGGAACAAATGAATGGAGCCCTGATGGGAGGTCGTAACATAAAAGTTGGTCGTCCTAGCAACATGCCACAAGCACAACAAGTAATCGATGAGATTCAGGAAGAGGCAAAGAGTTACAACCGCATCTATGTGGCTTCCATACATCCAGATCTATCGGAGGAAGATATTAAGAGTGTTTTTGAAGCCTTTGGTCCGATATTGTATTGCAAGCTGGCACAAGGAACATCGTTGCACTCGCACAAGGGCTACGGCTTCATTGAATATGCTAACAAACAGGCAATGGATGAAGCTATTGCTAGTATGAACCTATTCGATTTGGGAGGACAATTGTTGAGGTAAGATTGTTTAATTTGAATATGTATTTAACAGATTTTGTTAAAATGTTTTTTTTTAGAGTTGGACGTTCAATTACTCCACCAAATGCACTGATGGGGCCATCGACAAACTCAACAATGCCCACGGCCGCAGCTGTAGCTGCCGCTGCTGCAACAGCGAAAATCCAGGCACTAGACGCTGTGGCTAGTAATGCAGTTTTGGGTCTGTCCACAACGCCGACTCTCTCCGCAATTCCTCCATTGGCAGCAGTCGTGCCAAAAGTCGCATCTCTTCCGCTACCTACAGCTGCTGCTTTGCCACCACCTGGTATTGCAGTTCCCGCCACAACTGGATTCCCAGCACCCGTTGTATTCCAAGCTCCTGCAGCTGTTGCACCTCCTGTTCTAGCACCGCCTGGTATTATAACCGTGACAACAGCAGTACCTACCATAGCCACACCGGCGGCGGCTTTGATTCAGTCAACAGTTGCGGTAAATAATTCCGAACAAATCAAAAAAGCACATGAAAAGCAACAAGAAGAACTTCAAAAGAAACTTATGGAAGAAGGTGAAACACAAACTCTACAACAACAAGAGAACATGTCCATCAAAGGTCAGAGCGCCAGACAGTTGGTAATGCAGCGCCTAATGCGACCACAAGAATCGAGAGTTATTATCCTGCGCAACATGGTCGGTCCAGAAGATGTTGATGAAAGTCTCCAAGAGGAAATTCAAGAAGAATGTGCTAAATTTGGTGTCGTTAGTCGCGTTATAATCTACAAAGAGAAACAAACAGAAAACGAGGATGACGATGACGCCGAAATTATTGTGAAAATCTTCGTCGAATTCTCCGCATCGAGTGAAGCGATACGAGGTCGTGATGTTCTTCATGGTCGCTTCTTTGCTGGCCGACGCGTTGTTGCACAACTCTATGATCAGGCATTGTTTGATCATGGAGATCTCTCCGGATAAGTTAACTAACTCCCTTGTATTTTATTAACAAACACAAAAAAGTATCTTATATTATTTTAAATATATATTATTTTATTTTGTAGCTTCGTCGATAGTCCACCCTAAAAATTGTTTCCTTATCTCTCCTAATCACTGTTTAAAATTTTCAGATTCTATTTTTAAGCTACTACTACTACTTGTCCACTCTCAATTATATTAATTTGGAAGTAAAATATGTATTTGATAAATATATATATTAAACGGTTCTTAGTAGTTGTCAGATCAAAAAATAAAATAAAGTGAAATTATTCAATGTCTAGCATATTTATTTATTATGCGCCATAACATTGTATAAATCGTGATTATGCTCAATAAATAACATTACCAATTTAAAAATGTGTTTATTTAAATTCTTGAAGCGTAACTGTATATCTACTTTTCTCGTCGCACAACTGTTCAGGAATTGGGGTCTAAAATTATTCACCAGGCGCTCATATTAGATGAGCAACCTTTCTACCACATAAAATACATATTTTGTTAGCCCAAGCTAATTAATACACACATTTTATTTGATAAAATTTGAACCCCCCTTCTATTTGTTCTCCAGTAAATAAGACGTCAAAAACGGATTTTCTATAAGAGAAAATGTTATCAAACCCGTGAAGGAAAGAAAACATCAAATAAAGAGAAAGGAAAGCTTCGGATGATGCATTATACCAACAGCAGAATTTTTGGAAGAAAATTTGGAACTAGACAAAAGTCCTTAAAGCCACCACCATTTATGAACAGTTCCAAAATGGAGAAGGTCTGGCAACTTTTCATATATTCCTCCCCAATAAAGATCAATGCTCTAACAAATTCCGAAAAACCATATCACGGAAACTTTAAAATCAAAACCGTACAAGTTTCCGATTGAATTCTTGATCTTACTGAAAACAAGAATAATTAGAAACAAATGGCGTAGGATTATTTTTGGAGCTACGAGCAAAGGGCACGAAATAAAAAAAAATAAGAGATAATTGAGAAAAGAAAGCAATATATGTATTTCACGCCGTAATTAAACTTCTATTTTAGTTCTTATCTCCTCATGAACAGATTGAATTTTTAACACATAATATCTCTGAAGTGTATAATACCCATGCCCCTTTAAAAACAAAAACTGTTAAACAAAACAATAATCCATGGTTTTCTCGTGCCATTAGAGACTTGATGCAACAGCGAGATGACGCCTATACGAATTGGAAAAAATATCGACTAACAGAGCTGCGTCGTATGTTTTGCTCACTCCGTAACAGAATAGTAGCTATGATACGCGAGGCTAAATACCAACATTTTCTCAACACCTTAGCACAAATTTAAATGGTCGCCAGCTCTGAAAAAATGTATGCAGGATCGGAATCGGAAAGACAAAATTTGGTGCTGTTGAGGACATTGATACCAATAAACTTAATGAAAAATTAATTTCTTCTCCACCGTTATTTTGAATTTTCTGCAGTAGATAGTGCTGATGTAGTCGAAAGTGTTCTTTCTATAAAGTCAAAAGCTGTTGGGCTCTATGATATACATCCTACCTTTTTGTGTATGATATTGACAGTTTTATTGTCGTACATCACTTTTGCTTTCAATACTTTTTGATGTCCTCGATATACCCTGAGTCATTTAAAGTTTCTTAAATGATTCCACTTCCCAAAAACGCTAAAAGAGATGAATTTAGACCTATTTCGGTATTGCCATTTTTGTCGTCAAAAATAAAATCATTACAAGTTCTTAATCGCATTTAAATGGCATGCGTTCAATTTTTTTGGAGAGAATTTCCGAGGTGAGGTTACTTAATACGGGTCCTCGTTGTTTGTATTAAGTGATGTAAATAAAATAAAAAGACATTCATTATTTTTAAATTGTCTTGATTTTTTTTTCCTTGAAAAGAAATCTCAATCAAACTCACGAAATTAAAACTTACATAGATATGTATATTTCCGCAGTGTTTTGCTGTCGGAGAAAACCGGAACCAAAATTGTGTATACATTCCGTCAAGAATCGCATGAAATTATATGCGTTATTTTACCCCTGCTTACTTTTAAAGGCATGTATCACAAGAGTTTGACATTTTGAAGGTACATCAAAATATCATTCGGAGATTTCTCCGATTTGTGTATTCTTACGGTTCGTAGTGAAAGATCTCATACAATTTTGCAGTACGAACGGATCATGGTACAATTTGATGGGGTTTATAAAAGTTTCCGGTTACGATCGTGATAGGCTTGATTTACTCATTTCTGAATTTAAGTTCATATAGACCCCATCGTAGGAAGCGATATTTGAATTTGAACGGAAGGTATGCTAAACTTGAGACCACTTCAAATAAGTGATTGAAAGAAAAAATGTCTCGTGTTTCTTATTAAAATGATTCTTAGGTCGACATTACGTAAGGCGAATTGACCACTCCCAACGAGGTGGACCTTTAGAAAATCCAATCCGGCATAGTATTTAAACAGATAAATTTAAATGTTCATATAAAGCAATATATCCGGTTGCATCCTTTTATTTTGAGTATACAAAATTGTAGTCACGAAATGATGCATTCCAAAAAATGTTCCCTTTACGTCGAACGATTAATTCGCTATCCTTAATGAACCCGTACATAAATTTGACAATCTAAAACCGTTAGAAAGGATGGTTTCGTCGATTTAAATCCACCTGTATACGTGCACCAATATATTAAACCTTGGAGGAGATTGTATTTTTAACACTTTGTTAAGATCCTTGCACATGAGAGCGAACAACGATTGGATGGATGGACGAACAAACTTGATTTTACACATTTCAAAAAGTCAATTTCAATTTTCAAACAAAAACACATTTAAATTATATGAAACCAATTGACACTTATGTTAGGATAATAAAATTTGCATTTTGTTCTCTAAACTAAGACAATTTTGTAAAAAAAAAACAATTTGGTAGTAACGAATTGCAGTGTGGTTACTGCGAACTGTCAAAGTCTGTTCGCGTTCCACATACTGCATCGAATGAATTATTCGCGCTCAACTTAACCTCAAAATTATAGCACTTTTGTTTTGTTTGTTGAAAAGGATAATTATAAGTTGACAATTCGTCTCTCTCTGCGAATAGAAATAAAGCTCATATGAAGAGAAGTAAAAATAGGCGAACATCCACATTTCGCAGTTTGTACATAGCTCATGTGCAAGATACTTAAATTGTTCGCGCGAAACATAACCTCAACTTTATACCACTCTTGTTTTGTTTTTGTGTGAAAGATCATGGTTGAGGAAAATATGGAGAAAATGGTTATTTAATTCGTCGCTGTCTGCGAAAAGAAATAACGCTCATATGAAAGAAAAGTCACATTATGCGAACATCCACATTTCGCAGTTCTTAGTTCGTAGCTCATGTACAAGATGTTTTAGTCGATTTTATAAAAATTAAAACCATGTAGAATTTAATGCTCATATCTCCATGACCACATATTCAATTGCCAAGAATATTGCTAAGTGCTTAGGATTTCCCCTAAGTGCAAGAAATGTTTCACCTGATGTGGTACGGCGAGTGAAACTATTATTTCTGATTTCACAGCTATATATAAAAATCCAATTTTATTTACTAAACTTAATCTAGATCACATTATAACAATTGTGTTAACTGTAGGGCGAATCATCAACGACTCTCTCTGTTTAGTCAAACAACTAGAAATGGTAACGGTGCGTGTGTAGACTGCGGAGAGCTAATTACGATATTAAGCTTATAAAGGGTGATTTTTTTGAGGTTAGTATTTTCATGCATTAGTATTTTACTAAACCTTACATTAAGTCTGCAAGCAATCATTCAAGTAATGATGGTGATGATTTCGGAGTCATAGGGTGACCACTACACACCCCTTCTAATCAAACTGTAATTTACAAAGCCTTAATTTTTCCACTCGAAAACCGGCGCTATGTTTCATGCCTTTCGTTGTTGTACCGGTATTTTTATAAACAGGTGTGCCAGCACGTAACTTGATACAACCTAGTTTAGTCGATACAATCGAGCATTGGCAGCATACATTTTGGTTCAATCGAGTGTCCTCGATTGTTTCGCCAGATTTGGCAGCACATAAACTTTAAATTAAAGTTTTCACTCGACAGAAATTAGCTATCGTCGGCAGTGATTTTTGTATGAGAAAAATTGAAAAACAAAATAATATGTCAATAAATAAAACACAGGCTGAAATTTTAATCAATTTTATGAGTTCTCACGTTGATTTAGCGAGGAGAATTCTGGAAACTACAAGGGAGGAAAAATAGCAATATGCTGTGGGGAAAACTGATTGAATCCCTAAAGCTGTAGAACTGGTGGAACTGATGTTCTTCTTCTGGAATATCTAACGAGCTGAGTAACATGTGAAAACATTCGTTGTTGAGTCTAAACTGCTGCACAAAGTTTAAAAAAAAAATGTTTTACAAATGTTATACATGATCTTTCTTTTTGAATTAATTACTCATTTTCGCTCAATTCGAATGGGTTGCTATTATCTCCCAAATATTCTTTTGATTTTAGCACAGGACACTTCTTTGCCTTCACTTTCACTCTCCGAATCAAAGAAAAACATTTCGAAAAAAACTTAAAATTGAAACTAGAATGAAATAATTTGAAAGAAAACTCATTTGACATTTTTTTTATAGTTCACAATGACTTTTTTAATTAAAAGTCGCAATAGAACTCGTCTCAAATTACGTGCTGTCAAAAATAATTTGTTTCGAGTTGATTGGCGATCGACAAGCCTCGATTTTATCAAGTTGCGTACTGGCACCCGAGTGTTCTGTATTCTGAATTAGCCAGTTGCATTTCTCCCCTCAAAAAATTGAGCCGTAATACTCGTTCTGCTAGGAAAGCTCATCAGTTAAAACCTGAGCTCAACTTCGGACGTACTGTTAAGTATAGATTCTTTTTTAACCGCACATCGATAATGTGGAATCCTTTACTCAGCTGTTTCTCCCTATCATTTTGATATTCAAAACTTTAAGAACAATATGCACAGTCCGTTGAGAAGTAGGGCCTAGCCTATCAACCATTCCTGTGTGCGAGTAATGTTATCAGGAATGGAGGGGACCTACAGTTTATATGCCGAATCCGAACGACTAATTTGAGAAAGCAATTTTTCATCACAAGAGTTACTCTTGGAGAATTTATCAATTCCTCGCAAGAGCCAGTACCCGTGAAAAGAATTGAGATGGCATAGATAGGGATCGAACCCAAGACCTCTCGCAGTCCAACGCACTAACCATTATGCCACGGGTACTACTACTGCAACGGTATCTCCTTTCCTATTTTCCTAAAGCTCGCACTGTGTTTAAACTTTAAACATTTTAAGGGTATAAATAACCATCGTGCTCATTAATTTAAAAAAAATGTACAAATTTCACATCCGACTAAAATCTTACTTTTCGAAATCTCAGCTTTCATCAATTAATAAAATGTTGACACAACAATCTGACTTCACACTTCAAATACCAAATGCACCAGTTTTTTTTGTTAACCTAAATAACAAATTCAAAATTGGAAAACGTTTTCTTTTGTTGAATACATTTTATTTAAATTGATTTTCGTACATTATTTTATATGCATAAACTCATTTTAAGAGAAAAAAAAGATAATAATAATTAAATAACATATAAATATACTTTCTTCTATTTTCCATAAAACGAATCAAAAGCGCTGTAGCTCTCGGTCAGAATACAAACAATTTTATTGTTAAAACTTAATCTAAATTTAATCATTTTATAATTCAGTTATTATATTTGTTGTATTTATTTTGTTTCTAATATAAAATAAACAATAGAAATAAGGGCATACAGAATGGGAAAAATAAACAAAACAAAAAAGTGTGTTTTTGTTTGTTTTTTTTTTTTGTGTTGAGTACGTGAGTAATTATAAATAAACAAGAGGCAAAAAAAAATTATATTTACACAAAATTTTGACATAATTGGTTTGGAAAACAAAAATTAAAAGTGTATAACTATGTACAAACAATTTGCTTTTAATTTGACTTTTCAACTTTGTATTTTTATTTTTATTTTATTTTCAAAATTATACAAAAACTACTTATTAAATATATCAACTTATTTTTTTAGTTTTTATTTATTTATTTATTACTTAAAAGAAATTAATTTAATAATAATTGTTTTGTCTTTTGTTAATTTATAATTACAACTAATTTTTGTTGTTTCTTTTTTCGTTTCTTATTTATTGGCGTGTATAAAATTTAGTTTTTGTTTTTAGTATTAAATTTATAAAAATATATTTATATTAATTGTTTTTGTTTTTTTAAGTTTCAATTTAGTTTTATGGTTTCATTTTTTTTTCAGTGTTGATTGGCATTGGTATAGTTTTGGAAGAAGTAAATTTTTGGACTTGAATCTGTAATCGATATAATTTCTTGATCTGATTTATCCAAATGAAATATTCAATTAGGTGTGAAGTGTACCATCGTGAGGAAAGTAGTCTCGTTTTCACGAAAGTGTTTTTTTTCTTTTAAAGGTTTGGCGCTAAAATTGAATCTTTTGATTTTTTCGCTTTAAGTTAATTCTATTATTGTTGAATACGTAGAACTTCTTATTTTCTAAGTAGATTTTTTTTATACAAACAGAAGTAATCTAAAATGTATTTATATTAACATAGAAAGTTAAATGATATCTAAATTTAAGAGACTAAATAAACAACAGGCAATATTATAAAGAAAAAATTGTTGTTTGGTAAATAAATTATAAATACAAAGAAATCTTTTGTTTTTCTATATTAACTCGAAAATATAGAGATTTTGACAAAAAATCAACCTTCTGAATAGGATGATAGACTGCTACGTGTTGATCCAGTAAAGTCACGCTGTAAGGTGTCTGAAGGAATAGGAACTATTAGCGCGCCGCCATATAGTGATTCCATTTCATCCAGTTGTTGAGAAAATGTCTCCTCCAAACGCTAAATTATCATTAAAAAATCGAAATTAGTTTAAGTGGGTTAAAATTAAAATAAAATATTATAATGTCCATAAATATTTGGGAGAATCAGAAATAAAATATATTTACACAAAGTAATTAAAAGTAAGTAATATTTTTAATATTTACAGAAAAGTTTTAATTTTATAAATTTACAAAGCAAGTCAAAAAATGTATAGCTACAAATAAAATTTTTGTGGAAACATAATTTTAAGTACTAAAAGCAATTTAAATAGAATGTGCAAGAAAGTAAAACTTACAATTTTAATTTTAAAGGTAATAAAATTACAAAGGTAATAAAATTACTAAGACGAATAAAAACAATAATTTTTGAAAAACATGAACGAATACAAACTAAAACCTTTTTGTACATATTCCTTTCCACTTTGTGTTCAGAAAGAACTTTAGCAGATTTGAAAACAAACTAAAACGATAAACCATAAGAAAGACAAAATCTGTAATGCGAGTAATATAGTTTACAAAATACTTAAATTAAAAGCTATGAAAGAACACTAAAATACATATTTTTATAATAATGAGTTTTTTGTTTCAAAAACCACTGGGAACTGCAAAATAATGTTCTCCGTCGTCAGTTCGCTATATCTTTAAGATAAGATGACAGCCCAAAAAGTAGGCAGCCGCGTGTTGCCCGCATTATAAACTTTTGAAAGCAGTAAGACGTATTGTAGATTTTTGGTAAGGGTTTAACAAATTAATTTTTCAATGAAGATTGCTGGGGCCCTAGTATGTAACTCGATTCTACAATGAAATTGCTCGAATTCGAAAAATTGGTACTATGTATCTATTTGACTAATTTCGAACCAACGAGAATCGAAAAGTTCTAGTAGTGCCAACTATATTCTTATGAACTTTCGAATAAACGAGGAACTACGTAACTCGAAAGTAGAATTCAAAACAAGGCAAAATCGAAATTAATCGCTCTACATCAAATGTTTTTGCGAGCGAAATTTTTTTTGCAAAGTGTAAGGAGAATGTTGAATATGAGTTCCATCTACCACCCAATTACACAGGGAATTCGTAATGTAAGCCAAAAATATAGCGTTTCTCTTCCTCATTCATTTCAAAATTCACTATCAGCGTGCACATGACTCTTTCGATTGAAGTCAAAACTTCGGTAAGTATTTTTGAAATGGTTCGCTGTGCAATTCCAGCGTTCGTGTCACTACCGATTTAGTTTTGGTAACTTCTTGTTTGCCACAAAATTCAATGCTGCTGATAACTTAATGATAATAGGAACAGCATTTTCTCTTCTGCGAGTAGTCATGTCGGATTATATGTTGTTAAGTAAGAACATAAATCCGTCTTTAGAAAGACGATAGCTCTGAACAAAAGTATATATTTTTCATTGAGAATGCGTTCAAATGTTTTATCGTATATAAAGAGTGATTTTTTAAAAGCTATAAGAAAGTTTTTCAAAAAAAAAAACACATACAATTCAGAAAACTGCATGAAATCTTTATTTAAATCGATAGTACGGTCCATATAATTAATGTTTGCTTAATTCAATTTTGGCATACTCTTTCCAACATTTCGGCCCGTATCTCCCGAATAAATGCTTCAATGTTGTCTTCAAACGCGTCAATTGAAGCGGTCTCGTCTGTATAGACTTGAGCTTTGACGTAGCAACACAAAAAATAGTCTAAATGTGTTAAATCGCACGATCTAGGCGGCCAATTGACCGGTACCGAACGTGAAATAAAATAATATGTTCACCGAACTCGCCTCTCAAAAAGCCCATTGCTGCGTGTACTGTGTGGCATGTGGCACCGTCTTGTTGAAATCACACGTCATGCAATTCAAGCTCTTGCATTTTGGGCAACAAAACAAAATTGGATATCATGTCACGGTAGCCCTCACCATTCATAGTTACGTTACGATTCGCATCATCATGAAGAAGCACGGTCCAATTATGCAACTAGCCCATAAACCGCACCAAACTTTGACTTTTTCTGATGCATTGGTAGCTCTTGAAATGCTTTTGGCTGATATTTACTCCAAAATCGATAGTTCTGCTTATTTACGTACCCATTGAGCCAAAAATTGAGTTTAAAAAAAAGTGGATCTTCGGCCAACTTTCCAAGAGCCCATTCACGTTGTTCGGCTCAATTCTTGCACCAGGTGTATTCACACCTTTCTCACTCAGCTCCATTATTTTGGAATTATCTGTTATTCTTCTGCGTTCAATTTGCTCGTACCGTTCTTCATTTTCTTGCAAATTAAACCAAATTTCAACGGGGTACATTTTTTAATAATTATTCTTCTCCAAAAATTTGATGTTTTATTTTTGTTTCTTTTTTTTGTTTTAAAAACTGTCAAAGAACTCGATACTCGTTCGAAAGTACAACATTTTTTGAAAACAAGTTGGTATAACCGCCTTCCGATTCTACTTTTATACGTAGTACGATTTGAAAGTAGAATCGGAAATGAGTTTCGAATAGAATCAAAAGTAGAATCGAATTACATAGTAGGGCCCCTGGTTTCTTGACAAAGGCTTTGGTGAGGCAAAGAAAGCCTAGGACAGCACAAAACTGCCTTATGGTCAAATATCTTAGGTTTTAGAGAAGATTCAGATGAGATTTTGGGAAGCCCATATTTGAATAATTTAGAATGTATTTTGTAGTCAGAATTGAAGAATGTGCCTGAAAACCTTATAGATCAACGGCCACAGTTAAAGACCTGGCATCAAAGCTGTGGGCGGTTATTTTCAATGAAAGCAATTTAATAATTAAACGAATACTATGGCTAATTAAATGATTTTATATTTGTAACAAAACTTATGGTACTACGCCTACAGCTACACATATATCGTTAAAATTATCGAGTCACATATCTTCATAGGTACCGGAAGGGGAGAGGGGTAATTAATCTCCGCATTTTGTCCACTATTTTGAATCAGGAACTTTTGCAAAGTTCGTGTAACGTTTATTTACCCTGGAATATTTTTAATATTTTTAATTTTATGCGGATAAAGTAGTTCTGCCACTCTTCCATTCAAGCTGTGGGTTTATTAGACCAAATCTATCAATATTGTGAAATATTTAAAGTTAGGATTAACAAAAAAACAAACGATGACATTCGTTGGCAGTAAAACCAAAAGATTCAGGGGTGTAATCGGCTAAGGCGATAGTTGACTATCATTTTTTTGATAGTCAAATTGAATATCATTTTCATTCCGTTTGTGTAAGATTATTCAACTCAATTAAATTCGATTGAACAATTTCAGATTCAAATTGTGAAAATTAATTGTTGCCACGGTGAAATTTTTAATTGATTCGTATAAAACATCTAAATAAAAGTATCAAATTGGCTGTGTTTGAATAATATTCTTACTTTTTCTGATTTTTGTTTAATCTCGTAAGATTTGTCGGTCACAGGAATCCGTTTTTTGAACGAAAAATAGCTATCTAAGAAAATGTTCCAGTCGTTTGTGTAAGCGTCTGGTAGCTCTATTCGGAATAAGTATATTTGTTTGAAAACGACTATCACATTTTTGTTTTGACAGCTTTTTATCAATTTGACTATCACCTTACAAAGATCGAATTCGTTTATTTTGATTGTCAATTATCAACAATCAGCTTAGCCGATTCCACCCCAGTTTTTTCACTTTAAAATAACAAATTAATGCATAATAGGTACTACTTTTCAAATATGTTCAGTTTTTTGGTAGGAAGATATGCCATCACTTGAATTCTTGAATCTAGTTTTGGAATATACAATATACATACATGCATTACGTAGAGCAAAGGAGAACACTCTTGATGAATATACAAAAATACCACCAAATACCGACTGCGGTGCGTGAAACATTTAAATATAATGGATCCATCATGGCGTACAAGGAGCTAACATTATTTCAAATAAGTGTACTATATTGTTTATGAGCTAGTGGAATAATTGGTTTCAACAAGAGGGCACCGCCACTGCCCATACAGCAGCACGATAAACAATGGACTTGTTGAAGCAATAATTTTGGTGAACACTTTAATTTCATCATTTGGATTTTGCGATATCATACGTTTGGACTATTTGCTATTAAGATATGTTAAATTCCAGGTCTTCAGGAATAAGCCACTACGATTGAATCTTTTAGAGTCGTAATATTCGCGTGATAACAGTCAATACCTTCGAACGAGTCACCAACTATTGGATTTCGTGAATAGACAATCATTTACTTTTTCCGCCCTTTATCATCCTCTGCTAAGATTATTAGATGTAAACGCATAAAGGCTGAATGTAAACGCTCCATTAATATTCGGTTTTTTCTTCCTCTGCTTGTTTTGACATTTCTTAAGACTAACGGTTTGTTTTTTTTTAATGTAAAATTAAACCAAACTAGTCTGTAGGTTTTTTGCGTACATTTGTAACGTAATTAGAAGTCAAACATTATAGAATTATTCAATAAATAAAACATGGGTCGTAAAGGGCAAAGTTCGAGTCTTGCAACAAGAAAACTTGTGATTATTCAACACGAAAACGGTGAAACTTACAAGAAATTTGCAGAGTTATTAAACACTGTCGGGGATAAAGTCCGGAGATACAAAAATGAAGGAAGAATCGAGCCAAAGAAGCAGTTGGGACAACCAAAAAAACTTACGGCGAAAGAAGAACGTACGAAAGATCAAAGCTAATCCTCGTTTAAGTGCCCCAAAAATAGTTTAAGAAGTCAGAATTGAATGCAAAAAGCAAATATCTGCATCAACCATTCGTCGTACCATCAAAGCATATGTCTAAAATAGTCGTGTTGCCCGAAAGAAGCCCTTCATTAATATGCGCAACAGGAAAATTCGAATCAACTTCGCGAAGGAGCATAAAAACAAGGATGCAAGTTGGTGGGACGACGTTATTTTTGCCGACAAGAGTATGTTTAATCTCTTTGGTTTAGACGCAAGGGTTATGGTTTGGCGGAAACCTAACGAAGAGCTAAAGGGCAAACATTTAAAACCAACTGTCAAACATGGCGGCGGGCATGTCATGGTTTGAGGTTGCATATCTGCAAAAGGCACGGGGAATCTTGTTTTTATCGACGGCATTATGAATAAAGAACAATATTTGAGAATTTTGAGAGAAAATTTGAGACAAAGTGCTGAGAGAATGGGTGTTTTTTGCAGTTTCAAGTTTTACCAGGACAACGATCCGAAACATAAGGCTCATGTTGTTAGAGAGTGGCTACTCTATAACTGTGCAAAAGTTAACCAAACGCCTGCGCAATCCCCAGACTTAAACCCCATTGAAAATTTGTGGGATGAATTGGATCGAAGAGTTCGTGAAACCCCCGTTACTTCAATAAGTGGACTTAAAATTCGACTCCAAGAAGAATGGAACAAGATAAGTGTTGAATATCTTTCGAAAATTATAAAAAAAACATGCCTCAAAGACTTCAAGGAGTCATATCCAATCAAGGTTATCCGACAAAATATTAAATCATTTCTTAAAAAATGAATTTCTTAAATTTGTGTTTTTAGAAAAAACCGAATATTAATGAACTATGTTTTTTTTAAAGTTTTGTTCCTTTTCTATTTTTTTCTTTGTTTAGCTTTTAGTTTAGTAACCAAAATTTATACCATTTAATAAGAAATAATAAATTCTTTTTTCACAAGCAAGAAATAGTTGTACATATTTTATTTTTAAACACCAAGTCGAAGTAAAAAAAATATTAACAAAAACCGAATATTAATGGCAGTCACTGTATATCTTTAAAATTCAATAAATTGTTCGTTATTTATAATATTTTTCAGAATTAAGGTAGTTCTAACCATAACTCTGTAAACTGGGCGATAGCAAAAATGTAATAATTGTAATTGTATAATTGTAAATTGGTCAATAAACAGAAATATATACTCCCTTTCATAATAAATATACACCATAATTGATTCCATTTTTTAAATTAAATATTGTTTATCACGGCTAATTTCACAAATTCAATCAAAACAAAATTTGTGCAAAGCTTTCAAACTCAAAGTGTCAAATCACTGGAATACAGGAAGAACTATTTTCGCTTCGCCGCGAATTAGTTAATAAGAAAATACAACGCGAGTCGAATTTGAAAGGTCGAGTTGAAAACGACCCGCCGCGAACCTCAAAATCAGCAGTGCTGTCGTTTTAAAAACTTCCAGAGTAGAGTTTTCTCTCATTTTGGGGATTATTTTCCTAAATTGAGGAGTAAAACAAAAAACAACAAGTTAATTGACCTACTGCGGAGGTAAATGTTCTGAAAATAGACAAACAGAAGGATCTAATGTCATGGCATATTTTTGCCTTTGAATCGATATTCGACAGTGTTTCCCTTTGATTAGAAATGAAAATCATATCTTGATCGATCAGAAATCACACAAAGAATGTTTTTTGAGAACAAAATTTTAGTTGCGCATTTATTGCTAAAAATGCATTTTTCTATTTTTCGGATGGAAATTAATTTTCCTGAACACCTGATATTTTTATGTTCAAAACTCACACGAATCATTCCACTCATTTGTGTTCCAATTTTACACAGTTTCAATGATAGATTTCTGTCAGTAAAAATATGTCGGTGGTTTTCAATCAGGACATTTTTTTCAATAACAGATATTTTTAGTGATAGCTATAAACGACCTGTCAAAAAAATTCCATTGTTTGTTTTCAATGATGAAAACCAATTGAAATTGTTTTTTAGAAGTTTCTTAGCAGTTACTACGGCATTCACTGTTTCTACCCTGAACGAATTTCATTTTTTATCTTTTATAAGGCTAACATCTGAAAATTTTCTTTCTGATGTTGCACTACTATGGGGCAAACTGATTAATGAACCGACGAATTTTTTAATCAGGGGAAATATTAAATCATAATTTGCGTTTTGCAATCTGGAAAGAATGGAACGAACATTTGGGATAAAAATAGAACATAATAGAGATATTAGTAGGTAAATGCAATCACAGATGTGCAAGTTTTCGAATTAAATTTTAAATTTTGGTTTTTATTGTAAACCAAATACAAATTTCTATTGCGTTTTATTTTGGGGAGTAGTTTTCTTCCGTGGGTAGTAGAGCAGCAGTTGACTCTCGAAAGGAGTAAAATACTACTATAGTAGCAAAAACGACAGCAGTGAATCAGGCCCCAGTTTATGTTATTGAATATTGGAGGCTTAGCAAAAACAAAGAGGTTATATATAATAGAAAAAAAAAATATATAGAATTTCTATTTTGAAACCAAGTTTTCTTAAACTTGACATTTCAAAAACTGAGAGATCCTTTTTGTGGTTAAGTTACAAATTAAAATCCTTTAAGGTCATAAGTTGACCAATCGGGACTAGCAATAAATACAATTTTCAAACACGGGGCTCTCAAATAAAACAACTAAATCTAATACAAAAAAAACAACAATTTTTTGTCAAGAGTAATCTATAACAATATCAACAAATAATAACAATTGAAAACATAAACAAAATTGTTTCTATGTGAAAAGGAAAACTATATAAATAGAAGTATAATCATAAAGACAGCACATTTTATGGAGACAAAGTGAAGAAGCATTTAAAAATCAAAATTGAACTTGCTTTGTAAATTTCTGCATGCAATTAATTTTGTTTTAATATTTACAAAAAAAAATATCCAAGCATCTCAAGCGAAATATTTATGCATCAAAAAACCAACCTTTCACGCAAACGTTCGAGCATACGTTCCCATCCACCATCAGTAGCAGTAGCTTTTTATTTTTTTTTTATTAATTTTCGAATTTAAATTTAAATTGTTCTTTTTTTTAATTTTTAATTATTTGCCGCAGCAACATAGGGTAGCAATTCAGCAGTCCGTTATCATTAGTTTTTTATTTGTTAAATATTAAGGAATCAATAGGAGAGGATCGATTTCATTGAGGAAATAGGGATTCATAATGATAAATGAAAATCAAACCACTAAATGGTGGAGCAAGCTTTAGATTTGCATGTGAGTGCAATATGTTTAAATAAAATTGAACAAATAAAATTGTGATGTATTTTGTTTAATGTTATGGAATGATTTAAGTTAAGAATACATTTAATGTTTGTTTGTTTGCAATAAGGTTAATAATAATAATAGTATGTACAAATTATAAATTCGGCTACTTCTTAAATGTGATTAATTAAATTGAGTTAATATATAAGACTACTTGCTAGAATTCCTTTTCTTTTATTTTATTGTATGTTTTAACTAATGTTTTGGCATCTTCGATTATTTTACTATTTTATTTTTGGTTTATTTTATTAAAGCATCGTGTTTTTGTTTCTCTGCACCATGGGCACAAGAATCCTGGCACTTTGAATTGTTGAAAAAAAAAAACAACATAGACGTAGACATGACACAAAACGATATGAATAGAAAGAAAGAAAAATATAGAAGCATAAACACATAAAAGTACAGCATTGAAAAATAGAAAAGAGTTTGAAATGTTTTATTTTTGTGACAGTGGCACTTAGTAGAAAGAAGAAGAAATGTAATGCGAAAAGGATATAGAGGATGTGGAGACGGAAATTTAAAGTTGATTTAGTCAGCATAATCTCCATTTAGTTCTTTGGGCTTCTTCCCATTGATTGTTATTCTTTGGCTGCTATTTGCTAGTGACACTCTTGGGATTGTATAAGTTGAGAGTGAGGATAAACTAACGCCATCGGCAAAACTGTTCGATCCACGCATTGGTCCCCAATTTGATTTCAACGTGGAGGCAAGCGATGTTGGTGATGTTGATGCTTCGTAAATGTTGTGCATCGATTGGGCGGATGCTATTGAAGATCTCGGTGAAACTATGGATGGTCGTTTGATGGCAAATGAAGACGATGAATGTAGAATATTTTCTTTGACTTTTGGTGGCAATATATTGTTAGTTTGTTTCTTAAAACGATCCACAACAATTATTGGTTCAACGGATGCTGGACGGAATGTTGTCAAAGTTGGAGTTTCTTCAATTGAACTCCTGCTAGCAGAATTACCCCCTAATGTTACTCTCGTGATGTCGGAATCATTGTTATTGTGGGTATATTTTTTATGTGGAAGCGTCGACGACAGACGCGGCAGCAGTTCCTCTTGCTTTCGCCGCATCTCAACCTTTGATCCCTTGGAAGTGTTGGAGTACGGATCTCTTATGTAAATTTTACTCACATTCCCACTGACTGACGAAGAAATGCTGTGTTGTGGTGAGGAGGATTCTTCAATTACAGAATCCACTGACAATGTTGGCATTAGCACGCGATGATTGGTTGGTTGTTTTGTGCCCGTCACAGGCGTGTTTGGCATGCTGCGACTCAAGTCTGGCGCCGAGCCTCGAAAACCTCCATTTGAAAAGTCAGTGGACATACTCAGGAATGTCCTGGATCGTGTAAGACTTCCCAAGAATCCTCCACGCGATAAAGACAAACTTTTCTTTCGTAAATGCACTGGCACTTCTATTTCGCCATCGAATATTGATCTTTCTGGAACCGGTCCATGCTTTTGCTCATACATATCCACCATATGTTCTAGTTTGGCCACTAGTTTCTATCGGCGGCGGCGTTATAAATTATATTTCGCAACAAACATTCAACAATTTGTTTGTTCATGTTCATGTATTGAGAATTTTTGTACAAGGATTTTTAGATATAGCAAATATTAATAGATTCCACGTAAGCATAAACAGGATTAGTAAGAGAAAGTATTTATTTAGAATTTGTCTTAATCTAGAAAATATATTATATTTTATATGTAAATTATTTTGCTTTGAATTAGGTGATGTTTAATTTTTTTGAATAGGGTATTATAAAGAGATTAATTTCCATGCAAAATATTTCCAACCAGAACCGAACCCATTGAAAACCCGCATGCAAATATGGTAGAAGTGTGTCTACTTAAACTCCAAAACTAACCTGTTTGCGTGGAACCAGTTGTTCCTTCCAGTCGCGCAACTCCCTTTGGAGCCGCTCATCGATCTCCTTTAACTTGTGAGTCTCGTGCTCGACTAGTGCCTTGCGTTTCTCGTTTTGCAATTGCTCCAGTTCCCTTAAAGAATTAATAATACAAATTAGCTTTGAAGATGAAATATAAAATCTAAAATTAAAAATAAAGTGAAAACCAGAATGTATTTTGTATAATTTTCTTTTGGTTAATCAAAAATATTCTCCGGGAAAACAAATATTGTCAAATATAAAAACAAAAATGTCTATTGATTGAATGCTTACCTAATGGCTCCTTCACGGGTAGCTCTTAATTCTTCCAGTTGTTTTTGGTGTTTGATTTCAAAACGCTTCTCTTCTTGATTATAGCGTCGTTTTTCTTGTTCTTGGAACTAAATTTTAAAAAAAATCATTAAAAACTTTGTGTTCCATGTTTAAAAAATAAAAATCCAAAACTTACTTTTTTCAATCTTTCTCTTTCCACTTCAGGATCTAAATTCGTTGATATCCTCAATGATTCTCTAAACATAAGATCTCTGGCTTTTCGTTCGGCACGAATACGCTTTGGCAAAGCTCGTTTCTCAACTGACTGCTTCTTCAGCAGATCCTCCTCCTTGCGTTGCAACATTCGTTTAACTTGATCCAATTCTTTTTCATGCCGAATAATCATTTGATGCCTCTGCATGAAGCACATATCTTTGACATGACGTTTTGACAATTGATGTCTCTCGTGCAAATGTTTTTCCTCTAGTTCCCAGATCAGAGCCTCCCGAGTGCGCATAGCATTTTGTTTTTGTTGTAAGAAATTACGATCGATTGTGGCCAAACGATCACGATGCTTCTCACTGATTCGTCGCAACAACAATTCATGACGTTCTTTTAGGGAGTCCAAAAATTGACGTTCTTTTTCTTCGTGATCCAGTTCCATGGCTGCTCGTCGCTTCTTGAACTCGTCCTTTCGCTTTTCCTTGGGTAACAAGTCAATTTCTTGCTTTAGCAAACGAATCTCTTGCTTAAGGTTTTCTCGGAAGATTTTCAATTCCTGTTCTTGTTCAGAGCGAATGCGTTTCGAAGATGACCGCAACTCGGCTTCTTGATTCTGTTCAGTTTTCTCAATCAATTGCTTTTGCTGCCTTGCCAGAGAGTCCATATCACTTTCGTATGTCTTCTCCAAAGTTATACGCTCCTGTTCGAAACGGCGATCTTGTTGTTCTTTGGCCATTTGTTCTTTCAACTGCAAGTCATTTTGTTGTTTCTTTTCTTGCTTCTGGAGCATTTTCAGCTCTCGCAACTCCTGTTTCCTGAACACATGGTCATCATACAATCGTCCAGTTTCATCGTCTCCATAGATTACTCTGCTCGTGGTTGTGGTCACTTGCACACCGTCAATTTCGAATTTCCTGGTACGTTTGCGGGTCTTTTTGCGGAGATTGCGCAGTTCGATTTCTTCTTTGGTCGGCTCCACCTTTGGAGGTGAGGGCTTCCGACGGATGATAACATCCTCTTCCTGCTCTCGACTATCATGACTAGTAGTGGTGGCAATACTCTCAGCATCACTGCGATCGATTTTGATAACACCGCGGATGGGTGTTCCGCCACTAGACCTAACCGATCCGCATTCGCTATGTGTTCGTGATTCCATTGAGCCTACACTGCTGTCTGGGGAGATGCGCTTCTCTGGCAACGTTTTTTTGTGATTCACAATGATACTGACATCTTCACGAGACGCAGACACAGACGTTGTTTTCACCAGCTGTCCGCCGTTCATTTTGCTGGCCGGTTTGGCTAGAATATGTTCGCTACTGCTACGTGTGTCATCACTACATTCACTCGGGCCTCCCACTGACGATAGATCACTACTTGACTCAGCAGTACGAATGTGGCTGCTGTCTTTGACTTTTATCTCTTCACCAACTGTAACCACAGATACGTGACTAGTGTCTAACAGATGGTTATCCACCCCTCCGACTGAGGCTGTGTTATAGGCAGAGTCTTCGTCTACGAAACTTGGGCTTACGATCAGTACTTCGCTCTCATCCAATTTTCGAGCGTTTGTAGGTACAGCTGCGGATTTCGGTGCATTGCCCATTGCCTCGTCTTCGTTGATAACAATCATGCTAGATTGTTTACGTGGCGAATGCTCTATACTGTCCAGAGACGGATAATCATCGTCTGTTGACGATTCATTTACATGTGTCTTATTCAGTTCGTTAGATACAATTACAACTTCGCTACTGCTACTGCTATTTGACTTTGTAGGTGTATCTACTCTCTGTGCATTATTATCAATGATCACGGGTGGATGCGTGCTTGTTACGACAGTTATTTGACTCACGTTCGACGCAAGACTGTTAGGCAAGATGCTCTTATTATCTTCCTCACCGCTGCCGCTATTTATAGTGATAAGCGATGTATTTGAAGAAGTTGTTGTAGCTGTTCCCATCGAAACAATCTTTGACGGAGTAGAAGTAACTGATATGGATGAAGATGATGTTGGAGATGGTGGTTTTAGCTGATCATCACAAGAATTACTTCTGCTTATCGGTATGACCTGTTTCTCTTCATTTGGACTTGTTTTGAACTCGACCGTTATGGGGTCTTCTTTGTTTGATGTCTCTTCGTCAGTTATATTATTGTTAACCGGTGTGATGCTAATATCCTCTTCAAATTCGGGTGGAGGTTTTATGATATCCTTCAAAAGAGCAGCAGATGCATCTGCGTTTTCTTTAACTTCTGGCGATTCAATGACTTTCTTTTGTTGTTGCGATATAATCATCAATGGTGGTGGTGGTGGCGCTTTGCCTTTCTCCTTTTTGATAACCTAAGAAATATTTTGTATGAGTTCTATTGTACGTAAAAGAAGTTGACATTAAATACACTAAATCTATAATTTCTAATCCCAACCTCAAAGCAAAAGAAGCCTCCAAACTTCATGATAAATTCAAATGAAAATAACTTTTTACAAAAAATCCATACGCATTTGAACAATCCATTTTAGGAAAATATTACTTAATGGGTCTGATCAATCTTCTTTTACGAATAGTGAAACCAAAATACAAAATAAAAATTAAATCCAATGCTCTACATTGCGAACAAAATCTCTCAACTAATTGTACACAACCTTTTTGTTTTGTTATTTCTTCTGATTCGGTTGATTATTATTGAACGATGGATTATTTATTCTTTTTGAATACCCAAATCAACAAAACGCGTATCCATTCGACTACTATAGATGAATTAGAAAGTATAAAAATATCATTATTTCACAAGAAGAAAAAAAAAGAGCTCATAATTATGAAATATTTGTGTTTTTTTTTAACGAAATCACCTCAAATAACTCTCTTTTACATAATCTGGAACATCAACATAAATCTTTTGACGAGAACGACGACGATGCCAACAAAAGGATAATAGATTTATTTTCAACATTTTTCTCACAAGTTTTACCTTCAAAATACAAAAGCAAAAATTATAAACAAATCATGAAATCGAATAGAAAATATAAGATTTTCAACATGATTCCTGATTTGCAAGGTTGAAGCTTCAACACAAAATATGAAAACAGTTAAAAGCAGCTCCAAAATGAGGCATCTTAAAAGCATGAACAAAAATTTGCAGGCTGTATTTATTGATCCGATCTAAATATAAGCGGAATTTAATTGGAAGCCAAGAATAATAAACAAGAATTATACTAAAAAACGCCCTTTCTGAAACAGTGTTAATAAATATATACAATGTAATCAATCTAAGTTTTAATTTTTCGAGCAAAGCAAAACTAATTGCACTAACATGACTTCGCAAGAATGGTTTTTGTAAAACCATCTTAGGAATATGAACAACGCTACGAACAGCGATCATAATATAATATTGACATACACTTGTTGTTCTATAATAGGATCTATCTTTTCAGTTACAAATTAAATATTGATTGGAATATTAATGTTTTCACTTTGTTATTCAAGTAATTTAAAACCATAATAGTTTATTTTTATAGATAGTACTTTATTGGAAATACTGTTTCTCGTATAACTTTTACACATCTTTTTAATACTGTAGCGAACAACTTTATACATTTAGAATACATTATTTTAATATACTCTTGTCGAATCAGTCGAAAGAGTGAGGAACTCGTGTTAATGGGTTTAAATCATAATTTTGCGTAAGCCACTTCAAACCTAGAGCCCGTTTTTGGGTCGTTATCTTGTTGAAAAATCATAGTCATTATAGATTTTACGTAAAATAGAACCGGACAAATTCCATATAAAGTAAAAGATTGAAAAACAATCACGGATGACCTGAAGTGCTTAACAGTCAATTTGGTGTGTTTAAAGTTCAACTGTTTTAGTAAAGGATTTACCGTCGTTCATCATTTCCAGTGATTGAACAGTGCGTTGAATTTCGATCACCACTATAACTGCTGTTCATCGACTTCGAGAAGGATTTTGATAGCGTTTGAAGGAAGTATATTTGGTTAGCTTTGCGGAGGAGAGGCATTCCTCTTTGCTATTATTAAAGCAACATATGATGAATCCAAGTGTCACGTTCTGCACGATGATTGGTTGTCAGATGATTTCGAAATTCGTAGCGGAGTCAGACAGGGCTGTATTCTGTCGCCAATATTGTTTTGGTTGGTGATAAGAGATGTAATGCCCGCAGCTTTATCAGGTAGCGGAGGGATCAAATGGACTTTTACATTCTTTTTAAAGCACTTGGATTATGCGGACGATGTGACTCCCCCATAGGATCATGAATCTTCATCAAATGACAACAAGTGTGGAGAGAGAAGCAGAATTTGTGGGGCTGAAAATGAATTTCGGCAAAACAAAAATGATCAGCCCCGGAACCGGACCAACCTCTCAAATAAATATTTCTTCGCAGCCGGTGGAAAAACGTGGAGAGCTTTTAATACCTTGTGAGTATCGTCTCCATCGAAGGCGGAACCGAACAAGAAGTCATCTTCCGCATCGGCAAGGCAAAAGCGGCGTTTAATATGCTGTCAAAAATTTGGAGAAATAATTCTATCAGCTTAAGAACAAACCTACGACACAAATGTCGAATCTGTGCTTCTTTATGGTTGCAACACTTGGAGGGTTACTTCATCCATTATAATAAAGGTGCAAACCTTCGTGAATAGATGTTTTCGTAACATCCTAACGATTTTCTGGCCAAACCCAATATCAAATGAGGTCCTTCATAGAAGGACAGGTCAGGAACCTATAGACACTAAAATACGAAGGCGTAAGTGGCATTGGAGTGGACATACGCTCCGAAAAGGTAACGACTGCATTGCAATCCAAGCAATGCAGTGGAAGCCTCACTGCACACTAGAAGGAAGAAGAGCTTTACGACCGAGAAGCAGATTGCGCATTACAGTCGAGGTGGAATCAGCGTCACTAGGCAAGAGTTGGAGGGAGCTGAAACACATCTCCGGAAACCGTACACAATGGCGCGTAGGCGTAATAGAGGCCCTTAAGGGGTTCTAAACGGACTTAACATGTTTGAGGACCTAAGTAAAGTAAGTAATCATTTCCAAACACTTTGAATTAAGATTGTATGATTCAAACAATTAAATTTCAAAAACACAGGCCTTTTGTCTTCGCGAAAAACGATGACTTCTTTTAATATTTTGTTTCGACACTTTTGTACGTCTAACAAATCTTACGTTTAAGTGCTTATTCTTGAATCAACGTCTTGTTTTTGTTTGCCAATATTTCTATAAAAAAGGTTGGATTTACTTTAACTAAGTTTTGTGGTTTTTGATAGCATTCCCAAGTGATTTTTCCGACACATGGAGTAAAATATTGTTTTTGTCCATTTAAGTAAAATATCGATTTTTTTCACTTAAAATACATTAAAAGTAAAGAAGCAAATAATTAAAACCGGCGACGAAGAAAATAATCAAATAAGCTATATCAATTAAATGGCTACATTTTTGGTCCACTTGAATTACCATTTTATGACAAATAACTGGAAGTAATTTGATATCCTTTCTTATACCTATAACATAAGTTTATTGTTGTTAAAGAAAACAAATCGAACTTGATGCAGAAGCAAAATATTGGGAAAAATGTTTTTGTTCGTTTTTTGGCGCAGCAAGTTTATGGCCAGCTGTGCAGAAATTTAATATAACATTTTATCAAACAAATTAAGCTACAGAATCAGTAGAATACAAATTTTTCAGAAGCACTGAGTCTATCTATTTAATGCTAAAATCTGAATTTTGTTGCTTTTTGTTTGTAGGTAATTCCGAGGGCTAGGAGTACCTATCAATAGGGGTACTTCAAATAAGTAGAACAGTTAAAAGAATACAAATGAAGATTTTCTTAAATTTCAAAAAGAAACAAAGTAAATCGTTGCAACTAATATTGTTAGTCCCTTTAATACATACTTTTTTTTAAATATAGTTTACCTTCTTTTCTCCATCAGTATTATCAACCTTTTTCCTTTCATTTTCGGGTGTAATTTCACTTGTAGAAGTTGGTGGTACTGGTGCAGTCGCCTTCGTATCTGCTCTAGCTGCAGATGGTTGTGTTGATTTTTGTGACGGTGCTGGAGGAGGAGGACTTATTTGTTTTTGCACAACCGCTGGTGGTGGCGGAATCTTATCTTGCACAATTGCAGATGGTGGTGGCGGGGGTGATGATGTTTTAACTTGAGACTTAACATTGTTTTCCGCTTTACCAGCTGCCGATGCTGCTGCTGCTGGTGCAATTTGTGCTGGAACTGTTTGTGGCGTTGGTGTTGTAGGTGGTGGTGGTGTCGTTGTTGTTGATACAGTAGGAGTAGTCGGGATCGCGGGTGAAGATTCTTTTGAATCCCTCGATGTTTGTGACACAGATGTTGGAGTGCCTGGAACTGTTAAAAAATGAAATTTTAGTTTTAAAAAATATTACTAAATGTATACGCAACGCACTCTTACGTTTATCGATTTCTTGACTCTGTTGCGATGAAGAGTCATCGTCCAGGTCGAGTGGGTGCGCAGAGTTGCGGGGTTCCTATTTAAATTTTTCACAAAAAAAGCAATATTTAATACAAACAATTCAACTATGTCAATTTTTGCGTTTTTTTTTCAAGCAGAAAGGAAAAGATCAATAAAAATAGAATTGTAAATTTTAATTTGGGAACGAAAAAAGGTTTGAATGGCTAAATTTCATTTCTTGGAGAGCCAGTAACTTCCAAATTCTATAATATAGCTTAATGTTTGAAATCAAAGAGCTGAATTAACGTTTACATTTTTATTTGGATTCTTTTAAATAAAATCAAAATTTTTACTTTAATCTAAAACTTTTAAACTAAATTATAAAACAAAATTAATTAAAATGCTAGCATTTACATAATATGTACACTGTACAGTCAGACTAGTTTGAGTCCAAAAGGTACAGAAAAACAGTAGTAGAGAAATGAGACTTGTGAATTTGTTTGAAAAAAAATTAATTAAAAATGTTTCGATAAAATGTAATTATGTGTTTTTTTTTTATTTTTTGGATGCAGCACTAGTCTGACGACTTACCAACCCTCTGATAAAGTGACCTTCGCTTTGCTTGACGTTTTGCTTTCTAGCATTTTAAAAGGGTTTATTAATAGGTGATTTTAATTTATTTAAAAGCAGCGTGAAAAGAAGAAAGAATAGTTTTTTTTTTGTTTGCAGGTATAAGGGTTTGGTTTAAGAATAGCCAAAGTAATAGAAGAAGTGTAGAAAGAGAAATGTTTTTGAACTTACCTCAGCTTCTTCGTCAACAACTTCTTCTTCAACGACTTCAGCTTTGTATTCCAGAAGTAGATCTTTTATCGGCTTACCATCAAGAACCCGGTTTATAAAAGGATGCGTCATTAGGTTATCAGTTGACGCCCGTAACAGAGGATCCTACAAAAAAAATCAAAAATCCAGTTGTTGAAAAACATTTTTTAATGAATCACTTTAATTTACAAACCTTCACTAAGGATTTACTCAAAAAGTCATTAAATTCTTTTGTATATTTGGATGGCTGATCCAATCGTGGAGGTTCACTTTTTTGAATTTTCAAAAGCACACGCATTGGCGACATCTCACTATTTGGCGGATCCATCTGTGCCAATTCAATCAGAGTAATGCCAAGCGACCAAATATCAACTTTAAAATCGTATGGATTATCCCGAAAAGTTTCGCATAGAACTAATTCGGGAGCCATCCAGTATGGTGTTCCCATGAATGTGTCATGCTTCTGGAGCGTGTGTTTATTTTTGGCTGACACCCCGAAATCAGCTAAATAGAGAAGAAAGAGAGTTTTTTTTGTATAGAAATAAGAGCGAACAGACGACATTCAAGTCTCAAATAATGTGTCTTGATATAAATAGATTGACCCCTCTTTAATTTAAGGAATGTTTTTTTGTTGTTGCTATATTTTTTTTGTTCTTGGTGGGGATGGGGACAATGATCTATCTACTCGACACAATATTGATGATGATATTCGAGAGTTAATTGTTTAATTGAAAAATATATGCACGTTCTTACCCAATTTGACACCGCCTTCCATGGTCAATAGAACATTACCAGCCTTCAAGTCTCGATGAATTACTCTATTTTTGTGTAGAAAATTCAAGCCTTCAGTCATATGTTTGCATACATAGGCTATTTGAGGTTCGGTTAAAGGTTTTTCCAACTCTACCATAATACTATCTAAGGCACCGCCATCACAGTACTCAATTAACATCTGTGAAAGTAAAATGAAAAAAAAAAACGAAACAATATCAATTAAGTGATAATGAAACTTGCCAATTTTTTATTTAAATAAGAAAAAAAAACGATAACTAACTTCTGAGTGCGTGTGCATGTTTTTGTAATTTGTGTGCATGTGTCTGGGAAAGTAAGTTATGTAAATAAAATTTTAAACTTGTTTTTTGTTTTGTTTGAGGAGGATGAAATTATTATGTTAAGTATAATTAACGGGCACTCAAGGGGTTATTAATACCCTTAAAATGTTTAAAGTTTAAACACACACTGCGAGCTTTAGGAAAATAGGGAAGTATTTAATTAAAGAGGAGATATCGGTAAAGCATTCCACATTCTCGTATACTTCACAGAACGTCCGAAATTGAGCTCAAGGTTAAACCGATGAGCTTTCCTAGAAGTACGAGTATTCCGGCTGAATTTTTTGAGGGAAAGAATGCAACTGGCTAATTCGATAGAGCACTGTTTTTAAAAAACGAAATGCCTGAAACATTGCGGCGGTGTTCGAGTTAGGTAGCTTTTAAGGTTAACGAAAGATATGAAAGTTATATTCAAGTTTTGGACGACTAAAGGCTATTTAAATTACAGCCGGATCAGAAGGGACGAAACAATTCTTGCACCGTCTCAGAAATCCTAAGCAACTAGCAGCATTTTTGTGAATGTCGAATATGTGATCTTTCCATAAGAGTTAAATAAGTCTGAAAGTTGATTAGTTTCCTGGATGCAAGTGCCACTCATGGATAGCGGCAACGGGAGAGGGTTGCGCTTTAACGACAGAAAACAGCATTGAGTTTTTGTAGCATTAAATTCTACACGGTTTATAATTCCCTATTGGACAATGCTGCCGAGATCGGAATTTAATGAGCTTAACATACGCTGCCGTTGAGCTTCCACATCCGAAGGACAAAGAATAATCGTTTCAATTTCTCGCTGATTTCACCTCCAGCTGTGGTAGGAGAAGAAGAGAAATTGGAAAAATAACCAGGCTCAGTTACACTTCAAGTTACAACTTGGTTCGACATTACAAATGCACAGATCGCAGATAGAATCAACAACACACACATAACACACAAAATTTATGGACAAAATTTGTATTAGTTATTGATTTTTTACTACCATGAAGGCAATTAAAAAAAATATTACTTACCCATAATTTATCATCTAGGGAGAATGCTTCATACAATTCGACTATATTCGGATGCTTAATTTCCGACAGAATATCAATCTCTACCATATGATCACTGAGGTTCTCCTCGTCCTCTAATGTACACATTTTAGCTGCAGCATATCGTCTTGTCTCCTTATGCTGAGCTTTATAAACTTTTCCAAATGCACCATCACCTAACTCCCCAACCATCTCCCAAAAATCAGCAATATCTGTGTCCATTTTGATATTGTTGTAGAGACGTTTCTTTTTGGCTTCTCCACCTCCGATGTGGAAAACCTTCTTCAGATTATTTATAAAAGACATTTTGATGTTGTCTTTAACCCCTTCTTGCTGGTTATTATATTACTTGGAAGGTCAAGTTTTCCCTTCTCTTGGACACAACTGTATGCGTAATGCCTCTTTGTAATTTAAAAAATAAAAAATAACCAATGTCCAATTAAATAGCTACATTTTGCGAAGAAGCAGCTAATTTGTCATGGACTCATCAGTTGTTTTTTTTTGTTTTTTATTTTATTTTATACACTCCTCAAAGTATCACAATTGATATGCCATTTACTAGTAAATAAATTGTTTTATTTATATATACAAAAAGTATATAATGCACTTAATAAATTTATTTATAAAAATCAGTCGTTTTGTTTCGGTTCAATTCTATATTGTATTTTGTTTTTTTTTTTTGTTTATTGTGTAGGTTGGTTGGTAATCAGCTTATGAGGTAGAAGTCTCTTGCTGACCCCATAAATGACGTAATTGCTCTCTAGTATTCGATTCGGAAAACCAATAGGGATTCCTGCTGCTAATCAGTGTGTCGATAAAGCTGATCGATTTTGATTAGGCGGGGATGGCAGAATTTCCGTTTCTTTTTTGAATTCATGTAATCTGATATTTATTTGATTTGCGGAACGAAAAACTTGCTGTATATACATACGTTTCCAAGTAAAATGATTGATGCGATGGTGAACGAACTGCGGGGGCAAACAAAAGCACAGGTAAGTAGTCGCGAAATGAGAATGACTTTATTTTTTGTTGTTGTATTTTATTTTATTTTCGTTGTTTTGTGTACGTTTGCCTTCCTTTTGAACGACGAGAATACCTAATTAAATTATATGATTACTAGGTACTTCTCGAACTGCAGTCTCTCCACTCCAGGCATGTGATGTGACGATTATATGTGTTTTAAAGTTTTCACAAAGTTCTTCCCTTTGTGTCCAAGTTTTTTTAAAAACCTGCAAATATATAAAAGAAAAAGACACAATTTAATTTAAATCTAAAAACCAAACAAAATCACAACACTTAATCAAATTTGAAGACGATAAAATCGTCAATTCTCAGAGAGAAATAGTTGAAACAAAAGTATATACAATTATTTTCAAGGTTATTTTTGCTGATAAAATATTTTTATCACAAAAATGTTTTTCGTTTTTTATATTTTATTTTCGTAAGACCAGTTTGAAGAGATAAGGAAAATGAACTACTGGAACGTTGAGAGTAACATATTGGGTTGGGTGTTGTTATTCACATTAGAAATTTATTTTTAAGGTTTCTTTGAATTAAAAACTGCTGAAGGGATATTTAAGGTAATAGCTTACATTCGGAAAATATCCTAATGCCTTGTTGTGTGTGACTCACGCAAGAAGAAGCTTTAAATCCAAGACATTTTGTTACGCAGGATACTGATTGAATAAATAGGTTAAAAGTGTAAGGATACACTGCGACCTAGAGATCTATTGAGCCTCATGCTGGAGACTGAACTGTTGATTTACATAAAAAGATGCAGAACTTTAAGTTAGTGCTTGTTTATATGAGACTTTTTTGTATTTATTTATTTATTTACATATATTTCATCAAGTAGAGTACACAACTCTTATAGACTAGTTATTACAAAATTACAAATAATAATAATAAACTATAACAATACAAATTATTAAAGTCCATAGCTCAAACAAAAACATTAAATGTGACTTATCTCTATATCTCTACTAGAACATTCGAAAAAATCTAAATTTCCATTTTTACACACTGAATTTGCCTGTCTTAAACAACGGGAAATTGGCTCATTTAGGTCATAATTTACTCTGTCTTGAAGAACAAGGAAGGTATCAAACACTCTTAACGTACACCCAGGACAATTAAAACAAACCTTACTTAACAAAAATGGACAATCAGTTTTAGAATTTATTAAGTCTCTAATAACATTGCATCAAAATATTTTCGTCGAATTTTTGTGGGCCAAAAAGCAAACATCGGCCATCATACGAAGGTCGAGGAATATTCCAGCGTAATACATAGATAAAACATGTATCTAGAAAAGCATTTTTGAATTCTTTCAAGTCTATTTAAGTGAATGGAATAAAAAGGATTCCATACTATACAACTATATTCCACAATAGACCTCACGTATGAGAAATACATGCTCTTAAGAGTGAAGGAATCATTAAATTTCTTCGAATTTTTTCTAATAAATCCTAACATAGAACTTGATTTGGCTACTAGATAGTGTATGTGACTATTAAAATTGAACTTAATGTCAAATATTACACCTAGATGCTTCTTTTCTTTAATTTTATCGAGTCGTATTTCCTAAGGAATATTCAAAACATAAAGGTGATGAACGACGACAGAATGTAAGACTCTGACACTTAGATACATTTGAAAACAGCTTATTGTTCACACAACAATCATATAAATTAAATGAGTCTGTTTGCAACTTTAAACAATCTGATACATTTTTTACGATGCAGTACATTTTCAAATCTTCAGCAAACTTAAGATATTGTGAATGAACAAGAACATCTGGAATATCATTGACAAGTAGAAGAAACAACAAAGGGCCCAGATGACTTCCTTGGGGGACACCGGCTGTAACCATAATAGCATCAGAAAACCTATTGGCAATACGAACTAATTGGGTTCGATCACTCAGATACGAATAAAACCATTTCAATAGAATAGAGTGAATACCATGCCCCTGAAGCTTTCGAAACAAGATCAACTTTATCGAATACTTTGGCAAAATCAGTATAGATCACATCGTACTGAAAACCTTTCTCCATTGTTGTAAGCACAAAATTAGAAAAAAAATTATAAGATTTGTGTTGGTAGATAAAAAAAAAATAAATTGGGTGGCGCAACAGTCCGTTGGGAACTAGGGCCTAGTGACTTACAACTCTCAACCATTCTTGTGTGCGAGTAATGTTGTCAAGAATGGAGGGGACCTACAGTTTATATGCCGAATCCGGACGACTAATTTGAGAAAGCACATTTTCATGACAAGAGTTACTCTTGGAGAATTGGTCAATTCCTCGCAAGAGACAGTACCCGTGAAAAGACTGGCATAGGCAGGGATCGAACCCAAGACCTAAACAACCATGTTGCATTGGAGAGATCACTTCTTTTAATAAAAGTATAAGTTTTTTATAAATCAACTTTTCGAAAAGTTTTGGGATAGCTAATATTTTACAAATTGGACGATAGTTTTGGACATCATTTTTTGAACCTGCTTTGTAAATAGGAAATATAAAAGAATTTTTCCAACTTTTAAGAAATATGCCTGAATCAATAGACCGGTTGAATATTATGCTAAGTGGCAAAGCAATTGCCTTTGCGGTATTTTTAAAAAATATTGGTGGGACACCATCAAATCCTGCCTTTTTTATCTAAAGTCAGTATGTTTAACTCTTCTTTAAGTTCGTTTATGGGAGCGTTTTCAACCAAATACTCTGAGAGTTCTCTCATTTTATTTATACATATTTGAAGTGGCATTTAGAATTCATCTTTACAGAATTTAAGGAAAGAGCTAACAAAACAAATCCGTTTAGCATGGAACTAGTCGATGAAGTTTTTTAACAAAAGGCCACAAAAAATAATGTAATGGTAAGAGGAGATATTTTTCATTATATTCAAAATCAAATCAGGAATGTAACTGCGAAATTGTGACACAAATGTTTTTAAACCAATTTGAATGCCAATTACAGACCACAATCAGTGACTTACTACTCTTAACACTTCCTGTGCAATTAATGTCGGAGCCCTACAATTGTATGCCGAACGGAGAAGCACTTTCTTCGACTATTGGATAATTGTCAAGAACAGTAGGGCAATGGAAAAAATGGAGTGGGCCTATTTAGGAATTGAGAAGCTTTAGACTACAGCTGTGTTCAAAATAATAGGAGTGCTTTTACAAAATTTGTTCAAGTGTTTTTTACCATGTGTAATCAGCCCATTTCTCTCCCGGTAAGTATAACGGGACATTAAAGATGATAAAACAATGAACTGCTTTGGAATTCATAACCGTTTACATTTGTAACCAGAGATCAAATGATCTTTACTCTCATACAGGCTATTCAAAATAATAGGAGTGTAAGTTATATTGTACGTAAAAAAAAAATCAAAAACTTAAAAACTTCAAAAAATAAACAGTAAGTAACTAAATTAAAATAGGAATATTAAATAGTTGGAATATCGAATATCTAAACAATTTTGGCTATTTAGTGGGCCGCGGAAAGCACTGCACCGACGAAAAACGGGAAATCATAAAAAAGTTGCGAAATGAAGGAAAAATATAAGGATATAAAGTTGATGTTGGAGTGCTCTGAGCTAATGATCGACCCGGGGACGGAAACGAGAAACGAGTGAAAATGACGATCGTCGTATTGTTCGCTACAGCCGAAAGGATCCTTTTGCGTCCTCTAAGATGATCTAAGAAGATCTAAGACTGGCAGTAAGTAGCGTAACAATAAGATGGCGATTGTTGGAACACAATCTTTCCGCTCGCAGTCCACGAAAAGTGCCGATACTTGCAAAAAAACATGTAGCCGCTCTTTTGAAATTTGCAAGAAGCCATGCTAATTGGCCTGCAGAGAAATGACGAAACATTTTGTGGACTGACGAGACCAAAATTGTTTTATTCGGTGGAACTGGCTCTAGGCAATACGTACGACGTCCAGAAAATTCCGAGTTTAAGCCTCGGTACACCATTAAAACGGTAAAGCATGGAGGTCCTAAAGTGATGGCATCGGGCAGTTTCTCATATGCTGCTGGTGTTGGCCCTATACATCAAATCATTGGCACTATGGACCAGCGCGTTTATGTGGATATAATGTCCAATGTGATGCAGCGAGTTGGAATATACCCGGCAAAATGGGTATTTCAACAAGACAACGACCCGAAACACTCCAGTAAGCCTACCAAGGAATGGTTTCGGGTCAATGGGGTTGAGGTCATGGACTGGCCAGCTCAGTCGCCTGACCTCAATCCCATAGAAAATTTATGGGCAAATGTGAAAAAGGTTGTGTCTCGACGAAGACCCTTGAATTCGAGGCAGTTGTGGGACGCAGTCGAGGAAAAATGGAACCAAATTCCAGTTGAGAGTCTATGCCACGCAGATGTGCAGCATTTATAAAAAAAACAAAGGATTTTCCACAAAATACTGACAAAAAAATCTTAATATTGAATATTTTTTTTTAGTTTTTTATACTTTATTTTGTTTACTCCCATTATTTTGAACAATTCGTTTTGGCTTTATTTTGATAAAATTCATGTTTTTACTACATTATTTGTTTTAAACAAAGTAGTCTTTAAGCATAATAATAAAAGACTGGATTACCTATTTTGTACAAAAGAAAAAATTAATTTAAAAAAATAATACAACTTTTGAGTCACGATTTAATCTAAAAAGAACAGGCACTCCTATTTTTTTGAACACAACTGTACATAGCTGTCAAAAAATTGCCTTCTTTTCAAGACAATGGGCAGACTGCAGGTTTCTAGTATCTGAATGGCCAGCTGCCAAAAAATGTTCTTCCAGTTAAAGGAACTTTATTAGTTAGTTGACTGGAAAGACAAGTCAAAGTCAAGTCCACATTTTTCATTCAACTGTTGTAATTTATTTCTTTTTTGCACAATTCTTTTGAATGTTTTGTGTAAACCCGTTTTCAAATTGAAAAAGAAATAAGTACAATTTGTTTCCAATATAAAAGACAAGCAGTGATGGACTTGTAGCTTGCCTAAGAAGTGTTTTGTAGAAAACAATTGTTTTTGGCAACTAAAGGTGAGGTTAATGAAGTGAAGTTCCGAGTTTAAAATGTATTACACTTGAAAAACTTAATATTTGCCTTGGTCAAAATTTTCGTTCAAAGAATGCATTTAACTTAATATGAAATTCAGTTGACTGCATATGAAGTCACTTATGTTGTCTTAATCTTAAAACCTATCTTACTGGCACTGACACTCGTACTATTCGAAACCATCCTTGGGCCTTGCGGCGCGTGGTGCTCAAAAGATACAAATATTTAAATTAGATAACAGACTCCTACAATTTTTAGAGCTCTATTTTAAATTTTGTTCAGGAGACTCAAATGGTTTATTGGATCATCTGCCCAAATACAGGAACTGTTCTCGAATTTCGGACGAATATAGGCTTTATATCAAGATCAAAGGTGCACAAAACTTCTTACATACTAGATCAACTTTATGCTCTATCGGAAATGTTCTGATTTTTCCCTCCGAAATCTGTAGAACTGTATTCTTATTAATAAAATTAGTAAACAAAACTTTTTTTGTACTCGTTTTTAGATGATTTATGTAAAATAAATTACAATATTATTTTGCGCCACCAAAAATAAAACTTCTAGTAAACCATACAAAACAAGACATAGGACTTCATCTTCCTTGATGCAATTTTCCATATGTTGCATATTCAGCCCTGTTTATAGTTCTTATTGCATCAGTTATCATTCTATTGAAAATATTATAATAACTTGTAGACATTGTGCGTCACCGTTTTCGCTGTCGTATTCAGTCATCAAACCCACGTGTTTGAGTATTTGGATCTTTAACGTTAAGTAAAAGAAATATTAAAAATGTTATGAGAGCAATCTTACATATTAAACAGTACAGATTCACTAATCAGGAGAATTCTAACATGTATCTCACCACCATCATGAGACGGAAATAAGTTATCTTTATGGGCAAGGATATTTCTTTTTGTATGATTTATGCTTTTTTGAACCTGTGTTACAAATTTAGATCTAGATAAATTAATTATGACGTTTATTACAATTTCAGTGGTTGTATTCAAAAACCGATCTGAGGCTATTCGGATTATTATGTAATTATAAGTTTTGATGTACCAAGTAGCCACGATGATGTTCTGCCTGCACAATAGTCTGCATTTAACTTTTCTCGTTGAGCACTCTGTCTCCATACAAAGCTGTCGTGAGCACTCCCGCCATATTTTGCATTTTTCTGTTCTCGTTGCAGATCTAGGCAACAAAAATTAATGAATCAAAAAATTGACTTATGATCATAGCGTTTACACTATGTCTTCCTTTTCTATTGAAATACATATGCTCATTTTGCGAAGGGCGGAGAATCATAAATGACTCCTATCAATGCAGCCGATTACTAGCAAACAAATAATAAAATAAAAAACAAGTAATAAAATTAGTTTATTTTTACTAAGAAACAAAATCCTACCTCCAGGAATTTGATATTTTTCGTAGAAGAACATTTTTGTTGCTTCTGAAGCCCATTGATTAAATTTGATTGTAAGTGGGCACAATTTCCTCTCCATTTGTTTTAAGGTCAAAGAAATAACCTCACAAACAGTACTTTGGCCCATTGGAGCTGACCAGTCAGCGCCAACTTGCCTTTGGTAGCCACCACCTCCAAGAAAATTTAAAGTCACGGCTAATCGAAGAATGGGGGGAATGTATGTTGACCGCATATATAGCACATATGCGTACTTACTTTGGACTTGGAAGATCAAGAATGTTTATTTTATTGCGGAGGTTAATCCTCAAGACCCGGACATTTCTATTATGATTAATATTTTCATTTTCAGAATTTAAAATCAACGGCACAAACACATTCATATTGTCTTGAAATTTCAGCAACTAAAAATAAAATTCAATTTCCAATGAAAGTGACAACTAAAGAGATGTCACCAGAAAAAGTCACCAAATCGTGATTGTCACCGGTGACTATCACCTTCCACAGACCGAATTTGTTGATTTTGATGTCACCTATCACAAATCGCCTTACCCGATTCCACCCCAGTATTTTGTAGAATATTGTACACAAAATCAAAAAGTCAGTTTTTGAGCAAGTTATAAAGAAAATCAAAGCTTTATTTTAAATTTTAAGTAAGTAATGACTATTTAGATATTAAATTATTTTTGTAATGTTTATAAAATTTAAAAGTATTAAGAGTGGACAATCTTATTGTAAACTAACGAGTTGCGCATACCGAACCCATATTAGCGAGATTCTACTGTACTATAAATAACTTTTACCTACATTATATATTCCGACAAGAAAAAATAATTATACTTAAGAATAATATTTGTTTTCTGTGTTTTTATTGAATGAAAGCCAAAAAGAAAAACAAATTTGCTAAAAAGGAAATAAAATCTTTATTTTCATTTTGTTTTCACTTGTTGTGATCCACTGCTGTGTGTGATTGTTGCAGGAAGTGTGTTTTGTTTTGTGGACATATTGTACACAAATCATGCAAGTTCAACATCAGCCGTCATATTGTACAATATTTACATTTATAGCAGCTGATTATATAAAGTACAATTTTAAATTATTGGCAAAACTAACAAAAAAGAAGACAAAATAAAGCGCCAGTACGTGAGATGAATACCACTTTGTTGATATTAGTTGCATAAGCGTAATCATCCTTTGACTGCTAATTTATATTTCAAATGCTTCGCCATATGCAATCACCATTTAGGGTACGGCGGCGGTATTACGGCAACCGAAACAACAACAACAACATACAACAAGACGGCTTGAAATAACTTCGATGATCTATACATATCACTTTCTAAGAGGAATGTCAAATTATTTCGACGATCATAATGTGAATTCTATTGCGTGTCTCGATCGTTTAACACTTCTCCATATCGAAGTAAATTTGCTTAAACGATCTCCACGCGGGCCATAAGGCCATACAAAAATTTTAAAATTCATTGAACACTTCACTCACAATGACTGACATGAGGTGAGGTTGCGCAAAATTGATTCATCTTCAACTTCATTCTCTCTCGTATTATTTGCTATATGATCGAGTGACACACATTATTATCTACCAGATACTTTTATATAGTAAATAGTTCAAGATATGTGTACGAGTATAAGAAAAAGCACACGAAAAAATTGTTGAACGAACGAAAAACATTTCCGATGAATGTGTCTGGGGGATGGCATCATCATTATTCAAATACTTTCAAAACGTAAAGGCCGTTCAGCGCGCAGATTCAAACTCTGAACACACATATAGGATAGGTACTCAGCTCATAGCAGCAGCCAGCAGAAGCTACCGTTGTTGACATTGGTTATTATTGTTGGCAGGCAGGCAGGTAGATCTGCTTCGATTGAATATGAAAGACTGATCTGTGCTGTGTTATGCCTTATAGCAAGTTCACCTCACAACATCACAAGTCTCACATGTGATTAAAAGGGAAATAGGGTGCGGTAGTGGATGGATGTGGAGTTAGCAAAAACTGGTTTCAATATGAATTTATCATGCAAGTTTTTTTTTTAATGATAAAGGAAGATGATCAACTCGTCTTTATTTTTTCCGTGTTTTTTTTTTATTTTATAATGCCCAACACTCGTAACTAATAAAATGTGAACCTTTTTTAAAGCTGCATAGCAAAATTAAACAATTCTCAATTTTTAGTTGGCAATTGTGTCAGAAATGATCTATTATTCAAAACAAACGAGCTTATTTTTTTAAGTAAGAGGTCAATGGCTGCGTTCAATCTCAGACAGGTAGGGTATCCAGATACGTTTTTGTTAGTGTTTTACGTGTAAAATAACAGCTGATCAAAAACAGCTGAGATGTCAAAAAAGGAATCCAAAGGTATCCACGAATTTCTTGGGTTTGTATTTATCTGACAGAACAGCTGATTTAACACATGGTTGAATTTCAAGAAACTTGAAAATTGATTGCAGCTTTTTGTATTTGTTGGTAAACAAAAAGATACAAACTGTTAGTTGAAGTTGTATTTGAGGATGTTCTGTACATAATAGACGATGAAGAAGCTATTTGCCTCCGAATTTTATAAGGTAATTATGATCTATTTTTTTAAACTTCAAAATTGACTTGTTTTGCTCTCGTTTTGTAGATGACCTCCACTCTAGTGTCCAGCATTGTGAAGTTGAAGAACCTCATCCTGTTCCAGAGGTAGAACAGAGGTGAAAATAAATAAATCTAACTTTTTTGTTTTTATGTATAAAAGCAGACAGAGGCGAAAATCTTGTGAAGCTACAAGCAAATAAGGTCGTTGAAAGGAAAAGTAAGTTATTCAAAACCTCAAAGAAGAACCACTCTATTCCCTTTTTTTTTAAGGTTGGGAACATAAATTCATTCTGCTCTTCTTGGAGGAGTGCAAATCGAGAAAGGATTTGCGAAGAACAATTTTTCAAGAAATTGCAAAAGTTCTTTAAGAACACGGGTCAATTTTTGATGAGAAGGAATTAGAAATAAAATTCAAAAATATCAAAAAGCTCTACAACATTATCATAGACAACAACAAGAAAACGTCGACTGGCCGAGGGCAAATGAATTGGTCATACTTTGAGATGATGGCTGAAATTTACCTCAATGAGGCATAAGTTAGTGACACTGAAGCAATAAGTTCATTTCTGCCATCCTCTGCGGTCTATCCGTGTTTTCCCTCGGCCTCATCTTCGGTTGGAAGCCCTCGTCTACATTTAAGAAAAAGAAGCAGTGGAATGTCTGATTTCAAAAGAAAAATTCTCGACATCGAAGACAAAAAATTAAAAGTAGCCGTATCAGTTGAATTATCCATTAAATGTTTTATCTTACAAAAATTTTGACTTCCAAGCTTAAATGTTCCTCTACTTTTTGTGAACAGCTAAAAGTTCTTTTTATTTTTTGAAAGCTATCTCAATACAGCTATTCAACTCGTTCAACAAGGTATCTAAAAATCCACCTACCCAAGACACCCTATACAACACGAGATTGAAGGCAGCCAATAAAACCAAAACTGATAAGATATACATAAATACAAAGTAATTGAAACGCTTCGATGGGAACGGATATGCTTTGAATTATGAAACAAAAATCATTGATCACTATTTCATCATTTACACGGTATTCAAAGAGAATTTAATCAGGATTTTGATCCGTGTATGCAGGAATCGGATCGAAATCGAATTTTCCGATCCGATCCCACTGGACAAGCTGAATGGAATCGCTTTAAACTTGATATAATTACTGTGGTACCCGTGGCATGATGGTTAGTGCGCTAGACTGGCGACGACTGGAAACTGAAAATAAATGTCCAGAAGTCAGAGACAATTCTGTTCCGGACGCCGTTGGCTAGGGCCACGAGGGATACGTGTAAGAGTTGGCGCAAGATGGTCATCGTTGATCTTCACGGGCAGCCATTAGCGAGCAAAAGTGTAGTGAAGTACCTCGGTATCTGGATCAGTATTTGTATTTCGACAGACATATGAATCCTGCTCTGACCAGGGCCAGAGGAGCCTTCGGTCTGACGAAACGGCTGTTTTTTAACAGTCGGCTTGACGCCAGAGTGAAGGTAATTTGCTACATGGCCCTCATACGGCCAATGATCGTGTATGGTTGAGAAGTTTCGGGTGTTCGAGCGGCAGTGTTTACGACGCTGTACCGGCTTATATCGAACAGCCGAATCTTCTTATGTGCATTACTATTCCAACGAGGTCCTATACAACGGGGCTCGAATCAACAGAATTGACAATTTCGTGATAAAACTCGTTCGAGGTCACATTGCAAGAGCTATGTCTTCGACCAACAATTTAATTTTCGAGGCGTTCTATCCGAACGACGAGTATTTTAAAAGTGCACGCTTGAGCGGGTTCATTCCACCAGAGGAATTCCTCTTTTTAGACAAATGCGGTCTGATACAGGATAGATTGGCAGTTCCGTTAATCTACCACGTCAGACGAAGAACCGTGGATAGGCGACTCCCGTACAGATGGGACGTCATGGCACAAGGCGGAGCGAAGCTCCTTCCGTTCAGTAGGGCTGTGTCCGAGCGGGACCGAACTGATATGGTGAAGCAGGAGAACCAGTTTTGGTGGCTTCAATCGGCACTTGATAGTGGGTAGTCGGATGGGGTTGAAGCCTTGGCCGGCTTACATACTTGTTTTATAGTTTTAGGGTTTAGTTTTAAGTAGAATAGGCATCGTGGCACAAAAAAAAATACAAAAAATAATTAAAAAATAAAAAAAAAAATACATGGAATATAAAAAAAAAAAAACATACAAAAAAAGACAGTAAAATATAAAAACAAAAAACGTTAGATTTGCTGCTGTGGTTGTTCTAGTTTTAAGTAGTTTATAGGTAGTTTAAGTTTTATATTAAGGACATTATTTTAAGTAGTTTTTAAGTAAAAAAAATAAGGATCTTGATATTAGTTTTTTTTCAAAATTTTCTAATAAATACAGAAATAAATAAAATATAAATTGAAGTAAAATAGATAAATTGAAATAGAATACATTAGTAGTTAGTGTTATAGTTTAACTTAGAGTGTCCGTATGGGACCATAAATAAATAAATAGATAGGTTTAAGATTGAATTAATAAAAATGAATTTGAAAAAAAAAGTGCGTTGGACTGTCATGCAAGGGGTCTTGGGTTCAATCCCTGCCTGTGCCAAATTAATTTAAAAAAAAGTAATTTTCGCTGGTACTGCCTATTGCGAGGAATTGACAAATCCTTCAAGAGAAATTCCGGATTCGGCCAAAAATTATAGGTCCCTTCCATTCCTGATAACAGTTCTATTACACAGGAATGGTTGAGAGTTGTAAGTCACTAGGCCCTGGTTCACAACGGACTGTTGCACCACCCATTTTTTTTTTAACTACAGCGATTCCATTTAATTTCGATCTTTCGATCTAGTGCCGCCATATACCTGGATTGAAATCTTAATTAGGATTCAATTCGGTTATTCAATCTACTCTTGCAACCGGGGTATTTGAAAAAGTAAAAATGAATCATAAACATAATTTAACTCTTTTTTAAGTCTCAAAGCATATTTTCTATGACAAGACCCAATTAAATGAATAAAACATTTAATTAATGTCGGGATTCTATCAGGTATTTGTCAAGCCAACCAATTTTAAATATCTTTTAGTTGACGCATTTACATCTAACCCAGTTAATAATAATAAATAAAATGTACTAAACCTATAAACCTCTTAAATTTGAAATAAATAAACTATTTTCAAAGATTTCATTCACAAAAGATTGCATTCATTCAAGTTTTATTTCAATTCAAAAAAAACTTTGATGATTTGTTTTTAGACACAAGTGTATTTAATGACTCTACTCGTGGCTAATCTTAATCAATAAATTTCTCATACAAAACTGAAACTGGAACTGGAACAGCAAATATGCCAAAATAAATATCTAGTTTTAGTACCGCGGGATCGTAAGATGTTAGAACTACTAAACATTTTTGAATAGAAATGACATTTATGACAAATTGTGGAAAAAAAAAACATTTTATGAACACAAAAGAACAATCAGTAATAATTATTGTTGCACAAGGGAGGCGTATGTTTTTGTCTCGATTATAAAGTCGCGACATGAAATGACGCAAATGTGTCATTAGGGTCGACTGGCAAATTAAATTTTTACTGCTTTACGTCTCTATTTGAAGAGTGTAGAAACAAATATGAGATATCTTATCAATAACTATATAGGTACGAATTCTTTTGGAAGCATGTCAGCCCTCAAAATAGGTTCTCTTAAAGTCTAAATTACAAGTATAAAGGTATTCAATCTCTCACTCTCACCCACTTGTTCTTTCTCTGATGATTACTGTGAGATCGTTTCGATGAGCAAGGTGAGTGAGTCACATAAACATCATCATGCAACTTAAAGTCGTTTGGAGTGCAGAAACTATGTAGGTATTTCAGGAGGAGGAGGAGAAATATGTGTAGGTACTTATACTAGTTTGTTTACTGTTTCGCCATTTTGATTACGGTAAAAAACTTCGCCGTATGATGGCGATGGCGACGACGACGATGTCGGTAGAGTGCAACAGGCGAAAAAGAAAACATGCCATGCAGCTATTATATTTTATCTATTTGTTGCTGCAACTGCAATGTACTAGTACCTACTCTATACAGGTGGCAGAGTCTTGGAATTGGAAGCCATCGAGGGATCGGCTGTGTCCATGATGCATGGAATACATTCTACATACTACATTACAGCATGTGTCTGTGCAATGTGCACGGCTGCACCCGCTGTAGCTGAATAATTACTGTAACGACTACGATACGTTGGTGTTTGGTATTTTTTTTTTTTTTTTTTTTGCGTTAAATGAGGACCGAAGGTGGTTTCAAGCTAAATGATGCTTCTTGCATTAAAATTTTGCTATATACTTTGGAAGATGATAAAAACCAACAACCAGAAACAACGAAAATGAGACCAACCATCATCATGGAGCAAATCTTTGTATATTATATCGCCTCCAGTCAAATGGGGAATGATGCGTTTCTTATATGCAGAAGAAGAACTTTTATGCTTTGATGCATCCGATGAGATAGAAAAAATTCAATTCAACTGAATAAATTATTTGAAAGATCTTTTTGAGATGAAAACTATTTTCTTGACCAACTTAACAAATGTTCTTCTTTTTTTTGTTTTTTCCTTGTCCAGCCCACTAGGGTAATAACCCACGATCTTCAATTGAAGATAATCTAGAGGTTCTAATAGCTGGGCACCTTTTTTTAACCTAAGCTATACATTTGGTATCGGCTTCTCATAAGTACAACTCCAAGTTATCACAACTTTGATCAAGTACCTTGTTGCGAAAAAATATTTTAGGAACTTATTTTGGTATAGTTAAAATTTTTTTTTAAAGAACCAAGCCTGAAACTGGAAAAATTGTGTAAGACTCCTAACACTAGAGGCACAATCTTCCCAGGGTCCGTCCAATTACTCATATGAGCCGATGATACTAAAAATTATTAGAAGATCAAAGCTTGATTTCGGTGGTACGTTTTTAAGCACTGCGATGGAGAAGATGGCAATACCAAGTATAAGCTGTCATCAAGAAAGTACATTGACGAGGACGTCTTGGACAAAGCATCACCATAACTTTGGGTAGTTGAAGACTTTGTCTAACTAGGCACCGCTTCAAATTCAGACAACGACTTCAGCGCTGAAAAGCTTTTAACAAATTTAGAAAATCAAATTCCGAAGCTGACAGAAAGCTTTTCTTCAAATTTCGTAAAGAATATGATTTTATAAACAAGTATTTACACAAGCAATACATATTGAACATCCAAAGCCGTATTTTTCGGATTCCAAAGACTTTGGACTTTTTTAAATGGAAAGAAACGTTCTTTAGCTCTTCAAGAAAATATGGAATTTGATGGTAGTATTTCTTCTTATTTACAGAGTTCATGTGAACTTTTCTCAAATTTTTTTTAAGTCGGTTTATGTTCAACATTTCGAGTTAAAGCTTCATCAAACAGAAAATGTATGCATAAACAATGCTTATATCTCAAAACTTCATCTCTTTGAGACTGACATTCTTAATGGTATCTCAAAATAAAAATCTAGCTCAAATCCTGATCCAGATGGAATTCCATCTCTGGTTCTGAATGTCAATTCACATTAGTGTTCCCACTACTAATAAATTTTAATAAATCTCTCTGTACTGGCGAATTTCTTGATGAATGATGAATGGAAGTTCTATATAAACGGTGATTTTTAAGAGCTTGAGAACTTTTTTTTTAAAAAAAGGCATACAATTTGCAAAATCTCATCGATTCTTTATTTGAAACGTTAGATTGGTCCATGACATTTACTTTTTGAAGATAATTTCATTTAAATGTTGACCGCGGCTTCGTCTTAGGTGGTCCATTCGGAAAGTCCAATTTTGGGTAACTTTTTCGAGCATTTCGGCCGGAATAGCCCGAATTTCTTCGGAAATGTTGTCTTCCAAAGCTGGAATAGTTGCTGGCTTATTTGTGTAGACTTTAGACTTGACGTAGCCCCACAAAAAATAGTCTAAAGGCGTCAAATCGCATGATCTTGGTGGCCAACTTACCGGTCCATTCCTTGAGATGAATTGTTCTCCGAAGTTTTCCCTCAAAATGGCCATAGAATCGCGAGCTGTGTGGCATGTAGCGCCATCTTGTTGAAACCACATGTCAACCAAGTTCAGTTCTTCCATTTTTGGCAACAAAAAGTTTGTTAGCATCTTTGAAAAAATACGGTCCAATGATTCCACCAGCGTACAAACCACACCAAACAGTGCATTTTTCGGGATGCATGGGCAGTTCTTGAACGGCTTCTGGTTGCTCTTCACTCCAAATACGGCAATTTCGCTTATTTACGTAGCCATTCAACCAGAAATGAGCCTCATCGCTGAACAAAATTTGTCGATAAAAAAGCGGATTTTCTGCCAACTTTTCTAGGGCCCATTCACTGAAAATTCGATGTTGTGGCAGATCGTTCGGCTTCAGTTCTTGCACGAGCTGTATTTTATACGGTTTTACACCAAGATTGCTGCGAACGGCGACGAATCGACATTTCACGGTCTTCAGCAACACCCTCAGAAACAGACGCAATATTCTCTTCTGTACGCACTGTACGCATTCGTGTGGTTGGTTTAATGTCCAATAAAGTAAACTGAGTGCGAAACTTGGTCACAATCGCATTAATTGTTTGCTCACTTGGTCGATTATGTAGACCATAAATCGGACGTAAAGCGCGAAACACATTTCGAACGGAATACTGATTTTGGTAATAAAATTCAATGATTTGCAAGCGTTGCTCGTTAGTAAGTCTATTCATGATGAAATGTCAAAGCATACTGAGCATCTTTCTCTTTGACACCATGTCTGAAATCGCGCGTGATCTGTCAAATACTAATGCATGAAAATCCTAACCTCAAAAAAATCACCCTTTATAAGTCCTATTTACAAAGCTGGTCCAAAAAATCTTGTAACAAATTACCGCACTATAACTAAGCTCTCTGCAATACCTAAATTATTTGAGCCTATAGTAAAAGATCGTTTGTATTTTAATATAAGAGAACATATTATATACAACATGGATTTATGTCAGGCAAGTCTACTTCAACAAATCTCATGCTTTATTGTAAATATGTCGTCGATTCATTAGAATCTGGTTACCAGGAAATTCTTCTAACTAAACTTAGAGCTTTTGGCATTCACGGATTGCTTCTGAAATGGCTTTCCAGCTACTTTTATAAAAGAACACAATGTGTGAAATTCTTCTCTAATATCATACAAGCTTCATCAGGAGTTCCTCAAGGTAGCTATCTGGGACCACTTCTTTTCAATATATTTGTTTATGATATCCCCTGTCTTCTTAAAAATAATCTTGTTTGATATATGCTGATGACCTGAAAATTTGTCTTTGTATGAAAAATACAATTGATCAGCAAAATCTTCAAAATGATTTAAATGTTTTATCTGATTGGTGTGATAGGAATATCCATCCTTTAAATATCACAAAATGTAGTTTGTTTACGGCACATCATATTTTAGTTCCAATGATCCACAACTACCATACGAGGGTGGATTGAAAAGTTTCCGGCCTGACCAAGAGATGGCGCCACTAGGCCTACCTTGAGGTGGCGTTCTATAGTAACATCTTTAGATAGCTTGTAGCTATAGTTTCCGCCCGATCACCATGTTAGTTTAGTTTTGAGAGCACACTGAACAAGGCGCCTCTGTGTTTTTCTTAAAAATGGAAAAGTTGGAAAATCGTGCTGTCATCAAATACATCTATTTGAAGGGGTTAGAGACGAAGGAAATCAAAGAAGAGATGGACTCAACACTGGAGACATCCTGCCCATCATATTCAACCATTAAGCAGTGGGTTTCCGAGTTTAAAAAGGGTCGTGTGAGCACCTCTGATGAGTCTCGCTCAGGACGCCCTGTTGAGGTCACAACTCCAGATATGATCGAAAAAATCCATCAAATAGTGCTGGAAGATCGCAGATTAAAAGTGCATGAGATATCTAAGACCTGTAAGATGTCAAATGAACGTGTGCAAAATATTTTGCACCAACATTTGCGTATGCAAAAGCTCTGCGCAAGATGGGTGCCGCGTTGGCTAACAGCCGACCAAAAATTGATTCGAAAAAACATTTCTTGCGATGGCTAAAATCAACGATCTGAAGTTTGAATTGATGCCGCATCTTCCCTACTCTCCAAACCTAGCCCCGAGTGACTATTATCTGTTTCCTAACCTCAAAAAAATGGCTTGGTGGTAAGAGATTTGCGGACAATAAAGAAGTAATCGAAGCTGTAAATGGGTATCTTGAGGAGCTTGATGAATCAGTCTATAGAGATGGCATTACTAGACTAGAACACCGCTATGAGAAATGTATCAGCCTTGGAGGAGCCATTAGTTCGTCCGATCCTTGAGTATTGTTCAATTGTTTGGCTTCCTTCTGCTTCCATTGGGATAACTCGTGTTGAAAGAGTTCAAAAGGCTTTCACAAGATTTGTTGTTAGGCAACTAAAATGGAGAATTGATATTCCTTCATATCCGTCAAGATGTGTTTTGATTGGACTTGATTCTTAAAAAAAAAAGCGTTCAGTTCAATGTGTACTGTTTGTCCCTGATATATTTTCATACCGTATCAAAGGCCCACAAATCATTTATAATTTTGAAATCTATATTCCAGAGAGAAGATTGCGTCTGATTTCATCATTTCTTTAACAATCCTAAACATAGATGTAATTATGGTTTTTTTTTTATATTATACGCGCTCTCAAGGGGATATGAGTACCCTTATCATGATAAATCACAGTGCGAGCAATTAAGAAGGGAGGAGAGGATTAGAAAGGAGATACCGATGCACATTGGTTTTGAATGTCTGCATATTATAATAAGTGGGAAACATTGAGTCTGGTAAAGCATTCCACATTCGTGTGGTGCGACTGAAGAAAGAATCTCTGTACTTTACAGTACGTCCGAAATTAAGCTCAAGGGTAAACTGATGAGCATTCCTAGAGGAACGGGTATTACGGTTGAATTGTTTGAGGTTATGAATGCAACTGGCTATTTCATTAGAGCATTGTTTATGAAAGAAGCGATAAAATAATAACAGGCATAAAACCTTACGACGGTGCTCGAGAGATACAAAAGTTTCAGTTAGACAACGGTCACCTATCATCTTTAGAGCTCTCTTTTGAATTCTGTCTAGGAGACTCAAGTAGGTTATAGAAGCACCTGCCCAGATATGGGAATTGTACTCGAGTTTCGGACGAATATAGGCTTTATAGATTATAGCCAGATCAGTAGGAGTAAAAAACTTCTTGCACCTTCGAAGAAAACCTAAACACTTAGCAGCATTTTTGGCGATGTCAAATATGTGATCACTCCACAACAAGTGGTTTGTAATGCACATACCTAAGACTGAAAGCTGTTCAGTCTCCTCGATGCAAGTACCACTCATGGATAGTGGCATAGGGGAAGGTTAGGCTTTTGTGACAATAGACAGCATTGAGTTTTCGAAGCATTAAATTCTACAAGGTTTTTGATTCCCCATTGGACAATGCTGTCAAGATCAGAATTTAATGAGCTCATCATACGCTACCGTTGGTAGTCCACATCCGAAGAACAAGGATGAAAATCTAGAAACGAATATGAAAAGCTGAAGGTACTGTCATCAGCGAAACAAATAAGTGGGTTAGAAGTTTCAGACAAAAGATCATTTATAAAAATAAGGAAAAGTGTCGGAGACAAAACGGAGCCCTGGGGCACACCAGCGTTTATTTTGTGGATATCAGATTTGAACCCGTCCAAAACTACTTGAATTGAACGTTCCGAAAGGTAATTTCTAACCCAACGAAGAAGTTATTCATCAAAACCAAATGCACGCATTTTCGATATCAAATGCCTTTGAAATATCAAGTGCAATAATCTTACTTTCTCCAAAACGATGTAAAGATTTGTTCCACTGTTCGGTGAGATAAACCATGAGATCACCAGTGGATCTATTGCAACGAAAGCCATACAGCCGGTCATTAAGAAGCTTCCGTTCTTCAAGATATTTCTTAAGCTGAAAATTTATCAGTGTTTCCTTGACCTTGGAAAGAAGGGACGTAAGTGCAATTGGACGATAGTTAGATGGTGAGAAGGATTCGCCTTTTTTAGGAACAGGCTGGACAAATGCAGTTTTTCATCCACTCGGAAAGCGACCTGTAGCGTAGACAGATGGAAAAGCTTACGCAGTGGTTTTGCCAGCGTTGAAGAACACTTCTTTAGAACAATAGCGGGGATACTATCCGGGCCAGCGGATTTGTGAATGTCATGATTTTTAAGTACTCTAGTAACTGAACGAGTGCGAAAGAAGATCCGTCCCATAGAATCGTTTACGCTTTCAAGTACAGGCGGAGTCATGTCACTCATTGGCAGCATCGAATTAACAGCAAACTGTGCTGCAAGCAAATTGGCTTTATCAATCGCGCTTATGTAGGGAGTGTCATTGTTAACGAGCGTAGGAACTGACGATGACGTAGTGTTGCGCACATTTTTTACAAATGACCAGAAAGTTTTACTACCATTGGGACATTGTAGTATTTTTTGCCGTAATTTCTGGTCATGCAAAAATTTAATGCGTCGTATATGTCCGTTACAGGTCTTTCTAGCTTGTTTGAACTTATTCCGGTTTTCCTCAATTGGGTTGGCTTTGTAATTCCGGAAATTTACATTTTTGATCCTAATAACCCCATTACAGCTCGAATCAAACCATGAGTTTTCTTTGGGTTTGATAGATTTTACCCTATTCGGGATAAAATTTCTCATTCCGCAAAAAATAAGTTTATAATCATATCTGCACTGGGATTTACGTCACTATCGAGGAAGCATAGTGACCAGTTAAAGTTCCTGAAGAATTCGTTGAGACCGTCCCAGTTGGCTTTCTCATATTGCCAAACGGTTCTCGTAGGAGTTTTAAGTTTAACTGGCGTTTTTTGGCATGAGAAATTTGCAGATATGACACAATGGTCTAACTCTTCCAAATCGCTACTTCTTTAAATTTAGAAGGCAATTGATTAGTAATGTTCACTCTCTAGCAAAAGTCAACCTAAAAAAAACACTCAACATCCCGGTTTTCATTTATGGCATTGAGGCTTGGAGCCCAAGACGAGAATATCTTAAGATCTGGGATATTACCTATTAAAAAATACTATAAAAACTCAAGTAGGTACTTCAAATAAACTAGTTCGTCGGAGTTCCAAACAGTCAATTTCCCTTTCAATGGACAATAGGGAACCAACCCATTGGAGGAACACATTTTTGATGCTACATGACTACAGATTTAAAACACCCCACAAGTTTAGTTTTCATAGACATTTTTGAAATTCTACTCTATAAAATCAGTCTATCAGATTGAAGCTTCTTCTAATTAAGTCTCAAAATGATAACATAAATAGATGAGAAATATAGGCCGCGGTTGTCGTTTATATTAATAAATTCCAAAAGCCTTGGAATAGAAAAATCTGCCATAAAAATGTAAAATCAGAAAAGAAAGTCATACACCATCAACATATTTTAAGCTTAACATCATCTATAAAGCTTTCGTCAATGTGACGTTTTTTTTTATACCGAACTGAAGTATTTATTCATAATTTGAGCATTTGATATTTATATATCACATAATTTAAATATTTAACGAGAATTTGTAACACTGCAAAGTTATTTTTTGTGGTTAATAAGCTCACACACTTTTCATAATAAGAACAACAAATATCAAAAACTACAAAAATAACTAAATAGCGAGATAAAAAAAAAGAATTTCTCTTCTTCCAAAAGTTTTAACATTAAATTCATATCAAATTTGTTTCACACTTAAATCTTCTCAATCATAATTAGCATACTGTGTCTTCTTTTTTTGATCTAAATTAAAACTATGCTGTTTATGTTTTATATTACTTTTTTTATTCTAAAAAATAAGACATAAAAGTTTCACTTACAATGTTCAAATCATTCATAGTCTTCATTTGAATGCAAATGTCAAAAATAAACATAAATAATAAGAATTATAAGAATTTCCCTGAGAATTGTTAATATTGAGGTAAGTTGAAGGTAACTTCGGGACCCGCGGAGGTTACAATGATGCATTTGGTTTGAGGATAAACAAGAAAAAATAAAAACAACCAATCGGTTTTCCCTAAATTATACTTTAAAAGCATAAGGAAACAAGTTCTGAAAAAGCCTAGTGACGCAATTAGATAAGATACAAATCCTATTTATGTATATCCATTTTGTTACTAAGCCATAGCGCAAATTTGTCTCTTTTGAAATAAAAGACACCCTTTATACATTTTAAATTATGTAAAATTAATAAAAATGTAAATTCTTTTCAGATTTAAATGTAATGTGAATAACACAGAACGTCAAAAAGAATAGCAAAACCATACCAAGAACAATAAACAAATATAAAACCGTTTATCATCTTTTACATCTGTGATTTATTCTTCATGGAATTGGTAACAAATCAAAAATTTACATTCGATTGGGTATTGTCGTAAGTATTTAACGTTATTCTTAAATATCAGTTTGAGGTCAGCAAACCCGCGGTCAGTGGAATCGATTTAAATATTCAAAAAAGTACCAATGGAGATTGGAAAAACAAATAAACGGTCACGGTCATCTAATATCGGATGGCAAATTAAAAAGGTGATAATTTTGATCCACCACCGCAGGTGTTCGAATGTACGAGTTCTTCAGCTCTTAAACTGCGAACGAACGAATGAATGACAAAATGAAAAAGACTCAAGGAGGAGAATCTCGTTCATCTTTACAATATAACTCTCCGTCTCCACCCAGCCGTGGAAGAAACCAGCCAGCGTCATTCCACAGCATATACGAGTACGAATGTAGGTAGTGTGATGGGTGCCTTGGCAAGCCTTGGACAAAAAACCAATAAAATCAGCCCCACCATCTCACATATAACACGCTGCTCTGCTGGCTGGTTGCTGGTTTGGTTGTTTTTCGTAGTTTTGTTCTCAATGAATCTTGCCAAGTAACTTTCGGAAATTTCTCCTTCGGACTCTGTAAATTTACAATTGCCTTCCATTTCTACAACTACGGTACGGAGAAATACTCGCACCACAACAGGAACATACCGAACCAACACTGACTTCTTCCACTATACCAGCCAGCCTAGCCACTATAGAGCCAGTTAGCCTGCCAACAGCGTGATTGATGTGAGACTCCATCTATTTGCAACCTGCCGCCACTTTTGCTGGGACTGGTATTGCTAGAGCAACTTATAAAGTGAAAACTATTAAGCGACCGACCTTTCCACGCAGATGTTTTTTGTTGCTGTGTCGGCTGTCATCGCCCACAAAATATATATTTTTTTTCCTCTCCATTATTTTGCCTTCTTGTCCGTCCGTCCGTCATAACAACAAACAATTTGTTGCTGGTTATGTTTTTAACATTTTTAACATTCTTCGTTTTGCCAAAAAATAAAAATAAAAATAAAAATACGAAAAAGAAAAAGAAGACAAAATATGCGCAATGAAATGTCAATTAGACTGGTTGATGGAATGAATTTTATACTCGTATACCTACAGAGAAAGCGATAATATTATGCGTAGATGTATCTTGTGGATATTTTGTTTATATTGTTCTTGTTTTCGTGACTTGTTTTTTGAATAGTTGTTCCCAAGAGAAGACAAAAAATGAAGTGTGATATTATGGTCATTGATTGATTCATCATACGATGCGATTTTGATTGTGAATATCAGAAATAGAGTGAAAATAAATTGTGAATTTTTGAAAATTAAGCTTTTCGGTATATTTAAACATCTAGGAACTGCGAATTATAATCAAACTATATTTTAATTTATTAATTTAAGGTTCTCCAAGAGCTTCAGTATTTTGTTTTTGGGAAAGGTGACTAGATTCTAAATTCCAATCCGTCTGGTAAAATATTCTCCATTTTGTAAAGAAATTGTCTTGGGTTAAGAAAAATGTTTGTAACTCTATGTTTTCTCTCCTTTTTTATACTTTTATTTTGTTTAAAGACATTTATTCCAATCTAGACCAACAAATTGTAATAAAGTCTGCAGTGAAAATTCAAAACAATGTTACTGTTTTACCTGCAATTATAAGAAAAAGACAAAAAAAAAGGAAATACATATACGAACAAATAATAGCCTGAATAAAAAAAATCATTGCTAGCTGAGACGACAAAAATTTAAAAAATGCTGACAAAGCTTACTTGAGGATTTTTTAAAATTTTTCTCAAATAAAGAAGATAAGTTGCGGTTGCAATTGTTTTTTCTTCAATATTTGATAATGCACGTGAAGGTTAGAACTGAACATCTCAACTTGGTAAGTTGCTCATTACCTCCGTAATAGGTACATATCTTAATTGGACACTGCTTAATAGATAGGCATGCATTGTGCTTTAAAGGTTACGTAAACGGTTTTTACAAAAGCTGCATAAATTCAGAGCAAGTGGTGACATTTTTACTCCTTTTATGTACATGTCCTAATCTATCACAAAGTCATAGACTTAGAAGACTTTTTTTAAGGATGTGGTGTACTGTAACTACAGAAAAAGACCTTTATGGTTCAATGGATAATACAAGAGTGTTTTATTTCATATTCTTACAAACTAGAGATTAGGTATACATAATTCTTAATGATCATTAATAAAAGCTTTATAGATTTATGGTGTTGCCAGACTGACAATATTAATTTATAATACTCAACAAAGGATCTCACTGCTCTAACGACTTTTACACTTATTGACAATCTTGACTTGGAAAGATCCTTTCAACTATTAGTACTGTGCATTAATTATCAATGCATGGCCCGCATCTAAAACGTCACACTGAGTTGGAAACAAACAGTTTCCAATATGGTATTTTAGGATATATATTAGTTTCCAAGAAGATCTTTCATTTTGATAAATAAAAAGGAACATTTTTGAAAAGAAATTAATGGATTCAAAGAGGAAGATATAAACAATGGAAAATAATATAGCTAAATGGCCTTTACGGTTAAGGTTGCAGCATTACCAATTCGCCTAATCGCAGCTATGTGCCTCCCAGCTATGTGTCAACTTCTAAATACTGCGCTAGCCCTAAAAACTACGAAAGGAGTCAAATACGTTTGGACTAGGAATGGAAATATTTTTATGAGGAGGAGTGAGGGTGACAATTCTGTAAGAATTAATTATATTTCTGATTTTGATAAAATATGAGTATTGTTAATCCTATTCCGTATTCAGTTCAAAGTATTTGTGAAGTGCCAGTTTTTAGTAGTTTTATAGATGATTGCTTTTGTATACAACAAAACATCCGTAGTCTCAGAAATTTTTTTTCTAATTTCCTTCTCACATTGAGTCATTAAAAAAATTGCCAGCTATAATAGTTCTTACAGAGATTTGGGTTTATGAGAGTGAAATAAGCCTTTATAATATACCGGGTTATGCGATTTTTAGTTGTTGCAATGAATCTTATTCGTCAGGTGGTGTCGCAGTTTACATTGATGAAAATTTTGTTCACCAATTCTCAACATCGACATTTGCAGCGCGGATGTTGTAAAGCTGTCGTTTTGCTATCAAAACGAAAACTATACAATGTTATGTTTTTACAGATTGCACGCGTAAAAGTTTGTTTATAGAGGAACTCAGTCAAATTCTTTGCATAAATAAGACTTGTAATTTAATTTTGATTGGGGATATTAACATTGATATCTTAAACGTATCCGAAAAAGACAGTGATAATTATTTGTATCTTATGGCTTCTAATGGTCTAAAGGGAATTATTAATGAACCAACTCGCGTAACTAAATCTTCAAGTACTTGCATTGACCACATTTTTACTCGTTTTAAAGTCAGCAATAAATCCAAATTTTTTGGAAGTGTTCTGGACCTAAATACTACTGATCATAAATCGATTATTTTATTTAATGAGTTACAAAATAATCGGAATTCTACTTCAGTAACACAAAGAAAAGAGCATTATACCACCGATTACATATTATTGCGGAATATTTTGAAGCATGAATTTTGGGATCAGGATTATTCGGAAACGGACCCATCAACTTCGTTTACTATTTTTATCACAATCTTGCAAAAACATATAGAGTCATGTACTTCTGCGTCGATACAAAATTCTAATAAAAACAAATTTTTAGAGCCTTGGATGAATAAGAGTCTCCTTAAGCAGATTAAAAAAAAGAACACAATTAGTATTAAGCTAAAAAAACATCCAAATAATGTAAAGCTAAAAAAGTATTACCTCACACTTTGTAAAGCCGTTAATTCCAATGTTGAATTGACTCGCGAAAAGTATTATTGTAACTTATTTGAAAAATCAAAAGGCAATATAAAAGATGAATGGAAGGCTGTTGACAGCATTTTAGGTAAAACAAAAAAGCCAAACGTAATAGAAACTATTGTAGTTAATAATGTTCCTCTAACTGATGTTAACTGTATATCAAATAAATTTAATGAATATTTTACTGAAATATCTGAAATATTAAAGCCATCTAGTAATACCGGTAATGATTGTGATTGTTATAATCAACATTGTCCAGATGCTGAATTCATACAATCAAATAGCTTTGCGTTTAATTCTATAACCTCTTTTGAAACCTACAAAAAATTCTACCTTTAAAAAATAAAAATTCTTGCACTTCAGGTGGAATATCTAGTAACGTACTTAAAAAAATTGCATTCTATGTTTCAGATGTTTTGAGTTACATATTTAACTTAAGTGTTGAACAGGGCTGTTTTCCTGAACAATTTAAATGCGCTGAGGTTATTCCCCTCTTTAAAAAGGGAGATAAGAAAAATATGGTTAACTACAGACCTATTTCTATTCTTCCTACTTTTTCAAAAATTTTTGAAAAACTTATGATTAATAGAATTACTTCTTTCCTGAATAAAAATAAGTTTTTTAGTGAAAATCAATTTGGTTTTCGTTCAGGAAAATCAACCGAAGATGCAATTCTTAGGCTATGCAGTCAGCTTTATGGCAGTTTGAATAACAATAAATCTACAATGGCTCTCTTTATTGATATGACAAAAGCTTTTGATATGGTTGACCACGATTTACTTTTAGGTAAGTTGTATAATGCAGGATTTAGGGGAGTAATTTTTCAGTGGTTAAAATCATACTTAAAGGGAAGAGTTCAAAAACTTATTATCAACGGTACACAAAGTGAAGCTCGTTTTTTAAAAAATGGAGTACCACAGGGATGTATACTCGGCCCCTTATTCTTCCTAATATATATTAACTCTATTTTTAAGCTTCGATTAAATGGCCTTTCGACGGCATTTGATGATGATATATCATTTACCTACCAGTCTAATTCGGATTTTAATTGTGTTTTACTAATTGAAGAAGATCTCGAAGTTCTAAGGACTTGGTTTTCTAACCATAAGTTAATAATTAGTGAAAAAACTAAATTCATGACTTTTAAAACATCTGGCCATCCAGTCTGTAATCACAATATATTTTTTCATGCTTCGAGTTGTAGGCAATTTAGCTTTCCAATTCACAATTGTTCCTGTTCCAATTCTTGTTTCATTATTGACTCTGTGAATAATTTTAAATATTTAGGTGTAACAATTGATTCAAACCTTAATTGGAAAGATCATAGTTACAACATCAAGAATCATTTGATGCTCATAACGCGAAAAATGTATCTTTTCAAACCATTCTGCTCTAAAAAGGTTCTAACTTCAATATATTATGGTCTTGCGCACTCTAAATTACAATATGGGTTATCTAGCTGGGGTGGTTTCTATGCAAATACTTTTAGGCCGTTATTGATTGCCCAAAAACATCTTATTAGAATTATTTGCAACAAAAATCGTTATACTGAAAGTTGGCCTTTATACAAGGAATTGCGGATTCTACCTTTGAGACATCTGTATATTTTCAGAGTACTTAAAGAATTTTTCAAGCAAAGCGGTAATATTCCTAGTAGAAACTAGCAGTTATATAATCTAAGAATAAACAACATGCACCTTGTCAATGAACCCACTGCCCATAAGACTCATTTCTCTAACTTTTATACTGCCGCAGCACCAAAGTCATTTAATAAATTACCTTTGTCTATCAGAACAATTCAAAACTTAAACTATTTTTTTAAAAAGAGTAAAAGACTGGCTTTTTACAATTGATTTAAATTCTATTGATAACTATTATTAAATTTTGTATCATAGTTTTATAATCATAAAAAATGTACCATTTTGTTGTTGTTTTTGAATGAATTTTATGATGAATTATTTATTACCTATGAATGTATGTATATACCTACTCTTTTTATATTCAGTTATACTATCTTTAAAATATTTATTAATTTACTTAACTCATTGAACCATTGTTTTATTATTTGTATTGCTGATTGTCACCCTACAACAGTTTCTAATTATTGTAAAATTAAAATTACATCACAATGTATCATTCAATAATAACTTTCAAGTTAAAGAATGATAGCTATTATTTATTCCTTTTTTTTACACTTGCTATTGTACTAGTTTTAAGTTGGAAATGAAAAAATGAATGAATAAAATGTTTCTAATTCTAATTCTAAAATTCATAACTACACAAATTCCATCTTTAAGTACTTAAATTGGTTGTGAATTGCTCGAAATTTTCGCGTGGATCCAAAGAAAAAAGTCTTAAGGTGTTAAATCACGGTGAGCAACCTTTTATTCCGAAACTACGATTTATGAATGAAAAATGTTCATCACTTTTGTAGTGATTTCAATTGGCAGGTTGAGACAACATAAGGGACTTGAAAGTAAGCCAAGTTTCTAGAATCTGATTATCCAGCTGCCAACAAATTGTCTTTAAATTAAGTAAACTTTTTATGGAAAGTTGACTGGAAAGTTAGTCAAGAAAATACCCCTAAATATCAAATCAACTGAAAGCTGAAGTTCATTACTATATGACATACATATTTAATTTATATTTGTTGTTTTATTTCAAAGAATGCAGTTGACTGCAAATGAAGTCCCTTATGTTGTCTTAACCTGTCTAATGTGTTTCGTTCAATTTTTAGTAATGGCGTAGATATTTCTTGTGAAATGTCAAAAGATGACAGATGCCAAAATAACATGCTATTCGAATTGAAACCTGGGGGGTCATTCCGTAAAACGATAATCGCTAAACGATAGCGTTTCGATGATAGTCTCACTTCACGTAAGACCATAATCGTCAAAGTGATATCGTCAAAACGATAGCGTTTGCGCGATAGCTAAGTAGGTATCGTCTGCTATTAATTTCCATTGGCAACTAAGCAAATTGAAGCAAAAAAGTTTCGATGTAGTTTAGTTTTGTTACAAAATGAAAATAAAAATTCAAAAAAATACAATGAATTCGGTTACTCATTTTTTTATATACAAAACATTAGTAATCTCTCTTAATTGTTCTTAAATAAATAAAACAATTGTAGTTTTGGAATTGCAAATGAGGACTTTATAATGATATTATAAACAATAAATTTGCCAAACGGTTGTCGTTCTACATACATAATGTAAATATATACATTCAATATTAAAATTTTTTGTAACTATTAAAACTTTGGGGCGTAGGAACATTGGTATATTCGACAGGCAACGATTTTTGTATCGCTCTTACAGAAAGCACTAATCCAAATTAGTTTTGGAAACAACAAATATTTTTGAAGCCAAGTTATGTTCCCTGTGGATAAAATTAAGTCTTCACTTCCTTCTTTTGGACCAAATTGGGTTTATTACTGCAGTTGATTTACAAAAATATGAGACATTGAACAAACATTTTGATATTATAGTTTTATCTTTGGCGGCAACAAATAAAAACACAAAAAGTGACAATAACAATAAACATTACAAAATAGTTGGCATGTTTATATAACAATACATTTTTTGCAAATTTTCAAAATTTCCCATAGAGCAAAACCAAGTTTAATAACATTTTCAAGTAATTGAACAAGCATTATCTTTCGTTGAGTTCATTTTGACATTTTGAATATACTAAACGAACTTAAGGCCCAACTATAATAGGCATAAGCAAACATAAGCTTATGTCAAAAACCCAACGAAAATTCACTTAAGTTTGCGAAATTACTGCATAGCCATAATGCAATTTTGCTCACGTATCTAAAGGGTGATTTTTTTGAGGTTAGGATTTTCATGCATTAGTATTTGACAGATCACGCGGGATTTCAGGCATGGTGTCAAAGAGAAAGATGCTCAGTATGCTTTGACATTTCATCATGAATAGGCTTACTAACGAGCACAACGTCGAATTTTCAGTGAATGGGCCCTAGAAAAGTTGGCAGAAAATCTGCTTTTTTATCGACAAATTTTGTTCAGCGATGAGGCTCATTTCTGGTTGAATGGCTACGTAAATAAGCAAAATTGCCGCATTTGGAGTGAAGAGCAACCAGAAGCCATTCAAGAACTGCCCATGCATCCCGAAAAATGCACTGTTTGGTGTGGTTTGTACGCTGGTGGAATCATTGAACCGTATTTTTTCAAAGATGCTGTTGGACGCAACGTTACGGTGAATGGCGATCGCTATCGTTCAATGCTAACAAACTTTTTGTTGCCAAAAATGGAAGAACTGAACTTGGTTGACATGTAGTTTCAACAAGATGGCGCTACATGCCACACAGCTCGCGATTCTATGGCCATTTTGAGGGAAAACTTCGGAGAACAATTCATCTCAAGGAATGGACCGGTAAGTTGGCCACCAAGATCATGCGATTTGACGCCTTTAGACTATTTTTTGTGGGGCTACGTCAAGTCTAAAGTCTACACAAATAAGCCAGCAACTATTCCAGCTTTGGAAGACAACATTTCCGAAGAAATTCGGGCTATTCCGGCCGAAATGCTCGAAAAAGTTACCCAAAATTGGACTTTCCGAATGGACCACCTAAGACGCAGCCGCGGTCAACATTTAAATGAAATTAATAATTAATTATAAATTAATATTTCAAAAAGTAAATGTCATGGACCAATCTAACGTTTCAAATAAAGAATCGATGAGATTTTGCAAATTCTATGCTTTTTTTTTTAAAAAAAAGTTCTCAAGCTCTAAAAAAAAACACCGTTTACATGTCAGATTTTACGTATGCGGCGAGCGACTGGGATCGCTCTTGCTTAAGTGTGCTTAAGTTAACGAAACTGAGAAAAATTTAACGAAACGGAGCTAGACTCCATTATGTTCACTCGTATTGAGATTCTTTGTATTCGCACGTTTACTTAATATGCGCGCATATGCTAGCTTATGCCTATTATAGTTGGGCCTTTATACTGAAAACGATTGAACGAGACGATAGTGATAAAGCATTGTGATAAAATTGCGTGAAGCAAATTATTGACGATATCGTTAATGATAATCGTTTTGACGATTATCGTTTCGGAAATTACGAAATGACTCCCCTGATATGTGAAATGGGCAGGCTCAGAGTACGTAAGAGTCTTGAAGATAATTGACAAAAAATTGTCTTAGGCGCCATTGAAATCGATCCGGCAAAATTTTTGAAACGATGTTTGACTATGTTTCCATCGATCGGAAATCACCCAAAGAATTTTGTTTGAGGAAAAAAAGTGTAATTGCACATTTGTTTTCTTATATTTTCCGGAAGGAAATTAATTTTCCAGAACAGCTGATTCCAATGTTTTTATTTTCAAATTTGTTGGAAAATTGATTAGAAAGAAAAATTTCCCTCACAATAAAGTCAAGACTGATAAGTAGCACTATGTAAAAATGTCAGATAATCGTGTTTTTTCATTCAACTGAAAGCTAAACTTCATAAATGTGTTTATTTGTATAAAGTTTACATATATTTACACAAAGTTTTATATAAAAGGAGCCCTTGTTGTACTGGAAACGGAATAGGAGCTTTTTCAATAAGTAGAAAACACGACTTATGAGGAACCTGTAACTTGTTGCTATTTTTAATTTTCTACAAGTTAAAGATAGTCAGGTAAAGTTTCAAGTTCGAAAAATATTGACATCTGAAAAATTAACTAGGTTACTTGGTGTGAGTTTAAAGAATAAAGCTAAATGAAAGTTAAGTCTTTAATATTGTCCGCAAAATATTCATTTTGTGCCTATTTTTGTTAAAAATTGTATCTTTCAAGATTCTTCTTTTGTTTATGCGATGATTTAGACAAGTAAAAACTATTTAAATTGTTGCCCGCAACTATAGAAATATTTTTTTTAAAGGAATACTGAAATCCAAAACTTGAAACGATATTTATTAACCATGTACTCTGACATAATATTCCCATTTTTTATTTAAAAATTAATTTTATTCGTGATTAACTTTCAAGAAAATATCTCTTACACACTAAGTTAATGTTCATATTTTTTTAAATTATTTTACATTATGTACATCTGTATTTCATTAAATACCACTCTCGTTTATCTTATGGTTTAACAACAATCTTTTTATAATGTGAGAAGAACAAATCATTTGTGGTTCTACTAAGAGTATAATATCCCCTTCCAAAGTATAGTACTGCACCTATTCACTTGACTCTTGGGTCCGTTTGGTTTGCTTGAACAAACATAAAACGGATGAAGAAAAAAAAGAAGACTAAGTATTTTGAAGTAGGTTTACTTAAAGTTTGTGTAAGAGTAGATATGTACGTACTTCCATTCTATAGTCATATCACCCAGATTCTTATTCTTCGACATAAAGTTCTTTTCATATAACCTGACCGCAGTTTGTTTCATAGGTACATATGTATACATACCTTATGTATAAAATGTTTTTTTTTCTTCTTTTTCTTTGAATGGAATCAAGTGGCTTTTGGTTAATTTAAGAAACAGAAGAGGAAGTCATGATTGCTTAACATCCGAATGGTATTTAAAAATTATTTCTTTTTGTTAAGAGATCGTTTACCATATCCAAAATCAAAAAAAAAAAATATATCGCACATTCTTTCTTTTGTTAATTCCTTAAAAAAGACCCAGAGATATGTTTGCGATTTTATTTTGTATTGATTTATTTTTAATTTATTACACATGCATTGCATATCTTTAGAACCATCTAACACATGTACATATGTTATTAATTCTCACTCTTCTTATGCACAAAAGCCAAGGCACAAACAACAGAAAAAAGCTGGACGCTGAGATTTTCATAACGGGTTTCACGCCATTCCTTTCCAGAGTGTGGGGGCCAAATTTAAAGCGCACACGGTCTATTTGCTGTCTGGCTGGGCTGGTTGCAGGCAAGACGATACATTTATACCCCACAAGAAACCAACTATCCACAGCTATAAATGTAGGTACTATACTCTGCTTTTATATACATATGTAAAGTATAATTCTAGCTTCTCCATCGGCATTGAATGGAATTTCTGTTGTTTCGCAAACTATGTATACCTATGCACAGCCTACCTACATGTCTTGTCACTTGATACATTCATGTACACGCGGTACCATGACTTCTGCTGCAACCTATGAATCGTAGTTGAGTTCTTATTGCTACTAAATGCATAGCATGTCCCCGACAGACAGAATCATTGGAATTGTTGGAATTAAGGTTAAAAGGCAAATAACCAAGAGTATAAGTTTTGTTTTTATTTTAAAACAGGAGGTTTTCTCTGCATAAATATTTACCTTTTCTCAAAAATCTGAACCGTTTCAAGGATATCAAGCTGAATGTACATATATGATTATGAATTTGTTAAACTAACTATAATCACGTACATTTTAGTAACTATGCACTTATATGAAGATTTTACATTGAAAGTCTTATTGGACTCACGTAATTTTTAGTAAATTGCAATATTGCAATTGAAATTGGAAATAAAATTAAAAAATAAAACGTTATTGTTGTTCAACTTATTGATTTCGTTTCATGGTGTGAATTTCAAATGAGCCCAGGTCGTAATCCTCGGTATAAGTTCAGCAAGTGAAAAGAAAACTTAATACCTACTAAAAAAAAGAAAAGAAATATGTTAATGAAATTGACTTAACTAGCATAATGTACATAACAACCATAGACGACCTTAAATTTAATTATGTGCATCAGTTTATTTGTTATTTCAAATGCTCACTTATATATGTACCTACATGATGAGGGGTTTAGTTTTTTATCAAATAAAACGTTGGAGACTACCTTGACTTCCTTGATAATTTTATATCTACGAAAATATTGAGGTTTAGTATTATTTAATACAGCTAAAAGTCTTCACATTTAGAGAAGTAAGCACATTTTCCTGCTGCGTTGAAGTGTGTGTTTAACGCTAATTTAATATTTGCACATCAAAACAAGATAACTATTATTACTGCTGATGAATGGTTTCAAATAAACGGCCTCGCTTTCCTGGATGAGATTAGTGAGTGAAACAGTCTTTGACATCTTACACTTTTGTGTAATTGCCATATAGAACTAACTTTGTCTAAGTACCTTTAGCTTTTGTGATGTGTTTAAACTGGAAGTATTTAGTTTGGGTGCTTAAAACCATCACTTAACAACTTGGGGCTAATACAAAATAAATATTTAACTTTAACTTTTAATTAATTTTATATACATAACTGATATTTGTGTAAAACTGGTATCAGCCAAATACCATTAAAAAAAACTTTAGATATAAAATGAATTCAAAAAAGAAACTAGAAACGATTAATTATATTTACAATTTATTATCAAAAACTTATTGGTAAGTTCTTGGAACGACTTTAAATGTATAATTGTTTTTGATAATATTAAAGACGATTATAGCATTCTCAAGACCAGATCCTCAGAGTTCTTTTTTTTAAATCACAAACAATTAAAAGAGGCATCTGCATTCGGAATCACTACGATTCTAAAATTGCGAATCCCAAAATTGATGTTAATAGTACATACCTACAATAGAATAATAGGGTAGTTCTTGATCTTGCGAGACAACGAATTGATTTAAGTGTGAAAGTTTTTTAGTAAAAAAAGAAGTATACACTCAATTTCCATTCATTAATAATTGTTGTACTCCAAAGCATAAGTTGAGTATGAAAGTAAGACTTAGACTTACTTGAATTTATTGATTGGTGGAAACAAAATATGTACATTACATAAATGGATTAGTTAAGGTAATGCTTTAGGTTAGGTTAAAGTGGCTGCGGATTCATAATCCACACACTTAGGCTAAAAAAAAAGGCCCATTGTGATACCACATGAATCTTGAGAATTACTTCCCACTAGTCGAACCATTTTCAGCTTTTTAAAAAAGCGAGTTCACTGGGATTATCAAAAGAGTAGTCTCCCAGATGAAGTTTGCGTCTTAGTGAAAGAGCAAGGTGAGTGCAGAGGAGGTGAGGGATTGTTTCTTCTTCTTCCTCGTCCATACAGCTCCTGCAGAAGTCATTTGAGGCTACACCAAGTCGTATTGCGTGTCTGCCTATAAGACAGTTTCCCGTAAGGACACCTATTAAGAAGCTAATATGAAGTCTGCATTGAGATAACATGTCTTTAGAGGGCTTTAGGTCCAGTGAAGGCCATATGAGTTTTGTGGCTGCGTATGTTGGTAAATTGTGCCACCTAGAATTTGCTATCGCGAAAGCTGTTTCTTTTAGCAGAAGTTTACAAGTAGCTATCGGTATACCTATCTTCTCCCTTTCAGGTGAAATAGGTATGAAGGTTCCATTTTTAGCGAGTTCATTGGCTTTACAATTTCCTTTGATGTCTCTGTGGCCCGGCACCCAATATTAAATTGTTGCGCCATCTCCGGAAGAGACGATCGACAATCGAGAGACGTTAGAGATTTGGTTGAGACACTGTCATGAGATTTTATAGCAGCCTGACTGTCAGAGAAGATGCGGATATCAGGAGTTGATATCACGTTTTCTCTTAGCCAGGAGAGAACCTCTTTGATCGCTAAAATTTCCGCTTGAAAGACGCTACAATGATTAGGGAGGCGGAATGAGATGCTTAGATTAAGCTTTTCTGAGTACACTCCACTACCAAGTCCCTTATTTGTCTTGGATCCATCTGTATAAAAATGGATGCATTTGTCATTCAGGAGTTTTTTGTCTTCCCATTCATCTCTGGATGGAATGGATACCTGGTCCTTTTTTTATAAATTGGGGTATTGGAATTGTGCAGTCTATGTACTTTGGTATAGAACAAAAGAGGTTCAAAATGATAGAGTGCCCCACATTGTTGTTGGTCCATTGTGATAAGGCGTTAAGTCTTATAGCTGTACTCGCTTCCACTTATTTGCTGAATGTGTAGAGGGGTGTCGGATGGTAGAGAGTGTCTAAAGCTGCTGAGGGTGTGGTTCTTGTTGCCCGGCTTATGCAGAAACATGCAGTGCGTTGGACTCTGCTGAGTTTGTCGTAATATGTGACTTTTTCCAGTGCAGTCCACCATACTGCAACCCCGTACATAAGTATTGGTCGAATGACGGATGTGTATAGCCGTTATGCGAGGTTGAAAACCCCATTTACTTCCTATGGCTTTCTTGCAAAGGAAAAGAGCTCCTGTAGCTTTTTTAACTCTTTCCTTAATATTAGCTTTCCAACTTAATTTTTTGTCCAATATCAGAACAAGATATTTGACTTCATTGGTAAAAATTAGTGATACACCTTTTATTAAAGGAGGTACAATTACTGGGGTCGAGGTCTGTTTTTTGATTATTAATACTAAGCAAGCAGTGATCAGCCCATCTAGGGAGCATATTGATTTGGTTTTGGAGGAGGTCTCTCAGTGTATTAGGATGTGACGGCGATAGTAACATCATCGGCATACACAACCACTCTGTAGCCTTCCCTCTCAAGGGATATTAGTAGTTCGTTAACCACTTTGTTCCACAGGAGAAGGGACAGAACACCGCTTTGCGGGGTGCCTCTCCCGACAGACCTTTTCGTACAAAAATCCGTCATCTTAGAGTTGATGATCCTGCTTTTTAGCATTAGATTAATCAAGGTAGGTAATGTTTTAAGAACAGCTCAATTGAGCTTAGACTTAAAATGTTTACAAGTGCCAACTTGATCCTTTTTTGTTTTACAATGTAAAAGTAAAGTTGTAAGTAAATTAATTACTCTCAAATTATATCTCCCCATTAGCGCATAGAGCGTTTCAAATCTAAATACATTTATTTTTCATAAATAATGTGTTGGGTAACTACTATTCAGATATTCCAAATTTTTGGTGTTGTAAAAAGTTTTGACAAATAATAATCGAAAACAAGTTGCCAGATCGCTCATTGTGTCTGCCGTTCTCGGGTTTATTGCATTATTTATGTAATAATCGGGTAAGGGTGTGATTTTTACTTATTCGAATGTTTTTAACGTGCCATTATGTGGCGGTTAACATATCTATTGAGCACTTCATTCACCCAATAAGTTACTTGTCGCTTTAACTTCTAGTTGACCCTACTTAGTTTTTGTGAAACAATAATTTGAATTGTATGAGCTGATTAGGATTTTACATTGCGAAACAGGCCCTTAAACTCTTTTATTTATTCTGATTTGTCTATGGTTTTTTCTTACTAAGTGAAAAACTTTTCTATTGTCACTAAGGTTCGAATCTTTAGATGACCCATTTTACCGCTGAAAAACAGAGTCTGGTCACCAAAATGCAAGTTGGTTGTTTATTAATTGCAATAATGGATTAGCATTTTTATGTGGTCGCACAGTTATAATTTTAAAATTAAAACCTTATAAATGTTCATATGTTACGAAAGCTGGCTGCTTTACTACACGAGTGTTATCATATAACAATCGCCCTGTGTGAGTAAGTTTTCAGTTTTGTTTCTAAGGAAAACATTATCTGAACTATATAAAAATATTAATGAAAATACTTTCACTATTTGTGTTGCAATTCGAAGATTAGTAAATAAAAAGAAATGCTAATACGAAAATGTAGTACCCGTGGCATGATGGTTAGTGCGTTGGACTGTCATGCAAGGGGTCTTGGGTTCAATCCCTGCCTGTGCCACCTTTATTTAAAAAAAAATAATTTTCGCGGGTACTGCCTCTTGCGAGGAATTGACAAATCCTTCAAGAGTAATTCTTGTCATGAAAAAGTGCTTCCTCAAAACTAGCCGTTCGGATTCGGCCTAAAATTGTAGGTCCCTTCGATTCCTGACAACAGTACTCGCACACAGGAATGGTTGAGAGTTGTAAGTCACTAGGCCCTGGTTCACAACGGACTGTTGCGCCACCCCATTTGATTTTGAATACGAAAATAGTACCCGTGACATAATGGTTCGTGCGTTTGACTCAGAGGCCTTGAGTTCGTTCCCTGCCTGTGCCATCTATAGTTTTGTTCACGGATACTCTCTCTTGCGAGTAATTCTTGTCATGAAAATGCTTTCTCAAATTAACCGGTCGGATTAGGCTTTAAACTGTAGCTCCTTTCGATCCCTGACAACAATATTCTAAACCAGGAATGGTTGAGAGTTCTCAACGGACTATTGCGCCACCTAATTTATTTATTTTACAATACGAAAATAACGATGATTTTACTCTGTACAAAATTGAATACAATTAAGATAGGTATTGGTTTTTTAAGGAGAGACATTTATTTTTATACCGAGTTCACATATTTGTCTCTTTATAAAAGGGGACAGTAACACATCGGCCCTCCTCGATCTTCTTTTCAAGTGCAACCCATAGATGTTTCTATTGGATTAAGATAAAAGAATTATGATGGTCATTGATTTTATTGTATGTGGTTGATAATATTTTTTCTCCATCTTTGTTTGAGTTGCAAGCGTTATTTTCTTGGGTGAACTCTCATTTAATGGAACTTTTCTTGTACTCCTACAAAAAATCTTTGCTTTTTTAAGCGGTTTTGAAAGCTTCGACTTAAAATAGGTTTCTAATTAAGACCTAAGGTTTATTGTTTCCTTGCTTAACTTCAATATACCTACATATCGATGCAATGTAAGAAATAACTATTTTTTTTAAAACAAGAGATTGTTTTGATTTTTTGCAGGCAAGGTCGCACTTTTTTCATAAATCCAAAAAAGAAAAACAATACACAATTGAAAATGTTCAGTTTATTTGAATTATAAAACCTGGAGAAATTCATTTTTGAATGTAGTTCATAATCGTAAAAAATATGGACTTGAATCAGTTTGTATAGGTTTTTGCGTTGGTAAAAGACTACGTATTATAATATAAGAAATAATTACTTGTAATAATATAAGGAATTTGAGAATTGATTGTTCAGTAGTTCCAATTAGGTACCTACCGAGTAGGTAGGTCGAATACAATAGCCACTTGTGAGCTAAAACTATATTATTGGATTTTCTTTCTTTTCTTATACCTACATATTGTTTTAAACAATCTTTCACCCTTTTCTTTAGTTTACCCTGTATCTATGTATGTCGAAAAATGCAAAAACAAAGCTGGGTACTACTTCAAAAAAAACTATGCAAATTATTAGGTAGGTACAAAAAATAAATAAAATACATTAAAAATTAGTAGTATAGTAAATATTCCTACCTCACTTGGATTACATGGATTTAACAAAAATAAACAAAGAGTCATCTTTTCCACAAAACACTGTCTACCTACGTAAGCAAATTACAAGAGTAGTTACCTATGTGGTGTCGGTGTGAGCTGCAAAGAAGAAAAATTTTCGATTTGTACCTATTTGAATTTTGCAGATAAATAAATCATAGGTAAGTAGGTACTGAGTCAAAGCTGCAGCCAATTCGTAGTAGTGAGTAATCCCTAAAGAAGTTATATTCATAGGATTATTAGAAACCATAGTTAGGTTCTTTGTTCTAAGATACCCTTGTTCCGTGTCCATTCAAACAATTTTGTGTTATAAACCAGCTTCCATAAATAAAACTCAGCTACAATTCTCCTCCATTAATAAAAATAGAAAAAAAACACGTAGGTAGGTAGTTGCAAAGTTATAAATGAATGAAACGCATTAAATTAAGAACTAAAAACTTCCCCAATTCTATTACAAAATTATTTAACTAAAGATGTAAGAAAAAATATGTAAATAAAAATATAAACTTCATACTTTTCTTATTAAGGCTCACATAAAAAAATAATTTAAAAACTTATTATGCAGTTTCTAGTTTAAAGTCCTTAGACCGCACACCATCGATCATGATTATGTGGCACTAGAACTGGGAACTCACTCCAAAAACTCAAAGTCGTTCACTCGCTCGTGTGTGAATAAATTGATTCAAAAAAGTCAAAACCTATTCGGAGGTAAATACACTTTATTGTTTATTCATAAACATCACGTAATCCTCAATTATAAAAACACAAAACAATTATTTATATTTCTATTACTTTTTCCAATTAATAAAAAACTACGTCGGTCGGGAAAAACCAAAAACCTTTTTTTTACCACTTTAACCACCAGGGAGCCACGACAAGTGAAGAAACAGAAAATGGCGGTTAGTCAACAAGGAGAGAAAGAGACAGTTATTACACCTTAGACGAAACTGCAGTAAGAGTGAAACTAATGGCAATATAAACACACCAAACAATTTTTATTTGTCTTCTCAATAAAATAAAACTACACATCTTTTTTATCTTAATGCTGCGGATTTACGAAAACCTATTTCGCATCTTTAAACATTTGATTTTTGTCGGAAACACTTCCTTACTTACCTAAAAACTAAATTATATTTTTTCTTCGCGTTGCACAATGGCTTCGGCAACAAATCATATTTCGGTCTCGACCGTTTTGGAATTTTCACTGCGTGTGAAAAAATTTTCACTTTTGACACATCAAATGCACTTAAATAAATGTATAACTTAAATATGAAAGAGCAAATGAGATAGAAGATCAATCAAAAGAACTCTCTTTACTCGACGTCACTTTTTGAGAAAACGAATGAAAATAATGTACGGCAAATTTAACACAAAATTAATGCTGCTATCTCGCTCTGATCGGCTTATAGCTCAACTATTCTATCCAATTAGAAAATGGGGAAAAATTATTCGAAATAGTTTTTCTTTCTCTCTGTACAAATTTTCACTTTTCCTATTTGACTCTTTTGAACACTTTTTTTTATTTTTATTTAATCCGTATTCATATGAAATCAAAGGAAAATATTTTCGTTAGTTTCACGTGGATGCGGAAATTGCTTGTAAATTAGATTTTTTGGGGAAAATTATAAGAAAATATTTAAAGCGACCGAATACACGCCTGCGAAATTCTTCGACTCAGCGAACCACCACAAATGAACATTGAAAAAAGACTAATGGAATTTTGCGGCACATTAACGAATTGCAAGACTGACGAGTGACGAATGGAGTAAATAACGAGTGGTGGTGTGGAGTTCGATTTTCGATATCGAAAAACTAGTTTGAGGCGTATGTAACACTATCGAAAACATTTTAAGTTTAAGTTTTATGTACAGTCACCTTTATTCAGTGCAGTCTAATTATATACGATGCTAATATAGATAAAGTGCGAGAAGAAAATAACAACAACATCAAAATGTCGAGTATATTAAATTAAATGATAACTAATATCACTTACGAAACAGAGTATTATTGCAGCAAAGCAACTTCATTTTACATTTTATTGAGTGCTTTTATTTATTTAAAAATATACATATTTTTGAAAACTTTTGGCAATGACAATTCATTAGTCAAATTTAACATATGTTCATCTATATCAATTTTCTCTTAAAAATTCAGAACCAGGAAATGAATTTCTGTTCCGGCCATAACAACCTACACGATATCGTTCAGAATCTTCGCAACTTAACCTATGAGCTGCTTGGACGGCCACAATACATTTTGATTCTGTAAGCAGTATTTTGGATTGAGTTTGTTGTGAAATAAAATTAATTTTTATTGTAATAGTTTTTTTTTATAGTCTTATATTTTCTACACAATTAGGTGAATTTTTCGGACCGGTTGAAGAAAGAGAGGATAGCTGCAGGTCTTGTTGGTTCATGTCGTAAGCCCATTCCACCCGTCCCCAGAACTTCAGTTGAAACTTTTCTTCGAGACGAGATAGTGTTACGGCCTTGTCTGCGATGATATGCTGCTCTATCACAGCACAGCAAAGGTTTATCGACTCAATAGTGTTGACGGCAAAGAAAAATCCTTAGGAGAATGTTTGCACTTCAAGAATTTTCAAAAAATTGAATCTTGAGAGAATGCATACCATACAGAACATCTTCACTGTGTGAAAGGAAGCACTTGGATATTTCCATTTTAACCGCATCCAAGACGGTGGGTGGTGATATACTGGGTGTTTTTTGTATGTTCGTATCGTTTGTTAAACCACTCAATGAAGGGATCCCATTCGTTCATTTGGAGCTAGTATAGATCTTTAACTTCCTGAAAATCAGCTTTATAAGTACCTACATAAGGCTTAAGTTTCTATCTTGCATTTCCAGATCCTTTAGTTCATAGCAGAGTATATCGAAAGTTCTGCGGCTCATTTTGAAATGTTTTTTTCATCAATACAAAATTTGACAGCAGGTTTTAAACAAATTTAAATGAAAACGTGTAAATGTTCGGTGTGAAAGATTTTTTGGGTTTTCGAAAACTTTTTGCCGAAAACCCGGTTTTGGGTTTGGTGTGAAAAGCCTATTAGATAAAATTATCACAAATTAATCTCTCGAAAGTTAATGTGAAACATTTCTCCTTAAACTTAAAAAAAAAATAATGCTCTTTTACATTTACGAAACCTTCGTCGATGAAAACAATTTCCATACAATTAAATGCATGCAACCACATTGAAGAAATATTTCATGGATAAAAGCATTGTCAAGTTTCACTTTATTGTCTCAAACACTCTTTATTTTTATAGTTCGCGAATCGTAACGCAAAATGATTTATTTTTGTCTGCTCAAGCCCTAACTTCGTGAGAGATATAGATTTACACTTAGTTTTTATTTTTCTACTCTTGAAGTGAGAAAAAATGTCCCTGTAAGTTTTACTAACCTCAAAATACCTTTGGATAAATTTGACTTTATGTGTACAGGTTTTGTGTCAAAACTCTATCTTACTCAAAGTACACACGGATTTTAGTCTACAAAAAAGAGAAAATTCTAGCTATCGGAAAAACTCTCTAGTTTTGAAAAAAATTTAAGAAAACTAAATAAAAATCTCAAGCAACAAGTTTCTTCGTTGCCCAAAATAAAGTACTCGAACAGTGCTCTTTTCTGTCACGTACCAAAAATATCCCCCACACCAAAACTCGACATCGCACATGGCACAAACTGTCAACGAGAACAAGTGAATTATCGAAAGTGTGTATTTTTATTAAAAAGAAAAACTTAAAATATTCTAAAATAATGTTAAAAATTAAAGCTAAAAGTACAAATAAAGCGAAATCGCTTAAAGATAAAAAAGTCAAGAAAACTAAGTTAAAAGAAAACTTAGAAAAAGTTGAAAAAGTGAAGAAAAATATGAAGAAAATTGCCAAACTTCTTGATGAACCGGTCGAAGAGGCGGCCCCAGAAAAAGTGGTTAAGAAAAGCAAAGATAAAGCTAAAAAATCCAAATCCAAGAACAAATCTCACAAGGAAGAACTGGAGGGCTTAAAAGATCTCGATCCAGAGTTCTATAATTTCCTTAAACAAAATGACAAAGAACTTTTAGATTTTAACTTGATGGATAGCGATGATGATGACGAAGATGCCGATGAAGATTCAAAGGAAAAGAAGACCAAAGGTGTGGACTCGGGAGCAGAATCTGACGAAGAGGATGAAAAATTCCATAAACCAAGTGCTGATCTAGAAGTTGCCAGTGATGAGAGCGATGCTGAGGAAGAAATCGAGACAGCTGCTGATGGAACCCAAAAGATTACCCTCAATTTGTTGCGCCAGTGGCAACTGCAGCTGCAAAAACCCCATGTTCCAATTGATATTGTCCGCAAGGTTGTTCAAGCCTTCAGCTCTGCACTGGCCAGCGTATCCGGCGATGACTCGAAGATTGCTACTTTCCGCGTAGAGGGTGCGGCCGCATTCAATGGGGTCGTTCAGCTCTGTGTCTTAAACATGCATCCAGCATTGACAAATCTTCTTGGAATTTCTGAAAAAACCAAGACCCCAATCCACAAGTTGAAGAAATGGCCCAAGGTCCGCAGCTGCCTTCGGTACTACCTCATGGACCTGATTCGACTCATTGAACATGTTTCCAGCCCCAATATTCTTACCGTATTGCTAAAACATCTCCATCAGATGGCTGGCATGGTTGGATCCTTCGCTAACATCGGTAAAACCATTCTCAAGAGGTTGATAGTCCTTTGGTCCACTGCCGATGAGACCGTTCGAGTTCTGTCCTTCCTTTGCATCCTGAAGATCACCAGAAATCAACAGGTTTCTATGCTGAATCATGTCCTAAAGGCCATGTACCTATCGTACGTAAGAAATTCAAAGTTCGTTTCCCCGAATACTCTTCCATCGATAAACTTCATGCGACGTTCGCTGGTTGAGATGTTCGCTCTCGACCTGAACACAGCTTACCAGCATGCTTTCCTCTACATCCGTCAGTTGGCAATTCATCTGCGAAACGCAGTCATTCTCAAAAAGAAGGACAGCTTCCAGTCAGTGTATAACTGGCAATATGTGAACTCTATCCGCTTGTGGGTTGATTTGCTCGGAGCCACGCACAACAAACCCCAGCTACAGCCTCTGATTTATCCTCTGGTCAGTATAGTGACTGGGGCCATCAAGCTCATCCCAACAGCACAGTACTTCCCGCTGCGTTTCCATTGCATAAACTCCCTGATCAGCCTGGCAAAGCAAACAGACACCTTCATTCCTGTCCTACCGTTCATTCTTGAGGTCCTCAACAGCACCACCTTCAACAAGAAGCACAGTTCAGTGTCAATGAAGCCCATGCAGTTCACCTGCATTTTGCGATTGAATAAGTCACAAATGGCAGAGAACGGATTCCGTGATGAGGTCGTGGAGAACGTTTGCGGTCTCTTGTTGGATTATCTGGCTCATGAATCCGCCACTCTGGCTTTCCCTGATCTGGTTGTGCCGACAGTTGTAGCCTTGAAACAGTATCTGAAGGTAAGTTTCACGTCGAACTAACAAAATCCCCTTCTCATATTTTCTTTTCTCCTACCCTCAGAAATGCAAGAATTCAAATTACTCACGAAAGCTTAAGCAAGTTCTAGACAAAATTCAGGACAATGCCAAATTCATTGAGAACGAACGAAGAAAGATTAACTTTGGTTTGAAAGATACGAGCCTCGTACAGTCGTGGGAGACTAAGATTCGAAACAGTGGAACTCCACTTGGAATCTACTACACCAGCTGGCTTAAGACGCACGAGACGAAGAAACGTCGTCAAGCCGCAAACACTGATGATATCAACGACTACGATGTGCCCATGATAAAGAGGCAAAAGACAGACAAGAAGGCCAACGATGATGGTGATGTCGAGTTGTTCCCATCAGATTCAGAAGACGACGGATTGAACGACATACTGAAGGACAAAGAAGATGGTCCCGAAGTCGAAGTGAAAAAACCTACCAAGAAACCCAAGAAGGAAAAGAAGGCGAAAAAGGCTAAAGAAATCCCTGCTGCTGCTGTAGAGGAAGAAGAAGAAGACGATGGAGCCGATGCTGCAATTGATATTGTTAAGGATTTAGATATGAATGATTGGTAGACTTTTGAAAACATTAAATAAACATTTTATTTTTGTAAAATTAAAACAAGATTATGGGTATTTTGATTTGATTAACCTTTCTTTTCTGGATCTTGTCCAGGAATAGACTCATATTCGCTATATTTGGGAAACGATTCGAAGCCAATTTCTGATTTGGTCTTCCTCTCCTCTGACGTGCCGTGAATTTTATCGAGCTCCGCTGCATTTCGTTTTTTCAATTCAATTATTTGTAGATTGCGCACAAGTTCTTCTCTTGTTGGTGGTTCTTCCCTACAAATAAAAATACAATCATCATCCAAATGCGCAATATATCATTTTAGAAAAAACACCGAAAATATTTTATGATTGGGTTTACCTTCGGAATCTTAACCATGCCTCCCATTCGGCGGTCATTTCTTGATCGAAGGCTTCTTTATCTGCTGGTTCAAACCATCGGGAAGGCTTTCTTTTTCCAATTGAAGGATTTGCCGGAATTTCAAAATATTTATTCCCGAAATAATCCTCGCCCATGTAATTGCCAGAAATTTGTCGTGGTTTAAAGGAATTGAAAAAATTTTGAAAAATTATTTTAAGTATATCACGAGTTGGCTTAGCCATTTTTGATATCTAATTATTGAATTATTAAAAAAAATGATGGATTTAATGAGAATTATTATTATAATGTGAAATTGTTACACAAAATTATGTAGTTTGTTTTAGTTTTGTAGGTTATTTTGAAACGTCAAAAACAGCTGTGGAGATATTCACCACGGCTTTGACAGCGTTGCCACTTCAGAGTAAATAAAACGATTGAAATTTTTCTTTAAATGAAAAAATCTTTCTGGGTTTGTTTTGCTTTTTCACTCTTTTTTGTAAAGGATGAATAGACGAAAGGAAGAATTTGTTGTCATAGTAAAAATTTTAGCATAGCAAACCAAAGCATTTTGCATTTGCTGTCACGATATAAAATTGGGGGCTAGTTAAAATGCATAGTTATCAATTTTTGTTATGTATTTCGGAAGGTTTTCCAATTTCTGTAATCCAATAGTTAAGATAATACAAAGGGTGTTCTCAGAAAACGTCTGAGTAACTTGGGCTTGCATTTGGGATAGAAAAAAACTCAGATGAACTGCAGAAGTTCATAAATGTCTTAAACGTCATTTTGCATCCAAATATTTCTGCAAAAAATCACTGAGTGGGTCTCAACTTTCCATTACCGCAGCACGAATTTCGACTAGTGGTTTTTTATTTCATAGATATGTACAATTAAATAATAACTATAGCAATATTAGAGCGAGGAAAAATTTATTTTTATTTTAAATTAATTTTCAAAGTTCAGTTGTTTACATACAAAACACGCAAAAATGTTTGATTTTGACACTGCACTGGCGGTTCTTTCATGATCCTCCTGTCGCTACTGGCCTGACGACCCAAAGCACGAGGAAGACTTGCTCATAGTTCGTAATGACGTTTCCAAGGGATGCGTTTTCGAACTCGTCTCCACAAATATGTTCGACGCTTTCGCTTACTACCTGGCGAAAGACTTTGCAGTCATTCCGTTCAATCACAAGGGTTTGGGAGATATGAGAAAGGCGATGTGATAAGTTCATTTGTGGAGGAGAATAAGTATGAAAGAAAATCTCTGGTGGAGGCTAAGTCGCAGCGGGATAGGAAAATTTGTTCCAAAACATTCCACAATGTGGGAATCATTGTTCCAGTGAGCTATCGCACCTTGATGGAAAACGATTTCAAAATCAAGAAGATCCTCAGTTCTTTGGACAAGCCAGGTGATTCCTCAAAGGAAGAAACCAAAGAGATAGTCATGGAGAAATTGGAGCACATCATAACAGCTTCAGCGATCGGTCTGGATAAGTGTGATTTTGGTACGAATCTGGAACTAGGAATTGACCTTTTCAGCTCCGGCCAGAAGGACCTACACGAAATCGTTCAGAATATTCTCAACCCCTCCTATAAGTTGCTCCGACGGCCACAATATATGGCGATTCTGAAGGCACATTTGGCCAACAGAAGGTCAGTATTTTGCATTAAATTTATTGTGAAAGAAGAGGAAAATGATTTAAATAAAATTTATTTTTATTGTAAGAGTTTTGTTTGTTGTTGATTTTATGATATATTTTCTACAGATTGAACTAAACAAAGAGGATAGCAGTCAAGGGAGCTTGTAGTTCTTGTTGGTTCATGTTGTGAGCCCATCCCACCCAACCCCAGAAACATAAAGTTGAAACTCTTCTTCAAGACGAGCTAGTGTTACGGCATTGTCTGTGCTGATATGCTGCTCTATCACAGGGTATTGGCGGCGAAGACAAATCCTTATTAGAATGTTTGCACTTCAAGAATTTTCAAAAATTGAATCTTGAGAGAATATATACCATAACATCTTCACTGTATGAAAGGAAGTACTTGGATATTTTCATTTTATCCGCATCCGAGACAGTGGGTGGTGATGTACTGGGAGTTTTTTGTATGTCCGTATCGAAACATGTGTTAAACCACTCAATGACGGGTACCTAAATAAAGCTAAAGTTTATATTTTGCATCCTTTAGTTCATTGCAGAGTATATCGAAAGTTCTGCTGCTCAACTTTTTGCTGAAAACTCGGTTTTGAGTTTCGTGTGAAAAAGCTATAACGCAGATTTTCGATGTTTATAAAAACACCTTTCTTTTCAAATCGACTCCGATCAATGACCTCGAAATAAGTAATCAAACATAGCTTAACAATATAAATTCACCAAACTCACCAAATAGAACAGTTTTCCGTCAACTGTGCTACTGTCATTGCAAAATAGCAAATGCGTTTGTTTATTTTTATTTCTGTCGAAGTAAATCACACGCGTTTTGTTTGAAATCTAGTTTCTAAATAAAGTTAATTAATTTATCTCTTCGTCGACTAAAAGAGCAAAAACACCACAAAAAGATGGCTTTAAAACAAACCCGAGCTCGACTGTCCAAAGGAATTCTCGAAATGAAATTCATGCAAAGGACCAAAGCAAAAGTCGACAAAGAAATCGAAGAAGCCGAAGGTCGAGCCATGTACTCGAGCGAGATTACAGACAGAATGAATCAAAATTCAAATTTCATCATCGAACCAAGTTTCATGCATTGTGAGGGTCTTATTGAAGGACGGCTCAGTTATCGTGGCATGAATCCAGAAATTGAACGACTACTCGAATTGGAGCAGGAAGAAAAAGACAAAAAGACAAGACCCCAACAGCCAAATGATGTTTCGGACAAGGAAATGAAGGCATTCTATGATAGTAATTTGGTCAAGACCATGCAAAAGAAGTTCGATAAGAAACGAAAGAGTAATGACAACAGCAAAGGCGGCAATAAAATGATGAAATTCCAAAAACCAAGTGAAGATTTTTGAAACTGATGCAAAATGAAAAAATACAAAAATTGATTTTGAATACCTACTATTTTTATGATTAAAAAGCGAATCTAAATTATTTGGGTTTTATTTTTGTTTAGTGATTTTTAGAAAACGGAAGTTCACTGTTGTTTTTCATTCAATACTACTCCTTATCAGACTCCCAACTTACATGCGTATCTGATGATTAATTTTGCTATCTACGATTTCAAGCAAGTCGCTTTCAGTAATCAGTAATCATGCCTTTTTTTGGTCTTCTAAACGGAAGTTCTCGAATTTGATGGCTGGATCATTGTTGTCCATTTGCCCGAAGTGGAATTGTCAATCAGTCGAAACGCTTTGAATGTTGGACTGTTTCCACTCCTTTGTAGAGCTTATTGTATCTTCTCTCATATTCGGCTTCATCGGACACTACCATAAATAAGGATATATTATGTAGTTCTTTCTAAATATCTATCGGCTTTTGTTTCATCGTCTAGTACTTGGCGTCGTCGCCATTTCGTAGAACTCACGACATTGACAGTTTAAATACAAAGAAGCAGACAAATTTAAACTTTAATTCAAGACTCTATCGCAAAAACTATAAATAATATATTTCAAGAACATCCACAAAATAAAATTCCTTACAAAACTAAAATGTTATGCGCATCCTTACAAACAACTGACTTATGACTTCTCCGACTTAATTGCATGTAACGCATATGAAAAATCATCAATAGGAATCCATTGCCATTTATTTGACCAGAATTCGTAAATGCATCCTTTCAACATGACCGTATCACAATTCACTGCAAACAAATAAACAAAACCATTATTCAATATCTCTTGATTCCAATCTCTTAAAAACAAGTTCATACAAGCATTTAATATTTTTATCAATTCTTTAGGGGTAATCAGCTTTTCCCAGTGATGAGTTCCTTTAGGTACAAGATTGAGGACATATTCTGCCAAAATTATACCAGTCACCCACATAACTGGGGTTTGATTTAAAGTTGTTATGAATAAGGATCCTCCAGGCTGAGGAAAGACTAATTAACATTGATTCACAGACAAATAAAGAATATAACTCACTTTAAGACAATCAACACAGGATGTAAGAAAATCCGGCTTATTATCGATGTGTTCGATTACTTCGGAAATGACAACTGCATCGTATTTTTCTAAATTATCCATGACATGTATGTCGAGTGGTTCCATTCTATACTCAATTCTCGAACTTAACTCTGGACTACATTCGTTGAGATGGTGTTTAGCAACTTTGATTAATTCATCACTTAAGTCGATGGCCGTAATATTGGCATGAAGTCGAGCAAGACTTTCGGTGAAAATCCCACCACCACAACCAACTTCCAAAATTTGTTTGTCCTTTAGAACTTTTGTTGTGTGTTGAAGTTCGGAATCAACTTTTGCAGCGGCTACAATCCCATCACGAACAAAGGGAACTCTAGATTAAAATTGTAAAACTCTATAAATTGATCATTATGGAAATATGTGTTTCAAAGCACCTTATTGCATTCATGGCATGAAGTCCTTTCAGGGTGCCAACTTTGTTCCACCATTCGGATGCTAATCTTGAATGATGTTCCACTTCAAGGTTTGTCGTTGATGTTCCATTTGGATTTTGGATATTCTCTGGTTTGGGTGGTGGTGCTTGTTGTGAAAGGAATCGCAATTGGAATTGTATAATTCTGGTGAAATACTTAAATTGTTAAAAAAAGTTCATAAATGAGACAATCACAAAAGTTAACCTTCTGCCAGCGACAGCATTTTTGAGAGGCGATAACAGGCTTATGGACATTGTTAAAACTTGGTAGTTTTGGTTATAGTTAGATTTTAAAGAATTTGTAATAATTATGAATGAATGGATTTTGTTTTAATTAATTTATCACACTTTCTTGCTATATTTTATTTTGGAGCCGGTGGATGAACTAAGTAAATTTGTTATGTTGGTGTTGTTGTGCATATCGCCCATCAGCTGATAGCGATGAACGTATTCAGTTGAATAGAATAACGATTACAGCTTAAAAATAAGAAAACTTTTATGACAAATGTATATCAACTGAAAATCTTGAAAATCAGATTTATTTGCAAAAAACGAACCGTCAAAATTTGAATCTGAAATTTTGTTTGCAGACTTAAATAAGTAATGATTTTGATAAATTGATTGAAGAAGACCTTGCGTTAAAGCTGGTAGTTCTGATTTCTCGGTGAGCTGTTTATGATGTTGGCATGTTTAGTAATCCAAAATGCAGAACGCAACATGGCCAGAAATCAAAATAACCGAGACATTTTCAGGTTTTTTCGCTAAATGTTTTTTTTTACACTGAAGGAGATTCAATTTTGAAATTAATCATATTTACGATCTTAACCCACATATATTATAATGATTTAGTAAAATATTGAAGACTTTTTTAGAAATTTACTAAGCGTAAGAAACGATTTATCTAATTTAAAAAGATTTTAACATCTTACTATCTCTTAATAATTTGATAACGTAGATGGAAAGGTCTAGTCAACAGTTGGTAATTCCAATTTATATGTAAGCGTATTTGCTTTTTAGACATGTTTGGATGCTTGTTTTTTAATGAAAGACAATTCTTCAATTTACCAGTTAGAAAAACGAAAAGAAAGGTTTAACATTTTTGAGACACTTAGAAAACTGCTAAATACTTAGCAAATTGCTTACTAGTAAAATGTTAAAATTTTGCACCAACGTGTTTTTGAATACTTGCTTCAGAACCAAAAAGCACTCTGAGCCGTTTCATTGGTAAGTAATTTCTATTTCGCATAGGACAGTACAAATTTTCTTTAAAACGAACTTTAAGAGTTATTAAAAAAAGAAGTGTAGTTTTGGCATTACTTAAATTTTGGAAGAGAAATGTCAACGGTTGATGTCATCATATGCCATTCAAAACAAAGTGAAAAAAGCCAGAAAAAGGAAGAAACAAGAACAATCTTTTATCAAATTAAAATATTTTTAAAATCGTTTAAAACAATCCAAATCGTGCCATGTTTAGTAGAAAGAAGCCGGAACCCAAAAAGAAGCGAAATCATGATTTGTCTCAGGTATTTATGGTGTTTTTTAGACTTAATTTTAAAAAGATTCACATCTTACCAAAGTCATGAGTCATTTTCTATTTACCTATCAATATAAAAACGGCCTTATCCAATAATGGACCTTTCTTCGACTTCTTTGTTGTCTAGTTTGGCTTAACAGAAATACCCGATGATTTTGATCCATCAGGAGGAGGGCACGATGACGACGATGACGATGACTTTGAGTCTGAACTCGCTGCCATAGTTGGCGGTGGTGCTAAACTAAAACCGAAGGCTAAACCAAAGCCTACACTTATTCCTGCGTCAGACTTGGATAAGATGATTTCTGAAAGCATGCGAGACATTGGTAGTGATGAAGACATGTCCGATGATGATGACGATCCGGAATTATTGGGAGAACTTCAAGGAATTGCTGGAGGCGATCTAGAAGCCGAACAACCGAGTCCATCAGAGGAGAAAGAGGCTCAAGCCCAACAGACGTTCCTTCCCACAACCACAACAGATACTATTTCGATCATTAAGTCTCGCATTGAAATGTATAAGCTTGCAGAAGCTGCCGCTAAAGGTGCCGGTGAATCAGCCAAAGCACGCCGATTCAATCGAGGTCTCAAAACTCTTAATGATTTGCTAAAGCAATCAGTTGCTGGAAATTCAATAAACGTCGATGATATTCCCCCAGAGATAAGTGTGAAGTCAATTAAGCCTCCTGCAGAACCATCTGCTGAGGCTCAAGAACCTCCAAAAGTTTCTCCTAGACAAGCACCAACAGTCCCGTCAAGGCCTGCTCCGGGTCCCCCTCCGCCGGTGCAGAAAACCCCCTCAGTTGAAGAGAAACCTGCAGCAGTCGAAGAAGAAACTAAAGTAGAGAATCCAGTTCTGGAAAAATTAAATGCACGCAAGCAAGAGTACAAGATTGCTGCGCTTACAGCCAAAAGATCTGGAGATACCGCCTTGGCTCTGCAGTTTGTGAAAGTGCTAAAACAATTTGACATGGTCATTAAACTGTGTGAAGAAGGAAAAGAAGTCGACTTGAGTGATATGCCACCTCCTCCTGGTGAGTTTGCAGAGTTCCTGGCGAAAATGCAAGCTGGAGCTGCTGAAGAGCCGGCTGAAGTGCCAGCAGCAGCCCCAGAACCGACTCCTCCACAGCCCGAGGAGCCTCTAACAACAGCCACTACTATGCTGGAGGCCTTAGAACAACGTCTCCAGAAGTATAAGTCAGTTGAAGAGGGTGCAAAGGCAGAGAACAACTCGAGCAAAGCCAGACGTTTTGGTCGTATAGTCAAGCAATACGAGGACGCCATAAAGAGCTACAAAGCTGGCAGGCCGGTTGCCTTTGATGAACTACCTACTCCACCTGGGTTCGGTCCTCTGCCTGGCAGTGGTGATGCACCTGCTGCACCACCCACGCCTGCTGCTTCTTCGCCTGTACTGCCACCAAAACCGGCAGCGCCAGTTGTCACTCCCGAGGGAGATGCGGATGGTAGTGAAGGAACTCCAAAACCGACGCAGAAACCTTCACCCAAAAAGGAATTGACTACACGAATGTCTGGAAATCAACATAGCACGAATTTGGCTGAACAACAAATGAAAATTCTATTGGAACGACAAAAGGAATTTAAGGTTGCGGCCATTGAGGCAAAGAAGGCTGGAGAAATTGATCAGGCTAAAGAATATCTAAAAATCTACAAAGGTTTCGAGGGTTTACTTAATGCTGCTAGCAGTGGACTTCCAGTGGATTTAAATACGGTAAGGAGTTGTAGTTTATTTTTGTAAGTATAATTAACAAATTTCCATAGCTTCCTTTGCCACCGTCACAACGAGAAAACCTAGAAGCATCTTTTGCAATTGTCAACCAAGGAGACTGTGATCCAAATGATGATATATCCGATATAAGTGTTCGACTAGAAGAGCAATTGGCTAAGCAATTAATGATGTGCAAGAACACTAGAGATCATCACAAGGCTATGGGCGATGTTGCCGGCATGAATAGGTTTGAAAATTTAGCTCTGACTGTCCAGAAAGATTTAGATTTACTTCGATATTCGAAGAGGTATGCATTTTAAAAAATCAATGTAAAAGAGTTTTGTTTTAACATAGTTTGACTATTTAGGAAGAATTTCCCGTTGCCGAAATTCCACTATGAACAAAAGAGTTTTAATATTGTTCACTGCAATACGGATATATCCGACAATGAGGTCGAGATTATGGTTGTACGTGGTCTAAACTATAATGTTCCAAATCCAAAAGATGTCGATACTTATGTTAAAATTGAGTTTCCATATCCTCAGGTTAGTTGTTTGCTTTATTTAATTAAATTGAATTGGATTATATGATTAGTTTGATTGCAGGAAGATTTTTTCAAGGCTAAAAGTTCAATTGTCCGAGACACAGATAGTCCGGAATATAATGAAAGATTCAATGTAGATATTCAACGTTCCAATAGACAATGTCAGAGGATATTCAAACGACAAGCTGTTAAATTTGAAGTCTATTCACGAGGGTAAGTAGTTTTGTTTTGTTAAGAATTTTTATGTTCTAGCACAACAAAATATTGGAAAATGCTTAAAAATTATTTAGTTTGTTGTGTGTTTTTATATTTAATTTTAAAGAATAATTTAATAATTTTTTTTATAATTAATGTTTAACTATACTCCTTCTGCCCTCTGGAAGTTCTTTGTAATGTAATGTAGCTTTTTGTTGCTTTAAACATTTTTACCCTCATTTATATCCATCAAAACTATAAAAAATAAATTAATAATTCATTTTAAATGTGCACAATCAGATTGAATTCATTTATTTGAGCTCAGGGTTTTCATGGGCAAGAAAACATGACTTCGTTTGCAACTTTAGCTGTTATTCTTTCTTACACAAATGTTACCTACAAATGTAACTGAATCTAAAATTGGTTAATTTAACGGTGTAGCCCACCATCATAAAATGTGTTACAAAAAACTTTAGAAGTTTGTTCCTCTTCACTAATTCAAATATGTTGACTTGTACTTACTAAAGTCCATGATTGTAAGATCTATTTTATTGATGAAAGGCATATCTAGACTTTAAGTCAGAGAATCGAATTTTTGTACATAAGCACAAACAAATTTTATTTAATGCCTTGCGCAGGCAGCTGAAGAAAATGAGACTTTTATTTAAAATTGAAAAATGCTAATCCATCTTAACCTTATACATATTAGCAATTTTAAAACTAAAAAAGTAGAAGTTTTTGTATTCCAGAAAGCCATGGTCTATAGCTTTCTATAGTAGCGCACTCTTTTTTGGGTGATGTCACTTTCCACTCGTGTTCGCCACCTGATTAATGAAAGTATTTTAAATAACTTTCTAGATAGATAGATATTCTTTATTCTGTGTTTACAATGTTGATATTTACATAGTTATAACTTCAGAATAAATATTTAAGACATTATTATTAACATTTTGTAATTAAGTAATTTAACATATTAAAACATATTTATTATTATTATTATTTTAATTTTTTTTTTAATTTTCATTTCAAATGACTACCAAATTGTAATGGAATAAGAACTTTTAGATTAGCCAAATCAAAACAAAAATGTTTTCAGTAAACGGATTCTTATGCCTGTTATTGGTTTGAAACAAAAATGTTCATCGATGATCCGGGCTCTGTATTTTATCGCTTCTTGGTAGAATTTGTAAAGTCGCATCCAGTTCGCACCATTCAGATAGTTCATAACCTCTTCAACTTGCACAAAGCTTTTTTCAAAGTGAACACGTCCATCAGCATTGGACAAGCGCCTATGAAGTGTAATACATCCTCTCTCTCATGCAGATTACAGAGGGTGCAAAAATCGATAACCTCGTTACGATGGGACCTAAAGTTTAGTCTGATCAGTTCTCCTCTTATTTTAAATATGGATCTAATGATATAATTGTTATATTCGCTGGTGAAATAATTTCTGTCGTTGAGATTAAGTACGCACTTTGAATTATATTGCCTTTCCGTTGATGAGCGAGATTTTTCAATATGCCCATACCTTTCATTCTCATCAGTGATGGATAATCCAATTCAGGGTCAACCCACCGTCCGCAGCTAACAAGTTCCAATCTTTTACAACCAGCTTTTTTGTTTGTATCGCATACTCCATTATCTTTCTCGGTACCCTATGCTCCTCCATATTTAGTACTCTCACAATGTAATCAACATTCAGTTTAAGGGTTAAAATAAACAGTGACGGAAGACCAGTTTCCAAATAATACATATATTTTAGGGCATCTATCGGCAGAAAAAATATTTACCTTAAGAAAAACCGTAATAGGCTTTCAACTAGCTCATACTTCTGTACTCCCCATACCTGCGCACCATAAAACAGGATAGCTTAGGCAGTAGCATTAAACACTCTACATTTTAAGTCAGGCGCTATTAGCTTGTTATTATAAATTCTTTTCCAATTTCCACATACTGCCGATTTATCTTTATTTAGTTTACTTTTGAGATGTTTTTCCTAATTATTAATTGAAAGTGAACTCGGTTCCTAAATAAATATAAGACTTAACTACGTCTAGAGTTTTTTCGCCATATTTCCATTGCTCGTCTCTTGCCGTTCTGCCAGATCCATTTTAAAAACAAGGAGTTTTGACTTTTCCAGATTAACTTCTAGATTCCACAATTCAATATTCTTCCAGTTTATTTATCATCAACTGTAGAGCAGTCGGTGACTCCGCAATAATGACAATGTCATCGGCATACATGATCCCTATGATCCGTTTGTTAGCAAACTCCACTCCACAGTTGAGATTCAACCAAATAATCTAGAAAAAGTAAACTTTCTAGACTAGATAAGAAAAACCATACTAAAGTGTGCCTTCCAAATTAATTGCTTCGAAGAACCAAAGTATTTGGGTGTTTTAAGAAGGGCAGTTTCTTGTTCAAAGTAATTTCCCAGATATCTGTGTCTCTCGTGAATGATGGTATCGCATTTAGCATTATAAATAATCCGGTCTCTCCTCGTACTCATTTTAAAACCTGTAGATAGCTCAGCTTTTTAACGTTAAGATGATAAGATGTCTATTCAACTTAAAGTGATCAATGAAGAGAACTTCTATTATTCTTAAATTATTCTTGCTTAGAGTGATTCTAACTAAAAGTTGTCTGTGATTGCAGTTGCAACACATTTTCTTCTTTGCCAAATTAGAACTTTGCTTCTTTTAAGAGTAGGTTCTCCATGTTCTGCTAAATGAATTGCTATTTGTTTCCTTGGACTAAGTGTTCCAATAGCTAATGAATTAAAACTTATTATTAGCTCATTTAGTCTACTTACGCATTCCCGAACCAGTATATTCAAAGAACGAGATATTCAACTAGTTCAAAAGCTTATTGGTTTAAATGCGACTTGCTATCTGGCATGATGACAATATTTTGGTTTTGTAGTGATAATACATTCTCCACATTTTCTCTGTGGCGTTGGCTTCTGCCCGGCAGATGCTAGTGAATTGTCCTATAGGTATCCAGCCTTTGGTTCTATACTTCGAAGACTTTTTCATCAGTCAGGCTCGTTTGCTGATACGAATCATAAATATTTACGTTCCACATAAGTTACTAAGTTCTGTTTAATGGTTTGCACAGAAACTTATTTTATGGGTAAGAAATAGTAGGACATAACACCTTAAGTCTCACTTAGGAGATTATGTTGTGTGATGACATTTCTGTAAATTGTTGTGCCAAAAAACTAGTTCTTTGTTCAAACTAAAATAAAATAATAAAAATTAATTTTGAATTGGCCGATTTGCTGGAAGATGACGTGTAGGTTCTTGAATTTATTGAAGATGGTTTCATCCGTCAGGTTAACGATAGAAATAAGTACTTTTTTAGATTTGATGAATTGGCCTTCTACAAAAAATGTCGTTTGACTAAAAAGATGACTATCCATGTATAAGAACAAATCGGAAAGGATCTACATGACTTTTATAACAAATCGTTGAACTAAACTTTACGTCTTCTAGAAATAATTCAATTGCACCCTTAAACCAGCTATTGGTACCTTTACGATTCTTTGCTACAGGCAAACATCTTTTAAGTATTGCTGATTTTGGAGGGATGCATGTTTCAAGAATAGTTTCAAGATTTGCCACAGGAATTGCAAAGCTGTGTATGAAATTTATTAAAATTCCATCTACATCATCGGACACCTTCCTAATTTATTTTTTCTTATCCTTGGTAACATTTTTTGAGTGCTACAACGGTCCTGTAGCATGCTGAATCTGAATGGGAATTTAAATTCAATGTTATTCTCTCCCAAGCTGTTTCTTTTCCTTCCACGTAACTCCTGTTTTTTTATTTTTAATTATTTTTTTTTCTTGATAAGCACATTCTAAAAGTTTTGGCTTTTCTTTTAGAGAAAAATTGGGATTTCTTGTCCTTTTCTTGTCAGCCATTATTAATTAATTTTGAACAAATGCAAAACGTTTCGCAATCTTTTGATAAATTTACCTTTCATGAGTTTGAATTTTTATGACATTCTAATTATAATAAGTTTCATTTTATTTGTAACTTAGTAAAGTGAAACATACAAATTTTATGACAACCAAAAATAAATTATGTTATAATCAGAATTCAAAGGCCTCGTTAGAGAGCGTAGTTTATCGACTCTTTCTTGAAGTTATGTTTGATCCTAAGGGGCCGGTTATAGCTATCAGTAAAATTTGAAACATGAGGAGCCTGAAATGTTTTACTGATGAGCGTTTATAACAATCAGTAAATTTACGTCATTAAATTGTGGTTTTCTTTCGATCATAACATCAAGCTCGGTCCTCAGACAATTTTTGTCTGTTGCTTTCATCAGTAAAATGTTTAATGATGTGATCGAAACAGTAAAAAATTAAAACACCAACAGTAAAACGAAATGGAATTTTGTTTGGGTTTTGGCAGATATCTGTTCAGTAAAATGAAATTTCATCGTTAAAAAAATTAAAATGGATTTATAAATTAAATAAAACTTTAAATGCATTGTTTATTTTTGAAAAAATACTTAAATATAGTATTCATCTTATTCATCAATTTTTTGCCAGAAATAAATCTCTAACATGTTCAAAAACTAAAAACAAAAATTTTACTGATGGATTTTATTGATAGCTATAACTGGTTCCTAATTGATATGTTAGGTTAATATTGTCGAGAAGGTTTATTTCTGCAAATCGAGGTTCTTTGTTCAGAATTCACGATTTTCCATTTCTCCGTTCCCTACTTGGCACATCTTAAAGCCTAGTACGCTGCTGATGCGAAACGAAAATTCCCATACAAAAATGACATGACGAAATCGTAAACGAAAACTTTCGCTGTGCTTTTCGTTTTTCAGTAAAGCCTAGTACGCTGCTGATGCGAAACGAAATTTCCCATACAAAAATGACATGACGAAATCATAAACGAAAAATTTCGCTGTGCTTTTCGTTTTTCAGTACGCTGCTGAACAACGAAATGTGTCATTTTAGTGGATAGCTGTACTAGATTTTTTAGTACAATTCTCCACTCTTTTCGTTCTCAATTTAATTGCCCGGTATATTAATTGCTTGCGAAATTTTGACGTTTAATTTATTTATTGGAAAAAATTGTTTACAAATCAAAATTGAAAATTGTTTACTCGTGACTTTCGGTGTTTTTGTTTTTTGTTTTCCACAGCTGACAGAACTCTACACAAATATTTTTCCGTTGTGGTTTTCGTTTTAATTTCGCTCTACACTTGGAGACCACCGAAAAATTTCGTTTCGCATCAGCAGCGTACTAGGCTTAAGCTGCTGGACGACGAAAAGTAACATTTTAGCGGATAGCTGTACTAGATTTCTTAGTACAATTCTCCACTCTTTTCGTTCTCAATTTATACCGCGTTTAAGCCTAGTACGCTGCTGATGCGAAACGAAATTTTTCGGTGGTCTCCAAGTGTAGAGCGAAATTAAAACGAAAACCACAACGGAAAAATATTTGTGTAGAGTTTTGTCATCTATCTATGTATATTAAAATGAAAAACACCGAAAGTCACGAGTAAACAATTTTCAATTTTGATTTGTAAACAATTTTTTCCAATAAATAAATTAAACGTCAAAATTTCGCAAGCAATTAATATACCGGGCAATTAAATTGAGAACGAAAAGAGTGGAGAATTGTACTAAAAAATCTAGTACAGCTATCCACTAAAATGACACATTTCGTTGTTCAGCACAGCGTTGCCGCCAAAAAATAAATTTTCGTGCCACGTTTTTTGAAAAAACGTGCCATTAATGAAATTTTCGTGCCATACGAAAATAAAACTGAAGTTTTTCTTTAAAAATAAATATAAATTGAATACTGTTACTATTAAAAAAAATCACTTCCTCTATTCGTGCATGAGTAGGTATTATTATTAAAAATATGTATAAATAATATAAAAATATAAATAAGTAATAAAGCTTTGTTATAATAATTTAAATAAATAAATTCGTTGAAGGTTAAAATTTTGACAATTATTAGGCCTAATAATTTCATTATAAGACATTATAGCATTAATTGTTTTGTATGAAAATTTGTTTTCGTTGTTTGTTTTAATAATATTTAGCCTTTTTTTTCAAATTCTTGCGTAAGTTTTTTATAGAATATTTGACAATCTTTTAAAACATTCAATTTTTCGTTAGTCTCTAAATTTCGAACCTCTTCTGTGCATTCAAATCCCAAAAAAATATCATCTATTGGCTTACAGTTTACGGTTTCATATCAAATATCATGTTTGTTTTTTGAAGAATTAACATAATCTTCTTTAAAAAAGTTTATTTATGAAAATTTGGTGAAAAATAGTTATTTCAGAAATTAATACATTTATTTTTGGGGCTTCGCTTTGAAATGACAATAAGTTTGTCTGTAGAAGGTAGAACGTAATCCAAAAAAAATTGAAATATGATTTTATTCAGTTATCATTCAGTAGGTCAAGGAGTCTTTTTGACTTTTCACTATTTTCTTCTTTTGCAGCGAGTAGAAAAAAATGAGACAAAACCATCCAATTTTTTAAGAAACATTTAACACAAATGAAAGTCTGAGAATTGAAATCATTTTTGGAATTTTGTTTTGGTTAATATTGAAATATTCTTGAAAAACTGCCATTTTACTTTGCCGTTTAGGACTGTTTTTTAAAAAACTATATACACCATTGGCTAATTCATGTATTTCTTTCGGAAGAGTAGAGCACGCATTTGAAATACATATTTGAAAAGAATGTGAAGTTCAACTGCTTGAGCAAATATTGAACTCCCCCTTTTTTACCAATTAAGTTTGATATGGGAATATTATAAGTTTATAAAAAATTAATTAAACTGCGTCTACACTATGAGTTTAAATTTATGTAAAAAGATTGACATAATAAAACGTGCCATATTTAAATTTTTCGTGTCACCGTGCCACGAGAAAATTTCCGTGTCAAAAAGGCACGATCGTGCCACATCGGCAACGCTGGTTCAGCAGCGTACTGAAAAACGAAAAGCACAGCGAAATTTTTCGTTTAAAATTTCGTCATGTCATTTTTGTATGGGAAATTTCGTTTCGCATCAGCAGCGTACTAGGCTTTACAAGGAGAATTGAATCCGAATTGAATCAGGATGATCGGATCGAAATAGGATTACTCGATCCGATCCCACTGAAAGAGGTGAATCGAATCGAAAATTTGTTTGTAAACCTGAATCGGGGAATCGAGTTATTGGTGTGTGAGGTCTTGCTTGTGTGCGTGCGATAAGTTTTTTCTATCTTGTTTGTTCTAAGCAAAAATACTTCATTTAAATGGTTTTAAGCTGAATTTAATTTGGCGCTCGTCTTTGTGTTGAGAGCATTGTTTTAAAATTTGAAAGTTATTCACGCACACAAATACAACCCAAATGTCATTTCGATTCCATTTGGATTCGATTCCTCGATTCAGTGCCACCATATACCTGGATCGAAATCTCAATTCGATTCGATTCGATTCGATTCCTCGATTTCCTCTTGTAACCAGGGTATTAATTGCCCGGTATATTAATTGCTTGCGAAATTTTGACGTTTAATTTATTTATTGAAAAAATTGTTTACAAATTAAAATTGAAAATTGTTTTCGGTGGCAAATTCCACTGAATGTTAAACTGGTTTACAATTTCTACAAAATGCGGAGCATCCAATTTCGCTATATAACCAGCCAAGACCAAAACCAAGACCAAAATGCTGCTTGCTAATTCGGTAGACTGATGAGACATGCCTTTGGATACTACCACTTGCTAGATATCGAGAAGATCATTATTAGTATGACTTTATTGTGTAGGTATAATTAAAATAAATTATTTACTTAATAACAATTGCAATCTTCTCTAATGGAGTTATTTCATCTTCTGGTCTTGTGTTTCGCACCGCACACAGCTTTGGTTCAACTAATGAGAATAGTTCTCGACATATATTTGGTGGCATATGTAAATTTTCCTTGACCACCTTTTCATTTGCTTCCATGTCATTAAACTATAAATTATATTAGGTACTTGTTTTAAAGTTATTTGCAAAAGTTATTAGAACTTACATCTGTAGTGAAACGATCTTTTGTCTGCAGATATGGGCTAACACGGATAGATGGAAGTTTTTTCTTTCTTTTCGTTATCATCGATAAAAACACAGATGCATAGGCGATTATTGTCGTTAACATTAAATCATCTTCGTCTTCATTTTTAATAATAAATAATTTAATATCCTCGAACTCGAAAAAAAACTTTTTCACTTTTGTTTACAGCAGCTGACTTCTCAATTGTTTTTGACAGCTGACAGAACTCTCCACAAATATTTTTCCGCTGTGGTTTTCGTTTTTAATTTCGCTCTGCACTTGGACGTTTTGAATCAGCAGCGTACTAGGCTTAACAGAGCGCTCGAAGTTGAAATCTCTACAAAAACGTATGGTGGGGCCAAGTTGAAAATTACTTCTATAGCTTCTGTGTCTCCTAGTTACGGCACATCCTATTCTCGCTAATGGCAGACCACTTATGCGAATTATTGGAAGATCCTTTAAAGCTTACGTTTCAGTTTCTTTTAAGAGTTATGAACAGGAAGTCTCATGTCATCACAACACTTGTTCTTAAACTTACTTTGCTTCGTTTTAAATAATCATTCTTATTCTTTTTGTTGCACATTTCAATCACATCAATTATTATGGAATATAATAATGAACAAACGTAGAATTTTGGCCTTAAGCGTGAGAGTAATCTTTGTCCATTACATTTTTTTTAAAATCATAAATAAAAAGATTACTTTCATGCTTAAATCGCTTTTGCTTTGTTGCCATCACTAACTCATTAAGTAACAGTAAAAAAAAATTGCTAAGATTTTTTGTTAAATTGTAAAAAAAAAACAAGCAAAAACTAAAATCATGCCCAGATGCTGTGGAATTTGTCGAAAATTGCCAATGTGTTGTTTCAGCGGTTTCCTGCGCTCGGACATACTTATCGGAACGGTCAGTGTTAAACTACAGCCACTCGAAACTAAATGCGAAATTCACGATACATATGATGTGAGTTTTAAAAAAAATATTTTAAATAAAAATGCTTTCTAATTTAATGTAAAATTATTTTTAACTTTTAAAACAGCTAATGGAAGGACGAAAAACTGTTGGTGGCAAACTTGAGATTAAAGTTAGAGTGAGGAATCCAATTCTAACAAAACAAATCGAACACATAAATGAAAAGTGGCTTATTTTGGATACATAGAAAGTGATACTCTTGGTGGATTATTTATATTTCAAAAAATATTATTAAATAATTGACTTACATTTTTATTTTGTCAAAAAATTATTGTTATGTTATGTTGCTGATGGAACAAAAATGCGTTGCATTTAACCTTGATTTGTATTGTAATTTAAAATAAAACAAAAAAACTACGTTTAAAAACTCAAAAGTTTCGTATTTGTTTAAATATGTTGTTTGGATCTTGAAAATTCACTAAACCTTCCGAAAGTGTCAACACTGCGCACAGCATAAGTTCCTGCAAAATAACCACAATATATACCATGAAAATTATATTTGATTCATAAGAAAGATACCTTTGACGTTATGATCGAGAGGAGCAAAGTGAAATGATAAAAACGGTGTATGCCATCCAGCGGTGATCTCTTTACGCATTGTCCCATTATGAGGAAGAAACCATACTTGATAAGTGACCACACATCTCTTCACTTCGTATTTTTCCTTCCAAACGAGAAGAATCTCTCTGGAAGTGATGGCATAGATATGAAGTCTCTGAGGTCGATGTGGCGTGGGATTTAAATCTGAACACATTCGAACGTGAACTAGCCACGGGGCGCGTATGGGAAGATTAATATGCAGCTGTGGATGATTCAATATTCCGGTTGTATAAAGTTTTGGGCCTTGATCCCTTCGCATTGCTTCCCTCACAGTATTATTGGGAAATGGTGGTGATCCGTAAAAATTCCACACGTAAACTGGATCGGTATTTTGATATTCAAGAAATTCCACAACGTAAGAGAAACGTCGACCCGACATAGTTCTCAATGTTATCTCTTTTTGGAAACGTTCCTGAACTCCTAGATCTCCATTTGAAATGGCGACCAAACTAAGAAATGATGCACCATTTTTATCGGTTGTCCGCAAAACCCTAATCGTCTCGTGGATGATTTTAATATCTGCAGTATGCGTTCCTAAATTACCCATCATCCCCAAAGCAGCGTACACAGGTTTTTGGATGAATTGAGAATAAGGATGCGGTTTAGAGTTGTTCATTCGAAAATGAGCAAAGAGTGTTCGTTGGGAAAATTCGTGAGGATGGTAACTTAGGAAGGCATTGTCATGACTTATGAATTGTAAATTCATAAATTCTCTTGTATTCAGTTTTGCAGTCCAATGGTCAAATATAATGGACACAACTGAAATTGCATAGCGAACATCTGATTGGAAACTTCTAGGAGTAGACCATCCAGCGATAGGATCAGCTTCACTGTAAAATGAATATTTTGAAATAAATCAAAAGATAAGTTTAAATTTGTTGTTTATAACTTATTTGCCAGTGGTATTTTTGTTAGATTAGGAAACTTGTGGAATATTTCATCAATCAAACGTTGTCCACCAGCAGCAACTTCGCTGCTAATCCCAGAGCCTTTGTGGTGATACGTTAAAACATCAAATGGACATTGACTGGGATAAGTATTGCATTGCTCAAGAGATTGCCAACACAAGGGGTGCTTCTGTGGATTTTTAAACAGTCCAGCTGGCCCATGAAGTTTAAAATTAACGCCGTTTAAAGGTCTGCGACCAGCTGCTTTCAAGCCCCGGCGTAGAGCGTAGAGGTAGGATTGAAATGCTAGAAAATGGTAAAACATAATATAAGAGTTCATCTCTAAGTAAGCTATCTGAAGGCCTTAATAAGAGGCATAGAAATAGAAATTTTATTATTAACTAATTTTTAGACCATGCAGAATTTTTGTATACAAAATAAATGAGATATGGTGTAAGTCTCAAGTTTCTTACATCTTGAATCAAATTGAAGAATGTTATAACCGGCTAAATCAGGTTCATTCCACGATTCGAATCTCCATTGATTCATTTTGCTAGGCCCCAAGCGATCTTTAAAACAAAGAATGAGACTTTATTTAAAAAACCAAATACAATGCACCAAAGTACTCCTATTGCCTACTTAAGTATCTCTTTCCAATTTGAAAAGCCAGATCCTCCCACAGAAACTCAATCATCGATTGATTTTGAGATTGCGTAAATATTTGACTGGGATTGCCCATCATTTCAAAACCCAGACCGAGTTCAGCTCGATCTAACCACCAGATAAGTTTGTCCAGCTTTGAAAAATCATATTTAGGAATTTGATGTTTGTCAAATTCCACCAATTCAACGAGTTCTAGCAGCCAGTGAATTCGAACGTTTGATACAGCTGTATTAGGCAAGGCTCCAATTAATTGCAAATGTAATTTAATTTCATTTGAGAGAATAGAATTCGAAATGTCGGTGTTTTGAAGAATGTCACCAGATGGACAAAAACCAGTGTTCGTCCAAAATCGAGGAAGTAAGTAAAAAGAATCATTTTGTGCAGAAATAAAAACGGAGATTGTGTGAAATAAACAAATGAAAATGTAAACAAACAGGTGCATTTTTATTGCACTACTTGCACACGACTCAAGGACAACCACTTTATGTGAAGGACAACTTGTTCAACCTGCTGATCGCACTACATTGCCACTAGTAAGACACTTAAGAAGAAGCTATTCTCATGAAATCTTAATAAAGAGAATATACCCTATGTTTTATGTTTAGTTTAAATTTTTAAGTTTGTATGTTCAAATAAGAATTAAACAATCAACTACGTGTCAAAAAAGAACTAGATTAAGCTACACTTTGAAGAAGGGTATCGATGTGATTTGTTTAATGAAGCGCAAATCTAAGCGATCTTCAAAGGTGATCTCGAAAAATAGATCGTTTTATGTGAATTCATAGGATCATTCATTTGGATTCGGTTTTTCTAAGGTTATATTATTGATCTGCTAGATATGGAGTGCTAGTAGCCAACTTGATTGATGTCATTTATTCCTTGACGCTACTAGCCCTTCTGTAGGTTGAGCGGAAATATTAAAAAACTTTTCTACTTCATTTTTGTATTTTGTTTATTTTGTCAAACTTTATTATAATAGATGTCCTTAATTTCTTTGGCGTTTTAAAATAATTTACTATTTTTCCGCCATACCTACAAAGGAGATTGGTGGAAATAGGTGCAATTACTTTTAAGTATTTCAATGTGTCCTTATCCTTAGTGTCAAAGGACCTTAACGAGTTACTAAAAAAACAATCTTTTGCAATATCTTATCCTTTTTCAAAATTTTCAAAGAACCTCAAAATGCTTGTTTAATTACTTGTTACTTGCTTTTAATTACTCGCTAGTTTGAACAGATCTTACACTTGCAAAACTATTTGCTGTTGAAATGTTGCGAAAAAACAAGCGAGTGACTCAGTTATCTGAGTATGTAAGGTTATTTTATGCACTCCTTTTGGCCTAACTAGCTTCATGGAACGCTAAAGATTTAAACAGCAACTTGTAAAATATTTTTAAGTTTCAATGTTAGGGGTCGCAGTTATTGGTATCATGGTTGTTATCATTGAAACCAGTAATTGAATTTTTTTTTTAAAGCTAAAGTTGAAAATCTCCAACTAATGATAAATCGCCTAGCTGATTACTGCAATAAATGGGGACTTGTCATTAATGTAGATAAATGAAAAATAATGCTGTTCTTGAGATCTGCACGTAAACACACTGTATACAATTGGCACTTTAATGGAAACCCTGTACAGATTACTAATGAATACAAGTTCCTGGGTGTGTTAAAGCCAAGACTTCACAAAGTTTGTTAAATCTAGCCAGAAGGAACATATTTTCAAACCAGTACAATTAAACCGACGAGTACTATCTGCGAAATACAGATATTTGATGCTGTTATAAAAAGTTCGCTTTGCTATGCTGTTCAGGTATGTGGAATTAACGAATACGAGGAGATAGAAAAGTTTCACAGCGGTTTTTTGAAGAAACTTTTTAATTTACCCCTAAAAACACCCAACTATGCATTGGTAACTTGAAACAGGACTTCCAAAAATATTTACTAGCACGCTTAAATTACAAGCAGACTACATTTTAAAGGTTTTATCCCATCATGTTGACCGACTGACAAACTTTATGAGCTAAGAAACGAGGACTGGTGGATGTTGATATGGAAAGCTCTGTGAAACACGTATAGAGAAACAATATCGCTGAATCCATCAAATTCAAATCATTTAGAGGTTTTCTACAAAATCATACAAAGCTATGAAAATTTGAAACGCGATGCTCTTATGGAGGAAGCTCGAAAATCACAAAGCAGGATTCTTTACTCATAACTGAACCTGAATCTTATGGAATCAAACTACTTTAATGATTCAATGAATTATAGTCAAATATCCTTAATATTTAAAACAAGATACAAGATAGATTTTATTTTATTTACAAGATAGATTTTAATCAGTTTCGCACGCTATGTGATGTGAAAACAAAAGAAGATGGCTTCCACTTCATGAGTATATTTCACGTTTTTTCTGCCTACTGAAATGCAACTTTTGGAAAAAAAAATCTCCGACGCTGCAAGAAACAGTAAAAGTGTTAAACAATTTTGATTGGAAAGCACTCTCTTCCTTTGAAAACCATTTATACAAAAAGGATGTTAATTATAACCAAATTTGTTTAAGTTTATTTAATTATAATTTTTAATTTTTGTTTATCATTTATACCTACCTAGAAAATTATTTATTTTGATTTGCTAACCGAGCTGCAAGATTCATAAAAATTGTAAACAATGTACCAAAAGCAAAACGAAACAATAAATGAATGAATTACTTACTTACTTAAAGCTATAATTGAAAATTTGTATTATGAAATAAAAGCATTCCTCTTTCAAATCAAGATTTCGAGGTAAGAAGAGAAGATTAAACTAACAAATGGGACTACAAAGAAATTAAAACAGCTTTGTTCCGAATTATAAAATCAAGAATTCATTGAAAACGGAGTTTCTTTATTGAAAAAAAATAAATTGAAAGATGAGTAACGGGATAACGGTTATTTTGTTTGTTAAAAATTAACTTTATTTTGATATTGAATATAACAACTTTAACTTTCTCAATTGCTTTAAAATATTGAAACAACATGACGAAAACCAATGTACACACATAAAACTCGCTATTTGCATTTACTCGCTCTTTTGATAATAAAAGTGTGAAAGGAGTATTAGAAACATGTATTTACTCTACTCTACCGACTAATCAAAATACTGTTGGTACTGCAGTTTACCCACCTGACTTGCCGATTTTTTTCCTACAAAAACGTCATTGAACTGTCACTGTCACTCAGTGTCATCAATATTAATTTTAGCGAAATAGACGAGGAATACCATGTAATTGTTTAAATACATCAAAAATGAATACAAATTAAATGAATTTCTACACTAACCAAACAAAAATAATGATACAAAGTGCAAAATTAAGTGTCCTTCTTTGGTTTCTCATAGCTATTTTATCAGTTGACAAATTTTGCATCACACAAGTCGGTGGTAAGATCTAGAACACTTAAGTTAGAATAAAAACAACAAACCCCTCAATTTAACTGAAAACTTTTTGTATCTTGTTTAGGAACCCTCCAGTTAGCAAATTCAATTACAACTCAAGACATTATAGCTGGTGATATATTCTTTGAAGTAATCGAACCCACTGAGTTGGAGTACACGTATCGTTTGCGACCAGCTAAAGACTTTGGCGGCTCTTTCAATGTTAAACTTGAGGGTGTCGCTTTGGTGCCGACAGTGCCTTTGCACGCTTGCAGTCCGATAACAAACAAGCGAGATTTACGTGGCAATGTTGCCTTAATAGAAAGAGGGTATGATAAAGTTATATTTCCTCCTTTCAAAATGTTCTTAAATAAAAATTCTACTTTCCAGTGAATGCTCGTTCCTAAAGAAAACAATCAATGCGGAATCAGCAGGTGCTGCAGCTGCAATTATCACAGAATTTAATTCAGAATCAAATGAATTTGATTTCTATATTGAAATGATACACGACAACTCAGACAAAGATGCTCATATTCCTGCGGGGTTCTTATTGGGAAAGAATGGCATGGCTATTCGAAGTACACTTAAAAAACTGAAACGATCGTACGCTTTAATCAATCTTCCTGTGAACCTGACATTTATACCCCCACACAAAATAAATCATCCCCCATGGCTTGGATGGTAATGGTAGATAGTGTAGTTAAGAAATAATAATGAAGTAGGAATCTTGCTTCTGCTGGAGAGGGGCCACCAAAAGACGTACTACATACATCACTAAAAGTTTTTTGTGTTTAAAATATTATGTATATTTGTTTATTCCGTTTCAAATAATATTGATTGATATTAATTGTAAAATGTAAATTGCCGAAGTAAAAAGAAACCAAAGTTTAAATTTTAATTGAATATGAGTCTATTTATTTTTGTTTGATCTTAGCTTGTTGCTGTCGTTTTTTAAAGTAAGACAAACTTCATTAGTAGTCATTAAACATGTTTTTGAATATTCATTTCCTTGAAAAATAAAAAAAAATGTATAAACGTGTCGAGTTACAAGCTTTCCAGGAACCATTGAAAAGCACCACCACGCACAGTAGAAAAATATATTGAATATGTATCTTAGATGACTCACAATATAGGACTTTAAATATCGAGATTAAGCATTACTTTGAGGTGTTGGCGATCATGTTACAATTAAAGAATGAGTTCGTACAATATCCGCTAATATTTAGTTTTCAAAAAGTTGACTGTAGTTAGGAGTAATTTTTGTGCTGTAATTTTATTTTCTGCCATAAATTCGGATTCGTAAAAGTTACCGAATGCAATGGAATTAATGATAGAGCTGATTATGTGGAATTGTTGATGTTTTGTACATACGTTTGATAGAGCTTCATTAGGAAAAGCTCAAAGCAGTTTAAATTAAATTTAATTTAGTTGGACAGAAGAAAATGAAAAATTATTGTTAAATATACGTACACATATATATATCCCATGATGGATGTTTATAGTTGTGGCCAAAATAATAAGAGTGAGATTATATAATAAGAGAGAGATTTTCAATGGTCAAAATAAAAATGCTTTGTAGAATTGCATTATTTGTTGGCCTTTTTAACTTCAGATCGCAATTTGTTTATTAAATTTAGCGTTAGACTTGTATTTAAGAGTTTAAAGTACTTTGTTTTTAAATAATGGGACGCGAAAGGCATTGCTCCGAGGAAGAACGCCGTTTTCTCCAACTAAGAGCTCAAGGCAAAACATACAGTTTCATTGCAGATGCTCTTCATCGATCTCAATTTGTTGTTGCTAGGCTGCTAAAGGACCGAAGTCAACCAAAAAATTTCACCGAAAAAAGAGGACGCATAAGAAACAACAACTTTGCTGACAAAAGGATTGTTAGAGAGGTGCTTAAAAAGTCCCTTTACAACATCAAGCGGCATAAAAGCAAATCTATCATTGGACATCAGCTTTCGCACAATCCACAGACGTTTGCAGGATCAAATTTACATGGTCGAATTGCGAGGAAGGTTTGGTTCTAAGAACATAAAGCAGCGTATACGATTTACAAAAGTAAATCTTTCGCAATCGACTTGCGAAAATTGGAGAAATTTTCTTTTTAGTGACGAAACCAAGATGCATTTATTTGGTTTTGATGGCAGACTTTATGTGAGAAGGAGTACCAATGAAGATCTGAGCAGTTAAACACGGTGACGGCAACTTCAAGAAGAATTATTTCGAAAAAATATAATGTATTATTTCCATTGGAATTAACACAAAGAAAACTTTTTTGGAAAATTAATGGAAAAAATTGGTTCCACTCTAATTGTGTGCATACTTTCAAAAAGTTATTATTTTCTTATAGGTAATTAGATTTATAAATTAAAAGCCAACGAATTCTAGAAACTAGCAAATCAATTTTATTTACAAAAACAACAAAAACAATATTTTTTATATTTTTTTTTTTTTTAATGGGTACTCATTTTACTTTTAAATCGTTAAACTAAAATAATATCAACTTTGATAAGAATTTTTCATGAAGGAAGTGCCTTAAGTTTTCAATAATATTGAACTTAAAAACTTTCCAAACAAAAATATTCGCTTCATCAACAAATAAATAAAAATACGTTCGTTAGTAAAGGGTGATTATTTAAAAGCTATAGAAAAATTAAAAAAAAAACACATACAATATAAAAAAAATACATGAAATATTTATTTGAATCGATAGTACGGTCTGTATAATTTAATGTTTGAAGATTATTTCGTGCAAATGTTGACGTTGACTGTGCCTTAAATGGTCCATCCGCTTAGTCCAATTCTAGAATAAAGGCTTTAAAGTTGTCTTCTTGAAGCGGGCTTGTCTGTATAGATATGAGCTTTAACAAAGCCTCCCAAAAAATAGTCTAAATGCGTTAAATCGCACGATCTAGGCGACCAATAGCGGATCCAGAGGGGGTTCGTAGGGGTCATAATCCCCCTTGGGATATTATTTGTTTGCATTTTTGAAGGAATTCCCTTCAATTCAAATCTAATCATATTGAGTTAATGGACATGACCCCAATTATATTTTGAATTATTTATTTTTTGTATATGAAAACTTAGTTTGTATTTTACTTTCTAAACTTTGTTGCAAAAAGTAGCACTTTCAACTGAGGGCTGGAACATAATATGAATCTGACATTCAGCCGACATTCCAAAATCTAAGGACAAATTCATCAAATTTTGACCAATGGAGGATCCAGGGGGGGGGGGTCATATGAGCCATAAAACTTATACAGGTAAGTTGTATAAGTAAAGATTTTTTAGTAGTTTAACGACATTCGCCAAAAAGTGGTTTGCTGTCAAAAACATTTAAAATTTTTGTAACTTGTGTAATGCTTTGAATTATTTTCATAAAATTGTTTCCAAGAAAAAGAGCTAATATTCAGATTAAAAAAAACCTTGAATAAGAGATCTTCAATTTTATATTTAGATGCCTTTAAATTCCTGAAACTGGCCTTCAATCGCGTCTTATTTTTTTATGCACATAAATAGTGAACATTGAAGTGATTTTTACTTTCGACACATAGGAACTATGTATATGACAATTATTGCTTTCGTAAAAAATTTCGAATCAAACATGACATTACAATGGTAGAAAAGTAAGTGTCTGTCTGTCCTGGCCCCTAAAGTCTAAACCACTGCACCGATTGAAACTAAGCCGATTAGCTTAAGGCTTTTTTTCATTTTTTAATACTAAAAATAACAGCAGTCCCATACAAATTGTTTGGTGTAAATTCGAAAATTCGATTTTTCAGAATTTTCTCTAATTTTTTTCTTATTTCGGCTTCTTTCTATAAGAAAAATATATTTTGGTATTGCTCTAGAAGGGTACCTCTCATAAAGCCGTTATTTTGTTTTCAATTTTTTCCAAGAACTTAATCAACAGATTTCAATAATCTTGCCTTTCAATGCAAGCTCTTGTCGATGGTCAAATTTTCAAATTGATGATGATTTTTGATGATCGAAAATGTAATTTTTTGTATGGCATTTAAATGTTTTGAGAAAAATTTAGTTTGGAGGTATTGCAGACGGGCAACATATTTCTTAAAAAAATTGATTTTCTGTTGTATAAAACTTTTAAGATCGTAATAAATTAAAGAAATCTACATTTTTAAGTGAATAACACTTTTAAGATAGTAACAAATTAAAGAAATCTACATTTTGAAGTAAATTTGCTTTAAATGTTCTAGAACTGAGATTTAAACACAAACTTCAAGAATATAAATGTCCCAAAAACAGCAAAAGTGACACTTTTGTTAAACTAATGGCTTATTGAAAAACACAATGCACGTTTCATATCTATTTATATAAAAGCTTTGAATCTATTGAGAACTAAAGTGCAATAAGACTCTGAAACGTGTAATTTGTGACTGCCACATATTTATTGATATCCTTTGTAGATACATTTCTGATGCTTCTTTTGATATCGTTCCGAAAAATAAGCGTTTAAAGCCGTGGATTACGTATAGTTTGCTTAAAAAAGTGAAGTATGAAAACAAATTAAGACAAAAGTGTTTAAAACGCAACAGCAGTCAGAATTTAAAAACTAAATATAAGAAAATGTATGTTGAATTAAAAAAGGAAATTCCTATTTGCGGTGATAACTAATTTAAAAACAAATTCAATCTAGCTGAAGGAAATATCAGAAACGAATAGAAAATTGTGAATAGTATACTTAATAAATTTCAGTGCAAAAAACAACCATCTGTTGTCAATGTTAATGGTCGTGTGGTCTCAGATAAAATTGCAATTGCTAATGCATTCAATGAATACTTTTCAACGATTTCACTTAATCTTCAAGCTAGTTCTAGTCACCCATCTTGTACACTTTGCACTTTAAAAACTTCAAACTCTTCTGGTTATGATGGCATTTCAAAAGTTTGTTTGAAAAATGCAGCATGTTTTATAATTGATGTTTTGGCACATATCTTTAACAAAAGGATGTTTTCTGGAGTATTTCCGGTAGCTCTTAAATGTGCCAATATTTTGTCAATTTTCAAGAAAGGAGCGACTAATGATCTGGGTAACTATAGGCCTATATCACTCTTGCCCTCGATAAGTAATATTTTTGAAAAAGCTGTAAAAAATAGAATGGTGAGCTTTTTAAAGAGAACACAATTTTTCAGTGATATTCAGTTTGGTTTTCAAAGCAATAAATCAACCGAAGATGCATTGTTACATTTCTGTTCTCAAATATTTGTAGGTCTTGATAGAAAAAAGAATACAGCAAAAGCCTTTGACATGGTTAATCACGAAATTTTGATTAGCAAACTTAAAAGTGCTTGGTTTCGAGGATTCATTAGTGATTGGTTAAGATCTTATTTAAATTTAAGAGCCCGAAGAGTGAAATTTGATGGTATTAGTAGTGATATAAACACATTCGATTTGGGAGTTCTACAAGGTTCGGTTTTAGGACCAATACTTTTTTTGGTATACATTAATTCTTTATTCAGTTTGCCTTTTAAGGGTTCTTTGACAGCCTTTGCAGATGATGTTGGGTTTTCGTATGGTACAAATAGTAGTCTGAATCTTATATCGGATATAAATTGGGATCTCAGCTTGTTAAGAATCTAGTTTGCAGAGCACAAATTGATAATAAGTTCTAAAACCAAGATAACGTTTTTCAGTTTGTCTGGCAGAAAGATTGTTAGTGCTGATGCACCTGTAATCCTATTGTTACTTCCATAACATTTACGGATTCCATGAGCTGTAAATGTTATGGAAGCTTTTTGCGTAAAGTTTGTTCTTCCAAACTGCTTCTCAAAATTGATTATGGCATTTTTCATTCGAAACTAGAATATGGAATTTCTTGTTGGGGAGGTTCATATCATAACAAAATACAACCTTTATTAGTTTTTCAAAAAAGTGTTCTGAAGAAAATATGTGGTAAGCCTCGCCTGTACCCTAGTTTTCCACTATTTAGAGATTTGAAAATTCTTTCAGTGAGACATACGAGTATGCATTGTTATAAAGTTCTAAAGATTTTTTTTAAGAGATCAGGTAATCTCAATTTTAGAATAATTGATAATTATATTTTACATGGACATTTTTTAAACCAAGTTTTTATACCGGTATGTCGAACAACCGCATTTAGAAATTTTTATAATGTTTCCTCATGTCAGATATTTAATAGACTCCCCCATTCTATCAGGATGCAAACTTCTCATTTGTTATTTATGAAACAAGTTAAGTATTGGCTCATGCATTTCAAAACATATATGTGAAAACCAAAATTGCTATTAAGACAACAAGTGGCCTAACAGAAGAAGCGAATGTAACAAAGGGCGTTCTACAGGGTGATCCATCAAGTGCCCTCCTATTTAACTTATATATAAATGATTTGGAAGAATTCTTAAGAATCGAGGGCCTTACAGGAATAGACATTTCGGAAACAACAAATGCTATCCTGATAGCATATGCCGACGATATTGCTGTCTTCGCTCAGTCTGAGCTTCATTTAAGAAAAACTCTGAAATCACTTGAAAAATATTTTACAGCAAAAGATATGACATTAAATACTGAAAAATCGAAGATAGTAAACTTTGCAAAAAGTAAAATATCATCATGCCCGGAAAGATTTGCATATAAGGAAGACTCAATTGAAGTTGTAGATAGCTTTGAATATCTGGGAATAACCTTGAGTCGAACTGGATCTTGGAATGAAACCATGAATGTCTTCAAAACCAAGGCAAGAGCAGCAGCAGCAGTAACCGAAAAAGCCCTTACATGGAAAACTGGGAAGGAAGAATCAAAGTTTATAATTCAAAAATTAAATCGACTTTACTATACTGTGCGGAGATATGGGGTCTGGAAGCTGGAGACAAAATTGAAACTTCAGTTTTAAAGAAGTTGCTTGGTCTAGCTAAAAACACACAAAGCAATGTGGTTCGCTTAGAAACTGGTACACTTCCATTAGATTACGAGATAGCGAAAAGAGCTTTGCATTTCTGGGAAAAACTGTTGAATGCCTCTGATGAGCGCCTAATTAAAAAGTGTTACAACGAAATCTTGAGAACCCATAAAAACTCCCAACGACCAAACTGGGCAACAAAATTTAAGGCCGCCTTAATGAGTAATTTTATGGATATATGGGAACAGCAAAAATTATTACCTGTTCGTCAATAGTTTGTAAGCATCCTTGAAGACAAGAAGAGAAGCATTATAAATGAAGATTTCAGGAAGGCATCTAACTCAATTTCTTGCTTCTATTATGCTCCTTAGAAACCACTTCCTATCCCCTATGAACTTAACTGACATGAATAGTATAATGAAAGTTGAAGATCAAAACGTTGCACTGAATATATATAAATATGTTAGAAACTCGCTTAACTTAAGAGCTTTTATCCTTAACGAATGATAAATCCAGGTTTCAGGTTAAGTAATAAAAGTAATTATTTTTTTATTTTCTTTATAATTGTTGCTTCATATCTTACTTTATTGTTCTGTTAGATGAATTAAAATTATATTGCACTTACCTTATGAAATAATGTAATATTTACATATTGCCAATCAATTTGTAAAAGCTATGCTTATAAACAAATAAATATATCTATCTATCTAATATTGGCTCATTAGTCTTGATAACGAAAGTATTGAATTTTTTGTAAATGGTTCTACCTGAAGTTTTCTTGAAATGTTTAACTTCAATTTAATTTAATTTCTGTATGCATTACATAAATTTATGATATTTTAAATTTCTTTTTTAAATTTTCTTTTAAGATTTTTTAATTTTTTTCTTAGAGTGCCAATAACTCGGTTTTTTATTTGGATTTTAAGAAATAAAATGTTTAATCTAATCTAATACCTTGCTGGACAATAGCGTTCTAAAATAATTTAAAAACTAAAGTTGTCACTTTAGCCCTTGAAATGTGTACATTTAAGGTTATTTAAATTTTGTTAGCCTCCCTTAAAGAACATTTTTAAGCGGTAAGTAAGTTAAGCGCGTGCCCCCCTAATTAAAAGTATGGATACGCCCTTGACGTTCATGTAGAGAAATTGGCGCCAGATAAACAAAACTGACAAAATATCTTTTAGCTAAAAAATTATATCATCTTCAGGATAATATTTTACTACGAAAAAGGATTCTTTTGACATTTCCTAAAATAAGAAGAAAAATCAATATTAAGAGTTTTTTCAACTAGAAAATCTTGAGAACAAACATTTACATTGAATTTCTGTTAATTTGAATTGCGAAGAATTAAAGTATTACAATAATTAAACTAAATAAAATTAAAGTTTAATAAAAAGCGTATCTCTAGAAAACAGCTTAAACTAAAATTATCAAAATTTCTTGAATGCCATTTTGGAACATTACAAGAAAATATCAGGTGCACGTTTTCAAAGGTACCAATAGAAAGTTAACACATCACAATACAAGAACATAACGCTCAATAAAACTTTTTGTTTAAACATCAGTCTAAACAAATGTAAAAATTTGACAAAAATATTTAGTTTTACCAGAAAATATAAAAAGAAGTATGACCTAAAAACTTAAATTAAAATGAAATTGTTTACTAAAGATTATACCTACAATTTGTTTAATATTTGTAGAAATATAGAAATATAGGAACTTGAATTTGAAGGCCTTTAGCATATTGCATTTTCTGGTGAAATGACACAACATAGTTTTTTTGTTCTCTCTGAGGTAGTAATGTTTATGAAATAAGTTTAAATTTACTACAAGAAATTTACTTGTTAATTTTAATGTGAATAAAAGTTGATCAAATCAATAATCGATGAACTTCTCTTTTAATTTCTCTCTTAGGTACAGTTTTGTTCATATAATGTGATTCTTTTATTAACCGGAAACGCACTGAACAGAGTGTATAGAATGTTAGGTGGACAAAATTCTTGTCTGATTAAATTTTAGAAATAGAGTTTTTTGTTTAAGTAAAAGTCAAACATATCTTTTGTCTTTGGTGGTATATTATTTTTTGTGAATGTTAAAAAACAAATATGAATTGGAAGCAATTTTGCTGGCTCCACAAAGGAGCTTATATTAGGTCCGTTTGCGTACTTTCTGCACTAAAATTCGTAGAAAGAGATATTGTAAAGAGTGGGGGCAAAATTCTCTCACCAAAAAAAAAAAAAACAACTGCAAAAAAGTAAGCGAACGGAAACCAACACAAATTTTATAACTGGCAGCAAAAGCGAGCAATTTATTTGAATTTCTATGAAATTTGACACTTTTCACAATCAGCCCAAAGAAATTTCTTGGGCTAAAATTCGTAGGTTGGGGAAATATTTTACTCTCTCGTGAGCGCTCTCTTTTACAAAAAACGCGAACAAGATTTGGTTAAATTTCGTATTTTTTCGTAAAATTGGAATGTTTTAGGAGGATGTACGCGAACGGATCTATTGAGAGAGATATGCAGCGGCACCAAGGTTCATAGATTTTGTTGATACACAAAAACATTTTTCTTTAACGGTTTACGTCTATCTGAATTTCTTAAAGATTCAAGAATCTTGAATATTCTTTGCAAATTGTATGTCGATCCGTTCGTAATTTGTTTGATTACGGTGTGTGAGCTACGCGACCGAATTATAAGGAAAAGTGGATTCTATATCGAAAAGGCCCTAAATTTATGTCGTAAACGTAAAAACGTAGGAGAACGAAATATTCACTAGTATGTGATGGACGCTTACAAAAACTGCCGGGAGTACTCCCAAAGCAAGATCATTGACTGATGATGAAGACAGAAGCCGAACGGGTAAGTTCGGGCGACATAAGGGACTTAAAAGTAATGCAAGTTTTTAGTATCTGATTGGACAGCTGTCAAAAAATTAACTTCCAATTAAGGCAACTTTAATGGAAAGTTGACTGAAAAGTTAGTCAAGAAAAATCACTCTAACTATCAAGTCAAGTCTTCTTTTGTAACAATGACAGTTGAACATGTTTTTTTTTATTGAACACAAAGCTGAACTTTATTATTTATTTATTAATTTACTTTCTCCAAAACTTCATTCTATGCTTTCTGTAAAAGGTTTCCTTGTCAATTCGGAGAAGAAATAATTAATATTTATTAACAATACTTACTTTTAGTTTGCTTGAGGAGTGTTTTGTAGGCAATAATATTTTTAGTAGTTTTTATACAATGAACTTGCAGTAGAGGTTTGTGAAGTAAGGTTCTGAATTTGAAATTCATGACACTTGAAAAACTAACTAGTTGCTTTTGTCAAAATATACGTTCAAAGAATGCAGTTGACTGCAAATGAATTCCCTTATGTTGTCTGAACCTGCATATTATAATTTTAAAGGCTACTACGTCGACAGAAGCAATGGACAGGTTAAGACGCCATAAGGGAATTAAAAGTATGGCAAGTTTCTAGCATCTGATTAACCAGCTGCCAACAAATAAACTTCCAATTAAGGCGACTTTAATGGAAAATTGACTGGAAAGTTAGTCAAGAAAAATATCCCTAACTATCAAGCCAAGTCCACTTTTGTAAAAATGGCAGTTGATCATGTTTTTTCAGTCAACTGAAAGCTGAACTTTATTGCTCTGTGATTTATTTATTTTCTGCACAACTTCATTTAATGTTTTTGGTAAATGGGTTTTTTGTCAATTTAGAAAATAAAAAAGAGGCTGGGATGCGACCCACACTGATAACTTCCCATTGTGTCTGTCGATTTGTCTTGCTTAAAAGTTTGTCTATATGCACTCGTATCAATTTTTACTAAATTTGCGTACTATTTTTTGTAGCTTTTATTTTTTATGAAAACACGGACTGTTGGATTTTTATATAAAAATTACTGAATATTGAAAACAATATTTTCTGTGAAATAAAATAAGTTTGAAGCCAATATTTTTAATTTTTGAAAAGCTATTTGAGCCGAAAGTAAATTTTTACCAAGTTTTAGTATTGTTTTTTTACAGTCTTTTTTTTGTAAAAAATCTGTCAATTCGATTTTTTTAAAAATTTTACCAAATGTTGAAAACAATATTTCTTATTAGATAAAATTAGTTTGAAGCCAATATTTAAAATTTTTGAAAAGATATTTTAGTCGAAAATCAATTTTTACCAACTTTTATACATTTGTTTTTTAGGTTTTATTTTTTTGTAAAAAAAACTGTAAATTCGATTTTTCTCAAAATTTGTCCTACTGTTGAAAACAATATTTCTTATAAGAATAAATTAATTAGAAGCTATTATCTCATAGTGTTTAAAAGATATTTGAATCGAAAATCATTTTTACCAACTTTTGTTAATTTTTTTTTTCGGTTTTTAATTTTTTTGTACAAAAACTGTCAATTCGATTTTTTTCAAAATTTTACTGAATGTTGACAACAAGATTTTTTGAAAGATAAAAGTAAATTAAAGCCAATATCTCAGAGTTTTAAAAAGATATTTGAGTCGAAAATCAATTTTTTCCAACTTTCGTTAAATTTTTTTCGATTTTTAATTTTTTGTAAAAAAAACTGTCAATTCTATTTCATTCAAAATTTTACTGAATGTTAACAACAATAGTTTTTAAAAGATAAAAGTAAATTAAAGCCAATATCTCAGAGTTTGAAAAAGATATTTGAGTCGAAAATCAATTTTTACCAACTTTTATACTTTTTTCCTTAGGTTTTTATTTTTTGTAAAAAAAACTGTCAATTAGATTTTTCTCAAAATTTTATCAGATGTCAAAAACATTATTCGTCGTTGCACAAAATTGTTTTAGAGATGAAATCATATTTCAGTCGTAAAATTTTGGAGGTTACAAATTTTTTTTGTAGTTTTTTTGATTTATAAAAAAACCGTTATATTGATTTTTTTCAAAAAATATAACTGTTTTGTATCACATTACAATATGTTATATAAAATTTAATTCAAGTCTCTAGCGTTTTTGGTTCGTAAGATATTTAGGGTTAACCAAAATTTTCACCTTTTTTTTAAACTGCTATGGTAAAAAAAACCACCCACGCAATTTTCTTGAGAGCCCTTTCTGCATCTTTCTGCCTTATTATCTGTATAACAAAATTTATTTGAAGTCGATATCTCTTCTGGTTCTTGAGCTATGGACCACGAAAAAAACGTCGCGAACGTACGGACGTACGAACGTACGTACACACGCACGCACAGATATCTTTCTAAAAATCTTTTATTTCGACTCTAGGGACCTTGAAACGTCGAGAAATGTCAAAATTTTCAATTTGACAAATCGGACCCATTACAATAACTTCCTATGGGAAGTTAATAACTTATATTTCTTTACAATACAAAATACAAATCGTGATGGATTTGTAGCTTGCCTGAGGAGTGTTTTGTAGACAATAATTTATTTGGTACTTTTTGTACCATGAACATACATAAGTGGATTGCGAAGTAAAGCTCTGAATTTGAAATTCATTACACGTGAAAAACTAACTAGTTGCCTTGGTCAAAATTAACGTTCGCAGAAGACAGCAAATTAAGTCCCTTATGTTGTATGAACCTGCCCAATGTTGTATAATTTCGAGGTTATACATTACGTTTTTTTGGCGGTTAACTAGATGTAATACCCGTGACGTGATTGTAGGAACTTATGGTTAGAGGTCTTGGGTTCAATTATTGCCAGTGGCGCTCAAAAGTTTTTCACGGTTATTGTCTCCTCCAAGGAATTGACAAATCCTCCAAGAGTAATTCTTGTTATGAACAGTACTTTTTGAAATTAGCCATTTGGATTCGACAAATAAACTATCGGTCCCATTCATCCCTGACATGACTCTACGGAGTGTTGCGTCATCTAATTTTTTAACTACATGTTGCTCCTTAACATACGTCCCTGTTTTAATCATATTTTATAAAAAAAACTGTTTTTTTATTTGATTCACTGTGGTATTTACCCCTGCCTGTACCCCGGTGATAGTGAAAATAAAAATCAATTAAAAGTTTCGTATAAAGAGCAAATTGCAATTAATACTCCTTGCAAGCAATACCAATTAAGTTTAAATTGTGCTCTGCACAAAAATCTATAGAAACAATAAACAAATGTGTCATATTTTCTACTATTTCCATACCATGCACTTTTTCAGTTCATTTTAAGTAAAGATAAGATATTTTTTCAACACAACAAATAACATTTATAATGAATATGGTGGAGTTATACTTTCGTATGTTTTCAAACATTGTTATCTCCGCAGTCTCCGATGGCAACTATTCTTTAACTAAATTGTTTACGACTTCAGTCTTGTATTTTTTTTCAAGGGCAGTTTAATTATTAAAATTATATGCTCTAATGGGCCTCATAAACTTGCCCTCTTATAATAGTAAAATATTTGTTGGTAATATTTTGATTTTGTAAACAAATGTAAAAAAAATTCGAAAATGTTTGTATTTCTTTAATAATGCATCAATAATAATAATTTCCATATAAACTTATGAGACGTGCCCTAAAGATGTACAGTAAAATGGAGGAAACAATTCAATCGATACTTAAGATAAGTTAAGCAAACAAGTAAAATAAATATTTAAATATTGCTGATTAGGTGAGTATAGGTAGGACCGTAGGACGTAGTAGCAAAACATTAAAAAAAAATTGCTCACTTAACAAAATTAATACAAAGTTTATTATCGTCAAAGCGAACGAGTCTCTTCTAAACACACATACATCAGTACTTTCTTATCGCCTATATTACTCAGTCAGGGTTATCTTTTTGGAGAAAGTGCGGCTGCAGATCTCCTCTCGCGCAATCCTACTTTGTCAAGCTCCAGACTTCGGGCAAAAATATAAACAAAACAGAGAAAGAACTCAGAGCCAGAGTCAAAGCTGTAATCAGTAATTCCGCATAGTTTTCTGTTAAATGCAACAACTATATCGTCCCCAATAATAGCAATGGCAAGCCCTCCATCTCAAGACACAAAATGCATACGACTTCAGTGCACCGGAAAATATGAGCACGATCAGTGTCATATTCTGCTTCCCGAACTCAAACACCAATCTCATTAATTTGTTTGGATTTGTTTTGTTTTTTGTTTTTCTTATTTGACTCTTAATCTGTCAAGACCATGTTTAATGAGGGATCCGATGACAGCCTTCCAAGTACATCTCAATTGCTTAGCTCTTCAAGCATTGAGTGTGCCAATGGACAGCTTCGTGAATCAGACCGAGAGCATCAACCGATCGTCTCACCAAATAAACATCAACGATCGACGCATTCGATCAGTAATAGCGAGCGTCATGGATACTCTAAAATGGCATCTTCCTCTACGACCTTCGAAGACAGTATGACCGAGATTATTGTACGTAAATGTTTGGTCAAGTCAACACTAAATTAGTTTTTTTTTAATTGTTTTAAAATTTTAAATTATTTGTGTGTGATATTTTTTTTGTTGATGTGGTGTTATAAGATCGCGATAAAAAATGCGTCGAAATACGTCTAATAGTTCTTTCTTTTTTGTTAACGCCTGTAATATCCAGATGGACGATGCTGCCACTGATAGTGAACCAACTTCGGCTATTCTTGACTATTGCAAGAAAAAGGTGAGAAAGTTGTAAATTTTGTTTTAAAAAAAATACCAATGTATACCTTTGAAATTTGGATTGAAGTTTCTGCGACCCTATATGACAATACTCGCTCTAGTGGGGTTAAATCCGATCTCAACCGAAACAACGCAATTAAAAGCCTGCTTGAGCTATTTGCAAGCTATGATTATCATGGTCATCATATGTCTTGGATATTTTCTTCAATTTCTAACAGCTTATAGGTATATATGTAGAAGACGTCAGTTATGTATAAAAGTTGACATTCAAAAACCAAATGTGTTTTCTTTTTTTTAGGGGAGACAGAGGTTTCTGCAATGATAGAAAGGAAGCATCAAATCTAACAAGCTTCCGTCAGATGACCCTTCATAATTGGGGTGAAATTATTTTCGGTTATATAATACCGAATGTACTTCATCTTTTGGGATTTGTGACGGCAATTTTTGTTTGTAAAGTCATCGATAATGAACAGCTGCAAAATCTAATTGAGCGGGTATTTTTGATGTCGATGAAGCCCAAGCGACTTTGTACGATACTTTGGTTGTATGTTGGACTGGGATTGGGATTTTTGACACTTCTTTTGGCATATGTCATACCTTCGGTGCTGATGCAGTTGCAGATTGTACAAGTTGCTTGGATGCCAATGGACTTGGAGGCATATGAAACACCGATTAAGGTAAATTTGTTTATGCTTATTCAATATTGTATGAAAACTGTACTAAGAGATAGTTTTTCGTTGGTGATCTAACACTATCTAAAGGACGTGTATGGTATCGTATATTCCGAGAGGTTATAGATAGGACAAGAATTGCTCCTTTTACCCCTTTCCCGCTAATTATGTTATTTTGATGGCTTTTATAAAAAAGTCTTATTTTTTTCTAAAGAAGAAAGTTAACGTATTTTTGAAACTTTGCTTGTTCTTAGAAGAATTTTTCGAATTCATTTGTTAAGAATTGTATAAACACGTTTGATGTATTAGAAGGGTTAGAGCAAAATTAAAAAAAAAATTATCAAAAGATTGGAAATAAAGGTAAACCTTTCCGTAAGGGAAATTTTGTATGAGGTTTGGCTGCGTCTAAATGTGAGCAAGCAAGCCAAACCTCTAGAATTTCGGTTTGACAAACATTCTTTCAATCTACAGACAAAATTTGAATTTTAAGTCTTATATTAAGTGTACTTGTAAATACAATTACTGCTATACAAAAAATCCGACAAAAAACTTGTGCAGAGAAATAAAGGATTTTTCAATTGGCACGGGTTGATTTTGGAAAACCGTGGCCACCATTTTGTTCTGGTGACATCTGTCAAATCTTTTGTTTATTATTCAGCTGTTTATGTCATATCATCATGGCAAGTTACACGATTATTAAAATGATAAAACTTTGATGTTGCGCGGATTGTGCCCATTTTACGGTAGACGTGGTGGCCTCTTCAACGTTTGGTGGCCAAATTTGAGAGGACCGGCACAGTAAATAATCCGTCAACGTACGTTTAAGGAACGCATGATCAGCCGAGAACATCGCTGCGGTCCGTAAAAATGTACAGCAGAAACCAAAGCAGTCTATTCCTCGCCGTGCACAAGATCTCAGCCTTTCGCAGTTTTTAACTTGGTGAATTTTGCATCGGGCCCTGGGCCTACACCCGTACAAGACCCATGAGCTCAAAGTTCATTACCTCCGTTTGGTCGCTGACTGGGCTTCGAATCGTTTAAAGCAAAGTCATATCCCTGTGCTACAGAGTACGGTCATTGATTATGATGATTGCACCGCTGCTGGTACTGATGTATTAAAAAAGTGTTTTTTTTTTTTTAATTCAATTTTATTAATTCATTCTTAAACCTATTTTAAAGCTAGACAAAAATTCATAAAACTAGCCTAATTATCCATAACTTATGGTCGTATGTACGTATGGTCCCATACGGACACTCTAAGTTAAACTATAACACTTAAAACTAATGCCTTTCGGTCCTAAGATCTAGTTTACTTCTTTTAAATTTTATTTATTTTGTATTTATTAGAAAATTTGAAAAAAACTAATATCAATTATTAAAAAAGTGTAGAAATGCCTATGTTGAACCCGTTACATTCACATTCAAACTTTTCCCAAAAACAGACAAATTTTGAATTACAATAAAGAAGTCATTCCTTTCACCTTCTTATAAAAACTTCGGATCTATTGCAAACTTTTTTGTGAAAGTGTAGAATTTTGGAATACAAATCTTGTTTGCAAACAGTTACACGTATTCGTAAAGAGATTAAACGTTGCAAGGTTATGAAGTTGACTGTGTACTGAATTTTCTAAAGCTTTTGACAAGATTATCTACGGAATTATTTTGTTCAAACTTAAAGCCCTTAGTTTTTAACATTTTTCTTAGCTTGGATAAATTCCTTAAAAATAGATCCTATGAGGTGAAATTTAGGAATTGTCATTTAGAACGTTTTGTTCCTCAATATGGTGTTCCCCAGGGAAGGTATCTTGGCCCTTTTTAGTTTATCCTAAACAATACCAGTGTTTTGTTGGAAAATCTATCCATAGTATAGAAGGATTTTACACGAATAACAAAAACAATATCCATAGTATAAATAACACAGATAAAAGTTAGAGTAGAATCTTACTATGGATGGATTTTTAACATTTATTCGAGTCTCGTATGGATCTTATGTGATTTCGTTCTCAAATGTTGGTACGATTGATATTGCATTTGTATCTCGATGGCTATGTTCGTTGAGTAGTTGTGCATCTGGAATGATGTGTTTTCCACTGGCGAAAAAAAATTAATCTGTTACTGTTGATGTTATTAAGTTTTATTAATAAAAATGGACTAACTGGGCTTATTTTACAAGAATAGAAAATGTAATTAAGTTTTGCTTTGTTTCCACTAAAGGTTTATCTCAGTTAAGATTAAATACGTCTTTTTGGTGTTTCTACCACACAAAAAGATTTAAAAATGTTAAGTTTAAAAGCACATTCTAAAATGTAAATGGTGTTTCGATGTTTCCTATGAAATGCAAGTGAGATAGTTTGATTCGTGTTAAACAATGAAGAATTGAATAGTTCAGCAACATAAAGAATACGCTACTTACTCCATGTGAATTTTTTTGTTTTATTTTTTTCTTCTTAAAACAAAGCTCTATTTTTTGTACACAAACTTGCAAATAAACAGACCTTAACGCATTATCTGTAAATCCATCTCCTCCACACAGGTTTTTCTTCACAAATTTTGAATAAATTCCGATCTCCGACCGGAATCGGGTAAATCAAGCACATTTCAATTCGATTCAGTTACATAAAATTGAGACGAGCTTCAATACCCTTCTTAAAGTTTTTATTTTATGTCAATGCTGCAATTGTTAAATTAACTTTTTCTTATAGAATCTCAATTTCCAGGTGTTTTCTTACCATTTCTTCTTGAAAATTGTCCATTTTATTAATTTTAGGTACTTTTTTTTGCTTAGTTAATTTTAACATTTGATTTTCACAAAACTTTCTTCTATTTGTGTATTTTTTTTTTTAAATTATTATTCTGACAGATTTTCTTTCAGTTGTACCAATTAAATACAAAATCTGGCTACAGCGGTCGTCAAAGTTTACTTTATTAAGAATCTCCCTAACTATCTAGTCGATTCCACGTATGTCAAATTTTCAAAATTCAGTTTTTTTTTATGTAAAAGGATTCCTTTCAATTGGAAAAGGAAGAAGTAATATTTCTTTAAAATTTAAATTATAAGTCTAGAGGGAATTGTAGCTTACCTGAGGAGCCTTTTGTAGCCAATTGTATTTTTGGTAGTGTTGGCACTGGAGGTAGAGGTTAGTGAAGTAAAGTTCCGAATTTGAAGTTTATGACACTTAAATAGCTAACTAGTTGCCTTGGTAAAGTGTGTTAAAAGCTATTGCCCTATTGTTGGTGTAAGCGAATCACGCTAAAATGGGCAAGTTCAGGACACATAAGGGACTTTATTTGCAGTCAACTTCATTCTTTGAACGTACATTTTGACCAAAACAACTAGTTAGATTTTCAAGTGTCATAAACTTCAAATTCAGAACTTTACTTCGCAAACCTTTACTTTAAATTCATAGTACAAAAAGTACCAACAAAATTATTGTCTATAAAATACTTCACAGGCAAGCTACAAGTCCTTCACCATTTTGTATATTGTATTGTAAATATATATTAGTTATTTCTTTTTCACATTGACAATTAACCCTTTTACAGAAAGAGAAGGACATTTTTTGGCAGATGGCCAATCAGATACTTGAATCTTGCCTTACTTTCAAGTCCCTTATGTCGTCTGAACCTGCCCAATTTTAGGGCGAGTTACCTCGCCGTAAGGTTGAAAGTAAAAGATCAATATGAATATTTGTTTGATTCTGTTTTATTTTCATTGTATTCATTCCTTAAATACTATTGTCTTATTTTTCTATTAGTTAAATTATATTAATAAGGATCTTATTACTATTGAGTGACATACATGATTTGCATTTCACATTTTTTGTTACTCATTTATTGAATGGGCAGTGGCGGCACATATGTGGATACACTATGGACTCTCTTTTACGAAATTCATAGAAATCATATTGAATTAGTTAAACATAATTTCATTTGCCTTGCCCTTAAGGGTTCTCCTCGGGATGACCCGTATGATTTGACTTCCTATGAACATCGTATTCAGCTTCTTCAAATGCAATTTTCACGCTAAAGGCGTGATGATAATAACTTAATATTTCTCCATCAGCTCTTTATTGATAAAATTGATGTACCTCTCTTTTATACATTTGAATTACCGAGGCGAAGCTCATCACTTGCGTACATTTGATTCATGTACATATTGACTTTCATAGAACTAACTATGAAAAGAATGAAAATCTAAGTCAAACCTCAAGTATTCATCAAACGATGAATTGTTTAGGATCAATGCTCCACTATCGTAAACGCCTTAATTTTAATTTTTGTTCTCAAATAATTCATGTTAGATGTTAATTAAGTTTTGTGTTTTGTGCGTGTGTTAGGCTATAATTATTTTACTTACTAACAACTTACGTTTCCAAGAAAACCTAGGTAAGTGCTATTGACCCCTTTTACCCTATTAGTTTCCTGCTATGCTATAAAGTACAAAGACTTTTTAGGGGTAAGGGCTTATAAATACACTTCAAGGAATTATTAAACTTACATACTCTTATATAGCTCGGTACCTATCACAACAAGTTTTGGTTAATCTAACAACTTCTCTTTCAGATTGCTCTTCTTTGTACCATTTTCACTCAGGACCTAGTGGAAATAGTCATCCTGACAAGTTACAGCATCGAGTGTTATTTGCTAATGGTCCATTTACAAACACTTTCCCAAAAACTTATTATGCATTCCATAGAGAGCTTGGATTGGATGAAGGTATGTAAAAAAATTTCATATAGTATTTGTAATCTTTTATTTACCCAAGCTAATCTTTATTTTCAGGAAGTTTTGGAATTTCGAAAACTTTTAGATCACCTCAACAACAAATTATCACTTCCAGTGTGTTTCTTCACTGTAATGAATCTCTCCTATGCCCTAGCCGGGATGGTATACCTCTTCAAGGACTTCGACATCCAATACACCGAATTGAAGGTGATCATATTGAATATCGCAAATGTCCTTCTATGGCTTCTGATGGGTCTCCTGCCATTCTTCACAGCCTCATCTGTGACACGTGTTTGTCAATTGGCCCAAGCTAACGGCCATCACATCCGAATTCGACCATTTGTCTATCGCAATACTTCAGCTGATGATCTCAACTCGACACTACTGTTTGCATCATCATTGGATATGTCCGCAAAGTTGTTCCGCATGCCAATTCAGCAAAACTATCTTTGTTTCGCCATCTTAATAATATCCATTGTAACCCTTACACTGGGGATGTGCCTGAACTTTTCCATGGAAATATTCTAAAAATGTCGTCAAAGTGCTGTTATGTTGTATAGTGTATGTTATTTATACGGTGTATTAATAAAATCCCCTTGTATTTTTTTTCCTGTATATATTCTTCTATAAATAGTATCTACGTTTATATCTATAGAAATTCCTTTTTATCCTTTCATTTAATAGGAAAAAGCAAACAGCAAGCAAGCACAGTACAATAAAATCTCAACATGAAAACTTGCTATCCCTAAGCTGTATTCTATTAGACAAGTGTCAACCATATCCCCAGGGGGAGTTTGTTTAAAATGACACTGGAAAAAAAGGATTTTACAAAAGGGATATAAAGATCATCACATCAGCATCGTTTATACCAGTGGGGTGCATCTAGGATGACTTCCTTTCCTGACGGCAATCATAAATTATTATGTTTTTTTCTGTTTGTGTTCTACAATGCTCCCATAAGATGTTCCACATATTATTTTAAAGGAAGAAAGACTCACATAACAGTACATATGTTTTTGTATATTATACATAATATTGTGCAGAAATATCCAAAACAATATCAAAATTTCGTCCTTGTGCGGAAAAAGAATTGAGAAGGTTTTTTTCCTTACTCCATAACCACCCACTACTAGAATCACCACCATCACCACCACCTCGTCTCCGCCTCCGACGCCACCAGTGGAGACAGTGTTTCGTCTTTTGGTCGTTAGATTGTAAGCACTTGTCATTTAATTTCATTAAAATTGGCTTCGCAATGGAACTGGGTTTTGGCGATGTCGTTTAACCGAGAATTTAATGATATACCCTCCTCTAGGATCATCCTCTTGTTATGCCATTTATACCACTGTAGGTGGACCTGGACAATGTGGGTCTTGATGATGGTTTCGGGGAAGCTTTGAAAATTTCCAGTCATATTGTACAGTTTAACGATTTAATTGTGTACAGCATGAGAACAAAAATAGTAAAAAATAAAAAAGCGAAATAACACTTTAAAATGAAATGGTATTCTATGTGGATTAGAATTAACAAGATTTCCTTGGGGATAAAAGGGGACAATGACTGTTTGAGTTTCATTATTGCACTATAGGGTACCGTATATTATGGGTTGGTTATTAATTGAAATCAACGATATCTGGAGGAAGGAACCCAAACCTTGTTGAGTTCAGAAACTAAAATCTGTTAAATTAAATGGATGCTAAAATCGTCTGTCTTTGTTTTGAAATAAGTGTGATGTCGATTGATGCTTATAAAATAAACATATTTTAAAATAAATGCATTCATAATAAAATGAAAATAAGATTTTGGAAATGTTAACAACTATTGCTCAGTACTGATACGTAATTTTCTTGACTATGAACTACGAACATAACTAACTTTTTTTTGAAAATGCTATAAAAACATCGAGTGTAATTTCGTCTGTGTGGCACGTAAGCGCCATCCTGTTGAAACCAAACGTTGCCAATATCCTCCTCCTCAATTTTTGTGAACAAAATTCGTTCAACAGGCCCAATGATCGCCATTGATTGTAACGGCCAATACTTGCTCATTTTCGAAGAAAAAATGCCCAATTATGCCTCTGGACCGAAATCCGCACCAAACAGTAACTCGTTTTGGGTTTTCAATGTATGCATGCGGGTTTTCTGTGCCCCAAATGCGACAATTTTCTTGTTTACATACTCACAAAGATCAAACTGAGCTTCATCTGAAAATATGATGATTTTTTTTGGCAAAACCGGCATCTTTTCTAAGAGTTGGTACACGACCATATTCATTCAGAGGAAGGATAAAACTAACTAGTTGAAGAAAAAAACGTTAGATGGCGGACCTTATAAATAAAAGAGGCTGGGATGCGACCCACACCGATAACTTCCCATCCCGTCTGTCGATTTGTCTAGCTTAAAAATTTGTCATGTACTCGTATTAATTTTTACCAAATTAACGTACTATTTTTTGTAGATTTTATTTCTATGAAAAAACGGACTGTTGGATTTTTATATAAAAATATAAGAAACAATATTTTCTGTGAAATAAAAGAAGTTTGAAGACAATATTTGTAATTTTTGAAAAGCTATTTGAGTCGTAAGTAAATTTTTACCAAGTTTTAGTATTGTTTTTTTTTTAGTTTTATTTTTTGTAAAAAAACTGTCAATTTGATTTTTTTCAAAATTTTACTGAATGTTGAAAACAATATTTCTTATAAGATAAAATTAGTTTCACGCCAATATTTAAAATTTTTATAGAGATATTTGAGTCGAAAATCAATATTTACCAATTTTTATACATTTTTTTTAGGTTTTTATTTTTTGTAAAAAAACGGTCAATTCGATTTTTCTCAACATTTTTCAGAATGTTGAAAACAATATTTCATATAAGAAAAAATAGTTAGAAGCTAATATCTCAAAGTTTTTAAAAGATATTTGAGTCGAAAATCATTTTTTACCAACTTTTGTTAATTTTTTTTTCGGTTTTTAATTTTTTTTTTAAAAAACTGTCAATTCGATTTTTTTCAAACTTTAACTGAATGACAACAAGATTTTTTGAAAGATAAAAGTAAATTAAAGCCAATATCTCAAAGTTTTGAAAAGATATTTGAGTCGAAAATCAATTTTTACCAACTTTTATACATTTTTTTAGGTTTTTATTTTTTCTAAAAAAACTGTCAATTCGATCTTTCTCAACTTTTTTCAAAATGTTGAAAACAATATTTTTTATAAGATAAAATAAGTTTGAAGCCTAAATTTCAAGTTTTTGAAAAGATATTTGAATCGATATACAATTTTTACGAACTTTGAGTAATGTTTTTTTTAGATTTTTATTTTGTATAAAAAAAACTGTCAATTAGATTTTTCTCAAAATTTTATCAGATGTCAAAAACATTATTTTTCGTTGCACAAAATTGTTTTAGAGATGAATTCATATTTAAGTCGTAAAATTTTGGAGGTGACAAATTTTTTTTTTCAGTTTTATTGATTTATAAAAAAAACCGTTATATTGATTTTTTTCAAAAAATATACCTGTTTGGTATCACGTTACAATATATTATATAAAATTTAATTCAAGTCTCCAGCGTTTTTGGTTCGTAAGATATTTAAGGTTAACCAAAATGTTCACCTTTTTTTCAAACTGCAATGGTACAAAAACCACCCACGCAATTTTCTTGAGAGCCCTTTCTGCTTGTTTCTGCCTTATTATGTGTATTTCGACTCTAGGGACCTTGAAACGTCGAGAAATGTCAAAATTTTCAATTTGACAAACCGGACCTATTACAATAACTTCCTATGGGAAGTTAAAAAATACAATTTAAAATCTTGATAGGAATAAGATCAATCTTTAACGTCAACCAGCTTTTGCGATTGACGCTAGACATGAATGTCAGAACTTTCTGAGGAGCTAACATCGACATCATTAAATCGTTGCCAATGTAGCTCTTGGGTTTCTAGACCTGAGGCAAAGCCGGGAGAAGTTCCGAGAAGATACAATCTCAAGAGATCGTAAAATCCTTCTCCGAATGAGTCACTAAAAACTTCCTTCTAAGTTCTCTGCGGACATCATAAAGTATCGAGAATTAGTGGCACCATTGCCAATATGGAATCATAGAAGCAGCCTGCGACGTGCTAGGTTTCAAACAGCCACCAACAAGAAACCGCTGTTGGTTCGATGGGGATTGTCAACAGGCTAATGCAGCCAGACAACAGGTACGCAAATCTCTCCTGCATATAACTTCTCAGAAGGAAAAAGAGGGAATAAGAAGCTTGTTGTAGTAGATGTTGAGAGGTTTGGAAGCAGAAATTAAGATCGAAAGTGTTTTGGGATGGGTAAAAGGCATTCTAAAGTGCATGCAACCTCGAACTAAATGGTGCAAAGACAAAAGTGGAAACATCATAAAAAAACCGCAGTAAATGCTGAGGATAAAGACCATTTTTGCAGACTGAATAAAGGCGACGATGAACAGCATTTTGCTGTCATGCAGGATGATCCATTCCATATAGACGACGAAATCCAAAATACGGTCTTCCCGACTCAGAAGAAGTGAAGATTTCTCTATCTAAGGCTCGTTTCACACTTCACGGTTTTGACCGTACGGCAAAAAACCGGACGGCATAAATCGGATCAATGTCTAATTACACGATATATGCAAGGTTCCTGTGCTTAGTATACTTTTTCACAGGTTTAGTTCGAACTCTACCGCACGAATAAAATCGTATGATGTAGAAACATGCATTTCGTCACGTACGCCACTAAGCTTATCGCGCCGTCCGGCTGCCGTATACTGTAGTGGCAGTAGAGTGTAGACGGTTGCTACACTCCGCGGCACTGGCATTTTGCAGTGACTGTATAATATGAACGCGTATGTATATGCTCTTCTACGCGCCTCTAACAAAATGTCCCCTTCCGGTTTTTTGCCGTACGGTCAAAACCGTGTAGTGTGAAACGACCCTAAGCTGAATTCTTATAAAGCCGTTGGAGCAGATGGATTAAATGCTGCGAGTTTTTCAAAGCAGGTGAAGATAATTTGGTTAGGAAGATGCACCAACTTTTCTGTTAGATATGACCGAAAGAAAGCATGCCCGATGAATGGAACCTCAGTATTGTTTCTCGGTTACTGAAAAAATGAGACCCTCTAAACTGCACCAATTATAGAAGAATCAGTTTCTAGAGCCCATCTTCAAGAACTCGATGCGCTTTTTTCATTGTGCTTTTAGCCTCTTGGAAAAAAAACCAAAGAACATCAAATTGACATCCACCATCTTTTCATCGATAGGACTCATGTCAGAGCATCTACGAGGACGAACTATACACAGACATGTCTTGTTTTGGCATCTCTGCCAAATTAGTCCCTCTATCATCCGTCTTTTGACACCAAAAAAGGCTTTATACAAGGTGATGTGCTGTCATGTATGTACATAGGTGTTTAACATCGTCCTTGAAGGAATAATGCAGACCTTCCTCATTAGCGCTAGAGCCACTATCTTTGAAAAGTCTGTGCAATTCCTGGAATATGCTGATGCTATTGACATAATCAAAAGAACTCAGCGTGATTTCAATGAGGCTTTTATGAGTTTTGTCACAGAGCGAGGTGGCAAACTCAGGTTTAGCGGTTAATGGGTGTTAAACAAAGTACATGCTGTCATCAAGAAAGGACCTACAACACCAACTTCTCGGTCAAAAAATCACCATCGACATACATAACTTTGAGGTAGTTAAGGACTTCGTCTATTTAGGCTCCGCTCTGAACGTAGAAAACAATACCAATACTAATGTAAAACCAAGAATTTCTCTTGCTAAGGGATTTTTCTTTGGGCTAAGAAAACAATTTAGAAGTACTCGTAAAGCTCTAGCTCGAGCAACCAAAGTGTCGTATATGACGATTATCATACCCATCCTGCTATACCGTGCAGAAGCATCGACTTTGACTAAAGCGTGAGAGAAAAGTTCTCGGCGTCACGTTCACGTATGCATAGAAGGTCGGCGGAGGAAAAGATAGAACGACGAGCTATGTGGGCTGTACACCAACGGGTTGCATGGAAAAGCACGTTCTGAAAGTCTTCGAGTTCACGTCCACATGACAGCGCACTAGTGGAAGGCGATCAGTTGTCAGGCACAAGTGTAAAGTGTAGCCTCACCTTAAATGAGTAAATATATAATCAAAGGCGGCTTAAGGCTGAAATAAGTAAAGGAATTTTACTGATTCCCAGAAAGTCACTGAAAGTTAAATTTATATGTACAAAAAGTTCCGGGGGTTACTTCCAAGAGAATTCCAAACGTTTTTAAAATTAAAAACAGTTTTTAGAGCCAGCTAATTTCGATGGCCAATTTTTTTTTAAACTTAAATCATTGCGTGTTGCACATCTTGTTTTGCTACAATATTATAGAAAAGAGTTAAACGGAAATCAAAGTCGAAAAAATAAGAGGAAATAAGAAAGAATGTAGTTTAAAACAGCACACAAATAATGGCCTCTTAAGCTGCCCTGATTATCACTGATATTGACCTACATACAAGATACAACTATGAATGCAAAGCCACTAGATACAAAGTATGTATAATTCTCTCCAATTCCCATTAGAACACAAACTAAATGATCCATAAAAACTGTGTCGATGAACCGGATGTAAATTCCGTGTGTTCTACATATAACTGATGATGATGATGATGATTATGGTCATCACTGCATTAATAAGACTTCCGGTCAATTTATCAACGGAAACAAATTCATATGTTATGCTCTGATTCGTTGGCTCTCAAAGGCAAACACCCACCATATGAAATAAAGGATATCCTTTTGCTCTAGCCTGTGTAACATTTGTATGTGTAGCTTTGTGTGTTGCAATATTATGGCAAATTAATTCAGTCATAGTATCTTTTATATATTTTGCTTCCATAACGATGTTCTATGGAAAGTTCATGTCCGCATATAGGCACTGGTATATCTACTTTAATAAAATGGTAACTACACTGTCTGGACACCTCACTCTTTTCACTGAGTTCACTTTTATATTCAAAAATAAAATAAAATAAGTAATTCATCGCATGTTCTATGTCTGTATGGATAGAATGTTGTACTTCCATTTATGTAGCTTCAACATAAAAACACATGTATTTTGTATAGTTAGGAGGTTTTGAACAAAATTATAACAATTTTAGCTTATTCCGCTGATGGACTGCATGCAATTAATATTAAACACGCTTGAGTGGGTGCTCTTGGCATCATTCTATGCATCGCTAGCTGATGCATAATTTGTTTTGTATGTGTTAAACATTTGCAACTGTGTCGAATATACTTGCTTGTCTGCATGTCTAGTTGTTTGCATTTTTATAAAATCATGACAGGAGTTGGTTTCGAAAAAAGTCCTTTCCATTTAAGACTTTAAAGGTAAAACAACACGGAAGAGCACACAATTTTGTTTGATCAAAAAAAGGTTATAGACATTTCAAGCTTACTTGGTAAGTTAATTGACTTTAAAAGAATATAAGGTCCTAAACTTAGAGGCTTCTTCTTCATTTAAAGTTAGAATCAACTTGATGATTTTCTTTCGTAACTCTTTATTTTATTTTCCTTCACTTGAATTTGTCATTTTCGGCTCGAGCTTATTATCTTTAGATGTTCTGCAATTCCAAAAAAAGAGAAAGTTGAATACTTGTTTTTAGATTTTCTACAAGATCTTTTGTTTGTTTCTTCACTTAGAAACAATTTCTTTGACACAAATTTTCCCAACCATGGGCAGGTTCAGGCGACATAACGGACTTGAAAGCAAGTTTCTAGCATCTGATTGGCCAGCTGCAAAAAAAATGCCTTCCAATTATGGAAAAATTAAGTCAAGAAAAATCTCCCTAACTATCAAGTCAAGTCAACTTATGACAACTGATCCTGTTTTTTATTCAAGTGAAAGCTGAGCTTTACTACTTTATAATTTATTTATTTTCTACACAATTCTATTTAATGCTTCCTGTAAAAAGGCTCCTTGTCAATTTAAAAAAGAAATAAGTAATATTTCTCTACAATACAAAAGACAAATCGTAATGGACTTGTAGCTTGTCTGGGGAGTGTTTTGTAGACAATAATGTGATTGATAGTTCTTGTACTATGAACCTAATGTAGACGTTTGTGAAGTAAAGTTCTAAATTTGAAGTTCATGACACTTGGAAAACTAACTAGTTGCCTTGGTAAAAATTTACGTTCAAAGAATGAAGTTGACTGCAAAAGAAGTCCCTTATGTTGCCTGAACCTGCCCAATATCATTGCAATGCACTTCCACCCATGCAAGGTGAAACAATAGGCCCCAAGCTTGGTTTGGTGGTCGAGTGCAAGGTTCCGAAGATCAGTTCGTTGACTTTGTCCGTTGGTGCACCAATCATTGATGGGTTATCACCCCTTCTTGACCGGATACTGAAAATCAGTGTCTTCTTCTAGTGCACTCTTCTTCAAGGGAGGCAAGAGCGTTGTGCAGTCGTTTGCATTCTAGCTCTGTCTCACCAGATTCTTCCTTTATGTTCCTCGTCGACATGAGGTAGCCATTTCCAGAGTACTTTCTGTCAAGGAAGGCCCGAGCGTTGTAAATACTTCTGCAGTCAAATCTGTCATTTCGTCCCAGCTCATTTCCCAGTCTCCTTACCATTCTTTTGCAGTTTGATATTTTCTTTTGCAATGTGATATCTTGTTCCGTCTGGAAGAGGTCGATAAGCCTAAAAAAAATTTAAAATTTAAAATTTTAACTCCTAAGCTATACGCAAGTGATTACAATTAATCTTTGTCTTGACTTTCAACTTTAAATTTGATTTCAACAATAACTTAGACTTAGAGACAAATTTAAAAAGAGTGAAGAAAGCTCTCAAAATATTAAGATAATAACGGGACATTGTGAGGTTTGATTTCCAAATGGCTTTTTTGACAAAACAAACTACCTTTGTCGTTATTTTTAAGTATCGTTTGACAAGTCATTATTGAAAATCTCACCCCACAGTATAAATTGTTGAGCTGTATTACGAAAATTTCGTGCTATTCGAGAAACTTACAGGGCGCATATTGAAACCACTATTGACAATACTCAACTGGTAGCACGTTGTAAAAAGTTTATATAAGCTAAATTGATGAATGATTCGTCATCGTTTTCAGCAGCTTAACTTTTTTTTTTTTTTGAAAAAATTAAATTTCAGCAAAATTTAACTTTTGCTAGAATTGGATCTAGAAGTTTCAATTTTGATTTGTATTTTCAGCAAATATTATATTGGAAGACTAGATAATAATTCGGTGTTTAATAGAATCACATCTATATATGGTTTGGTTCATGGAATGCTATCGTCAATTGTCAACTTTATTGCTCCATGTTCAATGATGTGATGAGCTCTGGTTTTAACTTCATTCTGTGCTAAATTTTGCTGTTTTCGTAAGACAATGTACTCCGAAAAAAGAAATATGTGCTTTTTCTTATAAGAAACTAGCTGACCCGGTCACGCGTTGCTGTGGCTAACGTTTTTTGTCATATAACATTGTTGTAAACTATTTAAAGGGAACGGTAGGAGAACATCAGACATGGAACCACCATTCTTTTGTACATAGATAAATGCCATTTGTAAAAATACACGGCGATTTACTACCGTTAGCCTATATAACAATGGAATTATTATTTACTAACGAAAACGGAAACTTCACTGTTTGGGATTTAAAGAATAAGGACTTTGAACACAATTGATCAAAATGTTCGTACAGTAAGTAAGCCAAAAATCAATACAAAGATTTAAGTTTAAAATTTATTATTATTACTAGCTGACCCAACAAACGCTTTTTTGTCGTTTACATAATTTCAAGAGAATATTTTAATAAATAAATAACTTATTATAAGTGTGTAAGGATGTGTTATATAAGTGGGAAAAGTATAGAGCACTGTAAACGGTGACAAAATCACCAACATTTTTTTTTTACTTATTAACATTTTCCTTAATGCAACAGAGTGTACAATATTTTTTGTGATCCCATCTTTCCCCAATACAAACAAAGTGGGTGGTTTTCCTACTCGAGTGAAAAACTTGAAGCGCCGAAGACAGACATCGTTTGGCCTTGAGACTTATTGATAGTCATTGCAAATGCCAATCTAATTGGAAATTGAAGGCGTTTGAATTGAATTGGCACATCCTTGGGAACAATATAGGGATTCACGTAGTAATATATTTTCACCTCGGAATTTGCCATTTAAAATTTCGATACCATTTTTCATCAATTTTTTACTTACTAATAAAGTGCCGCTGCACAAAATTACCGAAGAACCAACCTTCAGTTGTAAATTATGCGGTGGCATGCCTGGTAAATCCAATGAGTTCAAAAACTCAGTTAGATAATTTACAGCTTCGGTAGCATCACAAACTGTATCAATAGATTTGTATGACACCAAGTCTAGTGGTATTAAATGTTGTATTTTGAGATTTAATTCGTTGACATCCACATTTGTTGCTGCAAAAATTGCTCTTTCTGCTAACCACTCATAATTTTTATATTATCTATGTGCATCGGGAAATATATGGTCAATGAGAGCATCTTGTGAATCAATAATCGTGCAGAAATCGACCGGTAATTTTATGCATCCAGTTTCATCTGTAATAACTTTTCCGCACTTTTTCAACATTACGCCGCAGTGGCGATGATTTTAAGCACGCGTTGATCTTATTAGCGTACGTTAAATGCGGAATAAGGCGAAGAATACTTGATAAGATTACCACTTTTAGTTTTAACTTTCCAATTAAAATGGTTGCTTCAAGAATATTTCCGGTGATCTTTTTGATGATCAAACCTGTACCGTTGCATAATTGAGGTGGGTTCAAATTACGCAGGAGAACAATAGATGAACCAATCTTTGATCGAAAATTATGTGGTGGCATTCTAGGTAGATCTAGTGAATTAAAAAATTCAACTGCAATATTTACACTATCGTTTTGATTAACAACAATACCGATTGATTTAAAAGACATCAAATCATTGTTCCTGACGAACAGTGCAGAAATTGTCTGGTAGTTTAATGCAGTAAATTTTACCACAACAAGTTTCACCTCCCTTTTTGCTAACCACACTTAACGAATTCTTACTGCGGCCCCAAAATTCTAGAAGAGTTAAGTAGAAACCTGGACCATCAGCCTGCTCTCCTAGCATTTTGGGAAAGCAAGTTTAACAGGTATCACCAAAATGTGCGAAAGGATTCCACACCAACGAACTGTGCAACGGTTGACCCACATATTGGTTAAACAAGGTCATCAATGCATGAAGACGATACCCAGCTCAACAATGTGTGTAGAAAAGTCACACGAACTTTAACTTAGTATGGCCGAGGACCCATCATAAAGTATTAACGATAGAAAAATAACTCCAAAAATATCTTTTTTTTTAATTATAGGCTTGGCTACCGACTTCTTTCAACACGAAATAAGTAGTTTTTCCTCAACCAAAATCTAGCGAGTGTAGGTACTCGGTAATGCGAGGAATTCCACACGATTTTTCCAGAAAGTGTTGGCTGGAATGGGTTCGAAACTGAAGAGCTGAACTCACTCATTGAGCTACTGGGTGATCGCATCACCTCTTAAAAGAGATCGCGTACGTTGAAAGATACCTGGCTTCTCGGTCGCACACCCCAATCTTATGGATGGAGGAATTTGCGAGAACGAGACAGATCGATCACCACGCAAAAGGTCCGAGAGGATTGCCTGAGGGCAAGTAGCCGGAAGGGTCAAGCTCGCCATGATGATGGCCAATTTTCGAATTGCTCCCAAAGCCTTTTGACGAAAGCGAAATTGTGCGAAGGAATTTTTTTTGAAAAGACCTACATAAAGTAATTTTGTTTCATACGATAGTTTTTCTTTAAGTTTTTATTGAGATAAAGATTTTGTTTTGTTTCGCCGTGGAGAAAAGTTGTTGAGGAAGGACGATAGCTGTCAAAAAGAAGCTTAGTATAGTGTTTTCTGTTGTTCCTAAGAATATTGCTTTTTTCTGGTGTTCTTCATTTGTTTCAAATTTGTCCTTTTGACCTTCGAGTCGAAGTATTAATTTCACGATATTACGGACGCGTTTACCGCTTTTTGTTTTTTTTTCTTATCTAAATAATTTTCTTGGAGTGATTTCTTTTATCGGTTTTTATCATTATATCCATCATTTTCTTTTGCAAAACATTTATCGAGGATTGACCTTCCGTCAATCTCAATAATTTAATTTGTATCTTTTTTTTTATAAAAGATCCTGGTTTTTAATTCTTGCTTCGGCCAAGGTTTTCCAGGCAATAAAACATTATTTAAATTTCCTTTGTGGAAAATAAAACCTTTCTTTTATTTCGTAAGTTGTTTTGAAGACTAATTTTTCAGCTGCTGGTTTTGGTAAACTTCCAGTAAAAAGTTTCCTGGCGCCCACCATAATCATTACGACTTAGAGAAATTCACCTCGTCGTATTTCGATATCGTTTTGATATCAATTTTATTTCAATTCTATTAATCACCTTGATTAATAAAATATTCACCTAATCGAAACTAATTTAAAAAAAAAAGGAATTTAATTCGCGTTCGATCTTCGACAATATTGGAATCGAAAACCTAATATTGTTCAAAAATAATATTAATTATAATATTCAGTCCGTTGGGGTGGTATAGAGGAGGAAAAATTTGCAACAAATGCATTGCGTATTTGGTTGCAGTTCTATTTTACCGTACAAATTTGTGGAATATCGGTTTAGTAGTTAAGGAGTCCATCGCGGACAAACAACGTGATATGTAATGTATATATTAAGATAAAGATAAAAACTTTTAAATAATGATACTAAAATTGGAAAAAATTGATAGTTAGTTAAAAATCGCGGGAATAAAACCTGATATTGAAACCAAACTTATTTTATCATATGCAAAATATTTTTTGTTAAATTAAAGTATTTTTTTTTTAGAAAAATCCATTTGACAACTTAATTCACAAAACATGAAAACTTACAAAAACAAGAAAAAACTGACAGGAAATTGTTTTCAACTCAAGTATTAGGAGAACAAAAAAAGATTATTTGTTGAACATAATTAATGTGATAGCAATATCTCTGACAGTTCTTGTATATCCGCCGAAAAAAGGTGCCCCCATCGAACGTACACATTTGCACACAGACGTCTCTCTAAGACCTTTGATTTTTATTCAAGGAAGCTTCACAAAATTTCAAAATTTTCCATTCGACAAATCGGAACAATTACAATAACTTCCTATAGAAAGTTAATACTAGGATAAAGTCAATGCCTCCAGCCAGCCTGTCAACGTTTTTCCGCTTCCACAACATGGCCTTTACGAAGCCCAATTCGAAGTAAAAAGTCTAAAAGTGGAGTATAATATTCCTCCTGTCTGGATCTAGGTATTATACTCCTAAATATAACTGAAGGAAAGGTGTTGGAAATAAACGATAAAGCAGCATATTTGATGATAGCAGGTATCATTATTTTTTCGAACTAGAACAAACATAGCGAGACTAGGACAACGTCATAAGCTACGATGCGACATATGCTACAAAAAAGAATCTAATTTTTATAAAATCCTAAAATAGTGAAGGATTTTTGTAGAACAAAATTACCTTTATACGGAAAGTAGTGTAAAAATGCATAACCGAATGGAATGGATTGTTTTAATTTCCATTCCTGCAATCACATCATTTTTCTATGTTTTATTTTTCGTCCTTTACCGTCTGTTTTTCTCATTTCACTAGAATATACATACATATGTACATTTTTATAGGTAATGTAGGTGCAGGACTTACATTTTGATGCATTTTGATAGTAAAAATGCTTTTAACATCATCATCGCAGTGAAGGCGAGTTTCTCTTGCATTTTATTGCGATGCTTAATTCTTTTTACGATTTCACTTTTCTTGAGTTAAAGAAAACACAAGTACGAGTAGCTCAAGTTTTAGAGCGAGAAAGAGAGAGAAAAAGAGAGGTTGTAATTCGCTAAAGTGCCTTTTGGGCAAAATATTCCAAGATCCAAGACTACAAACCCGGATGTCTTGCATTTGGAAATGATGTGTCGGAAGTGTTTATATACTCAAAACAATCTTGTGAGTTGTTTAATGTTTCGTATAGGAGAAACTTCAAAAATATTATAGGTATGTTCATCAAAATGAATGTGTGAAGTCTGTGTTTCTGTTTCTGTTTCAAAATAGGATACAATTTCATTTTTTATTTTTTAAACCTATGAACATCTAGGAATTTAAAAATAGAAGATGTTATGTATGGGTATATGCGTTCATAGGTATGAGAATGATGTCATAAAAGTTGTCACCTTGAGAATTTTGTGGATCACGTATAAATTTCTTTATGGGAGTATGGTGAAAAAATCTACGTTTAATACTCACAAGAAGAACTTTTAAAAATCACGTAGTCTTCAGTTAGTTCATAATGTGATTTTCTTCTGCAAGACATGAATTTACAACCATTTTTGTTGGAAAGTACTTCCTAACAGCTGACATTCATTAAAGCTGAGCTTAAACGATTGTTAGCTCTGTCAGAGGTCTAGGAATACAATAAACTGTTATTTAAGATTTTGTCATAGAGGCTTCATTTAACTGTCAGATAAAAATACGATTTAAATTTGAGTTTGCTCTGAGGATTTATATATGACAAGACAAACAACTTCAGCGGTGAGTGATCAGTAAAGGTATCTAAACATCTAAACGTAGCCTTAGAATGTAGGATACCATGAATGGAAGACATTTAGTACTTTTACTCACAGATCTGACATTCTTCAAAGCAGTCGCAAAACTCCTAAGATAGTCTTGCAACTTGTTAATGAGGATAAGTCAGAAAAATGAAGCAACAACTTTGTTGCAGCAAGGACAAATAAATCCGATGTAGATGTACGGTCTAACTCTAAGCCGTCACTTTGTCATTTTAGGTGAACCCTATTTTTAAAGCTATATATATAGATTTAGATTAGATTAGATTGGTTTTTATTTTGATGGATAAAAAATTTACCAACAAAAAGCACGGCTTTACTGCAGTCTGCCTAGTTGACAAATCATATAAAAATAAAAAAGCTCAATAATATATTTTAAAACTTTCATTTATAATTCTACTTCTACAGAGAAGAGCTAGCCTGCAGAATTGATATAATTTTTTAACTTCTATATTTTTAAGCAAGAGTATAACTTGATTTTGCGTCAGTATTTCGCTACCAAAAGTATTCCTTCTTATTTCTTTAAGAACTGGACATCTTCCAACAAAGTGAAAAACATCTTCCCTTTCCTTTAAATTGCACCATGAGCATATAATTGGTAAGTCATATCTCTGAGGTATAAAATTGAGCTGCATAACTTCACCTCTCAATTTAACCATCATTGCAATTTCGACAATTCTATTATCGTTTCTAAAATAATTCCTCTCTTCCAAATTGTGATTTAGTTTCTTTTTATGTCCACTGCGGAAATGAGCTGGTATAAAGAAGCTTTTAAATCATCCTGATTATAACACAAAAGGTTAAGTTCTATTCCACATTCTCTTGCTAAATCCAATCACCACACTAACTTGTTTTGGTTTGTATTACCTGAAGCGCTGGTATCTTAGGAAGCCTGTTATTGCTCATCTTCATAACTCTCATGATATAATCGACTTGCATTTTAAGGGTTCGTATGAACATTGCTGATAATCCTGATTCCTACATAATACAATAGTTGGGTGTATTTGATGGCAGTCTAAAAATTCGCTTAATAAAGTATCGGAGAAGTTTCTTAATTTGTTCGTATTGTTTCGTTCCCCAAATTTGTGGCGCGTAAAACATGACAGACTCAGATATCGCTTCAAATATTTTGAACTTTCTGCTATGTGCTATACTTTTGTTAGAAAAACATCTTTGCTAATTTGCACTAATTGCAAATTTAGCCTTGACTAGCTTCTCTCTTAGATGAATTTCCATGCTCAAATTTTCCTTAAGTGTACTGCAAGGTATTTAAATTTCGTGACAACTTTAATGACCTCTCCATTATAGAACTATTTTTCTTTTGCTTAATTGCGGCTTCCTCCTCGTTTAAAAATCAAAACATTGGACAATATTGAAACAGGTGGTTTATTATTAACTGCAATGATTCCAAAAGAAAAATGTCTCCCGTATACAACAATACTTTTATTATTTGTCCAGCGAAATCTATGCCACCTGGTAAGAAGTCTGTAAGATAAGGCGAACAGACTCGGACTGAATGTACAGCCCTGTCTGACTCCCGATTGTGTTTTAAACCCTCTCGACAACTCTTCTCGTTTCCATACCTTAGCAATTGTATCTGCATATAGATTCTGAATAACTCTTCCAAACTTCCATGACATTCCGTTACTATACAGTTTGTAGATAAGCGCATGTCTATCGATCACATCAAACGCAGATTTAAAGTCAACGAAAAACGTATATAGCTTTTTGGCTTTATTTTGTAATGTTTGTGCTATACTTTTAAGGGTAAAAATGTGGTCAACCTTCGAATAACTTGCCCTAAAGCCTGCTTGAAACTCCTTTAAGATCTTGTTGTCTTCTATCCATTTATTGAAACGTTTTTGCAAAACCAGCGTGAATATTTTATATGAAGCATTTAGGAAGGATATTCCTCTATAATTAGAAACCTCGGGAGCTTGAATTCTCGTGGTATCAATCCCGTTTTCATGTCATTCTTATATATATATTTAGTTGTCAGTAGGTTGATTAGCTCTGCTGTGCCATACTTATAAAATGCTGCCGAAATCACTTCTTGGTGTCTTATTGCAGCATCAAGAGTTTCATTTTTAAAACCTGGATTCAACAAACATGTGAGCTGCCAGCTGATCAGAACCTATACTTAAATGGATTGAAAACTTTTTTCCATTCAGCTGCTTTTTATTCATATCCAGGCTTTGCCAGGTTCCAAAACTTCTTTCCGCTTTTACAAGACGCTAATCTATTGGATTCAGCTTCGAAGAATGCTGCCGTCTTTAGCTTACATATTGCCTTGAAAGATGTATTATCCAACACATATTGATTTTTGAAGTAGCCATCATTCGAATATCTGTATGCTCTTAGGCAGCTAAACGATAATTTCCGTGAATTTCTGCAGTCTAAATCAAGCCAGGGCTCTATGAAGTTCTCTCGGGCAGTTAGATACGACTCCTTGATTATTTTATCCAGCTTGGATAGATCAAAATTTCTTTTTCAAGCCTTGCTTGATATCTCACTGCTGTGGGAAAGATGCGATAAATCTTTCCATTAATTTTTAGTTTAACATACGTAACGCTTTCATATACATACTTCTTTTTTACAATATTTATATTTTAGAATTTTCTTGAAATTTGTTTTATAATTATTAATTTAGTTTCAGTAACAATAATTGTTTCATACAAACAAATTCATTCTAATTGATTGATAGTATTATAAAAATCCATTTAAATTGCCTTATTAACTAAACCACAAACATTATAATAAAGTATTCTATAATTTAGCGTTTCAAAAGTATTTTAAAGATACATTTGTATTGAACTTGTTAATTTCTTATTTATTAGTACCCATGGCGTCATGGTTAGCGCCAAAGGTGTTTTGTTCAATCCCGCCTGTGCCACTTAAGTTTTTTCACAGGTACTTCCTCTTGTAAGAATTTGACAAATCCTCTTAGAGTAAATCTTGCCACGAAAAGTGTTTTCTCAAATTTGGCTTTCGGATTTGGCATAAAGACTGTAGGTCCCCTTTATCCCTGCAATGACTCGTTCATATGTAGGAATTGTTGATAGTTGTAAGTCACTAAACCCTAGTTTACTACGGACTGTTGCTCACTTAAAAAAAAAGAAGAACAATGTATTGATTGGTTAAAAGTTTCAAATATCTAGAAAAAGAAGAACAATGCAATAATTGGTTAAAAGTTTCAAATTAATTAAAAATTAAATTGGGTGGCGCAACAGTCCGTTTGAGAACTAGGGCCTAGTGACTGACAACTCTCAACCATTCCTGTGTGCGAGTACTGTTGTCAGGGATGGAAGATTTAAGCCGAATCCGAACGGCAAATTTGAGAAATCACTTTTCATGACAAGAATTACTTGGAGAATTCGTCAATTCCTCGCAAGAGGCAGTACCCGTGAAAAATACTTTAGATGGCATAGGCAGGGATCGAACTCAAGACCTCTCGCATTAAAGTCCAGCGCACTAACCATCATGCCACGAATACTACTACGGGTACTAAAGTACTTCAATTTTTAATTGCGTAATAACTTTTTTAAGTTCTTTAATAGATTTCGTAAATTTCTAAGCTTACGAAAGATTGTGCCAACCAAAATATAGTGCTAGAGCAATTAAAAAGAACATGTAGCTATTAATCACACTTAATTACGGATTCACGCTCCTGGAGTGTTCGAATTTTGCTAAGCTAAGATACAAAACTAGCGTACCCGTTCGGAAACTCCCGCAAACACATTTTGTTTCAAAGTTAAAAATGAATTAAAGGTTTATGTTGTAACACTGTTCGATTATCAGTGTAACATTTTTTTTGGGGTGAATTTTTCTTTCCACTACAAGGTGCTTTGAGATATGGACTTAGACGGACTGGAAAAAAATTCCTCACAGTAAATTCCCTGGTTTAGCTCATCCTAAGACCACTCATAACGAACGAAGAACTCGTCACAAAAATATGAAATACCCAAAAGCTAACTTAAGGAAATAGTTTGTCCGTTCGATTAGTTTGTTCAAATACCTTTGATTACTTTTGGTAAATTTCGTGGTCTGCCGCTGTCATTTTAACATCTTACAACTGTTAATGAAACTTATCATAAAGCGTGTTATAAGATAAGTAGTTAGTACGAATAATAAAACAAAACAGAATGAACAACAGAAGATTATTCACGACTCTTTGATAAAAGTTGTGAGCAATGGAACGGTAGAATTTATTTCTTAGATGCTCCCGGAGGGAATAGAAAAACTGTTTTGCTAACCGAGGCGAGCGCTAGATTGAACTTTAAAAGATCTTCGTGATAATTGAAATATTTTTGTTGGAGCAATGATTTTTTTTCCGTGAATTTCGTCAGACTTTTTCGGTTGTTCCACGATCATTTGCAACTAAACGCGTATTTGATATAATCTAATTTGTAGCGATATGTAAAATACACTTATTGATTGACAGCTTTTAAAACAAGATGCAAAGTGGAAGTGGTGTTTTTAAAACAATTCTTAAATATTGGTGATGGAAAAGCTGCAGTTGATATCTTGACTGGATTTACTATAATTTCTAACGATTTCTGTCAAGTTACAGAAACGAAAAACGGCCTTACTGAGCGTGTATTTCCTGACGTAGCACAGCATTTCAACAACCACAACTGGTTGAGTGAAAGATTAAAATTGTTTCCTTGGACAGTTGTTTTATTTTAAGTCAGTTGAGATTGTTGTCAATAAAGATCACGTGGTTAATTATCCTATGATTCGCTGGAATTACGTAATTTAGAACTAATAATTGGTTCTGATTATTATCATGTTGCATAACATTAATCAACCTCGATAAGGCAATGGAACGAGGTCGGGCCTGAGAAAATGTTTTAATTTTACGGGTCTCGATGATTTTAAAAGACTTGCCGTTTTATTTCAAGCGACTACAGTTTTTGATGCGCTTGGCCTTCGATATGACATAAACAATTCACAGAATCAGAATTAGTTAAGAATATTCGTATTTTTAGCATGATCAGCTGTATGTGGGGTGTACACGTTGCGGAAAACCATCGTCTCTATTTATTCATGCTCCAAAGAATGGAACTAAATATAAAGTTTACCAATCAAAATTTTTTGTATCAAAGTTTTTTAAATGAATTTATTTTGTCGATTTGATAAAATTATCATGTTTGAAATAATTTGTAAATAACTAAATATTTCAAACATATGTACAACTAGTCATTATAAATCAAATGTTTTAAGAAAAAATGTAAGTGATACGAAGTTCACTGGGTCAGCTAGTATTCAATATAAATAAAGGGTGGTTTTTTGGCAACACTAGTTGACGCAGGTTTCATGTTTTGTTTCACTGTAAAACATCTTTAGTTTGGTCTATAATTTAACCAGAAATCGTATACAAACGAAGAACGCTTGCAAAATATTGAATTTTATTATCAAAATGTGTTCTCTATTAAGAAAGTTTATCGCTCGATTCTTCCATTTTATGATCATTTTAATCGACCCACTGAATCGTCTATTCGGACTATTGTAACTAAATTTTTGCACCAAATTTACATTGTTGGACTTGAAACCACCAACAGACTTACGTAGACAGCGATCTGAAGAAAATATCGCAGCTGTATCGGCCAGTGTTAATGATGACCATCAATTATCGCCGCCCGTTCGCAGCAATTGTTACTCAACAACAACTTTCAAAATACATCTGGTGCAAGAATTAAATCCGAACGACCTATTGCAACGTAAAATTATTGGTAAAAGGGCTCTTGGAAATTTGGCCGAAGATTCACTTTTTTACCGAAAAATTGTATTTAGCGTAAATAAGCAGAATTGTCGATTTTAGAGTAAATATCAGCCAGGAGCATTGCATGAGCTACCAATGCATGCAGAGATGTTTATGAATCCAACAAGTGTTCCATCCACCATCCAAATCCGAAAACATTTTTTAATGCTTAATTTTGTGCAACTTGTCAACTTTGAATCAAGCTGTGAACTGCTGTACCATATACATTGATTCAATACGTTAGATGGCTACGAAAAAGTGCAAAGTAGATTTGTGTTTTTAGACCTTCAGGTTCGTTACTACGAAATAGACCGAAAACACCAGCTAGGGATGAAAGTGTTTTCGAAAGTTTTGATATGTGTTATTTCCAGTTCAGTGATGAGTCCACCCAATGTCCAAGATATTTAAACTGACTGACTTTGTAAACAGTTGAGCCTTGGTAGATAATGTTAAGAGGTGTATTCGATTTGCTGAAGACGATATATATTTTTTTTTTGGCGTTAACAAGTAATTATTCATCTGTTCTTCGATTTTGTAGCAGTTCCTGCAGAATAAATAAGACTGATGTTATCTGCAAATAATACTAGATGTCCTATTGGAATCAAGTTTGTAAGATCTTGGATATATAGACAAAAAAGTGTTGGTCCAAGTACACTACCTTGTAGGCTTGTACATCCGTCTAAACTTATGCACTGATATCGATTTTCAAGGTAAGATTTGAACCAATTAAATGATAAGCCTCTTACTCCTAGAGCAAAAAGCTTTCGTAGCAGGATTTTATGGTCGACGGTGTTGAATGCGTTTGACAAGTCTATAAAAAGCACGCTGGCAAGCTTGCGATTGTCTTTTTTCCTTTGAAGTTGTAATATCATGTCCACCAGTGTTGTTTTTGTGTCTAATTTGTTCCGGAAACCATATTGTGTAGTGCTTGACAGTTTATTTCGCTCCATATATTTGAGTAATTGGTTGTTAATAACTTTTTCGATTATCATCGATAAGATTGGTAAAATTAAGATGGGCTGATAATTGTTGTAGTCTTTAACATCGCCATTCTTAAAGACAGGGATAACCCGGGCTGTTTCAATCATACTTGGAACGTAGCCAACTTTGAAGGATTTGTTGATAAGTTGTTGATAATCGGAACGCACAACTCTTCTTTGCGCTTCTTAATTAATTTGGTAGAGAGATTTATCAATGTCCTCATTTTTTGATGGCTTCAATCCAAAAATGACATGTTTAATTTCACAAGGTGATGTCGTTTCGATTACAAAACTTTCTAGCTGTCTTTGAATTGGAAAGACTATATTTTCATATGTACATTTTGAGATGATTGTTTTGCCTATTCTAGAAAAGAATTTGTTTAGTTCATTAATTTTATCAAGTTTTTCTTTCCCTGAGCAATTTTAAAGCAATGGACAATCTGTATTCTTTTTGGATTTATTATATAATAAACTATTTTTACTCTCCCAGGTTTTCCTGTTGTCAGTCAAGGATTTTTCAAATGGATTCCCAAAATAATCTTTCTTCGTTTCCGAATTGTCACTTGATTTCTGAGATATTTGTACTTTCGCTCAATATAAATATTATTTGGATCTTTACACAATTTGCTAAACCATTTGCCTTTCTCTTTAATCAAGGATAACAATTCGTTGCTTATCTATTCATATTCAATGCTGCAGTCAGACCTTGGTTTTTTTTTTCTTTATTAAGTTTGTGTACATCATGTCTTCACAATATTATTGGATTATCCTTAACTTTCTGCTTTAGTTTATTAGGATCGGTTACATGATAGTATTTTTGATTTAAATGTGAAGTACAAGACTTTCTTTGAGACCTGGTAATTTCTAGGTCAATAATAAACGGTGATTTTTTAAGAGCTTGAGAACTTTTTTTAAAAAAAAAACGCATAAAATTTGCAAAATTTCATCGATTCTTTATTTGAAACGTTAGATTGGTCCATGACATTTACTTTTTGAAGATAATTTCATTTAAATGTTGACCGCGGCTGCGTCTTAGGTGGTCCATTCGGAAAGTCCAATTTTGGGTAACTTTTTCGAGCATTTCGGCCGGAATAGCCCGAATTTCTTCGGAAATGTTGTCTTCCAAAGCTGGAATAGTTGCTGGCTTATTTGTGTAGACTTTAGATTTGACGTAGCCCCACAAAAAATAGTCTAAAGGCGTCAAATCGCATGATCTTGGTGGCCAACTTACCGGTCCATTCCTTGAGATGAATTGTTCTCCGAAGTTTTCCCTCAAAATGGCCATAGAATCGCGAGCTGTGTGGCATGTAGCGCCATCTTGTTGAAACCACATGTCAACCAAGTTCAGTTCTTCCATTTTTGGCAACAAAAAGTTTGTTAGCATTGAACGATAGCGATCGCCATTCACCGTAACGTTGCGTCCAACAGCATCTTTGAAAAAATACGGTCCAATGATTCCACCAGCGTACAAACCACACCAAACAGTGCATTTTTCGGGATGCATGGGCAGTTCTTGAACGGCTTCTGGTTGCTCTTCACTCCAAATGCGGCAATTTTGCTTATTTACGTAGCCATTCAACCAGAAATGAGCCTCATCGCTGAACAAAGTTTGTCGATAAAAAAGCCGATTTTCTGCCAACTTTTCTAAGGCCCATTCACTGAAAATTCGACGTTGTGGCAGATCGTTCGTCTTCAGTTCTTGCACTAGCTGTATTTTATACGGTTTTACACCAAGATCTTTGCGTAAAATTTTCCATGTGGTAGAATAACACAAACCCAATTGCTGCGAACGGCGACGAATCGACATTTCACGGTCTTCAGCAACACTCTCAGAAACAGACGCAATATTCTCTTCGGTACGCACTGTACGCATTCGTGTGGTTGGTTTAATGTCCAATAAAGTAAACTGAGTGCGAAACTTGGTCACAATCGCATTAATTGTTTGCTCACTTGGTCGATTATGTAGACCATAAATCGGACGTAAATCGCGAAACACATTTCGAACCGAACACTGATTTTGGTAATAAAATTCAATGATTTGCAAGCGTTGCTCGTTAGAAAGTCTATTCATGATGAAATGTCAACCCTTAATCACCCTTTAATAACATTGTGATCTACTAGATCAAGCTTAGCATGACGTGCAACGATGCTATAAGTCGGGTTGTTTACAAAAAAGTGATCGATATTAGAATCTATAGACGTACGATCCTTTTTGTTGACATTAAAATAGTTGTGCGAACGAAACAGGCTTAGATATTTAAGAGCAAACAAAAATTATGTAATGATTTGATTATATCCATAACCAATATTTTTGCTAGGTCAGGAGATTTAACTTCCTCCATTTTTAAAACTCAACTCGGCTTTCTTTGAAGTGATTCTTGTTTCTTTTTTTCGAAACAAATAATGTTCATTTATATTTTAGGCTTAAAATCACTCAATACTTTTTAAGATGGATTTATTTATAAGTCTAACTCCAAAAAAACCTTCAAATATTAAAAGTTAAATTATTTTTCAAATGCGAGTTACATATTTCAGGAAGAGGAAGTCTTTAAGTTTAAATTGTTCTCCCATTGTTTAGATTCTAATTTTTCAAACCTATTCATATGTATCTCTTTAAAGGACACAATTATACTAAATGTAACGTGTGAACACTTAAAATATTTATATATATTTATTGTTTTCATGATATTCCAATATTTACGTATAATGTAATTGTTTTCAAAAGGAAACATTTAATTCACTTATTCTATGTGTGTGAGCTTTAATCGCATAATAATTCCAAGCTTCTTGTCCTACTTCCGTTTTTGCATAAATTGAGTCAACATTAACTTATACACAATAAACATAGCCTTGAATAGAGAGTCCAAGTTCACATATATTATTTTTTAACAACAACAACACTTAACTTTTGAGGCATTTATATAAGGTAAGGTAAGTTAAGGTCGTTTAAAAGTTCTCATTTTGAATGTTATTTATAATTTTTGTTATGAATGGTGAATGAGTGTGTGTATTGTATATGCATAAGTAGTGTACCCGAAAATAAAAGAGCAAATGCTTAAGAGTATTCCCATAAACATACGAGCTTGTATATGCTATTTTTCAGTCTATTCATCATTTCATTTAAGTATCTAAGTACACAACAGGACTGTACAGTTTTGTAGGTTTTATTTATAGTTGGTGTACGGTTTAAAAAGGAGTGTGTACAGTTGAAAGGACGATGAAATATGTATCATCAAAAGTGTAATACTCAAGCTACGAACATTATAGGTATAGCCTTACCAACTATTCATTGTCCGAAGTACCTACTCCCGGGCTTCATACCATATTATTCACCCAACAAAACTGCTACTGCACATTTGTATGTGAGAGTAATTCTCTTGAAAATACCAAAATAAACGCATATATGTGTGAATGTACATTTACAAAAGCCTTACAATAGGTTCGTTGGAAAATTCCTTTGCCATTTTGCACGGAAGGTATGCCAGAATCCCAAGTACGACGACTACGATGACGATGACGACGACGACGGACCGAAACCAACGATATGGCGGAAGCAATTGTGTACGTGAGAATTTTGCAAATAAGCCTCCTTTACGAAATTTGTTGTTCTTTTTTGTTGCTATCAAATTAAGGTTAATACACACTGAATGTAGTTTTTCTTTTACTGAAATTTTGTGTACAAATTTTATATGCCTATGTATGTAGACATGATCGATGATTTTCCGTAAATTGATTCTATTTCTGTTTTGTTAGTAATACCTTTCAGTTTGATTAAGTGCAATTAGATGAAATTGACAGCATTTGTCCAGAACGATGTCCTTAATTATGCATACCTGCATAAATCATTTGACGAGCATACTCGAATCTAAGGAATCCAAAGCGCTATTTACAAATGGACTCACTTATATTTGCGAATAAAAAACTTGGCGAATTCGTAACTTGGGCCAATAATTCAACCGACTTATGAGCTAAAGATAAGGAAACCAATCAACTTTCAGTACTCGATGTGTGTATCACAGATGGCTTCTTATGAAATGATCACATATCTCCAAATATATTGTAATTTTAATTTACATCACGTTTAAGAAAGTGGGTGGATAACACGCCCTCTGAGTATGTATAATTTTTGGATTTTTATATGCTCACCAATCAGTCTACTAAATTTCATCTTTATCTATTCCTCAAGAGTATTATCCCTTTTCTAGGTTCAGTGAAAATTTTAGAAACTTTTTATCAACTCCTACTCTCACCTCCCAATGGTGAATATCGGGTGTCTAGTACCTCCAATCCCATTGGAAAGTTGTTGGGGCAGCAAACGAGAGAGGGGGCACCTCTGCTTATCCAGACGGCAGCAGACGAATTCTCGAGATGGAATCAACGGTGGCGTCTATAGTTCCACTAACTACTACTAGTGAACATCCTATAGGGCTTATTCGGAGACAAGGCCCACAAGGAGTGGTTTATGCGGCTCACCGTTCTTGGAGTTATACTAAGGATCTGGTTCTCCAGGTTGGGAGTTGTGCCGTTGGGGTAACTTCCTGTCCACGTAAAAAATACCATAGTTGCGAAGCACCAACAAGCCTCGAATACGGACGGATTTACTGTTGACAACCCAAGAAAACGAAATAAGGCTAACGAACTTCGGATCTGTGGAATGTTAGGTTCCTTAACAGACCACGTGTAGCCGAACAATTACCGGAAGCCCTAAACATAAGCCTATAATGCCCGCATGCCCCAACAGAGGAGAAAGATGAAGACACCAAAGACATATTCTTCGAGCTCTTGGACAAGACTTATGAGCAATGCCCTGGCTATGACATTAAAATTATCTTAGGAGATCTTAACGCCAAGTTAGGAAGACAAGACATCTTTAGTGGCACAATCGTGAGATATAGCCTGCACGACACCACCTCCGACAACGGATACAGGCTCATCCATTTCGCTGCGGGACGAGACGTTCTGGTAGCTAGTACGCAGTTAACACATTTCAATATCTACAAAGAGACATGGAAATCTCTGAAAACTGTCAACCAGATTGACGACATTGCAATCGACGCACAACACTTCTCCAGTATAGAGGATATCCGAACATTAAGAGGGTCCAACAGGGACTCAAACCACTACCTCATTGTAGCCAAGGTACGGCTCGAAAAAGGTTTTAGACAAGGTGATGCACTGTCATGCGACTTCTTCAACTTCGTTCTGGAAAGAATTGTGTAAAACTTAAACGTCAACACTAGAGGCACAATCTTAAAAAGGTCCATCCAATTACTCGGATACGCAGATGATATTGACATAGTTGGAAAATCAAAGCGTGGTGTCAGTAGAGCTTTTTTAAGCATTGCGACGGAAGCGAAGAAGATGGGTTTAGTGGTCAATGAGACAAGACCAAGTATCTGCTGTCATCAAAAAAGGACATTGAACAACGACGCGCTGGACGAAACGTCACCATGGACGCCTTTAACTTTTAACTTTGAGGCAGTTAAGGTTTTTGTCTACCTAGCCACCGCTATTAATACAGACAACGACAGAAGCGCTGAAATCAAGCGAAGAATAACTCTTGAAAATCGCTGCTTCTTTGGACTTAGAAGGCAATTGACTAGTGAAGTCCTCTCTCAAACATCTAAGACCACCATCTATAAGACCTGGAAATAAGGCCTGGAAATTTTCAAAGAATGATGACACGGTCTAAGTATGCTCCGAAAGAAAAATTCTTCGGGTGATTTAAAGTCCAACGGCTTAGGTGGCTAGGTCATGTAGAGCGGATGGACATCAACGTTCCAGCCCGAAAGGTCTTCGATTCCATAGTAGAAGAAGATCGCGGCTCAGGCGGTGCACGCAGGTGGGTGAAATCTTCAACAAACTTGGTGTGCGAAACTGGAGACAGCTAGCTAAGGACCGAGCTGGCTGGAGACGCATGTTGGTTGAGGCCCTGGTCTGCCCCGGAATGTAGCACCACCTTTAGTAAGTTAGTTTAAATCTACTACTGAATTTCATTATTCTACAAAGTTGGCCTACTAGATGTGGACTGCTTGTAACCAGCTTCGCAACGGTGCCATTTATTCCTCAACAGTACTATTCCTTTTGTAGATTCAACGGAAATATGGAGAAACTTTTTGTCAAAGTTTATAATAATAGTTGTCCTTAGTTTCTTGGAAATTTGAAAAGAAATACATTTTAATTATTTCAACCGAACCTACAAGTCTTAACGGGAAATAACTTTCAAGGGTGCTTTGTCATGGGAAAACACGTCGACTAGCAGCCCATACCTTCATATTCTTCGTAATTTCGGTCAATCAGTCAGCCAGTCTGTTACGGATTTTTGCCATTATAGAAGTGTTGTATCTCAAAAAGCTTGTCTAGCTACTGTGCTTAAATTTGGTACGGTGTAGAAATCAACTTAGTAATCGTTGTAAATTTGAAGTTCCTGGCTTAATTGGTTCTGTGGTAAGAGGGGGACCTCATATCGGTTGACATTGTTTCTGTATTTAAGTGTTAGTATCAGAACTTGACTGGGCACAACCGTGCCTTTTGGACTATAAGGCAATCTCTTTAATATGTGAAAACTATACAAAAAAATTACCGTAGCTGGGAATGATATTTCCGTTATTTTGCTTGTATTGCAATAAAACGGTTGTGTACTTAAGCAATTTTGGATAATTGTAAATAGGTATCGAAGAATTACAATAAAGTAGAAAGTGATCTTTTTTTGTTTTATAGGTTTATATCAATGAACTTTAAAGTTAGAGCAGTTAAAAACTTACCCTTGGTTTCTTTCACAATCGAGTGTCGAGAAGGATCACGAGGCTTCCCCACAAAGTCAGTAATGTCAATTTAGGGAGGGCAGCTGCTACGGTTTATATATTAATTTGAGTGTTATAAGTCGATAATCAATTCTTTTGAACTGAATTGAATGATAAGGACAGAAAAGAAATGTCATTTTAATAGGACAGCGGTGGCGTACCTAGCTGAGGCCATTGTTTTTCTAAATTCCTCGAAAATGATTCAAAATCATGGTATCTTATTTGGAGGTGATGTAAACAGAATTCCAAAATCACACGCTTGGACTCCGTTAGAACTTCTTTTGTGGGATTTTGAACAAAATTTTTTTAGGTGGCGCAATAGTCCGTAAAAATAAAAGCCTAGTGACCTACAACTCTCAACCATTAAATGTGTTCGAGTAATGTTGGAAGGGACCTATAATTTTAAACCGAGTCGGAATGAATAATTTGAGAAAATTTTTTTTATAACAAGAATTGCTCTTGGAGGATTTGTCAATTCCTCGAAAGAGACAGCACCTGTGAAAAACCCAAGACCTTTGGCATGACAGTCCTATGCACTACCCACTAAATTTCCAGCTTTTCCATCGTTCTTTTTGATTTCGAGGCGTTTACTGTGAAGAACAATTAGCTGACATTGTATCTTGTTATGTATCAATTTCATATTCGTACCTACCTCTTCTATCAAAACTTTGAATGTTCTCCTGATCCTAAATGACTTGATGTATGAAATTAATACTACATGCGTGTTAAGTGTGTATTTATGGTTGATATATTTTATCAAATTTTCTTAGTTGGTAAAAATTATTTACTAAGGAAATGTTAAAGTGACAAAAACTACTGCAAAACAAGATCAATTTCGTATTCCTGTGTTTGTGTTTTTCACAATTCATGTGCTATTATTTAAAGTATTCTGAAGTTATTTAAACATTTTAAAAGCGGACCTTATACAATTTGTCTCAGAATTTAACAACAACGGGAAGAAAAGCAAGTGAAACTTCGATAAATCATCGTAAAATATCACCAAGGACGTAAATCATATAAACAGATTCCATCTTTAGTTGATCGACCTAAATCAGCGGTTTAAAGTATTGCTAACCGGTTTGTCAAGGAAAAAAATTGGCACAGAATCTTCACCAATCCCTTGAAAAACAATTTTTCACTGAAACGTTGCGGAATTGTATACGGGAACATGGCTTAAAATTATTAGTCATTTCAACAGACTTAAACGGCTGTATTCGCCAAAGAATACCAAGCAAAACACTTTAAATTCTGGAAAACGGTTATTTGCACAGATAAGTCAAAGTTCAGTATTCAGTGTTTGGGTAAGACCAATACTGAATACCTTCCGCAAAACACTCGAGGAACCGTTAAACATGGTGGTGGGTCGGTAATGTTGTTTTTCTTTTTCAGTAGCTGGAGTGGGAAACTGCACATAATTGAAGGAATTAGATCTACATCGATGTCCTGAAGACGAATTTAAAAGATAATTCTGCACAAATGGGTCTAGAAAACAGCTTTACTTTTTATCAGGATAACGATCCAACGCATAAGGCGAATGCAACCTGAATGTGGCTTCTATTTCATTGCAGTAAGGTTTTGGAACCCCCCACAATCACCAGACATTAGATAGAGATAGAGAATTTATGGGACGAACTGGACGGCAGAATCCACAAAATGAACCATTAAGAACAAAATAGACCTTGATAAGAAAATTCTCTATGAATAGACACAAATAACTTAAAAAAAAAACTGGAAAATTGTTAAGGTCAATGCCTAGACGATTGTAATTACTTCCAAAGGTTATACCAAAAAATATTAATGCCAAATTTTTTGACTGATTAAAACTGGGTACGAATACGAAATTGATCCAGTACTGCTGTAGTTTTTTCTTTTCTTTAAATTTTTCAAGGAAAATGAATTGTACTAAATATAGAAATTCTATAAAAATATCAACCATGAACTTACTTAATTTGCACTTTGTTATTACTTTTGTATTTGAAGCCATTTTGGATGAGGACAACATTCAAAATTTTTATTGAAGTTGTACGAATATGAAACTGACACACTGTATGAAAGAAAAGCAGCATGACAGGTCTTCAAGCAAGTACACACAACCTCTAGGTAAGTCTTTTAAAATTCATAGAAGAAGGTAGTTTAGTGTCAGTGTAAAAAGATTATTTAGTTTCTTCTACTAAAACTGTTTTGCATTTAGTCTTGTCACTGGCATCATATCATACGTCAAGGGAAAACGATGTCCTTGTTGTTTAAAGAAAAAATATAAAAGACAATACAATAGGCTTGGCTATATTATACCAAGTACTCTATACCAGTACCTCTATACCTAAAGCCTAACGCCTAACGATACTGAATTTGCTAAAAAAGAAAAAAAAAAACAAATATAGAGCTCAAAGCTTTAAATTATCGTTTATATCATCAATCATTTTCTGTGTTAAAAGAACAGCATCCATGAACATAAATGGTCACTGTCAGGGACACTTTCTTACTTTAAGTTTTAGCTGTTTTTTTAGTCTTTCTTGGTTTTAATATTGATGATGGTGTTATTGAGTTATTAAAAGTTGCTTTAGTCTTAACAGCTTTGTTTCTTTTAAGTTTTAGTGTTGACAATGTTTCTGGCAGATTTTCCATTAAATTACAAAAAAAGAACATAATAATTATATGTCAAGACTTGTGTTTTAAACTTTTTCATAAAATTCTAATTGGTAAGAATAAATTACTAAAAAATGGGGATCAAGAAGACGCAAGAAATTGAATTCTCCTTGGAATTTTAACGAAAGTTCTTTTACCATAAACTACGTACGATAAAAAGTTTTTGAGTCAATTAACCAGAGGACGAATTAATCATTCTCTTTTATAAGTCTTGTAAATGAATGCAGACTTTTCTATATTCACTCATTATAAATCATATATTGAATTCAACTTGGAGATTATATTTGCATTCATCAATCATTTAACCTTAAAAAGATTGCACTCTTTTTTTCGAATTAGTTGAATACAATCAATTGATTGCAATCGTTGAGACTTAATAAGTTTCCTTTTCCATTCATTTGGAGTTTTGCATCTTTGAATTCTACAGTTATTAGAAATCATGTGCATATAATGATTGCAAATCGTACAAACGAATAGGAAGACTGCAAAAGTATGCACAGGCTACATTTAAATGCAAGGACTTCAAGTAATTACAGGTCAAATGATTGGATTCATTAAAGATTGCATTCGCAAAAGATTGCATTCCCAAAAGATTGCATTCGCAAAAGATTTCGTTCATAAAAGATTGTATTCTTTTAAAAGCCTTTTGTCTATTAATCTACAAATAGAAGCTCTTAGCTGTTATGATTTCTGTATAGTTCAAGAAGGTCATGAAGTAAAAACAAAAACGCCCTAAATTGTAATTTATCTATAGAAATTTACTGTTGGAAAAATAATAACACTACACGAACATGTGTACATATCTAATATCAATATATCGAAGCTCACAATTTTAATTCCATGAAATTACAACTCAAGTAATACACGAATTGGTTTCACATAAAGGGTATATGATGTATTTACCAACAAAAGTTTCATCTACAAATTAATTTAATCGAAAGGATTCAAAGAGAATGTGCTTTTAATTCGTATACCTATCCAACATGAAATTAAATTTCCAACGTCATCGCTCGATGTCGATCGTCACGGTTAAGCGGACCGTGTATGGAGATATGCATGGATATCAATGTAATACTGTTTACACATAATTAGTTTGTCATTCCGCCGACATTACTGCTCATTACTTTTATCTCGTTTTGTAAGTAGGTAGGTTTATAGATGTACGTATAGTCAAAGCTCAATTCCGCGACGATGAAACCCTGAATTGAAATTTTACGAAAAATTCAATTACAAACAATTATTATACTTTCAGTTAGCCCCAATTCACAAAAAGCCACATCATTTATGTACCTATAGGTATTTATGCCTGTAAGGTAGGTAATGTAGGTTCTTTTTGTTAGTTGTTCTATATACATACTTATAGATACCTGTCAAGAGCGTCATCATCTACTTTTGAAACCCTGGACAGTCGCGCATTAAACGTGTCACCTGGTATTTGCATAATTAATGCAAATGATTTGGTAACAGAGATGAAAGTCCCAAAAATAGAGAGATGCGATGTCGATACCATTCTTATATGTATCTATACGTGTATGTAGGTGCTGATTGTCAGTATACAAAATGAACGTCATTCATACGTTCGTCTGAAATCATCGCCTGCTTATATATTCCAACCCTCTATCCTCATACGCGGCATCCTTAACACCTTCTTCTCCCAAATGGCTTCATTTACATTCTGGTTTAACAAGAACAACTATACCCACTGTACTCCAGGTAGGAATATTATGATAACACTTTTCCCCGATCCTTCAATCCCTCCTACACGGAAATGTGGTCCAACAGGAAGCCACTCTACTGTCACAGTTTTACCACAAAGTGTGTTCCAGTTTTGGATGTTAATATTACTACGAACATCAGGTGACCATTCCAAAAAAAAAAAGAATCTTTTGGATGCGACCAACACTGAGATCTTATATCTTTATTTATTATGTTTTTGAAATGAACAAAATTGTTATTTAATGAATTTCGAAAACAATTTATTTTCAATACGATGTCTTGAAATAGAACCTGACTTTTGATTGGTGTTTAAATTTTGTCAAACTTTAATAAAGTTTTTTTTAAATAAAAGAAATCAATACTTTTATCTTTTCTCAAGTGTGAAAATCAAGTTTTACAAAAATTAGTAGTTAAAATTTTTAACTCCGCTTAGGAAGTTATTGTAATGGGTCCGATTTGTCAAATTGAAAATTTTGACATTTATCGACGTTTCAAGGTTCCTAGAGTCGAAATAAAAGATTTTTAGAAAGATGTCTGTGCGTGCGTGTGTACGTATACGTTCTTACGTCCGTACGTTCGTGACTTTTTTCGTCGCCCATAGCTCAAGAACCAGAAGAGATATCGATTTAAAATAAATTTTGTTATACAGATAATAAGGCAGAATGATGCAGAAAGGGCTCTCAAGAAAATTGCGTGGGTGGTGAACATTTTGGTTAACCCTAAATATCTTACAAACCAAAAATGCTAGAGACTTAAATTTTATATAGTATATTGTAACGTGATATCAAAGAAGTATATTTTTTTGAAAAAAATTCATTTAACGGTTTTTTTTAAACCAAAAAAATTGAAAAACAAAATTTTTCACCTACAAAATTTTACGACTAAAATATGATTTCATCTCCAAAACAATTTTGTGCAACGAAGAATAATTTTTTTGACATCTGATAAAATTTTGAGAAAAATCAAATTGACAGTTTTCTTTTTTTTTAATAAAAATCTAAAAAAAAAACTCAAAGTTAGTAAAAATTGAAAATCGATTCAAATATCTTTTCGAAAACTTAAAATTTTAGCTTCAAACTTATTTTATCTTATAAGAAATATTGTTTTCAACATTCTGAAAATGTTGAGAAATATCGAATTGACAGTTTTTTTTTACAAAAAATAAAAACCTAAAAAAAAAATTAATAAAAGTTGCTAAAAATTGATTTTCGACTCAAATATCTTTTCAAAACTTTGAGATATTGGCTTTAATTTACTTTTATCTTTCAAAAAATCTTGTTGTCAACATTCAGTTTAAGTTTGAAAAATCGGATTGACAGTTTTTTACAAAAAATAAAAACCTAAAAAAAAATATACAAAAGTTGGTAAAAATTGATTTTCGACTCAAATATCTTTTCAAACATTTTAAATATTGGCTTCAAACTTATTTTACTTAAATAAAGTAATTTTATCTCATAAGAAATATTGTTTTCAACATATGGTAAAATGTTTAAAAATCAAATTGACAGTTTTTTACAAAAAAAAAAAAAACGCTAAAAAAAAAAACAATACTAAAACTTGGTAAAAATTTACTTTCGACTCGAATAGCTTTTCAAAAATTAAAAATATTGGCTTCAAACTTATTTTATTTCACAGAAAATATTGTTTTCAATATTCAGTAATTTTTATATAAGAATAACGTTTTTTCATAAAAAATAAAATCTACAAAAAATAGTACGAAAATTTGGTAAAACTTGATACGAGTACATATAGACAAACTTTTAAGCAAGACAAATCGACAGACGGGATGGGAAGTTATCAGTGGGTGTCGCATCCCAGCCTCTTTTTTCATTAAAATTGAATGAAAACTTGTTGAAGACATTTCTGACCTCAAAGAAAAGGAAAACAGCAAGGCGTTTGTAAGCCATCTCTTTAAAAACATTAAATTAAAAAAAGTCTCCAGACCAATTTTTAAATCTGAAGAATCATGGCTTAAGAAAGTGTTCGAGAATCCTTCCGTCGTATTCCAGTGGTGATTCCTTCGTGTGTTTCTGGAAATGGGGATCAAATGGAAGTGCAGGGCACTCGCGATATAAACAAAACTTTTTAGTAAATCCAGAAGCGAGTGCTACCGATATATAGCTAACGTGCATTGTTCCCTTAGAATACAAAAAAAGAACTAGTAATAATGGAATAATTTAAGAACATCTTCTTCGAGCTCGAAAAGAAAATATTAAAACGTAAAAAGAGAATTTAACCGAATGGAAGATGAAATTAACAACCTTGAAACTTTCAGCATAATTTTAAATGGTAAAACGGTTTTTGTACACCATTATTTTTTTAAAACAATGGTAGATGCAATGCTGTGATGGAAAACAGGGCTAGCTCAGTTTGCTGCAAAGCTTCGCCTAGAGATTTGAATAATCTTGATCTTATTCGTTTGGATTGCAAACCCTTGACGTGCAAATACGATTTATGGAAGCTCTTTTACATATATTGTACAAAATTGAAAGCAAAAACTGGCAGGTTAGAAGGTTTGAAGAAAATTTGTCAGTTAAATAAAAGAAAGAACTTTTGCAGGACGCATTAAGAACTGAGCTTAGAATGTTAGTTGATTTTATAAGAAAGGTAGAGGAAACACCAATGACAGCAACACAGCCCGAACAATTTTCAAAGATCCAGCAAAAACCGCTCGAATTATAGATTCCGATATGAAGTTGGATGAACGTCTTTCGATTGTTTCAAAATCAAAATATATCTAAGGCCACAAGTGTTCACAAAATGTTGTTAACGGAGCTGACATAATAGACAATTTGTCAATGGCTATCGAAAAGCTTTCAGAAGATGTCTTAGAAACCCGTCAAAGGGATTACAAAATTGTTCAAAGTGAGGTTTCCAGACAAATGTCCCGCATCGCAACCAATACCTATATTTTGCACAATATGTTAATATCTGTTGAGATTAATTATTTCTATTTGGTAACATTGTTCATCCTTTCTTTTGTAAAGTCAAAATTCTTTGTTTATCTCTTTCATGTTCTGTCTCTTACATCTTTTTAAATTTTTTTTCAACCGTCTTGTCTCGTCTCTAGTCTGAGTAGTCTTTTTCTGCATCTGCAAATGTTTTACAATTATAAAACAAAATCCATAAAGTAAATTTAATTAATCAAAAGTACAGAGACTATATATGTTGTACCTACCAACCTAAATATTAAATAAAGACTTTGTTAAAATAAATTGTGTCCTGTGTCTTTTTGTCTGGGCCTTCGCAAATCACTCATTATCTACAAGTACATAACTTCAACAATATCCTCTATGTAGCGGCGATGACGAACAAAATTCCGCTGTAAGGGAGATAGAACCACTCAACCTCGGCGACGCAGATCAACAATTCCGCCTACCCGACCTTGACGAAGTGAAGATAGCTTTATCTAAACTTAAGTCAAACAAAGCTGCTGGAGCTGACGGCATCGCTGCCGAACTATTCAAAGCAGCAGGCGATGACTTGGTACGGAGCATGCACCAACTCATCTGCAAAATATGGTCGGAAGAAAGCATGCCCGATGATTGGATCTCAGAATAGTTTACCTTAATCCATAAAAAAGGGACACTCTTAATTGCGCCAACTACAGAGCCATCAGTCTCCTTAACATTGCATATATGATCCTCTCTGCCGTATTATGTGAACGTCTGAAGCCGTTCGTCAACAGCCTGATAGGTCTTTATCAGTGTGGCTTCAGACAATGAAAGTCCACTATCGACCAAATATTCACACTACTGCAGATCTTGGAAAAACCCGGGAGCTTCAAATCGATACCCACCGATCCTCGATTTTAAAGCTGCGTATCACAGCATACATAGGAAAGAGCTCTACACAGCAATGTATAGTTTTGGCATCCCTGTCAAACTTATCCGTTAGTGCAGAATGACGATGGATAATGCACGCTGCTCTATCAAGGTCGGAAAAGATCTTAGCGATGCATTTGATGTCAAAAAAGGTTTTAGACAAGGCGATGCACTGTCATGCGACTTCTTCAACATCGTTCTGGAAAGAATTGTGCAAAACTCAACCGTCAACACTAGAGGCACAATCTTCCAAAGATCCATCCAATTACTCGGATACGCAGATGATATTGACATAATTGGAAGATCAAAGCGTGATGTCAGTGGAGCGTTTTAGAGCATTGCGACGGAAGCGAAGAAAATGGGTTTAGTGGTCAATGAGGGCAAGACCAAGTATATGCTGTCATCAAAAATGGACACTGAACGACGACGTCTTGGACAAAACAAAAAAAGAATGCAATTGAGAAGTAAAGTCCTCTCTCGAGCATCTAAAATCAACATCTATAAGACACTCATCATCCCACTGAAATCTCATTTATGGCGCTGAGGACTGGACCTTGTCAAAGGAATATGAGAGCGTCTTAGAATGCTTCAAGAGAAAAATTATTCGGGTGATTTTGGGTCCCGTACGCATAGATGGAAAATAGAGAAGATAAAACGACGAACTGTACGGGCTGTACAGCGACACTGACCTAGTTAACAGAATTAAAGTCCAACGGCTTAGATGGCTGGGTCCTGTAGAGCGGATGGACATCAACGCTCTAGCCCGGAAGGTCTTCGAATCCAATCCCGTGGGACGGCGCAGTAGAGAAAGACCGCGACTCAGGAGGCGCACCCAGGTGGGAGAGGACCTCAACCAACTTGGCGTGCCGAACTGGAGACAGCTAACTACTGACCGAGCTGGCTGGAGACGCATGTTGGTTGAGGCCCAGGTCCGCCCCGTACTGTAGCGCCACCTTAAGTAAGTAAGTAAGTAAGTTACAATTAATACCAATGTGAAGTAAACAATCAAGTTAAAAACATTCTCAAAATTTAACTCTTTCGAAAAATCCCAAGCTACTTACATCATATTTCGAAATGTTGTGTCTCTTGGATTTTGAGTTTAAGGAAGCTCAAGCTTTCTGGATTTCGGCATTTTTACATAACACCGACATTTTGAAGACGACATATTTTTTTTGACCTATTCCTTTAATACAAACCGGATGGTCACCATCTGAAAATCAACAATATAACAGGTACAAGATTTATGTTCCTTGTCCTCTCTACATAGATGTACCTTATACTGACTACATTGATGAGTACCTGAGTATCTCTGCCTATATCCGGCAATAGAGATATACTCTTGATGTTTCAATGACAATTTAAATTAATTTGATTCTGACGATATAGTGGGGCACTATGGGCATTAGTTCTGCATACGAAATTCATCAAGAAAACATCGGACTGTGTATGCAAACAAAATAAGAGAAAAAGCTTTATAGAGTTAGCCTTTAAAACGAAAAGATTTTCTAATTGGGAAAAGTGGGTAAATGGGTAAATTTTTTAAAATATACATACACTAAAGCTACCTGCCTAATGGTCAAACAAAAATTCAGCTATCAACCTTCGCCTTCACAATATCTCTAACCTCTCTCCTTCTGCCATGCTTCAACATCAAGATAGAAGTGGATTTGTTTTTTTTTTTCTATTTCTTCTCGTTTTTAATTTTTCCATTTCCATTTACAACTCGATTCTAACATCCTTCAGTTAGGTTCCTTTTTGTTTTTGCATCATAGATATAAAGCCTTCACTAGAGTCGTATCTACATTATACATGACACTTGTGCTTTACGCCTGGTAAAGCAAACATTTTACCGGATATGGATGAAGAAAATGAAGAATCTTTCTCACTCTATCTATATTTTTGTATACAATTTTCTCCATACTGCCAGGAGCGAATTGATTTCCATTCGACATAATGGGTATGTCATACTATTTACAGCAAAATGTTGTGTTTTTGAGTGTTTTCACTTTGGGGTTTTAGTTCTTGGAAAACTCAAATAGCCTTTACAATTCAATCTCTCGCCTTTAGCTCTAATTTATAAAAAAATAACACTTTTCGTTTCGTTTTTAGGCCGAAATAATGCATCCTTATTTAAATCAAAGGGAAGTAGAAGAAGAAAGTTGGTCTATACCAGGTGCAATATTTAACTTTCTATTCTGTGATAGTAAAGTCATGAGATACTCGTTTAAAACAAACCCCTAGTTGTACTTCAGGATTTTTAAACTTTTCAAAAGGGCGCCTGTTTGTTCTATTAATCCTTTGATACAAAACCCAGCACTGCATAACTTTAGAGCTTAATTCAGTTTTTCTCTTTGGGAAATTACTTTTTCCGCTTCAAGTGTGGAAGTCCATGCACTTTCTGAAGTGTAGAAAAGGCCCACTTGACCTGGAATATAACAAGTATAAACTGAAAAAAATAATATTTAAAAAAAAAAGAAATAATAAAAGAAAACATAAAAGAAAACCTATAGCATTCAAATCATAGAAATAGCCAGAAGCTTTTATCATATTTATACAACATATTAAAGTTTTATAAGAGTATAGTGTATTCTTTAATACATACATAATACATATGTACATATGTATGAGTATAAAGTGGAAAATATTTTCTTTTTAAAAAAATCAGACAGAGCAGAATGTTCTTTGTGCTGATGTTGAAAGTTCTAACAAATTGTCTTTGCGGTTTACCGACACGCAAAAGCACCCACAATTAAAAGTCGTTTTACTTTTTGTAAAGGAATTGGAAATGATTTTAATTTTTTTTTTTTTTGCAATTGAGGGAATATTGTTTTTTTTATTCTGATTTTCCAAGGTTTTATTTTTTTGATTGAACATATTTGAAATCTATTGGTTCTAGACGGTTTAGAAATTCAACCTTGAGGGCATTAAGGGCAGTTCCGGAGAAAAAATGTTAAATTTATACCGAAAAGTGGAACTATCATCAAAGAGTTTTAATCTTTTTTTTTTCTGGCAGAAAATATTGATAAAGGGCAAAATGATAAACTGAAGGTTAATCCAATGGGAAAATACAGTTTAATGCAGCCATGTTGTTGAAATTTTATCTGTCGAATTGCCTGTCATCTTTATATATTGAAACTAGAGTACAGGTTTATCCATTACATTACATTACATTACATTTCACACTACTCTGCACATAAATGTGCAGACTAGAGAACACAGCACCTTGAGCAACTAGGCTATGTAAGGTGATAACAACACGAGACATTAATACAAGACAGAAGGACAGAAGAGAAAGAACAACAGAAAGAAAGAACACATGACAACAGCACGCAGCAGGTTTCGAGATGGTCCTCCATCTTTCTACTAACCACGCTCACTGATGCTTGATCTCGGAACCGAAGCTTTATCAGTGACTAGGCCGTTGCCCACAGGTTTATCCAATTTTCAATTTCAAAAGATATCTTAAAAAAGAGGCTGGGATGCGACCCACACTGATAACTTTCCATCCCGTCTTTCCATTTGTCCTGCTTAAAAGTTTGTGGGTTGTGTTAAAAAAGTTATTAGTTGAATTATTTTTAAAGATTTTAAAATTACCAACAATATTTTTTATATAAAGAAATAGTTTAGTTTGAAAATCTAGTTTTCTTAAATAAATTTTTAGTAGAAAAGAAATGTTTACTAATTTTAGTAGAAAACAAATTTTTACTAATTTTAGTAGCATTCCTTAAATTTTTACGAATTGGATGAATAAAATTACCTTGAGAAGTATCAAGAACCGAAAATCAATTTTTACCAAATTTGCGTATTTTTTTTTGTAGATTTTATTTTTTATAAAAAAAAGGACTGTTGGATTTTTATAAAAAAAAACTTCTGAATATCGGACACAATATTTTTTGTGAAATGAAAAGAGTTTGAAGACAATATTTTTAATTTTTAAAAACTTTGTGATTCGAAAATAAATTTTTACCAAGTTTTAGTATTGTTTTTTTGGGATTTTATTTTTTTTGTAAAAAACTGTCAATTCGATTTTTCTTAAAATTGTATCGAATTTTTTTATATTGTGCGCGCACTAAAGAGGTTATGAAGACAGTGCGAGCAATTAGGAAAAAATCAAAGGATTAGAAAGGAGAAACCGATGCACATTGGTTTTGAATGTCTGTACATTGCAATGAGTGGGAAAATTGAGCCTGGAAAGAATCTCTGTACTTAACAGTACGTCTGAAATTGGGCTCAAGGGTAAATTGATGGGCATTCCTAGCAGTACGGCTATTACGGTTGAATTGTTAAAGGAGAAGAATGCAACTGGTTATTTCGCTAGAGCGTTAAAAATAACGATAAAACAATGACATGCATGATACCTTGCGGCGTTGTTCGAGAGAAGCAAATGTCTCGGTGAGAGAATGAAATCCTATCATTTTTAAAGCTCGTTTTTCAATTCTATCCAGAAAACTTAAGTACGTTATTGGGGCTCCAGTCCAAATATGAGAGTTTTACTCGAGTTTAGGACGAATAAAAGCTTTGTAAATTATAGCCAGATCAGAAGGGGTAAAAACCTTCTTGCATCGTCGGAGAAAACCTAAACACTTAGCAGCATTTTTGACGATGTCAAATATGTGATCACTAAGACTGAAAGCTGTTTGGTCTCCTCGATGCAAGTACCACTCATGGATAGTGGCATAGGGGAAAGGTTACGCTTTTGTGACAGTAGACAGCACTGAGTTTTCGAAGCATTAAATTCTACACGGTTTTTGATTCCCCATTTTACAATGCTGTAAAGATCAGAATTTATTGAGCTTATCATACGCTGCGGTTGGTAGTCCACATCCAAAGAACAAGGATGAGAATCTTAAAACCAATATGAAAAGCTGAGGGTACTGTTTGAGACAAAATATTATTTATAAAAATAAGAAAGAGCGTTGAAGACAAAACGGAGCCCTGGGGCACCCCAGCGTTTATTTTGTGGATATCAGATTTGAACCCGTCCAAAATTACTTGAGTTGAACGGTCCTAAGGGTAATTTCTAAACGAACGAAGAAGGGATTCATTTATACCAAATGAACCCATTTTCGTTAAGAGAGCTTGATGCCAAACTCAATCAGATGCGTTTAAAATATCAAGTGCAACTGTTCTGTGAGAGCACCACTGGACCTATTGCAACGAAAGCCACATTCTGGCGATCATTAAGAAGCTTTCGTTCTTCAAGATATTTCTTAAGCTAAAAATTGATCAGCGTTTCCATGACCTTGAAAGGAAGGGACGTTAGTGCAATTGGACAAAAGTTAGAGGGGGACTTTTTATTGACACGCTGGAATGCACTTTTCAATCCACTCGCAAAACGACCAGTAGAATAGGACAGATTGAAAAGCTTACGCTCGTAAAAGAACACCTCTTCAATAGAATAGCGGGGAAACTATAAGGCCCAGCGGATATGTGAATGTCAAGATCTTTTAGCACTCTAGCAACTGTATGAGTGCGAAAGAAGATTCGGCCCATGGAATAGCTTAAGCTTTCAAGTACAGGAGCAGTCATGTCACTCATTGGCAGCATCGAATTAACAGTAAACTGTGCTGCAAGCAAATTGGCTTTATCAATCGAGCTAACAAAAGGAGTGTCATTGAAAACGAGCGTTGAAACTGATGATAATGAAATGTTGCTCACATTTTTTACAAATGTGCGTTTTACCGAATGTTGAAAACAATATTTCTTATAAGATAAAATAAGTCTGAAGCTATAATCTCAAGTTAGTCGAAATTCAATTTTTACCAACTTTGAGTAATGTTTTTTTAGGTTTTTATTTTTTTTATAAAAAAACTGTAAATTCAATTTTTCTTAAAATTTTAGCAAATTTAAAAACGTTATTTTTCGTTGCAAAAAACTGTTTTGCAGATAAAATTATTTTTTATTCGTTTAATTTTCGAGGTGACAAATTTTTGTTTCAGTTTTTTTTTTTGATTTATAAAAAACCATTAATTGGATTTTTTTTTTAAATATACTTATTTGGTATCACGTTACAATATATTAATAAAAAATTTAATTTAAGTCTCTAGCGTTTTTAGTTGGGAAGATATTTAAGGTTAACCAAAATTGTACCTTTTTTTCAACCTGCTAGGTAAAAAAATCACCCACGCAATTTTCTTGAGAGCCTCTTCTGCATCTTTTTGCCTTATTATCTGTATAACAAAATGTTTTATTTCGATTTTAGGGACCTTGAAACGTTGAGAAATGTCAAAATTTTCACTTTAAAAAATCGGACCCATTACAATAACTTCCTATGGGAAGTTAAAAAGATTTAAGGTCCATGTTATCAATTAGCTTAAAGATGATTTTAAAATCGGAGCGGCAAAGCTTTTTGTCTTGTAAAAGTGTGATAAAACTAGGCTCCGCACTAACATGCCTTTTTAAAACTTAGAACCTAGGAGAAAAATAGAGTTTGATAACATGATAATAACTCTTAGAAAATAGTTTCAAAGCCTTTTGACGTTAAATACTCAGAATTTTATATCTGTACGGTTATTTTTATGAATACACAAATCTGCTTGAAATAGAAAATCAAACAAAACAAAAACATCCTTTCAGGCATTTAGGATAAATGACGTATATACATATAAACTCTTGACCAAAGGCTAGACATAAAAGCTCAAAGTTCAGTTTTATGCAAATCCCTATACCAAATATAAAACACTTCAAAACAAACACACACTCACACAATAAATAAAATACATGTTTGATGTTTGTCTTCCTTTAATTCTTGTTTTTCTTCCCAGAATTATTATGTCCTTGACTTTGAATGCGGAACATTTGCAAAATGTTCTCTCTTTTTTGGTTATACAAGTACCTACTAGACTTAGGCATAAAAACGTCCTTGGCCTGAAGTCCTGCACTCACTTACTTTGTCCAGAATATAGCATAAATTGTGAGAGGAGAAAGAATAATGCACTTCTTTATGTCAGACTTACTTATTTAGGTATACGTACGTAACGTATATGCCAGTACCTACATGAAACTGCTTGCCTTAGGCATCGTTATTCATGAATTTTGTCTTTTAAGAAAAACGTTGCAGCTAGCTTACCTCCTATGCATAATATTTGGCACTGAGTTAAGCCCCTGTAGGGATTTGTGTAAAATGTGTAACACGGGGAAATGAAATGCAAATGTTGAGGAATAAATAGGAGCGCAATGTGTTTATGAAAGTAGGTTTTTTTTTTTTTTTTTTTGTAATGTTTTTTTGTTGACTGTAGGTTCAAAAGACGAAGGCCTGATGGTATAAGCTGACAGGGAACAACAGGTAATAGTTGCGACGGTGATTATATTGACATCAGTTGCAGATGTTTCTCCTTTGAGCGCTTTGAGATAATAGCCGAACTATGATGCACAGAGATTTGTACTTTAGCCGTACTACGCGAATGTGTGAAGTCTTTCTGATTTTCCTTGTCATTGCAATGTTCAAGAATTCCAAGATAATGTGTACCGACACCTCTTTTCCAATCCATCCTTCTTTTTTCCTTTTTTCACACTGTTTATTTGGTATATTAAGGGTAAACAAAACCCTTTAAGAGTGAGCTTATTAAACAAAAAAGGTTTAGTGTTTGTTTTTCAATTTGACAAATTTGAAACCGAAATCTTTTAATTGAAAAAAAAAACTCAAATAAAATCTCACTAATTCAAATACCTTGACACAGGAATAAAGGAATCCTCAGGAATCCTTCTGTACAAAGGGACAGAGTCCAGCGATAGGAAGCCGTTTGAAATAAAATACACGACTGGGCTGCACAGTGGTTCGGAATGTATAGAAGAGCGGAAAAAAGTCTGTTTAATCTGAACGTTTCAACGGATTTAAATTAAATTTGGAAAACATGTTTAAATTAGTCTTATACATATTTGGTCTAAATTTGGTTAAAAAAAAACATTATAATCAAACTTATTGACAAATTATTAGAAAAAAAGTTATTGGCATTTTTATAAAATGTGAGGCTTTTGATGTTATATTTAAATAAAAGTTTTTTTTTTAGTAAAATCTTTCGACCTTTCGACAATTATGCTTGTATAAATAATGCAAGAGCCTTATCCGGATCAAATTATATGAATGTATTAAGCATATGCTGGCTACTTACTTTCTTCGTATCCTTTGGCGCTTTTTTGTGAAATCAAAAAGTATAAAAAAGCATTTTTTCCTAGTACTAAAGCTTCAGGCTACTTATAGAAGGTATCTTTTATAAATAATCAACATTTTTATTTTTTTTAGATAACCGAAAATGGACCAATTAAATGTAAGAAGCTAGAGAATTTATTTAAAGGAACTTCGGAAAAAAAAACATCTCAAAACTTGTTGAAAATACGATTCCCGATTTTTTTAGTTTTAAACTTTATTTTTCAACTTTGAGGGCTTGTAAATCAGAACATATAATATATATGTTAAAAAATACTTTTAAATCATACGCTCGGGTTATCTAAGAGTTCAGTACATAAAGTTTAAAAGGATAAATATGACTTTTTAAAAATAATTTTTTCCGCTCTCGCACCACTGTGGGCCGTACGACCTTATTCATTTATCCAAAAAGTCTGTTTATAAATATTTTGTTCATTTAAGTTTTAGAAATGTTCCTTCGAAAAAAGTTCGTTTTCACAAAAATTCAAACGCCATTTGATTTCTCAAAAAACCTTGATTTTTTGAAAATCTGTTAATACAAATCATTAAAACATTTTTTTTTCAATTTTTAGTTTAAAACCATATTTGGTTCGCAGTTATTTAGAACTCAATAATATAGTTTTATGTTTCAATATCGTAAAAATATGATGACCCATTTTCAAGATATCGAACTTCAAAAAAAGGATGTAATGTAAAAAGCCTTCAGTTCTAAATTTGAAGTAAGTCGACCCAATGCTTTTGGGGAAGACATGTTCTGAGGCTAAGCGTCTACACAAATGACTTCTGTAGAAGCTGCATGGACTAGGAGGAAGAGAAAACAGTCCAGCACCTTTTATGTGCATGTCCAGCACTTGACACAAAATGTCTCTCTAACTTCATTAAAAGTACAAAATGGTTTGTTTAAGTTCATTACTCTTCCATGAGTAACCTCATTAGTGGTATCACAATGGACCCTTGAGGTCTAGGTGAGTCAATGACATCTGGAAAGCCACTCCAACCTAACCTAACCTAAGGTCCCTAGCGTCGAAATAAAAGATTTTTAGAGAGATGTCTGTGCGTTTTTTCGTCGTCCATAGCTCAAGAACTTCAAATAAATTTTGTTATTTGCTAGCAGTAATTATTTCACGAACCAAAAACACTAGAGACTTGAATAAAATTGTATAGGATATATTGTAACGTCATACCAAACAGGCATATTTTTTGAAAAAAATCAAATTAACGTTTTCTTATAAATCAAAAAACTGAAAAAAAAATGTTTCACTTCCAAAACTTCACAAATACAAAATGATTTTATCTCCGAAATAATTTTGTGCAACGAAACATAACATTGTTAACATCCGGTAAAATTTTGAGAAAAATCAAATTGACAGATTTTTTTTTATAAAAATTAAAAACCTAAAAAAAACATTACTCAAAGTTGGTAAAAATTTATTTTTGACTTAAATATCTTTTCAAAACTTTGAGATATTGGCTTTAAAAAATTTTGTTGTTAACATTCAATAAAATTATGAGCAAAATCGAATTAACAGTTTAAAAAGAAAATAAAAACTTAACAAAAGTTGGTAAAAGTTTTTTTTCGACTCAAATATCATTTCAAAAATTTGACATTTAACTAATTTTATCTTGTAAACAATATTGTGTTCAACATTCGGTGAAATTTGGAGAAAATACAAATTGACAGTTTTTGTACAAAAAATAAAAACCTAAACAAAAAAAATTATAAGTTGGTAAAAATTGATTTTTGACTTAAATATCTTTTCAAAACTTTGAGATATTGGCTTTAAAAAATATTGTTGTTAACATTCAATAAAATTATGAGCAAAATTGAATTAACAGTTTAAAAAGAAAATAAAAACTTAACAAAAGTTGGTAAAAGTTTTTTTTCGACTCAAATATCATTTCAAAAATTTGACATTTAACTAATTTTATCTTGTAAACAATATTGTGTTCAACATTCGGTGAAATTTTGAGAAAATACAAATTGACAGTTTTTGTACAAAAAATAAAAACCTAAACAAAAAAAATTATAAGTTGCTAAAAATTGATTTTCGGTTCAAATATTAAAAGCCAATATTTGCTTTAAACTGCTTTTATCTTTTAATAATATTTTGTCAATAATTATTAAAATTTTGAGAAAAATTTAATAGACAGTTTTTTTTTACAAAAAGTGAAAACTTAATAAAAAACAATACTACATCTTGGTAAAAATTTATTTTTGAAGTTCAAAATTAAAAATATTGTTTTCGATATTCAGTAGTTTTTTACAGTCCGTTTTTTCATAAAAAAAAATTCTAAAAGAAAAAGTAACCAAATTTGTTAAAAATTGATGTTCGGTTCTTGATATCTCTCAAATTAATTTGATTCATCCAATTTGTAAAAATTTAAGAACTGCTACCAAAGTTGATAAAAATTGTATTTTGACTAAAAATCTATTTAACAAAACTAAATTTTCAAACTTAAATATTTCCTTCCATGAAAAATATTGTGGGTAATTTTAAAAGAAAACCAACAAACTTTTAAGCAAGACTAATCGATGGGATGGGAAGTTATCAGTCTCTTTTTTCCATTTCAAAGCTCTATATCTCTTGAAACACCCTTTTTAAAAAAGTGGTTGGATACTACGCCCCTTAATCGAAAACAACAATTTAAGATTGTTTTCTTTTCTTTGCAACTACAAAATCGTTCAAATTCCTTTAAATTAAAGCACTTGAATCTTTCCTGACTGCTCCTTTTTTACATTTGTGCAGTCTGTATTTTATAAAGATAACTTTCCAATGAAAATCTAATTGACAGATTTATTTCCAAAAATAAAATCACAAAAAAAACCATATAATCATATTTATTTGACTTTAAACTTATCGTATTTTCTAATTCCAAGCATTCCTTCTTTTTCAAGGCGGATACGGAAAAAGGGAAAGTATTGAACTAAAATGTTTTATAAATGTAATATATAACTGCATTAAAGAAATCATTAAATATTTTAACATTTTAAACATTAATTAAAATCTAACCATTGAAAATTCAGTACCTACCGATTTTTATTTATTACATTTGACCTCATATTACCAAACACGACTTTTTGGTAAAGTTCGATTTTGTCTATCGCTGTTTGTTACATAAAACCAAATTTAATGCAAACACAACCAAATGAATGAAATAGACATTTACAAAGTACAAACTATAAAGAATAAATGAATCCACACGAGACACTACCTTATCATCTATTTCATTCCGCCCAACAGGAAGAAGAAACACATACCCCAGCTCGCCATTTTCGAACAGGAAATAACATTCAAATGAAAAATTTCCCCAACCGCCATTGTGTTTTCGGTTAGTTTAGCATTAGAAGGTAGTTTATTTGTTCTTCGGTTGTAATCGCGATCGCGTGTAGTAAAAATATTTATTTTTGTAGTTAATTGTTAATATTCGGATATAAATTTGTGAAATAATTATTAATAAGTGTGTGTTGATCGTTTTTCTCAAAAAATATTTAGTTTTTCATTGTTAAAAAGTTGATTTTTCCTACAAAATTAAATTTCGTTTCTAGCTCACAATCTCTTTTGATTTTACCGTTGCTGTTTGTTGTTGTGCGTTAGTGGGTGGTTTTTATTGGTTCGTCTGGCGGTGGCGGCACGGCGCAATTTAAAAAAAGATCGTTAGATTCAAATTCAAACTCGGGATTTTGAAAAATAGTAACGAAAAAGTTGTTTTTTTTTTTCATGGGCAAATAACGAAGTAGTTAATGAATATTTAGGAATTTGGTAACTAGTGAAATTATATTTAAAATATTATTTAACTTATTTTTAACTAAAAACGTTTACATTTGTTCTTCTTTTTAGATGAAATAATCAATGTGAAAGTATAAGAAAGAATCAGCGAGGGAAATAAAAGTATAAGGTCATTTGCGGATTGACTAAAAATTTTTATAAATTTATGTTGCCTACACGGTAAGTGTTTTTTGTATAAGTTCACAAGTTATATATCCTTCTTTTTATAAATTTAAGTAGGTATATATGTAAATAAAAGACAGAAGTCACTCTTTTCTAGAGAAAAGAATATGAAGAATTTTTTTGCAAAAATATAGCAATCGAAATTGGATCGTTTCGTATATATTTTGAATTTATAGATATCAATATCAAGCCAACTTGAACTATAAAGAAATTATTAATTCAAGTTCATACTTTTTAAGTGTTTTTAAAACTTATTGCAAATTGTTTTGAGCTTTTGAAACATTGCAATTCAATTTCAAGGCTTGTAATTTTGATCACGAAAATTATTATTAACGTCCCATAGGAAGTTATTGTAATGGGTCCGATTTGTGAAAGTCACTAGAGTCAAGGTCCCTAGAGTCGAAATAAAAGATTTTTAGAAAGATGTCTGTACGTGCGTGTGTACGTACGTTCGTACGTCCGTACGTTCGCGACGTTTTTTTCGTCGTCCATAGCTCGAGAACCAGAAGAGATATCGGTTTCAAATAAATGTTGTTTAACAGATAATAAAGCAGAAAGATGCAGAAAGGGCTCTCAAGAAAATTGCGTGGGCGGTTTTTTTTACCATAGCAGTTTGAAAAAAGGTGAAAATTTGGCCAACCCTAAATAACTTACGAACCAAAAACGCTAGAGACTTGAATTAAATTTTATATAATGTGTTGTAACGTGATACCAAACAATTATATTTTTTGAAAAAAATCCATTAAACGGTTTTTTTAATAAATCAAAAAAACTGAACAAAAATTTGTCACCTCCAAAATTTTACGAATACAAAATTATTCTATCTCCAGACCAATTTTATACAAGAAAAAATAAAGTTTTTAACATTTACAAAAATTTTGTAAAAAATTGACAGTTTTTTATTACAAAATAAAAACCTAACGAAAAAAAAACAATACAAAAACTTAGTAAAAAATTACTTTCGACTCAAACAGCTTTTAAAATATTTAAAAATATTTTTTTCAAACTTTTTTTATTTCACAGAAAATATTGTCTTCGATATTCAGTAACTTTTTTTATAAAAGTCCAATAGTCCGTTATTTAAAATAAAAAATAAAATCTACAAGAAATAGTACGCAAATTTGGTAAGAATTGATGTTCGGTTCTTGATATCCTTAAAATTAATTTCAGGCATTTAATTTGTAAAAATTTAATAAATGCTACTAAAATTGGTAAAAATTCGTGTTCGACAGAAAACCTATTTAACAAAACTAGATTTTCAAACTAAACTATTTCCTTATATAAAAAATAATGTTATTAATTTAAAAAAATTTAAAAATAATTCAACTGACAACTTTTTTAACCCAACATGAAAATCGGAAAACCTAAAAACTTTTAAGCAAGAAAAATCGACAGACGGGATGGGTAGTTATAAGTGTGGGTCGCATCCTAGCCTCTTTTTTATATTGTTATTTTTAAGTTTCCAAAAATTAGTATCCTTAATTTGGAGTGGCCCGAGGATAATTTGAAAGAAGTACATTTCAAACGAAACAACAAACATTTGCTTCCAAGATGATGATATTCCTTTATCCGTTTCCCTTCAAAAAATTACCTTTTTGAATTATACACATTTTTTAAACATAGCTCAAAAATTATATTCCCATACAAAAATATGTTTTTAACTTTCCATAGAATGTTATTTTGATAGGTGCAATTTGTCGAATATTAAATTTTGAAATTTCACGATTTTTCAAATTCCATAGAATCAATATCAAAGATTTTTTAGATAAACGTTGGCGTGTGCGTGTGCGTGTGTACGTACGTACATTCTGTTCGTCCCTACGTTGGGGACAATTTTATGTCACCCATATCATAAGCACCTTTAAAGATATCGACTTCAAATATACTTTGGTATAAAAGGCGCATTTTATTATCACCGTGATCTGATCCGGATCAGATCATGATAATAAAACAGCATTGGATCATCATATTTTTTATTATTTAAAGTTTGGTAGCAGTGTCAAATTCGTTCTTTCAAAAGTGACATTTCGAAGCAAACAAAATATAAACAAATACCCAAAATGGAAGCTGCTGTGGTTGATCGAAGTATTCATTTTAATTTGTATTTCTTTTCTCTTTTAAAAACTTTTATAATTTGCAGTTTTTATTTGAAAGTGATGAGAGCGAAGAATCAAAGAATTCAATTTTATCCCTATTGAATCTTATCGATGATGATTCAAGTTCCAGTTGTAGCTCCACAACTTCTGAAAATGTGCAAATCACAAAAATCAAAAAATGTTGAAAATACTTTTACGTGGGATTTTTTTGAAATCATTCTTTAAATTAAAAATGGTTGTAAGAAACACTTAGGTGACATAAATTAGAACTCAGAACCGTCTAAACCATCTCAATAAAGAGAGTAGTTTTGAAATGACGGTGGGTTGTATGTAACACTTTTAAGAATTTTGTATGATTTTCTCTCGAAATTCTTGGAAGTGTTACATACAAACCACTGTCATTTCAAAACTACTCTCTTCATTGAGATGGTTTAGACGGTTCTGAGTTCTAATTTATGTCACCTAAATGTTTCTTACAACCATTTTCAATTAAAAGAATGATTTCAAAAAATTCTCATGTAAAAGTATTTTCAAAATTTTTTTCTGCTGCAGATTTCTCGATTTTATTTATGTTTTTTTGACATTTAAAGCAGAGTTGCCCATAGAACATTTTGCTCAATGATGTTTTTTTGTTCCTTTTTTTTGGGCAAAATATTACCCATAAATTATGTCAAATATACATTTTTTTGGACTTAATTATTTGAATTTCACCAATTAATTAGTTTTGTTAAAATATCTAATTATTTCATGGATTATATACCAAATAAATAAATATAAAGCTTCTCGCTTTTTATTTAAAAAAATATTTTATTTCAGTTAAATTAAAATGTTTATATGGCAATACAGGTTTTATTTAATTTGTTTGCAATGATACCAACATTTACATGTGAAATCACAATGATAGAGCGCTCCTTGTTGTGAAAAAAAGAATTAAATTTTGGATCTCAAATTGAGATCCAAACACAAAGCAGGATCTTGTGTTGTTGTTGTAATGCATGTAAATCCAAGATCCGGATCAGATCATGGTGATAATAAAACGCGGCTAAAGATAACACAAAATGATGCAGAAAAGATTCTCAAACAAATTGATTGGTTCGTATTTTCAATAAAGATATTTGGTTGTCTCAAAATATCTCACGAACCAATAATGCTATCGATTTCAATTAAATGTTATACAGTTACTCTCAAAATTAAGCGTACACCAACAAAACAAACTGTTTGCTGTTTTAAATTATTAAAAAGTTATGTTTTTGGAATTTTGTTTTCAAAATATTAAATATTAAAAAAACTAAAAAATTCATCAAATGTATTTCACAAAATTAAGGGAACACTTATAATTCGAAGCTTACAAAAATGTTAATCAGTAGTCAAATTAAAATTTTAATATTTTGATGGGGCCACCTTTTGCCGCAATCACAGCTTATAGTCGTCACGGTATTGATTCAACAATTTTGTAGCAAAAGACGGGTATATTTTCCCAAAATTCCGTGATCTTCGATTTCAATTGATTTTTATTGGTGAGGTGGGGTTTTGTGCTGATTTCTGGCACTCTACAGCAACCATAACTTAACAAAAACGATGTGTGTTTTGGATCGTTATCTTGTTGGAAGTAAGAGGTTGCTGATAAATTCAGTAAAGTTCCCAGTCCCATTTGCCACCATTGACCCCCATAACATAACTTTTCCTCTCCAATGCTTAACAGTGGCAAGCAAATGCTCTGTCTTGAACTGAGAATTGGGCTTTCTACAAACAATTTTCTTTTCGTTAGACCCAAGTTAAGTTTGGTCTCGTCCGAGAACAAAACATCGTTCCAGAAACTTTGAGATTTGTTAAGGTGATTTTTTTCGAACTTAAGACGTAAGCTTTTTAATTTTGGAAATAAGAGGTTTTTTTCTGAGCAACTCTGCCGTTAAAATGATTCTTCAGAAGAACGCGACGAACAGTTTTGGTTGAAACTGGTCTTTGAATAAGTGCCGCCAGTTCGGCCGCCAAGTTTGGTACACTCGTTTTGAGGTTTGCCTCGAATATTCTTGCTAAAAAAAAATTTTGTTTCGTCCTTTTCCAGGGTACCATCACACCAATATTTGTTAAGTATTTTTTGGACCGTTGAATGTGTTCAATCGACAATTTCTCCAACTTCACGTAAAGATTTATTGTTTAAATGTAGTTTTAAAATTAATTGTCCTGTAGCAATGTCTGTTTCTTTTCTTTTCTCTGCCATTTCCACAAAAAACGAGAAAGTGAAACGAAAATTATTTCTGCGACGGACATTGGTTTCAAATTCAATTTTAAAAACAAGAAAATATAGAAGTGTTTTTACCAATGGAAAATTATATCAGCCAAATGACTACCAAGGCTATGGTTACTACAGTACCTAATCCTTTATGAAGGTCCATCTATATTTGACCTTAAATTGAACTCAGGCATAAGCCTTTTCATTCACGTGGCCCCTAAAAATATTAAATCATCTCGGTGCTTAGCTTTGATCACTCTTTTGAGAAGTAACACTGTCATGAAACTTATATTTTAAAATTACGACACTTTTGTTGCTAAAAATAATCATTTATTTTAGCTTTGGAGCGCGATCTTTACACCGTGACATTTACACACCAAATATAAACACTTGTTCAACAATCATTTTTGGGTTTTTATAACTCAAAATACGAAAATTCTACTTTTTAACGCAGCCTCCGAGGTTGAAAAGGGCCTAACCATTGATGATTTTTCAAGTTAAATCGGGATCATTTCGATGAAATTCAAGGAAGCAAGATTTAACATTACTTATGATCGACCGTTTTAAAATGTTATGTTTATGTAAACCTTAAAAGCCTTAAGGCCTAAGTCCTTACGCTTTACAATGTCTTATGTCGTTTGTGGTTTGACAAGACTGACTTTTCATCAGACCAGCCTTGTTGACTCATGGGCTGCATCTAAATGTGGCTTCTTTGATCTTTTTTTGTAAACAAGGTTGGCGATGGCTTTTAAAACTTGTCTAATGAGTCGAGTTTAAACAGACAAGTCAAGTTTGAATTCTTTTTTAATATCTAATAGAATTGGTTGTTCAATAACTCCAAATTTATTCCAAAACAGATATTGAGCTCATCTTTCTTGGAATAAGTTACAAAAAAATGTAAAGTTCTTTTCAAATAGCTTTTACCAGCGACTTTGTCCGCATTATAGTTTTTTTTCTGGTAGTAGTATGAAAAACCCTGCGCTGTTCTTTTTTACGTATGTTTGAATTGTGCCGAGATGGGATAAGGACATACCAAGTGTGATTGCCATAGGTTAGGTTAGGTAAATACATTTTAAGAAGAAGATAGGTTACTGTAATACATTTTTATATACGACGTTTTTTGTTTTTCCTACCTTGTCCAGAAGTGAAATATTTTGTGGGTTTGAGAGGCCATGGAAAAAACATTTTTTTTTTTTTCAAATTTACACCTGCACCTTCCAGCGTTTGCCTCGGAGCTTTATTTATTGTTATTGCAAATGTTACTTTCAGAGGAAACTGCACTCTTTTAAACTGAAACGGCAAATCAGTTGGAATTATCGGAATGCGGGGAATTTAAAAATGTTCGCCTTTTGCTATTCGAGTCATGATTATAGCTTTAAGAATATTTCGTGCTAGGTGAGTAATCTGTAGCCGTGTACCATAACATGACTTTGGTGCGTCAAGATTTCTCATTAACAGGACTGGAACACCAACCTTCAATCTCAACTTATGAGAAGGCACCCTTAATAATTCCAAAGAATTAAGAAACTCTAACTCCACGTCCGACATAATTTGTTCGTTAATCTGGCTAACTATCTCATTAGTTGGAGAGTTGGAGTTAAAATTGGTCTTTCACACAACCTTATAGCCCATATTTTTATGCAGGTTTCGATAGACTTCCTTTTTAATTCATCTGTGTCACAGACAATTACAGTTACGTTACAGTCTGTTGGCATACAATCTTCTCCGATTTTGAGAAGAGCAGCTGTACTCGCAACTTTTTTACATGAACCCATAACACAGATGCTTTCAAACATGCGTTTATTACATCTGCCGGTGTAACTCTAGTAATTACCGGCATTGTCCTGTCTAAAGTCGCCAGCTAAGAGAACCACCACTTTTTTTGTGGGACATTGTACATCCATCCCAAACCAACAGTTAACATTGCTGAAACATTCTTCCACGCTCATTAATTTTGCTGATGTTACATACTGACGTTTCTTCATGAGCAAAATTCTACAGCAGTTTCAGAACCGAGTACGCTGTCCGTCGACCAATAAGCAGCGTAGCTGCTATTCCTGAGGAAGCTACTGCTAAAGCAACTCCATTGTTTTTCCGAATTTGATCTAACAATAGATTTAAAAGACAAGTTTTGCCTGTGCCGCATGGAGTATATAAAAATAGCAAACCACCTTCTCCGCTGGAAATTTTCTGTATGACAATGTCAAAACTATTTTTGTTTCTGAATTTAAAAGTGGAACATCCTCTGTTATTCTCTGTTCTAGAGCAACAGTATCAGATAAACTAAAGAAACTAATTTTAAACTACCTAAATACTTCTGGTAAATTAAATGATCAAAGACGAACCGAGTAAATCATTAAGTATTAAACAAACCGCGCTCCACAGCCGAAACAGAATTAGCAGAAGTAGAGGACAGGCCTAGGGAATTATTTGTTGTACCTACCTACATGGTTGATGTTTGGCGATGAAAGGTTGAGCATAGCAAAGTTAAGGTTTAAAATTATTATTTGAGGAACTTGTTGGAAGCCACTGTTTGCGTCTAACGTTGAGGGCTTGAGGCACGTGGCGCGAGAAGCCCAAGTTAATAAACGTGCATGATAAGTTTAACATGTTCGACAACTTATCTCATTGTTGTTTTTCTGTAATACAAATTTTACCCAAATATTATTCAAATCTTTGGTCATTTAGAAGTGAAACGCGATCAGATTCCCCGGAAAGTTATTTTCCCATATGAATGCGTTGCTTTTCCGAGGTGAAAAGTCCTTATGCCCTTTCTTAAGTCTCCTTACCAAATTTCATTTAAATCTGTTCAGTAGTTAAGGCGTGATTGACTTTCGCATTTATCATTTGAATGCTTTATGATATACAACAATCTTAATTTTTTTTTCTGTATCGACATTTTTTAAGTTTGTCGAGTGAGTTTGATGTGAGTCCTTCGATTCCAAAATCTGTTTAACATTCCTAAATTGCTTCCAATTGTTCGTTTAACAACGTGTCGGTGGAAAGTTCGTTCAACATTTGTTTCACGGCTTCTGATATTTCGGAAAGTAAAACAAAGTCATATGCAAATCTCTGGTTTCTCAATCTTTCTTCCCATATGTTTATTCCAAATCTATCGGCACAGTTTAGCTTTCGAAAAATGTCTTTGATTACTGATGAAAAGAGAGGCTGAAAAATAGGGTCTTATTGTATAACCCTTCTTTGGGTGATGAATTCTCATCCAATTTTGTCCATTTTTATACAATGCTTTAGAAAAAAGTTTACAAATTGTCAAATATAAGCTGATTGGTCTGAAATTGTTAACATCTTCTTAGACACTGTGTTTCAATTGTCTTGGTTTTTGTTAAGTTTTTATAATCCCATTAGAAACTTTTGTTATTATCGGGATAAGTGAATATTTCCCGAATTTAAGAATCACTGTCTTTTGTCGTCATTACAGCAATTTCCGTGTTTCCTATGCTATCATAGTTTAGAAATATCGAACACAAACTTTATGAAATTCGTGAAAAAATTGATTTGAATCAATTTTGAAAACAGTTTCTTTAATGATTTGCAGTTTTTTAGGTTTTTGTTAAGAATGTTGCTAAAATTAGTTAAAATCTTTTAAGGGCAGGTTATTAGACCCGTAACATTTGTATGCGATTTCTCGAAGGTTTTGATTAGGCATAAAGAAATAAATATTTCTTTAACTTTTCTTGCTGTTTCATGTACTGGGTGCATATTTGAGACTTTATGTGGAATTCCTATTTGAGTTCGTTTCAATATTTCAAAGGAATTGTCCAGTATTAGAAAACTTGTTCAGAGTGTCTCAGTAATTAGTCAGAAGATATTTGGTTAGTTTTATTAATGTCCTTAGAAGTCTGGTTGCTTATCATTTTAAGAAGACTATTAGAACACTTTTATTTGTTAGAAAATATCATTTGCATTGGATTAAAGACGAACATTAAAAATTCCTCACTAATCGTTCTAATTTTGAAACATGTTAAATAACGCAAAAAACTTCAAAAAATCTTTCTTTTAGAGCTATCATTTTAGACCTTACTATGAAATTAGGGGAGTATTGAAGAAATATGATGATTTCCGCCTGGAGCCGTATTGACGTTTTGGGCATTTCGTCGCAGCGCTTTCTTGGAAAGAGTAAAAGTAAGCATGTCACTTTTTTGATGACCTGAAGCCTATACCCAAGTGCTTATTTAACTTGATGAAATTTGACTGAAAATACTTACGTTGATACCGTCCTTGCTGGCCCTTAAGTCGTGATCAGCGTGTGACCCTTCGAATATGAATTTGAGCGAAGATCTTCATTTAATTTTAATTTTCTTCTGATAAAGTTGTAAGTTTATCTAAAATGATTGCTTTAAATTGGTTTTTCGAAGAATTTGTTTATCAAGTTTACTTAAGAAAGGTTTGGAAACAGAAGAAAGATGTTATTGTCCAGTCAAATGTAACTTGTTCAACTTTAAAGTTTGAGACGTCAAATAATAAGTGAAAAATTTATCAAGAGCTTCATTAAAATTCGTTATAAATTTTAGAAGGTTTAAAGAATTGTTTTATTTCCTTGATTGTCCAATATTTTGAAATGATTTTCGAATTCTTCATAGAAGAATTTGTTTCAATTTGGTCAAAATTGTATTTATTAGTTTTTTAGAATTTTCTTTAAAAAATAGATTTATATCCAAAAATATTAACGAATTCTATAACGAGTGCAGTGTTTCAAGAATTTGTATGAAAAACGTTCAGTTTTTTGTTAAAATTTGTTAAGTTCTTAGAAAGAAATAGAATTAGAAGTGTATGAGATTTTTTTGAGTTGAGTTCAGATTTGATTTCGAAATTGTAAGGCAGTCGTTATGCCTCTTTATTTAGATTTCGTTCAAATTTTGGTAGGAATGTAGAATATTGTGCAAACATTTTTCTGCAAATTCCACAACTTTCCGATATTCCAAGGTATATTAAGGAATTTTGTAAAAAGCCTTCAGCAATCTAAAAGCCTTATGCTGATTGCTGTGGGGATCACAATCTTAGAATTGAAAGTCCGAATTACTTCTTAATTTTTTTCACTTACTTACTTACTTAAGGTGGAGCCTCGCCGTCCCTTGGGATTGGATTCGAAGGCCTTCCGGGCTGGAGCATTGATGTCCATTCGCTCTACATGACCTAGCCATCTTAGCTGTTGGACTTTAATTCTGCTTACTAGGTCAGTGTCGCTGTACAGCCCGTACAGCTCGTCGTTATATCTTCTCCTCCATTCTCCATCTATGCATACGGGACCAAAAATCACCCGAAGAATTTTTCTCTCGAAGCATCCTAAGACGCTCTCATCTTTTTTTTGACAGGGTCCAGGCCTCAGCGCCATAAATGAGAACCGGGATGATAAGTGTCTTATAAACGGTAATTTTTTAAGAGCTTGAGAACTTTTTTTAAAAAAAAACGCATAAAATTTGCAAAATCTCATCGATTCTTTATTTGAAACGTTAGATTGGTCCATGACATTTACTTTTTGAAGATAATTTCATTTAAATGTTGACCGCGGCTGCGTCCAATTTTGGGTAACTTTTTCGAGCATTTCGGACGGAATAGCCCGAATTTCTTCGGAAATGTTGTCTTCCAAAGCTAGAATAGTTGCTGGCTTATTTGTGTAGACTTAAGACTTGACGTAGCCCCACAAAAAATAGTCTAAAGGCGTCAAATCGCATGATCTTGGTGGTCAACTTACCGGTCCATTCATTGAGATGAATTGTTCTCCGAAGTTTTCCCTCAAAATGGCCATAGAATCGCGAGCTGTGTGGCATGTAGCGCCATCTTGTTGAAACCACATGTCAACCAAGTTCAGTTCTTCCATTTTTGGCAACAAAAAGTTTGTTAACATTGAACGATAGCGATCGCCATTCACCGTAACGTTGCGTCCAACAGCATCTTTGAAAAAATACGGTCCAATGATTCCACCAGCGTACAAACCACACCAAACAGTGCATTTTTCGGGATACATGGGCAGTTCTTGAACGGCTTCTGGTTGCTCTTCACTCCAAATGCGCCAATTTTGCTTATTTACGTAGCCATTCAACCAGAAATGAGCCTCATCGCTGTACAAAATTTGTCGATAAAAAAGCGGATTTTCTGACAACTTTTCTAGGGCCCATTCACTGAAAATTCGACGTTGTGGCAGATCGTTCGGCTTCAGTTCTTGCACGAGCTGTATTTTATACGGTTTTACACCAAGATCTTTGCGTAAATGTAGACCATAAATCGGACGTAAAGCGCGAAACACATTTCGAACCGAACACTGATTTTGGTAATAAAATTCAATGATTTGCAAGCGTTGCTCGTTAGTAAGTATATTCATGATGAAATGTCAAAGCATATTGAGCATCTTTCTCTTTGACACCATGTCTGAAATCCCGCGTGATCTGTCAAATACTAATGCATACAAATCCTAACCTCAAAAAAATCACCCTTTAGAAGGTGATTTTAGATGCTCGAGAGAGGACTTTACTTCTCAATTGCCTTTTAAGTCCAAAGAAGCAGCGATTTACAAGCGTTATTCTTCAATTGATTTCAGTGTTGGTGTCGTTGTCTGTGTTTATAGCGGTGCCTAGGTAGACAAAGTCCTTAATTACCTCAGAGTTATAGCCGTCCATGTTGACGTTTTGTCCAATATCATCTGCGTATCCGAGTAATTGGATGGACCTCAACATCAAATGCATCGGTGAGATCTTTTCCGAACTTTATAGAGCAGCGTGCATTCTCCATCGTCATTCTGAACAAACGGATAAGTTTGACAGGGATGTGAAAACTATACAATGCTCTGTAGAGCTCTTCTCTCTGGATGCTATCATACGCGGCTTAAAAATCGATGAAGGGATGGTGGGTTTCGATTTTAAGCTCCTGGGTTTTTTCCAAGATCCGCCGTAGTATGAATATTTGGTCGATAGTGGACTTTCCTGGTCGGAAGTCACACTGATAAGGACCGACATATCAGGTTGTTGAAGAACGGTTTCAGACCTTACAAACTACGGCAGAGAGGATCTTATATGGGTGGTTAAGAAGACTGATGCCTCTGCTGTTGGCGCACTTTAGAGGGTCTTCTTTTTTATGTATCGGTTAAACTATGCTGAGATCCCACTCATCGGGCATGCTTTCTTCCGGCCTTCTCATGCTCTCTTTTTTTCCATCTAAGAAGCCGGTGTTCCTCCTCCTCTTCGTTTTGTATGCCTCTTGTTTCGCTGCGTGCGCTTGCCGGCATTCGTCGTCAAACCAGGTGTTTCTCTGTTGTGGCCGTATGAAACCTAGCACTTCAGAGGCGGATTCTCTGATGGCTGCAAGACAATGTTGCCACTGGTTTTCTATGCTTAATGCAGGTAGCATAGGACTGCTTAAGAGGTTACTAGAAACCCGATCGTAAAACGACATGACAGTCTTTTGGGATTGTACCGTCTAACGTCGAAACTTCTTACAGTACTTCCTTGTTTTGGCTTGGACCGGGATATCCGTAGCCGTACCTTGGCTACAACGAGATATTGTTCCGAGTCAATGTTGGCCCCTCGGAAAGTTCGGACATCCTGTATACTGGAGATTTGTCGTTCGTTGATCGCACTGTGGTCATTCTGGTTGACAGTTGATTGATCAGGAGATTTCCATGTCCCCTTGTTGATATTAAGATGGGTGAACTGCGTTCTAGCTACCAGAACATCTCGCCCGCAGGGAAATCGATCAGCCTGAATCCGTTGTCAGAGGTGGTTTCGTGCAGGCTGTACCTCCCGATTGTGGCACCAAATATGTCTTTTCTTTCTAGCTTGGTATTAAAATCTCCTAAGATAATTTCAATGTCTTAGGTAAGGCACTGCTCATAAGTCTTGTCCAAGAGCTCGAAGAATATGTCTTTGGTGTCTCCATCTTTCTCCTCTGCTGGGGCATGCGTGAATATTAGGCTTAAGTTTGGCGAATTAAGCCTTGATGGGGATTGTCGTATTGCGCTCGCTCACTCTGTAGAAACTCCAGACTTTTTGCCTGAATCTAGTTCCAACAACAAATCCACACCCAAATAGACGCTGTCTTTGTTCTCGGTAGCAGTCGCCGTAGTACACATCGCAGTCTTTTAGTTTGCGTTTGCACGGTCCATCCCATCGCACTTTTTGGATGGCGGTAATATCAGCTTAGGGCTTTCGCTAATTGTTTGGCTGCACGTGGTCTATTAAGGAACCTTAAATTCCACGTACAAATCCGAAGTTCGTTGTCCTTATTTCGTTTTCTTGGGTTGTCAATAGTGAATCCGTCCGTATCCGAGGCTTGTTGGTGCTTCGCAACTAAAATTGCTACAGTAAAAAAAAACCAAGTACTCAATTTTTTAAAAGTTCTTTCTGCGTCTTTTAACTTTGTAACCTGTATAAAAAAAAATATTTGAAGTTGATATCTCTACTGGTTTTTGAGATGTGGACGACCAATAATGCTTCCCGAACGTGGTGACCAAAGCACACACGTACGCACAGACATCTTTTTCAAAATCTTTTGATTCTAGTGACTTTGAAACATCGAGAAATGTTGACATTATCAATTTGAAAAATCGAATCGATTACAATAACTTTCTATGCGAAGATAAATAAGTCTTGACCTGAGGTTTTTTTGACAGTATGTATTTTAGAAGAGTTGACAGGTTTTAAGTGGAACTTGTTTTGTCTCTTTTTATGCACGAACAAAGTGATTGTTATAAAAATGTTATCCGTGCCTTTCAGTAGGTCCTCCAAACGACGAAATTTTACATAAAGGAACTCATCATATATATTTAATTTCCAATCCTATAAATAGGGTTACATATACGTCAGAGGGTAATAAAAGGTTGGAGTTACAACTTTCACGGTGACTTTTCAAAAAACGAAAAACTTAAAAATAGAACAGAGTTACATATTTACCTGCATATCACTTACACTTACACAATTTGAAAGAAAAATCCAACTTTTTACTCCTCTCCAACATTAACTATTCAGGAAATTTTAATTTCATAAAACACACCTGGAAAATATCACATCGTTCCAATGCACATATAATTTGCATAAAATGTACAAAGTAGGTACCTCATCAACGACATTATATGTATTTATGTCGTCTTAGCCAACAGCCTCAGGCGATAAGTTAGAAGCATAAAGATTGAAGATGAAGATGATGATGAGCAGAGTTATATAGGGAGCGCGTGTACTGGTGCTGTTGCTGGCTGAGGCGTTCGTAGGTGGGTGTAAGAGTGTATGTACCTACCTGAATAAAGAAGCAGTAAAGGCAAATCAATTAAACTTCACTCAATTGTTTGCTCATTAATTTCACGCGCTTCAAATGTTTACATTTCTTTTTGCACTCATCGTCATCATAAAATCATGGTTCTTGTCTTGACTATGTCATCATGTCGATGTCACACGTAACGAGCTCCTCCAAAAAATTCACAGACACAAAACTAAGGCAACCATATCTAATGTGATATTAATAAAGCTCCTCGATGTTTACCCAGTATCATGACGTTGTATGTCGTCGCGTTCGGAGCCTTCGGTCGTATCATAGAGTCTCTATATGCCTTTGTGCTTCCATCATCTAAATTAAACTTTTTTACTACTTTGCTCTCCTTTCAAAAAACTTAAAATTTCCCACCTTCTTTTCTTTCTTATTTTAAAGAATGAATAAGTTGCACCCGAAAAAAATAAAGAAAAACCTTCTTCTCACGGTGACAAAGTAAATTATTTGCCACCACTTTCTTCAGGAAATGAACTACTTTAAAATTATGTCTTCGTTGTCGTCGTCGATTCAACAAGTTTATCCTCAAACCATTCGTGCGATATCGTAGTCACATTTCGTCGTAGTCGTTGATTTTGTTGGCGCGTCAATGTCGTTTGTCGTAGTTGTGCTCGTTGCTTTGTCGTTGAGTCATGAGTGTGCAGCAGTCGCATACTGGCACTGTATACCTATCTATATATCACTCACAAACAAACACGCACACACAGAAACATCCAAAGCTTTGAAGACAAATCTCAAGGACAATGAGTTTCCTGTGATGAACAAATATGAGTGCGCATAATATTTCCATTGGAATCATTTCTGCAAAATTGAATTTGTAATATCTTTGGCCATGAACATTAAAATGGGTTGAGTTCTCATTCTATTTCGAGCCACCCGTGTGCAACATGTTACAACTCAAATGCAAGTGTGCTTGAAATTTTTACTGGGCCATTATAGACAGTAGTATCGAAAAGTTTTCGAAAGGGTATTCTGTTGGTATATTTTTCAAAATTAATTGCTTTGTAATAGTAGTTGGCTCGACGTTTATTTCCATTTCACTTTATTTTAAGAAGACCGTTTTCAGATAAGTTGTAAATTTTTTAAAAAACAAGCGTTTTTCTAATCCGTCACAACTCTTAAGGTTTTTGAACAAATGATGAAATCTAAAATTTTTACAGGTTTTGAGACCAATACGGAATTCAACTTATTTTTTAGAATTTTAATCTTCTTTATGACGGTGATGACGAATCGAAAACCTCGAAGAAGTGATGATAGCTTTATTTCATCAGAAGTCGTTGAAAGCTGCTGAAGCTGATGACATCGCTGCATAATTATTAAAAGCAGCAGGTGATGACTTGGGACGGAGCGTGGATTAACACATCTGACAAAATATCCTTGGAAGAAAGCATGTCTAATGAGTGGACTCTCAGAAAGCCCACTGTGCCAACCACAGAGGCATCGGTCTCCTTAAGGGCGTTCGTAAGAATTATTTTGCCAAATGTCAACTATTATACAAAGTCTGAAACCGTTGTCAACTATCTGATAGGAATGTCCTGACCATATCTGTCATATCTGCAAATTTGTCATGCCTTAAAACGCCAGCTAAAGTTAAAACCCCTACGAGAACCGTTTGGCAGAATGAGAAAGCCAACTGGCAAGGTCTCAATGAATTCTTCAGGAATTTTAACTGGTCACTATGCTTCCTCGATAGTGACGTGAATTCCAGTGCAGATATAATTACAACCCAACTGCGGAAAACCGGAATAAGTTTAAACAAGCTAGAAAGACCTGTAACGGACATATACAACGCATTAAATTTTTGCATGGCCGGAAATTACCGCAAAAAATACTACAATGTCCCAATGGTAGTACACATTTCTATTAATTTGTAAAAAATGTGCTTACTTAAAAATCTTGACATTCACAAGATCAAGTATCACCGCTATTGTTCTGAAGAGGTGTTCTTCCACGCTGGAAAAACCACTTCGTAAGCTTTTCTATCTGTCCTATTCTACAGGTCTCTTTCCGAGTGGATGGAAAACTGCATTTGTCCAGCCTGTCCATAAAAAAGGCGAATCCTCCTCACCATCTAACTATAGTCCAATTGAACTTACATACCTTTTTTCCAGGGTCATGGAAACGCTGATCAATTTTCAGCTTAAGAAGTATCTTGAAGAACGGAATCTTCTAAATGACTGGCAGTATGGCTTTTGTTGCAAAAGGTCCACTGATGATCTCAAGGTTTATCTCACCGAACAGTGGAACAAATCTTTTCATCGTTTTGGAGAAAGTAAGATTATTGCATTTGATATTTTAAAAGTCAGTTTCAATTCAAGAAGAATTGGACGGATTCAAATCTGATATTCACAAAATAAACGCTGGTGTGCCCCAGGGCTCCGTTTTAACTCCGACGCTCTTCCTCATTTTTATAAATGATCTTTTGTCGGAAACTTCTAACCCACTAAACTGTTTCGCGGATGACAGTACCCTCAGCTTTTCATATTCGTTTTTACATTTTCATCCTTGTTCTTCGGATGTCGACTACTAGCGGCAGCGTATGATAAGCTCATTAAATTTTGATGTTGACAGCATTGTACAATGGGGAATCAAAAACGGTGTAGAATTTAATGCTTCGAGAACTCAGTGCTGTCTAGTGTCGCAAAAGCGTAACCCTCCCCCAATGCCACTATCCATGAGTGGTACTTGCATCAAGGAGACTGAACAGCTATCAGTCCTAGGTATGTGCATTACAAACCACTTGTTGTGGAGTGATCACATATTTGACATCGCCAAAAATTCTGCTAAGTGTTGAGGTTTTCTCCGACGATGAAAGAAGTTTTTTACCTCTTCTGATATGGCTATAATTTATAAAGCCTATATTCGTCCAAAACTTGAGCACAATTCCCAAAGTTGGGCAGGTGCTCCTATAACCCACTTGTGTCTCTTGGACAGAATTCAAAAGAGAGCTCTAAAAATGATAGCTTGTTCTTGTCTTACTAAAATATTTGCATCTCTCACGCACCATCGAAAGGTTTCATGTCCCTCATTTTTTCCCTACTTCCATGAGCAATGCCCTAATGAAATAGCCAGTTTCATGCCTCCCTTCAAAGAATTCAACCGTAATACTCGTTGTTTTATGAATGCCCATCAGTTTACTCTTGAATCCAATTTCGGTCGTACTGTAAAGTGCAGAGACTTTATTTTAAGTCGCACTACACGAATGTGGAATGCTTTACCAGACTCAATATTTCCCACTCATTACAATGTGTTATGTAAGCTGGACCATTCAAGTAGATTCATGTCAAATGAAAAGATCCAACCATTTCTTAGCCCAGAAGATTTTCTTGTTTATAATGACTTTGGATAACATGTTGGGTAATCTATTATTAGGAAGATTTAGATTTCGGCTTATGAAAGAAAAATGTAGCTGGAGGGACGTTAGAAAAACCCTTCGGTAAACCTGTTTCCATGTGCAGAGCTTAGTTAGGCGTATTATAGTCCAGTAAAAAGCATCTTTTGATGAAAAAACGTTGCAATTTTTCGACTTGATTGTATTCGCGGTATCCCCAAACTTTAGCACAGTACAACATAATAGCTTTTGAGGCGGTATTGTATATTTTGAACTTTGTTGAGTATTGGATGGTATTGTCACTCAGCAGTCTTCACCACGTTGCATTGATGAAATCCCAACCTGTTTGTTAGAAGCTCATTCCACCATTTGTTGTAATTTAACACTACGCCAAGATATTTGTATTGATTAGACACCTTTATTTCTGAATTATTGTAAAACCATTTTTCGCAGGATGCTCTTCTTCCACCATTGCGAAATAATACTATTTCCCATGGATTCCATTAAATGCAGTAAGTCTTAAAACTGTCAATCAGCTGTTGCTAATTTGAAGGATTTTCTGACAGCAGTACAATATCGTTCGCATATAAGAAGGCGTTCGTTTGAAGATCGTCTAAAACAATACCGATTGGAAGTTCCGCATGAAGATCATTTAATAACAGAACGAAAAGAAGAGAGCTTAGCATACATCCTAGACGAACACCTTTCTTCGTGGGGAAGAAGTCCGACAAACACGAAACATCCCAAACAGCTGCAGTACTATTCTTATAAAAAGACTTTATAGTAGCCAGTATCTTCGAAGATATTAACAGAGTCGATAGCTTATAAATAAGAGCATTCGTTTCAATGCTATCAAAAGCAGCCTTAAGATCGATGAAAAAAAAGTAGAGTATCTTCTTTTGGCAAAGTTGAAGTTGAATTATGCATGAAAGATTATAAACTTGCTTATATAGAGCGTATCAAGAAAAGAAAGTAACCTATAGTTTTACACAACATTTGTATCTCCTTTCTTGAACAGTGTTCCATCAAAACCAGGAGTTTTCAAATCTTTTGATGCAGATATTGCAGAATATATCTCGTGCAGCTCAATGGGGTAATCTAGCTTTGGAACATGTTTCTAAGAAAAAGCGTATAAGATAGCAGCTAAATCATTTGATTGCGAGAGCAAGCTTTCAAAATGCATTTTAAATTCAATAACTTTGTGGTTTAAATCGACTGTCCTCGTATTTACTTACTTCCTTACTTAAGGTGGCGCTACAGTCCGGGGCGAACCTGGGCCTCAACCAACATGCGTCTCCAGCCAGCTCGGTCCTTAGCTAGCTGTCTCCAGTTTCGCACGCCAGGTGGGAGAGGACCTCAACCAACGTTGAGGTCCTCTCCCACCTGCGTGCGCCACCTGAGTCGCGGTCTTCCTCTACTGCGCCGCCGTCCCTCGGGATTTTTGCGTGGGTTGTCAACAGTGAATCCGTCCGTATCCAAGGCTTGTTGGTGCTTTGAAATTTAAGGTATTTTTACGTGGCCAGGAAGTCACCACGACGGCGCAACCCCCAACCTGGAGGTCCAGATCCTTAGTATAACTCCAAGGAAGGGGAGCCGGATAAACCGCTTCTTACAGGCCTGGGCTCCGAATATGTCGAAGAAGCCCTATAAGGTATTCACTAAATAGTTCAACCTTACTGGAACTGTAGACGCCACCGTTGATTCTATCTCGAGAATTCGTCCGATGCCGCCTGGATAAGGAGAGGTGCCTTAGTGGAAACACCTTCCCCCCCTCTCTCGTTTGCTGCCCCCAACAACTTTCCACTGAGGTTGGAACCCAATCTCCAGTTGAGGTACTATAGGCACCCGATGTTCACCGCGGGGAGGTGAGAGTAGGAGTTGATAGATAGAGGTGGGTTTTGAGAAAAATCTGTGGACGCTTGTGTCCTCTTAAATGCACATGTCTACCATTTGAACATCCTGTCTTCGTATTTGCTTATCAATTTTCCTCCACTCTCGGTCTGAAGAAACAGATTCAAGACTTCTTGTAAGGTTAACGAAGCTTCTTTTTTAGTTTTACATAAAATCCTCAGTTTGCTACATAAATACAGTTTTTAATTGCTTTGCAACTTTCTTCAATTGAATCTGTTGCTATTATTATGGTGGGTACAAGTGACTCGAGTTTATTTTTTATTTTTATTAACTTTCCATAGGAAGTTATTGTAATGGTTCCGATTAGTCAAATTGAAAATTTTGACATTTCTCGACGTTTCAAGGTCCCTAGAGTCGAAATAAAAGATTTTTAGAAAGATGTCTGTGCGTGCGTGTGTACGTACGTTCGTACGTCCGTACGTTCGCGACGTGTTTTTCATCCTCCATAGCTCAAGAACCAGAAGAGATATCGACTTCAAATAAATTTTGTTATACAGATAATAAGGCAGAAAGGTGCAGAAAGGGCTCTCAAAAAAATTACGTGAAAGGTGAACATTTTGGTCAACCCTAAATATCTTACGAACCAAAAACGCTAGAGACTTGAATTAAATTTTATATAATATATTGTAACGTTATACCAAACAGGTATATTTTTTGAAAAAAATCAATATAACGGTTTTTTTATAAATCAATAAAACTGAAAAAAAAATTTGTCACCCCTAAAATTTTACGACTGAAATATGATTTCATCTCTAAACCAATTTTGTGCAACGAAAAATAATGTTTTTGACATCTGATAAAATTTTGAGAAAAATCTAATTGACAGTTTTTTTTTATAAAAAATAAAAATCTAAAAAAAAAGTTCGTAAAAATTGAATATCGATTCAAATATCTCTTCAAAAACTTGAAATTTGGTCTTCAATCTTATTTTATCTTATACGAAATATTGTTTTCAATATTTTGAAAAATGTTGAGAAAAATCGAATGGACAGTTTTTTTACAAAAAATAAAAAACCTAAAAAAAACTTTATAAAAGTTGGTAAAAAATGATTTTCGACTCAAATATCTTTTCAAAAATTGTAGATATTGGCTTTAAACTACTTTTATCTTTCAAAAAATAGTGTTTTTAAAATTTTGAAAAAAATCGAATTGACAGTTTTTGTACAAAAAATTTAACAAAAGTTGGTAAAAATTTATTTTCGACTCAAATATCTTTTCAAAAATTTGAAATATTGGCTTCAAACTTATTTTATTTTATAAGAAATATTATTTTCTACATTCTATAAAATTTTGAAATAAATCGAATTGGCAGTTTTTTTACAAAAAATAAAACTCTAAAAAAAAATACTAAAACTTGGTAGAAAATTACTTTCGACTCAAATAGCTGTTCAAAAATTAAAAATATGGACTTCAAACTTATTTTATTTCACAGAAAATGTTGTTTTCGATATTCAGAAATTTTTATGTAAAAATCCAACAGTCCGTTTTTTCATAAAAAATAAAATCTACAAAAAATAGTACGAAAATTTCGTAAAAATTGATACGAGTACATATAGACAAACTTTTAAGCAAGACAAATCGACAGACGGGATGAGAAGTTTTCAGTGTGGGTCGCATCCCAGCCTCTTTTTTTTTTTTAAATATATCTAACAGATACGCCGATTTCAATAACCAACGCTCATTACACAATATGTCCCCCAATACAAAGTTGTCGTCAATGAGGAAGGTCCTTACTTCAGCTTTCATTTCGAAAAGCCGCGTTAGTGTTTTTCCGCGAGAAAGCCACCTTATTTCAACGTGAAGAAGTAAAGACCATGTCATCACACAATACATTAAAAAGTCTTGTAATCAATAAAGTTATTTATTTTCACGCTTTTGTCCAACACTTCTTCAAGGGAGACCCGCATTTTTTCATTACGAGGGCATGGTGGTATATAACGCAGTGGCTACTGGTGTATCCTTTAACAGTTTGCTTTATTTTTGCAATGGTACCGGACGTGTTTCTAGTCATGGCCTTGGCACCGACTGAGTCCTCACGGAGTAAACCCATGGTATACAATCAAATCTTTTGATTCTGTGAACCACCAAAAACTTCTAAAACAACTTGAGATTTTTGGTTTTCATTCCCACTTCCTTCGTTTTTTACCGTCATATTTATCTTGTAGAACACAACAAGTTAAGATTAAAAATACATACTCAAAGGAAATTCAGGTGTCCCGCAATGTAGCCACCTCTGTCCGCTATTTTATATAATGTTCGTTAACGATATTGTATCAGCCTTTAATTATTGTGAATGCTTATTATATGCGGACGATCTGAAAATATTTCAATACAAAAGTTTCGAGTTTGGACGATTGTCAACTTATGCAATCTGATATTGATTCTCTATCAAACTGGTGTCACATCAGTAGCCTTAAATTGAATATCATAAAGTGTAACACGATTTCTTTTTTCATAAAATCTAATATTTTGTTATTCAACTATGCTATTGAATCTGTGGATTTATATAGGGATTCAAGTATTAAAGACTTATGAGTTATTCTTGATTCCCAACTTTCTTTTAACGGGGTAGGCTGGTAGGCTTCATAAAACGAAATGAAAAAGACTTTAAAGATCCTTTCGTGTTATTATCCTTGTATATATCCCTCGTCAGATCAATTTTGGAATACGCAGATTTTATTTGGAGTCCTATTTATATAGTTATATAAAGACGATTTATAAAATATACATTTAAGGAAATGGGTTGAAGTTTTAGTCCTAGTTATTAGGCTAGATGCCAATTACTTGGAATAAGGCGTTACAATCAAGAAGAAAAATCCATACTGTAATACTTTTTAGAGACTTCCTATTCTACCATATTAAATGTCCATCTCTTCTTGTCTTGGTACCAATATAACATTAACTTATTATGAGTCCGCCTTGAAATTTGTATGTGTTTCAAATATTTCCGCGGAGCACTTGGATATTCTTCCCGGAGCACCAAATGCTCCGCTGAGCACACTTTGAGAAACCCGGATTTAATACATAGCGTAAAAATGGATCTGTATTTGAACACAAAAGTCAGATGAATTTGTGACAACTAACCTTGAGGTAGAAATCTCAAAAAATAGTGTTTTGAAGCAATTAAATTAACTTAAGATTCAAACATTTCTAAAACCTCACCAAACGTGCTCAATTTGATATTTCATTTGATATAATTTTCATTATAGTGAACGCACTAGGACAAAGTGCGAAATCTCATTTCTTATACAATAAGTATAACATGCAGTTAAGGGCATGAAAGTTCATCTTCTCGCCTCCATGGCAATGTAATATATTTCTATTACAATTCAAGGAAGACTTCTCTTATCTGAATCTGGGCTAAAATGCGTTCTTCTGTAAACATCAGTAGTTACCTTTTGGCTAGATTTAAATGAAATAAAAATTGCAACCGCAACAGTTTCACTTACATTTTTTTTAAATTATTTGCATGTTTTAAAAAAAAGATTCTCTCCCCAGACTAACCACAAAACTTACAACACAGAGTGTTTAATTGAAAAATTTAACTTCCTCTTTGACTTTACTAAGGCACATGCAAACAGTAGCGCAAAGTTAAAAAGGAAACAAGAGCTCCTTCAACCAAGCAAGTACCCTAGACCTAGTAGGTTTCTACTAGATATAGGTTCCTATGAGCTGTGTGCAGTGTGCATAGGTACTGCACCAGGAACGAAAGTCAAAGTTATACAGATATGTAGATATGTATGTTTGTGGTACAGCTCATCGTCATCGTCGTCGTAGTTGTAGTCGTCGTCTTTCAAGTAGGAATGGATATATAGTTTAACTTTTGGAAGGATGGAATTTTTAAACTTTTGTAAGCACGTCTCGAACAAAAAACAAGCAAAAATGAAAAAAAAAAAATAAAAAAAAAACTTGGAGTGGGCTCATTTGCCCTATAACTTCATCTTTATACATACCTTTTTGCTCTTGCCCTATCCACATGCTCTGCTCAATGTGCGGTATAAACTTACCTTGATTTAGAATTCATAAGAAAAACTTGAACTTTATACCTATACCTGGATGCAGGTAGGAGGTAGGTTCTACAGAGAGCTAAAAGAGAGTGCAAGGTCCTCATATCCATATCAAGTTATGTACATATGTGTATAATATTGATACTCGTAGAAGGTACGTCTTTCTCGAGGTTTATTGATTTACCTGTTCGACTAAGCAAACCCAAGTGCATATCTGACTTTGGGTCGAATAAAGTTTGATCGCCTAATCTACGCCCCACGATCCATAAAATGAAAAAATAACACATTCCTTAACTCAGAGTCAATCATCCGAGTGATGATACTGCAGTGACTTTGCAAACTTTCAGCCTCCAGTCCGCGCCTTGGGAACTCCGTCGTAGTTGGTTTGGTGTTGTTTTTGCCATCATGCAGGTGTGTATGAGTACCCCCTATAGGAGCTCTATATATATGTACATATGTATATATAAGAGATATAGAGAAGGAGTAGCAAAAGGAAGACCTTGAGCAGAATGCGGGAAGGCGTAGTTGAATTATTCATAAAATCCACTTAAAATTGCAGCATGGTCGTGCATCCTGTTGAAATATATGGGTGTTGGATGAAATCCAGCTTTTTTACAGCCATCCAGTATGGTGATGCGATATAGCAAATGGAAATGCGGGCTGAGCTGAGCCGAGCCAAGCTGTACTGAACTGAACTGTACTGTGAGATGGGGATCTCTGGGAATATGAGTGCGCTCTGTGTGCAGTGTGTCGAAACCATATTAGTGGCGGAAAATGGAAAATTATGAGAAATTAAAGACTTGCAGTATTCGACATGAGGTCAGCGTATTATTTCGCTGCTCTAGTGCTTCTGATGTTGTGCACCAAGCTACATACAACATACATATTCTGCAGCATGCATGGAACGTTATTCATCTCGGATGGTGCAGCTTGAGAAGCATGACAGCACCAACTTATAAAACGTGAACGTTAACGTTGGGTGCGCACTTTTCTCTCTTAAATGATGCACATTCTGTTTACGTAGCCTTAATTTTATTCATTAACGAAAGCATTTGCCATCATGGTCCTTCTCCGTCCACGCTCCAGCTTCAGTTCCAGCTTCAGCTCCAGGTGGTGCAGAGGTGGATGTGTATATAGAGGAAAATCCATGAAAAAAGTGTAGTAAATACTTTGCGATGTATAGCTATCTAAAATGTAGATTACGAAATGATACGATACGTTACGATACAGCTGCTGAGCAGTTAGCATGCAGCAGCAGCAATCTATAGCTACATAAATACTTTAAACTTGATAGAATTTGTTTGGTGTTTATTTTTATTCATGTCCTTGATTAATTTCCCCAAAGGAATGAGTTTCTACGTATTTTTTTTCCTTATTCGTTTTTTACTTTATCGTGCGATCGAGTGGCTTTCAAAGGATTTCAGAGTCGTTTGATTTTGGTTTAACTTTGAAGGTCAACCGATGGTGGTGGTAGATTCAAAGGACTATGTAAATACTTTTCAATATTTCTTTGGTTTTTTTTTCGTATGGCTCAAAGTTGCATCTGTTCAAGACCAACTTAGCTTAAATATTTGCTTTACGTGTTCTAGGTGATAAAATCGTTTGAATCAAACTATTTTTACCAAGTAAATGTAAAGAATATTTGTATTTACTTAAAATATCAAACTAAGTTCTATTTCATGTAAATTATTCTTTTGAATAGTGAACAGTTTTTGTAGTACTGAAAATAAACTAGAAAGATACATTTAATGAAGGCTATTTCTTTGAGATAAAATAAAAGTTAACTTTTACAAAACATACTTTTCTTCATACAAAAATGAGGCACCCAAAGTTTGTCTTTACGAAACATAGCATGTTTTCAGTCCATCAGTTAAGCAACATTTCAAGAACCAAATTGATATCGTGGTACTTTGAACTACAAGCTTTCTAATTCGATATTCGTATACATTTTTCAGTTGTCAAACTTAATAATTTGGACACTTTACTTCGAAATTCACAGTTCAAGTTCAAAATTAACATACCTTAGTTCAAGTACGACTTTAATTTCGTACTTAACATTGTTTACATTTTAGCAGTGTCCTTTTAACATTACATACTCTGGGTTTAATACTTCGCATTTTTATACCACACTCTAATCTCCTTTGCTAAGCAGTTAGCGCTTAGTTCATGCATTACACTTCACACTTTGCAAATCATGTTTACCAAGTATACTTCGAAGTTCACTTAAAACATTGCAATACCCGCTCACACTTTGCATTCCACGCATACTCCGCTGTTCATGCTTCGCAATTCATGTTTCGCTTTATACTTGCTTTATGGCTAACAAACTCAATAGTTTCGCTTAATTTTCCGTTTTCACATTTTGCATTTCCTACTTTAAATATCGCAAATCCCGCTTTTAATTTTAAAGAGCTTTAAACTTCTCGTTTCGCATTTCATACTTCACTCTTTGTAATGTATGTCTTGCATTGTCTGTTTCGCCCTTTACGTTCAGCAATTTTGTTAGCTTCTTACTTCTTGGTTCGAACTTCATACTTTGTACTTCATGCTTCGCACTTAATGCTTCACTCTTTATTTTTCGCACTTAATGCTTCACAATTGATACCTCGCACTTTTTGCTTCGCACTTGATGCATCGCATTTGATGCTTCTTACTTCAAGCTTTGCATTTGATGCTTCGCATTTGACGCTTTTTAATTTATACTTTGTACTTCGTGCTTCAAATTGTATGCTTCAAACTTCATACTTCGCTTTCATGCTTCACATTTCATGCAACGCAAATCATGCTTCGCACTTGATGCTTCGCACTTGATGCTTCGCACTTGATGCTTCGCATTTGATGCTTCTTCCTTCATGCTATGCATTTCATGCTCTGAACTTCATGCTTCGTACTTTAAACTTCGCACTTCATGCTTCAAATTTAACGCTTCGTACTTCATGCTTCGCGCTAAATGCTGCGCTCTTGAAGCTTCTAACTTCATGCTTTACATTTGTAGCTTCGTACTTCGTGTTTCGTACTTTAGCTTCGCACTTCATGCTTCAATTTGTATGTACTTCAAGCTTTGCACTTGATTGGTTGCACTTAATGCTCTAACTTCATACTTTGCATTTCATGCTCTGAACTTCATGCTTCGTACTTCAAGCTTCGCACTTCTTTTTAAAAATTTTATGCTTCGCACTTTATGATTCGCTTTTCATGCTTCGCGCTTGATGCTTCTAACTTCATGCTTCGCATTTGATGGTTCGAACTTCATGTTTCGCACTTCATGCTTAAAATTTTATGCTTCGCACTTGATTGTTCGCATTTAATGCTTCGTACTCCATGCTTCCACTTGATGCTTCGCACTTGATGCTTCGCACATGATGCTCCGCACTTGGTGCTTCTACCATCATGCTTTACATTTGATGCTTTGAACGTCATACCTCGTACTTCGAGCTTCACACTTCATGCTTCAAGCTTAATGCTAGCACTTGATGCTTCGCACTTGATATTTCGAATTTTATGCTCCGCACTTGACTGTTCGCACTTAATGCTTCGTACTCCATGCTTCACACTTAATGCTTCGTACTTGATGCTTCGTACTTGATGCTTCGCACTTGATGCTTCGTACTTGATGCTTCGCATTTGATGCTTCTAACTTCATGCTTCGCACTTGACTGTTCGCACTTAATGCTTCGTACTCCATGCTTCACACTTGATAATTCGCATTTGATGCTTCGTACTTAATGCTTCGCATTTGATGGTTCTAACTTCATGCTTCGCACTTGATGCTTCGCATTAGATGCTTAGTTATGGATGCTTCGTATTTGCTGCTTCTAACTTCATGCTTCACATTTGATGATTCGTACTTGATGCTTCTAACTTCATGCTTCGCACTTGATGTTTCGTACTTGATGCTTCGAGCTTCATGCTTCGCACTTAGTGCTTAGAATTTCATGCTTCGCACTTCATGCTTCACTCTTTATTGTTCGCACCTAATGCTTCGCACTTGATGCTTCGCAATCGATGCTTCACAATTAATGTTTATAACTTCGTGCTTCGCATTTGATGCTTTGCACTTTATGCTTCGCACTTGATGCCTCGCACTTTATGCTTCGTACTTAATGCTGCGAACCTGACGCTTCATGCTTAATGCTTCGTACTTCATGCTTCACACTTGATGCTTCGCATTGGAAGCTTTGCACTTCATGCTTTGAACTTTATACTTCGTACTTCAAGCTTCAAATTGTATGCTTTGCACTTGATGCCTCGCAGTTGATGCTTCTAACTTCATGTTTCGCATTTGATGGTTCGTACTTCATGATTCGCAGTTCATGCTTCAAATTTTATGCTTCGCACTTCATGCTTCGTTTTTCATGCTTTGCGCTCGATTGTTCGCACTAGATTGTTCGCACTTAATGCTTCGTAACCCATGCTTCACACTTGATGCTTCGCACTTGATGCTCCGCACTTGGTGCTTCTACCATCATGCTTAACATTTGATGCTTTGAACTTCATACCTCGTACTTCGAGGTTCGCACTTCATGCTTCAAGCTTAATGCTGCGCACTTGATGCTTCGTGCTTAATGTTGCGAACTTGATGCTTCGTACGTCATGCTTTGCGCTTGATTGTTCGAACCTTAAGCTTCAAACTTAATGTTTCGCACTTAATGCTTCTCACTTGCTTCCCTTTTTATTGTATTGTTCACACTGTATGTTTCGCACCGTGTTGTTCGTACTGTATGCTTCGCACTTCTCACTTTGACGTTCATGCTTGAAGCCTTATAGTTCTCAGTTAATGGGTTCATATTTTACAATAGGTTAGGTTAGGTAAGGTTAAAGTGGCTGCGGATTCAAAATCGACACACTTAGGCCAAAAGAAAAGGCCCATTGTGATACCAAATGAATCTATAGAATTACTTCCCACTAGGAGATATTTGATATCATTTTTAGCTAGTTCACTGGGATTATCAAAAGAGTAGTCTCCCAGATGAAGTTTGCGTCTTAGTGAAAGAGCAAGGCAAGTGCAGAGAAGGTGAGAGATTGTTTCCTCTTCTTCCTTGTACATACAGCTCCTGCAGAAGTCATTGGAGGCTACACCAAGTCGTACTGCGTGTCTGCCTTCAAAACAGTGTCCCGTAAGGACACCTATTAGGGAGCTAATATGAAGTCTGTTTTGAGATAACAAGTCCTTAGAGCGCTTTAGGTCCAGCGAAGGCCATATGAGTTTTGTGGCTGCGCATGTTGGTAAATTGTGCCATCTAGAATTTGCTATCGCAAAAGCTGTTTCTTTAAGCAGAAGTTTACATGTAGCTATCGGTATACCTATCTTCTCCCTTTCAGGTGAAATAGGTATGACGGTTCCATTTTTAGCGAGTTAATCGGCTCTACAATTACCTGTGATGTCTCTGTGGCCCGGCACCCAACATAGGGGAATGTTAAATTGCTGCACCATCTCCATAAGAGACGATCGACAATCGAGGGCCGTTAAAGATTTGGTCGAGACACCGTCAAGGGATTTGATAGCAGCTTGACTGTCAGAGAAGATACGGATATCTGAAGTTGATATCACGTTTTCTCTTAGCCAGGAGAGAACCTCTTTGATCGCTAAAATTTCCGCTTGAAAGACGCTACAATGATTAGGGAGGCGGAGTGAGATGCTTAGATTAAGCTTTTCTGAGTACACACCACTACTAACTCCCTCATTTGTCTTGGATCCATCTGTATAAAATTGGATGCATTTGCCATCCAGGAGTTTTTGTCTTCCCATTCATCTCTGGATGGAATGGATACCTAGAAGTTTGTTTCAAATAGGCGTTTTAGAATAGTGTAGTCTATGTACTTTGGTGTAGAACCAGAGGAGTTCAAAATGATGGAGTGCCCCACATTGTTGTTGGTCCATTGAGATGAGGCTTTGAGTCTTAAAGCTGTACCAGCTGCCAATTGTTTGCTATAGATGTTGAGGGGTGTCAGATAAAGAAGAGTGTCTAACGCTGCTGAGGGTGTGGTTCTCAATGCCCCGCTTATGCAGAGACATGAAGTGCGTTGGACTTTGCTTACAGCCGACGTTGCCGACTATATGCATGCCGCCCGGTGTAGCTGGATTACCGGTACCGGTTTGACGTTTTTTTTTGTATTTTCCATTCAGTTTCACGAGTAGGGGAAGTAAAACGGGGGTCCGTCATACTATCGCATCTCACAATTCAAACTTCGGTTTTTACATTTTGATTGTATTGATTTATAGATATGTCGAGAAAATCTAGGATAGCAATACTTAGTTTGGTCAAATACCTTAGCCAAAAGATATAAACTACTTTACATTCTTTATTTCTTATATCACAACTTTTCTTTAATTTCTTTAACGTTCATATATTCTTGAACATGCAAAAAAGTGTGAGATCGCCCTTAAACCTTTTCCACGATTCCTCAATTATTTGTCAAAACTCTTTTATCAATCATGCTTAATAACGCCCACGTCTTTTTCTTAGAGACTGTTTTCTTTTCTGCGAATTGATAAAATGTTTATTAGTACTTTTATATTAAATTTTTCGAGTCCTTATAGCGCTTAAAAAAACATCAAACAACAACAAAACAAGAAAGTATGTATGTCTTTCTCTTATACGTCCCTGAATAGCGATTCCTTTGAAATCAATCACGTTATCACGTTATAATGCAAAAAGTAAATTTTCAATGTTCTTATATTTTTCTTCTTCTCTGTCAACGGCTATAAAGTCAGTCAGTCAGTCAGTCATTCAGTATACCTTACTTTGAGTTGTAAATGAATGAATTATTTATAGGTATGTATATATAAAATAGGTAGGTAGGTAGGTTATTTCCTCCCATTTACACCTGATAAGGGAGGATAATCAATTGCATCGATTAATCACTTCAATTCGTTTAGCTTCTATGTGTACTAAGGGATCAAATATAAGTACACATTCATCAAAATTAACCCCTCTTGATTGCCATAAATGCTACATAATTGACATCTGCAAACATCACAAAACAACAACACGAACAGGAACACCATCATCTATCGCATCTGTCTCTCGGCCTTGTGCTTGTCCTTATTTTCCATATAATGCAGGATGTGTTGTGTATGATGGCGTCCTTGTTTTATCATTTGAGTCCTGTTCATACATATATTCGCTATCAATGGTACACATGTACATACATAATGGAGGCAGTGTATTGCCATGCATAAGAAGACACACCACATCCCGTTTGTATATTTGCATTGGTTCGTAGTCACGATATCGCTACTCAGGCAATTAAAACGTTCGCCTCCTTTACTCTATACTGGATTAGCCACGCTAGCTGGCACGCTGCAGCTGACCCGACCCGACCGGACTGGACTGGACCCAACCACCACCAACCGCTTTGATGGCACATATATTCGGTCAGTACTTGAAAATCTGGAGCTGGACCTTGCCCCCACCCCCCTACCATTTCACATCACACAAATGTGTTACGCAGTAGGCAGGTGAACGATGCCTGTCTCAGGCAATCCGTCATTCACATAAAGGACACATTCAATTATGCCTCATGGCAATTGAATACGATATGCCTTCCTCTGCACCTCCTTTGGCCCTGGTGCTGGCGCTGCTGGTGCTGCTGGGGGATTAAGAAAACTGTGCGAGTGGAGTTGTATAGCTTTTTATACACGAAAATCCAGACAATGGTGTTGTACGTGACATTTGTTGCTCCTTTAGGTGAAAACAAAACTTATAAGCACACCAAAACGCAAAGAGCAGGAAACTAATACTTAAAGGTCATATCGCTTAGCTTTATATAGATATACACAGCCCAAAAAAAAAAAACTGAAAATGAAAATGAAATACCTTAATTGGAAGTCTTGACTCTTCCGACCCCCCTTTGTTTGTGGGGCTCAAAGGGAGGTAAAACAAAATAAAAAGGACAGAACTGGGTCGCAAGAAATTGGTCATTTTAAATTTGAGGTGTAACTAAACATTCCAGGATTTTAATTAAAACAAAAAAACGTTTACCAGATTCAAAATAGTTAAGTTCGCTAAGTTTTCGCTAAGTGAGTTATATTCTTCTATTTAACAAAAAAGAAACTTAGTACCTAAATCTACAAATATTTTCTCTTACTTTGAAAAATTAATAGCATTTCGCTAGGTTGGCTTTATTTCAGCGAAAAATAATTGTAATAGTGACACGAAACAAAGGATAAGAAGGCAGACAAAATTAGGAAGTTGCAAAAAGTTGGTGTTATTGAAAAATTAATTTTATTTACTTCTGCAAGAAAAGTTTTTTCGCTGACGAGTCGAGTCTTATGCAAATCAACTCATTCAAAAATGTAGATGATTTATCTTTGATTTCTTGCAAACTTTCATTAAGCTAAGTTCATCTTTTATCAAATAAACTAAGATTTTACCTTTATTGAGGTCAACTTAGCGAAAATGTGTAACCACCTACTTTGTATGTTGAGCTAAAATCTGGCAAGTATGTACTAAGTATCTTATTGATTAATATGCTATGGGTACATCATTCATTCAAAGTAAATACCTTTTTTCTAGGTAGGAGATTTTTTTAGATAGATTCATTTATTAAACAGTTTTTAAATATTTTTTTGCATGATCGGGTTACAATGCTTTGAATGAAAAAGAGATGACAATGGCCAAAATAGCCATCTGTCAGAGTGAGTAACATGTACTTATAATATTTTAAGTGATTTAATTAAATTCTGAAATAATTAGTTTTCGGTAGTGCAAAGCTGCTTCGCAGCATTTATAAATAACGTTCCAATTCTGACCAATAAGTAATTTTTTAAGTTATTATTATTTCTTTATTCATCAATGGATACATAATCTGTTGACTACAATTAAATTATAATTTATCATTATACATCATTAAAAAAGTTTAAAGCAATACTCTTAAACATATCCCTATTCATTTGAAGGTCGACTTCACTATGAATTAAATTTAAAAGAAACAAATTACGAGTTATGGGTTCATTAAGTCCATAGTTCGTCCTGTGACTAGAAATCAAAAAGAGAACGTCCCTATTTCTTAGATTTATCTCAGGAACATAAAAAGATATTAGAGCTAGTAAGTCCGGAGATTTTATTTTATTTTTTAAAGATTTTAAAGCTATCAGTGCGCACCTAGAGCCATAATTGGGAAATCCATCTGACCACCTGAAATTCCTTAAAGCAAAGCGAGTGAATCTTCTTTGAATGTTTTCGATCCTGTCTGAGGAATTTTGATAAAAAGGAGACCAAATAACACAACAGTATTCCAGTATGGGTAATATTAAAGATATGTTAATCGTTTTCAGAGTATAACTATCTTTAAATACCCCCGTGTTGCGTTTTAAAAAACCTAGCAAAGAATTCGCTTTTGAAATAATAGTGTCAAAAGTAACACCAAGGTACTTTATTTCACTCACGGTTGAAAGACTTTCATTGCCAAGACTGTAACTGAACAGCACTTTAGGTGTTGTACGAGAAGCTCTAAATATTTTACATTTAGAGATATTAAGCTCGAGATGATTATATTTACACCAATTAAAAAACGCATCTATATCTTTTTGAAAGTTAACACAGTTTTCAACTGAAGAACTTTGGGAATATAGTTTCAAATCATCTGCGATCATCAAACAATTAGAGAATTGTAGACAGTTCGGAATGTCATTGACGAAAAGATTGAAAAGGAGGGGTCCCAAATGACTTCCTTGAGGAAGTCCTTATAAGACTTCAATAAAAAATGATTGATTGCCTTCGATTTTAACAATCTGTTTTCGATTTGACAAATAAGATTCTAACCATTTAAGAAAACCGAATCTGAGTCCCATCCTCTCCAACTTTTTTAATAGAAGTCTCTGATGAACTCTATCGAACGCTTTCACAAAATCCGTGTACAAAACATCGACCTGCATTCTTTTTTCCAAAGCAGATAAACAAAAAGTTGTAAACAGACACAAATTCGTAGTAGTGGAGCGACCACTACAAAATCCATGCTGTTTCGAAGATATTATGTCATTCACCGTGAAACTAAGTCTGTTAAACACCAACTTCTTAAAAAGTTTTGGAATCGCTGAAAGTTTTAAGACTGGTCTATAGTTCTTAATTAAGTGCTTGAGACCACTTTTATAAATAGGGCCGATGGATGATATTTTCCACTCTTCTAGAAAAACCCCAGAATGGAGCGATTTATTAAAAATAATTTTTAGACCTTTACAAAGCGAAACAGCACATGCCGATATCAAAAGAGGAGGAATCAAATCTACTCTAGCTTTTATATTAACATTAAGAGAAACTAAGCCTTCAAATACCTCTTGATCAGATAAAGAAAACACATTAAAATCAACTTGAGAACTAATATCATTATACAGGTTTTCACTATTAGGTATAATATCTATATTATAATTCGCTTGAAAAAAAACTTAGCAAAAAGATTGCATGTAGCTTCAGTACTATGGGAGGTCTCTCCATCAAGCTCCATAGAGCTAGGAAAAGCAGAACTTTTGCGTTTAGAATTTAAAAAAACCCAAAAAGATTTCGAGTTGCATTTGATATCCCTTTCAACTGAACTTATATATTGTGAATATAGAAATCTACTCAAAAAATCAAATTCCCGTCGCAGTTGCATAAAACGAATTCTATCTTCAGATTTGCCTGATACCTAACATCGCTTTAAAACCTTGTTTTTTACATTTTCTAATTTCTTAATGCCCAATTTTATAAACAACTTTTAAACATTTAACAAGATTTTAAACTGTAAAATGGGATATTTTGGTTTCACCAAGCGTTTTTAAAGTAAATAAGCTTTTAAACCCCTTTTAAAACTAAATGCCCGTTTTTTGCTCATTAAATTTTAAAAGTGTCATTATAAAATGAAAATGACAGGTTGACAGCTGATGTTTTACTTCGTAAAATGTTTATTCTCAATATTTTTAGATACGGAATGAATAGGTTAACCAATTCAACATTTCATTACTATTTATAATATTATTTTTATGATTTTAATTTTTAATTCGAATATTAGATTCATCATCTTCATCTGACGAAGAAGAACATCATATATAGTTATACGCCACCGTCCAAGCCGCACGGTTACTCAAACGTTTGTTTTTGATTTGTTTACTCTGTTGTATTTTGAGATTCTTGTCATTTAACATATAATGCTTTCTCATTTTTTTTCACACAATTCGCTTAATAGAGAGAAAAAAGAGGTTTTCTTTTTACAGGGTTGTGAGGAGAACTCTATTTTAACAAAAATATCCCTGAAATTTCCCATTTTTAGCTTAGTGAAACTAAACAAATTTAAAGGCCTGATAAAATTTAAAAAGCTTTTAGATAAAAGTGCTTTTAGTGTTTGTTTATGAAATCGGACATAAGACTTTTATTAAACCAGGGAGATTTAAAAGACGATCTCTTTCGAACTACCGGAATGAACAAAAGTGTTTTAAAGATGGTATACATCTGATTTAAAGATTTATCTGCAAATAGTTGCTCCCAATTAATGTTATTAAAATAATTATTTAGCGAAATGAAGTCAGCATTCTTATAATTAAATATAAAACAGTTATTTGTAATAACAGGTTGAAAATTATAAAGTTCAAATACAAGCATAATGGCTTTATGATGAATTTGATTTCTTACTAAAGGAAAGTCTGATTCAAAGACCATAAATTTAAGATCCTTAATAATAAATACAAGATCGAGAAACCTATTTAAAATATTTTTTACATGATTAATTTGGATTAATCCTAACGAGGAAAAATTATCAACTAATTCAACTTCCACATCCCTAGAAACATTAAAAGGGACAAGGATTTGCTCATCTTCTAGATAACGCCAATCAATGTCACCAAGATTAAAGTCACCGAAGATACATGGATATTGATATTGGATATGAAAAATAGATTCCATGATGCAGCTAGGTCTCTGTTAATATTATTACGGAAAGACGTTGAAGCACATGTTATGTTGTTGAAATTTGGTTCGCACCACTCCCGTTTTTTGATTTTGGACGTTGGATAAAGTTCTTAATCTGCACACCCAATGGCCAAAAAGAAGGATTAAATGCTTTCTCAAATGCAAACTCTGGAATTCCAAGTTTGAAGTTAGTGAAATGAAGAGTTGAAACATCGACATTACTTTTAACTAATCTCTTGCAAAGAAGCACGCTTTCCGGAAGATCAAGCCTATGTGCTACAAAAGAAGTAATGTTCTTCTCGATGACGTTCGTACTGACACGAGACAGATGAAGAAATTTAAGCTTAAGAACTGATGAGAATGAAAATCAGCTGTGCCTTCAGTTGCAGTCCAGTTACCAATCAGTTTAGAAGTGCGATGACTTGGTTGGCTTTTGCCTTGCTGCACTATCTTAGGGCACAAGTCAGTTGCTCAGGTTAAGGAGTTCTCCTCTTGATGGAAATAACAAAGATATTTTTCTGCAACTATTTGTATCGGTGAAATAATTAGCGTACAGTCCTAGAATGTGTTCTTATCTTTCTTGACTATAGGTTGAGATAACTTTTATAATGTAGTCAACATGAAGTTCTAGCGTGTATATGTAGAGTGCAGCCATCCAGTTTCAAGATAAATCATGTAGTTTGGTGTATTTTTAGTTAGCTAAAATATCTTTTTAATCAAGAATCTTTGAAGCTTTTCGAAATCCTGGTATTCTTGAAAACCCCAGACGTGGGCTCCATAGCACATCATTGAACGTAGTATTTACCTCATAAACTTTGTATTTGGCTGAATTCGGTACCTCTTTTTTTTAATAGTAGATTCCAACTAACATTAATTGCATTTTTTGTTGTGACAAGTTTTGATGCAAGATGTTGTTTCATATTGAAGGATGGAGTTACATCTATTCCAAGGAATTTGTAACTTTTGACTACTTCTCTCTTTGTGAACAACTTCCTCTCGTATAGATTTATCTATGTTGATAATAAAATTTCAAAAATTACAATATTCCTTCAACTTATTAATCATCAACTGTAAGCTTTCAGGTGAATCGGAAAGTTGTAACAAATCATCAGCATAAAGAAGAGATTTTATTACTTTTCTAGGTAATATTTTGAATCAATTATTTTCAGCGAAAAAAATGAGTAACAGAAAAATTTGAAAAGAAACGAAAAACAAATTAAAAAAAGAGGCTGGGATGCGACCCACACTGGTAACTTCCCATCCTATCTGTCGATTTGTCTTGCTTATAAGGTTTCTAGGTTTTCGTGTTTTGTTAAAAAAGTGTCAGTTGAATTATTAAAAAAACAATTATAATTACCAACAATATTTTGCATATGATGAAATAGTTTGATTTCAAAATCTGTTTTAGTTAACTAGATTTTTAGAAGAAAACACATTTTTACCAATTTTAGTAGTATTTCTTAAAATGTCTTAGTTCTCATATAAATTAGTACAAATTTGATGAGTGAAATGAATTTCAAGTCAAAACCTTCTATTATTCACGAGATCTCCAAAACCGAACATCAATTTGTATCAAATTTGTTAACTATTTTTTGGAGATTTTATTTTTTTTTTACGAAAAAACAGACTGTTGGAATTTTATAAAAAAATTACTGAATGTCGAAAACAATATTTTCTGTGTGATAAAATTATTTTGAAACCAATGTTTTTAATGTTTGAAAAGGTATAACTTTTAGTATTGTTTTTTTTTTTTTGGGTTTTTATTTTTTGTAAGAAAACTAAAAGTTGGGTTTTTCTCAAAATGTTACATAATATCGAAAACTATATTTCTTATAAGATAGAATTAGTTTAAAGCCTTAAATTTTTGAAAAAATATTTGTGTCGAAAATTAGGTTTTAAAAACTTTGTTTTTTTTTTTCGGTTTTTATTTTTTGTAAAAAAGCTGTCAGAATTTTACTGAATGCTGAAAACAATACCCGTATTTTTTTGGCTTCCTATAAATAGTATAGTAGAAAATTCCCAAGAAAAAATTGCTACAACTAAAAAAGATCTGTCACAATAATAATAAAAAAAGACGCTGGGATTTGACCTACACTGATAACTTCCCATCCCGTCTGTCGATTTGTCTTGATTAAAAGTTTGTCTATTATGTACTCGTATCAATTTTTACCAAATTTTCGTAGTATTTTTTGTAGATTTTATTTTTTTATGTAAAAACGGACTGTTGGATTTTTATATAAAAATCACTGAATATCGAAAACAATATTTTCTGTGAAATAATATAAGTTTGATGAAGCCAATAGTTTTAATTTTTGAAAAGCTATTTGAGTCAAAAGTAAATTTTTACCAAGTTTTAGTCTTGTTTTTTTTAGTTTTATTTTTTGTAAAAAAACTGTAAATTCGATTTTCTTAAAAATTTTATCGAATGTTGAAAACAATATTTCTTATAAGATAAAATTAGATTAAAGCCAATATTTCAAGTTTTTGAAAAGATATTTGAGTCGAAAATTAATTTGTACCAACTTTTATTATTTTTATTTTTGGATTTTTAATTTTTTGTACAAAAACTGTCAATTCGATTTTTTTCAAAATTTTACTGAATGTTAACAACAATATTTTTTGAAAGATAAAAAGTTTAAAGCCAATATCTACAATTTTTAAAAAGATGTTAGAGTCGAAAATCAATTTTTACCAACTTTTATACTATTTTTTTAGGTTTTTATTTTTTATTAAAAAAACTTTCAATTCGATTTTTTTCAAAATTTTATCAGATGTCAAAAACATTATTCTTCGTTGCACAAAATTATTTTGAAGATGAAATTATATTTTAGTCGTAAAATTTTGGAGGTGACAAATTTTTTGTTCAGTTTTTTTGATTTATAAAAAAAACTGTTAAATGGATTTTTTTCAAAAAATATATTTCTTCGATATCACGTTACAATATATAATATAAATTTTAATTCAAGTCTCTAGCGTTTATGGTTCGTAGATATTTAGGGTTAACTAAAATTTTTACCTTTTTTTCAAACTGCTATGGTAAAAAAACCACCCACGCAATTTTTTTGAGAGCCCTTTCTGCATCTTTCTGCCTTATTATCAGTATAACAAAATTTATTTCAAATCAATATCTCTTCTGATTCTTGAGCTATGGACGCTGAAAAAAACATCGCGAACGTATGGACGTTACGGACGTACAACGTACACACGCACGCACAGACATCTTTCTAAAAATCTTTTATTTCGACTCCAGGGACCTTGAAGCGTCGAGAAATGTCAAAATTTTCAATTTGACAAATCGGACAAATTACAATAACTTCCTATGGGAAGTTAAATAAAACACAAATAGAAGAAAGTTTTGTGAAAATCAAAAGTTAAGATTAACTTCAGCAAAACAAAACTAACTAAAATTAATAAAATTGACAATTTGCAAGAAGAAATGGTAAGAAAACATTGGGATTCTATAAAAAAAGTTGATTTAACAATTGCAGCTTTGAAATAAAATAAAAACATCAAGAGGGGGGTTTGTTCGTAGACAACTACATTAACATGTGGTGTCGAAGCAAGCTTGAAACTCCCCTAAATCCTTTATATACCTTAATCGAGTTGAAATGAGCTTGATTGATCTCGATTCCGGTCGGTGATCGGAGTCGAGTTAAAAATTGGTGAAGAAAAACCTGTGACGATGAAGGAGTTGGTCTTACAGATAATGCATTATGTTTATTTGCATGGCTGTGTACAAAAAATAGTTTTGTTTTAATCAACGTACAAAAATTCACATGGAGTAGGTAGCATATTCTTACATGGTGCTGAACTATTCAGTTCTTTATTTTTGAAAGTGCTGTCAAACTTAATCATTGTTATATCTTCTTTTGCGATGGAAATACCAAAAGGATTTATTTAATCTTAACTGAGATAAACCATTGGATTAAACATAACAAAACTTAAATATCTTTTCCATTGTTTTCTCTTGCAAAATAAGCCCAATTAGTCCATTTAGAAATAATCAGGAGAGGTTGTAGAGGGTTTTTCAATCATGCAAAAAAGACTAGACACCCCAAGATTGGGACTCCTATAAGGAATCCCTTAACAAGTTTAAATAAGAATTGAGAATAGCCAAAATATCGTCATGGAGATCCTTCTGTTGCTCAATAGAAGAATCCTCGGAGGCATCAAGGATATGGAAGATTCTTTCGAAAAATCCAACCATGCCTAGTTGTCTTAAAAACTCAGATGGTACATAGACTAACATTTTCGAAGAAACGCTAAGACCTGCTACTAGACACCCACTTCCTAGATAGCTCCAAATCCGTTAATACAACAAACCGTGATGGGTCCAGTATTAACTTAACTTTTCTTCAAGGTCTTGTTACTAAGAAAAATTGACATGGGCTCTTAATAGTTTCGAACTTTATAAATTTCCAGGTCCAGATCAAATCGTACCAGCTGAGCTTCGACTTACCATTGCCCATAATAGGTTTGCCCATAATTGAGATGATCTTCAAAAGTTGTCTAGGTCTGGTCTATATACCTCAGCGATGGAGAGAAGTAAAAGTAGTTTTCATTCCCAAGGCAGGCAAATACTCGCATGTCAACCCTAAAGATGTACGACTTATTAGCATATCATTATTCATTCTCAAAACTCTGGAACGATTGATTGATATCCATGCACGTAATAGCATTGATAAGAGACTATCGATGTTTAAGCATGCTTACTTGGATATTGAGGGCGCTTTCAACAACGTTGACAGATCCGCTATCCCTTCCGCTATGACGACCCTAAACGTGGAATACTCATTCTGTGAACTGATTAATCTAATGCTAAGAAGCAGGATTTTAGCACAAAAAGGCCTGTCAGTAGAGGCACTCTGCAAGGTGGTGTTCTGTCCCCTCTCTTGTGGTTCCCTTAAGAGGGAAGGCTGCAGAGTGGTTGCGTATGCCGATGATGTTGCTATCGCCGTCACAGGATAAGATCCTAATACACTGAGGGACCTCCTCCAAAACGCACTCAATATGCTCACTAGATGGGCTGATCACTGCGGACTTAGTATTAATCCTCAAAAAACAGACCTCCTCCTTTTTACACGGAAATACAAGATCCCAGTAACTGTACCTCCTTTCAATAAAAGGTGTACCACTAATTTTTACCAATGAAGCCAAATATCTTGGTCTGATATTGGACAAAAAATTAAATTGGAAACCTAATATTCAGGAAAGAGTTAAAAAAAAGCTAAAGGAGATCTTTTCCTTTGCAAGAAAGCCATAGGAAGTAAATGGGGTTTTCAACCTCGCATAACGTATTGGCTATACACATCGGTCATCCGATCACTGCTTATGTACGGGGTTGTAGTATGGTGGACTGCACTGGATAAAGTCACATACTACGACAAACTCAGCAGAGGCTAGTGCACTGCATGTCTCTGCATAAGCGGAGCATTGAAAAATACACCCTTAGCAGCGTTAGACACTCTCCTACATCTGACAATCCTCAAAATCTTCAGAAAACAAGTGGCAGCGAGTAGACTCAACGCCTCATTTCAATGGACCAACAATAATGTGGGGCATTCCATCATTTTGAACCTGTACATAGACTACACTATTTCAAAACCCAAATTTGGAAAAAAACATCCAGGTATCCATTCCATCCAGAGATGAATGGGAAGGCAAAAAACTCCTGAATGACAAATTCATCCATTTTTATACAGATGGATCCAAGACAAATGGGGGAGTTGGTAGTGGTGTGTACTCTGAGTACACACCACTACCAATGCTTAATCTAAGCATCTCATTCCGCCTCCCTAATCATTGTAGCGTCTTCCAAGCTGAATTTTTAGCGATTAAAGAGGTCCTCTCTTGGCTAAGAGAAAACGTGATATCAACTTCTGATATCCGCATCTTCTCTGACAGCCAGGCTGCTATTAAGTCTCTTGACGGTGTCTCAACCAAATCTCATCTATTGTCTCTTATGGAGATGGCGCAGCAATTAAACATTCACCTCTGTTGGGTGCCGGGCCACATAGACAGCACGGGAAATTGTAGAGCCGATGAACTCGCTAAAAATGGAACCGTCATACCTATTTCACCTGAAAGGGAGAAAATAAGCGATAGCTACATGTAAACTTCTGCTAAAAGAAACAGCTTTTGCGATAGCCAACTCTAGGTGGCGCAATTTACCAAAGTGCGCAGCCTCAAAACTCACTAGACCTAAAGCGCTCTAAAGACTTGTTATCTCAAAGCAGACTTCATATAAGCTTCCTAATAGGTGTCCTTATGGGACACTGTCTTATATGCAGACACGCAATACGACTTGGTGTAGCCTCAAATGACTTTTGCAGGAGCGGTATGGACGAGGAAGAAGACGAAACAAGCTCTCACCTTCTCTGCACTTGCCCTGTTCTTTCACTAAGACGCAAACTTCATCTAGAAGAATACTTTTTTTATAATATCAGTGAACTAGCTAAAAAGGATATCAAATATCTTCTTTGGTTTATAAAAAGCTCAAAATAGTTCGACTAGTAAGAGGTAATTCTCTAGATGCATTTGGTATCACAATGGGCCTTATCATTTGGCTTAAGTGTGTGGATTCTGAATCCGCAGCCACTTTAATATAACCTAACCTAACCTACTCCATTTTCATTAACGAAACTAAATAATATCAACAGTAGCAGATTGATTTTTTCCCCCAATGGAAAACTAATTATTCCAAATGCACAAGTACTCAACGAACACAGCCATTGAGATACAAATGCAATATTAATCGTACCAAAATTTGAGAACAAAATCAAATAAGATCCATTTGAGACTCGTATAAATGTCAAAAAACCATCCGTAGTAAGATTGTACTTTAACTTTTATCGGTAGTATTCACACTGCGGATAGTGTATTTGAAGTCGATATCTCTACTGGTTCCTGAGCTTTGGACGACTTTGCGAACATATCACACACAGACATCTTTCTAAAAATCTTTTATTACTACACTAGGGCCGTTGAAACGTCGAGAAATGTCAAAATTTTCAATTCGACAAATATAAGTCATTACAATACTTCCTATAGGAAGTTAAAAAAACTTATTTGGTCTTGACTTTTCGCTAAAATGATTTTATTTCAGTGAAATCAGTCCCTTAAAATTTACATGCGTGCATTAATATCGAACAAATAAAAAGCTTAGCCAACATTTACTAGATTGAGGTATTTTTATAAATGGTGCTAAGAAAACAATTCAGTACCCATTAATATACTTGGTTTTTCATTAGTGATTGATTAATTACGAACGAATTACTTTGTTTTGTTACCAACTTACTACCATATTTCGCTGAACTATGTATTAAATTAATATCCTTTTAATTAATTGTAAGCAACAATTAATTTGACATCACCCAGTCGAAAATAGCATCAGGGTGAAAAAGTCACTGTTTTCAAAAATGTTATTAAATTTGTTTGTTTCGTAAGAAAATACATAATTAGCATCCTTTTCGCGGAAAAAAAATTATTTCGCTGAATTAACTTCATTTCTAAAATGAAATTGTTTTTCATGAATATTTTTTTCTCCGAACCCACAACTTGACATTAACCTCACAGTGTTAAGGAGCAAGAGCAAAAGGAAAAAAAAAAATTCCTAAAGGGGGATGAATCACAACCGAAACGTAATCCTGTCAGCAGGAGAATTTCCTGGAGATTATACAACGACGTCGACGCGACGGAGGCGACGGACGATGAGAAAATCAGGTCATACTCATTACGAATTCATTTCATGCCATGTTTTTAGAAACCGTGTTATACGGATACCTTTGGCTCGATGATGGTTGTCGTTGAGCTTTTTTTTTTTTTGTTGTTGGTATACTAACGCGATACCTAAAAATAACCAGATGAATGCTGATCTAAAAATTATTTCCCTCTTTCGTGCTTTGTCCCTAATGGCCAACTGTTGGCTAATTGGCGTTAAGTGAGACCTTTTATGGTCCACTTACACCATCTACACCACCACCACACCTCCAACACCGCCAACATCGCCAACACCATCATCATCATCACTGAACTCGTTCAACAAAAGTTACGATGTCACGCGACAAGCGTAGGTACATATATACGGAAGGATGAAAGGAAGGAAAAGGAGGCACTATAAGGAAGGAAGGAAACATCACTTATAAAAGGAAGAAATCCCAGTACTTTCCTAGAGTACTTCTATATACCGGCCAGTATAGTATAAGAGATGATTTTTATGCACCTTCATCTTTCAATTAGGCCAAAGAGGAAGGACACCAAGCTTTTTTAGAGCTTCTTTTTAAGGAGATTCGTTCGTTTTTCTTTTGTTTGTTTTATTGGGAACGATGATATCCCAATTCAGTTGACATTCCACAGGATACTCAGTGGCAAGCCAATCGAATCTAGAAGATACGAAAATTCTCGACAAATCGAAGAGGTATAACGGAAGACGACGAAAAACAACGGAATGCTCCCTGAATGTCGTCTTCGTTCCAAACGAAGTGAAATCTAGAACGATAGATACCTATGGTAGGTATGAAACAAAAAAAAGTCAATTTCCATGACTCCTTTACTCCTGTCTATGCTCTGCCTTCTGTGTTCTTTTATTTGTTTGCTTCTTCTAGAGATTGGAGTATTGTCTGACTGTTGGGTCCTTTATATTGGCATTCTATGTATTTCCAAGGAAATTCATTTTGTGAGGAGCTGTGCTTTTTGTCACCTCGGTCTGGAGTTGAAACCGATGGAAGTGTGTTCTCAATGTTATAGTGATTTGAGAGGGAAGGTTTTTTTAAAGTTTATATCAATTGATATGCCAAATAAAGACTGAGCATGGAGATAACACGGATCTAGGGATTAACTAGTGGCATAGATGACATTATTTGTTTTGGATTTAAATTTAGAGAGACATTTATTTTTTTTTTCTGTTTTTGTGAATTCCAAGAAAATGCGCTTACTTTTTTTTTAAATTTTTAAACGCAACGAATGAAAATTTCAAAATATTTTAAAAATCGCAAGAGAAAATTTAAAATTAAAAAGAAAAAAATTCTAATTTGAAATTATTTAACCAATATACTACCTAAACAACATACATACATATATTTGTATATCTATCTTAAAAATAAGTTTTTCTTGAGCAAACACTAAAAACTACAAGACATATCCTTATCCATCATTGGCCATCATTTTAACTTGCATACACTTTCGTTGTATATGTATGCAACTACACAGAAAAAAATACCTACATGAAATAGGATAGCAAAATATTATGTACATTTTTCCCAATTTGATGGTTTTTTTCTAAGAGGAAATTCGGGTCAAAAACAACAGAAAAAGGATAATAAGTTATACATCATTTTTTGATTCTTTTCATGTAGAAATTTAGTGATCTAATTTCTTTTGGGTACTAAAACATTTTCATCTTCAAGGTTGTTTTGATCCTAAGTTGAGAACCTTGATTGGAACTTACAGATGAGTTTTTGTTTTGGGTAAAAGTACTAAGATGGGCTGCGTTCACCCCAACCAAAAAATAATCCGCACTGTTCATCTCCTGTCTTAGCTCATCCTTAGGCCTCTCATAACGTCAGAAAGAACGCCTCCCAAGAAAATAAAAGAGGCTGGCATACGACCCACACTGTAAACTTCCCATCCCGTCTGTCGATTTGTCTTACTTAAAAGTTTGTAGGGTTGGGTTAAAAAAGTTGTTAATTGAATTATTCTTAAAAATTTTTAAATTACCAAATATTTTTTTTATATGAAGAAATACAGTAGTTTAGTTTGAAAATCTTAGTTTTGTTAAATAGATTTTTGGTAGAAACCAAATTTTTACCAATATTAGTAACATACATTTTTATAAAATTTTCCACCTATTTTTTGTATATTTTAATTTTTTATGAAGAAACGGACTGATGAATTTTTATAAAAAACACAACAACATTTTAATTTTTGCAAAGATATTTGAGTCGAAAATCAATTTTTACCAACTTTTGTTAAGTTTTCTTTTAAGTTTTTATTTTTTTGTTAAAAAAACTGTCCATTCGATGTTACCGAATGTTGAAAACAATATTTCTTATAAGATAAAATAAGTTTAAAACCATAATCTCAAGTTTATGAAAAGATATTTGAGTCGGAATTTAATTTTTACCAATTTTGAGCAATGTCTTTATTATGTTTTTATTTTTTATAAAAAAATTGTGAATTCAATTTTTCTCAAAATTTTACCAGATGGTAGGATCTTTATTCTTCGTTTCACAAAATTGTTTTGAAGATGAAATCATTTTTCGTAATATTTTCGACGTGACAAATATTATTTTTCAGTTTTTTTATTTATAAGAAACGATAATTGGATTTTTTTTCAAAAGTATACTTCTTTGGAATCACTTTACAATATATTTTATAAAATTTAATTTAAGACTAACATTTTTGGTTTTTGAGATATATGGGGTTAGCCAAAATGTTTACCTTTTTTTTAAACTGCTATAGTAAAAAACCACCCACGCAATTTTTTTGAGAGCCCTTTCTGCATTATTATCTGTATAACAAAATTTATTTAAAGTCGATATCTCTTCTGGTTCTTGAGCTATGAGCTTTTATCTCGACTCTAGGGACCATTAAACGTCGAGAAATGTCCAAATTTTCAATTTGACAAATCGGACCGATTACAATAACTTTCTATGTGAAGTTAATAAAACACCGGAAAACTAACCTGATTGCTATAAAAATTAAAGAATTTCCTTAGGTGGCAAAGACGAGAAGTCGAAAGCTAGGCTTAGGTATTCACATACCTGGTATCCACAAAATAAACGCTGGTGTGCCCCAGAGCTCCGTTTTGTCTCTTGACTTTTTGTCTGAAACTTTTAACCCACTAAATTGCTTCGCTGAAGACAGTACCCTCAGCTTTTCATATTCGTTTTTAGAACCTCTCATATTTGGACTGGAGCTCCAATAAAGTATTTAAGTCTTCAGGATAAAATTGAAAAAAGAGCTCTTAAAATAATAGGAGCACCGCCGCAAGGTCTAATGCCTGTCATTGTTTTATCGTTATTTTTATAAACAATGATCTATCGAAATAGCCAGTTGCATTCCTCCCTTAAACAATTGAACCTTAATACCCGTACTGCTAAGAATGCCCATCAGTTTACTCTTGAGCCCAATTTCGGACGAACTGTTAAGTACAGAGATTATTTCTTTAGCCGCACTACACGAATGTGGAATGCTTTACCAGGCTCAATATTTCCCACTCATTACAATGTGCAGACATTCAAAACCAATGTGCCTCGGTTTCTCCTTTCTAATCCCATTCTCCTTTCCTAATTGCTGGCTGTGTATAATCATTATAAGGGTATTCATTTCCCCTTTTGTGCACGCACAATATAAAAAAAAAATAAAAAAAAGAGGCTTCGACCCACATTGATAACTTCCCATGTCGACTGCCCATTTGTCTTGTTTAAAAGCTTTGTTGGTTTATAAGTTTTTGATGAAATAGTTTGATTTAAAAATCTATTTTTGTAAACAAGAATTTTAGTCAAAAACCAATATGAATTTTAGTAGCATTTGCGTAATTGTTTTTGTAGATCTTAGTCTTTTATGAAAAAAACTGACTCTTGGATTTAAAAAAAAAAATTGTCTAAACATCAAAAACAATATTTTCGGTGAGATAAAATTAGTTTGAAGCCAATAGTTTTAATTTTTGAAAAGATATTTGAGTTCAAAGTAATTTTTTACCAAGTTTTAGTATTCAGATTTTCTAGGTTTATAATTTTTTATAAAGGAACACACACAGACAGCTCTCTAAAAATCTTTTATTTCTACTCTAGGGACCTTGAAACGTCGAGAAATGTCAAAACTTTCAATTCGACAAATCGGACCGTTTACAATAACTTCCTATGGGAAGTTAATATATGAAAAGATACTAGACCTTACACCTACTCTGTTTTAGAACCGTCGCGTCGGTAAAGATTGATACATGACTCTGTTTTCCAAAAACTACTCCCTAGTAAGGAGCTGTGTGAGGGGTCTGTGTTCAAATGTATGAAAGGTTTTAAAAATACTGTTTGAGTATTCATCTCAATGTGAATAGTGTTTCTGTGACTGAAAGAAGTCCTTTTACAGTTATTACACACAGGGCTGGCCTTAGAGGTCCAGAGGCCTTGGGGCAGTAAAGGAGCGGAGGCCCCTTCGACCCAAATTATTTTAAAAATAAAGTAAAGGTTCGAGGTTTTCAACAAATCATTTCTTGTGAAACCAAGTAGATTCCTTTAGGATTGAACAAACACATATAAATATAAACGGACAAAAAGAATTATCTGAAATTAAATATTAAGGTTAACGAACGGAATCTTTCCGTCTTTTCTCGCTGAAAAATCGTTGATGATTTCGTTGAATACTTGTTCTCGGGGTAAATCGCTTTCAATGCTCAGGAGAGAGAGCTTCGATAGACGGTTTTGTCCTATCGAGCCTATTTTTTATATTTTCATTTTTGAAAATGAGTGCACTCCAGTGCAATTTGTTACTCATCAGTATGGGATATTTTTTATATATATTCTGGTTAGAGCTTTTTCGATTTCTGAATAGCCGTTGACTGAGGCTTTCGTAGCTTCAGCTCGACAAGACCAACTAGTGTCGCTGAGTTTTTTCAAGACTAAAAACTGATCGCTTTTCTTCTCCGATAATTTCTCAATCAGAATTCGGTGCCACTCTGTACTGGCTGTAAAAAGCAAGAAAAAAGTCCTTCTATTGGTTACAAAAACTTAGGAAAAGTGCCTCATAAAGTTTTAAAGAAATTTATCTTCGAACAAATAAAAATGACAAGAATCTTTGTAAAAACGCAAAAAAAAGAGTACTACAAATCGATTGGCGCAAACCTGATAGATGTAAAGACGTCTAAGGACTGGTGGAGTTTAGCAAAAGAGCTGAAAACAACTGTTTTTGTGAAAGGAAACGCTTTGACTAGTGCAGACTTTAAAGAATATTTCTTGGTGCTACTCAACCCACGCATGCCTCCAGTGCATATCGAAAGCATCCTTCAAAATCTTGCTGTTCCTTTCCTCGACAACCCTATCACGGTCAACGAACTAAATGAATTTCTTCAAAATAAAATAAGGAATAAAGCGCCAGGTCAAGACCGAGTGCCATATGAGTTCCTTACCAAAGCCCCACAATCAGTATTAGCTAAACTATTCAATCGAATGCTTGAATGTGGAAAAGTAGAACCAGATTTCAAAAAAACTATTATTTTCCCAGTTTACAAAAAAGGTGATTAGAACATCATCCAAAACTATAGAGAGATATCGTTTATGGACACTATTGCAAAAAGCTTACCGCAGTTCTATTAACAAGACTACAGCAATGGGAAAAGTCATATATAGTATCCTACATTACATTACACAGTACTCAGCACATAAATGTACAGAGTAGAGAACACAGCACCTTGAGCGACTAGACTTTGTAAAGTGATAACAACACAAAACATTAATACAAGACAGAAGGACAGAAGAGAAAGAACAACATACAGAAAGAACACATGACAACAGCACGCGGTAGGTTTCGAGACGGTCCCTCATCTGTCTACTAACCACGCTCACTGATGCTTGATTTCGGTGATCGATGGGAAATGAAGCTTTATCAGAAACTAGGCCGTTGCCAATATCCTAAATGAGTTCCAACCTCAATTTCTGTTTAACCTCTTCAATATCATAAAACTTCAAATGAATGAGAACAAGAAAGTTTACTGTTTCTTCATTGACTTTAAAGCGGCGTTCCACCGAAGAAGACTTTTATACAAACTGCAAATCTTAAGGATTTCTGAGAAACTCATCCGAATTATAAGAGATCTGTATAATAAAACAACAGCTGCGGTATGGGATGGGGAACAATTGTCAGACTGGTTTGAAACAACGATGGGTGTTAAACAAGGTTGCTTGCTGAGTCCACTATTTTTCGCACTCTATATAAATGATACCCATGAGTCCATAGGAGGGAGTATTTCGTTGAATGGAATGCAAATTCGATTGCTAATGTATGCGGATGACATTGTGCTGATAGCTGATAAGCCAGACATACTACAAGGCATGATAAATAAGATGTCAGAATACCGTCAACGGTGGAATCTTGTTATAAATCGGAGAAATCGAAGGCGATGGTATTTAGAAAAAGATGTGGTAGACTTAGTCAACACGAAAACTGGAAGCTCAACGGAGCAACCATTAAAGTAGTTAGCAAATACAAGTACCTTGGTGTATGACTAGCTTCCGGAGAAAGCCTATCGGGGCACTTCAAAGAACGATCTAAACAAGCTAAACAGAGCTTACATTTTACATGGAATAGGTTAATCACTAATAAAGGTGTCAAATCAACTTCTAAGATCGATATCTTCAACGCGGTTACCAAAGCTATTCTTGTTTATGGAGCAAAAGTAAAGGGGGACTTACAACATGATGAAGTTGAAAAGATGCAAAGATACTTCTACAAAAAAGTACTGGCTCTGCCTAACTATGTTTTGAACCTTGAATGCCAGTTGAAACGTGTCTTTGAATACACGATGAGATGTCATATGTACTATGTGAAAAGAGTTCTCAATGTTTACGCAAATAACAGGTTACCAATATTTTTAGCCAAGCTGATAATTGAAAAGAAGATTTTCTGGTTAAGGAGTTGGGAAAATATCCTCAATCGGGAAGATGTAGAACAGTTGGATGAGATCGTGATAAACAAAACTCTGTTTAAGCTGGTTGTGGATGGCGTAGCAGTTAAAATAACCGAGCGCAAGCACTTAGAGTCTCTGCAAAGAGCACAACAAACAAGAACACACACCTTATACCATTTGCTTGATTATACTGCTGGTGACGTCTCGGAAGACTAGGATGTCTCCGAAATTGGCTGGATTCTGACAGCAAGAGAGGGCTTATTATGCTCAATGGAACACGAAGGACAGAAACTGACAATCTAAACAAAGGAAAGACCCTTGCACATTTTGTGGGAACTTGCCCAATTTTAAGAAGTATTCGCCGAGAGACATTAGGAAGTGGTTCACTTCATATGAACACTATAACAGATTTCTCAAATGGAATAAAGGATTGGAATTGCATCATCAAATACCTACTTACAAATAGCACTGAATTATCGCCAACAACTCATAAATTAATTTAACAAGTAGAATTTGAAACGTATCTTAGTTATATTTTTGCCTTAAAAATAATTATAAGTCTAGGGAAGTTTTTAGAAAAAATTGTAATGATTGCGACAGACGACAGAAGTCATTATTGAACCTTTTTGTTTAAAGAAATAATAATACATTTGTTAAATTATTACTAATTCTATAAGAACTGAATCAAATCATAAAAATATAAGAAACAATTTAATGTATGGAGAAAGTGAAATAAACAACATTACTTACTTATTTACTTACTACTGGCTGGAAAAACCGTTCACGAATTCTGCACGAAATCAAAGAATTGAACAGCCGATGAACAAGAGTTAGCAGCTGACTTTCCCACTTAATTTATAGAATGACCACAACAAGGTACGAACGCTGATAAATGATTTTTCTCCAAAATAAGAGCTTGCATCCCCTTGTATTTGCCACTCATGTTTGCAGCATTGTCATATGATTTTGATATTTCACTGATTGCCTGATTGGAGTGAAATACAGATCAATGATTTATGTTATTTAAGATTAATATAATTAAATAATCATGTATGTATGTTCAAAGTACTGTAGGTTTTTGGTAAAGGCAAAAAATAAAAAAAAATGAATATCAAAGGAAAAGATGTTTACTAGTTGGAGTTTGAAACAAACATTTTCCGAAGTCTCTATTGTGAGGCCCCCCGTTTGTAGAGGCCCCGGGTTGCCCTCCCTCAATCCGGCCCTGACTAACTTTGTTCCTTTGTTCGACAACTCTTTCACTAAAGTATCTATCCAGCCAGGCCTAGCGAGATTTGTTATCAACGGCCTTTATCACGCTTCTTAACGTCTGGTCAATAGTGTTTGTACTTGAAAACAGCTGTTTTCAAACAGCTCATAAATAATCGATACATTTTGAGGTTTTTGTTTTAAATATAAATGGTTGGAAGTTGGCCTATTTATATTTTTAATCCATGATTGTTTAATTGCGGTTTTCCACTGGAATATTAAAGACATTAGACGGGTTTATACAAAGATTTGGTATTAAATATTAACTGCTTTCAATAAGCTCATATAAGACATATGATCAGCTTACATAAATGACACCTTAAAAAATTATTAATGGAACTAAACTCATGAACGGCTTCTAACCGGTTTTTTTTTACGGTTTATCAACTTTGTTGCCGATGGCTATTCTTACCTGCTTGTGTCTTAGCTAATAATCCTTTTATGTCAGCTTATTTAAGGCGTTTAAAAAGCTTCGACCTTCAACTAAAAACAAGCTTCTGAAAAGTTTTCAACCGATTTTTGAACTAACTATTGAAATCTTTACTTTGTTTCTTTAAAGCTCCTAAATAAGAATATTGGAAAAATTCTTAGAAAATTTGATTTCATTAAACTAATGAATTAATTGTGGTTATTATTGTTTTTATTAAAATTTTCTTCTAAGGAAATAGAATTAGTTTTTACTTTAATTTTGTTTGTATTTGTTCTTTTTTTGCTCTGTGTATGATGTTATATGTGTGCTTATAAAAGTCCTTCGTTCTCGAGAAGCATGTGTTTTAGTTGAAGTTAACCTAATTACATTAATGCTCCTCACATATGCGTTTCCATGTACACATTTAAAATTCTTCCCTCAACTTGCATCATTCTAACACAAAGTTGCTGTATTTCTATCAAAAATAATGAACTGACAGCTGCACAACGGTGGCGGCGCATAGAACCATGACGGATAGCCTTTTGGTGTCATAATTAGTACATTTTTGCAAAACAATAAGAAAAATTTAATTTCATTTCTACATCAGAGTAGAGGAGAGAGTGTATGATATGATACTCGTATCACTTTGCACAGGAAGCATCTTTTTTTGGCCAGAAATTTGAAGATATTAACAACAAAAAAAAACAAAAACTATTCCAAACACATGCTGACTTGGCTAAGCTTCTATAGTAGGAGGAGGTGGGTATACCAAACCAAGTATCTCTAACCTTCATGTCAGTCTAGATGCTGCCGGGAGGGAAGATAGGAGGCGTCATCCGTCGTCGTCAACGATGGTGGGCTGGGCAGTGGTACTTCCAAATTGTTGGCGGGACTATATACGATAGAAAATTCAAGGACCACAACAGGGTTCAACGACAAAGAAAAAAATGGAACTTTTTAAATTGGGCAAAATACTAAAATCCATGCAACGAGTGTTCTCACTCTCGGCTTTCAGTGGCTTTCAACTATAGCACCAAATGGAATTGCTATGCAGTGTTCGTGACGGCACTCGTCGTCGTTGGCTTGTCCCAAGTACATCTCTGTACACAGATGTCTTGTGTTCACGTACTTGGCTGCCATGCTACCCATATGAATGTATGCATCTATATCTAACCTTCCAACAACTGAACTCATGCTGGGCAAAAAATAGAAGAACCATCTAAATGACATACAATCGTACACCTAGGTGAAGAGTATAGAAGTTGTTGCAAATGCAACTCTCCATCTCCATCTGCATCACCATCTCCATCAGCATCACCAGGATCCAGGACACTTGCTTCTTATCCCGCAGCATTCTGCTTCCATCAGCTTTAGCTTCAGCATCAGCTATACTCAACTAATGCCACTGGCTGACTGCGAGACTGCGACTGCTACTCTGACTGGAACTGGCGACTGGGTGTATTGCTCATGTTCACATATTGTTTTATTACCCACCTCACGATGTAGTAGGGATATCTGTCTGTCTGTCGCTCATAGATGCAGGATATGATGTATTTGGAATGCATTTATCGCTGTCAGCCAACAGCAGAAGTTGCACGTACTAGCTGTCCCACAGAATTGAATGCTGCTCCTGTTGCGTAGGTGGTAAAAGGTTTGCTTGGGTTTGGGTGCCCCTATATACTCCTAGATACACACACAACGAACGACCCATTGCGACTCTTTCTGCTATTAAGTTGTTCATCATCATCATCATCATCGTAGTCATCCTGATAGTTTGATGCAAGGACCGAAGAGGAATATTGTAGCGGCGACGACGGATGGCTGTGGCGGTATTGCGCCAGAGGTGTTTCATCCAATTCAGGAGGATACCAGCTGGATGTGGCGACCAAACAATTGACTTTGTTTTTCCGAAACAGGTAGCTTTTGCTTATCTTTAAATATTGACCAGAAGCAAAAAATAAATAAATGCCTCTTTGGATTCCGTTCTGCAATCTGATGCGCCACAAGGGCACTTCGTAACGAAGCTTATAACCCAACTGATTCGGAGGGTAAAAGACGATAGACGAGTTTCATAGTTGAGTACCATCGCATGCATCTGTCATCCTTATGAACTTTTTCCTGGTCCTTAAATTATACTTTTTTGTTTGTTTTCGTTTTAGTAATTGCAATTTTATCTCTACCGACACTTTTCTAGTTTAGTCTTTTTTGTTCGTTTTAATCTTGCAACGGATTACATTCCATCAACCTAAACCGCACAGACATCATCCCTTCAACAGCAAAAAAAGAAGGAATTATCGAAGGGCGAATATTTTCTACCTTCTCAACCAAATGAACCATCAAAATAATTGAATTTTGTTAAGGGAACGCGGAATAAAGCTAGCTATGTAGGTATATCCATATCCATTAGAAGAGAAAGGGGTTGGTGGTGTACAGGTACCCACTACCTACCTTCCCTAACTACTTTTTTTTATAGCATTGCATTTAAAAAAAAGAGAAGATAGTCATTTGCAGTAATTTTAAGTTTTGATTTCCCCGCAGAGTGCTTGAAACAAGTGAGCAATTGTTGAAACGTTTGTGAGCTTTGAAATGCTTAAAACAGGTCAAACAATGCCAGAGGCATATGCATAGTGAAGAGGGAGGGGATGGGTTTTCATGTGTAGAATGGAGATTTTTATACTTACAATTTAGTTAAAATTAAGTTTTTTTTTATGCTTGGTGAGAAAAGCAAATAATACCTACTGAACTGCCATTATACAAATATTAAAATGGGAAAGGGTTTTTTTTGAGAAGGGATTTGAAATGTCTATCAAAGGCTGTATTTAATTATCAAGCCTTTAATTGACATTCCCCCTTTAAATGATGAATATGAGTTTTCCTTATTTGTTGTTTTCATAATTTTTCAATAAATAATACAAAATTACTAGATAATTAAAAAATGCTATCACCAACACCAAGATGCTCTCGTTTTTGATTATTTTACAGATCTTTAAATTATTCACCAATTTAGTTTTCAAGAGGTTTTTTTGAAGTTGTACTTGGAACTTTAGTACCTTAGTGCAAGTAAACAGTGTTTTTCCTATTCTAACTTATAATACTTTTATACATTCTTCTCTGCTAAGGGATTGGTTATATTGGACAAGTTGGTTGAAGTATTGATGTTATCGCAGCAAGGTTTGAGCGGTTATAACCTTTTCTACCAGGCAATCACAACAGCAATGGATAAGCTGAAATTAGAGAAATCACTCATAGATTTTTTAAATCTCATGCTCAAAAGCAGGACAATAACTTCTAGCAGGAGAAGTTTTACTACCACCAGATCGGTGAATCGAGGCACTCCCCAAGGTGGGGTCCTTTCGCCTCTTTTATGGTAGTAAACGAGCTACTTACATCATTGGAAGCAGAGGGTTTCAAGGTGATTGCTTATGCTGACGACATTGCAATATCTATATCTGGGAAGAACCCCCAAGTTCTCTCGGAACTTCCACAAAATGCCTTAAATAGGCTAACAAAATGGGTTAAGCAATGGAAATCAATCTACATAAAACAGAATTAATACTCTTTTCGAGAAAATATAAAATTCATCAGATTAGCCCACGCAAGATCAGAGGAATACCATTAAGCTTTTCCGACCAAGCTAAATATTTAGGCCTCATTTTAGACAAAAAACTACGAGTAAATTGGTAGGTAAATATTGATGAAAGAGTAAAAAAGTGTTTTTTTCTTGTAAAAAGGCCATATGATCAAAATGAGCTCCTCCCCAAAAATAACCCACTGGCTATACACTTCGGTAATCAGACCGATACTATTTATGGAGCACTTCGCTCAACACCAACCACAGCACTGGAAGTGCTTTTAACCCTAATACCTCTTGACATCTTCTCCAAAATGGTGACAGCCAACTCATGTGTGAGGCTTAGAGCCACCTCTCAATGGAACAGTAACAATACTAGACTTACTACTATTCTAGACAGTTTCAGATCTATCCCAGATCGCTTAGTCTATACCACCCCAAAAATGATATTCGGTAAAAGCTTCTATGTGTCCATCCCTTCAAGATCCTCCTGGGAAGAAGAGAGACCCCTGGTAGACGATGCGGTACACTTCTATACAGACGGTTCAAAGACCGATCACGGAGTTGGAAGTGGTATCTTTTCAGAACAACTGAATCTTCTCAAGGAATATGCTCTACAATCAACAAATGCTAGATAGTCACAGAGTACCAAGCAAATATGGCCAAACATAGACTTAAAACGGTCAAAAGGCTTGACAAAAGACAAAGTATAAGCTCTACAATTGGAGTAATACCAGGACACTGCCTAATAGGAATAAATTCTCTGAGGCTAGGGGTCTACACAAATGACTCTTGTAGAAGCTGCATGGACGAGGAGGAAGAGGAAACAGTCCAACACCTTCTATGTACATGTCCAGCACTCTCCATTAGAAGGAATAACTTTCTCGGTAATCCCTTCTCCGATAATACCAGTGAACTGGCAACGATTGACACAAAACGTCTCTAACTTTATTAAAAGTACAAAATGGTTTGTTTAAGTTTATAAATCTCCCATGAGTAACCTCATTAGTGGTATCACAATGGACCCTTGAGGTCTACGTGCGTCAATGCCATCTGGACAGCCACTCCAACCTAACCTAACCTATCCACTTTTCTGAAAGCTCAAACTTTTGAAAATGTGTGAAAGTTGTTTTCCAAAGCTGGTGTAGTTTAGGATACTCAACTATTTGAGCGTGTCGAATAGCGAGTTTTTTGATGAAAACGAGCTTCATGGGACAATTTCATAAATACTATGAATCCTACACTTGATATAAGATTATTATGGAGTTGCATAAATGTTATAGGCATGCCAGGCTTTTGTCCTAAATGAAAGCCAATAAAGAACTCGAAGTAGAACGATGTAAAATTGCCAACATATTTGCAGAAAAATGAGCATCATACAGCGCAGATAATATTTTTCAAGATAATATTCTAGCAAACAAGTTAAACTTTGATCTACAAACTCTTCACCCAACCAAGACTTTTACGATCTCCTTACAGAAAAAATTGAGCTTATCGAAAATGACACTAAAATCTGCAAAAGCAAACAGTATGGGTGAAGCCAAAATCACCTACAAGATGGTTGAACTTAGCGAAGCTAGGCTCAAAAAAAGAATCTGTGCATTATTCAATGACATTTTATCGACTGGGACTTTTCCACATGACTGGAATAGAACAAAGATTAAACCGATTCCTAAAAGCTCCAGAAACAAACATTATTTTGGTGAATATCGGCCAATCTCTCTTCTTCTCGTTCTCTCCAAGATTTTCGAAAAAATCGTAGCAAGACGAATTAATTGTTACTTGAGAAAAAGGTAGGCACCGAACAACACGCTTACAGGAATAATAGAGGAGTATCAATGCTTTTGCATCTATTGGAACATAAACTAGCAGAAAATGTGTCGAAAACTAAGAACAGTATTGTTATGTCATCTGACTTAGAAAAAGCTGTTGACAGAGTAACAACGCTTCCTGCAATCGAGCAGCCTTACAAATGAATGTACCTTAGAAAATACTTGAGATTGTTATATCCTTTTTCGCTAATAGAACTTTTAAAGTAAATGTGGATGGATAAGATTCTATTGTTAGAAAATTGGACAGAGGCACACCTCAAGGTTCACCACTTTCTGTAGAGTTGTACAACGCATACATAGACTCCTTGATAACTGAGCTTTCACAACCAACTTATTATCTCGATTTTATTGGAGTTTAAGTCGATAATATCAATGTTGTAGCGTCCGGTATCCCAAGTCAGGCTCAAGATATTCTTCAACAAGAGGACTTGTCAATGTCAACAAATTATACCACCCTCAAAAATAGAGAAACTTCATCTCTGCAGAAAAAGAAAATGTACTTGCATTCCACTCTCCTAACGTAACACTTCTATTCCATTAAAAAAAGAATCAAAGATTCTTGGAGTTATGTTTACAAAGAACTTGAAATAGGATAAATATGTCAACAAGGTAATAAGCGGATTGAAATCAAGGAACAACGCATTAAAAATGATCTGTTCAAAGAAAACGGGTCACATATGTATATAGAAACAGCTTTTCGAATTGCTAAGGCTCTGGTGGAAGGAAAACTACAACACAGCCTAAACCTCTTTATGTGGACTAGAAAAAAGAACATCTCCAAAATCGACGCAGCTATAAACGAATGCTTCAGAACGCCAACAGGTGCCCTTGGATCGTCAAACGTTGAAGCACTTAGAGTTGAAGGTGGTTATGTATCCTTTAAACTTCTCGTTTAAAGGAGGAGAAAGGAGAATGGACTTATGGCTTTTAAGCAAAGCCATAAGTCCAACACACCAAATATTCGAAACTGTCAAAAAGCTCTTCAAACACAACTAGGAGTACTCAGTATCTGCTTCAACTAACATGGTTACTTTATCTGTATTCTGTATGGCTCTAGAACAGGATGTGATAGTAGTGTCTAATAACGCTCCAGCATGGAAACGAAACACTCTACAAATAAAAATCAGTCTGGCTAACCACAAAAAAGTAAACACGTCCGAGGCTATATACAAAATGCTACAAAGAACTTATCGCAAACATAGGAGCGGACAGAATCTTTTACACCGACGGTTCGCAAAATAAAAGTATATTTCTAAATACTTTTGCTTCAAAAAGTGCGCTTATTTCCAAATACTTTTGCTTCAAAAAGTCAGGTATCAATCATCATCGGAGAAACCATAAATCTGGAACTTAAGTACTTGACAAATAATTTCCAATATTAAGCAGTAGTGCGATCATTCCAGCACAAATACCAGGGTAGGATACTTAGTTAAGTGAATTCCTTGAATATCTAAGCACTTATAACTACCAAGCAAATCACATTCTATGAAGTTATAAATTAGTTGAGTTTGAACGGGCTGGAACTGTTGATTTAGAATAAAAAAATTAAATTTTGAATGATATTTTGATACAAAAAATAACGTGTTCTAAATTCAATTTCAAGTCTGTAAAAAGTCAAAAAAATTAATTAATTAAAAAAAGGATTTAATTTGTTTCCAAAATCAAAAAATGGTATAGTTTCAATATCTCAAAAGAGAAGAAGTGATTTCTGAATCATTGAAAATTGAAATAAAAACTTTCGCATTTTGCGACAACTCTGTGAAAATATTTCATTCTTAACACTATTTTGGTTTGTTGCTTAATTTAGTAAATTATTTCAACTCTAAAACGATTGAAAGTCCACAACTGGAGAAGATTGAGGAAACATCCAAAAAATAGCAAAGTTAAAAAAGAACAAGTATTTTAAGGCTCTAACTTTCCGTTTTTGGAATCTGTGATGAAAAACCATTATAAGAATGAGAATAATGAACATTTTTCTTTCATTGTTGCCTTGACTGCACGGAATTGACGAAAAAATCATAATACCGTTATGTTCTAGACCGAATACAAAGTTTATTCAGCTTTAATTAGTTTATTGTAAATCTTTTCCGGTATATCTTTTGCAGAGGTATAGAACTTTAAAGCAAAAAAAGGATATACAAACCTTCAAGGAATTAAAATGAGAATCATTAAACCTTTCGGATTCAATTCAGAATTTGGGAGATTTCTCAATTCTTAAAGCAAGTCATTGTCCGATTTGTCGAATTCAAAGTTTTGACATTTATCGATTCTTCAACGTAGCTAGATCAAAGGTTTTACGTATGTACGTTTGTATGTTCGTAATGCCTTTTTTCTTCAGACGTATCTCAAGAAGTATACCTGGCAAAGTGCGTTGGACTGTCATGACAGAGATTTGGGTTCAACCCTGCCTGTGTCATCTAAAGTTTTACGTGCACTTCCTTTTGCGAGGATTTGACAAACCCCCCAAGAATAAGTCTTGTCAATAAAAGTTCTTTCTCAAATTAGCCGTTAAGATTTGGCTTAAAATTTTAGGTCTCCCAAATCTCTGCCAAAATTATTTGTAAACAGGAAGGGTTGAGAGTTTTAAGTCATTAAGCATTAGTTCTCAATGGAATGTTGTGTTACCTAATTTATTTTTTATATTTCAAGAACCGTAAATAAAAAACTAAATTGGAAACTCAACGTACAGGAAAGAGTCTAAAAAGCTACTGTAGCTCTCTTTTCTTGCAAAAAAGCCATTGGTAATAAATGGGGCTAACAACCCTGGATCACGCATTGGCTATACACATCGGTAATAAGACCCATTTTAATGTACGGTTTGGCAGTATGGTGGACTGCTTTAGAGAAAGCTGTAAACCGCGAAAAATTAAATAAAGTCCAATGTTCAGCTTGCTAATGTAATAGAGGATTGCTTCACGCGACCCCATCTACGGCACTGGACACCTTACTTTACCTTACACCTCTTGACATATTTAACAAACAAATAACTGCAAGCTCTGCTATTCGCCACAAAGCTTCGTCGCAGTGGACTAACAACAGCATTGACCACTCCGTAATTATTAGGTATTTATAATCAATTGCAAAGCACACAGACTACACCATCCTGCAACTGCAATTTGACAGAAGCTTCCAGATTTCTATACCTTCTAGATTTTTTTGGGAGGATAGGGCATTCTTGGAAGACGAGTCAATCCATTTTTATACAGATGGTTCAAAACCAAAAGAAGGGGTTGGTGTAGTCGTGTACTTTGAACGACCGAAATTAAGTCTCTCATTCCGCCTTCCCAATCATTGTAGAGTGTTCCAGGCGAACTTTTGGCGATAAAATAAGTCTTGTCCTGCCTTAAAGAAAACGTGATATCAACAACTGATATCCGTATTTTCTCATATAGTCAGGCCGCTATCAAATCTCTGGACTTTGTCTCTACAAACTCTATAACAGTCCATAACTGTCGATCATCTCTAATGGTGATTGCACAATAGTTTAATATTCACCTTTGCTGGGAGCTGGGCCTTAGAGATATTGCAGGTAACTTTAAGCTGATGAACTCGCCAGGAACAGTACAGTACTACCCATTCTACCACTTTTGGCACGTACTGGCATACCAATTGCTACTTGTAAACTGTTGCTTATGCATGACACTGTGAGTAGGGCAGGCACCAGTTGGAGCAACATCACGGATTGTCAAGTCACAATAAAACATCTGGCCAACACTAGATTTAAAGCAATCAAGTATATAAGCTCGATAATAGGTGCCATAACCGGACACTGTGTAATAGGAAAGCACGCCACGAGACTAGGCGTATTCTCAAATGACTTTTGCAGAAGCTGTGTCGACGAGGAAGAGGAGGAAACAGGTCTTCATCTTCTCTGCACATGCCCTAATCTGGCTCGAAAACGCAAGAATTACTTAGGAGAATTCTTCTATAACGATCTTAACTATCTAAATCATATCGGCATAATCAGCTTCTCACGTTTCGTAAGGGACTCAAGCTGGTTCCATTGAGCTTAGGAGGAAGCCTCAAAATTCATGTGGTATCACAATTGGCCATTAAATTGGCCTTAGTGTGTCCGTTCCCATCTTGGACAGCCACTATAACCTAAACTTACCTAAGAACCGTAAGAGTTCAAATTTAAATTTTGTTTCATCAAAAGATGAAGAAAAGACTGTAAAAAAATGAGGTTGAAAAAATTGTCACCTCGAAAATTTTACGAATATAAAATAATTTCATCTCTAAAACAATTTGAGAAAAATTGAATTGATAGTTTTTTTTTTTTTTTTAAATCTAAACAAAAAAATGAATAAAAGTTCGTAAAAATTGATTTTCGGCTTAAACATATTTTCAAAAACTTGAAATTAATTCTTCAAACTTATTTTATCTTATAAGAAATATTGTTTTCAACTTTTCGGTAAAATTTTGAGAAAAATCAAATTGATAGTTTTTTTTGATAAAAAAAGAACCTAAAAACAACATTACTCGAAGTCGGTTAAAATTGTACTTCGACTCAAATATCTTTTCAAAAATTTGATTGTTTTCGACATTCAGTGAATTTTTGAAAAATTCCGTTTTTTTAAAAGAAAATAAAATCTTCAAAAAACAGTGCGAACATTTGGTGAAAATGATGTTCGGTTCTTGATATCACGTGAACAATAGAAGGTTTTGACTTCAAATTAATTTCATTCATCCAATTTGTATTTGTTTATATAAGAAATACAAACTTTTAAGAAATGCTACTAAATTTGGTAAACATTGTTTAACGAACAAAAATTTTTCTTGATATGAAAAATATTGTTTGGTAATTTAAAAATTTTAAGAATATTTCAATTGACAACTTTTTTTAAGCCAACACGAAAACCTACAAACTTTTAAGCAAGACAAATGGATAGACGGAATGTGAAATTAACAGTGTGGGACGCATCCCAGAATCTTTTTGGTAATATTGCAACGGATACCAAATTAGTGTAAATCAAAAACAACGGAAACAAATATCTTGAACTTCAAATATTTTTCGGAAGAAAAACTGATATTACCTCCAAAATAATGGAATAACTTTTTTGACATCTCGTTCTTCTCAAAGCATTACGTGACTTAAAAAAATAATAAAAGTTTGTAAAAATGTGTTGTCGATTGAATATCTCGAGAATAAATGCAGTTATTGACTTCAAAATAATTACATACTGTTCAAAAAATGTTGTTATTGTAAGATAGTATTCTTAGAAAAATCCAATTGGTTTACTTAATATGTCGGTAACGAAATACAACTTACTTTATCGTATTTTTGTTAACTTTTAGTAAATTTTTAAGGAAAACGAAATTTGCATTTTTTACAAGACACGATAGCCAATAAAAAGCAACAAAAAACTCGGCAGAAATGGTTTTGAGCTTAAGTATTGCGAGAACAAACTGACAAAACGACTTTGAATTTTTGAAGGTTGTAGAAATATTGACAGACAAATGTGAAGCTATCAATGTAGGTTGCATCCCAGCGACCTTATTTGACATTTCAGAATTGTGCAAATTTATTTTTAAAATGATGGTTCAGTTTAAAATTTTCATAATCGAATTTTGTGTAGCAATGAAGATCCCTTCTGTTTGTAAGGAAACGTGAAGAAAACTGCCCTTTTTTGGGTGATGATAATCCAAAAGTGTATCCACAGAAAACTAACTGTTTTCGTTTATCAATGATATGTAGGATCAAGATGGCGCAACATGTCACACATCTCGTAATGTATATGATTTATTGAACTAAGCATTTGGTATGGTTTCACGTTAGCAACCGTGAATTAGCATTTACTATCGTGCTATTTAAAAAGCTAGTCTACGTCGAGAGAATTTAGCACCCTTTATTAAAATTACTGATAAATTGATGTGTCAAGTCTTATTTTGAATATCCTTAGTTCTTCTTAAAAACACTTTCCTGTCCTTTTTGACAGAAAATCATGATTTTATCACGCTAAAATACGATATTGAACTTTTCTTCTATTTCCATAATTTTTCAAGAACACCCCAACTTAACGAACACCAATTTGAATGTTCCGGTTGGTTACATTTTATCGGATGTAGAAATGTTGTTACCAAAAACTAACCTTTTTCAAGGACACCAAAACTGAAATAATTTAATAATGTCAATCCAAACTTGACAAAAAAAAAAACAAGAAAAGCAAAAACTTTATTCGAAAAGCGTTAAAAGGCGTAGTTATGACCGCAAATTTGCTTTCCGCTCAACGAAAAGAAAAAAGAACAATAGGTACTCATAGGTACCTTGTTTTCCTCTTTCTCTTACTCTTTGTACATTAAGTACTCTCTAAGTGGCAAGTGCTTGTTATAGTCTTTAATCGTCAGTCAAAGACTTTTGAATCGCGTGTAATTCGTATTCGTATACCTACAATAAATTCGGCAAATGCATTGTTGGAAATGAACAGAAAAACATTTCCGTCTATTTCATGTCGGTAAATTACCATAAGTATAGCAAGAGTACCAAGCTGATTTTATTGTATAAGGTAAAACCCATGTGCGTGGGCGCCTTTCGACACTCATTTTTGCTTGTTAAATAACATGACTTTGTGTTCCGTCTTGATGGTGTTCCATGGGATGGATGGTGGATGGCAGGAAAAAGCTTTGTGGTTACAACGAACTAGTACTGCTAACCCTGCAATTGGAAACGTCAACATTCATGCTAAAACATCAACACGCAATTCAGAACTCTAATGAGTCGCGCAGATTTTACTACATGCACTCCTGTCAAAAACGTCGACAGGTTGGTAGTGGTGTTGGTTTAGGGAGGGGAGGGGAGAGATGTGTGATTGTTTCTTCTTTAGAGACGAAGTTTAGAAGAGCAAAAAAGTTTCACAATGTCACTTTCTGTCAAATTTAAACTTTTTACCCTAACAATCAGAGACAGAGACAGAAAAAGAAAAGAGAGAAAGTGTGATTTGATGTGATCACCCAGAGCTGCACCAAATTGTGTAAGAAACAAAAATTAAAGTTGGGAGTTTCTCACGGCCTCACGGGCATTGGAAGCACAGTTCAAGGGGTGGCAGTACCCGGGATACCCACAAGTGAAGAAAAAGAAATAATTATACGGAACTAGATTCCTTCCAGAATTAATATATCGCTACACCACCGTCGTCGTCGTTGTCGCGTCGCTCGCCGTTTGCCTCTATCTCGTCGTTGCCTTTGTCGTATCTCTGATGTCCCCCTTCCCCTTTTTCGAATCTTCCAAGGCGAATAAATGAATTTAAGAAAGAAAAAAAAATGAGGAAATTAAAAAACTTTCATGACTTTTATGGGTTCAGGAGGGAGTTCCTTGTTAAAGACATCGAGCTGCTGAGAGAAACAGCTACCTAGTATATCACATACAAAACTATATAAAAAGTAAAAAATAAAAAGATCAGACCTTAAAAAGTAACTCACACATGAGTCCTGAGTCCTTCCTTTTTTCTGCATTTCATTCGTCCTTTTTCATATACATACAAACATGGGTGGGTACTGATATGTACATTTGTGTGTGTATTATATAGTATAGATGAAGTTTAATCCAAGAATTTATATTTTCATTTAAACTGTTAGCCGGATCCATGTCGCGTTGAATATGTGGTGAATGTTGCGGTTCGCTGCAGCAATGGTTTCGCTTTCAGCAAAAAATAAAAAAACAAACGAAAAATAGAAGGCAAACGCAGTCCTTGCAACAATTTGACTCTCTGGTGACGTTAACTTGGATTATTATTTTTTTTTGTTCACTTCTTGCAATAAAGGTAAGGACACGTGGTGGATTAGTGAAAATTTTTAATTTTAAATCTGGAAAAAATTTCAGAGGCTTTGAGTTTTTAAGCTAAGATTTTGTTTAAATAAAACGAAACTTTATCCTTCACCCGAAAAAAATGTCAAACGAACTTTTATTATTTTTGAAATGTTTTTAAATTATGAAAAAATGCGTTTTTTACTTTATCCTTACTCACTTTAAATTTTAAGTTATGAAATTATGCCTTTGAGGAGCCAGTTATAGTTATCATTTGTGTTCATAATTAAAAACTTTGTTTTAAAAATGGGTTAAAGAGCAAAATGTTGTGTAAAGGTCAAAAATCAAAAGATCAGTCTATTTATTTCACCTCTGCTTCCCCTTGGTACAACAGAGAGCTCCGTAGCTTAAGAAATACCCGTAACAAACTTTGGAAGATCTTTTTGCAGTCCAAATCTGATACTGATCACAACAACTATCTTCTCGCCTATAATTCTTTCTCTAAATTAAGGGAATACCTTTATAACCAATACTTTAACCAAATGTAAAATAACCGAAAATCGGATGGGTTTCCACCTTCAATGAGTTTCTTCAACATAATCTCCTCTGATCCAACAACCATATCAAATCTATTTGGTAATTACTTTAGCAAATCGTATACTGAACATCTGCATGATCCTGATCCACACTACTTTAGTTATTTAGATGGTTGCACTCAAACCTCCCTTTCATAGTTTACAATAACTGAAGAAATGGTACTACTTGCCAAAATCGTGAGCCTCAAAGAAAACTTTATCCCTGGTCCTGATGGCGCCCCATCAGTTGTTCTAAAAAAATGTTTGCATTTTCTGTCAAAGCCTCTACCTGTACTCTTTGAACTCTCTCTTTCCCACGGTGTGTTTCCTCATATATGGAAAGATTCATATATATTTCCCATTCATAAACAAGGCAATAAAACTGAAATTAACAATTATAGACCTATTGCTAAACTTTCATGCATTCCAAAACTTTCCATTGCAAGCCTTTATTCTCCCCCGCTCAACATGGTTTTCTTAAAGGAAGATCCACTACGACTAACTTAATTGAATTTATATTTAAAGTTTTGTCAGCCCTTGAGAATGGCAAAGAAGTTGATGTTGTATACACTGATTACAGTAAAGCCTTTGATAAAATATCCCATAAGATAATTTATCTCAAACTAAGAGCTATAGGCTTTCAATCTATATTTATAAACTGGATAAGCTTCTATCTTGCGAATAGAACTTGTAGAGTCCTTTTCCGTAACTCAGTCTCCAGTCCTATACATGCAACTTCTGGAGTCCCACAAGGTAGTCACCTTGGACCCCTTCTCTTCGTCTTATCTGTTAACTATGTCTGTCTTAAATTAAAAAACTCAGATATCCTAATGCTTGCGGATGATAAGAAAATTTTTAAGATCATCTCTACTCCATCTTATTCCTTACTTTTACAAAATGATCTTAATATCTTTTTTGTTTGCTGCATGCATTACTTCCTAGAGTTAAATGTAGGTAAATGTAAACAAATGACCTTTTCGCGCAAACATATCCCATCTCATAGAGTATACTACTTCCTTAATGACGCCGTCAACGTAGTCGATTCTATTAGAGATCTTGGTATTATGTGTGACAAACACCTGAATTTCCATACGCGTTTTGACCAAATTATTAATAAAGCTAATAGATCTCTCGGTTTTATTAACAGATGGTCAAAAGAATTTTCCAAACCCTATGTAAATACCTCATCTTGAATATGCATGCCAAGTATGGTCTCCCTTTTATGAAAACCATTCACTCAGAATTGAAAATGTTCAAAGACGTTTCGTTCGATTTGCTTTACGTGGCCTCCCCTGATACATCCAACTTGCCTCCTTATGCCGAATGCCGATCGACTAAAACTAATAGGTTTGCAGCCCTTATATATTAGACGCAAAAACGCTGATATATAATTTGCTCACCAATTGTTAATGGGCAATATAGATTCCCCTGCACTCCTGAGTGATATTCATCTTAACACCAACCCTCGAAATCTGCGATCGGTTTCCTTTTTCTATATCCCTCATCACTGCACTAATTACGGGCACTTTGAACCAATGTCCGGAATTCTTCGTCACTGCAACGCTGCTATGGTAATCTTCAATTTCAACATTTCCAAATCCCTTCTGAAAGATACCCCTTACTTTTTCCCTTTTTGAGTCCGAATTCCTCGTCCCTTGTAACTTTAAGTCAAATAAAATCAAAGTTGTTAGTTCTTGTACATTAAAGAGCTTTTATGTGGGCACATGAATTAATGTTGAAAACTGATAACAAGAACTGCAAAAAAAAAATTGTTAAGCTAGTGTTAAGTTAAGTTAAGTTATGATAGCTTGTATTAAGCTGAATAAATAAATAGCCAAAACAAAAAATCTAAGTTGAGAAGACTTGTGTGGCACTATTCTTTTGAGAAGGTCTTAAATATTGGTCTAAGATCAAAGCGTGGTTGCGGAAGGAAATAGGTATAGATTTCGAACTTAAACAAATTCATACTTCTGGTCATTAAGGCTTAAACTTTTTTTTTACCTTCTGTTCGTTAAGTATTAAATCAAAAAGGCGGGTTTTATACCTATTTTTTTTTGCTTAAAGCTCCCTATCAGACCTTGAGAGTTTTTTTTCTAAAAAGTCGATGTAGGAAACTTATAAGAAAACGATTAGGTGTTTTTGTATACTTTCTTTTTTCAAGTTTTATAATGCGGTGCGACATTTCTCAATCGTTTCGGGGAGAGCGGTGCGACATTTCTCAATCGTTTCGGGGAGAGCCACTTTAGAGTTAATTTTTTAATATATAAAGTATCGTTATGTCCCGTATATGTTTCTTAATGATAACGCTAACCAGAGTAATTGAAATAATGAGGCCTTGGAATAAGACTGAAAATAACATTTATTAAAAGATGTCTACCTCAAAACAAAAAAAAGCCTTTTATTTGTACCACATTCATGGGTTGGGCTCTAAAAATGGGCGATTTCCTATTACAGGTCTAATGAACTTGGGTTGTAATTGGCTATTGCTGATTTTGGGTAGGTAGGTAGAAATGGCGATCTCAAGGCAAACTAGCCTGAGATTCAATTAGCGCTGTAGTGCGTCGTGTTGATACCAAAAACTCGTTTGACCTGTGATTGAAAGGGACAGATTGATAGAGAAGCTTCATAGCGATTACTTTTAGAGCCATTTTGTCGTATTGTGAAAAAAGATAAAGTCTCTAATCTTTGTCTCAGATAGCTCATTAAGTTCGTGAAAGAATGCTTTACCAAAGTATTTCTTTCTAGTGTTTGCCAAAGCAGGGCATTTGCAGAGCAAATGGATTATCGTTTCACTTTCTGTTTGGTCACTACAACTACGTCAAAGAATGTTATAGGAGATACCCAACTTCTCCGCATGAACTCCTTTAGGCCAATGTCCGGTACAAACCGCAACAATCCTGGCTATGTCTTGCCTTGGCCTGCATAGAAGATCGATTGTACGGGTTTTATTATAGGAGGGCCATACCTTCCTAGATATAATGCAGTTGGGTAAATTGCTCCACCTTCGGTTTGATTCAGTTTGGTAGCACCAAGAGGAATGTTAACCATTTCCGCAAGTGAGCTATGAAGGGCCGATCCTTGCCTGGCCAGCTCGTCAGCCCGTTCATTTCCCACGATGCCACTATGGCCCGGAACCCAGATCAGGGTGACATCGAGGTTAATATTCAGGTTCGCAAGCACATCGTGACATTGCTGGACCAATTTAGATGAGGATGTGACCGAGTTAATGGCTTTGATAGCTGCCTGACTGTCTGTAAAGAAAGCCGCATTTCGGTTTTGGTTTGGGCTTTGTTTAAGTATCTTACATGCCTCCCTTATTGCCAGGATTTAGAGGATTTAGCTACATTTAGAAACTCAGAAAAGATTCCAGAACCAACTCCGCACTCCATCTTTGAGCCGTCAGTAAAGATGGTTGTGTCGAAACCTATCGACTCGATGTCGTCCTCCCAATTTTCTCTAGATGGGAAAATAACCTTAAAACTCTTACTAAGGCTCCTGTGGTGCTTACGCAAGCTGTTCTCTGAACCTTCTTTAGCCACCACACAATCGAAACATATGTTAAGATTGAACATACTACGGCTGTGTACGTCCATAAAATCATCTTCGACTGAAGTCCCCACTTTTTGCCGAAAGTTTTGATGCAGGTGTAGAATGTAACACAGGCCTTCTTAACCCGTACTTCAATATTAAGTTTCCAGTTTAGTTTAGGGTCGAGTATAACTCCCAAATATTTTGCACTGGAAGACAATGATAGGATTGGACCGTTGAGTTGAGGTAGCGTGAAGGGATGTACTTAAGTTTTGGTGGTAAAGAGCAACAGTTCAGTTTTACTTTAGTTAACTCCTAGTCCACAACTCGTGGCCCAGTTGCTAACTTTGTTCAAAGCTGACTCCGTGATTTCACTAATCACAGAGATGTACTTTCCTGACATCAATATCACCAAATCATCCGCATAGGCTACCGCCTTCACTCCACATCACTTTAATTTAACGAGAATTGTATCCATGACCAGAAGCCATAGAAGAGGCGAAAGGACACCACCCTGGGGTGTTTCCCTACTCACGTGTTCTGTTGCGATTGTATTGCCTAGAGTGGCTCGAATCTTCCTACCTCTGAGCATGGAAATAATCCATTCTCGAATGAAGTCTTCTACACCGAACTTAACGAGCGATTCTTCTATGGATTCGGTAAGGATGTTGTTAAAAGCACCTTCTATGTCTAGGATGGTGGCAAGAGTAAATTGTTTATAATGGAATGTTTGTTCTACAGTACGCACTACCCCATGGAGGGCAGTCTCCGTAGATTTGCCCTTAAGATAAGCATGCTGAGAGCTTTCGAGAGGTCATCCAACTAGGATTTCTCTAATATGGTAATCAAGAAGACGCTCCAAGGTTTTAAACACAAAAGATGTTAAGCTTATTGGTCTGAAATCCTTCGCGGATTCGTGACCTCGCCTACCCACTTTCGGGATAAAAACGACTTTGACATGTCTCCACGACATGGGCACATGTTTGAGAAGGAGACATCCCTTGAAAATTTGTTCCAGCCATGGAGCTGCCACATCATGCAACTTTTGAAGCATAACTGGCAGTATGCCATCCATGCCTGGGGATTTATATGGAGAAAACGTATTGATGGCCCACAAAATATTTTCTCTGGTTATAACTGAATTGACTTCATCAGTAGCTCAAGAGATTCGGCTGGAGAGGCTGTCCAGGTTCCATCATTCTCTTTTAGAAATGAAGGATTACTTGCGGAGTCCTTTATGTCTTCGATTGATTGACAGTATTCTCTCCAGCCTTGTCTTTTGGTTGATGACAGGGCTTGCTTGTAAATTTTAAAAGGGTCTTTATACGGTTGGTAAAATTTATGTTTGTGGCAGATATTGAAAATTGTCCTCGTCATTTTCCTATGACTGGACAGTTCTTCATTCCACCAAAAAGGAAGGGTTTTACGGCTATATTTAACTGGGCAAGAGACTGTAAAAGCTTTACTGAAAGAAGTTTCAAAGGTTTTCACCTTTGATTCAAGGTCTCCTATCGATTCAGTGAGATTCGGTAAGTTGCTTAGTTTGGAATTAGCAATTTGACTGAATTTCGTCCAGTCAGTTCTTTTGGGATTTCTGTAAGGTGGAGGGTTTTTCGACTCGAAATTAATTTGAAAAAGAATCCACTTTACGTTTTTCTCCTTGTGTTGGCCATCTTTCAGACACTAAATAAGGCCGTCTTCGTGACTCATCCGTCACACAATTGTGTATTTTGTGACCTCCCGTCACAAATTTTAAAAGTAAATGAAAATGTGGACCTTCTATCACACAACTCCGCATTACCACTGAAACTTATTTTTTTTTGCTTTTCCAAAATACAATAAGAGCAGGACACTGACTGATGGAAAGCAGGATTCTACTGAACTCTTCAAATATTTTGGAGCCACAATGACGAAATGAAGGTTAAAAAAAAGAAAAAAGTATATGAGATAGACTAGTGAAACTTGTATTAAATTTTACCGCAACATTTTGACCCTTGAAATGTGGAATATTATTTTCGGTAGCCAAAAATTTGGTATTGGTATATAACCAAATATTAATTGATAACATACACATTAACGTTCTCGACTTAAATCGCGATAGTGAGCAATTTTTTAAATTAAAATGTCTATCAGTCATTTTAAACTTACATTCATTTCAAGAAATTACCTTTGCAATACAACTGATAAAATACTATTAAGCATTCACGACTTTTATCACGATACTCTATGGTTTGGTTTGGCTAAAGCTTCTGCTAGTTAAGCTCTAATTTGTTGGAAGTAAAAATCTTTAAATTATTGTTCATTAAAATAGGTTGTCATCGAAAACCATGAAAAAAACGCCAATAAAACTTGTTAATCAAATCACGTGCTGTGGCTCCATCTTGATGGAACCAGACTTCTTTGTGGATCCTAGTAAACTGATTTAAGTTTAGTTGGAGGAAGGCCTCAATCATGTGACAGTAGCGATCCGCATTAACTGTAACTTTTTGAGCATTTTTTTCGAAAAAATACGGACCTAAGAGACCAAATTCAGCAACAGCACACCAAACTATCACATAAGGGCTGTGAAGTGGTCGTTGATGAATTTCTTGAGGGTTTTCTGTATCCCAGTATCGGAAATTTTGCTTATTAACAGTACCCGATAAATGAAAATGGGCCTCGTCAGACGAAATTAAAACAGCACCACCTAGAATATTTTGAAGAATGTCTTCACAACAAACTTTTCGAGTTGCAAAATCTCTCTCACTTAATTCTTGTACGATTATTATTTTGTAGGGATGCATGTGCGAAATTCGTCTTACACTCCTATCATACAATCCAAGGGTAGCTGCATTTTTAAGTGCTGAACTCCTTGGAGATTGCTGGATAGGCGCACTTACACATGCTACATGCGGCCAGACGATGTTCTCTTTATCGCAGAACCCGTTGCTCTAAAGTTTAATAACCAAACTTGAATTGTTTTTCCATCCGAAACAGGATCATGTCATCCAAGTTGAAATCGAATGCGAAATCCTCGCTGAATAAATCGCAGAACAATCATTACGGATATATTCCTCTACGACAAATGCGCGATGCTCATCGTGCCACGCCATTATGATTACTAAAAACGGCACGTATACCTCTATCTATCTTTACCCGGAATACCATTTTATCTATAAATAATTTTAAATATAAACGACTAAAAATACAGGAGGTTTTTTTGCCGGACCCTGCATAGTTATACTCTGATTTTTTGTATCCAAAAGTTTGCTTAAAAACCCAGCGATTTTAATAGCGTGTGTCTAGAGAAAACGGCCACTTACACGTCTGTCATGTACACATTCGAATTCAAGATGTCAATAGCTTTGGAATGCGACAAATTTCACTTGGTTTCTCTAAAGTCCAGAAACGTCAAAATAAACGTATTTTCTGTAACGTCTGCCAGGAAAATGCAGCCCCGTAGACGTCTGTGATGCATACATTCGTAATTAGGGAAATCCGGGTTAGACCGATTTCAACTGGTTTCCCAAAAGTCTTAAAACGCTATAAACAAAACACGTTTTCGGCGACTTGTGCAGAACAAATGCGGCCACCTACACGTCTGTCGAAACCATATTTGAGATCAGCAATCGTAGATGTCAAGATGCAAGGCATTTGAGATGGTTTCCCTCCCTATTTCAATTTTCTTAGACTACCTAAAACTTTAATATCAACTGGTTTCCTTGTACGCCAAAAATTAGCCTTCAGCCTTCAGTTTTTATTAGAAAATCTTTTCGGAAGATAATTATTTTCTCGCTGATAATCTTTTTCGTTTCCATTTAGTTTTATTGTGATTGGTTCCGGTGGTGGGACAGGATTTTCTGTTGGTAAAAGTCACTGTCAACGACTTATCATTGGACTCACTTAAGGCAAAAAGATTTAGTGGACTTCTACCAGTTGTCTTGGCGTCCTTTGCAAAATAAAAATCTCTGTTTTTAACAGTGTTACCTTTTTTTCAAATCTGGACAAGTGAGACGATCTTCTTTTTCCTTAGCTTTTTGATGAACTTTTCTAAAGTTAAGACTCTTTAAAATAAATTATTGAACATTTTGCTTCTCTAGTTCGTAATTCAATTTATCCATGATTTTCAATAGCAATGCAAAAGATAGGAGCTTTAAAAATGTATTCGGCAAGAACGTTCGACCGATATTTGCATTCAAGTTTTTTTCGGTAGTAACTAAAGGGAAGAATCGAGGGTTTACGATGACAGGATACTAATTCTTTGAAATATCTACCTGCGATAGTGCTACCGTTAATGAAATATTATCTTTTAGTCTATGTATATCTTTTTCCTTATGAATTCACAAAATATACATACAAAGTTGGGTCTCTACAAAAAAATTAAGGACGAAAGAGATGGGTAATGGGAAATGATAATAGTTTTAATGTTGCACTGTTTCTTTTTTTAGTTTCCTTTTCTTACTGTTTCATTCGTTGGAAGACTATCTTTCATAATAATTTTTAATCGATGAACGTGTGGTTTATAAATGATGAAAGTTTTTTTTTTTTGTTGAAGTTTTATTAAAGTCCATTAAGACTTTAAAATATGTTTTTCTTTTTTCTGAATATTTTTTCTTGGTTCTTGCGGTTTTTCGTCCGAAGCTATAAGAGGTTTTCGAATAGGCATTTTTAAAATTGAATAAAATGACTAATGCATAGTCTAGTTTGCAACTTGTTAACCTTAAGATCTTTAAAACGAAAATATGACTGAATTTTAACGCTTAAGACCGGCAATTTAGACCAATAGCAATTATAACAAACAATTTATCTACAAATCTGAAGTATTAGATTCAACAAGTGTTCCGAAAAGGGCGGTTCAAACTGAATATCGTTTTAGGTCAGGCCTTAGGTAGGTAGGTAGAAATGGCGATCCCAAGGCAACCTAGCCTGAGATCCAATTAGCGCTGTAGTGCGCCGTTTTGATACCAAAAACTCGTTTGACTTTTAATTGAAAGGGATAGATTGATAGAAAAGCTTCATAGCGATTATTTTAGAGCCATTAGCCATTTTGTCGCATTGAAAAAAAAAAGATTAGGTCTCTAATCTTTGTCTCAGATAGTTCATCAAGTTCGTGAAAGAATGATTTTCCAAAGTATTTCATTCTAGTGTTTGCCAAAACAGGACATTTGCAGAGGAAATGGATAATCGTTTCACTTTCTCTTTGGTCACTACAGCTACGGCAAAAGGTGTTGTAAGAGATACCCAACTTCTCTGCATGAACTCCTATAGGCCAATGTCCGGTACAAACCCCAACAATCCTAGCTATGTCTTGCTTTGGCCTTAACATTTCAGACTTTGTCTATCCCGCATCACCGGTGCTCGGATTACGATCGTACCATGAAAATTTGAAAAAAACTGCACAAACAGCAAATCTCTAAGATCATTTGATTTTGATTCTAGGGACCTAGATATATCGAAAAATATCAAAACCTTCAATTCGACACATCAGACAAATTACAATATCATTTTCCATAGGAATGTAATGAAACTACTTACTTACTTAAGGTGGCGCTATAGTCGGGATTCAATTCAAAGACCTTCCGGGCTGGAGCGTTGAAATCCATTCACTCTGCATGGCCTATCCATCTAAGCCGTTGGACTTTAATTCTGTTAACTAGGTCAGAGTCGCTGTACAGTTTGTCGTTATATCTTCTTCTCCATATTTCTTTGACAGGGTCCAGGCTTGCGCCATAAGTGAGAACCGGGATGATGAGTGTCTTATAGATGGTGATTTTAGATCCTCAAGAGAGGACTTTTCGTCTCAATTGCCTTCTAAGTCCGAAGAAGCAAAGATTTGCAAGAGTTATTCTTCGTTTGATTTCAGCGCTGGTGTCGCTGTCGGCGCTTATAGCGGTGCCTAGGAAGACAAAGTCCTTAACTACCTAGAAGTTATAGCTGTCCATGGTGACGTTTTTCAATTGTCAATGTCCTTTTTTGATGACAGCATATACTTGGTCTTGCCCTCATTGACCACTTAACCAATTTTCTGTGCTTCCGTCGCAATGATCAAAAACGCTCCACTTTGATCTTCCAATTATGTCGATATCTTCTGCGTATCCAAATAATTAGATGGACCTTTGGAAGATTGTGCCTCTAGTGTTGACGGTTGTGTTTTGCACAATTCTTTCCAGGACGATGTTGGAGAAGTCGCATGACAGTGCTTCGCCTTGTCTGAAACCTTATTTTCCGACCTTGATAGAGCAGCGTGCATTCTCCATCGTCATTCTGCACAAACGGATAAGTTTGACAGGGATTCCAAAACTAGACATTGCTCTGTAGAGCGCTTCCCTATGGATGCTGTCATGCTCGGCTTTAAAATCGATAAAGAGATGGTGGGTATCGATTTGAAGCTCCTTGGTTTTATTCAAGATCTGCCGTAGTGTGAATATTAAGTCGATAGTGTACTTTCCTGGTCTTAAGCCACACTGCTAAGGACCTATCAGGTTGTTGACGAACGGCTTTAGACTTTCGCATAATACGGCAGACAGGATCTTATACGCAAAGTTGAGAAGACTGATGTCTCTGTAGTTGGCGCAGTTTAGAGGGTCTAATTTTTTATGTATCAGGCAAACTATGCTGAGATTCCACTCATCGGGCATGCTTTCTTCCGACCATATTTTGCTGATGAGTTGGTGCATGCTCCCTACTAAGTCATCGCCTGCTGCTTTGAATAGTTAGGCAGTGATGCCGTCAGCTCCAGCAGCTTTGTTTGACTTAAGTTTAGATATATCATCTTCACTTCGTCAAGGTCGGGTAAGCTGAATTGTTGATCTGCGTCGTCCGCTGGCAGCGGAATTCGGTTCGTTGTCGCCGTTTTATAGTTTGGAGATGGGGTCTTTCTCAAAATCGACTGCGGTTCTTCTACGATCATCGTCCTTACAGGCTTCGGTTCGTGGCTGGTATCCGTGGGAGGTTTTTTTACCTTTTGGTAAAATTTACGAACCTCATACATGTTGTGACATCCCTCTATCTACTAGATCGCGTGCTTCTCATGCTCTCTTTTTTTCCATCTAAGAAGCCGGTGTTCCTCTCGTCCCTTCTGCTCGTAGAGCTCGCAAGTGGCTCTGGTCCTTTTGTGCATCACCGTTTTGCATGCCTGTTGTTTTGCTGCGTCCGCTTGACAGCATTCGTCGTCAAACCAGGGGTTTCGCTGTTGTGGCCGTGTGAAACCTTGCACTTCAGAGGCGGCATCTCTGATGGCTGCAAGACAATGCTTAATGCAGGCATAATAGGATTCCTTAAGAGGTTAATAGAGACTCAATCGGAAAAGTGCATGGCAGTCTCTTGTGATTGTAGCCGTCTTACGTCAAATCTTCTCACAGTACTTCCTTGTTTTGGCTTGGACCGGGATATCTGAAGCTGTACCTTGGCTACAACGAGGTAGTAATCCGAGTCAATGTTGGCCCCTCGGAACGTTCGAACATCCTGTTTACTGGAGAAGTGTCGTGCGTCGATCGCAATGTGGTCAATCTGGTTGACAGTTGATTGATCAGGATATTTTCATGTTAACTTGTGGATATTGAGATGTTAGAACAGCGTACTAGCTACAAGAACGTCTCGCCCCGCAGCGAAATTGACCAGCCGGAATCCGTTGTCGGAGGTGGTGTCGTGCAGGCTGTATCTCCCGATTATGCCACCAAAGATGTCTTATCTTCCTAGCTTGGCATTAAAATCTCCTAAGACAATTTTAATGTCATAGTCAGGGCACTGCTCATAAGTCTTGTTCAAGGGCTCGAAGAATATGTCTTTGGTGTCTTCATCTTTCTAATCTGTTGGGGCATGCCAGCATATTAGGCTTATGTTGGCGAATTTAGCCTTGATGCGGATTGTCGTTATGCGCTCACTCACACTGTTGAATCTCAAGACTTTTTGCCTGGGTCTAGTTCCAACACCAAATCCTCACCTAAATAGACGCTGTCTTTGTTCTCGGTAGCAGTCGCCGTAGTATACTTCGCAGTCTTTAAGTTTGCGTTTGCCCGGTCCATCCCATCGCACTTTTTGAATGGCGGTAATATCTGCCTTGCAGCAGTTAAGAGCTTCCACTAAAGGGCTGCAATTGGTCTGTTAAGGGACCTAACATTCCTCGCACTGATCGGAAGTTCTTTGTCCTTATTTCGTTTGATTGGGTTGTCAACCGACTACCGTCCGTATCCGAGGCTTGTTGGTGCTTCGCAACTAAGGTATTTTCTTACGTGGTCAGGATGTCACCCCAACGGCACAACCCCCGACCTGGAGGGTCAGATCCTTAGTATAACTCCAAGGACGGGGAGGCGGATAAACCGCTTCTTTTATCCTTGGGCTCCGAATATGTCGTAGAAGCCTGAAGTACTTCAACTTTACTGGAACTGTAAATGCCACCGTTGATTAAATGTCGAGAATTCGTCCGCTGCCATCTGGATACGGAAAGATTCCTTAGTATAAACACCTCTCCCCCTCTCTCGTTTCCTGGCTCCAACAACTTTCCAAAGGCGTTGAGGTACTAAGCATCCGATTTTCACAACGGTCAGGAGAGAGTAGGAGTTGATAGACAGAGGTGGGTTTTGAGAGAAACCTGTGGACGCTTGTGTCCTCTTGAATGCACATGTTCACCATTAGAACGTTAATAAAATACTTGGATTAAATCTGTTTTTGTTCTATAGAAAAATTCTTCATTTTAATATCAATGGGGGTTTAAATGTTTTAGGAACTTGTAACCAACTTTTTACTTGTGTCAGCACTATAAGTATGTTTTTAAAAACCATAAGTTTTATCCTAATGAGCAGCAACAAAATTCTATTCTGAAATAAACTAAGAAACAAAACAGCATTCACGGCGTATACGCACTATTTTTCCAAAGCATAATTTGAAATATTTTTGTGTTCACTTTTTTTCGGATTATTTAAATCAACTGCTGGTAAAATATTAATTATTGTTTAATTACGAAAAAAGTTTTTTTTTATTTAATGACAAAAAAAGTAATAACATTGCACAATGTTGTTTTTTGTATCTCAACACCCCAGCAGGTGGTGAGTAATGGAGGTTGTTAGTATTTCAAAAAATACAAAAAGCTTTAAATGACCTTTTTCTCTATACGAAGGTCATGTGAGTTGTTTATTGAAGATGAAATGTTTTCCCTGAAAAGTTTTTGTTCCGACCACAACGTAAATTATCCCTTAAAAAAGTATTCATTTTGAATTTAAACGGAAAACAACTTTTTTATTAAGAAAAACAAAACCTTTTTTTTTACTTCAAAATCAATTTTTATGAAACAAGCTACGTTTGAAAAATTCAAATTGTACTCATAACTCAAAGTTATCCAGAAAACAACACACAAATTGGCTTTAATCTGTACTAAATGGCAATTCAATGCAAAAAATCAGGTATTCCATCCGCCCCGCACTCATGGCGCAATATTAAAGCTGCATATTTTTTCTTTGGAAAATATGTCCCTTTGGTAAAAGATTTCCATTGTCTATACAGGAAAATTCCCAATTACAAAGTTTTTTCTACAAAATTCGGTAATTCTTTTTTCACCAGTTTCCGGTCCGGTCAGAAGATGTTTCTTTTTGTCCTTTTTTTTGGGTTTTGACTATTGCAGTGCAGTGCAGCAGCAGCAGATAGAATGCAGCGCAGTGGCAGTATAGGGAAATTAGAAAGCAGCAAAAAGAAAGCACAACCCCAGCGCACAAAATTAAAGTATGAAAATGAATTGTCCTTCCGTGGCTGGTGGATGGTAAAGCTAGTCTGATAGTCTAAGCAGAGCAAGAAGGCAGCAGCGTCCTGTATGAGCTGTGTTTGTGGGTGTGTGGTATGTGGAATACCAGAGACAAACAACACACACAAACAACATAATATAATAAAGATCCTAGCAAGCAAATAGTACGTTATCAAATGTCCTCTTACCCGTACCTATACCCAGCACACACATCAAGAACACACATATGGCCAATTGGTCCCCATGGATGTGGATTGCGGAACAGGGCAAACGACGACGACGATGGCGGCAGCGGGAGGCGAAAGTTGTGCCCAGTTATAAATCTTAACTTTTGCGACATACGAGCTGTACGAAGTCGAAGTCGAAGTCCGTCCGTTGTCCTAGGTTCATTTTCTTGGAATATACTATACCCAGGTCCTCTTTTTACTGAATGTCCCTGGGGTAAATGTATTTTCTTCTTTCACTTTTAGCTTCTTGATATTCATGCTGCCCTAAGCTGATATCAGAGAAGGGAGGGAGAGAGAGAGCATGGTAATGGATATCACTGTATATAGTATATACTGAGGAGTTAGGGTAAGGTTGGGAAAAGAGCTATGGCGGTAGGTGAGAACGGATAGTTTTCGGCCCAAGGCAGGGTGAGGAAAATTTATGTTCTCTGGCACTCGTCCAGATGAATTATGTCTATATGTATCATCCCTATGCATGGATTACGTTACGACCTTCTTTTATATATGTACCTACCCTACATAGGTAGTACGTAAAATATACACTATGTTCTCGTACTCTACTTAGTTATCGTTAGTCCCAAAAAACTCAGCCCTTCGTCAACACTAACGAAGCCAAATCAGGAAGTGCACCACAAAAATTAATTTTACGCGAGCAGCGAGCGGTTGATAAAACTCAAACATGGTGACAACGACACGGTCTTGTTTGCCTGGTTTTTGGCCACCATCCCCATCGCCATCATCACTGCCACTACATATACCACCACACACCACGATGATGACGACGACATGCATGTTTTCCAGAGGATTAATCTGTCTGGCAGGAAGTCGGTCGGGGTAGATTTTACATGACTCCTAGGACATAAATTGGCAACAATAATTACCTTCCATAGAGACGCTGTAATGCCTGGCTGGCGATGGCGCTGCTACCGCTGCCGCTACCACTGCCACTGTCGGTGCAGTCCCTGTTCCTGTTTCTAAGCTTGTTCCTGTTCCTATTCCTATTCCTGTTCGTGTCTTTTTACCTGTCTGATGGTTAATGGAGGGTAAACATCGGTTTAGTGCTCGGTGTGATATTTCTATTCTGCGAACGTTTGGCAAATGGGCAATTTGGTAGTTTGCACTTTTGTGACAAACGAAGGGTTATTTATTATGCCAAGGCTTCTTGAACGGGGAATGCAATTTTCAATTGTCTTATGGAGCGAGCGAGCGAAGCGCCTTTGCTGCTTCGATTAGTCCTCAATGCACCAGTTTGTATGAGTTCCATCATATGAGCGCACTTGAAACGAATGGGAACAACCAACCATTCGACGAGGACGACGACGAGCGGTGGAAGCAACGCGAGCGACGTTAAGAAGAGAAGAAAATCGTATAACTCATGGTTGAAACATGTTGCCGGAAAATCGGAATGTTGCCGGAGTAATAAATACCCACACGTCAAGTGTCGCAATTCCCTGTCCACCCATAACACAGCACATAGGGATAAAGTCATCACAAACAGCCGTTGAGCCACTTCAACCTAGCCGCTTCATCTCCTTTCCCCTCAACTCCCTCAAACTATGTGCAATTGCAATTGATTACCAACGTCTGTTTCAAATAATATTGTCTAACAAAAGCACGTTCTTTATATGTATGTGTGTATGTGTGTGTGTGTGTGTGTGTGAGAGAGAAGAGGATGCATGTGTGTGTGTGTTTTAAAGCGAGCACATACAAATTGACAAGCAATATGCGGCAACCATTATACGGATTATACGGAATCGTTAATTCGGAGTGGTTGCTGTGGCAAACTGTATCCGGTCCCAGAGAAGCGCTTCCATAGCTACATACGAGTACATATTCGTATATTCCATTAGCAGATTGCTGGTGCTAGGTGCTGGCTGGGAGGTGTGATGTTACAATACCTGACCGACCGGAAGTCATCAATATCATCACAATGAACTGCATGCAATTGAATTTCAAAATCCGCCTACAAAATACGTACGTTCGGACAAACGTCCAGAACGTAGGTTTTCATTGATTCCATCCGATCCACCACATTTTACATTTTAGGGGTTGGGGAGGGGCAGCATCTCCCAAAGTCCGCCTGATGTGTACAAATTGTTGTCGCTTCGAGAAGAATGGTGGTCAATTGATATGTATTCCGTACATATTCATATCCGTTATATTCCATATTTGGATGTAATTCAGAGAACTTGAACGTGCAAATAAGATGTAGGTACTCGTATATATGTTCGGAATAAGGTACTCGTATAGCCGTATGATGGTTATAGGGCTTTAGTTTTTGTGCGACTGCTATTCGATTCAATTATTGTTGCATAAATATTATGTACATATGTGTGTATGTATGTTCGAAGGATATTTTAATGGAATTATGAACAGGAATAAAGGGAATTTGGTGATTGTTATGGGTGCGGGAGATATTTTGTACGTATATTGAAAGGAATTTGGTTTATTGTCTATCTCCGGGATCTTAGCACCTCATTTGTGAGTTATTCAAAAGTACAGTATTCTATAAAAGGCCAGTTAATTGGCATGAAAGGTCTATCAGTTTCGGTAATTTGTCAAATATTTAAGGAGATTTAAGATGCCGCAAAGGGTTGGGATGCGACTCAAACTGATAACTTCATATTCTTGTCCATTTGTCAAAATTTCGAAAATATATATGACTAAAGGGGCGTATTCATAGAGAATTACTAAAGTCGTGATCTCTTGATCTATAGTTTAAGGCTTGTTGATTAAAAAAACACAGGTCTTATTCATAGTCAATTTTTCTGCTTTGTTTAGTAAAACTCCCTGACAGGTCAAAGCAAAAAATACTGTTGCTATTTTCAAATTTATTGTGCTGTCATTTATCGATTTGGATGCCGAAAAAACAACTAACAGCGTTCTATAATATTTTAGATAAACAACAAGGAAAACATAAAACGCGAAAGTCAGTAAAACTGGTCGCGGTCAGAGAAGGAACTTTTTCGGGACCTGATTCACCGGCACATCACCACTGTCGACGATGGGAGAAATGTTATTAGGAAAGAAGAAAGAAAACAGAAAAGAAAGCATCTTGGTCCGATATCGACATCAATATGAGGGCCGCTGGTAATAGTAGACAAAAATTAGAAGAGCAGTGGCATCAGATAAAAGTTGCAGCCAGAAGAAGCAATGCTGGAATGAAGAAGGCTCTAAAAGCCACTGGGAATGTAATTGAATCACATGAGGAGGTATTATTCATGCCAGACATGATAGGGGAAGATTTAAGGGGAGGACTCAATTTTGATAGGCAGCAACCTATAGGCTTGCGATCGAATTCCCAGATGAAAGTGTGCGGTCTATTGAAAATGAACCAGCCCCCATAGACGAATACTGCTATTCGACATCTGTGAAAGAAAAGTCCTTTGATGTTAACAACGATCCTTTTCCAATTGACCAATTAAGGTGGTTGTCAAAAAAAGCGTACCGAAAAAAAGGCCAACAGTGGATGTTTTTCTGCAACGAAGCAAGCAAATTTGTAAAGAAATTTGATAAAAAGAAGAGTTATACGAGCTTAAAATAGAACAAGTGAGAAACTAAATGAGCTACGTAAAAAAGTAAGTAAAAAGACTACTTCTTCAATATCGTTCTGAAAAGAACTGTGCCAAACTCACCCGTCAACACTATAGGCACAATCTTTCAAAGGTCCATCCAATTACTCGGATGAAATTGACATAATTGGAAGATCAAAGCGCGAAGAAGATGGGTTTAGTGGTCAATGAGGCAAGACCTAGTTTATGCTGTCCCTAACCTAACCTATATAAGCCGACCAAGACCAAACGCCACACCCTATCTCTTCGATCCCTATCGGAAATAGTCCTACTGAATCTAAGGCACTTGGCTCCGTCCAGTGCGAGGACGTCTTGACTGTAAAGGAATCGCCTATCTACAGTTTTACGGCTGACGTGGTAGATTAGCTGAATAGGCTCCCTATCTTGTATGAGCCCTCGAGAAAAGCTTCGGGCGGAATGTTGACACTTAAACGTGGACTTTCGTAGTATTCATTGTTGGGGTAGTAAGCCCCAAAAAATAAGCTGTTAGCCAACGAAATCGCTCTCGCAATGTGACTCCTACCAAGCTTCAGCTAGAAATTATCTATTCTGTTTATGTTGGCTCTGCTGTATAGAATCTGGTTGGAATAGTAATGTTTGTACTCCAACTCTGGTTTTCTGTGTAGTCCAAAGCATCGTCACAGACATTGTCTCTCAAACACCCGAATCTTTTCCATTTGAGATGGGCCAACGTTGAACTATACCGGGCACCCATAGGCAATCATCGGCCATATAAGGGCCATGTAGCAAATCAACTTCACCCTGCTTTCAAGACGGCTGCTACAAAACAACCGTTTTGTCAGGGCAAGACAACCCTAGCTCCGGCCAGAGCAACACTCATATTTCTGTCGAAATACAAGTATTGATGCAACCAGATGCCAAGATACTTTACTACACCATACGGTATCGCAGGCCTTCTCCAAGTCAACCAGACAAGCACCCGTACAGTGTCTTTTAGAATTGTTCCACTGGATATCAGAAACAAGCTTAGACGCAGCATGAATAGTGTCATGTTACGCCTTAAGGCCGAACTGATTGTCCGGAATTATTTTATTGTTCTCAGCCCACTTGAACAGAGCTCTATTTATTCCCTTTTCAAATGTCTTACTGATACTCGGCAGAAGACTTATCTACCGGAGATTTGCCGGATTGGAGTTGTCCTTTCTCTTTTTCGGGAGATAATGTACCACAGCTGCTTTCCAGCGGACCGGATAATGTGCATTATTAAGAAAGATGAAGGAGTGGTATAAATGTCCACAGCTTCCTCAGGTAAATGTCGTAGTACAATGTTGGATATATTATCGACACCTGCGGACTTCTTTTTCTTTAATGAATAGAAGATGTGCTGGAGTTCAATCTTCGTGACTAATAGGGTATTAGACCCGTTTTCCCCGGAGATGATGGCAATTGCCAAGTTTTCGTCATTGGACCTGGTAAAATCGAGGTTCTCGGATCGCCACGTTAAAGCCTTGTCAGAAGTCTACTTTTGTGTCTGTGAAGTGTATCGCTCTTTGTATTTCGGTAAAGTTCTTTCCATGATTCGTTGGTTTGTATCGTGCATTTTTTTTTTTATAATCACAACCACTCAAGGGGTTAATAGTACCCTTTATATGTTTGTATTTAAACAAAGTGCGAGCGTTAAGAAAATAGGGAAGGATTTAAAAGGAGATACCGGTGGTCCTAAAGTTCTGAACATCAAAATGGGAGGGAAAAACAGAGTTGGCCAAAGCATTCCACATTCTCGATGTGCGATTTAAGAAAGAATCTCTATACTTGAGAGTACGCACGAAATTGAGATCAAGCGTAAACTGATGAGCATTCCTAGAAGTGCGAGTATTACGGCTGAATTGTTTAAGGTGTGGAATGCAACTGGAACTGAAAGTGGATTAGTTTCATGGATAGCGGCATCGGGGGTGGGTAACGCTTTAACGACAGGAGACAGCATTGAGTTTTCGAAGCATTAAATTCTACACGGTTTTTGATTCCCCATTGGACATACGCTGCCCTTGAAATTCCACATCCGAAGGACAAGGATGTGAATCTAGAAACGAATATGAAAAGCTGAGGGTACTGTCGTCGGCGAAACAGTTTAATGGATTAGAAGTGACAGACAAAAGATGGTTTATTAATATATGGAAGAGAGTCGGAGACAAAACGGAGCCCTCGGGGACACCAGCATTTATTTTATGAATTTCAGTCTTAAAACCATCTAATACAATTGGTATTGAACGGTTAGAAAGGTAATTTCTAATCCAACGAAGAAGAGATTCATCCATACCAGAAGCACCATTTTTGATAAGAGAGCTTGGTGCCAAACTCTTTCAAATGCTTTTGAAATATCAAGTGTAATAATCTTACTTTCTCCAAAACGATGTAAAGATTTGTTCCACTGTTCGGTGAGATGAACCATGAGATCACAAGTGGACCTATTATAAATATTAGTCAATCTCGGTGTACCAGCCACGAACCGAAGACTGTAAAGACGATCAGGGGAACATCGTAGTAGAACCGCAGTCGATGCTGAGAATATGGAAAGATCACGTCTCCAAATTATATAACGGCGATGACGAACCGAATTCCGCTGTAAGGGAGATAGAACCACTCAACCTCGGCGACGCAGATCAACAATTCCGCCTTCCCGACATTGACGAAGTGAAGATAGCTATATCTAAACTTAAGTCAAACAAAGCTGCTGGAACTGACGGCATCGCTGCAGAACTATTCAAAGCAGGAGGCGATGACTTGGTACGGAGCATGCACCAACTCATCTGCAAAATATGGTCGGAAGAAAGCATGCCCGATGAGTGGAATCTCAGCATAGTGTGCCCGATATATAAGAAAGGAGACCCTCTAAACTGCGCCAACTACAGAGGCATCAGTCTCCTTAACATTGCGTATAAGATTCTCTCTGCCGTATTATGTGAACGTCTGAAGTCATTCGTCAACAACCTGATAGGTCCTTATCAGTGTGGCTTCAGACCAGGAAAGTCCACTATCGACCAAATATTCACACTATAGCATATCTTGGAAAAAACCAAGGAGCTTCAAATCGATACCCACCATCTCTTTATCGATTTTAAAGCCGCGTATGAGAGCATCTATAGGGAAGCGCTCTACAGAGCAATGTCTAGTTTTGGCATCCCTGTCAAACTTATCCGTTTGTGCAGAATGACGATGGAGAATGCACGCTGCTCTATCAAGATCGGAAAAGATCTTACCGATGCATTTGATGTCAAAAAAGGGTTTAGACAATGCGATGCACTGTCATGCGACTTCTTCAACATCGTTCTGGAAAGAATTGTGCAAAACTCAACCGTCGACACTAGAGGCACAATCTTCCAAAGGTCCATCCAATTACTCGGATACGAGCTGAGGCCTGGACCCTGACAAAGAAAGATGAGACAGTCTTAGGATGCTTCGAGAGAAAAATTCTTTGATTGATTTTTGGTCCCTTACGCATGGAGAATGGAGGAGAAGATATAACGACGAACTGTACGGGCTGTACAGCGACACTGACCTAGTTATCAGAATTAAAGTCCAACGGCTTAGATGGCTAGGTCATGTAGAGCGGATGGACATCAACGCTCCAGCCCGGAAGGTCTTCGAATCCAATCCCGAGGGGCGGAAGACCGCGACTCAGGTGGCGCACCCAGGTGGGAGAGGACCTCAACCAACTTGGCGTGCGAAACTGGAGACAGCTAGTTAGGGACCGAGCTGGCTGGAGACGCTTGTTGGTTGAGGCCCAGGTCCGCCCCGGACTGTAGCGCCACCTTAAGTAAGTAAGTAAGTCAATCTCGGTATTTGTCAAATTCCTCTCCATTGTTGGGGATATGTTCTATATGATCTTCTTTGAAAAACTGGCTTCAAAACAATTCATATCTAAATATTTTGAAATCTTTGTTTAATATAAAACTCTTAGGAGTCTTGTAATGAAAAATAACACATAACATCTTACCATCTGACTGGAATAAATAAAAGATAAGACATCTTTTTAGATGTTTCAGGTATGTTGTCAGATTCCATCTTATTCCTCCATTTGCTGTCAAGGCTGTTCAGTGAACAGTGTTCACATTAACAGATAACACCTCCGTGTAAGACGTTACATTTGAACCTCCTATAAGAGTTTATCCGGGATAACCCTCCTTCGCAAAAGCATGTCACATAAAATGCCTTTTGCTGTTAAAAGCATTCTCAAAATTAAAGAATAGCAGGTCAATCGATATTCAACGCACTCTTCGAAAATGATCCAAAAGCTGTTGATGTGATCAATGCAGAAGGATCGAGCGCGGGTTTTATTTGTTCAGCGTTAAGTGTTGCTTTGAGGTGTTTTCTCCCGCGTTGTGAGGCAATATTCGCTATTATTTTGGCTACCGCAGAAAAATTACAAACACCTCTCTAGGTTTCGAACTTCATTAGCTCCATTTTTTTGGAAGCTTGAAAATCATTCTTCGTGAATGCGTTCCATGCTGCTTCTATGAAAAGTTACAGCAATTCACTCGAAGAACTTGGCGCTAATTGCAACAATTCTAGGGGAATGTCGTCTTCAGTGCTTTCATCGCGAGATATGTCTCTTGCTTTCAGGAATTTGAAACATGGAGCAATTAAAAAGATACCAATTGCACATTGCTGTCGAATACATTGTTTAAAACCAAAGCAAGATGTTCCTTCCACCTTATGAGCTGGACCTTATCCAAGAGAAACTAAAAACCATCTTAATCTTTCACTGGATGTTGTTTTGAGCTCCGAACAACAGCAAACTGTTTAGTTATGCTCGAGGGTTCTAGTATCGCACCTATTTGTGGCTTCTTCTACTTTTTAGGTCAAAGCGTTGGTGTACATTAAAATACTTTCATATTTATAAGGTATGAGGATTCTTTCTTTACCTCAGCAGCTCTTATTTCCGTACTATTCTTGATCTACGATATGTCTAAATCTCGTTTAAAAGCCAGCTACTTTCTTGCGCTTACTTGGGTTAAACTTTGACCAGATCACATTTGAAAACCAGGTGTTGATATGTCCTTGCACACGACCGACTCTTCATTCTTCACCTGATATGAAATTATGTTTATCAGCACTGCAATATTTTCTGTGTTTTTGGGTCCCGTGCTACTAAGTGTTTTAAGGATGTTGTGAAAAGTGGTCCCAGAGTTGTTGGCCTTTCATTATAGATGGTGATTACCGTCAAGTCCACATGTCACCTGATTTTCTATTTCTGACATCCAAGAGACTGCTCGTAAATCGTTGACTTATCGTTAAGTGGTGTATTTGGTAGCCAACACTCTTGGTTCGAGAAATATTTGAAGTCAACTAAATAGTTCAATACATTTCTTTGAAATTCCGTTCTCCGTCTTTTAATTTCAACTTAAATATTGTTTGAAGTCGCTTTGCCCACAAGTTCTTGAGATATGTCTCACGAAAATCCTAACCTATTCGATTTGTATGTTATTTACAGACAAAAATACAGTGTTCCGTTGAGGTCGATTATATTTATGCTGCCCTCTACATCTGAAATTTGTCTAATATAAGTCTGTGAATTTGGTTGCACTTATTTGGATTCATAGCCTCATTTCACACCTTTAAGAAAAAATAAAACCAATAATTCTAAAAACTTAAAATTGCTTACTCAACCGACAGTTAACATCGATTTAACACACTTTAAAAAGGTTTAGTTGTAAAATATATATTCTTTCTACCAGCAGCATACCAACCCCACTTCCAGAACTCATCAAATAAACTACATAAATCTATACCGAGGAGGTGTTAATGCAAGTTAAAACATAAACTGCACATAAACTTTGTCCATCAGGCAAACTGGCTGAAGCTGGAAGAGCCCTTGTGAAGCTAAAAACTTTATATGAATGTTTACCCAAAGTGTTGTGTGCATATAAGCCGATAAAGTTTTTTTTTTATTTTGTGGCCCTTTTTATGCACTTACACTGTTTCCCTTATCCCTTTGACAGAGATAAAGCACGTAAATAAGATTCAATTCATTGACTTTATTTAGCAATGTTTTGTTTATAAAAATATGGAAGTGCAATGAGTTTCGTTGAGTTAGTTGGAAACTTCTTGGATAGATCATCAGATGAAATTCGAAATTTTTAATTTAGATAATTGCAGATACTTAAATGAGTATGCACTTTTTCTTTTTCAAGAAATTGAAATGTTAAGTAAAAAGCAATGCAAATTTTTGGAGTAAAAGTGATTTACAAAGTAATACTTAATTTCTATAAAGTTGAAGTTTAAACAAAAAATTAAACTTTTTTTCTATCAAGTCCATTTTAAGGATGCGTCGCCAGAAGTCATAGTCGACGTCATCATAAGGACTTTAAATTAAAGTCTCTACATGGAAATCTCTTTTGTTCCAAAAGAATGATTCCTGATGGCACCAAAATAAAAAAAAAGTTCTTGACATTTCCTTTTATATGTGCAACTTTTAAAAAACTTTCAAATTGCTCTCATGTGTGGGAAGATAAGAAAAAAAAATATATTAAACTGCTCAGGCAAAAGGCGCTTCTGATGAAAGCTATGAGAACAGGACATTGTTTTTAGTGTACTCAAACTACGGTCTCAAAAAATGCAGTCTTCTCCTGAAATGTGGACTTATCTTACTCTCAAACTTGTTTGGAACTTTACATCTGATACAAAATTTACATTGCTAACGCTTATAACTTCAAAATTTTCATTAAAGTCTTAATTCAACCAAGCTAGGTGTGTTTTGGTTTTTAAAGAATTCATAAACAATTTTACAAAACTTAAGCAAATTTTTAGGGATGTTTCCATTGTTTAAAAACAAAATGATAAGAATCAGATGAATCGTGTTCTATAAAAATTTACTTTGACTGTCTAACTATACTTTTGACTTTGATATTGTTTAAGCCCCTAAAGGAATTTCAACACTCTAGGTGTAAGGCTCATATTTTGTTTGTTTCCTAAATAGTGATATTTACCATAAACTTAAAAACATTAAATTGCAAACCTAATTGTGCTTTAGTTTTATATATTTTTTTAAAGGGATGTCCTAGGGGTATACGCACTTTTTTTTTTAATTTTCTATTCAACAATTTAATGCAGTTAATTTTACGAATTCTCATTGGAATTGTAATTGGTTTTAATTGAACCTTTTTGAAAAGTTCTCAAATTTCCCAGAGTATAAATATATTGTTCTTAGAGTTATACCACAAAAAGCCTATGTTTCTTTCTCTAGGCTTTCTAAGCCCGTAAACGACGATTTTGACTTTTTACTGGTACCAATGGAGAGGTATCAGTGTGGGTAACATTTAGAAGTCGGTTTTGTTTATGTCAATAGCTATGGCTTGTGTTAAGGCATTTTTTTTATACTAAGTGCACACTCAAATGAATATTACTACCCTTATTATGCAGGGACTCAATTTAAGCACTAGGAAGAGGAGAAATGGTTTGAAAGGAGACGTCAGTGCAAATTCTGAATGACTTAGAAAAACGAAAAGTGGTACGGTATTCCACATTCGCGTAGCATGGCTAAAGAATGAATCTCTGTACTTGACAGTACGGCCGAAGTTGGACTCGAGGGTCTACTGATGAGCATCCCTAGATGCGCGAGTATTACGGTTGAACTGTTTAAGGGGAGGAATGCAGCTAGCTATTTCACTAGAACATAAACCGTTAAAATAACGGTAAAAAAGAGTCAGACAAAAAACCTTACGACTATGTTTAAGCGAAGTAAATGAACTTATGATGATATTATCACCTATCAATTCATATGCTCTGCGTTTAATACTATCCAAGAGGCTTAAGTAAGTTCCAGGAGCATAAGCCCAGATATGGAAGTTATGCTCAAGATTTGGACGTCTATAAATCTTGTAAATAACAGCCAGATCAGAAGGGGCGAAATATTTCTAGCATCGCCTATCATTATACAAGAGGTGGTTGGTGACACACATACCGAGAATATCGAGATGTCCATTCCCGTTAATGCAAGTGCCATCCATGGATAATGACAAGGGGGGTATATCTCGCTTTTACCATACAAGACAGCATTGGGTTTTCGAAGTATTAAATTTCACGCGGTTTTTTAATTCCTATTGTACAATGCTGTTTAAGTCGGAATTTTATGAATTTATCATATTTTGTCGTTGTAGTTCCACATCCGAATAAGAGGGATGTGATTCTAAAAACGAATATGAAAAGCTAAGAGTACTATCGTTAGGGCAAAAATGTATTGGATTAGATGTTGCAGGCAGGAGATCATTAGTTAAAATGAGAAAGAGTGTTGGAGATAGAACAGAGCCCTGTGGCACACCAGCATTTATTGTATGGTTTAAAGACTTGAATCCATCCAATACTACTTGTATTGGACGATGCAAGAGGTAATTACTAATTTAATGAAGCAGGAATTTATGAAAAGCACGGATTTTCTATATGAGAGTCTGATGCCAGCGTTTCCATGAACTTGAAAAGAAAGGACGTAATTGCAATCGATCGGTAATTAGAGGGTGACAATAGCTGGGATACCATACGGACCAGCGGATTTATGTGTGTTAATATCTTTTAAGACTCTCTCCACAGTACGAGTGCGAAAAAAGATTGGTCTCATCTCTCTAACACGCGCAAGTACAGGCGGAGTCATAACACCCACTGGCAGCGTTGAATTGGCGGCAAACTGCCTAGCAAAGAGATTAGCTTTCTCTAAAGACCTAAGAAATGGAGAGTCATTGACAAGGAGCTTAGGAACCGACGAAGAGGAAGAATGACTTCATGTTTTTTACAAATGACCAAAAATTTTTACTGAGCTGATAAGGAACATCATTCCTAATGTATATGGCGATACCATGGTGGAAAAAGAATAAAGACACCAAGCTATAGGCATGAATACAAAATTCAGCAGAATCGGACTCCTCACCTACTTGGGTTCTACTCAGTTCCAAAACAGCTGGCCTGCTGAAAACAGTGTGGAAGTACGCAAAAATAAAATGATCTCTAAGCCCACGAATATTCCAATACATGTAACGTCGTTGTGGCAAAATTTGGGAAAAGATCATGGCCTACATTCTTATAAGATTAACCAGAAGAAGCGCCGTATGTTCGGATTTTCATCGAAAAATCATCTTCGGTGATCAGGCTCATTTCTCGCTGAATGGTTTCGTCCATAAACAAAATATGCGGTATTGGTCAGTCGGCAATCCCCATGTGGTTTATGGGCCGGTGGCGCCGTTGAGCTGTACTTCTTCCGTGATGATCAAGCTGGCACGTTAATGTGATTGGGGATCGCTTCTGTTCAATTATAACCGAACATTTTTGGCCCCAGTTGGAAGATATGGACTTGGAGGACATGTTGTTTCAACAGGACTACGGTGTGCCAAAAAAATACCTTCAAAAATTTTGTTCAGCGTCTGGACTTCTACAAGCGTGTCCATGGTGGCCATGCAAAAGAAATCAAATTCCATAAATAATGGCATCGAACGTACTTTCGCAGGAATAAAGAATTTCATTGACAACGAAAATAGTTTTTGTTTTATTTAAAATACTTTTGAAGCGCTCTTGTTAAAAACCTGATATAAACTGAGAAAATAGCTTTTCAGGTTTATGCAGTACGAAGAAGATTTTATATATATGAATAATTTTAACTTGTTAGCATATATAAAAAACCTGTCTTCAAGAACGTTTGGAATATTAAAAACGAACAAGAAAAAGAGAAGGGTTCCTAGATGCCTTCCCTGTGGAACCCCAGATGTTAAATAAAACTGAATTTGAAGTTGTGTTGGATATTTCGAACGTTATCAGTTCTACTCGTTAAAAAGGATTCAAAACATTGAAAATGAAAACCTAAATAGTGTAGACATCACAGAAGATTAGTCAAGGCAATGGGAAGATTATTTTAAATACTTAAAGATATCTTACAAATCGTTGGGGATAAAAGTCCTCATCCCCAGGAGAATTAAACTTGTCATTATCGCGGAAGAAAAATGACCAGTTAAAGATCCTGAAGCTATTATTGAGACCGTCCCAGTTGGCTTTCTCGTATTGCCAAACGGGTCTCTTAGGAGCTCTTGCTTTATTTGGACAATTTTTACACGAGAAATTTGCTGATATAACCCAATGGTCAGATGTGCCTAGAGGAGATAGAACACTAACAGTGTACTTCTCAGGTTCAGGGGTAAGACACAAGTCAAGAATGTTTTCTGCTCGACCTTCCACGTCCGATATTCGGGTGGACTCGTTAACCAGCTGAGTTAGGTGGTTCAACTCAGCGAAGATCTCAGCACACACTCTATCGGGTGTTTTCTGGCCTGAATGTTGAAGCCATGAAAAATTGTGTACATTGAAATCGCCCGCAACAACGATTTCAGTGCGAGGATAGGACGAAACAATTCTTTGGATGGAATCAGACAAAGCATCAAATTCACGAAGGGTTTGATACTTTGTCTAAATTTAACTATTTCTAACCTAAAAACTTATTTTAAAAAATGTCATTAAGTTCTTAATTTATTTTAACTTCCTTTTCTGGCAGAATTTCTTAATTTAAGTTGGGGTTGATTGGGAGTTTTATATTTTAATGGAACGTGGAAGTAACTTGTTAATAGATAAAGGTGTCCTCTTTTTTCTCATATTACCTCCGAACATCTTTATAAATTCACTTCTTCTTTGCTTTCTTTACCTGGAAAATAAATTCAACAACATTTTATATTTAATGGAATTTCAAGGACTCAGTCTTGTAAAAGCACCATTCAAGCAAAACCATTTCCAAGGACAGCCGTCTTCATAATAACTACCTTCCTCTTATCCATCCTCAAAAAAAAAAAGAAAGAAAACAAGAAGAAAAGAAAAAAGATTACTTTAGATACCACTGACCCCAAACAATCTGAAGTGCAACACAACCACTATGAATACCTTGACTTATCAAAAAACCCAACTATACAAACACTATTACTCAAAATTAGAGCCATCCTTCTCTCGAGGATTTCTCTGTGTGTTATATTTATTTCAAAACGAATAAAACTTTGTTCAACATCCTTTCATCTTCATCTATAGAAAGATGATAAGTTTTTTGCGTTTTGTGTTGTGTTTTAGTTTTCTTTTTCTTTTCGTTTTTGATTTTTTTCTTTAAAAGAGCAAAAGCACAAAGGATATCGCACAATAAACGGTGTGAACAAAACTAATTCCACTAAAAAGTGTGCAACTGTCTAACCAAACCAACTTTGGCGGCCGTGTCTGTCCTCCACAGGAGCTGACGCTGATGCTGACGTTGTCGCTGACGCTGACGCTAACACTTATGTTAACGTTAACGTTAACTCTTACACTTACACTTACACTTAAACTGGCTCCCGCAATATCCTTACCCAAACTTTAAGTAATGAGTTTCTTTTCTGTGAGCCGTTTTCCTTCATTTTGTACGGCGGCGGCCGGCGCGGCAGCGTGGCGTGGTACTTACTACGACTGCCTTGTCCCACAAAAGGAAAGGAATTATCATCACTGCAGCATTTTCCACTGCACAGTGCACAATCAAGGCAGTGTATATCCAACTTAAGATACAAAATGGCGTAAAAAAAATATATAAAAGAAAAATAAAATAACTGAAGAATAGATAGAAAACCTCAAAACCATTTTTCACAACTTGCGGTCTGCATTGTATCTCATTCCTTTTATTCGTATCCTTCTGATAAAAGCATTACAAAAATCGTTTGGCATTATATTTCAGTGTTTTGCTGACCAACAAAATAAAAAAGTTTATTCAAAGTTTCTCCAGCAAAGCACAAAACCGGAGATTACTAACCACACTATCGTCAAGGATTATTACGACTAGCAGTGGCAGGGTGAGCGAGCGACAGCCGTATGTACACCAGCTCCATAGCACACCAGGGTTCACAAGGATTTCTTTCCAATGATTATGGTACCTATTGTGGGTTCATTCTGCTGCAAGGAGTCTCAGCCAATTGTTTCGCAGAAAAGAAATCAAGGTGAGAAGTCTTTGTGTTCTGCAATACCAGAGTCTTCTATCCTTGTGCCTCTGACTCTTAGCTCGCTGCACGGTCGTCAGTGCATCCAATCCACCTATACCCAACGACCCAAAAGTCTTCCTTTGTTGATGAGAACTGCGAACTTTTTCTTTTGACTTGAAAGAAATATCAGAGAGGATACAAAAAAAAAGAGAACTACACACATTGCCCACCCGTTGCTATTATTAAATTTATATCATCCAATCTAGAGGATTGACAAACTCTTAACATTATCTTTATATCAAATATTTACCAAAAATATAAAAGGACACAATGAATGAAAAAGAAGAAGAAGAAGAAGAGAGAACAAAAAAATGAAGAAATGAAGACAAAACTAATAATATATCGCATTTCATTGTGATAACGTATGTGAAAAAGGACGAAAGCTGAAAGCGGATACAGAAGATAGAATAGAAGAGGAGCATGCGGAAGACTTCCTGATGAAGGATGAACATTTTTGCCATTTAAGAAAATCCTCCCTAGAGATCACAAAAATGAAACAAACTTTTATATTTGTCTTCACAGTTATAGGTGGGTGGGTTGCATCGGAAAACTAGGGAACGAGACAGAGGGAGAGGGTTAAGGGTGTGTTGGAGAGGACTTTTCTCTAGAATCAAGATGATATACGAATAGGCAGAGTCGCATTTGTTGTTTTTTATTTTCCTTCGTGGGAAGAACATAAGGGGGCTTCAATTTAAAAGACCGACTCACGGTGAATGGTGGCAGCGATATACGGCCTGGGCAGTAAATTAAATAAATACAGTGCAGGAATCTTAGCTTGGGTCAATAGTCTCCATGGATGATTTCGAAATGAATTAGATTTCAAAATGTAGGTTCTTTTAGAATTCCCAGAGATAATTCAATATATTGGCTAAGGATAAGAAAGGCGGTTACAATAAGTGGGTATTTGGCGTGAATCAAAAACTTACCACATTTACAACAAGAAAATAAAACACAAAATGCTCGAAATGCTAAGATGCAATGGCCATGTAAGCCAGTGATTTTGTGCACTGAAGCTAAGAAGCCATTTTTTTATGCTGCAGAAACTTTAAAACAGACCAAATTGTCCACAATATGAAAACCTCAACCTTAAGAAGTTTAAACATTTAACTTTCGAGACTGTTCCCAGGGATACCTTTTATAATATCAAAAGGAATTCATCCACAGTCTTAAAAAAAGAGAACCAATGGTATAACATCCTCTTCTTCGCATATCGTAAGCTCAGTTAAATTCTAAACCATTTGGTAAAACCATATTTTTTACCGGTCTTTAAACAGATACAAACCTCTAAACTGTCTTGTATATTCAAGATTTTGAAGCAACCATAATCAGTGATTACTAATTTACTTACATTTCTGTATAAGTTCTCGAAACTTGGTCAAGAGCTCGTCGGTATTTATATTAATTATTCTTTAGTTTTTGACCAATTTTCTCATGATATCATCACATTTAAGCCTTGAGATGCACAAATCCACTGGCCTGGATAGTATCCCCGCTATTGTTCTTAAGAGGTGTTCTTCAATGCTGGCAAAACCACTGCGTAAGCTGGTCTCTTTCCCAGCGGATTGAAAATAGCATTTGTCCAACCTACCCCCAAAAAAAGGCGAACTTTCTTTCCAAGTTCATGAAAATGCTCATTAACTATCAGCTTGAGAAAAATCTTTAACAACGGAAACTTCTTATTGAACGAGAGTATAGCTTTGGTAGCAATAGGTTCACTGGTGATCTCATGCTTTATATCACCAAACAGTGAAATTAATTTTTACATCGTTTTGGAGAAAACAAGATTATGGCACTTGATATTTTAAAGGCATTTCATTTTGAAGTCTGAAATTCATAAGTTAAATGCTGGTGTCCCTTAGGGCTCCGTTTTGTCTCCAACTCTCTTTTTCATATTTATAAACGATCTCTTGTTTGGCACTTCTAATCCATTAAGCTATTTCGTTGACGACAGTACCCTCAGCTTTTCATATTCGTTTCTAGATTCACATTCTTATCCTTCTTATGACGAACTTCAACGGCAGCGTATGATAAGCTCACTAAATTCGATCTCGACAACATTGTAACCCACTCCCTATGCCACTCTCCATGAGCGCCACTTGAACCCATGAGACTAATCTACTTTTAGTACTCGAAAGTGTATTACAGATCACCTGTCATGGAATGATCACATATTCGACACCGCCATTCTAAAGAACTATAACCGAAACTCGTATGTCTTTTGAAGACCGCCGCAATGTTTCATGCCTTTCATTATTTTACAGATACTTCTCGAAAATATGGAATGCTTTAGCGAACTCTGTTTCTCCCTCCCATTTCAACATTCCAAATTTTTAGACCAATGTGCACGGGTATCTCGTCTTAAATCCTTTCCTATTTTTCTAACACTCGCAGTGTGCTTAAACGTTAACATATTTATTGTATTAATAACCCTATAAGTTCTTGTAAACTATAAAAAAAGCTGAAGGTTATTGAATTTCCTCCCCAATTCATTTCATGGATTTCTTCTTAAAGCAAGATGTTCTTTCTCCTTTTCTTTCATTGCCAATCAGAAGTCCCCCAGAGTTGTAATTTAGGACCACTACTATTTATCTTAGCATCAATGATTTACCCCTTTGTCTACATCTTATCTATGCAAATGATACAAAAATCTTCAGTGACATAAAATATCAAAACAATCGTTTACTACCCCAAGAGGATATTATAAGCTTTGTTATTGGGTACAAAAAAAATGGGATTAACCTTAACACGATTGAGTATCAGGCGACTACTTATTTTAAGAACTTTCTTCTAGTTTGATTAATTTTAAAATATCGCAGCATTTTTTTTGTAACTTTTATATATCTTGGAGGTATTTTATTTATAATCTCTTTATTATGCATAAGTCTGCCCTATCTTGAGGGCTCATTTCAGGTATGAGCTCCTTATTACGAAATCCACAAGTATAAGATACAATATTTTCAACGCAGCTTGGTCCTTCTTATACTTAATTATGGATCCATGATTGAGTTCTCAGCCAAAGACAACTTAAAATATTTTCAGCGTTATAGAGACAAGTCTTACTGAGGATTGTTGGACCCGTTTTTGTTGAAGGACAGTTCTGGAAAACGTATACAAATTATTATACTAAACATACCGCAAAGTTGATAAAGTCATAAGACAAAGCTTGATAGAATCCGGTGGGCTGGGCACGTCGCAGGCATAGGCGAGGAAGAGCTCATTTGGAAAGTATGTTTTATGACAGAAGACATCGGGAAAAACCATGCCTCTACTGGAAGGACTGCGTAGACCATAACGACATAAGCATAGGGAATGGCTTCCGCCAACAACTGGGAAAGTCAAAGAAGCATGTTGAACTAAGTCCGGTTCGGATACCAGTTGTAGCATCGATGTATGTACGAGGTGTGTTCAAAAAGTACCCAGAATTTTTAAATTTAAAGGCTCTGGAGAGTCCGCAGTTCTAAATTTTTTTATTTTGTTGGTATACATGCCCTAAAGTATTTGATGCAATTTTCAGTTATATTCACTGTTTACTTTGTATGTGGTAGTTGCTTAGGTTTGACGTGTTTTTATGAGCTTGGCGATTTTTGAAAATTTCACTCAAATAAACAATCGCATGAACATCGCTTATAAGCAGTTTAATGACGTCAACGACGATCCAAGTTTGCATGAAAAAACAACCGTCCACCTGGAAGCATACAACTTCACCAAGAGCGAAAAAAGCATGTCAAGTTCGATCAAATGTGAGACGAGGAGTTATCTCATAGAATTCTTAAAAAAGATGTTTCTCCAAAGTAAGCTGAACTGAAATGTTATCTTATTGCATCCCTATCCTGGGCATAAATAAATAAATAAATTGGATGGCGCAACAGTCCCCTAAAAACTAGGATCTAGTGACTTACAAATCTCAGTCAGACCTGTGTGCTAGTACTGTTATCAGGGATGGAGGGTACCTACAGTTTAAAGCCGAATCCAAACGGCTAATTTGAAAAAGTACTTTTCATGACAAGAATAACTCTTGGAGAATTTTTCAATTTTTCGCAAGAGTCAATACCCGTTAATAAAACTTTAGATAGGCAAGGATCGAACCCAAGACCTCCGGCATGACATTTCAACGCACTAACCATCTTTCCAAATGTACTGCTACTACTCATATGACATAGTCCTTAAAAATGTAAGATTTGTTTTTGAATTCTTAGCACTTAACAGTAGGGGGGGGGTATGGTCTTTCTGCTAGAAGTGTAATAAATTTCTCTATAGATTAAGGCTTTTTAGATCAAAACGTTAAGTATATGTTAAATTATGAAAAGAAAACTTCTTCAAACAATCAATGTAGCAGAACATGAATTTGAAATATTGCAAAGACTTAAATGGGATAGACCAATGCGCTCGAAGGGTTAAGGTGCGCAACAGTGATAACTCTTGATCGTCTGAACGGAGACTTTTGTTGTTTGGGGCCAGGACCGGATCCTATAAATTAATAAAGACTAAATAAGTTGAAAGACTTCCACACATATTGGAGACCAGCCACGCGAAGTAGCCGTTTTGCAAGAGCAAGTGGGGGAATGGTTTATGGAATCAAAAAGCTCCTGATCAAAGTTGATATACCATGAATTGATGGCAAAGTTTTAACTCTTTTAGCAATGGACGGACCTAAGAACGGCAAACTGGAAAAATGATCCCGAGGCAGTTAAATCCTTTCATAATGAAAATACTTTTGAAAATCTCATAGTTATGGGTGATATGAATGTAAGAATAGGTAACTTACAGCAAGATATCAGGGATTTTTATAAATCAAGATTTACTGCTGGAATCGAAATACGCCGTTCTAAAGATATCATTATTAATACAAAAGGGAAGGAGTTTTTGGAGTTTTGCAACGACAACGGGCTAATTATTCTTAGTGGCAGAACAAAAGGAGGCGAAGAGGAAGGAATCTAACTTACGTTCGTAATGAAGGAGAATCAGTGAATAATATTTGTGCGGTTTCTTCAGCAAGTCAAGATCGAAAAAGAAACAATCGATTTAGCAGACTTAACTAATAACGTTCAACCCGAAAAACAAGAGTGTTACAATTCCGACTGTGAAATCACGCTTTCAAATCTCTCAATGCATTTCGCAAATCAAAAAGTCAAGAGACTAAACTATGCCATTTATAAATCTCAAAAAGACTGTAAAAATGTTTGTAAAAAAGCAAAAAATTATACCAACAACAAATAGAATTAAAAATTATTACAGCTCGAGACAGCAGAGATTGGTACCGTCTAGCCAAGGAGATAAAACACCGAGACCAACATGTGATGGCTGACATAACTGCTTTGGAATTTCAAGCATATTTCGAGACCTTCTAAATCCAAGAAAAGAAATGAGCAGTATACTTTATGTAGCGAACTACGTCGAGGACTCAACATTAGATATGCCATTTTGTGTTGGTGAATTAAGGAATATGCTGAGAAACGTTAAGCTCAATAAGGCGCCAGGAGAAGATAGAATTCCACATGAGTTCATAATAAATGCTACAGATACTTTTTTAGAACAACTCGCAACGACATACCGCAGGGTAGAAGAAACTTCTATAACTTGGTGTTTATTGTACATATTAAGCTGGCTTTTTTCGTGGACTTAAATTCGGCTTTTGATAAAATCTCCAGAAAACTATTAATGCCCAAGTTACGTGAAATGGGAGTCTCAACTAAATTTGTAAACCTGCTAGAGTGCATGTACTCCAATACTCAATCAGCAGTGTGAACAGGAAGGGAGTTATTGGAGTACTTCGAAACACTATATGGGTTGAAACAAGGATGCCTTTTATCACCTTTACTTTTTGCTTTATATGTAAATAATATACATGCGATTATTGAAGGAGGACAGTTTGAATATAAGGCTGTTGCTGTATGCTGACGATATGGTGATCTTAGCAGAAGATATGGAGGTTTTGCAACGCATGATAGAACGTTTTGAAGAGTACTGCCCCAATTGGAATCTCGAAGTGAATCTCTCAAAATTAAAAATTATGGTCTTTCGAAATGGTGGCAGTCTATCAAATAGAGAAAAGTGGATTTACAACGGGGAAGAAATTCGGATAGTACCTCAGCACCCATATCTTGGTGTTCTGCTCACTCCAAAGATGAACCTTTTTAAGCATGATGAGAAAAGAGAGACATGGCTTTGTTTTTTGAGCAATCAGCATAATATCAACCTCAGTTCAAAGTGGAAACTCTTTTTGGAAGTATGCAGAGCTATTGAAACTTATAGTGCACAAGTCTAAAAGTTACCATCATGCACTCAAAACTATGCATTTCCGATTGAAACCGCAGCTGAAGACGGGCACTACTACACACTGGACTTACACCTTAGATATGTACAAAAGACTTTTTGAATACAGTGACACGAGACTACCTAAGCAACTTACCAAAATCCTCTTAGCAAAACAACTTTTTTGGTTAAGTAGATTAATATGATCGGAAACATTTCATGCTGAGTCATGGACTTTAAACTTCGCTGAATGTGTCACTAACTTATTTTTAAGGAACTTAGACCAGTTTGCGTTGATTGCATTTTTTGATGTTGCAAGCTTTTTGTCAGATGTTCAGACCAAGAAATATGAGAACACGTAGCAAAGATGTCTATACTGGTTTGTTATCTTTACTTCTAGACTTTTGGAATTCCATTTTTCACTTAATGCTCTTAGGCCTCCATTCCTAAAAATAATAAATTGCAGATTTCTCAAGATTAACTTCAAGGTTCCATTTATTATCGCAATAGCTGATGAACTTTCTTATAATTGTTTGAAGTATAGCAGGGCTCTTCAGAATGTAGATCATTTAAGAACAAGACAAAAAGCAAAGCGCTCAGAAGGCAACTTTATTTAACGGCTTTGCTCGTTCCAAAGAAATTTGAGGACCTACTTCCATCCCAGATGGTGGCAACTGTATCTTGGTATAAAAGTTTGATAATTTTTTACCGTTTTCGTCGAGATTTTTTTTTTTTTTTTAATTCACAAGCACTCAAGGGGTTATTAGTACCCTTTATATGTTTATATTTAAACACAGTGCGAGCGTTAAGATAATAGGGAAGAATTTAAAAGGAGATACCGGTGCACATTGGTCTTAAAGTTCAGAATATCAAAATGGGAGGGAAAAACAGAGTTGGCCAAAGCATTCCACATTCTCGATGTGGATTTAAGAAAGAATCTCTATACTTGACAGTAAGCCCGAAATTGAGCTCAAGGGTAAACTGATGAGCATTCCTAGAAGTGTGAGTATTACGGCTGAATTGTTTAAGGGGTGGAATGCAACTGGCTAATTCGACAAAACATTGCTTGTAAAAATGTCTATAAAATAACGAATGGCATGAAATATTGCGACGGTGTTCTAGCGATGTAAATGTTTCGATTATAGTTCTGTCGCCTATCATTTTTAAAGCACTTTTTTTGAATTCTATCCAAGAGATTTAAACTTGTTTTGGGGGCACCTGCCCAGATATGCGAATTATATGTAAGCTTCGGACGGATAAAAGCTTTGTAGATTATAGCCAGATCAGAAGGGGTGAAAAATTTCTTGTATCGTCGGAGAAATCCTAAGCACCTGGCAGCATTTTTGGCGATATCATCGAATATGTGATAATTCCATAAGAGGTGATCTGTGATATTCATACCAAGTACTGAAAGTTGATTAGTTCCCGGGATGCAAGTGCCGCTCAAGGATAGCAGCATGGGGGGTGGGTTACGCTTTAACGACAGGAGACAGCATTGAGTTTTCGAAGCATTAAATTCTACACGGTTTTTGATTCCCCATTGGACAATGCTGCCGAGATCGAATTTAATGAGCTTATCATATGCTGCCGTCAAAGTTTATCATCCGAAGGACAAGGATGTGAATCTAGAAAACAATATGAAAAGCTGAGGGTACTGTCGTCGGCGAAACAGTTTAATGGATTAGAAGTGACAGAAAAAAGATCGTTTATGAATATAAGGAAGAGAGTCGGAGACAAAACGGAGCCCTGGGGGACACCAGCATTTATTTTATGAATTTCGGACTTAAAACCATCCAATACAACTTTTATTGAACGGTTAGAAAGGTAATTTCTAATCCAACGAAGAAGAGATTCATCAATACCAAAAGCACGCATTTTTGATAAGAGAGCTTGGTGACAAACTCTATCAAATGCTTTTGAAATATAAAGTGCAATAATCTTACTTTCTCCAAAACGATGTAAAGATTTGTTCCACTGTTCGGTGAGATGAACCATGAGATCACCAGTGGACCTTTTGCTATGAAAGCCATACTCTCGGTCGTTAAGAAGCTTCCGTTCTTCAAGATATTTCTTAAGTTGAAAATTAATCAGCGTTTCCATGACCTTAGAAAGAAGGGACATAAGTGGAATTGGACGATTGTTTGAGATGCCCAATGTAATGAGTTTGTGAACAAAAGCTTCTCTTAATAGTGTCTAGCGTAGCTTTTAAGTCTACGAACCAAGCATAAAGCTTCTTTTTCTGGCTTAGTTGCAACTGAATAAGGCATGAAAGATTGAAAATCTGATCAATGGTACTATTGTATTTTCGATATGCATTCTGGAATATATTGAGTATATTATTGTTTTCGATCCAAGTAGTGAGGTGGTTTAGGAGAACTGAGGTGAATAATCTGTAAAGGGTATCTAAAAATGAAAGCCTGCGATAGTTAGATACAAGACTAGCGTCACCTTTTTTGAAGAGCGGAAAGATAATTGATTTTTTGAAGGATGTTGGTATTGTTTCTGTTTCATAAAACTCATATGGGATGCCGTCAATACCCGGAGCTTTGTTTTCTTTTTGATTCAATCGAAATTTTTACCTCATTCAAATCAATTATGTGATCAAGTTCAGACATTTCAGCTAGATTTGTTTCACAGGAATATTCTCCGCTGCTTAATCGATCTGCATTAAGGGAGTTTTCGAAATATGACTAATGCTGTATGACCAATAACTGCAAAGCAACAGTTCTGTGTTGCATGTTTAGTTTAAAGCTTCCATATCGTTCGAATTCGATGTCCTTTACATCTCCTCAATAATTCAATCATTTAAATTTAGTTTCATGAGTATTAAAACTCCACGCGTCAAATAATTTCGGAATTTAAAAAAAAAAAACGCGGTATTTTAGCGCCCTGATCACCTTGTAGTCTTCCCTGCAGAAAGGTGTTACCGCATCATTCTATATATGAGAACTGCGGGTCGACTCATTCATTTTTTTGTATTTTTATTATTGCTGCAAGTAAATCCTTTTTCTCAGTGCGATACCAACAAAAGAAAATAAACACGATGAAAAAAAAAATACAAAAAAAAAAAACAAAAACAGCAGCATTGAAATAGAAGATAGACGATTCGTCCTGGATCTTCCTTTTCCCTGTATGCGAATAAATTTCATCGTCCTGGAGCTCCAGCTGAAACAGAAAATTTGTGTTTGGTGTTTGAATTTTTGAGAAAAAATATGAAATGTTCCACTAAGGTGTACAGTTTTCATGTGTGTGTGTATTTATGCATATATGTATATGACATGTGGGTCCTTGTGAAAAATATCTACATACAGGAATGAATGAATGAAAAAAGTTCCATACCACCCTCCAGGTACCTGGATGTACCCAAAACCAACTCTCCTCCCTTACACCACACAAAAACCGCACCCAGTGATGTATGCAAAATTTACTAAACTGTAATAAAAGTTTTATTTGATATTTGCGGTGGGATTTACAATAATTCCGAATTTGGAGGTTATAGTGGTGCTGTATGTAGCTTTCCCTTCGCTTCCCACTTTAGTGTGTAGTTACTGACTATGGGTGCTCTCTTATACTTTGCTTATAAGCTAGATCCTTGTTCAAGTTTTGTATATAAATGTATGAAGCTCGCATTTGAATTATGTGAAATGTTGTATCGTCTGCATTTAAATTTACCGGTGGGCGTATACCCAATTTACAGTGTATTATATAAAGGGCAATTGTTTTCTTGGATTGTGTGCCCTTTTATTTTGGTTTATTGGAGAAAGGGTTGTTTGTGTTTGGATGGGATATTATAGATATTATTGCTTGCAGAATGGATGGAATGTTTGTGTGACTTTAGAATTGTACCATACAATTCAAGTTTACTTCTATTCTTTAAAAGGGGAGTAGTTTAATAACTTAGAAGAGAGGGATGAAGGGAGGGAGGGGGTATAGTAAGGTTAAACATTGAGACTTTCGAGAGAGAGCTCGAATAAATGTAGGTTAGATTTTTTAGTTGAACTTGCATATTATGGGGGATTTGCTTTTCATTTTTGTTTTAACTTTTTTATTCCTGAAGAAAATGATTTATGGAAGTTTATTTGCTCAGAGTTAGTTTAAGTACATTTTTGATATTTATATGGAAAAACTTGTCAAGAACGAAATGGTTCGTTTAGGTACATGTAACGTGTGAGATTTTGCTTTATTGAATTTATAGAACGTAGAATGAGGAGCTTTAAAATGAAAGTAAGTTTATTTTCTAAGGTTTTACTTTGACTTGCCAAAAGAGATTATGGTTTGTATTTAGTGTTTAAAAAGAGGAAACGTCTTAAAGATTGGGTATGTTCTTTTAATGACTTTGACAATAAGTGTTTTTTATTCGATTCTGAATAAGGTACTCGTATGTATGCTGATCAACAGTCTTGAATGTGGATAATTAATTTGAAAGGAAAAACCATCAATAAGTTTTACCCATAAAAAAATGGTATGAAACATTTGAACAATAACGTATAACTTAGTCATCTTTAAAAGTTAGTTAAGTAGATAAGTTGAGAAAATAGTGTCAGTAGCAGCTATAACTCAACATAAGGAATCATATAACCAACCAGCCATTTTACAACCATTTATCTTTGCAAAATATAAGCCATTTGCTTTTCCAACTATAAGATATACCAATCTCATCTGTAGAAAAACGGTGACGTGATCTCATCAAACTTTTATCACATATTAGACAATATTTTAAAGTTTTGAAAATATATTTGAGTCTTAAATCAATTTTTACCAACTTTTATCCATTATTGTTTAGGTTTTTATTTTTTCTAAAAAAACAGTAAATTCTATTTTTCTCAAAATTTTTTGGAATGTTAAAAACAATATTTCTTATAAGTTAAAATAAGTCGGTGCTACAGTGCATTGTGCTCCTATCCCTCAAGTAATAACTTTCGCCAGCTTACTCGATCTCTAGCTTGCTGCCTCCAGTTTCAAATACCAAGTTGACGTGCGTCGGCCTCGACTTGATCACCCCACTGGAGATGTGGCCTGTCTCTGCTTCTTGTTCCCTTAGGTTTGGCGTTGAATTCCTTACGGGCTGGAGCTTCGATGGTCATTCGCTCGACATGCCCTAGCCATCTTAACCGTAGTACACGCAGTTTTTTGACCAGTGGCAAGTCGCTCGTATAACTTTTGATTAAATCTTCTCCGCCAGATGTTACTTTGCCTGTCGACACAAACCGGGCCATAGATCGTAAGCAGAACCTTCCTCTCGAAGATACCAAGAGATCCTTCATCTTCATACTTCGTTTTGTCCTCGTTAATGTCAAGACCCATTGTCTTCGCCTCAGACCCGGCATTAGAGAAAGCACCCGTCACTGCTCGTTTGGTTTTTCACATAATGTCGATATTATCTGCATATCCAAGATATTGTGTGGATTTTTGAAAGAACATTATTGAAGCAGGTACATACGTAACAGCGCATCGCCTTGTTGAAGTCCTCTGGGGGTTTCGAAGGTTTCGGTCTAGTCTCTTCCAATTTTGACGCAGCAACGCGCATTTTCCAGCGTCATCCTAATATGTCGTATCAGTTTGGCAGGGAAACCAAAACTCAACATGGCACGGTATAGTTTTTTCCTATCTACACTGTCATAAGCTTGGGTCTTTTCCAGGATTTGGCGTAGAGTGAAAATTTGATCGATGGTAGATTTTGTAAGCCTGTAGCCACTTTATTAGTTCGTCAGTAAATGGCTTCAGGCGTTCACATAATACGCTTGACAAGATCTTGTACCTGATGTTTAAAAGGCTAATGCTTCTTTAGTTGGCGCAGAGAGATCAAGCAGATGGTGCTTAAGTTCCACTCGCCGTGCATCCTTTCTTCCTACCAAATATTAGTAACTAGCTGGTGCATGCTCCTTACCAGATCTGCTCCAGCTTACTTAAAAAGCTCCGCCTGCAGACCGTCATTTCCGGCCACTTTATTCGACTTCAGCCTGGTGATGGATAGTTTGATTTCACTCTGGTCGGGTGGGTGGAATTCTAGATCGTCAACCAAATGGATTTGACGTGGCTGCTCGCTGGAGGAATCGTTGATTTCATCACCATTAAGGTTGAAAAGATCTCTCCAGATTGACTGCGGCTTGACCATGGCATTTCCCTCCTTATCTTTGCACGCTCCAGGGCGGGTAGTGAAACCAGTTGTTTTCTTTTTGATTCTTCTATAAAAGCTCCGCACCTGTTTATTGTTAAAACATCCCTGGATCTCCTCGACTTCACGCTGCTCATCTTTTTTCTTTTTTCTGAGCAAGCGATTCTCATTCCTTCTCTTGTCGAGGTAGAGCTCGCGGGAAGATCCTGTCCTCCTTTGCAGCCACAATTTGTATGTCTCCGTTTTGCCTGAGCCCATTCAGAGTCAAACCAGGAGTTCTTTGGTGGCAGTTGTGAGAAACCTAGCACCTCCTCTGCAGCATTCCTGATGGATTGTTTGCAAAGCTGCCAGTGGGTCTCTGGGCACATCTTGTCCGTTGTAGGGTTTCTCGCAAGCTCTAGGGATACTCGGTCTACAACGGCATTGGTGGTATCCTCCTGGTGCAGTCTTCCAACGTTGAATATTCTCCTCGAGGTTGTTGTTGCAGTTTAGCACGAACGGAATCTATGTTGGCTTTTCTGTACGTACGAACGCCAAGTATGCTAGACGAGTGTCTTCCGTCAATAGCAACTTGATCGATTTGGTTGCATGTTCGATCATCGGGGGACTGCCAAGTACCTTTGTGGATATCTGGGCGAAGAAATCTGGTGCTACTCAACACCATGTTTTTCTAGTCTAGGAAGTCGATAAGCCTGAGTCCGTTTCCAGATGTGATGTCGTGTAGACTTTGTCTTCCGATTGTCCTACAAAAGATGCCTTCTTCACCAATTTTGGCGTTGAAATCTCCCAGGAGAATTTTAATATGTTTTGTCTAGAAGCTCATAGAACTCTTCTTTGGTATTGTCATTTTTCTCTTCCGTCAGGGCATGCGCGCTGATAAGGCGCAGGTGGTGCAATTTGGCCTTAATGCGGATTAAGGTCGTCCCTCTTTCGCTTACTTCCCGAAACTTTAAAACTCTTTGCCTCTGACGGCAAAACCACATCCAAATAAGCGCTTCCTTGCATTGAGTAGACACTTCCCATAGTAGAAATGATAGCCTTCAATCTTCCTACTTTCTGGCCCATTCCATCGCATCTTCTAGAGCGCTGTCACATCAGCTTTGATTTCGGCGAGAGCATCGGCAAGCTGCTCTGCTTTGCGTGGTCGGTGGAGTGTACGCACATTCCATGTACAATGTACACGCACGTAAATCTTTGTCCGTTTTTCGTTTGCGGGGGGGGGGGGAGTTGTTAACATTATCAGTCCGTTCATCCGAGGCTATTACTTGTGTTTTCATTACACTTTAAAATTTCCTTTCATGGCCGGCTTGTGAGACCTGCACATGACTGATATCGTTAGAGCTGGTTCTTCAGAGCCATTTCTGGTCTTTTGCTTCTACTTCCTGAGAAAGTAACTCAGGTGTCACAGCTCTGGATTCGATGGATCCAACGTTAGTCGTTAGTTCACCTTTCGGCTATCCAGCAGGCACCACTATTGTTTGTAAAAAAAACTGTCAAAAAAAGTAAAAATAAGTTGGAAGCAATTACTCAAATTATTAATTTAAAAGATATTTGATATTAATAATTTGTTTTTAGGTTTTTATATTTTATAAACTGAAAATTCGATTTTTTCAAAATTTTACCAGATATTAAAAACGTTATTTTTCGTTGCCCAAAATTAGTTTGAAGATGACATCATTTTTTATTCGTACAATTTTCGAGGTGACAAATTTGTCTTTTCAGTTTTTTTGATTTATAAAAAACCGTAACTAGGATTTTTCCGAAAAATATACTAGTTTGGTATCACGTTACAATACATGATATAAAATTTAATTCAAGCCTCTAGCGTCATTGGTTCGTGAGATATTTAGGGTTAACCAAAATGTTCACATTTATTGAAGTCGATATCTCTTCTGGTTCTTGAGCTATGGACGACAAAAAAAACGTCGCGAACGTACGGACATTCGAACGTACGTCACACGCAGCCACAGGAATCGTTTATTTCGACTCTATGAACCTTGAAACGTCGAGAAATGTCAAAAATTGTCAATTTGACAAGTCGGACCCATCACAATAACTTCCTATGGAAAGTTAATAATATTGGAACACATAGTAGATTCCTTACTTTGTGTCTAATTAGTCGTTCAAGAACCGCTTTTTTCTTTTTATCTCTTTACAAACATTTTAAAAATTAAGTTTATAGCTTTGGATAAAACTCTATATTCAGCTTCCTTGTTGTTCAAACATCTTCTAAGGATAAGGCTTTTAATGTAGACGTGTGTAAAATAAACTCCATGAGTTAGAAATATTTGAAATTTCGAAATTCTTTGTTAATATCAAAACATACATACATACTAACCCCCAACACGTGGCAAAGTTGAAAAAGTTTAGTTCAGTTTTAATCCCGAATGACTTAAGCTGTCATTCATTTAAGAGGATGTATGTAGGTGATGATGATTTCAGTCTTTTAAACTCCACACTCTTTTTGCTACTCACATCACTTAATCTACAAAACTCTACATGTAAGAAAGTGATTAGTATATGTTAAAAGTTACTTTGGGACACTTTAGTAACCGTATTTTAGTTTAAATCCAATCCATCCATGTAGACAGAAGATAATCAAAACCAAAGCACACACAAAGTTGAAGAAATTATGTTCGTTCAACCCTTTATTGCCTGGGAATTACACATAAGGGCTAAGAAAAAGATAATAAGTGCGATGAAACAAATTCCTTTTAAATTTGAGACTTTTATCAAAAACACACTCTCAGGACAATGTTGTTTATGTTTGACAGTGATGTGCAAACAAAATTTGAAAATGTTTTAAGTACATTTCCTGAAAGATTGGCATATTCGTACACAGATTGGAAATCAAATATGGATTTAAGATCTCTGGGTTTCTATCTAGTATCCAGCCTTGTCCTATGATTGAAACCATAGACTCTTAAAGTAGTTAGTAATGCTTGTACTTTATAAAAATTACAGCTTAATCCCTTTTATTAAAAGCACAGAATTCAAGGATTTTAATCCTCTTAAAAAAATGTATGTGTATGACAACTTGCTAGAGTTCTTTAAAATATTTCGAATAGAATGAATTCTGTAATTTACTCTTCTTTTTTATCCACTAATTTCTAATAATATGAATCATTCTCATCATCCCTAGATTCATCGAAAGCTCTCTTTTTTCAAGGACATGGAAACGCTGATGAATTTTCGAAGAACCGAAGGCTTTTTAATGACGGTAGAACATCTTTTTTTAGCAATCCACTGGTGAGTTGATGGTTTATATCATTGAATATTGTAATAAATCTTTACTTAGTTTCGGAGAAAGTAAGATTATTACATTTCGCTATTTCAAAAGCAGTTTATAGGTTTCTTATCGAAATCGCGTGCCTTCTTTGGATTAGAAATGACGGTGAGACGCACTATTCAATTCAAGTAGCATTGGATGTGTTCACGCCCAAAAAAAACACATAAATGCGGGTGTGCCCCAGGGTTCTGTTCTGTTGCCGATTCTTTTTTTCTCGTTTTTATTAATGACCTCCTACCAGAAACTTCTTATCCACTTAACTGCTTCGCTGACGATAAATCTCTTGGCTCTTTTCATATTCGTTTTTAAGTTCATAACTCTGTCCTTTGACTGTGGATCTTCAACTTCAATGTATGATAAGTTCATTACGTTAAGTTCTGACCTTGACAGCATTGTTAACTAGGAAACCAAAAATCAAGTAAAATTTAAAGCGTTGAGCACTCAATGCTGCTAATTGTTGTTATTAATTTACAACCTTTGCCAATATCCAAGAGTGGCCCGTGCATCAAGGAGACTGAAAACTTTGAAACTCTCGGCATGTGTATTTTCATAAACCTTTTGTGGAAGGATAACATATGGGCTTACGAGAAAAATTCTGGTATATTTTTGGGTTAAACATTCTGATCTTTTTTTATCTAGAAGACTTATACTCGTATGCATCCAATGTTGGGCCTCAATGCTTGACTCGCTCAGAAGAGAATCTAGGAAACTCTTTAACCGAGCCAAGGCCGCAAGACCAGCCTCTCACTGGATTCTTACAAAAAATTCCTGAGAACTTACAAGAAGTACTAGGGAAATCAGAGCGATCTTCCTGGTGATTCTTCTGTGGCACGATAGAGAAACTTCTGAAGCCACTAGGTTATGGAAAATTCTTTCAACTAATCCAGCGATGCTAAGCTGCTTGAAAAATGTAGACAGCTCCTTTGATAAATTCAAGTAATGAATCGCTAAACTTACTACTGGATACTCACTTTCCTGGTAGTTCTCTAACCGAAACTTAAAACAATCATTTTCGTTCAAGTTTCAATACAACGTATCCACAAGGTCTGATCACAAGGGACAAGCTACAATGGGCTTCGAACCATTTAAATCTGCAGGACCAGATGAAATAATACCAGCCGAGTTACAAAAGACTTCTGACATAATTGCACCAATCCTTGAGTCAATTTTTACCAGCTGTCCTTACCTGGTCCATGTTCCCTCGGCATGGAGAGCAGTTAAAGTTGTTTTTATACCCTAAGCAGGTAAATGCTTGCAAGTCAATTCTAAAGACTTACGACCTGTAAGTGTATCATCATTGCTTCTTTAAACCTTGGAAAGTATTGATACCAGACTTTAATCTTCGTCTCAACGTGCCTACTATAATGTAAATCGGTGGAAACAGCGTTACACATCTTGGTACGCACCATTGAATATGGTTTCTTTCCTTGACATCGAAGGTGCCTTTAACAACGTGGATGCATCTGCAATCAAATCTGCACTAACATTTTTAAACGTAAAGAGTTCGCTTGGGGAGTTAATTCATTAAATGCTGACTAGTAGAATAATTAACTCAAAATTGAACCACTCTTCTGCCAGACAATTCGTAAGTAGAGGGATACCTCAAGGTGGTGTTATATCACATGTACTCTTTAACCTTGTGGTGAATGAAATCCTTACTAGTCAGGATGCGTAGGGTTTCAGATTGATTGCCTACGTGGATGACGTTGCTATAGCGGTTTCAGGAAAGCATCTTAACACCCTAAAAGAACTCTTACAAAATGCTTTAGAGAGACTAATAATTTGGCCTGATCGGTGTGGACTGGGTGTTAGCCCACACATAACCGATTTAGTCATATTTTTGAAGAAAACCTCCCTATATTAAAGGAATTTAATTAAAATTCTCAGACGAGGCTAAGTACCTGGGTCTTATTTTTTAAGACACAAAACAAAATTGGAAATGCAAAGCACAAGAAAGAGTCAAAAAGCTACTGTAGCTCTCTTTTCTTGCATCACGCATTGCCTTAACTCATCGGTAATCAGACCGATTTTAATGTACGGTGTAGCAGTATGGTTTAGTACATTAAATAAAGTCCAACATTCAGCTTGCCTATGTACATATAAGCGGATCGCTTCGCACGAACCTATCTGCGTCACTGGACACCTTACTCTACCTAACACCTCTTGATATATTTAGCAAATAAATAGCTACAAGCTCTGTCTTTTCCCTTTAAAGCTTCGTTGCAGTGGAATAACAATAACATTGGCCACTCCGTAATTCTTAGGTATTTAGAATCAATTCCAAAGCACAGAGACTACACCATCCTGCAACTGCAATTCGACAGAAACTTCCAGAATTCTATACCTTTCCGATCTTTTGGGGAAGAAAGAGCATTCATGGAAGAAAGTCAATCCATTATCATACAGATGGTTCAAAAACAAAAGAAGGAGTTGGTGGAGGTGTAAACTCTGAACGACTGAAATTAAGTCTCTCAATGCGCCTTCCTTATCATTGTAGCGTGTTCCAGGCGGAACTTTTGGCGATAAAAGAAGTTTTGTCCTGGCTTAAAGAAAACGTGATATCAACATGTAATATCCGTATCTTCTAAAATAGTCAGGCCGCTATCAAATATCGGGACTCTGTCTCTACAAACTCTATAACAGTCCATAACTGTCGATCATCTCTAATGGATGTGGTGCAACAGTTTAATATTCACCTTTGTTGGGTACCAGGCCATAGAGACATTCCAGGCATGTAACATGTAAGGCAGATAAACTCTACCACGTTTGGAAAATGCTGGCATACCAATCGCTACTTGTAAACTGTTGCTAATCAAGGTACTCGCTATCCCTGAGCAGATCGCATATAAACTCGATAATAGGTGGCATAACCGGACACTGTCTAATAGGAAACCACGCCACGAGACAAGGCGTATTCTCAAATGACTTTTGCAGAAGCTGTATGGACGAGGAAGCTGAGGAAACAGTTCTTCAAATTTTCTGTACATGCCCTCCTGTGGCTCGAAAACGCAAGAATTGTCTACGAGATTTCTTCTTTAACGATCTAAATCATATCAGCATAATCAGGCTCTCAGGTTTCGTAAGTTAGGAGGAAGCCTCAAGATTTAAGTCGTATCACAATCGGCCATTAAACTGGCCTAAGTGTGTCCTATTCTACCAGCTACCTTAACCTAACTTAACCATGCACTCAAGGCTTGCGTGTGATTCCCATCTCTGGGCTGGTGCTCATGTAACTTACTTAAGTCAGTAATGTCATTAGTGTATTCAAACTTATCGGTGAAGATATCATCTTCAAATCATCTCAGCCTTTTTACCGATATTTTAAAGAATTGTGCTTTAGAGAAATAGGCATTTGCATTCCTCCTCTCAAGCAATTCAACTGTAACACTCACGCCTCTTGGAATATTTTATCAGTATTCCGTCGAACCCTTCTTTATTCCTGTCATGTACAGTGATTCGTTCTCTAGCCGTACTACGCGAATGTGGAATGCTTTACCAAACTTTGTCTTTCCCAGGCAATATTCACGAATTTAAAACCAACATCTCCTTTTAAACCCTCTCTGGCTTTCCTAATGTTTACACTGTGGCATAATAAGCCCTTGAATCTGAGCTCATTATAAAAATAGAAAAAAAAATACTGAAGAAAATTTGATGTTCCTGTGCACACTCTTTCCACAGCACTGTACTCAGAAATAATATTGGCTTAAGTTGAAAAAAAATCAACAACATTTTCATTGTAGCCTGTGAATATTATATTATTATCTTCAATTTATTTCCCAGAAAACTGTGGTAACACCCAAAGAAAGTTCTTGAGCTTGATTTGGATTTAATTGAAATTGATTGCATTAATCGTATTTCTCCTCTGAAAGTGCCACAAATCAGTTTCAATCTCTTCCTCTCTCTTTTGCCTGTTCGTATGTCTGCGAACTCTGAAGCTAAAGCTAAACGTCCACCATTTCAATACACTTCTTGTATTGAGTTGAATTGAGGCTGTGAATTTTCTGCTAATACGAATTCTCTCAGGGAATGTGAACCCAATTGAACCAAGTTGCGTCTCCAGAGGTCGAAATGGAAACCTCAGTTCGACAAGTTCTACCTTAATTAAGGCCATCTCTTTGAATATCATATGTCAAGTGCGGTGGGGAGCCAGACAAAGCTCAAAACCCACACTTTCACCAGCCTTCCACTCCTATATTTATACACTTGTATACATATTCACAAATATATAGATAACGAGTATACCTACTTACCAAATAGAAAATTTAATCAAATCCACCACAGGACTTTGAAAACTTGTTGTTGTTTGCAATGTTTATGGCAAAACATTTATAGAAACAATAATTTCCAAATTCGAAAAGTGTGTATAAAATATTCACTCGTTTAGACAGTTGTGTTTTTTTTTTGTACTGTTTCAACACATTTAAGGGTGGTTGGAGGGTGAGAGAGAGGGTTGGTTTTATTTTGGCGGATGCGAGAGGCAGCGGTTGCTGCCACCAGACCACCATATCGTGGCAGGAAGTCTCGTGAGTGCAGCACTTTACAGCGTTGCTCCCTACACACATCGCATGGCGTCGTCGACGTCGTCATTGCTTCGGTTGGTGGCATCATCGCCCGGTCGGTCGGTGGGTCGCTAGGTCGGTCGTAGACAGTGGGTTTGAGTTGGTGCGGACACGCGGAGTCAACTCCAAAGTTGAAGTTTTGTTGTTTGGCAGCAGGCAGCAAGCAGCAAGCAGCAACCAAGTCTTGCTCCATGGGGAAATCAAACATTTTGGAAGCTTAGTTGTCAGGATGAAGAAACTTTGTTGAAATGGCTGTTAGCACACGAGTGAGTGGAGTGTATACCTACGATGATGACGACGAGGAAGCATTCTTGTTGCACAATGAAAATGAAATTTGTAAATGTAGCGAGAAAGATAGAAAGATATTATATTTATGTACATAGATAGAAACCTACTCCAGTCGTATCGTAGTCTATGAGAGAGGTAAGTCAAAAACGTGGCACAATTGGGACTTAAATTCTTGGCATCATCACTGTGGTTATATGGCTAAAGTTTTCCATTTTATCCCAAAACGCGGGAGGAACATCATCCAGAAACGAAATATACCACCACCACCACTGATGTTTTGTTTTGCAATGATAAAGAGGACATCATCAGTAAATGTAGTCTTATGGATTCCATTTTGCAGAATTTGCAGGGCTTGAATTGTACTGCACAATGATGTTGGAGTATCGAGTTTATAAGACCAAGGAGGAACAACTCACGGACTGAAGTTATTGAATTATCGGAAGTGGTTTGGTTAACTATAGTCAATTGGTATGGTGGGCGATTGAATTGTCATTGTTGTAACGTGAGCGTTGCGGTGACTTAATTTTGTTAAAATTCGAATTCGAACAGAGAATTGGAATGTTGGTTGTTGGAGAAGTTCGTGGAATTTCAAAACTAACGGACATGACTTGCTTGGATAATTCAAAAGCAAAATATTGATTGAATAGATAAACGTGTCGATTGTTTTGTAATTATTGATGGAATTTCATTGAATTTCAGTTTCATGTTGCTCTGAGTTGATGTTTCTGCGAAGCGTATATTGATTCCTGAGAAACTGCAATTCAAAGGTAGACACAAATAAATGTCAAGTCATTGGCTGACTAATGGACAGTTCATCAAATTGTTCAAGAACTTTCTGCTTTCGAAGAATCTTAAAGTTTCGCAAAATAGTTTGTCTTTTGATAAAGGGGCGTGGTATGACCTCTTCTTTTTTTTCAAAACTGGTATCAATTAAATTTTAGACTTAAATTATTGTAGTATCTCAAATTATAGCGAAGTCTTGTGGTAAGAAAAAAAACGATTTCGGAGATGCTAACACTATAAAATGTTTTCAATTTACCCTAACAAAAATTATGCTCAGTAGATTTTGGTAAGCAGGTGACCTATTAAGCATAAGACACTGACACTGAAAATTTCTTTGTAATATAAGTAAGTAACAGCGTGATTCTTACTTACGTAGACAACAACGTAAAGCTAGAACGGCGAACACGTTGGGTTGGAAGAGGTTGTTAAGGAGACATTATGCTGAGTTTTAATAGCTGTTTATGATGTTGATAATATTTTCCAAAGATTGCAAAATTCTGCCTGTCTGTTAGCCAATGTCCTGAGCTTTGGTCAAATTAGTTTTGTTGAAAGGCAAAAGTGATATCATTGTCCATCTAGCTAATGGCCCCGATATTATATTTATATAAATTTACATTTTGCCATCTCCTTAAGAGACGATTGACAGCTTAATGCTTTGAATTTATGGAGACAGAGTCCAATGATCTTAGGGAGATGTGTTTCAGCTCCCTCCAACTTTTGCCTAGGGACGCTGATTCCGCCTCGACTGTCCTGCAAAAATCCTTAGGATGTTTACGAATGTTTGTAGCTTTCTTGTAATGGCTGAAGTAACCGTCTAAGTGCTGCACCCATAAGGAAGCACAGATTCGTCATTTGTGGGAATCAGTCGTAGCTTTGTTCTTAAGCTAATAGAGTTATTCCTCTAAATTTTTGACGACATACCGAACGCTGCTTTGCTTTGGCGATGCGGCAGATGACGTCTCTTTCAGTTCCACCTTTGATGGAGACGATATTTCCGAGGTACTGAAAGCTTTCCACTTTTTCCATCGTTGCAAGGAAATATTTATTTGAGAACATGGTTGGGTTCTGAGGCTGATCATTTTTGTTTTACCGGAATTATTGTTCAGCCCCACAACTTCTGCTTCTCTCTCCACACTTGTAGTGATTTGATGGAGATCCATGATCCTATGAGGGAGTAAGCAAACATCATCCGCGTAATGCAAGTGCCTTAAATAGGATGTCAAAGTCGATTGGATCCCTACGCTACCTGACAAAGCTGCGCACAATAAATCGCTTATCACCAACAAAACAATATTGGCGACATAATAAAGCTCTGTCTAACTCCGCTACGTATTTCAAAATCATCTGACAACCTACCGTCGTGAAGAACGTGACACTTGGATCTATCATATGTTGCTTTAATAATAGCAATTAGTTTTTTCTTTGATGCCTCTCCTCCGTAAAGCTCCCTGTTAACGCTATCAAAGGTCTTCTCGAAGTCCAATGAACAGCAGGTGTAGTGGTTATCGTTATTCAACGAACTGTTCAATAATGATCCGCAAGGTATTGATATCATCAATACCTGCTTGTTTGGCATCGAGTGCGGCCTCAAGGTGGTTTCTGATGGGCTCCAGTATGACTTTTGCTATTATTTTGGCAACGCAAATTCCTCTCCAGTTTTCGCACTTTGTTAGATCTCCGTTTTTGGGAGCTTGACGATAATTCCCTTGTTTTACTCATTGGAGAAACTTTCGGTTTACTAGGCTTCTGTTATGAGCGGATGAAGGAGTTAGCTTGATGACGTTGGCGCTGATTGTAAAAGCTCTGCGGGAATTCCATCAAGTCTTACCTCTTTGTTGTTCGTAAGTGTTTTAAGGCAACGATCTCATCTTTACTGGGAGGAGTGGTGCAGATTCGGGGATTAGTTTGTTCGTGCGCTTCAGAAGGCATCGTCTGCACGTTGTTTGAAAACACTCGAGGAAAAGTGTTCTTTCCACCTTCTGACTGACTGATCCACCGAACTTATCGGAATACCGTCTATTTCTCTCACCAGGTGTTGCCTTGAGCTGTGTGCACCGGTCAGCTCTTTGGCTATTCTGTAAACGGTCCTGCTGTTGCACCTGTTTGCAGCATCTTCTGCTTTTTCCGCCGAGTCGTCGATGAAATTACGCTTGGTAAGGACTCTAGCTTATTTCTTTCTTCCCCTTTTGCAGCAATTATTTGAGCCCTTAATTGTTTGCGTTCGTTTTATCGTTGCCCAAGATTCTTCTGAAAGCCAAGTATTGTTGCTTCCTTCTTTCCTACCGACTATTCTTTCAGCACCTGAAATCCTATAGCTATAGTTAGCAGAAATACAATAACACTTTGTTTTCCACAAAGCTTAAGCTAGAAGTTGCCAAAACGGGTTACGAAATGGTAACCCTATAATCTGTTCCACAAAACGCTGGGGTATTGGCAAAAATTTAGAATAATGTTTTCAATGTTTTCTCGAGGACTTATACTACAGATTTCGATAGATCATTGTTCAAATATGTATTTTTTAAAACAGGTAGTTATCGGTGCTTTTATTGTGGAGGATTTGAGGATGGTTATGGAATGGAGAACGTCATTTTTGAATACCTCAGTCTTAATATTAACAGAACGGAAAATAGTTGATGCGACTAAAGGCCAGTTTGAGATTCTACACTTATTAGGGTTCCCATCCCAAAATTCTACCTATCTTAATAATCACCAATAAAAATCCTGAATAAATCTTGGTTTGGTCAATGAATGCTTAAGAGGTCAAATTAATATGTTTCTTTCTGGAGTATTGAAATGAATCACCGTTTCTAACTTATATCTAAGGTAAACATTCTAAGATTTGAATTTTTTATTCATAAGGTGTACATCGCCTGGTCATCAAGCATCAAAGAAATGACATATAAAAGTAGGCGTGTTCTAAGTAGGCAGAAAGTTTTAGCATAAAATTCTATAGCTTACCCAACATACATTCATAAATTAATTTCTAGAGTTTTTGGAAATATTTTCACTATTTTTTTGGTCTACAAATTATTAAAGCTATTTCGTTTTTCTAACAAAAACAAAACAAATAATAATTGGAGTGATATTCGTCTAACCTACATAACAGGTACTTATGTATGTGCTTAATCGTAACGTATACCTACTTCAGTTCCAGACCGAATGGTGTCCTCTACAGTATCATATAAGTTAATAGTTTTAAATGCAACAGAACTATAGGCATTGGTTAGTTAGTTAGTGTTTATTAACGAAAAATCTAATTTACATATGTGCAGTCATTTCGTTAGCCAGACTTAATGATAAGCTTTGGTTCACAGTAAAATAATTGGTTTAAATGTTCATTTTATTCTCGTGAATTAATGACAAACTAGAAACTTTATATGAGTATACCTACCATTTAATGTATTTTTTTGTCAAATGGCTTGAATTCTCTGTAAATTATCCATCTAAAGGGAATAGGGGAATTTCTAAACCAGGAGTGGGATAGTGGTAACAATAATTACTACCAAATCGTTTATAACCTGATGATTTTGGAACACATTTTTCTCATTAACATCTCTGTATTGAGTATGCAGGGTTGCCACTGAGGTATATTTATGGCTTCTTTTTAGTTTTTCTAACCTGTTCACAATATTTGCAATTTAATCTAATGTTGTTTCAGTAGAATTTAACAGCAAAGAAAACCATTGAAATTTAACGAATAAAAGTTATTAATTTTTTCATCTCCAATTCAATAATGAAAAGTCGATTTGTCTTTCTTAAAAGTTTTTAGGTTTTCGAGTTGGCTTAAAAAAGTTGTAAGTTGAATTATTCTTAAAAAATTAAAAATACTTACTTAATTAAGCTGGCGCAACAGTCCTGTGTGAACTAGGGCCTTAGGGCCTCAACCAACAAACTTCTCCATCTAGCTCGGTCCCTAGCTAGATGTTGGGTGAGGTCACTTTCCACTTGTGCGCGCCACCTGATCTTCCTGTGGATTCGAAGACTTTCCGGGCCGAAGCATTGGTTCCCATGTGCTCTACGTGACCCAGTTATCTTATTCGTTAGACTTTTACCCTTCAGGCTAAGTCTACGTCGTTGTAAAGCCCGTACAGCTCGTTGTTCCATCTTCTCCTCCACTCCCCTTCGATGCATACGGGACCGAAGAACTTTTCTCTCTTAGTCCAAAGAAACATCGGTTAGCAAGAGTTACTCTGCGTTTGATCTCAGCGCTGGTGTTGTTTTCTGCGTTTACAGCGGAGCCTAGGTAGACGAAGTCCTTGACTTCCTCAAAGTTACGTCTGTCGATGGTGACGTTTTCACCAAGACGTCGGTGTTGTATGTCCTTTCTAGACGACAGCGTGTACTTTGTTTTGCCCTCATTAACCGTTAAACCCATTTTTGCCGCCTCTGCCTCAATACTCACATAAGTCCCATTGACATCACGCTGAGTTCTTCCGATTATGTCAATGTCATCAGCATATGCCAGTAATTGAACAGACTTTTGAAAGATAGTGCCTCTAGTGTTGACGTGTGAGCTCTGCACTATTCTTTCAAGCAAGATGTTAAAAAAATCACATGATAGCGCATCACCTTATCTAAAAAGTTTCTTGACTTCGAAAGGTTCTGTTAAGTTGTTTCCAACCTTTATGGAGCAGCGTGAGTTCTCCATGGTCATCCTGCACAAACGGACGAGTTTGGCAGGGATGCCAAAACTATACATGGCTCTATACTGCTCGTCCCTGTAGATGCTGTCATGTGCGGCCTTGAAAACGGGATTGTTGGCTTTCGTCGTCTATATTGAATGCATCATCCTGCCTGACAGCGGAATTCAGTTCTTGGTCGCCTTTATACAGTTTGCAGAAGTGGTCCTTCCATATCCTCAGCATTGACTGCGGTTTCACTATGATGTTTCCACTTTCGTCTTTGCAGCCTGCGGTTCTAGGTTTATGTACCTGTGAATTTCATTTCACCTGTTCATAAAACTTTCGAACCTCATTCCTGCTTTATACCTCTCAACATCTTTGACCGCACGCTTCTCATGCCCTCTCTTTTTCCTTCTGAGAAGTCGGCGTTCCTCTCGCCTCTTCTGCTCATAGAGCTCACGAGCAGCTCTCGTCCTTTTATGCAGCGCCGCTTTGCGTGCCTCATTAAATTAATTGCCTGCATTTGCCTGCCGACATCCCTCATCAAACCAGGGGTTCCTTGTTGGTGGCTGTTTGAAACCTAGCACATCAGAGGCGGCTTCTCTGATTGCATCTTGGCAATTTTGCCACTGGTTTTCGATACATTGTGTTGGCAGCAGAGAACTTCGAGAGAGGTTACTTGTTACAAGGTCGGAAAAGGATTTGGCCGTACCTGTTCGACGTTGTACCTTCGCCCAGCACCTCCCTGTTTTGCCTTGGGTCTGGAAATCCGAAATGCTACCTTGGCTACAACGAGGTTGTGTCCGAGTCCGATGTTAGCTTCTCGGAAAGTTCGTACATCCATGATGCTGGAAGCATGTCTCGCGTCGATCGCAATATGGTCAATCTGGTTGACGGTAGATTGATCTGGAGAACTCCAAGTTCCTTTGTGGATGTTGAGGTGTGGAAAACGCGTACTGGCTACCATGACGTTTCACCCCGCAGCAAAATCTATGAGCCTGAATCCATTGTCAGAAGTGTTGTCGTGCAGGTTGTTCTTCCCGATTATTCCACCAAAGATGTCTTCCCTTCCTAGCTTGGCATTAAAGTCGCCCAGGACTATTTTAATATCACTGCTCATTTGTTTTGCTTAAATGCTCCAAGAACATATCTTTGGTGTTGTCGAACACCATATCTGGGTAATGTTGCCGAATTTAGCCTGATGTGTCATGAGGCGCTCGTTGATGCACCTATAGCTCAAGGCTTTTTGCCTTAGTCTGGCTCCAATGACAAAGCCGCATCCAAATAAGCGCTGTCGGTTTTCTCGGTAGCAGTTACCATAGTAAATATCACAGTTTCTCATTCTTTTTGTGCCCGGCCCATCAAATCGTATTTCCTGGATGGCGTTGATGTCTGCTTTATAGCAGTCTAGGGCCTCCGCTAATTCTTTGGCTGCACGTGGTCTATTAAGGGACCTAACATTCCACTGGCATATCGGAAGTTCGTTGTCCTTAATTCGTTTGTGTGGGTTGTCAACAGTAAATCCGTCCGTATCCGAGGCTTGTTGGTGCTTCGCAACTAAGGTAGTTTTGCACGTGGTCAGAAAGTCACCCCGATGGCACAACCCTCAACATGGAGTGCCAGATCTTTAGTATAATTCCAAGGACGAAGAGCTGGATAAACCACTCCTTATAGGCCTGGGCTCCGAATAAGGCACAGAAGCGCTATAATGTGTTCACTAGGTAGTTCAACCTTACTGGAACTGTAGACGCAACCGTTGATTCCATCTCGGGAATTCCTCCGTTTCCGTCTGGATAAGGAGAGGTGCCTTGTGGAAACACCTGCCGCTCTCTCGTTTGCTGCCCCTAACAACTTTCCACTGGGGTTGGAACCCAATCTCCAGTTGAGGTTCTAGGCACCCGATGTTTACCACTGGGAGGTGAGATGGCTTTTGAGAAAATCCTGTGGTCGCTTGTGTCCTCTTGAATGCACATCCCTACCATTTGAAAAATGAAAACTTACTACTATTCAATAGTACCTGTAATTTGTAATAAATTTTAAGTATTTTTGTTCCATTTTTTAATAAAAATCGATTAAAAACTGTCAAAATAGCTAATGGCAATACTGGTTGTGCATTTTTTGTTTTGACTATAGAGCTCCAAAGCTATTCCCTTTTTCCACACAATATTCAAAAGTCTGCGTCATACTCTAAACTCTACACTTTTCCGCAACAACTATATCAGACATTGTCCTCACCCAATGGAGCGTTATTTCAACTTCAGCTCCATGCAACAATCCAATATCCCGAACACCAACACGAATGAAATTATATTAGTTTTTGTTTTAAATTGAGATTAAATGGAATATTTTGTACCGCAGATAGGCGCAGCAGTTGTTGGTGCGGAATGCGGTAGGTGCGGGACAATTTTTTAGATGCAATCCGATCCATTTTTAACCAATAAGCACCCTCTTCTGTCCCGTGTGAGGTCAACTATATCTATTTAGTTAGGACTTGACACTGAGTATATATGTACATATGTATACATATCCATATATAGACAGTCCTTAGCATATATGACCTAGCAGGTATACTTTCTGCATGGGAAATGACCCAAACCGAAACGAAATATTATGTGGTATTTCGATGCGAATAATTTATTAGTGATTTGTTTAGCGATTATGTTCGGACAACCAAAATAGATGAAATTATTAGTTTGTTGTTTTTATTTTTTAATTTTTATTTTATTTCAGTCTTTGCTACAGCTGCAGTAGTATTATAGTTTTATAGTCTTTTGAGCACGGTACGCTGCGCTGGCAGGGTTAGTAAAGTCGTTGGTTGGTTTGTGTCACCGTCACCGTCACCAACGACGCGTGTGTTTTGAATTAATTTGTGTGATGGGATTACGAAATTTACCGATGTAAATAATTATTTTCATTTTCAATTAATTTTAATATTAATACAAACGAAATACATACATATATTTTTTTGTATGTGTGTTTTGTGTATTTTATAAAATATTAAATTTTTGAACAAGAGCATATTTATTGTTACAGGAAGAAATAAAGGGAATAGAAATTATATGGACCAGAGCTTTTGAATAAATCCCATCAGTACGTTTATGAAAAAAAAACAAAAACAAAAAATTGATCGCTTACACCCCCTTCTCTGATGTGGACATTTATTTAAGCTTAATTATTGATGAATTGAGTAAACCAGTGGAGGAGGAATCAAATTCAGTCATAGATATAAAAGTTTTGGCCAAATGGCCCTTTTTTAGCAGATATTGTACTGGAAATGATTGTTGAAGAGAAAAAAAGTTTTTTATAAGTTTATGAAAGATTTAAAAACAATGTATGATCCTTAGAATATTCCCAGACACTTCGTTAGCGGAAAAATCTCACAAAAATGAGACCAATGTCATTTTAGAGATCTAATTTATTCAACTAAACCGGAGCAAGACAAGAAAAGTTACCAGTTTTAAATTTTTCTTGGGATGAGTTTTTATGTTCGGTGTGAGGTACTTCGGAGGTGAGATGCATTGGTCCTAGATACAAAACTTTCGGAACGGGTCTTTCGCCCCCTAAGCTCATCCTTAGCTCGTCAAAACGTAAGAAAGGACTCATTCCAAGATATATGAAATACCAGGATATTAAATTATCGAAAGAAATGGCTAGTGGAATCGATTAGTTCGATCAAATACACAAACCTTTTCTTTTGATATATTATTATCCTAGAATTTCATATTTTTATTATAATACAAACAATATAATTTTATTAGCGGAACCGGTCACGTGTTGCTGTTTGTTTTTGTCTTATATTGTTGTAAACTATTTAAGGGATAGGAGAACATCAGATATGGGCACCACCATACTTTTTTACATAAGTGCAATTTGTAAACAAAAGTTTGGCGACCATCATGACTGATTTTCTACTACCATTACTACTTATTACAATGAAATTATTATATACGAACGTAAATGGATGATGGAAGGCAAAAATCAATACGAAATAATTAATTTTAAATGTATTATTATTCAAGTTTTTAACAAATGTACTCATTATCAAGTTTACAAAGTTTTTAATAAATAATAACTGACAGTTAAACTTATAAATGAAGTAGATAGGGTGGATAGTTTAAAATCTTCAAACAATAACATTTATTATTTTAAATTATAAATTCTTTAAATTAAAAGTTTAATTTAGCAATTATTGGTGTACAATATTGTTGGTTAACTTGTCTTTCAGTTACACAAATAGGTTCGTACGTTTTCCTTGAACATTAGAAAAATATGTATATTCCAAATATAAACCACAAATAGACATTGTTTGGCTTTGAGAAAGCTAAACGAATTGGAAACTGTAACCTTCTTAAAGGTATGGTAGAATCTGACAGTTATATTGGAATACGTGGCAACGTGACCACATTTCCTTTAAATTTTCAAGTTGAAATGGTTGCTTCAAGAATATTTACGGTGTGTTTATTTCGATGACCAAACTTGTATTGTTGCATAATTGAGGTGCATTCAATATTGCAGGATAATAAAAGGGGAACCAATCCTTAATCGAAGATTATCTTACACTATCATTTTTATTAACAACAGTATTGGTTGATTTAAAAGACAGTTATGACTCAAGTAATTACTCTGTAGATCCAGAAAAATACTCTGAATCAACTAATTTTTTTCCTGAAGAACATTGCAAAAAATGTCTATCTGTTTAATGCATTGCGAATTTGGTTGCAGTTATATTTTACCGTTCCCAATATCTTGTAATTGTTTCGAAAATTTCTGATACCAAAGATTGAAAAAGTATTTTGTTCACTACAGAATTAATTTAACCTACTTAAGCGTCAGTAACATGCTGTGGTTATGCTATTAAATTGTAGCTTAAAACGTTTGGAAGTTTGACATATCAACATTTATTTAATAATTACTCAATACATTAAACAGGTATCACCATCTGTTAGAATCGGTTATATCTAAAAGATTTTTGTGACTGTTAAATAATAGATACATAATTTCCAAAAAAAAATAATATTGCGATTATACATTTAGATGTAAGCTTTCTTTTGTTCTAAGTTTTATTAAAATCGGTTAAGTAGTTTCAACTTCCATCGCGGACAAAAATCGTGACACGTAATTTATTTATATTAATATATGATGTTTGAAGATTCTGAACAGTAACAATATTTATTTTTAATACATCAAACATATAAAAATTAGTACAATTTGATAACGATAAAATAAACTAAGTATTTAAAAACAAAGTATAAAATCTCAACTTTCAACACCCCCACTAGATTTATATACTTTTATACTAATGAGAGTACAACAGTTGTTATGTTTTGTAGCTGGGAGTACTTTGGTTAGAGCATCAGCAGGCATCTCTTCAGTTTTCAAATATTCTACTTTTAATTTATTATCTTCTATAAGATCTCGAATGAAATGATGCCTGAAATCGATGTGCTTTGAACGTGCGTGCACTCTTGTTATCGCTGTTATCTAGTTCTCGTAATAAAGATTGAAGCCAAAGTGCTTCTTGAGATGTTGAGGCTAAGGCCATATACTCAGCCTCTGTATTAGAGAGAGCGATAGTATATTGTTTCTTTGCATTCCACGAAATAGGTCCTACTTGGTATTTAAAGAGATAACCTGTAGTTGATTTTCTGTCATCTGAGTCACTAGCCCAGTCAGCATCCGAAAATCCTTCTAAACATCCTTCAATGTCTCGAGTGTATTCTAGCTTGTAATTTATTGTTCCTTTTATATAACGGAAAAGTCATTTAACCGCTATCCAATGAGATTTTGAAAGATTATTATTAAATCCTCATAAAGCCCCTGCTGCAAGCTTTTGGTTAATATCTAAGGGTGTGGATACCGTATTACAATCCTCCATGTTGAATCGCTTGAGAATATTCTTTAAGTATGTCCGTTGGTCTATCCATAACTTTCCCTTTTGCGAGTTATTTGCATACCAAGCACAAATTTAGCTTCCCCAAAATTTATTGGTAAAAATCAGTATGTCGTTTATGTAAATAGCGACGAAAGGTTTATCTGTGCTGTTTGTCTTGTAATAAATACACGGATCGGTTTTTGATTGTTTAATTCCAATTTTCTTTAAAGCTTCGTCCAATTTTGCATTACAAACTCTGCTAGATTGTTTGAGACCGTACAGTGATTTCTTGAGTTTACATACTTTATTTTGATCATTATCAAAACCTTCAGGGAGATTCATGTAAATTTCTTCGTTAAGTTCACTTTGCAGGAAAGCAGTCACAACATCCATTTTGATCGATATCCAAATCATATCGTGCAGCCAAACTTAAAAGTACCCATATGGACGTGTACCTTACGACGGGCGAAAATATTTCTTCATAATCGATCCCTTGACGTTGCGAATACCCCTTTCTACCAATCCAGCTTTATGTTTTTCGACATTACCACTTGCATCTTTTTTCGTCTTAAATGTCCATTTGGAATTTATGGCTTTCTTTCCTTTTGGTAAAGAAACTGTTCCCCAAGTGCCATTTTTGAGAAGAGTTGTATATTCATCGTTCATTGCTTTTTTCCAATTAGACATATGTTCGCTCTTCATTGCCTCAGCGACTGTCTTTGGATCTTCATCATTGTTGCTGGCCACGTACGATAGATAACCGTATCTTTCAGGTGGATTTCTTATTCTGGTAGATTGTCTTATTCCTCTCTAAGATATTATTCCTTCTGAAGATTCTTCAACAATGAATGCATCTTGGGCATCCATTCACTTGCCGTTTCGTCACTTATTTTGATTGGTATTTCATTTCTTGAATTCACTGATACAATTTCGTCTTCATTCCCCACTGAATCATATCCTGTAAAAATATCACAATCAGATGTATCGTTTGTCTCACCATCTTTTGGAAAAATTTGCTCATGAAAAACTGCGTCTCGACTTATTATAACTTCTTTTTTCTTAACGTCAAAGAAGCAATATGATTTTGAATGTGGGCAGTATCCGATAAAAATTACTTGTTTTCATTTGGCTTTTCTTTTGGAATATGAATAACTGCTTGAAAACCGAAAACTTTAAGATGCTGCAGATTCACTCTTCTTCCACTCCAGATTTCTTCAGGTGTTTTTTAATTTGTACCTTTGCAAGGTGTTCTGTTCGTTAAATAAACTGCCGTATTTGAAAAATCATCAATGAATAGAAGCATGTACTCTGAACATCCAATTGATTTTTGTTCAATCGGACCACAAAAATCTGTGTGTACTAATTCTAACACTGATTCTGCTCTAGTACCAATTGAGTTAAACGGCAGGCGTGCCATTTAATTTATCGCAATCAATATTCTGCACCACTTTCGGTGTGGTTTCAATACTTGAATGTACAACACGCTTGTGCCAAAGTTCAAAATGTGAAGATATATTTTTTGTAACACATGCACTTTGGTTGAATGGTCTGTTGAGTCGGAACATATTGTTCACCAAGCTTGCAGTTGCAACAAAATTACCCCTTTGGTCTTTCACTAAACATCCATTGTTTGAAAAAATCATTGAAAAACCCTTCTGAACAATTTTCGAGACAGATAAAAGATTAATGCATAAGTCAGGAACGTGAATTTCGAGTCTTCAAAGTTTTCGCTTCCCCGAAGCTTTTCAATACTGAATTTCGTTTCGGATATCTTTTCTCAATACAAATTTCCTTATTATTTTGTATTTAGATCGTGATAAGGCCCATAACCTGATGTTTTAAAATTCCGAACAGTAATAATATTTATTTTTAATACATCAAACATGTAAAAATTAGTACAATTTAATAACGATAAAACAAACCAAGTAAGTAAAAACAAAGTACCAAATCTCAACTTTCAACAATATAAAAATAAAATTCCAATCGTCTTAAGAAAATTATCTTTCTTTTGAAACCTAATTTGTAAAAATTGGTTCAGTGTATTAGCTTGAAAAGGGAGACTTACTAACCAAATAATATACACGATAATTGTTTATAGCGTTCTGTTGGTTATCCTCGTTTCCAAAGTGGAGGTTCTAAAAGTTTTGGTATCAAACAAAGTTCAATTTTTAAGATAATCCGAATTTACTGAAAAAAAATTAGTGAACAAAGGGACGGGACTGGGAAAATTGATATTGACTAACACAGCTTTCTTACTAGCAGACTAAGTTTTTATAAAATATTGTTTTACTGTGGTCAAAACATGGTGTATAAATGAATATAAAAGTGTAATTAAATCACGGTACTATCTGAACAGTCAAACATTTCCAGACCTTTCCACAATCCGAAAGAATATTTTTTGAATAAATCTATCACGCAAAATTTTGTTATCCTGTTTTTTTTTGTGTAAGTTTGTCACACACATTATTTTCACTTGTTGAAGATATTTTAAAAATTAAAGTTTTTTGTTTAGACTGAAATAATTAAATGAGAGAAACTTATTACCAAATGAGATATGTCTCATTGAAAATATTCAATCTCACTATTAGAAACTTATTTTTAGAACTCATTTTCATAAGGCTGAGCAACTAAGAATTTATTTAAATTTTGTGGATTTATTAAATAATGACATTTATCTATTAAATGTAAGACCAACAATTTTCCAAGCAAGGGTAGTGTAGTCTTTCAGCAGAATATCAGTTAAGGAACTATTTATAATGTGTGATTAACAAATGGTTTTAGAACTGCAGAAAAACCTGAGAGTTGGTTTTTACCTTCACTGATTTCATGAAAGTAATTTTGCATAATGTTAAATTATTTCTTAGGTAATATTCTTTTTTAAATCAACAATTATTTCAAGAATAGACAATAATATTATAGATCTAAAAACAGCAAGACAATCCCCACAAAACCAAACTTTTCCACTTTAATAGGAAATATAAAATTATCCATCTTAGACCCTCATTACAGAAACGGTGCACTGCTTAAGTTCTCTAATAATGCAAAATACTTGTGCCTTATCCTATGAGCAAAGAAATTAAGCTGGATACCTAATATTCAAAAGATAGTTCACAAAGCCGATGTAGCTTGATTTTGTTGACATTGGTAATAAATTGGGCCTACAAACCTATTTAACACAGTGGCTGTCCATTTTGAAAGACTCGACCTAGCCTTAGAAATTCTATTCTGGCATCTATTGTCTCAAACGCTTTATAGCTAGTTAAAACTATTCAACACTTAATGTTCACCCTTAGATGCATGTGGAATCACATTAGCAGCCATCTTAACATAACCTAATCTAACCGAAGAAGAGCACTCACATGCTTTCGAAAAATAGGCAGAACCTTAATGATTTGTGTTGTGTTCCCTGGAACTCGTCCTGAAACAAAAGGCTTAATGATAGGATTCAGTTCAAGCATTAATATTTGCATTAGTCAGTGTTCGAAATGCTTTTCTTCTATTACATTAAAATTATTTAAAACTGTGAGTTACATTTGCATTCCAAAATTCTCTGGAAACCATGTTCTTTAAATCTGTGTATTAATAGCATATTGTATAATTGTAATACCCGCATTATATAATATAATACAACATTGTGTTTTTAAGCTGCTTTGAATTCTTAAATTCTTTCTTATTGAATCTCTTCCGGTTGTAGTCTAAGAATTTCGTTATTACATAAACATTTTAATGCAATCACCATTTGAATATTTGTGGTTATGGATTTTAATCTCTTTTAAATGGGGGATGTTTGGAAAAAGCTGACGAAGATGAAAGGAATGCAACATGACTTCAGCTAGCAAAATTAACATACCAAACATTTCCTTAATTAACCAAAAACATTCTGCAAAAATTGGGAGTCATTCCGTAATTTTCAAAACCATAATCGCTCAAACGATTATCATTAACGATATTGTCAATAATATGCTTCACTTAATTTCGTCTATCGTTTTCAGTAGTAAGTAAGTTATTCATTTATTTACATTTCAATATAAGAAATAGAACACAAGAAAAGAATACGGCAAAAATTTCGATTCGGGATACATTCATCTAAAAATGGCTACAAAATGTATGGATGATCATCCTTCCTTAGACAATGAGTATCAGTGACATTATGAGTGTTGCTCTGGCCAGACCTAGAGGAGCCTTTGCCCCGTCAAAACGGTTGTTTTTTAGCAGCCGTCTTGATAGCAGTGTTAAGGTGATTTGCTACATGGCCCTTATCCCGACCGATGATTACCTATTGGTGCCCGGTATGGTTCAACGTTGCCCCATCTCAAATGGAAAAGGATTCTGGTGTTTGAGAGAAAATGTCTGCGACGTTGCCTTGGAGTACACAAAACACCAGAACATTACTGTTCCAACCAGGTTCTATACAACAGAATAGATAATTTCTTGCTGAAGCTTAGTAAGGGTCACATTGCGAGAGCGATTTCGTTGCGATGAGTACTACGAAAGTTCACGTTAAAGTGGCAACATTCCGCCTGAAGCTTTTCTCTATTTAGACAATCGAGGGCTAATACAGTTTAGGGTGGCCGTTCCGCTAATCTACCATGTCAGCCGTTAAACTGTTGACCGGTGACTCTTTTAGAGTCAAGACGTCCTCGCTTTGTACGAAGCCGAGTGCCTTTGGTTCAGTAGGGCCGAGAATGACATTTAAAGTTGTCTAGGGCGTTTGGTCTTGGCTAGCTTACATAGGTTTAAGGATTAGGTTAGGGACAGTCAGGGTCGCACCAAAAAAAAAAACATAAAAAAAACATACTGTGGCTGTTTTAGTTTTTAAGGAGTTTTTAAGAAGTTTTAAGTAGTATTATTGGTTTTGGTTAGTTTTAAGTAGTTTAAGTATTACAATGGGTTTCGGTTTTTTTTTAGTTTTAAGTTTTATATAAAATAAATAATAATGATAAGGATAACAAGTTTATTTTTAAATTTTCTTAGTTTTAGATTAAGTTCTTGCTATTTAGTATTAAAATTGTTCTTAGGCCAAAAGACAGTAGTTATAAGATAATGGATTAACTTAGAGCACCCGCATAGGGCCAGTAAGATATTTTTCAAGTTTTTGAAATTAACGCTGGTTTTTTAAACATTTTTGTCTAGCTTTAAGATATTGATAAAATAAAAATCAAACAAAATTAGTATCAACCCAATTATGTTCAAGAGAAGGAAGACAAGATTCCATTTTATCCACAGAGAATAATTGCTTACAACATAAACACCTGGCTATGAGCCTTAATTCTACGGCAAGTTTTTACACTTTCTGCCCCTTGCATTGCATATTGGTTAAGTTTTTGAAATTAACCAAAAGGATTTACGCAAAGATTTACTCTCTCTTATTTAGCGAATTGAGTTTCTCTTTCTAGACTACCAGGCTACCAAGACATAACAAATTCATCTCTTTGTTAACCTTTTGTATTGGCTTAGTCTATATATATATATAATGATTTTTTGAGTAATGAAAGATCAATACCCTATGCATATAGGATAAACCACAGCCACCACGATACTCTCACAAGGAGGCCATCCCAACATATTTTCCTGGAATTAACCAGGGGGCTTAAACATATCCCGTGATACCACATCTTCAGTGGTATGATAATTTAGTCTTTGATGAAGTTACATTTGGGCAAGATAACCCTAGAAATGGTCGCCCCACATCTTGGGGGATACAATCTGCCGAGTTTTAACTACAATGTACATCATTTCATAAAAATGATTTTTAATTCCACTTCAGACTTTTTTAAACTTATATTAAATATCGATGACACTTAGTCATTCGATTTATATATTCACTGATACTTATTGGGTTTGTATAATTTTAACAGTAAGCCAACCCCTGCCCCAGGGCGAGGACGACATTCTTGTGTTTACCATTTTACGTAAGAAATCTTAGGAATGAAGTAAACTCAACTGCTCACAAGTTAATAATTTTCTTAGTGCAGTTCTAAGCTGTTCCTTTTTCAATAATTATGAATTGATCAGTATCATTCATCATCGAGCTGGACTGATTTCTCTAACTTGCTCCCCAGGAGCCCCCACGTGAAGGTGCAAGTAAGCACTTCTTCCTTCTAGATTGAAGACAAGAATAAAGCATCCCTACATCCACATGGAAATCAGTTTGAATCCCAATGAATTCTGCTTCCATTATATCCACAGAGGGCTTCAAAAAAATTCGTTGTTACCGAAACTATTTTGGATAATGTGTTGGTGCAAGAGCATTTCACCCAAAGTTTTAATAGTTACAGCAACTGTTTCCAGTATCTTTATAAAGGCCTCTTCTGAAAAACCTAAAACAAAACTATAATGGCTTAAATTATTTTACAACAAGTGAGAAAAGAAAAACAAAAATGCTTACATAAAGGTTGCAAGAGTTGGAGGGTGTGATTTATCTCTTAAATAAATAAATAAATTAGGTGGTACAACAGTCCATGAAGAACCAGGGCCTAGTGGCTAACAACTCTACAGTTTATATGCCGAATCCGAACGGCTAATTTAAGAAAATTTAATTCACTCTGAGGTCAAGCCGACAGCTAAAAAACAGCCATTTCGTCAGAGCGAAGGTCCTGGTCAGAACAGCATTTATATGTTTGTTGAAATATAAATACTGATCTAACCACTTTTGACAACAAACTTTCTGCCATTAAGCATATCATAAAGTATATACAACAATGGGTTGCTTATGCTAAGCCTGCTCAGTTTTAGGTAAAGACCCTCTAACCATACGGTGTCAAATGCCTTTCCAAATTAACCAGAACAGCACCTGTGCATTGTTGTTTTGATTTATTCCACTGGATATCAGAAACGAGTTTAGACGCAGCATGAATTGTGTCATGACCCGCCTTGAACCCGAACTGTGTATCCGGAATTATGTTGTTTTCCTCAGCTCACTAGCTAGTCAGAGCCCTATTGATGATCTTTTCAAAAACTTTGCTGCTGCTCCGAAGAAGACTTATCGACCGAAGATTTGACGGGTTGGAGTTGTCCTTTCCCTTTTTCGGGAGAGGATGAACCACAGCGGTCTTGCAATGCACTGGATAGTAAAACGCATTAACCATCACGCTACGGGTACTACTTATTTATCTCTTGATTTTCTTAGTTTTCGTTTTCACTTTGTAAGAAAACTCAATTACGCCGAAACATTCTCCTTTGCAATTTGCTTGATTAATATTTGAAATCAAAGACACACGATACCTTTTTAGCGATCGAGAAAACGCAATCGTTTTGACGATATCATTTTGCAGATTATCATCTTAAGTGAAGTGAGACTATCGTCAAAACGCTATAGCTTGATGATAATCGTTTTACGTAATGACCCCCCAGAATTATTTCTTTAAAACACAAACCGCTTAATAAAAAAGTGCGTATACGCCCAAGTGTACCACCTAATGCGTTCGTTTATTGTTCTTATTCATTCTTGTTGGTAAATTTCAAGCTTTAAAAACGTGTTTGAACATTTAGCTTTGAGAGAAGTAAGCGTCTGCTTTTAGGCTTAGCCCGGAAAATGCTTGTTTCATAACGTACTCGTAGATGCTGAATAAGGAAGCTGAAATCACTTTATATGCGGCTTTAACTTCAATTTTATAAAGCAAGTTTGAAGTCAAATTCTATGTTTGTTTTCGTAGTTTTTGTATGGGTTTAAATTTTTAGGTATGGAAAACTTTCAATCAGATGTGTTTTGAATATTTTACCAAACTTCAGAAACTCTTTTCTGGTTCTTGAGGTATGGAGGAGAAAAAACGTATAACGTATAGAGATGTTAACATTTTTAATTCGACAACATTTACCGATTACAATTACCTCAACTGGGAATTGAATAATGGCTTAGTCTTCTTTTCTAATGAAATATCTATAATTCACCATAAGTACTTTCATTTTTATCTTCTTATAACATCTTTCCGTTCACACCTACGACTTTTGTGTGGGTTGAGAGTTTGATGCGGCTTCTTAAATTGCCTCATTCATCAAATCTATTACAATGCAGTTTTAAAATCTTACAAAACTGCAGACAGTTAAATGGGCCCGTATAAAAGCAACCCCTCTCTGATTCCACAGCTGCACTGTGGCAGCTTGTGTTCCCTTAATTCATTGCTGGATCATATTAGACGTGACTCTCACTACTCGAATGCAAATAATACCAAACGCAGGGTATACCCAGACCCAGATGTTGATTTATTTGTTTTGTGACATTGAACAAAACATTTATTCAGTCAGCAGTGCCAGCGGCGTTGGTGGTGGCGCTGGAGTTGACTATGGCTTTATGAAGGTGCATGAGGTATATGAGACGTAGTAGGAAATAATTCAGTATTGTGCATTTTCAATTTAGAGTTTTCCCGAAATTCGCTGATTAAATTGAATTGAATTGTAGATGTTGAATTGGCGGTGTGCCACTGATTGCGAACATCTGATATTCAAATGACCGGCGAGAGGTCATGTCACCTCTTGGCCAAACGGTATACCTCCATGCACCACCTGTCCATTCTGCCTGTGTGTAAAGCATCATCAGGAATAGCAATATCGGCTGTTGGCGAAGCACCCAAGCAATTTCCTAATTCTCAGCTTAGTACCTAATAAGGGTAATCAAATCAGACGCGCAGACATTAATTAAACGACGATGAACCGAGTAAATGACCAGAGCAGAGCTATTTCCAAGGAGCGGCTAAAGGCGGGTCGTCGTCGTCAGTATCGTAGGTTAGGTAGTTGTATATGCGGCATCGCGTTTTCTGATTGTGGCTCTTCCCGAGGGACGGATGGCAAAAGTCATTACGAGATTGCGAGAGGATCTAAATTGCCAGGGAATTACCGTGGACATACACTTCCATGATGTTGAAACTGTTGTTCCTATAGCAAGTAGGTACTTGTGTATGACGACGGCTTTGGCACCGGTGACTGTTCCACTTGGTGGTTGGTCCCGTGCAAATGAGTATTGGCGACATAATGGGACTCCTAAATGAGGCTTTTACCCGACACGATGGCCAACTATACAACTGCAATATCAGCGACTGTGACTACGACGACGACGTGTATCTCCCATGGCTTCTACGTTTGCTACTGCACAAGGACACAAGGAGAGCAGAGGATTTAACTAAGTATAGGATATTTCCGGATGTGATGATTGAGTCATAACCGGGGATATATTAGATTTTACTACTTTTGAATGTTGTCGTCGCTCCTCGGCATGTTCAAGTTGTCCATTGAGATTATTTTCGAACGTAGATTTTCGTTTAGCTCAAACAAGTAGTGCAAATAGTTCAATTATTGGAAAACTTAGTTCATGAAAATTTTCCACTCATATACTTTATACACAAAAGCCTACTGAGAAAAATTATTAAACGACGACGGGAATTTGTGTATTTTTACAGTTTTTGAGAATTGGTCATAAATTTAACTTAAAACATTGAATAATGTGATATCACAGAGGTTTTGAAATTGCCTTGATAATAATTTGTTGTATTTAGTCAGCCACATGAATGTTAATGTTAATTAATGTTGTCCTTTGAACTTCTAATGGTCTTAAAAGCCATTAAGTAGGTATAAAGTGTAAATTGTAAACGGAGGGTAAAAGAGTGGTTTGGGTATAATAAATTGCTGCTGATTCAATTAAGATTTTTATTGCTGTTTAACCTCAGAACACTTTAATAAAAACAGAGTTCTTTCCGGAAACTATTTTGATTGGTGAGTTTTTTTTTGTCAGCCCGTTGGTATTAAAAGTGGACACTTTATTTTACATTTTTCAATGAGATAAAATTTAAATGGTTCTAGCTAGGGAACTAAAAACGTTACAATAGCAAAATAAAGTCCTAACAACAAATAGTATAAATTATTTACCATCAATCATTATGCATTATGGTTCAACCTTAAATTATAACTGAACGCACCATATTTTGTCACACTATAAAAAAAATTTGCATTGACATTATTATTGATATCATTCCATTATGTTGAATGCCACACTGTCAAACTTTTAACCAAACTGCTGATAACAGATTTTTTAATGTTAATAAGAAACACAAATTAGACAGTTGAAATTTTTTTTCTTCTTAAAGGGAAGGTGTTATTCAACATATGTACATATACAGTACCGAGCAAAAAAAATGCAACCGAAAAAGTATGGTACAATCTTTAGCAAGAACTAAGTTATTTTAAATTATAATACTTTGAAATTTAGCATAAAATGTTCAAATTAATTTTTTTCCTTAAACAGATTTGAATTTTACCCAATCTTACTCCATGAAAATAGTTATTGTAAAAAATGTTCCTAAACTTGGATCTTAAGCCAAGCAAAAAAAATGAAAATTCGTGGAAAATTTTAAAAATAACGGATTTATTCATCTTATTTGAAGAAATTTTGTACTTAAATATTTTAATATTTTGTTGCGAAACCTTTATTGGCAATAACGGCGCGTAACCTTTTAGGCATTGAGTCAATCAACGACACCAAATAGCTCGCAGGTATTTGTTCCCATTCAGTCCTTATTTGTTCCATCAACTCGGTACAATTTGAATGATTTCGCTTTCTTATCTCCCGATCTACACGATCCCATAAATTCTCTATGGGATTGAGGTCGGGAGATTGTGCTGGCCAGTTCAAAACATGAACCCTCTTCTCTTCTAAGAAGTTTCTTACCAAACGGCTGGTGTGTTTTGGGTCGTTGTCGTGTTGAAATAAGCTGTTTTCAGGCATATTCGTCAGCAAATGTGGAAGCATATGGTCTTCCAAAATGCCCTTATACATTTGGGCATTCATCCGGCCGCTTACTTGACAAATAGGGCCCACGCCTTGACGAGAAAATGAGCCTTTGAAAAAGCCCAACTATAAATTTGATTTCATAAATATTTAAAATTGCTTACCCCACACCATTACTGACCCTCCTCCATGTTTAATTGTCGGAATTTGATATCTAGGGCTGTACCTTTGTCCCGGGGGCCTTCGCACGTACCTAATGCCATCTGACGAGAACAAGTTGAACTTGCTCTCATCACTCCATAAAACTCTTGTCCATTGCTCACTTGTCCAATGCATATGGCGCTTTGCAAAATCTAGCCGTTTCTTTCTATTGATGGAACTGATGTATGGTTTTCTAGCTGGTCGTCTTGCATACAGTTTTGACTCCACTAATCGTCGCCTAACTGTGTGTACCCCTACGTTAACATCAAAATGTTCATTCATGTCCTGAGTAACTTCCACTGCAGTTTTAAAGGGATTAACTTTAACCTGCCTTATGATCTTACGATCTAATCTGGAAGTTGTTTTGCGTGGACGGCCACTTCCCACTTTGCGATTGATGTCCCCTTGTTCCCGATATCGGGATATAATACGCGATATTGTTGATGTTGCTACACAAAACTCCAAAGCGATATCCTGCATCAATCTTCCGTTGTTAGCAGCGTTAATTATTGCTTTTTTGCATCCAATCGATAGTTGCTTCTATTAATTGCATATTCTAATTAATTGAAACCAAAGAATAAATTTTATGTACCTAACTTCCTAGTCATATTTGCCATTTGCATTTTTTTTGCTCTCAGTAAAATTATGTTTTTCTAACTAAATGTAAATTTGACAACACTAGAGAGAGACCAATTACATATTGCTATTATAAACAGAATGCCTACACAATGAGTACACATATCCGAAACGGAAAAACAAAATTTTACCGTTACGAAAGATAAAGCAATAATAATTGATTTTGGTGTGACTGTTTGCATTTTTTTTGCTCGCTACTGTACATATATATTATTCTAGTTACGAATAGACTGTCAATTTCCTTCTAAAATTAAAATGCTAAGCTAATACGAAAACATTTACCAGATTTATGGATGAAAAACAAAATATATGATTCATTAAAAAAAAAGAACTTGCTAATGGAAAATTATATATATTTATCCATTTATTGAGTTTTTAATTTTTCACTGACGTTAAGTTAAAGTTCCTTGGTTTTCAACGTTTCAACTGTCCACAAAAGAAATATCTGTCAACGTTAGTCTTAACCCACAACACGAGACCAAAGATTTTCGTTTTAATTCAACGTTTTGTTGTTTGCAAAAACAATGAATATGTTAGCATTATTTGTATTTCTATTACGAACAAATATATATTACATGTGCTTAATTTTTTCATCTTTTGTTTGATATTAATACAAATTTTTGAGATTTCCTTCAGCTGTGTTTTAGATCTTGGCTTGAAAAAAACAAACATATTTCTTAATAATAAGATCAAACTTTTAATCAGATTCGTTCAATATAGTCCATCAAACGCCTAAAAATTAAATTAAGCATCATTTATCTACCTTTTAAAATATTTCGTAAAAAAATCCATTCGTCTTATTTTCAGAAGACTTGTATTTTTTGTAAAAATATGATATGTTATTGTAATCGGTACCCTTTTTCAAATTGAAAATGTGGATTATTTTTTGACGTTTCAAGGTCCATAAAATATTTATCAAAGATTTTTAGAAATTTAATAAAACGGAAATTGAAGGACCACTTCTCCAGGGTATATAATAGCTAAGACTATTCGAATTTTGCTGTCAGACAGGATAGACAATGATAGCCAAAATTCGCGCCTTCCCAACTTAGACGAAGTTAAGAACGCCATATCTAAGCTGAAGCCTAAGAAAAAAGCTGGAGCAGATGGCATGAATGCTGAGCTCTTCAAAGCAGCTGGAGATAATTTGTTTAGGAGTATGCACCAACTTATTTGTAGAATATGGTCGGAAGAGAGTACTCACGATCGATCGAACCTCAGTATTGTATTTTTAGACCAGGAAAGTAAGTCCACAGTAGATCAAATGTTCCCAATACGGCAGCTCCTGCAGAAAACACAAGAACATCAAATTGACACCCACCATCTTCATTCTCGTCTTCATCGGTTTCCGCATACATTTTAAGGACGATCTGTATAGAACCTGGTTAGTATTGGCACCCTGCCAATACTGTTTGCGCAGATGACCATGGAGAATTCGCGCTGCTCTATAAATGTTGGAATGAACTTAATAGAATCTTTCGATATTAAGAAGGGCTTTAAGAAAGGCGATGCACTGTCATGCAGAACTCTAACGTCAACACTAGAGGCACTATCTCTTAAAAGTCTGTCCAATATGCTGATGAGATTGACATAATCGGAAGAACTTAGCGTGATATCAATGGCGCTTTTGCAAGTATTGAAGCAGAGACGGCAAAAATGGGGGGCAAAAAGAAGTAAATGCTATCATTAGACAGGACCTACAACAAAGACGTCTCGGTCATAACGTCACCATCGACATACGTAACTTTAAAGTAGTTAAGGACTTTGTCTACCTAGGATCCGCTATGAACGCAGAAAACAACATCAGTGCTGATATCAAACTAAGAATTACTCTTTCCAACCGCTGTTTCTTTGGGCTTAGAAAACAATTGGGAAGCTAGGCTCTTACTCGAGCAACCAAAGTGTGGTATCGAATATTCCTAGACTTATGACAAGACACATTTTAGAATTTGTTGAGCTCATTCTTTAGACAGATTGTTCCTACATCGTAGCTTTTTGGATGACTAAATTCTTTGATTTCATGTTTGTTCCATTATTCCATTACAAAACAATTTTTTTATACCAAATAATATATCGACTTGAATATTTTTATCTAGCACATATTTTCTATTTGCTTTTGAACTTTATTTTTTGCCATCGTAGTACCCGTAGCGTGATGGTTAATGCGTTCGACTGACCAAATGGACGTTTACAGAAACAAAATGCACAAGAGTGGCTTACTGAGAAGACTCAAAAACTTGTACAGATCCACACGACTTGGAGGTTAGGACACTGAAGTCGTCAATAAAAAATGTCAATCTGTTGATTAAGGAGAACTATATGCTACAAATTAACAAGTACTGGGACCGCAAGGTCCGGTCAGTTAATTCGAGTGACCCTAGTATGTTCCCTAGAATCAACATGATATTCAGGAAAAAGAACGACAATGACCTTCCGAGTCTGAAACTGCAAAGAACCGAAGAGAACAGAGACGTACTCAGGACAGCGCAAATAGATCCAGAAGAAGCCATCTTTCACGATGACTTTTATACAATTGAATATCTGAAAAAAAGTAAAGGCGGTGGGAGCTGCTTCCCAACAAGTGTACAAGGTGAATGTTAGCATTCGCCCCAACCACGACCTGGAAAACAGAGCCCTTTTTAATCACTTTTACCTACGAAATGATATAACACAATGGCGATCTGAGAACCGCGGTTTCATGCGGTTCAATGACGATTCCTTGGCAAATGCCATAATCGCCGAGTAAACAGGACCAAGTCCCTTGTTAGTGACGAAGGTTGAGCTTCAGCTCATCTTCAATTCAATAAAAAATAAAATGCCAGCAGGTGTCGATGGTATATCCAACGTTGTACTAAGACATTTACCGATGGAAGCAATTGACATTTACACCACGCTCTTCAATAATGCACTAAATAATGCATATTATCCAGTGCATTGGAAGACCGCTGTGGTTCATCCTCTCCCGAAAAAGGGAAAGGACAACTTCAACCCGTCAAATCTTCGGTCGATAAGTCTTCTTCCGAGCATCAGCAAAGTTTTAGAAAAGATCATTAATAGGGCTCTGACTAAGTGGGCTGCAGTTCGGGTTCAAGGCGGATCATGACACAATTCATGCTGCGTCTAAACTCGTTTCTGTTATCCAATGGAATAAATCAAAACAACAATGCACAGGTTCTGTTTTGGTTGATTTGGAAAGAGATTTGACAACGTATGGTTAGAAGGTCTTTACCTAAAACTGAGTAGGCTAGGCATAAGCAAGCCATTGTTGTATATACTTTATGATATGCTTAACGGTAGAAAGTTTGTTGTCAAAAGTGGCAATGTAACTTCTACCACAACATTTTCAATTCGAATTCGGTGAATTCGCCGATTCTCTTCAGCATTTACACCAGCGATCTTATAGGTAGTCTTACAAAGGCAATTGCGTACGCCGACGATTTATTTGCGTACAGAACAGCCCGAAAGGTTGAGGTTACTAGAATTTTCTTGCAGCGTGATTTCGACAAGATTCAGCGATATTGCGACGACTGGAAACTGAAAATAAATGTCCAGAAGTTGGAGACAATTCTGTTCCTGATTACGTTGGCTAGAGCCACGAGGGATACGTGCAAGAATTGGCGCAAGATGGTCATCGTTGATCTTCATGGGCAGCCATTAGCGAGCAAAAGTGTAGTGAAGTACCTCGGTAGTTGGTTAGATCAGTATTTATATTTCGACAGACATATAAATGCTGCTTTCACCAGGGTCAGAGCAGCCTTCGCTCTGGCGAAACGGCTGTTTTTTAGGAATCGGCTTGACTCCAGAGTGAAGGTAATTTGCTACATGGCCCTCATACGGCCGATGATCGTTTATGGTTGTCTTGTGTGGTTCAACGTTGCCTCTTCGCAGATGGAGAAGTTTCGGGTGTTCGAGCGGCAGTGTTTACGACGCTGTACCAGCTTTTATCGAACAGCCGAATCTTCTTATGTGCATTACTATTCCAACGAGGTCCTATACAACGGGGCTCGAATCAACAGAATTGACAATTTCGTGATAAAAATCGTTCGAGGTCACATTGCAAGAGCTATTTCTTCGACCAACAATTTAATTTTCGGGGGGTTCTATCCGAACGACGAGTATTTTGAAAAAGCACGCTTGAGCGGCTTCATTCCACCAGAGGCATTCCTCTTTTTATACAAATGCGGTCTGATATAGGATAGATTGGCAGTTCTGCTAATCTAGAACCGTGGATAGGTGACTCCCGTACAATCGGAACGTCATGGCACAAGGTGGAGCAGAGATCCTTCGGTTTAGTAGGTCTGTGTCCGAACGGCACCGAACTGATAGGGTGAAGCAGGAGAACTAGTTTTGGTGCCTTCAATCGGCACTTGAGAGTGGGTAGTCGGGATGGGATTTTTTTCCTTGGCCGGCTTTTATACTTCTTTTATAGTTTTGGGGTTAAGATTTTAGTAGAAAAAAGGGTTAAAGAAACATGTAATAAAAAAAAAGACAACAAAATATGAAAAACAAAAAATGGTAGATAGTTAGATTTGCTGCTGTGGTTGTTCTAGTTTTTAGTAGTTTATAGGTAGAATAGATAGTTAAAGTTAGCTTTAAGTTGTATATTAAGAACCTTATTTTAAGTAGTTTTAAGTAAAAATAAAAAAGGATTTTGATATTAGTTTTTTTTCTCAAATTTTCTAATAAATACAATTTAAATTGAAGTAAAATAGATCTTAGGACCGAAAGGCATTAGTAATAAGTGTCCGGATGGGACCATTAAGTTAGTTGTAAGTTATGGATAGTTAGGCTAGTTTTATGAATTTTTGTCTAGCTTTAAGATAGGTTTAAGCATGAATTAATAAAAATGAATTGAAAAAAAACTCCGGTTAACATCGATCACCGAAATCAATCGGCAGTGAAGGTGGTTAGTAGACAGATAGGAGGCCGTCTCGAAACCTAATGCGTGCTGTTGTCATCTGTTACATAGTCAAGTCGGTCAAGGTCTTGTGTTCTCTACTCTGTACAATTATGTGCTGAGTAGTGTGAAATGTAATCTAATGTATTTTAAAGACTTGGTTCACTTTTTTGCAAAATTGTTTTGACGTTTGACTTAACAAAAAAAAACGATAAATACACAAAATAGAGAAAATCCCTGTTTTTTGTGTCTCATCTTCTACTATTTTTGGAAGTTGAGGAAACCTTAAGTTGATAAACTCGAGAGTTGCAAACTGAAAGTTGAGAAATAAAACTTTGACTGAACAAAAAGAAATTCTAAAGTTGATTAGGAAATTTAACTTTGGGTCAACAAAATCACCAAATTCCTTGGGTTCCTTTGGCCCATTAAAAAAAAATAAAACTATAAATACCAAATTGTATATCGTCTTGAAGATTCTTTTCTAGCAAAACCATTCCATTGAGTCATTTTGCGGCTATAATTTAATTTCTTAACTACATTTTGGATCTGCGCAAAAAAACTTAAGTGTTGTACAAAAGTCGTCTTCGAATAAAATGTAACAACATTCATGTTTTTTTCTCAAGATTTACTTATTTCCTAATAAGTTAATTATATGACAAGCTATTTAAGCACCGGCTCATATTTCATTGCATAAATAAAAGCTCCATTTGTTCCCTTCTTTTTAAAATCAAACATTAAAGCCATTTCGATTCTTTAATAATATTTATTTCATTTTTATTTCATTGAAAATAATCTTCAACATTATTTATCTTACCATATTTTCTTCAACAAACAAAAATAACAATTCGGGTAGGTATACATACATTCAAGAAAAAGAATTTAAAAATAATTTTAAATATATAGAAAAAAAATAAAACTATTAAAATTTACAAATATTTTACATTATTTAACATGGTTTATACAAAACAAAAAATTATTAAACTTAATGAAGCATATTTTTATCATAGAGAAAGAATTAGGAGTTACCACTATCAATTTATTATACCTCTCAAAAAATACTTTTTTTTTAATTTTAAGTTTAAAATCTTTAAATATTAATTTTTCTACATTGTTTATAATTAATGTGTGATTTTCCTTGTATATAATATATATATATATATATAATTTGTTTTTATATAATAATATTTTTTTAAAATAATTTTTGGTCTTTTTTATGATGTTTACAAATTTAAATTTCGTTTGTGCAAAAATTTTACAACTTAACATTTACAAAAAAATTAAAAAAATAACATTTACTATTTAATAAACTCATTTAAGTTTTAAGGAAACCGTTTCGATTGGAAATTAAATCTAAGCGGTTTTGATTATTTATTTATAAAATAATAATATCTTAAGGTACTGGTTTGAAATTAAGAATAATTACAAATAATTATCTACACATACGTATGCCTTTTTGTTATAATGTGTGTTGTTATTATGTTTTTTAATTTTTTTAATTAATTATGATTTTGTTTGTTTTTAATTTCATTAAACTTAATTCTCTAGAACTACTTAACGTTTTGACAGGTGGCAGTTCGTGTGGCAGTGTGGTGGAAGTGATATAATAATTCTTGATGAACCGTCAAAGAGATATGTTAGTTCCTAAAATGGAACCTTGTGGGACTCCAAATTGAAAAGAAATTATGTTGAATCAAAAGAAAACATAACTCACTGCCACTATAATTGTCACCTGTTGGGGTTTTTGTGCTTAATTATTTTTATTTTTCTTAATTTAATGGCATTACAATAGTAACGATACTGTTCACCGACACATTTTCTTAACTTATCTAATTTAATCGATCAACGCTGCATTATTCATTGCAGTTTTATACTTTTTCTTACTTAATGATTTTTTTTACATTTTCTTTATATTCCATTTTGAAGCGCATTTTTTAGTATAATTTCTATTTATTTTGTTTACTTTAGGGGTAATTTTGATAAATTTATTTCTATTGTTGTAATTAAGATTTATGTTCTTGACTGTTTTCAAAAAATTTGTTTTGCTCTGTGATAAGTCAAAAAATTTGTGTTGCTAATAAAACGTGTCAAAACTTTCGCTCAGTTTTCAAACTATTTCAAAGAAATACAAAAATATGTTTTAAAAAACAAAGAATATACATTGCGTTGATATGAGCGCTTTTTAACATGATATGATGCTAACAATTTTTGTTTGTTTTTTTTTTTTTAAATCTTATCTAAGAAATTGACTAAAGTTTCGAAATTGCTTTACCGAGTGTTTTCGGGGGATTGTGATTTTGTTTTCTTCATTTTTAAGGGGTGCGTTTTTGAGTGGCTGGAGGTATCTTTATATGATTTAACTCGTGCAATGTCAACATTGCTAGAATTTTATTTACCATCATAATATATAGCTTATGATAGAATCTATCTTCTTTGATGATATGTGAGGGCAATCACTAGTGCTATTGAAAGCCCAAGCAGTGATTGTGATTGATGTCGATGTCCGGTTCCAGAATCTCCGTCTCTACATGAACCCGGATGCCGTGTGTATTCTTCACAATAGAGCTGAAGGAAGAGATAATTGGAAAATTAGTGTACATTTTTGATAATAGCATGAACAAAAAAATAAAATTTGATTATAGAGTTTAATTGTATTTTAATAAAAGAGAATTATTGCGATATGGTAATTTTGTATCGTTTTTGTATAAATTGGAAAGAAATTACATAATTGAGCCTGAAAAAATTATTAAAATTTTTTTTTTTTAAATGGTTTTCTAATCAGGGCTTTTGAATTTTGACAGCATATACCGGCCATATTGTTGAAATGACAGCTGTCTAATTAAGTGTCATTTACTCAGTTTGTTTGTGTTTTGTCAATGTGTTATGACAAATATTGTTTGGTCATATCCTCGCACTGAAATCGTTGTTACGGGCGATGTCAATGTACAAAACTCTTTATGGCTTAAACATTCAATAAAGACAACACCCGATGGTGTGTGTGCTGAAATCTTCGCTGACGTCGAAGGTCAAGTAGAAAACACTCTTGACTTGTTTCTTACCTCTGACCCTGATAAGTACACTATTAGTGTTCTATCTAATCTAGGCACATCTGACCATTGTGTTAAATCAGCAAATTTTAAAACTGTCCTGTTACAAAAAGAGCTCCTAAAAGAACCGTTTATCAATACGAGAAAGCCAACTGGGACGGTCTCAATATTAACTTCAGGTTCTTTAACTGGTCACTATGCTATGAATGATAACTTTTATCCCGAACTGGGTTAAAAGCATCAGACCTAAGGAAAACACATGGTTTGCTGCTAGCTGTAAAGAGGTTGTAAGGGCCAACTTTCCGTTGCTATAAAGCCAACCATTCAGAGGAAAGCCGGAAAAAGTTCAAACAAGCCAGGAATGCCCATATACGACGGACATAATTTTTACATGAACAAAAATTACGGCAAAAAATAAAAATCATAAGGAATTCTTCATCTTCCTCGGTTCCGACGCTCGTTGTCAATGACATATCGCTTGTTAGCTCTTAAGAGAAAGCTAATCTCTTTGCTAGGCAGTTCGCCGCCAATTCTGCGCTGGCAGTGAGTGTTATGACTCCGCCTGTACTTGAGCGAGTAAGTTATTCTTTGGGACGAGTCCTTAGAAATCTTAACACACACAAATCTGCTGGTCCCGATGGTATCCCAGCTATTGTTCTGAAGAGGTGTTCTTCATCGCTGCGTAAGCTTTTTCATCTCTCCTACTCCTCTGGTCTCGTTTCGAGAGGATTTAAAACCGCATTTGTACAGCCCATCCCCAAAATAGGCGAATCTTCTTTACCCTCTAATAACCGACCGATTGCACTAACGTCCATCCAATACAAGAAGTATTGGATGGATTCAAGTCTCAAAAATAAAAAATTAATGCTGTCGTGTCACAGGGCTCTGCTCTATCTCCAACGCTCTTTCTCATTTTTAATATTTATCTCCTGTCTGCAACTTCTAATCCAATACATTGTTTCGCTGATGATAATACTCTTAGGGCGATTTTGTTCACTAGAAGTTGAACATAACTTGGGGATTTTTATTGTCAACTTGAGAATTCGGTTTTGTTCACTCAAAGTTGACGTTTATAACTTTCGGTTTTAAACTCGAGAGTTTACAAACTTTTGATTTTCATAACTTCCCGAAAAAGTAGAAGTTAAGAAGAAAACTTTTGTTTTATATATTAAAAAAAATAACAAAAATGTATCGAAGAAATTATTTTTGGGAAAATTCGGCATATTCATCTTCAAGCAGCGAAGATGAAGAAAGTCTGCAAATTGAGAGACGGGAATATAAAATGTTCAAACGCATTCAATTAAACAAGTGGGATGACCTAGACTTTTTGCATCGTTTCCGTCTCTCAAAACGCACGACAATGATGGTGCTAGAAGAAATAAAGGATTCCTTGCCGTGTGATGAAAGGAGGTAAAATTTTCTCGTTTGGAAGTGAAATATTTTGCATTTTTCTAAAAAGATCACGCGAATTACGACCTATCACGCAATTGCTAATTGCATTAAGGTATTATGCGCTTGGATCTTTTCAACTAGCAGTCGCGGATTTTTCAGGGGTTTGTATTACAAGTGTACACGTTGTGTTGAAACGTGTGTCCAGAGCTCTTGCCGAACTTTTCCCACGGTATATTCAAATGCCCCAAACGCAAAACGAGCGCTTGAAAGCAGCTAAAGAATTTTTTGCAGTGGCAAAGTTCCCTCGGATTATTGGTGCAATAGATTGCACCCATATTCGAATTCAATCGCCAGGTGGAACAGATGCAGAAAACTTCAGAAATCGAAAAGGGTGGTTCTCGTTGAACGTCCAGACGGTGTCTGCAGCTAATTTAAAAATTAACGATATCGTGGCTCGGTGGCAGGTACAGCTTATGCTCTTTAAAAATGAAAAATTTCGTAAAGATATTCATCATTATTCTCTTTTGAAAGGGGTCTGCTCATGATCAGCGAATTTTCAACATGTCGAGTCTAAAGAAACGGTTTGAAGACGGAGAGTTCGAGCATTTTATCCTTGTTGGAGATTCGGGCTATACAAATACCACCTTTCTTGCAACACCATTTCTCAATGTCACAAACGCAGTAGAAAACTTGTATAACGAATCACAAATTCGAACTCGCAATTGTGTGGAACGTTCATATGGCGTTTGGAAAAGGCGGTTTCCAGTTTTAGCAACTGGATTGAGGTGTAGGCTTGACACTGTTCAATCAGTAATAGTGGCTTGTGCCACTTGCTAATATGCTGGCCGCTGCAGATGTTCCTTCAGATACGCTTTTGGGATCAGCTTCCGCAACTACTCATAACGTTCGCGCTCGATTTTTGCGTTCATATTTTCAGCCAATGTTAGATATGTAGCTAAATATGATATTTTAAAACTTAATCTTCACATGAAAACTCAATAAATAACACTGGTCGCTTCAACAAACTTCATTTAATTTTTTATTTTTATTTTCTATCACTGTTTTGTATAAAAGAGCATTTTTAACTAACCAATCCTCCTCTTTGGGAGTATAAAGCACTTTAGACATTCTTTTTGTCGTTTCCTTGATATTCATGTTTATTATTTTTTTTTTTTTATTAATTTTAAAATCAAAACATCAACAGCTCGGTTGCTTTTCAAATTAAAAACTGACATAATTTGTATTGACTGTCACAAATATCCCAAGGATATTTTCAAAACTGAAAGTTGGCCAACTTTTGTTTTTCAAACTCGAGAGTTATGAAAAAAATAGTGAACAAAATAGATACTTAACTTTTGTTTTAACTCTCGACTTAAAGTCAACTCTCAAGTTTGTCAACTTGAGAGTTTGCTTCAATTGAAGCAGTAGTGAACAAAATCGCCCTTAGCTTTTCTTATTCGTTTTCAGGCTCACATCCCTTTTCTTTGGATGTGAAACTGCAACGACAAAATATGATTAGCTTATTAAATTCCGACCTCAATGGGAAATAAGAAACAACGTGGAATTTAATGCTTCGATAATCCAATGCTGCCTTGTATCGTTAAAGCAAGATATACCCCCCTTGTCATTATCCATTGATGGCACTTGCATCGATGAGACTGAACATCTTGATATTTTCGGTATACTAACTTACTTACTTAAGGTGGCACTACGGTTCTGTGTGAACTATAGCCTCACCCAACAAACTTCTCCCTCTAGCTCGGTCCCTAGCTAGATTTCTCCAGTTTCGCACTCCAAGTTGGGTGAGGTCACTTCCACTTGTGCGCGCCACCTGATCAGCGGTTTTCCTCTACTGCGCTGACCTGTGGGTCATCTTAGTCGTTGGACTTTTACCCTTCTGGCTAAGTCTACGTCGCTGTACATCCCGTACAGCACGTCGTTCCATTTTCTACTCCACTCCCCTTCGATGCATACGGGACCGTAGAACAGACGAAGAACTTTTCTCTAGAAACGACCCAAGGTGTTTTCATCCGCTTTTGTCATAGTCCATGCTTCTGCACCGTATAGCACGACTTGGATGATAAGAGTCTTATATACCAATACTTTGGTCTCTCGAGAGAGGACTTTGCCACTTAATTGCTTTCTTATTCCAAAGAAACAGCGGTTAGCAAGAGTAATTCTGCGTTTGATCTCAACGCTGGTGTTGTTTTCTGAGTTTACAGCGGAGCCTAGGTAGACGAAGTCCTTGACTACCTCAAAGTTACGTCTGTCGATGGTGACGTTTTGACCAAGACGTCGGTGTTATATGTCCTTTCTTGACGACATCATGTACTTTGTTTTGCCCTCATTATCATTTAAACCCATTTTTCGGTATATGGTGTCATAAACTACCTCTTGTGGAACGATCACATACAAGATTACGCCAAAAATGCCGCAAGGTGTTTGGGTTTCCTTAGGCGATGCAAGAAATATTTCACCCCTTCTGATCTGGCTGTTATCTACAAGACTTACATACGTCCAAAGCTTGAGTATAACTCCCATCTCTCGGCTGGTGCTCCTGCAACTTACTGAAGCCTCTTGGATAGTATTAACGTACACCATTTAAATTGATAAATGATAATATCATCGGTTCATTTGCTTTACTTGAATATCGTCGTAAGGTTTCTTGTCTGAACAGTTTTTATCGTTATATTAACGGTTTATGCTCTAGTGAAATAGCCAGCTGCATTCCTCCCCTTAAACAGTTAAACCGTACTTCTAGGAGAGCTCATAAATATACCCTTGAGTCCAACTTCAGTCATACTTTCAAATACAGATATTCGTTCTTTACCCGGACTACGCGAATGTTGAATGCCTTCCCACGTACTGCTTTTCCTAGTCATTGCAATATTCAATTTCAAACTATCTCTCCTCTTCTAATGCTCACACTGGGTATGCATAATAAGGGTAGTAATATCCCTTTGAGTGTGTGCTTATCCATTCATTAAGGGGTTGTTATTATTGACCTATTAAGAGAATGCATTTGATTTCCTAGTTCAGTAATCATTTTCAGTGATGTGGTCCACTTTAATTTAGTGTTTTTTCTCAGACGTACATTTTGCAATCTGTTTTTGATAGCAGTCACTTGATTTGTGCTCAGTAAGTTTGGTTTGCCATTTTATAATGAACAATCTTACTCCGTGCAAATTTATTACCAACATAATGGTTTCATGGATTGGTTTCGCAGCACTATTACTCTAGCGGATTATGAGCAACCTCAGAGACGCCTTCCTTTACGCACCCAAGACGCTATTGTTACTGTAGAGCAGAGTAGCGAAGAAGCCTGGAATGAGTCTATTGCACGCAAAAATTAGAGCTGTGTCTATCCACTTCATGGAAGATGTTGTGGAAGGATCTTGGTTTGTGGGCTTACAAAATCTCATTCGTTCAAGAATAAAATCTCGTTCAAATATGTCGAACGAGATTGCCACTAATCCCGATGATCACAACAAAATTTTGTTCAGCTATGAAGCTTATTTTTGTTTAATTGGGTAAATTTATAAGCAAATTCGTCGTATTTGGAGCGATCGAAATCATGGCACTGTTGAGACGCTTCGAAGGGCCATTACATCCTCAAAAAGTTACTAATTGGTGTGCACTATAAGCAGATGGAAATATTGTCCCATATTTCTTCAAAAATGAAGCCGCCGTTCATAGTTTTACAGTCAATAGAGAAAGCTAGATAAAACTATGATAAATAACTTTTTCTTGCCTGAATTGGAGGATTTCGATGTGGTTGACCTTTGGTTCCAGCAACAAAGCCGTCAAAGCCTTACCGCAAACTTAAGAATTACTTTATTAAAGGTAGCTTTTGGTGAGCGGCTTATCTCGTGTAGTGGGCTCCAAGATCGTGGGATTTAACATCACAAGATTATTTTTTGTGGAGTTGTGTGAAGTCGCTTGTCTATGCAGATAAGCTCGATACGATCAAAGCCTTGGAAAAAATGTTTGGCACGTTACTGCTGATTTACTTCCACAAATGCTGCAAAAAGTGGAAGAAAAGTCTGCCTATCGACTGAAATTTATTCGATCTAGCTACAACGGCCACTTACTCGTTTTAAAAATAATAAAGGCTAGCCTAACCGACTGCTACCGAGAACAAAGGCAGCGTCTATTTGGGTGTGGATTTGTTGTTGGAACTAGACTCAAGCAAAAAGTCTTCAGTTCTAACAGTGTGAGCGAGTGCATCACGACAATCCCCATCAAGACTAAATCCGCCAACATAAGTCCAATATGCGCGCATGCCCCAACTGAGGAGAAAGATGAAGACACCAAAGACATATTTTTTGAGCTCTTGGACAAGACTTATGAGCAGTGCCCTGGCTATGACAATAAAAATATCTTATCGTAATGAGTACGCAGTTCACCTATCTTAATATATACAAGGGGACATGGAAGTCTCCAGTTCAATCAACTGTCAACCGGATTGACCACATTGCGATCGACGCACGACACTTCTCCAGTATAAAGGATATCCGAACTTTCCGAGGGGCCAACATTGATTCGGATTACTACCCCGTTGTAGCAAAGGTACGGCTACGGATATCCCGGTCCAAGCCAAAACAAGGAAGAACTGTGAGAAATTTCGATAAAAGATGGCTACAGTCGCAAAAACTGCCATGTCCTTATCTGATCAAGTCTCAAGTAACCTCTTAAGGAGCGAGCCTTACGAGCAGAAGAGGAGAGAGGAACACCGGCTTATTAGATGGAAAAAAAGAGAGCATGAGAAGCGCGCGATCGAGAAGATAGAAGGATGTCACAACAGGAATGAGGTTTTTAAATTTTACCAAAAGGTAAAAAAAACCTCCCAAACCAGCCACGAACCGAAGTCTGTAAAGACGATCAGGGGAACATCATAGTTGAACCGCAGTCTATGTTGAGAATATGGAAAGACCACTTCTCTAAATTATATATGTCAACGTCTGAAGCCGTTCGTCAACAACAAACAATCAGTGTGGCTTCAGACCAGGAAAGTCCACTATCGACGAAATATTAACACTACGAAAGATCTTGGAAAAACCCAGGAGCTTCAAATCGATACCCACTTCATCGATTTTAAATCCGCGTATGATAGCATCCATAGGGCTCTACAGAGCAATGTATAGCTTTGGCATCCCTGTCAAACTTATACGTTTGTGCAGAATGACTATGGAGTATGCACGCTGCTCTATCAAAGTCGGAAAAGATCTCACCGATGCATTTGATGTCAAAAAAGGTTTTTTCATGCAACTTCAATATCGTTCTGGAAATAATTGTGAAAAAACTCAATCGTCAACAGTAGAGGCTCAATCTTCCAAAGGTCCATCCAATTATTTGGATACGCAGATGATATTGAGATAATTGTAAGATTAAAGAGTGATGTCAGTACAGCGTTTTCGGATATTGCGACGGAAGCGAAGGTTTTGAGTTTAGTGGTCAATGAGGGCAAGGCCAAGTATATGCTGTCATCAAAAAGGGACATATAAAAACAATGGCTTGGACAAAACGTCACTCTGGACAGCTTTAACTTTGAGGTAGTTAAGAATTTTATCTACCTAGGCACCGCTTTTAACACAGACAATGACATCAGCGCTGAAATCAAACGATAAATAACTCTTGCAAATCGCTGCTTCTTTGAACTTAGAAGGCAATTGCGAAGTAAAGCCCCCTCTCGACCATCTATAAAAAACTCATCATCCCGGTTCTCATTTATGGCGCTGAGGCTTAGACCCTGTCAAAAAATAGATGGAGAATGGAGGAGAAGATATAACGACGAACTGTACGGGCTGTACAGCGACATTGACTTAGTTAGCAGAATTAAAGTTCAAAGGCTTAGATGGATAGGTCATGTAGAGCGAATTGACAGCATTGGTCCAGCAAGGAAGGTCTTCGAATCCAATCCCGAGGGACGGCGCAGAGGAAGAAGACTGCGACTCAGGTGGGTGAATACCTCAACCAACCGAGCTGGCTGGAGACGCATGTTGGTTGAGGCCCAGGTCCGCCCCAGACTGTAGCGCCACCTTAAGTAAGTAAATAATGGCTAGCCTTTATATTTTTAATTATGGTTTTTCTTGAAGACCACCCTTTACATGATTTAATGATTTAGTTAAAATAACTATAGAATCGGGAACAATACTAATTCACATGGTAAGTTAGTGCGAGAGAAATGTATATTGTCAATGGTGAAGGCTATATCGTAATAACCAAGTTCTCTTAGCTTGAATTGGATGATATTGTTATCAACGACATTTCAAAAAACTTTGCCCTTATTACGGAAATAACCTTACTTTTCCTGCAATGCCACTTGTTAAGACCTTTCATGTTCAAAAGTCAAGTCAAAAAGTTACCGTTACCTTGTGGCCTTTTTTAATTTTATTTTGTAAGTGGCTTCCATTTATTATTCCAAAACTAATAATATTCAGAATGATACCAAAACAAAGAGTTGTTGATTTATGTCTCAAAATTTTACAAAGATGCGTGGGATGGTGCCACCCAATAATCACAAAAAAAAAATTTAAAAGACCCTTTACTAAATATTTCTGGAATATCTTTAACCTTTGATAGGATTTTTACTTATTTAAAAACTAACCCCAAGCTAATTTCTTCTCCTTCTTAGGAATGTTTACCTATACAATGTTTTCGACATTGTTTTAAAAATACTTTTGAAAACCTTATGTTTTCTTGTGTAGGTTTCTTAAAAATGTAAAATTAATATTTGATTTAAACAATTATAATTTTATCTCTAGTCATAAGCTTCAAGAAAAAATGAAGGTAGCACATATTTTAAATTTTGTAAAAGTTTTCTCGAAAGAAAAGATCTAATGATAAAAGCTCAGGGTTTTTGACAAACAAACTGTCACTGATGTTTCTTTTCAAAACCAAATATTTTTGGATTCAAGAAAAACCATCAAAACATCCTTAAAAAAGTTTTTGGGTCTGAAGAAATATTTTTAAACAAACTTATTTACTTGTCTTGAAAATACTAAAAATGTTTTAATAAAAGGACCACCCTATATTATTGTATTGTAAAAAAACATACATACATAAAGAAAACGAGACTAATAATAATTTTCAAAAGAAATTCTTTTGATTAAGAAACAACTTACCTTTGTCAAACTATTCGCATACTTGTCCACAAGTTCCCTAGTGAATTTTGCCGCTTCGTTACCACAAACTTGTCTTGCTGCATCCTCCGAGCAATCGACAAGTTCATTTATAGAACTGCAAAGAAGGATATTATTTATTATATCGTAATATATTATGTAGGAGTGTTTATTTATAGGTATGTCAAGATATAACACTGTAAGTTTGGTGTATCAAAAACGAAAATCTAATGTCCCAAAGCACAAATTATTATTATATCGAAAGACTATAAAGTTGTTGTCTTTTGACCAAGTTGCTTAACCATAAGACCCAGAGATCCAGGCCAAAACCAAGACCAAGACCAAAACTAAGTCCAATCAAGCAATGTATAAACTTACCAGCATATCGTTTTGATATTTTCATTGAGTGTAATATTCTCATGGTTTTCTTGATTCTTATTCGGCTTCATAAAGACCATTGTCTCTTTGTATTTTGAAGAGCACACCTCAAACTCCTTTTTGGCTGCTTCTGAGCAAGGTGCATGTTTAAGATACTCTGGAAAAGATGAACAAGAAATAAAATAATAAATTCGTTCATTTCAAAATAATTCAGATGCAGGAGATAAAGAAGAGTCGAAACGAGTCGAGTTGAGTTGAGTCGAGGTGAGGACAGGCGATACAAAATAGTTGCATATTAAATCGTCTTTATCGTCCTCGTCACACTCTCCAACTCCGCCCCTTCCCTCCATCACACAACATCATAAAATTTATTTTGGAAAATGTTGAAAATGCTTACCGTCCTGGAATTCGCCTTTATTGCATAAATCCCGAATGAATTGATTAGTGCCATGGTATAATTTATTAAATTGATTCCTCTGCTGCAGATCCATGCACCTTCTTGTGTAGCTCTGTATGCAACGGACTCCCTTACGCAGTTCCCTATACAAAAGACAGAGAGAGAGAGGAAGAAAGAGAAACAGTGGTTAATGAAGGACTTTTACTCAGGATGATGGTTATAAATGTGGGGTGTGGTTATTGGGGTTGTTCTGGCTTCGGGGGTAGTTTAAAAATATTTTCCCATTCCATTCCGCATTCATCTTGATGTTGAAGTGACAGATCGACAGGAATTTACCACCCTAATTACATTATTTGCCCTATAACGATGCATGACACTGCAATTCATCATGCATGCAGTCGTTTTGCTCATTCGTCCTCGTCCTCGTTCTTCTCTTATATTGCATATAATATACATATGTATCTGTATCTACGTATAGTGAAGTGTAGTTGGTAGTTGAAGATGTCCTATGTCAAGTGCGAAAGCATTTCTTTAGCGTGTGTGCATTTCAGTTTCGTTTCTCTGACACCATATCAGTTTTCGAAATTTGCATTTGCAATACACCAATTAAGCACACAACTTTGTCGAATGTAATTGCTTTTTTACAGATGACGAAAGCAATGGAGTTAAGTTTGAAAATGGAGCGGGGAAATTGGGCATAATAAAGAAATAAACCAAGCAATTCCCTTAATCCTGGAATTAAACAACTAAAAGTTTGTTATTTGATGTTTTCTATGTTTTTTAGCCGCCGATAGCTGGTTCAAATCCGGCTCGAAGGACCAAATATATTTAAATATATTAATTTTTGTGAAACTTTGAATTAAATAATCTAAATTCAAATGAATGATTGCAAAAGTCACGAATTGTTGACAGAAAAGGTATTTTAATTATGTTAATTGATTATAATCAACCAATTGTGTGTCAATTGTTTTTAGAGTTGAATGTCCACCCTCAGAGCTCTCCGTGAATAATAATGAGATCCTTAAAATTGGTTATCACTTTTTAAACATCTCTCTGCCGCATCCAGCCAATTGTTCTGTTGTCTTCAATTCTTGGGTTAACTGAATCTTATATGGATGCAGATAAAGCTCTTTTTTTAACATACTGACATACGAAGTTGCTTTGAACAACTACTGTGAACAGACTTATGCGGACCCACTTGAACACTGTCTTGCACTATGGCTTCATTAAAGCGACAATTTTTCTACACTGGCAGTGAAGTAGTCCCAATATTTGAATATGCGTTAAGAGGAAAACATTGTCAATAGAAGTGGAATTCACCTGATGTACTACATTGTCGATTCCTTAGACTACCTTATCATTTCTGAACATTTTTCTGGCATTTTTTTTTAATCAAAATCAAAATTAACAGTGGCCTCCGAACAATTTTTTTTCAACATTTGTTTACGAAATTCAAATATAGAAAATTTACAATCACACAACTGCATATGGCTTGGACAACTCAAAAGACTTTACCATCGTTATCTCAATAGAGTGAATACTGAATATTGTGAACTCCAGTCAAAAATTCAGGGCATAAGTAAAAGCATTAAGGAAAATGTAAACCTCGATCTTAATAATTGCTTTAAATCCAGTGTGAGTAAAATTACGCCTTCACCTTATGCTTTTAAAGAAATTGATAGGGTCACGGGTCTCAAATTGTTCGGGATAGATATATTGCTTATCAGAATCTTTTATACAACGGAGAAGAACTTGACGACACGCAGTCCAAGTGAAATGCATTTAAGGAATTTTACTCAAAAAATTATTCCGAAATAGCAACAGATGACCATAATTTTGAAAATAAAGTCATCTCCACCGTAAATTTGTTTAAAGAAACCTATTCTGAAACTTTAATAACATTTTTATCAAATAACATCGCCTGTTCTCCAGGAACATTACCGTTCACCTCAATATCAAAAAGTCATCAGGCATTGATAACATTTCAAATTTTATTTTTAAAAAATGCCCGTTCTCTCCGAACACTGTGTTATCAATTATTTTTAACCAGTGCATTAATAATGGTTACTTTCTGACATCGTGGAAACAGGTAAAGATCTAACCAATATCGAAGAAAAAGGCAAGTCGAGAGGTTGACAGCTTTCGACCGATCTCGCTGCTCTGAAGCATCGGTAAGCTTTTTGAACGAGTTCTGGCTAAACTATTAAACACGTTCTTTGAAGATGATCATTATTCATCATTCCAAGAAACCAATTTGGTTTTAAAAAAGGCAACTCCACTCCACTTGCTTCTTTTCCAAGATAAAGTAGTTCACAGTCTTAGGAATAAAACGTGTACAGTGTGCTTGGATATTGACCTTGAAAAAGCGTTTGATTCGCTTTGGCACTTCGGTCTTATTTTTAAACTCATCCAACTGAATTTTCCGAATTGGCTCATTAAGTTGATATAAAACTTTTTTACTTACAGAACTTCTGTAATATATATAGTTTCTGAACACACCCCTGTTTCCCCGTTAATACAGGTGTGGCTCAAATGTCTATTTTAGGCCCACTTTTGTTTAATATCTTTTTGCATGATTTCCCTCTTTTACATCCCACATCGGATGAACCGGGTTCTATTCACTATGCTGATGACTCAATTGTATTCGCAAGTGATGTTGGACCAATCTTAGCTCTTAACAAAATAAAACAAATACTACCACTTGTGGAAAATTATTTTAAAAAAAGGAGACTAAAAATTAACCCTAGAAAATGTGGATTGACTTGCTTTAGAAATGCGAGCGGAAAAGGACATTGCCTTGCAGTTAAAGAGGGTAAATCCCTTAACCTAACAATACAGAATTTTGAAATACCGTCACGTTCAGAAAGAAAGTATCTTGGCGTCAATTTTCAAAACCGATTCCTCTTCAATAAACATGGTAGGATGGTTATAAAAAAAAACAAAAATGGCAGTTAGTTCATTGAAAATACTATTTAACTTGAAATTCCTGCAAAAGAACACCAAAATTCGAATGTATAAGACATTAATTAGACCCATTCAGTTGGTTTACCATATCAACATCAGTTGCCAAACAATTCGAGAAATTTTAACGACAGATCCTGCGACGATGCTGCGGACTTTTTAGAAAACCAAATAAAAAATGGTATTCCAACAAACAATTCGAGAAATTTTAACGACAGATCCTGCGACGATGCTGCGGACTTTTTAGAAAACCAAATAAAAAATGGTATTCCAACAAAACAATCTACGATTCAACATAAGTAACACCCATCATGCAGTACCAATCAGACCTATTTTTGAAAAAGATAGAGCGCACAATCTCTCATTGAAACCCACTAACAGGATCCTTAATATTATGTTTATGTTATGTTTATGTTTATTCATTCATTATTCTCTTTTACATAATAAACTAACGTATATACATAGTTACAAAATCTTACTTTTTACAATTGAGAATAGCTAGTGACATTTTGTATTTTGCTTATAAAAGCTATAAATAGTGTTAGATGTCACTTTAAAAAAGACAAAATTAATCAAAGTGGGGTGACAGTGATTATTGTTTTTTTTTTATTTTTTTTCTTTTTTACAAAATTAACAATAAAATTTACAAATATAATTAAAATTTGAAAGATTTTAAACTAATATTTATGCAACATAGGAGAACAAATCTTCTATCTCATCGTGATCAAAATCAAGAAGCCATGATTTAACATTTTTTAAAAATTTACTTTGGGTTCTTATAACTCTTATATCATGAGGAAGATTATTAAAAAGTTTACACGACACAAATGGGTAGGAGTTCCTATAATGAGTAGTGCGGAAAGCTGGAATTAAGACAACATGACGGCTAATGCTACGTAAGTTACGTAAATCAAATATAGGACTTTGCATATAGCCATCTCTCATATAAAATATTTTAGAGACCCTAAAATAAAATAAAAAATAAACAATGACATAGAGTGAGCAAGGCGATGAGCGTTACTAATTTTTCTTATGACGCACTTTTGTAAGATGACGATTGGCCTTAGATTGGACATGTAGGCACCTCCCCAAACACTAATCCCATATTGCAGTTTGAATGGAAGATTCCATGGTAAACAGTAATGAGTGTTCTATTAGAACAACACTTTCTTAACCGATATAAACACCTAATAGAAGAGCGCAAGTACTGTTTCAAACTAGAAATGTGTTGCATCCAACTCATGTTTTGATCGATCGTAGTACCAAGATATTTAAAGTTCCCGACCACTTCAATTTGAAAACAGTTCGAACTGCAGGCCTCATTTTCATTAAAGGTTGATTCAGAATCGAATATCACTGACAGTGTTAATGACAACTTTTACCTTTCACCGTTCAATTGTTTCAATGAGGGGTCAATCGCTCTTTTAAGACTAGATACAAATTCGGGACGAATTCCGTTCTATGAAAAGGCATCTCCTTTGAATAATAGAGGTTGATTTAAAAAAGTTACATGAACAATATTGTTATTAACATAACATAATAATAACATAACAATATTCTACCAATAAGAATAGTCTTATTCTTAATCGGAAGTGGGTCAAGGCTCAGTCAACTGCTGAACTCGGGGTACTCAGAAGATTATTCTGGGGTTTTTGTTTGCCTGAGTCTTAATCTGATACGGTTTAGTTTTATTTAGTTGTAAGCGTAGTTTTAATCCTAGTCTGTAAGTTATTATCAGCCAGTAAAGAGCAAAGCAGCTATAGTTGTCGGGAACAAGCCACTAAAATTAGAGCAATATATTTCTAGATCAAGAAACCGTTATGCAAAACTTAAACAATTTTGATCTAGCTCAGACATATCTTAAGTCGAGTAAAACTGAATATTATTGTAAATGAAAACTGACTGAATATGTCTCAATGTTTCGCCGACGACACAGTACCCTTTTCATACTCGTTTATAGATTCACATCCTTGTCCTTCGGATATGGAACTTCAACGGCAGCGTATGATAAGCTCATTAAATTCTGATCTTGACAGTATTGTACAATGGGGAATTAAAAACCGTGTAAAATTTAATGCTTCGAAAACTCAATGCTGTCTCCTGCCGTTAAAGCGTAACACACCCCCGATGCCACTATCTATGAGCGACACTTGCATCCAAGAAACTAATTAACTGTCAGTACTTGGTATGTGTATCACAGATCACCTTTTATGGAACGATCATATATTTGATATTGCCAAAAATGCTGCCAGGTGCTTAGGATTTCTCCGACGGTGCAAGAAATTTTTCACCCCTTCTGATCTGGCTGTAATTTACAAAGCCTTCATCCGTCCAAAGCTTGAATATAATTCGCATATGTGGGCAGGTACCCCTAAAACAAGTTTAAATCTCTTGGATAGAATACAAAAAAGGGCTTTAAAAATGATAGGCAGGCGATAGAACTATAACCGAAAATTTTACATCGCTAAAACACCGTTGCAATGTTTCATGCCTTTCGTTGTTTTATCGATATTTTGACAAACAATGTTCTGTTGAACTAGCCAGTTGCATTCCACCCCTTAAACAATTCAGCCGTAATACTCACACTTCTAGGAATGCTTATCAGTTTACCCTTGAGCTCAATTTCGGGCGTACTGTCAACTTTAGAGATTCTTTCTTAAATCGCACATCGAGAATGTAGAATGCTTTAGCCAACTCTGTTTTTCCCTTCCATTTTGATGTTCAGAACTTTAAGACCGATGTGCATCGGTATCTCCTTTGAAATCCTTCCCTATTTTCCTAATGCTCGCACTGTGTTTAAATAAAACATATGAAGGGTACTAATAACCCCTTGAGTGCCTGTAAATTATAAAAAAAAAAATCACCATGTTTATTATTTTGAAAAAAATTTAATTACATTCCTATATTTTGTCCAAATTAATGCATTTGCTACATATTTATGTATTTTTATTTATTTTGTAAATACCAACGATGGCCGTGTAGCGCCAATGCATCGGATTAATGAATATGATATGTTTAATCAACAATCTATTTTAAAGTGTCTATCAAGAAGTATTATCTTGGAATCTTTGTATATATGATTTTAAAATATTATTTTTTAAGAATAAGGTTGTTTCACACATATTTTACTTGCCTTTGTGTATATAAAAGAATAAATACTTAGTACAAGCTAATGAAACGGGCCAGAAAGAGTATATGTATTTTCTATTAGTATCACTTGTTCAACGTATACCTATATAGATATTGTACAACCTCTACAACTACTGCTTTCGTGTGACTTCATAAACTAAGATCCAAAATGCAAATGATTAGATTGTAGTAAGTAACTTCTACCAGCAATAACATTCCTTCATTAGCATCATAAACATGTCTTTATCTATCTATCTGCATAAATCTGAGCACGTCAATGAACTATTCTTTATCCGTTTAAGACACCTACCTACATAACTACACAACCAATAGGCGATCGCTTTACAATTTAAACATACATTTTCTGCCTCTTTCTTATCTTCAGATAATTTATTTTCCATCCTGGTTCTTCTAACATAAAATTAAAATAAAGCTATCCAAAGAAAAAAGCTTTGAATGAACTACTTGAATACACAAACAAATGTTTTCGTTAAGTATGCCTACAAGTATTTTACATTTCCGGGATGAGTTGTCCTAGGATGAGTTGTGTCTTGGGATGAAACTAGCTTACCGACAAAAAATGGTGTGTATTCGATAAGTTCATCCAAATACACAAACCATTTCCCTCAACATAATATTTTCCCAGTATTTTATATTTGTATTATAATAAAAAGTTAAGTATTTTCAACAAATTATAAATTAATATTGAATAAAATGAATTTCGCATATTCTACGGAAAATTCTCTTTGTTTTCACACCTTATTTGTTGAAATTAGGTTTGTATTAGAGCCGAAAAAGGAAGACATGCTAACGAAATAATATATATGATGATGATTTGTCCAGACTAAATTTCTATTCAATCACTAACCAACTGCATAACAAAAAAATATATTTTTTAGTAATAATTTTAATAAAACAGGTCTAACGAATTTAAAAAAAAAATTCAAAATAGAAGTTTTTTTTGACAAATCAAATGACATTTATGGCTTTGAAGACAAACTTATTTTAAGTATATATTTTTAAATCTTATATAGGTACTTTTTTAAACAGACTCTTTGCATAAAGGAGCAAGTTCGTGGGATCCAGTCGTGAATTGTATTTAATTTGATTAACTAATTAGAATTTATATGTGCTGGCCCCGAAAAAGTCTTGAAACACCTTATATTTATCGATAATTTTTTTATCCAGCGATATTAATGTCATTGAAATTTACTGTTTTCTATATTTTTTTTAATTTGACAAGATCATACAAAAAATATTACCGAAGAATCTTTTTGGAAAACTAGTTAATTTTTATTTGTACTTTTTTTGGCGTTCAATGTTTTCTATGTTTTCTTATACTTTTTCATTAAAAGTCCTTAAAAGGACCTTCAAAGTGATACCGTCAAACTTTTAATTCTGTTATGCAATTTTTTCTATGTTTTTTTCAATATTCAATTTTCTCCTTTTAAAACTGCTTTTATAGTGTTTTGAATTATCAACTATCAACCACCTACTGGCTTCTTATCCACTTTCCAAAAAGATGAACATTTCATCCATAATTTTATATATCTACTTTTTTATATGCATGCAATTTGCAGGAAACAATGGCGTTAGTATAGTTTTCAAATCCATTTTCCTCCCCACGAAAGTAATTTTCTATGAATCCATTACTTGTCATCTTAACAATTCTTCCAATGTATATAATATGTAGATTGTAGGTACTAAGTAATATTTCAAAGAATACGAATTTTTCGCAAAAAGGATACTGGATGATGTCACACACAATGATTGGCACAAATATATTCCTGAACAGACAAATACTATATATTCTTGATGTATGATGGGGATTGGAAAGGGTATAAACATCAACGTCACATAGTGCGTCGTCGTCGTTCCTGTTTTCGTCGCCTCTTTTTCATGCATGAAATGTATATATACTCGTACAAATATATGTCATTTGGTTACTCGGACGACCACTATTTCCTTATCTTCTAATGATTCAATTCAACAACCTGTCGGCGTTTTTAGTGTTGTAAAATAGCGCACTGATGCTGCATAACAATGATGGTGTCGGGAGCAGAGTAACGACGGCGACGCGACGTTACGACGACGACGGCTACAGAGCAAACATCGACGAACTGGAGTAAATTTCATTTTTATATTCACTCAAAGCCTCAGGGGTGGCTGCATTTGATTTTCAAGACATAAATATAACCATCAATGTTTCCATCACGTACTACACGTAGTACATATACAACATAAAGCTTTGAATCCCTTTTTCTCAGCATCATCAGCAGCAGCAACAGTAGCGTATCCTTTTACTGCAGTATATTTTGGTTGAATGTGAAGTGTAATTGATCGCAATTGTTATATTTATTATAGTAGGGTGTAAAGTGGAAAATCAAGGGAAGGAGCCTTTATATCCTTATGGTGAAGTGTATAGGGGTTAGCTCTCTGGAGTGAATTATTGTAAGAACTAAAGGGATTTTAAGGGACTTAAAGGGATATAGATATTTGTCGATACGAATTATTGTTTCTTACTTCATTTCACAATTCTTTAAGTAATAAGACAAGTAATACCGAAAGATTAATGAGTGATTGTTGGTAGAATATAGAAATGGGGAATCAATAACATACATATGTACGTTTCAAATATCAATTAGAGGTTAAAGGTTTGAAATGGAACCATTTTCAAGCTAAAGAATACGTATCTTCTTTATCATTGCTTTTGTTACATTTAGCCCCTTTAACGTTTCAAACCGATTTGTCTACTTAAATTTGAATTGTCTTGAGTAATAAGGTGCTCAAGTTAAATCAAACTTCTTTTAAATAGAAAGAATTTTGATATTTCTCAAACTTCAGAAGCAAAACAGTCAGACACTGAAAACTAGTAATAAGCTATTTGAAAACATAACCTTCTCCAAATATTAATTCCGATCCTGTTAAGAATATCTTTCAATATTTCTAGAACTTTTACAAAATATTAATAACAACATTTTATGAAGATCTAGCAGACCCGGCGAACTCCGTTTCGCCACTAGATGGCTTCGGTTTTTGTAACATTTCGTTTGGGGATTAAAAGATGAAGACAAATTATTTGTTTTGTTTTATATTTATATTTCATTTCACAACAATTTAGTTGAACTTCTCTAAGTAAAAAATGAAAGTGAATCCAAAGTGAATACTGAATCAAAGCGTTATACTGTCAGCAAATTATAGGTTTCATTGAAGCGCCCTTTGGTAAACCCCATTTTTGTTTTTTGGTCTGACGTTATCACAAACAAAGCGGATGGTTTCCGAACTCGTGAAAAATCATGAAACGTATAGCTGCCCATGTGAAAAACGATGATTTTCTAAATGTATCCTGCAAACACTAAACGATTGGCTTTGTGACTTGTTAAGTGTCATTGCAAACGCAAGGAACCGAAAATTGAAATCGTTTGAAGTCAAACGGAAGATCAGTCGGAATCATTGGTGTTCGAGGAATACTCATACATTTTCACGTGAGTACTTTCCGTTAATAATGGTTGCCTCAATCAAATTCGGCATAAGTCTTTTCACCGCAAGTCGAGTACCGTTGCAAAGTCGCGGTGGATTCAAATTACGCAATATCATAATAACTGAAATAAATTTGAATTGCAAGTTATGTGGTGGAAATCCTGGTAACTGCTGAGAGTTCAAAAACTCCGTTGAATAATTTACTGCATCATCGAGACTTGTTATGGATTCAACGGATTTGTATGTGACCAAATCGCCAGCGATTTTTGATGCTGAAATTCAGTGCGTGTACTCGTTGACTTAACCAGACATAATTCTGGTAATTGTCACTAATATTTGGGAAAACATTTTCAATGACAGCTAATTGAGAGTCTACGAATCGGCAAAAGTAGTTGGTAAGAGTAATTAATCCAGTTGTTGCATCACCTGGTACTTTTCCATTTCCAACAGCTAACAATTGTTTGGAAAATTTTGCGGCACTTTGATCATTTGGAGGTGGACTCTCATATTAGTGCTTAGCCATAATGTTTTTACGTTATTCCACAAAATTGATGACTTCAGACAAGCATTTATCTGTAGGCCTTCCACAGGGAATTACTGTGGAAATCGCATTCCAGCATTTTCATCAAGCCGCCAAGATGTTGTTACTTCGTCGAAGATCCTTCAGTGTGAAGTTAAGTGCTTCAAGTGATTTCTTATGTGCCATTGTGCACTCATCCCAAACAATGAGCTTACGTTGCATCAACAATTTTCCCATTGCACTAGATCGGGAAATATTGCATGTTGGAGTATCAATAGTGTTTTAATAGAGTGGCAACTTTAGTGCAGAATTTGCAGTACGACCGCCTTCTAGAAGAGTTTCCGCAATTGCAGATGATGCTAACGCCAAAGCTGTAACATCTGGATCGAATAGTAGCCAAAATCAATGAAATGACAAATATTTTCCCTGTTTCTCCAGGTGCGTCCAGGAAGAATAGATCACCAGTATTATAGTGCAATACTTGCATTAATGTTTCGTATAATTGTTTTTTCTTTTCATTCAGCAACGGCACATTATTTCGAACGAATTTCTGTAATGTATCATCATTTTTTTGCAGCTCTCTATTTAATTTTTTGTTCAATGCATAGTGCATCTATCGATTTGGCGCAATCATTCCTACTTCAATCAGTAGCTTGGTTGCAAAAGTCAAGCATTGATCCTCAATCAGAATCATTTCTTCATTGTAGATTTCATCGGTTACTTGCATGTCGGGATTATTCGTTCGAGTGCGCAAGCGATGTAAGATATCTCCACATATGTCGTTTTGTATTTGTTCCATAACATATGTGGTGATGATGATTGCGATTAGCGTTCGTATTTGGTACGCATTTGATGAAACAACTTAATCCGCAAGTTTTAAATACCAATAAGAATCGTTCCCCAGAAAACCCAACAAAGTTTTTAATTTTGTTTTAATTTCAAGCGATGCGAGTGAAGTTAGCTTCCCAATATTACTCATTATGTTCATTTAACACTTTTGGACAGTTCATATTTATGCAAATTCTGTAAATTCAATAATTTTAGATTTTATGAACTCAAAAGAGATATTATCGAAAATATCAAAATTTGACAGACACGTTTCAAAATTTCGGACAATTTACCGAATAATGATACATACGATGGGGTAGATAAAAAAAAATTAGATTTCCACCACTACTTTTTTTGATTTATTTTCAGACTGCGATCCACACTGGTGACTTCTCATATGGGTGCAGCCCTTAACATTTTACAAATGATATTTCTTTGTAGGCCATTGTCATTTAAAAAAACATTAAAAAGTATGCAATCGTAAACTTAAACTTAAGCTGTTTTCTAAATGCTCGGCCTGTCACTTGAATGTAGTTAGAAAAAATGCCAAATGTAGAGAACAATATTTTGTATAAGAATGAAATTGAAATCAATTTTTAAATTAATACTAGCTGACCCTACAAACGTCGTTTTGTCATAAAAATAATAAAATAATATTTTGCTAGAATTAATAACTAGTAAGTGTGTAAGGATATAGTTTATAAGTGGGAGAGGTTAATGGTGACAAAATATTTAAATAACAAATCATCAAACAATTTTTTTTAGATTGTTAAAATGAATTCCTTAAAACTATTACATATCGCTCATTATTAATTAACAGAGTGTCCAATATTTTTTGTGTTCCCATATTTCTCCAATACAAAAAACTCGATGGTTTGCGCACTAGAGAGAACACCACAAATAATTGTCCGTGTAAAAAACTTGAAGTGCTCCAATCTAAGCCACAGGCAGACATCGTTTGGCCTTGAGACTTATTGATAGTCATTGCAAATGCCAATCTAATTGGAAATTGAAGGCGTTTGAATTGAATTGGCACATCTGTGGGTATAATAGGGATTGGATAATATATTTTCTCCTCGGAATTTGCTAGAACTATGGCTTCGATAATATTTTTCTTCAAATTTTTAAATTATTAATAAGGTGCCGTTGCACAACCGTGGTGAATTCAAATAACGAAACAAAATTACCGGAGATCCGGTTATGCGGTGGCATGCCAGGTAAATCCAATGAGTTCAAAAACTCAGTTGGATAATATACAGCTTCGGTAGCGCCACAAACTGCATCAATATAGTTCTACTTTTTTAACATTACGCCACAGTAGCGATGGTCTTTTGAATATTTTGTGGCAGTTTAAATATTGGATGAGCTGTTTTGCCTTCAACCAGAAGATGCAACAGTAAGTGCGATACAATTCTTTGATCGTATTTTAGCAAGGAATTAGCGAAATAAAGAATGTTTTGCCAGTTCCACCTGTTGCTTCTAAAAACCGTCCTGCCGAAACTGCAGGCACGATGTGATCAAAAATAGTTCATTGTTTTTCATTCATTAGTGGAACATTGCGAGCAACAATCGTTGCAATTTCTACAGTATTGTATTGTAGTTCACGATTGAATTCAGTTTCTATTAAATAAGATGCTTTTCGATTTGGGTAATGCATACCGAAATGACTGTTTGGTAACTTGGCAATGATAATGCAAAGATCCACAATAGCGATCAATGCTTTATTGTACATAGCGTCACTGAATATTTAAGTAAGATCGTTGCACCGTGCACGATGTTGATGCAATTAAACAATAGTACTTAGGAATATACAAAATAGATAAAAACCTATTTTCAGACCTACCGAATGTATATGAAAAATTTCATTGAAATTGGTTAAGCCGTTTCGGAGGGGTATGGCAACTAACACTGTGACGGGAGTATTGTATATTAAAAATACTCGGCATGACAAGTAAATGATACCAGCGAAGCTCATAAGCTTATCTGTATGACGTCACATAGTGTAATATACAAGTTTAATTGAACTCGAAATCATTTTTGGTCCGTTCTTTTTCCAATCGGTCATATTTGTCGAATTGAAAATGTTGACATTTCTCGAAGCTTAAAGGTCATTCAAACCCAATGTTTCAGTACATTTGCACATTCAGAAGTCCATAAGTTCGGGATTTCTTTTTTGTCGAACATATCTTCAGAACCTTCAGATATATTGATTCATCAAAAGATGAAGAAAGGTCTATCGACAAAATTGATTAAAAGGTGTTTTTTGATTGCGACATATAAGAATTATGTATATGGCAAATTTTGGATTTGTTAAAACTTTCGAACTTAAGATATTAATCATTTATGTCATTACGGTGGTAGGAAAGTCGAAAAAGTGGATCCTCCGCCCGTCTGTCTTTCTGTCTACGCCCTTATAGCCCAAACCATTAGGTCGATTGAGTTCAAACTTGGAAATTAAGGTTGTAAGCTGATTCGAGTAAAGCATTTTTATCTGTTTTTTTTTAAAGACTAATGTCACAGTAGTTCCCATTCAAATTTTATGGTCAAAAGTCGTAAATTGGAATTTTCTCAGAACCGAACCGATAAATTTTTATTACATTTTATTAAAATGTTAATTTTCTTTATTTTAGTTCTTTCAATAAAAAAATATGTTCTATTGCTCCAGAATGGATATCAAAAATTTTTCCAGAACTAATAAACTGATTTCAATAATATTTTAGCACATGCTTTTAAATAAATATAAATAATGTATTATAATCAAAAATATTAGATTTGACTTTTGAGAATTTAAAAAAATATATTAAATTCTTTTTTTTTCCAAATTTGATATCTTTAAAATGAGTCAATACTTCTTATAAAAGTCTTGCAAGTATTGTCGTTACATATTAATATTTTGTAAAACTTTAAGAAAAATTGACGGACGTTCAGTTTAGCGTCGCATCCCCTATTTTGTTTTAAGACAAATTTTTCAGTATGCAAAGCTTAAAAACATAAATTTAACATTTTAAAAACTAGAACAAATAAGAGCTTGTTCAGTGAAGAAATAATTTAAACCGGCCTTACAAATTTGAAAATCAGAATGTTTGTATCATGTCAATAAATTTAAGGTTTATTCGATACATTCAAAACGTAAAAAAATAAGATATATTATTTAATTTTTATGTTAGAAAAACTGTTAATGATTTTTTCCTTATAAAATTAAATTATTTTTTGTCAAATATAAATAAATATGTTTTTAGTTTTCGTCGAAAAACAATTTTCCTTAATTTCTGATACTATTTTTATTTTCTGTTAAGAAAAACATCAACTAAATTCATCAACAAATTTCATTATACAGTGTTGGCGCCAAAACATTAGAAACTAAAACTACCTCCACATTTATGTCATTCAAAAATTGTTAACTTGAACTTATGATGTTATGTATGTATGTATGTACCTCTGAATAGACCATAATAGAAAATAGTTTTCAAAACGGTTAAGTAGGACAGTAAACCCAATTTCGTTGGCCATGCTTCTCGATATATTTGGCAATGGTGGCCGTTCACAGTTTTCAAATGCCCAAATGATTTTGGTCCTAGTACATTTGCCAACAGTAGTCGCAAATAAAAACATTCATCATTTCTGGGATGAACAGTGACCTATCGCATCAGTTGAAAACACCTATGGGTAATCTGGAACTGGGTTTCCTTGTTTGCGACGTTAGAATTTCTTTGACTGGCTTGCATGTCTTGTGCGGCGGTCGATATTTTCACGTCGTGCTCTAGGCATTTTATATTATAGGTCCTTTTTTCACAAAATATTTTACGTGACAGATATTTTTTTCAGTTTTTTGATTTAAAAAAATAATATGACCGATTTTTTCGAAACTATAACAAATTTGCTCAGAATGTGTGATGCAGAATTTTATATAAATGAATTTTGGGCCAACCAAATTTTTCACTTTTTTCTTAAATTGCTTTATGATAAAAAAAACTTACTAAGTTTCACCGGTTCATGCGTTCTGGAGTTATAGCGTCAGGAAGGAAAGCCCGACTTATTTTTATATTATAGATTATATTATAGATTAATAGAGCTTGAAGAACATAACATTGAAAAGAAGAGGCTGGGATACGACTCACACTAATAACTTTCAATCCCGCCTGTCGATTTGTCTTGCTTAAAAGTTTGTACGTTTTTAGTTAAAATAATTGTTAGTTGAATTGTTCTTACAAATTTTTAAACTCACAACAATATTTTTCATGTAAAGAAATAATTTAGTTTGAAAATCTAGTTTTGTTAATTTTGCTTGTATTTCTTAAATTTTTAAAAACTGGATGAATGAAATTAATTTGAGAGATATCAAGAACCGAAAATCAATTTTTGTAAAATTTGCGTACTATTTTTGTAGATTTTTTTTTTTTTTAAAAAGGACTGTTGGATTTTTATATAAAAATTACTGAATATCGAAAACAATATTTTCTGTGACATAAAACAAGTTTGAGGTCAATATTTTTTATTTTTGAAAAGTTATTTGAGTCGAAAGTAAATATTTACCAAGTTTTAGTATTGTTTTTTTTAGAGTTTTATTTTTTGTAAAAAAAACTGTCAATTCGATTTTTTTCAAAATTTTATGGAATGTTGAAAACAATTTTTCTTATAAGATAAAATTAGCTGGAAGCCATAATCTCAAATTTTTGAAAAGATATTCAAGTCGAAAATCAATTTTTTATAACTATTATTAATTTTTTTGTTTAGGTTTTAATTTTTTGTAAAAAAAAGTCAATTGATTTTTTTCCAAAATCTTTCAGAATGTTGACAACAATATTTCTTTTAAGTAAAAATTAATTGGAAGCCATAATCTTAAAGTTTTGAAAAGATATTGGAGTCGAAAATCAATTTTTACCAACTTTTATTAATTTTTTTGTTTTAGGTTTTTATTTTTTGTAAAAAACTGTCAATTTGATTTTTCTCAAAATTCTTCCGAATGTTGAAAATAATATATCTAATAAGATAAAATTAGTATGAAGCCATAATCTCAATTTTTTGAAAAGATATTTGAGTCGAAATTAAAGTTTTTTTAGGTCTTTATTTTTTATGAAAAATCTGCCAATTCGATTTTTCTCAAAATTTGACCACATGTTAAGAAAGTTATTTTTCAATGCACAAAATTATTTTGGAAGTTATTGTAATGGTTCTGATTTCTCGACGTTTCAAGGTCCCTAGAGTCGAAATAAAAGATTTTTAGAAAGATGTCTGTGCATGCGTGTGTACGTACGTTCGTACGTCAGTACGTCCGTACGTTCGCGACGTTTTTTTCGTTGTAAATAGCAAAACGGCAAAAAGTTGCAGAAAGGGCTCTCAAGAAAATTGCGTGGGTGGTCTTTTTACCATAGCAGTTTTAAAAAAAGGTGGAAATGTTGGTTTACCCTAAATATCTTACGAACCAAAACCGCTAGAGATTCGAACTAAATCTTATATAATATATTGTAACGTGATATCAAAGAAGTTTATTTTTTGAAAAATTTAACGTTTTTTTTATAAATCAAAAAAACTGAAAAAAAAAATTTGTCACCTTCAAAATTTTACTGCTACAATATGATTTCATCTCCAAAACAATTTTGTGTAACGAAGAATAATGTTTTCGACATCTGATAATATTTTGAGAAAATAGAATTGACAGTTTTTTTTATAAAAAATAAAAATTTAAAAAAATCATTAATCAAAGTTGGTAAAAATTGAATATCGATTCAAATATTTTTTCAAAGACTTGAAATTTAAGCTTCAAACTTATTTTATCTTATAAGAAATATTGTTTTCAACATTTGGTAAAATTTTTAAAAAATTCGAATTGACAGTTTTTTTACAAAAAATAAAACTCAAAAAAAAAAAACAATACTAAAACTTGGTAAAAATTTACTTTCGGCTCAAATAGCTTTTCAAAAATTAAAAAAATTGGCTTCAAACTTATTTTATTTCACAGAAAATATTGTTTTAGATATTCAGTTATTTTTATATAAAAATCCAAAAGTCCTTTTTTCATAAAAAATAAAATCTACAAAATATAGTACACAAATTTGATAAAAATTGATACGAGTACCGGTACATATAGACAAACTTTTAAGCAAGACAAGTCGACAGACGGGATGGGAAGTTATCAGTGTGGGTCGCATCCCAGCCTCTTTTTTTCGTAAAATTTTCGAGGTGACAATTTTTTTTCAGTTGTTTTTCTGTGGGGTTGGAGACCAAATCAGCAAAATTTAAAAAGATGAACGTTTGAACTTCCTTATGAGTTCAAGTTAATAATATTGGACAGCAACCGGTAAAGTTATTAAAAGATTTCCAATATCCTAGGAGTATCGTCTCTGCGGGTGGTGGACTTATTCAGAAAAGCAAAGGCTGCATTTGGAATGCTGTCTTAAATACGATGAAAAAACTCTTTGAGTTTAAAAACCAAGCTATAATACTGTTTCACGACAATCTTGAATCTGAGTTGCGTTATGGATACATCACTTGAAAATTCACAAGAAACCTGCAAACGTTCATTAAGAGATGTCTTTGAAACCTCATCGAGATTTTCAGACCAAACCTTATCTTCAATGTGGAGCTTGATGCGAGAACTGGTCAGAAACACACAGAGTTTATGATACAAATACGAAAGTGGCAGTGAATTGACCACACGTTTCGAAAAGGTCATTGGTGTATTGCAGCTCAACCGACGCAGTAAAACCCACTTACACACAAGGGCAGACAGGTCGGCGGTCCTAAAAGTAGTTGGTGAAGAATAATCCAACAGGGATCAGCACGACTGTTGAAAAGTTGGAGAGAACTGAAGTATATCTACAGAAATCGTACACGATGGTGCGTAGGAGCAATGAAGTCCTTACAAGGGGAACTTTAAGGACGTAAAAGTTTTATTCCTGAGTAAAAAACAGTAAAGAAAGTAGAGAGTTTTCAGTATCTTTGAAGTATTTTCTCTACCGAATCCTAATATATTAAGATTTCGCCAGCCGTACAAGGAATATAAAAAATGCGGTTTTTTCCAATATTTAGCGAACAACTTTTTACCTTGTACATAAAGCCACAACTGCTATCCAACTCAAACATCGAGCTATTAATGTTAAAATAAAACGTAATAAAGCAACGATAACAATGAAATTGGTCTAAGAAACTTCTTACGAGTTTTTTTGTATCGTAATACTGAGAAACAAAGTACGTTCTTTGACCAAATTATCTGGAAATGTCTATGAAACAAAAAACTAACCCCAAGAAAGGACAGAAGATAATTTTCAAGAATAACTCCCCTCAAAATTAAACTCTTGCCAAATTACCACAAACAGTATGAAAACTATAATTGATATGTCCTCGTTGTCTTCTAATCGACTAATCGGTTTTAAATCTTTTCAGCTCTTAAATAATCAAAATGCTAGCCCCCCTCCCTCCCCACTCTATACAAATCAGACATTCATGATGCTTTGAAAAATTATTCTAATGACTGTATTTGTATATCTTTGAATTGTCTCGTCCACTGAATATTAAACACTATACCCTCATTCCATTCAGTTTTATTTTCTTGATAAAACTCGATCCTAATCAAAATGAAAAACAATCGAAAGCCCTCTCAAGACCTTAACCAAACCGAAATCAACTACTCATCCTTCTTATACCTGGTGTATGGTGTACGGTACGTTTTCAATGAAGGTACCTTACCTAACCTACCTTTATCCTTATGATGGGTACTAGCGGAATTTAAATTCCACAAATAATTAGATTATGTCGTCGTCCTTTCTCCCTTTGCTACGACTCCATTTTTATAGTTTGTTTGACTACTTGCCGACAAAATAAGACTGAAAACAAAACCAACAACAAAAAATCAAGAAACCAACCCGAGTACGGGTTTTGTAGAGAAAAAATCCGTTTATAGAATTTTTAATGAGTCAGGTTCTTTTGAAACAAAAAAAAAAACAAAAAAATAGAAAAACAACCTTTACTCTTGCTTCTCTTTTTTTTATAATAGTACATCTTTGTTCTCATATAGCTAATTCCAAGAAGTGACATTCCCTTTTAGCACAGTTCAATAAGTCATGAATTCCCGGGCATTAATAAGGATACACTAATGTCCTCTTAGTACAAAATAACAAAATAAATAGGTACGCACCCAAGAAAACAAAAATAAAAACAAAAACAAAACACACACACAAATACACACAGACGCATACAAACATTCATTTCAACCAGAAAAAGGACATTTTATCCTTAAAAATACAACGAAAAGCCATTGAGCAAACCTCCAAGCTCCAATATACGAAATAAACGAAAAAACTTGATCGGATGTTTGTCTCCTCTTCTAACGCTACCCAACGGTCTTCGTTTATACCCGGTCGAGACCGTCGTCGTCGTAGTGGAGGTGGGTGGGTTGGTCGTCTGTTTTGTGAAAAAGTTATAAATTCAATTTAAGTCCTCGAAAATGTATCGAGAGGATCTTCTCTGCATCTCTTCTTTCTTCCTCTCGGCTTTGGGTTGTTTTTTTTTTTTTGAGTTGTCCTTTTTGGAGTGGAGAGTCCTTGAGTCTTTTTTTTGCAAACTTCCTCAATTTTTTTGTAGCGCCATCCTTCTCTACTCTTGCCAAAATCTATGGACATGTTTTGAATTGAAAATAGTGCATCGGGACAAGTTGCTTTGGACCTTTGCCTTCGGTCTTCGTTCTTCGTTCTTCTGTTGGTTGTGTGTTAAATTGCCCCCTTGTTCCATTTTGATCAATTCGAATAAAAGGAAAGAAGGGCTTTTGGTCCTTCTGATAGTGGAAAACCAATTTCAGCAATAAAAAAATAAAACATCAGGAACTTTTATAATTTCCCAGAAACTGTGTGCAATTTTTAAGGAGCTAGTGCGAATTAGCTAAGGAAAAATAGTCTCCGTTTCGTTCCCAATTAAAAGCTTATGTTACATTGAAGTAGAAGTAGAAGAAAAAGAAAATGGAAAAGAGAAAAATTCCAGGAGCAACATCAATTGGTCACAATTAATTCCATTAGAGATTCTCATACCTTTGCTTCAGACCACATACCCACATCACTATCAACACTAAATGTCACTTGAACAAGGCTAAGGACTATTTTTTTGTGGCTTTAATTACTCAGAACTCTCCAAGGTTCTACATATAAGATACAAAGATAGAAGTTAAGAAGATTGGATATAGATTTGAAACAAAAGTTAGTAAAATTAAAAAATTACAACTTCACTGGAATCCAAAGAAACGATAAGAAACAAAATGTATAAAAAACGTAGTTTACACAGAAACTTTTTGTAACTTCATTATACCTAATCAAATTACCCAGAGTGTTGGATGATGTGCATTTATATTTTTTAACATTTAGCAATTGAGGATCTTATAGTACGAGTGCAACTTACTGGCAAAGTTTGTCTAGTTCTTCCTTTTTGGAGGCCCCAATTGAAAACTCAGACGTTAGATGAAGCATGTCTAGGGGCTCTGAGCACTTTGTGAATTCCTCTTGGCCACATTCCTCGGCGCTTGTCACCACTGCTATGCACGATGCAACTGAAACGATAGAAAAAGAAGAAAAATATCAGTTGAATTAAAGAGTGAACGGCCATCGACAAAAAGTAAAAATAACAAGACGATACCATACACACGCTCCGCTCTGCAATGTAGCTGCCAGCAGTTTAAAAAGGATATTGGGAAAGGGTAGGTATAAGTTAGGGAGTTAAAAAATGTGATCTAGCTTTTCAGTTAGTCGCTCGTAAAAAGGAATCAAATAGAAATATTTTGCTTTTTATCGTTGGGACTTTTTCGTTTTTTTTTTTTAAACTACATATATCCAATTCACTTCTATCTCCTAATAGTAATAGTTTTTCAAAAAATTGGTAAGGAAGGTTAAATTGAAAAACACAACGAACAAAAGAAAAAAAACAAATTGGAACAATGAAATATTACCGTTATTTTCCCTCCGTGTCGCATATTAGGTATTCGGTTTATTCTGGTGTTCTTTTTTGTTGTCTGGTTTTTTTGGAAGTGTTTTTGTGTCGTTAAATTCCGTTCGGAGAAAACAATAATTTCTTCGCTTGTCACTTTTTTTTCTAGGGCAACTAAAAAGGATGCCAAAGCGGCGAGGAACGACAAATATTTGTCGTGTGTTTTTTTTAGACATTTTTGTTATTCTAAAAGGTTTGTGCCATTTAGTAGAAGTTAAGTTTTAAAAGCCAGTAGCAGACTTGGGTGCAACGGAGGTTTAACTCAATACCTATAATATTAGTACCTTATAAGCTTAAGAATTTAAAGTTTCTGTTGTTTTCCTTAAGGTGTGTTTTTGACTAACTTATCGTCAAACCACGGCAACAAAATTTGAGGATCAAGTGATTTTTGTTTGCGGGATTAGAACACTTAATTAGAACTGAATTCCTGCATCATTGCAACCTAGACTTTATATTTTGGTATTCATATTTATACGTACCATAATAAAAAGCTTAAGTAATTTTTTTTTCGTTTTTAGATGTACGCTTTATTTACGTTGAAACAAAATGAAGATTTATGGACATCAGTACAAACAACGGGCTGAACACGATGCAAGGTCAGATATGATCTTATTTTTATCTAAGTAAAAATTAACTTTAACTTTGGACTTTCTATCAAACTAAATGCTCCAAAATTAGCTTGAGCGAAAGTAATCAACAAAATAATAATGAATACTTTGACCCTACATCTCAAACCATTGGGTCGTTTGAGTTCAAAATTGAAAATAAAGATTTTAAGTAGATTGCTAAGACTAAAAATAACAGCAGTCCATACACATTTTTTGGTTAAAAATTCCATTCGTTTCAAGAACGAACCGATAGGTCTCTTTTAAATTTTGTTCTTAACTTGGCTTGTCTTGATAAAAAAAAATACTTTTGAAGGGAACCCTCCCTCAAATGGGAATGTTATTTTTAAATTTTCTCAAAACCTAATGAACCGATTTCAATCATTTTTTTGTATAAGCTTTTATATTGTTCTAATAATATTGTATGATAAAGAATTTCATTGGTTTATTTTTTGGATTTAAAAAAAATATTTAAATTTTTTTAACAATTTAAGTCAATAAATACATTAAGGTTTCTTGTTTAATTAAATGACATTTAAATTTTCAAAGACAAACTTACTGTCAAATATTGAATATGTATTATTAAACAGAAATTTTGGATTCAGAAGTAAGTTCGTGCGGATCAGTCAGTATCTTTTTAACTGAGCGCGCAATAAACGAGTTCTGAAAACCCATATAATGATTAAACACAGAACGAGCAATAAGAAAGGGATTACAGGATTAGAAAGGAGATGGTAAAGCACATTAGTTTTGAATGCCTGCACTTGCAATAAGTAAGAAATATTGAGCCTGGTAAAGCGTTCCACATTCTTGTAGTGTGGCTAAGGAAAAAATCTCTATACTTAAATACTTAACAGTTCCTACGTCCGAGTTTGGGCTCAAAGGTAAATTGATGAACATTCCCAAAAGTAGAAGTTTTACGGTTGAATTGTTTGAGCATTGTTGGTAAGATTTTGCGACAGTATTTTTCAAGATAAACAAATGTATTGGTAAGAGGACGATCTCCCATAATTTTTAGAGCTCTTTTTTCAATTCTATCCAAAAGACTCAAGTAAGTTATTGGATATGAGAGTTTTACTCGAGTTTTGGACGAATAAAAGGTGTTTTGAATATATCCAGATCAGAAGGGGTAGAAAACATCTTGCACCGTCCAAGAGAACCTTTGCACTAAGCAGCATTTTTGGGATGTTAAATATGTGATGACTCCACAACAAGTGGTTTGTTATGCACATACCTAAAAGTAAAAGCTGTTCAGTCTCCTCAATGGAAGTACCAACCATGGATAGTTGAGACAGCATTAAATTTTACACGGTTTTTGATTCCCTATAGGACAATTATGTCAATATTGGAATTTAATAAGCTTATTTTAAGCTACCGTTGGTAGACCACATTCGAGAAACAAGGATGACGATCTAAGAACGAATATGAAAAAATGATGGTACTTTCATAAAGGAAAGATTTAAGTGGGTTAAAAGTTTCAGACAAAAGATCGTTTTTGAAAATAAGAAAGAGTGTCGGAGACAAAACGGAGCCCTGGGGCACACCAGCGTTTATTTTGTGGTTATCAGATTTGAATCCTTGAACCCGTCCAATACAACTTGAATTAAACGGCCCGAAAAATAATTACTAACGCTACGAAGAAGAAATTCATCAATACCAAATGCATAAGTTTTTGATAAGAAAGCTTGATGCCTAACTCGATCAAATGCCTTTAAAATATCAAGTGCAATCGTCTTACTTACTCTGTGAACCAAGGCCTCACCCTACAATCTTCTCCATCTAGCTGGGTCCTAGCAAGATGTCTCCAGTTTTGCGCTCCAAGTTGAATAAGGTCACTATCTACTTATGCACGCCACCTGATTCGCGGTCTTCCGCTACTGCTCTGTCCTGTGGGTGCTCGAAGACTTTCAGGGCCGGAACATTGGTTTCCATGCGCTCTACGTGACCCAGCCATCTTAAACCTTGGACTTTTATGCTTCTGGATAAGTCTATGTCACTGTACAGCCCGGCTTTTAAAAGATAGTGCCTCTATTGTTGACGTGTGAGGTCTGCACTATTCTTTCAAGCACAATGTTAAAAAAATCGCATGTCAGCGCATCACCTTGTTCAAAACATTTTTTGTCATCTAAAGGTTCTGTTAAATTGTTTCCAACCTTTATGGAGCAGCGTGAATTCTCCATTGTCATCCTGCAAAAAACGGACGAGTTTGGCAGGGATGCCAAAACTAGACATTTCTCTATACAGCTCCCCTGTAGATGCTGTCATATGCGGCCATGAAATCGATGAAAAGATGGTGGGTGTCGATTTGGTGTTCTTGGGTTTTTTTGCAGGATCTGCCGTATTTGAATATTTGATCGTTTGTGGACTTTCCTGCACTAAAACCATACGGACCTATCAGGTTGTTGACAATGACGTTCACATATTACGACAGAGAAGATTTTGTAGGCGATGTTAAGTACACTGATTCCTCTATAATTGGTGCAGTTTAGAGGGTCTCCTTTTTTAAGGATCGGGTAAACAACACTGAGGTTCCATTGATCGGGCATGCTTTCTTCCGAGCATATCTTACATATTAGTTGGTGCATGCTCCTAACCAACTTATCTCCAGCTGCTTTAAAGAGCTCGGCATTCAAGCCATCCGCTCCAGCGGCTTTAATAGACTTCAGCTTAGATATGGCAATCTTTACTTCGTCTAAGTCGGGAAGACGGGATTGCTGGCTTTCGTCGTCTATGTTGAATGGATCATCCTGCTTGACAGCGGAATTCAGTTCGTCGTCGCCGTTATACAGTCTGCAGAAGTGGTTCTTCCATATCCTCAGCATTGACTGCGGTTCCACTATGATGTTTCCACTTTCGTCTTTGCACCCTTCGGTTCTAGGGTTATGTGAATTTCGTTTCGCCTGTTCATAAAACTTTCGAACTTCATTCCTGCTTTTAAACCTCTCAACATCTTCGACCGCACGCTTCTCATGCTCTCACCTTTTCCTTCTGAGAAGGCGGGTTCCTCTCGCTTCTTCCACTTATTGAGCTCATCAGCAGCTCTCGATATTCCCCATCAAACCAGGGGTTCCTTGTTAAAGGTTGCTTGAAACCCAGCACATCAGAAGTGACTTCTCTGATTGCATCTTGGCAATGTTGACATTGGTTTTCGATATATTGTGTTGGCTGCAGAGAACTTCGAGATAGGTTACTTGTAACTCGGTCGGAAAAGGATTTGGCGATCTCTGGCGATTGTAGCCGTTTGACGTTGTACCTTCTCCCAGCTTCTCCCTGTTTTGCATTGGGTCTGGAAACCCTAAGTGTTACCTTGGCAACAACGAGGTAGTGGTCCGAGTCGATGTTAGCTCCGCGGAAAGTTTGTACATCGATGATGCTGGAAGCATGTCTGGCGTCGATCGCAATATGGTCAATCTGGTTGACGGTAGATTGATCTGGAGAAGTCCAAGTACCTTTGTGGATGTTAAGGTGTGGAAAACGTGTACTGGCTACCATGACGTTTGGACCTGCAGCAAAATCTATGAGCCTGAAAAGGTTGTCCGAAGTGTTGTCGTGCAGACATTTTTTCCCGATTATTCCACCAAGGATATCTTTCCTTCCTAACTTTTTAGTAAAATCTCCCAGGACAGTTTTAATGTCGTAGCTAGGCCACTGCTCATATGTTTTGTCTAAGAGCTCGAAGAACATATCTTTGGTGTCATCCTTCGCTCCTGTGGGGGCGTGAGTGATTGAAATTAAATTAATTTGTAATATGTAAGCCTAGACTTTCCATCATCTCTCCAGGTTTACATTGTTCACCCTTCGTATTTACATAATTGTATTGATGAAATAATACTAATTTAGGTATAAAATTAAAAAAAAGTGAACCACTCCATATTTGTTATTTAAATTTATAAGTCACACATAAAATGGTCTCCTTTTGTGGAAAATTTTATTACAAACGATTATTTTTATCTTAAGTTTTGGGTTTTTTCTTAATTTTGTGTCCATCTTTAAATCCTTCCCTGGAAAAAGGATAAAGTTTTGTGTTTTGCTATAGGATTATTTCGCTCAGTCTATTTTTGAAAGAGTTGATATAGTTTGAGAGTTATCGCTGACATTTTTTTGCCGTCGTTTTTTTTTATTTGTTGTTCTTTTTATTTTTTCTTTCCACGTCAACCCATGAAGGCAGAGAGTATAGAGTATAAAAAGACTATCTATTGTTGCAATTTCTTTGTTAAGTTCGATGATTTGATTTGGTTATATAGAATAGAAAAGACTGTCCAAGTATACTTGGTTGGAAAATGCGATGCATTATATTTTCACAAAGAAGTAAAGAGAGTCAATATTTGTTCTATTTACTTTTGATGAAAATATAAATTGTATGAACATTGTACACTTCATGAAAATTGCAAAATGTTTTCAAAAGATGGAAGTAAAATGAAATTCAAAAATGCCATAACTTTGTAATATACTATAATATTGAGTAAATATAAGAACTAACAAAAAAAAATTATTTCTTGAAAATACCTTGAAAATCTATTGCTGACTTACGAGAAGACAAGTGTATGTAAGAGAAGGAAGAGTATTATGTCTTTATTTGAAGAAGTTTCAAAAACTTACGCCAACAACTCACTTTGTTTGCTTGGTCCATTAAACTAATTGCCCTTTAATTACTCTACAATGTTATTAGTATCTTCTATCCTCCTAACATACCCAAGCCCATATATGTATACCCCCACACCTATCTCTACCATCTCACTCAAGATTTTCATTACAATAAAAGTGCATATCCTTGAGCAACTATGCTCAAACACTTTTCGAAATGAAGACAATTATATCGTCTTCATTTCAAAATGTATGAACAAAAAGTCCTCGCTCAGAACCAGTATCATATATAGACTACAGGAAGGTGTGATATCTTGTTTATACAAAATACACACGTATGTATGTATGATGGGGAAAATACTATACACTGGAATTCTCAAGGTTATCAAATCGTTCACTCATTCGGGATGATGTGGGGGTGGCGAGGCGGAGGTGTTATAAACGCTTCCCCTAGTTAAACTTAAAGCAAACAAAAAAATCACTCCCCTTTTCATAAAATATTTCAAGAAAAGGAAATAAAAACAAAACGCAAAGCAACACATTGACGTATCGAAAAAAAAAATACACCACCTGGGTGAGGGCAAAAGGAAAAACAGAAAAGAAAATTAAATGTCAAGTGGTTATTTCACTTCTGATCTCCAGATGCACACTTGGTTCTTCAAACAGAAATTCACATTTTGAGCTAATATTTAATTTTTTCGTATATCTCTTCATTATTATTTTTTTTATTAATTTTGTGTTTTTTTTTTAAATGCGCCTTTTTAACTTTTAAATGTGTGCCCCTCTGCTGCTGGATTTCACTTACCCTGTGTAAGGATCTAAGGACTCATAATATCCCATGAACTTTGTGTATAAACGAAAAAAAAAAGAAGATGCAAACAAATCCTCTTAACATAATTTCCTACAAAATGCTCACAATGCCTGATGCGAAATTTTGAAATTTTTGTAGTCGTTTTTGAATGACATTGCTAACAGAGAGGTGCTCAAAATAAACAAACAAACAAACAAGCAAAACATTTTTTTTTATTTTGTTAACATTTTTTTTTTGTTTATAATTTTTCTTTTGGTCCGTTCTCGCGCTTTTTTGTATTTCCATTAGGTTTTCTTTTCTTTGGTCGTTGTTTGTTTTCTGTTTTGTTGTTGTTTTTGTTATTGTTGTTCTTACCTCTTGTAAATGCCTGTAATCTTATCTCTCATAGTGTCCTGCTTTAGTTCTTTTGAATTGGACTTGTGTTTTAGTTAAGGCACATCAACTAGATGGGTCGAAAAAAAGCCATCTGCTTTACACCAACCCTACTGGCAATTTATCTACTCCTTAACAGTGCTGTCGAATGTTACATAATACACTTTTTTGATAAAGTCGTTTCTTTTTACTGAAAATGTTGTTTTACGAAAATAAACATTTTATTAACAGACCGGCTTTGTGAAGAAATTCAGGATTAAATGTAATATACTAAAAGCAGATGGTGACTTTTAAATTTAATTCAATTAAATAAATAAATTAGGTTAAGCAACAGGCCTAGTGACATACTATTCCCAACCATTTCTGTTTTCGAGTAATGTTGTCAGAAATGGAGAGGACCTACAGTTGTAACCCGAATCCGAACGGTTCATTTGAGAAAGCACTTTTCATGACAACAATTAATCTAAAAGAATTGAGCGCAGGAGGTAGTACCCGTTGAAAAAAACTTTGATGCTCTGAAATGCCTAGAAGGAGGATTCATCAGAAAAAATTACGTTGCTCCAATCGCGGTGCAAGTTTTCCTTCGCCCATTTCACTCGTTTTTCAACGTGTTTTGCAATCAACATTGGTTTTCCCAAAATAGTGTGATATTTCAGTTTATTGGCAAGCAGGCGCCTGCGAATCGTTCCGTAAGATATGTCAATATCGTTAGCTTTCAATTTCACGGCAGCTTCACGTACGTAAAGTCGAAGTTGGATCTTTCGAGAACCATGCGAGAATCTTTTTTTCGTCTTTTTTTGAAACTTTGCTTGCACTTCCGCGATCAGAAAATCATTAACGTTACCGACCTTTTAATAGCGATTTATCCACTTGCTGATGACTTTCTCATATATTTCGCAGCAGCAATTTGCGTTACTTTGGGTCCATAATCATGCAAATTTTTAAAAAAAGATGCTCTAAAAGTTAGGAACTCATGCATAACGCCAGAATTATTGGTCTAAATCTTTAAATAACTTAACAAAATCAGTCTGTGTCCAATTTATTTTATCCTCTTCATATCCTTTTCAATGAATTTCTCAGATCCTCAATTTTTCGGAAATATTCATTCTTAAAGGTTAGTGAAAATGAAATACAAAACTATCGTTCTTTTGGCAAAATCTCCGTTAATCCTTAGCTGTTTGAGCCTATTAAAATATACATTTTATAATTTGTGGCAGCTAATATGACTTTGTTCGAAATAGAAGTTCTCCATTTTATATATTTTTGGCTGAGATTTGGTCAACATACGAAAACAAGTTTATTGTATATTTACAGGCTTCAGTAAAGTTTTTGACGAATTGTACCATAAGACATAATCTACCAAAATAAAAGCCATACGTTTTTCTTAAAGGTAAAGTTATTATTTGGGTTTTTTCTTACTTTGCAATATATTTGAAAATATGCGGTCATCAAAATGTTGAACCAACTTTGGAGTACCACAAGGAAGCCACGTAAGACCTTTACTTTTTGTTTCACATTTTGCTCGGGTATACGCTCCCAACAGGTTTTTAGCACGTTTATGAGCTCCTGTTTAGTGTTGACGCTGCTGTGGTTTTCTTTGCGGCTTCTTTTTAACTGGTTTCATAAATGTTCGATCGGACTGAGTTCTCGTCTCTTTGCTGGCCATAAAAGTGTTATATTTGCATCAGGAAAAGCTGCTTGCGTGATACGAGTATGCATCGTCTTGCATAAAAACAACCCATAGCCTCTTTGTGAAAATGGAATCACAGCAGTCGTTTTACCATTTCAATGTTATTGACGGCGGTAACCGGTAATAATCAGCTCTGTTCTGCCTAGCAAACTTACTCAAGCCCATACCATAGCACTAGGCTTACCAAATCGATTACGTCCGTGAATACACGAGTCGCTAAAAAGTTTCTGCCCTTCTCCATTCTCGTATTGTTCATCGTCACTCACAAATTTGATTTTGTCTATAAAGAGTATAGACCTGCCCGATGGACCGGTCTAAGTTTCGGCGGAATAGCACGCACTCTGGAATGTTAACTATCCTCGTGGAGTCGATTGCAAGTCGTTTGATCACTGACTTGAGTGCCAGTTGACTACCGCGGTTGAGTTTGTAAGTCTCGGGCGGGCGGTTACAAAACGCAACAGGCGCGCAGTTATTAAGATGTACCCGTGTTTTTTGCAGAGTTGTTTCTTGAATTCTTTCCGATCCTGGTATATTTTCTACACTCCCTGTTTCCTGAAACCATTTCCACACGTGGCAAATAGCCCGCAGCGACCCACTGATTCGTTTTGCAACGGCTATTTGAGATAATCCTTGCTTTAGTATATTTACCTCTTTAATTGGGTTTTCAGAATCCAAATGGCGTCTAGAGCAGTGCTTTGCAATCCCTTTGTCTATTCCCTTAGAGGTAGAGGTAAAATTGTTGTCCAAAGCATTGATATGGACAGTAATCAAATGCTGCTTTTGACAGACCATTTTAAAAATCTGTTAAAGCCAATTCATGAAGGAAACAACTTTTATTTTGCACATCCGGGTCTTTATAATGAAGAATGGAAAAGCGGCAGTTTCCAAAAGGATACCAGCGGAATTTTTGAAGTATGGACCCTTTGAGCAAGCTTACTGCAGTTTACAACGAGGTTTTGGGAACAGATATGATTCCTCAAGAATTTAGGGAATCAATCATTTTTCCGATCCACAAAATAGGAAGCTGGTCTGAGATGTCGAATTATCGAGGAAAATCTTTACAGATATTTTGCAAACACCGCTCAATAAATGGATTGAAGAAAATAAGCAGGTAGGCTTTAGATCAGGGTACTCAACAATCGATCATATCTTTGTTTGGAAAAGCATTACTTATTCCTTTATAAGAGGAAGGGAGAGTTATACGTGTTTTTTGTGGATTTTAAGTCTGCATTTGAAACGGTGAAGAGGCAAGCTCTTTTCTATAAGCTCTTTGGTATGGGAATGTAGTTAAAATTTGGAAGAGGCTGAATAGTTGGGAATGGTACAAAAAGGTCGGATTGGTTAAGAACTGAATGAGGTGTTAGACAAGGTTGTACGATGAGTCCAAGCCTTTTCGCTCTATTTATCGAATACTTAGTCGATTTCTTACCTGCTGGTATAGAACACGCTGAGGAATTACTTAAAACACTCTTGTTTTCGGATGATATTGTGGTTCTCGCGTCCTCTCTAGAATCACTACAGCTGAACCGGATTTTTGAGTACTGTAAAATATCGAACCTAATAGTAAAGTCCAACGTCATGATTTTCAAGAATGGAGGAGGTAGAAACTGATATGAAAGAAAAGCTTACAAGTGCAAAAGCCGCCATCAGCGCATCTTAGAGTAGGTGTTTCTCAAACGTAAATATCGCAAACAGCAGTAAGTACACTGTTTTTAAGGCAGTAGCGGAATCAATCTTGTTCTATGAAGCTATGAAACATTGTTACGCTTCTACGTTAAAAGGGTTTTCCGGCTGCCACGTCGAACTATATAGTTATGTTGGAAACGGGACTGCAGCCACTCTTTGTACGAACACTTCGAATATAGATTGATTATGTGCTCAAAATCATGAATATGGATAATTACCGGATACCGAAGATAGTAGCACTTCTGACTATTCGAGGGAGGTCAGGATGGTATGCAGAATGGATGAAACTTGCTAAGGGGAGTGACATGGACCTTAACATGGATAACTTTAATTTCAATCAATGAAAGGAATCACTGTACCACCTAATTGCAAAAGTGGATGATATGTTATGGGGAAAATGACTTAATGAAGCAACTGGGCCTCCGCACAGAGTAATTTACAGTCAACTCAATAACAATTTGGAGGCAAAGAACTATTTCTGGAATGAATACAGCGTAGAGGAGATTTCGATGGTTGTAAAGCTGCGTGGTGAACTCGTACCTCCTAACTTCATTCCACATATCTCTCTCTTTATGTAATCTACAAGTGAGAGAAGATGTATTTCACTTCATGGATAAATGTCCAATTCTTAAAGACATGAGGATAAATGTTCTTGGAACCGTTTTTTTGAATGAAAATGAAGTTGTATCATTGTTGAACGAAGTCGACGTTAAAAAACTATATATACTGCAAAATGGCTCTAAATTATGGGGGGAGAATTGGTAATGAGAGTTTCTGAAGATAATATTTAATTTCAATAGTAAACTATTCAAAAAATCTTAATCTAATCAATTAAATGCTGGTCTTCGATAATGTTTACCAAATAAGTATTTTTAGGCAAAATATAAAATAAATCTTGTTAGGGCACTATTTTGTTTTGAGTAGTTTTTTTTATTAAAAAAGCAAAAAAGACACAAGGATTTATAAAACGTTTTTGTACATGACTTCCGTGACCTGATCCTAAAACTTCTTTTCATACCATTTGTATGGAAAATACTGAAATATGGCTTCTTAATTCAGTTCATTTGAATAGAATAGGTGTATATAGAAAATTTATGTGCTTACTTCGTCTTTAAATGGTCCAATATGTTCGAAAGCAGTACAATCTAAGGCTCGTGCTCATAAATGTTGCATTGCTTTCTAAGTAATAAAATCAATTTTGTTTTATCATATGCAAAATATTGCTGTTAACTTTTTGTTAATTTTTAGAAAAATTCAGTTGACAACTTTTTTTACGAAAATTAAACCCTAAAAAAAACAACAACGAGAATAAATATATATACGAACTTTTAGAAATATTGACAGATAATCACGAAGGGGAAGCTATCGGAATGTGTTGCATCTGAACCTTTTTCTTTAATTTTACTTATCTTAAATGCTTTATAAAGTTCTTCACAAAAATTTAAAATAAACCGACAACACTGTTTCATTCACCGCCCCTCATATTCTCAGCAGCATCAGCACTCACTTTCGCCTTTCAATTTACGAAAAAAAAAATTCTCAAGTTTACGGGCATTTATTTCATAAGTCCTTGTTTTCAAAAATACTTGAGTTTAAATAACTGTTTTTCTTTTCAAATTCTTCTATGCATTTATTATGTAGAGAAGACAAACTATGTATGTAGGTTGTAGGTTCATATTTCTATGTACATATATTTATTTTATATTCTAGGAACCTTCTATATATGAAAATAAGGTAGCATATTGTAAACTGGTGCAAAATGCCTACCTACCTACTCTACTCTTGTAGAATTCAAGTTGAAGAGTGGGTACATAGCCTGTATCTGTACCTATGCCTATGCGTATGCAGTTTAGTTTTGTGTCCTTAAAAAATAATTTAAGCAAGCAGTGACAGTGAAAGCTTTGTTATACCATTGGATGTATAATGACGAAGTTTTCAAGAGTATTATAATAAAAGGTATGTTTATATGAGTATATGTAGGTAGGCCTCTACATATAATTATCCAAAAAGAAAACTGAGAAAAGAAACAAATTTTTTTTGTTAATGAGAACTATTACTTTAACTACTTTTATGTTATGGACTGCAGTTGTTATAAAAGTGAACACAAAAAAATAGGAACACGAAAAACTAATTGGAACCATGAACCTTGGTCATTGTTTTAAAAATTAACACACACACTTACGACAAAAATTGTATCTTTTTTTTGTAGGTAGAATGTGTTTTGTGTGTGCTTTTTTCTTGTGACCTTATCTTTGTTGAAAAAGAAGTCAACTTTCTTCTTAGCAAGGTGAAGTGTCTTAAAAAAAAAGATTTTAAATGATAAAATTCAAGGCTGGTATACTCGTAGCTCAAGTTTGATAAACTATATGATGGCAAAGTTCTACGTTATTGTTGTATGTTGTTTGAGCTGTTTTTAATTTGAGCTTATACCAAGTTATGTCTATTAAAATATAGGATACCTACGCTTTCAGTCAGGGTAGTTAAAGTTTCCACAAAAATTAAACCCTTCAAAGTCACCAAAGACAGAAACTTTAAGAGTGAAAACAAAAGATTTTGACTAAATTCTTATATACTTTATGTTTTTGTCAAATGTTAATTGGCAGCACAAGTTGAATAAGAAAAAGAACCTTTTAAATAAAAAAAAAACTAAAATTCCAACAGAAGCTACAGTCAAATCTAAAATTTTCGGGCTTATTTGTGGATTATCCAAAAGTTTGTTAAAAAAAACTGGAAATGTTTATCTTAAATTAGCGCGACTAGATCTCACGAACTTGATCCCTTATTCAAAAAGTCTGTTTAGAAAAGTATCTATGTAAGAATTAAAAATCTACCTGTAAAATAAGTTTGTCTTCAAAGATATAAATGCCATTTGATTTCTCAAAAAAAACTCCGTTTTTTATTTTTTTCTGTTTGAAAATCTTTAGACCGTTTTTATATATGTACATATACAAATTTTCCAATTTTAAATGCAGCTGTTTAGTGATTGAAACAAATTTAGTCTGCATGAAAAATCATCAAATATATTATTTCGTTAGCATGTGTCCCTTTTTCGGCTCTCATACGGAATTAATTTTAACAAATATGGTGTCAAATCAAAGGGAACTTTCCGTAGCCTATGCGAATTGTTTTTTTTTGAAAAAAACTGATCTTTTTATTATAAACGGTGATTTTTTAAGAGCTTGAGAACTTTAAAAAAAAACGCATACAATTTGCAAAATCTCGATTCTTTATTTGAAAAGTTAGATTGGTCCATGACATTTACTTTTGATTTAATTTCATTTAAATGTTGACCGCGGCTGCGTCTTCGGTGGTCCGAAAGTCCAATTTTGGGTAACTTTTTCGAGCATTTCGGCCGGAATAGCCCGAATTTCTTCGGAAATGTTGTCTTCCAAAGCTGGAATAGTTGCTGGCTTATTTGTGTAGACTTTGGACTTGACGTAGCCCCAAAAAAAATAGTCTAAAGGCGTCAAATCGCATGATCTTGGTGGCCAACTTACCGGTCCATTCCTTGAGATGAATTGTTCTCCGAAGTTTTCCCTCAAAATGGCCATAGAATCGCGAGCTGTGTGGCATGTAGCGCCATCTTGTTGAAACCACGTGTCAACCAAGTTCAGTTCTTCCATTTTTGGCAACAAAAAGTTTGTTAGCATTGAACGATAGCGATCGCCATTCACCGTAACGTTGCGTCCAACAGCATCTTTGAAAAAATACGGTCTAATGATTCCACCAGCGTACAAACCACACCAAACAGTGCATTTTTCGGGATGCATGGGCAGTTCTTGAACGGCTTCTGGTTGCTCTTCACTCCAAATGCGGCAATTTTGCTTATTTACGTAGCCATTCAACCAGAAATGAGCCTCATCGCTGAACAAAATTTGTCGATAAAAAAGCGGATTTTCTGCCAACTTTTCTAGGGCCCATTCACTGAAAATTCGACGTTGTGGCAGATCGTTCGGCTTCAGTTCTTGCACGAGCTGTTTTTTATACGGTTTTACACCAAGATCTTTGCGTAAAATCTTCCATGTGGTCGAATAACACAAACCCAATATTCTCTTCTGTACGCACTGTACGCATTCGTGTGGTTGGTTTAATGTCCAATAAAGTAAACTGAGTGCGAAACTTGGTCACAATCGCATTAATTGTTTGCTCACTTGGTCGATTATGTAGACCATAAATCGGAGGTAAAGCGCGAAACACATTTCGAACCGAACACTGATTTTGGTAATAAAATTCAATGATTTGCAAGCGTTGCTCGTTAGTAAGTCTATTCATGATGAAATGTCAAAGCATACTGAGAATCTTTCTCTTTGACACCATGTCTGAAATCCCTCGTGATCTGTCAAATACTAATGCATGAAAATCCTAACCTCAAAAAAATCACCCTTTAATACAAATATGAAATACTCGGAAAATAATATTTTAAGAGAAATGGTTTGTGTATTTGAATGAACTTATCGAATACACACCATTTTTTGTCGGTAAGCTAGTTTCCAGGTATGTCCTTTGTATATACAAAGGCGCGAATTTATCCCAAGACACAACTCATCCCGGAAATGAAAAATACTTGTAAGAATACTTAACGAAAACAATTGTTTGTGTATTCAAGTAATTCGTTCAAAGCTTTTTCCTTTGGATAGCTTTATTTTAATTTCATGTTACAAGAACTAGGATGAAAAATAAATTATCTGAAGATAAGAAAGAGGCAGAACGTGTATGTATAAATTGTAAAGCGATCACCTATTGGTTGTGTGGTTAGGTAGGTGTCTAAATTCATTGGCGTGCTCAGCTTTATGCAGATAGATATATAAACACATGTTTATGACGATAATAAAGGAATGTTAATGGTAGGTAGAAGGTTCTTATTATTATCAAATCACATTCCTTCTTTTTTACAAGTTTTCAGCGCATGGAAATATTACGTTCACTTTATTTTTTTCGTTAAAGTAAAAAAAAATAAGTATATGAACAGGGACAAGAAATTGCTATTCATGTGTTGTTTACACACGGCCCCTGAGCGTTTAAGATTTTTGTTAATAAGTGAAACTTAAGCAGCAGTTGTAGAGGTTGTACGTAATATCTATATATGTAGGTATAATTTATATACATTGAACAAGTGATTCTAATAGAAAATACATGTATTCCTTCAAGCCTTCTTAAAGAATAATATTCTAGAATATATACAAAGGTACCAAGATAATTCTTTTTGATAGACACTTTGAAATAGATTGTTGAATAAACATATCATATTCGTTAATCCGATGCAGTGGCGCTTCATGGCCGTCGTTGGTATTTACAATAGTTATACTTTTTAAAATACATAAATAGGTACCAAATGGATTAATTTGGATAACAGATCTGGTGAGATGGGAGGGGGTTATATTTAATACAAGTGAAATTATTACAAAAAAGGACTATTTAACATTGAAAATTTTACTTGAAAAATAAGTTTTTCTTGAAAAAATTTAAATGCCATTTTATGAATCAAGATACCCTTGATTTAAAATTTTTTGTTCGAAAATCGTTGGAGTGGTTTTTTTTTAAATTAATTTTGTGTATATAAAATTTTTCAATTTTATTTTAAAAATATGGTTGGTAAACAGTTGCTTAATGATTGTAAATATGCGTTCTTCAATTGAATTTCGTAAAAAATGTTGAAACGTTCTTGAGGTATAAGTTTTTCAAAAAATTCAATATTTTTTTAAAAATCCAAAAAAAAGGCACTTTTGATAATCAAATATTGTTAAGAAAATATAAAAGTTCGATCAAAAAGAAAAACGGTTCTATGAGCGGTACCTTTCCTAAGCTATACAAAAATATATTTTTCTTACTAAAAGAAGCCAAGTTAATAAATACAATAAGTCTGTCGGTTTGTTTTTGAGAAAATTCAAATTTTTGTTTTTTCACTAAGCTAAATTTATCGGAGCCACTGTTAGTTTTGATCTTAAAAAAATCACTTAACGTGAATCTGCTCAGAACCTTAACTTCCAAGTTTGAACTCAATCGACACAATGGTTTATGCTGTAGGAGAGCTTAAAGACAGACGGAATCACGGGACCCACTTTTTTCGACTTCTATACCATCGAATGAGAATTTTGTATGCATAAAAGATTTTTGAAAATTGAATTAGCTAACCTTGCAATTTATATAGTAATACAAAAAATGTAATTCAAATTCTGAATCAACCGTTTTGAAAAACATTTCTGAACTTAATTTTGAAATTTCGAACAATATTTTGTTTAAACAAAATTTGGTTACCATTCAATTTAAAAGATTAATAAAACTATCCTGAAATATTTTCTTCTTGTTTAAAAAAACATTCCAGAAAGCTCGAAGAAAATTTTATGAATTTTTTTTTTTTTTTGAAAAACATCGAAATTTTTGATGTTATTTTAAAATTTAAATCAAGTCGATCCTTTAAAATTGTTTTTATTAAAATACATTTTTATCAATTCGATACAATTCTTATTGCTCAGCAAATTTCTGCCACTTTTTATAATTATATTACCGGTGTTTTGTTAGAAAATCTATCCATAGTATAGTAGGATCTTACACGAATAACAAAAACAATGTCCATAGTATAATCAAAGTAGTAATTTTATATAACACCGATAAAATTAAGAGTAGAATCTTACTATGGATGGGTTTTTGACATTTAAAAAAGTCTCGAACAGATCTTATGTGATTTTGTTTCAAATGTTGGTATGATTGATATTGCTTTGTATCTCGACGGCTGTGTTTGTTGAGTAGTTTTGCATTTAGAATTATGTATGTTTTTTCCATTGGGGAAAAAAATCAATCTGCTATTGTTGATATTATTTAGTTTTGTTAGTAAAAAAGGACTAACTGGGTTTATTTTGCAAGAGGAAACAATAGAAAAGATAATTAAGTTTTGCTATGTTTCCAACAAAGGTTTATCTCAGTTTAGATTAAATAAATCTTTTTGATTAAGTATGACAGCACCTTCTAAAATGCAAATGGTGTTTCGATGTTTTCGACGTGTGAAGTGCAAGTGAGATAGTTTGATTCGTGTCAAACAATGAAGAACTGCTTAATTCAGCACCATATAAGAATATGCTTCCTACTCCATGTCCTTTTTTTTGTTTTTGTAATTTGATTAAAACAAAACTATATTTTGTGTACACGAACATGAATTAAACCAAATTCCTCCACACAGGTGTTACTTCTCAAATTTTAAATCGACTCCGATCTTTTCGAGTCAAATCAAGCACATTTCAACTCGATTCAGGTATATAAAGAATTGAGGCGATCTTCAAGTTCACTTTAACACCACATGTTAATGTAGAAGTCTACAAACAAACCGCCTCCTTGAAGCAATTGTCAAATGAACTTTTTTTTGTATAGAATTTCAATTTTCTTAAAATTTCATCTTGAAATGTGTCCATTTTAATAGTTTTAGTTAGTTTTTTTTTGCTAAGTTAATTTCAACTTTTGATTTTAACAAAACTTTCATTTATTTGTGTGCTTTTTTTAATTATTATTCTGACAGATCTTCTTTCAGTTATACCAATATTTAAATACAAAAATCTGTCTACTGCGGATCGTTTTGTTGGCAATTTCTCACTGCACTATATATGAAATACCAACAAATCGCATTTATTAAAACCACTAACGCACATCATTTTGTTTTAATATAAATCAAATGTAAATGCTCGTAAAACAAATAATATTTCCCATTTGGAATGGAAAACGAAGAAATATTTCAGAAATCTCTGTTCCTGAAATCTTTTTTAAATGTTTCAAAATAATCAAAAAGTAAGTTTATATTTTGAAAGATTTTTTGTAAATGTACCTTGGTCAATATAAAGAGTGTCCACCAGGAATTTGTTAACTTTAATTTGAGAATACTAGGTAGGCAGAAGGGTTATAATTCAAAGTGCAACGGCCTTCGGTCCCCATCGATCACCGAAATCAAGAACCAGTGAGCATAGTTTAGTAGACAGATGAGAGACCGTCTTAAAACCTACCGCATGCTGTTGTTATGTGTTCTTTCTGTATGTTGTTCTTTCTCTTCTGTACTTCTGTCTTGAAATAATGTCTTACGTTGTTACCACCTTACAGAGTCTACTCTGTACATTTATGTGCTGTGTAGTATGTAATGTATCATTCAAAGTGCAAGATTTGGGGAACTGTTAGTCGTCATGAGTTGGAGAGCCAATATTTCAAGTACGGTAAATCATTGGTACTGGCGCGTCGTGCGTTTTGAAATCATTTTAGTATTCGACGACACCAAACTTATCTAGTCGTGGGAAGAAAACTTTAATCAAGAAGGCACAATGGTCAATAAAACTTTCCCTGAACCATCAACGTCAGCAACAAAGCCAGAACTAAAATGAAATTATTCCAAATAAAAGTAAACCGAAAGGAAAAGTGTTGTCTCCACAGGAAAAAATTAACAATGCATTTTATTTTGAAATAAAAATTAAAACTCTACCCGTAAAAAATGCAAATTGCTCAGTTCCTAAATCAAAGTGACTTCTGTTCTAATTGAAACGTTTTTGGACATCACTTATGTTGGAAACATTTTATTTAGTAACGAAGAACATTTTCATATTAGTGAATGTTTTGCAGAACAATGGCTATCATTTGCATAACTTTTAAAAATTTGCAATTCTTCAGAAAACCCGTTAATAATTTATATATATTTGTAAAAATATTTGAGTTGAATATAATTTTTAAGTAGTATTTTCAATAGGTTTATATTTTTTAAAACAAATACTGTAAAATTGTAAACTTTAAACATGTCAAAAACATCATTCTCCTTATAGTAAAATATTATTCTGAAAGTACACACATAATATTAGTTTTCCTAAAATATTGGAAATTAATATTGTTTTATGTCTATTATTTGTTTTATGTTAGAAAAACGAACGAAAAAACCTTGAAGAAATGACAAAATTTAAAATTCGACAGTTTGGAACGATATTGAAATATTGTACACAAATTTAGGAAAATTCAGTCTTACAAAAATAAAAACTAACAGAAAAACTTCTACTTAAAAGTTATTTTTTTTTCGAGTATCTGTACAAAAACTATTAAAATACTAAATATCTCGCGAAAAATTTAAGTTAGGTTTTTAAATTTGATATTTTGGAAGTCCTACGACAATAATGTTTTTAGCACAAAAAAAAAATTCAAGTGCCAGTTTTTAAGGGCACCAACTTTCTCTAGTTACCCAATCTTTTTTAGTTGTATTTAAGAGTTTTCCTAAATCGTTAATTATTCATCAATTTAAACTGAAGGATCTGAGAAAGCTAGTATTGAGCTGATACTATAACCTGTCATAATAGGTCTGTTTGTTGGTTTTTTTGTATGAAAGGAAATTGCAAATAAAAATAATGATTTTTAATTGCTTTCAATCACACATAAAATATTTTATACATTTTTCTAATGCAACGAAATCCATATGTCAGGAGTCAAAGAACATAAGAATCCTAAAAGTAAAATAAATAGCAAATCAAAAGTTCCAAGCCAGTAAGCTCTGCATTCAAAACCACACGACTTCAATATGAAAATGCATGTCTGACCAGACGTCTAAAGGTCTTCTTCTTAATGAATGCTCAAACTTTCTGCTTGGCTAAAACCACAAAGTTCATTAACAAATCCTATTTTCCAAGTATAATACTCCAAAAACTCTCATTTATTATCTACTCTCAAAATGCCCCAAAAAGAACACAATTCCAAGCAGCTTATAGAAATGACGTAAGTTCAAAATAAACTGTATTTAAAAAATCCTTATACCTGTATCATTATAAACATATAAAAACATTGCATAGGTACTTTCGCATACAATTTAGGTCCCCTCATAACGATGTCGATTAAAAAAAAGGCCTTGTGTATATTTTTCGGAATAACCTGGCCCGATGATGAATAGAGTGAAAAACTGCCTGCACCGCAAAAATCTGTTTCTCCCTCTTCTTCTCATCCACCTATTTTTTTCTCTTGAATATCTTTTTTTTTGTTTTTGGTTTTGTGCTGAAAAATATAAATAAAATCCGTTTGAATGTCAATTTCAAATAAAGCACACATGGAAACATTAACTCCCCAAAACTGGCTGATGATGGCTTCCTCGTCCTCCCCCGCGCTTGTTATCCTTTAAAATAAACAAAACAAATTGTTTGGGCATAGAATGCTCCAAAACGGCCTTATTCATACAAAAAGGACGAAAAAACATTTTTAAAAAACGCCCAACAAAAATACATTCCAAAAAAATCTCAATTTGTGTGTGAGTTGTTTTATTTTCTTTTTCTGTGTAATTTTTTGTTTTGTTTTGGTATTGGAGTATATTTTTTGGAACGCGCAAAATTAATTGGTGAATATTAAATTGACACAACCCAGTCCCCTTTTGGTTCGGCTTTTCATCAGCAAGCCATATCCAAACCACCCCCCCCTTAAACAAAACAAAAATAAAGCACACAGAGAGATACAACACACTTTGGCTTGCTGCTGCAAGGATCCTACATATACACACATACATATATACTCTACTCACTTATTGTGTATAGTGTCTATATAGCGTACACTCGGTCGTATACGTAATTTAATACAAACTGTTTGATTTATTCAGCTCGATTTGCTTTTGCTTTGTTAAAATAATTCATCATGCCATTTGTTAACAACAAACAAAGACCCTCCCACCACACTCCTGATGTTCCTTGTTCCTGTTTCTGGTGCTGCTGCTCCCACTCGCAATACTCACTCAATACTCATTGTTCAGCCACCATCATGAACGAGTATTGATTCCTTTTTTGGAATTTATTGAGAGTACAAATATCCTTCACATAGTCAAATGCAGGAATGGAATGGCAGCCAAACCAAACTGAACCGAACCCTCCCTTTGCCCTAAGCTTCTTTGCCACTCTACCACTGTTGACAGTCAATTGTTTAAAATAAAAATTGTCAAAATGGAGTGGGTGAGTCAATATAACAACTTAACGAGTACATCACTCCGCGCATATAACTGCTGCACGAATGTGCTGCTAACTTATTCATGGGAACCCAAAATAGTCGCACGGAAGTACCCACCATGGATGATGGCAGCAGTGGCAACTTTTGAGAAACTTCCAAGGGACAAAGACGACAATATCAACAACAATAGTATTGTATCTTTATAAACCTACGAGTATACTTTTTATTTAAGTCAACTATGATGACAACGACATTTACCTACAACGACATCAGGTGAATCAGGTTTTGAGTTTCGGGTCTGATGGGGTCTAGGTTGAAACTCCTTTGCTTGCAAAGCAATGCATCACAACTCAAACCTTAGGCCTCGAAATTTATGAATATGGATGTGAGCGCGACTTCCATTATTTGGGTCTCCAAAGGCTGCCAAAACCATGACCTGATTAATATCCCACCATACCAAAACCGAATATAATCCTCTATTTATAGGCAAGCTATAAAAGTACGAATACGAAAGATACAGCAACTCCTTGAATATAAGAACAAAAATGTCAAAGAATAAAAACACATTCCCCTGAGGTCGTGATGATGATTGCACCTGCGGTGGGCTTTTCAGGACCGCGGAGGTTGCACTCGAAATACACTTAACGTTGTATACTGCGACGATGTGCAGCGGCAAAATGTTGCACATCTAGACATTTGAAATTCTTTCTTTCATTTCGTTAAGAATTCAGAAGCGAGATACTACGATAATATGCACTTGGCACACTATATTCTATAAAAATAGTATCTTTTGTACATAAATGCGATATAGGCAACGCTATTGCTCGAGGAAGGATTTCATTTCCCACTCGGGGAGTTAGTACACACCATCATCGCAGCAATCTACATACCTAGGAGCGATTAGGTATGCGGAAAAATACTGCAAACACTTAAAATTATTTTTCCAGAAACCTCTCTTTAGCAGGATATTATGTGGAATTCAAATGGCATGCTAAAGAGTTCTATTATTATTGTCTTTTTTTTTGCTTTCATTCTTTCATTTTTCCAAAGCCTTCAGAGAATGCATAGCATAGGTAGGTCCTATATCTGTAAGGATACGTTGTGTTTAGTGGAAATGTGTGGCATTTGAAGGAGAGCTCATATATCAAGTTCATGTTCATGTGTATACATAATAATAATTATTAAGCAGTCATCTTTGTATACCTTGATATGGGAAGCTTATACTCGTATAGTATGGGTGATGCCAGGTGAACGTGAACTATACTTTAATAAGCTTCTTGAAGTTTTAGATAACAAAATGTTAATTAGTTTGAATTTGACTTGGCACAGCTTTTTGAACTGAATGAAGGCATTAACCTTGTACTTTTTTTTTGTTTTAAAGATTTATCTTCAATATCTTTGCTTTAAAGGAAGCTTTAAAAGATAAATTGCTTGATTTGAGAAATAACAAAGATATATTGCACTTTAGTTTGAAAATAATGATTTTCAAGTTCAATTATTTTAAAGTGAAGCCAAAGGTTTTATACGTGTATTTTATATAGTTTTATAATTGGAGCGAAATATTTGACCCTAATTTTCTTGTAAAAGCTCGATTTAAGAGAAACTGTAGGAAACACGTTTTTTTATTATTTGAAACAATTTATGAACTGGTCTGCCGAAAAGATTTAATTTGAATTCAGGATATTGTATACTGAGTTGGGCAATATCAACCAAAACCATTCTTTAAAAGTTTTGGGTCATCATGGCTATCCTCTCCGGATGCTGTCATTTCATTGGAGAGTGATGATTTCTTTTTATCATACCGTTCCCTAATAAGGCACTGGTCAAGAAGGTAATGACAACCATATAATACTTACTTACTAATGGTTGTCAAACCTGTTAAGTTTGTTGGGAACCCCTTAAAGGGCAAAGGACATCTGCCACCATCGTGAACGGTTTCCGGAGATGTCTTTCAGTTCCCTCCATTTCTTGCCTAGTGACGCTGATTCCGCCTCGACTGTCCTGCGCCATGTGTTTCTCATCCCTCTCTTCTTTCTTTTTGTGCGAGCGTTTTCCACTACATTTCTTGGCCTGCAATGCAGTCTATACCTTTTCGAAGCGTATGTCCAATTTATTGTCACTTACGTCTTTGATATAGATTCTATAGGTTCCTGACCTGTCCTTCTATGAAGGACCTCACGAATGTTTGCAGCTTTCTTGTTATGGCTGGAATAACCTTCCAAGTGCTGCACCCTTTAAGAAGCACAGTTTGACATTTGTACGAAACAGTCGTAGCTTCGTTGTTAAGCTGATAGAATTATTCCTCCAACCGAACACAGCCTTTGCCTTGCCGATGTGGCAGATGACGTCTTGTTCGGTTTCGCCTTCGATGGAAACGATACTTCCAAGATATTGAAAGCTCTCCACTTTTTCCACCGTTTGCGAGAAAATATTATTTTGAGAGGATGGTCTGGTTCATTTTTGTTTTTGTCGGAAGTAAATTTTAGCCCCACAACTTCTGCTTCTCTCTCCACATTTGATGGAGATCCATGATCCTATGAGAGAGTAAGAAAACATCGTCCACGTAATTCAAGTGCTTTAGATAGGAGGTCAAAGTCTATTGGATCCCTCCCCTACCTGACAAAGCTGAGCGCAGTACATCGCTTATCACCAACAACAATATTGGCGACAGAAAACAGCCCTGTCTGACTCCCGTTCGGATTTCAAAATCATCTGACAATCTACCGTCGTGCAGAACGTGACACTTGGATCCATCATATGTTGCTTTAGTTTTTCTGAGAAACCTCTCCTCCGTAAAGCTAACCAGATATTATACTCTCTGTTAACGCTATCAAAGGTCTTCTCGAAGTCGATGAACAGCAGTTGCATGTGGTGATCGCTATTCAACGCACTGTTCGATGATGATCCGCAAGGTGATATGATCAATACAGGAGGATCCAGCGCGGAAACCTGCTTGTTCGGCATGGAGTGTGGTCTCAAGGTGCTCTTTGATGCGTTAAAGTATGAATTTTACTACTAATTTTGCAACGGCTCGGCATGCAGAACGCAAATTCTACAGTTTTCGCATTTTGCTAAATCTCCTCTTAGAACTTGACGATAATTCCCTTCGATAATGGGAACTTGATCATATGTTTAATTTGTGAGAATTTTTTTTTTCTTGGGCTTTGATGATCAATCAGTTGGATGCGATTAATAATAAAATAAAACTAATCCACCTTTGTTTTACCCTACGTTTTGCCAGTTGTTTTCCAGCTTCTTCAGGGAATTTATTAAGCTACATACTAGCTTCTTCTACTTCTTGGAAAAGATTTCGGTGGTCCAGGCTTCTTTTATGTGCCGATGAAACAGTTCGCTTGATGATGTTGGCGCTGTTTGTAAAAGCTCTGCTGGAATTCCATCAAGCCGTTTCGCTTTGTTGTTCTTGAGTACTTTAATTGCGGCCATGATCTCATCTTTACTGGGAGGTGCGGTGCGGATTCGGGTATTAGTTTCAGGAGCTTCAGAAGGTATCGGCTACACCAAATTTTTGATGGCTTTAGTTCGAATCCGATTACAAAATGAATGTATTACAATGTATGGTTTTTGAGATACAACTTTTTATAATTCGATGAAAAATTAAATTAGGCTTTTTGAGGGTATTTACCTAAGTTCAAGAATAAGTTTTTTTAAAATAAAATTTGTGATGAATTTCCAAATCCATAATTTCTTACTTCATTAATGCGTAATTGTTATTATTTCTCAAAAAAGCTAAGTTGTAAGTATACACCTGCAGTTGAAGTATTCTTATACCAGAAAAAAGAAAATCGTAACAAATTCAATATTTCATCCTTTTACGAATTCGTATAGTTTTGAGGTTGTAACATCAATTTTTTGGAACATGTTGAAAAAATATAAAAATAATGTTGAAAACGAGTATTTCTGAATTTGTTTCATTTGATTTGAAATCAGTACTTAACTCCAAAATAAATTATTTCCATTACTTATAACTAAAAAAAGGCTGAGATGCTACCTACACTGATAGCTTCCAAGCCCGTCGGCCCAAATTGTCTTGCTTTAAAGGTTAGTGGATTTTCGTGTTTTGTTAAAAAAATTTAAGTTCAATTATAATGACATAGTTTGATTTCAAAATTTATTTTTGTTAACGAAGTTTTTAGACGCAAACCAATTTTTACCAATTTTAGTAACATTTGCGTGTATTTTATTTTTTTATGAAAAAAATGACAGTTGTTTTTTTATAGAAAAATTACTGAATGTCGAAAACAATATTTTCTGTGAGATAAAATTAGGTTAAAACCAATATTTTTTTTAAATTTTGAAAAGATATTTTAGTCGAAAGTAAATTTTTAATAAGTTTAAAATTTTTTGTTTTTTTATGTTTTAATTTTTTGTGAAAAAAAACTGTAAATTTTTTTTCAAAATGTTACTAAATGTTGAAAACAATATTTTTTATAGCATAAAATCAGTTTGAAGCCAATAACTTAAATTTTAGAACATATTTTAATCGAAAATCAGGTTTTTTAAAAATAAAAAAAAAAAATTTTTAGGTTTTTTTATAAATAAAACTGTCAACTCGATTTTTCCCAAAATTTTACCAGATGTCAAAACGTTATTTTTCGTTCCATACAATTTTTTGGAAATTTTTCTTCGTATAATATTCGAGGCCACAATTATTTTTTGATTTATAAAAAAAAAGTTATTTTACCAGATGTCAAAACGTCATTTTTCGTTGCATACAATTTTTTGGAGATTTTTCTTCGTATAATATTCGGGGCCACTATTATTTTTTGATTTATAAAAAAACGTTATTCCGATTTTTCCTTAAATGTGCTCGTTTGGTATCACGTTACAATATTCTATAATATAAAAATATTTCGGGTTTTCCTTCCTGAAGCTATAATTCCAGAACTCATGAACCGATTTCCACGGTTTTGCATAATTTTTTTTTTCACTTTTCAAGGGCCCTATATTCTAAACCAAAGCTTACTTTTGAAAACCTTTTTTATGCAACCATATCTCTAAGAACGCCTGTCGATTCTCCCATCATCTTATATTGGAAGCTAACGCCACATGCACGAATACGCCCAAGACGCTTTAACGTATGTACGTGCGAAATGATGGAACTCCAGATTTATTTATTACGTTCACATGCAATCCAAAGTGGACGGAAATTGAACGTGAGTTGGACCCGGGCCGAAAACCACTTGATTGCCATGATATAATCGCCAGAGTATTCAAGCAAAAACTCAAGGTTATGATGGGTGTGCTTACAAAGTATCGAGTTTGTGGTGACCCACGTTGTTATATGTACTCGGTGGAATATCAGAAGCGTGGACTAGCATGCTCATATCCTAATTTGGTTGCTGAACAAATTACATTCAAATGAATTGGATGACATCATATCAGCTGAAATTCATGATCCAGTCACTGATCCCCATCTACACGACATTGCGACGACACAGATGGTGCATGGACCCTGCGGTGTATTAAATCCATTAGTGCCTTGCATGGCTGATGGAAAGTTCACAAAACGATACTCGCCACCGTTAGTTGCTGAAACAGTCACAGGGAACTACGGATAGCCAGTTTATCGTTGGCGTTCAAAGGAAGATAATGGTGGAACTATCAGAGTTAAAGTTCAAAATATTCAATTCGACAAATCGGACCGATTACAATAACTTCCTATTTGAAGCCATTGGGAGCTACACAAAATTCCAGCCTATATTACAAATTTTTGATCACATTTTGCAGTAATTGGGACCTTATGTCATTAATAACAAGTAAAACATTATTTCCCAAGGCGTCAATCGTTCCGAGCTTATCTGCGTAGGTAAGCAACTTGATATAATCTCAAAAATTTAGCTCAAGCTAAATTGCACGCCTCAAGACCACGACGCTAGAAAATAAGCTTACAAAAATGTTCCTTCAATACATTTGTTGTTTCGATGCATATCGGGAGCCAAACTATTATTTTGTTGTAACCGTGTTCAAAAGTAATTTTATTTATTATGAAATGTTGAACAAAACTAAGCATATATCAAATAATAGCTATCAACAAGAACAACTCCAAAAAAAAGTAAAGCCAGGTTAAAATTCACACGTTTAAAAAAAAACACCCATTACTTACCAACAAAAATGTTAAAAATCACCATTTTCGACCTTCCTAAAATTGCGTATTGACTGGTCTTAGAATCAAGACGTTTGTAAATCTGTATTTTACCTCTAAACCTAAAACTTGCTGTCGGTTCTCGGTCTATCTTTATGGGTTAATAGTCTTCTTCACTCACTTTCCTGAGCTTTCCTCTTGAAAATATTAAACTTTCTTTCTTTAAAAAAGTTATTAAATTTTTCAATTTATTAAATTAAATGCCTATAAAGCAATTTAAAAAGTAGATACCACATTCAATACGGGTTAAATAAACACAGCAAAAAAGAAAGCAAACACAAGTTCTGACATTAACAACTGTCACGAACAAAACCATATCAATTCAATCTGCCTGATACATTTCAGTCAAGTGTTCAAGTGTTGTAAAACTTCTCAAATATTTACCCTCTTCTCATCATTATTATCTTCTCAAAAGTTTCTTTTCATATCTACGAGACGACTATACCTAAGTGTAGATATTAATTTTCTAAACTTTTCGCTCGATTTCGCATTATATTCCCCAGGTATGCTATCTTTTAGCCTCGATATGATATGATATGATACGATACGATACCAGCGATTTACAACCATCACATCACAGAAAAGTCTACGTATATAGGAACAACGCAACGTAATGGAACATTAATAAACTTTGATTTGATTTTTCATTTAGTTGAGTTGAGTTGAGTTGTGAGAGAGATGAAACTAAATTCTCATGACACTCGTTTCACTGTCATCCATCAACACTTTTTGTACGGTCGTTCGTTAGGCAGCAGGTAAGGTATAGATATAGAAATTAATCTATACCAGGTAGCAAAGATCTAAGCCACAACTGTGTGCGGCTTCAACGTATCTTCATATTTTCTTTTCCCTAATGGATGTCGATGTAGGTGTTCCGGAGTCTATCTGGCGCCACTGACGCTAAGGCTGAGGATGATGCGGAGGCTGATGACGGCGCTGAGTTTTCTCCTCGACTGCAACTACACAACTACACCGCTGTTGCATCAGTGTAATAATAATTATCAAATCCACTGAAATCAAAGAAGCCAACAGGGAAAAGCTAAGGTATATAACTCTACAGCTCTAGCAACATGTATATACGCCACCAACGTTTTGCGGATAAAAATCACTCAACAGTGGACAAAGTTTCTGCTCGGTATCATTTTCCTTGCAACTACAGCCACAGCCACAGCCAGCCAGTGCCAGCGCCAGCGCTTCTTTGGATTTGTTTTCTTTCCATCCTTCCTTCCTTATCCTTTCTTCAAAAGCCAAAGCCCAGGACCAGGCCCAAGGAATACAACAAAAACAAAAAAGGGAAAAAGAATTTCATACTCGTTCAACGGTATTTATGTGAAAGTTTTTAATTATTATATCTTCTGCGGGAAAGTGGGTATCCTTGTTCCTTGTAACTGGGGCTTTGTTTAAGCTGATTCTGAGAAGTATACGATGATGGAGAAAAGGAAATGCATTACATTCATGCCTTTGGATTGGATTATACGGTGAGCCCGAGCATGATGGAGAGCTCCTTATAAACACGATACAGTTCACTCTCCTTAAGTGACCCTTTCATTTTCTTAACCCGGATGCAATTAATTGGAGACACGCCATTGAGGGAAGAATCTCCCGTTAAAATTAAATTAACTTCTCCTAAATCCCTCAGCTCGGCAACTGTGTATAGGGTACCCTGCAAAAACAGTTGCTCCCGCGTGCACCTTTGTTTCGATTTGAACTGCACATAGTTCTTGGGAGCATTGTCCTTTATCTTATCCTTATGCACGGTGTGGTGTGTGAGGTTTGTACTAGCTCGCTTGACGAATTCCCTTTGGTTCCTTTTAATGACATACAATTTTGGGTAAAAACTCACACGGTTTAACCCACAGATACAGATTGGAATTCATTGAGAAAGTTTGCTTTGCAATTTTCATATCAAGCCTACTGAACCGGGTTCATGGAATTTTCGAGTGCGAATAGGGTATTTTCATTCATCGTTCCACAATTGTTTAACCTAAAGCAAGAACTTCCTTTTTCACTTATCTACTCGTCGTACCTTCATATATCCTTATCTCAATGCGGGTTGACGAAAAGAATGCATTTTCAATGTGCACAAGTTTTGTGCTTAAAATATAATTTCTTAGGAACTATTTTGAAGTTGGTCTTTTTGAATTCCTAGTGAGATAACTTGGAAACACAGTGTTATTGAAAATACATTGGAAGCGTAACCTGCAGAAAATTCAATGAAAATCGTTTCAATTAGTTTTGAGAACCTTTTAAAAAAGAGTAAATATTTCATTTAGTCTAAACGAAGGTTGTACCATGTCGTTTAACTGCGAAATATCATTGTGGTACACCTGGGCGTATAAGCATTTTTATTTAATAATTTAGTTTGTCATTTATTTTTCTGTATTTTTGTTCTAAACTCATTTGTCTCATCATGTCTATTTATTTACACTCTATTTATAACATAAAGAAGAAGAAATTAACCACTTAAAAAGTTTGTACTTGCATTTTTATTACCGTATCAATCAATCAGTGAATCTCGCTTTCATCAAAAACGGTTAAAAATACATTTTCCAAATAAGTATCAAGTTTTTGTATACGAAAAGCTTTAAAATTTTAACCCACATTATTTGCGCCAAAAATGTTAGCACACGACTTACTGTTCCTAAAAAATAAAACAAAAAACACTGGGGCGTATACGCACTTTTTTAGTCAATATCAATCTTTCATTGGTTTGTATTGGTTCACGCTTCGTTGTTAAAATTACATTTGAATTTATATAAGTTGCTGACCTAGTCAACAATCCTAAACCTTAGTATAAAATTGCTTTGAAGCTCTGTTGTCATGTTTTCAGAAGAATGTTTGACAAACAGTAAGGTTTGGTAGTGGGTTCTTCCATCTTTACTTTTAATCATTTTGTAAATCAATTCTCTCACGAATCATACAGCTTTATAATCTAGTTTAGCAAGATTTCGCTATATGATAGCTTAATTGTAGAAGTTATTAATTCCTACTATTCAAACTGACGACCATCCTCATTTATAGTGAGTACTTACATCTCCAAGTATATTTAATATTGCTTATATCAGATGAGTACGACCGACAATGAAGAAATTACACATTTATGTTCTCTGGCCAAGGTTTTATTATTCGCAACCGAGTGAATAGAAGCGTTATCATGTTTTTAAGCCAAGTTTATGGTTTAAGCATTTTTAAGAATATTTAAGAAAAATTCTTTCCAGGATTCTCTTACTGCCCTTTGCAGTCATTCTTGATGTATCGTCCACATCACAGTACTTTTTAAAATATAATTTGGACCCATAAAAGCCATCGAAATTTAACTGATTTTCGAACCAAAAAACTATGTGATGACATTAATTTTTGACATTATTGGGTTTAAAAAAAAAAAAACTAATCGCAAAGTTTCCGTTGATCATCAAAAAGCGGTTTTTTCTTAGGTTTGTTTCATTAGAGATTATCTTAAGTTTGATTTATTAAAGATGGCTCGAATTTGAAACTGTCGAGGAAATTCCGTCTACGGCGACTTTTTATTATATTTTTGCCACTGAATTTGAAGAATCTTTTACCACCTTCAAATTGCTATAAACTTTGTATTTATTGAAACTTCATTGAGTGGTTCTTAGAAAATCGGCATTGGTAAGAAATGAAAGCTTTTTATTTTCAAAATATTGACCTGTTGATTCTGTTAACGAGCTATTTCGGCTTGAAGTTAGCTTTTAACGTATTTTAATTTAGAACTGATGAGTGCGTTAAAACCGAAACAGGATTCTCTGGTCAACATAGTTAAGATTTTTCACTACATTAAAAACCGACTAATACCTTTCCAGAGGGTTTTGTTGTCCCAAATTGGAATCTCACCTTATTATTTGTCTATAAGAAGGTTTTAAAAATATACCTCTTTAAAAAGCAAACAGTTATTTTAGGTCCAGGGTAGGATACAACACAGCAATTAAAAAGTGCAAATCACTTTTTTTCTGGAAAATCTCAATTGTTATAAGATTACTTATTACTTTTTAAGAACCCGCTGCAGACAGTTCTTTGCTCATCAGCACAGTCTACATTAGTTTTTGAAAAGCTAGCCAGAAAGCCGTGCACCTATTCCACAGAAAAACTTAGGGAATAATGTGGGCATAGAATTACCTGTTATCCTCTCTAAACACCTTTAATTCCTGGTAGACATTAGAAACAAAAATTAGCACTTGATCTCGCCAATTTTATCAGACTTCTCTAACAAATCATCGTCTTTAAAGCTGAGGTACTGGGAGTGACATAACATACAAAACAATTCTCAAAAATGGTTATTCAAGGACTGATATCATATTCATTGACAGCAAGCAACATACAAATTTATTTCTGGTTCAAAGTCAAAACGAAGGTTGTAAATTATGCTCTGGTGGATGTCAGGTCACAGTGAAGTGCCTTGAAAGGAGAGAGCTGATGAGCTTGCGAAGAATGGTGCAACACTAGACGAATCCAATATAGAATTAATTATAAATAACTATGCCATCATGCAAATTAAAGCAAACCATTGGCATTTGTAACAAAATACTCGAATTAATTATTACAAAATGAAAAATGATTGAAACTTACGGCCAGGAAATTATTCTCCAAATCCCACAAAACAAGATCGCGTTCAATTATTCGCTCAACAAAAAAAAAAGAAAACGGGGATTTATAATAACGACGTATGCAAAGGGTGTGTCTATAAGGAAGTGCACGAAGGCACCTCTACTTCCTATGCCACTACTTGGCATTATGTCACACAAGATATAAATTCTTGGGCAGATGATAATTTAATAATCTTAAAGAATTTCAAGACTTTTTTGACATAGAAGATTAGGCTTTAACAAAGCGTTGAAATGTCTAAAAAACGACAACCCATAGGGTCATATATTATATACTTTAATACTTTCAGGGTGCCACAAGGAATCTAAATTAATCTTAGTGTGAAGATAGCTTTACCAATCGCCAAAGTTCAAGCAAGCCAGGAAGTCCTGCAACGTCAATAGTCAACGGACCAAATTTTTACATGACCAAAAATTTCGGCAAAAAATACTGCAATGTCCCAAATGCAGTACAAATTTTTGGTCATTTGTAAAAAACATGAGGAATTCTTCCTCTTCGTCGGTTCCTACCTTCGTTGTCAATGACACTCCACTTTTTAGCTCTTTAGAGAAAGCTTATCTTTTTGCTTGACAGTTCGCCGCCAATTCAACGCTGCCAGTGATCGTATGACTCCGCCTATCATCGAGGGCGTTAGTGATTCTATGGGGTACATTTTTTTTCGTACTTGTATTGTTAAGAGATCTTAACATAATAAATCCGCTGGATCGATTGGTTTTGAAGAGGTGTTCCTCAACACCGGCAAAACTACTTTGTAAGCTTTTTCATCTGTCCTACTCCTCAGGTCTCGTCCCGAGTAAATGGAAAACCGCATTTGTCCAGCCTATTCGGAAAAAAGCGAATCTTCCTCACCCTATAATTACCGACCGATTGCAATTACGTCCCTTCTTTCCAAAGTCATGGACACGCTGATTAATTATCAGCTTGAGAAATATCTTAAGGAAGGGAAGCTGGTTAATGACCGGAAATAAAGCTTTCGTTGCAATAGGTCCACTGGTGAGCTCATGGTTCATGCCACCGAACAGTGGAACAAATCTTTACAACGCTTTAGAGAAAGTAAGATTATTGAAATTGATATTTCAAAGGCATTTGAAAAAGTCTGGCATCTTGCTCTTTTATCGCAAATGCGTGCTTTTGGTTTTGACGAATGCCTGCTTCATTAGATTAGTAATTGCCTTTCGGATCGTTCATTACAAGTAGTATTAGATGGACTCAAGTCTCGAAAACCATTAAATAAATGCTGGTGTGCCACAGGGGTCTGTTCTATCTCCAACACTCTTTTTCATTTTTATTGATAATCTCCTGTCTGCTACTTCTAATCCAATACATTGTTTTGCTGACGATAGCACTCTTAGCTTTTCATATTCGTTTCTAGACTCAGAACCCTCCTCTTCGGATGTGGAACTGCAACGGAAAAATATGAATAGCTCATTAAATTCCGAACCTACACAGCATTGTACTATGGGGGATAAAAAACCGTGTGGAATTTAATGCTTCGAAAACCCAAACGCTGTCTTGTATGGTTAAAATGAAATATACCCTCTTTGGCACTATTCATAAGTAGTACTTGCATCATCGAAACTGAAAATCTCGACATCCTAGGAATAAGCATCAGCAACCATCTTTTGGCGAGTGATGTCACCAAAAATGCCTAGGTTTTCTGAGACGTTCCAAGAAATTTTTCTTTCCGTCTAATCTACAAAACCTATATACAACCGAAACTTAAATATAACTCTCACCTCTGGGATGGTGCTAAAGTAACTTATGTAAGCCTCTTGGACAGTATTCAAAAAAAAGCTTTTAAAATGATTGATGACATTAACATCATGAACTCGTTTACGTCACTCGAACTTTGACGAAAGGTTTCTTGTGTCACCCTTTTTTACCTTTATTTTACCAGACTATGCTCTAGTTAAATAGCCATCAGTAATATTTCTCAGCTTAAACAATTTAACCGAAATACCCACGTTTCGAAGAATGTCCTTCAGTTTACCCTTGAGCCCAACTTCGGCCGTACTAGGAAGTACAGAGATTCATTTTTTAGCCGTACTACGCGAATGTGGAACACCTTGCCACGCTCTATGTTTCCCTATAATTGCAATGTTCAGGAGTTCAAAATCAGTGTAAACCGACACCTTCTATCCAACCCTTCCCTCTTTTTCTAATGCTCAAACTGTGTCTTTGGCATATTAAAGTTATGTAAAGCCCTATTAGTATTCGCTAATTATAAAAAAAATATGCATTTTCAACAATATTTTAATATTCTTTTTTATATTTAAAAAAACAATGTTTGTTTTAACTTTATTTAAGTGACGAAATTGTTGCTAAAACAAAATGTTATTGTGTATGTTAACAGTTTTAGCATTAATGCTACACCGTTTTTCCTTCAAGTTTATGTAGGACAAGTTACCAGGAACAACTTAAGAAGATTCCTGAAAACGAAATATTATACTGCACATATTGAAATGTAATATTAAAGTTGGGCATTTCAAGACTTTTAAAAAATCATCACATGAAAACTGCAGTCCAAAATAGATCATTAATAATTTTGGTTACTTAAAATCAAGAAAAGGATTATAAGTTTATAAATATACATAATTTTGCACAGTACTGTAGTCTTAACATTTTGGCGATGGTGTGCACTTTGGTCTTCTTCAGGCAGTAGCGCATCACCGTCACCATCACCTCACCATCAGTGACATGCTCCAGAGCTGTCAATGAATAGATTTGGTTGTTTTGTGTATCTCCTAGATTCACCTTGATGCTATGCTGTTGGATTATTTGTGTGAGCACTCTCTCCCTCGTTCTATGTACATATAGAAAAATACCAGCATCACCCTGGAATTTCGTGAAAGAAGTTGTTTTAGCGGAAGAAAGAACTTACGAATCCTAACGAGGATAATGAAAAGCCATGCCGCATGATGCTGTGCACCAAATCCCAAATCAGTGCAGTACCAACCATATCACCAGAACCATCACTATCGCCATTCCCAGAATCATCACCATCACCAGAGCCACCATCATTCACAAGGCTGATGCATCAACTCTTGCGTGCACTCAATTCAAACGAAAAAAAAGTCATTTAAATGGAAAACGTGTTCGGGTAGCATCTCTTTTGTTCATTGCTTTTGACTCCATCTGGTTTCCTATCTAGTTTGGTTATCCTTTCCACAAAAATGAATCCGCTTCAGGTATAAGATTTGTGCGATTTTTATGATGTGTGAGATTTTAATATGAAATTCTTTTAATATAAAACAACACATCTTAAAACACCCTTCCACAACCCTTCCACGAAAAGCTGTTTTTGAATTGATGACATAAAATCACAAAAAGAAAAGTAAACAACAGCAAAAGCTGTGAATCTGTACCAATTTCGAATGAAACCGCAAAACCGTATACAAATCTACCAGAGGAGAAGGGAAGAGAAACAATTTCAGTTTATAGTTTGTCTTTTTTATCGGAACTTTCTTTTTTGTTTGTTTGTTTTTGGTGTTATTGTTGGGAAGTCCTGGATTTTTGTATCTTTTGGGTGTTCCATTAGTTGAACATTTCAGCTTCAAGGATTAAACTCAGAAGGCTTTTGCATCAACGCCATATACTAGTGGAAGCTTGCCTCCTTTATAGGAAGTTTTTACCTTTAGCTTTAGTTTCAGATTGAGCTTGAGCCTCACCACAATACTGCGCTTCTGATGTACCCCGATGACGACGACGACGACGTACACTGGAAGAGTACATCCAATCCAAATGCAACCATCAACATGGTCTTTGTGTGTAAAAGAAGAATTACACACACTCAATAGGTTTACGGTTTTCAAAAGCAAAATCCTGGAATTTTCAATGATTGACTTTGGACTTAGTACCTTTATATACACTATACATATTTACATATAGACTCGCCTCTATATAGTTTATACATATATTCTTCTGACGATGATGTTGGGTTATGGGAGTACGGACGACGACGATGGAGTGGTTGGTTGGTTTAGTTGGTGTGTTTGCTCCAGATGAGATGATGGGTACTTCAATCAACTTTAATTAATTTAAACGAAGCACATTTTATACGTATCTATACCTACTCCACACAGCTTGTGCATATTCATGCGAAGAAGTCTCAATCTCAATGAATAGGGGTTTGTTGTTTATCGTTTGTTTATATGTCTTTTGTGTGTAAAAATGTCAAACACCCGTAAATTTACTCAAATATCTATACATTATGTATATTTTACTTATATATATGTCATTGACCTATCCTCTGGTCTACAGTTTGGCAGACGTTAACAGAAGCCTACCTTACCTATCCTCAATAATGGTTTTGGCTATATATTAATTTATTATAAGACCATTTGTCTAGATGATTTGGTTTTGTGGCTATAATGAAACCTTCTTTGTTGACATAGAAATTAATGTTGCTATATCTACATAAATGTATATGTTTTGTGTTTAAGACAGTGTTTGTGTTTGTATATGCTTAAGCATATAATTCAAGTTTGACAGTAGATCGCGTTTCATACAAATCGTATACTAATGTCGGATTAAGTATTTATCAGGAATAAAATAAGAGGCAGTTGAGGATTTGATAAATTAATATAGAAAATTAAATGTCCACTTTTAAATGCAGGAGAAATTTTGAGGTTTAGAGACTAAGCCAATTTCTTGAAAATATAGGGTGATTTCTTAAAAGCTGTAGGAAAGTTTTTCAAAAAAAACATACGTACAAGTCAGAAAAATGTAAAGTAAAGTGATTGAAGAAGGATCGCCTAGTTTCCGTTAAAACTGGACATTTCCCTAGGAAATAAAAAACATCTTCTCTTTCCCTGAGGTTACACAAACTACATAAGATTGGGAGATCCTCTGTGTGGCATATAATTCAGTTCAAGAAGTTCAGCACGCAGTCTCAACATCGTTGAGACGCAACGATTATCCACGCAATTCTCATCTCTAAAGTAGTTTTTTAGGCCTAGATTATGACAAAGTGGAGTGTAGATTACTCTGTGGTTAGAGTTGACTGCATCCTCAATGTACTTCTCCCTAAGCTCCTCGTCAACGAAGGCAATAAGCTTGTACAGTTTACCCCTCCATTCATTGAGATTTCCAACATGCAGGTTCAGTTTGATACCACACCATTGCGCGAGCTCCTTCCATTCCTCATAACAACTAAAACTTCGGTTGATTACGTGCAAAGCTGCTTTCTTTGGAAGTCTATCTTTATTCATATGTAAAACTTTTATAACATAGTCTACCTGACTTTTCAGCGCCTGAATAAAGAGTGGTGAAAAACCAGTTTCTAATGCAACTACGTATAGTTTGGTGTGTTGGACGACAGGTCAAATATCCTTTTGATAAAAAATCTCAGCAACTTTTCTACGCAATTGTATTGTTTGTAACCCCATACTTGCGATGCATGAAATAGTAGTGATTCCGACACTGCTTCAAATACACGAAACTTACAGCTATGCGCAATACTTTTGTTGGCAAAACACTTTTTCCGTGTAGCTCCTATCGCACTCTTGGCCTTAGAGAGTTTTTCATTAAGATGTTTTTCCATACTTAAGTTTATTGTAAAACATACTCCTAGGTATTTTAACTTATTTACGACCTCAATAGGTATTGAATTAAAGAACCATCTTTCATTCTGACTATTACTTCCACCTCCATTTCTGAAGACCAGTATTTTCGATTTGTTAAGGTTCACTTGGAGTTTCCGCGAAGTACAGTACCTATATAGTTGGTTGATCATCAACTGAAGCGTTTGAGGTGCTGCTAATAGAAGTACTATGTCGTCAGCGTAGAAAAGAGCCTTTATAGTGGTCCTCGCAAACTCAACTCCTCCAGAAATATAATCTGTTAAATCTTCTATAAAAAGTGCGAATAGAAGAGGGCTCAGCGTACAGCCCTGTCGAACACCTGATTCCGTTTGAAACCATTCCGAAAATTCCTCTCCATTCCAAACAGCTGCCTTTGTTTCGTTATACAGATTTTGTAAGACTTTTCCAAACTTTGAAGACACCCCTAGTGCATAGAGTTTGTAGATAGGCGCTCGCCTATCCACAACGTCAAAATCTACGAAAAAGCTGTACAGTTTTTTCCCGTTTTGAAGAAAAGTTTCGGCGATACTTTTAAGCACAAAGATGTGATCGATCGTAGAGTAACTGGGCCTAAAGCCAGCTTGAAATTCTTTTAATAACCCGTTTTCATTTATCCACTCATTGAGTCGTTGATCCAAAATTGAAATATTTTATATGATGCATTAAGAAAGCTTATCCAACGGTAGTTCTCTGAATTTTGTGCACTTCCTTTTTTGTGAATCGGAAGAATTTAACTCTTGCGGTATAATACCATGTTCCAGAATTTGGTTGAATGAAATATAAAGTTTTTCAATAAGTTCCAATATTCCGTATTTATAAAACTCAGCCGGTATTCTGTCGGTGCCTGTCGCTTTGCCATCTTTTAAGGTTTTTTAAGTGCATCTTATCTCCTCTTGTATTATTGGCGCATCTAAGAGAATATTGTCGAATTTAGGTTCAGCATACGATATATTTACGGAGCTGGACGGGGGATTCAAGAGTTCTTTGAAATGTTGACAGAGCGCAGTCGATGTAAGATTTCGGTGAATCTTAAACTTATTGCCATTCAAGAGCTTTACCCGACTCCAAAAATCTGTAGCATTCTTACAGTGTGACAACCTCCTAGACTCCTTTTCGTTTCGTTTTTGTTTACAAAGGTCTTTGTATATCATATTGGCTTCTAAGTATTTATCTTTGCTGTATTCATTATTGTAAACTCAAAGGGTCTTCAGCCACGTAAAAAATCTCTGCCTACCACGCATACATTGACTATCAAACCAAGGTTCTATTGGCAATGTCTTGCTATGGTTGGTTCTAAAGGCAGATCAGAAAAATGTATTAAATCTTTATTTGTATCGATAATACGGTCCATATAATTTAATGTTTGAAGATTATTTCATGCAAATGTTGACCTTGACTGCGCCACAAATGGTCCATCCACTTAGTCCAATTTTTGAATACTCTTTCCAACATTTCGGCCGGTATTTCACCGAAACCGGACTTGTCTATATAGACATGAGCCTTGACATAGCCCCACAAAAAATAGTCTAAAGGCGTTAACCCGCACGATCTAGGCGGCCAATTGACCGGTTCCGAACGTGAAATAAAATGTTCACCAAACTGGCCTCTCAATAAAGGTTGGATAGGAGGTGCCGGTGTACATTGATTTTGAATTCCTGAACAATGACAGAGAAAGCTAGAGCGTGACAAGTCTTTCCATATCGCGTAGTACGGCTAAAAAATAAATCTCTTTACTTCATAGTACGGCCGAAGTTGGGCTCAAAGGTAAACTGATGGGAGGAATGCAACTGGCTATTTCACTACAGCATATCCATTCCATTAAAACAACCGTAAAAAAGGTTTGGAAACAAAACGGAGCCCTGGGGCTCACCAGCATGTATATTATTGGTTTCAGACTTGAATCCCTCCAAAGCAACTTAAACGGTTTGAAGAAAATTTCTAATCCAACGAAGAAAAGATTCGTCAAAACCAAAAGCACACATTTTCGATAAAAGAGCAAGTTGAAAGACTCTATCAAATGTCTTCGAAATATCAAGTGCAATAAACATACTTTCTTTAAAACGTTGTAAAGATTTGTTCCACTGTTCGGTGAGATGAACTATGAGATCACCAGTGGACCTATTGCTACAAAAAACGGATTGCCGGTCATTAAGAAGCTTCCATTCCTCAAGATATTTCTTAAGCTGTTATTTAATCAGCGTTTCCATGACCTTGGAAAGAAGGGACGTTAGTGCTATGGGTCGATAATAATTTGTGAAAGAACACGATTCGCTTTTTTTAGGATTGTCTGAACAAATGCAGTTTTCCGACTACTCGGAACGAGCCCAGAAGAATAGGATAGGTGGAAAAGCTTACGCAGTGGTTTTGCTAGAGTGGATGAACACCTCTTTAGAATAATAGCGGGGATACCATCTGAGCCAGCGGATTTATGAATTTTGAGATCTTTAAGAACTCTCGCCACAGTTCGAGTACGAAAAAAGATTGGTCCCATAGAATTATTTACACGTTCAAGAACTGGGGAAGCCATGACACTATCTGGTAAGGTGGAATTTTTGGCGAACTGCCTTGCAAATAAGTTGGCTTTATCAATAGAGCTTACTAAAGGAGTGTCATTGACAACAAGCGTAGGAATCGAAGAAGAGGAAGAATTCCTTATGTTTTTTACGAATCACCAAAAATGCTTATTGCTTTTTAACATTGGAGTATTTTTGCCACCGTAATTTTTGGTCATGTTAAAATTCGAATATAGGCGTTGCAGGCCTTCCTGGCTTGCTTTAACCTTTTCCGGTTTTCCTCAGTTAAGTTGGCTTAAATACACCTTAAACTCGCCTCTTTCTCCTTGATAATCTTTTTGCCTTGGGTTTAATACTTTTAACCCGGGATAAAGGTTTTCAATCCCAGATGAACCATACTAGAAATCATCTGTGTACTTGAGTGTAGTGGTCGCTATATCAGTTGAAGGTCCTGAAGAAATTATTGAGACCGTCCCAGTTGGCTTTCTTATACTGCCAAACGGTTCTCTTTGGAGCTCCCTCTTTAACTGAATTTGTTTGACACGAAAAATTAGCAGATATGACACTGTGGTCCGATGTGAATTGAGGCGTCAATACACTGATTGTGAATTTATCAGGATAAAAAGTGAGAAACAAGTCAAGTGTATTTTTCGCTCGGACTTTAACGTCTGATATACGAATAGGCTCATTGAAAAACTGAGTAAAACTCAGCAAAAATCTCAGCACATGTTGTTTGAAAATTCACATTTGTTTCATGAAGCACCACTTCATCCGCAGAAAATAGCAATTTGGTGTGGCTTTTATACCGGCCGGATTATTGGGCCATATTTTTTCGTTGATGATAACGACCGTCACGTTACTATAAATGACCACAATAGAATATATGGAATTGGTTCCAACAGGATGCTTTAACAATCCAATCTAAGGGCGTTATGCAATGAATGCTGTTCTCCATCTGACAGTTTTCCTTTTTGCAAAGGCATATTTGAAAATTTGGAGCTCCTTTTTCCACCAATTGCGATTATTCCAACTGATCTTCCATTCAAGTTCTAGTGGATACAATTTACCGTCGTCTAATAAATCTTTGTGATGACAATCTGTAAATGGCAAGGTTAATCTTTAGAAATCTGCTGTACGTTTCTTGGTTGCATATCGACAAACAGTCTTCATTATCAAAATTGATTAGTGTAATATCTTTTATTAATTTCTATTCCATTCAAATAAACTATATTAAAATATGACCTCTTTGTGATTTAGTGTCAGTTTGGAATTCGTTTGAAGTCGTTAAATAGAAGCGAGACAAAGTCCACCGAGTTTGATAGTTCTTTAAAGCATTCATTTGTAGTTTTGAGCCGATATCAATACATTCTAATTTCAACGAATCAAAACCTTTCAAAAGCACTGTTTTTTTCATTCGGGTGTACAGAAGAATCCGAAATAGTTGAACTGGACTTATTTAGACTTAAATTTGGAGAAATTTTGTATCGTTACTTGGGCCGGCACTTGTACAAAATTGTGGAATTTTAAAGGATATCAATTAACCTGATATTTAAGTGAAAGGCACCGGTCAGGGTAGAACTTGGGCTGGAGGGGTCTTCTAACTTTATTTCTTTGACAACAAAGTAACATTGCCAAGGCAACTACCTTCAAAATCAGAAACCTTGACAATTCAACTTCTTTTGCTCTGAGTTCAAGAAGCTATGGCCATACTTAATGCCATTTTCATAAGCCTTTGAAATTAATACAATTTGCCCATGGTATCCCTCACAAAAATAGTTTGATATTGAATTTAAAGATATTAACCACTAAATGAAAGACCCATTAAGAACCACTTAATAAAATACCCCTCAATCAATAACGATTTAAAAAAAAGTTCAATGTTTTATCTTTAAATCAATTTTTTTAAATTATGTTGGCAACACTCTTGACTCTTTTTTTGGAATATCAACAAGTAAAAAATATGAAAAAATGTGAAGTATCAAAACAGACAAATTTTGTTTGAATTGAATTGTTAGTGTGTAGGATTGTCATTTCAGAGGTCTTGAGTTTAAACCCTGCCTGTGTCACCTACATTTTATATTTTACTGGTACTTTCTTTTGCGAGGAACTAAGAAATCTTCTTGTCATGAAAAGTGCTTCCTCGAATTGGGCGTTCGTTTTCAGCATAAAAATGAAGGTCTCCTCTAACCTCGAATTAGTCTCAAATTACACATGAATTGTTGAGAGTTGTGAGTCACTAGGAGCCAGTTTTCAACGAACTGTTGCTCCACCTAATTTACTTATTAAAAAAAATCACGAGTTTATTTTTTTATGAAGAATTGTCAAAGGACAACAATATCTGCATCTGCATATTTTTGTACAAGCCAGAGTGCTGCTGATGATGAGGCCGATGCGATGAAAGGACAATTCTCAAATGCCACAGTAGTCGAATTTACGAATTCTACCTTTAAGGTCTTAAATCCGTTATGGAGCATTGGCATAAACCTCATATTTCACGTGAATTCCAAGAAAAAAGTCTTAAAGTGTTAGATCAAGATCTTGAAGAAAAAACACTGCTGGAAAACTTTCCCTGCTAAATTGTGATCTACAACATTTTTGAAGTGTTCATATCTTCTTAAATAATTCTGTTAGGTCTGTTTTAAGTGCACAGAATGTATATTATATGTAATGTATGTACTGAAAAGAAATAGCCTTTTGATTTGACATTTTTTTCCACAAAAGTCCTTACCACCAAGGTAATGTATACTCTCATACATAAAGTGGAACTCTCAATAAATAAGTACCTATTAATTAATATTAATTAAATGCATAATAATTCCTTTGAGCCTTAAACGAAGCTGCTCAGCACTGCGTTCCATTTATATATTATTTCAACTTATTTTTGATGCAACTACACCAAGTGATGTAGTGTAACCATGTTTATATCCTTACGAAAAAAAAATAATATGTATGTAGGTTTAAATACCCGGGGCAAGAGCATGGACTCTGCAGCTTGTGCATCACCTTTCCTCAGCCATATAAGCCCTGATGCCAACCAAACCGATACGAAATATATACGACAAGAGTTTAACACTACGAAACCCATGTAAACCCATTGCAGTGGTCCCTTACTTGGAGCACATTTCGCTCGGATAAACTTCACATTAATTTACCCCACCGCCGCCGCCACCGCTGCCGCATGGTGAGAGGACAGTGGTGATGCACCAGGGTGCAGTACGGCACTTCGTCGTCATCGTCGTCGTCGTCCATGAGACGATTTGTTCTTAAATTTTAATTCAATTAATGGAAATGCTTTCAGTCGCCTCGCTTCTGTGATGCTGCTTCACTGAAACTGAAAAATACAACAAAAAAAAAACGAAACAAAAATACGGCTGGGTAGCGAGCGGTTCCTGGTCGTGCTCGTTCGTGGTGGAAATGGAAAGACCGTCTCTCGGGCTTGGCCAATTTACGCCTGACCGAACGCTGTAAAATCACAACCCGACAACTTTACACAGTTACAAGAGGCAGACAGTTCTCTACCTGAAATTTATGTAAGTCTCTCTCAATCTGATTCAGAACTGAGCAGCGGCCGGCGCTGTGAGGCGCGGCGCGGTGTATCGCGTAAACTACAACGCGAGGTTTTTGGGTTGGAAATAATGAAACACACACGTTGCATATTGCAGAGCGATTCGCGAGATCGAAATTTAATTAATTCGCATTAAGTTTCGTTAATTAGGACCATGCATGCATTGTACCACTTGGTCGGATGTTGATGATGATGATGACGACGACGATGATGATGATGATGAAGGTCTATGGAAATCGTTCACACCAAGCATGCCAATCATTCTGCCACATCCACTATGTGACTGCATCGACATCGACACAGAATTCCCACGAGGCATAGATATCGTAATGTGGGCGTATATAGACGTGTGGCAGCCCAAAGATGGTCGACCAACAATTAGCCGATGCATGGATGCTCTCCCGGTGAATGCCATAGTATCCATTATCACTCCGCTACAACCGCACTGTACCGCTCCGCTTTACTCCGCATAACCTCCGCACCATCATCATTGTTACGGGTAACCATTACAGTATTGTTGTTGGTCGGGACGGGTTGGTCAGCTTGTGTGTCACTTTTGACGTTGAACGAATGGTGTCACCATCACTTCTGTCTGTATTCATGCAAATTATTTAAGTTAATTATTTTTGTTCTGTTAAACATTTCAAAGTGCTGATGATTGGTACACTTTCGTCCTTGTCAATTGATAATGCTCTGCTTCAATCCACATTAAGCATATTGATTGATTTATAGCATATGTATAGATATAGATAAATAGATACCACCAAATTCCAAGGATGCGGAAACCACTCTGAACGGATGTGGAAATGGAGATGCCAGCAAACCACTCTAGCCTGGTATCGAAAGTACGATACGCCATATTGATACGAGTGTAGGTATTAAGCTGCAAAGTTTACTCAGTGCAACGCATGTTGGATAATTTTTTGTTTAAATAATATTCAATTTCGATATTTTAATATTTTAACTTATGTAAACTTTAATCACAAGTAAAAGAAGCTATAGCGATTTCTTTGTTTATTTTTTCGATCTGAGTACTATACTTAGTACTCAATATTTTTGTTTGTAATTATTTTCACCTGCGTAAATAATAGGTAATGAAAAATTTATAAAATTAAATGGCCACATCCGAAATTTGGGCCTGTCAATATTACAACAATAAGTTAAAAAAAATTTTAAAAACACAGAAAATCACAAAATGTGTGAATTCGAAAAACTAAGGAATAACAAGCCTTATAGGCTTTTACGACTCATTCGGAGCCCAGGATATAGGAGCGGTTTTATCCGGCTCCCCATCCTTGGAGTTATACTAAGGATCTGACTCTCCAGGTTGGGGATTATGCCATCGGGGTGACTTCCTGGCCACGTAAGAACATCATAGTTGTGAAGCACCAGCAAGCCTCCTATACGAAGAATTAGCGGAGGTCCTAGACCGCTATAAAGCAGACATCACTGCCATACAAGAAATACGATAGGATGGGTCGACATTTTATATTATGACTGCTACCGAGAAAACCAGCAGCGCTTATTTGGATGCTGCTTTGTCAATAGAGACAGGCTAAGTCAAGAAGTCTTAAGCTATATTATTATCCATATTATCAAGGTAAAATTCGGCAACATTATATTGATATGCGAGCACGTACCGACAAATGAGAAGTATGACAAAACTTTTTGACAAAACATACGAACAGTGTCCTACCTACGATATTAAAATTGTCCTGGTCGATTTTAATGCCAAGCTAGGAAGGGAAGACATCTTTGGTGGAAAAATCGGGAGAAAACAGCCTGCACGATAACACTTCCGACATCGGATTCAGGCTCTTAGATTTTACTGCGGGTCGAAACGTCATCGTAGCCAGTACGCATTTTTCACACCTCAAAATCCACAAAGGAACTTAGAGTATTCCAGATCAATCTACCATCAACCAAATTGACCATATTGCGATCGACGTACTTTCCGAGGAGCTAACATGGACTCAGACTACTACCTCGTTGTATCCAAGGTAGCACTTAGGCACCAGACCCAAGGCAAAACAGGGAGATGCTGAGAGAATGTCGAACGGCAACTATCGCAAGAGATCGCCAAGTCCTTCTCCGACTGAGTTACAAGTAATCTTACTCGACGTTCTGTGCCGCTAACACAATGTATCGAAACCAGTGGCAACATTACCAAGATGCAATCTTCCAGCCTCTGACGTGCTGGATTTCAAGAAGATTTCAACCACCAACTAGGAACTCCTGGTTTGATGAAGAATGTTGACAGGCAAATGCAGCCAAACAACAAGCAAGCAAAGCAGCGCTGCATAAAAGGACAAGAGCTGCTCGTGAACTCTATGAGTAGAAGATGCCAGAGGAAGACCGACTTCTTAGAAGAAAAAAGAGAGTGCATGAGAAGTTTGCAGTTGAGAGGTTTAAAAGCAGGAATGAAGTTCGAAAATTTTATAAACAGGTAGTACCCGTGGCATGATGGTTAGTGCGTTGGACTGTCATGCAAGGGGCTTGGGTTCAATCCCTGCCTGTGCCACCTTAATTTAAAAAATTAATTTTCGCGGGTACTGCCTCTTGCGAGGAATTGACAATTTCTTCAAGAGTAATTCTTGTCATGAAAAAGTGCTTTCTCAAATTAGCCGTTCGGATTCGGCCTTAAATTGTAGGTCCCTTCCATTCCTGACAACAGTACTCGCACACAGGAATGGTTGAGAGTTGTAAGTCACTAGGCCCTGGTTCACAACGGACTGTTGCGCCACCCCATTTGATTTGATTTTTGAAAACGAAATTCACAAGTACACAAACCTGGAACGGAAGGCTGCAAAAATGAAAGTGGAAACATCATAGTTGAACCGCAATCAATGCTGAGGATATTTAAGTACTACTTCTGCAGACTGTATAATGGCGATGACGAACCGAATTCCGCTGTCAGGCAGGATGATCCATTGAACATAGACGACGAAAGCCAGCAATCCCGTCCTCCCGACTTAGGCGAAGTAAGGATTGCCATCTCTAAGCTGAAGTCTAACAAAGATGCTGCAGCGGATGGCTTGAATATCAAGCTCTCTATAGCAGCTGAAGATAAATTAGTTAGAAGCATGAACCAACTTATCTGTAAGATATGGTCGAAAGAAAGCATGCCCGATGAATGGAACCTCAGTACTGTTTGCCCGATCCTGAAAAAAGGAGACTCTCTAAACTGGACCAACTATAGAGGAATCAGTCTACTTAACATCGCCTATAAAATCTTCTCTGCCGTAATATGTGAACGTCAAATGCCCATCGTCAACAGCCTGATTGGTCCTTATCAGTGTGGCCTAAGTTAGGTTAGGTTATAGTGGCTGTCCAAGATGGAAACGGACACACTTAGCCCACTTTAATGGCCCATTGTGTTACCACATGAATTTTGAGGCTTCCTCTTAAGCTCAATGAAACCAGCTTGAGTCCTTTACGAAACCTAAGAGGCTGATTACAAAGATATGATTAAGATCGTTTAGATAATTCTTGCGTTTTCGAGCCAGAGCAGGGCATGTGCAGAGAAGATAAAGAACAGTTTCTTCCCCTTCCTCGTTCATTTAGCTTTAGAAAAAGTCATTTGAGAATACGCCTAGTCTCGTGGCGTGCTTTCCTATTAGACAGTGTCCGATTATGACACCTATTATCGTGCTTATATGCGATCTGCTTAAAAAGAGCAAGCACCTTGAACGTTTTAAATCCAGTGTTGGCCAGATAATTTTTGTGACTTGACACGTGGTGATGTTATTCCACCTGGTGCCTGCCCTCCTCACAGCGTCTTGCATTAGCAGCAGTTTACAAGTAGCGATTGGTATGCCAGTACTTGCCAAACGTGGTAGGATGGACTGTACTGTACCGTTCCAGACGAGTTCATCTGTCTTACAGTTACCTGGAATGTCACTATGTCTCCCGGCACCCAACAAAGGTGAATATTAAACTGTTGCGCCATTTCCATTAGAGATGATCGACAGTTATGGACTGTTATAGAGTTTGTAGAGACAGAGTCCAGAGATTTGATAGCGGCCTGGCTATCAGAGAAAATACGGATATTAGATGTTGATATCAAGCCAGGATTGGGAAAGCGGAATGAGAGACTTAATTTCAGTCGTTCAGAGGACACACCTCCACCAACCCCTCCTTTTGTTTTTGACCCATCTGTATAACAATGGATTAACTGCTTTGTCTGTCTGCTTTGGAATTTATTCTTAATACCTTAGAATTACGGAGTGGTTAATGTTGTTGTTAGTCCACTGCGACGAAGCTTTGAGGCAAATAGCAGAGCTTGCAGCTATTTGTTTGCTAAATATGTCAAGAGTTGTAAGGTAGAGCAAGGTGTCCAGTGCCACAGACAGGGTCATGCGAAGCGATCCGCTTATACATAGGCAAGTGTGTGCTTAGACCAGGAAAGTTTACAGTCGATCAAATTTTCACGTTACGGCAGATCCTGGAAAAAACCCAAGAACACCAAATCGACACCCACCATCTTTTCATCGATTTCAAGGACGCTTATGACAGCACATACAGGGACGAGCTGTTAAGAGCCATGCCTAGTTTTGGCATCCATGCCAATCTCGTCCGTTTGTGCAGGATGACCATAGAGAATTCACGCTGCTCCATAAAGGTTAGAAAAAAACTAAGCAGAACCTTTTAATGTCACGCTGTCATGCGATTTTTTTAACATCGTGCTTAAAAGAATAGTGCAGAGCTCACACGTCAACACTAGACAAGTTTAACCGCTGTAAAGACAGAAAACAACACCAGCGCTGAGATCAAACGTAGAATAACTTTTGCTAACCGCTGCTTCTTTGGACTAAGAAAGCAATTGAATGGTAAAGTCCTCTCTCTAGGGACCAAAGTGTTGCTATATAAGACCCTTATCATCCCCGTCCTACTATACGGTGCAGAAGCATGGATTATGACAAAAGCAGAAGAAGCACCTTGGGTCCTTTCGAGAGAGAAGTTCTTCGTGTGATCTACGGTCCCGTATGCATCGAAGGGGATTATAGTAGAAGCTGTAACGACGTGCTGTTCAGCGATATAGACTTAGCCAGAAGGGTAAAAGTTCAATGACTAAGATGGTTGGGTCAAGTAGAGCTCATGGAAACCAATGCTCCAGCCTGGAAAGTCTTCGAATCTATACCCACAGTATAGCGCAGTAGAGGATGACCTGCGGATCAGATGGCGCGCACAAGGGGATAGTGACCTCACCCAACTTCGAGCGCGAAACTGGAGACATCTAGCTAGGGACCAAGTTAGATGGAGAAGTTTGTTGGTGAGGCCCTCGTTCACACAGGACTGTTGCGCTACAAATTGGCTTCATAGAACTCGCAAAAACATGAAATTTCCAAAAGTGTTAAAGGAACACTTGGTGATTTAATTTATTCTGAAAACTCAAATTTGAAAAGCTAACTTCATTCGCATTGCTTAAAGACAAAAAAAAATATTTGTATAATTTACATTAAAATTAAAAACTTTATTTAAATTATCACAGTAATCCGTGTTTAATGAGTTTTGTCCTTTTTCAATTTAAATATCTATTTATTATATAAAACCTTTTGATTGAAAACTAAAATTAATTTACATAGCACTTTCTTCGGCTCTTGATTATTGTAATTATTATTTTTAATATTGACAACATTTTTTGGACTGCCTGATGCTACTTATTACGGCTCACAAATTCTACTTTATTGCGATATTATAACTATATTCAATTCAGTCTGCTAATATTGAGTTTATATTTTACTGAACTGATATTTATTTTCAAATACTGTCTGAAGGATTTGTGTGTGTGTGTGAGAGAGAGATTTTAATAAATTTAAATAAACGTCGATTCGAACTACATAAACAGTACAAATAAACGAAGTCTGTTCACATTTATATTTTTAATTAAATGTTATTTAAAATTCACTACTGCATTATTTTGGGATACTTTTATTTATTTTTTACATTTTATTTTTCAATTCAAACCGTTTTTATTCCTTTTTTTTTAATGCCATTTTTATTTAACTTCTGTTCGCTACTCAATATGATGCAATGAGTACTCGGCCAATAATTCACATTAATACTGTTCAGTTGCTAATTAAATTAAATGAATTTATTGGCGGAAATTGAAAACGAAACCACCTTCCATTGCAAATTTATATCAATATACGACTATACGCATTGCCACACACATCTGGGTATTTTATATGCAGCAGTCAACATACAAAATATGTTTTGGTTTATTTATGAGGTTTTTAAGTGGTAAATAAAATACAAAATGAGAGCAACAAATAAAAAGTAAGTAGAGTAAGCAGGATACGGTTTGATCGAACTTTTATTATTGTCCTAACAATATATAAAAATAATGCCTTTGATATTATTTATAGGATGCAGAAACATCACACAAAGCTACGTACTAACTGACCGAGACACTAGTTTGAACAATGAACTATGAATAAAATAATAATTTATCCATCGAGTCGGAACTTTTTCAAAGTTTATATTTTATCGTACTTAACTGCAAATTCCCAAAGGCGCATTGTGTAAACTAACAACTACCAATAATGAAAATTGTTTTTAACACATGTAAGGGTTATGAGTCTTGTCTTTGTAGCGTTTAAATTTAAGTTTAAGTTTAAGTTTAAGTTTAAGTTTAAGTTTAAGTTTAAGTTTAAGTTTAAGTTTAAGTTTAAGTTTAAGTTTAAGTTTAAGTTTAAGTTTAAGTTTAAGTTTAAGTTTAAGTTTAAGTTTAAGTTTAAGTTTAAGTTTAAGTTTAAGTTTAAGTTTAAGTTTAAGTTTAAGTTTAAGTTTAAGTTTAAGTTTAAGTTTAAGTTTAAGTTTAAGTTTAAGTTTAAGTTTAAGTTTAAGTTTAAGTTTAAGTTTAAGTTTAAGTTTAAGTTTAAGTTTAAGTTTAAGTTTAAGTTTAAGTTTAAGTTTAAGTTTAAGATTAAGTTTAAGTTTAAGTTTAAGTTTAAGTGTATAATTATAAGGAAGATTATTATTATAAGGAAATAGAAATACTTTGTATGGCAATTTTATTTGGTGTTGGATTGAGCCAATAATAATTGAATACCAAACTAGTCTAATCTTGACATAGAGTGTATCTAAATTTAAGTTTTTAGACTTTAACGTTAGCCCAAAGATATTCTATGGAATTCAGGCGTGGACTTGATGAAGCCCATTCTAGAACAGTGATAGAATTGTTCTGGAATCAATTTTTAATGATCTGTTTTATGTGCTTTCGGTCATTAACATGTTGAAATTCCCATATAACAGTGATCTTATTCTCAGCTAGCGGCAGTATCACCACTTGGAGTATTTCTAAGTCAAGTCCATCAATGCTTTATATTGTCTTGACACCAAGAATTGAACTGGTTTGAATATCAAAAAATAGAGGGAAATTCCTTTTGGATAGAAGAAAAAACAGAATGTTGGCGCCCTCTGAAATATTATACCCTAGTTTCTAGAATTTTTCTAGGGTTTTTCAACAGAGACGCTACAAAAGTGGACCGACAGGGACAGCAAACGACACCTATATTTCTTGTCACTCTTTGGACATTTCTCTTCTGTAAGGTTTGACATTTCAGGATGGAAAGATAAACGAGCAAACAACATGTCAAAATTATTAAAATTCATTACCAAAATTCGGAGTCATTGGACTCAACGTTAAGAGAGCTACGTCCAATTTATGGTCGTCTTCATCGTCCTAGCAGATTAATAATTAAGCGTCTAGTGGACAAAATTGAATCCACAGGCACGGTGCAAAATGTTCCCGTACCAATAAGACAAAAAAGTGCCCGTAGTTTCGAGAATATTTCTGCCGCTGAGGCTTCAGTTACCCAAATGTGTCTCTCACACGTCGTTCTTAAGTGTTGGACATCTATGTGATGTCGTCGTGGTAAATTTTGGGAAAAGATATTGGTCTACGCTCTAATAAGAATAATTTGACGCAAGAACTGAAGCCGCTTAACCTTCAGAACCGTCGTATGTTCGTGTATTGGGCTGAGCAACAACTTGCAAACGATTCGGTTTTTTATCGAAAAATCATCTTCAGCGGTGAGGCTCACTTCTGGCTGAATGTATTCGTCAATAAACAAAATATGCGGTATTGGTCAGGCAGCAATCCACACTTATTCGGTTTGTTGTGGTTTATGGGCTGGTGGCGTCATTGGGCCGTACTTAATCCGTGATTCCGGCAGGTTTTTTTTTAAATAAGCGGCCACTCAAAGAGATAATACTACCTACTAATTATGTAGACACTGTGTTATCACTAGGAAAGGGTGAGGGGGTGGAAAAGTGGTGTCGGTGCACATTGGTTTTGAAGTCCTGAATATTGCAACGGCTGGAAAAGACAGATTGTGGCAAGGTATTCCCCACTGTGCACGTTATTGTGAATAGGGATCGCAACCGTTTAATGATAAACGAATATTTTTGAACCCAATTGGATGATATGGACTTTGAAGAAATGTGGTTTCAACAGGATGGTGGCGGCGCCACAAGCCACACAGCGAATGTCACAATCAATTTATTGGAAACCAAGTTTGGAAGAGGTGTTATATCATGAAATGGTTCAGTCGCTTGGCTTAATTTAAAGCAGTTAGATTATTTCCTGTAGGGCTACGTCAAGTCTTAGTCTTTGCCAACAAGCCAGCGACGATTGATAAACTTTGTATGAATATCGAACATGAAATTGCAGCAGTATCGGCCGATTTATGCTTGAAAACCGTTGAAAATTAGGTTCAGTGTGTGGACTTTTGCAAGCGTGCCCGTGGCAAAATAAATCGAGTTCCAGGGCGATGGGGTGTAAAATTTAACGCCAGTAACTCTCCTCGTGTTTTAAAAATGATAGATATTTTATTAGCACTCTCGTTATTTCCGAAATAACTTAGCTTGCTAAGATCGTTCTCGAGCTTTTGATAATATACTCTGTATATTGAAGAATGTTCTTCTTCGATAAATGATTTTTGCATACTTTCATCCATAACCTGAAGAATATTTTATAACTCTGATTTCATTTGATGAAAGTTAAACGCTTCTAAATTGAGCGGACATCAGGTCTTTTCAGCCAATTCCTTCCATTTTTCAAAACATGACGATTTTTTTTCTAAGCCACTGTTTTAGGAAGACGAGACACATTCATGTTAAGCACTTTAAGGATGTAATCGAAATGTAGTTTCAGTGTTGTGATGTATATTGGTGGAAGTCCAGTTTCAATATGTAACATATAAGTGGGTGTTGACATGGGCAGGTGTAGTACTCGTTTGAGAAAAAATCTAAACAGTTGTTCGACAGTCTCATATTGAAGGTATCCCCAAACCTCGGCTTAGTACAACATAATTGATCGAGCAGCAGCCTCAAATATCTGGTATTTTGCACGTAGACCAATTTTTTCATTTCATGCAGCTAAACCAAGTAGAGTTGAAGCATTTTTTGAACTTATTAGTTTTTCTCCTGAATGAAACTTCATACTATTTTGTGGCGTCATTATCAAGCCAAGGTATTTGTAGTTGTCTACTATTTCTACAGGAACCCCATCAAGTTTTCAATTAAAATTAGCATTCCGATGTCATTTACCAATACCAAAGACCATTATCTGAGATTTTGCACGATTTACGGTTAGGTTCCATCTTTTGCAGTACTCTTCGAATTTGGTGATCATCATCTAAAGTTTTATGGGAGTGTCGGCTAACATCACAATTTCATCAGCATACATCAAGACTTTGATCAGACTGCCTCGTATATCAATCCCACCGTTTAAATAACAATATACTATATCATCAAGGAAGAGGGAGAACAGTAGTGTGCTTAAGATACATCCTTGTCTCAATCCCATAGGAGTCAAAAAACGTTCCGACATCGAGGTCCCGTCCCAAAAATTTTGCTGAGCAATTTGTATACATTTTTTTAGTGTTTTCAACATTTTAAATGGTAGACCTTTATAAAACATTAAATTTTTATCAACACTGTTAAATGCGGATTTAAAGTCTTTAAAATGAGCATAACTTTTTTACTCTGAGTGCGTTTGATATCGACAATAGTACTAAGTGTAAAAATTTGATACACAGTGGAATATCCTTGACGATAACAAGCTCAAAATTCACTTAGTATCTGATGGTCCTCAACTCAATTGGTTAAGCACTTATACAAAATACTTCCAAATATCTTGCGGATTGTATTAAGTAGTGAAATCCCTCTATAGTTTTCAATTACACTTTGGTTTCCTTTTTTGAAAACTGGAAGAATAACAGATGATTCAAAGCATGGAGGGATATTATCATTTTCATAAATCAAAATCGTCAGAACAATACCTATAAAATTTGTGAGGGATTTGATCTTCTCCAGGCTTTTCGGCTTCCTTCATTTCAACTAGTACTGCTCTTAGTTCTGTAATTATTGTGAAAGGCTGGTCCATTTTTTTATCGTTATGTTATTGACGCAATACTAAAAAGGTAGAGCTGACTTCTCTACATTTAAAAGGGATTGAAAATGTATTTTTAAATCCGATGTGGGTATGCTTATACCAATCCTAAGCTTTGATTCATTTAAAATATGACCTGCTTTTCAAAACTCTTTAGTATTTCTACTCCCAATTATGATCTGTGCTTTTTCTTCACAGTATTGAGCTTTCTTAAGCCAACGGAATTCTTGAACGTCGCTTTTTCTTTGACACACTCTTGTTTAAAATAACAGGTATCATACTTCCTAAATAGCTTAAGAAAAGCAAATACCTTATCTCTCGCTCGGCTACAATCATTATCAAACCATTGCTGTTTAGCTTGAAGTTTATGAGTTCTTTTGATAACTTTAGGCACTGCTTTGCGAATAACTTATCAGAATAAATAAAAAACCTGTCCCTAAAAACTTTCAGAATAAAAATAACGAACAAGAAAAAGAGAATGGGTCCTAGATGCCTTCCCTGTGGAACCCCAGATGTTTAAAACAACTGAATTTAAAGTTAAGTTGGATATTTCGAATGTATTCAGTTATACCCATTAAAACGGATTCAAAACATTTTGCTAAGTAAAATTGAAAACCTAAACAGTGTAGACATCACATTTATACCCTTGTTCAATAGCTGTTTAATACATTCATCGTAAGATTAGTCAAGGCAATGGGAAGATTATTTTAAAAACTTGAAGATATCTTACAAATCGATCAAAATTAAAAAAAAGGGATAAACGAACAAATTCTTCTACTGTTTTAAGAAGTAACTATTTCTAAATAAGGGATCGTTGGAGTAAAAGTAATCTTTCTTCTTAGATGCTTTTTTCAGAAATTTTGACCTTTTTGAATTTTATAATTTAAATCTCAAAAAACCGCTCTACATATTTTGATTAAAGTCTGTTTTAAATTCAAAAATTTCACAAATTTGCCAAAAAGATGTTATATGAATTTTTAAATTGCTAATTTTGTAAATTTTTTTAATTACCTCGTGGTCTTAATAGTTCTACGAGTACACTACACACACTCTTGTCCTTCAATACCTATACTCACTCAGTATATGTAATTTTTTTACTGTTTTATGTACGTATGCATATCTTTGTGATGGTCAAAGTAAGTAACGAATATCCTTTCGTCTCCAAAAAAAATAACTCACACTCCAAAGCTGAAACTTATACCCTACCCACCCTTAAAAAAAACTACTTTAACTCCTTCTGGTCAGCACAGGTAAATGCACCCAAGTGGAATAACCTGGTCCTCCCTTAGCTTCATGTTCATGCTCTAAAATACCCTAACGAAGACTCGACAAAAAGAAAAAAACAATCCAATTCAAATTTTAGGATAAAACTTAAATGGGATAGATGCATTTAATTCGTCCAAAAGAAACTACAGCTACTACTATGGCTATCTAGGAGTCCATTTATTCACAATATAATGTGTCCCACATGTAGGAAGGTACCTACGGACATAAGAGTACATCTCCTATCTCCATAAATTCTCTGATGGTAACTTCTCCTTCGCTATAGAGTTTCCATGTCCTTTTTGCCAGAGTGTACCGTGATGGTTCCCTGGTAGTAATTGCAAGCGACCATCAACCCAAAATGGCCCCCGTCCCCTCCAAAAAAAAAAAAAAGTTCCAACCAAAAGAAAAGCAATTTTAACAATTCTGTTTCATTTATATTTTTTAATTTCACCAGGATAAACGAACGTTTATATTTTTATTATATAATTTTTTTTTCTGTTAAGGTTTTCCAACACTGTTCAAGATTTATCCGGGCACTTTTTTAATAAGCGCGATAAAAAAAGTAAAAAAATTAAGCACAAGGGAGCAACACCACCATTCGCTGATGCTGATGCTAAAGCTGATGACGATGATGATGATGGAAATGATGGGTTATCTCTTAGTTCAGGCTTTAGGCTGATTCAGCTGATCCAAAGGAGCACACGCTGTTGTGCTTGTCGTATTCGTCGTCCTCGTCATCATCGTTGTTGTTGGTCGGTGGTAAAATTAAATAATATCTTTAATAATTTAAGTTCTTTTTTTTATATATTTCTGATTTTTTTTTATATTTTTTAATTTTTTATTCGCATGAAAGCTCCGATCTTTTAATCATCCGGAGCCGATTCCTCTTTGAGTTTAAGTTTGAATTTCTCTTTGTGTGTCAGAAAAACTTTAGGGAAGGGAGGGAGGAGGGAAAGAAATCCTGTATTTTGGAAATTATTATGAATCCTTTTTATCATTAAAATTATTCGAATTCTGTTTTATACTCGTATCCACCCGGCTGCACGACAACGTGACGAACGCTACAACGACGAGAGCAGAGCCTTCCTAGGCTATACGCAAAAATCTTGTCTTCATCAGTTCTTGTTGGCCTTTTGCTTTTTTGGTCGTTCGAGCTGGATTTTCACAGTTCCTTATAATTAATGACTTTTCTTGTTTAAGAGCTAAGAGGTTAGGGTACAGAGCCGTAGTAGTAATACAAAAAATTGAGGGAGGTTGATAACGTTTTTAATCCAAGTGAGTTTAAAGGGTTATGGTTTTGATAATAATATTGTTTGCTAGGATACATGTATAAAGAAGTTTTCTTTAAAAAACAAGTTGAAGGAAGCAAAGCTTCTTCAATATTTTTAACGAGCACTTTTCTTTCTTTTTGAAGAAAATACAAGACTGGCAATTTACAAATTGCCAAGGAAAGACTAGCAAAAGTCTCATTGGGTATCGGCCCTTGGCCAGTCTTATACAATTTTTTTTTTAAGTTCCATTTCGATGAATAAGAAACTTTTAAACTTTAAATGTATTGAGTGTGCTTATAAATGCAAGCAATGATTAATTTCTTTTTCTGTTGAAAACCCTTAAATCAAGTCTGAAAAAACACAATTTTAGAGAGAAAAGGGTAAGTAACGCCCTACTATTTAAACTGTTTCTAATAGAAAAGCATCATTAGTTTTGTGGCAACCGTGACTCAATCAACAAAGTGTCATTAATTTAATTTGATTTAAAATAAAACACCCCTTCACATAAGCCATCCCTGTCAAAATCTCAATCGTGCCTCCAGCATGCACCCATCAACTTCCTTCTTCAAAGATGAACAAAGTAGATTTGCCAATGAATTGTTTATGATAGAACAAGCAACAACAAAAAAAAAGAAATGAAAGAGTTAAACTCTCCTAATTAGTTAATTTATATTAAAAATTATGATCAGCGGGGAATAGAATTTCGAATGGTTTTTTTGAGAAGAAAGTCTAGATTCTAGAAGAATCATCTTTAGCACAACATTGGCGTCGTTGTCTCTATTGTCATTGTAGTTGTCGTCATCATAATCGTTGTCGTCACATACTTGACAATAAATTATGAAATCCTTTAGGTATTTACTGTTTTTCGCTCTCTTATTAAAGTCTCCCTTAACCTCTTCTGTGCATAGAGACATACGTATCTATAGGGCTATAGGCGTATACGTACCTATGCCAGAAATCTGCACCAGAAATGTGGTAATTAATGGAAAATTGCTTCATTATTTATGCAAAGATATTGTGGATCCTTGCAATGAATTAATTTTCACAAAAGTGCCATGGAAAATTTGTTGCTATAAAAGAGTACCTATCTACCTAAACCCACCTTTCCAAATGGCCAAAGTTCCCTTCACTTCTTAAAGTCGTCGACTATACATGACTCGATGACGACGACGAACGGAGATGATGATGATGATTATGATGATATTCATGACGATGAAAGGTACAATCATCCTTTTTAGTGCTACTTCTAATGTAGGTAGGGAAGAGTATAGAGCTTCAATTCATTTTTGCTCAGCCACTTCTTGGTTGATGTTGATGTTGATGATGATGATGATGCTGGTGATGACGATAAAGGACAAATTTTCAGTATAATTTTAAATTATTTGCAACCGATATACCTGAGTGAGTGAGTCTAATATACTGACTGTGAATACAGGAGGTGTGTACGAGTTAGAGGATGGATGGTAAATGCGGTTTTTCCCAGAGCTTAAGTTTTTGGTTCTGCTCTGGAGTAATACTTAAGAAAATCTATGTGGAGTACCTTTTGGTGAAGTTTCTATGCATATCTATCTATGATGATGTCCCTTAAATGGCCAATATTATTCCGGTTTAGTTATTTTATTTTGTTGTAGTTTATACCGCACGTAACCAAACCACAAAAAGATTCTTATTCTTTTCATGGGAATTTGGAAGGCACTTCTTTTTTGTTGGCCATTATTTATGGCATAGCTTTTAAGTTGTTAAAATGCATAGGTTTTTTTGTTGTTGAGTTGGAGCTGGGTAATCGTTTTTTTATTCAAAGGATTAGCAGCTACTTTCTAACAGTTGGGTGATTAAAGATGCAATAATGGCATAGGGTAGTAGTATTTTGCTTGCCTTCTTATCGATGGAAAAAAAACTTCGTCAGACTTATTGTTTTCATACATTAATACACAATTTACAATTTTTTTGAGAAAACATCTGTAAGTGACAAGATCTGAGGTTTTGTTCAATAAGTTGTTTGACGATAGGTTAAGACATTGTACCATTTCCATTACTTGTAAAGAAAATTTCATTCTGTTTAAAAACACTGGAAGTGTCATACGCTTTTTCATATTAAAAAATTCATTACACTTTTGTTATTTGCGACACATATAAATTAACCGAATTTTTTGAAGATCTTCGATTTTTTGTGCTGAATGGAGTGGCGAATTGAGACATAGGCGATAATTTTACGTTCATTATCTGTCAAGGACAATCAATAATTGACTTTTGTACTATATCTGGAGAGTGGTTTAATGTAGTCGATGATTTCGAGATGCTTATATCTGGATTTTCTGCCCACTTACCAATTATGATTAAAGCTCGCTTCATGGAAGAAATCCAACAGAGGAACTTGGATACTATACGAATACTTAAATGTTTCGAATTCAAAGTAAAGCATCTCGTTACAAAATAAATCTAGATTACCAATGTAACTTCCTTCCGCTACAGTTAAAAAGCTCGGTAGAAGAAAATATTGTGAGAATAATTTATGCCTCGGCACCAGTTGCAATCAATAATGACATAACTTTCACACCTTAATGTAAATGGTTCGATAAGGACTCTGCAAGGCTTCATAAACTATCGTTTAAATATTTAAAGCTATTCAGATTGACAAACGTCAATTCCTTCAAAAATGTGTATCTTAGTGCCAACAAGCAATTCAAACAATAATGCTCTGCCAAGAAAGTAAAATACCTTAAAAATCTGGCCATACAGGTACAACATAGTAAAAACTCTAAGGAATTCTCGTTTGGCGTACGTGAACTGAGTCGATTGCACCGAGGTATGAAGATTGCTGTAGAAGCTCAGACTTTAGCAGCACATTTTAAAACTCTATTGTCGGCTGAAGAGCATCTCCTTACCTTCAGCTAACCAATGCAAGACTATTATGTGTCTGAATTGGACGCGCCGATATCTTTAGGAGAATTGGAGGCAACTCTTTTGGGAATGAAAAACAACAAAGCTGCAGGTATTGATGGTATCCCAGTTGAATTTCTCAAAAACATCAATGACCAGCTCAAAACGTATATCGTTAAATTTTTAAATCTTCTGTACAACAATGCTTACGTACCTGCTACTTTTTTAAAAGCTCTCATATTCCTGACATTTAAAAAAGGTGATGCGATGCAGCCCGAAAACTATAGAGGAATCTTAATACTCAATTCTCTAAGAAAGCTATTTGCGGGTATTCTTTATAGAAAACTTTCAAACTGGATAGAGAGAACAACCAGTTTAAGTATATTTCAAGCGGGATTTCGTTCTGGATTTTCCGCAATGGATAACATTTTTGCCTTAACCTGCATTGCTAGAAAATATACTGAGAAAAATAAGAGACTATATGTATGCTTTGTTGATTTTAAAGCCGCATTTGATACTGTCAAAAGACAGGCTTGGAGTGTCTCGGAAGTTTCTGATGCTTTATCACAATTTCTTGTCGTCATCTAATGCAGCAGTTTGGGATGGTTCCAATTTGTCAGAGTGTTTTGAAACGTCAGCAGGTGTCCCTCAGGGATGAATTCTAAGCCCCCTTTTATTCGCGCTTTTTATCGATGATATCTCTGAAATACTTCCTGGAGGCGATATGTTTGCTGGAACTCTAATCAAAGTTCTTCTCTACGCTGATGACCTGGTACTAATAGCTGACAACCCCTTTACTCTTCAACTCCAAATTAATCACCTGAATGAATACTGTACAACTTGGGATCTCCACATCAATGTCCAAAACACGACACTTATGATTTTTGAGATTTCGACATAGAAGGGTTAGGCTACCTGAGGAAACGTGGCGTCTCAATAATCAACAGATTGACATAGTACGTGAATTCAAGTACCTTGGAGTTTTATTTACATTGAACTTAAACTTTGGCAAGCATGCAAAGGATAAAAGCACTGAAGCTAAGCTGGCGCTAAATATCTTGTGGAAAAGGTTCTTTTCTAACTAAAACATTGAACATTCAACAAAATATAAAGTGTTTTGTGCTACAGTGAACACTTGCATGTGCTATGGGGTGCACGCCTTTGGTATTCCGCCCTTCGAAGAATTTGAAGCTTTTCAAAAAATTTTCTTCAAACGTATATTTCGGTAACCGAATTCAGCACCAACCTATGCAATACACGTGTAATCTAGCTTACCACCCATCTACATTAACAACTTAAAAGCACATGCAGACTATCTAATAAAAGTGATGAGGAGAAATAATACCAGTCTTCATAAATCAATTCTGTTGAGACAACTGCAATTGAATCAGTATCCTTTTAGGGAGTGGCATCAGTTGGCCCTGTCCAATGACCTTTATCTGTCTTTAACAGAGGAGAACGTTTTCGAATGGCACAATATACTTACATCGATTATTGCTAAGACCGACGAAAGGATATATGACCAGCAAGTAACCAGAACTTTTTCGTCAACCTCGAGGTTATTCTACAAGAACCTTAACCATCAAATTCTGACTGAGAATAGCTATTTCAACATTAAGGACTCGTCTGAGGCTATAAGTACCATTTTCAGAGCAAGAGTAGAAATCCTTAATCTGAATTACATCCCTCATAGATCTTAATCAGGCTCTAAGTTGGAAATATCATGAAACAAATAATTTTGAATGTGGTTTTTACAGTTCAATAGTTTCTTAAAAACTCCACAAAAAACAATCCATCCAGCCATTTTTTGTTTTGTTCGATTGAATTTTTGAAAAAAAAAATTAGGGAATCACGATTTTTATCAAGTACGACCATATTTAATTAAAATAGAGACACTTGAAAAAAATCAAAGCCTTCAGAAATTCGAATGTGTCCTCGCTCCTACTGCATAAGACATTTTGTCAATTAAACTTATAATTAAGGTTTTAAGCAAATTCGCATTGGAAATTTTGTTCATATACAATTTGAAAACCAAAGATCGAAAAGAAAACTAATTTCTCAAAAACGGTGTGTTACAATAATTTTATTATTTTTGTTTTCTAAACTTGGCTTGATTTAATGTACAAATATATTACTGTATTGTTTCTGAATATTTTCTGCATAGAGCATTTATTTTTGCTTCCATTTTTTCTCGTGAACTTATGCTCTAACGATTTTTAAATACAAGGTTTTTGTATGAGATTAAATGGGATTTAAATTTTTGAACAAAACACTAGATATTTACCACTTATGTTTTTAAATTTTAAAAGATTTTTGTGGTGAGACTTTAAAAATTCGAGAAAATCGTCATTTATTTTGATGCTATCTTCGTTCACTTTCGTTTCTGAAAAATTATTATATATGATCAGTTCGGAGCAATAGATTCTGTGCCAACCTTCTGGCTTACTCCTTTCACAGTATTTTGAAACAAAATAATAATTTGAAAACTATTCAACACAAATGGTAAGCTCAGAGGCTTAGCTCGCAAGAGTAAACTTGTCTGGTACCATTGACAACAAACCTTAGTAACTCAGAGGCAAACAACTTGTCTACTAATATTCGTAAAACCATCCATTATCAGCAAACTATAAGCTCAGAGGTTTAGCTCTCGAGCATAAACTTGTCTTACACCATTAAGCCCAAGCACACATAAAATATTAATTAACAAAAAACAAAAGTCCTTCAAACTTCAGCCAATTTCTTGGTTACAATTTAATAAAGTTTAAAAATGAAACATAAAACTTACATTATCACATAATGTTTCTAATTTTCTTTTGGAACTGGTCTAATAGTTTCTCTTGCAGCAACTATAATAATTTTGGAATTGATTTTCTTCAACTTAAACCTGTCATTCGGCAACACGCCTGTGACCTCGTAAAGGCCTTTAAAATGAACGTCTAGCTTAGACTTCCGTATTTGATTGCTTTTGTATAGAACGGTAGCACCTATTTCTAGTTTAGTTGGAGTTTTCTTTAAGCCAAGACAAGGTGAAGAGTCTTAATTTAGGTCGTTCAGAGTACATCCTGCACCAACCCCTTCATTAGTTTTTGATCCATTTGTATGAAAGTGGACTGACTCAGATTTCATGAATGCCCTATCCTTTCAAAAAGATGTCTAAGGTTTAGAAATCTGGAAGTTTCTGTCGAATTGCAGTTGGGGGTTGGTGTAGTTTGTGTGCTTTGGAAATGATTCTAAATACTTAAGAATTTCGGAGTGGCCAAACAGCGCTAGGAAACTATTGAGTTTTATTAAAATGCGTGATCTGTTAAAAAAGTTAATTGCGCGCTTCTTCCACTTTAAGATCCGTTTAATCAACCAATGAGGCTACTTGGATTTTGTAACTAAATTTTGCCCCAAATTGACATTGTTTTACATTACACCACCAACACGTTTACGTAGAATGCTAACGGTGGAAAATATCCCAGCTGTATTGGCCAATGTTAGTAGTGATCTTGAATTATCGGTTCGGCGCCATTCGCAGCAATTGGGCCTCTATTACTCTACTACGTAAAACATTTTGCGAAAGAAGCTGTTGCCTAGAGTAGAATGACCTACAAAAATCCCAAATTTTTAGTGAATAGGCTCTTAAAAAGTTGGCCGAAGATCAACTCTTTTATCGAAAAATTGTGTTCAGGGAAAAGCTCATTTCTGGTTGAATGGATATATGAATACGTATACAACTTTTGTGGACCTATGTTAAGGCTATTGTCGATGCTGTGTAATAAGGCCAAGTGAAATAAGACCAACTTTCAAAACATGGCCTTATTGCAATAAGGCCGATTTGAAGCGTATTGCATTCTTGCAAAATGAAATAAGCCAAACTATTTTGAAAAATAAAACCAACTTCCTTTAGTGGTGATATATGTAAGGGGGGCATGCTGCCCCCTTCAACCCTCTACCTTTGATATACTATATGATTTGGGGGCGGTGCGATGTTGAGTGTATTGTAGTTTCTTTGCATTAAATGAAAACCAATTTGGCTTTATTTCACTTTGTTTAAGTGTAAGAAGACCGACTGTTAAAAATTGGATTTGGTAAGCCCGCTTTGATTACCGCCTTGGAAACCAATATCGAAGCATTTTTTTGTGAGATATCGGCTGAAATTTTAGAAAGTGTATATCAATGAATAAATTAATATATTTTCGATAGCTTTTTTTTTAGATTTTGGTGAACTTAATAAAAATAATGTTTGGTTAACGAAAAATTGTTTTTTCCATTCTAAAATATTTAATAATTTCCAACGACTAGGGGCTGAAATAAATGTTACCGGCAGAACCTTAATGCTTAATTACGGATAACAAAATATAAGATAAGACAAACACAACAAATTATAAATCACAGCTTTCTTAACAACTAGTGTTAAAAAACTGTTCTGCCTATTTTTAGAACAAGCATTTCTATTTTTAAAGCTCATCTGTAAAATAACTCAATTTTCACAAAATTTAACGTGAAATTTCCAAAATGATTTCAAATTTTTTTTTTAAATCCTCTTCTGCATGAATGAATAGCACGTGACATTTTAAATTACTATCGTAACATTTTAATTAAGCTTGACAAAAAAAAAACTCAATTAAAAATCATTTACCAAACATAACTTAAATTTAATATAAAATCCCTTAAAAAATAAAATACACATAGGTGTAAACAAGTTTATAGATATATCTTCATAGGCCTAGGCAATAACAATCTAAATAAACAAATATTTATTTTAAAAATAATAATAATTACATAAACAACAAAATTAACTCACCCGTCACGAAAGCTGCAGCCAGTAGAAATCCTCTCGATGGTGAAGTTTGTATTTTTGAAGCCATTATGTGTTTTATTTTTTTTTTTTAATATTTTCACTGTGAAAATAGTTTTTTTTTCACTTTAATTCTGTTTTGTTTTTTATTTTAATTTATTTTTTTTTAATCGACACTAAATAAACAAGTGATGATGAGTCCACTCTGAAAAAATTTATAATATTTGTACGCATTAATTTGTGTTAAAAAATACGACGACGACACCGATGAACAAGTAAATTAAAGTCACGGCGGCAAAGTGTGTTTGCTGAACAATAAAATAAATTCAATTTCAAATGAGAATCGTGTCCTTGTGTGATCCTGGTGCTACTTTTGCAAAAAAAAAAAAAATAAGGCCAATCAAATTAACTCCAAATTCGCACAAGAACCGTCCGTTTGGTGCCGTATAACGTTCAAAAGACCAAACAACATCAGCAGACTCCCCAAACTATTTACAGCCAAAAAGAAAAAAATGAAAACGTCTTAATGTCAATCCAATAAAGGTAACACCATTAAACCTTTTGTCCTTTTATTATTACCTCCGTATATGTTTGTTAGTTTGTGCTCTTAGAAAACAAACGACAACGAGCTACACGTACGACGGACGGACGGACGGACGACAACGAGACGTAGGACGTTCGACAACGACGACACTCATGGGGTGTTCCTTTGAGAATTGAAAGAAGAAAAAACGTTCTTGCTATGATCCTAGTTTTCCCGCGTTCTTTTCCCAAAACACCAAATGACCTCCGAGATCCGATTTTCAAAAACCTAATCCTCGACCCTCATCTTCACCGTCGTAGTTGGTCGTCGTCTTCTTCCTCGTCCACGACGACGACCTGGTTCCTGGTTTGGTTTTGTTTGGTTATAAAGAATTTTGATCACGTCCTTCTTTTTGCAGCACATTTCATTACACAATGAAATAGCCTCAAGTTGGCAACAAAGCATGAGTAGGAATAGGAATACAAGAGCATCAGAGGACGACGACGACTACGACTACGAGTGGGTGTGTGAAGGTCGCCTACTCGACTCGGGAATCGTTGTAATGGAAATGGCTTGGCTATACATGGCGATGGATACGATGATTTAGGGGGACACACTGCCATGCCGGCGCAGCGGGCGGTGACGACGACGATGACTACGAAGGAACGGGCACAAATGTTGTTTGGAAAGCCATTTGGGATTCATGAGAAACTAAGATTGGCAGTAACACTTAGTGCCTCTGTTGTTCTCAAAAGAAAAGAGGTTGTTCTGTGTTGTTTTGTATTTTCATTTCCTCTCCATAGGCAGAGTCTTCTATTGTTTTCGATATCGAAAATGGATTAATGTTTGGCTATAGTGTAGAACATTATGATACATAGTAAAAGAAAATAAGAAAACGATGTAACTTCCTACGATTATATGCATGGAAAATAAAAATAGACCAAGGGAAGGCTTCCCCCCAAGAGCTAATGGCTCGATAATCAGTATAAGCTTTAGTTAAAGGTTAATTATTGTTGTTAAAATAATGCCAGGGGCTTATCTACGAGTGTGTATATCTGCATCTACATACCTACGCTATAATTGCTACCTTGTGACCGTGAATTAAGTGTAAGGCTCTTATATGAGCTGCTAAATAATATATTATGAAATGAAATTTGATTTGATTTGACCCCCTAAGCACAGAACACAACATTTTGTGTTGTATAGCCAACTTCCTATTCGGATTTTGTTAAGGTTTTGGGTTGGTCCTATGGTTGTGCGTTGTGAGACTTTGATAAATTAAGGGTGATGCGCTAATTAGGGATTTCTTGATTGACACACAAATACATTTGCAAATTAATATGCATAAAATGTATATTTCTGGTGAACATTGTGTCGACATTTTTGAAAAATTGATACCTGTTTTTGGTATGGTATTAAAAATGTGTCAGATGACAAGATTATAGCGAATCAGTGTATTTCATTTGAAATGAGCAAGAAATTGAATTAACTTATCAATCCATCAATTTTAAAGAACGAAAATTATATTTATAACATTTTGGCCTAAAGTAAACTTCTTCATAGTAAAGTATAAGATCTCGCTTTGGGACAACCTGCCTGTGGGTGGACATGGATTGAATGTTAAAGAAGTGTATTTAGAGGTTTTTAAGTTTTAAATGTAAAAAAGCTTAATAAAATAAGAAGGTCAAAAGTTAATCCATAGGAAATTGACTTAGGGTAGATAGTTTTTTTACAAATTTGCTCTTAATAGTGTCCCTGTGGACCTTAGCCCTAATGGGCTTACTTTCTGCACTCAGAGTTTTTGTTGTTCATTTTTAATATTAGGTAACAAGTTTTGGACCATGTGAATTTGTGAAACATGAAATTGAACAAGTTAAAAATAAAAAAAAAACTATCGAAGGGACATCTGTCTTAAAAGATTCAGTAAAAGACTATAATATGTTTCTACTATTGTCCTAATTCATAAATCCTCCCACACAAATAGATTTGAATAAATATATTTTACATCATCTTAAAAGGAAACTGTGCCAAAAATAACTATTGTGCTTGAAAAAGTAAAATAAAAGAAATAATCTATACGTTTTTTGAAATGTACATTGAAGGCTATTTTTGTTGTCCTTTACAAAGTTTTTTCTGTTATATTTCAAATGTTAAAAATGTGTGTTGCTATACAGTATATTTTTGTGTCTTTGAAAATTTCTATATTTCTCAATACTAAACATGCTTTTTTCCTATTGACTTCAAGGAAATTGAGGCACATCTTCGAACAGATCTTGTTGCTTAAATTATTCTTTGCTTATATTTCACATAAATATATATTTTCACATATCTATACTAATATTATAAATTCGAAAGTTACTCTGTCTATCTGTCTGTTACTTAATCACTCCTAAACTACTGAACCAATTTGCATGAAATTTGTTATGGAGATATTTTTATACCCGAGAAAGGACATAGGCTACTTTTTACACCGGAAAAATGACGCATTCCCATGGGAAAATTCAGGTGGGCCGATCGCTTTTACGCCTAAATTACTGAACCTGCATATATGTAAATATGAGATAGTTAGCCAGATAAACGAACAAAATTATGTCGGACGTGGAGAGAGCTATCGTCTAGTGCCTCTCAGTAGACAACGTTATAGACACGGAGCAAGTAACATCATACCGCTTAGAGTTTCTGAATTCTTTGGAATTATCAGGGGTGCCTTCTTATAAGTTGAGGTTGAAGGTTGGTGTTCCAGTCTTGTTAATGAGAAATTTTGACGCTACAAATTTCTTTAATGGTAAAAGTTACATGGTAACTTATTTGAAAAAAGATGAGCTCAATATCTGTTTTGGAATAAATTTGGAGTTATTGAACAACCAATTCTTTTAGATATTAAAAAAGAGGTCAAACTTGACTTGCCTGTTTAAACTCGACGCGTTAGATAAATTTTAAAAGCCATCGCCAACCTTGTTTACAAAAAAAGATAAAAGAAGCCACCTTTAGATGCAGCCCATAAGTCAACAAGGCTACATTTTGCTGAAAGTCACATAAGCTGGACCCAAGAGTGGGTAAAAGTTCTGTTTGGTAATGACAAAAAAAATCAAGTTGGATGGTCCAGATGGATTTTAGTCATATTATCATGTCAAACGTCTTTTAACAGAAGTGAGAATGACTCGCAACTTCGGTGGTGGCGTAGGAATTGTTTGGGCACCTTTTTCTTCAAATGAAAAGACGGAATTGCATTTGTGCCTCGAAGGATGAGTTGTTAGACGAAGTTATGGTTGAGAGAGCTGAAGATTTATACGGAATTGACTTCATATTCTAGCAAGATAACGCTTCTAACGCCTTTTCTCGAAGGATTAGACACTGGTTTGAGGTGAAACAAATAACATTTTTTGATTGACCATCCCGAAGTCCCGATTATATCCTTTGGAGAACCTCTGGGGAATACTAGCCAGGCGTATCTATGCAAACGGGCGCCAATTTAATAAAGTTCAAGAGCTTCCAAACACAATATTTGAACAATGAGCCACAATTACAACCGTGAAACTGGAAAAGCTTCTGGAATCCTTGCAAAGACGAATGATATCGGTCATAAGAGCAAATGGTGGCTCTACAAATTATTTATTTAATCAATAACAATTTTCATGACCATCAATTTACCGTTGTTTTTAATAAAAACATAACTGTCTTTATGAGAATTTCATCTACGTTACCTTTTTTTGTTTTCCTAACACTTTAGTGGAAAACCATTTTTCATCAGTTTTTTTGTTGTTTAATCTCAAGAACTAGTAGAAATATCGAAATGTTGTTAAATAGAAAATGATGCTGAAAGTTGAGAGGGTCTGTTTTTACCATAGCAATTTAAAAAAAAGTAACATTTTGACCAACTCAAAATATCTCATAAACCAATAAGGATGTTTTATATATAAGTATGCAATAATTGTATGCAACAAACATCTGGTAAAATTTTGAGAAAAATCAGATAGCCAATTTTTTTTAAGCAACACAAACCTAAAAAAAAGGAGATTTATCTGTCGATTTGTCTTGCTTAAAAGTGTGGATTTTAAAAAGTTATTTGAATTATTCTTAAAAAATTTGAAATTACCAACAATATTTTTCATATAAAGAAAAATGTAGTTCAGTTTGAAAATCGAATTTTGTTAGGTAAATAGAATTTTAGTCGAAAAAAGTTTTTACCAATTTTAGAAGCATTTCTTCAATTTTTATAAATTGGAGGAATGCAATTACTTTGTGACATATCAAGAACCAAAAATCAATTTTTACCAAAATTTGCGTACTATTTTTTGTAGATTTAATTTTTGTATGAAAAAACCGACTGTTGGATTAAAAAAAAACTACTGAATATCGAAAACAATATAAAGTTTAAAGACAATATTTTTAATTTTTGAAAAGCTATTTGAGTCGAGAGTATTTTTTACTAAGTTTTAGTATTAGGATTTTACTTTTTGTAAAAAAACTGTCAACTCGATTTTTCTTAAAATTTTACTGAATGTTGACAATAACAATATTTTTTAAAAGATAAAAGTAGTTTAAAGCCACTATCTCAAATTTTTAAAGATATTTGAGTCGAAAATCAATTTTTAAAAACTTTTACTCATTTTTTTGTTTAAATTTTTATTTTTTGTAAGAAAACTGTCAAAATTTTTCCGAATGTTGAAAACAATATTTCTAATAAATTAAAATTAATACAAAGCCATAATTTTAAATTTTTGAAAAGATGTTTGAGTCAAAAATAAATTTTGACCAACTTTTAGTAATGTTTTTTTTAGGTTTTTATTTTTATAAGAAAAACTGTCAACTTGATTTTTCTTAAAATTTAACCATATTTAAAAAACATTTTTTTCGTTGCACAAAATTGTTTAGAGAAGATATCATTCTTTATTAATAAAATTTTCGAGGTGACACAATTTTTTTCAGTTTTTTTCGATTTATAAAAAGAAACACTGTTAATTGGATTTGTTTCCAAAAATATACTGGTTTGGTATCACGTTGCAATGTATAATATAAAACTTAATTCAAGTCTCAAGAGTCATAGGTTCGTGAGATATTTACGGTTAACCAAAATGTTTTTTTTTTAAACCACAAACGGAATTTTCTTGAGAACCCTTTCTGCATCTTTTTGCATTATTATCAACAAAATGTATTTGAAGTCGATATCTCTACTGGTTCTTGAGCTATGGACGACGAAAAAACGTCGCGAAAGCATGGACGTATAATGACGTACGAACGTACATACACACGCATGCACAGAGACATCTCTCTAAAAATCTTTTATTGCGACTCTAGGGACCTTGAAACGTCGAGATATGTCAAAATTTTCAATTTAACAAATCGACTCATTACAATAACTTCCTATGGGAAGTTGAAAATACTAAAAGTTCGTAAAAAGTTATTTTCGAATTGCATTTCTTTTTTAAAACTAATAAAATATTATATTCAATATTCAGTAAAATTTTGGGAAAGATCGCAAAAAATAAAAACTTAAACTTAGTAAAAATTAGTTTTCGACTTAAATGTCTTTTCAAAAATTAAAACAAATTGGCTTCACACTAATTTCATCTTATAGAAATATAAATAAGAACAACAAATTTTCAAAACACTCTACTAAAATTTTTAAAAATTGGTTTTTGACTAAAGATCTCGTTAACAAAAGTAGATTTTGAAATCAAACTAAAATTATGCAAACTAATTATGCAAAATATTGATGATAATTTGTATTTAATCTTTTAGATAAATTCAACGGAAAACTTTTTTATCAAGAAGCCTACAGAAACAAAAAAAAAAAACATTGATAAAAATTGTTATTTGACACAAAAAGTAGGAGAATAAAGCAAAATATTGACTTAAAATTATTTATCTCACAAAAAATATTGCTATGAACAATATGTTAAAGTTTAAATCAAGACAAACGGGATGAGAAGTCCTGACCCCTTTTTTTCTTGTAGGTTATCGTGTTTGGTAAGAAAAAGTTGTCAACTGAATTTTTCTAAAAAAGCAACTAAATATTTGCAAAAATATTATGAATATGATAAAATAAGTTTAAGTAGCATTTTTAAAAAAGAAATATTAATTGTTGTTTTCAATATTGGACCTAACTTTTAATTTTAAAATGTTAACGCTAAAATTATCAAGATGCAGAATTGGCTTTGCTTGCAATTTAATGTCTTAAATCTTGACTCAACTGAGAAATAAAATTAAGAAAATACTAAAACTAACCTTTTTTGTGTGTCGATCAAATAATATATTCTATTAATAAAGTACATTTTAAATGAACTCAACATACACGCATTTTGGGAACGCCCTTAATCTACAATCGTCAACAACAAGTCCAAAATATACAAATAGGATATAAGAAAGGATACTAAAAGATTATTAATTTTTAGCTTTAGAAAATGCAAAAATTGTTTGTCCAATACCGCACAAGTCATTTCAGTGAATATATCGATAATCGTTAAAAAATAATTTTAAATGAACGCAGCAATTCGGTGTCAAACGCCAGTCGAGGAAGGTTAAGTTAGGTTAAAGTGGCTTCGAATTCATAATCCACACTCTAAGGCCAAAAGAAAAGGCCCATTGTGATAACACATGAATCTAGAGAGTTACTTCCCAATAGTTGATCCATTTTGAGCTTTTTATAAAGCGAAGGAGATATTTGATATCCTTTTTAGCTAGTTCATTGGGATTAACAAAAGAGTATTCTACCAGATGAAAGTTTGCGTCTTAGTGAAAAGGCAGGGCAAGTGCAGAGGAGGTGAGAGATTGTTTCTTCTTCTTCCTTGTCCATACAGCTCCTGCAGAAGTAATTTGAAGCTACACCAAGTCGTATTGCTTGTCTGCCTTTAAGACAGTGTCCCGTAAGGAATAAATATGAAGTCTGCTTTGAGATAACAATTTTTTAGAGCGCCTTAGGTCCAGTGAGGGCCATATGAGTTTTATGGCTGTGCATGTTGTTAAATTGTACCACCTAGAGTTTGCTATCGCAAAAGCTGTTTATTTTAGCAGAAGTTTACATGTAGCTATTTGTATACCTATCTTCTCCCTTTCAGGTGAAAAAGGTATGACGGTTCCATTTTTAGCGAGTTCATCGGGTCTACAATTTGAGGAAGAGAACTTTAAAAAAGCCGGCTGTCAGAGTATTTATCGTCAGAATGTTTCTAAATGGTAATTATCTTTCTATTCATTATTCGTAGAGCGTACATGAATAGCCTGTCAATTCGTAAACGTATTTATAACATTCAATTATTAATGAAATTCTTTTTTACTACACGAAACAATAACGTAACCTCCAATATTTTCCTAATGACTAATCCAGATCGCATTTAAGATGACCCCCGTTTAATCAAAGGGCGTGGTTATTTGAAATCGTCATTTCGTAAACGGTCATTTCGGAAACGTTCCCGGACATGGTTTGACGTATTTAGCTTGTAGAAGATTTTGTATGTATCGTTTTCATTATTGCTTATTTAATACAGATACATGATAAACCCATGTTATTAAAAAAAGTAGTACCCGTGGCATCATGGTTAGTGCGTTGGACTGTCATGCGAGAGGTCTTGGGTTCGATCCCTGCCTACGGCACCTAAAGTTTTGATTCTCCAAGAGTAATTCTTGTCATGAAAAGTGCCGTTTGGATTAGGGTGAAAACTGTAGGTCCCTTCCATCACTGACATCAGTTCTCGCAGACAGGAATGGTTGAGAGTTGTCAGTCACTAGGCACTAGTTCTCAAACGGTCTGGTGCGCCACCCAATTTATTTATTTATTTATTTATTGAAAAAGCTTAAATTATGTGTTTTTTTTGTTTTTGTTGATTTTATCAAACGAAAAACGTTGCCGAATCGATGGGTTTCTGTAAGAAATTTACTACTAAGGAATATTTTTAAAAAAGTATAGAATTCTGTGCACTGCCCTGTCAAAGTTTACTAATACAAATTTGGCATCAGTATAAACTAAAAGACAAAATTACAGCTTGACATTTTTGTTGTCATAAAACCAATTTTAAAATTTGCAACCTTGGTGATTTTGAGCCAAAAACTACCTTCAATTTGTATTCCAAGTTCTTTCCGTAAAACTATTTTCATTTCAATTGTAGCTGGTCTATCTGTTTTCAATTCAGCTCATGTACATAAATTAAGAATTCTTAAGCTCAGAACTTGATCACACTAACAAATCAATAAAACCCTAGGTCTCCCCCATTTGACTTATTCGTATATTGATTTCGCATTGAATAGTTTGCCCTATATATAAATCAAATTCAAAACTGCGTGTATCTAAATATTTCCATTACATCACAATAAAATATCTTTTAAAGACCTGCTCTCAAAAGTTCTACGTATACCTACCTTCAACTACACATATCAAATAGGTATATATTTTAAATTAAACGCTTGTGTTCAAACTCGTAAATATAGGTGTATACCCCTCTCCACACCACCACCGCCTACCGCCTCTACCCTATCAACTTCTCTCTATACTGCCTGAGTAAAAAGCATCAAACTTCTAAGAAAACAAACAAGAAAGCTTTCATCGTTCGTCGTTGTCGTCTCGCAAGTAATAATTTATCACTTATACTCTTGCTCATGTTAAATAATGTGAAATATAAAAAGAAGGCAAAAATAAATAAAGCAACAAAATAAAGAAAACCTTCAAATCAAAACAAATTAACTAAACACAAGGCATGGCATCCCCTTTACAATAAAGATACACACTTGCACTTCATCCCCCAACCCCCCTATTATAAAATGAAAAACAAAAATAAAAATACAAAAAAATATAAGAAAACAAAAACTTCAAACAATATTTATCACTTGCAAAGCAAATGGACGTAAACAAATTAGAGTCTCTCGACTCAACTCAACTCGACTCGACTTGAAGTAATTATACGCTTCTGTTTGTGTTACTAAGCATTTTTACAAAAGCATCACCTATAGAATTACACCTAAAACACAAACAGCTAAACGCTTCGGGGGGAAACTTTGTTCTCTTATCGTTATCATATCTTCCCTTGAAATTAAGACGAACGAAAAACACCACCCAGAAACCCAAGAACCAACATTTCATAATACATATAGATAGCTCTACGTCAGAATCACCTGATAGCATGGAATTCATCATCAGATAAGCAGCTATCCAATGTGTTGTTTCTCAGAACCATAAATCCCCCCCAAAGAAATTTGTCTTTTTTTTGTTTTTGTTTTTTTGTTGGTTCAAGTTGATGGTTCCTAACCTAACGTACATCCGCAAACCGGACTAAGAGTCGAGAGTTGTGTTGTTGCTGAATTTACAAATAAGCAGCATTTCCGCATCTCTCCACTTCCGCAGATGTGAAGCATTTTCTCACATTTTTATAGAAGGTACTCCCATTCCCATCAGATGCTTGGATATGGATTCTTATAGTTCTTAGCACACCAACAAATGGCTACTGATGTTGATGCTGATTCTGTATTCTTCTCTTCGTCTTCACACCGACGCGACGACGAGGACGCCGCCACCGACTGGGGCCAGTTTAATCTTCTTGACAAAAAAAGTAATCCGCGTATTTAGTGTTGATAATCAAGATAAATCGCTGCCAAAGACCCCAAGGATATTTAGGGATCTTCTGGGCGCAGCCAGCCAGCCATCCCGCCATCAGCCATCAAGCACTCACATTCGCACTCGTTGCTCCTGGGTAAGGTAAACTTAATGGATTATTCCATTTCTCAAAAGGGAGTTCAACTCTCAACACATTAAACATGATTGGGGATCATTGACTTCCTCTGGCAAGGTCTCCTCTCTGTTGTGTGGCAGTTCGGTTCGGTTCGATACAACATTCACTTTACCTCTAGGGCGATGTGGGAAGAGCGAGCGACACACCTCCTTCCAGTTGAGATTCTTGGAAGCATAAGAATAAGTACTTCACCTTATACCTCCGTATACCCTCCATTATGACCAAACTCGTACCCTTGGAGCGAACATAAAGAAAACCCATACACATACAAGAGAATGGGTTACTTTTTAAGCTTTCAATTCAACTTAAACCAAACCACGATCAACCGGTTTATTTGTTTTGCAATAAAAATGAGCTCTTGCTGCACTCTCAATCTTCTGCGATGGAATTTGAATCTGAAACATAAACCACGTTAGCCAAATTGCCAACAAAACATTAAATGTTGAGAACGAGATAGAAAGAGAGGGAACGAGCAAGTTTAGTAAGTGAGAGAGGGATTTGCTTTTGCAATAAAATCGATGTACAATGAACCGCAACTCTCATGAAAAAACAAAAAACAACAACTCTCTCGAGGCAATAATGTAATTATCGTCAATCAATCTCAGCATGGCCGGAAGTGGTTTGATAAAAAAATAAAAGGCGCAAAACAAAGATATACGTTTTGATATCTTTAAGTGGTGTATAGATAAATGTCTAAAGGAGATATCAAAGTTAATGCAATTTTGTTGGCACTGCAATAAGTTAAATGAGCTCTAGACTTAAATGTAAATATTTAAAGGGCTGGTTTTGGATTCATATCGGAAATTGAACTCTAGATTTTAATTACATTTTTTAATACAGTAACAAAATAATAAAAAGAGGCTGGGATGCGACCCACACTGATAACTTCTCATCCCGTTTGTCGATTTGTCTTGCTTAAAAGGTTTGTAGGGTTCCGTGTTTTGTTAAAAAAGTTATCAGTTGAATTATTCTTAAAAATATAAAAATTACCAAAAAGGTTTTGCGCATAGTGAAATAGTTTGATTACAAATCTATTTTTGTTAACGAGATTTTTAGTCGAAAACATATTTTTTTCCAATTTTAGTAGCATTTCTTAACAGCTTTTATTTCTTATGTAAACAAATACAAGTTGGATGGGGAAATTAGTATGAAGTCAATATCATCTATTGTTCACGAGATATCAAGAAATGAGCATTAATTTTTTCCAAATTTGCGTACTTTTTTCGTAATTTTATTTTTTTATAAAAAAATTGACAGTTGGATTTTTATAAAAAGTTACTAAATGTAGAAAACAATATTTTCTGTGAGATAAAATAAGATTGAGGCCAATATTTTTTAAAGAGATATTTGAGCCGAAAATCAATTTTCGCCTACTTTGGTTAAATTTTGTTTTAGTTTTTGTTTTTTACAAGAAATCGATTCGATTTTTCTCAAAGTTTTACTGAATGTTGAAAATAATATTTTTTATGAAATAAAATAATTTTGAAACCAAAATCTCAAGTTTTTAAAAAGATATTTGAGTCGAAAATCAATTTTTAGTAACTTTTGTTAATTCTTTTGGTTAGATTTTTATTTTTGTAAAAAACACTGTCAATTCGATTTTTCTCAAAATTTGTCAGAGAGTTGAAAACAATATTTCTTATGACTAAAAATTAGTTGAAAGCCATAATCTCAAATTTTTGAAAAGATATTTTACCCAAAAATCAATTTTTATCAACTTTTGTTAAATTTGGTTTGCGTTTTTTGTTTTTTGTAAGAAAACTGTGAATTCGATTTTTTTTTTTCAAAATTTTACTGAATGTTGACAACAAAATTTTCTAAAGACGAAAGTTGTTTAAAGCCAATGTCTCAAAGTTTCGAAAAGATATATGAGTTGAAAATAAATTTTCTCAAACTTTTATCAATCAATGTAAAAAAACTGTCAATTCGATTTTTCTCAAATTATTTTAGAATGTTGAAAACAATATTTCTTATAAGTCTAAATTAGTTGAAAGCTATAATCTTGAGTTTTTGAAAAGATATTTAAGTCAAAAGTCAATTTTTACCAACTTTTGTTAAATATTGGTTTAAATTTTTATTTTTTGTAAGAAAACTGTCAATTCGATTTTTCTCAAAATTTTATCAGATGTTAAAAACGTAATTTTTGTTACACAAAATTGTTTAGGATATGAAATCATTTTTTATTCGTAAAATTTTCGAGATGACAATTTTTTGATTTATAAAAAAACACCGTTAATTGGATTTTTTTCCAAAAATATGTTGATTTGGTACCACGTTAGAATATATAATATTAAATTTAATTCAAGTCTCTGGCGTCATTGGTTCTTGAGATATTTAGGGTTAACCAAATTGTTCACCTTTTTTAAACTGTTATGGTAAAAAAAACCACCCACGCAATTTTCTTGAGAGCGCTTTCTGCACCTTTGTGCATTATTATCTGCATAACAAATTTAATTTTAAGTCGATATCTCCTCTCCTTCTTGAGCTTTTTAAGACGAAACAAACGTCGGGAACATGAAGTACTGACGTACGACATCTTTCTAAAAATCTTTTATTTCAACTTTAGAATCTCAAAAAATGTCAACATTTTTAATTTGACAAATCGGACCCATTATAACAACTTCCTATGGGAACTTAATAATTCTCAATAATGAGAAAAAACCGTAGAAACAAATTTTTTAAATATTACATTTGTAAACAATTTCGAACAGAAGTTGAAAAAAGTATGAAGGGCGATTCCATCCCCCTTCCTACAGCCTTAACCATTAATTGGACTTATTTAAAATTTGGAAACTAAGGTTCTTAAAAAGATTTTAGTTAGGCTTTCTACATTTTTCTGAAAGAATGTTCAAAATTCTTGGTTAAATGTCAAATATTTGAATTTTTCAAAAACGGTTCTAAAGATTTTTATGAAATTTCCACTTAAATATCTTTTCTTGCGTTGGCTTCATAATAAAAATATATTTTTTTATTTTTCGAGACAAAAATGCCTCATAGAAGCGTACATTTTTTATTTAATTATATCAGGAACTATTAAATCGATTGAAATAATTTTACGTTGATATCGAAGAAGTATTTGATGATCGAAAATTCTTGATTTTTTGAAATGTATTTCAAAAAAGTATATAGGAAAAATTTAACATTTTCTAAAAATCAATCAATTTCGAAAACAGTTTCAAAATTTAAGTTTTTTTTGAGAAATAGAAGTTACATTTAAATTTTTGAGGATAAACTTATTTTGCAAGTATATTTTTAAATCTATTTTGCTTAAAATTTAATGTTAAAAACAATTCAAATTATGTAACAGCAAGTACCTGCGATTTACTTCTGCATTTAATTTTATTCAAACATTAATGTTTGTTTTTATGGAATTGCTTCAGTTTATAAATTTATTCAAAATTTGCAAATACAATTTCGAAAACAAATACATTGGAAATTTTCTGTTTGCAGTAATATAGAAATTAATTATAAACCCAGAGTTTACGAGCAAACAAAACGAGTTTCTTAAAAGAAGGTAGATTATCAAAAAATCGCAAGCAATATAAAGACATGCAAATTAAATACCAAAAAGTCATTCAATTTAGACATAAACACATTTATAATTCAAATTTATTCGATTTTAAATGAAACCAAAAAAAATTAACAAAAACATACATAATAAACAATCCGGAAGAAAATTATAATTATAAAATTTTTATAAATGCAATTTAAACGAATGTTTTTCTGTTGTTTTCAATGAGAAAATGACAATGCAGAATATTTTGAGTTAATATTTGAATCAGGTTTTCTTTTATTTTGAAAAGCAAAATCAAACAAAAATGTTTCTATTGAATTCTATTTTTACAAAATATAAAAAGAATAGAAATTTTTATTCTGGAAAAAAATATAATTTAAAGAGTTACATTTTTATATAAATCTGAAAATAGCAAAAACAGGGTTTTTAATTTTAATTTATTGACAAAAAATAAATTTGAAATAATTTAAAACAAAACCACAATTCAACTCACAATGACTTAGGAATATGCAAATGCTTCTTTATTCAAAAAGTTGTTTTTGTATTAAATTTTAAAATAAAAACAGTCTGTTCCATTTCTTATTTTTCGCTAAGAAAAAAACTGTTGTTCAGATAGAAAGCAAAATATTAAACATCCAAACAACTGGTCCAAAAATTAAAACGTAATTTATAATTTCATAAAGAAACATAATTTATATAAAGCTAAAATCAGGAATAAGTAGGTTAAAATAAGTTTTAAATATGTACATAATTTTATTAAAACCTTTGGTGCAAAAATTGTATTGGGCGTGGCCTGTGAGCGTGCAAAGGTAGGCGACTATTACATAAATTAGGTGGAGCAACAGTCTATGAAGAACTTGGGCATAGTGACTAACAATTCTCAACAATTCCTGTGTGCGAGTAATCTTGTAAAAGATGGAAGGGACCTACAGTTTATATTGCGAATCCGAAAGCTTATTTGAGAAAGCACTTTTCATGACAAGGATTACTCCTGGAGTATATGGAAATTACTCGCAAGAGGCAGTACCCATGAAAAAACTTTAGGTGGCACAGGCAGGGATTGAATACAAGACCCCCAGCATGACAGTCCTACTCACTTACCATCACGCTACGGGTACTATTACGGGTGACTTTTAGTATGGGCCTTATTTAGCTAGTCTCGAAAAGCATTGCTGATATATACATACTTTTGTCGGTCCTAATTTTATTAATTACATTTTCAATGTTTGACTTAATTCTTAGTTCAAAAACTTAGTTATGAGCTTTGTTGCGAAGAATTGAAATTAATTTAATTTATTTAATAACCCAAACCTTAATAAAAACCACTTTTTTAATTAGAAAAGTTAAAAAAAAAGAACAATTTTGACTTATTTTATTCTTTTCATTACTAACGGTTATTTTTGATTGAAGCATTTTATAATTGTCTTTCCATCTCTTCATTGAATAAGAGTTCGAAAATCTTTTCTTTGGTGACAAATATTTCTTATCTTTTTTTTTCAATAAAAATATTACGATTGTAAAAAATAGTCACCCTCTTAAGGTACCGCTCTTGGCCCGAAAGCGACAGACCAATCTCATTTGTTATACATACATTTTTAATATTTGTTATTTTATTTTTGAAAAACATATTTAAAAGAATCTATCTATATACCTGTTTTCATATTGGGCTTTTAAAAACGAACTATTTCTATACCTTTTCAATATTATTCAAATTTTGAAAAAGTTTCTTTAAAAAAAATACAGTTTTAGATAAACTGCTTTTACTCATAACATTTTTTAAATATTTTTTTAAGATGATGACACCTAGTGATGTCCTTTGTTTGAATCTGACTTCAATATAAAATTATCACATCAATATCTTGAGATAAAATATTTAATGATTGGGAAAAGGCTTTCGAGGCTATATGAATTCATGAAGCAGAATAATTTTCATAAAATTCGTGATTATTTTTCAAAACTTCAACCGCTTTTTTAGTAAACTGTTTTAATATTTTTGGTATCCTATTTATTTTTCATCAAATCTTCATTGGTTTTTAGGGATTTTCTTATGTCTTACATAAACCTTTTAATAAAAGTAAAACATTTAAGTTAAAACGGTTCTTTACATAAGAATTCAAAACATTATAAAAGTAGTTTTTGTTTTAAAATAAAAATTAAAATTCGTAGTCATAACATTAGGTTATAACATCAATTTTTTAACTTCTCATAGGAGGTTATTGCAATGGGTCCGATTTGTCAAATTAAAAATGTTGACATTTCTCTTTGAAAGCCCCTGCAGTCGGAATAAAAGATCAAGAACCAGTAGAGCTATCAACTTCAAATAAATTTTGTTATACAGATAATAATGCAGTTTAAATAAAAATTGAAAATGTTGGTTAACTCTAAATATCTCAAGAACCAATGACGCTAGAGACTTGCATTAAATTCTATATAATATATTTTAACGTGATATAAAACAAATATATTTTTTGAAAAATAGTCTAATTAAAGGTTTTTTATAAATCAAAAAAACTGTATTAAAAAAAATTCAACAAAAAATCAAATGGGGTGGCGCAACAGTCCATTGTGAACCAGGGCCTAGTGACTTACAACTCTCAACCATTCCTGCGTGCGAGTACTGTTGTCAGGAATGGAAGGGCCCTACAATTTAAGGCCGAATCCGAACGGGTAGTTTGAGAAAGCACTTTTTCATGACAAGAATTACTCTTGAAGGATTTGTCAATTCCTCGCAAGAGGCAGTACCCGTAAAATTTTTTTTTTCTTAAATTAAGATGGCACAGGCAGAGATTGAATTAGTAAAATTTTAAGAAAAATAAAAAAAAAAATTGTATACAAAATAAAAACCTAAAAATAAAGGTTGGGATGCGACCCACACTGATAACTTTCCATCCCGTCTGTCGATTTGTCTTGCTTAAAAGTTTTTCTACCTGTACTCGTATCAATTTTTACCAAATTTGCGTATTATTTTTAGTAGATTTTATTTTTTATGAAAAAACGGACTGTTGGATTTTTAAATAAAAATTACTGAATATCGAAAATATTATTATTTTCTGTAAAATAAAATAAGTTTGAAGCCAATATTTCAAATTTTTAAAAAGATATTAGAACAGAAAATCAATTTTTACCAACTTTTGTTAATTTTTTTTAAGGTTTTTTTTTTGTACAATAAATATCAATTCGATTTTTTCAAAATTTTACTGAATGTTGCAAACAATATTTTTTGAAAGATAAAAGTTAATAAAAACCAATATCTCAAAGTTTTGAAAAGATATTTGAGTCGAAAATCAATTTTTACCAACTTTTATTAATTTTTTAAGGCTATTATTTCTTATAAAAAAACTGTCAATTTGATTTTTCTCAATATTCAAAAACTTTATTCTTCGTTGCACAAAATTGTTTTGGTAGATAAAATCATATTTCAGTCGTCAAATTTTGGAGGTAACAATTTTTTTTTTCAGTTTTTTTCATTTATAAAAAAACCGTTAAATGTTTCTTTTCAAAAAATATACTTCTTTCATTATCTCGTTACAATATATTATATAAAATTTAATTCAAGTCTCTAGCGTTGTTGGTTCGTAAGATATTTAGGGTTAATCAAAATGTTTTTTCAAACTGCTATGGTAAAAAAACCACCCAAGCAATTTTCTTTAGACCCCTTTTTGCATCTTTCTGCTTTATTATCTGTATAACAAAATTTATTTTAAATCGATGTCTCTTCTGGTTCTTGAGCTATGGACGAGGAAAAAAACGTCACGAACGTACAGACTTACGAACGTACGTACACACGCACGCACAGACATATTTTTACAAATCTTTTATTTCGACTCTAGGGATCTTGAAACGTCGAGAAATGACAAAATTTTCGATTTGACAAATCAGACCCATTGCAATAACTTCCTATGGAAAGTAAAAAAAAAACATTTCTCAAAGTTGGTAAAACCTGAATTTCGACTCAAATATCTTTTCAAAAATTTTAGATTATGGCTTTAGACTTATTTCAACTTATGCAAAATATTATTTTCAACATTTGGACACATTTTGAGAAAAATCTAATTGATACTTTTTTTACAAAAAACAAAAACCGAAACAAAAAATTAATAAATGTACTTAAAAAATGAGATATTAGCTTTAACAATTTTGTGCAACGAAAAGTACATTTTTAACATTTGCTTAAATTTTGAGGAAAATCGAATTAACAGTTTTTTTACAAAAAATAAAAACCTAAACAAAATTTAACAAAAGTTGGTAAAAATTGATTTTTGATATCTTTTCAAAACTTTGAGATATTGGCTTAAAAATATTGTTGCCAACCTTCAGTAAAATTTAAGGGTAAATCTTAAAAAAAAAATAAAAACCTAACAAAAGACAATACTAAAACTTAATACTCAAAAGACTTTTAAAAATTAAAAATATTGTCATCAAACTTTTTTATATTATAGAAAGTATTGTTTTCGAAATTCAGTAGTTTTTATTCATAAAAAAATAAAATCTACAAGAAATAGTACGAAAATTTGGTTAAAATTGATGTTCGGTTCTTGATATCTCTTAAATTAATTTTACTCATCCAATTTGTAAAAATTTAAGAAATGGTTCTAAAATTGGTAAAAATTTGTTTTCCACTAAAAATCTATTTACCAAAAAAAAAACAAATTTTCAAATTAAAATATTTTGGGTGATTTACAATTTCTTAAGAGTAATTCAACTGACAACTTTTATAACCCTACACGAAAACATACAAACTTTTAAGCAAGACAAATCAACAGACGGGATGGGAAGTTATCAAAGTGGGTCGCATACCAGCTTCTTTTTTTTAAGTATTGAAAATAATACAAAAATAGTGTTGAAAATCGAAGTTCGCATTCGAAACCAGCACCAAATTTAAACTTTTTAGTGAGTAATTCCAATTACAAAGGAAATTAAATTCAATGTTTTTCAGAACTTCAAATAGTCACATAAAGAACAAGAAGTCATCTAAAAACTAGAGCGACATTACGAAAACTTAATGAGACGCTTAAATGATTTAAACTGCATTTAGAAGATAAATTTTGAACTTATAGCAAAATCATATTTTTATAAGAACTGCGTTGCTTTGAATTCTAACCTTTAAAACTGTATTTTGTTTGCATTTTCAGAAAGGTATATTTTTCAAAAACCTGATCCTATGACTTGGTTCATCGGATAGAAAAAGATGAAAACACAGAACTGTGAATCTCCTTTTTTGGATTGATACATTAAGTTGGAGTTTGTACACCCATTAACAGCTTTAAAAGGTAATGATTCTTATTTTTGTTAATGATCTATTATTTCAAAAACTCTTTAATTGGACACTTTTTTTTTTGTTCTAACTAAATCATAGTTAACAAGTTACCTCAAACTTAACGGGCCATTTTCTTTAATCTTATAACTGGTTTTCTTAAATTTCATTCTTGGATAAGCTGAGAGCCTAGAATAGAAATGTAAGGTGGTTTTAAAACTTTTTTAAGTAACCGTTGTTAGAGAAATATAGCAATAGTTAAGATAGAAAATGCAAGGAATATACAGTATTTCTTAGAAGCAAATATAAGCTTCTTTTATTCAAAGGGTCGGCTACTTTTCCTACATAAAATCTAACGCCTGCCATCACCCACTTAATACATAAAAGTGCGGTTCAGTTAAAAGGACACTATTTTGAGTTCATCCAAGTCAACACATTTCAGTAAGCTGTGTAACTTTCGCTATTTTCAACGATTAAAATTCACATTTTTCGTACCTCTTTACAACCTCGTCAATATGTACATAATAGATCAAGCTAAAAAATATAACTGGAGATAATCCAGCGCAAAATTTAGTTTAACTTGTGCATAATTTATTCAACTGGAATTTTTACTCGGTTCATACTACATTTTAATTTTATTTTTAAACTAAAGTTATTGATTTACTCTTTTATCCTATTAATATTATAAATTTAAAAAAAAGAAGTATCTATACAAAATTATATAGAAATTAATAATTAAATTTAATCTCGGATATTATGTATAATCATCAAAAGAAAACTCAGTCGACAGGAAAATATGCAATTTTGTTTTTTTTTTTTTTTTGTTTTGGTTTAATGAAAGCGCAGTTTTTAATTGAATTTATGAGCAAAGTGATTTTATATTTAAATAATCTATTAATTTACTTTATTCTTTATGTACAATTATATGTATAAGTATATTATGAAGAGTAAATTATTGTGTAAGTTCTTAGAAAAAAAAACATATTATTTTATTTAAAACAAAATATATTTTGAAAACAAAGAAGTAATCAAGTATATATTTGTAGCAAGCAACATTTTTATTCCACACGAATAATTTTTGTACACACAGAACAGACATTTTGCCTTAAATGGGATTCTTAAAAGCCTACAATAAATATTTCTGTTAAGGAAAATAAGCCTGTGCTTTTAAAGGGGAATTGATCGGAAAACAATTATATTGCAGAATGAACATTGAACATATTGGGGAGACTAAAAGTATTGAAAATGTGAGATGAAATTTTCCAGCTAAAACTCATAATAATCCAGTCAAAATAGACATTTTAAAATGCATAAAACATGACAATATTTGACATATCGATGAAAATTTGGTACAGAGACTTATTATTAAAAAAAAAAACAGAAAAAAGTCCTTAAGATTCCTACCTGAGCATTCAAAGTTAGTTTGTTATGTGAATAATGAGATGTACTATCAAACAACCTGTTACTTTTTATTTTACTAGCAAGTGTTTCGAAGTTTCATTATTTTTCTATCAAACATAGAATCTGCTTAAGATTCCAATGGGATGAAAATCACTTCATATAAAGAAAAAAGTAAATTTGGTACACACAGGCGTATACGTACTTTTTTATTTTTGTATTTATTTCTTAATTTAACTCATTTAACATTAAAGTTTTACACTTTGAATTGATTTTAGTATAATTTGATTACTTTCAAAAATTTGAACATAGTTTTCCATCTCTTTGTGTTAAAAAACAAAAATTTGTCTCATTTAAACACAAAACAAATTCCAAAGGATTTGTATCCCCCGAGCCCAACTTCGGCCGTACTGTCAAATACAGAGATTCGTTCTTTAGCCGTACTACGCAAATGTGGAATGCCTTAACACACTCAGTCTTTCTTAGTCAATGCAATAATCATGAATTCAAAACCAATGTGCACCGACATCTCCTTTTAAACCCTCTCTCCTCTCCCTAGTACTTACACTGTGCCTCTGCGTAATAAGGGTAGTAATATCCCCTTGAGTGTGTGTTTATTATAAGAAAAAAAATCAAAAAGCAAAGTGTTCGAACTTAAAAACATACATTCATTTTATGTTAAAATTTATATCAACGGTATTGTAAAAGTGAAATTGTTGGGTAAAAATTCATTTGTCATAACAGAGCTGGTTGTTCATTCAATCACAAGTTTAATCTCCGTACAGTATTTGTTAAGTTAATTTAACTTTAATCGAATATTTAAAAACGGGACTTTAATTTTTTGGTTTTAATCTTTCCAAGAGAAATAGAGCTTTCTTTATGAACTTTATTTTGCTAAGAAAATTACTCTAATCAAATGCACCTATTTTAAAACTTAGCATTAGCATTTTGCCGATGCTAAGGAAAAAAAGTCCGACTAAACGCAATGTTTTTAATGAAAAAAAAGTATATTTTGAAACTCATTTTGATAAAAAATTTCTACACGTTGGAGTCATGAAAAAAGAATTGGTTTCAAAATTCTGATATTCCAGTGAGTTAATCAATTAGAGCTAAAAGGCTGCAATTTGCCTTTGAAAACAGCTATTATATAGTCGACATTTATGAAAGTTAAAGGCAGTTGTTTTGTTTTTAATTTCTTTAACTAATACCTAGCATTTCGTGTGTATTTAAATTTGTTTTGATTTAAATTTCATGTGTATTGCAATGCATTTAATTAGACTTTCTTGAATTGCAAAAAAAGACGATCTAAAAAAATAATTTCGTAAAAATAAAGTTGGGATATTCCGTGTCGAATGCAACAAACAAATAGTTCAAAAGTTTTATAGCCTTTTAACTTTCAAAAACAACAATAAATAATGTCAGTGTTTTGATTTTTAAAGATTTTGATCAGAAATTCTTATAGCAATAAGGTTTTAAAATATTTTTTAAATGTGAATTTTTACATTTTATGAAAAAGCACGATTTTCTTTCAAACTGATTCAATTTTGAAAAAAGGGGGTGGTCCAAATTTGTGTTAACAACTTCGAAAAGTAATACAAGTTCAAACTGTTTTTTGTCGGGATATTTGGGACGTTAAACGAATTAAGTGTGAAACTTTTAGTAAGGCATAATTGTGAAAAATCAGTTTATTTTTCTCATTTTACGGAAGTTTACAAAGATATTTTGTATAAGATGAAATATGTTTGAAGTCAATGTACGATAATATGTTTTGAAGATATTTGAGTAAAAAATTCATTTCTATCAATTTTTAGTAGCATTTGTAAATTCGATGTTTTTTTAATTTTTGTTTTTACTTTGCTAACAGAAATATAATTTTTAAATGCAAATTTGCTTATTTTTAAAACTATAAGGAGACAAAGTTGATTTTGGTTTTTGTTTTTTGTAAAAACATTTACAAAAAATTTGTTTGAAAGAAAACTGAAAGGCATTTTTTTTTTAGAATCAGTTGGTGTGTTTTTTTTTCAAAAGCAAAGCAAAATTGTCAGCACTCAAAACTCTTGAATATTCAAAATGTAAAACTGGTGAGTTATTAGTTTTTTTTATTTTTTAAATTTTATTAATGTAAACTATTAAGTGATGTTATGGAACAAGACCTAATGCTATTAAAGCAACTCAAGCGCACTTAAGTCCATAATAAGAAAACCAATTTCTCAAAGACAAGCAAATATAATCTCAGACTATTTTCGTAGTATTTGCATTTTCTTTTCTAAACTTGAACGAAATTGTTGCAATATTTTTTGAAATTGCATCAGAAAAACTAAGTTTAGCAAAACTAAATTTAAAAAACAACTAAAGCTGTTGTGTGACAACTAAAAGATAAAACGTGTTTACCAGGATGAAAAACCGTTTCTTTGCATATTTATAATGCCTTAATTTAAAGTTTAAATTAAATGAATGAACAATTCGAAAATATATAATTTTGAAAGTCCTGGTCAATAATTTATATTGTATTTTATTATAAATACATAACGACTATTATTTGCATCTAATGTTGACATTTCTCTAAGTCCCTAATATCTAAATCAAAGGTTTTTAGTTATATGTAGGCTCATACTTCCGTCCAATATGTTCGGTATACATTTTTCCGTCAGCCATATCTCAAGAGCTGGCAGAGATATGGACTTCAAATACATTTTATTTTCAAGAAATAACATCAAAAGTTGTAGAAAGTATTTTCAGCAATTTGATTGTTTGGTTTTCTAACTTTAAACATTTAATTATAAAAAAATACAAAAAAATTCGTTGATCCCTGGAATCAATAACGTTAGCGACTTCCAATAAATTTTGTAATACATATTGTAATGTGAATTTAAAAACAATCAACTAACTGATTTTATTATTAATCATAAAAACTGAACCAAAATATTTTTGTCTATTCGAATGAATTGCGATCAAAAAATGATGTTACCTAAAAAATAATTCTATCCAATAAAGGCTTGAATTTTGGTATGTAGCAATATTTTTTTTTGAAAAATCAAAGACCGCTTTTTTTATGAAAAATAAAAACCTTAATGTTACTAAAAATGACTTATTATTATACAGTCTTCAATTAATTTATTTTTTTTTCTTATAAAAACACTGTTTTTAACATTTAGTAAACTAAAAAGAAAATGCAATTGAAAGTTTTATTATACAAAATAAAAAGAGGCTGGGAATCGACCCACACTGATAACTTAACATCCCGTCTGTCGATTTGTCTTGCGTAAAAGTTTGTAGCTTTTCGTGTTTTGTTAATAAACTTATGAACTATTCTAGTAAAATTTTAAATTACCAACAATATTTTGCATGTAATGAAATAGTTTGATTTCGAAATCTATTTTTTTAACGAGTTTCGAAAACTAATTTTTACCTATTTTAGTAGAATTTCTTAAAAGTTTGTATTTCTAACATAAACAAATACAAATTGGATGAATGAAATTAATATAAAGTCAATAACTTCTATTGTTCACGAGGTATCAAGTACCGAACTTCAATTTTTAACAAGTTTGCGTACTATTTTTTTTAGATTTTAATGTCGAAAACAATATTTTTTTTAATAAAATTAATTTGAAGCCCATATCATAAATTTTTGAAAAGATATTTGAGTCGAAAATCAATTTTTACGATTTCTTATTAATTTTTTTCAGGTATATATTTTTTTGTTAAAAAACTGTCAATTCGATTTTTCCCAAAAATTGTAATGTTCAAAACAATATTTCTTATAAGTTAAACTAGTTTTAAGCTAATATTTGTAGTTTTAAAAAAGATAACTGAGTCGAAAATCTGTTTTTACCAAGTTTTTTTTTAATTTTGTTTAGGTTTTTTATTTTTTGTAAAATTACAGTTCATTAGATTTTTCTCAAAATGTTACTGAATTTTGAAAACAATGTTTAAAAAAAATAAGTTTAAAGTCAATGTCTTTAAGTTTTGAAAAGTTATTTATTTAAGTCGAAAATTAATTTTTATTAATTTTTTTGTAGGTGTTTATTTTTTGTAACTAAATTGTCAATTCCATTTTTCTCAAAATTTTACCAAAAGTTAAAAACAATATTTCTGATTGGATACAATTATTTGGAAGCCATAATATAAAATTTTTTAAAAGATATTTCAGCCGAAAATCAATTTTTACCAACTTTGAGTAATGTTTTTTTTAGGTTTTATTTTGTTAAAAAAAACTATCAATTCGATTTTCCAGATGTTAAAAACGTTATTTTTCGATGCACAAAATTGATTTGGAGATAAAATTATTTTGTATTCGTAAATTTTTTGAGGTGCACAAGAACCAGACAAATAATAAGGCAGAAAGATGCAGAAAGGGCTCTCAAAAAAATTGCGTGTATGGTTTTTTTTTACATAGCAGTTTGAAAAAAGGTGAACATTTTGGTTAACCCTAAATATCTTACGAACCAAAAATGCTAGAGACTTGAATTAAATTTTATATAACATATTTTAACGTGATATCGATGAAGTATACTTTTTAAAAAAATCCATGGAACGGTTTTTTTATAAATCAAAAAAACTGAAAAAAAAATTTGTCACCTCCAAAATTTTACGACTAAAATACGATTTCATCTCCAAAACAATTTTGTGCAACGAAGAATAATGTTTTTGACACCTGATAAAAATTTGAGAAAAATAGAATTGACGGTTTTTTTTTATAAAAAATAAAAATTTTAAAAAAACATCGATTCAAATATCTTAATTTTCGACTCAAATATCTTTTCAAAACTTTGAGATATTGGCCTTTATTATAATATTATATTGTTGTCAGCATTCAGTAAAATTTTGAGAAAAATCGAATTGATAGTTTTTTTTACAAAAAATTAAAAACCGAAAAAAAAATCAACAAAAGTTGGTAAAAAATGATTTTCGACTCAAATATATTTTCAAAAATTGTAGATATTGGCTTTAAACTAATTTTAAATTATAAGAAATATTGTTTTCATAAAATTAAAAAAAAAATTGAAGTGACAGTTTTTTACAAAAAATAAAACTCTAATAATAATAAAACTTGGTAAAAATTTACTTTCGACTCAAATAGCTTTTCAAAAATTAAAAATATTGGCTTCAAACTTATTTTATTTCACAGAAAATATTTTTTCGATATTCTGTAATTTTTATGTAAAAATCCAACTGTCCCGTTGTTTCAAAAAAAATAGTACGCAAATTTTTAAAAACTGATACGAGTACATATAGACAAACTTTTAAGCAAGACAAATCGACAGACGTGATGGGAAGTTATCAGTGTGGGTAGTAGCCTCTTTTTTAAACTGCTATGGTAAAAAAAAACACCCACGCAATCTTTTTGAGAGCCCTTTCTGCATCTTTCTGCCTTATTTTCCGTATAACAAAATTTATTTGAAGTCGATATCTCTTTTTTTCTTGAGCTATGGACGACGAAAAAACGTCGCGAACGTACGGACGTACAGTCACACGCACGCACAGACATCTTTCCAAAAATCTTTTATTTCGACTCTAAATAAATAAATTGGGTGGCACAACAGTCCGTTTGAGAACTAGGGCTTAGCGACTGACAACTCTCGACCATTCCTGTGTGAGAGTACTGTTGTCAGGGATTTAAATGACCTACAGTTTTAAGCCGAATCCGAACGTTAAATTTGAGAAAGAACTTTTCACGACAAGAATTACTCTTGGAGAATTTGTCAATTCCTCGCAAGAGGCAGTACCCGTGCAAAAAACTAGGGACCTTGAAATGTCAAAATTTTCAATTCGACAAATCGAATCCATTACAATTACTTCCTATGAGAAGTTAAAAATCTGCACAAAATTGGTAAAAACTAATTTTCGACTCAAATCTCACAAAAATCAATGAAGGTGTAAACTTCAACATTATTCCTTTCTAAACAAAATAAAGAAAGGTTTTATTTAAAAAATCGAATCCGCATTTTTATAAGATATTCAAATCTTCAAAGAATTCTAAAAACATTTTATCTAAAAAAAAACCTAAAAACTGAGCAATAAAAATTGGTTGCAACTCAAGAAATATTAACAGATTTGCCAGAATTGGAATTTATCATTGTGGGTCGCATCCCAGTCCCTTGGTCATTTTTGTGTGAAATAACTTTTTCTGAAGGAGTTAAGGTATATCATCATAAAGTAAATATAAACATTTTGAAGAATTCATTATTAGATCTAATGAAGCTCAGGCTTTTTTTGGGCGTTCAAATTTAACAAACGGACTTTGAATTTACAAGAAACCAATGAATGCACCCTATTTAAAAAGAAATTTTGAAAACTAAATTGTTTGAAAAAAGGACAAAGTTTAAAAAAAAAAAAAACAAACGAATAGGTACATTAAAAATAAAGTCCCTCCTTTCTTATTTAAAAATTCCAGCTGAATATAAAATGACTGTATTAAAAAAATGCATTCAAGAAATAACAACTTAGTATTTTGTTTTTTAAATAATTACCCGTCCATCTATCTAAATAAATTCATGACTAAATACTTGATTGTATTTTAAAACGTCCTAAATCAATTAAATCAACAAAGTTTAATTTAAAATTCATTAGACTTAGAGGGGTTTTATAGGTAAAAAAGGTGCTTTTATGTTTCTAAATTTTATTTTCTATTTATTTATAACCTGCACAACAAACTTCTTCTAAATTATCCGACAAACTGTTTAAGTACCTTAAAATGAGGCTTCATCGTCATTTCGTTTGCTATAAACTTAATTATTTGTATAGTTTCTTCTCTCTATAAAAAATTTTGCAAACAAAAAAAACAAACAACAAAACTTCCAAACAAGGGCGCCAAAATTCATACAATTACCACAATTATTATCAAGTCAGAACTTGGTACCTGTCCCGTCCCGTCCCGTCCAACCGAGTGTGTCGTTTTTGTTTTTATTGTACAATTAAACTTGTTCCATAGTAAGCCACAAACCATTGAAATAAAAAAAGCTCTCCTCTTCTTCTGATGTCGGCTTTGGGGGTCTCTTTAAGACTTTTAATCGAAAATCTCTCTCAAAAGAAACAAAACGGGAACGAGAAAAGGCCAGTCAACTAGTCTTACGGGTAAACAATTAAAAGTAAATAGATGAAAAAAGAACGAAAAACAGAAAGACAGGTTTGTGGTCTCGCAAAAAAAAGGCACAACACGATTTTTGTAAACAATTTCATTATTATTCACACTCTAATTCTTGTTTATTAATTAAAATAAACATAATTACAGATGTTTGGTTATTTGCGATTAAGATATTCAATTTGACGGAGATAGATATTCAATGAAATGAGTTGTAGGTCGTTGTTGAACGTCGAACGTTGACGTCGTCGCGTCGTTGCTGCCGTTACCGTTGCCGTCGTTTTATATGTGATTATGGTCGTGATATTGTCACACAAACAACGGTATTTCTTAAGTTTTTTGGGGGTCGTTATTTAGTTTTGATTTAATATACACAACACTCCTCCGAGAATCGATTGACACTTTGGCACAAGGCGTACAAAAACAAGCTAAAAGGAAAATACTACTCGTTCAAATATACGACACTATTGCGGGCGGTTTCTCATTTGAATATTAATTTACACGGTGTCACCCGAAGAAAAGTAACGCGAAATGTGTGATGCAATTTATATCGCAACAAGCAACACACACGGCATGCACAGTCACAGCCAAACAGCACAGTTTGAATAAAAATAAATTCACCAACAAAATAAATAATAAACCAACTCTCAACTACCAACAGTGGAAGAAAAAAGGAAAAGAAGCGACAAAAATAAAAGACACTAAAACACGCGACTTTTCTATTATTTTCGTAAATACACTACAAAAACTATATCATCCGATGTTTTATAGATACTGTATCTATGTTTATAGTTGTTGATGTTGTTTTGTATTTAGATATTTTATGGTTAGAGGGTATTTTTTTATTTTAATTCGAGTGGGCTTGACTCTCAAGAACACTCTCTACATGCATCAGTAAAGCATTAAAGCATCACTGTCGCATCATCTCACTCCAATCCCCGAATCCCAATACCACTCCTATCCCAGTACCAAACCAACCCAACCTCGTCCCAATGTTAAAACGCACCGTAAATTGAATTTAATTGAATGCAATGCCTAAAAACAACATTGCCATCGCACATACATCAAAATCCTCCGTCCACGAAATTAATAGCAGATATATTTGCTGCAGCAGAAATGATAAATATCACCACGACGACTACGAACGCCGACGACGAGACGACTGTAGAAGATTGATATTTGTTGTTGTTGTTGTATTATATTTTATTTTAAATTCAGTTAGGAATTATTTTATTTTAATGCTATTCTATCCGCGGTTCACTGCTGACTGACTGTCGAACAAGAATCAGCGATCGTTTATAAAATGAAATAACAAAAGTATCTAAGTGTCTAGAGAACTACAAGAGTACGGCAACGTGGAATGTGATAAAAATATTTTCGTCGCGCCGCGCCATGTGCATTCGAAATGAACGACTACACGTTACAATTACAAGTTACTATTTAAGCCAAGCGTTCAACGTGGAAGGCAAGCAAACACTGAGTTGGTATCTTTAAGGTTGTTCAGTGCTCCATCAACATTGGAGGCAGCCACGAAGCAGGTTGTTTTGTTGCTCTGGCGATGGGAGATGGGACTTCCCCATAGCAACATGTTGCCAAGAAGCACTTAAAGTTGAAGCTTGTTGAATTGAAGAAATTGAGTGTTGCAGGCAACACATAACATTGACGGTGCGCAGGTCCCGTTTTTATATTCTATTTTAGCAATTTCAGAGCAGAAACAGAAACAACAGGTAAGCGCGCGTAAGCATAAGTTAACGAAGCGAAGCTGAAATTTAAGCAGGAGGCGAGAAGGGACCAGGATAGAAGGCCGAGTGCAGCCGAGCCCCATATAGCTAACATGTAAACAAGAGTCCGACCGACCCGAACCTAGGCCAACATAAAAACGTGCTCTTGATCTCAATGCTATCAAAACATGTAGCTCATCATAATGCCGGCATGGTGTTGGCTGTTATAGCTGTTAGCTGTTGGCTGTTGGGATTGAGATGGCATTGGGAATCTCATTCTTCTGTTCGTTCTGCTTACTGCTGTTTACTGGTTCTGCCGCCTTCCTCATAACTTTGGATAGGGTTCATTTATACACGAGTATTTGTCCTGTATTTATATGGAGCAGTAACATAAAGTGGTCGGAAGAACTATGAAGAAGAGTAGCAGAGAAAAGGGGAGGAGAGGAAAAGAAGGAATTTCGAGTTTGTATACAACTGAGAGTTGGTTGGATTGCGGATGCGGGAAAGAGGTGCTTTTGTTTAGGCTAGAGTTCCTATAGTTAAGCACGCAATGATGCTCCATGGCCTATGGCCCTGATATGGCTATAAAGTGATTAGGGGCATAGAATTCCAATCCATAGATACACAAGCTTATATGTAGATATCTGTATGCCTACGAATTGAGTTGGATTTTTGTTCTTATATTATTTGCTCAGATGGAAAGATATAAATTAATACGCACGTAGTTTTAGTGTAATGTTGAAATATACAGCTTTACTTTTACCACAATATCAATATACTTCGGTTGTAGATAGTGTATACCAACACTGCATGAACTTTCTCTGTTAGATAGGTTGGTAGGTTAGGTTATATGAAGTCCAATCGAGTCGAGAATGTTATCGGATCCTTAAATATGAATTGTGTGACAATATCGATATTATTTAATACGGACATGCTTTGCAAACAAATGAAGCGTGTGCCTCTTGCTCTTAAGAGATTATAGGCATACTCTGTGTTTGTAATGGTGTTTTATTCAATGTTAAAAATTTACGAAAATAAATATATTCTTTATAGTTTTTTTTTGTTTGTTTAAGTTAAAGGACTTGAGCAAATAAGTCTACTGGAATGTACCTGTATTGATTTTAAAGGACATTAGACTTGACTATTGGTGTACTTTGAGTAAATATTTGAGAAGCTTAGAATAAAGATATTAAGAGTGTGTTTAAGACATTGAGGTAAGTTAGACCATAAATTGTAAATTGTATTAAAAGTAGACAATATAAGATAAAGGGTGAAAATGAATACAATCTCTATCAGAATATCACATAAACATTTATGGTGAATATGATATGATTTCAATAGAAGATCTTAATTTCGTCAACTACCTGTTTAAATAAAAATAAAAAATATTTCAAGCCATTTTTTTTGGATTTCAAATAGTTTTGACAAAGTAATATAAGATTTGTCGATATTTCAAGGGCATTTGATAGAGTTTGGCACCAAGCTCTCTTATCAAAAATTAGTGTATTTGGTATTTATGAATCTCTTCTTCGTTGTGTTAGAAATTAACTTTCGGACTGATCAATTCAAGTAGAATTGGATGGGTTCAAATCTGATAATTTTTGTGAATGATCTTTTGTCGGAAACTTCTAACCCAGTTAATTGATTCGTTGATGACAGCACCCTCAGCTTTCCATGTTCGTTTTTAGATGCACATCCTAGTTCTTCGGATGTGGAATACCAAAGGCAGCTTATGATAAGCTTATTAAATTCTGATCTTGATAGCATTGTACATTGGGCAATCAAAAACGGTGCTTCGAAAACTCAATGCTGTCTTCTGTCGCAAAAGCGTAACCCTCCCATAATGCCACTATCCATAAGTGGTATACTTGCATCGAGGATACTGAACAGCTTCCAGTTCTAGCTTATGCATTACAAATCACTTGTTGTGGAGTGATCACATATTTGACATCGCCAAAAATGCTGCTAAGTATTAAGGTTTACTCCGTAGATGTAAGAAGTTTTTTACCCCTACCGATCTGGCTATAATTTATAAAGCCTATGTTCGTCCAAAAGTTGAGTACAGTTGCCGTATTTGGGCAGGTGCTCCTATAACTCACTTGAGTCTTTTGGACAGAAAAACAAATAAAAATGATAGGTGACCGTTTTCTAACTGAAACTTTTGCATCTCTCAAGCAACGTCGTAAGGTTTCATGTCTCTCATTATTTTATCGCTACTTCCAAAAGCAACGCTCTAATAAAATAGCCAGTTGCACTCTTCCCCTCAAACAATTCAACCGTAATAGTCGTATCTTTAGGAATGCTCATCAGTTTACCATTGAGCCCAATTTCTGTCGTACTGTAAGGTACAGAGATTCTTTTTTTAGTCGCACTACACGAATGTGGAATGCTTTACCAGACTCAACATTTCCCACGCAGGGTATTCATATCCACTTGATTGCAAGTACAATATAAAAAGAAAAAATTGAAATTAAAAAAATAAAATAAAAGAATTGTTGCAAAGCATCGATTGTTTTGAGGTAATTTTCGACCACTTTTTGACACATATTGGGCGATATCTCAGCCATAACTTTTTTTTAAATAATAAGCGCACACTCAAGGGGATATTACTACCCTTATTAAGTAAAGACACGGTGCACTAGGAACTGGAGAGATGAGTTGAAGGCAGGAGTCGGTGCACATTGATTTTGAATTCCTGAATACTGCAATGGCTGGGAAGGACAGAGTGCGGTAAGGCATCCCACATTCGAATAGTACGGCTAAAGAACCAATCTCTTTATTTCTGCTATTTCATAAGCATAAACCGTGAAACCAACATTAAAAGAGAGTGAGAAAACAAACTTTATGACGATTTTCGAGCGAAGTAAATGATCCTATGATGGTATTATCACCAATTATTTTATGTTCAGAAGTGTCCAAGAGGCTTAAGTAAGTTGCAGGAGCACCAGCCCAGATATGGTAGTTATACTCAAGCATGGAGCGTTTATACATAAGTATTGTAGATAACAGCCAGATCAGAGGAGGAGAAAAATTTCTTGCATCGCCTTGAAAACCCAAATATCTTGCGGAACGATAACTATACAAGACAGCATTTGGTTTTCGAAGCATTAAACTCCACGCGGTTTTTTATTTCCCATTGTAGAATTGTGTTAACGTCGGAATTTAATGAGATTACCAAATTTTGTCGCTGCAGTTTCACACTTAAAGAAAAGGGATGTGATTCATAAAACGAATACGACAAGCTAAGAGTACGAGTGCTATCGTGAGCGAAATAATGTATTGGATTAGAAGTTGCAGACAGGAGATTAATAATAAAAATGGGTAAGAGTGTTGGAGATAGAACAGAGCCTTGGGGCACACCAGCATTTATTTTTTGTTTTTCAGACTTGAACCCATCAAATACTGATTGTTTTGAACGATTCGAAGGGAATTACTAATCCAATGAAGGAGATATTCATAAAAACCGAAAGCACGCATTTTTGATAAGAAAGCCTGGTGACAGTCGTACCATCATCGTGTTGGAAAAAGTAAGGTTCAATCACGCCTGACTTTTTGTGAATGCAATGATCTCTCTTTAATTACCTGACATATCTAAGAAAGCGACGTTGTGAATAGTCAGCTGACCTCAGTGAGCTGAACTTTATATGGATGTAGTTGTAGATCGAAATGCAAAACACACCATCCGTAAGACAGTCCTAATATCTGAGAACGACGAGAAATCAACACATTCAGTAACACTGTCACTTTTAGCAGTGAGACTTTCAGTGGTACGAGCGAAACGATGATGCACTGGCCTTAAAATATCTGTAAACAGTCCAGTCTTTTCAAATTTCTTCACAATTTTGTATGCGTTTTGCGATAATTAAGCTATCCATTTTCTTAAATGTCAGACTTTGATTTTTTTTAATAACTAAGTTTAACAGATGTCGAGTTCCAGCCCTATACTCTTGATACCGTGGAACTCGTTACATTAATTTATTGATCTATGCTCTCATTTTCCACCGTTTGTGTAGTAAAATTCTACCAAACCCTACAAAATTGCAACAATACCCGTGCTTTTTTGAAAAATCTATCACTAGTATATTAAGATTTTACACAAATAACAAAAACGTTATGCGCAGTGTAAATACTACCGATAAAAGTTAAAGTAGAATCTTACTACGGATGGCTTTTTGAAATTTATACGAGTCTTGAATGGATCTTATATGATTTCCTTCTCAAATGTTGGTACGATTGAAATAGCGTTTGTATCTCGATGGCTGTGTTCGTTGAGTAGTTGTGCATTTGGAATCATGTGTTTTCTATTGGGGGAAAAAATCAATCTGTTACTGCTGATATTATTTTGGTTTGTTAATGAAAATAGAGTAACTGGGCTTATTTTGCAATAGAAAAGATAATCAAGTTTTGCTATGTTTCCACCAAAGGCAAGTATTTAACAAATCTTTTTGGTTTTTTTACCGTATAATAACATAAGAGTGATTAAGACTACGATCCCCGACCGATATCAAGTCAAATCAAGCTCATTTTAACTCGATTCAGGTATATAAAGAATTGATGCAAGCTTCAAGCTCGATTAAACAACACATGTTAATGTAGTAGTCTGTGAACTAACCCCCTACTTGAAGCAATTGTTAAATGTACTTTTTGTTATAAAATCTGAATTTCCAGATGTTTTCTTAACATTTCTTCTTGAAATTTATTAGTTTTAGTTGGATTTTTTGTTTTTGTTTATTTTAACTTTTGATTTTCACAAAACTTTCTTTTGTTTTTGTGCTTTTTTTAATTATTATTCTAATAGATCTTCTTTCAGTTGTAACAATTTTTAAATACAAAAATCTGGCTACCGTCGATGGGTTTTCTTTTGAATTTTCTACTATACTATTTATAGAATGCCAAAAAATACGGATAATCTTACTCACATTTCTTGTTATATTTCAAAGCAAACGATAGATGAAAGTGTGTCCAGTTAAAAGTGAGAATATTTCGTCCAAAATTTGGTCAACATTTTATTTGGCCCCGGACTGCGGTACCATAAAGTGCATGCAAATGCACCCAATATAATTTTGAAAGATGTTAAATAATAAGATCTCTCACTTTGATCACCGCTTCAAAAAAAACTTGGTCAGAAAACTTTTTTTTTTTAGTAATATTGCAATTATTTTCTTAGTTGTGGGCCACCTATTGAATTTGTTGTTTGAAAGTGATGTTGAAGTGGTTATTGTTCCATTTTAAACAATAGCGTAGTTTTTACTTGTCAAGTGTCAAAGAAAAACAAGTTCTAAAATAACAGCTTCTCAAATAATGGTCTATTTAAAATAGAACCTCTTGTCGGAAAACCCTGCATGCGATACTCGCATCTAACTAGTGAGTCCAGCTGTCAAAACCTGTGCGAAGCGTATTGGACAAAAAATACAATAGGTGTTATGTGAAAAATTGATTAAATCATAAAAAAACAAACAATTAATTTATTTCAAACCCGATTGAACAAATAAATGTCATCTAATTTGATCTAAGAAAAATATTAAATAATTCAAATAAATATTTTAAATACGCGTTTGAATAAGTGTCTTAAAGTAAACCCTCCATAATTCATTCTTGTGTCGGGAGATACTGTCATTTTTGAGAAAGTGTTATCACACTATCAGCAAACGTGCGCAGGGTTGGGTTGGGTCTAAGAAACCCTCAAAGTTGTAGATTTTTTCGTGATCTTTTCTTTTATATTTAATATTTTTGTCAAGGGTATATAATTATTATTATTATAATTATTTCAAAAATATATCTCAAAATAATATACCTTACCCTTACAACATGTGTAATTTGAAAACTGCAATACATACCATACAAAATAAAATCAAAACATCAGAAGTTGGATGTTTTATCTTGACTTTTATCATTTCGTCAGCAACAAAATAAACTACCTCTCTACCCCCTCACTGATGAATATTATTCAAATAAATTTTTACACATAAAAAACATCAATTAATTAAGAATAATTGTATACAAATTTTTCATTATCAAGTTCAATAACTATTTCCCCTTTGTTTTTAAATTTTTATGTCACCGAGTTTTTCAATGCCAATGTTATCTTTCATTTTCATATTTTGTATACTTTCTTATGTTGATATGTGTGTTTATATCTTTATGTGTGTCTTTTTTTGAAATGAACCCTCTTTTATCTACATTAAGTTGTCAACATCAAAACATCACTCTTTGCCAATAAATTTTAGAGCTTTTTTGTATCTCTTTAATTTTATCCAAACCATATCCACGGAAAAAATAATATTTTGTGTTTATTTTAAAGAATTTTCGAAAATAAAATCGTTCACATTTTATTTGGGTAACATCACAAAATGAACAAATTTATAAAATATTTTTCTATCTACTAAATATTATATTTTTTTAGAATACTAATTTTATTTTAGACTTTGAATTTCGGTCAAAGAACAATAATAATTAATATACATATTCATTTGTCGCACTAAAAATAAACATTTTATAATTAGGTTTTCTAAATAAACTTAATAAATATGCGACTACGATATTGGAACTTCTTGTTTATAAACAATTCATTGGAATATGTATGATTATAGAACAGAACATTTACCTATGTTTATTCACAGGAATTAATTAACATAATTTACGATTAGATTTTATTCATTTATTTGCATTATTTTTAGTTTTGAATTTATTGTAGACCATATGTTATATGCGGCTTACATTGGCTTTTGGATAGAATTTAATAAGAAAAGCACACGTGTCTACTTATTGCTAATATGTTTGAGGTGAGTTTAAAAGTTTTAAATGTATGCTAATTTTTGAATTTTATCGTAACGTTGTTGGTAGGTTTGCAGAACAAAAAAAAGCAGCATCTGTGATGGCTAGAGAATATTATTTTTTGCAGTATATTTTGAGTTGTTTATATTTAATTCTAGTATTTTTTATGTGTAAAAACAAGCCATCCGACGTGGAGGCTAAACCTATAGTCGACAGCAACTCCGACATGGATACTGAAGATGCCACCAGATACATTCAGTTTGAGCTCCAAGATGTGGCAAATACGTTTACGGGTTTCCGCAATCATCGTTATACAAACCGGGAGCGATGTAGTGAGGTACTAGCACAACTGCTTGATCACAACCTTCTTAAAAGCTCCTCCAGTAAAGATGAACTAGATCTTTCTGTGAATCATCTCACCAAAGCGTTCAATGTATCAATGAGAAGTTCATGCCCTGCAATCATTTTAAAGGGTAAATAGATCTAAGTACACTAAATCTCCTTCTGACTGGGACTTATACGAAAAAGCTGTAAAGCAATATAAAAAAGAATTAAGAAAGAATAAGATGTCTTCTTGGAGAAACTTTTGTGGTAAAATAGAACATAATTCAGAAGCCTCAAGACTCAGGAAAATTCTCTCAAAAAGTCCAACAATACCCAGTGCTTTAAAGACAGAAGCAGGCACGTTGACTATCACAGGTAAAGAATCTCTTAATCTGTTATTAGACACCCACTTTCTAGGTAGCTCTAACAACTCAACGACTTAACATCAGAGTCTCAAGCTTCTATAAGCGATTTAGTTGACCTAATAACGCGGGAAAAACTGCAATGGGCCATAGACAGCTTTGATCCATATAAATCTCCAGGACCAGACGGAATCATTCCAGCCGAACAAAAACAATGCTCAAACATGATCATTCCACCATTGGAAATCATTCTGACAAGCTGTTTAAGGTTGAGATATATTTCCAAAGCCTGGAGAATGGCAAAAGTACTTTTCATTACAAAAGCAGGGAAACGCTCCCACGTCTTATAAGTCTCATGCTCAAAAGCAGGTCAATAACTTCTAGCATGAGAAGTTTTACTACCACCAGATCGGTGAATAGAGGCACCCCGCAAGGTGTTGTCCTTTCGCTTCTTGTATGGAACATGGTAGAAAACGACCTACTAACATTATTGGAAGCAGAAGGTATCAGGATGATTGTGTATGCTGACGACGTTGCAATATCTGTATCTGGGAGGCACCCCCAAGTTCTCTTGGAACTCCTACAAAATGTCTTAAATAGGCTAACAAAGTGGGCTAAGCAATGTGGCTTGGACTTCAATCCACATAAAACAGAATTAATACTCTTTTCGAGAAGATATAAAATTCCTCAGATTAGCCCACCCAAGATTAATGGAATACCATCAAGCTTTTCCGACAAAGCTAAATATTTAGGCCTCATTTTAGACAAAAAAAACTAAATTGGAAGGCAAATATTGATTAAAGAGTAAAAAAGGCTACTGTAGCGCTTTTTACTTGTAAAAAGGCCATAGGATCAAAATGGGGCTTCTCCCCAAAAATAACCCATTGACTACACACTTCGGTAATCAGACCGATACTCATTCATGGAAGTGTCGTATGGTGGACCGCACTGGACAATATGGTAAATCTTAATAAGCTCATCAAAGTCCAGAGGTCAGCAGGTATGTCACAGGAGCACTTCGCTCAACACCAACCGCAGCACTGGAAGTGCTTTTAAACCTAACACCTCTTGACATCTTCTCCCAAATGGGGGCAGCCAACTTATGTGTGAGGCTTAGAGCCACCTCTCAATGAAACAGTAACAATACTGGACATACTACTACTATTCTAGACAGTTTCAGATCTATACCAGATCGCTTAGACTATACCACCCCATAAATGGTATTCGGTAAAAGCTTCCATGTGTCCATCTCTTCAAGATCCTCCTGGAAGAAGAAAGACCCCTGGAAGACGATGCGGTACACTTCTATACAGACGGTTCAAAGACCGATCACGGAGTTGGAAGTGGTATCTTTTCGGGACAACTGAATCTCAGTCTATCATACAGACTTCCCAATCAATGTAGCGATTAAAGAGGCATTATCCTGGCTCAAGGAAAGCGTTATATCTTGCAAGGATATACGAATCTTCTCGGACAGCCAAGCCGCTCTTAAATCTCTCGCGTCTGTCTCCAAAAACTCTCAAATAGTCCACATTGTCGTTCATTTCTAAATGAGATGACGGAACAGTTTAATATTCACCTCATTCGGGTGCCGGACCACAGAGACTTTCCGAGAAATTGCAAAGCCGATGAGCTCGCCAAAAAAGAAAACACTTCTGGCTAATGTTAGTCAGAAATATAACATAGGAACACCACTTGCTTCTCAAACAATATGCTCTAGAATCAACAAATGCTACATGGTCGCAGAGTACCACCTGCCTAGTAACCAAGCAAATATCGCCAAGCATAGACTTAAAACAGTCAAACGGCTTGATATCCCTGAGCAGACAAAGTATAACCTCTACAATTGGAGTAATTACAGGACACTGTCTCATAGGAAGACATGCTCTGAGGCTAGGGGTCTACACAAATGACTTCTGTAGAAGTTGCATGGACGGGGAGGAAGAGAAAACAGTCCAACAACTTCTATGTACATGTCCAGTACTCTCCATTAGAAGGAATAACTTTCTCGGTAATCCCTTCTTCGATAATACCAACTCTCTAACTTCATTAAAAGTACAAAATGGTTTGTTTAAGTTCAATACTCACCCATGAGTAACCTCATTAGTGGTATCACAATGTACCCTTGAGGTCTAGGTGAGTCAATGGCATCTGGGCAGCCACTCCAACCTAACCTAACCTAAGCCTTTAAGGTGGACTAAAATCGCAGTTAATTAAAAATACAACAACTTAAAGCTAAAATCGCTAGTTTGAGCTTGAGAAATTTCTTTTTATTTTTTTTCGAATTGGTTGAATATTTATATAAAAACAACTATTTCTCATTTTTATTTCTAGGTTTTTTTAAACTTATGAAAATACCACAAGAACCTTTTTTAAAGTTAAAATAATCAAAATAATCTCGTTCAAAATATTATAAACTTAGGTCTGAAAAAGCATCGGTTGTGATCGGTCACCGAAATGAAAAAAGGGCGTGGTTTTTTACCACTTTGAATGAAGTTGGTGTCTTGTAAATGGAATTCTTCTGATTCTTGTAAAATTTTACAAAGTGGAAAGAAGTTTTATTATTACATTAACAATTCTAGGCTGTTAAAAAACATTAGTTTCCATTTTATACTTTTTATTATTACATATTTCAATTAATTGATTTAAGCCTTTCGGGACGCTATTCAGTTGAGGAAGTTATTGAAATTTTTTATTTCAGAATTTGTTAAGAGGCTGTTCATGAGTATAATTTATATAAAAAAGTAAATTTTGTATGGGCGTGACCAGGGGGTGTTGATACATATGTGTTCCATTTTGTGTTTTGTTTGTTTTTTAGACTTCCCGCAATTTACGCAACAGCGTCGATTGGCAAATGTCGAGACCCTACTCCTCTTGCTGGCTGACGACCTTGATGACTCCATTTTCGTACCGCTTTTTTTTGTGTCCTTGACCAACCAAGGCTTGTCCATTCATTGCTGTGTGAATAACCCATGCATTCACTGTTGCGATCATTATCAGCCAGTAAAAAACCTTCCTCCACCATTAATCACATCTTCGGTCGTATTTATAGAGGCCGATTATTTGATCTAACAAATCAACGTCTCCCATTATCTTTCTATAATACTTAATCATTTTCGGGCAAGGAACTTACATTTTTTTTACCGGTTTTCAAGGTTTTTGTAACAACTTCCATTTCATTGTTATGGCGGTTACTAAGCAATAGAACCTCTTTGGTATCTTGCAATTTCACGCATAAAACCCACCTGAAGATCCTTTGAACTCAGCCTCTCTCCTCTGCAATTTTCTTTCCAATTTGGGAACTTTTTTTCGATTAGAAATAATGGTTCCCACCGACGATGGGTATCCAATAGATTTCAGTAATTTGACCGATGTGATGTGAGAAAAACGTAAAAACATAGGTTTACATCTACTTCATTTATCGTGCTAGCCAATTTATGTACGACTCTCTCGCCCAAAGTTCCCTCAAGTGCTTCTAACTCTTTTCCGCTGTGAATTTTGAAATCATACGTGTACTCAGTTAGGGCGTCGCATCGAAGCCACATATTGATTCCACGTTTTACAGTCTTTAGGGGCATTTACTGTTTGAGGTTACTGCGCCCTTTGAATTTAGTCATTGACTCGTCGATGCTCTGATAAGCACTATCTTGTCTGCAGTTTTAAAAGGTTTTTTTTCAAGCATTCAACTAGATCATTACCGTAGTATGTCTTACAACGGTCGTCAACTGGCTTTTTGGGTGGCGAGAAATAAATTTTTGATGTAATCATGAGGAAACGATCGCGAGTTATTGCATTTTTTATTGCTTGGTTTTCCAACAGAACCGGCTTCAAGAAGATTGTTATTATTTGAGGAACAGATGTCTCTTCATCTGAATCTCCTCTAGAGCTTGAATCCTAGTCGTCTGTATCGCATTCATCACTTGGATCTGGTCAAAACGAATCGTCACTATCAGAAGAAAAGTCTGCTCCACCTAAATTTTTGAAACTTTGGAATTAAATAATGTACAGTAGCTGAAATTTCAGAACAGCCGTTATATTTTGTTCGCAAAATACTCACTAACGACCTGGTACAAATTTGGTTTGAATATGGGGGCCCTGTGAAATTGTAAGCATGTATGGACTTTATATGGTACATATGTTATCCGTGCCTCACGAAAATGGGTTAAGGGGCTATGTACACAATGGTTAGATCTACTTAAATAAGCTTTCAATGGTTTCTGGAATCGTATACTTAAACAACCAAAAGTAAAGTTTAAACTATCAAGAACTGATGGTGATGAAATTTGTCCATTTATTAATCCAACAATAAAACAAAATTGAAAATATGATATGTCAAAGAAGGAAGGTTTATGAGAGAAAGTCTTTGTGAGTAAGGCGTTAATATATAAATATCATGGAACCATGGAAGGTATCATAGACAAAAACTCAAAAATCATTGTTGAATCGCTTCGTGCCTTGTGACGTGTACGGCGTAAGTAAAGTGACCATACTGTGCAGGCATATTCCAAGTCAGAAAATACATATACTCTACTTAAAGGACAAGAATCAAAGATGCAATTAAAAGCGATAGGCACTTTTTTGTGTGTAAAACTCATGGTTTTACATATCTCAACATTTAAGAGATTATTATTAGACGATTGTTATGGTACCATTCCCCGAATAATAATAAGAGTTCTTTCAAGAGAAGGCAGTCAGATACAGAGTTAGTTTTATATCATTTATAAATAAAACAAATAAAATAGTACCAAAATGAGTACCCTGAGTGACACAAAAATTCACAACAAATGAAGTTCAACACTCATTACGAAATTTAACACTATAGTCTATCTTTCAAATTTTAGAAGAACCAGTTTATGAAATAGTCATTAAAACCTTGCTGCGGTAGTCTTAAAAGTAATTTTGTATGGCACAATTTTTCACAGGCCTTGCTGAAATCAGCAAAGATACAATCTACTTGTTCAAAAACATTTAAATAAAAGGACATAAAGGGAAATATCGGTATTTTCAATAAGAGCGCTACATAAGTTTTTTAAATAAAACCAAAAACGGTTATGGATATCAATGAGATTCTTTATTCCTGTGAACGTACGTTCGATACTATTATGTTTGGAACTCGATTTCTTTGGCATGGGGACCACGGGCACGCTTGCAGAAGCCCAGACACTGAACCCAGTTTTCGACGGTTTTGAAGCATAAATCGGTGATTCTACTGCAATTTCACGTTTGATATTCGTACGAAGTTCATCAATCTTTGCTAGCTTGTTGGAATAGACCATAGATTCGACGTAGCCTCACAGGAAATAGTCTAACTGCGTCAAATCGCACTACCGATACCAAGCGACTGGACCATTTTATGAAATAACACGTTCTCCAAACTGGGTTTCCAATAAATTGATTGTGACACTCGCTGTGTGGCTTGCAACGCCACCGCGCCGTCCTGTTCGAACCACGGGTCTTCCAAGTCCATATCATCCAATTGGGGTAAGAAAAAATCGGAATCGGTTATCATTGAACGGGTGCGATCCCCATTCACAGTTACATGCAGGTCTTGATTATCACGGAAGAAGTACGGCCCAATGACGCCGCCTGCTCATAAATCACTACAAACCGTATTTTTTTTTCGGAATGCACTGATGACTCATAGAGTACGTGTGGATTGCTGTCTGACCAATACCCCATATATTGTTTATTCACGAAACCTCTCAGCCAGAAATCAGCCTTATCGCCGAAGATGATTTTCCCATGAAAAACCGTATCATTTTCAAGTTGTTGCTCAACCCACTTCACGAACATACGACGTTTCTGGTGTTCAAGTGGCTTCAGTTCTTGTGTCAATTTAATTTTGTAAGGATATAGGCCGAGATCTTTTCCCAATATTTGCCACATCTACGTCACAGAGACAATTTTGTCCACTAGACGCTCAATTGTTGATCTGCTAGGACGATTATGACGACCATAAATTGGACGTAGCTCTCTTAATGTTGAGGCCAATGACTCCGAATTACGGTAGTAAATTTTAATACTTTCGACTCGTTGTTGGCTCGTATATTTTTCCATCATAAAATAACAAACCTTACTGAAGAGAAATGTCAAAGAGCGGCAAGAAACATGGCGTCATTTGCTGTTCCTGTCGGTCTACTTTTGTAGCGTCCATGTTGAAAAACCCTGCAGATTAGAAACTGTTGAAACCTTTTTAACAAAACCATGCTGGTTATATCAGAATTGAACTACAATAAAAAATAGAGGACACTACATACGGTAGACTCAAACTTTTTCAGGACCTCTTGTGTGTACTGGTATTATGAAAGAACTCTTCTAGATAAAAGGAAACTGCTAGTTATTTATTGACATGTTAAAAAGAACACATAACGGATGTGCTACGTACGCAGCTCATTTCTTTAAAATAGATGGAACTAAGACTACAATAATCTTAAGTTGTAGGATTTCAGGCAGTATTTTCATTCATAAAGAAATTAATTCTTTAGAATCTAAGTGGGGAAAATTTGAAACAGTTTTAAATGTGTGAGGAAAACTTATAGTATTATTATCTATAAAAGCATCTTTGAAGCAGTTTGCAATCATGTTTGGAATTATCCTCTGCTCATTACTATTTAATGTCGAATCAGTCATTAACGAATTTCTAAAAACTATCAGGATAAAATTTAAGGTTTAATTCAATTTTCCAAATGTAGTTATCATAGGATGTTCGAGTAGTCAGTGAACGTTCTTAATTCATCATCAGTTCCTGTTTGAACGATTCTGTTTTCGGAATTAGTGATTTTGACAATTTTTACTTGATTTATGCTCAGTTTGGTGTGGCATTTCTTAAAGAATAGAATTACTTCTGAAGAAGTGAAAGTATTTCAAGAATCCTTTTTTCTGCTACATTTTTTAATTTCCTTATACACAAAATTATAAAGTGTTCAAGATGTTTTATATTAAAATAGAAAGGTTAGTGTTAAATTAATGGGGCACTGTAGCGTATACTTACCTTTTTAAATTATTTATTTTGAACAATTTGTTCCCACTGCACGTCGTGTTGGCCCATTAAACTTTCTTAAAAGCACAAGGTAAAGTTCTTCGAATCAGCTTCTATACAATTTCAAAATTATATCTCAGTTAAGTGGATTTAAGGTTTAAAGTGTTAGCAATTACAAACCGCAATAATGGGTCAAATACTGAAAGGAATCAAACACATCAGATTTATACCAGATTCATTTGTTTATATTCTGTACAAAATAAGCCCTTATTTGAAGATTTATGTTCAGAAATTGAAGAACACTGATATCTTCGAACCAATTTTTTCACATTTATTACTGCTCATATTAGGAAATAAAAAAAATCCATATTCTGATATACAACCACAAACTAGTTCACTGTTTTTGCATTAAGAACACACAAAAACTCAAGCCGTTAGTCAAAGAATCCACAACAAATAAAAAATAAAAAACTTATTTAACATTTTTTGTTTTACTCATTCTGCAATTTAGGTATACGAGTTATAATACTTTGTGCAATTATACTAGAATATCCACCAAAACCAAGCACACCATGGGCCATCATATAAATGCATATGTGTCTGTATGTAGGTTTGGTACAGCGAGCTCCAAAGTTACGATATTTTCAACATTAATACTGCCATATAAAATCAAAAGAACTAAAAACTGAATTAAGACCGACATACTAGCCATTACCTGAAGCTATATAACCCTAACGAAGTTCAAAACCCCATTACCACCCTATCTTTGCTGCCATTACCTACCACCCAACGACGACAACGACGGTCTACGACGACTATGGCTATACATGACGACGGCCATTACCAGCCAACCTCAACCGCTTATTATGAACGAACAACTGTGCTGTGCTGTATAAATGTTGGAGTGCTCAGAATTCGAAATCGCAATAAGAACAAAAAAAAATTATAAGCCAAAACCCTAAAAGCGAGATGTGCAAGGATGCAAGTGAAGTCGGATATCGAGAGCATTCATCATCATTCTCTGTGTGTGGCGAGCTGTTAGCAGAAAGTAGCATAGTAAAAGCTGCAGCACCAGCACCAAGTCCAGGGTTTGCAGTATCATTGCTTCTCCATTTGTGAATTTATTAGTTCTCAAAATTTATTCTGGGATTAACTTTACCTTTAACATCCGTGCCAAGACTGAGATACCCAAACCTAGAGTCATCGTAAAATATACAATAACAAAACCCAATTCGCAACACCTTTTATTATACGCGCACCTGGATACGTACCCACCCGTATCCCTCTCAACCCACTTTAATATCGTTATTAATTAAGTACTTCGAAAAATCAAAAATTTCCCTCGCACTTAAGAATCTATGTTCATAAATATATTGACTTTTATTTTATTGCAACCTCCTTTGGGGAATAAATTTCTGTCTGGCCCAAATTGTAGACACCATAATATAATATAAACTTCTTGCCTTATCTATGTATATGACACAAGTTTGTTGATCGATTGCAGTTTATGGTTTGTCCATAGCACGGCCGGGCGGTTACTTAACTTGAACGTTATTTCGGGTTATAAAAGTATTTACCCGTTATATTGAGAGTGAAGATATCTTAATCGGTCAATTGTATAGATATTTATTTCCAACCAATCTGACTTTGGAAATTTTGTAGAAGTGAATGGTTAAGGCGGCTTTTGGATGAACGTTATTAAACTGAGATGCACTTTCTCAAGATATTGTGTTTTATGAACCTTTATCAACTTGTTTTTATTCTGTGCAACAAAAAGTACAGAAGTATCTGTGGGTCTTTAAAGTACTGTTCTTGACTGACGGACGAATTCCAAAGTAATTTACTTTCTGTTCGAAAAAATATCGAAGAATGAGCTTGGACAACATCAAGAAGTTAAAAGTCCGTTTTAAGGTATACTGCCTTGAGTGCAATAGTGGCCTTATTGGACTTTTCAATACTTGTACTTTTAAAACAAAAAAATAAATCTTTCATTTTTTCTTTCCAATTCTCAATAATTACAAGGTTTTTATAATAATGGTATTCATCCGTTAAAATACAAAAAAAAATCGCACCAAATTTACATTGTTGGACATTAAACGACCGACACGCTTACGTGGAGTGCGAACTGAAGAAAATATCGCAGCTGTATCGGCCAGTGTTAATGATGAACATCAATTATCGATTCGTTGCCGTTCGCAACAATTGGGACTCTGTTACTCAACAACGTAGACAATTTTGAGAAAGGATTTAAGTGTGATGCCTTTCAAAATACAACTGGTGCAAGAATTGAAGCCGAATGACCTTTTCCAACGTAAAACTTTTGGTAAATGGACTCTTTGAAAATTGAACGAAGATCCAATTTTTTACCGAAAAGTGGTGTTCACTATTTTTTGTGGGGCTATGTTAAAACTCATGTCTATGAAAAGCCCCCTTCCATTGACGCTTTGGAAGACAGCATTAAAGTATTTATTCGTGAGATGCCGGCCGGAATTTTGGCATACCAACATTGGACTAAACGGATGGACCATTTGAGGCGCAGTCAAGGTCAACATTTGCATAAAATAAAATAGCTTTAATTTCCAAATAAACCTCGATCATTTATCAAACTGTTGTTTGTGGTTAACTGTCTTAAACTTAATGTCAAGAAATGTTTCGCTATCTCTGTTTCTAGGAACGTATGAGTTTGCATATTCTCTTGATAATACCGCTCTTCAGAGAACTGCTACAGTGAAGGATTTGGATGTCTCCTTTGATTTCAAGTTAACATTTTTTTTTCTGTACATGGATGCTATTATTGCTAAAGCCAACTCTATGATTGGTTTCATTAAAAAAAACTCGACTGTCTTTTTGAAACCCCTATAAACTTACATCTTTATAAAGGCTCCGCCATCGAACTTTTTTTTAACTACTGCTTATTTCGTGAATGGTAACACTTAGCTCTTGTCTGATTTGACAGGTAATTAGTTTTATCCTTCCGCTGAACGATTATGGTTGTATATACGTTTGAACAACGCAAAGAAATATTGCGACATTACTTTGAACATCATGGTAATGTTGCAAAATGTGTGCGAAAATTGCGTCCGAATTTTGGAAGAAGATAATCACCGTCAGCTTCGTATGCTTCGTATTTTCGTGAGAAAAGTGAAAGAAATTGGCATCCTCATCGATAAACCAAAGCGTGAAAAGCCAAAAACAGTTACAGCTACTGTAACAGAGAGTTTGAGTGAAGCACCATAAACATATATTCTGCGTCGTTCTCAACAATTCAACATTTCGGAGACATTATTGAGACAAATTTTGCATAAAGATCTTGGTATGACGCCATACAAAGCCCAATTGGTTGAGGAGTTAAAGCCAACTAAGTTCAGGTGTTAAAGCCAACTGACCATCCAATCAGTTTTTGCTTCGTTAAGTGGGCCTGCTTTCGAGTTAGAGAAGATTCCGCTTTTGCCATAAAAATCATCATCATCATTCGGGGCACAGAAAACCCGTACGCATACAGACATTTCAAAGGTATTTGATAAAGTCTGGCATCTTGCTTTCTTATCGAAAATGAGTGCTTTCGGTAGCGACGAATCTCTTCTTCGTTGGATTAGAAGTTTTATTTCGAACCGTTTAATACAAGTTATTTTGGACGGATTCAAGTCTGAAACTCATAAAATAAATGCTGGTGTGCCCCAGGGTTCCGTTTTGTCTCTTCCTCATTTTTATAAATGATCTCCTGTCTACTAATTTTAATCCAATACATTGTTTCGCTGACGATAGCACTATTAGCTTTTCATATTAGTTTCCAGACTAACAACCCTCCTCTTCGGATGTGGAACTGCAACGGCAAAATATGATTAGCTTATTAAATTCCGACCTACACAGCATTGTACAATGGGGAATAAAAAATCGTGTGCAATTTAATGCTTCAAAACCCCAATGCCGTCTTGTATCGTTAAAGCGAGATAAAGCCTCTTTGCCACTATCTATGAGTGGCACTTGCATGAACGAAACGGAAAATCTTGACATCCTCAGAATGTGCATCAGCAACCGCCTTTTGTGGAGCGATCACATACGCGATGTTGCCAAAAATGCCGCAAGATGTCTAGTTTTTTTGAGACGTTGCAAGAAATTTGTCTCTCCGTCTGATCTGGCTACAATCAACAAAACCTATATGCGTCCGAAACTTGAATATAACTCTCATATATGGGCTGGTGCTCCAGTAACTTATTTAAGCCTCTTGAATAGTATTCAAAAATGATCTTTTAAAATGATTGCTGACATTAACATTATCAACTTGTTTACGTCACTCGAACATCGAAGGAAGGTTTCTTGCCTCACCCTTTTTACCGTTATTTAAACTTACCATGCTCTAGTGAAGTAGCCAGTTCCATTCCTCCCCTTAAACAATTTAACCGTAATACCAGCGCTTCTAGGAATGCCCATCAGTTTACCCTTGAGCCCAACTTCGGCCGTACTATGAAGTACAGAGATTGATTTTTTAGCCGTTCTACGCGAATATGGAACGCCAGAGGCATAATTGGGCAAGGAGTTATATGGCCATGTTGAACGAACGAATATTGGCAACATTTGGTTTCAACAAGACGGGCGGTACATGCTACACAGCCGATGCTACAGTCGACGTTTTGCGCTCTGTTTTTGAATATCGCATTATCAACCGCAGAGATGATGTCGTTTGGCCACCTCGGAGCTGCGATTTGACACCGTTGGACTAGTATTTGTGCGGTGGCGTAAAAGATAAGTGTTACGCCGACAAGCCAGAGACAATTAACGTTTTAAAGACATTTTCAAAGAAAAAAAATTGCGGACCCTATATAACACATTAGAAAGATCATCACTTGCTGATGTCATATGGAATCCTTTTCAACAAAAATTTCGGATAGAATTGCGAAAGTTCACAAAAGTTTCACAAAATTTTTGAATTTTTGCCCAGAGTTTCAAGCTGCACATAATCTTCTGGGTCGGGTCTGAAATCTCTCAAATCTCGAAAAACTAGAAGTGTTCTAACCTTTTATCGATAATTTGTATTTATGCCAGGATTTAATCAATAAGAGAAAGATAGTCCAGCTTTTGTTCCTTAAGATATTTCTTAAGTTGAAGATTGATCAGCATTCCCAAGACCTTATAAAGAAGGAGCGTAGGTGAAATTGGACTTCAGAGACAGGATGAACAAGAGAGCTGAAAAGAAGGGCAGATGGTAAAACGTACGCAATAGATTCTTCCAGATTTTCGAAGTTCGAAAAATAAATTCATCCAATAGAATCGACAACATAAAATTTATAGCAAACTGCTATGCAAGAAAATTGGCTTTATTAATCAAGCTTACAAGATGAGTATAATTTAACAACGAGGAATCAACGATGACTTATTCCTATTCTGCTATTCCTCAAGGGGAATTTTTCTGGAATTTTCACTAATCACTATTCTGATATTCATTCGAAGTGAATTTTTGTTTGTCGGTAACGTCGATAATACTGCTCTGTATTTTTCTTTTCACGTGAACGCATTTATTCTATACAATTAAGATCCGCTTATGAAATGTAGCGGATTTTTCTTTTGATGTCTGGTTTGTTAATTGTTGTTAGCAAAATGTAAGAACAAACTTATTTATTGTTTAAATTAGAATTTTTTTTATGAATAAAAGATTAGTACAATTTTTAGGGGAAGTACGACGCACAAGTAAAATTTTGCAACAATTATTTCTGTAATAAAATAAAATACAGCTATTGCAAAAGGACAAACCGAAGTTCTCCGAAAGTTTTCGAATTGCCTAAGAAACAGAATCAACCTCCACCTCCACCTCCACCTCCACCTCCACCTCCACCTCCACCTCCACCTCCACCTCCACCTCCACCTCCACCTCTACCTCCACCTCCACCTCCACCTAGGACCACCAATTAAAGACGTGAAAGAGTTTTTTGTTTACTTTCTAACATTTCTCCAAAGCTTTCTGTTTTAAGGATCCTCTTATTCCTCCGTTAACAATTGCAATAAAAAGTTCAATAAGTCCATTTCCAAAAATTACAAAAATTAACAATTGGATTGATTAAACTAAATTTTTGTATGAATCAAAACAATTTATCCAACGTTCCCAAGACTTTCACATGAACAGCTGTTTTTGTGAATATCAAATTAGTTTAGGACAATGTAGTTCCCCCGGATGGATAGCAGAGTGCAAAGGCAGTGTAAAAGGGAATCGAACGGATGAATTTCTTTTACAAATGATCAGAAATATAAAACGTTGAATATGTCCCTTACATTTTTTTAAGCTTGTTTTTAGATAATCAAGTTCTCCTCAAACAAGTTGGCTTTATTAATCTGGAAACTTTTAGGCATTAAGGCTAAATGAAAGACATTTCTTTTAAACCTTGAACAATTATAAGATCTTTTTCTGGCTTTATTTTTGTTTAATGAACCTACATGCTTATATGAGTACATAAAATTTAATTTCAGTGTTTAACAGTTCAAGATAAATTTAAACAAATTAGTAACTTACTTAAATCATTGACTTAACTTTTTGACTAAATTCTGGATTATTTTTATCGTCAAATCATTTGCATTTTTGAAGCTCATCTGTGGCTTTCGGGGGGACGCTTATAAGAAAAGGATTCGGATTTTTTTTTATTCTTCATGTTATTCTAAACCATTTATTGAAGAGTAAGTCCTTCGTGTGACTTGACTAGGGCAAATTGTTGGTATATGTTCATAAGCCGGCTTTTATTGATAATTTAACGCAAACATTTAACGCAAAAATTATATGCCTTGTAAAAAAAAACATTTATTAGAAAATTAAATTTCTTGGTCAAGAACATAAAATATGGTACAACTATTCGATTAATTAAAACCAATTTTGTACGACTTGGTCACATATTTCAACTGACTCGATTGCTTTCATTTTTGTATATTGGCTCTTCTAACACTGTCAAAAGCTGTCTGGTTATAACGTAATACATATTAAAATGCATGTCATTTAAACTCTTATAAAAAATATAATCTGTTTGCTATAAAAAATATGTTGATTTATGAATTGATGTTGTAAAGTTAAATCCGTTTTGTAAAAACAAAAATAGTTTTTTATATGAATTTGAACTAACCACAGATATTTTCGTTTATTTTGAATCTCATATTAAATGAAGCAAATCAATGTACCTTCCTTTTAAATTTTTTTTTAAGAACTTTTTCATTTCAAAAATGAATGTGGTCTTTCTCGAGTGCTTAACCTGCACCAAAAAAAATATAAATTTATTATCCAACATATTACTCGTAGTTCGTAGACAGATTTATTCGATTTTCCAAAAAAAAGGAACATTTCACAAGTTAAAACCTTAAATGTTTTGTTTAAAAAATATTTTCGCAAAAACCATATTCTTTGAACTGCAATGATTAATACCACCCAATTAAAATGCACATTTATACCCATTTTCTATACACATTTGTATCTATACAATGGGCCAAACAAAAATCTATACTCTGCCGCTTTTAATCAAGCCAATTGAACCACTCTCAGGGATCTATACTCTACTATTTCATCGTCTATTGCAATTTAAAAATGCAACAAGGACACGTTTATATGTTTTTGTTTTCTTTTTTTATTTTTGTGTGCGAAATAGCTGGCCCAATCGAATGGTTTTGCATAAAACAAACCATAGCCTCTCTATTTCCGACCGAGCGACCATGTTGGTTGACTTTCCACCGGATATTCATTTTGTTGTTGTCGAATAAAAATCGTTTTGTTCGTTTTGTTAATTTTTCTTTCTCTTTGGTCTCTGAATTAAATTCTTTTCCTGTTGTCATAAAAAATATAGTGCTCTGGCTCTTTATTCCTGATCTTGGCCTACTTAATCAAATTACCTCACATATAAAATGCAATGAATGAGAAATTCATTCCAACAACAAAACCAACGACCGAAGTCGAAAATTTATGGAGGACAGGTATAGCCAATGGTCTCATAAAATATGTAGCCACTTCTGCCCACAGTCGCTCGTTCTTCCTTGGACAACAACAAAAAAAAGTAAAGTAGGCAAGGATAACCTTGAAAATTATGTTTCATGAACAAAAGGGATTTTCTTTCATGAAGTACAAGTACATATTATTTTCAACAACACTGCATTAAGGTATTGTAGGGAAGATAAAAGAAAAGTGAAAAGTGCATATGGATGTTTTTGTTTGCCAACTGAGATTCCTTGTGTTTACAGTGTTCTACTTTTTATTATTCAATGTAATTTTTAAAAGTAAATTTTGGGTAAATGGGTGCTTATATTCCAAAATTGTAAGAATTTAACAAAGGGATTTGCACGGGAGGGACAATGTAAAAATATACAACTAGGTCGCAAAATCTCGCTAAAAGGAAGACATCATAGTATTTCATCAGGACACATTTATGGATACGGTTTTTGTTCTGGTGGAAAAATTGAATAATTGGTTTCTATTTATGTTAGTTAACGGGCTCACTGATTTCCAAATGGTTTTGATATTTACATTTATTAAAAAATTAGGTTATTATCTTGATGGTTTTAAAGGGTGATTTTTAAAAAGCTGTAGAAAAGTGCAAAAAACAGATACAATTCAGATAGTACAATTTGATGGTACAGTCCATATAATTTAATGTTTGAAGATTATTACATGCAAATGATGACCTTGATAACTGCTCCTCAAATGATCCATCCGCTTAGTCCAATTTTGGTATATTCTTGTCAGCATTTCGGCCAGTATCTTACGAATAAATGCTCCAATGTTGTCTTCTAATGTGTCAATTGAAGCGGGCTTGTCTGTATAAACATGAACCTTAACATAGTTTCAAAAAAAAATAGTCTAAAAAATGTTGACCCAACTTGCCTATCAATAAGTTCATTGTTGTGCGTGTTGTGTGGCATGTGGTACCATCTTGTTGAAACCACATGTCATCCAAGTCAAGCTCCTGCGTTTTGGGCAAAAAAGGTTGGATTTGATCTCACAGTAGCGCTCACCATTCACAGTTACGTTACCATTTGCATCATCTTTGAAGAAATACGGTTTAGTGATGCCAACAGCCCATAAACCTCACCAAAATGTGACTTTTCTGGATGCATTGGTAGCCCTTATAGTGTTTCTAGCAGCAATTACTCAAAAATCGACACTTCTGCTTATTTACGTAGCCATTGAGCCAAAAATGAGCTTCGTAGCAGAACATAACTTTTCGGTAAAAAAATGGATCTTCTGTCAACTTCCCAAAAACCCATTCACCAAAAACTTTACGGCTTCAATTCTTGCACCAGCTGTATTTTTAAAGGCATCACACCTAAATCCTTTCGCTAAATTTTCCGCGTTGTTGAGTAACAAAGGCCCAATTGCTGCGAAGGGCGACGAATCGATAATTTATGGTCATCATTAACACCTGCCAATACAGCTACGATATTTTCTTCAGTTCGCACTCCACATAAGCGTGTTGGTGGTTTAATGTTCAACAATGTAAATTTGGTGTGAAATTTATTTATAAAGCCCGAATAGCCGCTTCAGTGGGTCGATTAAACTGACCAAAAATTGGAAGAAGCGGGCAATGAACTTTCTTAACAGAGCACGCATTTTGATAATAAAATTCAATAATTAACAAGCATTCTTCGTTTGTAAGAAGATTCATGGTTAAATTATAGACCAAAATGAAGATGTTTGATAGTGAAACAAAACACGAAACGTGAGTCAGCTGTTTAAACCAGTGTTGCCAAAAAGATAATAACTAAAAAATTTCACTTTACAAAAAGATCGATAAAAATGAATGTGTCTGAACATTTGAGAGAATAAATGACGGTATATTTTCGAAAAAATAAACAAATAAACAAGCTTCGTGGAAAATGTATAATTTATCCAAATAATACTCAACTATAAACAGAGTACAAAATAGTAACGAAAATTATTATTTATGTGAAGTCAAAGAAACAAAGGTTTAAGGGTGAATGGAATGTTGTAAACAAAATTTTAAATGGTGGTTCAAAATCTGAAAAACCTTTATTAATAGAAGATGACAGTATAATAATTTCAGATAGTACTTCAATCATTTTTTATTTTTACAGCTGAAAATGTTTCGACAGAAGTCTCTAGCAATAGAAATATCGGTTTTCTTAATGAAGGTTTAGTTAACGATAACATTTTTACAGAAAGTCTTTTTTTATGCTCCTGAACTTCTTTTCATCGTAAACAAATCTAGTTCTGTTACCAATTATAATTGTTCAAACTGTATAATTTTTAACAAATTGTTTATCAATTGTATATGTTCTTGCACGTATTTTTAATAAAAGTTATTACTCCGGAGTTTTTCCAGTTTTCTTAAAATTTCTGAGGTAATTCCTCTTCATAAAAAGTCTTAAACTTGTGTTATTTATAATTATCGACCAATAACCTATTTGTTGAAAATTTTTTATAAAGGCGATAAATGAGAAGAATTTTGGAATTTTTAAATAAAAATAATTATTGAGTGAAGAAGTTCGGATTTTAAACCTATTGAATAAATTTTATAGTGAAATTTATGAAAAAAAAATTGAAAATCTAAAATCTTTGACTTATAAGACCATAGTTTTTTTGAAAAAATACGTAATGCAGAAATGCGTGGATTCATCTTTAATTGGTTATATTTCTGTCTATCTAATAAAAAGCAACTATAGTTAGAATAGATGGTAGCTTAAGCAATTTATCTGATATAAGTATAGGAGTTCCGCAAGGTTCAGATTTGGGTCCCTTGCTTTTTCTGATTTTGAACTACTGAGGAAGAACTACTGCGTTTGCTGATTATAACACCTTTTCTTGTAGTTGTAGATGCCTGTTTAACTTAATTTCTGATACAAATTATGATTTGGACACATTGAGACGCTGGTTTGCACCTAACAAAATGGTTTTAACCAAAAACAAAAGTAATGTATTTCAGCTTATCAGGGTTACCTATTTCAATTGATTGCGTTATTTTATATCATTCTTTTAAAAAAAACTTAAGTGTAAGTAATTCAAATAGTAACCATTTTGTTCCTGATTTTCTTAGTTCCAATACTTTATTTTATTTTTTAATGTACCTGCTGAAAAATGAATTATTAAGATATCATTTAAGTCAATAATATTTTTTTATAATTTTATAATTTTGAACAAAAATGTCAATAAAACACTTTAATAGTTTTTTATATAAAATTAGTTTTAAGACGCAGATGCTTTTCAATTGGAAATGTAAATGTACCTTTAGAGAAAGGCCAATATTGTCAATAATTCAAAATGTTCATTTTTGTGTTTTTATTTATTTTATCTTTTAGAAGCTTTTCCATCAGTAGCTAAATATTTGCACATTTCTATACCAAACAGATACAGAAATCCCACTTCTGACACAATGTAGTCATATTTTGATTAAGATCCGATCGTTGTTTAACCAGTTACATAATATTTAACGTAAAAGACCTCATTCAAATTCAAAAAAAGGATTCAACCAAAATCGATAACTTTTTTAAAATATTAATAAAAACATTAATTGTACTATGTTAAAAGTTTGGAGTCAATATATTTGTTTGTCCTTGAAATACTATAGTCAGTTTTAAGTTGTTTGTTTAAGCTTTTTTAATTAAAGACACTATTTTACATATGATTTGAAATTTTTGAAGAAATCCAATTCTCACTAATTTAAGAAACATTTTCATTATAAAAAAAACTGTAAATTGCATTTTTCTAAAAACAATTACAAAATGTTAAAAACAATTCTTTTTATAAGATTAAATTAGTGTGATGCCAATTTCTGTTATTGTATTAATATAAGTGTTAAAATTCAGTTTTTACCAACTTTCAGTAATTAATTATTCCTTCGATTCCGTTCGTCCGTCTGTCTATCCTCACCTCTACAACTCAAATCATTGGGTCGATTTAGTTGAAATAAGGAAATTAAGGTTTTAACCAGATTTACGTAAAATTTTTTTTATAATTAAATATCAAAACTCGAATTTTCTCAAAAATGAACTTATAGATTCTCATTTCAAACATTTAATTTTTTTTAATTCGATATCTCTAAGTCATAAGTTTTTAACGAAAATCAAATATAACGTATATTAAAAAGCTTAGGTTAGGTTGAAGTGGCTGTCCAGATGTCATTGACGCACGTAGACCTCAAGGGTCTATTGTGATACCACTAATGAGGTTACTCATGGAAGTGTAATGAACTTAAACAAACCATTTTGTACATTTAATGAAGTTAAGAGAGACATTTTTTGTCAATCGTTGCCAGTTCACTGGTATTATCATAGAAGGGATTACCGGGAAAGTTATTCCTTCTATTGAAGAGTGCTGGACGTGAACATAGAACGTGTTGGACTGTTTCCTCTTCCTCCTCGTCCATGCAGCTTCTACAGAAGTCATTTGTGTAGACCCCTAGCCTCAGAGCATGTCTTCCTATGAGGAAGTGTCCTGTTATTACTCTAATTGTAGAGCATATACTTTGTCTGCGTAGAGAAATCAAGCCTTTTCACCGTTTTAAGTCTATGTTTGGCCATATTTGCTTGGTTGCTAGGCAGGTGGTACTCTGTGACCATCTAGCATTTCTTGATTCTAGAGCATATTGTTTGAGAAGATATTTGCATGTAGCAAGTGGTGTTCCTATGTTATATTTTTGTCTAACATTAGGCAGAAGTGTTCCGTTTTTGGCGAGCTCATCGGCTTTGCAATTTCCCGGAATGTCTCTGTGGCCCGGCACCCAAATGAGGTGAATATTAAACTGTTCCGTCATCTCATTCAGAGATGATCGACAATCGTGGACTATTTGAGAGTTTGTGGAGACAGACGCGAGAGATTTAAGAGCGGCTTGGCTATCCGACAAGATTCGTATATCCTTGCAAGATATAACGTTTTCTTTGAGCCAGGATAATGCCTCTTTCTTCGCCATTACTTCTGCCTGGAATACACTACATTGATTGAAAAGTCTGTATGATAAACTGAGATTCAGTTGTTCTTCCAACTCCGTGATCGGTCTTTGAACCGTCTGTATAGAAGTGTACCGCATCGTCTCCCAGGGGTATCTCTTCTTCGCAGGAGGATCTTGAAGAGATCGACACATGGAAGCTTTTACCGAATACCATTTTTGGGGTGGTATAGGCTAAGCGATCTGGGATAGATCTAAAATTGTCTAGAATAGTAGTTTGTCCACTATTGTTACTGTTCCATTGAAAGGTGGCTCTAAGCTTCACACATGAGTTGGTTGCCACCATTTTGGAGAAGATGTCAAGAGGTGTTAGGTTTAAAAGCACTTGCAATGCTGCGGTTGGTGTTGAGCGAAGTGCTCCTGTGATACACATACCTGCTGACCACTGGATTTTGATGAGCTTATTAAGATTTACCATCTTGTCCAGTGCGGTCCACCATACGACACCTCCATGAATAAGTATCGGATGTATTACCGAAGTGTATAGCCAATGGATTATTTTTGGGGAGAAGCCACATTTTCATCCTACGGCCTTTTTACAAGTAAAAAGCGCTACAGTAGCCTTTTTTACACTTTCATCAATATTTGCCCTCCAATTTAAATAAAATTAAATATTTAGCTTGGTCGGAAAAGCTTAATGGTATTCCTCTAATCTTGGGTGGGTTAATCTGAAGAATTTTATATCTTCTCGAAAAGAGTATTAATTCTGTTTTATGTGGATTGACGTCTTAGCCACACTGCTTAGCCCATTTTGTTAGCCTATTTAAGGCATTTTGTAGGATTTCCAAGAGAACTTGAGGGTGCTTCCCAAATACAGATATTGCAACGTCGTCAGCATAGGCAATCACCCTGAAACCCTCTGCTTCCAATGATATTAGTAGGTCGTTTACTACCATGTTCCATAAAAGAGGTGAAAGGACCCCACCTTGCGGGGTGCCTCGATTCACCGATCTGGTGGTAGTAAAACTTCTCTTGCTAGAAGTTATTGTCCTGCTTTTAAGCATGAGACTTATAAGATCTATGAGTGATTTCTCTAATTTCAGCTTATCCATTGCTGTTGTGATCGCCTGGTAACTGACGTTGTTGACAGCTCCTTCAATATCTAGGAACGCTACTAAGATATATTTTTGTATTCGAGGGAATATTCAATAATACGTACCAGCGAATGAAGTGCTGATTCCACTGGTTATCCCTTAGAGTTGAGCTGTGGAAATGAGACATGGTTTTAAGTTATGTCTGATGTAAATTTCAATCAATCTTTCCAAGGTTTTAAGAAGGAAGGATGATAGGTTGATTGGTCGTAGATCTTTAGGGTTAACGTGGGAGGGTTTCCCTGCCTAAAGCTTAACAGCATACTTATTTTTTTTAAACTAAAATTTGAAGTGTGCATTTTATATTGAAGAGACCTTCTGCATTTTTTTGTGTTACTGTAAATACAATTTTGTTTAAAATTGATATCACTGACGGTACGAATCAACGTACTCACACATACAGAGATATCTCTCTAAAATCTTTTGTTAAGATCCTATGGACCTAAGGTTAGGCTAGGTTAAAATGGCTGATCGTTAAAGAGAAGGTATGGTTTTATGTTTTCGAGCTAGGGCAGGGCATTGCACTATACAGAGTTATTGAAAAACAGTTTATCCACTTTCTCGTTCATACATTTTTCTACAAGAGTAATTTGAAGGGAGTTTCCAATTCTTACACCAATTGTCAATATCACGGGAGCGACAAGAAATCTTTTATGCTGTTACTGAAACCGTTTCATTGAAAACATAACCTACGTAAGATTTTAGACAGTTTAACAATGGTTGCTCAATTTAAGAAACCAAACATAAGATTGCTCAAAAATCTTTACAAATTAGTTTTCTTTATCTTTGAGAGTCTACCATAGAGTGCTAAAGCTTGGGAAATAATTGATCGTCATAATTGTACTGATTAGAAATAATTTTTCATTTCGTTTTATTGATTTTAAATAATTACAATTAAAAATTAGATAATTTACATATTTTGAAAACAAATAGAATTTTTCCGAATTCATTCATAAGTTTCTTTTTTCTTATCACATTCAAAACAAATCGAGCTAAATACGTATTAAACTTGTCATAAATATTTTTATTTGAAATAAATCGACCATAGAATTGCTTACTATAAAACCTGTCAATCAAACACATCATTATAAGTTATGACACACTTTGAAGTGAGATAATTCCCATAAATGATGTTTGTTTATGTTTCTAATGAATAAAAAAGATCGTACCACTTTTTGTTATGAAAATTACCAATTAATTTGATAATAACAATAAAATAATAATCTCCGTCGTCTAGCGTGCGACAAAGATTAAAAGATTTAACATGAATTACTTTTACAGACGAAATGTTATTCATTTATCATTAATACTAATTGACGTCATTGGAAAATTAATTCTTAGATTGAAATCAAATTGCTCAGAAGCAAATTAGCGGGGATTTATAATTTTATTACTCAAGTCAGACAATAGTAACGTTGAAATCTATTAATCTATGGATTATCAGTCTTTGATATAATTAAATCAGCACGAAGTCAGCGGAGGCGGAAGCCTTAGTTCTGGCTTTTGATCAATAAACTGTTCTATTATTGCAAAAACATATTTATCATTGAATAACAACATTGCTACCTGTGGCTTGATTTTTATGGCAGATGTGTTTGGATGTTAAGTTTAGTTGAATGATTAGGTACTTAAAAAAATACATGTCTGGATCTCGTTTTAAAATAATGATATTTTTTGAAACCTTAGTTATCTTCTAAACAACAATCGTAAATTTTAGTAAATGATAGTTGCATTAAAATATGCTTACCAGATTTTTAATTTGAAATAATAAACAAAACTTGTTTGCTTCAACTTTCCAGAAGAAGTTATTGTACTCGATCCAATTTTTCGAATTGAAAATAATGATATTTCTCTACGTTTCAGGGTCCCTTGAGTTTTAATACATTTTTTTAGAGGGGACTGTTACTGCGTGTGCACGTTCATACTTTCGGTAAGTCCATAGCTCAAGAACCAGTAGGAATATCAACTTCAAATAAATGTTTTTATATAGATAATAATGCAGAAAGGGCCCTCAATAAAATTGCTTTTTTACCATAGCACTTTAAAAACAAATATTAGAAAAATCTTAGAAAAATTGAATTGACAGTTTTTTTTTTATAAACAAATTAAACTTTAAAAACATTACTCAAAGTTGGTAAACATTCAAATATCTTTTAACAAATTTGAGATATTGGCTTCAAACTAATTTTCTCTTATAAAAATATTGTTGCCAACATTCAGTAAAATTTTGAGAAAAATCGAATTGACAATTTTGTTTACAAAAAATAAAAACCTAAGCAAAACAATACTAAAACTTGGTAAAAATTTACTTACGCCTCAAATATCTTTTCAAAAACTAAAAAATATAGTCTTCAAACTAATTTTATCTCACAGAAAATATTGTTTTCGACTTTCAGTAATTTTTTTTGTTTACTTTAACAATCAGATTTTTTTATCAAACAAAGAATAGTTCACTACATTAGTAAAAATTGCAGTTCGGTTCTCGATATCTCATGAATAAAAGAAGATATTGATTTAAAATTATATTCATTCATCCAATTTTGGCATAAATTGGTTTTCAAACAAATTGATTTCAAAAATAGAATTTGGTTTTACTCCTGAATATTGCTATGGTTGGGAAAGACAGAGTATAGCAAAGCATTAAATATTCGCGTAGAACGGCTAATGAACGAATCTCTGTACTTGACAGTACGACCGGAGTTGGGTTCGAGGGTATACTGATGAGCATTCCTAGAGGCACGAGTTTAACGGTCAAACTGTTTAAGGGGAGGAATGGAACTGGATATTTCTCTAGAGTCGGGTTTCCCAAAGTGTGCTCCGTGGAGCACTTGGTGCTTCGCCAAGAATATCCAAGTGCTCCACAGAAATATTTGAAAAACTATAAAAATTCGAAGACCGGCTAGTTACTAGTTAATTTTGGGCTTCTGATCTTGTAATTTTCATCGCAGCAGTCGAATTTGAAACTCATACTTAAAAATAAATCAGCATAGTAACTACAAACAAATTCCAAATAATTTTGTAGTTGTAAGGCACAAAAACAACTTCATGGAAAAATTCTATTTTTTATTCCCTCTTACTCTTATAAATTTACATACAATACCACCAAGACTAGTAAGAGTGACGATTAAAATAGAAACAGTTTATGTTCAATTCGTATTGAACGTAATACTTCAACGTATTACGGTGAAGTAAATCTGCAGTTGCTTTTAGGACGTGAGTTTTACTTTATTTTGTTTTTATACATACAATTTTCAAAAGGACCGCTGGCTAAAGTCCGGATCTTAAAAAAAAGCAAGTGAATGCTCCGCAAAAGCACCCAAAGCTGCCGAAGAATCACCAACTGTCGGGTATGTCCAAACAAAATCCTAATTTACGCAAAATAGTAATCCCCGGTTAACATTATTCAGCTTTGCATTTTACCGCACAAAATGTTTTAATGATTTTATTTCAATTTCGGTTTTCGGAGACGGGGTCAGAGATTTCTGAGGGTTTTAAGTTTAATAGTTTACCTACTAAACTATCAAACTAGTTCCAAGGTGATCAATGCTACCGAAAAAAAATCAGTTATAAGGAAGTACGACGATTCATATTTGAATTTTGGATTTGGTGAGACAAGTGACAACAAACCTCAATGCGTAATTTCCGGCAAAGTGTTGCTGAACAGTGCAATGTTTCGAGCAAAAATGAAACGTCACTTTGCAGGTATTCCTCTAGATTGCAAAAGCAAACCGACTGATTTCTTCAAAAAAAAAACTATGCTGAACTTACTAAATCTCCAACGATTATTACTTATCACTCAAAGACAGTGAACGAAAATGCCATGATAGCGTCCTACTTGGTAAGTTTCCGAATCACGCAAATTGGTGAAGCCCATACCATTGCTGGAAACTTAATAAAGCCATATGTTAAAAACATTGCTGAATGTTTGGGTGAAAAGGGCAAATAATTAGTTGACACCGTTCCTTTGCGAAATAATGCAATATCGAGACGAATCGAAAACTTAGCGGAAAATGACTTTTCTTTTACGAATAAAAGTCACATAATTTGCGGTGCAAATGGTGATCAACGGATTTTGCAGGGTTGGCTATTTTAATAGTATTTTTGCTCTTATGCAAGCCGTTGCGAATTTTTAATTTGATTGACAATTTTGTTATTTTAAACGTCCGGTGCCGTCGCAAGAATAAAGGAAATTGTTAAAGGATGCACCAGTAGCCATTGCGTTATACACCACCACGCCCTTGCAATGAAAGAATGGTGGTCTTCCTTAAAGAGGTATTGGACGAAAGCGTGAAAATAATTAACTTTATTAAACCACGGCAAAATAATACAAGACTTTTTAGTATTGTGTGATGACATGGGTAGTCTACATACGCAATACGCATAAGTAAGGTAGCTTTCTCGCGGAAAAACACTGAGATGGCTTTTCGAAATGATAGTTGAAGTTAGAACCTTCGTCATTGACTACAACTTTGTTTTGGGGGGAAATGCTGTAAAATGAGCGTTGGTTATTGAAATTGGCGTTTTTTTTTTAAATCTGTCAGATATATTTAAAAAAATAAATGATTTGAGTGTATCACTTCAGGGGAAGGCAATAACTGTTTTCGATGCCAGTGACAAAACGGAAGCATTTAAATTAGATTTGGACATTCCCGATGATGTTTAAAATGTGTTTAATATTTACCTAGTAGGTTTGCTGAATAGCTCTTTTCACTATTTTCCAGACGAATTCCACCTGAACAGTAAGGAACACGTGAGGACTCGTACTAGCCGCGTTGGAAAAATCACCTTCCCTGACATCGCTGCAGTTTAAATGCTTGATTGATCTGACTACAAATTCTTCAATAAAAAAACTTTTTGCAACAAAGATGTCTTCATCAGAATTGTGGTGTTTAGTGTAAATGACGAATTCAGTTTACTGTCACAGAAAGCTAAAATAATTCTTCTGTCGTTTGCAACAACATACGTGTGCGAATCAGGGTTCTCTGCATGTATTTGAACTAAAACAAAATTTTTCACGCAAAAAGTGTTCCACGACTAAAAAACATTGGGAATTGCTACTCTAGAGCAAAAACTATCAAAAAAACGGTAAAAGAGGGTGAATAAAGAATCATTTCGACGATGTTCAAGTGACGTGAATGATCTTATAATGGTAATATCACCAATCAATCCAAATGCTCTACGTTCAGTACTGTCTAAGAGACTTAAGTAAGTTGGAGGAGTAGCAGCCCAGATATGGGAGTTATACTCAAGCTTTGGACGTATATAAGTCTTGTAGATAACAGCCCGATGAGAGGGGGAGAAAATCCTCTTGCATCACCTTAGAAAACCCAAAAATCTGGAAGCATTTTGGGCGACATCACGTATGTGATCGTTCCACAAAAGGTGGTTGGTGATACACATACCGAGAGTAGCGTTATCGATTTATAATAGCAAGGAGGGTGTATCTCGGAATTTAATGAGCTTATCATATTTTGTCGTTAGAGTTCAACATCCGAAGAAGAGTGATGTGAATCTAAAACGAATATGAAAATCTAAAAGTACGAGTACTATCGTCAGCGACACAATGTATTGGATTAAAAGTTGCAGACAGGAGATCATTAATAAAAATGAGAAAGAGTGTTGGAGAAAAAACAGAGCCCTGGGGCACACCAGCATTGATTTTGTGGTTGTATTAAACGATTCGTAAGCTAATTACTAATCCAATGAAGGAGGGATTCATGAAAACCAAAAGCACCCATTTTTGATAGAGAGTCTGATGCCAAACCCTATCAAATGCTTCTTCAATATCAAGTGCAATAATCTTACTTTCTCTAAAACGTGGTAAAGATAGACTGTTCGGTGAGATGAACTATGTAATCACCAGTGGACTTATTGCTACGATAGCCGTGTTGTCGGTCATTAAGAAGCTTTCATTTTAGGTTAGGTGCTTAAAAGGGAAATATAAATATAGGCTCGGATGCCTGTTTGTCAAATATTTCTTAAACCTTTAAGAAAATATTAATCAAAACGTTTTGTTTAAGATTAAAAAGTTTGTCTTTCTTCGTTCACAAGATCCTTGAGTCGAACATCACTACTTATCCGTTTTTACTCAAGTAGCACAAAATTCCAAAATACACCAAAATATTTGGGGTATATTATACACTTTCGTGATATACATTTTGAATATAAAAAATACACCACTTTTTGGTGCAATATTTGAACATTTAATTTCGATTCAGTGTAAATTATACCGCGTCCCCGTTTAAAATTTACACTAGCTGTACAAAAAGTGTATCGAATTTCGGTATTTAAATTTTGCTAGTGGTATACAAATTGTTCTGGTAACTAGAATAAATAGTACTCCAGAGGTGTATATTATGTTCTGAAAATAAGCTCAATTTTTACACCTCAATGGTATACAATTTACACCACTTTTTGGTGGAAAATCTCTCCCAAGAGTGTGATAAATATACGATGAGTTGATGTATTAAATATACCATTTGTGTAAAAAATTAAAAACTCAGAATTCATTTTAAAACAAAATATACACCGAAGTTTATTTCTTTAATCGGAAACTAGTTTGATGAATTAAAATTTACACCATGGTTTATTTTCTGATGAAAAATGTCTATAAAAGAATTCTGATCTTTCTATAATTCTAATACATAATATTATGTGCGCAATAAAATCATGAATTAATATGAATTTGAGTGTCTAATTTCAAAACGAAGTACAATCTGTCGACTGATTTTCGGTCCTACCCCATCTAAAAATCGAGCGCCTTAATAATTTTACTTAATTAAAGCTTTCTAAATCGATTCGTGAAAATTATTTTTTCAAAATTCATAGTTTTTTGGTTGTTCTTATTTTTTTTAAATACGTGCTGTTAAAAAAGATTCGGAAATACCAAAAAAGTTGAATAATTCATTGGAAATATATAATAAAATAATTAATCATAGTCTTCATTTTGAAGATGGCGGCCATAGGAATCTCATATTTACCTAATTATTTTTTGAAAAATATGGCTGCCGTGTAAAAAATACACTGATTCCTGAATCTAGAGAATAAAATGCACTAATTTAAAAAAACAAGAACAAAATACACCATTTGAGACAATTATATGCCATCTTCTATTTTCGGTACATTTATTTTGCTGAAAACTGTGCAGATTATTCACTGATGTGTATCAATTCGAGAAAATGGTATAAAAAAGCACCAAATCAAAGCAGAAACGAAAAAAATGCACCATTGTGCAAAATATATACAGAAATATTTTTCGCTATGTTTAATATATTCTAAATGGTGTAGGAAAGGTCTAAAAGTTTATTCAAAACAAAAACAAAATTGGTTCATAAGAAGTAAAAAAAATTATTAATATTTATGGACATATGAAGTAGTAAAATATTTATTTATATTAAGGTACATATGTAATTGCGTTAGTAATTTGTTAGTTTTAATTTTAAGCTTTAAGTCTCAACATCGCTCAAATTTTTTTAGATCTTGGCCAGTAAATATAGTTTTCCTTCTACCAATTGAATGGTACGGCCTCGCAAACCACACAAATAAACTTCCCGAAAATATTTGCTTAAGTTGATGTTGACAAGACAATTGACTGAATATATGAGACGATATATTTCAATTCTATGTTTGGTGTATGGAATGGTGCAAATTCTACCAAAATAGTGTATTTATTAGACCCATTTTCTGTGTTGTGTATCCACTGGTACATATTTCAAAAAATGAGTATTAAGTACACCTATTCCCTGTGTGGTGTATTCATTCAAGTATATTCTACCAACATAGAGTATTAATTACACCCATCGTTTTGTGTAGTGTTTTTGTTTGTGCATAGTCTATACCAAACTAATGACTGTGTTTAAGGCACACCAAACTCTCTGTAAAAAAATAAACAATGCACAAGATGATCTTTCTTTACAATATATATTATATTTGAAATGACTTTTTTCTTAGTGAAAAAAATATAGCTAAATGTCAACTAAATGTATAAAACATCATAATGTGTGAATTAAAGGGAAAAAGACTCCTTTTTTAGCGTTAAAAGATTGTTTATATTGTCTACATTCCATATCATATGGATGTAAACAAATAAGTTTGCATTTGATATGCCAGAAGGATATTCTTTCAGGATAACACTTCAAATAATTATTAAATTTTGAGCTACTCATTTTTGTTAATTATCATTAATTGTAGTGTGAGCACGTTAACAATTCAATGGAGACTGAATATATTCAGTCTAAGTTAAATAATATTTTCGTACTTATTTTTCACACCATTTAGTTCAGTGTATTTAAATTCCACGGAGTTTAAATCTTCCACCAAAATATAATTGCCCATTTCAGATAGTGTATTTTATCTACTAAATATAGTGTAAAAAATATACAACTTTGGTTTGTTTCAGAATCGAATAAATTTATGCACCATTAATGGTGTATTATAAAAACATCTAAGAATCAGTTTATTTTGTACACCGAATTTAAAAAAAATGATAAAATTTTGCACAGAAAAGTCAATGGTGTATTTTCATTACCGGCACATTTTGAAAAATACACCAAAATATTAAATGTTTTTTTCAATTTTCTCAGTTTTGCACCAAAATTATTGAACTTACACCAAAATATGCACCAGTGTGCTACTTGAGTAGTTGTTGTTGTAGGTTTTTGAATTTTTTTTGTAAAAAAAATGTTTGTTGCATTTCTTTATAAACCTAAATAAAAGCTTACAACAATATTTTTAACATGGTTTTTGACAACTGTATTTCTCTCACAAAATTATCTTAAGTGTAATTTTGAAGACAATATCTTCATTTGTTCTCGATAAATTCGAGTCCATAATATTCGTGTTGTACCAATTTTGTGTAGTATATTTTTTTAGGTTTTTATTTCTTTCTAAAAATGTTACCAAATGTTGAAAACAATGTTTTTTATAATGTTAAATCAATTTTTAGCTTGTATCTTTAATTGTTGCTAGGATGTTCGAGTAAAAAAACTTACCGAGGACAAACTTATTGCAAAAGAACCTTCATACGCACAAACATCCATGGTCAAATGCAACCTCACCCTTAAACTTACCACTTTCATTCAAAATAAATTCGAAAGCAAAAACCGTTGTATGCTATTAGATGTTAATCTCTACACAAATATTCTTCCTGAAAGTATGCAACCATTCGCATTGGGTTTAGTGTTGAGCTTTAGAAATCATTAACAGTAAAAAAAAAGCTTAAAGTTTATTATATTGGAGACTAAGAGAACTTTTGAATGTTCTCTTAGATTGCTATAAACTTGTGCCAATTTAATGTTTTGGTATTGAAACTGCAAAACCCTTTCTTACTGTAAACAAAATCTAACCCAAAGCCACCCTCTTCTTCACGTAGTTACATCAAGTTGAAATGTATCTCAAAAGTCTAAATTAGTCAGAAATTTAACTAAAATAAAGAAAAAAAGTAAAAAAAGACTTACTTTGCGGTTAATTAACCCTTAAAGTTAGCCTTGCATTTCTTCAAAGCAATCAAGCTCCATACAAAAAAGTATAATACCACTTTCAGTCTCCAGGAGTCGGTTGACAACAGCAATTAGCAAATTTCCAGCACAAATGCACTCGTGCAGGAGTCAGAGCACGTACTTACATATATCAATATTTGTGCAAGTGTAGGCTAGCCAAAGTCAAAGGTCTTAAAATTGTTACCAAGTTGCAGCTTCCAACAAAGTTTACCTACTTAACTTATAGAAGCTCTGATGTGTACCTCTCTACTCTTTCCTAATGCGAGAGATTTATGTGATGCAGCATCAACATCTTCCCACATGTATCTTTATACAAACTGCTGCCGCAATGTAACACGATTCATAACTTCATTACCTGAGCGCGGACAAAGGTGGCACAGAGATGGGAAGGGAGGGTTGGAAAATAGAAAAATATAAAAATAACAACAAAAAAAAGCGTCAGGCGTGGGAACCACGAAAGTGCTCCGTTTCAATTAAAATTTAAGTTTTTCTCTCCACCAAAACTGTGTCTCTGCGAAAGGCTGAAGAAACAACTATTCCGCTGATGCTGGATGCTGATGTAGTCTAGCGCTAGCGATGCTGGATTGGATGCTGATGCTATATAGGAGCTAAGGAGGCTTGGGAGAAAAATGAAAATCACGAACGAGTTTTTGCTACTCCGAAAGCAGATCCTAAAGCGGAGATCGCTTCACGAAATTGGATCAAAATGTTGCACTGCGCTGCGAAGCACTGTTACAAAAACATACGTGTATATGCAACGCGCTTACAATCCTGCTCTCTCTCTTCTCGACAAAAATAAACACATCTCCCACACATGCGGGCCAACAAACGGAGACGGAAACGCGATGAGATGACGATGATGGCGACCGCAGCGATACAACATATACAACTATGTGCACCAACGACCATCACCGCTAGCAAATAAAAAAACAGTTGCGTTCTTCGAGATGCGAAATTGATTTCGTGTCCACAGTTAGATGCAGTGGCGGTGGTGGTGGCGGTGACGACGGACGACCGACGGTCGGTGGCGATGAAGATGGCGGATGCGGTGAAGTGGCGACAAAATCGTGTGGACCCAAACTCTTCTAGACAGAGATCAACCTGCCATTACATCTGACAAGATGCAGTCAATGGTATCTACGCCACCGCAAAATGACGTTATCAATCAATTAAATCGGCGCAGCTTCGTGTTGCGCTACTCTGGGATCGATGTGTGTTCAATTGGTACACAGATTGGTGATGGTTGGTTATTCCCTGGCGATTCCATTCGATTTGCGATTCGAGATTCACGAGATTCACGAGACATATCTGCATAGGCCTATTATGCATCCCTGGCGATATCGATATGTTTTCTATACCTACATTGTGTACTTACTGCTGCGGGGGTCTCTGGGAGCTAGGACAGAGAGCTTTGAGTGACGTTTCAGGCGAACCAGCTAGCCAGCAGTGCAGCGGTGCGACGGCGACGGCGACGCTACGAGAAGTGGAAATGGGTTATGGGAACCATTCTGATTTCTGACCATGTCCACGTCCCGTCGTCGGCGCTCGTCGTCATTGTCGGTTGGACGGTCTTCTTCGTCGTAGTTGGAGTTGGAGTTTCGAGATGATAGCTACTGATTTACATGGAAATGACGACGGTACGCAAATAGACACAAACTGTGGCAAAAGGATCTCTCTCCTGCACGCTGCTGGCCTGGCTGGGATTCAGATTGGAATTGGGATGCGATGGTCGTGGAAAATCAAAACACGCAGCAATCACGTCCATCGTCATCGTGGTCGCTTCGCTTACGTCGTCGTCATCGTTGCTTCATTCGTTCGTAAAAAGTTCGTCGTTCATCGTTCGTCCATGCAAACGAACGGAGAACTATGTGAATTCCATAAAAGGTCGTGACTAATCACACAGACTTTTCCTTTGCTCGTCGTGATGGATGTTTGGATTCGAATTGGAGAACGAGAAATGTGGGTTGGAAAAAAGATGCAGATGTGCAATAGATTCGAGTTTTGGGACTTTCTGTTGTGATTATTGCGCGAATTGCAGATCTCTCCAGCATCAGTCCCAGCACAGCGGTGAAAGAGAATAATATGTACCTTTATAGAGTTGGTTTAAAGGATGCTTAAGTAAACCCTAGCTATTCAGTGTATATACTGAATACGAGCAGAGCACATGACCTTCTGGCGAATGGATTTAAATCAATGGACTTGGTTTTAAAGGCAAGTGGTTTATATATTTAGAAGGTCGCTTAATTTACTCTTTCAGACAATGAACGAAAGTGAATGAAGTTATCGCGATAAGCAGGAGGTAAATGGGTCAAAGTTAAAAAACAAATAAACGTTAAAGTGAGTGTTTTGAACTTCAGTATAATGTGGTTGGTTTTCTTAGGCTTTGTCTGAGTGTAATTGGAATGATGATTTATTATAAAAACATTTAGCGGCAACAAATATTTCAGCAGAACAACACTTCAAATTTCGATGGTAAAATTCAATTATTATATGAAATTCAATTAATACCATATAATTTAGTTGATTTAGTTCTTTTTTAATGTTATAAAATTTGGAATAACAAAAAATAAAGTAGCTAAAATTGGTTACACAGCACAAATATCTGCTAGCAGTTCATATATAGGACCAGCCCATAATAAAGTTATCAGAGTTACTGTAAGACCGCAATTGGGATTACGTACTGTCTTAATCAGCAGTCGGTCGACCTCAGCTTTTGCCCATCGTAAACTTAGAAGAAGTGAACGGTGGCCTTCGTGCCCCTTTCAGTAAGTCAGAATATAATCGCTGCTTTATTCCAGGTCAACAAGCACCTTTATAGAAGAAGATAACCACTGTCTGGATTACGTTTCCTGTTCTTAGCAAAGAACTAGAGAATGATCGGTTGGCTTGAGCTTTGGCCATCGTACACTTTTTAATTGTTTCCAAAAATTTCTAGCTGCGCTCGGAAAAGCTTTATATATTATTGTAACTCTTCAACTGTTGATTTTGGAAACAAAATTTAAGAATTTTGAGAAATGCTTTTTGTGACAAAATTATTTGAGTATAATTGCATATCCAAAAATCTTAAGTATTCAGGTACGCTATTCAATAAACATTTGTTTTAAATAATAATAATTGTAAGATTAATATTTTTTTTTTTGAATGATAGGATTAAGAAAATAAATCAGCCGACTTTTTTGGCGAAAAATGTGTAATCAACAATACTTTCCAAAAATGTACCAGTGATTTTTTTGGAACAATGTGTTACTTAATAATTTTTTCTTATTGACTTTGATAAAGAGAAAATATTTTTTTCCTGTTTCTAAGATAGTTATTGTTGTTTAACTAATAGTCAAACGTTACTGAGGCTGTATGCTCAAGGACAAATTAAATATTCTTCTTCTTTATTTAAATCGCTAATCGATGATAAATTTGTTCAATGGTCCTTGGATTCTAATTCTCTTCTAATAAATAAAAAAATTCGTTTTTACTTATTTCTCTGATATCGTGAATACGTTTTTCTAAATTCACAGCATTTTACTATAGCAAAATTAAGAAAACTATGGTGGAAACGTAGTCATAATTTATTTGAAAATAAAATTCTTTGAATCAATTAAAAGCAAACGAAAAAGAAATTCTATTCCATGTAATGGTTCTTGGTTGTAATAAACCTTTCTTTTTGATTCTCATAAATACACTATTCAAAAGTGAACATTTGTTTTGATGTTGTAGTTATGTATCAGGCTTATAAAATAATGCAATCATTATACATCATTTTATCACCCGTGTTTTGTTGGAAAATCTATCTATAATATAGTAAGATTTTTCACGATTAAAAAAAACAATATCCGCAGTATGAATACTACCGATAAAAGTTAAAGCTGAATTTTACCACGGATGGGTTTTAGAAATTCATACGAGTTTCAAATGGATTTTATATGATTTCGTTCTCGAATGTTCGTAAGATTGCATTTGTATCTCGATGGCTGTGTTCGTTGAGTAGTTGTGAATTTGGAATCATGTGTTTTTCATCAGAAAATCAATCTATTACTGTTGATTTTGTTTAGATTTGTTGAAGAAAATGGAATAACTTTGCTTATTTTGCAATAGAAATCAATAGAAAAGATAGTTAAGTTTTGCTATGTTTAACCAAAGGTTTATCTGAGTTTAGATCAAATAAACCTTTTTGGTTCCACCACACAAGTAGATTTAAAAATCATTAAGTTTGAAAGAACTTTCTAAAATGCAAACACAGTGAGATAATTTGATTCGTGTTAAACACTGGAGAATTGATTAGTTCAGCACCATATAAGAATATGCTACCTACTGCATGTGTAATTTTTTAATTTGATTAAAACAAAACTATTTTTTGTACATAAACATGCAAATAAACTGACCATAATGCTTTATCTGTAAAACCAACTCCTCCAGGTTTTTAATCACAATTTTTGACTCCACTCCGATCCCAACAGGAATATATTCTAATCAATCTCATTTCAACTTGATTCAGGTATATAAAGAATTTAGGTGAGCTTCAAGCTAGCTTCTTCCGTGAAGACTTGTAGCAACCATATAATTCACAGTAGCTCTATGTAGCTCATATTATATGGAATATCGATTTATTCGAGAAAATATGTGTGAAGACAAAGTGTAATGGTCATCTTCTGATGAGCCCAACCATTGCATCGGGGCGAAACGCATATAAGAACACCTATGCTGGTTTATTTTATTTTTATTTTCATTTAATGATTTTAAAAATAAAAATTTTATTTTCATGATTTCAAATCATATTTATTAAAAATAATTGGTGTTCAGGAACAAACAATTCGACTGTTAACAGTCAAACATTTCAACTTCTTATAGATGTTGGTAAGTTTTTTAATGACTTGGGTCTGGGTGCTGAGACAGTATAAAAGTTAGAGAAATGAGTTTTATGAGCAAGGGGAATATTGACAAGATGCATAGGTATTATTTATGCATAGATTATATTACTGCGAGTTCCTACTTGAAATGTTACCACTTTGCTTGAAAAAAATCTTTCAATACTAAATGTAAAGGTGTCTCAAAGGTAGAATTTCCAAGAATAAGAGCCAAATTTCAGTTAATCGATTTTTGTTGGAAATGATTATAATAATATGTTTTTGAGCAATGAACAACTGTCTTCTAGCATATGAACCCCCCAGCTAGATAAACCATATTATTGTATTTTCGAGTGAGGAAGCCCGTTATAAATTGAAGTTAAAACTCTTTTTGAGGAGAATGGTTTTAACAGATACATTTTTCTAGTAATGAGCAGCAAATACTTTTGTATACTGAAAATATGACCTTTTCAGTTAAAATAATTTTGATACTATAGGATCTTTAAATAAAAACCAAATTTCGAATTAACAAAATATGTATGATGTTTTTATTTTGAACCTTTTATTTGGAATGAATTTGATAAATAGTTTTATTCGTCAAAACCAAAAAAATTAAAAACTAGATTTTTAATATTATGATAAGTTAAAAGAACACCTACAACTCATCCTGACCATTTTTGGTCGACCCGATCAATAACAATATTATATAATCTAATCAAAACATGAAACAGTCAATTGAAGAATTTAACGCTGGGTTTCATATAATTCAAGGTTTATTACTTTAATACGTATACAATGAAATATACTAATATACACGAAAATTAATAAATCAATTAATGAAGAAGATTGGTGGCGAGCACAGGTGGTCGCGATGATGTGCAGGATGCAAGTGGCTGAATGATGCGGCGGAAAAGTCAAGGTGACAGATGGCAGCGGCGGAAAAGGGTGTCATGGCTGACACATTGAGAAAATCTTCTTTCTTCGCTGCACGACATCTGTCAGACACAACAGTTTTCTCCACACTTATTTGGACTTTGACTTGGTTATCCTTTTTTGTTGTAAACGTTCGGACCGTCTATTATTTTCTGGGGCTGGATGTAAATTGAAACGAACTCGCTTTTTCCTGCCATGAATCGGCTGAGTCGCGGGAATGTTGGAAGTTGATGAAGTACTTCCAGGCTCGGCTTTGTCAGCTTCAGTAGATGTTGAGCAAGTTGGCGATGAGCAAACTGGCGATGTAAGATCAGTGGTAGGTGGTGATGGTGGATTCGTCTCGATAACTTAATCCTCTACGGTCTTTGGTGATGACGAAAATGATGCCTCATATGGTGGATTGTCTTCAACTTGATGACTTTTCTTTTTTGATTGTGATGGTTGTGAAACACCTAGGTCAGAATAAGAGATAGGATTAGTTAAAGTGAATTCTTTACTCCCCTGAACTTTCGAAGTAGGGTGATCATTTTCGGAGGCTTCTCTTTGGCGAATTTGGTTTTAGTGGCGACGCCAAATGGAACCATGCTCAGTTTCCACTCTGTACATTCTCCTTCCTAACGTTTCCAAAATGACAGCTTTGATCCATTTAGTTTTATGGCGATATTTTTGGACGAGAACGGTTTGGCCACTGATGAATTTGGCTGACTTTTCCTCGACGTGAGTTTTTGAATCGGGGCACAAGGCAGATAGCGCAGTTCGATGGTACCGCCCGTGGAGCAGAAGCAGTATGCAAATATTAATTTTAAATGAAACAAATACACAATTTATTAATAGAAATTTAGTATTTTTGGTTATTTGTTCAGAATTATCTGTGAAACGTTCTTTGGCAGCTGTGAGGCGGGTTTGAAGTTCGAGTTTCTCGTGTTCAAAGGTTTCAAGTTTATTACGCACACATTAAATTTCTTGTTCACCCTCCTCACGGCTTTCTTTAAGAGCTAAGTTCAACTCATCGATTTCTTCTTCGAGAATGTTAATCTTGGTATCCCTTTGTTGGAGATCATCTTTAAGCTTTTCCATTTTGAATTCTAATTGGTTTACTTTTTCTGCATAATCATCACGTGCTTTTAGAGCTTATATTTTTTTCAGTCGTCTCTTCAGCAACCTGTTTTTATAAGCGACCAGGGCTAGATTTTGTCCACTCCACGAACAAACAGACAATTTTAGGTGGGATTTCTTTAGGTGTTGTTGGAGAAGTTTTCTCTCCTAAACTAGAGCTTGTATATTTTCATCCGAACCCAGTGATAATACTTTAAGGTGACGATTTTCTTCTTCAACTGCAGCCAGAGATGTATTGAGATTATTTTTATCCAATTGTGCTGAATGTCTGAAACGTTCTAGTTCATCCTGCAAATCTTTAAACATTCAAGCTCACCAGTTGAATTCTTAATTTGTTGTTGATTTTGTTTCATTGCTGCTAACCGATCAACAGCTTCTTGTTCACGAAACGATAGAAGACTTTTTAATTTTTAAATTTTTTCTTGCTTTTCCGAATGTAGGCTATTTTGGGTTTTGGGTTTTGGCTAATTTAACCGATTCCATTAAAATTGCATTGATTTTTTCAAGTCTTTGGTCGAGATCGGTGACTTTTGTTGATAGATCATTGCATTGGCTGCGTATGTTGTCTACTTCAATGTCGTTAATCTCTTGGAAATGTTCATCATGTGAATTCCTTGTCTTAAAATAATTGTTATTCTTTTCAAATTGGTTCACTTATGCAACTTGAGGATTTGATTTCTTCGTGCAATTATTCAAAATGTGTTCTTTTGAACCACAACGAAAACTGGAACCTTTTTCTCGCTTTGGATTTGAACACGAAATTGAAAATTGTCCTATTTGTGAACAATTTGTCATTCTGATTTAATGAAAACGAAGAACATGGATTTCTTTTCTGATTTTTAAAATTCCGTTGACTTCGTAATGAACCTTAACGATGTGACAATTCCTTAAGTTTTTGAAGGTCATTAGTTGGATACAAAACAGCAATGGCCACTGAATCATCTTCAAAGCCGGCAATTATAAATTGAATAACTTCTTTTTCATCCATGTTCACTTGACCAGCAAGTTCTTGCATTTTCAGGATATCTCCAATAATTGAAGGTTTGGATGAGCAATATGTTGTTTTTCGGAGTTCATTGATTACTTCAGATATGGTGTGCTTTCGACCAAAATTCGATACAAAATTTTGTCGAAAATTATAAAAATTGGTAGAATTATCTACTCGCAAAAACAATTCAGCAACAGAGTTCATTTTCATTAAACGTCGGACTGACGTTAAGCGAAAAACATCATCCGCACTCAATGAATCACAAGTTCAAAATCTTTAAGCCACTTATAGCCATCATAAGTTTCGTCCAACGGATTTATTAAGTGTTGAACATCTTTAAAATTTGGACAGCTGACTACAGAATTTACTGTTAACTCTCGCTGCTATTGTTGTTATGTTGTCGTTTTTCTATGGATTTGATGATAAATGCAAACTTTTGTCAACACTGATTTTTAGACAACTTTTACAACTTTACCAATTTTGAAAATGGTTTCTAGTCTTACAAACCTCCCCATCGCTTAAAGATACACCCTTCCATTCATTTTTACTTTACAAAACCAATTTTACGTCCTATTGCTTAATTTTTAATCCCAATAGGGACAATAGGGCGTATACGTGCTTTTTTATTTAACTCAGTTTTAAATAAATTTGTCTCAAACGTGTTGCATAACCTACTCAACATATATCATAACATATGCCAGTTTTTTGAGTTTTTAAAGGTTTCATTCAACAAGAACTTATAGACACTACAAGAATAACCCATTATTCTGAAAGTTGTCATTTAAATGTAATTCAGTCCGACTAAAAAGATATAAAAGTTTTTATTTCGATAAATGGTAGTAATATTTTATTAATAAACAATAAAATGGTTATACTTATGTCGATTGCTGTTATTAATTGTGAGTTCTATTATTCTCAAACATTTGCGTCCTTCAAGCGCTTCATTAAACAAGAACTCTGATTTATTACAACTAAAGATAACTAGAGTATTAGGAGTTATCATTTAAATCCTTCATAAAACATTCAGCTACCGCAACGCCTGGCTGGGTCTGCTAGTACATTAATATTTATTCTGAAAATAAGTAAAAAATATCAATAAATTTAAAACATGTTGGCACTTTAAAATTTGTATTTGTCAATGTCTACTACCAATTCTAATGAATAAAAAGAGTCCTAATAATGTTTTGAAAATAAACCTAACAGCCTCACGGGTATTTGAATCTTAGATTTAAATATTTAAAATTACACTTTTTTAATCATTATTTTTAAATAAATTTGTGTAGACTTTTCCTAATTTTTATTCATCTTAACGCAAAATTAAAGCTCCTTTTCCTATGCATTTAAATCAATTACTTATTCGCACTAAAATTCAAACACTAGACTACTTGCTACCTGTCTGTTATCAAAAGCTAAAAACTATAGAAGGAAAAGCTTTTCAGATGACACCTCTCGCTATGAACAAATTATAACGTGACGTGAGCAGAGCCAAAGCATCAATATCAAACGTTTTGTTTACTGTTATGTTTAAGCCTACACTACAACTACACTGTTGTCGTTGTGGTGCGGCGCCAAAATCAAAAGAGAACGGCCTTTCATAGATGGTGGTAATGGTGATGGTATTGTGTGCTTGATTTTCAGCTCCAAACAGTTTGTTTCACCAATAGGTAGGTATACAAAAACTCCAACAACAAAACAACCCAACAAATCTCTTTTCGTCTACCTTTGGATGAAGCTACCATTCTCTTAAGCTGCAACTTACTTATAACCATTTGCGAATTGCAACGTTTTTATATTGGTGTTGTTGTTGTTAATATCGTCGAGTATCCACTGCTTCATCTTATTCGTACATCGTCGCAGCGGAGCGGCTACACGATTTACGGTACCTTGATTGTAACAGGTAAGAAAATCATATAACCACCAACACCGAGTACTCTTATAATATAGGTGCCTCCACTCCACCACAAAATCTCTCCACTGGTGAAATAAAGGTAAACAATCTGTGAAGTCTTGTTGAATGTTGGGTCTTGGGTGGCTGTTGTTTGGTTTGGTTTGGCTTTGGTTGGCCGTTTTGTTGCCTGGTTAACTGGTGTAACTTATAAGATAAAACTCGACTGGGGGTAGACAACTTCGACCGGAACCCGGCTAGAGGCAGTACTGAGCTGTCCCGTGAGGCGGCATAACGTGCGTTCGGTTTTTGTTCGCTTTTTATTTGATTTATCCGTTCGAATTTTTATTTCAATGTTTCTTTTTAAATTTTCATTTCATTTATAATCAACTTTAATACTTTTTGTTGTTCGCAATTGAGTTAAATTTAGTTTGGATTGAATGCGCGTTTAATTGTATTTATTGTTAACTCGATATTATACCGTTTTGTCAATGGTAGGAAAGTAAAACCAACACACAGCACTCTCGGCTGGGCTGTTAGCGGTTTTTACTGATTTAAAGTTGTCGTTGCACTTGAACGCACTCCAACTCCGTTCCATCGTGCACCGAACTAACTGTCTGTGGACTTTTTCGATTTTTCGACACCTGTGCAGCAGTGCACCGCGGCATCAGGTTAACAGGTGCGCTTAGCTTATCTGTGAATGTGCTCTCGCTCGTTGTCGGTGGTTGACAAATGAACTTTAGATCATCCACCAATAAGACCGCCAAAAAAGAACAAGGTCGTGTGGACTGCGAACTGCGGGTCCCACCTATTGTAGACACTCAAAGACAACAAGTTGTGTGCGCGTAACTTGGTGTTAATTTTGACTTTATTTGTTTAATTCGGATTAGGGTGTGGACTCAATGATTAGGTATTATTAAACTATACCCAGCCGGATATTTCCAATTGGACTAATGTCAATGCATGTTCTCCCCTCGCATTGACGACAACGATAACGAGTGGAAGAGACGTCTACTACGACGGCAACGACAACGAAAACAACAACAACGACGACGCGACGACAAGTGCCGGATATGCAGTGCAGCACACTACCTGACCTGACCAGTGACCATCCCCCGAGTCTGGAACTAGATTTATATGCCAGTTGTCCGTTGCCAGTTCCCGCCCGCGGATAATTAAATTGGATGTCATTTGCATGAGTGTTTGCCTTAACAAAATAATAATAAAATAAAAACAAAACTAAGTAAAACAAAAACGACAACGCCGATCGCGTGCTCGTTGTTTTCCATTATTACTTACCCTATAGACTTTTGCGAGTCGAGTGAAACGAACGTCATACGACGAACTGAACTGAGTTGTGTTGTTTTTTTATTTTCTTGGGTGCTTCCCCCCGTGCACAGCGATACACCGACCTATGGTTGAAGGCTTGACTTGAAAAGGGCATTTTGTTTTTATTTATTTACATAAGAATTTTGTGTGTCAACTCAAAAGTGTGCTGCTTGCCGCTCTGTGCATCCATCTATCACAACACAAGAGATCCCAGAGATAAAATAATTTGTGGTGGCACCCCGTGTGATAAGTTTTATCAGATCTGTCATCAGAAGTCGTCGCTCGGCGCTGACAGTGTACTACCTATAGTCCATGTTTTGAATGTGTTTCTTGAGCTTGAGTTAATTTTCGTGTGACTGTGTTTTTTTTGGTTTTGAATTTATTTACAATTTAATTTGCGCAAAAAAAAGAAAAATATAAACAAAACAAAACACAAACTTTTTTGTATCTTAATCAAATTGAAATTTGAAATTAAAAAAGAAGAAGAATAAAAATGTGAAAATATTTGATTATTTTTGGAAAAGTGAATGGTCATACTAATTATGTTCATATGATGTTCGAATGGTGAAGAAGATAAAATAAGTTCTTGCGTGTTTTGAAGATTTCTACATTATTTCCGGTTTAGTTGTAGATTTGATTTTTTTTTTAATATTGTTTGTTTTTAATTCAATTTTATATTGTTTTTGTTGTGTTGTCGCGTTTTTTTTAATTTTGCGTTTTACACACGCTATTTATTCATCGGAAGTATAATGCGCATGAGATGTGTGAACGATTTATTGCGATAGTGATTGCTCAACTGGCAACAGAAGGCGATCAAAATTTCGTTTGCTGTTTTATAATTTAATGGTTTTCATGGTAAGTTTTTTTAATGTAAAAAAAAGAATTTTTATAATTTATTTCTTAGGTATGAACTTCTTGTAATTATTAAAGATGTATCTTTATTTTCCTCGATTTAGAAGTATATATCTTATCAATTTGGAAATATTTGAACAACTACCTACACGAGTATCTGGTGCTAAATTTTGAAAACTAGGGCCTGAATCAAAAGTAAAATTATTGGCGCAAAATTTTAAAGAACCAATTGTTAAGGGCTTGGAATTTTACTAAGTAGTTAATTCCTAAATATTTAGCAATTCAAATTTTTACCTCCAAAATGTTTAACCTTTCTTTTCCCTATTCTAAATAGAAAACTTCTAATTCCCTTCTTTTAAAAATTGGTATCCGAACATGTCTTAATACAAATTAAACAGGCTTAAACGGATCTATTAATCCGTGACTCTTATAAGATTAATTAGAAAGATGTCATATGAAATTTAAAAATTTGTTAAAAGTAGCCATTCCGTGAATCTAACTTTAGTTAATTGTTTAAAGATAGTAAGAAGATAAAAACGTTTAAAATTATGTAAATTATCTTTTAAGATTTAGATTGCTAAAACTGGCTTTAACATTTTACTAAATCGTTTAAAATTTTGCGCCATTGACTTTAACTCGAAAATGTTTTAAAGTTATAATTTTGAGAAGTATTTTTTTTAGAAAATGTTTGCTATTTTAAAATCTGAGATTTATGCTCTTAAAATGTAATGTTTAATAGCGTCTTGAAGAAGTTGGAGTTGATTCAGATCAAGCAACTTACTGCTTGTACTATTGGATTGCTTAAGTTTAATTTAATAGTTCATTGTAATATTCCTTTTAGCAGATGAAAATTTATATTTAGTCCTTAAAATGTAGCGACAACACCATTTTGAATCTTATAAATACGTGGTTACAATGAAAGGTCTCATTTTGATATTGAATAATCAATTTCTGAAAAGAAAATCAATGAGGGTTTATTTTATTCAAAAGATTCAGGTATGTAATTATTTGCAGCAAAATTTTTGTCTAAAAAATGTTGATGACCAATCCAGGTTAGGTTAGTTTAGGTTGGGTTGGCTGTCCAGATGTCATTGACTCACCTAGATATCAAGGGTCCATTGTGATACCACTAATGAGGTTACTCATGGGAGAGTAATGAACTTAAACAAACCATTTTGTACTTTTAGTGAAGTTAGAGAGACATTTTGTGTCAATCGTTGCCAGTTCACTGGTATTATCGAAGAATGGATTACCGAGAAAGTTATTCCTTCTAATGGAGAGTGCTGGACATGTACATAGGAGGTGTTGGAGTATTTCCTCTTTCTCCTCGTCCATGCAGCTTCTACAGAAGGCATTTGTGTAGACCGCTAGCCTCAGAGCATGTCTTCCTATGAGGCAGTGTCCTGTTATTACTCCAATAGTAGAGGTTATACTTTGTCTGCTCAGGGATATCAAGCCTTTTGACCGTTTTAAGTCTATGCTTGGCCATATTTGCTTGGCTGCTAGGCAGGTGGTACTCTGTGAGCATAATTTTGTTTGACCAATCCAGACATTTCTCACTTCTTATCCTCAAATTTTCAAATTGATTGTGGAATAATGGACAAAATCTTATCTTTCTCAAAATATCGGTTGCCAATTATTGATAACCTCTTCCACTTATAACACAGTCAGGACACTTTTCTTGTATACAAATCTTTGATGCTAAACTTTAATAACTTAACTTAACTAACTTAATAACGTAGTTCTTAATACAATATTCTTAAAAATTGTCAGCTTCAGAAGTAACAACTGTCCAAATAACAAGTTGTTCAAAATTAAACCCTGTATTGGAAATCCTTTAGTTAGCTTCGTAAATATTTGGCTAAATATCGAATTTTAAGTTCAGGTTATAGTCAACATTTTGTAATAATAATTAGTTTATTATTTTTGTAGTATTTACATTAAAATTATTAAAGAAAATAATGAAATAAAACTTCGACAGAACTATATTTATTTGTGAAGTCGAGATCAAGTATCTGAGAAAAAACGCATTTCTGTGAAAATTTTGAAAAAAGACCACAAAACAAATCTCTAAATTACAAATTTTTCTGATTCTACCAAAAAAGTGTTTTTTTTTTTGGAAATTTTCTTACAAATAAAATCAACATGAGAGTTAAAACTTAAAGCCTAGTACATACTTCCTCGTGAAGTGAACGTTCGCCAGTGGAGAAAGTGAACTTTTGACATTGCTCACTGGTACACACTTGTGAGTACACGTTGTGAACATGAACAAACCAAATGTCAAAGCTTCACCAACAGTTCCCGTACATTTTGCACGTGAATTGCCCGTGAACGAAAACTCTCCACTTTGTTCTCCACTCAGCTTCACGAGCAAGTTCACGGGTGAACCAAAAACTGAAATTTGTATGGGTTCACGAGATGGTTCACAAGTATGTACTAGGCTTAAACGATTATCAATCAAGACTCCTAAGTATTTAATCTCACTTACTATTTCAATTTTTTGATTATTTATGGAAATATCACTGTTTGTTTTGATATTAAATTTCAATTTGTTCATATTGAACCATAGTTGCAAATTTTTTAAATTATTATTTATCTTTATAATGCATTGCTCAGCGTTGTCTCCTGAAGCAAAAAGAAGGGCATCATCAAAAATACCAGCTTGGAAAATTCAGTAACTTTTTCCATATCATTTATAAACTAATAACAAAAGGACTCCAAGCAGTGATCCTTGAGGTACTCCACAATTTATATCTATAGAGTCTGAAAAACAACTATTTGTCTTAGTTTTTTGCCATCTTTGGTGTAAATATGATCGAAACCAAAAGAATATCTCTATCGACTGTTTCAAAGGCTCTTTTCAGATCCAAAAAAAACTACAACAACTATCTTTTTGTCATGTATTTCAATTTTCCATTTAGTTATTATTAAATTAAGAAGAGATTCACAATTATGGTTTTTCCGGAATCCTGATTGATACAGCGATATAAGATTAAATGGTTCTTAGTATTTTTGCAATTGTATGTAAGTTACTTTTTCAATAATCTTACTCTCTAGTGGCAACATATTAACAGGTCTATACTCTTCTGCGTTTTTGGTGTTTTTAACCTTAGAAATTGGTACAATAGTTGATTCTTTCCAACAATTTGGAAAAATTCCTTCAAGAATTGAATTATTTCATTTTTCTCCTAACGAAGTTGTTTTTTGCGGTCTCCAAGGCAGTCTTAAAACGGTTTCTTTTCTTCTTATACGAATTCCAACGAAACAACTCTCAAAAATTTGAGTGTATGAGTAATGCCAAAGATGGAGAGGACCTTCAATTCTTGTGCTAAATCCGAAGGGAAAATTTACAAAGCACTTTTCATGACAATAGTAGCTCTTGGAGAATTTGTCAGTTTCTCTTTCCAAGTTCTGTGGCATGACAACATGCAACTTTTAATAACACTATCTGAGATACAAATTAAAAGTCAAAATATTGATATGTGCCTGAAAAAAAAAGAAACACTTTAAATTTGAAAAGTAACACATTTTTAGGAACACACATTTCACATTTATTCAAAGAAAAACAAATTCTGTATTTCAAGATGCTGCAAATTGTTTACCATTCTTTTCAGGCTACTTACAGGATCTTAAAATACAGCAATTAGTCCTAGAGACTTTTAAACATACAGAATTTTGACATAGGTACTGCATTTTAAATAAAGTATTATGACCCATAAATTATTTCATTTCTAGCATCTTAATCTTGTGGTCAATAAAAAGGAAATTTACGTAATTGAGAATATCATTCTAATTCATCAATTGTGTTGCCATTCTTCTTTTAAACCTTTTGATAACATATAAAACTAACAAGTTTTGTTTTAATTTTTTTCATCACAGACGATTTGATTAATTTGTATAACATTAAGTTAGATTCTTGTAGATCTTTCTCAGTGTTGTTAAGGGCAGATCATTCGACTTATTAAGTATCTTTATAACTTTAAATAAGTACCACTTTTATTAATGGACTGTTCACACTTATTGTTATAGTTCATAATAAGTTGCCTTTGAAGATGAAAATTGAAATTTAGTGTTTAAAATGTAGGAACTCCACCATTTTAAATATAACTGGCATAGACGGGCTAACAATAAGAGTTCTCATTTTGATATTAAATGATCAGTATTCCTGAAGAGGAATCAATGAGGGTTTCTCTCTACGAAATTTTCATGACTAATCCTGACATTTTCAGCTGTATATGATTTATAATTTCATATATTCAAATTTTCGAATCAACTGTTGAATAGTGGCACAGACCCTATCTTTTATAAAATATCAGTGTCCAATTATAATCACCTCTTCAAGAAATAACACGGTCACACAAATCTTTGACTGCAAACCTTTTTTTTAAAAAAATAGTGTATTGTTGTATATTTGGCAATGACGTGGTTATTATTTAACTGTTCTCAAAATATCACAGTTTTAATAGTAAAGACTGTCCAAATAAAAAGTTATTTAGAGTGGAACACCGTATTGGAAATAAATTAGTTAGCTTTGCAATTATTTGGCTCAACATAGACTTTTAAGGTTTGTTTATAGTCAAAATTTTGTAAAAATAATTATTTTGGTATTTATGTAACATTCTTAATAAAATTATTATAAGAAATAATGAAACCACAACTCGAATTAACAATTTATTTTTGAAGTGTAGATAAAGTTAGTATCTAAGGAAAAACACATTTCAGGGGAAATTTTGAAAAGAAAGACCAAGTTAGAAATATGCTTTTTAAGGTGAGTGCAGAAAAAACACTGTTAATTGAAAAAAAAACCTATTTAATTCTTTTTACAAAAAAGTATCACTTTGTTTTTGTCAAACGATTAATTTTTTCTCTTAATTTTTGCAATATTATCTTTAAAGAAACAAATTTAAAATTTAACCATTTCATTTTATTGCTAAATATTGCGTTACTGTTTCTTAATTTGTGGTTTTTAACAGGTAGTATTGGTAATACATTATATAAGGGCTGCCCAAAAGCTCTTAATTAATTAAGAAACCTACGGTATAAGACACCATTAATTCTTTTTTTTTAATTTTAGATTAATTATTTTATTGACAATCCAAAGATTTGTATTTTTAGAAGGCTTATGTTTGCACATTTAATCGGGGGCGAGTTGAAATTCTGTTGTTCAGCATTTTTAACGATCAAAATTTTGTTTGATACTGTTTGCAAATATGTAATTCTGTATTTTAAAACACTGTAAATTTAGAATATTTCATACCAAAATGCTGAACTAACAAAATCCAGTTTTTCATAATACTGTATTTATTTCTAAATTCCTCATCATCTGTAGAAAAAAAAGTCAGCTTTTAAATTATTGGATCATTTTGTTGGAAATATTTGTATCAGAAATCCATAAAAAGGCATATAGAAGATGATAAGTTCTATAAAACTTTTAATGCATGCACCTTAATAAATTAAACTAGGTGGTGCAACATTCGTAGAGAACTAGGGCCTACTAACTTGGCTCAAGCATTTCTATTGTGCTAGTAATGTCATGGATTATCAAAACGGCGCACTACAGCGCTAATTGGATCTCAGGGTAGGTTGCCTTGAGATCGCCATTTTTTCCTACCTAATGTCATGGATAGAGGTAACCTACAGTTTTTATGCCAAAACTGAACGTCTTATTTGAGAAAGCCAAAAATAACTCTAGTAGAATTTGCCAGTTCAGAGGAAGTTCCAGTGAAAAAAACTTTTGATATCACGGGCGGGGATTGAAGTTAAGAACTTAGTCGCCAGTTATAGCTATCATTGGTTTTCATCATTGAAAACATTATGAAAAAAAAAATTATTAAAAATTTCTGTCATTGAAAAAAATGGCCTGATTGAAATCTACCGAAAAAATTTTACTAACAGAAATATGTAATTGGAATTGCGTGAAATTGGAACACAAATCAGTGGAACGATGCGTTTCTACTTTTCAGCAAAATGAATTTCCGTCCGGAAAAAAGAAAAATACATTTTTAGAGAAAAACTAATCCGTAATTACACTTTTTTTCCTCAAAAACAATTCTTTGGGTGATTTCCGATCGATCAGTATATAATTTTCATTTTTAATCGAAGGTAAACATAGTCAAATATCGATTCAAAAATGTTTCCGGATCGATTTCAATGACAGCTATAAATGGCCCCTTAAGCATGAAAAAATTCAACTATAAGTACTGGTTAAATTTTTTTAAATTTGACTTCTCAACAACTTTTTACTATTCAAAGAAAAAATATTCTTTGATTCGAAATGCTGCCAATAGTAAGATTCTTATTTTTCAGACTATTTTCAGCGCTTTGAAATTCAGGATTTTGATCAACCAGAATTTCAAAATACAGAATTTTGAAAAAAGAAAACTGAATTTCTTTTGTACACAATTTTATAATACAGAATTTTAACACACAGTATTTTGATGACCACAAGCAATATCGAAACCAATAATGCTTCAATTAAATTTTATTTTACATGTTTTACGCAATTAGTACGCATTTGAAAAAAAATCGACCTAAGCTTTTATTTATGAAAATAAGTAGTAAGAAAAATTGTCATCTCCAATATTTTACAAAACATCAATACATTTCTGAAGAATAATTTTGTTTTATTAAAAACTTACTTTTTGATGGTTGTCAAAATATTTACAAAAATCCATTTGACGTTTTTCTTAAAAAAATAATAGCCTACAAAATACTTTTAAAAATTGGTGAAAAAATGATAAAACAAAAAAAAATTCTTAAAATATACAAATAAAAGCCCTGCTAAAATGCTTCTTGATAAATTTGACATCTCGAATTTCTTAAGGAGGTGAATGGGAAGTGATCAGTGTGGGTTGCATCCCAGCCTCTTTTAAAGCTTGAACTTTATTAATCAGCTAGTTTTTAAAGCAAATATAGCTTAAGTTGAAACATTTTTTTATGAAGTTTAAATGTTTCGAAGGCTATTAATTAAATTGTTAATCAGAGTTTTATTTTGTAGTTTTCTTTGAATAAAAGTTATATTAGGAACAAATTAAAAAAGAAAACATATTATTCTATTTTTAAAGATTTAAAAATAAAACTTGAAAGAAATATTCAAACGAAATCCGAAATTAGTGTTAATTAATTCTGTTTTACCCTTCAAAAATTATTTAAATCAAGATAATAGATTTTTGTGGTTTAAACATTTTTACAAATTAATTTTCAGTTTTTTATGCAAAACAGCTAAATGTACAGTAAAACACCACCTAATTTATTTCATCTTCAATTGCATTCTACTTGTGTCCATAAATTCAAAAAAGAAAACCCCGTCTTGAAACCATTATTATTTTGCAAGTCTAAAACCTTTATAGGTGGCATTATATTTCATGCCAACATGATATAATTATTAATTAAAAAATCCTCTTCTAAATCTTCCACCTTCCTTGACGCAGTCTGATGTGTTTGATGCTCTACAAGCAAAACAAATAAAAACCAAGACAAATAGCTTGAAAAGGCCCCCTTAGCTATAACTAACTGCATTCAAAGTATCTCTCATAAATACATTCTAATAAGATGCGGGATAATTCTTCCCCACAATCAAACTTGACAAGAAATTGCACTAAAGAACCCCACTAAGTGGCCATCTCAAGTGGGAAGAGCCTGACATAAAATGCATCAACCAACATCAGATTCAGCTTCAGCAGCTTAACCACCACACAGCTTTGGCTTCAGCTTCAACAAACCATCAAATGCCATCATCATCGCCACCGCGCGAGCCTCATCGAGCTGAAATGCGCGTTCTTCAAGTTCAAAAGTTGCTCAGTGCACTGTATTCGTCGTATATATAGTACTTAGATACTTTTCCGCCACTGTTTACCAAGTAGATAGACACTAGTTAGGTATATACTTAACTTACTCTGTGCGCATCCAGAAGATCGAAAGAGATTGCCGTTGATGGTTCCAACTGGAGTTGAATCTATCAGATCAATTTGGAACACAGAATCTAAATTTATGATGGCCAATTAGAATTGTCTATAATGGTCCCGCAATATATAAAGGAGCGCGCTAGCATAGCACTGCGCTATAAGTAAATTGCTTAAAGACTCTCTTTAGAACGGATAGACGGAATAGTTTAGACTTATTTACGTTACGTATTCCTATATCGTTATGCATATAAAAGTGTGCGCTTACTTTGGACTTCTTTGTTTAGACATCATATATAGATTATGGAGATGAATTCGGTCCTCCTTAATTTACAAAGCAGCAGCATCAAGTAGTTGGCTAATGCCCACCTTTGAAAATTGGCAGCAATTACGGTCTGCTAACTGTTTACCATATTTTGAATTGGATCGCGGTTCATTGATTAAGTGAACGAGAAACAACTCAGATATACGCCCACCCTTAATAAGAAGGCATGTACGAGTGTCGAGTGTAGCACGAGCACATACTAGGATGGGAGAATTTGGAGATAGTTTTTGATGCTTATTTAGGAGAATGTAGGTAAATGTAAGGTGATGATGGTCTCCTTTTTTATTAAAGCATTCTAAAAAATCTGTCGAGATTCTTAAATAAAAATTGCAAAATTAAAAAATTCTAAAATTGTTTTGCACTCCGGGGATAATTGAGACTGAGAGATCTCAAGTGTGCATTGAACATTTAAGGGACTTTCTTTTTATGAAAATATGGCAGGGCTTAATATTAGTTTACTGCTTTGAAATTGGCTGTACTGTTTTCAATGTAGTGCAACTATTTAAAGTTCCTTTATAAAGAAAAGTAAATCTTTGTGTTATTTTTTGAAAATAATAGGTTTTAGAGTTGTTTTGACATTTATTTTAGAAAAAAATCATTTTCATCATATGCACACCCCAGTTACGAGTTCTTACTGCTACTTTGTTCAAATAATGCGACCATATTGCTTAAATAGTGGTTTGAATATTGGTTAATCAGCATAGGCCCAAGTCATTTGTTAGTCACAAACAAATAATCGAAAGGCGTTAAATCGAACGAAAAAGCGGAGGTAAGCAGGACCACATCTAGAAATAAAGTTGTCACCAAATTGATTTTGCAGTATATTCGTCTTTTATTAAAGGCTTGAGTAATGTCCTTGCTTCCTTTACTTCAAATTGTTCATAAAAAAGACTATTTAACTAGAAAACATCTTAATCAATAAACAATTTCCTTTAAACTTCGCGAAAGATTTATTTTTCAAAGTAAATTTTATTAATTTCGAAGGGATTTTTCCAACTTTAAATTCATGATTAACTACCAGAAATGGTAATACAATTTTCAAGCTTTCAAATGCCGAACTATTAATAATAACTATCAGAACTTCTCATGCAGCTTAAGCCAATTGTCGAATTGAGAAATTTGATATTATTGGACGTTTCAAGGTTCCTAGAATCTTAATCAAAGATTAAGTTTGCACGTTTGTTCATGTTCAAGTTCGGGATTTGTTTTGTCGTCTGTGTATCAATAAATAATATTTCTTCCAAAATAAATTCATCCATCAAAGAATAACGTGTTTTTGAGAACTCAAAGAGACAATTTTTCTCCAAAAAAATAAAAACCTTAAAGAAAACTACCAAAAGTTGGTTAAAATTGACGTTTCACTCGAATATCTTAGCGACTGTGTGAGATATTGGTATCTTATAAAAAAAAAACACTATTTGGGAGAAATAATGAAGTTATTGAGTTTAGAAGTACCCTTAGTATGATAAGTATGTAGTTCTTGGATTTGACCCTACTTATGCGACCTAAAAGGGTTTTTTAAAGGAACTGCGCCTCTTGCAAGGAATTAACAAATCACCTAAGACTAATTGCCGTGTAAATTGCTTTTTCAAATAATAAATAACAGGTATAAGAATTGTAGTTCAGAAAATCAACAAAAAACTTTCGAAAGAAAGATATAAGTTTTTTTTTAACATACAAAAAATGTTGTCTTTATAATTTTGTAAAATGGGCACAAATGGAATGTTATCAGTGTGACTCACATCCCAGCCTTTTTTTTTTTGATTTTTTCAGTTATCTGAACCTTGATAAAATCTTGCTAAAGTGCCATCGGTGAAAACGGTAACATGACATTTTCCAAAATAACCCTACAGCCTTATTTTGTTATGATGTTATTAATAATGAATATATGGGCGACACCGTACCAGGAAAAACAGCACCACACCATTACATTGTCTCCTCCATGTTTAATTTCTGTGTATAACGGGGGTGGTAGCCCCTACCTTTTGGTCATCACACCATAGAATATTTCGACATTTTTTGTATCTATGCCCTCTGGTCCGTTCCAATTAGCATGGTTTAAGGCGAATTATTTTCTGGACCTTATATTCTTGTTTCTTCTTGGGAGATAAGATTTTTGAAGCGTGCACAGACCACAATATCAATTGATTGAAGTGAACTAAGGAGTGAGACAAGGCTCTAATATAAGCTCCTTGTTATTTATACTTTTGTTAGATGATTTGGTTGAGTATCTCAACTGTGGAGTGGAGTTTTGCTAACAAACGGATCATAGTGATCATGTATGCCGGTGACATTGTCATTCTTGGGGAGTCACCGACTGCTCTACAGTTGATGATAAATAAACTGAAAAAATATTGCCAATTGTGGAATCTAGAAATTAATCCGGAAAAGTCAAAAGTCCTTGTTTTTAATAATGATTTTGGCAGAACGGCGACAGACAAGCAATGGAAATATGGCGAAAAAAATTTAGACGTAGTTAAGTCTTATATTTATTAAGGAATGGAGTTCACTTTTAAATTTAAATTAGAAAAACATCTCAAAAGCAAAATAAATAAAGCTTAATCGGCAATATGTGTTAATTCTAAAAGAATTTATAATAACAAGCTAATAGCGACTGACTTGAAATATAGAGTGTTTAATGCTGCTGCCCAAGCTATCCTGTTTTATGGTGCGCAGGTATGGGGAGTAGAGAAGTATGAGCTAATTGAAAGCCTATTACGTTTTTCCTTGAGGAAAATATTCTTTCTGCCGACAAATGCCTTAAAATATATGTATGTATTGTTTGGAAACTGGTCTTCCGTCACTGTTTATTTCAACCCTTAAGCTGAATTTTGACTACATTGTGGGAGTACTTAACATGGAGGAGCATAGGCTACTGACAAGATAATGGAGTATGCGATTCAAACAAATAGCTGGTTGTAAAAGATTGAAACTTATTAGCTGCGGACGGTGGCTTGACCCTGAATTGGAGTATCAATGCGATTCAATTGAATTAATCTTAACGAAAGAAACTATTTCACCAGCAAATATAACAATTCTATGATTCAATCCATTTTTAAGATAAGAGGAGAACTGATCAAACTAAACTCTAGGCCCCATCGTAACGAGGTTATCGATCTTTGCACCCTCTGTAATCAGCATGAGAGAGTATGTATTACACTTCTTAGGGGCTTGTCCAATGCTGTCGGAGATAAGGCGTGTTCACTTTGAAAAAAGCTTTCTACAAGTTGAATGTTGCGAATTGGATGCGTCTTTTCAAATTCTACAAAGAAGCGATAAAATACAGAATCATCGATGAACGTTTTTGATTCAAACCAATAACAGGCATAAAAATACATTTATAGAATAAATTTTTGGTTTGATTTGACAAATGTAAAAGTCCTTTGAAAATGTTTTTAACTATATTGAAAATCCTCTCAAATGTTGTTCTTATTTCGATTTAATTAAACGTAACAGACGAGAGTCCATGTCATGTCTTAAACATTTATTCAGAAGTTATAAGTATAACTATGTAAAAATCAAAATTATAAACGCAGAATAAAGCACATATTGTTCTTGACGAAATAAAAGAACTACATTTAGCTGGAAGTAGTATGCGACAGTCAGTTCTATTTTGAAAAAAAAATTAGTTGCATTTCTTGCAGTCAAAACAACCGCTAATCAGCAACAAACCAACAGTGGATATAAAACATTTTTAAAATGATTATTTTGGGTTAACCATATGCATAAGTTCTCAATTTTTGTTATTTTATTATTAATTCTTGCATTTTTTCAAAAAACAAAACTAACTAAAGCAAATTTTTAAAAAGCTGTGTTTTAAGAACTTTGTTTACATTTTGTTCATGCAGAAGGTATTTTACTAGCTAATAGTTTAGTAATTTTCTCTAAGAACAATAATACAAAAATAGGTCACTAAGGCGTATACGCGTTTTTTTTAATTGAATTTAATTTCAATAGAAAGTTTCAAATAATACTAGACATAATTTATTAACACTGATTTTCGACTTCAATATCTCAAGAATGAATGAAGGCATTGGCAGCAAATCTTGTCTAGTCTATTCAAAATCTGCATTTTTCTAATAACAAATACAAACCTTTAATAATGGTAAAGAATGGTTTTCGACTTAAATATTTTGAAAACAATAAAAGATATTGAATCCAAACTAATTTAATCAAATGGGAAATATTGTTGCTTAGTTTTATAGTTTATTTTTTTACAAAAATTCAATTGACAGCTTTTTTACTAAACATGCAAACATACAAAAACAACAGAAAACACTCATAACACTCGACTTCAAATTTTGTATCTAACACACAATATTCTCATTATAATTTTGTTAAAGTATTAAACAAATCAACAGATTGGTACGAATGGGAAGTTATCACTGTGAGTCGCTTCCCAGCCTTTATTTTTAAATATTTCTTTTCGGACTCATAACAAAGTTTTCAATGAAGCCATCATCTAAATCTTGTCGAATTTTGATATCGCGTAGCTTGATTCGTTACGTTATGTAACTTGACTTAAGTAAGTTCCTTCCCTATTTGCGTTTCTTATATTGACTCCTTGACTTTAGATCAGTAGTGCTACCTATGAAATATGGAGACTTGTTCTCATTGCTCTTGAATTTTGTAACAAAACCATTAGAGCACCTTTCTTATATATTTCAAAAAGGAAAGTTGCAATGTTTCAAATTTTACAATCCATATAGCCCCTAACCCCTGAATTAATTACATAAAAAAGTCCTAAGAAAAAAAATTAAAATATAGCACAAATCTTCAAACTCACCTCTTAAACTATTTACACAAACTTTAACCGTAATAGTTGAAGTCGTGCAGTCGAAAAAATGAAAAAATAAAATAATTCTCTTTATCTTTCTCTCCCATATAATGACACATTCATAGCTTATATTGAAAGTTCAAAAGCTACAAAATATCTCACACCCATCTCTCCAACTATAAACCCAAGAATGAATATATCTACCGTATCGACCAAATACCAACTCTATACTCATCCCAACTTGTCTACAGAAATGATCATCGACGATTTATCGCTTCAATAGCTCTGGTCAATGGATTTGAATTACATCCAACACCCATTGTCGTTGGTCAGGGTGTGGGGATTTCTGTTTTTTTTTAGGCTTTTTGTTGTTGTTGTTTCGTTTGTATTGTTTGTTGTTGTAACTTGTGAAGCTAGTTCTTTCTCCAGTACTTTTATTTTATTTAGTTGATTTGGAAGATTCAAGTGCTTTTTCACGGCTAGTCACGTTTTGACAATTTACGGTGTACAGCCGCCTCATCAACAATCTATTAAGTACTGCCCCGAGAGGTCCTCGAATTTCTACCTACACGACGACGAACGATGACGACGATGAATACGACATCGGCGAAGATCAGCCCAACGACAAAACTACATAAATAGTGCCTATGGAAAAGAGAAACACAAAAACTAAATGGTTCGTGCGGCCTTCGCCGCGTTTTGCTATATTTGATTCGCCTTCACTGTACACGTACATAGGTATATAGACTTGCTCTGATGCACTTGAAGCAATGAGTAAAGGAAAAGTTCCCAGCGTTAAGAAGATAGACCGATGCGATACCGACCGCCCATCGTAAATGAGAATATTTCTGTGCTAGGGTTGCCGTGGTGGTAATGCCAATAATTTATACCCTAAACTGAATAATTGCTCATCATAGATTCTCTAAAAAATTGTTATTCCCCGACCTTTACACCTTCAAGTAAGAAGACTTGATTTCAGAAGCCATTAAGGGTGGGAGTTAAATGTACTTTAACTTTGTTTTCGTCATTTAAACTTAACAATATTGATATAAAATCACATAGTGGCAATAATGTAATTCGACAAAGTAACTATGAGTTGTTTTGAGTAGCAAATAAGGTAAAGCATTCTCCAATCTGGAGAAAATACAAACAACCACGACGACGATATTGATCGCAAACAGATGAAACACTCGAGTCATTTGTAGTGATTATTCAAAGGGAGAGAAAGATTTAGATACAATAAACACAAAACATACAACAGTCATTCACGAATTTGACAGTTAAGATGTATCTTTGTGGGAATGCACTTCATAGATACAATCACGTGCAGCTACCGCTACACCTGACGCGACAACAACCACGACGACGAAAGACGGTGGTTCGGGTGTGTTGCTTGGTTTTTGTTGGGATAATTTAATTGTTGCCACCACTGTACCAACGGTCGGTCGGTGGTAAAGGCTGTTCCCTGCTCTGCGATGAAATCCAGTCGGACAACTCTGCTGTCACACTCTCAAACTGTCATTTAGCATTTCCCACTCAACTGTATTTTTATACGCGCGAGCATAGCAGAGTTGCCACTCGACATCAGATGACAGCCCTCGCAAATACACAAAGTGACATGAAAGCGGATAATTAATAGACGTTAAATTAATTTATAACCAATTAAAAAGCCGACATATAGTTTTTTTTTATAGTTGTCGTCGTTGTTGTTTTTATTTGCTTCTTTCTTCTGCCCTTTCCTTGTCCCAGCATAGCGACTTTCCGTCTCTCTGTGCGGTTCCTCTGTCCGTTCCGTATGCAACTGCATCAAGGTAGTTTAAGTTAAATAAGAAAAGCAAAACAAAATGAGAAAAAAAGAGAAACACTCGATTTATGGTCAGTGGTACACCTGCAGCATGTGTTTTACAAGTTGGATACATTTAGCTGCCTCTGATGCTGCCCAATGTGCTCCTGCTGCAGCACCAAAGTCCCGAGATGACGATGGCGTAACAAGAACCAATCCAAAGTTATGTCCTGGTTGCATAAACAACCGCATGCCAGGCCAGCAGCTATAGCCTAGCCAGCAATGATCGCCTTGCCTAATGCCGATCACTATATAAACCTGGCCAAATGGATACGTACACTTCTATACAGATGCAATTGAAAAGCCGAAATTATGACCAAATTATGGCTGCCATAGACACACTAGACACTACAGAGACTGCCACCGCCAATATGCGCGCAATGTCTAGCAGTGAAATATGCTAATGCTGCTGTTACTGCTGCGGCAGCGGTGAGCGTTGAAACGGATGACAGTGCTTGCATATATCACTTTCCGCTGCACACTAAAATCTTCGTCTTTTAGCAGTTTCTGCCGTTGTAGTTGTCGTTGCTGAAGAAGTCGGTGGCGGCGTCCGTCGGTGCAAGACGACTCGCATTATAGCGGTATGTTACTGCTCCGATTACAAACTAACAGTTTTAATTACATTTTTGGTATATTCATGAAAGTTTGGGATAGTTTAACGCACGGTTTTAAGTACCGATATCGCGACGGGCAGAGTCTTCATCGCGAGGTCATCATCATGAAGCTGGTTGGAACTTCAAAGTTGGTATCCCACTATAAGTTTCTACTTAATTAAGAAACGCAGAAAACTCAGTCGGCCTTATCGCAAAAGTGCATTTTTATGGGAGTATTTCGTACGAACAAACAGACGCGGGCGGATGGAGGGACGGACGTTTATACCATAAACTTTAACACCACTATACCAAATGCGACAGAAAGTAGTATTGCCCAGGAAAATGTGTGTGGGACATAATTCGAACTTAAAACAAAATCAGGTATATTTTCAAAAATATTACGCCGGCCGCCGCGTAAACCGCTTCGCTTTTCAATGTAATACTTTGTTGCAGTTAAAGCGTTTATTACCATCATCGTATACGACTTCGAATTAGTTTTATTACATACTTAAGTATGGTTCAAAAAACGCTCATTTATGCTGCTGTTGCTGTTGCTGCTGCTCCTTGAAATGTCTACTAATGAGGACTTTTAAAAATTTTACGACTTCGATCTGAATTCTGTTGTCATTAGAGATAGTGTTTGGAAATATGAGGTTTTGGTAAAAATTTGCGTTGAAGGAATTAATTGGTATGTGAGTGAATTGAATCAGAAACAGCATAATTGAATTAACAACGTCTAAGAATTTTGAAAATTCTTCAGGAGTTTTTTTTATTAGGTCACGCAATTCCATGGGTGATGTATCTATATAAAAAAGCAAAGGAGGAAATCTTTGTTACGGTCTGGCTTCGAAACTTCTTATCCAGTTGTCATGCTGTTTTTTTTTTAATGAAAGTGGATATCACGGAGCAGGTTTTAGGCATAAATAAAGTCCGATAATGTTAGTCAATAATTTGTTATCTATACATATAAATAGCAAATATGAATACCAAGTGCAATTTCTGTCGTGCATTCAAATAGCCTAAGGAACCACTAGGTATCTGCTGTTCAGGAAGAAAAGTTTTATTGGCAGAAATTGCTGATCCACCGGAAACATTAAAAAGTCTTTTTAATCACTCTCATCGAGATTCTAAACGTTTTCTTGATATGATTCGTGTTTACAATTCTACTTTCTAAATGACGACATTCAGTGAAAATGAAATCAGACATGGAGATTTTATGCCTACATTAAAAGTTCAGGGTCAAGTCCATCATTTAGCTGAATCTCTTTTACCAAAAAACCCTGATTCGGTGATTCGGTGAGTGAAGTACAACGGCACCAAATACTTACAAAGAATTATTATACGACTTGCAATATTTGTAACACTGTCCCAATCCTTACGTGCACAGCTTCAAGAGCAATGCTATCAAGTATAGACAATTTTTAAGTCATTATCAGAGCTGACCGTGCGCCACAGACAGACCACAGAAAAAAACAAACAACAAAACAAGTTGATTATATAGCCGTATTAATCGTTGGACAAGAATTTACAAAAAGGGATATTGTTTTGAGAGCACGAGATAACACTCTAAAACGTGTATGTGAAATAAGTCAGTTTTACGATGCACTGCATTACCCTTTGATATTTAGTTATGGTGAAGACGGTCATTCAATTAACGTACTACAAGTTCATCCAATAACAAGAGTTCCTCAAAACAAAACTGTGTCAGCAATGGATTCGTAATCTTACATGCTTAAAGTCAGAGAAAATTTAAATAATTTCTTACTTCGGTTCGGGAAATTATTCAATCAGCCTATTGTCGATATTCACGCTAAAATTGAATATGAGCGGCTTTAGTTTTTAAGAGCAAACAAATAAATTACGAGCAGAAAATTACAATATTTTTTAAGCTGACGCTGATCCTACAGAAATGGGAAAAGGAGTTATTTTACCAGCTTCATTGACCGGTGGCTCTCGATATATGTAGCAACGTAAACAAGATGCTATGGTTTTGGTAAGAAATTTTGGACACCCTAATCTGTATATCACAATGACTTTCAAACCACAATGTCCAGAAATTAAATATTCTTTATTTTCAAATCAACAAGTGACATGATATTATTTCATGAGTTTTTAATTTAAAAGTAAAAATACTGATTAATTTAATAACCAAACATAAAATATTTGCTGAAACAAGGTGCTATATGTATACAATCATGTGGAAAAAAGAGGCACATCTTTTAGTTTGGCTCTAAGACAAATTACGGCCCAACGACATTGATACAGAAAATTACTAACGAATACCCGTTCGAATTGAAGGGAGTACAATTTCCTATAAAGCTTTGTTTTACTATGTCTATCAATAAGTCACAGGGACAGACACTGAAGGTTTCAGGACTGGACATCACAAATCCGGCTTTTACCGAAAGACAATTTTATGTTGTTTGCTGCCGTGTCAGCCTCGGCAAAAAATCTATATGTGTATGCGCCTCACCAAAGAACAAAAAAATATTGTTTCCGATGAAGTATTATATAACCATTTGTCTGTTATATATTCACATCTTAATAGTGTTCATATATTTTGGTAATCATTAATCTGAAACGCATGCCTAGCAAACGTCATTCGCAAAAATAAAATCCATATCTTGACTTTTTTTTAGAAAGAATTGTATGTATTCTCTTGAATTTTATGTGGATTCATATCGTCTAAGGGTTCCAGGGGCACGACCATTGCAAACACATATTTTATAAAGATGGCGATACATAAATGTTATCTCTTCATCTATCCAAATCCCCCCATCATTTTACACTGGATCTAAACATCAAATCTTATAACTATTTTAAAAATTTAAACAGTCTAGAACATGAAAATAGTTATAATTATATAAATGGTGATTATATGTCATTGTAAAATCAAGCAATTTAGAATTAAATAATGCTTATGAAAAGCTTACTTCTAAGCTAAAAGAGGCATTTAATTTATGTGTTCCGAAAATTATCTTAACAAATCCGAATAAACCGCCATGGTTTAGCAAGGAATTGATTAATTTGAATAACCGCAATAATAAAGAATTTCAATTATTCCGTAATTCCAAAAATAATGAAACATTTTATCAAAAATATTGCTGCCTTCAAAAAAAGTTCGTTTGTCTCAGTAAATTTCTGTATAAGCATTACATTTTTAAAGTTGAAACAAGTCTTTCAAATATTTTTAGTTTTTTATAAACAACAAGAAATAGTCTATGCGTATTCCTAATACAATGCAGTAACTAGACGTTAGACGATCTTTCAAGTGTATGCAATTTGTTTGCCAAATATTTCCAATGCGTATATATGTGGTTCCAAATCAAGACACAACATCTTTTCATAATAATAATTCAATAAATTCATTAAATTACGGAGATTTGTATATCTCGGTAAACGAGGTTATAGAAGAGTTAAACATGTTGGCTTTAGATAAGAAGCAGGAATTGATGGTTTCCCACCATTTGCCACATGCAATTGCTATGCCACTCAGCATTATATTCAACCGGTCTATTAAGTCAGGCATATTTCTTTAAAGTTGGAAAAATTCTTTTATATTTCCGATTCCAATTTGTAAAATATCAGCTATCCCAAAACTTTTCCAAAAGTTGATTTATTAGAAACTTATACTTCTATTAAAGGAAGTGATCTCTCCAATGCAACATAGTTTTGTAAGTGGTAGATCTACGAACACAAATGTTTTATTTTTTCCTAATTTTGTGCTTAAAACAATGGAGAAAGGTTTTCAGTGCGATGTGATCTATTCTGATTTTTCCAAAGCGTTCGATAGAATTGATCATCATATCTTGCTTCGACAGCTTCAGGAGTATGGTTTTCACTCTAATCTATTGAAATGATTTGAGTCGTATCTGAGTGATCGAAACCAGTTCGTTTGTATTGGCAAAAGGCTTTCTGATGCTATTATAGTTACATCCGGTGTACCCCAAGGAAGTCATTTGGGCCCTTTATTGTTTCTTTAACTTGTCAATGATATTACAGATGTTCTTGTTCATTCACAATGTCTTATGTTTGCTGACGATTTGAAAATGTACTGCATCGTAAAAAAATGTATCAGATTGTTTAAAGTTACAAACAGACTTATTCAATTTATATGATTGGTGTGTAAAAATATTAAATGTATCTAAGTGTCAGAGTCCTACATTCTGTCACCGTTCATCACCTTTATGGTTTGAATATTCTTTTGAAAATACGACTCTTGAAAAAATTAAAGAAAAGAAGGATCTAGGTGTAATATTTGACACTAAGTTTAATTTTATTAGTCACATAGACTATCTAGCCAAATTAAGTTCTATTTTAGGATTTATTAGAAGAAACTCGAAGGAATTTAAGGATCCCTTCACTCTTAGGAGTCTGTATTTCTCATATGTGAGGTCTATTTTGGAATATATGTTTGATTTGAGAACAATTAAGTGGTGATTCTCATCGGCTTTGTTGATCTTTTTGATGATTAAATGAAAACAATTTTCATCTGATTTTTCCCAACGTTTCGACGGTGATTGCCGTCTTCTTCAGGGGATGTCTTTATTTACATAAATGATAAGAGTGTTTATTAAATACATACGAATATTATGTAAAGCTTTCAAGTATGACTTACATTGATTTAAATATTACAAAAACATTAAAACAAAAAATAATTTAAACAATTAAAACAATTAAAATTTAAAGCGCTTCCGACTTTGAAGTCTTGTCACTGTTAAATGTAAACTGTTGAATTGTTTTTGTCTGAAACTAAGGAACAGTAAACGGCGGATATGTTTTGAGTGTCTTGTTTGCGGTTCATATTATTTTTGTTATTTATTATGTGAAGTGTTTCTAATGTATAGCGTTTGGATGTATGTTTCTCCGTTGCAAGAATTTGGACTCCTTCTAAGTCTGGTTGATGTCCTGTTTCGATGGTGTGGCATGCTAGTGCTGTCTTTTCCGGGTTTTTTAGGCGAATGTCTGATTTATGGTTAGCCATTCTTTGTCGAAGGAGTTGTTTAGTTGTGCCAATGTAGCAAAGATTGCATGGTTCGTCCGGTTTTCCTTTGCAGTTTATTTTGTAAACTACGTCTGAGCGGCGATCCTTGTCCGTTTTCGTCTTTAAGCATGTAAATAAAGATGCAACTGTCTGGTTTGACTTATATGCTAAGTTCACGTCAGAGTTGTTTTTGGCGACAACTTCTTTGAAATTTTCCGAGAGTTTGGGAACATACACAACACTTTTATAAACACCATTCTTCTCTTCCAACTTGTTCCCGGAAGAATATAGGAATATAGTTATATAGTATGGAATCCTTTTTATTCCATTCACTCAAATAGACTAGAAATAATTCAAAAATGCCTTTCTAGATTACATGTATTATCTATTACGTTGGAATATTCCTCGACCTTCATATTATGATGCCCGATGTTTGCTTTCCGTGTTCCTCAACACAGAGTAAATTATGGCTTATTTCCCGTTGAGCCAGTTTCCCGTTGTTTAGGACAGGCAAATTCATTGTGTATCTTGAAGTCTGGCAATTCCCTCTCCTTTGACATTTATCTTGCGCCATATGCTCCCTCTTGTATTCAAATCTTGTATTACTTCTTATATTCAAAGTTCAGACATAACGAATAAATTCTTTACTTCAATCATGCGCACTGAGTCTCACGGTGGATCTCGTTATTTCATAACATTCATCGATGACCATAGTCGATTTTGTATGATATACTTCATTCGAGGCAAAGATGAAGTTGCCTCAAAGTTCATTGAGTACAAAAATTTCGCAGAAGGACAAACTGGTCGAAGAATAAAAGCACTGCAATCAGACAACGGGACCGAATACTGCAACAGAGTAATGGACAACATTTTAAAAGAACACGGTATCAAGCGCCGACTCACGATTGTGTATACTCCAGAGCAAAACGGTGTTGCCTAAAGGCAAAATCGTACCTTAGAAGAATCTGCGAGATGTATGTTAAGAGAACCCGGTCTCCCATCAACTTTTTGGGCTGAAGCTGTAGCCACAGCAAATCACATTAGAAATCGATGCACCACCAAAAGTCTGGATGGAGAATTGCCTTACAAGTTTTGGAACCAAGGCGACAAGGTTTACATCCTGGCCAAGACTGTCGGAAAAGCCAAATTTGACGATAGAGGTCTAGAGGGAATTTTTGTTGGTTATTTTAGCAAATTTACAAACGAAGATACATTTAATTCATTTAATACAATTCAATTTGGAAGATGTGAACGAACTTAAATAATGAATTTAAATCTGAAAATGCCAATCTGAGTTGAAAAATGTATCGACTGCTGAGAAAATTGAAAAAATAGAAAAGGCGGAGTGTTCCAGAGATGAAGAAGGAACACCAAAGGCATCTAAAACCTACAGAAATGCACCTGGAAGGCCTACAAAATTCAGAACTGGACATAGAGGTCGTCCGCGAAAAATCTTCAACAAAGTGGAAGACAATGAAGAAGCAGTTTGTAAACCAGTGCCTGACGAAACTAACGATATTGAAGTACAATCAGAAAATGATGATTTTGTAATGAACGCTTCTGAAGTCCCTATATCTCAAGCCATTTCTGGCGATGACAAATCCGAGTGGGAAGAAGCCATTTTCACGGAGTTCAGAAATTTAATCGCAAACAACACATGGAAAAAAATTTTAAGATTTCACAATTGGACATTACATCAGCTTATTTGAACGGCAAAGTTGACGAAGACATCTTTATGGACAAACCTCAGTTCTTGGAAGCCATGTTGCAGAGAATGTCCACAAGTGATGAAGATGGGAACCTCAGAGTTCTGTCAGGAAAAATGCTGAAGGATCTTCAAGGCGGTTCCGATAAGGTTTGTAAACTCGAAAAAGCATTATATGGGCTTCGCCAGTCAGGACGCCAATGGAACATTGAGATTGATGGTATATTGAAGAAAACGGGTTTAGTTCCAACAGACTTTGACCCGTGCGTTTATCACGACAAACACAAGAAAACTTTTATCCTTTTATACGTTGATGATATCGTCGTATTTTTATCTGATCAAGTAATGGAAAATAAAATCAAGCAAACTCTCACCAAGCACTTCACTTTACGAGACCTTGGAGAAGCCAAATGCTGCCTAGGCATTCAGATCAAAACTTCACCACAAAAGATACAACTATCGCAGAGTGGATATCGAAGACGTCTTGAAAAGATTCGGAAAACTTTTAAAGGACAGCGCACGCTCCACCGAAGACCAATGTAAGAAACCTTTTCGGAAGCTATTAGGACATTGCATACTCGCTAAGTCCGCTTAGCCAATATAACAACTGTTTCAGAACCGAACATTGGATCGCAGCAAAGCTCGTTCTGCCTTACCTTAGATGTACAACTCATCTCGGTCTAGAATTCAGAAAGGACGACAAATCACCAATTTGCTATGTTGACGCTGATTGGGGCAATTGCGCTCTCGCTCGTCGATCCTATACTGGTTCAGCGTCTGTATTTGGAAAGGCTTCAATATCTTGGGAATCACGCAAGCAACGTACAGTGGCTCTATCTTCGACCGAAGCCGAGTACAGTAGAGAGGAAGTTCACTTGTCAACATTTTTAAAAGAATTAGGATACAATCATCTTAGCTAAATAAAAATGAACAATGACAACCAAGGAGCTGGAAAGTTGAAAGAAAATTCAGTGTACCACTCTCGATCGAAACACATCGACATCAGATACCATTTCGTCTGTGAAGTAATCAGAAATTCGTCCATAAAAATCGATTATATTCCGACGGACAAAATGGTTGCAGACATTTTAACCAAGCCGTTGACTCAAGCAAGGTGCTCGATTGGACTTGGACTTCATCATCTTCGGACAACGAGCAATTCCCTCTCCTTTGACATTTATCTTGCGCCATATGTCCCTCTTGTATTCATATCTTGTATTACTGCTTATGTTCAAAGTTCAGACATAACGCATAAATTCTTTACTTCATTTTGTATTTTCAATCCAAGCGGACGCATTTTTTACTTATAACTCTCATAGTGTATGAATAAAAATGTAGTTTTTTTCCAATGTTCTAGTAGAGATATTTTAAAGTCACATTTAATATTTTTTTTGAGCTATAGAGTTTAATAATTTGTATTGTTATAGTTTGTTATTATAATTTGAGCTTTGTACTCTTATTGATGAAATATATGTAAAAAAAAAAACTTTTAATTCATTATTGTAAAATGATGTTTCATATATTCAGTTACAAACATTAATACTTTTTTTTAATTCTCGTTTAAAGTTTTTGATGGCTCCTATTTTTGGTAGTTTTTAAGAAGTTCCTTAGCAGCAGAGTGAATTTCTTTTTCTATCTTTTATAAAGGTAAAGTTACTTAACTAAATGCTAAGTTTTAAGGATCAATCCCTTTCAAAGACAGTAGCACTTTATTGTCAAATTTTATTCTGCACATTACTAGTTTACAAAGTTCAACATAGTATGTTCTACAGTCAGTTTTTATTTTAATTATTTCGTCATCTGTCACTTTTTTATAAAATAAGCATTTCCGCCTTTACATAATTAGGTAAATATGATTTTCATTGAGGAATGTTTCACATTCCATTGCTCCAATATTTGAATATTATAGCCACAACATTTTCCATAGACAGCCACCTTGTTGAAGAGATCCTCAAAGTATTATGTTCTGCAACCGAAAAGTACTTCTAAGACTCTTTTGGATCCTGCTTCCTCTTTGGGCTAAGAGCAAAAAAAAATATTTCTCGTTTAGTTTTCCAAATTTGAGGGCAGTTTCATTGAAGCGGCCGATGAACACAAATGCATGAAATGGAAAATGCATCCCATTACATAGAGACTTGGATTTTTTCTTTGTAAATTAGTGCAAGTATTGGCATATTTTTTAAATGTTGGTTTTATTGTAAACGAATTAACATTTTCTTTAGCGTTTTATTTTGGGGAGTAGTTTTCGTCTGCGTGTAGTAGAGGAAAGGAGTAAAGTACTACTATTTTTGCAAAAACGACAGCAGCGGGCGCACAAGCAACGATCGAACCCAAGACCTCTAGCATCACAGTCCAACGCACTAACCATCATGCCACGGGTACAGCTTGTACCTCGAGTAAAGTGCCGTCTCCTAAAATTTGGATCCCATAATACTCTTTTCCTTCCTCCCTTTTGTTTTACTGATGACTTATTCTACGTGTACGACGGACAAGACTAATAAATTTTGAGAAAACCCAATTGGAAGAAAATTCATCAAACAAAATTATATAAGCTAAAAGAAATTTAACAAAATCTATTTTGTACATTAAGAGTTCCTTTTCAGACCTCAACATTGTAAAGTTTCATTTAATGTCCTTAATTACATACCTTTATAATTGGAACACTTTTCGTAATCTGAACAACTCCTGTTGTCAATCTTTTCTTTTTTGCCAAGAGGCTGGCAGCTGTTAATACATTATACGTCTTAATCTCACTTAAAAATAGTGTTGCCAAAAAAAAAAACCTTTTGAAATTAATGTGTCACTTGAGGTTTAGAAAACAAGTCATAAATATCGATTTTGTTCGCTAGACATCAATTGCTTAAATCATTCGTCATGCAATGAGCTCAAAAGACCGATTTTTAGAGTGTCCTTAGGAACGAGTACTTATAGATCGTAAGAAAAAGTGTTATTTTTCTCAACGATTGCCCTAAGTTTATGACTTGTATACCGCGCTATATTCCCGACGATACATCGTAGGTACTACAAAAAAAATAAAATCAATTTTTGTTTTGTTTGGAAAGTGAATGGTCTTAGATAGGTAGTGTTGCTGTTATTGTCATGTCGTTGAAATAGTTCACATCAAAAACCCGCTGTGTCAAAGTATTGCAAATAACTTAGCAGTTGTTGTTGGTGTTGTTTGAACGTACTCAAGGCAAGTCCCCTTCATTAATTTAATTACTGCACTCGTTAGCACCAAATCGCGCTCTCTCTGAGCTCCGAAAACGAATTGCCGATCCAAATCTATCCAACCATCATCCGTCTATCCATCCATCCATCTAACCATTGATTCAGCATCCATCGACATCGGATTCGATGTGAATGCATTTTTGTCCATGATGGTGTGATATATGCGCGCGCACTGATACTTCTCCGATTTAAGCTATGTGACCGCTGCTGCTGCTGCTGAGCTGCCATCAGTAGAACAATCGCAATTCGCAACCACGCGAAAGACCGCCTAATATGGAAATAGAGGGCACACATTCGACATCAACATCGACATTCGACAGAGCCGATAGGCGATAGCCGACACTGCTGCTGTCCTCGCCATCATTGTAATCTTGCTGCACCGCTGCACTCAATAGCAACCAGCGGAGTAGAAGTCGAAGTTGGAGTCAGAGTCTCCGGAGTCAGAGTCATTCGGTGAGGTGTCAAAGTTTTCATGTCAAGTAAAGAAATAATGACACTCAATCTATCACAAATCAAATCAAATTTGCGAGCGATATCGCGCCAACCACCAGAGGGTCCCCTCAAACAATAAATAGTTATATTGGTTGCTGCTGCGCGGCCGCTGCGCTGTGCTTTACAGCTAGAAGTGGAACTGCACAAGGATTACGACTGGAATAAGTGAGTGTGTAGCAGCAAACAAATCACCTACTCGATGCCATTTGTTTAGGCAAATCTTTCGGAACAGCACCGGCAGCATGCAGCAGCAAGCGAGTTCCATTGCGCATGCAACAGCAAAACAACAGCAGCGCGAAAACTAGAGGTGTACAATCATAAATCATAAAACACGATTCAACGAACATTCGCACTGCGCTGCCGCCGCGCCTCCACCGGCCTCCAACCGCTGCACATAACCCATAACGTACACACAGCATACATACCTGTCTCTCTCACCTGGGGTTCGTTTGCTCGCGTGGTACCAAACACCTCATTGTACATTTTCATATTCAAATCAGGCATTGGACTCGAGTGGAAACGCTGCGGGGCATGTTTTGCATATCCTCCTCCTTCTAAACCCAAATACTTGTAGACGCAGCGTTATGGCAGCAGTGAGAGGCGAGGCGAGGTGCGGTGCATTGTGACAGTCATATCTATTGAAAAGGTAGAGCGGCAATAGTGCGGCGCGCGGTGCGCAGCGGTGGTGTAGCGTAGTTAATAGTTGCGCGAAGGGACCTAGCCGCAGCGCGGCAACTCACGTCAACTTGTGTGACAGACGAAAATTAAGTGTCACTCGAGCGTGAGTGAGCTTGAAAACATATCAATTCCTGGTTGCCACACGCACGCACCCAACCCACCCACTTGCTATACAGACGAAGCTCTGCTGGCGGCCGGCGGCGGTGGTGGCCTCCCCGAGGGTCAGCTACATGATGGGTGGAAAAAATATTTAATCAACTGACAGAGCTCCGCCTATGCTCGAAACGCAAACTCAAACACAAAACGCAAAACGCACACTTGTCAGCGTGCATATATGCCAGGTATGCAGATTGTCCGTTTAGCTGTCAGCCCACTCTAAATGCGACTTTGACTCCAACTCTAGCCTGACAGACAAACAGACTTTTGGTCAAATTGTTTGGAACAACAACCAGCATAGACTCTAGCCAGCCACAAAGCAGCACAAACTCTGGGCAGTAAGTCTTCAACCGCGACATGACAGTGAGCAGACAGTCCAGCTAATGCCTGTGCATTCCACCAGCATGGTTTTCGCACAGCCACCGAACACCTCCCAGCTCCGACCGCATCCGAATCGTCATCGAACCCATTGGCAATTTATCATCTCGATTGTAACTGAATCCGTAAAACCAATAAATCTTTAAGATCTCATAAATCTCGCGCTTTTAGCGGTCTTACTGTCATCGAGCATCACCGTAGTAGTCGTTGTTGTTTTCTGCGTCGCGCTGCGCTGCGCTGTCCGGTGTGCCTGTTTTATGCCTTCTGTTTGGCTGCACCGACCGCATTTGGTGGCCACAAAAAGGATTGTCGTTCGCTCCATCATCAGTGTTGAGCACAGCCAGCAGCCAGCCAGCAAGCACATCAAACCTCTGCGGCTTCTGTAGCCCCAACAAGTGCGTTTACACGCGCTGAAAATCACTCGAAAATATTTTGCTGCTCGCCCATTTGGATTGCAGATCTGCACGCCACCATTTGACCGTTTTATTTCGTCTTTAACTGTCAATCTTTGTTTTGTGACAGTTTTGTCGGTGGTGCTATGCCGCAGTAGAAGCCTCAGACGCATGACTCCTATGGTTGTTTCGATTTTAATTTGTACTGCCTATCTGTCTGACCACTAGCCACCTTGTTCAGAGCAAATGACACAACACCGCACAAATACAATCTACAAGGATGTTTTCTTAAATGACGTTCCGTATCACTCCAGCAGCAGCTGTATAGACTTTTGACGTTTGTTGCCGGTTGCGTGAGTTCATTATAAGAGTTCTAAAAGATTGCTGAACAAAAATTACACACAACCCACAGAGTGCAAAAAATGATGCATCAAGCAACCCGTTGCAATTATTTTTACACTCTCTAGTCTCTGTGTCTTCCCGTTTAGACCATGGCCATTTTGGATTTTGAAAATGATGATGGTAAAAAGTGTCAACAGAGTACGTGACAAAGCACAGCAGTTCTGATCCGATCATTAACGTTCCATCAAGGAGCAGATTTATATATACGGGAAATGACAAATATCATCGTCAAATGACATCAATCAATTAGAAATGCCAAAGAAGAAGCATCGTGCAGTCGCGTCGCCGTCGTCGTCGTCGGTCGACTTCGTCGTCTTCGTGGAGTAAAGACGCGTCGGGAAATGCAATGATTTTGAAGCAAGACGTTTTTAAGGATATTACTTATTTTGAAATTTAATTTTATTCTCTTCGCTTAGAAAGTCATGAATCAAGAGGCTTGACAATATAATTGAAAAAGAGTAGAGATTAAGTCGATCTTAGATGATGTTGCTGGTAAAGGAGTATTGGAAATTTGACGAAAAATTGAGAAAGGAATTAAAATTGAAATTAAAAATGGGTATACAAGACAAGAAAATGTATGATTTAGAAAAATATAACTACACCATTTAATAGCTTCCAGATAAGTTCCTATAGATAAGTCCAAGGTTTTCCAACAGGAAAGCTACAAAAGTAGAGCGACAGAGACAGCAAACGACGCCATATTTTTTGCCGCTCTTTTGGCATTGATGGAAAGATATCAGTATACGAGCCAACAACGAGTCAAAATTATTAAAATTTACTACCGGAATTCGGAGGCAGTGGTCTTAACGTTTAGAGCGCTACTTCCAATTTATGTTCGTCATAATCGTCCTAGCAGATCAACAATTGATCGTCTAGTGGAAAAATTCAAATCCACAGGCACAGTACAAAATGTCCTCGTGCCAGTGAGACAATAAAATGTCCGTAGTGTCGGAAATATTGCTTCAGTTGTAGAAAGCTCAAATGTGTCTATCACACGTCGTTCTCAAGCGTTGGGTATCTCTGTGACGTGCGTCGTTGTGGCGAATGTTGCAAAAAGACCTCGGCTTTAATCCTTACAAGATTAAATTGACACAAGAACTGAAACCGCTTGACTACCAGAACCGTCATATGTTCTTGAATTGGGCTGAGCAACAACTTTCCCAAAATTAGCCGTTCGGAGTCGGCATATAAACTGTAGGTCCCCTCCATTCCGGACAACATTACTCGCACACAGGAATGGTTGAGAGTTGTAAGTCACTAGGCCTTGGTTCTCAACGGACTGTCGCGCCACCCAATTTATTTATTTTATTTTTTTAACAACTTGAAAATGATTAGGATTTTCATAGAAAAATCATCTTCAGAGATGTGATTAATTTCTGGCTGAATGGCTTTGTCAATAAACAAAATATGGGGTATTGGTCAGGCAGCAATCCACACGTACTCCATTAGTCATTTTTGCATCCCGAAACGGGCCGTATTCTTTCATTATGATCAAGACCGGCACGTTACCGTGAATGAGGATCGCTATACGGTTCAATGATAACCGAATATTTTTGGCCCCAATTGGATGATATGGTCTTGGAGGTCGTGTCGTTCCAACAGGAATGCCGACGCCACAAGCCACACAGCGAATGTCACAATTAATTTATTGGAAACCAGTCCAGTCGCTTGGCCGCATCAGTATTGTGATTTCACGCCTTTAGACTATTTCCTGTGGGGATACGTCAAGTCTATGGTCTATGCCAACAAGCCAGATGAACTTCGTATGAATATCGAACGTGAAATTGAAGCAGTATCGGCCGATTTATGCTTGAAAATCGTCGAAAATTGAGTTCAGCGTCTGGACTTCTGCAAGCATGTCCGTGGTGTTCATGCAAAAGAAATCGAGTTTTATACTTTTTTACTTCAAAAAACAGAAGACGACATGACTTTTGAAATTATCAGATCTTGCTGTTTGTGACATCTGATATTTGCTCACAATTTCTTCACTTGGACAAATATAAAAAAGTGTGCTTGCGCAAAAACCGAATCAGCTAACTAAAATATCTGGTAATGAGGTTATTAACACCTTGGGAAAATATCTTTCAACAGAGTGAACAGACAATTCTAACTTAAAAGACATTAAGCTACTGTGAAATCATTGACAGACAATATTTTAAGATCTGACCACCATTTAGATTAAAAACTACTCTGTTTCTATGGGAACAAATTTGCAATACTTATTAAAGTTTTTGAGGGCATTCACTTGACCAATATTGATTTCCATTTAACCAGTAGTTCTAGAGCCAAACATTTAGACTATCATCATCACTTAAATGAAGCACTTTTGGAAATCAAGAAAGATGTATAATGGCTGAATCACAAACACGGCCTGCTTCGAGTTTGCTTTGAATGATATTTCTGTTGAGCTCTCAGACAAAGCTAATTTTCAGATAATTGAACTAGAGCTCCCGCTTGGAGTCACATTACATTACATTTTGTTATTTTCCTAACGATTGTCGTAAACGTCCGGTGAAGCCGAAGCTGAAGCAGAAGCGTGTTTGTGATTCAGCCATGAAAGACAAAGAAAACTGTTCGAAATAGTAGTTTTTTGTTCACATAGAATAAGGTTAATTTTAAAATTGAAATCTAGGGCGTGGCGTCCACCCTTTTTTCTTATAATTATGATCACTTACATAAATAGTTCTGATATTTGTAAAATTTTGTAATACAATTATTGAATTGTAAAGGAGTTCTGAAATAAAGGACTCAATATTTTAAAACCTTACCATTCAGGACACTAGGCGGTGGAGGCGAGGCAATTACCCACAAATAAAGTAAAACCCGCTTAAGTTAAAGCCACTGAAAAAAAACTCGCTTAAAAAATAAAGCTCACATGGTGGTAACTCGTGGTCCGAATCCTTTGACTTCCTAAAAATCGCGATAATTCCTCAAACAATTTCGATTCAAACTGAACACCTCGGCCCGCCGTTATTTCTTATGGACAACCGAAATGCGGAACATAACCATTAACAAAAGCGTTAGCTATTTCGGAAGCAGTACTTGATTTTAGCAGGTACGCCTCTGGTCATCTAGTTAGACGATCTATTATAATTAAAATGTTCTGAAAACTATTCAAAGGAGGAAAAGGTCTTACTAAATCCATGTGGATGTATTTGAACCTGCCTGAAGGTTCATCGACTTTATTAAGCGGGAATTTTACATGCTTGAACACTTTGGATTTTTGATACCGAAGATAACTCTTAGCTCAAAATCCAATATCTATATTAAGACCAGGCCATAACAGTCTGGATTAACAATGCTTTCCCGAGTTCCAGTGAAACCTCATACAGTTTTTGAAACGTGGGTTTTCTCATACTTTTAAGTAAGTACGGACGGTTCTGTCCTTTTGAAGTTTCACACCAGACTTTGACTTGAATAGATAGATACATAGATATTCTTTATTCTGTGTTTACAATTTTGTTTTGACTTGAGTATTAGGAATTGGAACCTGTTTTATTTCCCATTTACTCTTACCGTTTTTTGAAAGTAGTTCTTGAAGCTCTTCATCATTAGTCTGTTGAATTGCAAGATATTTTGCGTCTACACATATCACATCGTAATTTCTTTAAAAAATGATTTCAAATATTATTTAGGCAATATGAGAGATTAAGCTACTTATGCAAGTCGTTTCATTAGTTCCTGAGTATATTGATAAATAAATTGCAATGTCAGCTTGTTTGCTTGTTTGTCCGTCTTTCACGTCACAACGGGGAAATATGTTGACATGATTTTTTGTGTGGAGATAGTTACGAGGCTGAATAATGTTTTATGCTAATAATAACCTCTATTAAATATCTTATTTCAAGCCTTATTCGAAAGATCCAATTTTAAATAAATATTCGATATATTTTTTTTTTAAACTAATTGGTAGCATATCATTAGGTGCTTTTTACTTTTTGACCTATCATCGTTGGCTATAATTTATTGTTAAAATTGAAGATGGGCGGTTCAAAATCGATACCGAGGGCTAAGTGTAATTTGGTACATAGTAATTCTGAAATTGTTTCAAGTGCTTACCCCGACTTACAAAATAACACACAAGACAATCAATTTCTCTGTCCAAAGGTGATTCTAGCACTAGGAAACAATTGATCTTATTTTGAAAATAAGTTCAATGATATGAGGGGGTATTTGTCAATAGACACAGACATGGACTATTTCATATCCACTAGAGTTAATTATCTGACTTAAACTGTCCGGTGTGATCTCAAATAAGCTCCTGTTAAATACTTAAGAGGAACCCTCTATTATAGAACGGTGCAATTCTTCGTGGCCGTACCTTGGGTAAACCATTATAAGTGCTTATATCTTAACCGCCGCGGTGTTTTAGAGGATGAAAATGTAGTTATTATCCCTTTTATCATCCTTACAGATTTAATATTTCAATTCTTAAGGCTTCTTCCCCATTAAAGTAAATTTCAATATGACAGTTAATAAGGCGCAAGGGAAAACATTAAAAGTTGCAGGTGTAAACCTAGAAAAGCCGTGCTTATCCCATAGACAACTATAAGTTGCATGTTCAAATGCGAGTTTGAGATTTTTTTTACCAAAAAGGGTAGTGGAAAGACAAGGTACGAGTGCAATTCCTGACATATAGATAGTCCCTATATATAGCTAGTCAAAAATGAATGCAAAAGAACGGCAAACTTCCTGAGTGCTTTCATTTCTTCTTTTTTTTCAGCTGTAAGATTTTCCGTTTGTTTTAAGCGGGTTTTACGGCAAAACTATGTAAAAAGGAAAAAATGTAAATGATGAGACCATAAGAGATAAAGAGGGTTTTTGACACCGAACACGTCTTTTTTCGATTTAACCTAGACCGATACGAGACTAACAAGGACACACCGGGTATCCTCTTGGTAGTCAGCTTGAGCTATGATACCCGCCAATGAAAAATATGCACAAAAACTTTAAAAAGTTAAACTTCTCATTAGCAGTTTATAAAGATCAAATTCTAACACGACGACTGACTTTAAGGCCAAAAGAGCAATAAATGTCATATAATTCTGTGCGAACAACGGAAGCACCCGTTTGCAAAAACATATTCCGATGGCTTGCAGCAAAATGTTTTTCTCCTTAGCTATAACCTGTCATTTGGACAAACAGATGTACTTTACCAAATTTGTCCGTGCTGCCCATTTGTCGTCGTCGGTCGTCGTTGCTCGTACAGTACACCCCCTCTTTAAGGAATGCATTAACATCATATCAAATACGGTCCCCGTATACAATCTGTCTGAATATATGCGTGTGCATATTTGACTCTGTTGCCCTGATCTGATCTCGCCAAACTGAAGCTGCCAAACACTACCAGACAATATGCCCATAATCCATTGGGAAGCCACCCAAATATGGGATGCGCGCGATCTCGCGCGTATCAAATAAAAATATGTTTACTGCATTAGCCGGTCGGTTGGTCGCAATCGCAATCGCAATACGGTCGCGATCCGCACAAGCCCATATTAAATCGGTTCGTGATCGGTGGGTGTTTGTATGGCTTGGCTTGACTTGGTTTGGCTTGGTGAATATACTTGCGTTGCGTTGCGGTCGGTATTGCAGCGCAGGCACCGGCACAGGCATAGCCAGCAATAGCTTGTTATGTATGCGCGCAAGCGCACGCATGTTTTTCCCTCTATTTTACCATAAAATGATAATTTCTCCTATATTTTCCCTCGATGATCCTTTCGTTAATTTGATGTTTTGCAAGCGCAAGCAAAGTGATTTACGAGCTTGGTCATGTGTTTAGAATTTTAATTTTGTTTCTTTTCCTTAAGATTGGACTGGAATGGCTTTTAGCCTGGCCTGATGGCCTGGCCAGGCATAATATTGGTTTGTACACTTGGCCATCTCAGTCGTGTGGCCGGGAATGGGCGATGTGTATTTATGTCGTCCTGAGAGCGCGCGTGCAAGGGCTACCGTGTGTGTTAGGCTTTAATTGATGTCGATGCTTATTCGTTAAATAATAATAATTGATACGGAAAAGAATGCATTTTTGGAGCATCAAGGAAAAAAGTCGTCTTGGTCGATTTCGATTTGGCTGAATGTGAATATGTTGCGAATACAGAGCGGGATAGAGTGAGAGGTGCAAACAAAGAATTCCATAATGGAATGGCACCGGGATGACGGACGTGGCGACGACGGCGGCGACACTCTAGAGTGGGGCCAATCTAGTCAGTAGCTAAAGAATTCCAAATCAATCACCATCGCCATGCCGTCGTGTTTGCTTTACAGGCTCATTTAGCTTTGTGGATTTTTGCGCCGGGCGCTCCGTTCTCCGTCAGTGCCATTTGGTCGGCGGACGAGAGAGGCAAAAAAGCAACACATCGAACCTCCAGACTCAACTCGCAGCAGTCTCAAGATACTTACAGCTGCCGTGATGGTGCTTTGTGTGTTTTACAAATGTTTTCCGCTGATCGGGGTATAAATGACTGTTTTCCACTTGGATTTTGTCGTCTGTCGTGACAGTTGTGGCATACTTCAATCGCAGGAGGACGACCAAACGGCCATCAGCGACCAACGACCATTCGCCATTCGGCCAGAGCGCACGATCTATCGCATACAGATCAATAGAATGATCTTCTGTAGATCTCGTTCGTTTGTCCTAGTCCCAGGATATCACGCGGGGAATTTTTGGCTTTTTCTTCAGCTCCCAAGTGATAGATCTGTAATTGGCAGGCGGCACAAACGGACTTTCTTTTTCCCCAATCACAATCACACAATTGTGCGGTGTTGCAAATGCAATTGCATCAAACATCATCTTGAACTATGAGAAATACTCGCGTGTGTTGGAAATGGATTCCGATTCCGATGCGCGGTCGTTAATCATTCTGGTTACCCCGCGATCAAATGGCGAAGACGAGAATGGAGCAAAAAAATGCAATGCCACGAGAAGACGATAATTTCAATTAAATTCCTCACCGTTTCTGCTGCTATGCTAAGCTCTGTGAGAGGGGACTTTTCTTGAAAGTCATACCCATTACCTCTAGACCCCGCACAACTTCCACCGCCTTCACTGTATAACCACGCCGGCCACCGCGCCGCTGAAGCTCCATGGGGGTGCGCAAGCGCAGTCACATTCGTACACAAGTGTCATACACTTGCCTCCTCTCAAGAGGCACCCAACCAAATTGTTGGATGAATAAATAAATACACGAGCGGTGATGCGCGAGCAAAAGTCTTGGGAGTGACTTATGACTCTTCCAACTATATCCTCTATTCCCATCCCGCAGTACCTGCACAGTTCCATAGTGTGGTGGATCAGAGATAATGGACTCAATGCTGTGTGATCAACATCTCGCTGAAAGACAGGTAGTAGGTTGAAGTGCTCTTTAGATCTGATGTGATGATGCATAGTCATTGGGTTGGGTTTTTGGATCTTGAAAATTGTTGTTGCTCTTCTTTTTGGGTGCTGGTTTCCTATCATGGATTATATGATGAATGGCATTTCTATGTGGCATTCTTTAAATGAAGTCAAATGGACTTGTAGAGTTATGAATTTTTGTTGTATTGCTGTAGCTGTTGTCTTGAAGTATCTACAGAAGTTGTAAGACTTCTGACAAATAAGAACAAAAGATAAGTTAAGCTTGAAATGGATTTGAATTCATATTCCAATGAAAAAGGGGAAAAAAGAAAATGATATTAAATTGAAGATAGAAGTTAACAAAGTGGTTGTTCTAGTGTTCTTCTAAAGGTGCTTAAGACAGAAAATCTAACCTTTGTTTGGTACTTAATGTCAAACAGTGGTGTGTATCAGCAACATCAAGACCGAATAACATTGATAAAACAGTTATCCACCTCTTCGCTATGCTGACAAAACATAAATCGGTTTCAAATATTCAGTCTCGGATGCTTTGAATGTAATATCGCTTATACGGGAGTTGGAGATCACTCAAAATGATCAAAAACATTCAATTTTCAAGAAACATTTGGTTCAAAAAACAAGAGCTTTTTTTACCAACTTATACTGATTTCACATTAATCAACTAAAGGGTTCTACTTCGTTCCAAATTGAAACCTCTGAGCCTCAAACCATAGCAGCGTTTTCTGTCCAGATTGGATTTGAATAGAATTGACATAAAATGGCGCTTATTAAATACGATCAGCACTGATCAACATTATTGTAATAAGACGTATCAAACGCTTTGATATTTGACAGTTAACGTGTGTCTTTTAAATCGACAGATCCACTTTAGATTGATCTAAGTCAAATATGAGTGAAGTCTAAGTAACTTCAAGTTGTAATCCATCATTTTTTCATTGACTTTGAAAATGCAAATTAGGGCATCTATTTTTTAAAAGCTCTAAATACAATGCTAGATGGACTAGTGATTCCGGAAAACTCATCCACCATTGTGCTACGTAACATTAAAAAACTGTAATGAAGAAAAAACACTTTTGAACTTTTCAAAACAATTGTAGGATTTTGTCAGAGTTTCTTCTTCGGACGAAATCGATATCATCAGCCAATCCCTTACGGTAGTTAAAAATACGCATAAATAGCTGGCTTTGAAGTCAACAAAGATAAGTCTTAGAAAACATGTCACTTCAGGTGAACATTTACTTAACAAAATCGCTGCTGCTTCGGTTTGTCAATACAAATAAGTTGAAAGTTCTTCAAGCTAAATACAAAGTTCCCACCCTACGAAAATTTTTAAAAGTTATTTTTAACCTCCCATAGAAAGTTATTGTAATCGGTCCGATTTGTGGAATTGAAAGTTTGACATTTCTTGACGTTTCAAGACTCGAAATAAAAGATTTCTAGAGAGAAGTCTATGCGTGGGTGTGTACGTTCGTTCGGAACGTCCGTTTGTACGTCCGTACGTTCGCGAAGTTTTTTTCTACGTCCATAGCTCAAGGGCCAGTATTGATATAGACTTAAAATAAATGTTGTTATAGGTACAGATGATAATGCAGAAAGATGCAGAGAGGGCTCTCGTACACATTTAGAGGGTGTTTTTTTACCAAAGCCATTTAAAAAAGGTTAAATTTTTTTTTATAAATCAAGAAAACTGAAGAAAAAATATTTGTAACCTCGAAAACTTTACGAACAAAAAATGTTTTAATTTCCAAAATAATTTTGTGTAACGAAAAATAACGTTTTTAACATCTGGTAAAGTTTTTAGAAAAATCGAATTGACAGTTTTTTTTATATAAGAAATAAAAACCTTAAAAAACATAACTAAAAATACGTAAAAATTGATTTTGTCAAAACTTTGAGATATTGACTTTAAACTAATTTTGTGTTTTTAAAAATATCATTTTTAACATTCAGTCAAATTTTTAAAAATCGAATTGACAGATTTGTATCAAAAAATAAAAACCTAGAAATTACTTAAAGTTGGTTTTTAATGTTGATTTTCTACTCAAATATCTTTTCAGAAATATTGTTTTCAACAGTCGGTAAAGCTTTGAGAAAAATCGAATAGACAGTTTTTTTACAAAAAATAAAAACCCATTACTAAAATTTGGTTAAAATTTATTTTCGACTCAAATATCTTTTCAAAAATCAAAACTATTGGCTTTAAAATACAGTAGTTAGCATAGCAATTTTGACAGAGTGAATTTTTTTGGCAACACTGAAATAGGAATTGGATCTTAGTCAAAAGATGGATAATTTTATAGCACAGTTATTTTATTATAATTAGATTAATTAGTGAATAAAAATAAAAATCTTTTTTTGTTATGGCATAATTATTTTGACAGTTTTATTTTAACTGAAAAAAAAACACAATTTGTAGAACTTTAAAATAATTTATTGATTAATTAGTAGAAAATGTAGACTCCTTTATCACCAATGTCTTTTTGAAGTCGTCTCGGAACTGATTTCTATTTCTTCCCAAAGAGTCTTAACCTCAAAAATAGTCTCATCCCTCTTGCGACTCAATGATGAATTCTTCTTTCCTTTTATATAAGCCCATACATTTTCTATGACATTTAAGTTAGGGCTTTAGGGTGGCCAGTTGAGGGTTTCCAACCCAATGTCATTCAGAAACTTTGTGATCATTTTGCTTTTGTGGCAAGGGGCATTATCTTGTTGAAAAATGAAAGAGTTTCCAATGAGTCTATTGTCAGATGGAAATGCGTTCTCATTAAACACGTCTAAATATTTGCTTTTGTTCATGGAGCCTTCGATTGGGACCGCGTAACGGCTTGCAGAAATGCGTCCCCAAAACATTACTGATCCACCACCATGGGAAATGGTCTGGAAGACTGGAGCAAACTTTGTATGCATTTTTTTCCGCATTAGACCAGATTTCTTCTTAGGTGATCCATGAAACTCAAAGGAACTTTCATCAGTCCATAAAACTTTGTCCAGAAGCTATTTACATATTCCTTTGCGAATTTCAATCTTTTTAATTTGTTCTTAATAGTTATAAATGTTATCTTTCTACGGTATACGTCCCAAAATTATATTCTTTGAGAAGTCTGCGAATTGTTCTTTCACTAACCGAACTTTTTTGGAGGGATTTCATTTCAAGCTCTTAGCTTTTAGGGGTAAATGCAGGATTTTGAATTCTCTCACAATGTGCCTGTTTTCTTTTAGAGTAGTTTTTCTTTTTCTACCCTTCCGAGGTAGATTTTGTACATAATTCGTTCTTTGATGTTTGTTTATTTGGCAGTGTACGGTTTGTCTGCCGTTTTAACCATTTTTGCACAAATCGGAGCCTCAATGAATTCAAATTTTTGGTATATGCTTTAAATTTGTAAAAACTATTATTTTAACTTACCAAGCATACAGAATCACAGAATTGACAGAGATATCTCGGGAATAATAAATAAATAATACAAATTGCGAGGAATTGACAAATTCTCCAAGAGTAATGCTGCATGAAAAAGTGCTTCCTCAAATTAGACGTTTCGGATTCGGCATATAAACTGTAGGTCCCCTCCATTCCTGAAAACATTACTCGCACACAGGAATGGTTGAGAGTTGTAAGTCACTAGGCCCTGGTTCTCAACGGACTGTTGCTCCACCTTTTGCACAGTTTTAGGTTGTTTATGTCTCGAAGCATGGTTACTACAGGGCCAACCTTCAAGAGTAAATTGTGCGGCGGCGGTAAGATTGGCACACTCAGGAGTTTCAATGTAATTTGATTTTTAATTGCTTCATCATGAATGTACTCGTATTATTCCAATGATCCCATTTGCAATTATTAAATTTAAACCTTTATGTCAGCTGCTAAAATTGCTCGTTCACTAACTGTTCATTATTTTTGTAGTTGATAATGATGTCTGGGAATACTTCGTTGAAAAATTTGTCTTTCGATGAGAAAAAGTTACAGAAATTATGAGGAAGTGAAGAAAATCCGCTCGATTCGTCGTGAAATCTTTAGAAGATTATCGTTATGCTACTCTCATTCTGTGGATCTTCGAATTCTGTTTGGTCAAATATTGCTCCAAAACATCCCGAGTCTTTTCGTTGATCTTTCAGTGTTCGGTAAAGTTCTTCTTAAGCAGATTATGATTTTCAATGCTGATTAAACCTTGACCATTGCTAAGTTTTCAAAAAAAAGTACAAACTATTGATTTTGATTTCTGACAAAATTTTTAATCATCAAATTTTCAAACATACTCAACCAGATTCGCAAAATAACGTTTAGCTGTTTAGCGTTTTTTTATACCCCTTGATGATGACTTGTCTTTTCTTTGACGCTATCCTATGGTGTCACCCAAATCGGTATAGCAGAAAAACCGTATTCCATCATTTGGGGAAGGAGTCTAACTTTGAGTAATTTAAGCTTTATGTTTTAGTGAACAATTATGGAAATTTGTGTTGGATCACTAGGAAGTAAAATATTTGTATCTATATTTCCACCTGTCGAACATAAAATGTCACTTCTGTAGAAATTGATACACGATATCATTCTTCTCGGTTTCATCTTCGAAGTAGTTTCAGCAGCTTACCAAATCACATAGAGCCTTGCCTTTTGTGTGGTGTAAGACGATGCATGTTTAATCCCATCTAGATCTCACCCATCAGACATTTTACTCAATACCTACCTGAAGATAACTCTTCGTTAAATCCAAAATGTAAACCAAATTTATCACTTTAATTGCTATTCGACTTTATATTGGCCAAAAAAAAATAAAAATTACATATAAATCAAGACGACCAACAATTTTTGATTGACTGGTTGATTGATTGATCACAACCAAAACGACCAAAAGCAAAAATACAACCATTACAAAATATTTCTTCATTATTTTTCGGTCAGAAGGACAAAACAATTCCATATAAAGAGACATTCTCATTTTAACCAAAAAAAAACCACACAATCAACCAATCGTTACAGAATGTTAACCAAAAATAAAATTATAAGAAAACAGCAAATAGTAGACCGGATTTTCAATCCCCTTTAAAGCTAAGGTATAAGAGTTGATCGTGATAAACGAAATTTAATTGGTGTCACAGTGATGCTAATAAGCGTGAGTCCAATAAAAGCATCACTATCAACATAACATCAACCACTGTACCACATCAGCTGCTGCTACTGTTATATCGACTGTATGTGTCGTTGACAGTTTAATAATATGCCGCCATCAACCACCTGTGACACACACGAAGATTGGCCTCTGTTGCTGTGTTGCAGTGCGATCGATGGTGACAGCCGAAAAGCGGTAACAAATGGAAAAAAAGATACGAAACCGACTTAAGTAAACAATTAAAATTGGAGCCTGCAACCGCCGGTCGATCGGTTGGTTGGTCGGTTGGTCGGTCGGTGGGGCGGTGGGTCGACCGGACGGCAGTGATGGAAAACGGATAGTTATTGCCGCGGGACCTTAGTTATGGAGTACCTACTCTTTATTGGCACCTTTTGGTTGCACTCATATAAGACAATAGGCACAATCCATTGTGGTACAACAACGACGGCGACGACAATTGCAGCGCCCTACTATACTATCGACAACGGACGACGACGACCAGTGACGCTGCGACTACCAACGGAGCCCGATTTGCAGCACGACAAGTGCTCTGTTTCAGCTCCCCATTTTTGGATAGGTTGGCTTTTTGAATCCGTTTTTAGGATCACAGCATGAATCTCATTTATAGGCTGCTTAAAATTTTATTGAAGGCGATAAAAACCACCAAAACTTAAGTTGAAACTGGAACGCGACTACTTGGTCTCTAGGGGTCTACCTACATAGACGAAGTCCGCTAAATTTTGGTTTTGTTTTTTTATTTTTATTGTATTGATAAATTCTCTTGAGAAGTGTCAATTAATTTATCTGAAGGACATGGAAAAGTGAATTCCATTGTACTAAATTTTTGTTTGTTTATTTTGTACTGCAAAAGAAATTAAATAAATTAATAATAAATCTTACGTAATTTATTATTAATCTATTTAATTGAATTGTAGACAAATTATCAGCCAATTAATAAATTTGGAATTTATAGGAAAATCATTATATTTTGTAACTAAATAGTCCTCGGAATCTCAATGGGAATGTTACTGAAAAACAAATCAAGTTGTTCTTTATATCTTTGAATGTAAATAATTCCAAGCACATGCTTCTTTAATTTATGAGAGGTCCAATAAGCCAGATTGAATGCTTAGCAGGGTGGGGTGGTGTATGGTGTAGTGTCGAATTAAACTAGTACTATGGACTTGAAATGAGAAGACTTATTTCCTTTATTTTTCGAGATGCTCGTTGGATTTCTAAGTACTTTCAGGATTTTTAGTAAAAAGTCTTGGACATCCCTAGAGGTCAAAAAATTAGGTTTTTGGGGTTACTATAATTCTTACTATTAAAGTTCGTAGATGTTTTGCAATACAATGATTTTTGGTCGAATAGCGTTCTTCAAAGTGCAAACTGAAAAATCAGATGATTTTTAAAAATGAAATATGCAATATAAAAAGATCCTCCGTACTTTCAAAGTAGGAGAATTTATTTTTCAAAATATATACAAAATTTCGTGTCAATCAGTTTTCAATTGAGTTATGAGTTTGGCAAATTTAAAAAATGCATTCTTAAGAAAAGAGAATTTGATGTTTTAAGTAAAAAATATTATGACTAATTCTTAAAGATTTGTTCCAGTGAAAATGTTTTGGAACATTATTTTTGAATTCCTAAATGACGAGGTAAAAAAAATAAAATTAATTTGAAAAACTATCGGTTCTCAAGTTTTGAGGTTGTTTAAGAGCTTTATAGTTCTTTTAATAAAATATTTTAATATTAATATAAAAAAATGGTGTCAGCATCTGTTTTGTTCAAAATTTGTCATCTGTTAATACATTTCGATAAAAATAGAAATTGTTGATCCAAGATAAGATTTTGTTACCGATTTTGACAAAATCAAGATGAGACTCACAGCACTCTCTTGCGTTTTTTACGTGGCCAAATTTAAATTTGAACAATCTTTATTTTCATTGCGATTGCAGACTTACCTTTTTATTTGAACTCTAAAAACTTTAAGTATAGTTTCAATAACAATATCAAACTTGTACACAAAAATATAATAGAAAAAGGCTTAACTGAATATGAAATATACATTTTTGTGTTTAAAGAAATCTACGTTTAGTACAGCAATATATTATTATATCAAACTTAAACAATTGAACCGTCCAAACAGAAAATAATAATGATTTGTAGTATTTTGTGATTAGAAAGGTGTTAATTTTGTTTTAGAAAAATTTTGAATCTTCAAAAAGGTTATAATTGATTAGAACATAGAACTTTTTACTACTGCTCTACCAGCGTAATGTCATGTTTGATTAAAATCTCGAGTTCGAAATTCGGGCTCAACCAAATGCTCACTTTTTCGATTTAGCTAACAAAACATTTAAATTTTTGTAAAGCTCTTATTGCATATCGTTTGTTAATATCATACAAATAGATCTATTTAAAGTTAATATCAACCTATACTAGTCCTTCTCTATGGCCAACGTATACAGGGGGTCCCGTAAGTAATGGATAACCCTGAAATGCCGCATAACAGACTTTATGACCGTCCTGAAAACTTATAAAAAAAGTTCTATCTTAACCACAAGGAAAGTTATATGCATTTTTTGTTCATTTTTTTCAGTAAACGTGATAATAATACCAAGCGTTGAACATAACAGATTTTTGATTTATTGGCTGTTTCTACGATGTTGTCCTTATGATAAATCCAAGCTTTCAACTTCTAGGGCCGAATGCATTATTGATAAAAATGTCAAAAAAATGCAAAAAACGGTTACATTTTCGAACTTGTTTTGAATTTTACATGTTCTATTGGGCTTTAACAAACCCATCAAATATTTTGTCGGTTGCTATTAGTTTATTTGTTATTTTCTCCAAACAAGTCGTCTGATTCAATTTTAATTGGGTTTTTTGAATAGTAAATTGTAAGATCCTGAGAAAGTGAAAACGCATAAAATCGTAAGTTTTTTTTTTAAATTTTGAACTAAAGTTTTTGTAATTTGATTTTATCTCAAGTTTAAGACCACGACAAACATTTATTTATATCGTTTTTATTGTTGATTCTTCAGAAATATTAACGGTTTAAATAGCTGTTTTCCTGAACCTGCTTTTTGATAAATAAGACGTTTGATTGAACTTTTTCGATGGCACGTATTCTGTATTCTGCACAAGACGATGACGAAAGCCTAAAAGTTGGTGTTGTAAGTTGTTTCTTGACGACAGCATATACTTTGTTTTGCCCATTTTTTCCGCCTCTGCATCAATACTCACAAAAGCCAAATCGACATCACGCTGAGGTCTTCCGATTATGTCAGTTTCATCAGCATATGCTAGTAATTGGATAGACTTTTGAAAGATAGTGCCTCTAGTGTTGACGTTTGGCAAGGATGCCAAAACTAGCAGCTTGTCCCTGGAGATTGTGTCATATGCGACCTTGAAATCGATGAAAAGATGGTGGGTGTCAATTTGATGATGATGATGGTTTTTTTTTAGGACCTGCATGCCGTAATGTGAATATTTGACCGACTGTGGACTTTCAAGGTCTAAAGGCACATAACCACACTAAGGACGTATTAGGTTGTTGTCTATGGGCTTTAGACGTTCACATTATTATGGCAGAGAAGATTTTAGAAGTGATGTAAAGTAAACTGATGCCTCTATAGTTGGTGCGGCTAGATTGTCCACTTTTTTCAGAACCCTATATTTTAAATAATTGTTATTTTATCAGTTGCTAGGTAATTAACTTCCCATAGGAATTTATTGTAATGGGTCCAATTTGTCAAATTGAAAGTTTTGACATTTCTCGAATTTTCAAGATCCCTAGAGTCGAAATAATAGATTTTTAAAAAGATATCTGTGCGTGCCTGTGTACAAACGATCGTATGTCCGTACGTCCGTACGTTCTCGACTTTTTTTTCGTTCGTCCATAGAGCAAAAACCAGAAGAGATATCGACTTCAAATAAATTTTGTTATATACAGATAATAATGCAAAAATTGCGTAGGTTTTTTTTACCATAGCCGTTTAAAAAAAAGGTGAACATTTTAGTTAAAATTAAATATCACACTAACCAATAATGCTAGAGACTTGAATTAAATTTTATATTATATATTATAGGTGATATTTTTAGAAAAAAACCCAATTGACGGTTTTTTTATAAATCAAAAAACTGAAAAAATTTAACGAATAAAAAATGATTTCATCTCCAAAATTATTTTGTGCACCGAAGAATAACGATGTTTAACATCTGATAAAATTTTTAAAAAAATCAAACTGACTGTTTTTTTTGTAAAACATAAAAACCTAAAAACAACATTACTCAAAGTTGGTAAAAGTTGAATTTCGACTGAAATATCTTTTCAAAAACTTGAGATTATGGCTTGCAACTAATTTTAACTTATAAAAAACATTGTTTTCAACATTCGCAAAATTTTTGAGAAAAATCGAATAGGTAATTTTTTTTACAAAAAATAAATACTTAAACAAGAAAATTAATAAAAGTTGGTACAAATTGATTTTCGACTCAAATATTTTTTTTAAACTTTAAGATATTTGCTTAAAACTACTTTTTTCTTTCAAAAATATTATTGTCAACATTCACTAAAATTTCAAGAAAAATCGAATTAACAGTTTTTTACAAAAAAACTAAAAACGTAAAAAAAATTAAAAAAAGTAAATAAAAATTGATTTTCGACTCAAATAGCTTTTTGTCTCCATATTTTTTTTATTTCACAGAATGTATTGTTTTTAGTAGTTTTTTTTTTTATAAAAATTTAACAGTCCGCTTTTTGATACAAAAAATAAAATCTTCAACAAATAGTACACCAATTTGGTAAAAATTGATGTTCTGTTCTCTCTCTCAAATTAATTTCATTCATCCAATTTGTAAAAATTTAAGAAATGCTACTAAAATTGTTAAACATTTGTTTTCGACTAAAAATCTATTTAAAAAAACAAGATTTTTAATGTAAACTATTTCCTTATATAAAAAATATTGTTGATAATTTTAGAATTTTTAAGAATAATTAATAAAACTGACAGCTTTTTTAATTCAACACGAAAACCTTCAAACCACCAAAACAAATTAACAGGCGGGATGGGAAGTTATCAGTCTGGGTCGCATCCCATCATCTTTTTTATTTTTAGTTTAGTTTGGCTTTTTAACATGAACAGACTGTTACCTGAGCAACGCTTTCAAATTGTGCTAATTTGTTTTGAAAATCATTGTTAATTTTTCTTTTTAAACGCACTTTATTTAGCGATGAAGCTTAATTTTGGTTTTCGTTGGTTGACCGCCTTATATCCACAAAAATTGACTGTTTAGCGGAATAATTGGCCCGAAGATATGATTATTTAATTTTTCTTTCATTAACAAACATGATGAGTCGAAAATGTGGTTTCAAAAAGATTGTGCAACATATGTCACACTCTTTACCAAAATTGATTTTATGAAGGCAACGTTTAGTCAACCCATAATTTAACGTTATGGACCCATGAATTTTCTCCAAGATTGTACGATCTTATGGCAATTGACCTGTAGTGATATGTGAAGTCGTTCGTCTACGCCAATGGAAATGATTGACTACTTGGAGAATGGAGAGCACCATTCGTCACGATATTGCCGATATTCGGGCATAAAAAAGTCTTGGAGAATTTGACCTATAGATTAAACTATTTCTGAGCCAGAAGATTTTTAGAAGATTATATCTAGAATAGAGATAATTTCATTTCAATGAAAAAAAATCATCTTTGTTTTATTCCATTTCTAAGTTCTGTAATTAAAAAAAAAAAAACTTATATTCAGACCCTACATAATATGCATTATACACACTAACATTTATCTGTAAATTGGGTTATTTGGCTGGTAAATTGATGCCGGTTTATGAAAAGCCTCATTTTACAAGCATCTCACTTTTAAAATAAACAAAAACCTCTTTTGATTCAAATAAGAAGGTTGTACATTTTATGTATCGACGAAGTTTTATTTTAATTTCAATTGTTATTCTTCAAATTTGAATCTGCTGAAATTGTTAAAAGTGAAACTAAACTTTGTTAACCATCGGTGTACAAAGAAGAAAGAAACTGCGGACAAATAATTGGTTACAGAAGTTATACATACGATCATTTTTCAATAAAACAAACAGCATATCCACCTCCCATTATTCAGGAAGACCTCTGCAAATTTATTGAATTGCTAGGTTTATTCTAATTGACATTTGCCTACTCTGAACACTAAATCACCCACCAAAATAAAAATAAACCGAATTAAAAATCTCATACCAAAACATCTTCTTGCTTCTCTTTTACAGAATGGACTTGGACCAGACCCTCTGCCAGCCAAGGAGGTGAGTACCTACCTTCCTACCTACCGATTCCGGGTTTATTTAGCGCAAACCAAGTTTGACACTTTCAGTTGTCAATTTACTCGTATATTTCTAACAACAACCGTCCGACAAGTAAATATATCTTTTCTCCTTTAAATTCAACTGACTCCTTTTCACTTGTTGTGCGTATCATGATAAATCAAATTTAATTCACCAAGATTGGTGTCGGTCGCGGTGGTTAAAGGAAGTAGAGAAGTTGGCGCAAGCCTGCTGCCACTGCCACCGCCACCCAATAACCAAAACCCAAACCTATACGACGACTTCGACGAGTATACCTTACCTACCCATCTGCGGTAGACGCAGAGTCATGCAGTAAATTTGAATTCCCAATGGGATAATGGATGCGAACGGGTTTTGAGCTGGGGCAACACGGCAACGGGTGTTCGTCTATTCACACAGTAAATTGCGTGTGTGCTTATTTGGTTGCGGTCCTAATCACATTCCTGGGTGATAAACTTGATGCAGTTTTGAGTCTGGTTTTATACAAACTACACATCAGAAATCAGAAATACGCGCAGCTCAGCGGCAGCAGTCAAGCGTTTGGAGTATATTGAGAGTTATAAGAGAGCTGAAGGGAACATGCGCAGCGCAGCGCATTGGCCCAGGTATTTTCGCTATTTTATTATTAATAGCACACCCGTTGGACATAAACAGATCAACAACGAATTCCAAACCTGTCAGTGGTTACATGCCAAAGCAATGTTTAAATTAGAAATGCCGCGACTCCAACTGTTGCGTTGTTGAAGTGAATTTGGCAGGAGGCAAGCGGCATGGGCATCACCATCACTCTCTCCTTCCATCTCGCTCTATGGTGCTCCAACTCCACCTTTACTTTATACTGCGATAGGCTGCGAAGCCTCTGGAAGCTTGATGGACTGGTCCAGCAAACATACACATCACTCGACTTGAGTCGCAGAATGAAAGTTGCCCAATTCGTTTGTGGTGCATTACTGGCACAAGTCGGAGAAGTGACAGTCAGTGGCGGCGTGGCGGTGGCGCTGAAGTATCTTTCTGCCATTCCAAGTCGCCAGGCGCAGGGTCTATATCTGTTACTGTATTTGCCCCTCAGAAGAAAGACAAGTGCGAGTTGAAAGCTGAATTTCCATCACACAATGATTGACAGTTCGACAAAGCACTACCAGGTGGCACGCATTTTTGTGCAACGCAGGTTATACCTACATATACCTATATCAAACACAGTTTGTTGCAAAAACAAATTAAGAAAACAAAAAACAAAACCACAACACACGTCGCGTCGTGCGTCGTCGTCGTCATAAGACTGTTGACCCGGACAGAACCTTTTTTTGAGAGCAAATATAAGCTCTGGCGCTAGCTGGCTGGCTATTTGACTTGCTAGATGCCTCGATAGCCAGCCGATTGATTGGCCAACTTTGTTTATACCTAGTATGTCCCGTAAAGCCAATGACTCGCACATTTAGATAGTAGGTATTTATATGTGAAAGGCATTTTGCCGATGGCTCGCTACTGGCAAGAGAGAAGGCGCCTATACCTATCTTGGTGTGGTGCGTTGCCGCAACAAGCTTGCTTGTCAAAAGTATACCTATACCTATACCCAATCTAAGATTGGAGGTCAACGCACCTGGTGGCCACATTCTGATTAGTTAATTAATTCATTCGTTTTGTTTTGGGGGATTTCCTCGCGATGAGATATTATACCTTTGGCATATAGAAATTTGTGACTGTCACAATTTAATTAAATACCTAAACCGACCAAACCGACCAATGCCAAATTTTTTGTTGTTGACTTAAAATTTTTAGCACGAAAGAAAAGAAGAGATTCTCTAGAAAGAAAAAACCATCAATGTTGGTATCTGATTAGAAGAATTGGCCCAGAGAGGTATTCTTTTGGAATCAATTTCGCAACGGTAATAAAACCAACGAGTTCAAGGTCAAAACTTTTTAATCTCTATTCTTAACAACGAAAGAGAACTAAGTTACACAAATTTTGGTAAACTTAATGTTGATCATTGAAAAAGGGTTAGTTATTGGAGGGGTGCTAGGATTTCGAAAATTGACAACAAATTTTGACTTTCGTTCAATCAAACAAAATGATTTCAGAACTCAAGATTTGGTTAAAATATTTTTGGAATTGAAAAAAAGAAAATGAATTCAAAAAGATCACAAATTGGAAAAAAAATTAATACAAAAAGGTAAAAAAGTATTAACAAAAGCTCAACCTATTATTTTGCCATATTAGACATTTTGAATAAGTTTTTAAATTTGAAATTAAAGATAACAAAAGTTCAAGTTTCTTCTTTAAAATAAAGGGTGGTTAAATTTCAAGGGTCGATGTTGATTTTGAATAAAACACAAATCATTTAGATAATTGGTAGCATTTCTTTTTATTATGATAAAATGTGTAAAGTTCAATTATCTATTTCACAAAACATCGGCCTTATGGTCGACCTCGGCAGCAATTCCATTGGATGGAAATTTTCGATGATGCTGAGAAATAATTGAGGTTCTATGATATTAATGTGCCAAATCACCACACCACTTAGCTCTTAAATTATGGCTAGTCAAAGTACACCTTTTCATTCAAATAACCTAAAAAAAAAATAAGTCTAAAGGTGTCAGATCACGTTGTTGCAATTTATTTTGCCGAAGATTAAAAAAATGAAATTAAACGAAAATAAAATTAAACAAATTAACCGCGAAGAAAAACAAGAACCGAATTAAAAGGATTATATCGAGCTGTCAAACGACAGCGGCGAATAAGCGACGAGGCAAAAATTGCAACAGGCAGCAATTTAAGTGCTGCCACCACGACGAGCTCAGAAAGGGGTGGGTTCAGCAATTAATAATCAATCGATGAATCGATTGATAAAGTTGCGTATGGATATGATATCACGTTGATATCAAAATTATTGTTTGATTAAAAATTTGCCACAGGGGCGTTCTTACGTTAAGTAAGAAAAGGGGCGCCAGCAATTTTTTCTCTGAAATAAAAAAAAGGAAATTGCAAACCTTTAAGAAGAAAAAAAAAAACAACACAATAATAAAACCACGATAGAAACAAAAGAAAGAACAAAATGGAAATCTTTTTAAGATATGTTTATTAAGTTAAATAGGCCTGAGAAACCTTGCACAAGCAGGATGAAAACTCAGGATCTTTTCCAACAATTAAACAAAAGATTTCATAAATTATGGACCGTTAAGGTCTAAATTCCCATCAATAAATTGGGGATTAAAAAAGAATAAAAAAAAATTAAATGTCAAAACGATTTTATACCGAACCAATGAAATTTGTACTTATCTTTTTTTTTTTTGAAAATCCCAAACTAGCAACTTATTCTCAACTAACTTCCTTTTTCTTCTTTATTTTTCCTCAGTCCCGACACTTTTTTTTTGTAATTTTTTCTCAATCTTTTTTTTTCACACTCTTTGTTCGAATTTCTCAAAAAATTTTGTTATCTGCACTCCTTGACAGTTTGACAAGAATTGACGGCCAGATCTCAAGATCTGTCCTATCTCTTCTTTACCTCTCCCGCCATTTTAGCTTTCAGCCAATATGGAGTGGCGGATTTCAATCACATCATCAACAGCCAATCGGAGATCGGCATGTTGATCTCAACTTGTGATGAAATTCTCGCGATCCCGCTTACTCGCTCTTTTCTCACAGCTAAATGCAAGTCATCCTGGAATTCGCCGCCCGCTGGATTCAGTTCCAGGTCACGACGATTCCAGGAGCTGCATTCAGCCAGCCCCACTTTCTACCTTGATATCGAACAATGACTATGAAATTTAAGATCGAGAAAAATCTGTACTTTAACTTTAAATTTAACTTTATCTTCAAAACAACCGCGCGAAAGAAAAAAAGATAATTACAAATTGGTATCTGTTAATTAAACCCCGAACTAAGTTTCCCGAAACTTAAACGTCCAAAAATTTATGAAATCTTTTTTTTTGTATTACAATTCTTCTTTCAATAATTTTTTTTTTTTAATATGCTTGACGTTAGAAATGATTAACAACATGGACAAAATAATTAAATTAATTAATTAAATTAATAATTAAAGAATATAAATTTACAAAAAAAAGTTTTCTAAAGAGTTAAAGTTGGGCCGTAGGCCATTCTCCACTTGGAGTGACTTCTCATGAAACTTTACGTCTGGACCAGACCGTCCATCTGGTTTGGTTTCACTTCCATGGAAACCATCCTTATTTGAAACCTGAAACGAGACTTGGTATTTTTTTTTCCTCACGAAAATGACAGAGAGAACCATGGTCAGAAGGACTATGGCCGTCCCGCTCTCTCTCATCCTCGTGTAGAAGGAATATGACAGTTGTCAGATCGAAAATTGTAAACAAAAAACAAGTGTGCAAGTGGATGCAAAATGCATCATTTTTTTTTTTTTTACTTTAATTAAAATTAAATGTTTAAAGAAAATGTTGCGTTCATTTATAACGCAACAAATCCCACCCTTTCCTCCTTGAAAAGGTGTTTGTTCATAACACAAACAAGATTACTAAAAAAAAGTTCTCTCGTTTAATAATCACGAGATAGAAACATTACTTAAAAAGGGACTTCCAATATTTATCAATTTTCCGATAACGACGTAAATGGCTTCAGATCTTTTATGTGCCAAGTGCCACGATCTTTGCCGTTGTCATCTACAAGAACATAAGTCCAAGGAGATAACCTTTTAGAGATTTTAAATGGGCCCACAAACTTTGGTGCCAATTTAGCTGCATAGTAATTAGCAGCATCGGATAAAACAAAATTCCTTCGCCATACGAGGTCGTTCGGGAGATATTGAGTATCTCTCCTCCTGAGATTGTATGTCTCGGCGGATTTCTTAACCGCTACTTTTAATTTTGCAGCTATCTCTATTCTCAACTTCCTGAACCGTTCTTCAATGGTTCCTCCTTCGACTCTCCTATTCCCTTCAATACTCTCACTCCTAATGCCTTCGTAATTCCCACTCGTTGACATCTCTTTCCCAAAGTTCGCATAGTAAGGACTAACACCTAGAACTTCATGTTGGGATGTGCGTATAGCACAAGCTACCTTAGCTAACTGAGAATCCCAGACTCGATGATTCTCTGAAACGTACGCTCTTAAGGTTGTTTTGATAATTTGGTTAATCCTTTCGGCAGGATTAGCCTGTGGATGGTAATGCGGAGTAAACCTAATTTTCGACGAATAACCTTCACAAAGTGTCCTCAACTCCCTACTCTTGAACTGCGGACCATTGTCACAAATGACAATTTTGGGAACTCCAAATAACAGAAAAACATTATCTTCTAACTCTTTACATACCGCCTTTGCGGTGGCTGTCCTGAGCGGAAACAATAAGGGAAATTTGGTAAGATAATCTACTACTGTTAAAATATACATAAATCCTCTGTTGGACTTAGGTAAGGGCCCTACTAAATCTACGCTAATCATCTCCCAAGGAGATGATGCTCCTACTCTCTCAGTCATAAGACCGGCTGGCTTGTCATTGATCGGTTTCACTTGTTGGCATATACTACATTTCCTAACATATTTAGTGACGTCTACTCTCATCTTAGGCCAATAATATTTAGCTCCTACTCTCGCGAACGTTTTTCTAACCCCCATGTGTCCCGCTAGTGGACTATCGTGACACTCTTTCAACACTACTAACCTATCTTTCTTTCCGACTACTAACTTCCACTCTTCGTTATTGTCGTGCACGATCACATGATTTGACTTTACAAATTTGTATAACCTGCCATTGTCTACTCTCCAATTCGGAAAAGCTAACGGATTAGACTCAACTGACGAAACCATCTTAGCCACCCAAGGGTCCTTATCCTCATCTGAAATCCCAGCTAACTCTGGAACTCCCCGAGATAACATGTCTGGTACTACATGTTCTTTCCCTTTCCTATGAATGATTTCAAAATCAAACTGTTGCAGCCGAACTGCCCAACGTGCAAGTCTACCTTGTGGATCTTTGAGATTGCTCAACCAAATCAAAGAATAGTGATCCGTTACGACCGTAAACCGAACTCCTTCGATATAAGGTCGTAACTTCTCGACCGCCCATAAAACTGCCAAACATTCCTTTTCCGTAGTGGAATAATTTCTTTCACTCCTATTGAGTGACCTACTTAAGTAACAAATTACTTTTTCCCCCTCTTCAAATGTTTGGGTGAGTACGGCCCCGATGCCGTAGTCGGATGCATCTGTCTGAACGACAAATGGAAGCTTGAAATCTGGACATGTCAAAATTGGAGCCGTGATTAAGCATTCCTTTGCTTGACGAAAACTATCTTCACATTCCTGTGACCAAACGAATTTCCTACTCTTTTTCAACAAATCTGTTAAAGGCCTAACTAGTGTAGCGAAATTCGGTACGAAGCGTCTGTACCATGAAACTGTCCCTATGAAACTCCTAACTTGTTTTACATTTTTAGGTGCTGTTATTTTGATCATACCATCAACTTTTTCCGGGTCTACGTGTAACCCGTTTTTGTCGACTACATAACCTAAGAATTTAAGAGAAGGTCTACAAAAATTACATTTGTCGCGGCCTACTTTCAGCCCCGCCTCTCGTAATCTCCTAAGAACCTCACCTAAAATCTCTAAATGTTTTTCAAATGTATCTGTGACGATAATGATATCATCCAGATACACGAAAACGAATGGTTCCAACTCAGGCCCTAACACACTATCGATGAAACGCTGCCATGTTGCAGGCGCGTTGTGTAATCCAAAAGGCATTCTTTTGAATTGAAATAGACCCCTACCAGGTACCGTAAAAGCAGTGTATTTCCGCGATTCCATTGCCATTGGAATCTGCCAGTAAGCGGACTTAATGTCCAACGATGTTAAAAATTTGGCATTCCTAAGTTTATCTAAAATAGCCGAAATTATCGGCAACGGATACGCATCCCTTTCTGTCACCTGGTTAACCTTCCTAAAGTCGACACAAAACCTAAAACTATCATCCTTTTTCCTAATGAGAACAATTGGGGAAGCCCATGGACTGTTTGATTTCTCAATGACGTCCTCTTCCAACATCTCCTGAAGTGATCTATCTATATGTTCCTGCATTGCCGGTGAAACCGGATAATACCTTTGTTTAATCGGCTCAGACGAAGTTTTAATGACATGTTCTACCATTGTTGTTACCCCTAATCCCTCTGGCATATTCTTGAAAGCATTCTCGACTAAATGTTTAAGTTTCCCTTTCTGATCCTCGTCTAACTCAGACTCCTCTGTGATAGACGTAGTATCTATCGAAGCCACTATCTCCTGGTTCGAAAAACTCCACATGTTTGAACGTAAATCCGGGACTATACCCGATAATGCCCAAAAATCGGCACCCAAAATCAAAGCATGCGGTAGGTTGGGAATGACTAAGCATTCAATCAAAATTGACCTACTCTCTACAACAATGGGTATTCTAACTATTCCTAAAACTCCTATACCTGCACCATCTGCTAAATGAACTTCCCTAATATTTGAACTATCTAATTGTAATCCTAAATCTTTTAAAACATGCCATGCGTCCCTACAAATAATCGTTCGCGATGCTCCAGAATCTAGTAATCCTAAAAACCTAAAACCATAAATATTAACTCCTAAAAACGGACGTCTATCTGTACCGCTTGAATCTAACGTGAAACCTAACCTAACCTTGTAAGCCAACTGGTCGCCAGCAGGCAACCTTCTTAACTCTGACGCCGGCGCTCTTGTCCTGCTGGCCCAAGAGTCCGTTGCCCGTTTCCCGACGAGCAGCGTCTACAATTTTGTCTTGTGGTCCCTACAGTACCACAACCAAAGCAGCGCCTAGGAGCGGAACAGGAATTAGCGAAATGGCCTTCCCGGTTACACTTAAAACAACGATTGTTTCTATTCGGAGGGGGATCAGGATTAACCGCAACTCGAGTATCCGATACCGAGGCGATATAAGCAACATCCGGCTCCAAAGCCGACCTGTTGCGATAAGAGGGTGGAGGAACGAACGACTCAACATTTGCCCTAATGGTTTCCAGCCTTCTGCCCAAGGCCACCAAATCGTTGACTGACTTAATGTCAGCTAAACCTAGCTGTGTCTGGTAAAATGGAGCGATATTCTTCATGAGAATAGCCAACTTCCTATTCTCACTCAGAGGCTCCGAAAAACGTTTGAAAAGAGTCTGCATGAGCGCAACGTACATGCCTATTGACTCTTCCTTACCCTGGGTTCGACGCCTGACCTCATCCAACAAGAGATCATCATAATTGGAGGGCAAAAACTCCAACTTCAATTCCCTAACCAACTCTTTCCATGTTGAAGCCGTGTCCCTAATCGCCCTAAACCAGAGGAGCGCCTTCCCAGTAAACAAATCCACCGCTGACCTGTAAATTGCTTCTTCCGAAACACCGCGAGCCTCCCTTAATTCTTCTATTCTTTCAATAAAAGAGTTCACTGATGAACCACACCGTTCACCAGAGAACTGCACGTTCCACTTATATGGTCGCTCGGGGTTCCGGTCACGGGGTGAATCACCCTGTATTTGGAACCCACTAGAGCTCGTTCGTTGGCCGACTGACGCAGCTGGCGCTTCCAAATCTGCTGTCGACATTGTTGATTGATTATTATCATTATTATTGTTAACATTTTTAGGAGGTTCCATCACCTCCTCTACCTCGGACAATTTCGCCATCAAAAGCAAAATTTCCCCCCTTAAATCCGCTACCTCGTTAACCTCATCCGACGATTCGGCCTTAGCCCTAGAGATCCTACCCAACGACCACTCGATTTTTGTCAACACTTTCTGATAATCCGACGACTTCGGATTTTTCGACACATTCGGAAGCAAGTCCCTAATTTCTAAAACTTTCGCCCTAACCGCCTTTGAATCCTCTTCAAATGAATATGGATAGTGAGGACTATCCGAAGAAATTGAACCAGTCCGTTCCAGCATACGACTAGCCCTGAGAGTCATCCTCATCTCATCAACTTTAGACCCTTCCTTCAGGCCCCTAGCCCGCAACTCATAAACGAGTTCTTCTTTGGAAAGCCTATTAATATCCATCCTAACAAAAATATTTCCTAAAAGAAAACTACAACAAAATTGTATTTAAAAGCGTTGAAAAATAAAACCACCCTTTTAACTGAATCAACCAACGATGGCAACTATGTCCAATTAAAGTAAAACAAAATTTAAAACGATCAATACTAACAAAAAGAACACCTTAAAAAGAAACTCTAATTCTCAACCTCAACTATATCCAATATCAAAAAAAATTATCAAAAAAAACAATATGGTAACACCAGAAAAGAGTAATATTGAAATTATTTTAAGGACTTAAAAAAAAAATCAATATGGTCACCCCAACAAAAGATCAAGTAAATTTTAAGAAATCCTAAGAGAAAATCAATACGATAACACTAGCGAAATTATTTTAAAATTAATTTAAAGAAAAACCAAAAAAATAAAAAAAAATTAATAAGGTAACCCAGTACGGAAAGAAAAGGAAATCAAATAAATTTAAAAAAAACTAAAAGAAAATCAAAATGATACCACCAGCTAAATTATTTAAAATAAATTTTGGGAAACCAAAAAAAAAATTACTATGGTAACACTAATAAGACTCAACTAAATTTTAAGAAAACCTACAAAAACTATTAATAAGAAAAAATTTGTATCGCATTCAATTTTAAGAAAACACAAAAATAAATTACTCTGGTAACACCAATAAAAAATTATATCAAAATTAAATATATCACAAAAAAAAAGAACCGTCAATAAAACTTGAAATTATTACCGCCAAAATTATGAATATTGAATATATGTATTATTTATATATATATATATAGTTATATCAAAATGATAAAAAGGTCACCTTCAAGATCAACCCGAAATCTCCACTATCACTGGTCAATATAACTATATATGTATTTGTCTATATATTGTATGCTTAATCAAATTAATTCTTTTTTTTCAATTTTATCAAAGAAAATACAAAAAAGTAAAAGAAACACTCACTCAATTCAATACTGAAAACATTCAACCAAATGGGGTTAATTTTTGAGGATTCCCACCGCTGTTTCAACTCCCCGGCACAAGATTTTTTCCTTTATTCCACTTCACAAATATCCTATAGGAAAACAAAAAAGAATTAGTAAAACTTTCAATGATAAAACACAAGAACAAAAAGTCACAAAACTTAGCTAAAGAAAAACCAGACACCAAGGCACAGCACACGATTCCCAAAAACAACAAGTAAATTTTTCCACACAAGATTTCCAGAAGAATGAAGTAATTTTTCTTTTACAAGCCCCACGTTATGGGCGTCAATTTGTTGCAATTTATTTTGCCGAAGATTAAAAAAATGAAATTAAACGAAAATAAAATTAAACAAATTAACCGCGAAGAAAAACAAGAACCGAATTAAAAGGATTATATCGAGCTGTCAAACGACAGCGGCGAATAAGCGACGAGGCAAAAATTGCAACAGGCAGCAATTTAAGTGCTGCCACCACGACGAGCTCAGAAAGGGGTGGGTTCAGCAATTAATAATCAATCGATGAATCGATTGATAAAGTTGCGTATGGATATGATATCACGTTGATATTAAAATTATTGTTTGATTAAAAATTTGCCACAGGGGCGTTCTTACGTTAAGTAAGAAAAGGGGCGCCAGCAATTTTTTCTCTGAAATAAAAAAAAGGAAATTGCAAACCTTTAAGAAGAAAAAAAAAAACAACACAATAATAAAACCACGATAGAAACAAAAGAAAGAACAAAATGGAAATCTTTTTAAGATATGTTTATTAAGTTAAATAGGCCTGAGAAACCTTGCACAAGCAGGATGAAAACTCAGGATCTTTTCCAACAATTAAACAAAAGATTTCATAAATTATGGACCGTTAAGGTCTAAATTCCCATCAATAAATTGGGGATTAAAAAAGAATAAAAAAAAATTAAATGTCAAAACGATTTTATACCGAACCAATGAAATTTGTACTTATCTTTTTTTTTTTTGAAAATCCCAAACTAGCAACTTATTCTCAACTAACTTCCTTTTTCTTCTTTATTTTTCCTCAGTCCCGACACTTTTTTTTTGTAATTTTTTCTCAATCTTTTTTTTTCACACTCTTTGTTCGAATTTCTCAAAAAATTTTGTTATCTGCACTCCTTGACAGTTTGACAAGAATTGACGGCCAGATCTCAAGATCTGTCCTATCTCTTCTTTACCTCTCCCGCCATTTTAGCTTTCAGCCAATATGGAGTGGCGGATTTCAATCACATCATCAACAGCCAATCGGAGATCGGCATGTTGATCTCAACTTGTGATGAAATTCTCGCGATCCCGCTTACTCGCTCTTTTCTCACAGCTAAATGCAAGTCATCCTGGAATTCGCCGCCCGCTGGATTCAGTTCCAGGTCACGACGATTCCAGGAGCTGCATTCAGCCAGCCCCACTTTCTACCTTGATATCGAACAATGACTATGAAATTTAAGATCGAGAAAAATCTGTACTTTAACTTTAAATTTAACTTTATCTTCAAAACAACCGCGCGAAAGAAAAAAAGATAATTACAAATTGGTATCTGTTAATTAAACCCCGAACTAAGTTTCCCGAAACTTAAACGTCCAAAAATTTATGAAATCTTTTTTTTTGTATTACAATTCTTCTTTCAATAATTTTTTTTTTTTAATATGCTTGACGTTAGAAATGATTAACAACATGGACAAAATAATTAAATTAATTAATTAAATTAATAATTAAAGAATATAAATTTACAAAAAAAAGTTTTCTAAAGAGTTAAAGTTGGGCCGTAGGCCATTCTCCACTTGGAGTGACTTCTCATGAAACTTTACGTCTGGACCAGACCGTCCATCTGGTTTGGTTTCACTTCCATGGAAACCATCCTTATTTGAAACCTGAAACGAGACTTGGTATTTTTTTTTCCTCACGAAAATGACAGAGAGAACCATGGTCAGAAGGACTATGGCCGTCCCGCTCTCTCTCATCCTCGTGTAGAAGGAATATGACAGTTGTCAGATCGAAAATTGTAAACAAAAAACAAGTGTGCAAGTGGATGCAAAATGCATCATTTTTTTTTTTTTTTACTTTAATTAAAATTAAATGTTTAAAGAAAATGTTGCGTTCATTTATAACGCAACAACGTGCCCATTGAAATCATTAACATCACGCAAAAGAGCCATTGTTTCGTTCGCTGTGTGGCAAGTGGCAATTTCTTATTGAAACGTCCCCATCCATATCTTCCAACCCGGCCATAAAAAGTATTGTAATATTCGGCTTATTTCGACAGTTAAAAATTATTCATACTTGTAAATAAAACACAATTTTACTTTATTTAAATCGCTTCAAACTTATTTATTTCAAACACGGTCTTTACTTTATCGCAGTTCACAATCAATAATCAACCGCTTCGCCTCCAAGCGCCTATTTATATACCTCAAATAGGTTCGAGAAACTACTAGTTTCTTGTAGGCGCTGAATGTGCTCGATGCTTAAAGAAGCGAGTTCTCCTCGTAATCACTAGATGTTGCCCCTTATTCTAAATGTTCTACTCGAGTTTTTACTACTACAAAGAAAACGGTTGCTACGTACTTATTCTACTATAACACGATATTAGAGTAAAAGAGGTAAAGAGTGTACACATATTACATTGCCCCTCCTTGGGATTGATCTCCCGAACAAATCCATCGTTATCATCACCACTGCAGCGTTGTAGCCGGTAGCGATGTACAACTTTAGGTTTTCTTCTGACCCCCTTTTGTAACCGGTACACGACGTCGTTGATTTTTGTAATGACTGTATATGGATCTCCCCAGTCCCGTTGAAGTTCTGATGACAACCCTTTTTGTCGATAGGGATTGTAAAACCCGATCTCCTGCTTGGAACTCTGTTGTTGTCGCTCGTGTATCGTAGCGTGTCTACATTCGATCACTGAAAATCTTTATTTTCAACCGGGTATCGTCGTGGATCTGAAGGGTATTTCACTGAGGTCATCAATGTAGTCATCCTCGACTTGCGGCTCCGACGTGGGACATCCAAATTTTATTTCGCTCGGCAGTCAGATGTTCCTTCCCATCAAAATCTTAGACGGTGTATGGCCAGTTGAGCTATGTCTTGTACTTCGATACGCCATCAAAAACAGTGGAATGTGTCGATCTCAATCTTGCTGCTTGTCGTCCACAACTTCGCAAAGATGTTCCTTCAGGGTTCAGTTGAATCGTTCGACCATGCCGTCAGGTTGTGGATGGAGTGATGTTCTTCTTGTCTTATTGATGTGAAGAAGCCCACAAACTTCCTGAAATATGTTTGATTCAAAATTCCTTCCATGGTCGGAATGCAGTTCTAATGGAACGCCGAATCTGCTAACCCAGTTGAAGACAATTTGGTCTGCGACTGTTTGGGCTTCTTGATTTAGAATGTCGTGTGGTTCAGGCCATTTGCTGAAGTAATCCATGACGACCAGCATTAAACGATTTCCATTATTTGTTTTCGGAAATGGACCCTCCACGTCTACTGCAATCCTTTCTAAGGGTGCTCCGACATTAAACTGCCGCATATGGTTGTGGTTCTTTTTGTTCGGGCTTTTGGTGGCAGCACAGGTCTTGCATTTTCGGCACCACTTCTCGACATCTTCCCTTGCATGTACCCAGTAGAATCGTTCGCCTTCCGAAACTCCCTTCATACATCTCTCGCAGAACATCCATAATATTCGATCTCGGTACGACTAGCTGCATTACATAAGACTTTCCATCTGCGGATTCCCATTTACGACGGAGGACACCCTCTTGGACATAAAACGAGTCCCATTGTGCCCAATAGGCCTTCAGAGTCGGTTTTCTGTCGGAGATATCAGCCCATTCTGGTTTTTCCTTGTGTTCCTTCCATGCGAGGAGGGATTCGATATCTATGTCTTCTTGTTGAGCCTTCCTCAACTCGTCGTTGCTCCAGCCATAAATGGGATCGGCTCTAGTTCGTTAGACAGTAACCACTTCTTTTTCTTCTTGTCGTCTGCAATGCTTACATTCTTGCTTATATGGTCTGCTCTTGTTGTCACGTTTCGTTTGATAAACCTGGATGTCGTTTCTGGGGCATCGATACCAGAAACCAACATCTGCCCCTTAAAGTAGGTTTTTATTTGTTTTCCCGGGTGGGAAACAACTTCGGAAGCAACGTTGTTGGAGTTACGTTGACCAGTTGAATTACTTCTGTTTCCCAAGTGTTGCACTGCAGGTGTAAACGCCCAGTCTTATTGCAGTTCCAGCATCATGCTGGTCCGCCTCGCTGACTCCTTTTCACAGAAGCCTTCTGACAAGAGCATTCTTGGACTAATTTTCTTACGCGATGCATGTTTTGGGAAGCTTGTTCTGCAGCTTCCATCGACAGAGCGAAAGCCAATGCTTCTGGTAGTGTTCGCTTTCCCGCAGTGCGGATAGAACTTTTGGAGATTTATATCGCCCACAACTCTCACAAAGTCTTCAGCAGCAAGTTGATTTATTATCTCGTTACCAGCTGTTGGATATCGCTCGCTATCTGCCTGAAGCTGCTGCAGAGTTTCACCTCTTTTCTGTGTACTATTCTTCAGCTGAACTCGGAAGACTTCCGCCATATGTCTTTTCCCAAACTGCTGTTTGATTGCGTTTACCAGAACTGTGAAGTCACCAGTCTTTTTTGCTGGGATGGTTCGTAGCAGTTCAAATCCAAGCAAATCCTCTTGAAGCAAGTGTAAGAGCGATGTATTTTTCGTGATCGTCCCAGCCGTTTGTTATCGGTGCTGCTTCAAACGAGGCTTGAAATGGCCAAGAAGCTTTGGTTATCGAGTCAATTGCACATTTCAAGCGTGGAAATGCAAGTCTATATGCATTATGTTCATCAACCACTAGCGTGAGATATGCAAAAATTAAGCCTAACCCGTTGCTCAATTGTGTTTTTCACTGTTTAAATTGAACTATTCTGAACATAAGAAATGTCAAATGACATGCGGAAAAAAACTTGACGTCTAGGTGTAGTACACATTCAACATTGGCCCTTAAAATTTAACCACCCTTTATACAAATTTTAAATGTTCTTAAAAAGATTGGTCATATTTTAGAAAAACTTATAAAAAGACCAAATTAATAGTATTAAAATTTATAAAATACGAGTATTCTTTAAAATGTGTATGTTTTGAAATAGAACAGCAACTACTTCCAACGTTAAGGATCATTAAGAGAGCTATTAATTTACAAAAATGTATCTATTTGTGACTTTTCTTTTGTATTCTGTTAATTTTTTTGTTTCGTTTTTAATAACACTAATTAGTTCATCAGAAAACAAGAAAAATTAGTTAAAAGTTGGACACAATGAATCTATTTAGGTCAAAATATTGATGCAAAAATTATTTAATTGGTGTTCTAAGTAGTACTAATTGATTTGGGGCATAACATAATTATAACTGTTATTTTATTAAATTATGTCAAAAATAATAATAAAAAAACTAAACCTGATACATATACACAATATACACATAGTCACATCATAGTATAAAAAATACCAAAATCAAAAGAAAGAATCTTAAGAAAAAGATCATTAAAAATTGAAATGATTAATTACGAGATTTTGACAGCCACAAACAAAAATTCGAACTATAAGAACCGGATAAAGTAGACATATTGACGCATATATTGAATAATTTGAGTTTTAAATAACCCTAAGCTTAATGCTAATTTTATATTTCAATAATATACGAAACTATAAAACTATGTGTATAAGTTCGGAACAGAAGTGTTTAACGATGCAAGCAGTGAATTTCAATCTTTTCTGTTTTTGTTACTTTGGAATTTTCATTAGGAAAGTTCAATTTTTTGTTTTGTTTTGAACAGACCACATTTTTTTAATGACACGTTTTGGGATAAATCACTCGCAAAAGATAAAATATTAATTATAGCTTGAAGTTTTTTTTTTAAAACAAAAACAACTGTATTATAAAAAAAAAATGTGAAAAAAGTTTGAATAGTCGGTGTGTGTGTTCTCAAAACCATAAACTTTAAAAATATTCTTATTGTAGATCAGATTATTTGTGACCGATTAACTATTTTTATGCATGATGTATGTTTTTTTAAATTGGAATGGGTGTTGAAAAGTTCGTTATGTTATGCAAATATGATCAGTTTGTTTTTTTATCAAAAGCTTAATTTTTAGGTTTGTAATTTTAGTCAAGTTTTATAGGTTTTTCATTGATTTTTGGTAGTGAGCCAAATCGTCCTCCCAATTTTATGAGACAATATTTTTGATGTTAAACACGTTATTTTGGTTTATATTTTATTTCAACTTTAAAAACATTGATGCTTATATTTTTTAGTTTCAGTAAAATTAGTTTTATTGAAACTAGATGTAAAGGGGTGTTTCAAGTTTTAAGTTTTTCAAACATTAGATTAGGATATGAATGAAAACAGATTCTGCACAAACGGATAAGTTTGACAGGGATGCCAAAACTAGACATTGCTCGGTAGAGCTCTTCCATATAGATGCTGTCATACGCGGCTTTAAAATTGATAAAGAGGTGGTGGGTATTGATTTGAAGTTCCTGGGGTTTTTCCAAGATCTGATGTAGTGTAAAAATGAAATTTGGTTGATAGTGGACTTTCCTGGTCTGAAGCCACACTGATAAGGACCTTTTAGGTTGCTGACAAACGGCTTCAGACGTTCACATAATGCGGCAGAAAGGATGTAATGCAATGTTAAGGAGACTGATGCCTCTGTAGTTGGCGCAATTTAGAGGATCTCCTTTCTTATGTATCGGGCACACTATGCTGAGATTCCACTCATCGGGTATGCTTTCCTCCGACCATATTTTGCAGCTGAGTTGGTGCATGCTCCCTACCAAGACATCACCTGCTGCTTTGAATACTTCGGCAGCGATGCCGTTAGCTCCAGCAGCTTTGTTTGACTTAAGTTAAGATATAACTATCTGCACTTCGTCGGGGTCGGGTAGGCAGAATTTTGTATCTGCGTTCCCTTACAGCGGAATTCGGTTCTTCATCGCCGTTATATAATTTGGAGAAGTGGTCTTTCCATATTCTCAGCATCGACCGCGGTTCTACTACGCTGTTCCTCTGATCGTCTTTACAGGCTTCGCTTCAATGCTGATATACTTGGGAGGTTTTTTTATACCTTTTGGTAAAATTTACGAACCTCATTCCTGTTGTGACATCCCTCTATCTCCTCGATCGCGAGCTTATCATGCTCCCTTTTTTTCCATCTAAGAACCCGGTGTTCCTCTCTCCTCTCCTCCTCGTAGAGCGCACGAGTAGCTCTGGTCCTTCTGTGCAGCTTCGCGCCGTTTTGTATAACTGTTGTTTCGCTACTTGCGCTGGCCAGCATTCGTCGTCAAATCAGGGGTTTCAATGTTGTGGCCGTGTGAAACCTAGCACTTCAGAGGCGGTATCTCTGATGGCTGCAAGGCATTGTTGCCACTGGTTTTCAATGCTTAATGCAGGCAGCATAGGACTCCTTAAGAGGTTATAAGAGACTCGATCGGAAAAGGACATGGCAGTCTCTTGCAATTGTAGCCATCTAACGTCGAATCTTCTCACAGTACTTCCTTGTTTTGGCTTGGATCGGTATATCCGTAGCCGTACCTTGGCTACAACGAGGTAGTGGTCCGAGTCAATGTTGGCCTCTCGGAATTGTCGGATATCCTGGATACTGGAGAAGTGTCGTGCGTCGATCGCAATGTGGTCAATCTGGGTGACGGTCGATTGATCAGGAGATTTCCATGTCCCCTTGTGGATATTGAGATGTGTGAACTTCGTACTATAGCTACCAGAACGAACTAGCTGGTGTCTTGCAGGCTGTATCTTTCGATTATGCCACCAAAGATGTCTTCTCTTCCTAGCTTGGCATTAAAATCTCCTAAGACAATTGCAATGTAATAGCAAGGGCACTGCTCATATGTCTTGTCCAAGAGCTCGAAGAATATGTCTTTGGTGTCTTCATCTTTCTCCTCTGTTGGGGCATGAGCGCATATGAGGCTTATGTTGACGACTCAAGACTTTTTGCCTGAGTCAAGTTCCAACAACAATTCCACATCCAAATAGACGCTGTCTTTGTTCTCGGTAGCAGTCGCCGTAGTATACATCGCAGTGTTTTAGTTTTCGTTTGCCAGGTCCATCCCATCGCACTGGCGGTAATATCTGCCTTGCAGCAGTTTAGGGCTTCCACTTATTGTTCGGTTGCACGTGGTCTGTTAACACTCCACTTACAGATCCGTTTGTTGTCCTTATTTCGCTTGCGTGGGTTGTCAACAATGAATCCGTCCGTATCCGAGGCTTGTTGGTGCTTCGCAACTAAAGGTATTTTCTACGTGGCCAAGAAGTCATTCTGACGGCACAACACCTAACCTGGATTGCCATATCCTTAGTATAACTCCAAGGAAGATGAGCCGGATAAATCGCTCATTACAGGCCTGGGCTCCGAATATGTCGAAGAAGCCCTATAAGGTGTTAACTAAGTAGTTCAACCTTACTGGAACTGTAGACGCCACCGTTGATTCCATCTCGAGAATTCGTCCGCTTCCCTCTGCAGAAGGAGAGGTGCCTTAGTAGAAACAACCCTCCCCCTTCTTTCGTTTGCTGGCCCCAAAAATTTTCACTGGAGTTAGAAACCAATCTCTTGTCGAGGTATTAGACTCCCGATGTTCACCGCGATGGTATATTTGTCGTGGAAGTAGTTTCTTTACCGGAGATCGTATTCTAATCTACTGTAAATAATGCGGTGCAGTGAGCTTTTGGCTTGCTCCGTGTATTGTATTCATGAGGCTTCATCCAAACGATACTAAAGTTTAGGTCAATATCCACCTGTTTGGCTAGTTATATCCAATTTTTAAACCATCCACTTCGGGATTGGATTGTTTGAAGATCTACTTTCTTTGGGAGACTAAAACTTTTCATATCCAGAACTTTGAAGATGTTATTTTCCTGCAGCTTTAGATTTTTATGAATAAAGGCGATAAACCCGTTTCCAGTATGATAATGTAGTTCATATTTCCGACAAACCTAAGCTTGCGCCGCATAAAAAACAAGCTGTACTTCGAAGACCCTGAATTTACTGGTATGAGTCATTTCTTTATTATTAAAGCATTGCTTCCATGATATGTTTAAAGCCGTTTTCGCCTTAACAAGATTTTAAAGTAGATGTTTTTCTATGCTTTAGTTCTAAGTAAAACAGACTCCTAGATATTTGTATCCTTTCACAAACTCTGCTCTTTCACCATTATAGTGCCATTGCTCACTTGCACCCGATGTTCCACCGCCATTCTTTAAAAACTATCACTTTGGATTTATTTAAATTTACCACTAGGTTCCACTTTTTGCAATATTCAGCAAGCTAATTTATCATTAGCTGAAGAGACTGTGGAGTATACACGAGCAGAACAATGTCGTCAGCGAAAAGAAGAGCTTTAATGTTAACGTCTGCGTACTCGATTCCTGCTGGTAATGCTTCGACTATTTCATCAAAAAAGAGTGCAAACAAGCTTGGACTGAGTGCACTGCCCTATTTAACTCCTGATTTTGTTTTGAACCATTCTGAGAAGCATTGGCCATTCCACGCTGATGCTCGGTACATTTTGCAATATTGTACCGAACTTAAGCGACATTCCTATCTGGAAAAGCTTTAAAATCAAAGAAAAATGCAAATAGTTTCTTATGTCTCGATGGAAACGAGTCAGCAATCGAACGGAGTACAAAAATGTAATAGACGGTGGAGTATCCCGATCTGAAGCCCGTTTGGAACTCCCTAGTAGATTATTAGAATGTATCCATTCATTTAAACTTATTTTTCCGGAACTTCAGTGCTTCCCTTGTTGTGGAGTGGAAAAATCAAGGCATCACTGAACTGATTTGGGATGGTTAATTCCTCAAAGATATGGTTGAATACTGATGTTAGATATCTCTACAATTTTACGGGTATACCATCCGAGCCCGCAGCATTTCGATCCTTTTGGTTGTCTATCGATATAGACACTTCTTCCTTTGAAATTGATGTATTTAAAATATTATTTTTGAGGCCACGTTTGGAATACTGATTCAATAACTTATTTGGCACATCTGGGTTTAACAATTGCTTGTCCTGTGCCAACTAGGGCCTCACCCAACAAACTTTTTATCTAACTCAGTCCCTAGCTAGATGTCTCCAGTTTCGCGCTCCAAGTTGGGTAAAGTCACTTTCTACTTGTGCGCGCCACCTGATCCGTGGTCTTCCTCTACTGAACTATTCTGTGGGTGGATTCAAAGACTTTCCAGGACGGAGCAAATATACGCTTTACGTGACCAGCCATCTTATTCGTTGGTCTTTTACCCTTCTCTTTATCTTTTATCTCCACCTTTGCACCGTATAGCTAAACGGGTATGATGAGGATCTAATACAGCCCTCGAGAGAGGTCTTTGCTACTCAATTGTTTTCTTAGCCCAAAAAAACAGCGGTTAGCAAGAGTTATTCTTTGTTTGATCTCAGCACTGGTTTTGGTTTCTGCGTTTATAGCGGAGCCTAGGTAGACGAAGTCCTCAAATACCTCAAATTTACATCTGTCGATGGTGACGTTCAAATAACAAGTCGATGTTCCAATAAATTACAGGTTACTAAAAAAGTTCCTTAGTTTCTTTCCTACAGAGGTTTCAAAAAGCTGACATTTGGTTGTCACACAATTAAAGCATGGAATCAGGATATTTAATGAACGATTAGAATGTAAAAGGTTGATTTTATTAAAAATATCCACAAGCACTGAACGGTTCGGCATTAATGTGTATCTAACTCGGGTAACTTTTTAACATTTATTGAAAATAACAAAGGGCCAAGAATAAACCCTTGTGGTATAGCACTATTTACCGGCAAAAATTCTGAACTTTGTTTGTTAAAATCAATAAATTCTTTTGGACTTATTAGATATGAGAACAATAGTTTGACTGTTAAGGTGATGTAATAAATGTTGGCAAAGAAGGTTTTAGTTTACCATATTAAAAGCTATTAATAAATCAAGAAGAACCTAGAAAGTAATTATGTCTAAATCAATTTCTTTTATAATGTCCTCTGATACACCGAAGTTCAATCAAGCAGCTATTTTTCTTTCAAAATTCTGACTGTTTATGGTCAGGTTTAGGTGTGAGTTTTCCGAAGTTACCAAGGAAAAGGCCATTTGTACATAAATACAGGTTCAACTAACTGTTTTGCTGTTAGCACAATTGCTCTTTTTAATGTTTCTTGGAAGAAAATTCTGTGAGGACAATAGATTGAGTGAACCTTCAGCAATCTCTTCTCTGGACTTTATAATTTGGATTCCACTTTTTGGCCTTCTTTTAGACTATAAATGCATTAACAACCTTTTTACACAACAGAAACTCAATTGCGACTTTTCTGTCCAGCTTGAGACTTCTTCGCAGTGTAATTACACAGGAAGCCATTTAATTAGAGAAATTAACCCCTTATTTTCCTCTATTGTACGATAACAACGAGTTTTTATCGATTTCCCTAACGCCGGCTTGGTCTCCCTCCCTTCTTTTGGATGATTAGTTTGGTTTGATACCAACTTCTCTAACACCTAGAAGAAATTTAAATTTTTGTTGACCACGTGAAACCTTATATGAAGCAAAGTTTTAACAACTATACTAAGATTGAGCCTAATTAGAAACGATTGTCGAAAAACTAGGCGACCTCTGAAAGAAATGACAGTCAATTACCATGTTTTCTCCAGGTATTAATACGTTCTGAAATTTTTCCTGCAGTATGTTCAAAAGAGGTTGCAGTGTTCCAACCATGTCTCCTGCTGCTATGGTGGTATTTTCAGCAAAATGGACACAGTTTAGGAGAATTTGCGTGGCCATGGTTTTGGTCATAATAATAAAATCCTCTTTAACAAAAAGCCTGCAGACATTTTATAGTTGAACAATTATTATTAAACCAGATCTTTCAGTGAAATGAAAAGTATTTTTACGGGAAGGAAACTCCGTCTAGCGTATGAAGTTAATTAAACCATTCGCACCTTATAATTCCTCCGCTCCACATTGCATCTCATCCCTATCACTTTCTGATGTCGCAATATCAACTGCCGTCAATTCTTCATTTCCAGAGACTGTGTCCAAGTTAGGGTCATCATTTGGAAGCCAACTGTTATCAAAATCCAAGTCATAACTTGAAAATTGGTCGCCACCTTTTTCAATTTCTTGCTTCCTCTGCATCTTTCAGTTACATCAAATTTTAATAATTTAGTTTTCTTTTTTTAAGAAAGTACAACCTTTAAAAAGGGCTACTAGGCATTTGTTTTCGACTTCAGTTTTGCTTAGCTAAGATTTAACCTATCTAATAATAGGTTTGGATAACATTTAAATGTTTGGCAACTTATAAAACTTTAAGTATGAAAATCGGCCTCTAAATAATGAACTTACATAGATAACAACTGATTTACAATGTTTGTATGACGAGCCACTGAATTTGCAGAACACAAAATGTACATCTAAGTATTTATGTGAATTTTCGTACAAAGCCTAGAAGAACTTTTGAATTCTAAGAATATAAATTGCCGACGCGTCGCGCCGTGTGTCGTCGTCGCTGTTGTCGATTGTCGATACGATGTATGACAACTTTCAAATTAACATTCAGAAAGAGCAAACCCGATTCTATCATAAAGATAAGCCCCAGAATAACGCTCCATCTTCAGATATAGCCTTAAAACGAATCCCATGTACCTATAGTTAAAAACACATAAGCTACATAGAGCATAATGTTTTAGCTAAGCTACATTCAAGTATCTGAGTTAGAACCTATCATGTACTTTTACACTTATTACACGGAAACGAAAACTTTTGCCGCCACTAGTCTGTCGTCTTCGACGGATAGTACGTCGACATGTCACGTTATAAATGCAGTACCGTATAGAGTAGTTATAGTGCGCGACTTGGCGTATAGTATGGCAGCCAATAGCCATATCAAAGACAATAACTCCAAACTGCATGTTTTTCCCGTTCGCTACTAGTTATTCGTACGCGTGTTTAGTGTTGGACATTTGCGGCGCCTTATGGTCGTTCACCCTTGCCAACCGCTCTCCCATTCTACAACCGCCATCCACCTGACATCGCCATAGCCATCGCCATCGTATCGTTGTCGTTATTGCTCGATGCAAGTTGCTCGTTGCTAGCACCGAGTGTTGCTCATAAATTTATTATTATTAATACCGATTATTAATTTCCCATTGAGGCCTAATAGCTGATCAACGTTAAATGCAAGGTCTTCGGACTCTATGCCTCTGAGTCCGCCACCTAATCGGTAGCTAAAAGAAAATGGGGCGTGGGGAGGGATGGATATGGCACACGCAGAAGTATAGTTAGAGGCTTTTGCACTGCGCTGGTTTTAGCCCATTTTAAAGGCCACTTTATCGATTCGGATAAATCTTCGTGGTTGTGCCTTCCACCGCCATCCGTTCGTCGTTGGTCCCAACTATATACCAACTACCACCACACTACCATCTGGGGCGCTGCTACTGCCTATATTTTTAATAGGTTTATAGAAGGTATCCATAGCGATAGCGAAGATCGTTTGTTGTTTGGCTGTAGCTACCGCAATTTATTCAAGAAAAATTGATCGCTTATTATTCATTTATTCAGCTTTTATAAAATCGATTTGTAACTTTTTGTAGTTGTTTTTGTTGTTGTTTAAATGGCGCGGAGTATTAGCCAGGGAAGAGATCAAAAGATACAGTTGTTGTTTTTGTTGTTATTGGATTATGAAGAGATATACTAGTTCTGCGTTCTGCTACTGGTGATCTTCCGATCTGATCCAATCGATCGACACAGCGACAGCGACAATCTGTAAAGAGCTAATCCGGCTTTTGTTTGTCCATTCCATAGGTACGAGTATCCACTCGTATGTAGAAAGCAGACGTGCAACACCACCATCAGCACCCAGTGGCTGCCGTTGCCTTCGCCGTTGCCGTTGCGGTTGGAGTTTGCGGCACCACCACTGCACCGGTCATCGTCATGGATGCGATGGTGGGCTACAAGTCACACAAATTGATCTCTAAGTGATTGGAAATTAGTCCATCCAAAGGGGTTGGACACGAGCAGAGCAGCAAAAACGAGCCCGGAATCCATTACTATGTACGACAACAAGCGAGCATTTATAAATCACTCAGTACGCGATCTGCGAGTGATTGGCGAGATATCACGACTATTTGTCCGGCATTTATTATTTTAAACTAGCTTGAGGTCTAGCCAGCCATATTCACTTAAAGCCTGCATCAACAACCAACAACAACAACGGGGTAAGATAGCTTGTGTAATGTGTTGTGTATGTGCGTTGCGTATACGTTATACGTCTCTCTGTTGTTGTTATCGTTGCTAAAACTGAGGCTGAGGCTTTGAAGCTATGAGGCTGAAGCTGAGACTGAGACTGACCAGCCCGATCCTCCTCCTCGCACTAATTTCGTATGCGACGTGGTCATTGGCGACACAACTTATCGGAGATTAATTTGCACTAGGCCTGTTCTCCCCATTGGGTGATGGTGATGGGTGACTATAGCTGACTACTGAGTGGTGAGAAGTGAGCGTGAGATGCTCCGCACTGCCGCTACCGCCGGCCGCACTCACAGTCCAGTGTGCCTGGGTGATTGTGGTGGCCAAGATGATGAGATGATAATTGAGTTGGTGTCTCTATAGCACTCCAGCACTGCAGCGCTGCGCCAGTGGAATCTGGTTTGTAGTTTCTTTCGTGTACAAACTCCTGTCGCTGTTGTCGCTGTTGTCGCCATCATCACCATCAACGCCGCCGTTGTCGACGCTCAGCGATGATGATTAAATCAACACGCCTGAGCGTAATGTGCAATAAAAGACCGATTTCTTTTAAATTAGATTAATTGATTGGCCAACGTGGAGCGACTGTAGCGCCGCCGCGCGTTGACAGGTGAATTCGTATCGCTAATCATGTAAAGTGAGTAAGTTGTTTGACGCAGTGTTTCTGCTAATCGAAGCAAACAACGACACATTCACACAAACACACAAATACAATTACAATCTTTAATAACAAACAAAAAAGAGACAGGATCACGGAAACTCAATTGAGGTTAAGAAACCGTGCAACAATCCACGGGACTTATACCCGTTCAAGAGTCACAGCTTCAGTGCTACGGGACTTGTTCACTTTGCGGGACAAGTATAAGGTAATTTTCGCGCGCAATTGGTATGTGTGTGACATATGGTCTTCCGAAGAATAAAACATGGCCGGAGATCGTTACCTATAGTTGGTAGGTAGGTAAGGTAAGTCTCTGCAGTTGCAGTATTTTGGCTATTTTACACCAAGCATCACGTAGAGCCCAGATGGCGTCGTCAACGCTCGTTGCTGTCCTCGTCGTCGTGTATAAATGGGCAAATGGGGGGATGCTGAGGTCTATAACTCTGCACGTTGTTGCACTCCCCCGACAAAAATAAAAAAGCAGAGAGAAGAGAAAAAAAATCGGAGGATATTTTACCGAAAATCGTGATCGTTGAGTCTTTTCAAGGTGAGACGGAGAGATGATAGCCGTGTGTCTACAGCGTGTATTTACCGGTGTTATTTTGCAGTTCGCCGCCACCACACAATCTCTTGCAACAGTACCTACCAAATATACCAAAAAATAAATACAACAAAACATTGTAGGCACAACACTACCTCCAAACAACAATAACAACAACAACAACAAAACCACACCAACTGCGCCACTGCATCACTGTATCACTGCGGCCTAAGCGCATTCACTTGGATACTTGGACAGAGATTAACGTGAATGTTTCGATGTTCGGTCGTTTTGTCATGCTGGCGTTTTTCACAATTGTAAATTTGTTTTGTGATATTTTCACCTGGGACGCCCTACTGTGGTTTGATGGCGTTTCCAGTTAGGTTAGGTTAGGTTCGGCAGATATAGGAGGCATAAGTATATCCACCATAAATGACGGAGACGCTAACGACGGACGACTGAGACGCAAGCACAGACGAAGAGTCGCTTCGTGCGATGTTGTTATTTGACGAAGAGGTTTTATTTTTTGGGGGGAAATATCATTTGGTGTTTGGGCTTTAGCTTTTGGCAGGCACAGCATGGAAATGGAGGATGTGAATGGTTGCTTGGGCGGATGCTCGACCCGAGCTCGTCCTCGTCGTCGTCGAGTCCGTTTGTCGATGTCGTTCAAACGTTCATAGTTTCTTAATTTTTTGGTTTGGGATGTGCATTATGGTTTTTTTTCTTATATGGACTTCCTCTCTCTGCAGTGGGGGTGGTGGAGTGGAAATCGTTCGGTTGTTCATTTGTGATTAATTTTTCATGAAAATGGTCTTGCAGCTTTTGGGGGCGGTGAGATATTTTGTTGGTAATCGCTTCTATGATGCTTTGCTGTGTGTGATTCAATAATTGTGAGAAATGGCTGAGTAAAATGTGCTAATTGTTTAAAGGGGCATTATTGAAATGATTGTTTTTTCGACATTTTATAACATGTTGTTACTTTTTTAAAGAACTATTTGATTGTTTAGTTTATTTGTTTAATGTACACATGTACATACCCTACATAGCAGTTGTGAAGCTACTTTAAGGTTGAAGTTTCCTCACTGAATAATTGCTTAAAAGAGCTAAAAATATCTTTTCTATTTCGACGTTTCAATAATAAATATTAAAATAAAAATAATAAATATTAAAACGCTATAAAGGCTGGCACCTGATAGATCACTATGCCCAAGGGCTAATATCGAAAGACTAAATTTCTCAGTTCCTTACACCATACATGAATATAGACGGTGTAATACCAAACAAAATACTAAAACTCGTAGGACAAAGCTGAAAACAACCTCGTGAACATTTAATAAACAAAAATAAAAAAGTGCGTATACGCCCAAGTGTATTTTTTTGTTTGATAAACTCCGATATAATGCATAGGCTCATTGTTAGAATCTATATAAAGCAAGTTCATAACCTTAAATTAAAAAAACAAAGTTTGAACTGGATCATGTTGTTTTTAATTATCATTGATTTTTATACTTAAAGATAAGCTTTTTGAATGCAAAACGATCTTTAATAAACAACATTTATTTCAAGTTTAAAAACTTGTCCACAAGAATAATATAAGGACAGAGGCTTGATGCAACATTCCAACTGTCCAAGATGGAAACGGACACACTTAGGCCAGTTTAATGGCCCATTGTGATACCACATTAATCTTGAGGCTTCCTCCTAAGTTTAATGGAACCAGCTTGAGTCCCTTACGAAACGTGAGAGGCTGACTATACCGATATAATTTAGATCTTTAGATCGTTAAAGAAGAATTCTCCTAGGTAATTCTTGCGTTTTCGAGCTAAAGCAGGGCATGTGCAGAGAAGGTGAAGAACCGTTTCTTCCCTTTCCTCGTCCATACAGCTTCTGCAAAAGTCATTTGAGAATACGCCTACTCTCGTGGCGTGCTTTTCTATTAGATAGTGTCCGGTTATGACACCTATTATCGAGCTTATAATATGCGATCTGCTTAGAGAGAGCAAGCATCTTGAACGTTTTAAATCCAGTGTTGGCCAGATGTTTTTTGTGACTTGACACGTGGTGATGTTGTTCCACTTGGTGCCTGCCCTCCTCACAGCATCTTGCATTAGCAGCAGTAGCGATTGGTATTGCCAAACGTGGTAGGATGAGCTGTACTGTACCGTTCCTGGCGAGTTCATCTGCCTTACAGTTACATGGAATGTCTCTATGGCCCGGCAGCCAGCAAAGGTGAATATTAAACTGTTGCGCCATCTCCATAAGAGATGATCGACAGTTATGGACTGTTATAGAGTTTGTAAAGACAGAGTCCAGAGATATGATATCAGATGTTGAGACCACGTTTTCTTTGAGCGAATGCAAGACTTCTTTTATCGCCAAAAGTTCCGCCTGGAACACGCTACAATGATTGGGAAGGGGGAATGAGAGACTTAATTTCAGTCGTTCAGAGTACACACCTCCACCAACCCCTTCTTTTGTTTTTGACCCCCACCACTAAGTTCCAGAAGAGAGGGGATAGAACACCACCTTGCGGTGTCCCTCTACTAACAAATCGTCTACTAGAAGAGTTGCCCAGTTTTGAGTTAATTATTCTGCTAGTAAGCATTAAATGAATTAACTCCCGAAGCGAACTATCTACATTTAGAGATGTTAGTGAAGATGTGATTGCAGATATGTCCAAGTTGTGAAAGGCACCTTCGATGTGAAGGAAAGCAACCATAGTGAACTCTTTATGATGGAGGGAATATTCGATGGTGCGTACTAAAGTGTGTAACGCTGTTTCCACCGATTTACCTTTACAGTAGGCATGTTGAGACGAAGACATAAGTCTTGTATCGATACGTGCCCTTAAATGGATATCAATCAATCTTTCCAAGGTCGTAAGGAGGAATGATGATAGACTTATAGGTCGTAGATCTGTAGGATTGACTTGGGAGCATTTACCTGCTTTAGGTATAAAAACAACTTTAACTTCTCTCCATGCCGAGGGAACATGGACCAGGTAAAGACAGCTGATAAAAATTGCCTCAAAAATTGGTAATTGCACCAAGAAGTCTTTTGTAATTCGGCTGGTATTATTCCATCTGGTCCTGCAGATTTAAATGGTTTAAAGCTGTTGAGAGCCCATTGTAGCTTATCCCTTATTGATCAGATCAGACCTTGTGGATATGTTGTATTTGAACTTGAACGTATATAACTGTTGTAGGTTTCGGTAAGAGAACTACCAGGAAAGTGAGTGCCTAATAGTAAATTCAGCGATTCATTACTTGAATTTGTCCAGGAGCCGTCTGCATTTTTCAAGCAGCTTGGCATAGTTGGACTAGTTGAAAGAATTTTCCGTAACCTAAAGGCTTCAGAAGTTTCTTCTATTGTGCCACAGAAGGATCGCCAAGAAGATCGCTTGGATTTCCATAGTGCCTTCTTGTAGATTCTAAGGGATTTTTTGTAGGAGTCGCAGTGAGATGCTAGTCTTTCGGCTTTGGCCAGGTTGAAAAGTTTCCTTCATTCTTTCCTGAATGAGTCAAGCCCTGAGGCCAACCATTGTGGTTTCCTCTTTCCTCTTATGTGTATAAGTGGACAAGCAATTTCTAGGGATCTGTTCATAGCTGAGGTAAGGTCATTGACTTTGTTGTCAAGTTCATTAGCGTTAGAGGAAGGACTAGATAGTCCAGGTTCTAGTAAACTCTGTAACGATTTCCTGTATGAAGCCCAGTCAGTTTTCCGATTGTTTCGAAAAGTCAATGGACTCGGGTAATCATCCTTATTTATATTGAACTGGATATATCTATGATCAGATAACGAGTGTTCTTTGGATACTTTCCAGTCCAAGATCATATGGTTTATAGTATCCGAGACAAGAGTTATGTCTAAGACTTCTTGTCGAGTTTTAGTTATGAAGGTTGGTTCATTTCCAACATTACTTATACTAAGAGGTTAGTACCAAGAATATAATCAAAAAGAGACTCACCTCTGTTGTTGATATTCGTACTGCCCCATAGAGTATGATGAGCGTTAACATTGCTCCCAATAATTAGGCGGATCATTTGCCTTTCCGCTTCAGCGACGACTTTCTCCAGGGTGAGGGCCAAGGTGGTCATGGCCAAGAAACGCCGACACCAGCCAGAAACTTCCTTTGGTTGTTTCCAGCCTATCTACGGTGGTATCTTTGACAATGAAACGATGGAGTAAAAATACATTAGTGCTACGTTTCACTAGTATGCAAGATCTAGCTTCACCTTTATCTGACACACAAAGTGTGTTGTACTCAGGAGTCCTGCAGATCAAACTCCACCACGGTTTAATTTGTTTACAAATTGATTTGAATTTTCATCCATAAAAGATGATGATTGTCTAGTAAGTGCAGCGAAACGACTTTGGCAGACGGATGAGGTTTGGAGAAGCAATATAGGCAATCTTGACGGATAACAATATTTTTATAATAAGCGACGAAGGCCACTTGTATCTATCAGGATACAAGGATGTATGAAACAAAACTTTTATCATTGGGCCTCTGAAAACCCACAAGAGCTCCATGAACGACCTATCCACAGTCCCAAGTTCACTGTTTGGTTTGGCATTAGTCGAAACTTTATTATTGATCCATACTTTTAATCGTGAAAATAATTGGAATGTCGCTATCGACATAGATCGTTACTAACAGATGCTGTGTAACTTTTTTTATCGGAGCTAAAAAGACGACACCGGATGCACGTATTAAAATCAAGAGCATCAATAAGATTTTTAAGAGAAACATTCCCTTGAAGTCTGAATTCTCAGCGGGTACATGTGGAATGGCTTCCTCGATCAACGGACTTATGTGATTAATTTTTATTTGGCTATAAACCACATAGACTCGAACCCCAAAGTAAGACAATAACCCAAGAAATTCGTGTGGTTTGGTTTTCCGTCAAAAGCTTCAGAGGAATATGCAGAACTTCTCACACCGTCTGCAGAAGGGGATGTGAAAACAGCGTGTAATAGTTTTAAACATCTCAAAAGAAACTATTGTAATCGGTCCGATTTGTCGAATTGAAAATTTCGATACTTCTCGACGTTTCAAGGTCCCTAAAGTGAAAATAAAAAAATTAGAAAGATGTCTGTTCGGGAAGTTTTCTTCGTCGTCCATAGCTCAAGAATCAGTAGAGATATCGCCTTCAAAAAAATTTTGCTACTCAGATTATAATTCAAAAAGGGCTCTCAAAAAATTGAATGGGTGGGTTTTTTACCGTAACAATTTAAAAAAAGGTGAATATTTTGGTTAACTCTAAATATATCACGAACCAATAACGAATGGTAGCGAGTAGGATTAAATTGTATACTAAATATTTTAAAGTGATACTTAACAAGTTTATTTTTGGAAAAAAATTCCAACTAACTTTTTTTAATCAAAAAAGCTGAAAAAGAGGTATTTGTCACTTCGAAAGTTTTATAAACCAAAAATGATTTTATCACCAAAATAGTTTTTTGCGAAGAAGAACAATTTTTTCAACGTCTGGTGAAATTTTGTGAAAAATCAAATTGCCATTTTTGTTATAAAAAATGAAAACCTAAAAAAATATTGCCCAAAATTGATAGAAATTGATTTCCGACTCAAATATTTTTTTCAAAAGTTTGAGATTATGGTTTCCATCTTATTATTTAATGTTATAAAAAAATATTGTTCTCAATACTCGGACAAATTTTGAGAAAAATCGAATTGACGGCTTTTTTACAAAAAATAAACACCTACAAAAACTTGATAAAAGTTCGTAAGATATGATTTTTGACTCAAATATCTTTTCAAAAGCTAAAAATATTGGCTTCAAACTTATTTTATCTCACATATTCAGTAAAATGTCCAACAGTCCGCTTTTTTTCATTAAAACTAAAATCTACAAAAAAAAATTCTCAAATTTTGTAAAATTTGAGGTTCGGTTCTCGATACCTCGTAAAAATAGAATACATTGACTTTAAATTAATTTCATGCATCCAATTTGTATTTGTTTAAATAAGAAATACACATTTTTAAGAAATGGTACTAAAATTGGTAAATATTGGTCTTCGACTAAAAATCTCGTTAGCAAAACTAGATTTTTAAATCAAAATAGTTCACTATATGCAAAATATTGTAGGTTATTTTAAAACTTTAAGAATAGTTCAGCTGACAACTTTTTTAACAAAACACGATAACCTACAAACTTTTAAGCAAGACAGATTCGACAGACGGGAAAAGAAGTTATCAGTGTTGATCGCAACCCAGCCTCTTTTTATTTTTGTTTTGGTAAAGTTTTCCTAAAAATTAACAGTTTTTTTCCAAGACATAACAAAAATTCTTAAATTGGTTCAAAATCATAAAAAAAATTGTTTAAAATTTCAAAATCAAATTAAATTAACGGTTTTTTTTACACAAACAGAATTCAAACCTACTAAAAATATCACTCTTATTTGATTTAAGTCCTAGATATCTCGACAAAAATAACTTTAAACTTCAATTATTGATGACATACTTTTCGAAGATCTTTATAAGACAGTGTTAGAAAAATAATCATTTTTAAAGGAAATTATCAGTGTTGGGGGTATGGACTTTGACTGTTCACTTTAGTTCTTAGATTCAAACATTGAACCACATTTTTAAAACTAACACTTTTGGATCGTTCCACGTTTTACCCAACCCTTAAAGCGATGATATATCCCTGCTCGTATTAATTCATAAAGGTTGTAGAATTAATCAAATTGAAAAATGCCTTTAAACTATCCGCGTATTCTCAAATTAGTAACCAATTTGAGTGCTCTTGCCATAACCTCCTTTCACGACTACAATATTTTTTTCATTTTATTTTTAGTTCTTTTTTAAAATCTCATGTTAACACATTTATCTTGCAAAAATACAAAGTTCGGCGCTTTAATCGTCCGCGCAAATAAAAATGCTGTTGTGTCAAGCAAACCATTTATCACGCACACTCCGAATAAGAGTCGATTAATGTTCGAGTTAACTACACGATCCGCCTTTCATTTGCACGCCGATCGAATTAATTAACCAATCCTCGCCTATCACAATCGACGAACCGATTTATTAGGCCTGATTACGGACGATAAAGTTGAGTAGTGTCTGCGCGTCGTCGTCGTCGTCGTAGCACACGGCTATTGCTGGTTATATAGCTTGGTTTTAATATTGTATACATTTACATTTACATAGATAGACCGACCGACCCTGCTTCTCTCACAGTCTGTTATTTTAAAGTGAAGTTTAAAAGCCTAATAAACTACAAAGTCAAGCGATTTGGCTGCGCGGTCGCTGAGCTCAGAGATATTGCACATTTTTCAGGTAAACTTTTTGCCAATCGGACGAAATTGGGCATCACCCAGAGGTGGAGAGATATCGCGTTGACAGGCTGAGTTTATCAGAACTTCAGCAAAGGCTAATCGACACTTAAAAGAGCCTCCTTCCTGAAAATAACCGTTTGTTTTGAAGGGAAAGTTCCAAAACCTTTTTAAGACACAATCAAATAAGCATTTTTTTAAAGATGGAAGATTCATTGCGGTGTGGTCGTTGTGAGTGAACCGCCTTTGCCACCGCAACCGCATCAAACCAGGCGCGGGGAGCCGCAACCGCAGCAAGCTAATGACTTAATTATGTTCGGGGAAAGACGGATAACGCTCAAGCCCGTAATTTAATCATATTGTTTACAGTGCGTGAATTTTGCACCTACCTATACGGTCGTCACGTCCGTCGTACCGTTCGTCGTCGTAGCTTTTGATAGCGATGGCGGTTGTCCACCACAGACATGAGCTGATCGAACTTGCAACAAACCACTTCCATTACATCATTGCGCAATGTGTGCGCGGGTCAATCTGCGGTAATCGATCTGTCCGATCCGAGAATGGTGTGCAGCATTCCTCTCCGTTCCCGCCATTCCATCTCTGCCAGCGAGCAACTTGTAAACAAACCCATTTAGAGCAGAATGACCGTCAGTTGGGCGTTTTCCCTTTTTGCCGTGCTCGTTCACCATAGTCGTCGTCGTAGCCAGGCCATAATCGAGCAGCAGCTCGTGCTGTTCGTTTTAATTGACGCTCTGTCCCGCTGCTGCCGGCCGCGTCGTCGCTCGTTCTCATGCTCGTACTATTCGTCGTCATGTTGTATATGAAGTGAGTCGATGTAAGAGAGTAGGGTAAGTGCTCATTTTCATTGTCTTCCACGTCCGTCGTCGACGTCGTAGTCGCAGTCATCATCGTCATCGCTGCCTGTCATTATAATTATAGTTTTTAGATCTATCATTTGTGGGGCGAGATGTGGGAAAGCAAAAAAGGTTCGAAGATCGAAGGGTGTAGCCTTGTTACGTTCAGCAGCGATCATATCGGAACTCCAGCTGCCACTAACTTTGACTATAAAACGTGTAGGCACTTTATGCGATTGTGAATGTGATTGTTTGTTCTATCAAAATGAGCAACGTATTTTTGTTGGTTTTTTGTTTTTGTAAATTTTTCGTCAGTGTTTTAGCATTGTAATTACCTAATTAAGGTGCAGGGAAGTTCTCAAAGGTTATAATTTGGCTATATAGAGAAACGAATTGGCAAGGTTGCGAGCTTAATGGGTGGCCCATCAACGGTATGCCCTACCTCGCAGTGATAGTTTAGGGCATTAAAATTAAAAGATATAAAATATTTCGTGAGATTAAAAGGGGGGCAACCCTAGGGTTAAAGTCTTGGGTAATTTTTATAACTTTGTTTTTTATTTTTCTGACTTTTGGGTGATCTACTTTTAACGTTAGCTTTTTTATAACTTTGTTGGTTCCTGTAATTAGGTGTGGCTTCAATTTAAAAATCTCGAAAGTAGATCTTATGATCTTATTTATTGTTAAGAGTCAGTTTGTTTTGTAGCCTTTGACCCTATCTATGTCTTGTTAAAGAATTCCAAGAAATTCAAAGCTTTAGAGATTTAAATATAAAACAATTAACACAGCTTATATGCTTATATATTTAGAAGATCAAGTATTTGGTTTATTTCTATTGAAATAATTTTTAAAGTCTTGACTGTTATCGTGTGGAAGCTGTGAATTAGAAAACTATTTGTCGGAAGGTTTCCTTTTTAACTCTCAAACCTTCTTATGCCCCGTTGCGTTATGATAGGAGTTCAACACCCAATTTAGTTTTATGAAGGGTAATCAAAGGGTATGAAGAACGTGCGAACCTTCCCATTTACACTTTTTATCCCGTCGTCTAACGAAGAGAAAGTAAAGACAACCCAAAAAGAGAAATTCAATACTTTATGCTAAGCACAGATAATTTCTACAATGACTGGAGAATTTTCAGCACTCTCATCAAATGATACTGCACAGTAGTGTTTTTAATCTGGAAGACACTTTCTTTAACAGGTCTTCCCCACAGCTTGTTTAGTCAGACGATATCGACATTTTTGACCACTCCAAGCAAAAAGTGCAAGAATAATTTAAAGCTATTGGTGAATTGTCGAAATGCATTGGTCTTAAAGTAAATAATGGTGGAACGAAATTTATTCTATTAACAAACAAAGTTTCATCCGATCATCACTTTGGAAAGATATCAATGTTGGTAGCAGAAATTTCTGGATAGTCGGGAAATTTGTCTGCCTTGGAATAAAAATCAATTCCACAAACGACACTTTAGTACAAATCCTACGAAGAATTAAGAATTATTGAAACGCTGTTACCTCATTTAGGCAATGAGGAAAAAGCCCAAACCCCTACCATTTGGTAGCTCACGGAAGAGTACTTATTCCCGACGGCTGAAGAGAGCTTTTAAGGTACCGCAAATGATGGAAGAATGCTAAGATATATCTTTCCATGTTGACGTTATATCTTCCCATGGTGACGTTTTGTTCAAGACTTCATTGTTCACCCTCATTGACCACTTAACCTATCTTCTCCGCTTCCGTCACAATACTCAAAAACACTCCACTACCATCACGCTTTGATCTTCCAATTATGTCAAATATCACCTGCGTTTCCGAGTAATTGGATGGATCTTTGGAAGATTGTGCCTCAAGTGTTGACGGTTGAGTTTTGCACAATTCTTTCCACAACGATATTGAAGAAGTCGCTTGACAGTGCATCGCCTTGTCTAAAGCCTTTTTTGACATCAAATGCATCGGTGAGATATTTTCAGACCTTGAAAGAGCAGCGTGTATTCTCCATCGTCATTCTGCACAGCCGGATAAATTTGACAGGGATGCCAAAACTAGACATTGCTCTGTAGAGCTCTTTCCTATGGATGTTGTCATATGCGGCTTCAAAATCGATAAAGAGATGGTGGTTATCGATTTGAAGCTCCTAGGATTTTCCAAGATCTGGCGTAGTGTGAATATTTGGTCGATGGTGGACTTTTCTGGTCTGAAGCCACACAGCAGTTTAGGGCTTCCGCTAGTTGTTTGGCTGCATGTGGTCTGTTAACGGACCAACATTCCACGTACAGATCTGAAGTTCGTTTTCCTTATTTCCTTTGTTTGGGTTGTCAACAGTAAATCTACTACTTAAGTAAGGTATTTTTTACATGGCCAAAACCTTAGTATAACTACAAAGACACGGAGCCGGATATACCGGTCCTTATAGGCCTGGGCTCCGAATAAGTCGTAGAAGTCCTATAATGTGTTCACTAAGTAGTTCAACCTTACTGGAACTGTATACGCCACCGTTGATTTCATCTTGAGAATTCGTCCGCTGCCGTCTGGAGAACGAGAGGTGCCTTAGTGGAAACACCTCTCCCCCCTTCGCGTTTGCTGCCCCCAACAACTTTCCACTGGGTTTAGAACCCAATCTCCAGTTGAGGTAGTAGACACCCGATGTTCACCGCGGGAAGGTGAGAGTAGGAGTTGATAGACAGAGGTGGATTTTGAGAAAAACCTGTAGACGCTTGTGTCCTCTTGAATGCACGTGTCTACCATTTGAACATCCTTACGTCTTCGAATTCTTCCGTAAAACTTTTGAACGCTACTCGGAGATCTTACCTAATCTTTGATTTCTTGAGTATGTTCTTTAAAAAATATAGTAATTACTACAAGACATAAAGTAATTAGCTATCTTGTCTACAAAAGGTTTTATAAGACCTAAGCTGATCAGATTTAATCCAATTTGCCCATAATCACAAAGTGTCATGTTAACAAGTTTAGCTCTAACTTCTTAAGATATTCAAAGAATTAAACCACATTAGGTTTCACTATCAACTCCAGGAACTTACCTAGAGGTTTGGATTAAAGAAAGAACAAAAAGAAGATTGTAATATTAAGCTTTTGTTCTGGAAATTATCCAGTGAATTCTTTTTTTCCATTTCTTGCCTAGCTACGATGACTCCTCTTCGACTGTTCTGCGCATGTGCTTCTTGGTCGTTCTGCTCTTCTGCCTTCTTGTGAGAGCGGACTCCACTGAATTGCTTGGCCTGCATTGCAGTAGTTTTACCTTTTTGAAGCCTTTGTCCAATTCATTGCCACTTACGTCTTCGTATTATAGGTTCCTGAACTGGCCTTCTATGAAGGACCTTGTTGTATATTCGGTTTGGCCAGAAAAACCTAAAAATGTTGCGAAGACATCTATTCACTAAGGTTTGTAGCTTTCTTGTAATGGCTGTAGTAACTTTCCAGGTGTCGTAATACAGATTCGTCATTTGTGCGAAACAGTCGAAGCTATGTTCTTAAGCTCATAGAGTTATTCCTCCAAATTTCCGACAGCATACCAAATGCTGCGTATGCTTTGCCGATGCGGAAGATGACGTATTGTTCGGTTCCGCCTTCGTTGGAGACAATACTCCTAAGGTATTGAAAGGTCTCCACTTTTTCAATCCGTTGTGAGGGAATATTTATTTGATAGGATGGTCGCTGAACCCGACCGGGTTGTCATTTGATGGAGATCTATGATCCTATGAGAAAAAAATCAAGACCATCGTCCGCGTAATCCAAGTGCTTCAAATAGGATGTCAATGTCCATTTGATGTCTCCGCTAGCTGACAAAGCTGCGCGCAGTACATTGCTTATTATATCACCAACAAAAGCAATATTGGCGGCAGAATGCAGCCCTATCTGACTCCACTACGGATTTTAAAATCCTCTGACAACCTACCATCGTGCAGAACGTGACACTTGGATCCATCATATGTTGCTTTCATAATAGCTTTTCGTTTTCTGGCATGCCTTTCCTCCGCAAAGCTAACCAGATAAACTGCCTGTTGGCGCTATCGAAGGCCTTCTCGAAGTCGATGAACACAAGGTGTAGTGGTGCTCGATATTCAAAACTCTGTTCGATAATGATTTGTAGGGTGTTAGTATGATCAATACAGGAGGATCTATCGCGGAATGTGGAATCATGTTTGTTCGGCATCGAGTTTGGCCTCAAGGTCTTCTCTGATGCATTCCAATATGATTTTTGCTACTATTTTGGCAACGGGAGGTAGAATGCAAATCCCTCTTCAGTTTTCACACTTTGTAAGATCTCCTTTTCTGGGAGCTTGACGATCATTCCCTCCTTCTTTCCCTCATCGGGGAAGCTTTCGGTGGTCCAGGCTTCTTTTATGAGCGGATGAAGCAGTTCGCTTGATGACGTTGGCGATGTTTTTAAAGAGCTCTGCTGTAATTCAATCAAGTCCTATGGATTTGTTGTTCTTTCAAAGGTAAGATTGCAATTAAAAGACCTATTAAACATGGCATTGGAAATTGGAGAAAGTTGATACCTAAAACACAACTAGCAATTCAAGTATAAACGTAAATTAACAGTTGAAAAAAAAACTCAACCTTAATATTGCAAGAAACAAAAACAAGGTCACTCTGAGGTCGTTCTAAGTGGCGCAAAGCTATCAAACTAGCACCAAATTGATTCAAATTGACATTGATTTAATCAAGCCCATTAAAAAAAATCCAATAATGGCTTGATGGTTAGAAAAACCTATCATTTTCACCATTCACTTTGGTCACTTTAAATGCCACAAAAAACAATTCTACCAAACCTAGCTATACCAGCCATATGACAACTTTTAAGAAGAAACAAAAAAGCTAACTTTAAACTAACGGCAAACAAATTCCCCCTGAGGTGTTACATTGGCATTCTTTTGATTATTTACAATTTGCCGCCAAATCTTATAAAATGCCAGGAATAATAATATTGTCGTCCATTTATAAGTTAAGTCAGCCTTAGTCGCATAAGACTAAAAACGGTTGCTGTTGATTTACGGACTTAACCAGGCGGAATAACATGTCTGGTTGGACAAACTTCTCAATTAGATATTTAATTCTGTAATTTTTGAGTAATACCGTTTACGTGCATGTGTCCTTGCTTCCTTCCTTCCTTCCTCCCCTTGTTGCAGTCTTATAAAGTCTCTTATAAAACATTTAATAGATGCAGAGTCGGATCACTGCGTGCATACAGTGGCACCCTCTGTAGAACAGTTCCCGCAACAAGCCAACTTGATGGTGGTCTACCATGTCGTCCAAGTCGTCGAAATCGAAGTCGAAGTCGTAGTCTGAATCTGAATCCAAATCCAAGTCCAAATCGTTGTCGTCCGATTCGACTTAAAATACATAATTTTTTTGTCGTCTTAAATGTGGTTATTGTAAGTTAAGTTGGGTCGGTCTAACCTATAGATACGTCTGTTTCGGGCCACTTAAGCACCCAGTGAAGCAATTAAGTCAAAAACCATTCAGTCTATCATTTGCTGTTAAAAGTCAATAAATAAAACCCGCAATAAATTTTCCATTTAGCATTAAATGCGATTACAGGTTGCTATGAAGCTACAAACTTGTGCAGCGTATAAGGTTGGTCGGTTAGTCTCGTAATATTTCTGTATTCTGTAGCTCGCTCTGGATTATTGAGGAGCTCTTTTGGTCTTGCTATGTTGGTGGTGCAGTGGCAGTGGCAGTGGCTGGCGGTTTGCTTGCCTGTTGCCTGTTGCATGTCATATGGTAATTTCTTCACCTGTTAGTTGTCACGATCCACATAAATGTGTGGTAATAAGTGCGACTGAGTCTATCATGGGACTTCTATCTATGCACTGTTTGGGGCCATGCGACACATTGGGACCCAAGACCCTCAAATTCAGAGCGCCGCTGCTGCGCCGAGTAGCGCGATGCAGCGCAGTCTCTCTTATATGGCTCTGCAAACAAAGGGTATTTTATTGAATAGGTTAAAGAACAGTGAAGAAATCTGGTCAACGACGACAACAACATTGACTGCTACGACGACGGCTTGAACGTCGAGCGTTGAACATTGAATGACGGTATATATAGTGTAATTGACAGCCAGAATGACAACAGTGACTGGTAAATCACTTGACAATGCGCCCCAGGAGCAAGGAGCAGCGAGCGAGCGAGTGCACATAAAACCTTTTGCTAGATAGCTGATGTGATGTGGTGTGCCACCGTTTTATTATGTGAGCCAGAGCGCAGCGCAGCGTATTAAATAGAAATTTATATTGCCTGCAAATGCTCCTGCGGAAGTGTCGCCCGAAGCGATTATTCGACTACCGCCTCACCTACAACAACTCTAAAATTTATGGTCCGATGACACGAGAGGAATTTTAGGAGCTAGAGTTTGCGGTGCTCGGCGTCGTCGTCGGTTGTCGGCACACGAAATCGCTTTTGGGGAAAAATGTGGGGAAACTACGCTAAAGTGCGGCGCGTAATCATCACCGTCACTGACACCAGCCACAATATCAGTAACTGACTTTACGCCTGTGCCTCTAGGCTGCCATCGTCACCTTTCGATTGTTGTTCACAGCCGCTACCGCCACCACCACCACCGCCAACTACCGCCAACACCGCCAGCTCCGACGACGACGACGGCACATACGATACCTATTTTGAAACGTAATGACAACATCAACATAGTCGTCAACACCGGTGTTTGTTGTTGTTGTCATAGGTGATGCCGTCGTCACTGCCGCTGCCGCTGTCACTGTCGCTGAGCTGCTGCAAAAACGATATAATATACCGCGAAGGTGTGGTAATTTTCCACTTTATTAGATTCTAAATTAAATTGATTGTGTTGCCAGATCAACTTATATTCATTGGAATGCAATTAAGGCTTTAAGGCTGTTTTGTGTTAGCACCGCCATCGCCAACGCCGCCGCAACTTTGCAGCGCACTTTCAACCGAGATTTATAGGTTTCTTTTGCTCGTCTAGACGAAGTGGAGTGCTGTTGTTAGGTATACACGTATAAACGTAAGGTCGGTAATGATGTTTTGTGGTTAGTTGACAGCTAGCAGCAGCCGATTGAGTGCGATCGGATTGTTTGGAATCCTTTTGATTACAATGTCGGCTATATCTATTCTTGTTTGTATGGCAGATCATAAAGTTTGATCAGTTGCCTGGAAATTAAAGGAATGGGTGATTTATATTTCTTGAACTTAGGGGCACACAGGATTGTGCATTAGGAGATCATCTCAAAAGTACTTTATAAAATATTGAATAAAAAGACATAGACAGAAGCCGTCATATAGGTAGTAAGTAGTCATTTTAAAGGCTCAGCTATAGGTCTTGATTAACGTACCTTAGAGGAAGTTTTTGGTTTGTCAAAAATTAAAAAGAAATTTGTTATCTTAGGTCTTGATGGAGATTATCAAAAGTATCAGAGGGGATGCAAATTCTGTGTATTAGTTTACAGCTTAAGTTGCTTGAAAGATTCTTTAGAAGCATTTTTGTTTCGTAGCAAACGAGATAGGGGTGGAGAGTTGGTGGACGGTGGCGTCTACAGTTCCAGCAAGGTTGAAGTACTTAGTGAACACCTTATAGGGCTTTTACGACTTATTCGGAGCCCAGGCCTATAAGGAGCGTTTTATCCGGCTCCCCATCCTTGGAGTTATACTAAGGATCTAGTCCTCCAGTTTGTGGGTTGTGCCATCGGGGTGACTTCCTCACCACGTAAAGAGGCACCAAGCCTCTGATACGGACGGATTTACTGTTGACAACCTATTCAAACGAATTAAAGAAACTCTTAGACAAAAATATGAGCAGGGGAATATGGGGAAAAACAGCCAGTACGACAACACTTCGGACAACAGATTCAGGCGCATAGATTTTGCTGAGTGGCGAAACGTCATGGTAGCCAGTACGCGTTTTCTATACCTGAACGTTCAAAAAGGAATTTGAAGTTCTCCAAATCAATCTACCGTCAACCAGATTGACCATATTGGTCGACGCCAGACACGTTTCCAGCATCATGGATGTCCGAACTTTCCGACGAGCTAACATCGACTCAGATCACTACCTCGTTGTAGCCAAGGTAGCACTTCGGGTTTCCAGATCCAAGGCAAAACAGGGAGGTGCTGGGAGAAGGTACAACGTCTAACAGCTACAATCGCAAGAGATCGCCAAATCCTTTTCCGACCGAGTTACAAGTAACCCTTCTCGAAGTTCTTTGCCGCCAACACAATGTATCGAAAACCAGTGGCAACATTTCCAAGATGCAATCAGAGAAGTCGCCTCTGATGTGCTGGGTTCCAAGAAACCAATAACAAGGAACCCCTGGTTTGATGAGGAATATAGGCAGGCAAATGCAGACAAACAACAGGCACACAAAGCGGCGCTGCATAAAAGGACGAGAGTTGCTCTTGGGCTTTAAGAGCAGAAGAGGCGAGAGCTGGAGATAAGTTGGTTAGGAGCATGCACCAACTTATATGTAAGATATGGTCATAAGGAAGCAGCAAAGCTTTTTGTAGCATTTTAAACGTCACATTAAAGAGAACGTCAATACTGAGAAAATGCTTAAACTTTATAAAATTATAAACTGTCACAAAACGATGAACAACATTGGATTCAACTTGGCGATCATACTTACTTACTTATGTCCTCAGACTTGTTAAGTCCGTTGGAAACCCCTAAGGGGCATATGGCCTCTACTACGCCTACGCACCATCGTGTACGGTTTCCGGATATGTTTTTCAGCTCCCTCCAACTTTTGCCTAGTGACGCTGATTCTGCCTCGACTATCCTGCGCCATGTGTTTCTCAGTGTTCCAGCTCCTCTTCCTTCTTGTGTGAGTGGACTCCATTGCATTGCTTGGCCTGTAATGCAGTCGTTACCTTTTCCAAGCGTATGTCCAATTGCCACTTACGCCTTAGAATTATAGAGTCTATAGGTTCCTGACCTGTCCTTCTATGAAGGACCTCATTGGATATTCGGTTTGGCCAGAATCCTTAGGATTTTTTATTAGAATATTATAATACAAAAAAAAATCATTATAACAATGCATTTGCCGTTTGCCAGATTGACCATTAACATTTATTTATGTGAATTTAAATTTAATTTAATTTGTTTTTAAACTTTAAGTTTGAATTAATTTGAGTGGAATGTTTAAATAATCAGAAATCTTCGTTCATAATTCTAGATCTATAACTTAACGCGATTTTGCAATATTTGTACAAATTGCCGACATTCATCTCATTCAGCAAGGCAACAACTTGTTCATCCGATAAGAAGTCACTTCCAAAAAAGCTGCTTCCTGTTTCCTTTAAAGTAGAGCATTTTTCAACGAAATGAATAACGTCCTCTCTGTCTCTAAGATTGCACATGCTGCAATCCAATGGTAATTCGGGTCTATGTGGTATGAAATTCAGGCTTATAAGTTCGCTTCGGAGTATAACCATTGTTAAAATCTCGGTTACACTATTTGCATCACTAATGTAGTTTCTTTCAGCAAGATTGTGGTGCAGCCTTCTATAAATAGTTCCGAATAAGGACTCGAAAGCTTCAGCTACATAATCTCCTCCACATTTTTCATCTACTTTCGCAATTAACATCATATAAGATATCCCTGCAACTTGATATGCTTCCAACGAATTGAACTCCACGTTGCATCCTTCGGCGAGGCAATTCCACTCCCTGTACCAGCTATTTTGATTTTGTATTGCTATAAGAGCTACTTTCTTGACCAGTCGGAAATCAGGCATCTTGAAAACTTTTAGTAAATAGTCCGCTTGCAGTTAAAGGGTTTTGACGAATAGAGCTGAAAGTCCTGTCTCTAGCATAATAACATAGTTTGGTGGGTTCAATGGCAGACGAAATACTCTTTTTACTTAGTAAGTTAGTAGTTTCTCTACTATGAGAAACTTTTAACATCCCCAAACTTGGTCGCCGTATAAAAGAATATTCTCCGCTGCAGCTTCAAATACTTTATATTTTATACTATGTGCTGTGTTGACGTTCATAAAACTCTCAGTTTTTCTACTAGATGCTTTTCTATGTTTAAGTTGCTCGAAAAGATGACGCCTAGGTATTTGTATTCCTTGACGCATTCAATGTCTTCTCCGTTAAACACACACTATTCATTCGATGTGTTTCGTCCACCTCCTCTTTTAAAAATCATCACATTGGATTTTTGAGTATTGACAACCAAATTCCATAAACAACAGTAATTATAAATCTTGTTTATCAATGAGCGAAAAGAGGGTAGAACTCAGTGTGCATCCCTGTATAACTCCTGACGAAGTTGCAAACCAATCCGAAAGTTCCGCTCCATTTCAAACTGCAGCCCGTGTTCCTCTGTACAACTCTTCGAGTATTAAGCCGAACTTCAACGAAAATCCCAGATTGTACAATTTGTAAAATAAGGCACTTCTGTTGATCGTGTCAAAAGCTGCTTTGAAATCAATGAAAAAAAAACATACAATTTTTTACCCTGCAGGCAAAAGCTTTCAGCAAGGCTCCTGTGGACAAAGATATTGTCGATTGTAGAGTATTCGAATTTAAAACCAGCTTGACACTCATTTATTGCATTTTGCGTTGCAATCTATCTTGTAAGTCGTTTCTGTAACATTGCTGTAAAGATCTTATATGTTGCATGAGATTCCTCGATAGTTCGCTGCATCCAACAAGGATCCTTTTTTGTGGATCGGGAATATTACAGCATTCCTGAATTCATCTACTGGAAGATTCCCCTTAAAAACTTTATTAACTAATGTTACCAGATGTTCTTTCAGTGTGACGCTTCCGTATTTGTAGATCTATACTGGAATACCATTTGAACCTGCTACTGCTAAATTCTGGGTCTAAAATTTCGTTCTCAAATCTAGGAACTGCATAATGCCAGTTTGCTTATGTCAGAATCCTTAGGATGTTGCGAAAGCATCTATTCACTAAGGTTTGTAGCTTTCTTGTAATGGCTGAAGTAACCTTCCAATTGCTGCACCTATAAAGAACCACAGATTCGACATTTGTGTGAAACATTCGTAGCTTTGTTCTTAAGCTGACAGAGTTATTCCTCCAAATTTTCGACAGCATAACGAACGCCGCTTTTTCTTTGCCGATGCGGAAGATGACGTTTTGTTCGGTCCCGCCTTCGATATAGACGGTTTTGAAAGCTCTCCACTTTTTAATTGCGTGGATATATTTATTTGAGAGGATGGTCAGGTTCAGAAGCCGATCACTTCTGTTGCCAACAGCCATATTTCAAAAGCCGGCAGAGATATCGACGACTTTCAAAAAAATTGAAAACGAATATTTACAAAATCAACTTTAAACTACAAAAACAACTAAAAACTGATATAAATGGTTTCTGTTAAAATGTCTTGAGACCAAAGAATTATAGTGACTTCAAACTTTAGGTGGAGACGTCTCTAAGGTTGAGACGTCTCTAGAGCAGTTAAGTTTAAGTAAATAATGTATGTATTAGAAGTGTTTTTAATGTAAGAGTTGAAAGGATTGGCAATATTTTGGTCATGAGTTTAAGAACCATTGTTTTAAATAATCGCTCGCTTCTTCCAAGTAAATTTAGATCCAAACAATATAATTACTTACTTACTCGTATAAATACTTGTAGAGTTTTGAAATATTTTTCAAGTCAGTCATCCTCAGTCAAGATGGCCTGATATGGTCTTTTTTTAAAACTGCTATTATCGTGTTTATGTACTAATTTATTTACCTTTTGACATTTATTAAGAAGATAGCTGCCACTCTTTGTCAAGAATTTACAATCATTGAATAAATTATTTCAGGATTTTATTATGTACATTACAATGTTTAAAGGAGAACATATCAATGTCAATCTTAAATTAATTCCAGCGTTTTGCATACAGCAACTGGGCCCCACTTTTCGTCCACCGCGTCATGTCGTAAACGTGGTCGCCGTGGTTGTCCAAAGAAAATAATTTTAAAAATCTATAAAATCTCACTGTCAACCGCATTTAACTTACAGCCACCAGCTCACGTGCCCACATCTAAGAAGTGCTTGGCTTGAGAGCATAGGCGCACAATAGCCACCGTTAATGTAGCATATTGTCATATAGAGGTACATACATTTATAACGCAGTATCAAGGTCGTGGGTGTGTCCCAGCTGTAACCGCCGACCGCGCTGCTGTCTCTCGTCGTGGTCGCGCGTCGTCGTCGTTGTCGGTCGGTCGGCCGGCTGGCTGGTTGCTCCAACTACTGCTGCACAAAAGATTGTCAAATCGAACAAACCGTGGTAATAATTCGTGTTGACAATGATTCCGAGTGACTTAAGTTGCTTGTTTTCACATGAATAGATCGCGCGTTTATTTAAGTCCGAAGTAGTGATGTCGATTGCCGATTGTTGCAGTCGACGATGTCTATGTTGTTCCACTCTGATTAGGGTGGCAAGAAATTAGGTTGACATCGTTCGACACCAAACACCTAACAATATCTATCTCTATAGTTCGCTCGTGCCATATTCCTAGTCGGAATCAGAAGCAGCGACGAAGTCGAAGCTGGAGTTGGAGTCATGGAAGCCACGTTAATTTTTTTTATTTATAATTTAAACACAGCAGCTGCCACTCTCAGGTATACAGCAGTCTTGAGATTGCGGTTATTGTACCGCAATAGATTTTGATGGTGCACTTGGAGATTGAAAGTTGGGATAGACTTACAGTTTAGGTATATAAAGAACCAATGTGGATTATGTCGTTGTGCAGACATCTTAATCCTTGATGAAGGTTCTTTGGAGGGGAATTACTTATGTCTCGTATATGTATGGCACATTGCCATCAAAAACCTAAGGTTGATTCATCCCTTAAATGCATGCGGAACTATTAACTTGTACAACACTGTCATGGCTATAATCACCTTGTCAAAGCCGAGGAGTGCTTCAAAAAGTGCAAACTAATTGACTAGCTGTGCATGTTATTCCACCACGAAAGTATGCTTGGCTATTCTAGTGGAAACTTGCCGATATTTACGTCTATTTTATTTCTATTTCTACAGTCAGAAAAATAGCAGGTCAGTATCTACCTTTTGGGTAAACATACAAATGGAGCGTATTGTTCTGAGTTTCCACATTACATTACTGTCAAATATCTTCAGTTTAGTCTATGATTTAACCATGAATCGTCTAACAAAAGAGGAATCATGCGAAATATTGAATTTAAGCTCTGTTAAGATAGTTCATCTAGTGCTTCTTCTATTTGATGGTAGAGTGAAGAAATTATCAGAGATGTATCTGCCAGTGTTATTGTTGACCAATCAATTAGGCCTCTTTTGATACATAGTATACGTGAAGAAGTAAGCCGTGGAATAGTTTGCAAAAACGTGAAATGGCTATTAAAAAGATCCGGAAGATCCACTTTTTTATCGAAAAATTGCGTTCAGCGACGAAGTTCATTTTCAGTCGAATGGATAGGTGACAATAGACGACGCAAGTCAACTTTTCGGCCAAACCGCATTCGACGAAGTGAAAATACCTATATCGAAACTAAAGTCAAACAAAATTTGCTGGAGCTAACGAAATCGCTGGCGAATTAATCAAAGCATCAGGCGATGACTTATTAGGGACCATGCACCAACTCATAAGCAAAATATGGTAGGAAGAAACCATACCATGATGAGCGGAATCTCAGCATAACTTGTGTAATACTAATAATAAGAAAGGAGACCCTCTTAATTGTGCCCACCAAAAAGGCATCAGTACCTGATCATTGCATATAAGATCCTTTCTGCCGTATTATGTGAACGTCTGAAGCGTTGGTTACCTGGCTTCAGACCAGGAAAGTCCACTATTGACCAAATATTTTTACTATGCCAGATCTTGGAAAAAACTCAGGAACTATATCCACCATTTCCTTATCGATTTTAAAGCCCCGTATGACAGCATCCATTGGGAAGAGCTCTACAGAGCAATGTCTAGTTTTGGCATCCCTGTCAAACTTATCCGTTTGTGCAGAATGACGATGGAAAATGCACGCTGCTCTATCAAGGTTGGAAAACATCTTACCGAAGCATTTGATGTCAAAAAAGGTTTTAAACAAGGTCATGCACTGTCATGCGACTTCTTTAACATCGTTCTAAAAAGAATTTTCCAAAACTCAACCGTTAACACTAGAGGCACAATCTTGCAAAGATCCATTCAATAACTTGAATACGCAGATGATATTGACATAATTGGAAGATCAAAGCATGATGTCAGTGGAGAGTTTTTGAGCATTGCGACGGAAGCGAAGAAGATGGGTTTAGAGCTCAATGAGGGCAAGACCAAGTATATGCTGTCATAAGCTTGGTCGTTTTAGACAAAACGTCATAATGGACATCTATGAATTTAAGATAGTTGAGGACTTTGTCTACCTAGGCCCCGCTATAAATTCAGACAACGACACCAGTGCTGAAATCAAACGAAGAATAACTCTTACCAATCGCTGCTTCTTTGGACTTAGATGGCAGTTGAGTAGTAAAGTCCTCTCTGGAGCATCTTAAATCAACATCGCGCTTAGGCTTGGACCCTGTCAAAGGAAGATGCGATCGTCTTGGGATGCTTTGAGAGAAAAATTCTTCGGGTGATTTTGGGGCCCATCTGCATCTATGGAGAATGGAGGAGAAGATACAACGACGAACTGTACCGGCTGTAAAGCGACACTGATCTGGTTAACAGTATTAAAGCTCAACGACTTAGATGGTTGGCGGCAGCCCGGAAGGTCTTCGAATACAATCCCGAGGGAAGGCGCAGTAGAGGAAAACCTCAACCAAATTGGCGTGTGAAACTAGACACAGCCAGCTAGGGACCGAGATGGCTGGAGACGCATGTTGGTTAAATACCAAGCATCTTTAAAATAGAGATAATTGACAAACCTTTGAAATACTGTTTAATAAGTACTTTATTTGACCAAAAATAAAAATTATTTTTCAAAATTGGTACTTAGAGGGTTTTACTCAACCGAGTACACTGGCGAGATATGTAAATACACATTTTAGTGGTTGAAATTTTTTAAAACATTCTTTTTCGATTCAAAGTGTAGTTTGGCACTTCCCACATATCCACCGAACTCTGCTGGAACATAGCCTACATCGTAGGTTATTTTTATTTAGTCAGAAAAATGTCCAACTGCACTGGGAACTAAGGTTATCGGAACATTTGCATTTTTTTGAGCCTATATTGCCTGAACGAACATACATTTTTGTTATGGTCCGCAAGAATGTTTGGAGATTGCCGTTTTCATTGGTTTTGAAAAATGAGTCGCCAAGCATTCACCATCATTGAGTTGTGTGAACAACGGCCACCACCAATTTTTACCTTTCATTTTGATTCGGTAATTGTTGACAAATTGGTCATGAAGGTCGAATCCACCGATACCCTTGTTGTATGAAACTAATGGTTTTGGCTGAGGAAGGCCTACCTTTTGTTTCTCTGTTGTTGACCATCTTTTGACTTTTCCTAGAGGTTCCAAGCTATCGTAATTAGTTGCAACGGTTACAAAAGCATTAACTTTCCAACGTGCGAACAGTATATTGTTGTTTTTGTCAAATTTATGATTACCGTCTTTAATGATTTGAGTGGCCATTTTCTTGTCCTATTGTCAAGAACTGTACCTGTAGCACGAAATCCTTTTCTGCGTAAAGTAGCTATAAGGTTATGGCCGGTGAAATAGTTATAGAAAAAAAGCTGTGGTCACTTGGCGTAGTTATTACTTCCAGTAAATAAAGCACCACGCGAGATCCAAGGGGTAAGCACCACATTTTTGGCCCCACAATACACGTCAAAATTTTAGCAATATTGCTGCCGCAAAGCATCCTCTCCTTATATCAAAAACGAAAAGTCTTTCCACAAAAAAATTGATTTGTGGAATGATGTCCAAAGTACTTTACGATCGCTGAATTTGAATGTTTATCATGAAAAAAACCCATTTTTTATAATTCTGGCAAGTCATTTTCATCAAAGGTCTAATCTTCGCCATCTTATCCAACTTGTCAATACACGAATTCTCACATCTTCGTCTAAGAACCAGTATAATGATTCTTCTGGTAAAGTGTGATATCCGAAAAAACCAAGTTTGTTGGCATTAAACTTTCTTAAATCTACTTTTATAAATAAGAATGAGGAACAGTTTTGGTTCAGTGCGTATATCCGACCCACAATCAAATTCATTATATCATCATCGAAAAAGTGTTCAGAGATTTGAACATCGTCTTCCGATTCCAACTATTCTTTAACTTTGGTAAGGTTCTCCAAATAATTAAATGTCTCAGACATTTCAGTAGGCCACAGGATTGAACCATTTTTGAGCAGTTTTTTGAGACCCACCTTTGTCTGAGCTTTTATCCCTCAGATTAGAAAGTGGGATATCGTCTTCGCTTTCAGTAGTACCTACCCGTGATATGATGGTAAGTTCCTTGGATTGTGATGCCAGAGGTATTGGGTTCTATCCCTGCCTGTGCTACCTAAAGTTTTTTCACAGGCACTGCCTCTTGCGAGGAATTGACAAATTCTCCAAGAGTAATTCTTGTCATGAAAAAGTGCTTTCTTAAATTAGTAGGTCCCTTCCATCCCTGCAATTATACTCGCACACAGGGATGGTTGAGAGTTGTAATTCATTAGGCCCTGGTTCTCTATTGGTCCGTACTTCTATAAAAATCGTTACATTCAATGCTGACCTCTAAAGAGCCTTATTACTGAATTTTTCATAGTACATGATAACAGCATAATTTCACCCTGAATTAGCTTCCTAGATCGTGAGGTCTGTGGAGATATATCAAATCGATAGCTTATTCCGATAAGCCCGAATCAATTGACCACAGGAAGGGAAAACATTCACAGAGTTAAATTAAAATGCTAGAAGAGTATCTTTCCAATACATTATAAATTTCATGTCAAATTAAAAGACTCGAATTTGTTTTGCTCCATCTCAATGTACCATTCTTCCCGTGGTGTGATGGATAGGGCGTAGAACTCTCACTCTAGAGGTCTTAGGTTCAATGCTTGACTTTTTTTTACAGGTACAAGCTCTTTTGAAGAATTGATAAATTCAGCAAGACTGCTTTCTCAAATGAGCCGTTCGGATTTGGCATAAACTATAGGTCCCCTCCCTGGCTGATAAGACTCGCACCATTGATTGGTTAACAGTTCTAAGTTTATAAATAAAAATACATTAAATCAATTGAACTTAAAAAAATGTCTTTTAAGTAAACACTTTCTCTCTAACATCTCTGAGCTAGCTATTTTCTTAAGGTGTATAAATATGCATCAAAATCGAGGTGTCTGTTTTTAGCTAATAACGGTTGTTGTAGGTCGCGTTACTTTGCAACATTGTTGCAGTCACGTGTGCTTTTACATGTTTTCATGATATTCAGTGTCCAGTATATTGTTGGTTTAACTGCCATTGCCATCGCCACCACTATCGCCATAGAAATCGCCACCCGCCACTGTCACTTCTTGTAGACATCACGCAAGCACCTGTAAACCAGTTAAGTGTCAGCTTACAAAAGGTAAAGCTTCCGGTTCGAATAATTCGCACTGCAATTAAGTTCTTAGACTTTTTTGTTCGTTCATGGCTTTAAGGTTCATTTTAATTATCTTATAAATACATTTACCTTATATACCCACCTACCCAGTCAAATGTATAGAATGCTTTATAATGTGAGTGTGTATGGAGGTAAGAAGGGTGTTTGTAAGCTTGTTGCAACTGCAGCAGGTGTCAGACAATATACAAATAAAAAACAAAAATATATTCTACCCTCTCGTTGAGTGAAGCAAAAGGCAGTAATATAACATAAAGTCGCGTATCTCACAAGAAGCCGTACAAATATTCAAATAGGCAGCCTTATGATATCACGTCGCGAGTTAACGTTAACGTCAAGTAGTCAAGCCCGCTACTGAGCTGCTGTTGCTGCTGCTGCTGCCACAGTAACTGATTCTTGATTAATGTGACCACTGACTAAATTGGAGTACTCAAGCGATAGCAGGCAGCAGCCTCCTTGGAGGACCCGCTGTCATTTATCAAAATCTGAGGCATATCTAGCTCTTAATTTTACAGTATCGCCCACAACGGACACACTATGGGGTGGTTTACGGTCTTGTCTCTCGAAATGGTCCATATTATAGTTGCAGCTTGTGTAGCGTTTGCTATAGAGCAAATGTTGCATTTAATTTGCATCACTTTGCATTGGATTTCTGTTAGCGGCTATACGACTTGACTCAACGAACAAACGAGCGACTAAGTCAGCAAGACCAAGTTGAAGCCAAAGACACAGTTGCAAACTTCGAGAGTAATTAATAACTATTAATATCTGCGCCGCGCAAACTGGTTAATAACTCACTTTGCTAGCCAAACGGTCCAGCACCGTCCACTACCTTACGTGTTGTATATATCGCATATAGATTGGCCGGGCCGGCCACGCGGCCTGTGGTGCACTTTCAGGGCCGTCCGTCGTCGTCGTCGTTGTCGTCGTCATCGTATAGTGGTCGGTCTCGTCACCGGGCGCTCGGTAGTCAGTTCAGTGCGCGAGCTTAGAGGTTGACCCTTTTGCAATTTATTTAGACACCTCGATCACCTGTAGGGAAGTTGTTTAGCTGCTCGAGATATTTATTGAATTTATTTGCAAGTCGATTTTATTGTAGGTACTCGCCATGTACCTATCTGGTTTAATTTTCATTGAGGAAAATATCAATCGATCGATCTATTTGATCTAGTAATGATATGGTTCTTATATACAGATGTAGATCATTAGACAAATAAAAAGATACAAATGCATTTTTGTATACCTGTATAGAAGTAGAAAGAGAGAGGATAGGTTTCCGGGTTTTTGCAAAGATTGTTTTTTATTTTTTTATTATTTTATAAAAAGCTGTTAATTAATTCATTGTTTAATCATTTTTATTTTTCTGTTGCCATCTTTTGCAGGCAGAGGGCCCTCCAGTACAAGTGGAACCAGTGGATCTTAGCCTTCGATCACCAAGAGGTAAGTGAATTCTGATTTCGCAATTAATGTAATCAAATTATTCTATAGATATTCTTAATATATTGCATGCAATTGAAAGTTTATTCATGTAGGAACCATCAATTAATGTTGATTATTTTGTTTTGATCTTTTTTGTAAAAGGAATCTAATATGTAACAAGCGGATTTCAAGAAAAGTTTGTATTACCATAATGTTGTTTTCTTGTTTGTTTGTTTTTAATGTCTGGAAGTTGTTTTACTGTGGGAATTGGTTTGTCAGATCCGTTAGGAAATTTGTTGTATTAAAATATATTCATGGATTTCTGCATTCTATTTTTGAAAATTTAAATTTAGTTAGACATTGAGAAAACGTTCTTTAAAATTCTCACAAGAATCATATGGAATTAAAATAATTTAAACCAGATAATTGAGTAATTAGTGCCAAATAAGGTGTCTTGATATTGTCTTGACATTTTAAACATCATATAGTAGTAAGTTAACATTTAAACGCATTTCACAAAAATGGATATCTGAAGGAGCTGTTTAAAATTCTTCGCAGATATGATAACTGACTTTTGACTGTGTTACGAAATAATTAAGAGCCTGTTTGGTATCTGAGGCTCATTAAGTATGACATTGTGACACTTTTGGTAGTTAACAATGTAACAGCATACATTTTTGAATGAGTATGTTGTCATTTTCTGCTGTTTTAGTTCTAAGAGAAACAAAAGTAGGTGATGAATCCGATTCTGATAAATGTTTTATCCATAAGTATACCTTGGTGCTATTATTCTTTTTTTACCAAGGCCTAACCTCATACATTAACAATAATGTTACTTTTAAGATCTTGCAAAATTATAGTCTTTGCACCAATTCTTTCTTTAAATGTATGTATTTTAAATTGTTCATAAATAAATAAAGGGTTCCCAAAATTAACGCAAGATTTGAATTAAATAGAAAACGCCGTTTTTAGTCTTTTGATAGTTATATTTTTATTGACTCGTAAAGTACATAGGATAGGGTTATGTATGGAATAACACATTGGACAAATGGCCTCCACGGCTTTGCATGCACATGCGCACTCCTTTGTTGAAATTTTCCATGACCATTCTGCATAATTGATGCAGCGTTGAATCTCCTCCTTTAATACACGGGTGGTTGTGGGCTTGTTGACATAGACTTGTGATTTCAAATAACCCCATAAAAAGAAGTCTAATAGTGTTAAATCACACGATCTAAGAGGCCAATTTTGATCACCGAAACGAGAGAGTACAGGACCTGGAAATGTCTCATGCAGTAATTGAATTGTTTCACGGGCTGTATGACATGGGGCACAGTCTTGTTGAAACCACATACTGGACACATCAATATCATCCAATTTTGGCAGAAAGAACTGTGTAATCATGTCGCGATAATCGAGCACCAGTAACAGTCACTGCTTGACCAGCATCATTTTCGAAAAAATATGGCCCAATTATGCCTCCAGCCCAAAATCCACACCATACAGTCACGCGTTGTGGATGCATTTGTTTTTCGACAATCACATGTGGGTTCCTCCGAACCCCAAATGCGCCAATTTTGGCGATTGACAAAGCCATCAAGATGAAAATGTGCTTCATCGCTTAGGATGATTTTGCTAAAAAAATCAGGGTCCATTTGTTGATGTTCAATAATCCATTCAACGAACTCTCTTCTCTGTCCATGGTCATTAGGCTTCAATTGTTGTGTTAATTGAATTTTGTAAGCATGAAGACACAGATCTTTGGTGTGTATACGCTGTAGAGAGGTTCTTGAAGTTTGCAATTCTTGTCCACGACGTCGAATTGAGGTTCCTGGATTGTCAGCAACACTCTCACGCACTGCTTCGACATTCACATTTGAACGGCTTGTTTTTGGATCACCAGTGTGTTTGGCGTCTCCAACGGATCCAGTCTCCATGAATTTTTCAATTAATCTCTTCACAGTTGACGAAGTTAAAACACTATTCCGACCATATTTTGTATGAAATTTTCGAACTGCAGCCGCCAAGCTTTCACTATTTTTGAAATATTCTTTAATAATGAAGACACGTTGTTCTATCGTGTAACGCTCCATTTTTAATAACCCTATACTGTAAGCTATCAAATTGCTTTTTTTCAGGGTTGCCAACACTTCACTGCACAAATGGCGGCAAATTCAAATCTTGCGTTAATTTTGGGACATCCTTTACATTATTCACTTTTGCTCCCTTTATTTAAGCCCTAATCTGGAAAGAGTATCAACTTGGTTTTTCTGATTTCAGTCAAAGAATTTTTTCTTTTTATATTCGAAATTAATTTCATGTGCACAATTCTTCATGGATTCAATATTTGGATCAGACAACACCCGAAGGAGTTTGTGCCGAATATCGGAATATCTAGAAGATCGAGCAGATAACACTTCGAGTATTCTATCTCTTCTAGACTTATCTAACCCTTATGTTATATCTGCGAATTTCTCGTGTCAAAGCACTCCAGTTAGAGAAAGATCCCCTAGAAGAACCGTTTGGCAATACGAAAAAGTCAACTGGGATGGTCTCAATACTTATTTCTGGATATTTAAATGGTCACTATGCTTCCTAGATAGTCACGTTCACGCCATAGCTGATATGATTACAAGTTTGATTCTGTTGTCAATAAGAACTTTTATCCAAAACAGGGTAATGTCCTGTCATGAACATCTGATCCAATATATTTTTTCGCTGACGAAAGTACTCTTAGCTTTTAATAATCGTTTTCAGGTGAATCTTCTTCAGATGTGGAACTGTAACTGCAAAATATGATCAGCTTTTTAAATTCCGACCTAAACAGAATTGAACACCGATTAGCAAGTGTAATTCTTTGTTTGATCTTAGTGCTGATGTTATTTTCTGCATTCGTAGAAAAAAGTACATAACTAACCCAAAGTTAGTGATGAACTTTTTGACTGAGACGGTGTTTAAATTTGTTTAAATTCTTCCGATTATCTCAATGTCATCAGCAGACAATTGGACAGCCTTTTAAAAAACTGTGTCTCTAATGTTAACTTGGCTAACACTATTCTTTCAAGTATGGGCCAATCTTTTTTCTCACTCGTATACTATGGCGAGAGTCCTAAAAGATTTTAATACAAATGAATCCGCTGGTCCAGCTGGTATCCCCGCTATTATTCTGAAGAGGTATTCTTCAACGCTGTCAAAAGCACTGCGTAAGCTTTTTCATCTGTCCTACTCCTCTGGTCTGGTTCCGAGCGGATGGAAAACTGCATTTGCCCAGCCTATTCCCAAAAAAGGCGAATCTTTCTAACCCTCTAATTATCGACCGATTCCACTTACGTCCCTTCTTTTCAAGGTCATGGAAACGCTGGTAAATTATCAGCATTATCTCGAAGACCGCAAGCTTTTAATGACCGGCAGTACGGCTTTTGTAGTACCCGTGGCATGATTGTTAGTGCGTTGGACTGTCATGCAAGGGGTCTTGGGTTCAATCCCTGCCTGTGCCACCTTAATTTAAAAAAATTTATTTTCGCGGGTACCGCCTCTTGCGAGGAATTTACAAATCCTTCAAGAGTAATTCTTGTCATGAAAAAGTGCTTACTCAAATTAGCCGTTCGGATTCGGCCTAAAATTGTAGGTCCCTTCCATTCCTGACAACAGTACTCGCACACAGGAATGGTTGAGAGTTGTAAGTCACTAGGACCTGGTTCCCAACGGACTGTTGCGCCACCCAATTTAAATTTAAGTACGGCTTTCGCAGCAATAGGTTCACTGGTGATCTCAAGGTTCATCTCACCAAACAGTGGGCAAATCTTTACATCGTTTTGGAAAAAGTAAGATTATTGCACATGATATTTTAAAAGCATTTGATAGGGTTTGGCATCAGGCTCTTTTATCGAAAATGCGTGCTTTCGGTTTGCATGAATCCCTCCTTCATTGGATTAGTAATTACCTTTCGAATCGTTCAATACAAGTTGTATTGGATGGATTCAAGTCTGAAAACCACAAAATAAATGCTGGTGTGCCCCAGGGCTCTGTTCTATCTCTAACACTCTTTCTCATTTTTATTAATGATCTCCTGTCTGCAACTTCTAATACAATACATTGTTTCGCTGACGATAGTACTCTCGCCTTTTCATGTTAGTTTTCAGAATCACATCTCTCTCCTCTTCGGATGTGGAACTGCAACGAAAAAATATGATAAGCTCATTAAATCCCGACCTAAACAGCATTGTACAATGGGGATTAAAAAACCGCTTTTAATTTAATGCTTTGAAAACATAATGCTGTCTTGTATCGTTAAAGCGAGACTCACCCCCTTTGCCATTATAAATTGATGGCGCTTGCATCGAGGAGACTGAACATCTCGATATTCTAGGTAGGTGTATCACCAACCACCTTTTGTGGAATGATCACATACGCAATGTTTCCAAAAATGCATCAAGATGTTTCGGTTTTTTTAAGGCGATGCAACAATTTTTTCTCCCTCTCTGATCTGACTGTTATCTATAAAACTTATATACGTCCAAAGCTTGAGTATAACTCCCATATCTGGGCTGGTGCACCTGCAACCTACTTAAGCCTCTTGGACAGCATTGAACGAAGAGCATTTAAATTAATCGGTGATAACACCATCATAGGATAATTTACGTTGCTTGAACATCGTCGTAAAGTGTCTTGTTTTTACCGTTCTTTTATGCTCAAGAGAAATGGGCAGTTGCATCCCTCCACTTAAACAGTTCAACCGTAATACTCCCGCTTCTAGAATTCTCATCAGTATACCCTCGAGTCTGACTTCGGTCGTACTGTCAAGTATAGAGATTCGTTCTTTAGCCGTACTACGCGAATGTGGAATTCCTTACTACACTCTGTTTTTTCCAGCCATTGCAATATTCAGGAATTCAAAACCAATGTGCACCGACACCTCCTTTCAACCTCTCTCTCCTCTTCCTAGTGCTCAAAATGTGTCTTTGGCCTTAAGTGTACGATTATTATAAAAAAAAAGTATGATGTTTAAGAAATCATACAACAGCGCATCACCTTTTCTAAATTGATTTTAGGAAAATAGTGTGCAAGTGAGCAATGGCAGTATAATGGTGAAAGAGTAGAGTTGGTAAAAGAATACAAATATCTAGGATCCTGCTTTACTAAGAACTTGAGCATGGTAAAACATCTCACTGACAAACTTGTTAAGCCGAAAACAGCTATGAACACAGCATGGAAGAAATGTTTGAATAATAAGGAAATCAGGCATACCAGGAAATTCAGAATCTTCTAAGTTATATTGGAATCAGTTATTTTTTAAGCGGCGCAAGTGTGGGGAGGTAGGAAACATGGACAAGTGGAAAAACTGCTCATATCTTACATACGACTTATTTTCCACCTTTCTTCGAGTACGCCAAACTACATGATCATGTTGGAAACGGGCTTATCACCTTTATTCATAAAAACACCTCAGCTGCAGGCCGATTAAATCCTAAAAGATTTTGAAATGCAAAGTTATCGTCTTCATAAGAAAGTAGTTCTCCAATTGCGAAGTGGAAGGTTTAAAAGCTGTATAGAAATAGCCGAACAGGTGAATGTTGCCCTGAGCTAGAGTAGCCTTGCTTCATGGAAACTAACTTTATATCGCTTGATAGCTCTCTGGATGAAACTTCAAGAGAACAAGACACGGAGCAAGCCAAAAGCTCACTGCACCGCATGATTTACAGTAGACTAGACTACGATCTCCGGGAAGTAAGCTACTTCCTGGACAAATATAGCATGGAACGAATTTCGTGCATGTTCCGGCTAAGAAGAGAACTTCAAATTGCAATTTGATTTTAAAGCTAGATCAATAAATCCTGAAAAAAAGTATGTATTTAATTTTATTTGGAAAAGTTTAATTTTTTAGTATTTCGGTTATCAAAAAATAAAATAGTAAACCCAAAAGTTTAAAAAAAAAACTTAATCTAAGGTTGACACCACACTTATCGATTCTTGCGACACTTAGCAAAAAAACTCTTATTCTTCTTGTTTTTTTTGCAAATAGTTAGACAGGCAATTTATTTGTATCCTTTATGAGGGACACCAAATAACTCTTTTCCTGTGTGTCGTGCGCATTATCACCAAAATCTTTTGCACATAAAAATAATAAACAATATTCTATGCGGGGCTAAGAAGCTTGACGCCATTTATACATATGTACCTATATTAAATGAAGATGAGCCCAGGCTGTGTGTGACTACACCCTTTCTTCAGTTTGTTGCACGCTATCTGCGAAGTGTCAATTAATAAATTAACGAGCGCTACCCTACTTCATATGGATTGCTCTCTTCGCCTCCATGCTGCTAACCCCTTCAAAGTCCCGTCGTCGTTGTTGTCGTCGTCGTTGCCACTATTGGACAATTCGAGTTCGAGGTCTGCAGCAGGAAGCCGAACTTGATTTGCTTGTGCTATGCGCTTGCGCTTGCCCGTGCTTATTCTTTCCTCCCGCCTTTCACACCATCAGCCAGCAGCGCAGCGTCACATTGATTAATCCAACCGATTAAGCACATGAGTGCGGATATTAATCACCCCAGCTACACACATAAAATATATTGGCCTTTTGTCTGATGGAAATGGAAATGCTTATGCGCCCATATCTATATGCGAGTATTGTGAGCTTGGTGGCGCGAGCGCGCATACGCAACGCATATGTCTCAGAATATTCTCAAGGAGCCTTAGAGTCACAAATCAGAATCTTGCTTCTATAGATTCATAATAATATCGTATGCTTATGCTTAGAGGTAAGGTTTGCAAAAGAGAAAGGCAAACCAGATCAACTGCATACTTCGTACTCGGCTCTGGAAAATCCGCGCCTATACCTTACCTATACAAACTTCTCCATACCGAACCTAGAGGTAGGTAGGTAAGGTACCTATACTTCTATCTATCTGTATCTATTTAGACTTAGACTCACATGCCTACACCAGTGTAAGACAAGTGAAAGACACTCCGTATGACACAAGAGCCGTCAGCACGCCCGCCTGCCGCCATGCCAGTCGCCAAGAATCAAATACTAGTCACGACTATGACCAAACCCACATTTCGTTTTGAAGAAGATTTTTCTCTTCTTTTTTTTCGTTTGTTTTTCAAAACAAAAACTGCCGCGCGCTCCAGCCGCAACCATAACTCGGTCTGTGCAGACAGTCAGCAGCGCAGCGCTGAAATACTAAAATATACGCCACCACCGAAATGTCAATTTAAATGGTCGCTCCTGATAATTACGCTGACAGTTTTTTTTTCGCTGCTGCTGCTGCCGCGCTTCTTCTAGGACGTATCGTCAATGTGCCAATGAACAACAATGAGAGCTCTGGAGAAAAGACAGTAGTCTAGGTTTGGCCCAGCAATGCTGCACGCTGCCATCGCATCACCACTGCACCGTGCCGCCGAAGTTATATGCGAGCGACTCGCCATTTGGGGTGACGCCTGAATCGTCAGCGTCAGCGACATTTGGCGACAACAATTACGTGAAGATTCGCAACAGGAGTTCAGAGAATCAAACCATACAAAGTACGAGATACGAGATATTGCTTAAGTACTTTGATGGGAACGGGAATTAATGCACAAAGACCACGCGGACGAGACGCCTCGCCAACAATTATAACCTTCTTGCGTCCATCGTAATCAGAATCACTATCGAATCGATCCATCGTCCATTGGGAATCATCGAATGTGTCTGTCAACGCACTCGGTCGCGCTCGCAGTTGCAGAATAAGCCCATACCTACCTCTCTATACGAATACTCGTAGATAATGTGTGCTTCAATATAATCTACTTCTCTCTGCTTACCTGGCCTGGCCTTGCAACCAGACAGCTGGACAGTGCGTTGTCGTCTTCCTAGTAACGTGGTCTACATTTTCTCCCATGGAATTGGACAGTATATTGGACTGGACATCGGCATTGGTAATGTGTTCGCTTTGCTCTGCTGCCAAACCAAGCCAAGCCAAGCCAGGCCAAGACCATACCTGCCATGCCAACCCATCAGGCCAGGCCAGGCCATATCAGCTCTTCAGAGCTTCATGGTGAATGCGAAAAGAAGAAGAAATCATCTCGAATGTAAATTTATGGGACGCACGCATGCGCTTCACGCATAGTTCTTTGAAAATTGATTTTGCACGCGTAATGTGCCCTCGCGTACGCAATTTGAGATAATTAAAGCGTTTTACGTCTGAGCGCGCATGCAAAAACCAATAATGGCGGCACAACGCAACGGTGCTATGGATACTTAGACAGGTCATCCGCCGGCCGCTCTCTGCTTATTATAATAATATGTAGCTTAGTTCAACAAGAAGAAGACATACATAATTAAACCAGCATTAAGTAAAAGAGGTTTCTCCGAACTTCAACGACAACAACAACAAAAACAACAACAACAACGTCGACGACAAAAGCACAGTGAATTGTCCTCTATTGGGGCATGAGGCATGACAAAGGCTATACTTCAAATCCAATAAGGACTTGCGGTCTTGTTAAAATTTTCCAGAGATTAGTCTTAACATAATGCGGTTGTTGTTGTTGTTGTTGTTGTTGTTGTTGTTGTTATAATTGAAATTTGTATGGGTTGGATCACTTTACATGATCTGGAAGTGGAACCCACAAATCACCACGCTGCTGGCTGCTGCTGCTCTAAACAGAGGACCGTAATTAAAATTAAGCCCCTCTCTTTCACAAAAACGGAGAGTACGAAAAATCCATGGCCAACGGACTACGACGCTCTATAACCTATGTTCTTGGCGGATTGAAATATATTCTTAAAAATCTTAGTTTAAGTTGTGTCCCGTCGCGTCGTCGTAAGTACCGAGCGTTTTGAAAATCCAAACGCGGACATAATGTTACATCAAGCAGTGCAGCGGTGCAGGCAAGCATGGTTAGGCTTTGGATATGTGATTTTGTGTTTAAAGCTTAAGCTTACCTTGACTATCGCGTATCGCGCCATATTATGCTTATATGCTTATGCCTGTCTGACCAATATGTGGCTTGGCTATCCCCTGTTTTGTATAGTTGGGTTATGAATCAAAGAAGCCCAAAACAGGGCATTAGTGAAGTAAGGCTTGTACACTTGCGCGTCATTTAATTAGTGCACGGTACGTGATTATATGGAGCACCCTACTCTTTGTGGCTCATATGTATATCCAACCTCATATACCTAACCAAGACCAAGTCGAAGTCGAGACTCGAGAGTAGAAGTTGACTTGAAAGTCTAAAAATGTTGAGTGCAGGCGAACAAAACTTATCACTGGCGAATTATGTAAAAGTAAAATGTTATATTTCCATCGAAGGCCAAGAGAGTTAAAGCCGCATAATATCTCGCAAAAAGCCTCTCTATAGGTATATAGCTACTTATGAACACCTACGTCCAACAAAGTCCAGTCCATGATGTGACCATGAAGCTATTTGGGATGCCATGCCTAAAGCATCCAATCCGTCCAGCAAGCATCAGACCAGCTCCAGCTCCAACGCCAGCGCCAGAAGTTGGAGGTGGTGTTGGTGCGGTTCGGTGCGGTGGCGAATTGGTCATTATTTTCTAACGCGTTTTGAATAAAGCAGAATTTATAAATGTGTGACGAATACCCGAATAGGTTAGGAATATTGAAGATTAAGTCTCTAATGATCCAATGCCTTGGCCGACAAATGGATGATAATGGTAGTAAATCGTTTTTTTTTGTGTGGCCAATTAGGCCCGTGGCTAGTTAACTATGATGTGGCTTAGTTGGGTTTGTGTTCCACCGCTTCGCGCAGTACCGCGTGTAATATGTATAAATTCAAATGAAATGCGGAACCTAATTAATAACTGTGAACCAATTTGATATTCATTTTATTGATTTTTATTTATTTTGTTTTGCAGCTGATGGGGTTTTGTTTGTTTGAAAGGTTTAGTCTGTTTTTTTGTTCGTTTTATTTTGTTTTGTTTAAATAAGGCTAATAAAACTATAATCAAGCAGCAGACGAGTGAAGGGGTGGAGGTAAAGTGTTTTGAGAGGTTTTATACTCGTATTAATTGATTTTAATAGTTTCAAAGGAGACCAATTACACCAATATATTGAAATGAGAAGCTTTAAGGCGATTTTTTCGCTAAAAATTAAATCATGCAAATCTAGAATTAGCACCTTTTATACAGCAAAATCATAGATGCTATATAATTAAGGAAGAAAGTTAATTGAATAAATTAAGCTAAGATCATCTTTTGTCACGAATTAGAGAAGAATTAATTTTTGCACATTTTCCTTCGAGCGATGTATAATTCTGTTAAAAAAAAATGGCAAAAAATTTAAAAATTGTTTTAACCTTTCCAAAATATAAAAGAAATGTTAATTAAACTTTATGATAATTCAGGAGATTGCCTGAACTTTCTTCGAATTATTGGTAGATCCGGCAAAAAAACGTTGAACACTGAAATTCTGTTCTTTATTTATCGAAAAATTAAAGAAATGCTTTCAGGGATTTTTGTTACTTAGAAATACTTCTTTACTTTGGAATGAGCGCTTTTTCAAACAAATTTTTCTTAAAACGAAAATAAAACTAAAAAATATTTTGTACAAAACTATTATAAGGTTTTTAAAACAGTCAATTTAATACAAAAGATTTTCATGTTATAAAGAATTCTTTATCTTTTTCTGCTAAATAAATGAATCTGTAAATCTAAAACAATTGTACTTGACCTTATTTTCTTATTCAAATTTTTTAAGAATATTTATTCGAAAGATGCTTAAAAACTCGTTGAGAGTTTTTTTTAACACGAATTTTTCTTGTGGAGATAAACTTTAAAATAAGTGCCTTAATTTTCATGAACAATATACTTTCATGCTATCAACAATTAATAATCTCATTTTTAACTGAATTTCTTGATTGAATAATTTAACTAAGTCAAACAATTAATTAAAAAAATAAGTAAAAAAAATACATAATGTTGTTGATAAATTATTAAAATTAATTTGAAATGATACCTGATGCATTTGAGCAGGTGGAGAAATAATGGACAAAACAGTTTAGTTCTTGAAGTGATAAAACAAAATTGTCCATGATTGTGTATTGGTAGAACATTTTTTCTTCCAATGTTTTAAAAATTTAAAGAAGCACTTATTTAAGTAGAACAATTCAATGGATCACAGTTTCCTGTCAGGATTCAAAAGTATAAACTTGTGATCAGTCTTAATTTTTTAATTAAACTCTTTTGGAGTAAACTTAATAAATATCATATGTTTAAAAAAGCGAAGATATATTTATTAAGAAGTAATAGTAAACATTTCAGACCATCAAGGATCTCAAACCCATTTGCACACTGCACTGCGTATTAATTAGCGTCATGCGGCACAGTTGGATCAATTTGTTCGGGATCCTTAATTCAGACATCGCCATCATAACCCTTCCTCCATGTTTAAAGAGTTCTGCGGGTATGCCATCCGACCCGGCAGACTTGTTATTTTTTAGCTTTTGGATGGCTCTATCTACCCCTTCTCTGCTGGCGACTGGGACTGGGTCTTTATTGACTGGTCTTGTTTCTCTTTCTACCCCTTCTCTGCTGGTGGCTGGGACTGGGTCTTCATTGACTGGGCTTGCTTCTCTTTTGTCATTATCTTGATCGACATTTTGCGCATTCAACAGCTGTTGGAAATTCTGCTTGAAAACATCTACAATTCCATGTGCTTCGGTGACTAGGTTTCCTTCACTGTTTCGAGAGCTTGTGTCCCGATTCTGAAACCAGAAGTTAATTGGTGGTCATTTTTACTAAATTTTTTTTTTATTATTATTTCTCGATATTGGTTCCACAATGTGTTGACATCTGTGGTATTAAGGAGGATGGCGGCGGTGAAGAGTCGCTCGCTCAGGCTCTCACTGTATAGTCTCTGGCATTCTCCAATGTGCTAAGGTAACCGATTTTGAACTTCTTTCTTTGGGCCGCACGTGTTTTTTTATCGTTTGAAATTCGAGCTCTAAACTTAGCCACTACCAGAAAGTGGTCAAAGTCGACATTTGCTCCTCGGAAAGTGCGCACGTTCAGGATGTTTGATGCGTGCCTTGCGCCGATTAGCACATGGTCGATTTGGTTGGTGGTTCAACCATCCGGAGATCGCCAGGTTGTTGTGTAGATCTTCTGTCTTGGAAACCTAGTGTTATTTATCACCGTATTACGAGCTGCAGCAAATTAGATTAGTCGGAAGCCGTTATCTGTTGTTTCTTCGTGGAGGCTGTACTTTCCAACTAATCCGCCAAAGATGTCTTCCTTCCCGATTTTTGCATTGAAGTCTCCGAGTACGATTTTGATGTCGTACTCTGGACAGGCTCCGTAGGCTCTATCCAGGAGGTCGTAGAAATCCTCCTTGCTAGACTCCTCGACATCATCGATAGGGGCGTGTGCACATATTAGACTGATGTTCTGTAATGTGGCCTTGATGCGGATCACAGCCAGGCGGTCACTTATTGGTTTGAAATCCAGCCAATATCGACTTCGCAGTTAGGAGCGTGTGGTCGAAGATGTTGAGAGGTTCACAAGTGCATGAACCTCAAACCGAAGGCTAGAAAGATGAAAGCGGAAGCATTATCATTGAACCGCCGCCGTCAATGTTCAGGATATGGGAGGACCACTTTTACAGATTGAGACTGTATAACCTCTAAACTGCACCAACTATAGAAGAATCAGTTTCACTTACATCCCTTATAAGTTTTTCTCTGCATGTAATATGTGAACGTCTAAAGCCCATCGTTTAAGGCCATTAAAGTCTACAGTCGTTCAAATATTCACATTACGACAGGAAGAACACAAGAACTTCAATTCGACGCAAAAGGATCTTTTCTTCTATTTCAAGGCCAAATATGACAGCATCTAAAGAAACAAACTGTATAGTTTTTGCATTTTTACCAAACTCGTCCAAGAATTCGCCCTACTCTATAATTACAAATCGGAAACATCTTAACCAAAACTTTTAATACTTAAAATGATTAGATTAGGTTATTTAAATATATATTTTAAACAATAATTTGGTTTATGATGCATAGCATTGCCGTTTGCTTGATTGGCAACTTAATGTATATCTTTATAATACGCATACAACTTTGTGACATCCATTTCCTGTAGAAGGCTAATGATTTCAGTATAGGCCTAGGATAGTATAGGCCTAGGATAAATCTTCTTATTTCTATCGCACGTCGTAAAATAAACTGAAAAACATCCTCGCGCTCTTTCAAATTTCAAAGGTTGCAAAAAATCATCAAGTCCTCGCGGTGAGGAATGTAGTTCAGATTATGGAGTTCTCCTCTTAGCCGGAACATGCACGAAGTTGGTTCAATGCTATATTTGTTAAGGAAGTAGTTTATTTCCCGGAGATTGTAGTCTATTCTACTGTATTCATACGGCGCAGTGAACTTTTGGCTTAGTCCGTGTATTGTCCTCTTGAGGTTTGCTCCATGACGCAAGGTTACTAAAGCTTAGGTCAACATCCACTTGCTCGCCTATAGGTTTATCCAGTATTTAAAACGTCCACTTCGGGATTGGATTTTTTGAAGAACTACTTTCTTTTGAAGACGATAACTTGACATATAGAGAGCTTTGACGGTATAATCGACCTGCAGCTTGAGTGTTTTTATGAATAAAGGCGATAAACCCGTTTCCAACATTATCATGTATTTTGGCGTACTCGAAGAAAGGTGGAAAATAAGTCGTATGTAAGATCTGAGCACTTTTCCCACTTGTTCATATTTCCGACCTCCCCACACTTGCACCGCTTAAAACATAAGTGATTCCGATACAGCTTTGAAGACCCTAAATTTACTGGTATGCCTTATTTCCTTCTTCCATGCTGTGTTCATAGCTGTTTTTGCCTTGACAAGTTTGTCAGTAAGATTATTTTCCATGCTAAAGTTTTTAGTAAAGTAGACTCCTAGATATTTGTATTCTTTCACCAACTCTACTCTTTCACCATTGTAGTGCCGATCTTCCTCTGACATTGTTAAAAACCATCACTTTGGATTTATTTAAATTTACCACTAGATTCCACCTTAATAAAATGTTTTTTTTTGAAATAAAGATTCTCAACTTTTAAAAAATAAATAATCAAAGAGTGATACAATTTATCAGTGTAAAACTTTGTTTTCAGGTTAAATAATATCAAAAAGTCCGTCGATAACTAGGGCCTAGTGACTTACAACCTACAGTTTTAAACCATTTAATATATAATATAGTAATAGTTATAATAATTTGCAATCAGTAATTTTATGTGATATCATTTCATAGAAAAGACGTATACAGTTTCAAAAAAAATCCCGAAAACCCAAAATCTCAAAAATACCTAAAATCCAAAATCCTAAATACCTTGAAAACCCAGAGGCTGGAAACTTCAAAGTCCCAGAATAGCCAAAATCCCGAAAAACAAAAATTCTAAACGCCCCATATCGTGAAATTCTTGAAAACCCAGAATCTTAAAATTTTAAAAACCCGGAAATCCAAAATCCCGAAATCCTTTAAAACCAAAATCCTAAAAATCTAAAAAACCCAGAACCTATAAATTTCGAAATCCGTGATACTAGTTTTTTTTAAGTATACTTAAGAATAATCTGTAATTGATTTCTTTATGTTATGAATTTCGGACACGTCTATTAAACCTCCATGACTTAATTCTAAATCCCTCGTTAAAAAACCTTCCTCGGAATGCATCGTCTAAGTGAAAAAATATGATACAAATTGTGTAGTTTTTGATTTTGGGTTTTTGAGATTCTAGCTTTTCATAAATTTGTTTTTAATTTTTACTCCAGCACAAATTACGGGTTTAGGTGTACATCATACGATTTCTTAGAAAGAAGCCAACGTTTGATGTCATATTTTAACCCGAGTCTATTTGAACTGGAGTCTAAATTTGGCATTTAAGTTAGACACAGCTGCTATTTATAAAGAATTTAGCAGCACATAAAACTGAAGATTCAGTACACTCTTAACTCAAAATAATTTCGTAACGTTGGCATACTTCGAGGTTTACGGCAGAATAGGCTTTTTCTAGACTCTTTATCACAAAGTGTAGTCGATTTAAAGCTTTCTAAGAGTTCGATGTTTCATAAAGCATATAAAGTTTTTTTTCGATCCCGTAACATGATGGAAAAAAGGACTAAAAATGTTGGGTGAAAAAATGAAAATATACTTTTGTGTAACAAACTCAAAAACTCGTTATTGCTAAATCAGTAGTAAAACATCTTACCTTAGTTTTCTGCTTTTTAGAATGAACTCTTTTGTAGTTTAAATATTACGTAACTTAAGGCTATTGTGATCAATGATGGTTGGATGCGAACCCTTATGACAGCGATTAAATATGTAAATATCAAATTTCTGAGCATTTAATTGACAATTTAATTAAGTAAACTATTACAATTAATGCCAAATTAATTTACAGTCAAATTAAAACTGACATTTTGTATCGGTAGAATGCCAGAAATGTAAGTCAAAATAATCATTTATAGGCTTGACTTTTATTTATTTTTAAAACTGTAAAATAAAGAGGTAACTAACATAATAGTACACAATTATTCAAAATAAAGAATAATTAAACAGAAACAAATATAAAATCAACATTAAGAAAAATATAAACAACCTTTAAAAAAGGAATGAAATAAATGAAATGGTCCTTCGAGCCGGATTACCCATGTTAGAGACGGATGAGACTAAAGCTGAGTGAAGAATATGGCTTATATAAGCGCATTTAGGTCAGAGTTGAGGATTCATGAGTAGGTGGTTTAGTTCCTCCTCTAGAATGACAAAGACAAATATTTGAATCTATTACATTCAAATTCATAAAAGCGCATATTTAAGTATGTACTTATGTGCATATAAAATTTCTCATTACAGTTGTATCAAAATGTAATGTTTAAATCACTATAATTCACAACACCAGCACCCGCAGTGATTCACACTTGGAGCAAAAATAAGTACCTATATAACTGATGTGTAGCTACCGTTGCAACATTTGACATATCCCCATGTTGACGCCAATCAGTTATTATATACCTACATTTACCCGCTTCCTAAAAACATATCCAACTACCAAGCATCTCAAATGTAAAATCTTTCAAAACTCTTCCAAGTGACAGCTGAAGTTTATGTATATTGATACCTTCCAACATCTGCCAGCAAAAGTATCAATACCAAAATACCATCACGATCAACAATTTTCATTCAACAAATTCCAATTCCTTTTAGCAACAAAATATTGTCAAACAAATGAATTTCCTCCGCATCATGTTTGAATGCGAGAGACATATTATCATCACAATGCTCCTCCAGCTCAAACCCATGGACAGTTATTTATCAAAATTTATTCATAAACATATTCGTTGTATCAAATCAAAATATCTTTCTGTTCTGTCCTGTCCTGGGCCCGCATTGCAATTGATTTAAAAACCAACAAAAAGAAAAATTCCATGAACTGTGAGTCAAAAAAAAAGAAGAAAATATCACAAGCAATCGATTTCATGACGATGATGACGACCGACGACGACGACGCGACGAAAAAGTTGCAGTCTTGAAGTTGCTGGCTGACGAAACACACAACTGCTCCCAAATGGGAACAACATGCTCTATTGATTATGATTTGAAAGGTGGATCCCGTTAACGTGTCATCGAGAAGGTCTTTGCATCAAAAAGTATAAGAACACAAACTAAAACTGAGAGAAGAGTCGATACGATGCGACACGATGCCATGGTGCCACCTCGTTACCAATAAAGGAATTCAGATTCAACCATCATCATCATCATCATCATCCAGGCCAGGCCAGTCTAAGCCAGTCAAGAAAAGGCAAACACTGAAGCTGCAGTTGGTTTGGTCGTCCTATAACTGAATGTGATGGAGACAACATGTCTCCATGTGAAGCATTCACTTTGTTGCTGATGCTGCTTCTTCTTCTTTTTGACTTTTCTAGTGGCAGAATATCCAATGATGGCACCACCAACTCCACCACCACCACTACCACCGAACGACGACGACCGCCACCAGGTATAGGTTCATGCGGATAGCTCAACGGCTGAGATGCTGGAAGAACTGGTGGCTCTTCTTTTTTCACTTCTTAGATTCTTCTTCTTCATGTTCATCTTCATCTGCCAGTTACGGATGCGCTGGCACACAACAATTTTGAATGCGATCACGAACTTGACCTTTCACATAACCCATAGCCAAGTAAAATAAAAGAAGACGAAGGAACTGGGGCTCTAGCTTACTGATGACGGTTGCACCAAAGTGCAGCAGCAACAGTAACAGCAGCACCCACCAAGACGAACGGGACGACTTTCTGACTTTCCGACTTTAAGTTTCTTCTTTTCCGATTCGGGTTTGTGTCGAAGGAAGACGAAATAGGGCAGAGCTAGAGCTGAATCTAGTGGCTAGGTATAGGAAGGTACTATAGGTAGTATGTATATATAAAAGTTGCCCCTAAAGGCACGGCGGCGGAGCGGCAACGTGCTCTATGATGGGATGGGTTTTGTATGCTTCCCTAACCTCCGAGCTTCGACACATTTAAATGATGGCAATTCGTCGTCTTGGAGTCAATCTGGTGAACTTTTTTATAAATTTTCGGTAGAAACGTCGCGTCGTCGCTTGGCTTAGCTTCGAGTCAAGTTTGAATTTGATCGTCTTCTTCTGAGCCGTGTTGTTTTTCGTCGCCATCAGATCATCGCTGCTCTATTGCGGTTGTCGTCTTTGTTGCCCACAAACACATCGCCTAGGCAAAGGTTAGGCTACGGCTGTCGTCATAGTGACTTGGATTTTATTTATGAGCAGCAACAGAATCCCTCATAAATCATTTGAGCAAATCATCCCGAAAAACTGTGAGAACCAAAACTTCCAAGTGACTATCGCTCTCCCGTCTCGTCCCTAAGAGTATTTTTTTTAGCTTGTAGTCGTACCTATACTCGATCGACTACTGCCGCCTCAAGGTATCACAATTAGTTAGCCAACTTTAAAAGGCATAGTATGCGACTCTTTAAGAAGAAAAAGAACTAGCTGCGGTTGCTCTCCTTCTAAGGACGGTTAGGTAATTTATTTTTCCAAAATCTAAAGCGGACGACTTCTTGCACTACATCGCATCGCATCGGCAACACACACAACAACTATGACTTTAAGACAACGACGACGCGCCTGACAACTAGATCCGATAATCGCTGTTGACAATCTCCTCATCGGGCGAGGCGGCACGGCGCGGTGAGGTGGCAAGTGAAGTGAAGGCGATGGCGGTCAGGAAACGCCACAAGCTGTGTATCGGCTTCGACTTCGGCTACAGCAGCAGGAGCGGCATCGGCATCCATATCTATAACTCACTTTAAGAGCGGACATTAAACACGGACATGGGTAGAACATGATGTCCAAGCACTGCAATAAAATTTATTTTCAAATTAAATTCAGCATAAGCGTCTGATGGCTGCTCGGTCGGTGCCAATGCCGGTGCTAGTCCTAGTGGTAGTACACGCTCGTCGCTCTCCCACTTGACCACTCTAAAAATGTGGCTCAGTTAATATACATTATACAGTGTACCAAAAACAGCATCACTGCAACTATATCCAGATCCAGACAATCTCTATCTGAGAGCTGGATCTTTGGAGCGTTTGGAGTTGGAGATTGGATGAGTGCCATCATCAAAAGCGGCAGCATCAGTGAGTAAAACGCGCAAGGAGTGAAGCGATATAGAAGCGCCTCATAGAACATCGCACGACGACGATCTTCGACGTTTGTTGGACGAGTAAAAGGAGTTCAGAGGAAGCGGCTTCCTTTGAACTGATGGCGATGGGTGCATGCGGCATGCGGCATAAGGCATGTGCGCTTGTTTTTTTTCTGTCTATGTAACTATACAACTACAACTACAACAACAAGCATTAACATCGTCGTATATCGCCTTTTAGTTGATCTGATTTACCATCACCTGATCGCATCGAATCGGATTGAGGATGGCGGATCGCGATCGTAGATCCAAGAAACCAACAAGCAGCAGGAGCGTGCGGTTATCGCCGCCACACCGCCACCGCCTCGCTGTGCCGCCGTCGCACGTTATGCGAGAAATGAAATATCAATGCGCGCGTGTGGAGTGATACCTGTATACATTTCCATCCGACTATACGGAGATATGTACGACAAGTATTGCTTATCGTGAAGCGTTTGGTTGATTGATTTGCCGACGCGGTCGTACAAGTGATCTTGCCACGAGAGGAAGTGATAAGTACTCGCATGTACCTGTACCACTTGAACAGTTATTCGAAAGCCTAAATCTAGGGCGAGTGTTGTTCGATCATTACAAGACAAAGTCGTACAACACATTACAACATCTTACAACATTATAATATTCCTGAATCTTGACCCATCCTTGAAATAGCGTGACAACGAGCTTGCCGAAAAGTCTGTTAAAGCTTGATCATATGCACATATCTTTTTTTAATCATAATGGGCCTTTAGGCATAAAACTAATTAATATGTCAAAAGGCGATCATAAATTAAACGGGTGTCCTCCTCCTTTGAGTTTTTTTTGTTCTTGCTTATTTCTTAAAGGTCTGCCTTCGTTGGTTTCGTGTTTAATAATTGTGGTCACGATAAGCCATCACAAGCACTACCAATTTCGGCCAACTAAACAGCATAGGCACGTATATTCCGAAGCGTTGATTATGGCGTCTGGCTGCGTGTGAATGTTAACGCATCTTCGTCGTTGTCGTTGTTGTCTTCGTATGGCTTTGTTAGGAGCTTCGAATCTTGAAATATTATAAAAACATATTTGACACTCATCAGCTTCCAGGGAGGGGGAACGACCGGAGGAAGGGAGAGGTATACCTTTTAATGTCAACATGCAACACGAACGATTTTTATCGCGAGTTGAGGTCAAGTTTTTTAAGAAGCAACAAATTAATTTTAAAGATGCTCGAAGCCTAAGGGTATTGCCAATATTAACATAATGAAGAAAAACATAAGATTTTCAAACATATCGTCTTTTAATGCCAAACGCATGTTTTTTTAAGGTTGATGTTGCAACATTGTCAAAAAGTTACAAGAGCAATTATTTCACCCGAACGATTGACAATTGATAACAAATTTAGTGTTTGCTAACGGATACAAGCTTAGAAATAAACTCGTTCCCAATTTTTTTTTTGAATTAAAGTTAAGGGTTTTTTGATTGGCGCGGGAAGATTTTGGCACCACGTGGTGGCCATTTTGTTTTGGTGACTAATGTTTTTTTTATTATTCAGTTGCTGATGCCAAATCATCTTGGCAAAGCAACACTTTCAAGTGATAAAACTTCATTATCAAAATGAGTGTTCGCTAACGCAAACTTTGCCCACATTGCTCCTATTTTTTGGTAGACGTAGTGGCCCTTCACAGTCGACTCTTCAACGTTTTGTGGTGAAATTTGAACATCGCCGCGGTATAACACAAGATCCAACTGACCCAATAGCTCAAAGTTCATGATCATAGACAACGCCGTTTGATCGCTGACTCAGCTTCAAAATGAACCATATGAACCTTGACGACATGTGTTTCCAGCAGGAAGGCACGAAAATGCCACAAAGAAAACGCCACGATTGACATTTTGCATGAACAATTTGGTTTGGTAAGGCTATCCCTAGCAGGAGTTTTGTGAATTGGCCTCCAAGGTCATGCGATTTGATCCGGCTAGACTTTTTTCTATGGGGTTTCTTGAAGTCTTAGGTCTATGCAAATAAACCACAATCGCCCTAAAAGTGAATCAAACACATGGGATCGCTAAAATCTATGTGGAAGAGTCATTGAAAATTAGACAATTCGGATCCATGCCACCGTAAGAAGTTAATACTTCCAGTTTTATTCCATTACAACATCTACCCGCTCTTGTTTAAAAACCTTTTAAAAACTTGAGAGAAAATTAATACATTTTTGGTCAAAAATTTGCATGTGTTGATCGCCATTAAAATGAATGTTTTGTCTTGTGAAATTCGAAAATGAAAGGTAATTTCTTAAGATAGGTATATAACTTTGTATAATCTGAAAGCTCGGACGTAGTCTAATCGAAAGGTTAAATCTTCGAAGACTTTGCAGCATTTGTGGCCATATATCGGCAATAACGCGGCGAATGTCTTCCTGCAAGTTGTCAATAATATAAAGCTTATTATAAAATATAGCGTCAAATCAAGTGGTTTTGAATCACACAATCTTGGAGGCTACTTCACGAGTTTACTGTAACGAGCAGCTTTGCAGTTACTAAACGTATTTTTCACTAAAAACCCCTTCTTGTTAAAATCACAGCTAATGATAAATAAAACACTCAGTAGTTTTGACTCTTTAGCTTACACCATCGTGCGCTAGACACCAGGCTGTAGCGTTCTGGTCAGAATCATTTTTTAAGAAGTACGGACCAATTATTCCACCAACCTATAAAGCCCATCAAAAAGTCAGTTTTTATGGATGTAACTGTGTCTCAATATAAACTTGAGAATTATTACATTTTGAAACAATACGGCAGTTTTTTTAGTGACGTATCCATTTAACCAACAATTAGATTCATCGTGTTTTTGTTTGCTTACACAACAAATATTTTTAAAATAAATTTGCACAATTTAGAAGCATGGTTAGGCGTCAGTCTATTTATATTGAAATGAATAACTAAATTTAAAATTAACCATTTTACTGCTCATAAAATAGTTACAGTTTTAAAGTTCTATACACACGTTACCTACTTTATAAATTGTGTTATCGATTATCGAATAACATTTTGGCAAAAAGATGAGCTATTGATTGATTTCTACTAATTAAAAAATGTTAATAATATGAACTTCAGAAATTACTTTCTTCTTAGAAAAGAAAACATATAGATCTGATGTCGCCTTATTCCGTTTGAAATGTATGCAATTACCGTAGTAGTAGTTCATAATTTTACATGTGTGATAAATTTTGAATTCATTTATATTTTGACTGCTTAAATAATAAAAACTTCATTTACTTCATTCCTTAAGCCATCAAGTTGCAGTACTCAAAATATCTCAAAATCTTAGCCACCATTTGTTGTTACATGTTGGAAGTCATCAAAATTCACAAATTTAGCAATTCACTACTTATTTCACGATTTTAATAATTTACTAACTATAATAATATATTAAATCCCTTTTATTAAAAACCGTGCAACTAAACACGTTTTAAATTGACAGTTCCTAAAGGCATTGCAAACCAACCAACAAATGTCAGAAATTCAGAAGTTGCATTCATTTATTAGAATTCTAAAAAAGTTTGTGATATTAACTTCAGTTGAATGTTTTCTTATTTGGACTTTCTATTTGACAAAGCAAGTAGAAAAACATCCAATGCAGTTATGAAATTTGAATGTCACAAGCTAAAATGTCTGACAGTGACTGTCAAAATTTTTTAATAAATAACTTCATTAATTATTTTTCTACAAAATTTACTACTACTACTACTACTTTATTCTATGGAATTATCGAATTGTTGTTATTTAATCTAATATCACAAACGATTTCTGTCGATGAATTAGTTTCTTGAAATTTCATGTTTTTGGGATCAGTTCTTGTTTACTTTATGAGTAATCTAAGGATAAGCTACGAAAAGTGATGAAGTGTATACAAAATAATATTTTTCGTGGGCTAGCCAACTCATACACATTTAAGTTTTTAGCCTTTTCATGCGGTCTATTTGAAAATCACTAAAGTGTCAAATTTTGCTTTTCAAAACAGAAAAATAGTAGAAAACAGCTAGTGCTTCTGCTAACTTTGCCAAGGCTATCGGTAACCACAGTTCCTATATAAAATGTGCATCACAAAAATTAATGAGATGATCTACAAATTGTTTGAGAAACGTGATTTATGTTGAATAACTTTACTTTACGCTAATGTTTTTGTAGAATTTGTTCTTAAGTCTTTGAGAACAAAAGAAAACAGCAAAATACTTTGTAATGAAGAAATTTCTTTTAACAATATTGGCAAATCTTGTTTGCCCCAGCAAAAAAAAATCATTATTCTAGCAACGACTCTTGTGAATGTTTAGACTCCGTGAAATAACTCTCTGAGAAATGACAACCCAAAATAAAAATGGATTAATTTCCCAAATTGAGGCTTTATTGCTTTATAAAATCAATCTCTCCATTCGAAACTAAACAAAATTCCAAAAAAGTTCATGAAATAAGTCCCCAAAAACGATTGAAATAATTCCCCAACTTTGAGTACAGTCTTGATATTTCATTTCGTTACAAAAGTGAAATAACATCATTTTTTAAAAGTTGGCCACATTGCACTTTGACAAAGTGAAATAAGGACAAATTATTTTGAGAAATAATATCAACTTTAGTTACTGAAAGGGAAAACACCCACCAAACATACCTCACTGTTTATTCACCACAATAAGAAGAACTCCTTTAAATTGGCCATATTGCACTTCCAAAATTTTAGGGACATATTACATATACATAGTTGAGCTAGAGGACTTATTTCATAATTAAATGACTCCCTAAATTAAAAATTAAAAACGAGGCTGGGATGCGACCCACATACTGATGACTTTCCATCCCGTCTGTCGATTTGTCTTGCTTAAAAGTTTGTCTATATGTACTCGTATCAATTTTTATCAAATTTGCGTACTATTTTTTGTAGACTTTATTTTTTATGAAAAAACGGACTGTTGGATTTTTATATAAAAATTACTGAATATTGAAAACAATATTTTCTGTGAAGTAAAATAAGTTTGAAGCCAATATTTTTAATTTTTGAAAAGCTATTTGAGTCGAAAGTAAATTTGTACCAAGTTTTAGTATTGTTTTTTTTTTTGTAAAAGACTGTCAATTTGATTTTTTTCAAAATTGTATCGAATATTAAAAACAATATTTCTTATAAGATAAGATTAGTTTGAAGACAATATTTCAAATTTTTGAAAAGATATTTTAGTCGAAAATCAATTTGTTTTAATTTTTCAATTTTTTGTACAAAAATTGTGAATTCGATCTTTTTCAAAATTTTACTGAATGTTAACAACAATATTTTTTGAAAGATAAAAGTAGTTTAAAGCCTATATCTACAATTTTTCAAAAAGATAATTGAGTCAAAAATCAATTTTTATCAACTTTTATAAATTTTTTTTGTTGGGTTTTTATTTTTTTTTTTAAATTGTCAATTCAATTTTTTTTTCATAATTTGTCCCAATGTTGAAAACAATATTTCTTATAAGTAAAAATTAATTAGAAGCTATTATCTCAAATTTTTAAAAAAATATTTGAAAATCATTTTTTACCAACTTTTGTTAATTTTTTTTTCGGTTTTTAATTTTTTGTAAACAAAAAACTGTCAATTCGTTTTTTCTAAAATTTGACTGAATGTTAACAACAGTATTTTTTGAAAGATAAAAGTAAATTGAAGCCAATATCTAAAAGTTTTAAAAAAATATTTGCGTCAAAAATCAATTTTTACCAACTTTTATTAATTTTTTATTTTAGGTTTTTATTTTTTGTAAAAAAACTGTTAATTTGATTTTTCTCAACATTTTATCAGATGTTTAAAACTTTATTCTTCGTTGTACAAAATTGTTTTGGAGATGAAATCATATTTCAGTCGTAAAATTTTGGAGGTGACAAATTTTTTATTCAGTTTTATTGATTTAAAAAAAAAACCGTTATGTTGATTTTATCCAAAAAATATACCTGTTTGGTATCACGTTACAATATATTATATAAAATTTAATTCAAGTCTCTAGCGTTTTGGGTTCGTAAGATATTTAGGGTTAACCAAAATTTTCACCTTTTTTTCAAACTGCTATGGTAAAAAAGCCACCCAGGCAATTTTCTTGGGAGAACTTTCTGCATCTTTCTGCCTTATTATCTGTATAACAAAATTTATTTGAAGTTGGTATCTCTTCTGGTTCTTGAGCTATGGAGGACGAAAAAACGTCGCGAACGTACGGACGTACGAACGTACGTACACACGCACCACAGTCATCTTTCTAAAAATCTTTTATTTCGACTCTAGGGACCTTGAAAAGTCGAGAAATGTCAAAATTTTCAATTTGACAAATCGGACCCATCACAATAACTTCCTATGGGAAGTTATCTAGTTTATAACAAAAGTATGAACATTTTTTTAGATATTTTATAATTTTTTTGGGCGGTTATATCCTAGATAGGTTTTTCAAGGCGCAAAATTTTAAACATGGTTTGACATTGGCTTTTTAGAAGTATTGTCACATCAAATTTTACACTGTTTTTTAAAACTGACAAATAGATCAACCAATATTATTAAGATTATGATAAAATACCACTAAGCTTTGCTATAAGCGGAAAGGGTTATTTGGTTAAATCTTGGGTGTGGTTGTGCAAGGCATTTTGATAGTTTGGGGTTCTTTATAAAGTATCATTATGTTGATATGAAACTATAGTTGTTGTTCATCTAAAATCAGAAGACTCAAAATGTAATACAACATTCTAGAATGAAACTAGTCAGCTTCAAGAATAAATAAATTTCATGATCCACTATCATTTATTATAAAAACTGTTAAGTTTTAAAATATAACTTATCTCAATAAAAAAAAGCGTTTCAATTGACGTTTAACATCTCATCCAAAAGCAGCATCATAAATCAGTTCATTTTTGCTTCAACTTTTTTGATCTCTTTCGAAAAAACAAAAACAAAAACATGACAATATTGATGTTGACACTTTCCTATGGCTTTACCTCGTTAAAAAAATATGTTCTGCATCAATCGATGTCACGTGTGTTCGAATATAGAAAAACCACCATTAATTGTCACATTAGAGTTCACTGATTGCCGTTTAGCAAAATATATACCTATAGAAATAAAAAATCCAGCAGAACATTACCTTGTTCCAAACGGACACATCGTAAATACTCAATTCTATGAAACATTATCTGACTTTTAACAACTTTTCTATCAACCACTAAAAATAACACAACAACTGAAAAACATCACCAAAAACAAGCAAGCCAATCAGATCTTGAACACCACACCACTCAGGTGTTCAATTTCATGAGCGACAGCCTGGCATAACTCATGCTTCCTTTTCAATCTTAGATCTTTGATAAAACATAAGAAAAAAATATAACATGCTTTCCGCAAATAATGCACTGATACTGGATGCTAAGCCAAAGTCCCAACTGAACAGTACTTAGTACATATACAAAAATACAATGCCCGAGATCGCGTTATAATATAAAGGAACCCCATCTATTTCTGTTCCTAAATTGGCATCCGAATGAGCATGCGCGCCGACGTAATTTTCTCACGTTGCCAATACGATCGTCAAATTTCGATAACTTCTGGTGGCTAGTTTAAGCTTTATCCATACATATAGACGAGGATAGGTAGCTATAAGCTATGGAGGTATAGCTGTGCTGAGATTGCCCAAACGATCAAAGAACGATGGACGACGGACGTAACGCTGACGATTGAAGGAAAACACACATCCGAGAGCTCTCGAGAAATCTATTTATGTTGAGTATCAGCAGAGACAATAACTCAAATGGCCAAAACGAGGTCAGCAGCTTGTGTAGAGTAGTGTAGTTTAATGTATAGCGCGCATTGTCGGCCATTGAAGCGCTACAACGCTAAACCGCGCGCGTACCAAAATGGGGGCTTTAAATCGTACATAAATATAACATATCCAGTACTTGCAGTTGCAGTAGTACCCCGCAACAATTGCTGTTTGTTACCTTCTTTTACATCCGTCTGTCCGGTGGATATAAAAATGTGCTATTCCGCTACAGATAGCTACGGAACGGACTATACATACAACACTCTACGGATCAATTACGCGATCTTTTTGTGTTTCGAATGCTCGAATCAGTTTTAACTGCAACAAGATTTTTTCGAAAATCTAAGTAAACAAAAGTACAAGGTACTAAGCATCTCGATTGCATAGGTATATAAAATGTTTTGTATAAAATAAGAATGGTAACACAGCAAATAACAGGACTACAAGTATGTTAATATACTTAAAGACTTGAACTAGGTAAGGTATAAGTTGGTCGTATTTACTTTGGCGACGACATATGTTACAAATTTTTCAAAAATTACGTAATCAGTGCAAGCAAAGGCAAATTTTGACTGACGGATCGTGCTGCAGCCGGCACAATTGCTTTTATCTATCACCCCAGCTTCAAGAAGTTTCTATTTTATATCTACAATATAAGTAAATGCAACAAGGACACAAGTAGTATAGTAACTATACTTCTCTATATAAACAACAATTTAAAGAACCAATAATAACGGTAACAATTCTCTTCTTAAAAGCTTGGCAACGAGGTATCTATCTACATAACACGATGTTGTTGTTATAGACCTTTACGGTGGTGGAATGTTTCTAGAAGCTTAACTGCAATCAGAACAGAGTCTTTGGGGCCCTTTTTTCTAGTCGATCGTTGTAATAAGACCTGTTTGATCTTAAGAATCAATTGAGCCTTAAGATATTAGGGAAAGTGAAGCAGCTCTTTTTGAACATAAAATCACAACAAACAAACGTGAAAGAACTTTGGGATCCACGGCAGTTTAGAAGTTTGAATCAGTCCTGAAGGAATACAAACTAAGGGACAAGGGATACAAACCTTCTAGATTAAAATAAATAAATTGGGTGGCGCAACAGTTCGTTGAGAACCACGGCCAAGTGACTTACAACTCTCAACCATTCCTGTGTGCGAGCACTGTTCTCAGGGATGGAGGGACCTACAGTTTAATTCTGAATCCGAACGGCTGATTTGAGAAAGCACTTTTCATGACAAGAATTACTCTTGGAGAATTTGCCAATTCCTCGCAAGAGGCAGTATCCGTGAAAAATAACTTAAGATGGCATAGGAAGGGATTAGAGATATCTGATAGTGTTATGGGTCTCGCAGTTCTTGAGCGCGTTCATGATTTCGTGGCACCAATTTTTGTTCATACTCTAGATCTCAACTTACTTGAATCATCTGGACGGGACGGTAGCCCCACTTTTATTCTTAAAAAGTGTTCTTCCTCAAAAGTGGAGCATTTTTCCTTTAGAACTCGTTCTTCAAATTATAGACTGATAACACTAACTTCTCTTCTCTCCAAAGACATGCAAATGTTAATTAATTATTATCAGATTAAAAAATATCTGGAAGAACAAAATAGGTTCACTGGTGATCCTGTATAGTTCACCGAGCAGTGGAAGAAGTCCTTACATCGTTTTGCCAAAAGTAAAATTACTGCACTTAATATTTCAATTTAATTTGATAAGGTCTATCATCTTTCTCTTTTATCTCCTTCTGAGTTCCTTCTGAGTTAGAAAACAGTACTTCTTCAACCAATCTTCAAAAAATGAGAATGTTCTTCTAGCTTAAATTATCGACCGATAACACTACCGTCTATTTAATCATGGAAACGGTTATAAATTATATCAGCTTAAGAAATATCTTGGAGAACAAAATAGGTTCGCTGGTGATCTTGTTGTTCATCTCACCGAACAGTGGAACAAAGCTTTACATTATTTATTGGATATACGTGCTTTTTGTGTTGACGAATTTCTTCTTCTTTCGAACATTTAAATACAACTTTTTGTTGACGGATTTAAATGTGGAATCCAGAATATAAATGCTGGTGTACCCCAGGGCTCCGTTTTGTTACCGATACTGTTCCTCCTCTTTGCAACTTTAATCAAAATATATCTTATTGTTTTGCTTTGAGTATGCTTTAATGAAATAGCAAGTTGCACTCAACGCCTTAAATAGCCTGACCGTAATACTCGCTCTTTTAGAAATGTGCATCACTTTAGCCTTGAACAACACCTCAGTCGTACTATAAAGTAGAAAGATTCGTTTTAAGCCATATTACACAAATGTGAAAGGCATTATCACGATCTATCTTTCCCTGTCGTTCCAATGTTCAAGAATAAACAACTTCACCTCGTCTCCAAACTCTCGTTTTTTCTAATTGTTCACATTGTATCTTTGGCGTTCAATTAATAAGTCAACATTTTGTCCATGTTTAAGAAAGCTGATATTAATGGCTTATTCACAGGGGCCTGTGATTTAAAAAAAAAAAAACGAAATCCAACAGAAGCAAATCACACTTCAGTGGCCTTTAACTACTGATTTTGCAATGTGAAGAAAGCCGTCTTGGATACGTTATAGTAACTCTGGTCGACAAAATTCTGTTCTTGGTAATTAAATTGCACTTTTCCGTTCGGTATTGTTGGCCTTAAACCAGTCTATTACATCAATTTTTTGTTGTCTTTTAAAGATTTAGAGAGGTATATTTTAAAAACTTAATGTGGTAGAAAGTCTGGATTCACATTCAGGACAGCTTAATGCTTTACAAAATTATTGTCTTATAGTGATGGCTTATCCAAGCTGTGGCTTAATGTTGACGTGCAAGTTTTGATTTTCTATTTACGAAATCAGTCGACTGAAATTTATCTACATTCCTTATGTGAAAAATCTTTCGAATAAACTCTGCACAAAAGGGATAAATGTCTATTGTGATTTGCCAAAACGATTTGAAAGCAAATTTGACAAATGTTGATAATACAAAATTTCAGCTATCAACTGTCAAAGTTCCTATAGCAAGATCCTTTTTTATTTATTACACTTCAATTCAGCTGAACTCAAAATACAGCACATAGGTACAATTTCTGTACGATGGATAAATTAAAATAATTCGAAATTCCCCAGCAAGGTCTTGCCACTCTTGATACCAACTATTTTAATCTTTTATCGCTTTTATGGCCACTTTTTTCACAACTCGTGAATCTTTCATTTCAAAATACGTTAGGCAAGAAGTCCGCTTGTAATTCTTTAATGTTTTTAATAGCAAAGAAGTGAGAGACTCGTTTCCAGCATTATAACGTTGTTTGGAGTATTTTTCTGCCAATGAAATATTATTTTTGTAAAGTGCGAAAGGAATTCTTTAACCGAATTGTACATTTAACATCTACAGCTACTGCTTCAAAGATATTAAACTTGCTACTACGGGTTATACACTTATTCATTAAGCATTGTTTCCATGTCATATTAATAGCAGGTATTGCCTTAACCATTGTCTCCTTCAAGTGTTCCTCTATATTCATATTATTTGAAACAGTATTGTCAAGGTATTTGTAGTCTCCCTCACATTCATTATTTTCCCAATTAAAGCTTCAATTTTCATTTGATTCATTACGTCCACCAGCACTTTCAATAACCATAACCTTCGATTTATCGATAATTACTACTAAATTCCATAGCTGATAAATCTGGTAGAAAAGTGCACCTCGATAGATTGTATCAAAAGCTGCTCAAAAAATCTCAACGTACTTGAATCCACTGCTCCGGACGTTATCATTTCTAAAATTCTGAAGTGGTGTTTTTTCACACTAGCAAAACTCCTTCTTCTGGTCTCGTTCTAAAACAGCGTTTGTTCAGCTAATCCCCAAAAAATACTAATGTTATTATACCTCAAATTATGGACCGATAATACTAACGTCCCTGATTTCTAGTGTCATGAAAACACTGATAAATTATTCTTAGTTGAAGAAATACATCAAAGAACGAAATACATAATGTCCTCTAGTTATCTCATGGTGCATCTCACCAAATAGTGGAACAAATTTTTACATTTTGGATAAAGTAAGATTATTGCATTTGATATTTTAAGGGAATTTGATAAAGGCTACATTCCGGGGTGGACCTGGGCCTCAACCAACATGCGTTTCCAGCCAGCTCGGTCCCTAGCTAGCTGTCTCCAGTTTCGCACGCCAAGGTAGTTGAAGTCTTCACTCACTCGCGTACGCCATCTGAGTCGTGGTCTTCCTCCACTGCGTCTCGGCCGTCCCTCGGGTTTGGACTCGAAAACCTTCCGGGCTGGACGTTGATATCCATCCACTCTACATGACCAAGCCATTTAAGCCGTTGGTCTTTATTTCTGTGAACTATTTCAGTGTTGCTGTACAGCCCGTACAGTTCGTCGTTATATCTTCTCCTCCATTCTCCACCTATGCATACGGGACCAAAAATCACCCGAAGAATTATTCTCTCGAAGCATCCTAAGACGGTCTCTTCTTTCTTTGACAGGATCCAGGCCTCAGCGCCATAAATGAGAACCGGGATGATGAGTGTCTTATAGATGATGATTTAAGATGCTCAAGAGAGGACTTTACTTCTCAATTGCTTTCTAATTTATTTATTTATTTAGTTATTCTTCGATTGATTTCAGCGCTGGTGTAGTTGTCTGAGTTTATAGTGGTGCCTCTGTAGACAAAGTCCTTAGATACCACAAAGTTATAGCTGTCCATGGTAACGTTTAGTCAAGACGTCGTTGTTCAATATCCTTTTTTGATTACAGCATATACTTGGTCTTGCCCTCTTTTACCACTAAACCTATCTTCTTCGCTTCCATCGCAATGCTCAAAAACGCTCCAATGACAACACGTTTTGATCTTCTAATTAAGTCAATATCATCTGCGTATCCGAGTAATTGGATAGACCTGTGGAAGATTATGCCTCTAGTGTTGACGGTTGAGTTTTACACAATTCTTTCCAGAATGATATTGAAGAAGTCGCATGACAGTGTATCGCCTTGTCTTAATCCTTTTTTGACATCAAATGCATCGCTGAGATCTTTTCCAATCTTAATAGAGCAGCGTGCATTCTCCATCGTCATTCTGCACAAACGCATAAGTTTGACAGGGATGCCAAAACTAGACATTGCTCTGTAGAGCTCTTCCCTATGGATGCTGTCATACGCGACTTTAAAATCGATAAGGAAATGGTGGGTATAGTTCCTGGGTTTTTTCCAAGATCTGCCATAGTGTGAATATTTGGTCAATGGTGGACTTTCCAGGTATGAAGCCATACTGAGAAGGACCTATCAGGTTGTTGACAAACGGCTTCAGACGTTCACATAATACGGCTGAAAGGATCTTGTGCAATGTTAAGGACACTGATGCCTCTGTAGTTGGCGCAATTTAGAGGGTCTCCTTTTTTATGTGTTGGGCAAACAATGCTGAAATTCCACTCTATCCCACTCAATCACTTCATCTTTTAAACTATTGAAGTAAAAAAGGACGGATTTAAATTGTGGAATCCACAAAATAAATGCTGGAGTTTTTTCAGAAACTATCTTCTTTCTACAACTTCTGACATAAATTGTATTGTTTACTTCGAGTTTACTTTAGTGAAATAGCCTGTTGCCTTCCTCGCCTTGACGTTTGTCAAGTCTACCCGTAACAGTTAAACTTCTAATCATGTCCATCAATTTAACTTTGAACCCATCTTCGGTCGTACTATGAAATTCATACCAAAATTGGTTCTTAAGCCGTATTACGCTGATTCTTTGGCGATAATTAAAATAGACTAAATTTGGTCCATGTTATTGGAAGCTTTTATTTGTGTCTTATTTCCATTGTTGCTTTAAAAAAATCAAAAGAAGAAGAACAGTATCAAATCACACTACTTCAGTGGTTCTTGATTATCCAATGCGGAGTTAGCTGTCTTGCTCTGTTCTTGGCAATCAAACCGCACATTTCGATTGGTTTTGATGGCCTTAGTGACTAGTGAATCATCGGCCTATAATGCGGTGATGCCTTAGAAAACGTAGTTCTCAAGATCCACACCAAACAGTGACTTAATGTTGACGTAAAGGTGTTGATTTTTACTCGACTCAAATGTATACATTTATTTATCATCGTCTGGATGAACTCAAGTCCCTTGAGGTTTGACAAAGCAGATTGAATAAATGACGGAAAATTTGACAGATGATGCCCAAACAAAATGTCAGCTATCAGCTCTGTATTTATGATTGGTTTTTAAACGATTTGTATTCTTCTATTCACTTAAATTAGGCTGAACTCCAAATACAGCATATAGATCCCCCTTTTTACAAGAAGTTTAAACTTAGAGACCCTTTAAACAGTTCAAACCTTTGTTTCGAAGCCCCTTTTTTATGTTTCTCTACCAATTTTTTTGCACATGACACTTTTACAGAACGGTACTGTATTAAAACAAAAGAAAAGACCAATAGAACAAGAAAAAAGATCAACAAAAGAATCTCTAAATCTTGATCAAGTCCGGCTCTGTAGGTATACATAAATTGCTACAAGATTGATCGTCCAAACCGGACGATTAAACGATGTGCTGTTGGTTGGTTGTTACCTATAAGTTCTTTATAATATACCTACACAATATTCAGGTGCAATCGATAAAATCTCTGATGGCAGTGGCAGGTTCGGACACACGGACAACATCGAGTGGCATTGGAAGCAATAAAGAAATTAAAAGTGTAACAGGTCGACAAGATTCTTAATAGATTGTCAATCAATTTGGAATCGCGCAATCGCTATCGTATATCGTCATCGGACCTCACCGCGCTACGTTTTATGCCTGGCCCCGCACCGAACGACTACGAGCGGTCGTCATCATTTATGTCGGCCAAAAATTTAGTATTTCGGTCGTTGAATCTGCGCTTTTTGTGTTTCTTCGATCTGGCTTGGTGGGTGCTTGCATCAATTGAATGCTAAATTGCGCATTTTAATAACAACAACAACAACAGCTACATCAGCAACATTGAAAACCTTACACAAGCCCCCATTATCTATAAAGGTACTCTGATTGATCTCAAAGGCCTCCTCTCGGTGTGGTGTCTCTTGTTGTCTGATGATGAAGATGATGATGGAAGTGGTAGGCTTTAAGGTGGCCTCTTCAACAACAGTGTAAAAAATACAAGCTTGGCGGTGAATTTAAATATACGCGATCTCGAACAGAAGAGAGCGTTTTCAACCTTGATGAACATGTAAATTCATCCTCTTCTCTTTCTTTCATGACGCTGCTGCACGGCGGCGTACTTATACAAGTGATATGATGCACCATAGACTTGTTGCGTCATCTTGCTACGACGACGACGGTAATTCCTTTTCGTGGCGGTTGTTCGTTTTAATGAGCTTTGATTGATGGATCAGTGATGTTGATGCAACAAAAAATATCACACCTGTCATGGGTGGGTAGCGTCGTTGTTGGTGCTGATGGTACCTGGTGCCTGGTGCATGCCACCAGAGCAGATCTTACATTTTCCAGACGACAGAAGTGCAAACGCATTGACATGGGTTTGGTTAGATGTTTTTTTGTTTGGTTTTTGTTTTAAGAAGATCAAGATACCTAACTCATTCATTCACGGAAAGGCTTGACATGCGACTTTTTAAAAAGACCGCACTCACTCACAATCATCACCGCGACCGCATATCACTCAGTCAGTCATCGCGCATCAGTGTTTAAAATGTTCCAAGGGTGTGAATTCAACAAAAGCGTTTTGTTTCAATTAAGGAAGCGCACAACACACCCAGATTTTGCACACACAAAAGTAAAAACATCAGTAATCCGAATTGTACACAAAGAAGATTAATATAGGTCCCCGACTCGTGCATAGAAGTACCCTATAGCTTACTTTTCTACAAAGGTGGAGAGATCAGTTTGAATTTATGAGAACTCTTTTGCCATCATCATTATCATCATCGTGATCATCAAATCGACGTCTCTCATGGTCTTAATATTGTTGGTTTGGCATATTGAGAAGATCTGCCTAAGATCGGGCGTGGTTGAAGCCTCATATATGCTTTGTATGCTAAAAAAAGAGCAAAAAGTCAAAATCGAGGAGTGATTAATTGAAATTGAGACATGCAGACGAGAAGCTTGGGTGTTGCCTCTTAGCTTCACACAAAACACACAAAAACTGCCAACGCAGGCGCAGATATCCGTAGATGAATACGTTTTTTTAATGGATTTTCTTGGTAGGCTGCTCAAGACACAGATCGGGAAGTGAGATAATATGCGGTTGGAAGAGAGATTAGAAGGTGTAAGCTTTAAATTGAAGGCAATTTTTTAACCTCTCAAAACCTTTTTTATGTTTGTTTTTTAGTTTTGCTAAAACTTGGGAAGGTTTTAAGCATTTTCAGAGACTGCCTACACTTTTTAATAAACTTTTGAAATATAAGGTAATTAATATATTCTTGCGAATTGTTTGTTTCCGGTGTCTCATCACATGATCTTTAATTTTGTCAATATCTGAATTGACTTTACTAATATGGTACATATTTGGTTATCGTGTGTTTCTTTTTATTGCTATAAAAAGAGTGATGTGGGCCCTAATTACAAAAGAATTCACACATTTAATCAAAAAATAATTAACTAAGCAATAAAACAGGAACAAAAAGGTGTTGATGGTGGTTTGGAAATATGTTAGGTATTCTAATGCAATCAATTTAAGTCAGTGGTAGAGTTCAGTCCTACTTCAAGGTTTCATTATCAAGGTCGAAAAATCTGAACTTTTTGCTCACATATTGTGCCAAATCTTTAAGGAACATTTATCAATAGGTTACAATATTTTCCTGTTATAGAAATTATACTTTTTTGATCTAAGGCATAACTATTGTGTAAGATTTGAAGTAGTGGAAAAACGCTGTGAACAATTTAATTTAAATAACTTTGCCCGAAATCTAAGAAATTTACCTAGGTTTACTTTGGAAAAATATCAAAAATAAGTTCGACTAAGTACCTGGAAACAACAAGTGCAGTTCTAAAGTTTTTGCTTTACCCAAACATACTCTTTTTCAAATAGCATTTCGTTTTCAAAAATGTGACCCCTTACTTAAAAGCTTTCCATTTATGGCGGATCGATTTTAAAATGAAACTAAACAACTTGTATATAAGATATCATAAAGATTTTATTTTTGCCCTGTCAATGGCATTATCTGTGAAATATATCATTCTTTAAATTGTCGTCGGAACTTTTCTTGGTGGCACGCATTGGAAAGGTCCAGTAACCGATGACTTTGGAGCATAAACCAGACTGAATTAGACCGATAACATCGGCTTTCATGTTTTTGAGGTTCGTAGTTGTTTGAAGCGAATTCACATAGACCTTTGAATTAGGAAAGGTCCAAAAGAAAAAGTCTAAAGCTGTCAAATCACACGACATTGGTGGCCAACTAACGTCATCTCGGACCGAGGTTTATTTACATATTGGACGAGGAATATATTATGGTTCATTTTTATTTACTCCTACATGATTATCAGGAACAATTATTCTATTTTGTTGAAATTATTTGTCTTCCTTGTCAATATTATGAAATTCAAGCCACCACAAGTTGTTGATCATCGACCTATAGCGATTACCGTGGACGGTGATGCCCTGTCCAGCATTATTGTCGAAGAAGTACGACTTAATGATACTTCTAGCCCATTTTGGCAATAAGTTTTATCGTTTCTGTAACTTTAAGAAATAATTTGTCTTTACGCACCACTTATAGCTATCATTGGTATTGGTTTTCATCATTGGAAACAAACATTGGAATTTTTTTCGCAGGTCGTTTATAGCTATCATTCAAATTTCTGTCATTGTAAAAAATTTCCTGATTGAAAGACACCGAACAATTTTTACTCAGAAATCTTTCATTGGAATTGTGCGGAAAAATTCGTTCTTTTTTCACTTTTGCACATAAAAGTATCAGCTGTTCAGGAAAATGAATTTCCGTCCGAAAAAACAGAAAAAAAAACTGTGTGATTTCCGATCGATCAGTATATAATTTTCATTTCTAATCAAAGGGAAACACCGCCAAATATCTATTTAAACATTATAAGGATCGATTTCGATGATGTCCATAACTGGCGCTTTAGTGACTGATTAAAAGAAGATACTTTAGCAGAAAGTAAAAGAAACAATATTGCCACACAAACTGTCAAAATCAACCCCATCCATATTTTAAAACCCTTTATGTTTATATCTATACGAGTGTGTTTTCAACAAGAAATGATATTTAATTGGTAACTTGGTTCTCTTTAGCCGAATTACCCTTAATCGAGATATTTTTGATATTTTCTGCAAAGTAATTCGTTACTTGCAAAATGTTTTCGATACCCGAAAAAAACGAAAAGGTAACTGTGCAGTAGACTTGGTTAAATTTTTTCTTTGAAAACCAATGGTCTTATCTTTAAGGTAAATTTAGATTCAAAATAAGAATAAATATGTAAGAAATAAGAAAGAATAATGTAATTTTTTAAATATTTAATGTATCATTAAGTCTTAAAAAATACTTATTTTAGGTTCTGTATTATATAAGACGCTGTAATTTCAAATTCAAGTTGAGCTAAAGAACAAAACACTGTTAGTTCAACTGAGTCTTATATTTTAATTTTTTGTATAAAAACGTTATTGAAAAAATGTTATATCTAAAACAAAATTTTGGGCCTTAGAAAGTTTAAGCGAATAGGCCACTTATTTTGGTTTTGTGTTATGTAAATTATACCTTCCAGTTGCAACTCTACTTATAAAATTTGATATACATTTTACTTGAATTAAATTTAATGAGGAAACTTCGTTATTAATTTACAATCTCTCTTACAAAGTTTCATATGATTTTCTTACACCTTTCCTAAAAATAAAGTACAAACAATTAACTGAATTTATTACCATCATTTTTAAACTTTCAATTAAAAACCTTTGAATGTGTCAGTAGGTGATAATTTTCCTTAGCTTTAAAATTTTTGAAATTAACTATAACTTTCCATTTCAATTGTTTTGAAATTGATTTGAAAAATTAATACTATTTTCGTGATTTACAAATAAAAAAGTAACAATAAGTTTCATTAGAAAAAGATACTTCTACCACTTTAATTAGGGTATTTACAAACTAATAGATAATATTTCTTGCTGTCACATTTAAGAAAAAGGCAGTTCTATTTTTCCAAAGTTTAAAAAAACTTAAAACAAAGTTTCGATATAAAATGCCCTCTATCAAATTTCAAGTAAATTGTTAAGGCCTTGCTTTCAATTTCAATGGACTCAAGTTTGCATTTTTCTTAAAAGGGCTTTTAGTCCACTTTGGTGGGTTTAAAGTTCAAAGTGCATTTATTTACTTTGAACCCAGCCAAATAAGCCAAAAATAAATTGGCCTGTGGTATTTTGATCCCGCTCGTAGAGTTAATTTTTACTGTAACCAACAAAAAGCATTTTTTTAGAATATGGAGCCGCTTATTTATATAACCACAACTTAATGGCATTAAGACGTTATTTACTCTCTTAAGGCTAAACATCATATAAATTATGAAAATACTATTTTTAAGTAATGTGTTAGCTTAACTTTTATAATTGATTTAAAAAAAGGCAGAGATTCGACCCACTCTTATAGTACAGCTTCCTATTTTTGCTGCAATTCAATATTTCTATAAGTTTGTCTATTAATAGGAAAATCTTTTGTAAAATAAAAAAACTTTTTTTGTTACCAAGACATTTGGTCTGAAAACCATTTCATATCAGTTTTTTAGTTATTTGTGTAAGTTTTTTTTTTTTTTTTTTTTTTTAAAGGTGTCACTTGAATTTTTCTTTAAAACCTAAGTAAAATTTAACAACATTATTTTGTGTATGGTAAAATAAGTTAAATTTCAATATCTGTTTTTGTTCAAGAGATATTTAAGTCGAATACCAATTTTTGTACAATATTTTGAAAGTTTATATCTAAACAAAATGGTAACTAGATTTCTTAAAAAAATTACTTTATGTAAACAACAATCATATTTATTATAGAATTAAATAATTTCGAATACAATTTCATCATTTAATCTTGAGATATTTAAGTCGAAAATAACTTTCTACAAATTGTGTTTATATTGGCTTTAACAGATTGGCGCTATACGACACCAAACCTATATTCTGCGCAAGCTGTTTCATGGAATGGTTATCTTGCGCCTAGAAGACACGTGAATTGGCCACCAAGATCGTGAGATTTAATCCTTTAGGCTTCTTATTGTAGAGCTTTCTCAAGTTGGAGGTGTGAATAAGTCACAAACCTCCGCCGACTTTAAAGACTATGTTGTGTTATCTATATACCCTTAAAACTAAGCCTACAAAGCAAACGCGATTCAAACGATGTTGTAATTCAGTGCTCTCAATTAAAGATAGAACCATATTGATATCTATTTATTTAAGTTGTTTTATCAACTTGGTAAAAATTGATTTTTGATTCAAATTTTTTTTTTTTAAATTTGAGATTATGGCTTCAAACTAATTTTATCTTATAAGAAATATTGTTTTCAACATTCCTTAAAATTTTGAGAAAAACTAATTGACATTTTTTTTAAATAAAAAAAATAAATAAATTGGGTGGCGCAACAGTCCGTTTGAGAACCTGTGTGCGAGCACTCTTCATGACAAGAATTACTCTTGGAGAATTTGTCAATTCCTCGTAAGATCCGTGAAAAAACTTTAGATGGCATAGTCAGGAACCGAACCCAAGACCTCTCGCATGACAGTCCAACGCACTAACCATTTTTAAATAAAAACCTAAAAAAACATAACTAAAACTTGGTAAAAATGTACTTTTCTGTGGACGATGACTTGGTTTAAAAGATTTTTATTTTTTTTTATTTATTTAAACAAGACTGTTTTGTCTCACATATATTTTATTTATATTAATTGCTACAAGCATTTTTTCGGAGTCATCAACGGAAAACTTGACTTTAGGTTTAGATTAATTTTGATGCTGGGCAACTTGTGCTGAATATCATGCGGAATTTTTCGGTCTGTTAACTGCTGAATTTGATCCTCGTACTCGTAGTTGAGTATAACGGTGTGCCAGTTTTCTTAATTCATCGATTGTGATAAATTGAATAATTTGTTTCTTTTTAATATCAGCACGTGAAGCAAGCTCTTGCATTTTTAAAATGTAGCCCATAATGGATGTGTTTGAAGACACAAATGGAGTACTTCACATCTTATCAATAATTTCAGAAACTGAATATGTGTGTCCAAAATTGCTCCGGAAATTAGAATAGGTACTTGATTCGTCAATTTGTAAGAATATTTCGGCAGCGGAGTCGGGCTTCATCAATCGGCGAATGCCTTTTAATTCGAACACAATATCATCGTGAACGGAATCACATGCTCGCTCAAAAGTGCTTATCCATTTCTTAGCATCGTTAGTATCATCACCAGAAAACAATGGTAAGGAATATTGAATGTCCTTTAACGAAGGTTGATACGAAGGCGACGACGAACTTGCAAAATTTTTCTTCTTGTCGACCTAGTTCACGACGCAATTCAATAAGCTTAAGTTTCTTTTCAATCAGAAAAATCAGAATTTATTGTCTTACCAAGACGTTCAATATTTTCTGCTTCGATGAAATGGTCTTCGGAATAATTGTCTTTAAAATTTTCTTCATAAAGTTCACGTAGTTAAACAACTTTTGCATCTGCTGCAAATTGTATGTTTTGCTCGGTTAACCAAGCTACCAATTCTAGCTTCTTCATTGTTGATGACAAAATATATTGGGTTATATTTCAAAATTTCAGAAAATTAAATGAAACGTTGGAGGTATTTAGAGCTGGCCCACTTCTGAAGTTGTGGACGATGACTTGGTTTAAAAGATTTGTATTTATTTAAACAAGACTGTTTCGTTTCACAGATATTTTTTTTGTATTAATTTGTTAAACGATTTTCTTATTCTCTATTTTTTACTCTGGCAATGATTTAATAAAAATAATAAGCATTAAGTGAAAATTAAACAAGGAGGTAGATAAGAAATGTATTAATGTTAGATATGTGTATGTATACAACTAAGGATGGCATAGGTACATATTTACATTTTACTTCAAACTAATTGTATCTCAAATAAAAATATTGTTTTCGACATTCAGTTAATTTTGTATACAAATTTTTCATACAAAATAAAATTTACAAGAAATAGTACGCAAATTTATTAAAAATTAATGTTCGGTTCTTGATATCTCGGGACAATAAAAGAAATTTACCGTGTTTTTTTGACATTCTATAAATAGTATAGAAAAAATTCCCAAGTAAACGATTCGGCAGTAGCCAGATTGTATTTAAAAATTGGTACAACTGAAAAAACCCGTGTCAGAATAATAATAAAAAAAACACAAGTAGAAGAACGTTTTGTAAAAATCTAAAGTTAAAATTAACTTCAGCTAAAAAAAAAATAACTAAAACTAATAAAATTAACAATATTCAAAAAGAAATGGTAAGAAAACATCTAAAAATTTAGATTCAAAAACAAAGTTCATTTAACAATTGATTCAAGAAAGGGGTTTGTTCGTAGACTACTACATTGACACGTGGTGTTGAATTGAATTGAATACAAAATTATTTGATCTAAACTTAGATAAACCGTTGGTGGAAACATAGCAAAACTTTATTATCTTTTCTATTGTTTTCTCTTGCAAAATAAGCCCAGTTAGTCCATTTTCACTAACAAAACTAAATTATATCAACAGTAACAGATTGACTTTTTTCCCCAATGGAAAGCACATAATTCCAAATGCACAACTACTTAGCGAAAACAGCCATCGAGATACAAATGCAATATCAATCGTATCAACATTTGAGAACGAAATCACATAAGATCCATTCGAGACTCGTATAAATGTCAAAAACCCATCGGTAGTTAGATTCTACTTAAACTTTTATCAGTAGTATTCATACTGCGGATATTGTTTTTGTTACTCATGTAACTACTTTACTATTGATAGATTTTCCAACAAAACACGGGTGTTGACTTCAAATAAAATTCATTCATACAATTTTTTTTTAATATAATAAATACAAATTTTTAAGCAATGCTACCAAAAATTGGTTAGAATAGGTTTTCAACAAAAAATTTCGTTAACAAAAATAGATTTTGAAATCAAACTATTTCCTAAAATGCAAAATATTGTTGGTAATTTTTAAATTTAACTGATACCTTTTTTAAAAAAACACGAAAACCTTCAAACCTTTAAAACAAGAAAAATTGACATACGGGATGGGAAGTTATCAGTGTGGGACGCATCCCATTCCACAATCGACCCATTGAAAGGATATTTGAACTTACAAAATACTGGCAGTATTTATTTACCTAGTTTTTCATTTTTTGTAAGAAAACTGGGATTTTTTTTTAAAGAAGATGTCAAAAGCGTTAATCTTTTATGAATACTTGTTAGCTAGTGCTTTTGGTTCGAGAGATATTTTGGGACAACCAAATCTCACAAAAGTTTTTAAAAGTCCTTTTGAACTTTTTGATTTTATTATATGTAAAATAAATTGTATTTCAATTCAATATCATCACTGGTTCTTGGGATTTAACCGGTGAAATAGTGTATGTTAAACTGACGAACTTATGTTTTCTAGATTCTAGGGACCTTAAGACATAGAAAAAAGTAAACTTTTAAGCTCGAAAAAATCTTCAACTTCCTATAGAAAGTTAAAGTTTATTTTTAATCACCAAATTATTAAGACCAATCCGTTTAAAAATGCTGTCAAAAGTTATTATTTTTTATTCAAGTCCCAACGGTAAATCAATAAAGTGCCAATAGAACAATAGACACTTCCTCAGAAAACCTTTCGTATCGATGCTTACTTCAGCAAACATTGAAGACATCGTATCTGATGCTATATAAACCAACAACAATGCAACCTTAGCCGATAAAATAAAATGTATCTAATGGATTCAATCGAATCAGAATTTCCGTGCACGGATTACCGGCGGAATTCAGGAAGTTCTATCATCAAAGAGATGATACTGCAAGTCTTGGATTAATCTCAATTAGTAATTCTTTTCATTCAATGCGATGATCTTTTCTCGAATGAATGAATAGAAATATAGGAAGACAGCGCGAGAGCTAGATGCTTTTAAATCACATCTATCCAAGTATTATAGAATATATTTATAAAGCATTGTATGAAAATACCTTTTTGCAGGTATCAGAGCTGCTAGCGCACGCATGCGTCACATTCAATTAAATGCAATTAAGCGTGATCGAAAAGTTATGCACGACAATTGATGGCGGCGGCATGGCTGTATCGGACATATAAGATACATAGACTCTTATTATTGCAATATGACGTTTAGGGAGGGGTGCAAGTGCGCTCAAGCTATTAAGTTGAATGCCTGACAGGTGAAAGAGAACACATAGACACAGTCCTAATCGTATATATTAGAGGAGGGCTTGTTGTGTTCGTTGAAAGTAATTGATGACATTGGGTGTGTACCATTGGTATGTCTGTAGATAAATTGATCTACTGTTTGTTTTTTAATTTTTTGTCAAGAATGTCATCTGTCAAACTAGAAGTTCTACTTGAAGGCTGTACTCTTTATTTTTTCTAATAAGAGAAACTTCAACTGAATGTTTTGTCATGTTTTAAATGAACCCTGTGTCAATACATAAAACTTTCATGCTTGTAATTACAAGCAAAACGACACAATCACGTACCTGCCCATTAAAATCCCAAACTGTCATAATTCCACAGCTTACTGTCAAATTAAAAACGTCATAGCACAATTTTATGAGTCTTATTATGTATCGAAAGACAAATTGATCGATTATCCCTTTTGCTTGTTTGTCGATTTTTGTCGTCTTTTACACTCCCAGCTACAAACAACCTTTCATTCTGATGTACAAACGAGAAGAAGAAGTAGGAGGAGGAGGAGTAGTGGAAGGAGGATATTAATGTAGCGCGACAAAACAAAACCCCCTCGCATACCAACTGCTGCGCACCACACTGCAGACAGAATGACCGCCAGACATCACTACGCGTGCGGTTTGCTGCGTTTGTTCCTCCTCTGCACCGCCGGCGCTCCATTATTTCTTTATACCTCAGCAGCGTCAGCCTCAGCAGTCAAGTCAAGTCGCTTTGTAAACACAACAAACTTTTAGCTTACATTTCACCGCATTGTGTTGGCGCGCCATCATCAGCTCGCAGCTCTTAGCTCTCAGCTCCAAGCTCGCTTATCTTGCTCCCATCTCTGGGGCGAGATCTTTTTGTGATGTCAGTGCGGACTGTAGACTTCGAACTGCGGATTGCGGATTGCGGACTGGGGAGCGGCAAGCCAAAATAGTGTAGGTACGTTATGTATGGCAAGCGGCAAGGTGGTGTTTTAAGATCTTTAGTGTTTAGTTATTAACATGGCACAACACAACACACCATACACTGGCTTCAGCGGCAGCGATTGTTTGTCTGTCCGTCCGTCTTTCTGTCTGCCTGTCTATCTTTCTCCCGTCCATTTACACTGTGTGTTTTGTGTGTTTGATGATTGTCTGATATGGCGCTGGCACTGGCGATCATACAGAAATGATCAATGTAATTGGTGTGTGATGGCGAGGGGGATATGGCGATGGCAAAGCGATAGTCCATCACCGATTCAGAGGGTGATGAATAAAAGCTTGCTTTATGTTTGACAGGTACGATTCGACATAGAGCGGCAGTAGCATCGTCGTCGTCGGTCGCCCAGTCATCGTCGCGCCGGCGGCAGCGGTGGTGAAGGCGGTAGTGGTAATTTCTTGGATAACATCGATCGCAGGCGTGAAATCTGTTTGATTGTTAGGCATTTAGATATTATTTTGGGCAACAACGGTTTGTATGGTTTTGTTAATCGTGAGCTTTTGTTTGGGGAGTAAAAAGAAATATAATATCCAAATGAGGTGCGAATCAGATTGACAGCTGAATTAATGACAAAGTCATGTGCGTGCTCTATGAATTAGAGTGTTTCTTTTTTCTCGTATTCGTTTATATCAACAGAAGTATAAAATGTTTTTGAAATACAATTTGATTTTGGGAGTTGGTAACGCAATAGTGAAAAGGAAAAGGTCATTCGTGGAGATCCCGCACGTTAACAAAAGTAAACTTTGTTTATAACACCAACTGAGAGTGAAAGATATTTTATAATTTGATTTAAGGTATTTTGTTTTTGATAAGCTTTGTGGTATTGTTGTTGATGTGTGTTGTCATGGATTTTTGTTTTTGATGAATCATTGATAATTTAATCGAATAAAAGTATAATTACTTTATCATGCCTTTGTCTTCAAGAGACTTTCAAAGCTGTGAAGGTCACATCTTAAAAGGATGGTATTATAACACAAAAAAAGTTAAATTACAAATAAGTTCATGTGCTCAATATTTCAATTCTGTCCTTTTCTTTAAATCTAAAATTGTTCAAAGTCTTAAATAAATAACAGAAAATATGTAGGTTTAACAATTCAACACATCACTTTTAAATGTTACTCAACTTAATTGAATATAAACACAAAACATTACTCTCGTGTGTGTGAAATTTATTTGTTTAACTGAAATGAATCTTGTCGACATAAATTTCTTAGATTAAAAAATCAAATTTGTTTTAAAATTCAATTTGCTATTCATTCTTGATCACGAGACTGTAACTGATGTACTTTTTTGTTCCCAACAAATTTAGAGCACATATCTGGAATATACCACTGTAATATTTAATTTGTTCTTTAATAAAAATAATGGATCAGCTTAAATTTAGAAAAACTTATTTTTAAACCAAAATCTGGTGGTATTTTTAACTGAAGCGGGTCGAAATGCTGTAATTTAAAATACAAAAAAAATCAAATGGGGTGGCGCAACAGTCCGTTGTGAACCAGGGCCTAGTGACTTACAACTCTCAACCATTCCTGTGTGCGCGTACTGTTGTCAGGAATGGAAGGGACCTACAATTTTAGGCCGAATCCGAACGGCTAGTTTGAGAAAGCACTTTTTCATGACAAGAATTACTCTTGAAGGATTTGTCAATTCCTCGCAAGAGGCAGTACCCGCGCAAATTAATTTTTTTTTAAATTAAGGTGGCACAGGCAGGGATTGAACCCAAGACCCCTTGCATGACAGTCCAACGCACTAACCATCATGCTACGGGTACTACCAATTTTAAAATACAGTGTGTTCAAAATTCTGTATATTACTGTACGATACTGAATTATCATAATACTGTTTGCTGTATTGTGAAAATACTGTACTTTTTTGCATTCTCAAAACGATTTTTATTTTTTAGCCTTACTTACCTTATTGAAATACAGAATTTTTTATTACAGAATTTTGAGATATAGCATTTTGATAATGCAGTATTTTGTACATACATTATTTTGAAATACAGTATTTTAACCCAACTCATTTTTAACTTCCCATAGGAAGTTAATGAAATGGATCCGATTTCTCAAATTGAAAATGTTGACATTTATCGACGTTTCATGGTCCGTAGAGTCGAAATAAAAGATTTTCAGAAAGATGTCTGTGCGTAAACGTACGTTCGAGATCTTTTTTTTTGTCCATAGCTCAAGAACCAGAAGAGATATTGATAACAAATAAATTTTGTTTGCAGATAATAATGCAGAAAGATGCAAAAAGGACTCTCAAGAAAATTGAGTCTGTGGTTTTTTTTACCATAGCAGTTTATAAAAAAGGTGAAAACTTTGGTTAACTCTAAATATCCCACGAACCAATAAAGCTAAAGACTTGAATTAAATTTTATATTACATACTGTAACGTGATACCAAACCAGGATATTTTTGAAAAAAAAAATCCAATTAATAATTTTTTTAAAATCATTTATTTCGTGTCATTTATTTTTGTAAAAATAATTTTTCAATAAAATTAAACTGACTGTTGTACTGGTGGCTCGTAGCCTTCGGGCCTCTGGATAACAGTGCCTTCAGACACAACACCCTCGGTGCCCTTGACACCACCATCTCCGTGCAACTCTAAGAATCGTGACAAATCGAAACGGAGCTTCTTCAATACCTTGAATTTGCGAATGTAGACGTTGTGCAGAGGATAAATCACCTTGCACAACTTCTCAATGTCCTTGGTTCGAACCTCCGACATCACGTTGGATGATCTTCACCATCTTGTTGCGGATCTTCCTGACTTAAGATTGCTGAGCGTAGCAAGTCTTGCTCAGGGACAATTGAGCCTTGGCAGTTAATCCAATGCAGAAAACACGAAGCAAGTAACCATCGATTGTCTTCACATCAACATTGGCTTCGATGAGGGTTTTGCCATTTCTTGACCATTGAACTGAATTTGTCTGTGGTCAAATCCATACCATGGAAGTTGGTAAAAAAAACTGGAGAAAAAATTGTCACCTCGAAAATTGTACGAATAAAATGATTTCATCTTCAAAACAATTTTGTGTAACGAAAAATAATGTTTTTTACATCTGGTAAAATGTTGAGAAAAATCAAATTTACAGTTTTTGTATAAAAAATAAAAAAAACATTGGTCTAAGTTAGTAAAAATTAAATTTTGACTCAAATATCTTTTCAAAAACTTGAGTTAATGGCTTCAAACTTATTTTATCTCATAAGAAATATTATTTTCAAAAATTTTGTAAGATTTTGAGAAAAAATGAATTGACAGTTTTTTTTACAAAAAATAAAAACCTAACAAAAAATAATTAATAAAAATTGATTTTCGTCTCAAATATCTTTTCAAAAAATCGAGATTATGGCTTCTAACTAATTTTAGCTTATAATAAATATTGTTTTTAACAATCGGAACATTTTTGAGCAAAATCGAAATCACAGTTTTTTACAAAAAATAAATACCTAAAAACAAATAATACTAAAACATAGTAAAATTTTACTTTCGACTAAAATAGCTTTTCAAAAATTAAAAATATTGTCTTCGAACTTTTTTTATTTCACAGAAAATATTGTTTTGGATATTGAGTAGTTTTTTTTAATAAACATCAAACAGTCCTTTTTGCATAATTTAATAAATTCTAAAAAAAAATAGTATGTTCATTTGGTAAAAATTGATGTTCGGTTCTTGATATCTCTCAAATTTGTACAAATTTAAGAAATGCTACTAAAATTGGTAAAAATTGTTTTCGACTAAAAATCTATTTAACAAAACTAGATTTTCAAACTAAACTATTTCTTTATATGAAAAATACTGTTGGTAATTTTTAAATTGTTAAGAATAATTCAACTAACAACTTTTTTAACCCAACACGAAAACCTACAAATTTTAAGCAAGCCAAATCGACAGATGGGATGAAAAGTTATCAGTGTGGGTCGCATCCCAGCCTCGTTTTCTGTTTTAGAATCGCAAAGTATGATTTATAAGCCGAGTATAAAATATTATGACACTTAAATAAACATCAGCTTTATGATCATGTTCTTTCTGAATCGTTTTCTTAAACACTTCGTAAGACAGCTGGACTAAGTGAATGTATGTTAGCACGAATTTTCTTCGTCAGCTGCGAGATAGTGGTGATTTTACTTACCTTCATTTTACCCATTAAATATTTCATCCACAGACAAAAATGTGGTTTATTTAAATTCAGAGAATGTGATGGCCTTTATAAATCGTGAATTTTTGCAAAATATTCGTCCACGGAACATTTTCTTTAGTGGCGCAGTAACATCCTGCTGATACCGCATCACAGGACTACCAACAATCGCTGGTCTTTTCGGTATTTGATCGTAGCCCCATACTTTTGACCAGAGCCGAAAGGCTTTGTGTTGATATTTCTAGACTCTTTACAGTTCTTTCAAGAATGTGTTCCACATTTTCTGAATTCAGCGTGCCTTGTTGAGGAAATCATGCCACTAGTGCCATGATTATATAAGTGTTTACAAAAAGTACTCTTGTGGTTAAGACAATAAGGTTTTTAAAAATGTCAACAAAAACAAAAGAAAAACTAAAGTTTCAAATTCCTTTTTTTTTCATACCACAACTGCAGTTTACCATTTTAAGCTTGTCTAATTTCTTCCAACCTGGAGTCTATTTTCAAACAATTGCGACAGCTGGTAATTTGTAAAATTATAACTTGAAAATTGTCAAAATCTTTCCATAGTTAATTTAACAATTTTAAAAATTAAAGGATAATATCCGGTATTTGCTATCTTTTCGTTTCATAAAAAAATTGTCATGTCAGTGAATTGTCAAGTATTTTTCTACAATTGTCAGGAACATATTTGTACTGATAATTCTCTTATGAAATATAAAAAAAGTACAATTCACATAATCGTCAGTATTTAATTCATAATTCCGACATTAAACTCAATTACGGTCAAGTGAAAAGTACAGTGAAAAGAAAATGATAAACGATATATTTTAGAGTGAAAGTCGATCCTCAAGTATATCTCCATGTAATACGTCACCAGAGCCCTCAAAATGTAAGAAATATAATAAGTAATGATCTCAAATGATGATTTGAAATGTTCTTAAATTTAAAGAAAAAATAAGTCCTGTAAAAACAGCAGTGAAATATATTTCATCGAGGATCCTAAAAAGAAGGATCTTGATTTTTATTATATTTTATGCACTCCACTTTTTGATAATAAAACACAATTTTGAAAATTTTGACATTTAAAATCAAAAGAAGAATGCGTTACTTCTAAAATCTGTTCCAGAAACTATGAAAATTGCAAAGAAATGGAAAGATTTTGTTCTATATTGCACCCTGTTTCGAGGAGGAAATTTTCACCACAAATTTGGCAGTTTATGACATTGCGAAACTTGTCATGACAAATTTTTCATTGTATTTTTTTTAATTTTTCACCTGTCAATATTTTGTGTGTGACAAATTTGTAGAATTTTCACCTGCCAAATCTTATGAAATAGGACCCTAATCCCATAACTAATGGTTTGTCAAATATGCCTTATCAACTTTCTTATACTTTCAGATCTGGTTTCTGGGATTTAATCAAGAATTATTAAAGGTATTCAATAAAACGAAAATTGCTTTAATGAATGCACAAAATATACCACTAAAATAAACCATAAAAAAAGACTAATTATTACAAATAAATGCAATATAATGGAATGTTTAAACCACAATTCTTATCGACTTTTTAAAATGTTAGTTAAAGGATGGATTTCTGTTTTACAAAAAGTTGGTTCTTAAAAAAATATTGCAGATGTTTTTTAATCTTTGTTTTTATTCTTTTTAGAGTTGGTGTTATGTTTTTTTTTTATAATTACAAATAAATTCGTCAACATGTTTTAAAAAACGTATTTAAGTTAAGATTCAAATTAAAGTTAATTAATAGTACTTAGTTCGCTAACCGTCGCACGTCAATGACATCGCAAGGACTTCTTTAATTTAAGAGACAAACTTTCCCTACTAAGGTGATTTTTGAAATGCCATATGAAAGTTTTCAATAAAAATACATACAATTCAGAAAAAAACATGAAATATTTATTTGAATCGATATAACGAGCCATATTATTTAATGCTTGAAGATTATTTCATGCAAATGTTGAACCTAACTGCGCCTTAAATGGCCAATCCACTTAGTCCAATTTTGGCATACTCTTTTCAACATTTCGGCCGGTATCTCACGAATCAATGTTGTCTTTCAATGCCGCAATTAAAGCGGAATTGTCTGTATAAACATGAACTTTAACATAGCAACACAAAACATAGTCTAAAGGCGTTTAATCGCACGATCTAGGCAGCCAATTGACCTGTCCCGAACGTGAAATAAAATATTTACCGAATTCAGGTCTCAATAAGACCATTGTTGCGCGTGCTGTGTGTCATGTGGCACAGTCTTGTTGATACCACTTCTCAAGCAAGTCAAGCTCTTGCATTTTGGGCAAACAAAATAAGTTAATCTCATCATCTTTGAAGAAGTATGGTCTAACGATGCCACCAGCCTATAAACCGCACCAAACTGTGACTTTTTCTAAATGTATTGGTAGTTCCTGGCCTTGCAATTCTTCTGACTGATATTCACTCCAAAAAAGACAATTCTGCTTAAATAAGTACCCATTGAGACAAAAAAATTTCTGTAAAAAAGTGGAACTTCAGCCAACTTTCCAAGAGCCCATTCACCAAAAATTTTACGTTGCAGAAGGTCATTTGGATTCAATTCTTGCACCAGCTGTATTTTGAAACGCATTTCACCTGAATTTCTCAGCAAAATTTTGCTCAGAGGCCCGATTGCTGTTCGCGCTCTACTAAGCTGTTGGTGGTTTAATGACGAACAATGTAAATTTTGTGCGAAATTTAGTCACAATAGCTCAAATAGCCGCTTCAGTCAATTAAACTGACCATAAAATAGAAGAATCGTGCGATGAACTTTCTTAACACAGCAAGCATTTTGATAATTAAATTCAAAAATTTGCAAGCGTTGTTAGATTTTAAGACGATTCATGGTTAAATTATAGACCAAACTGAAGATGTTTGAAAGTGAAACAAAACACACAGTTGTTTAAACCAGTGTGATAAAAAGATAATAGCTAAAACATCACCCTTTATAAGCAGAGCATATTTACCAAAATGTATCAAAAAATCTTAGAAGTGTTTAAGAACCTTTAACAAATAAAAAGGGTTAAAGTTTATTAAATTTATTGAATTCTGAAGTTTGCGTGTACATATATATACAAGCCTCAAATATAGAAATACTTACTATTTTTATTCTAAGTTTGTTAGACGACTTTCTCCATCGTTTATGTAAAATAAAAGTAATTGACATCCTATTTAAAACAACTGGAATTTAAAATTATTTCATCTTATGTATGAAGTCTTTTTTTTTCTTAACATTGTGTTATCATTAGAAGGTAAACAACTTTTAATTACATCCCGTACAATCTTTTGCTCTTAACTTAACACACTTCGAGCATGTTTGATTTTACAACTTAACCATATTATACAAGACTTCTTATATATGAACTAGCTGCTTTAATTTAAAGCCGATGTATAGGTACGATCACCATCAATTGGTGGTTGTGGGATGTAGATAGGTAGGTTAGGTAGATAGATGCCTAATTGAAATTAAATTATTTTATGACTACAAACATATCTACCTATATTAGTTTTTCCTTGCACTAGACCACACATCAATAGTCATCTGGTCAACATTCAATTTTGTGTGGTAGATCTTTGTTTTACATAAAATCAAAACTAGTAAAGCACTCAACATTATTACACACTTACTATTTCTATTTATATTCTATTCTTTGAACTAGTTGTTAGTTTTGTTATGATCTTTTTTAACTCAAACGGATCTGAAATCCAGCAGCGATTTGTATAACTTAGAAAAACCAATAACTTGATTTGTTACGAACGTCTTATTGTAAATTTAATTGATATACAAAAAGTGGTACCTTTGATTGTAAAACATAGAATTTGTTTGATGAGTGAAAATTATTGAAAATCGAAGACACAGTACCTACTCATTATTCTTTTATTAACAAAATAACGTAGAGGAATTCAAATCTTGTTTGGTGAATAATTTTCTTTCAAATGATCTTTAATTAGCTTCGTGTAAAGTTCCCGCACGAAGTTATTGCAATTGTTCCATGTTTTGGAATTGAAACTTTTGAGTCAAAGATTTATAAAGTTACGTCTGTGTGTGCGTGTTAACGTACGTTATGCGTTTGTACGCCTGGGATACCTTATGTCGTTAACAATATCTTAAGAACCAAGTGAAGATATCGACCATCAGAACTTCAAAAGATGCTTTTACAAACTGGATGGGTGGCAATTTCAAAATTAACCTTTAACAATTTGATACAAATTAAATGATATATTGTTTTTTAATAAGGGCGTGGAGATATTTTGCGAAGATGTCGTAGTGTTTGCTGTGTGGCACGTACCACAGCCCTGCTGGAATCACATGTCGTCTAGGTCCATATGGTCTTCCAATTTGGGCCATAAGAAATTAGTTATCATCGTTATGTAGCTCTCGCTGTTGAAAGTAACCGCCTCACTTACGTTATTTTCAAAAAAGTACGGACCAATAACGCAGTAGCACCGGCCCAAAACCCACGTTATTATGCATTATATATACATTCATACAAAAATGCACCTCGTCACTAAAGATGATTTTCTTACCAAAATCGAGGTCCTCTATCAAACCATTCGAAACCCAGGCAGCAAACAATCGGCAATGTCTATAGTCATGAACTTTGAGCTTCTGGGTCAGTTGGATCTTTTTTGGGTGAAGGTCCAAGTTCCGACCCAAATTCGCCAAGTTGGAGTCTGCAAAAGGCCGAGTTCTTGTGCACGGCGAGAAAAAGACTGACTCGGGTTCTGCTGTACACTTTCACGGACCCCGGCGATGTTCTCGGCCGTTCTTGCGTTCTTTGAACATACAGCGCTGATTGTTTACTGAGCCGGTCGTTTCGAAAATGAGCCCAACGTTTGCGTTAAAAAACGCTCTTACTACTTACTTAAGGTGGCGCTACAGTCCTGTGTGAACTAGGGCCTCACCCAACAAACTTCTCCATCTAGCTCGGTCCCTAGATAGATGTCTCCAGTTTCGAGCTCCAAGTTTGCTGAGGTCACCTTCCACTTGTGCGCGCCACCTGATCCGTGGTCTTCCTCTACTGCACTGTCCTGTGGGTGTGGATTCAAAGACTATCCGGGCCGGAGCATTGGTTTCCATGTCCTCTAAGTGACTCAGCCATCTTAGTCGTTGGACTTTTACCCTTCTGGATAAGTCTACGTCACTGTACAGCGCGTACAGCTCGTCGTTCCATCTTCTCCTCCACTCCCCTTCGATGCATACCGGACCGTATATCACAAAAAGAACTTTTCTCTCGAAGCGACCCAAGGTGCTTTCATCCGCTTTTGTCATATTCCATGCTTCTGCACCGTATAGCAGGACGGGGATGATAAGGCCCCTATATAGTAACATTTTGGTCCCTCGAGAGAGGAATTAACCTCTCAATTGCTTTCTTAGTCCAAAGAAACAGCGGTTAGCAGGAGTTATTCTGAATTGATCTCAACGCGCTCTGGTGTTGTTTTCTGCGATTACAGCGGAGCCTAGGTAGACGAAGTTCTTGACTTGTATGTCATTTCTTGACGACAGCATGTACTTTGTTTTGCCCTCATTAACGGTTAACCCATTTTTGCCACCTCTGCCTCAATACTCACAAAGCCCCATTGACATCACGCTGAGTTCTTCCGATTATGTTAATGTCATCAGCATATGCCAGTAATTGGACAGACTTTTGAAAGATAGTGCCTCTAGTGTTGACGTGCGAGCTCTGCACTATTCTTTCAAGCACGATTTTAAAAAAATCACATGACAGCGCATCACCTTGTCTAAAACCTTTTTTGACATCGAAAGGTTCTGTTAAGTTCTTTCCAATCTTTATGGAGCAGAGTGAATTCTCCATGATCATCCTGCACAAACGGACTAGTTTGGCAGGGATGCCAAAACTAGACATGGCTCTATACAGCTCGTCCCTGTAGATGCTGTCATATTCCTGTCGCCTCTTCTACTCATCGAGCTCACGAGCAGCTCTCGTCCTTTTGTCGTGCCTGTTGTTTGGCTGCATTTGCCTGCCGACTTTCCTCATCAAACCAGGGGTTCCTTGTTGGTGGCTGTTTGAAACCCAGCACATCAGAGGCGGCTTCTCTGATTGCATCTTGGTAATGTTGCCACTGGTTTTCAATAAATTGTGTTGGCGGCAGAGAACTTCGAAAGAGGTTACTTGTAACTCGGTCGGAAAAGGCTTTTGCGATATCTGGCGATTGTAGCCGTTCGACGTTGTTCCTTTTCCCAGCACCCGGAAAGTTCGGACATCCATGATGCTGGAAGCATGTCTGCCGTAGATCGCAATATGGTCAATCTGGTTGACGGTAGATTGATCTAGAGAAGTCCAAGTTTCTATGTGGATGTTGAGGTTTGGAAAACGCCATGACGTTTCGCCCCACAGAAAAATCTAGGGGCCTGAATCCGTATTGTCGTGCAGGCTATTCTTCCCGATTATTCCACCAGAGATGTCTTCCCTTCCTAGCTTGGCATTAAAATCGCCCAGGACAATTTTAATATCGTAGCTAATACACTGCTCAGATGTTTTGTCTAAGAGCTCGAAGAACATATCTTTGGTGTTGTCATCTTTCTCTTCTGTGGGGGCGTGAGCGCATATCAGGCTAATGTTGCCGAATTTAGTCTTGATGCGTATGGTCATGAAGCGCTCATTGATGCACCTATAGCTCAAGATTTCTTGCATAAGTCTGGCTTCAATGACGAAGCCACATCTAAATAAGCGCTGTTGGTTTTCGTGGTAACAGCCACCATAGTAAATATCGCAGTTTTTCATCCTCTTTTTGTCCGGCCCATCCCATCGTATTTCCTGGATGGCGGTGACGTCTGCTTTATAGCAGTCTAGGACCTCCGCTAATTCTTTGTTCGCAGGTGGTCTGTTAAGGGACCTAACATTACACGTGCATATCCGAAGTTCGTTGTCCTTAATTCGTTTGCGTTGGTTGTCAACAGTAAATCCGTCCAAAGTTTTATGCTTTGATCGTGCTGTTTATCCGTGTATTTTGCCATGATGATTTGGCATAAGCAACTGAATAAAATAAGGCTATGATGCGACCCACACTGATTACTTCCCATCCTGTCTGTTCAAAAAAAAATCTAAGGAAAAATTAATTTCTATTTATTCCAAAAATAGCTTCATTGGTTCGTGAGATATTTAGGGTTAACCAAAATTTTCAACTTTTTTTTAAACTGCAATGATAAAAAAAACGCCCTCGCAATTTTCTTGAGAGCCCTTTCTGCATCTTTCTGAATTATTATCTGTATAGCAAAATTTATTTAAAATCAATATCTACGTCGCGAACGTAGGATCGTACGGACGTACGTACATACGCACGCAAGGAAATCTTGCTAAAAATTTATTATTTCGACTCTATAAACCTTGAAACGTCGAGAAATGTCAAAACTTTTATCTTGACAAATCGGACACATTACAATAACTTCCTATGGGAAGTTAATATAAAAAGTTTTGAATACTTTTATTATCCAAAGAGCTTATAAAGTTAGAATTTAAGGACAAGAGAAAATTTGTAAAAATAAGAAAGAGTGTCGGAGAAAAAACAGAGCCTTAAGGCACACCAACTCAATTTTTTGGATTTCAGATTTACACTTGGCTACTACCACAATTTTTTAATCAAATAGTGCGAATAAGGTTGTTCCTGATGATGTTTATGTGTTTTCCTATGTTTTCAGATATTTGTTGGTCCTTTACATGTAAAATGTCAGTAAAAAGTTCTTATGTTAAAAGTTTATTGCTAAGTAATGTTCCATAAAATTTCATCGTGCTATGTTATCTACGCTTTTCCTTTAGTTAAATAAAAGTCGCATAACAACTTTTTTAAACAGGGACAAAATTATACTAGTGAGAAAGGAAAGCAATGTTAATGTAGCTTAATAAAATATATTTGTTTCTATTGTATAAGAAAATATTTGTAACCAACTATTTCAGATTTGCTTATATGACCCACAGGGCTTTCACATTCCAATTAAGAAATAATATCTACTATTTGTCTTGATCTCTGGCTAAGCTATAAGTCAGCTTGACCATCTGTGTTTTAAAATCAATTTTTGTTTGTTTTGTAAAGGTCTATCGATTGGCCTTTTTTCTTATTTGACCATAAGGACCGTCTTCACCTTTTAAATAACATAACATTCGATGCATTCAAATTTGCGTGATTGTTAAAATTGCAAATAAATTAAAGAAAAATAAATATAAAAAAATAGTACAACTAGCCGCCAAATATGTAATTCTGTATTACAAAATTAACCTACGTCTTTCTGTTGAGCCCCCAGCTGGAACATGGCTCACATATGTACATTCCCACATAGACTCCCGGCTACAGCACAACACACGATTGTACCTGGATGCTGGCTGGGATGGTATTTAGCCGGCCAGAAATTAGTATTAACCCAAATGTTTTATGCTACCATCAACCAGAGAGTATCTGCGGTGTTGTGTTTTAGCTTCATCTCTGACCAAAGATGGTGCCAAGTGGGTATACATTACCTCTGTACTCTTTGGTCCCAACAATATAAATGTAGCTGCTCCTGGTATACGAGTTATTGTGGGTGCCTCTGATATACTTCTTTGTATAGCTCCCTGTTGCATGTACTGTGCTGGATGCATGCTCCATGCTCCAATCTGCATGAACACTAAAATCAGAGCCAAACAACACACAAATATGGTAGATTGTTTGTTTGGCCATAATTAAGGACAAGTCAGAAGCCATAGTCCGTACTCCGAACAACACAGCTGTCTATAGCTGGAGCTTTGCTATAACTATTTCCACGAGAAAGAGAATTTAAAAAAAAAAACTATCTGGCGTGTGTTGTTTAGGAGGAAGCACTGGACAATATAAATAGTTTAACCTCGGACTATGTCCAATGCCCACACGTGCGGCGAAGAGGAGGATGGCGGTAACATTAACAACCACCTAAACAATCTAGAAACAAAACAGAACAAAACCTTAGCGCGCTCCAATTTTCTGCACAAACTCTTATGAATTTTTATTGATCTCAAGTAGATCGCCCAAGCTGAAGCAGAAGCAGTGGCAGTGGCAGCAGCCATGATGGCGCATAGCAGCTACAATATAAATGGAGGCAGAATGGCTCAGCAGAGTTATGGACCATTGTTATTGCGCGGGTGCAATCGCTTAAAACACCACCGCCACGCCAGCAGCGTGATGCAGATATGCTCGTATATTGGAACACCACCGAAATCCAAGGAAAAGAGAAAGGCTTCCAGCAAGCTAGATCATTGGCGCGTACTTCTCAACTTCGCGTCCGTCGATATTAAGTATAACAAGCTGCAAATAAAAAACCAAAAACACTTATATTTCTTTTTTCCTTATACGAGTCTATTAAAATGTAAGACCTTTTTATTTTATTCCATAAAACAAAAAAAAAAACTAAAACAAACCGAACTTATTCCATCAGCAGGCAGCAAACAGCAATGCCACTTGAACGCTCCCCTTTGGCCATTTGGAAGATGCCAATCGACAAATTCGCACACAATTTGGCAAATCAATAATTGAAACGCGTGGAGGAGGCGACGACTCGAATTGATTCGCTTACAAAACCAACACATTGTGTTCGCTGAACTAAGATGTCCCTAGGGCATCTTTCGTGCTAGGCACGCCACCATCACTATCACCATCGCCATGGACACGGCGGAGGAGCAGCGAACAGCGACAGTGTTTCTTCACACGCAATTCACCCGCCGCGACGACATCTCACTTTCTACAGAAACGCGATACAGTGTCGCTTCGCTGTGTCGATGTGTCGCTCGTTCGTTCGTGGCGCTTTTGTTAAATGTTGAATGCTTAATGCTGAATGCTGATGGTACGGTCGGTGGTCGGTGGCGGCTGGAAGGCGGTTGGTGGTGTCTCAATGTGAACATTATTTCATGTGCGGTAATTTAGCATTTGGCGCTTGCTGTTGCTGTTTCTGTTGCTGTTACCATTACCATGTGCCATTCAGTGCGACAAAACAACATGAATGTCCCGCCATGCATGAACTCTTCTAAATTATAAACACTCATCATCAGGCCAGGAATTCACTTTTCAATTTATTGGACTGATGCATGTTCATGTAGACTCACTTAAAATTAAAAGGAATGTTGCATTGTGTCATTTATGATGTTACATTTATTATTATTATGTACTATAGGTACAATTTTTCGTAATGCAACACATTTGTCAGTTAGAATGTAGGAAGAAACACTTTTTTCGAAATAAATGGAACATTTGCTGCATGCAACATCATCAACCTGCAATAAATGATAATTGTTTTCAGGAAGAATTTGTCATTCCACTTGTTTAAAGTCATTTTGGTTTGCATCTATCTTCATTGTTTAAAAGGGTCTCAATAGTTAAGCTAAATTTGACCACTGGAATTAATTGTGGTTGGTATCAGTACAGTGGTGGTTTTTGGAATGTTGAAGTAAGTCCAAGAAGCCTATAATTTCGGCGAGCAAATGAAAATGCTAAGAAATCATTAGTAGTCCTATAAAAATAGACCTTCAATTCACTAAAGCTAGAAAACATTTGCACATCAATAACACGGTGCTTCACATACACAAAAATTATAATGTTTACGGCGGAAAGGATATTAAGAGACTTGTCCCTACACTAGCCATGACAGACGCTGAGATGTCTCTTAGTTCTCTTAGACTGTTACTTACTTACTAAAGGTGGCGCTACAGTCCTGTGTGAACTAGGGTCTCACCCAACAAACATCTCCATCTAGCTCGAGCGGTTTCTAGCTAAATGTCTCCAGTTTCGCTCTCCAAGTTGGTTGAGGTCACTTTCCAATTATGCGCGCCACCTGATTCGCAGTCTTCATCTACTGCACTGTCCTGCGGGTGTGGATTCGAAGACATTCGGGCCGGAGCATTGTTTTCCATGCGCTCTACCTGACCCCCCGGCCATCTTAGTCATTGGACTTTTACAACTCTGGCTAAGTCTACGTCGCGTCGTTGTACAGCCTGTACAGCTCGTCGTTCCATCTTATCCCACTCCCCTTCTATGCATACGGGACAGTAGATCACACTAAGAACTTTTTCCGAAGCAACCCAAGATGCCTTTATCCGCTTTTGTCATAGTCCAAGCTTTTGTACCGTATAGCAGGACGGTGATAATGAGTGTCTTATATAGCGACACTTTGGTCCGTCGAGAAAGGGCTTATTTATTCTTCGTTTGATCTCAGCGCTGGTGTTGTTTTCTGCGTTTACAGCAGAGCCTAGGTAGATGAAGTCCTTGACCACCTCAAAGTTACGTCTGTCGATGGTGACGTTTTGACCGAGACGTGTCGGTGTTGGAAGGCCTTTCTTGACGACAGCATATACTTCGTTTTGCCCCTTTTACTGTTAAACACATTTTTGCCACTTCTGCCTCAAAACTCACAAATCCCCATTGACATCACGCAGATTTTTAAAAGATAGTGCCTTTAGAGTTGACGTGGGAGCTCTGCAATATTGCTTCAAGGACAATGTTAAAAAAATCGCATGACAGGGCATCACCTTGTCTAAAGTTTTTTTGACATTGAAAGGTTCATTTAAGTTGTTTCCAACCTTGTTTTCCTTGGTCATCCTGCACAAACAGACGAGTTTGGCAGGGATGCTAAAATTAGGCATGGGTTTTAAGCTCGTCTCTATAGATGCTGTCATAAGCGGCCTTGAAATCGATGAGAAGATGGTGGGTGTCGATTTGATGTTCTTGAGTTTTTTCCAGGATCTGGGGTAGTGTGAATATTTGATCGATTGTAGACTTTAATAATCTAAAAGCATACTGAAAAGGACCTATCACGTTGTTGATAAGGACCTATCAGGTTCTTGACGATGGGCTTTAGATGTTCACATATTACGCTCCAGCGGCTTTATTAGACTTCACATTAGATATGGCAATCTTTACTTCGTATATGTCGGGAAGACGTTGAATGGATCATCCCGCCTGACAGCGTAATTCGGTTTGTCGCCGCCGTAATACAATCTGCAGAAGTGGTCCTTCCATATCCTCAGCATTGACTGCGGTTTCACTATCATGTTTCCACTTTCCTCTTTGCAGAAATGTATTCTACGGTCTTCTGTTCGAAATGTATGTATGTACTTGTGAATTTCGTTTTACCTGCTCATACAACTTTCGAACTTCATTCCTCCTTTTGAACCTTTCAACATCTTCGACCACACGCTTCTAAAGCTCTCTCTTTTTCATTCTGAGAGTCAGAAGTCGGTATTCATCTAGCCTCCAGCAGCTTTCGTTTTCTATTTAGCGCCCCTTTGCGTGCCTCTTAGACTGTTACTACGAAATAATCGTTAGTAATTGCGTTTTCTGACCCTAGCAAAATCTAGATTATAATTTATGGATCTAAGCCTTGTTTTTCATATACTTAAAAGAAGTGGACGGCGGAATGATCGGATGGAATTTAAAAGGTATTTTGGGACCCAAAAATTTACAAGACGGTCTTGTACTCCAGCTCCTAACTGTGATGCGGACATTTTTCCAATGTACACACATTGGTACTCAAACTAGGTACAGATAGAAGACGAATTTGTGTTCATATGTTATATTACAATTCTCATAGATTAAACTTATAATTAAATATTAAATGATAAAATATTTTGTTGGCACTTAGGGGACATAACTTTAAACATTATGTGTTCTTAGTAATTAAAGAGTAAACGAAAATATTACTGTTTTCAGATAAAAAAATGAAAGAAAAATAATTAATTAGTAAATTCTCGAGGTGTTCAGGCGCGGTTGTCTGTTTGATGGGCTGTTAGCCGCGGTGGTAAACTGACTCTCTGTCATCGTAAAATTGAAGACCTCCTTCTTCGATGGTGGGCTCAAGTTTCTAGGTTAGAATATCCATAGTACACAGATATCTGGGTTTAGGGTGACATTGCTATGAGTTCATCTTTCTGATTACCTCGTTTTGGTGGTTGTTCAATCCTCCCGTGATCTTCATGGCAGTACGAATTTGTGTTGAAATTTCTCCTCCGTATGTGATGTATTCTGTTTTAAGTCACTGTGAATTGAAATTTAGTGAATGATAAACGCTTTAACATAAATATTTCCTCGACATCTTTAAATGCGAATACAATGCTCGTGCCTTGGTGTTATGTTTTATTCCCAACGGTGCCGAATCATTTATTTACGGTCATTGCTAACACTGGCTGATACAGATGCGAAATTTCACTCAACTCGCAGTTCCGCATCTTCATGATCATCAATATACTGTCGAACCCAAATTTGTTCGTTCTATCAAATGAACTTGTTGCGGTAAATTTAACCACAACAAATTTCACCTCCCCTGTTGCTAATTACCCTTAACGTATTCTTACTGCGGCCTAAAAATTCTAGAATAGTTTAGTAGAAACCTGTACCATCAGCCAGTGACCTGCTCTCTTAGCATTTTGGGAAAACAAATTTAACAGGCCTCACCAAAGTGTGCGAAAGGATTCCACACCAACGAACAGTGTGACGGTTGGCCCACGTATTGGTAGAATAAGATCATAAAGGCATGAAGACGATACCCATGCCCAACAATGTGTGCAGGAAAGTCACAGCATCTGTAACTTAGTATGGTCGGAGCCCATCATAAAGTATTAACGATAGAAAATCGCTCCAAGAATGTCTTAATAACTTTTATTTTAATTATAGGCTTTGGTAATGCGAGGAATTCTACACGATTTTTCCAGAAAGTCTTGGCTGGAATAGGTTCGAAAGTGAAGAGCTAAACTCACTCAATGAGCTACTGGGTCATCGCATCACCTCTTTAAAGAGATCGCGTTCGATGAAAGATACCTGGCTTCTCGGTCGCACACCCCAATCTTATGGATGGAGGAACTTGCGGGACCGAGACAGATCGATCACCACGCAAAAGATCCAAGGGGATTGCCTGAGGGCAAGTAGCCGGAAGGGTTAAGCTCGCCATGATGGCCACTTTTTGAATTGTGCCCAAAGCCTTTTGACGAAAGAAAAATTGTGTGAAGGAATTTTTTTGAAAAGACCTACATACATAAAGTAATTTTGTTTCGCACAACAGTTTTTCTTTAAGATTCTATTAAGTTAAAGATTTTGTTTGGTTCTGCCGTGGAGAAAAGTTGAGGAAGGACTACGATAGCTGTTGGAGGAAGTCAAAAAGGAGCCAAGTATAGTGTTTTCTGTTGTTCCTAAGAATATTACTTTTTCTGGTGTTCTTCATTTGTTTCAAATTCGTCCTTTTGACCTTCGAGTCGAAGTATTAATTTCCTGATATTACGGGACGCGTTTACCGCTTTTTTTTGATTTTTTTTTTCTTATCGAAATAATTTTTATCGAGTGATTTCTTTTAACGGTTTTTATCATTATATCCATCATTTTCTTTTGCAAAACATTTATCGAGAATTGACCTTCCGTCAATCTCAATAATTCAATTTGTATCTTTCTCTTTTATAAAAGATTCTGATTTTTAATCCCGACTTTGGCCAAGGTTTTCGAGGCAATAAAACATAATTTAAATTTCTTTTCTAAATAATAAAACATTTCTTTTATTTCGAAAGTTGATTTGAAGACAAATTTTTCAGCTGCTGGTTTTGGTAAACTTCCAGTAAAAAGTTTCCTGGCGCCCACTATAATCAATACGACTTGGAGAAATTCACCTCGTCGTATTTCGATATCATTTTGATATCAATTTTATTGATCACCTTAATTAATAAAATATTCACCTCATCAAAATATCCCCTTAAGCTGAGTTACCGTGCTGGCAATACTTTTATTGCTACCTGTGGTGAATTCTTTCACCTGTTTGTCATATCGACTGACGTTTCTCGTAAAGTGTCATAAAAACTCTCTCTCACATCGGCGGTGTGCAATTTCGATTTTGTTTAATTTTAAATAATTAAAAAAAAAAAGGAATTTAATTCGCGTTCGATCTTCGACAAATATTGTCGAATAATATTGTTTAAAAATAATCGTAATTATATTCAGTCCCTCGGGTCGGTATTAAGGTGGAAAAATTTGCAACAAACTGATTCGTTCTTTTGCCGTACTACATGAATGTGAAATATTTTATCACACTTTGCCTTTCCCAGTCATTGCATTATTTAAAAATATGCATTGGCCCCATAAGAAAAGTGGTCAGAGCTGTCATTCTCGAAGGTATGCCAGTTTTGTAATTTGCTGATTGAAACTCTTGAAAGACCACTAATGGTACATCGTTTCGTCTCCCTTCAATATTGCTTACTAGGACTTTTTGGAGTGAAAAAATGTGGCACAATAGCTCAACCATCTAATATAATAACTTACCATAGCCCAAAGACAATCCATTCAAATGCCAAATTAACAGGAAATCAAGTGTCCGAATTTGTTCACCGTCAAACAATCCACATTCCAACACTTTCCTTAGGGGCTCCCATGAGATCGAGTTTTCAGCGTTATTTTATTTGATTCTTTTTGGTCTGTCAGTTTGTCCATTCGTCTATATATGACTTATTATTTATATTTTTTCTCTCTGCTTCCATCTGTTGCATAGTACTATGGTATGGCATACTCATGAGAAATGAATGCTGCAAAAATAATTTCCATAAAATTTTGTCCCCCTGCTCCATGGGGCAGTAAAATTTACTTATGCCATGCCCAAATTGCATTCGTTCACGCACCAAGAAATAGCCACAACCACACAACAACGCGATGCGGCGCGGCGGTGCGGCGCAACGAACGACGATGTGTACAAATCACCGCGTACACCTGAAACTGCTAATGATGTAGAAAAGAACGCGCCCCTCGGGGCAAAACACTCGGGCGCTTCGAGATTATAGAATTTTCCTACTCTATACATCTATCCGCACTTAAAGATTTTAAGGAGTCAACAGCGTGGCAGGGCGACTCGCCGCGTCTCTGTCGTTGCTTGCCTCGTTCATCGTTGTATTTGTGGTTGTCGTTGTCGTTCGATGACCGCTAATTGCAAATACATAGTGCTTGTAAAATTTACAAGCCTCATTAGCCGTTGAGGTGCACTTTGCAAGCGCGCAATAGAACAAACATCATCTCCGGAGCGGAAAGGTTAAGCCCGCAACCATCATCGGGATGGGTTCTATATTCATTATAGGAAAAGTAGGAATGGGATATCGGTATAATGTTGGAGTCATAAAGACCTGTATCGCTTGGCGGGTTGTACCGTTTAAATTGTGGTGCTTGCCCGAACTAGTACACAAAGCTAGACCACTCTTTTAAAACCACCACCGCTAGCACCTTAATAAGAAGAAGAAGAAAGACCCGCGAGAATACTCAATGGTTGTTGCGTTCTACTCTCTGCGCGCCCTCTGCCGTCGTCGCATAATACGAGAATACAAATGCGAATGCGAATGCGCATGCGCAACTCCAATCCACTTCACTGAATAATTGCCATGACTCTAAACGATCAGAGATCGCGGTTGTTAGGATCGATGCGGTCAGGCCCAGAACATCGAGCAAGTACAGAAGACAGACGAAAAGACAGACAAACAGACAGATGGACAGATGGACAACTGGGTGCTGGCTGGCTTGTTGCCCGTTTGTGCCCAACGACGAGGACGACGACGAGCATGGGGCATTAAAATCGCAAACCTAATAAATGTGTCAATAAATCGAATGTTTGTTATGATATAAACACACTTGAGTCTATTTGCGTGCTCAGCACAGGGATGTATCGACGTAGGTACGTACATACGGTATGTGTATCGCTGTCTCTTGCCAGAAAGTTGTGCAGCTGTCAATGGTGCCCGATATCTGTTGGGGCATCATATCGCTGTCACTAAATTCTTCCCGCGGAATTCAATCGAATAATTATGATTGCGGGTGAACTTGTCATTTCTCCGTTGTTGGACAGTAAAACGGTACACGCGGTGATCCGTGGATGATAATAAAAGACAAGGCTGTCCCATATCAAATCCCAACCCACCCTACCTCACCTCACTGCCTTTGCTATAGCTTAGCCTATGGCTGTATGGATATTAGGCATCGAGCGACGTAAAGTTGTCGTCCTGATAAAGTGCATCCAGTACGTGATCGGCGAGCGATGATTACATTCAACTTGCGGGCCGCGCGTAATGATGCAGAAAAGTAAATATCATTTGCCTACTGTTGGAGTTTGTTATACTCTGGAAGCGGATCGATAAAAAATAATTGGTTTTGGTTTGTGGTTGGACGCTTTTATTCCAAGTCCCAGTCGAACTGCTGCCTTAGCAACTTTTCCATAACCATATACCGTCCCGTCCGTCGTCCGTTTGTCCGACGAGTGTTCGACGCTTTTTAATGCACAGTTTGTCTGCAATTCTGCATGCATACATATATGTATATTGTAGTTGCGCTGGCCGGCTGAACAAACGGCTGATCGGTTGAACGGCTAACAGCAGCTGAATGGTCATGTAGTTATTACTTATTGGGAAAATTTGATTTTCCCACGGTGGCGATGGCGGTGATGATGGCTGCTTGGTCGGTTGGATGGCGGTGAATCGAGTCCGATTAGAAAGGTGTCACTTTGGGCATTATGCGATTTGTGCACAGTGCTAGTAAAGTGGGTGATATACAGCCTTAATTGCATGTAGGGCACTGTGCTCTGGTGCTCTGCGCTTTGTGTTCTTAGCTCTGAGCTCTGTGCGCATCCTGTTGCTTGTCGTTATAATATAACGCATGACAATCGCGCGCGACTAGAGTCTCGGATATCATGTTGAACATTGTGAGAACATTGGTCATCATATCAGAACACCGCACAACACTTAAGCCCATGATGGGGCAACGCGACGCAGCAGGGTATAGATGGGGGATCCATCGAGCATCACGAACGCGCTTCTCTAGTTCCTTCTTCCAGTTACTTTTATACCCGTACAAAAAGCCACAGCCTGACAACGACGACGTTGCAACCGGTAATACCCAATCGAGTACACGATCACCTTCATCGCGCACATAACCATAATCTTGACTTTCGTCGTTGTTTAGTCGCGTCGTCGTTCTTCGTTCGTCGTCTTAGACTTAGTCTTATAGTCATCGTCATCATCATCGTCGTCGTCGTGCTGTTCTGTGTTCATCTCTTGTGGTTATGTTTCCAGGTTTATTTGCGTCTATTTGCATTATTTGTTTAGACGGGCGGGTAGGGTGTTTACCCCACCCAAAGAATGGTGTGCTGGCAGGGCATCATCACACACCATATTACCGCACTCCTCTTTCTCTGCCGCTACACTGATGCACAGAATTCGTGAATCGCGCAACGATCTATCCCATGGGAACAACAACTTTACTTTATATTACAAGAAGATTCACAGAGAGCACTTCACTACACTCTGCTGCACCATCAGCTATCGCCTGCCACAGCGCAAGCAATGGCTAGGCTAGGCTATGGGAAAAAGATTACTTTTGGGCAAATATCAAAAACGAATGGCTTTGGTGTTTTGCGCTCAGATGCTCAACTTTAGCGTTGGAAGGTTTTTTCTTTAATTTCGCGAGCATATAGAGGCGTATTTTTCGAAATATGTATTACTATGCAAGTCTTAACTTTATCGTTTAATTGGTGAAACATTTTTAGTTGAATATGGTGAAAGTTGTTAGCATACATAACCGCAAAGCTTTTTTCCATTTCAATGGATTGTAGAAGACCTGGAATTCTAAAATATAGGACTTTAAAGAGACATCAATAGATGTTTGTTTTGTTGTAAGGATGAATGTCATTCATACAATTTTCCATGACCACTTTGGTTCTTGAAGGCCTTGAATGTTATTTTAGCTTTGACGTAGACCAAAAATATTTTACGTCTGAAGTCTAAAGATATTAAATTACAAGATTTAGTGGCCAAAATTTAGTTATTTCTTCTTCGAAAAATCACACGTTCAGGAAACCTGTCTATCAAAATTACGATGGTTTCTAGCTGAATGATACATTTTAAGTACTGAAGCAATTTTAACTTGTCAAATAACACAAAAATGACAACTCCAAAGGTTGAAGAAGCCGAAATAATCTTAAAAGAGGAATCAGCCCTGGAACTTTTTAGAATGGTTTTAGGTATTGACGTTTAGGTTAAAACCTTTCAAATTAATTAGTCAAGAATGTATACGTTGAATTATTAATAAATATTTATTTATATAGCAAACTAAATTACAGCTACTTCTCCAACAAACAAAAATTGTTGTTTTCATGTAAAAGGTGATCATTCAAATAGAAGTGAGATTTAAGTTGTGATTCAGCAGCTAAAAACTTCTATGAATAAAAAAATTGGGTGGCGCCACTGTCCTTTAAGAACTAGGACCTATTGGCTTACAACTCCCAACCATTCCTGGGTGCTGTCAGGAATGGAAGGGACTCACAGTTTTTAAGCTGAATCCGAACGTTGGATTGGAGAAGGCATTTTTTCGTGACAAGAATTACTCTTGGAGAATTTGTCAATTCCTCGCAAGAGGCAGTACCCGTGAAACAAATTTTAGATGACATATTCAGGGATCGAACCCAAGACCTCTGGTATGACAGTCCAACGCACTTTTTTTAAATTCATTTTTAAACCTATCTTAAAGCTAGACAAAAATTCATAAAACTAGCCTTATTATCCATAACTTATAACTAACTTAATGATCCCATACGGATACTCTAAGTTAAACTTAATACTAATGCCTTTCGGCAGTAAAATCTATTTTAATTCAATTTAAATTGTATTTATTTTTGTATTAATTATAAAATTTTGAAAAAAACTAATATCAAGATCCTTTTTTATTTTTACTTAGAAACTGCTTAAAATAAGGTCCTTAAATAAAAATTAAAACTAACTTAAACTACCTATTCTACCTATAAACTACTTAAAACTAGAACAACCACAGCAGCAAATCTAACTATCTAACATTTTTGTTTTTTATATTTTGTTGTCTTTTTTTATTTTTTTTTTAAATGTTTTTTTTTTTATATTTTTTATTTTATATTTTTTATTTGTCTTTGTTCTTTTTTGTATTTTTTTTTCGTACCACCATGCCTATTCTACTTAAAACTAAACCCTAAAACTATAAAACAAGTATGTAAGCCGGCCAAGGCTTAAAACCCCATCCCGACTACCCACTATCAAGTGCCGATTGAAGCCACCAGAACTTGTTCTCCTGCTTCACCCTATCAGTTTGGTCCCGTTCGAACACAGCCCTACTGAACCGAAGGAGCTCTGCTCCGCCTTGTGCCATGAAGTCCCGATTGTACCGGAGTCGCCTATCCACGGTTCTTCGTCTGACGTGGTAGATTATCGGAATTGCCAATCTATCCTGTATCAGACCGCATCTATCTAAAAAGAGGAATGCCTCTGGTGGAATAAAGCCGCTCAAGCGTGCACTTTCAAAATACTCGTCGTTAGGATAAAACGCCCCGAAAATTAAATTGTTGGTCAAAGACATAGCTCTTGCAATGTGACCTCACAGTGCAACGCACTAACAATCATGCCACGGGTATTACCAACATATGACTTATTAAAGAAGCATCATTTTACTATTGTCGAAATTCATAAATTGCTTAAAAAAAATATTATGAAAGTCACGGCGTCATACCGTGAAAATGTCTCACCGTTATCACATCGGTCACTGAACTAGATACATTTCAGGGCGTATTGTAAAAAAAGAGGCTGGGATGCGGCCCACACTGATAACCCGACTGACTATTTGTCTTGCCTAAACTTCTAAAGGTTTTCGTGTTGGGTAAAAAAAAATTGTTAGTTGAATTAATCTTAAAAATTTAAAACTTACCAATAATATTTTTCATATAAGGAAATAGTTTAGTTCGAAAATCTGGTTTTGTTAAATAGATTTTTAGTCGAAAAATTGTGTTTACCAATTTTAGTAGCATTTCTTGAATTTTTATAAATTGGATGAATGAAATTAATTTGAGAGATATCAAGAACCGTTCCTTTTTGGAGATTTTATTTTTAAGGAAAAACGAACGGAGTCGAAATAAAAGATTTTTAGAAAGATGTCTGTGCGTGCGTGTGTACGTACGTTCGTTTCGTTTATTTCGTTGTCCGTAGCTCAAGAACCAGAAGAGATATGGACTTCAAAAAAAATGTTGTTATACAGATAAAAGTCAGAAAGACGAAGAAAGGGCTCCGCGTGGGCGGTTTTTTTTCACCATACCAGTTTAAAAAAAGGTGAACCAAAATTGGTTAACCCTAAATATCTTACGAATTAAATTTTATATAATATATTGAAACGTGATATTAAAGAAATATATTTTTTGAAAAAATCCATTTAACGGTTTTTTTTATAAATCAATAAATCTGAAAAAAAAATTTGTCACCTCCAAAATTTTACGAATAAAATATCATTTCATCTCCAAAACAGTTTTGTGCAACGAAGAATAAGGTTTTTGACATCTGATGACAGTTTTTTACAAAAAATAAAAACCTAAAAAACAATACTCAAAGTTGGTAAAAATTGATTTTCGACTCAAATATCTTTTCAAAACTTTGAAATATTGGCTTAAAACTTATTTTGTCTTATAAGAAATATTATTTTCAACATTCGATTAAATTTTGAAAAAAATCGAATTGACAGGTTTTTTACAAAAAATTAGAAACCGAAAAAAAATTTAACAAAAATTGGTAAACATTTATTTTCGACTCAAATAGCTTTTCAAAAATTAAAAATATTGGCTTCAAACTTATTTTATTTTACAGAAAATATTGTTTATGATGTTCAGTAATTTTTATATAAAAATCTAACAGTCCTTTTTTTCATAAAATATAAAATCTACAAAAAATAGTATGCAAATTGGTTAAAATTGATACGAGTACATATAGACAAACTTTTAAACAAGGCAAATCGATAGACGAAATGGGAAGTTATCAGGTTGGTAGCTCTTGCAATACTTCTGGCTGCTCTTCACTCTAAATACAGCAGTTTTGTTTGTTCGCATACCATTCGACAAGAATTTATCTATATCCTTGACATAATTTTTTAATAAAAAAGTGGATCTTCCGCCAACTTTTCGAGAGCCTTTACACCAAAAAATAATCGTTTTTCTATTCTAATCCTTGCACCAGCTGTATACTAAAAAGCTTAACACCTAAATCCTTTCCAAACATAATCCCATTCGAATTAATCCTAATCAGTTATTCAAGTTCATTTTAATACTTACCGATAAAGCTGTAATATTTTCCTCAGTTCACACTCTACGTAAGCTTGTTGTTGGTTCAATGTCCAATAATGTAAATCTGTCACAATAGCCTGAATAGCCATTTCAGTAGGCTGATCAAACTGACCAATAAATGGAAGCAGAGCGCGATGAATTTTCTTAACAACGCACACATTTTGATAATGAAATTCAATAAGTTGCAAGCGTTGTACGTTTGTAAAATGATTTAGGGTTAGTTTTATACCAAACTTAAGATTTTTGACAGTGACATCAAACACAAACGCAAAACGTTCGTGAGCTGTCAAAAGCAGTGTTACCAAAAAGAAAATAGCAAACAAACCACGTTAAAATCATTAATTGTCTGTTTACTGTTTACTCTAAGCCGTACCAACATGCTCAAATACTTTATTTTTTAAATTGGTCCTACCTTTTCTATAAGCTATACAAAGTCAACAAGTAAATTTCCTAGATTGCCCCCATTAAAAAGAGTTCAAAGATATAAAAAGCAAACAAACAAACAAACAAAACAAAAAAACACTAAAACAAACAAAATCTTTAGAACGAGAGTGAAATACAGTAAACACAATAAACAAGAAGAAGATGCACCACAAAGTAAAATAACAAAAACAAAAAAACATAAATAAACGCAAATCGCATCTATCCCACAGATATCCAAAACCTCTGGTAACCCTCCCCCAAAACTGCTGAAGCCTATTTGAACCCACAACCAAAAACAAAACTCAAAAACTCCACTTCCATAGACTTCTTCACTCTTTATACTTTACAGAGCGTGCAAGATCCGTTAAACCAAAAGAATATTATACACCCTAATATATGCCAAGCTACATAAAGTATACCTATCTAACCTAGGTAAACAGTCGTCTTTATACCACCAAATGGCAATTATGTGAAAATGCTGCTATAAGTCTACAAACGAATGCAACATCTTCTTATGCTATTTTGTTATTTTACTATTTTAAAGAAGAAGACGCGACGCGAAAAGTTCACCTTCAGCACGATTTATCGGTCCGCCAAATCCATAGTGTTGCAACAACATTATATACACCATACACACCGGACCCCATGCATCTCGATTCCGTGGCATCTGTATGTAAGCTATTACTATGGCGCGCATTTAAAACACCTTTCCAGACTTATGGCTTCGCTGTGCCGCTGCGCTGTGCGAAGTTGTATAACAGCACTATAACAGCGCACAATTAAATCGGATTTTTCTCAGAGAACGCGCGCTCACATTGTGGGAGAAGAGTCAAGACTCAAGACTCCAATCTCAAGAAAATACAAAAAAAAAAACGCCACACAGGGCGGATCGAAAAAAACAACCCACTTAACAGAGAGAGAAAGAGGCAAAATAATAAACCTACCTGGCCAATTTCCAATGGTATGGTTTGGTGTGACGATGACGGGGAAGAGGAAAGTGGAATCTTCATTAAAATTCAATTGCGCGCACGTACAGCCATTTACGCATGCCACATGCAACGTGAACAAAGCCAACGAATTGCATGCGCTAATGCGCGCATCATAACGCGCCACCAACGCTGTTGCTGCCATCTATTCGAGTATGCTGTATACTCTGCAGGCTGATGATGACGGTGATATGTTGATGGTGATGGTGATGGTAATGGTGAAGGCCTTTCAATTATCCATACGTTTCCGCAAGTGCGCGCATATACAAAAAATAACACACAAACAAAACACCCGCGTGTCCAGAAGAGATCGCGCGATAAGCGAATCACACTCCATGAACGCGGTGCGGGTTCATTCACCATCTGGAGTAACTACAATCCGTGGAGGGATTTCGAAAATTTAATTAAGAGCCTTACCGACATTACTGATGCTAGCGACCGATACGCAACCGCCCAAGTCCGAGTCGAAGTCGAAGTCGAAGCCGAAAGCCTATTGTTCTAGGCCGTGTGCTACATAAATCGATACAAATTTTCTCATGGTCATGGCTGGTGCTCTGCATCTGCAGCTACAGAGAATCAACCTCTGCCTCAGCAGTCAGAGTACCAGCTCTACCACCAGTTGTAGGTCTTGATATCTATACCCAGATAGATAGAGATACTTCCTGGCCGCAAAAAAAAGACACACAACCCAAACTCTGCAAAAGAATAAACAAAAAACCAAACTTCAAGCCAGCAAAATAAAAACAAGGTTCAACCCAATCAGCGGCCAACATCTGTTTTTCGAATTCGAATCACATACCTGGGCCCATGTACAACTTCACACAATTAATTAAGCCTTTTGTAGCATTCATGGAATCCCATTAAAGATCAGTTGTGTGTCTATAGTCTAGCTGCTAGCTGCATCTAGTTCCACTACCACCGCCGCTCGCCGTCGCCGCTGTGTATATAACTCCCAACTCCATGCAATGTCGATCGATTGGTGAGATTGTGAGCGCGCGCGCCCCCGCGCACAGCGCCCAGGGGGATATTTTAATTCGGCTTTGACATCTGACCACCTATGGGTTGATTAGCTACAAATTTATGCATTTGAACTGATCGATTTCGGTCCTGGCCTGTCCCGTCCTGATGCAGCCCATACCCATTACTCACAGTAGGGGCAACGGGCGACGGGCACCCTGGCTAAGACTGCGACTGCGACTGTGACTACGACTTCGATCGATCGAAAGACTTCAATGAAACGCGAATTAACAGAACAACTGCTGATAATAAATTTTGTCTCACCCCCTGCCGGCGATCGCGTCGCATCGGCGATCGTCTGTCTGTCTCACTACCCCCACGCCGCTGCCGCACCACTCTCTTTGTCAACGTCTTCTGTGCTGATGCTGTTGCGGTCGATCGATTGCAGAATTTCGGATCAACCGAAAGAGGGCGGCAAGAGAGTATCGCGGGCTGGAGATCTTGCTGAAAACCCAAAGAGACATGTTTAACAAATCGATATCGGACGGCCTGATCAATGTCTCCGATGTAATACGGCCTGAACTTTTGCCTATAGAAGTCTTTGCGGCTGCTGACTGCTGGCTGAAACTTCGATTCGACAGAGAGCCAATCTGCATGCAGCCAAATGCGATGGGTATTTTCTGCCAATCTCGTGTGTCCCCGAGGGGCTTAAATAGTGGCTCTACGGTTACGGTATGAGATGGTGGCGGGCGTTGCGGACGAGGTTAGATCCATTTGATTTGGAGTGTGTATTGGTGTAGATTTGGTATTTCTGGAGCGATCGAGAGAGACTTGTTCCCACGATTTGAATGCAGGTACAGCGCGGCATACGGCTAGAGTAGGGTAGGGTAGGGTAGGTATGGCGTATGGGTCGTTCGTTTATTCTTCATCCGTCGCACTCGATTGCTTGTTCCTTCGTTGTTGTGATCTGTTGTGATGGGAGGACAACGATTGCCGTGTCTCCCAGCGGCGTTTGATTGTTCCGTTTTCTTGATTCTTCATCTTTTTTTCCGAAGGGAATCTCTCTGTGGAATGTAGGTCATGTCGAGAGATGAGATGATGGTCTATTGTGGACAATGAGGTGAATGATGTCCAAATGGATATGGGTGTGAATTGAAATGACAGTGAAACTGCAATGGTACAAAGTTTTGGACCAATTGAGAAAGTTGTTTAATTGACATTATTTGCAAATGTAAACTTTATAGGAATTCATATGACAGTTGTTGATTGGATTAGTTTTTGAGTATTGTCGTTTAAATGTCAGTGCAAGTTGGTGACACCGTGTCAATTTTTTTGCCGAATGATACTGGAGTGCCACAAGGTTCCATACTGGGTCCTCTCTTGTTTTCTGCTTATGTAAATGAACTTCCATCTTCATTACTTAATTGTAGTTCTCACTTGTATGCTGATGACGTTCAGCTTTACTTCAGCTGTCCACTTGACCTTATCGAACATGGAGCTTTCTGCGTCACTGAAGACCTGAAGAGAAAGGGATATTGGTCCTTGTCAAACGGACTTATGTTGAACCCAAAAAAATCCAAATGTCTCGAAAATCTCTTCACTTTTCTTATTTTCCACCGATTGTTCTAAGCAATGCTCCAATCGAATATGTGGTTACAGCAAAAAATCTTCGTGTGACTTTTGATCGTCTTTTGACTTGGGGTGATCATATAAATGGACTCGTTGGTAAGGTTTAGGAGTACTTCGTACGGTATGGGTTACACAATCTTTCACTCCATCAAAAACGCGTTTGCCCTTGCTAAAACCTTGGTAATTCCTATCCTGGTTTACGGTTGTGAAATCTATTGTAACTGCAGTTTCATGAGCAGGCGAAACCTTAATGTAGCGTTCAACTCAATCGTTCGTTATGTTTTTGGATTACGTAGATATGATAGAATATCTGATTTTGCATCGCGTTTAATAGACATACCTTTCGAAAATATATAGATCTTTGTAGTAATTTTCCAAATTACTTATCGCACACCAACCACGATATTGTTTTGACAGAGTAAGAAGGGCGACCTCAAATAGATCTTATCAGCTTATTATACCTTTTTACTCATATTTAACATAGGAACGTCAATTTTTTGTAAATTCGGTTAAGCTTTGGAACACTTTACCTCGTAGTATAAAACAAAATCTGAACGCAAGAAGCATAAATAGATTGCTAAGATCTCATTTTTCAATATAAACATTTTTAATAATCATTGAATTTTTGTATCTTATGATGGTTTTAATAATTAAAGTAATTTTTTTTTTATTATTATCTTCGCTCAGCCTTTTTTGTAAAATAAGATTACAACTACTTTACGACAAAAACTATGCATGAATTTTCGAATCAAATAAGGCGCAAGCCAATAAAATTTTTCCTAAACTTCAGGAATGGTTGTTAAAATTGAAGATTTCTTTCGTTTTAATTTTTAATAAAAAGTTCTATTGTTTTCTTTTTTTAAATTTTTTTTTAATATAATAATAACACATGTTTTAATTTTTTTTCAGGTATGTGGTTTACGATTTTCCTTTATAACATAAATAAGTAAGTAAGACTTTTTAAACTAAAAACAAAACCAAAATTTAATTGGAAAAAATGAAAAACTTCAACAAATCTTATACAATTTTTCTAGGAAGTCTGAAGTCATAAGATTGTAAGATTAATACATAAAAGTCTTCACTTAAATTCAGCTTTTTTGGAATTTCCTCGAAGTAATGACATTTTGTTATCCTAATTTCGCGCACTAAAAGTGCGAATTATTTTAACTACATCAATCTATAAATGAATTCTAAGGAAATCAAGAAATGTTTGAATCCAAAAAAAAGTTTGCAATTAATCATTCATACGTTGGATAGTTTTTTATCAGCATTCTTAAAAATTGTCTGATTGATTTCGGCCTGTAGATTTTTCTTGCCTAAAAGGTATGTAGTTTTTCGTCATTTGTTAAAAAAGGTGTCAGTTGAAGTATTTAAAAAAACAAATTATATTACCAGCAATATTTTGCATATGTTAAAATAGTTTGATTTCAAAAACTGTTTTAGATAACGAGAATGTTAGTAGAAAACCTTTTTTAATAGCATTTCTTTAAAGTTTTTATTTCTTATAAACGGTGATTTTTTAAGAGCTTGAGAACTTTTTTAAAAAAAAAACGCATAAAATTTGCAAAATCTCATCGATTCTTTATTTGAAACGTTAGATTGGTCCATTTTTTTTTTTTGAAGATAATTTCATTTAAATGTTGACCGCGGCTGCGTCTTAGGTGGTCCATTCGGAAAGTCTAATTTTAGGTAACTTTTTCGAGCATTTCGGCCGGAATAGCCCGAATTTATTTGGAAATGTTGTCTTCCAAAGCTGGAATAGTTGCTGGCTTATTTGTGTAGACTTTAGACTTGACGTAGCCCCACAAAAAATAGTCTAAAGGCGTCAAATCGCATGATCTTGGTGGCCAACTTACCGGTCCATTCCTTGAGATGAATTGTTCTCCGAAGTTTTCCCTCAAAATGGCCATAGAATCGAGAGCTGTGTGGCATGTAGCGCCATCTTGTTGAAACCACATGTCAACCAAGTTCAGTTCTTCCATTTTTGTCAACAAAAAGTTTGTTAGCATTAAAAGATAGTGATCGCCATTCACCGTAACGTTGCGTCCAAAAGCATCTTTGAAAAAATACGGTCCAATGATTCCACCAGCGTACAAACCACACCAAACAGTTCATTTTTCGGGATGCATGGGCAGTTCTTGAACGGCTTCTGGTTGCTCTTCACTCCAAATGCGGCAAGTTTGCTTATTTACGTAGCCATTCAACCAGAAATGAGCCTCATCGCTGAACAAAATTTGTCGATAAAAAAGCGGATTTTCTGCCAACTTTTCTAAGGCCCATTCACTGAAAATTCGACGTTGTGGCAGATCGTTCGGCTTCAGTTCTTGCACGAGCTGTATTTTATACGGTTTTAAACCAAGATCTTTCCGTAAAATCTTCCATGTGGTCGAATAACACAAACCCAATTGCTGCGAACGGCCACGAATCGACATTTCACGGTCTTCAGCAACACTCTCAGAAACAGACGCAATATTCTCTTCTGTACGCACTGTACGCATTCGTGTGGTTGGTTTAATGTCCAATAAAGTAAACTGAGTGCGAAACTTGGTCACAATCGCATTAATTGTTTGCTCACTTGGTCGATTATGTAGACCATAAATCGGACGTAAAGCGCGAAACACATTTCGAACCGAACACTGATTTTGGTAATAAAATTCAATGATTTGCAAGCGTTGCTCGTTAGTAAGTCTATTCATGATGAAATGTCAAAGCATATTGAGCATCTTTCTCTTTGACGCCATGTCTCAAATCCCGCGTGATCTCTCAAATACTAATGCATGAAAATCCTAACCTCAAAAAAATCACCCTTTATAACCAAATACCAAATTGAATGAATAAAATTAATTTATAGTCAATGTCTTTTACTGTTCACAAGATATCAAAAAATGAAAATCAATTTTTCCAATTTTGCGTACTATTTTTTGTAGGTTTTAAATTTTAAATTTTGACATTTCTCGACGTTTTAAGGTCAGTAGAGTCGAATTAAAAGATTTTTAGAGATATTTCTGTGCGTGCGTGTGTACGTACGTTCGTACGTCCGTAAGTTCTCGACGATTTTTCGTCGTAAATAGCCCAAGAACTAGAAGAGATGTTAACATAATTAACAGAAAGGGTTCTCAAGAAAATCGCATAGGTGTTCTATTTACCATAGTAGTTTAAAAAAAGGTGAACATTTTGGTTAACCCTTAATATCTCACGAACCAATAACACTAGAGACTTCAATTAAATGTTATATTATTTAATGTAAAGTGATACCAAACCAGTATATTTTTGGAAAAAAATCCAGTTAACCGTTTTTAAATAAATCAAAAAAACTGAAAAAAAATTGTCAATTCGAAAATTTTAGGAATACAAAATGATTCCATCTCCAAAACAATTTTGTGCTACGAAAAATAACGTTTTTCATATCTGGTAAAATTTTAAGAAAAATTTAATTGACACTTTTAGAAAACAAGAAGCTGCAACCTCTGCTATTCGCCTAACGACAACATTGGCCACTCCGTAAATCTAAGGTACTTAGAATCAATTCCAAAGCACACAGACTACACCATCCCCCAACTACAATTCCACAGAAACTTCCAGATTTCTATATCTCCCAGATCTTTTTGGGAGAGTATGACATTCTTGGAGGATGAGTCGATCCATTTTTACACAGATGGGTCAAAAGCAAAGAAAGGGGTTGGTGGAGGTGTGTAATCTAAACGACTGAAATTAAGTCTCTCTTTCCGCCTTCCCAATCATTGTAGCGTGGTCCAGGCGGAACTTTTGGCGATAAAGGAAGTCTTGTCCTTGCTTAAAGAAAACGTGATATCAACATCTGATATCCAAATATTCTCAGATAGCCAGGCCGCTATCAAATCTCTGGACTCTGTCTCTACAAACTCTATAACAGTCCATAACTGTCGATCATTTCTAATGGAGATGGCGCAACAGTTTAATATTCACCTTTGTTGCTTGCCGGGCCATAGAGACATTTCAAGTAACCGTTAGGCAGATGAACTCGCCAGGAACGGTACAGTACAGCCCATGCTACCACGTTTGGCATACCAATCGCTACTTGTAAACTGCTGCTAATGCAAGACGCTGTGAGGAGGGCAGGTACCAGGTGGAACAACATCACCACGTGTCAAGTCACAAAAAACATCTGGCCAACACTGGATTTGAAACCTTCAAGGTGCTTGTTCTCTCTAAGCTGATCGCATATAAGCTCGATAATAGGTGTCATAACCGGACACTGTCTAATAGGAAAGCACTCCATGAGACTGGGCGTATTCTCAAATGACTTTTGCAGAAGCTGCATGGACGAGGAAGAGGAAGAAACGGTTCTTCACCTTCTCTGCACATGCCCTCCTCTGGCTCGGTAACGCAAGAATTACCAAGGATTATTCTTTTTTAACGATCTTAAGGATCTAAATTATATCGGTATAATCAGCCTCTCACGTTTCGTAAGGGACTCAAGCTGGTTCCATTGAGCTTACGAGTAGGAGAAAGCCTCAAGATTCATGTGGTATCACAATGGGCCATTAAACTGGTTGTGTCCGTTTCCATCTTAGACAGCCACTATAACCTAACCTAACCGAATTGACACTTTTTTTATAAAAATAAAAACCTAAAAAAAACATTACTCAAAGTTGGTAAACATTGAATTTCGACTCTGATTCTTTTAAAAAATTTGATATTATGGCTTCCAACTTATTTTCACTTATAAGAAATATTGTTTTCAGCATTTGGAAACATTGTCAGAAAAATCGACTTGACAGTTTTTTTACAAAAAAAACTACAAACCAATAATTTAAAATTTTTGAAAAGATATTTGAGTCGAAAGTAAATTTTTACTAAGTTTTAGTATTATTTTTGTAGGTTCTTATTTTTTATCATCAACATCATTTTTCTCAAAATTTCACTGAATGTTGAAAACAATATTTTTATAAGAAAAAAATAAATTGAAGCCAATATCGTAAAGTTTTGAAAAGATATTTCAGTCGAAAATCAAATTTTACCAACTTCTAGGAAAGTTTTGTTAAGGTTTTTATTTTTGTGAAAAAAAACTGTCAATTCGATTTTTCTCAACATTATGCAAGATGTCAAAAACGTTATTTTTCGTTACACACAATTATTTCGAAGACAAATTCATATTCTGTTCGTAAAATTTTCGAGTTGACATTTTGTTTTAGTTTTTTTTTTATTTTTAAAAAAAACGATAACTGGATTTTTTCCCAAAAATATACTTCTTTGGTATCACGTTACAATAAAAACAATTTAAAATTCAATTCAAGTCGCTAGCGTTATTGGTTCCTGTGATATTTTGGGTTAGGTAACTAAAATTTTCACCTTTTTTAAAAATGATTACATTAAAAAAACCACCCACTCAAGCCCCCAGGGAGTTCTTTCTACATCTTTGTGAATTATTATCTCTAATGGATCTTGAGTTATGGAGAACTCTATAAAAATCTTTTATTTAGACTCTAAGGACCTTGAAACTTCACGAAATGTCAAAATTTTCAATTCGACAAATCGGACCCATTACAATAACTTTCGACGGAAAGTTAATGAAGAGAAAAGCGCGTGTGTTCGCTTAAACCTAATCCGCATAAAGAGAACCTTTCCAGGTTTTACCTTAATTTAAAAAAAAAAAAGTTTTTTAGAAAGTGAAATTTACAAAAATGTAAATTTTAAACCTAACCATTTTTAATTTGATTTTTGAACGCACCCTTTCACTTATCATCAATAAACAGTCATTGTCAATTTCTTCGGTAAACTTAACAAGCGAGTTATAAAAGGTTTCTAATGAATTTCGGAGTCGGTGACTGCAACTTTAAGAGCTTTTGTTTAAGTGACCAAGCTTATTTTTGGTTTATTGGGTTTTTAATTAAGCAAAATATGCATTATTGGTCGAGTGAACATCCGCATTTGCTTTATTAATCACAAATTCATCTGCGTTATTTCTGTTACTATAACGAACGTCACGTTACTGTGAATAAGATGCGTTATAAGGTCATACGGTTTTAAGAGGATGGTGACACAAGTCACTCAGCATACAATACATTCTATAGATTTATTGAAGAATAAGTTTGATGCTCGTGTTATCTAAAGAAGTGCGTTGTCATCTTGTTCGTTCGATTCGACAATTTTAAATTATTATCTTTCGAGCTACGTTAAGTCATTAACTTATGTCAACAAACTGATGACGCACGTTAGAGGAGCTTAGAGAACCAACATTGATCCTGAAATAGTGGCCGAGTTGTGGAAAATCAGGTCAGCGGCAGTTAAGTTCCATTTATAAATGTCTGGAATGCATTTCAAGCAGATATTAAAGTTCTTGAAATAGCTCAAATGGTTTGCGTAAAAAAAAGTTGTCAATTTCTTATTGAAAAACCCTTTACATATAATATTTTCGTAAGGTTAGAATCAATATAATTAATTTCGGTAAAAAAAGAACAACAAATACGCTATGAAATGAACCATGAAGATAAGTTCCTATAGTTTCCCTCTTAAAGCACTTGAAATAAAACTTCGTGCAAAATTAGAATATCAAATGTTTCAAAAATTGATGATTTATTTCATTAGTTTTTTCTTCTACAAATGTCTTAAGCCAAAAAAATTGATACTGATCTTAAGTTTTAAGAAAATTTAATAAACATTTTTTTATACAAATTCGTTGCTTTTTTCAAAATTCTTTAATAAATAAAAGTTTGCTCTTTGCTATATCAGGTTTAAAGAAACTAAAAGGAAGGAATCTTATCGCCTCTTTTAAGCTAACACTCAAACGAGTCTTTTTACCCCCTTTGTTAATATTTTATTATTTTAAGTAGATTTGAGAGTCGTTTAAGATATAAATTTGGACTTTGTTTATTTTCCAATTACCACATCCAAATTTCAAATTCCTCTAAATTACATTATAGGTTAACAAGGAACAAACTGTTACCCATATGGCGTGTAAATTGTTTTCCGCAAAAATAACCATAACACCTCCATCTCTCCAAACTGCACCATGCACATCCTTTTTTAACACTAGGTCATGATATTCCCATGAAACGCATCGCATCGCACATCCGGCCGTCCGACCAGCCATAGCCGAGTCGAGCCGCGGCCCCGTCCGACCGAGCTGGCGATGCCCATCATTGAACTATGCCTCCTCCCATCTTAACCAATAAATATAAAACCCCACACACAATTTTGCAATTTTCCAAACCAAACCAAACTCACAACTCTCGCAGGCCGAGTGTTTGGACAATTTGTCTCCGATGTATATGGACTGGCAAGTGCAATTTTCGTAGGTTGGAGTTTAGTTTGTAGGCAGACATCAGAGTCTAAGTTAAAGTTAGACTTAGACTTAGAGTTAGAGGCCTCCTTCCATTTAAGTATACTTTGTCGGAGCGAAGAAGTTTGAATTTATTCCTGCCACTGATGCAACCATACCCGGAGTTAAGTTTGCTTTTGTGAGATCTTTGACATGCAATCACCTGTGTGTACCTATACTGGTATGTATAAAACCTCTATAAAGGAACTCCATATATACAAATGGTTTGAGATGCCACAAATCGAGATCCGATAGATCTGGATCTGGATCTCTCAGATCGCGAACAGCCGCAGCGCAAGGCAGTGTTAATGAAATTTATGTTCTCATTGAAATGGCAAATGCGAAAAAGTGTTCTTATGGTTGCAGTAAAGCAAAAAAACAACGACTTTATAGGACATTTTCCCACAAACTCTGAGACTGTGTGGCGGTTTTGGCGCGAAATCTGATTTTCCCAGGAAAATCCCCAAATCCTAAAATGGAAATTTCGCACTCCTCGGATGTGATTCGATGGCAATGCTTTGAAAACTGAATCACACAATAAATGAACTGTTGGATGAGTGGCGATAGAATTAAGTTTTATTACACCTGCGCGTTGTTGTTGATACCGACCGACCGTCCGAGCTACCAACCGATCGGTGTAAATTGCTCCATGATCAAAATCGCTCTAGATATGGCCAAGAAAAGTGCCTTCTTAAGGCGATCGCATTGACACCGCCGATAAATTTAAATTAATTTTGTCTTCTCTTTTAGTATAAAGACAAAGTAGAAGCTTGAGTTCGAGTAAGCCAGCATGTAAGCTGAGAGGATATCAGTCAATTGATTGTGATCAGCGATGAGAGTTATCGGCTGGAAGGAGGACTGGTTTGATCTTAAGGTGCGTCCATACTACAGGTCGAAAAATGTCATTGATTTTAACATGATCTGATAAGAATTTGGGATATGCAATGCGATGCATTTATGCACTGCATGCAAGAAAATGGATTAATTATCAGCCCTTATATAGAATTCGGCAAATGAGGTAAAGTGACAGTTTCAATTATTTATTAAATTATTGCTACTAAGTCGGTATATCGGTAATATTCCCTGCACTACCGACATTTCGGTCGAAAATGAAAGTCAAGTGCTTATCATAATAAATGTTTAAGTGATTTAAAAATTTACAAAAATGACGGAATATTGATGAACATTTTAAACGTAAAGAAAATTCGAATAAATGTTTTCTGTATTCATCGAACTTGATATGAATTTTATTAGGACCTTTGAATCCTGGACCTTTGAATCCTTGAAAATAATCTTGACCACAAAAGAGTCAATATTATGGTCTATAGAAAACAGCAGAACAAAAAAACACGTAGTAAAGTGCTTAGGGCATGTCAGAAACTGACAGCGTCGGTAAGCAAGTTCAAAAATGATAATGTAGTCTTGAATCGATAATGTAGTCCAACCGGCGATTTTTATAATATACTGGCGATAATTGTAATCGACTGCGAAAGGCCACTGTATTGAGTTGAATTACCAGGAGTAACAGTTTTAGAATTCTGTAATCGGCATTATAGTTTCAACAACGCTGGTATTTGATGGATACAAATTGCCATTTAACCGTCACGACCCTCTAAACAAACTATAAAAATATTTTTTTTCATTTTCGAAACAAAACCTTGAACCCCAAAGGCAAGTGTATGCGATTCCAATTTTTACTTTATTTTGATAACCTGCGTCACTCGACGAAAATTCTGCAACGATTTCGTCTTTATCGCTCCATGTTTTGTTGCTTCGTGTCATCTTAGTAACGCACCTCCCAGAAAACGAGTTTAAAGGTCGTATCAAAAACTCTTACTTACTTACTTAAGGTGGCACTACAGTCTTGTGTGAACTAGAACCTCACCCAACAAACTTCTCCATCCAGCTCGGTCTCTAGCTAGATGTCTCCAGTTTCGCGCTCCAAGTTGGGTGAGGTCACTATGCACTTCTGCGCGCCACCTGATCCGCGGTCTTCCTCTACTGCACTACCCAGCCATCTAAGCCGTTGGACTTTTATTTTGCTAACAAGGTCAGTGTCGCTGAAAAGCCCGTAAAGTTCATCGTTATATCTTCTCCATCCATGCGTACCGGACCAAAAATCACTCAAGAAATTTGTCTCTCGAAGCATCCTAAGACGCTCTCATCTTTCTTTGACAGGGTCCAGGCCTCAGCGCCATAAATGAGAACCGGGATTATGAGTAACTTATAGATGGTGATTTTAGGGGCTCGAGAGAGGACTTTACTTCTCAATTGCCTCCTAAGTTCAAAAAAGCAGCGATTTTCAAGAATTATTCTTCGTTTGATTTCAGCGCTGATGTTGTTTTCTGTGTTTTTAGCGGTGCCTTTGTAGACAAAGTCCTAACTACCTCAAAGTTATAGCTGTCCATGGTGATGTTTTGTCCAAGACGTCGTTATTCAATGTCCTTTTTTGATGACAGTATATTCTTGGTCTTGCCCTCATTGACCACTAAACCCATCTTCATCGCTTCCGTCGCAATGCTCAAAAACGCTCCACTGACACTCCACGCTTTGATCTTCCAATTATGTCAATATCATCTGCGTATCCAAGTAATTGGATGGAACTTTGGAAGATTGTGTCTCTAGTGTCGACGGTTGAGTTTTGCACACTTCTTTCCAGAATGATATTAAAGAAGTTGGTCGCCTTGTCTAGGGCCATCGCCTTGTCTAAAACCTTTTTTGTAGCCGTACATTGGCTACAACAACAAAGATGTCTTCTCTTCCTAGCTTGTCATTAAAATCTCCTAAGATAATTTTAATGTCATAGCCAGGGCACTGCTCATAAGTCTTGTCCAAAAGCTTGAGGAATATGTCTTTGATGTCTTCATCTTTTTCCTCTGTTGGGACATGCGCGCCTTGATGCTGATTGTCGTGATGCACACTGTTGAAACTCAAGACTTTTTGCCTGAGTCTAGTTCCAACAACAAATCACACCCAAATAGACGGCGTCTTTGTTATCGGTAGCAGTCCCCGTAGAATACATCGCATTCTCTTAGTTTGCCCGGTCCATCGTATCGCACTTCTGGAATTGCAGTAATATCTGCCTTGCAGCAGTTAAGGGCTTCCCCTCATTCTTCGGTCGCACGTGGTCTGTTAAGGGAGCTAACATTCCACGTACAGATCCGAAGTTCATTGTCCTTATTTCGTTTGCTTGGGTTGTCAACAGTGAATCCGTCCGTATCCGAGGGTTGTTGGTGCTTCGCAACTAATGTATTTCTTACGTGGTCAGGAAGTCACCCCGACGCGACGGCACAACCCCCAACCTGAAGGGACAGATCCTTAGTATAACTCCATGCGTGTAAGGTGTTCACTAAGTAGTTCAACCTTACTGGAACTGAAGACGCCACCGTTGATTCCATCTCGAGAATTCGTTCGCTGCCGTCTGGATAAGGAGAGGTGACTTAGTGGAAACACATCTTCCCTCTGTATCTATCCAACCGTACATGCATTTTATTATAACCTTCAAATCCTTGAAACTTATTTAAATGGACACAATAGAGAGGCAAAGTAATGGTCCCTAGAAACAGAACAAAGAAATATTTATCTATGGTGTCGGAGATGCTTAGCACATATCAGAAACTGACAACGTCGGTAAGAAAGATCAGAAACGATAATGGAGAATTCTGTAATCGACATGATAATTTAAACAACGCTGGTGTTTGCCGGATACAAATTGCCATAGTTAAACCGTCACGACTATGTGAACAAACGATAAAGATTTTATTAATTTTCGAAACAAATTTAAGCTTCGAACCTCAAAAGCAAGTTTATGCGATTCCAATTTTTTACTTTATTTTGTTAGCTGCGTTATTTGATGAAAATTCCTCAACAATTTCGATTTTGTTGCCTTGTGTCACCTTAGGAACGCACCTTCCAGAAAACTAGTTTAAAGGTTATATCAAAAACTCTATTTAATTGAAATAAACTAGGTGACACAAAGTCTAGTATAGAGGACCAGAGCCAAGTGACTTCCCACTCTCAACCATTCCTGTCTGCGAATAATGTCCGGTATGGAGGGGACCTTCAATTTGTATGTCGAATCCAAACATATAATTTGATAAGGCACTTTTCATGTCAAGAACTTCTCTTGGAGGCGGGGATTCATCCCAAGACTTCAGGCATGACAGTCATATACATACGTACTAACGATCACGCCACGGTTACTAGTCGGATATTATTTTTGACAATTTCAAATTTATCTTAAATCGTTTTCTATTTTGTTTCAGAATTTGTGTTATACTGATTTCAAAATTGATAAGTTTTATTTATTTCTCCGGTTCTCAAATAATTTTGTTCTTGTATGTTAAGCAATATACGGATTTTAAACCTGAGTTTAAGCTTTGAGTAAACGGTTAATTATTAACTACAAGAAACATTAAAAGTCTTTGAAGTTTGGCCATGTTTTGGAAAGTCAAAACAAGCCATCAAAAATGTACATAGAGAACATGGAAGTTTTTAATCGGTGAATGATATTTTGCTCAGTTGACACTTATGAGCCATCAGCCTATCAAAAAATGCCATGACTGTTACATGGAATTGACAGCAGCTGTCAGTTCTTATTTGACATTTTGTAATTAAACAGATGTAATTTACGCCATCAGACTTCAGCAAAATATAAATTTTCAAAACCGTGCAAACACATAATCGATTACAGCTTAATTTTTTATGAACTCGATTCCGTAGAAAACCCTTCAAGATTTAACTTTTCAATTTGACATCTAGGCGATAGTGTGAATGGACCCTTAGACTTGTCAGAACGATTCGGATCGGTGTCAGAAAGTTTTTTGGATCGATTTGTTCGTGAGTGTGAAGCAGTTTGTTGATTTAGTTGGTTTGGTATGTAGGTGCCCTGTAATCGCGACAATGGCTGGCGGCAACACCAGCAGCGCAGCAGCGGAAAGCCAACGAATTACGCAATAATCCTTGCTAGGCCCAAAACTGGCATCGATTTTTCTGTTTTTGTCTCTGTGTAATTCGTTGTCGCCGGCTGGGCACTCACTGAACGCTATACAGCTATAGGCTTCTCCCGATCAACAATGCGGGAAGCCACTCGATCTCGTAGTAGTAAATTCTCTCAATTTGGCTGTCGGAGTTTTTAAATGCCATCTAATAATGGTCACCCATGGAATTCTCTGTGCCTATTTGGCCAGCTAGCCAGCCAGCTTCAGCATAGCTCTGCATAGTCACCATCACAGAGTGATTTTCGCCTCTTTTTTTGTAGTCTTCTATAATGTTGCGAGGTGTATAAAGCAGGCAAGCCCGAGTCCAAGCCCGACCTGACCAGACCATGTCCAGAGGGTTCTCAGGTGTGTTTTGTGCACTGTCTCGTGATGTAGTTTTGCGTGATTTCGTTGTGATATCTCCTTGAATGCGCATTGGGTTACATTGGCAAGATAATTGCTTTGCTCTTACACACTACTTGGTATTGGATCTCAAAAACTTATAAGACAACGAAGCGAAGAACGACGACGGCGACGACGACCAAAGCGGTAATGCGACGGAAAAGAATGGCTCTTAGCCTATACCTTGTACAATATATTTGTTGGTCGCGTCGCGTCCGTCGTTTTTTGGTGTTTGGTGTTTGTTACTTCGAGGTGTGAAAAGGCATTTGTGGCAACATTTTTGTTGTTTTTTTTTGTTGCCTTAAAGTCTGTCGCGTCTTTAGCGCTTGCGCTTGTTGGTCTATGACTGTGGTGTAACTATGCCAGAGGCGGTGGCGGCGGCAGCAGCAATGGCTATGGCGATGGCGACGGCGACAACAAAAATAAGCTTTTGAGATGCGCTTATATGGGGGATGGATTGGATACCCGTTGTTGTTGCTGGAACTGTTGTGACCATATAAATATATTTCCTGCCATCGCCATTCGGTATGGAGTGAACAGTTTTGTGTCTCTGCACTTTGTTACAAATTTTATGCGCATTTGTTAGATGTCAATCTATCTAAAAAGACGCTCAACCAAGCGACGACGACGACGGCCACCAAAACGAAGAGGTGCGCAAGCTGCGCGAACATTGTATGAGTGTTTAAGTGTGTTTTTTTTTATTTCTGTTTCGGTCTTTTGTGCTTCGAAAAAGGCTGTTCTTGCCATAGGTGGTAGGTTGTATAGTGCCAGAGCTTGCAGTGGTCTAGCAAATTATCGACTTTTGAGTTCCTAAACTAAATGAGATTTTCCGCATTTTTCGGTAAAAGATGACAGCGCCCATGAGTTGCAGTCGTATTCGCAGTGACAGCAGCAGAGCGCAGCTTCAGCGTCAGCGTCAATGTCGCCGCTAGCCACCAGCCGCCAGGCGTGTTATTGCAGTAATGTGTCGAAGTTTGGTATTGTTGTTCATCAAAGGTATATCTATCTAAACTTTTTCCTTACAGATTGTTGAGATAGGATTTATGGAGTGCACAAAAGAAATTGTATTTAAGTCGTGTTGCGCCGCTGAGCCTCCGCCGCCACTCCGTTCCAGCTGCAACAGATATGGAAGACAAAAATTATTTTGCAATGAAATGGGCTTGGGGCGCAGCAATTTGTTAAGCTATTTGGAGTTTTGTAAATTGTTTTGTTTTCATTTTAAAAAGACTAATTGAGACGAAGATTATTTATGGAGTTCTTCATTTTTCTATCTGATGATGTATGATTTCGCAATAGTTTTTCTTCCTTTTATTTTTATTGAAATGAAAAACTAAGCTTAAAGCTTTTTAAGTTAGGTAAATTGAATTCCATTACGGTCATTGGATTGGAGGACTAAACAAAGTAATGGATGTGCATGAATATCAATTCGACATCATTCGTATTTTTTCACTGGTTGACCGACACGCATTACTCAGTTAGCTCAAGACTTACATTTGCACAATTTCGGTGAACAGTTCACATAACCTTTACTTTTGAGATGCATGTTAAGGCGTCCCACATTCGTGTAGTACGGTTAAAAAACGAATCTCTTTACTTCATTGTAACGCCGAAGTTGGACTGAAGGATAAACTTATGTGTGCTCTTACAAGAGCAAGTATCACAGTTAAGATAATTAAGGGGAGGGAAAAGCCGCTAAAATATCCGTAAGAAGAGGTGAGACAAGAAAGAAGTTCGGTTGGCATTATAGAGGTAAAGAAAACCCAAACATTTTGCGGTATTTTTGAAGACATCAATCATGTGATCGCTCCACAAGAGGTTATTGGTGATGCACTTACCGGGAATATCGACACTTTAGTGATTAAAGACAGCATTGGGTTTCAAAGCATTGAATACCTCGTGGTTTCTTAATCGAAATTGCAGATCGACATTTATTGAGCTAGTCTTTAGAGTTCTACATTTTAATTGGAGAACTAAAAGTGCTACCGAAAATAAGATTACAAATTACAGACCTTAAGGTTAGGTTAGGTTAAAGTGGTTGCGTGTTCAGAATCCTCACACTTAGGCCAAAACAAAAGGCCCATTGTGATACCACATGAATCTAGAGAATTACTTCCCACTAGACGAACTATTTTGAGCTTTTTAAAAAGCGAAGGAGATATTTGATATCCGTTTTAGCTAGTTCACTGGGATTATCAAAAGAGTATTCTCCAAGATGAAGTTTGCGTCTTAGTGAAAGAGCAGGAGAAGGTGAGAGATTGTTTCCTCTTCTTTCTCGTCCATACAGCTCCTGCAGAAGTAATTTGAGGCTACACCAAGTCGTATTGTATGTCTGTCATAAGACAGTGTCCCTATTAGGGAGATAATATGAAGTCTGCTTTGAGATAACAATTCTTTAGAGCGCTTTAGGTCCAGTGAAGGCCATATGAATTTTGTGGCTGCGTATGTTGGTAAATTGTACCACCTAGAGTTTGCTATGAAGCTATCGGTATACCTATCTTCTCCCTTTCAGGTGAAATAGGCATGACGGTTCCATTTTTAGCGAGTTCAACGGCTCTACAATTTCCTGTGATGTGTCTGTGGCCCGGCACCCAACAGAGGTGAATCTTAAATTTCTGCGCCATCTTCATAAGAGACGATTGACAATCGAGGGCCGTTTGAGATTTGGTTGAGACACTGTCAAGAGATTTAATAGCAGCCTGACTGTCAGAGAAGATTCGGATATCAGAAGTTGAAATTACGTTTTCTCTTAGCCAGGAAAGAACCTCTTTGATCGCTTAAATTTCTGCTTGGAAGACGCTACAATGATGGGGAGAGTGTCTAACGCTGCTAAGGGTGTGGTTCTCAATGCCCAGCTTATGCAGAGACATGCAGTGCGTTGGTTGCTGAGTTTGTCGTAGTATGTGACTTTCTCCAGTGCAGTCCACCATACTGCAACCCCGTACATAAGTATTGGTCACATGACCGATGCGTATTGCCAGTAGGTTATGCGAAAAGAGCTTCTGTAGCTTTTTTAACTCTTTCTAAATATTAGATTTCCAACTTAATTTTTTGTCCAATATCAGACCAAGATATTTGGCTTCATTGGTAAGAACTAGTGATACACCTTTTATTGAAGGAGGTACAATTACTGGGATTTTGTATTTCGGTGTGAAAAGGACGAGGCCCAAAATCCACCGCAATGATCGCCCATTCCAGAGGAGGTCTCTCAGTGTATTAGGATGTTCTACTGTGACGGCGATAGCAACGTCATCGGCATATGCAACCACTCTGTAGCCTTCCCTCTCAAGGGATATTAGTAGTTCGTTAACCACTATGTTCCACAGGAGATGGGACAGAACACCACCTTGCGGAGTGCCTCTACTGACAGACCTTTTTGTGCAAAAATCCCCCATCTTAGAGTTGATGATCCTGCTTTTTAGCATTAGATTAATCAATTCACAGAGTGAGTATTCAACGTTTAACGTCGTCATAGCAAAAGTGATAGCGGATGTGTCAACGTTGTTGAAAGAGCCCTCAATATCCAGGAAGGCCACCATGGTACATTCCTTTACTCTAGGGAGTATTCGATAGTTCTTACCAGAGTGTGCAAGGCTGTTTCTACCGATTACCCTTTGCAGTAGCATGCTGAGACATCGATAGTCTCTTATCAATGCTATTACGTACAATATCAATCAATCGTTTCAGAGTTTTGAGAATGAATGATGACAGGCTAATAGGTCTTAGATCCTTAGGGTTGACATGCGAGAATTTGTACGCCTTGGGAATAAAAACTACCTTTACTTCTCTTCATCGCTGAGGTATATAGACCAGATCTATACAACTTCTAAAGATTATCTCAATGATGGTCAAGGTTATGTACGATTTGATCTGGGCCTGTAGATTTATAAGGTTCGAAACTATTCAAAGCCCATGTCAATTTTTTTTTTGCAACAAGACCTTGAAGAAAAGTTAAGTTAATACCCGACCCAGGACGGTTTGTTGTATTAACGGATTTGTAGCTATCTGATAAGTGGGTGTCTAGTAGCAGGTTTATCGTTTACAGACCTTAGATCAATTAAAAGAATGAGGAACAGGTTCGGGGACAAAACGAAGAATCTGAGGCACACCAGCATTTACATATATAATGAGTTTCTGACTTGCATCTGCCCAAAAACAGTTTAAACAGAATGCTTCAAAAGAACTTTTCCAATCAAACGAAAAAGAGATTAGTCGTCGTCAAAACATATTTAGTATTTGACGAATGGCATGATCAGCCCAAAATTTGCATCCAAACAGTGACATTTTCCTAAACGTGACAATTTCACTTGATGACGTAGTCGTTCAACCAAAAATGTCTCTAATCGCTGATAAATATGGTTTGATAAGGTTGCTATAAACTTTTTCGAAGTTCTTATCAAGAGATTATTTGAAAGCTGTAAAGCTCTGCTTTTTCTCACCAAGGTGCATAATTTTCACACTGTTGTTTGAAAATACAGAGATGTTTAATAGATTGCTTTATCCTATTAATTGATAATTTTGCGTTTCATTTGGTATTCTAGAAGGTATCAAATTAATATGTCCTTAATTCTTAGCTGACTGTTAAGCCAGAGGTCTTGGATTCAATCCCTGCCTGTCCTATCTAACGTTTTTGTCACGGGTACTGCCTCTTGGGAGGAATTGGTAAATCCTCCAAGAGTCATTCTTGTCATAAAAAGTGCTTTCTCTAATAAGCCGTTTGGATTCGCCTTCACTGCAGGTATATTCCATTTCTGACAACATTACTCGAACACAGGACTGGTTGAGAGTAATAATTTATTAGTGTTTTATTAAATTCTTAGGTTTGGAAATTTTAATAAAAAATTAATTTCACACTTAAAAAACACATTCAGACAAAGTAATTTACTGAATAAACGGACAATTGACCGATAAGTATTGTCTAAGAAAGCTATTCGTCATTTGATGTTGAAATCTGTGTAGCAAAGTACAGTGAAAAATTGTGAAAGTGCACTTTTTCAACGGGTAAGACATTAAAAAGTGGTTTCTACTACAATTGTAAGGCACCATATTTTTACGGTGCTTTTAATTCCTGCTACTCTTTTTTCAAAATCCGATTTATGTTAACAATATAACTGGAATGCAATCAAACAGTGACATACCACTTAAAAATTCTTGATTTGTCAACTTAAAGGCTTTAGTTGGACTAACAATTGTAGGTCCTTTAATTATCTGCCATCTTTCTTCTTTGACATAGTAATGCTTTAGTTATTTCCTTGTTTTTAAGCAGCATCTAGACTCTTGACTACATACCATAGAAGACTATAGGGTTATTTGTTTTGGCGATTTTTTAATGAAACCCTTTAGCAGGAACTTTCTATAAAGAGCATTTTACAATTTGTATTAGCCTATCTCTGAAAAGACGTAATAACCTTTCTTTTTCATTCTGTTTGGAAAGAAAAGCGAAAGACATTCAGCTGAGTGCATTGACTCTCCCACCCACCTGCAGTTTTTATTGCTGCAACTAAAAAACCTTCCTTTGTAGATTGCACTTGACTTATTCGTCGTCGCCTTGTCTGCGTTGAATCGAAGAAATAAAAGTACTGCGGCAGTGCAACTCTTCGACCAAATCGAAATCGCACTCCCTATCACCAGTCACAGTACAAGTAGTGTTGCCGCAAAACTCAGCACGAAGTAGAGCGCTTAACAATATAAGATAAGTATCACCGCTGTTTTATACCGCCGGCCGCCGCCGCACCGCATTGCCACAAACACTAAACCAAAACCAAAATATAGAAAAACATGCGGTGATCTACCATGCGTGCCATATACTATCTACTTCCACACAATGGATATGATGATGCGGTTCACACACATTGGGGGCGCGGTGCAATGGCAACATACGGTGCAAGGTGGGTGAAAGCAATTTGTCCGAGCGCGTGCAAATCTTCCGCACTCCCATCAGCCATCATCAGCAGTGCGCACAGGCACTGCACAGCGCCCCTATATTAGAAAGTTCGATTTACCTAATTCAATTTCGAAACTGATGTGCTTCACGCTCCCTGCTTCCCGCTCCGCTCGCCAGTGAGCCTACAACTGAGTGAAGTGCAACAACAAAAAAAGTTGTTTGCAACAAACCGTGCTGCGTAATAAATCACACAACAGTTCACCGTGTGTATCATTTTATTTTTTCACAGTTTTGTTGCAGTTGCAGCAACTCAGCTCAACTCAGCTTGTGAAGCTCTCTTCTGCTCAAAACTGCTCACTGATGGGTTAGCTGATGGTGGTAGAAGCAGAAGGCATTACCATCGCGCACGTAAGTCACGTAAAATATTGATTTCTCTTCCGACAATATTGATGATGCACTATTCGTTCACCTCACCTCGCCGCCGCCGCCACTACTCGTCCGGCTTAAAACACCCCGCCAAAATCTATAATGTCGAGTATGGGTAGAGAAAGAGTATATATTGTATATGATTGTAGCACACTGCAGAGTGGGCCGATTGAATTATGACCAAATTAAAATTCGATAACTCAAAGGGGGCATGCAATGCGCAAACGCCTCTTTCCTTACCATTTTTTGTTGTTGTGTTTGTTATATTTCTTCTTCGACTTCCTCCATTATGATGCTTCTGATGCTGATCTTGATCTCGCAATATGCGAGTTGCGTTTTTACCAGGATTACTTTATTTGCATATTATGCGCTGCTTGCAACTTGCGACCACGACGACTCGCCCCAACTGACAGATTTATCATCATCACAAGCGGGATGAAGTGTGCAAATGCGATGCGCGCAACTTAAAATGCCATTTTTCAATACGATATGTGCATGCATATTAATCAGAAGAGTTGCAAGTTGCAAAGTATGCGTGGAGTATGCATAATTTAAAAACAATGCCATTTCGGTACAGTCGAAACCTAGTAAATGAAATGTTTTAAATTTTGCATAGGTTTACATACTTTTAGTTAAAATATTTCAAAAACCAAAGAAAAAGTATGTCTCTTGATGAAAAAACCCTAAATCAAGGGTTTATGTTGAAAAGTCGGAAGACTTAAATTCTCTATGTTACTTTTGCTACACAAGAAGAAGCATAAAAGCAAAAAACATTTTTCAGTTAGATTTAAATTTCAAACAAAAAGTTATATTTTATATTTTAGTTATTCAGCTTGAATTCATTTAATTTGTGAATATTTAAAATCACTTGAAAAACTTTCAAAACATGATTTAAAAACTTTTGAGAAAGAGATGAATTCATTCCACAGTCGTGTGTGATTTTTACAAATGAAAAGAAATAAATACACACTTAGATCAATGTTAATACCCTGAAGTATTAAACTTCCTTAAAAGAGTGATAAAGATTTTGATATTATGGGTTCCCTTGGTCTAGCCATTTAGAGGGTTTGGGGAAACCTAATACTCTGCTTTTTGAAATATCTTCAAGTTATTCAAGTTTTTGAGGAAGTGACAGCCTAATAATTTGTTTGTAATGTGTCAGAGTGCTGGGAAGTAGCATATGTAGTGGACTTCTTGTTCTTTCTCATCACTGCATGCTCTGCACAATTAGCAAGTTGTATTTTCTTTTTATGGCAACCAAGGAGGTTATGATCTTTTATTATGCTTACAAGCAGTCGTAAAGGCTTTTTGTCCAGCTGCAAAATCTGGTCGTTACAAGGCTTTTCAACCTTTCATTGGTTTCGTGGGGTATCTTGTTAACAATTATGTGTTTTGATTCACAGGATGGTGTAGCTGTGGTTAAGTCTACACTGGTTAAGTCTTGTACCAATCCTCGCCAGCTCATCAGCTTTCTCATTCCCAGTTACATCACTTTGATCTGGTACCCATCAGAGACCTTTACATATAGTTCCAGAAGTAAAAGATTGAGTATTGTTTTCATTCTGCGGTAGGAGTAGTCCTCATAGCTCCTGTACCTAATACCTATACATACCATTCTCTGAAACTTTGTCAGTTTTTTGTAAGGTTTTTGGCTTTCTCTAATGTATTCCACCATACCATGCTACCATAGGTGAGCACTGGTCTGACGCTTGCAGTGTGCTTCCAAATTATGATTTTAGGATTCAGTCCCCAATTTCTGCTGAAGATCCTATTGCATGGGTAGAATGCTGTCTGAGATTTTTTCGATCTCTCTAGTATTTTGGCCCCTAATTTAGCTTCTTATCTAGGATTATTCCTAGGTATTAAGCTAGGCAGTTTGGTTCCCTCTGTATTAGGAATTGTGTAATCAGGGATTTCCTCCTATTTATAAAGTTTTATGGTCCCCTCCATCCCTGCAATTACTCGAACACATGAATGGTTGAGATTTGTAAGTCATTAGGCCCAGGTTCTGTACGGACTGTTGAGCCACCTTATTTATTAATTTAGGTCTGTTTTAATAGGGTTAATAGTCAAGACGCATGTTGTAAAGGAGATACAACTCATGGCCTCCAATTTTTACGTGTTTATATATAGAAGTTTTTCAATTTTTTTTGAGAATAATCAATGTAAGACTTATAGGTCTATAGTCTTTAGCATTTGTGTGACTGGATTTAACAGCCTTAAGTATAAAAACTACGTATTACAATCAGTTCTGTTAAACTTTATATTAGGAATGGAATGGAAACAGCTTGCTTATTAATGATTATTGGAATATTGTTTATCTTTTTATTTGTAAAGTTTATAGGTGAAGATTTTGTTTCATTGAGTTTGATACGCCATATTTCGGTCCAAGCTCTCACTGTGTCGACGGCATTTTGTAGTTTTACTGCTGCCTAAGAGACACATTTGTCGGGTACCAAAATTGCGGTATCATCTGTAAAAGTAGCCATTATGGTGTGATTACCAACTGGAATATCCCTTGTGTATAGTAAATACAGGGTAGGTACTAGGACACTTCCTTATGGTACACCGGCTTCTTTTTTCTTCAATTCCGAGTATTCTTGATCGTACCTTACTTTAAACAATCGGTCTGAGATGTACGATTTAAATATTTCAAAGTACTGCCTGTGAAAGATCCCTTTGCAGTTGTCAAAAGCTTGAGCAACATCTAAGAAAATAGCTGAACATACTTGTTTTTCTTCCAATGCTTTTTCTATTACATACGATATTCTATGAACTTGGTCTATCGTGGAATGTTTATTTCTAAAGCCAAACTGATGGTTTGGGATTAACCTTCTTTCTTCTATGATTTGGCTAAGTCTCTTCAGAAGCAGTTTTTCAAAAACTTTTGCCATAATTTCTTCTATGATTTTGCTAAGTCTCTTCAGAAGCAGTTTTTCAAAAACTTTTGCCATAATTGGTATAAGCGATATTGGTCTGTAAGCCGTCACTTCTGTAGGTGGTTTACCTTGCTTTTGTATGACAATTACTTCAGCGATTTTCCAATGGTGCGGGACATACCGGCGCTTAAGGCATGCATTTTTTATATATTGGAGTTTTATGAAGGCTTTCAATGGCATTTCTTTCATAACCTGAGCAGTAATTAGATCGTAACCTGGTGATTTTTTATTTCTTAGTTGATGTAAACACATACTTTTTATTTCTTTAAGTCTTACAATTGGTATTTCACTTTCATCTATCTTATCAACAAACTGTAAGTTATTTTCAGCCGCGTTTGATGAGTATGGCTTAAAAACATTCGCAAGATGTTCAGCGAAAAGGTTAACTTTTTCTTTCGGGTTACCGACCCATTTCTCATCTTGAGATTTCTAGGGCGAGTTTTGTAACTGCGGTCTTTTCAGGAGCTTGAATTTGTAAATTTGTTTTTTAAGATTGTTGCTTATACGGTAAAACGTTGTTTTATCATCTGGAAATCTAGTATTTTGCCATTTTCTTCGAGCTCGTCTTTTCTCTATTATCAACTGTCTTATCTCTAAAGGATATTTTATTTCATTTTGTCTTCTATTAGAAAATGTTGGAGTACTTTCTTTTGCGGCCTGTTGCACATCAGCAATAAATTGTTCCACTTCATGGTCAATTTGCTCGATTGTATCCATGGGAGATCTTAAATTTATAAAACTTAAAAGAATTTCTTTAAAATCATTCCAGTTTGTTTTCTTATTTACAAGCTTTGGATTACTTTTTTCTAGTACTTCTGATTCACTTAGTGATAGAATCACTGGAGTATGATCTGATGACAGGTCATAATTACCTTCGACACTAATGTGAATTCGTTTGATTCCTTAAGCTACGAAAAAGTCAATATTGTTTAGTAGACAAAAAAAATAATCACAGGTTTTTTTTTATTTTGTGCGTGCAATAAAAGGGGTTATGAATACCCTTATAATGATTAAACACAGTGCGATCAGTTAGGAAAGGATGATGGTATTGAGTCAGGTAAAGCATTCAACATTCTTGTAGTGCGGCAAAAGACAGAATCTCTGTACTTAAAAGTACGTCCGAAATTGGGCTCGAGGGTAAATTGATGGGCATTCCTAGCAATATGGTTATTACGGTTTCACTAGAGCATTGTTTATAAAAATAGCGATAAAACTATGACAGGCATGAGACCTTGGGGCGGTGTTCAAGAGAAGAATATTTATCGGCGAGAGAACGATCTCCTATCATTTTTAAAGCTCTTTTTTCAATTCTATCCAAAAGACTGAAGTAAGTTATTGGGGCTCGAGCTCAAATATAAGGTTACACTCAAGTTTAGGACGAATGAAAGCTTTGTAAATTAAAGCTAGATCAGAAAAAGTAAAAAACTTCTTGAATCATCGGAAAAAACCTAAACACTTATCAGCATTTTTGGCGATGTCAAATATGTGATCACTCCACATCAAGTGGTTTTTGATGTTCATACCTAGGACTGTTATTTTTTCAATCTTCTCGATGCAAGTATAACCCATGGATAGTGGCATTGGGGGAGGGTTACACTTTTGTGACAGTAGACAGTATTGAGTTTTTGCAGCATGATTATTTGATTCCTCATTGAACAATGCTGTCAAGATCAGAATTTAATTAGCTTATCATAAGCTGCTGTTGGTAGTCCATATACGAAAAACAAGGATGAGAATCTTTAAACCAATATGAAAAGCAGAGGGTACTGTCATCAGCAAAACAATGTAGTGGGTTTCAGACAAAAAATCATTTATGAATATAAGGAAGAGAGTCGGAGACAGAACGGAACCCTGTGGTATACCAGCGCTTATGATGTGGATATCAGATTTGAACTTGTCCAATTCTACTTGTATGGAACGTTCCGAAAGGTAATTTGTAACCCAACAAAGAAGTGATTCATCAATACCAAAAGCACGAATTTTCGATTACAGAGCTTGATGCCAAACTCTATCAATTGCCTTTGAAATATCAAGTGCAATAATTTTACTTTCTCCAAAACGATGTAAAGATTTATTCCACTGTTCGGTGAGATAAACCATAACGGATGTGATACATTTTACCAAGTTTGTTTTTATTAAATATCAATTTTTTTTTTCATTTTTATAAATTCCATATCCCTTGATAGAAAAGGAAAAGCTTATGAAAAAAAAACTTTTAAGTTATGAAATGGTTAAATTGAGACAGTTTAAGCACAAACTTTTGTAGGAGCAGATTAAAAACTGTAAATTTCACATTTTCTTTTTCAATTATCACACAAAAAAAACTTTACATTAAAATTACAGATTACACTTTTAACTTGGTTCATATTTCTTTTTGCTCCTTAAAGTTGATTTTTTTGTTTGTCGTAAATTTCATATTTTTTGACGAGGAAAACAACGATTTATCCAATAGTATGTAATTTTTTGAGTTCCATAATTGTTACGATTTCAACACACATTTTTCTCTCTAAGTTACCTTTGAGTTCAATTTTAATTGTTTTCAAATACCCAAATTGTACAACCATCTCAAATCATCAATACTATAAATAGTTTTCAACTCCACACTTTTTTGTAACATATGTGACACACTATATCACAATTTCATGTTACTTAAAGTTCGTGATTCCATGTCTTTGACAAAAAACGAAAAACTAATGAAAATTGAAACTGAAAATGTACGATAAAAATTGTGGATTTGTAACTGTTATGACACATTTTTTCTTTGTTTTCAGTTTGAATATATTTTCGAGTGTAATGAAATCATTTCTAATTCCTAAATTTTTGAAGATATGAAGAAATCATAAATTTGAAAAATGTTCGTGACTTTCTTGTTACAGATGTGACGCTTCAATGAACTTTTCGAGTTCTAAATAAAAACAGATGACAGAAAATTGTGTAATTGTACTAAAATGCAAATATACGAGATTTTGACTGTTGTGATGACGATATATGCAGTAGTAAATTTATGTAATATAGGATGATGTTTAAGTTAGCCCTCAAGGCCATCGTGTTGTTCATTAATATGCCTTGGGACTGATGACTTTTATGAGGTGAACACGAGCCATCCTCCTCTAATTTATCTGTGGTGCGCATGCGTGTGTACTGTTCAATTCGCTATGCACTGTGCATTGTGCAGTACGTATAGCGTGTTGCGTACCTTTGGGGCATGTTCCCTCAATCACTGTGCGCCTAATGACTTTCCAAAGTTTATGAAGTTTTTCTCACTTTTGCACTCAATAAACCTCTCGGGAAGTTGATATCGACAGCAATATCGTTGTCGTATATACTCGACTCGTACTCAACTCATTCGAATTGATGATGACGACGATAATGATGATGATGATGATCGAAATAAAAAGAAAAAATGCGACTTGTAATCGATCCACCTTGGATATTTTTATGTATCGAAAGTATCTTCAGCACATAAAAGAGATTGAGAGGAGAACCCCAATGGAATCGCCAATTACAACTGATTAGTTGAAGCTAAATTAACTATCTATCGTAAGTGCGGCTCTCGCTGGACTTATGTAGCGCTCCTGTGGATATTTTTTGTATTCTTCTTATTTCTATTTATTAGCGATCGGAATGATCATAAAAACCAATCAACGTCGTCACAAATTGCTTTGATGTTATTTGTACTCGAGGCTTGTGGCAGGTTAAGGAAAAACTAAATTTAAAATAAAAATAAAAACAAAAACAAAGACAACAAAATTGTTAGCAAGAAATGAACGAGTCAGTCTTTGGAAAGGAATTTACCTTGGCAATTTCTATCATGTTACCTTAAAGCTAAACTATATGACCGTTCTTTTGACTAGCTTAACACAGAGAATTTGTGTGAGAGGTTGAGCAAATCGATCCCCAACGGGATGAGAAAATGGTGGTTCTTTTGATCGTCTTGTTGTCGGTCGACGACGGTCTCGACGGTTAGTTGCCAGTCGTCACCGAGGGCCAGTGCAAGGATTAATTGTCACTCCTTTAAGAAAGAACTGAAACCGCTATTAAACAAAAGGCCAAAGCTAGAGTCCATTTTTGTTCTACCTTTAACCCATGCCGTACAGTGGAACAATGTTACTTTTTAAGTAATTAGAATCAAAATAATGTTCTTTTCAATTAAAATGTTTAACTTTTTTAAATATTTCGATATACTTTGAACTTTTTAAGTTGAAAGCACCTTTTTCTATTGAGTTGAGTTCCAATTCTTATTACCCTAAGTTTTCATCCGTCAATTTTTTGTTATTTTTAAAGTTACCAGCACTTAACTCATCCTTAATTAACAATCAATTCAAATATTCCACTCAGTTTTTTCAAACTAAGTCAAAGTGTTACTAATTTGTTACTTTTTTAAATTAAATAAATGGTTTTCTTATAAGAGGTTTCGTTTTGATTTCATAAAAATACGAATTTTTTAAAGACCAATCAATGAATTCGGTATTTCATTGTAAAGAAGAAGGTATGTCATTAGCAAAATAGAAATCAATATAAGCTAAATGTTCTCTACGACTGCGTTTGCAGCACCATATCCTTTTCATCAAATTTTCGATGACCAATTCGCATTGGGGTAGCCTTATGTCTCTCATAACTTCAATATTTCGGTCTTTAAGATCTTAAAATTACTTTAAACAATAAATTTAATGTATTTTTGAAGTCGTATCGCTCCGTTTTAAGAAATTTAGTAGTTTTTCCTCGGCAAATATTCGAATAGCGAGCTATTATAAATAAAACCTCTTATTGGAGAGTTCTATATCTCTCAAAAAGATACAAATATAAATTGTTCTAAAACTAATTCATATATGTTCAAACCAAAAGCGTTCATATTAAAGGTATTTATTAAAACATCTGATATTAAATCCTTAATTTCACGTTATAACTATGGTGTATGTTCCACTGTGCCACTCGCCGCCTCGCGTCGGCTGCCTCTAACAATTATGCTATAAGACACTTTTTCACTAAGTAGATATAAGAATGGAGGCTTGATTCTTGTTGCACTTTATTTATTTTTTTTTTTGTTTAAATTTTATCTTAAACTAGGTACACTAACTTGTGTCTTAATGGGTTCTTCTAATTTATTTCATTAGCTGGGTTGAGTTATTTTGCCGGTCATTTGATTTCTTTGGATACGTCTTTAAAAATATCGACTGATTTTGTCTTTCCTGTGTGATATTCACAATAATGGAGAGGGCAGGTAATTAATTGTCAATTTCATTTATTTCAAGAACTCAACCGCCCCCCGTCTCTATCTTCTTTTTCCTCTATTCTATTCAATCTATTGAACGAAACTATACATACCTCTATAAAATACAACTAAAAAACAATAAAACCTATAAATTAAGATGAAAATTAATACTCTTAACGATTAATGAGACTGCAAAAGTAGATAGTTACTACCTTATTTTATTGCCAATTGAGGTTATAATGTGGATGCAATAAACATTGCAGCATTGATTGGAGTTTTTTTTTCTAAAATGCTTTATGTCTGTTTTTTATCTATTTTTTAAGTTATATTATATTAGACACTTTACCTATGAAATTAAGAGTTCTTTTTTTTGTATTTAAAAGCTTGATTGATAAGTACTTAATTATTGGTACCTATTTTAGATTTTATTGAAAGAAAAAAAGAATAACAATTAGTAATGTGTTAAAAGTAGCGTAGTACTTAAAAATATAAGAAAGGCAGAAGCACTAAAACAAAAAATATAATTCTTGTATCAAAAATAAGCTAAATGGATTATTTAGTCTGAATATTTTTCATAATCGTGCTTCGCAGTTTGCTAAACAATTTATTTCATTCTTTTTAAGTATCAGAATTTAAAATAAAATTGAACTTCCCATAAGAAATTATTGTAATCTGATTGGAAAAGCAAAATGTTGACATTCTTAAAACTCCAAGATGCCTAGAATCTAAAGTAAAGGTTTTAGAGAAATGGTTGCAAGTATTGGGATAAATTTGTTCGTCACTCATATCTCAACAACCTGTAGAAGAATCGACTTCAAATACATTTTTTTACAGTAAATAAGATTTATAGATTATATTTGCGAAGCACCAACTAGCCTTGGATACGGACGGATTTACTGTTGGCAACCAACGCAAACGAATTAAGGACAACGAACTTCGGATATGCACGTGGAATGTTAGGTCCCTTAACAGACCACGTGCGGCCGGAGAATTTGCGGAGGCCCTAGACCGCTATAAAGCAGACGTCACCGCCATCCAGGAAATACGATTGGATGGGCCGGGCAAAAAGAGGATGAAAAAATGCGATATTTAGTATGGTGACTGCTACCACGAAAACCAACAGCGCTTATTCGGATGCGGATTCGTCATTGGAGCCAGACTTAGGCAAAAAGTCTTGAGCTATAGGTCCATCAATGAGCGCTTTATGACCAAACACATCAAATCTAAATTCGGCAATATTAGCCTGATATGCGCGCACGCCCTCACAGAAGAGAAAGACGACAACACCGAAGATATTCTTCAAGCTCCTAGACAAAACATATGAGCAGTGTCCTAGCTACGATATTTAAATAGTCCCGGGCTTTTTAATGCCAAGCTAGGAAGAGAAGACATCTTTGGTGGAATAATCGGGAAGAACAGCCTGCACGACAACACTTCCGACAACGGATTCAGGCTCATAGATTTTGCTGAGTGGCGAAACGTCATGGTAGCCAGTACGCTTGTTCCACACCAACATCCAACATCCACAAAGGAACTTGGACTTTTCCGATTCAACCAGATTGACCATATTGCGATCGACGCCAGACACGCTTCCAGCATCATGGATGTACGAACTTTCCGAGAAGCTAACATCGACTCGGAGGTAGCACTTCGGATTTCCAGACCCAAGGCCAAACAGGGAGGTGCTGGGAGAAGGTACAACGTCGAACGGCTACAATCGCCAGAGATCGCCAAATCCTTTTCCGACCGAGTTACAAGTAACCTCTCTCGGAGTTCTCTGTCGCCAACACAATGTATCGAAATCCAGTGGCAACATTGCCAAGATGCAATTGTATCCAATTCTGTCAAATTTATGAAAAGTTCTATAGTCTTAAAAAATCAAAAGAGTGTACTTGACCTGTTTTCAAAATTCTGATACTTTTTTTTTTTGAAGTAAGCCTTTTTTGAATGTCCTACAAAAAACTCATGCCTGTGTTTATTTTTTTATTTTAAAACCGTACAAATTAATTTAACAAAATGTTAACAACGCGTAAAATAATCTTAACCTTGCTTTGAAACGTGTTCTATGAGCCGAAGCCTAAATCTAGGAATTTGGGAATAATAAAACACCAACAAAATTCTTCGTGGAATGTTCTGACTTATTTCCATAGAAAAATATTAACTCTATTGGAGACACTAAATTTCTGCCAATTTGTCATTTCTTTATTTCAAATAACAACGAAATACATTGCATTTGAAATGCTCTCTAGTTAAATTCTTGTAACCTGAGGTTTCCCGCAAGGAAGCCATCTTAGTCCTCTTCTTTTTTTTAAATGTATCTTCGACTGCATTTCAGTTGAGACTAATGTAGCTGCCTCACATATAACGAAGGATTCAAAGCTTCCCTCAAAATTAAAATGGAATGATCGTCTTTTGCAGAGTTACCAGCAATGCTTGAATAGGAAACCAAGTCCATCCATAGAAGAATTATTATCTGTTATAAAGAGAGCATATCCACATCAATCTAACCTGCTTAAAACCCGAAAAAAAAGAACAAAAAACTAGACTATAATACATGCGTTGTGACCACACTGTCAAGGGCAAAATCGTCTGCTGAATCTTGGAAAGGAATGAAATATGTAAGTGAGTCTAAGTTTACTATAGGGTGCGGTCTTAAGGCGTCTGATTTAAAGAATCATTTTTCTTCGTTGCTCAATATGGCATGAAAAGCTTCAAAGTTCCATTATGCTGCGATATATATCAAAGATAATTTTCTGGATTCAACCTTTTCGGAAGAAGAATTGATTGCAGCGATAGACAGAGCAAAACTACACAAGGCAGCTGGAACAGACCGAATTCCAGTTAAATTTTTCAAGTGTGCTTCGCGCGATTTAATATCCCAACTTCTTTCCTGTTATAATGAAATCTTCGAGTTTGGAGTCATTCCTCCTAGTTTTCTGTCTTCGGTGATTTTCCCATTATTTAAAAAAGGAGATACAGTATGATATTCAGTAGACTTACTTTGTGGGTGACCGTGGACGAGCTCAGTGAGCTGCAAGCTTGATTTCGCTATGGATATTGAACTACTGATCAAGTGTTTCTGCTACTTAATATTGCAAATGTATACTTAAATCGTGAACAACAACTATAGGCCTTTTTTATAGATTTTAAGGCAGAATTTGGCAGCATTGATCGATAGGCACTTTTTCTTTAACTATTGAATATCGGCATATCTTCCAAAATTATCAGTATTTTAAGAGCTCTGAATGCTATAGAACCAATAGGCGTTTGGGATGGAGAATGCCTTTTCGAAGATTTCAGTTCTTCAATGGGTCTAAAACAAGGATTTGCGTTGAGTACTCAATTTTCACTCTATTTATTGAGAATTTAGTGGAGCACACGAAAAGAGGGGCGAACTTTGCGGAAGAAAATATTCCGGGCATATTGTATGCTGATGATATCGAACTTTTATCGGAATCCCCAGACCAACTCCAAGAAATGATCGTCAAACTTGGAAAATACTGCGATTCATCGAATTTATCAGTCAACCTTAGAAAATCTAACATAATGATCTTCGGAAAAGGACACGGTGATGGAAGTAGCAGGATCAGGAAGTTTAAGTTGTTGGGGAAGTTAAATACCTCGGTGTGACCATAACAAGTAACCTTTGTATGAAAAAACATATCAAGTTAAAACTTTAGGAGGCGAAGGCTGCCCTCTGCGTTTCCTGAAAAAACTGCATTGCAAATTAATCAATTCACCAAAATATAAACTGTTTCAAGTGGTGGCAAAATCTATTATGCCTCTCAAATGTAGGGCTACAAAGAATATGAGGATGTGGAAAAATTATTACATTTCTTTTTGAAGCGAGTCTTTGCTCTCCTACCAATAACGCCTAATTATTTGCTTCATATGGAAACAGGTTTGCCACCGTTGTTTATCGACACGCTCATCATAAATCAAACGGGTTTTGAAGGATTTCTTTACTCCCTTGTTGCGAAACTGGATGAGTAATATTGGCAAAATTTCATCAACCAGGATAAAGCATCGCATTAAAGAGACTTCTATAAAAAGTTGGAGCTTAATCTTACAGAATCAAACTACTTCGACGACAAGAAATCAACGGATATGATTTCAGCAATTCTTCGAGCAAGAGGTGAGATATACTTTGTCTGAAATACATTCCTCACAGACCAGACCTGCCTATCAACTGCCAACTCTGCAACACCCATGAGAGAGAGAATTTTGGACACTTTTTAGGATTTTGTCCAATAATCCAAGAAATTTGTCGGAACAATTTTGGGAAGAACCAATTTGAAGCTGAAGATGTAATCCGGAACCTTAATGGAGCAAAAGGATGGAATAGACTTTACAAATTCCTCCAATGCACAATGGCAACTCTTCGACTTGGCTGATATCTTCTTAAATTGTAGTACGAGTACACTTTTATTTGCAGATGATTTAAAGTTTTTCAGGTGCATACATTCTTAAAATTGTTGTATTCTTTTGCAAAATGATCTCCAAAAGGTAACAGAATGGTGTACAACTAACCAATTATTCTTGAACGTTAATAAATGTCATTTTTTGCCTTTTGCGCAATTTTTCGAAAACGTTATCAAGCATAAAGAATATATTGTAGGTAAATCCAATTCAATGTTTTATTAAACGTAATTCAAAGGACTTCAAGGCTTTGTCCTTAAATCTCTTTTTAACTCCTTTATTAGATCAAACTTAGAATACTATTGTGTGATTTGGAAACATTATTACAATATTTATTCAAATAGAATTGAAATGATCCAATCAAAATTTACAACGTTTATAATTCAGAAATTAGGTTTGGTTGGAACATCGAAATTCCGTTGTACTCGAATAGATTTAAACTTTTTGGAACTCAATCACTGTTTATAAGTGACATGTTGTAGCATCATATCAAATGCCCTTTCATTTTATCGTTTATGGATTTGTATTGTCCCTCGCGTCAAATAAGAGAACATTGCTTATTCCGAGAAAAGGGACATAGGGCAAACTATGCTCGTAATGAACCTTTGACTCACTGTGTTAGAAAAACTAATCTCATTTTAAATCATATTGATTTTAATTTTCATATAAACAGAAACCCTTTTCAAAAAATAATATACTTTTGTTCTTTTCGAATTAATAAATCAAACCATGTTTATATAATTATTATTTTAAACACTTAATGTTGTATATTTCTACGCCTACTTTTTTTTTGTTATAAATGATTATTTATTTCTCGACCTTTAATTTTAAGATCACTAATTGATGTGAATAAATAAATAAATATATTTTGAAATATAAAATATAAAATATAAAATATAGTTGAAACTGAAGAGTTTATTTAAAAAGTTGAGTTTTGAGTCTCGTGTTAAAAAAGTAATTAGTACAAAAATCAAAAATACTAATTTATTTAAATTTTCTTTTACGTATATAAAAGATGTCACTCTGTATATTGCCAGACGTCATTAGTATGGCTGAAGCAGGATAATATTCATATTATTTAATAACCGCCTAGTTTTCAAATTTAGACAATATTTAGGCCATTTAAAGCGATTTTATTTCATTATTCACAGTACTTCATTATTCACAGTACTTTTAAAAAGGATTTAAAAAAATCGGTGTACCTCAAGGTAGTCACCTATGTCCTCTTTCTTTTTCTTGTTTATTAATTATCATAATATGGTGCTTTTTTGATAGTTTTCTAGCTCAGCTCTTGAAGTGTGTAACATCTAAATAAAACTCCAGCAAAATTTGGGTTGACATCTTTAGATTTTTTGATGGATGCGTTGGAAGAGTCACTCCCAAATCAATTTAATTTATAGTTTTTAAAATATTTTCAGCATCTCATGTTTTGTTGCTTAATTCTAAATTTTGTTGGTAGATTCCTCAAATTTAATGAAACCCAATTGAAAAAAAATCAAGATACAGAAGCCTGTATGGCAATTTTAGATCTAATGGATAATGTAATAATCAATCATCATAATCAAAGATTAAACAAATCCTACGCTATAGAATTGTGTATTTCTAATTCCTTGTTAAGACTAAAATCGCTTCAAGATTTCTTTTTGTCACCAATGAAACAAGAGCAAGTCTGTGAGATCTATTGATCGTGCATTTTATTTTGGATGAATACAACAAATTTCAATTTTTTTTTTTTCAAAAATGATTTTCCATAGACATGTAAGTCGACATTTTAATGTGAATATCACGCCGTAAATGGCTCATTCAACTCTTAAGCTGAATATCTACAGCCAACAAAATAAAATAAAAAATCACTTAACTATTGTTTTGTTAACAATATCTCAAAGAGTGAATGTCAGATTTCCTTGATAAGGATGAAAATAGTTTCACAACCTTCCAAATTCTACTACCAAAAAGCTAAAAATATTTGCAATTGTTTCACGACTTTTCACTCTCGTCCTGTGGTGCCATTTAAACGTGTGGGCTTTTCATACTCTGTATACATCGATTTGATATTCTTGTTATTCCACTTGCTACTGTTGTAATCTTTGACTATAAAAATTTCACAAAAATTATTCCCTTCCTTACCCCTCTTGCTGCTGTGCTGGGTTAATCTACAATACAAAAATACAAATATTTTTATCGAGGAAGGAGGAACATCTCAATTCAGTTGTGTGGTGTGCTCAGCTCATGACAAAACATCGTCCCCCGGAGTGTATGCAAGTTTTACATAGGCAAAGCATAGCAAAAGCCATGTGCTAGTCTGCATGTGCTTAGAAACAAAAATGTCGTGCACCAGCTACTCTATGCCACGGCAGCAGCAGCAGCAAGCTTAGCAGCAACCTCACTACACTACCAATCGTAGATGTTTTCACTGTTCTAATTGTGACATTACAAAATATCATCGAAATCTATATCGTGATCGGGCGACCAATCGCAATAAATATTCTTTGACACCACTTACGAGCTACGAGAACGCGCCTTCTGCTATATGTATATTACTGGCGCTGCGCTGTGCCGCTCTGTCACCCTTGACTCGACTTGGCCCGATTGTATGGTATCCGCGCTCCACACCAGTTCCAGCTCCAGCGCTTTTGACTTCGCATAAGTGTTCTCTCTCGTCGCCAGATAAAGCTGACAACTTTCAAGTAATTCGCATGCAAATTTGCTAGATTATCGGACCGCTTACCACCCGATTGTGGATTGAACCGATATGTATCCGTTTTTTTTTTTTCATTTTAATTTTTTTTTAATGAATTTTAATTATCGTGCGGTAGCGAGGCAGCGGGGGGCATCGAATACCATCGCAATAAAATGTAACTGCAATTGTAATATAATTATAATTGCTTTCGATTAGTTTTGCAATGCTCTTGCAGTAGGAACCTGCATATTATGTTTTTAAGTATATACGAGTATTGAGTATGTACTCGAACTGTAAGCCACCGAATAGTGGCTATGGCAATCGTAATTCTCTCGTGATGGGATTTGTGGATTATGCATGTTATTTAAGTTGGTTGGTTAGTTTAGTTATTTAATGGAGCTTCCCCCTTATGTGTGATCCACACTGATTTCGAGGGCTGCAACTATGTGATGATGATGATGAAGACTATTTTGTAGTTGTAGGCAAGCCTGAACTCTCAGTTGCGGCCATTTATTAAGAGAGCTTGACATCTTAGATCCGTGAAGCTGACTGGAGCTGGGAAAACTCGAACCGAACCGTAGCGAACCAATGTGGTGGCATCATAATTAGGACGCGACAACATTCACTTTTGTCTTTATGGCATTATTTTGTACCGCTATATATACACACACATATATGCTTCAGTGATGTTAAGTGCAGTGCATTGCCAAACAGTATGTGTGTGTGTGGTTTTCTATTTTTCTCAAGCCAGCTATAGATTGATCGCCTCCCATTGCTGAGAGATTATCCATTTTAAGGCTCGCTTAAGACATATTTTCTTTCTTTTTTTTTTTGTTTTTTTGTTGTTTTTGATTTTTTTCCTGTTGTGTTGTGTCCACAAAACGATGTTACAATTGAGTTTGAGATGTGGTAACATCTATTGGAGGGTATTACCTACCTGCATTTATCTATCTTTATAAAATCTAGCAAAAGCACCTTAACGATACTTTGATTTAGATTTGCAATTAGTTCTTCAAATTAGTTGATGATTGTGCTGTGGGTTATGCAATAATCTTTCGAATCCCCACGTAGACCAATAAATATTACAACGGATATTAAAGTCGTTATAAAGACTCCCTACCTCGTATTTGATGGCCATCCAAAGCTATGGGCCTGCTTAGTATGACCAGATATATGCTATGTATATATAAACATGGGGATATAAAATGGAACTTGACAAAGTCTTTCGTATGGCGAGTGATAATCTCGTGTAATAAGCATGTCATGAAGTTGTGCCTATGCGCGTTTATTGAGTTATGTGGGGATATTAATTTTTAATTGTCAATAATAGAGTTATAAAAAATGTAATTTTATATTCTTAGAGGACACATATAGACAGAAATGTTATTAGAGATATAAATAATTTAATTGTATATTCTTAGTGCAGAATTGTTATGCTTCTTTAAATTTACCACCAATCAGATGATTTTAATGTTAGCGAATTTCTGTCTGCATATAATTGATTTAGTTATCGGTGTAAAAACAATTAAAGATACTTACGCAAATGCATGAAGAACACAAGAGTTTTTGAAAAGTATAGCCTTCGAATCAATTATTTCAAAATTGTATCAATATGGCTATGTAAAGGAAGATTTCCCTTATAAAAACAAAAGAGCTGAGATACGAACTCGAAAATGATTTTTATTTTGATATTCTATGGAAGGTATGCTTGTTTCGTCTACTTGTCGATTTGTCCAGTCACGCTTTGGAGTAGTCTGCTTGAAAATTAATATCTGCCAAATTAAACCTATGTTCCCATGACCTTGGGGAAATTTTTCAAACTGTTCTACTGGTTCAGACGCGGAATGTTCATTTTTTCACCAATTTTGTCGTGATAATGTGTCTAGGGATATGGGAACATGTATTTCATAAGTAAGTCACCAGCTATTCTAAGATACATCAGTCTTTGTATTTAAGTCATGGCTATAGTAATGTCAAGGATGGCCTGTTTATCATCATAAATTTCAACCGATTTTCTAGAATATCATTGTTCCCTGAGAAGCAAACTCAAAAACATTACATTGAAAACTTTATTTATCATCTTCTTGCAGGTAACCATTAACGGCACACTTTGTTATCTAAAACAAAACAGGGCAAAGAAACATAAATACAATACCGCTATTTAAAAGCCTTTCACTTAACTTGTTGTATATATCAGCTATCATTTAATCAACAATATAATCGAAGGAGAAATTCTCTCTCCCTCTCCAAAATCACATCACATAACAAAATGGTTAGATATACAAAAAAAACGCACTTAATGCTCGTTTGGTGTGATTATAACGCATTAATAAGTTTTTGCTTTCAAATAAATTATCCATGAAGATGATAGGCACGAATTCGCATTCACAGGCCTCATGCTTACATTCATATATACTATTTTCAATTTGAAAGTCATTTGAGGTGGAGCAGCTTAATATATAGCAACGTATCTATACACAAAAAAAAGCTAAAGAATCATCCAGCTTAAATCCAACCACACCGCATTAAACCGTCCTCGTCCACCGTCCGTTGCATCGTGATGCCAGTGGTTTGCAGTGCAACCGCCACACTATCATCAACAATTTATTCGCAACTATGGCATTTGTAATTTTCACTTTGCAATTATTATTATTATTATTATTATTGCTTTAATCAACAAAATGCGCGCTAACGCACCAAACCATACAACAAAAAGTAATTACTTACAACAACAACAACAATAACACAAATGAAAAACAAACAGTGCGCTTTTTCATGTTTGATTTTATAAGATTTGGAAACGACACCTCACGATCACGCATCCCAAGTCGCATCTTTGATTTACTATATGCAGTCATTTTTCTTTTTTTAAGAGAGAATTGGATAAGGTTGATTCGAAATTTTAAAATAGTTTTTGATAGATACAAACAAATGGAGAAGAAAAAGGAAATAGTGGGCAATATATTTATATACACGAAATACACTTTACGATCACGCCTTTTATGATCATTTTTTTCTCATGGTAGGGGAGAATCGGGAAAACTCAAAAAGTGTACTAAATTTGCCGAACCTAAAACAAGAAAGTTGGCAAATCAATTTTGAAGTTAAGAAAAAATAATCCAGTATTTGATAGACAAAACATAATTAATCATAAGTAAAGCGTTATTCAATAAGAGGTTTCATTTTGAATAGCTCTCTATTGGAGCAGCTGACAAGTAAGACCCACACCGTTAATAAAAGGATACAGAGAATAATTGCTTACAACATCAACACCTGGCTATGAGCCTAAATTTGACGGCAAGTTTTTACACTTGCTGCCCCTAGCATTGTATATTCGCTTAGTTTTTGAAGTTAACCAAAAGTTAACGCAAATATTTACTCTCTCTTATTTGGCGAAATGCTTCGAGTGAGTTCCTCTTTTTAAGCTTCCAAGACATAACAAATTCACCTCTTTGTTCACCTTTGGTATTGTTAGCCTAATTAGTCTATCTATATATTGATTTTTTGAGTAATGTTAAATCAATACCATTTGCATATACTCGTATGATAAACCATAGCCACCACGATACTCTCACAAGGATGCCATCCCAACATATGTTCCTGGAAATAACCAGGGGGTCTTAACATATCCCGTGGTACCACATCTTCAGTGGTATATTAAATCAGTCTTTGATGAAGTGACATCTAGGAAAGATAACCCTAGAAGTGGTCACCCGGCATCTTGTGGGACTCAATTCGCCGAGCTTTATCTACAATGAATAGAATAGAAATAACTTTATTTATATATAAAATTCAGGTAAACAACTAAATGATTACAAGTCCTTTAAGGCCTAGTTTTAAACCCGTCGGTCAGATTGACAGAATATGAATGTTGATAGCGAAAACAAACAAAACAATAAAGGTAAAAAGTGAGATTATATCGATTAACAAAATTAAGTTACTGGAAATTAATTTTAAACAAGTTTATATACAAAAAAAAGAAAAAAAACAAAAATTTAAATGCACTGGAAAAATTGAAAGCTTTGTAAGAATTCTTTTTCTGTAAGCCATTGCGCATTGGAGGAATTTGTAAAGTTTATCCCAGCCTTTTGCTCCATTAAGGGTTCGAATTACATCTTCAGCTTCAAATTGGCTCTTCCCAAAACTGTTCCGACGAATTTCATGGATAATTGGACAAAATCTTAAAAAGTGTCCGATATTCTCTCTCTTATGAGTGTTGCAGAGTTGGCACTCGATAGGCAGGTCTGGTCTGTGAGGTATGTAGTTCAGAGAAGGTATCTCACCTCTGGCTCGTACAATTGAAGAAATCATATCCGTTGAGTTCTTGTCGTCGAAGTAGTTTGATTCTCCAAGATTAACCTCCAACTTACTACCTACTTCCCTGGCCTGGTTGATGAAATTTTGCCGATATTTCGCAACAAGGGAGTGAAGACTTCATTTAAAACCCGTTAGATTGTCCAAATAAAATTCGATTTATGATGATAAACTTTTATACTCTATGGCCAGCCTTGATGAATCCAATCGGAGTATTTTGATAATGTACTCAAATTGAATCTTGAGCTTGTCGATGCAAAACGGTAGCATACCTGTTTCGATATGAAGCAAATAATTAGGCGCTGTTGATGGGAGAGCAAAGACTCGCTTCAAAAACGAAACGTAATAATTTTTCGACAACCTCATATTTTTTTGTAGCTTCACACTTAAGAGGAGTAAAGCATAAAAGATTGAAACAGTTTATATTTTTTACTGAGTGGTGGATGGATTAATGTACAATGCAGTTTTTTCAGGAAATGCAGAGGCAGCCTCCGCCTCCTGAAGTTTTAACTTGATATGTTTTTTCATACAAAGGTTACTTGTTATGGTCACACCGAGGTATTTAACTTCCTTAACAACTTGAACTACCTGATCCTGGTACTTCCATTCTAGCGTATCATGCGTATCCTTTTCTGAAGATCATTATGTTAGATTTGCTAAGGTTGACTGATAAATTCCATGAATTGCAGTATTTTTCAAGTTTGACGACCATGGTTGAAGGTCTGGCGATTCCGATACAAGTACGATATCATCAGCATACAATAAGGCGGGAACATTTTTTCTCGCAAAGTTCACCCCCCCTCTTGTCGTATGATCGACTAAATTCTCAAAAAATAGAGTGAATAATAGAGTACTCAACGCACATCCTTGTTTTAGGCTCATTGAAGAACTGAAATCTTCAAAAAGGCATTCTCCATTAAAAACGGCTATTGAGTCTTTAGCATAAAGAGAAAATACTGATAATTTTGGAAGATATGCCGATATTCAAAAGTTTAAGAAAATGTGCCTCTCGATAAATGCTGTCAAATTCTGCCTTAAATTCTATAAAAACACCTATAGTTTTTGTCCACGATTTAAGTAAACATTTGCAATATTAAGTAGCAAAAACACCTGATCTGTAGTTGAATATCCAGAGCGTAATCCAGATTTTAGTTCACTAGGCTTGGAGTTCACGTTTACCCACGAAAAAAGTTTGCTGAATATCAAACTCACAAATAGACGCGTTTAAAAATATATCCCTCGATAATTCTCTGGAAAAGATGCATCTCCTTTTTAAAATAATGGGAAAATCACTGAAGACAGAAAACTAAGAGGAATGAATCCAAACTCAAAGATTTTATTTTAACAGCAAATAAGTTGGGCTATTAATGGGATACTGTTCATCATTCCTAAAGATGATTTGTATTTCCACTTCAGACTTTTTTCAAAAACGTATTTTTATATTTCCTGATACTTATTGGGTTTGTATAATTTTTATCAGTAAGTCAACCCCTGCCTCATAGAAAGAACGACAGTTCTGTGTTTACCATCTTTCGTAAGATTTTATGTTAGGAAGGAAGTAAACCGTAGCGTAAGCTTGCATTCACTCACTAGTTAAGAATTTTCTCAGTGCAGTTCTAAGTATCATTCATCATCGAGCTGCGCTGATTTCTCTAACTTGCTCACCAGGAGCCTTCAGGTGGAGCTGCAAGTAAAAGCTTCTTTCTTCCAGATTGTAGGCAAGGATATAGCATCCCTACATCTCCACGGAAGTCAGTTTGACTTCCAATTAAAAGATACAACGAAATACGCTTCAAAAACACATTTATGTAAATTGCTAAAATTCACTACAAAAATAGTAAAAATTTTACAGTCCCTTGTGATAGTAAAGCTGGTAGACAAATTTCTACTTTTGAGACAAGTTAGAAATAAGTAGCATTGAGAATCGAAACCATGTACATTCTGCATTCCACAAATGACAATTGACAGTATTTCGAGAGGTAAGTTAACGCAAGACGAGTTTCCTGATCGTGTTCCTTCGTGAAGAACTGATGATAATATCGAAACTTATATAAGTTTGTCTGTCTTATTTTCTAAGGCCAAAATCAGTACGATATTAAGGAGTTGATCTAGAGTCAAGTTGTTAGTATTAAACAAAAAATACAACAAATCGTCAGCACTTATAATTCAATGTTTTACTTAAGACCTTTTTACCTCATAATTTTGTGATTTCAGACTCTTAGACCTTTTCGCTTTCGTCACGTGAAATTCTTGCTCCATAAATATGAACATACAGCCACAAAATAAAAATCTAGAAAGATTAAGTTGATCATCTCGATCGTCAGTTTATGAACTCCTCCGGAGATCCATATCCACAAGTTCCTCATACTTAATTTTCAATGTAGCAGAAGCTGTTTCCCACGTTTTTGGTTAACGTACCGTCCATTTCATGGCCAAAAGAAGTTGAAAGTTATCGACCAATACTACTTTCAGGTTGATGTTGAAGACCGTATTCTTGAAAACATATATAATAAACAGAGACTTTTTTGGGATGCATCGGAAACTTGTGGATTGTATACGAACCCCTCTTTACCTATTCATTCAAAAATGAACTTTAGCGCTTACAAATTATTTTTCGATTACAATTAGGGTCAGTTTTTAAAAGGTCCACAATGTAGTTTGCATTCGGCTTTTAGGTCAATTTAATTTTGTACGGGTGCAGTTTCAGAAATAATTCAAAATTTACCAACTTGTAGTCTTGAAAAATTTGAGTGCTAATGAGCGACCCAAAATCGAGTTATATACTCTCATATAGTTGTTCGCTGTGTTAACTTCAAATATGGTCGATTTAGTAGGACACCCTACCTGCTGATGGTAATGTAGCTAAAAAGGTGATATGAATGACAGAAAATTTGACAATTGAAGTATAGCCGCTAACAACTGTCAGAACCTCGAAAGTCCCTATCATTGATGATTGCATTTCACAGAATTGAGTTTTTAAATAGTTAGAATCTTATAATTCCTGTCAAAATTTTTTTAAAAGAAATAAATATAATATATGGTTACATTTTAAATATATCTTCAAAATTCAATTAACGATTATTTATTCAATAAATTACAAAAATGAAAGTAAAATTCAAACAACTTCTCCCGGTTTCCCTTTCTAAAAATATCCATACACACAATAAAAATAAAAACAATCTACAAACAACTGTTAAGCCGGTACTTATAAGTATAAGTCTGGGAAAAGTGATAATTATCCAAAAGCCAAGTGCGTTCTGGATGTATCCGCATATGTATCCACAATAGCTAGCGCACTTCGTGCCAGTACGGCCGCGGCGGCGGCGGCGCAGCATCACCACCTCAACGTCTTGTGTCGTCGTTGTTGTCGTCGTGGTGTATGGAATCATTCAGCATGCTGCGTTGGTTATTTAAAGAGTACAACAACACAAATTTATAACCACTCACATGTCCATATTTAATAATTTTACAAGCCATGATGATGATTTTTATGGCACCTTCAGGCAATAAATGCTGTAACATTGTTGAAGCTCTGCGGCGGTGGGCTACTGAGATTCTGGTCGATGGTTTATGCTCAATTGAAATATAATCATATTAATTAAAATAATAACATGGTAGTGCGTTGGTATGATTAAGAGTGAACGATATTCATTTATAAGAAATGTGGACTTAACTCTTCCTAAGAGCCAGTGTTTAAAAAATGTCTGCCTGTTTTATAAAATGGCCTTGGTCCGGAAATAAGCCTTTAGAGATTTTAACAAATCTATGTGTGAACATTCCCATAGGGACGGGTTAATTGAGACAGCTCGTGGCGGCCATATTGTTTTTTTTTTTACTTTCTGTCCAAATTTTTCATTTTTCGATGAATGGCTAAGAAAAGTTGCCGGATTTAGGACGACACAAATGCATTTAAATAAAGGTACTCTTGGGTGTTGACTTTAAGCTGGAGGCGTCATCGGTACGTAATTCTCCGATATAGATAATGCTCAGGCGATCGGTGATCGTTATAGGTCGATGATCAGCAATATCTTGAGATCTTAATTACCTAACACTGTGCCGAGTCAAAGTGATTTGACCGCTTTGGACGTTTTCTTGTGGAGCTTTCTAAGGTCATAGATCTATGTGATAGGCAGCAAAACACTGCTGCTCAAAAAAAAAAACAAAATTGATGCAATCGTTTAAATTCAGTTGCATTTACGCGCCAAAGTTATCGAAAAGAGGACCTTTAGAATGCGCGCCACCTAGCGAAGGCACGGTGCCATTTAAACGATGTTATATTTCTCACATAATTTATAGCACTCAAGAAGTTTCCTGCGCTTAACATGTTTAAGGTTTAAACAAAATGCGTGCTGTTAGTAAATAGGGATGGATTTAACGGAAAATACTGATGCACCTGCACATTGGTCCTAAGGTTCCACACATTCTTGATGTGCGGTTAAATAAAGATTCTCTATACTAGACAGTACGTAAGTAGGGCAAACTAATGAGCATTCTATAATTAGGGAATATTACGGCTGAATTGTGTGAAAGGAGGAATGCAGATGGCTAATTCAATAGAACATATTGTTTGTGAAAATATCGTAAAACAACTAAGTCAATGAATCACTAGTCCTAAAATTTGTCGAAATTCCCTGGTGACCTTAACAATACCGCAATAAATCACACGTTCTAAATAAGAAATATCTGATGCAGAACTGTGTCTTAATATTTTCATAAGAAAATTGATTAATTTTTAATGATGCAAAATATTTTCCCACCATTAGCGCTTCTAAAAAACATATCCAATGCGATCAAAAATAACAATTAACCGTAAATCAGTTCAACATAACTAAGAGAATTCACCTTTTTTATTGTACTAGACCCCCTTCTTATATCAATTGTATTTATGCAATCTAAGCCTCAAAAGATTGTGAACGTTTGTAATCGATTTTTAATTGTTCAACTTGCTTTATCGAAGCCATTTGGATTGGTAAGAAAAATTCAAACAAAAAACTAAATATATTGTTAACACCACTCAAACGTCAGCCTACGGATGATCGATCCTCCAATATAGATCCCTATAAGCATAACACACTCTAAACCATCATCGCATGGGTAAGTATATGCTGCAAAGACTATAGCACCAAAGTAACCAGCGCCAGCGTGCGAATTAAGACCGCTCACTTGTGCGCCAAATCTGCACCACTTTATTCCAGAAATTGATGAGCAGCGATTCGTCGTAATCCCGATTAAGATTATAATATGTACGGATATACACTACCTAACTGTATATTGTCTATATAGAGGATGTGTAATAGGCTCTTATTCGAGTAGGCCAACGGACAGACCGACCGACCAGGCCTTAATAACGAGACCAGCCGTCTTGTCTAATCTAAACAACGACTAATTGCCACATTTGCTGGAACTTCGAATAGGCGCTTTCGCAATTAACTCCAATAACGAGTCTATGATAAACTTGGTAATTAATTGTGCTTAACCGGTGTGCCTGATGCTGATGTTGATGTTGATGCTGATGCTGGTGCACTACAAAAAAAATATACTTCGGACAAAAACAACAACTGAACGGAAGAAAAAAACATGTGTGATGCTGGATGACTGGTCTTGGATGTGCTACGACGACGTCCACCGACGGCTCACATGCGAAGTGACGACAACAGCGACGGACGGGACGCACCGTTTTGGTACAGGCCAGCCGACGCGCCGCTTAGCCGACTAGTTGACTATGGCATGTCTGCATTAGCCCCCAGAGGTGTGCCCGTAAGTTTAAACGCCATTTGTTTTGTACAGACGAATGAAGAGAGGCTATATTTGTATATAGATATTATTTTTGTTTTTTTTTAACTCAAAATAAGATTTATGGAAAAAAAGTAAAAGCAACAGAAGCGGCCTACGGGAAAGAACATGGTTCCGTATTGAACTAATTTTTAACTTCCCAACAGCAATTTTTATACAGGTGCGATTTCTCAAATTGAATACGTTCAGGATCTCTTTCTTCCTTAACCATTTCTCAAGATCAACAGGGATATCGTTTTAAAAATATTGTGTTTTAAAAATCGAGTTTTACCGGAAAATAATTTAATTTCAATAAATTACCCTCAATAAGTTTTCATTTAGTTGAAATTCAAACTCTTTTCAAGGCTGAAATGTTTGCTTAGTTCATTAGAGGACTTTCCAGATCTTATATATTATTCGTAAAAGCTTTTAGTAGTTTTAGTTTTTTTCGGGTTATTAGACAAATAGTTTTCAAGATAAACCCGAAACACCGTATGTTTCTCTTTATTGCCGCTAGAGTTATTACTATAAGAGATACCAAAACAAATTTATCAAGGCTTTTTTATAAAATAAAATGAGCGTTTATTTTGTGGAACAATATTTTTTGATACGACAAATAGTTTTCGCCATAAACGTGAAAAACTGAAACAAACTCAATGTTTCTCTTAACTGCCGCTAGAGCTCACGTTGAATTCAAGGACATCATTTGGGTCATCACCATATATCCCTCAGCAAGTGTGGCAAGTTTAAAACTATAGGATTTTTTTAGGTGAAACCCCTTATAAACTGGACCATTATTTATTTTCCCCACACCTATGACTCAGAATAAAGTTGAAAACACACAAAAATATGCAGAAAGAGTTTTAAAAAAATGTAACCCTTTTTCAATAGGCAAAATTTTAAATAATGTGTAGAGCATTTCCTTCTTAAAAGTTACGCGTATCAGGAATCAACTTTGTGTTGTGTTTTTTATTAAATTCAGTTCATATCGATCAACAAAAGACCAAATTAAATAAAAATCATGGGCCTAGACTTTGGATAACCAATTTCAATTGTTATTCTGATTTCATCAAAAGAATTGTTTGTTCCAATCCTCGCACTGAAATTGTTGTTACGGGCGGTTTCAGTGTATATACAACTCTTCAAGACTTCAACATTCGGGTCAGACAACACCCGAAAACAGACCTGAGCCATCTACATATTTAAGCTGGTCAACAAGTCTACTTAAATATTGGACGTGGAAGATTGACCAGAAAGCACTGTTGGCTTGTTTCTTACCTCTGACCCTGATAAGTATACTATTATAGTGTTCTATCTCCTCTAAGCACATCTGAAACATTCTCTGCAAATTACTCGTGTCAAAATATTAAAGGCAAAGACATAGATCCTAAGAGAACCGCAGAAAGCCAACTGGGCGTTCTAAATAAATACTTCAGGATGTTTGGCTGACGACTATGCGTCCTCTTTAGAGAAATTGACAACAGCGCTAATATGATCACATGTTTGATTCTCTTAAGAATGAGAACTTTTAGCCCAAAAAGGGTTAAAAGCAGCAGACCTAGGGAAAATGCATGGATTGATTCGAGCTGTAAGGAAGTTATTAGGTTTAAAGAAGTAAGTTTTCGTTGCTATAAGGAAAACCCTATTGAAAAGAACCGACAAAAAGTTCAAGTACGCCATGAAAGCCTGCAATGTCAATATTCGACTTTTCAAAACTTACGGTGAAAAATGCTGCAGTCAGTAATGACAGTAAAAACACATAAGCAATTATTCCTCTGCTTCTGTTCTTATAAAGCTCGCTGTCAATGATACTCCATTGACACTTCTTGAGTGCGTTAGTAATTCCAATATTTTTTTCGCAACCAATATTTTTTTCGCAACCTGAAAAGAGGAGACCCCCTTTACAGCACCAAATATAGAGGCATCAGTCTACTTAACATCGCTTACAAAATCTTCTCTGCTATAATATGTGAACGTCTAAAATATTCACATTATGGCAGATCGTGGACAAAACCCAAAAGCATCAAATTGACACCCAACATCTTTTAATCGGTTTCAAGGCCGCAAATGACAGCATCTACAGGGACGAGCTGTATTGAGCTAATTTTGGCACTCGTCTGTTTGTGCTGGGTGACCATGAAATATTCACGCTGCTCCATAAATGTTGGAAACAACTTAACAGAACCTTTCGATGTCGAAAAAGGTTTTAGACAATCTTAAAGGCACTATATTTCAAATGTCTGTCTAGTGTCTAGTTACTAGCATATGCTGATGACATTGACATAATCGGAAGAACTCAGCTTGATGTTAATGAGGCTTTTGTGAGTATTAAAGGAAAGGCGCCAAAAATCGGTTTAACGATTAATGAGGGCAAAACAAGGTACATGCTGTCATCAAGAAAGAACTTACAACACCGACGACGTCTCGGTCAAAATGTCACCATCGACAGACGTAACTTTGAGGTATTTAATTACTTCGTCTATCTAGGCTCCGCTATGAACGCAGATAACAACACCAGCGGTAAAATCAAATGAAGAATAACTCTTGTTAACCGCTTTTTCTTGGGCTAAGAAAGTAGTGGCAAAGCCTTCTCTCGAGCGACCAAAACGTAGCTATATATAAGATCCTTATTATGCCCGTCCTGGTTTACGGCGCAGAAGCATGGACTATGACAAAAACGGATGAAAGTTTCGAGAGAAAAGTTCTTCGCGTGATCTACGGTCCCGTATTCATAGAAGGGGAGTGGAGGATAAGATGGAACGACAAGCTGTACAGCAACGTAGACTTAGCCAGAAGGATAAAAGTCCTCTACTCGTCACGTAGAGCGCTTGTAAACAAATGCTCCGGCCTGGAAAGTCTTTTAATCCACTCATACTGGACAGCGCAGTAGAGGAAGACGGCGAATCTGGTGGCGCTCACAAGTAGAAAGTGACCTCACCTAACTTGCAACGCGAAACTGGAGATATCTAGAGCTAGAGGCCGAGCTATATGGAGAAGTTTGTTGAGTAAACAACTAATTTACACAGGACTGTATCGCTAACTTAAGTAAGTAAGTAATCTTTTTTCGCACTCGTGCTGTGGCGATTGATGCGAAGGACTTATAAAGCAAAATAAAAATATCTCGAAATCCAAATCTTCCTTAATGGCCGACAGTACTGCTTTCGCAGGAATATTCCTCGTGATCTCATGGCTTATCTCACTGAGATAAAAACCTTACATCGTTTTGGAAAAAGTATGAGATTATTGCACTTGATATTTTAAAAACATTTGATAGTGTTCGGAATCAGGCTCTCTTATCGAAAACACGTGCCTTCGATTTTCCTGAAACTCTCCTTAATTAAATTAGTAATTAACTTTTGGTTCGTTCAAACCACAATATATTGAATGGGTTTAAGTCTGAAAACCACATAATAAATACTGATGTGTCCTAGGGCTCTGTGCTGGTTTCCTGTCAGTAACAAACTTAGTAATTTTAAGCTTAAACAACGTTGAAGTTTTGGAGTCAATTTTCCACAAACATTTCATTAAATATCAACTCACCATCGATCTCAACAGCTAAATATTATACGCGCCAGCCTAAGGAGGATTCTGAAAAAAAGTTTCGAATTATTCGCAGCAATTGAAAACGCTTGACCATCTCCTTCCTTATCGTTTGCTTTTTTAGGCCCTATAACAGCTATTTTAGAAGAATATAGGCGGCTATGTTCATAAACAAAATTGCCACATCTCAAGCCAGAAAAGTCAATGCATCGAGTGAGAGTTTTTTGCAGTGTTGGAACCATTGAAAAAATGTTTATCGTAAAAATGTTACAAGACGTCTTAACCGACTTTTGTTAAATTAAGGACATGTATTTGGACGACCTATATTTCATGCATGATGGCAGCATCAAACTCCTAAATCAAATTATCAGCCGTCTTGGCATTGCAGCTGTTATTTGAAGGATACAGTCCAAAACTATCAAAAATCTTTTAGAAAAGTATAGTGATAGAATATGCTACTGTGTTATTCCTTTATGAGGAAGCTTGTATTTGCCTCACCCTGATATTAAAAAGTTTATCAAAAAACTTTATTAATATTAAAACAGCCAGTTCCAGATAATTCATATTCCTAACTCCTCTACTACCTTAACCAAACAAAATTCAATCATAAAGACGTTAAAACTAATCAAAGCACTAAATCCAATATTTGATTAAAATAAAATAATTGCACATTGAGAGCAATGTGCGGGGATGCAGTAAAAATCAATTTCATCGACGCTAAGTTCGAATGGCAGGTTGCCATAGAGTATAGTCTCGTGTCACCACCACAACAAACCTACGTTGCTAAGAACTGCAAACCTATAAAGATATTTCTTAGAATTGCCTTAAATAAATAATTCCTTAACCATTCTCATTCTCATTTTTTGTTGCAATAAAGATCAATCTCAAACTCAAGTTATTTGCCATTCATAGTTAGTTAATTTAATGACCGCTACTGTATGTCAATGTGCAAAGTAAAACTGATGTACCGCATGTGTGATGTCCGTCAGCGTCAGCGTCTCGGTCTGTCCCCCGAATCAACAGCCAGATAGCCATGTCCACAAATGATCCACAAAACCACTACAGAAAATCATTTTTCATTTAAGCGGAAAATCATTTCAAGGCGCATTTACCCAGAGACGTCAGGTTTTTAGGGGGACACAACGACAATGCTGCTATGGAATAATGCATGCAGTGATGAGGAAGCTGAGGCTGTGCGGTGATGAAGACTCATGGTGGCGCGCATATTATCATTATAAGCCAGTCAACTGTGAAGCAGCTTTATATAGCGTACACATACTCGAGCGAAGCGATGCAGCTCTACAATTACTTCATTATCTTAAATGGCTTTTATTGCCAACAACAACTCTGACAACGGCCGACCACGACGACGGAAGATGACGGAAAAGTGCTGCGAAAACGAAGACAACGGAGCTGGTCCAAGTGCAAATACTCATATCCGATTCCCCCAGTTTGTGTATTTACTTGCGAAAGGCGTTAAAATTCATTATGGAAATCTCGGGTACAACTCTCTATAGCTAGCAGTACCGCTGATGCAGTGTCGGTGTCGTGCACACGTCACTGCGCCACCATTCACTCTGAGTGCAGTGTCTTGATGGTGTCTTATAGTTCTTTTTAGAAACCCACAGACTTGCACTCGAGATCTGTGGGTTCTTGTTTTGGCAAATCCTGCTTCGTGGTCGATTATACACGGTGGCAGCGAGCGGCGGTCGCGGTGATGTGCAAAGTTTACGCGAGAGTAGCCTCATCTTGCTGACCTCTCTGCGTCTACGTCTGCGTCCGTCACCCGGGAGGAACTGGCTGAACAAAAGCCACACTCTCCCAGAGTTTGCTTTGCCCAATCCTGTATACCGTACCTCTTGTGCGTTGTACTGAACTGAACTGCCTGCTGTAGAGTTGGAGCCCGTCATTTATGAGCGGAGTATAATTATTGCAATTATCGTTACTAAATTTGGAGTACAACCTGTGCAAGATCTGTGGAATCTATCTACATGTTGATGCTGATGCTGGAGAGCAGGTATAGTGAAGGTCTGTTGCACAATAAGTGAATTCGATTGCATTCGCAGATGCTACGCGGCTGCGCGCTGCGGTAGCGCACCAAGAAACACGGACGAGTATACGAACGACGAGTAGCACACGAAGTGAGAGTGATGGTGGCGTTACCGACTTCTTCTTCTGCGCTTTGTTTTTGGGGCAACTAATGAAAATCGAAAGGAGGAAGCTGTAAAGCTCCAACTCTAAATCCAAATCCAACTCTAACTTTAACTCTAGCACCGCATAACCCAGCTCCGTATAGCTTATAGCTACTTACTGCCAAAATGTGCAATAGGATGGGTGTAACCCAACATCACTATAGATAATGAGACCGAGCAGCGCGTGATCGTGATTCATGTCCTCGGTGCAGTGGCAGAGAGTGTGCAGAATGCAGAACCTGTGACTGCGGGCCAAGGAGGGAATCTCCATTAAGACGACTTTTCGACTTTTGTGTGGCGATGATGCACCTGCAGTGATGTGATGTTACCTGCCGTGTTCCACCAAATGGAAAGGTAAAAATACGTCGTCGTACGAGTGTTGTTGGCCTGTCACCGTGTTTTATTTTGATGGAAAGCAATCAGTGGTAAGTTCGTGATGTGGATGCTACGACGACGACGACTACAACGACTACGACGACGGGATGAGTATGTGCTCTGTGCTGTGTGTTATGTGCTGCATGACTTGAATTAAATGTTTTGCTTATATATGGCAGATTATATTTCGTCTGTAAGACGTTAACAAAATAATAAAAATAGGATATTCGTATGCACATATTGCAATCTCAAATGGGTGTCTTGAGATTAATTAACATTGAGTCATATCATTAGACAATTTAAATAAACAAAAAATAATAACGCTTGCTTTTGATGTTTTTGAAAAAAAAAAATATATAAAAGCGTGAAGTTGCTTAGATGATATTTATTTTAAAAAAATTAAGCAATGTCGTAATAGTAATGATATAATTATGGGTTTTTATAATTATAATAGGAAAATCTGTTAGACAAAAATTAAAAAATGAACTGACACGTGTGGTACTTCAGCTTGTGGTTGAGTTCGCAATCGCCAATCTGCAATCGAGGTTAATGAATTTCGTAGCTTTTAATAAAGGAAAGTTTTAGATTTTTTTTAAATAAAACACTTTTGTTTTGAATAACTTTCTCCATTTTCTAAAGGTTATTAATACTGAAGTCTACAAAAAGAATAGATATAATTGGCCGGGGTTACCTCGACGTTTTTTCTATTCGATGCAAATCATTTTTTTATAATAAGCGACAGAGTAAAAATGAATCTTTGTACTGGACATTGCGACCCTAGTTGTTTTGATGAGCGTGCCTTGAATCGTGAATACCACGGTTGAACTGTTAAAGGGGTTGAAAGCAGCTGGCTTTTTCTCTAGAGCATAAATTGTTAAAATAATGGAAAAATGGGACAAGAAATTTACCGACGATTTTCAAGTGACGTAAATGAACACGTCATGATGTTATTATCACCAATCAATTAAAATGCTCTACGTTTAATACTTTCGAAAAGGACTTAAGTAAGTTGCAGTAACACCAGCACAGAGATGGGAATTATACCCAAGCTTTGGACGTAAGTCTTGTAGATAACCACCAGATCAGAAGAGGAGAAAATCCCGAAAATCATGCGTCAGTTTTGGCGACATAGTCGCTCTAACGATGCAAGACAGCATTGGGTTTTCGAAGCATTTAATTCCACCCAATTTTTCATTCCCTATTGTAATCAATGCTGTTTAGGTCGGAATTTTATGAGCTTATCTATTTTTTCGTTGCAGTTCCACATCCTTAGAAGAGAGACCCTGAAAATAAAACTAAGAGTAATACCGTCAGCGAAACAATGTACTGCATTAGAAAGAGTGTTGTAGATAGAACAGAGCCCTGAGGCACACCAGCGTTTATTTTGTGGTTTTCAGACTTTAACCCATCAAATACTACTTGTATTCGACGATCCGAAAGTTAATTCCTGATCCAATGAAGGAGGGTTTCAAAATAACCGAAGGCATTCATTTTCTGTTAGAGAGTCTGATATCAAACTCTATTAAATGATTTGAAATATCAATAATCTTAATATCTCCAAAACAATGTATAGATTTTCTCCATTGTTCGGTGAGATTAACCATGAGATCACAAGTGGCCCTATTGCTGCGAAAGCCGTACTGCTGATCATTACAAAGCTATCAATTTTCGAGATATTTCTTGAGCTATTAATGAATCAGCGTTTTCATGACCTTGCAGAACAGCAGATTTATGTATGTTGAGATCTCTTAGGACTCTCGCCACAGTACAATTGGAAAAAAGATTCGTCCCATACTTCCATAGAATGATTAACGCGCTCCAGCTTAGGCTTTAACTCTTTCAGATTTAAGTTTTTCAATTTTATTACGTACCATTTGTATTGGTGTCACCAAAAAAATGGGCTACATAATTAGAGCAGACATTTTAATTTAAAAACTTCCTCAAGAATTCAAAAACAACAAAACCAGGCCGAGCTATATGATAAACCAAATGAAGTTATTTATTTATTTATTTTCATCATCATCAATTAGAGTTTATAGTAACTCTTACAGATTAGCGGAATACAAACTTTGTCTTAACATAAATTTTAGTTAATTAACCAGAAAAGGTAGCCTGAGCATATTTTTAAATGTATCCCTACTCAAATGAGAATTAAAATCAATAAAATAAAATATTTGGTTAATTTCTCTGACACAGCGAGATATTGCCTCGTTTACAGCATAATTTACTCTATGAAGTACCTCATGGAATTAATAACGATTTCTAAGCACTCGAGTTGGAGCATGCAAATTTATAAGAGACAATAAAAACGGACAGTCAATATGATAGGATAATATATCTTTATTAAAAATTATGGAAAATATTTGGCGGCGGTTTTCTGAGGTCTGAAAGACAAGAAGTTGAAGTTGAGTATTATAAGGTAGCATAACATCAACGTTCCATCTAAGTTTATAAATAACTATTCTGGTAAATTTTCTTTGAATTTTTTTCAATTCTAAGAGAATGAGTTTTGTAAAACGGCGTACTCCAGAACTGATCTAACATAAAGAATGTAAAGCGTTTTTAAGGTATTGTGATCACTAAGAGTTGCGAAAAACAAATACAATCTCTCAGATCTTTTTTCGATGAGACCATCAAGAACTTTGTTTTGATTTTACACCATGTTGATAAGCTAAGATAAGCACGCAGTCAACCGGATCCTTAATTCATCTCAGAAATGCATTGAAATCATCGGCAAACAACAAGGAAAAAGAATTTAAGAGAAAATCAGGTAGATCATTTATGAATATAAGAAACAAAAGTGGTCCAAGGTGGCTACCTTGAGGAACACCAAATAAACATCTATTGGACTTGAGACGAACGAACCAATACGGACATATTGAATGCGTTTTGTAGTATATGAACGCAACCAGTTTAGCAAGTAAGAATGTATACCTAGTTCTTCCAGTTTATGAATTAAAATGTTATGGTGAACTCTGTCATTTAAAACAAAGTTAGAGAAATTGGAGGATTTGTAGAAGTTGATCTCCCTATACAAATCCGTGTTTAATAAAAACGAAAGCTTATCGCAAACAATTTTTTCAAAAAGTTTTGGTATTACGCATAACTTGCAAATCGGGCGATAGTTGTATGTGACCTGTTTTGGACCCCTTTTATGAATAGGAGTTATAAAAGGTGTTTTCCATTCGGAAAGAAATACTCCTTTCTCAAGAGCAATGTTTTGAAATTTCAAATTGGCATCAGATAAAGAAACCAGCAAAAGTTTATAAACTTTGTTCCTTTTATTTTTCAAATGTATGAGTCTTTGGTTGTACCAGGGTGGCCTAGAGTTATTTTTAATTTGTGGAAGAACAAAAAATGTCAATTGCTTTCGAGTACTTAGAAGGTCACTATAGAAGTAAGGTAAATCAAAATTATTATTAAAATCATTGGGCAAAACTAAAAGATCCAAATAATTTGCTATGCCAACAAAATTGGCTTTTGCCAAAAATTGAATAAGTTATTAGTTGTATGTTTAAAGAAATTAAGTATTTTGAAATGAAAAGTTAAAGCGAAGTGAGAAGTTAAAGAACAGTAACTATGTATTTCGAAATTCTATGCAAATCTTGCTAAATTTAAACTTTTTAAACATTTTGAAAAATTCAAATCATTTCTGAAGTTTTGAGGATTTTAATGTCTTTATTGTTATCGGTATTTAATATTAGGGAAATTTCATAATTTTATTTAAGGCGATTAAAACTAACAATTTTCAGCTAAAACTCTAAAAGTTATCTACTTGTATGAACAACATAAAGGACAATCTATTAAAGGCGATATTTAATGTCATATTGCTGTGATGAGAGAACTGTCCTTAAATTAAGTAATTTTTAGTACCAAAGATAATAAGGAAAAGTATTTAAAATATTTTTCATAAATTAAAGAAACTTCAATAATGAAACAATACCGAAATATTATCAGAACATTGAACAGAAAAACTCTTTCGAAACCATAAATGAAGTCTTTTAAAAAAATATATTTGTTAAAAATTTTCTTTGGAAAATAGGATATTCCAATATCATCGGACATTCCCAATATTTCTTACCACGTTCCGAAATCCAAGAATTAATTACTTTATGCTTTTTATCTTCATGTTCCGTTGTTTAACAAACATTTAAATATGTTCATGTTTACTGTGGCGTATGTCTACGTTTCTTACGTCTTACGTAAGAAATCTAATCTAACGAGAAAATTACTTGATTTCTGTGAATTTTAAATACAAATAAGAACATTCTTTTTCCATCTTGTTCCCGACATTTCGAAGACTTCTTTCACATTTTTTCAAGGGTTTTTTCTTTTTTAAACTGTAATTCTATGAATTCTGGTTGTAACAACATATATAACCATAAATACTTTCAGACAAGAATTAAGAAACTTTAGTGTCGCAATTTGATTAAATTTAACCTCTAGCATATTTTTAAATGACGAAAAAATTGGAATATGAATTTCAAAGTACAAAACAAAATAACAAGATTTTTTCACCCGTTAACTGACTAACCCAACTAAGAATACCAAGACGAAACTCCTATATACAAATCGACTATATCGCAAAGCTATTTCGAATTTAAAACATAAAAGCAACAACTCTGAAAAATATTTTTTGAAGCTCTAACTTACAAAACCTTTAGTCGTTCAAATGACAATCGATGACAAGCTTAGTTATTTGCTTGGTAATGAACTGCAAAATGACCTTTATTAAATGATAGGCAATAGAAGAACATATCTTTTGCTACTCTTGAACACAGCCATTTAGATAACTTTAAGCTCAATTTCGGGCATACTGTCACTTAAAGAGTTTCTTTCATGAGCCAAACATCAAGAATGTGGAATTTCTTACCCAATTTTAGTTTTTCTTTTCTTTCTATAGTCAAAGCTTTATAAGCAATGTTTATTTTTTAAATAAGAATTAACGCGTTGTACGACTTTTTCGGGAATTAAGTCTATAAGGATTTTGTATTCATGATTTTGAATTTAAGATTTGAAACTTTTCAATCCTTTTTTTTTGCTAAAGGATAATTTGTAGGGATACCTATAGAAACTAAAATATGTTTTAAATTTCAAAATTTCCATCTTTTCTAAAGCATCCCATTTTGTATATAAAATTGGACACCTACCATATTTTCAGGACTGTATGTTTATGATTTTAGCTTTTCATTTCTCATAGAGCTTAAAAATTTGTTAAGCTGTAAGTCGGCAAATCTTGTACTTTAGTCCATTACTATTGACAGCAATAGGTCTGTACATATACTCTTGGATTGTTTGCAAGGAAATCCATTCAACATCAGGATGATGACTAATACTGTCCTTCCACAAACAAAAAAAAATGTAATTAACCCATCCCACTTATCCATTGAGAATTAGATTAAGAACCCGATTTCAAAAAAAAAGAATTAGGCATACAACAACAGTTAAGAAAAAAAAACCAATAACAACAATTTAACACCTCCACTCGCGCTAATTGTATTCACTACTGCAACCATTGCCACATCTGTTGACAACCCCATTAGTTTCGGGAACTGCTTTGCATGGTCCATACGATTATAACCTCTCTATAACGCTTATAAAGACATTAATTCCTGCACACAATGCACCCGATTCATGGGCTCTCGAGTAGACTCGCCGCATGAGTGTTGTATAGGTATAGTTGTTGCACCGATCTAAAACACTCATCGACTTGGTATATCCACTAAACTGAAAACTGCTGGACTGCATCGCTCCGGCTGGTCGCACCGCACTGGCCGACAAACCAACCGCAGCATTTAAATCAATCGCAATAAATCGCCATATGATTATTGGGGGGTACTTAGAGATAAATTATATTCCGCGGTCTTCGCGAGGTCTCACCGTGCTGTTTTGAACTGCACTGCATTGTGCTGATGCTGGCTGGTGCTCAAGCTCAAGCCGAATCGAAATGGACCCACGGCCAACTATTTATACAAAATATATGCGATGCTAAAACGGAACTCCACACACAATGCGCACCAGCATTAGCAGTTACAGCTACATCGCAGCAGCAGCAGCAGAATGTATAGCAACGGAACGGTGTAACTTTAGAGACATCAGCTTCAAGCCAAGAGCACTCCATTAGCCCCCCAGCTATAGACACGTACAAAAGTAAATTAAATGTACGAAACAACGAACTAGCTCTGAACTAGCATCTAACATAAGCCAGCTTTAGCACACACCTAGCTCTTTATGCACCTACCTGTTGGCAGATCCGAGATAACCCTTTAAAATATGAGAGCATTTAGATGATGCCAGATGCGCACGCTTTCGGTTCTATTGTCGCATATAAATACTCGACTTAGAAATAGGGGAGAGTGGGCTGTTGGGGACGGACGGACGGACGGACCGCACCAAATGGTCGGTCATCTATTAAACTCACACTTTCGACGATGAAGATGAAAATCAATTTACCGTACAGCCAGCCAGCGTACAAACAGTGGCTGTACCGTAAGCGAGAGAACCTCAGCCTCTTGGGACTTACAGCAGTCAGCGCAGCGGGCAGGCTGACCGTTTAATTAACCAAATTCTCACATCTTCTCTTTATAGACTCGGTCGACCGACGACGACGGCTAAGACCGAAGACGTTCCGGTTGCAGTTGGACTGCCCGGTAGTATGGGGTAGTAGGAAAAAATAATGGCGCACACATTTTATGATTATAATTGGAAAGCGCACTCTCCGGTATTAATAGTCCAATAAATATTGAACAGCGGCGGACCAGGTGTTGCACCGCATCGCCGCGAAGATGCAGCTTGGGGTAACACAGTTGCGCTAGCACAAGTGAAAGGAAATTGCCATTTACCTTAATCCCTTTCTCGCGAGGGGATCAGTAGCAGCAAGATTCTCACTTATCCCGCATGACTTAACGTACGCGGATCAACGGGCTTGATCATCCCGAAAATGTGTTTAATTGCGCAAAATATGAGCTTAACGCTTGCAAGTCTTAGGATGATGATAATGATGATGATGCGACCGACACAACGGCGAGCAACGACGACGACACGACAGTGACGCTCATTGACGATCATTGTGGGAATGGGAATGAGAATCCTGAAATGATTCATTAGCCGACATGTTTTGATCACTTGGCGCAGAGCACTCCTCTTAAGCGGCGCGGTGGTTAAACCCGTGTGTATTGCGGAAATCGCATCAATCCGCGATATGAGGCAATACACGCGCAATGATTGCTGTGCAATCTAAGATGCAACCTACATACATTAAGTGCAGTGTGCAGTGCAACAACTCTGCAGCAAATTAATCATAAAATCAATAGAGAATGCGATCTTGCCACAGGTTGCCACAGGATAATTGCAATTATTAATTCAAAATGCTCGACGCAGTCGTCTAGCTGTGCGAATCACACTGATGCTGCGCAGATTAATCAGAGTATAGTTTGTACATAAAAACCGCTCATGTGCATTGTGCTGCAGGGAGACGCAAATGATGCTACAGTGAACTACCTGATGTGCGAGCAATGCCCGATGATGCCCCGAAGAGATGAGCCAATGATTTGTGTGTTACACCAACAACGACGACCACGAAGATGGACGAGACAACTGATGAGAGGACCGGGGAGCGTAGATACGGCCGCTTTTTGTGCGGAGTCGGAGTTGGAGTTGGTATATAGCGTGCGTGAGTCAGTGGGAACCAAAAGGTGGATCTAATTTGCGATTCGGGTGTTGCACATCTATGAGTACGAGTACAACAACTTTTTTGTATACTTGAACAAGCAGCAGCAGCAATGAGTGCAGTGCAGCAGCAGCTAATAAAGAAGCGCCTGCGGTGGCACACTGTGCAAATTATGAAATGATTGAATTTACGTCGATCGGATAGTGATAGGTTCGTAAATATATACTATCAATATAGTATAGACTTCCCTCAGGGAGGTTTTCTATTAAAAAATGATTTCAGCCTTAGCTAATGGGATTGTCAATTATTAGACGATTTTTGTTGTTGTTAAACTGGGAGGGGAATAAGGAGCTAATAGGGGTTAATGGAGCGTGGAAATGCATGCGCAATTGCTGTGAAATATTGTGAAATATTGTGAGATAGTGTGATCAGTGTTTTTCGCTTGATTTGTTCGTTATCATCACAATGATAAGTTACAGAAGCTGCATGGACGAAGAAGAAGAGGAGACAGTATCTTACATTATTTGTTGATGCACTGCTCTATCACAAAGTACGACGAATCCACCTAGAAGACTTCTTCTAACATGATACTAGTGATCTGAAAAATTCTGATTGATTGGTTTCAAATAGTTCGTATTATATTAGGTTAAGGTGGCTGTTGACAGGAAATGTATCGCATGGATCTTTGATCCTAAGATCCATAATACTCATAAGTTCCCATACGTGCTTTTAAAACCTTGCAAAACGTTAAAAAGTATGCAATAAAAGTCGAGTTTTTTTGACTAAATACTCAAGACGTTAATTCGCCTTATTTAATTTCAGACAAAATATCAAATACTGCTTTCTAATAAACTTTGTCGTATTAAACCGAAAATTTCTTCAAGAATTTTTCAAAATTGTAGGCGTCTTGGGTTCAATCTTTGCCTGTGCCATCTAAAGTTTTTTTCGCAGAAAAATTGACAAATCCTCCAAGAAAATTGGTTTTTTATTTATTTTTTTAGACGTTCAGTAAATTTAAACTTTAACTCCGAAATAGTTAGATTTTGTTCAAAGAAAACAGGAGATAAAATTCAATTTAAGAAACTTTTCTTCACTATTTTTAAAAAACTCAAAATTGTTTTCAAAATATAGGGTTCTTCAATAAGGGCTGAGAAATGTTGTGTGTAGATGTAGTGGCGTATGCTGTGTGGTACGCAGGCCGGTTTTAGAGGTCTAGAGACCTCGAAGCAATCAAATTATTTTCAAAATAGAGTAAACCTATTTTTTTCACTGGAGTTTTTCAATAAATTATTTTTGTGAAACCAAGTTGATTCCTTTAGTATTGAACAATCGGAACCTGTCGAGGTTTTTTCGACGAAAAAACGTTCATGATTTCGTTAAAATCCAATTCTCGGAGTAAATCGCTTTCAATGCTCAGGAGAAAAAGCTTTAATAAACGATTGCGTCTTGTACTTTCCCGTAATGGAGCGGATTCAACCTCACATTTCTCGTTCTGGTGCGGGTGAGTGATTGTAAATATTCATCAGTATTTAATATTCTTTTGGCTGATTCCTCGTATTTATCAAAATCCTTTCGTTTGGATTCCACGAACGATTTAAATGATTCTGGTGCACGCATTGCGGATTCAAGAATCATTTTTGGGTCTTGCAACATCTTGTTTGTAGCGTTGGATCGCTTCAAGATATCGTTCCAAAATATTACAAAGCGGTTTCGAGACCACTCAAGCTCTGTAGTAGGTGCGTTGCTTCATTCCACACGATGTCTTTTTGCACTCTATTGGAAGATATGCTGGTTAGAGCTTCTTCGATTTCCGAATAGCCGTAGCTTTCGTAGCTTCAACTCGACAAGACCAACGAGTATCGCTGAGCTTTTTCAAGACTAAAAACTTACCGCTTTTCTTCTCCGATAATTTCTTTATCAGAATTCGGTGCCGCTCTGTACTGGCTGTGAAAAACATCGACAAGAGTTAGCAGCTGCCTTTTCCACTAAATTCAAAGAATGACTACAACAAGGTACGAACGCCGATAAATGATTTTTCTCCAAAATAAGAACCTGTATCCCCTTATATTTGCACACTCATGTGTGCATCTTTGTCATATGATTGGTTGTGGCAACCCATGATGTATGACTAGTATGACCGTAGTTTGGTAAAAAGGTGAGAAACCTTTCTTTTGGCGTCGATCCTTCCATGTATCAAACAACTATAGTTAGTTGATCGATGTGAGCTTCGTCAGGAGTAGAGTCCACATTCCACATTCTGGATACTATTTCAGTTAGTACCTTACCACCCATAGAACCAATCAGTTCTCCAATACTAGATTTGTTGAGCCTCTTGCATCGCTAGCTCTTGATCGGTACGTCCTGTACTAGTGTTTACTAGTTGGAATTTGAAACAAACATTTTCCGAAGAGTCTATTGTAGCCCCCGTTTGTGGAGACCCCGGGGGCTTCCACCCTGTTGCCCTCCACTCAATACGGACCTGGTGGTACGTAGCGCCGCGCCGTCCTGCTGAAACCACATGTCGTCTAGGTCCATATGGTTCAATTTGGGCCATAAGAAATTAGTTATCATAGTTATGTAGCGCTTACTGTTGACGGTGACCAAATCACTAACGTCGTTTTCGAAAAAATACGGACCAATTACGTCGCCGGCGCAAAATCCACAACAAACTGTAACCTGTATTATCACCTAGTGAATCTCGCGTGGGTTGGCCTCGTCCCACATACGGCAAATTTGCTTCTTAACACATCCATTCGTCCAAAAATGCGATTCGTCACTAAAGATGATTTTTCGGCCAAAATTACGGTCCTCTTCCAAACGATTCGAAGCCCAGTCAGCGAACAAACGGAGTTGTCTATGTTCTTTAACTTTGAGCTCCTGGGTCATTTGGATCATGTACGGGTGTAGGCTCAAGTCCCGATGCAAAATTCACCAAGTTGAAGTCTGCAAAAGGCCGAGTTCTTGTGTACGGCGAGGAATAGACTGCCTCGGGTTCTGCTGTACACTTTCAAGGACCCCGGCAATGTTCTCGGCCGTTCTTGCGTTCTTTGAACATACAGCGCTGATTGGTTACTGAGCCGGTCGTTTTAAATTTGACCGCCAAACTGTGAGGAGTCGACTGTGGGCCCAACGTTTGCGTTACCGAACACTAATTTTAATAATAAAATTTAATCATTCGAATGTGCTGTTAAATCGTGTAACTTGGCATGATAATTTGGCATAAGTAACTGAATAACAGATAAGAGATGTCATCAAAACAAAAAGGCCGCCACGGGGTGCCAAAATCTAGCCGCGTCAATTTAAAACCCTATTGTAAGAAATTGAGTCCTAACTAATATTCAGATCCTATGCGTGTAAAGGGTCCTTTGGTTGGTACTTTTGCGAATAAATAAATCATTATAGGCATCCTGGTTTCCGGCATCAGCGTCTATGACTCTGTCACCTTTCATAAATTCTACTAATATAAGAAGATTCTTCTTCGTTCATGAGAGCTCGGTGTCGGTGATAGCCCACTAGAGTCTACTGCACTTTTTTTTGTTTATGATATCTTTTTCGAGGCAGATTGCTTACAGTTCATGATTGAAGCTTCTCTGGAATCTTCCTTTCTCACACAAGGTTCCAATAATTATTCGTAAGGCTTTTCTATCGAAAGTGTATTAGAAGTTGGATGGTCTTTAACTTAGCAACCAGGCTTCGGATCCATATGAGACCTATGCGAGTACTAAAACAGCTTTGAAGTTTTCGTAAGGTTTTTGAATTAAAAAAGGTAATAGTAGGCTTTAAGCAGCCGAACGACTATTTAATCCACTATGTTCTTATGGACTGCTACTATTAACCATAGGTATTTTATGAATTGCGCTACTTCAAATGTTTGATGCGATACATATCTTTGAACAACCGTTCTTCTAGCAGTCGACGACGCCACCGTGGCCTTGTTTTGTCTTTCACTAATGTGGAGCCCCAGATTGTGAGTCAGCTCGTTCTAAATGTTCTTCCCGAAGATGTCCATCTGTATTAACAAGTATCTGTCTTAATTTTTGTAAACTATGGGCTTACAGTGTGACAAGTTTCCTCCTCACGTAATTTCATGCTTAGACGAAAATAGCCACCAAGACATGGAATTTTAACCTATTCGATTTTAATCTGTGACGCTACGCGATTAAGCCTGATTTTAAGGAGAATAACGATGCATTCCGCCCAAAATGCACGACAATAATGAATGCAGTAAATTACCTCAAAAGGATAACATGCTGTGAATCTTCCTGAGGTGATCATTTAAATGATCCAAATTTTTTAAGAAAATAAAATGTTCATTAAAATTGTATCGCTGTGTGCTTTTTACTTAGTCTCACTTTCGAAATCGAAAAATTAAAACCGATATTTTTGTCCGTAAGGTTGATGTTTTGGGGATTGCCAAAAACCAGAATAAAATTTCCAGACCACAAGACAAGAATGGTTAATATACAGATCCAACTTTCTTAAGACCCTGTACATTTTTGTATAACTAAACTTAACAAACTGATTTAAAATATTTCTATTTTATTAATTTGTGTATTTTTCTTTCTTTAAATAGGATCCCACCACCATGTGCATCACAAATCATCTGCATCAGCGTCATCATTCACATCATCTACATCAGCACTACATCAAAATTACTCGCTCAACTCGTCATCGTCGGCGTTCTCCTCAACTGCATCAGCGTCTGCATCATCTAAGCGTCCCATACCTCCATTGCTTGCAGCTTCACCCTTCCTCTTTACTTATCGACGTTTCAAGGACGAAACTAACAACAACAACATAAGCTATGCCAATAACAATCATTACAATTACAATAATAACATGACAGGATCGTCCCTAACTTCATCGACAGCAGCAGCTGCTGCTGCCGCTGCAGCATCCCGATCCATATTTCATGATTACGATAGAAAATTCAGTTTGCTGAGTCTTTTTAAAAATCCGTACAAATATCCCGAGCGACCGCCACCGATCTCACCGAGAGCAGCAACGATACCAACAGCACTTTCCATAACTCCAGTATCAGCTAGAAGCTACAGCAATAGTAGTCCAACTTCAAATCCTGCCATTAGTAGATTAAGCTCAGTTGTCCCATCGTCGGGGTCTTCGTCTTCTTCTTCCTCGCCGTGGAAGGTAATGGCGGCTGCTTCACAGGCCCTCAATCCTTCGTACAGTTCGTTTACTACTTCGACAGGGAATGCATGTGGCAATCGTAAAAGTGCCTTCAGCAGTATTGTGGGTGGAGGAGGGGGTATGCTGGGTAGTGGAGCGTTCAGCAGGGCAGACGATACAAGTGCCAATGGTAGTGATCTCTCGAAAAACCGCAAAGTGCACAAATGCGACACTGAGGGTTGTGATAAGGTCTATACGAAAAGTTCCCATCTAAAGGCTCACAAGAGAACACATACGGGTAAGTTTTTTTTTTCACAAAAGACGCCATCTATATGTCAGTTATATGAAATTTGTTTTTATTGTTTTAGGTGAAAAGCCATATGTATGCACTTGGGAGGGCTGCATATGGCGTTTTGCGCGTTCCGATGAGCTTACTCGACACTTCCGCAAACACACGGGCGTGAAGCCGTTCCGATGTAAACTTTGTACACGATCGTTTAGCCGATCTGATCACCTTTCACTGCACATGCGCCGCCACTGACACCAATCAATCAATCAATCAATCACTTCACTATACTTTACTCAAAACGACATTCATCATCTCTATATTTCTGTCTATGTCTCTGTCTCTCTTATTCTACCATACTACTATATATTTCTGTTTCGTTTGATTAATTGTTCAACTATATACTCTATTGATCTTCAATTTTATAAATTATTTATTTTAGTTAGCGAAATGTTGAAGAAACCAAGGAATGAGGAAGAAGATTTAAATAAATTCAAAGAATTTTCTTTTTTGTATTTTTATAGCCAGTTGTGCCAGCAGCCAAATCGATATCTATATAAATAAATAAATACGAGGGGGCGTGGCAATGATATTATGTAGGTATATATTTTTTATACAAAAGAAACAGTTAAAAAAAAACGGAACTTAATTGCCAGTATACTATAGCCAGTTAACAGAATGAACCAGTTTATTAAAATGATAAATTATTTTTAAGGGTTTTAAATATTAAATAAAAAATTATATATTTTATAAACTAAGTATTTAAGTTTACACAATTATTTTATTATTCTCATTTTTATTTTTTTATTATTATTTAAGAACGAAAAATCTCAATTAAGAGGCCAGTAAAACAATTTTGTACATTTGTTTTGTTTTATTATTTATATACATTAATTTTTACACAATTTTTTTTGTATAAGTTTATAAAAAAATTAGCAATATTTTTAACTTATACAATTTGTTTTAAATTAAGCAACAAATTAATAAAAAACAAACAAGCAAAGGCATTATTTAATTGAAAAATCTGAATAGAAATATCAGTATATAAAAAGATATTTTATTTTTCTCTTTTGTTTATAAATTAAGTTTTTTTTTAATTTTTAATTTTATATTGAACAAAAAATATGAACAAAGAAACACAACAAAAAATCCCAGTTTTATTCTTACTATTTATTATTTTACTTAATGTTTAAGGAAAATATTTTATTAAAATGCAATATCTACTTTTTTGTATTAGATTTAATTTAGCAAATTTTTTGTTTATTGTAAATAAAATTTTTTTTAGAGAAAAAAAGAAGAAATATAATTTTTCATAATTTTTTGTTTTCATAACATGGGTACTATTAAAAATTGTATTAGAAACAAAAAAAAAAAAACAAAATAAGCCAAGAAGCAAAAGCATTCCATTTTGTATGAAAAATCATTATTTTAAATATTTAAATTGAAAATTCGAAAATTGTATTATAAAATTTCAATCAAATTGAATGGTGCTAACGAAAATCCTTTTTTATTATAAAGAAAATGAAAATTTTATAAATAAAATAATTGTTAAAAATATACACATATTTATTCTTTCTGCTTTTAATAAAAATTCAATTTGAAGTAATTTTGTTTTATTTTGCATTGAACTACGGAAATCGATTAAGGACTTAATTTTCAAGACAGAATTTTATTTCAATACTATTGGCGAACACATTCGATTTTTACAATCGCTCAGTGTAAAATACCTGATTACTTTTCCCAATGTAAATATTTCGAGTGTTTTTCCAAAAAATTCTCTATATTATTAGTATAACTTTTTTTAACTCTGCCAATACAAAACTCCAAGGTTCGGGCACTCTGATCTACTCCATTTCTCTAGCGTTAGTATAGTCTGCCAAGCTGCCCCTACCATAAAACCACCTACAGAAGACTCCTTTTCGTCTGACTTGTAAGGACTGGAAGCCACCGGAGTCTACAGAGCTTTATATTTTTTACTGCTTCAAGTAAGACTGAGTACAGTTTATGACTAAAGCGTCTTCGGAAATGTAAAGCCTTCAAAAAATGATATTGAAAGTTTACGTCCCACAAATTTAAGTGTTTATATTTCAATTTTAGCTTTGGAATTATAAAATCACGTACCGTGCATTTTAACATATAAAAACGACCAACACAAAATTCAGGAATTTAATTCTTTCTAAGCTTAAACACAAAATCACAGAAACCTTTAAATTTGACAGGATAACATAAACACAGTTCTTCTGAAAAAAAATCGAGTTGAAATTTTGATATTGATTGAAAATATAAACAAGCAACTATTAAAGGAAATTTTTAAGGGGATTTTTTTTTTTAAATCAAATGTATGTTTTTTCTCCCAGTCTAAGCTCTTTATATGGTTATCCATTTTGCGGTTTCAAAAGTAAACGTAAATAAAACACATACAAGGTTTTTATCTTTTTTATTATAAAGTTTCAACGTTGACATTATGTGTGGAAAACTACAACATTTAAATGATTACCACGCGAATTGTTGCAATCATCGATTCTTTAAAGATAATTTGTTTATTAAGTGCTCAAGAGTTAATGACTTTCTGCGTCTTTTGCGTAGCCCCACAAAATGCAGTCCAATGGTGTCAAATCACGTGATCTTGGTGGCCAGTTGATATCGCCACGACGAGAAATTACGCGGCCAGCAAATTTCTCTTCCAATAAAGCCACATTCGTTTGTGTTGTGTGGCATGTGGCACCGTCTGGTTAAAACAACATTCTGTAAGTCGTATTCTTCAATAGCAGGAAAAAAAACCGATTATATTATGACGTTTGTTACTTCGTTTCATCGTCGTTTTCGAAGAAGTTAGGTCCAATAACACCTCTTTAGCAAAGAGCAGACCAAACATTGAATTTTTGTGGATGTTTTGGCCTGTCTTTAATTACTTGAAGATTCTTAGAACCCCAAATTCAACAATTTTGTTTATTAACATAGCCACGAGTGAGAAATGTGCTTCGTCGCTGAAAAAAATGTTGTTCAAAAAATCACCGTCCACCTCTTGTTGTTCAAGCACCCATTACGACGTTGTGAATGGTCATCTGGCTTCAGTTTATTTGTGAGCTGGGCTTTTTATGGATATAGGTGTAGATCCAAATTCAAAATACGCCACAATGTGCCGTAAGACAGTCCTAATTCCTGAGAACGACGAGGGGTCGACACATTTGGGTACGAGCGAAACGATGATACACCGGCCTTACACTATCTGTAACCAATCCAGTCTCTTCAAATTTTTTCACAATTTTGGCAATTGCTTGCGTAGTTGGACGATTACGTAAACTATAATCTTCTCTTAAAAAAGCGATACATTTTCTTAAATGTCAGCCTTCAATTGAAAAAAAAATTGTTTTAAGAACTTAGTTTGACAGATGTTGAATTCAAATTCTACGCTTTTGAAACCGTAAAATGGATAACCCGTTTTAAAGAATTTTAAGAGTTCCATAGTACTATACAAAAATAACTTTAAAACCATTTTACCAATTTTAAGGCTAAAAATAGGAATCTTATCACAATGTGAAATTACTGATGCACAAATTTATTGGAGCAACTTTGTAGGAATCTTCAATCCTCGTTATGTTTATACCTATTCAATTAAAAAATTGTTCATACCTTATTAATGGTAAGGGTATTTCAATAAGATCTTTGATAGTTAATAGTGAATATCTATTTGAACGGGTGTAACGTTCAATAACACACCACCAAATCTAAAAAAAAACCTTTTCTTCATCAAAATGGCTTTGGGCCAGCATCCAAAAGTTTCACTCATTTTATGGTCGATGGAATCGTCTTACCGAGAGAACTTTCAGGTGGAATAGTCTAACGGTTTAGTAAACTATCAACTCAAATCCGTACGTCAACAAAACATCTCTACAGTACGTTATAGTGTACAGGACAATCCGAGGTAGTTTCTGTCAAGAAGTTGGCATTTCAGAGACTACTTGGTAATTTTGTATCGGAACTGGTATACAATTTTTAAAAAGGTTGATATACTATGAACTGAAGGAAATGTCGTATGTTAGCTGAATGAAATCTGGTCTGGAGCAGTTAGAAACTGAGTCTGGTTTTTATGGAAAAATAATTCTCATCGCTGAGAAATGTTTCTGAATAAATGGGTCAGGATAAGGTCACAAAAAAATTAGACACAAACTTTTAATATGCGAGGTTACCAATCTAAATGAGATCCAAAAGCATCAATCGATGCTTCTCGTTAAAGTCATTATTAGCTTTCCACATAAAGTTATTGTAAAGGATGCAATTTTGACATTTATCTGCCTTTCGATGTCTCTAGAAGCTAAATCAATGGTTTTTCAAGAGATTTCTATGTGTTCGTGTGTATACGTACTTTCATACATCCGAATGTTCGAGATACCTTTTATCGTCGGGCATATCTTAAGAACCAGCAAAGATATATGGATTCAAATATAAATGTTGTTTTTCAGATCATTATAGAATGTCATTTAAAAAAAAAAAAAACAAGTGAGTGGTTTTTTACTGAATATTAAAAAAGTTCTTCCTATATCCAAAGACTTTACATGCCTATGCAAAACTTTGTTCGGCAAAAGTTTAAATACCATTCAATTAATTAAAAAAAAACTTGGTCTATTAATTTTTTTTCGAAAATCGTTAATTTTGAATGTATACAATTTTTCAAGTTTAGTTTAAAAGTATTTTTCGTGCTCAGTTATTTAAAGCTTAAAATTTGTTCAACATTTGATTTTCGTACATAATTTTGACCCATTTTCGAGATATCGAATTTTGAAAACAAAATTGTATTTTTCTTAAACCCAAAAAGAAAACAATGACATTTTTGATCAACAAATATTATCAAGCAATACAAATTTTGTTTGTTAAAAGAAGCCAAGTTAAGAAAACAAAACTACGCAAATTCGAATTTTCGTTTCTCGGCCATTAAATTTGTATGTGAATTACTCATACTTTTCTTCTTTTAAAAAGAAAGAAAAAAACGCGAAGTTTGAACTCAATCGACCCAAAAGTTTTAGCTGTAGGGGCTAAGACAGACAGACAAACAGACAGATCAGTTCAGAGGACCAACTTTTTAGAATTCTCTACTACCTAGTTCAACATTTTTCACGAATGCAATACTTGCCATATAGTTCCCTTATGTTGACCTTCAAAAGATAACATTATTGTCACCGCAAATATTTAAGAAACATGATTTTACCTCAGAAATAATGTAGATATGCTACGAAGTCAAACATTTTTGGCAATTTGTAACTTACATTTTAGATAAAGTTGATAAACTGTTTTTTGCAAAAATAAAAATCTACCGAATGAGATGCGGTCTTTTTTTCGAAACCAAAATTCAAGTTCTCTGAGGTTCAAAGAGATTCAAAAGAGGATCACTTACTGTTAAAATGTTGCTCTTCATTAGAACCTAATAGTGACAGTTATCGGACAAAATACGATGTTTAGGATCAAATGAGAGCGAAAGCAAAAAGCCTCAAATTAACCTTTTTTAGCTTTTTTATTTGTTCATTTATTCTCTCTCTTTCTCTTTCTCTAAGACTAGTTTATTAGTCTTTCACTCTCTATCTTGTTTTCTTTTCTCTTTTTTTCTCTCTCTCTCCTTCTCTATCCTACTTGTTTTTGTTATTTTTCTCTCACTTTCATTCATTTTATTTATTAGGAAGCTTTTTTAAAAAATAATATAATTTATATTTTAATTTCATTCTTTATTTATTTATAAAGTTTTTAATAATGAGGAAATGAGGACGATGAAAAATCTTTAAGGATGATATGAGGTTAATTTTGCAGTATGTAGGAGCAAATGAGGAGAAAAGATCCTTTTAATGATCAAAATAGGGCCAAAATTTCGACTCGGGGACCAACACGTGTGATATTACTTAAAGTCTTACAAAACTTTTGGTGAGCTCATTATTTCACGTCGTCGAACTTTGACGTGGAATCCAAGATTGTTCGATTTAACACCGCTAGACTATTTCTTGTGGAATTACGTGAAGTTGAATGAAGCTTTGAAAAATAAGAACCAGTAGCAAATTTTGGGGAGTGGATTGATAACCATATGAATTTTTATACAAATTTTTCAGCCTTGTTGGACTGAACTTTCTAAAATGGTAATGTTTCTGATTTGGAGGTCGAAATGGTGGTTTCCTGAATACAATAATGTATTTCACTTTCAGACTTTGGCTTGCCAACAACAATTTAAGGGGTATTCTGGTCTAGAGACATGAATTTTAGGTAATTTTTTAAGTGATGTAGAAAAAAGCAAGCAACAATTTTACCATCAATTTTTGTATACATTATTTATTTACATTAGAAGCATACAAAAAAAATAAAAAAGTAAAAAAAATCAAAATTCCGTTAGTTATCAGCTGATGGAGTGGTGCGTCTCAAAAATTAATCTACAATAATGTCGCAATGTCTGGAACTACGGAAAAGTTACAAACATTTTTTGTTACAAAATGCCGACTGTCTAAAGAAAAATAAAAAAAATTTACCATTTTTTTGAACATTCTTCGATTTGTTAAAAATAGTAAAAATCAAAATTGGGAGATGGCCGTAGTTCCGGACGTAGACAAGTCCCTAAAGAAGACTCTCTTAAAACTTCAAGTAAATCGGTTCGGCAGAACCTGAGAATCGTGAGATTCAAAAAGACAGTTCTGAGAAAAACGCGTTTAAAGTACCCCATTATGTATTTTGTTCTATTAGTTGCAGCCCAACCGATTTGGATGGCTGCTCAGCAAAATACTTATTTCTCCGAAAATAATTTGAATTTGGGTAAATCCTCTCGTAGACATATTCTTAAATAGTTAAACTATGAAAATATGAAAAGAAAAAAAAATCGATTTTTTGTTTCGAATAAATATATAAATATATAATATACAAACCAAAACATCAGAAAACTTCCCTTGATTACAAAAATGTGTTTTGGTTTTGGTTGCAGCCTTTCGCTTTCCAGATGCATTTTAATTATTTTTCAAATTAACTCTTTTCCCATATATCGATGATGATGAATATTTTGACATATTAAACTACCGCCCTTCTTAAATTTAATGAAGCACAACATGAGTTGTTTTACAAATGGTGTTTTACAAAACTCGTAAGCCAACTTTGGAAAAAATGTTTAAAACATTAAAAGTTAGTTAAAAGTTATAAATATTTCACTAAAAACTCAATTAAATTAGGTGCTTAAATATTTTATCAGCAGAAAGTTTATCGCTGCCAAATAGAAGGGTTTTATTGCAACAAATAAATCGATGCAACTACAAAAAAATAGAAATTAGGTGGGGCAACAGTCCATGAAGAACCAGGGCCTAGTGACTTACAACTGTCAACCATTCCTGTGTGCGAGTAATGTGGTCAGGGATGAATTGTTGAATCGTTGCAACTATATAAGCTAAATTTTGTAAATGCGGTAATAAAAACAGGCATAAGGATTTCCCTGAATGCAAGTGAAGGCCAGGCTTTGAATTCTTCAACCGATGAAAAGAAACTACCTCTTCATTAAAAGTCTCGAATTTATAGACGCATAACCGTTTAAAATTACAATTTCTGATTATATATTGACTTAAGCTTTTTAAATCTACATTTTGTCCTCATGATTTATGCGACAAGTTGACATTTCCGCCTCCATCCGTTTTTTTCTTCAAAAATCATGTCAAGTTTAGAATCTTTAAATTCACAAAATGTTATTTTTATTTCGCACAGAGAAAGCTTCATTTAAAAGAACATTATTTAAGTTTAATACCCTCATCCTTAAACATACAGCACTTATTCCGTTGAACTATTCGAATATAAACTGTCTTCCATAAAAACTCATCATTCCTACCCACATGCGCGGTATTCCGGATACTTCACGAAATGTTACATTCATATATAAACAGAAATACAAAGAAAAACACATCAAATACATCTCAATGCACTTCAAAACAGAAAAAACATCAAGCACTGATTACCCCGGTCCAGTTCAGCCATCAGACCTCTATGAAGCCAGCCTCCAGAGTTTGCAGCACATCCTGATGGTACATTCATATATCCACTCAATGGGAACACCATAAACTAAGTAGCCATCTAAATAAAGACAACGAAAATTATGCTTCCATTTGTACGCTCATTGAAGCCCACAGAAATCTGTCCACGCAGTCACAACTTCTGTTGTTGCTCCTGCACTGATGATGCTGATGCTGATGTTGCCTATATGCCTATGTTCCCGAACTAGGTGCGGCGTTTTCACATAACCAATCCTAGTACCGTAAGTGTCCAATTTTTCGCATCAATTTGGACTTCTGTCACTGGCTGCTCTGCTGCAGCCACAGTTAGTGTTCCAACTCTTCACAGACTCCGGTACGGTGACGGCGCGGTAAGGCTTCGGTGGTGAGAATGCGAGCGTATCAAGAGTCGTTGTCGCTGCTGGTATACTGATGCTGAACATGGTCTGTCCGATATCTGTGCCATAACAACCCCGCACAACCATAAAACCTGTCGCTACGGGGAATTGGTCACAACAACAGCGCGCTGCACAAGTGATCAATGCAAACGACGAACATGTCATCGACACAATAATAATAACAAATGACAAATTTCAATCCATCTGTAATTTGGTTAATGCAATCGATTGGCGCTCTGGCTGTGACGCTGCGCTGCGCTACATTTGCAGCAAACAACGCAAAACACGCGGGACGTATAAACGACTACGTCGACGTCGCTGTCGCTGTCGTCGAAGACAAAAACCCATGACCAACGACAACTTTAACTAGACGACATCTTCGCAGTTGGTTAGCTGCAGGCATACGCAAACGCAGGGAGAAGCTAAAAAAGATAAATGCAAACATAGCCTCATACCGGACTCTCAGTAGCTAGCTGGAGCTGGATCTGGAGGATTATTTATCAAGAGACGGACATGCGTCTGGCATATTTGTGTTTATGCTTTTAGAGATCTTCAAATCGGGAAGGAAAAGTCGAAAAATGTGCTACTCCAGTGCGCTCCGACAGGCTCACGAGCAAATCGCTAGAAGATCGGACTGTAATGAGGGTATTCCATACGAACACAACTGTCAAACTGCAATATGGAGAACGTCCATTGCGTAGTCGTCAACGGTTGGTTGCCGCTGGATGCGCCAGCCGTCGACGTAAGTCGTGTCTTAAGTTGATTTGATATCAAATCGTGAGAGGCTTCAAAGTAGATTGGTCACAAAGTTTATAAACTATATACTGACTCAAAGGTATTGTCAGCTAGAAATTTCTAGCATTTAAATTCCAATTCCAATTTGATTGGAAAAGAGAACCGCATTCCTTCTCGTAAAACGAATCTAGTGCAATTGAGGGTACGGGACGGGTGAGTCTTTTTTTAAGTAGGAGGAACGTGTAAACCTCAATCAAACGTCGAATGAGACTTTGTAAAAATCAGTTCATTTTCATTTACGTCGAACATACAAATTAAATAAAAATATCAAAATTATTGGCGATTTTAAAATACTATAAAAATTATTGTTTTAATATAATAAAATTTATTGCTGTCAAAGTTAAGTAATTATGAATTTGTTTTACGTTAACAGTTGATTGAATTTTAATGTCAGCATGCATGATCAATATAAAAAGTAAGTTTCTGTTGCTATAAAACCAACCCTACGGAGTAAAGCCGGAAAAAGTTCAAGCAAGCCAGGAAGGCCTGCAACGCCCATATTCGACGGACCAAATTTATACATGAACAAAAATTACGGCAAAAAATACTGCAATGTCCCAAAGGCAGTACAAATTTTTGCTAATATGTAAAAAAAACATGAGAAATTCTTCCCCTTCCTCGGTTTCGACGGTCGTTGTCAATGAAACTCCTTTTGTTAGCTCTTTAGGGAAAACAAGCTAATCTCTATGCTAGGCAGTTCGCCGCCAATTCAACGCTGCCAGAGAGTGTTATGACTCCGCTTGTACTTGAACAAGTTAGTGATTCTATGGGACCAATCTTTTTTCGCACTCGTACTGTGGTAAGAGTTCTTAAAGATATCAATATTCATAAATCCGATGGTCCGGATGGTATCCCCGCTATTGTTCTGAAGAGGTGTTCTTCAACGCTGGCAAAACCACTGTGTAGGCTTTATCATCTGTCCTACTCCTCAGGCCTCGTTCCGAGAGGATGGAAAACCGCATTTATCCAGCCTATCCCTAAAAAAGGCGAATCTTCCTTAACCTCAGTTACCGACCGATTGCACTTACGTCCCTTCTTTTCAAGGCCATGGAAACGCTGGTAAATTATCAGCTTAAGAAGTATCTCGAAGACCGAAAGCTTCGTAATGACCGGCAGTACGGCTTTCGCAGCAATAAATCCACTAGTTATCTCCTGGTTCATCTCACCGAATAGTGGAGCAAATCTTTACATCGCTTTGAAGAACTTATGATTATTGCGTTTGATACTTGAAAAGCATTTAATAGGGTTTGGCATCAGGCTCCCTTATCGAAAATGCGTGCTTCCGGTTTTCATGAATCACTCCTTCATTGGATTAGTAATTACCTTTCGAATCGTTCAATACAAGTAGTATTGGATGGATTCAAGTCTGAAAACCATAAAATAAATGCTGGTGTGCCCCAGGGCTCTGTTTTGTCTCCAACACTCTTTATCATTTTTATTAATAATCTCTTGTCTACAACTTCTAATCCTATACATTGTTTCGCTTACTCTTTGCAAAGTCGTTTTCAGACTCACATCCCTTCGGATGCAACGACAAAATATGATAAGCTCATTAAATTCCGACCAAAACAGCATTGTACAATGAGGATGGATGGCACTTACATTAATGAGAATGCACATCTCGATATTTTCAGTGTGTTATAAACCACCTCTTGTGGAACGATAACATACGCGATATTGCCAAAAATGCCGCAAGGTGTTTAGGTTTCCTTAGGCGATGCAAGAAATATTTCACCCCTTCTGATCTGGCTGTTTTCTATAAGACCTGTAAAAGTCCAAATCTTGAGTATAACTCCCATATCTGGGCTGGTGCTCATGTAATTTACTTAAGCTTCGTGGATAGTATTGAACGTAGAGTATTTAAATTGATAGGTGCTAATATCATAAGTTCATTTACTTCGCTTGAGCATCGTCATAAGGTTTCTTATTTGACCCTTTTTTGCCGTTATTTTAACGGATTATGCTCTAGTGAAATAGCCATCAGCTGCATTTCTCCCCTTAAACAGTTCAACCTTAATACTCGCGCATCTAGGAATGCTCATCAGTATACCCTCGAGTCCAAACTTCGGCCCTACTTTCAAATACAGAAATTCGTTCTTTAGCAGTACTACACGATTGTGGAATTTCTTACCACACTCTGTTTTTCCAAGGGATTGCAATATTCTTGAATTCAAGACCAATGTGATCGACATCTGATTTCAAATTTATTTTAAAAATCGTGTTTCTGTTCGAAATAGGTAACCCGCGAATTTTATTCAGCGATGAAGCTCACTTTTGGTTGGATGGAAACGTCAATAAACAAAACTGCTAGAGTGTAAGAAAACGTTTTGTATGGGTTTATGGTAAAATTTGTCCGTACTTTTTTAAAACGATGCTGGTAAGAATGTTACAGTCAATGGTGACCGCTATAGAACCATGATTATTGGAATTTTTTTAGTTCAAAAATTGAACCACCATGATGTTGAGGAGCTGTGGTCTTAAAAAGATGGCGCAACATGTCTCACAATTGGTAACAGCATAATTAAAGAACCAAAAACAGACTTCGAAGATCATATATGATCACCACTTGAAGAATAATTTCACCACAATGTACGGCCACAAATTTTATAAAAATCACCTAACCTAAAATTGGACTGTACATCCAGGTTAGACTACTTCCGAGCCAGCCGTGGTGGTCATATGCCGAAAATCGTATTTAAGTTTTAATGCCAGAAGAATATCTTTCGAATAAGTTCCAATCCAATGTCTTATACATTTAAAAAACGTGGTTTCATGTAGTTAGTCCTGGTATTTGACGCCTGTCAAACTTAAATATATCATTTGAAGTGTCATTATTTCATTTGAATATTTTCCATTTACGATACGATAATGGATCGCTTAACAATCAAACAAAGCGTTAAAATTATTAAAGTTGTATTCAAAAGTATTGATTCAAAAGTAAGCACTTTTGAGGCGTTATAATTATGATCTTCTTCGCAAGCGAGCCGTAAACTGTGGAAAAATTATAACGAGAATGGAAGTAAATTTAGCTGATCGTCTGAATTAATCGATATACCGGCGTTGGTAGTAATTGAACGTGGAGGTAATTAAATGAAGATCATGGTTTGAATCATATGTGATTGCAAAAAGAAGGAGCAAGAAGCCACTAACATTGTCAATTATATGTCCTTACGTTAGATATTTCCAGGTCGGCTATTTTTACATTCATACCTATTACCGATGTCTTCTCGTTTTTCGACGAATCTTGTTTTCTCTGCACGTCGGTCGTGGCATTCCATAAATTCTTCGACGCGACGAATTTGTAGCAGATTTTAAAACGATGCAAAAGTAACAAACATTTGTGAAAATGAAATTGAAGTCTAAATAAAAAATGATTGTTCAATGTTAAACAAATGGTTTTTTTTAATAATTGGTAAATAAATAATTAATTAAAAAGATAAGTGTAGAAATGTATTACAACATGAGTAACGATAGTGATGATGAAGAAGGTGGAGTGCGAAGTTTTGAAAAAGCACACATAATTATAAAAAGAAAGCAGATAAGACAAACGTCAAATCCACTTGATTTGCCTGATTCAAAATGAGTACACTTTTTATATTGTATACCCTTTAACAGATTCAAGCAGTACTTTAGATTGTCCAAGGAAGCATTAAAATATGTTTTGGATGAAATAAATAACAAGGTGCCGATTTGGAAACGTTCATCATCGATTCCAATAATATTGAGACTCGCAGTCACATTAAGAATTCCAGCGGATGGAAGTTACCAACAAGGCGCTGGCAACGATTTAAATTTCGGAAAAGCTCAACTAACAGTTAACATATTTTTTTAAATAACATAAAAGTCATCGAAGTTCATATTTGCCCCAAATGGATTCGATTTCAAATGACAGATGCAGACAAACCTGAAGCTAAGATTCTTCCTCCATCTCTTACTGGAGGACCCTTGACAAACAAAGTACTAATAAATTCCATAAAATAATTTATATAACAAGGAAACTTACTGTTTTGCGAACTTCCATTTCTTACCGTCTTTTTTTTCATTGTCGTCGTTTCCTTTTGTCGTACAGAATGCTGAATGAAAGCGTTCAACACACTTGACGTTTACACACGACAACAAAACGAGTGACAAAAGTTGAAAACGACTTATGGAACAGGTCTAGGCTTTCATTTTAAAGGAATGTCAAGCCAGTTTGGGGTACTGGGGTTACGAAGATGGATGGAGGTTAATATTAAAGTGCCATGAAATGATGATATCAAAAAATAAGTATTTAAATTTTGGTAATATAATAGGATAAAGTTTTGGTGATCTCGGTGTCCTAAAGACAATAGCAAATACTGAAGAGGAAACACAAGTTTACGCTTACGTAGTTCTTATGAAAGTTACTTTATCTGAAGGTTTGAGATGAGCTATCGCTTGTAAAAAGGAACAAAGTCACTTATTGACTTCATAAGCCCCCTTTTCATTTCGTAACCGGTGGTTTTATTTTAAAGGAAATATACTTAAGATTGAACTTTCGTTGAAGCCCTTCTGATTATTGAAAACACAAGGCTCTCATAAAAGGGAATCACTAAAGTGCTAAACTCCCTTAACCAAGTCTGTTCACATCGAATTGATTTACCAAATCAAAAACCACGCAGTGAATCCCGCAGCTTCCTAGCAATGTATGCATAAATGTACCTTCTATACGCATCCACATCCATACTTCCACGCAATACACTTCTTCTGTAATTATGAAGGATACAAATTGACGGACATTATCCAAGCAATGTAAAATGTCCGACGAGCATGCAGGACCACAAAATGAAGAGCTCAATGACGATGACGACAACGGACAACGGCAATCGTTCGTCGTTGGTCACTGCCTTAGCTGCGACTTCAACTGCGATTGCGACTGTTACTGTTGCGGTGGCCGGTGAGCCGCTTGGTGAGAGGTTTATTGATAGCATAGCATTTCTCACCATGGATTACATTGGCCTATTCATCAGTTGAATGCTAATATCAACCCTCAGCTGGGTGCACGGTAGCATTGGTTTCATAAAAAGAAAATAGAGGGGCAAACAGCTCAGCGGAGCACCAGCGCCATAAAGTGGGCAAACGACATAAGCCCCAAACCTGATCTCTATCCTATCCTAGATCTTCGTCGAGCTAGGCTTTGGGAACTATGCTGTTATACATATAGGATTCCGATTCTTCCCGCAACCTACTCTCATGGGGGAACATGAGATATAAATCAGTGACACACCGACTACCAAGTAGATGTGTGGACTTGGACGTGGACGTTAGACGCAGACGTGGAGTGGCGTGGCGTGGAGTCACTGTTTCTTGCGTCTCATCGCGTCGCGTCACCCGTTGCGGTACTGGGTGCTGTTGACTAATTTACAATAATCTAGTTTTAGTTGCTGTATTATTTTTTCTATATTATGCACTCGCCCCTCCTCCTGCGCAGCGCAGCAACTGTGCAGCATGCACCGTGGGTTCCTGTACCTACTAATATAACATTAGAGTTATTAGTACGAGTTGTTGTCGACGATAAATAACTTTAGCCGCTTTGACTTGATGAAGTTTAACAGCCGAAGAAAAAAAAAACAACCACACAACATTGTATAGCTCCAGAGGCTAGCTAAGCTAAACTATAAGCTATATAAAGTACAAGTTGTATGTAGCAGATATAACCTGCTATAGAGCAGTTTGTGCGATCTGAGGTCCGTAACAAGTGTTTAACAAAACTTTCATGCTTTCGATATATCTTACGTGCGATAGCAGCAATGTTGTGAGGAATTAATTAATTCACCAAAATGATAATGTGCGTGACGTGTGGAACACCATTCAGTACCGTGTCTTATTGGTCTGAGGCGTGTTTTTGACGCTTTGCTTCGGTTTTGCAGCGATTAATAATATTCCAGAATTACCTGGCGCCGCGGAAACAACAACACACACAGTATTTCTATCGTTGGATTTTGATGAAGAAGTTCAAAGAAAAAAAAAATGCAACTTTTGCAGAAGGGACTTCTTTTCTGTCCACAATGTCCAGAGTTGGTGAGAAGGTCTCTTGAGAACCCAGTAGTTTATGTATATATGGGGAATTGAAATTCAACACACAGTCTTTTTCTTTAATTGCTACTGATTGCTAACGTGGTATTGCGACTTTTTAATTATTCTTTAGTCTAGGAACCTGGGTGAGCATGGTTTTTTTCCTGGTTCACAATAAAAAGATTTTGAGAGGCTTTGAGTTTTATCCTCAAGTTTTAAACATTAATTTTAATCCAAATTAAAGAATAGAATTTATAGGTGTTCAGTAGTTTTTTTAAAATTATAAAAATTTAGTGGCCACAGTTCTTGAACTCAAAGTCACTCATCGAGAACACATTCGTCAACGCTCAAAGTTAAAGAAACTTGTTGTTCATTAAAGTATGGAGGCAGACAATAATAGGTCATTCAAATAGAAATATCGAAACAATTCCTGAGAGTGTTTCTTGAAAGCTCAGAAACATCTAGCATTTCTAGCTGTTGCCATATACATTTATCTAATTTGATTGCTGTGAATATTTGTATATTAGAGTTAAATGCTTGTCAGCTGTAAAATTGTTTTTTTGCTAAAAATGTCCACTTATTGAGCCTGTTTTTTTATCAGGCGCCAATTACAGCTATCATCGTTTTTCATCATTGAAAAGGAACATTGGAATTTTTGAAAATTTCTGTCATTGGAAATTGCTGTCATTAAAAATTTCTGTCAGTGACATAAATTAATGATTTGTATTTTTTTGTTTCTTTCTAGTGTTCTTAATAAATAGCTTGCAACAAATATTAGAAAATAAGAAAAGTGTTTTTAAGAAATTATGAATGCACAAAAAGAAGGAAATTATTGTTGCTTTTGGCAATATACCATGCTTTCAAAAATAGAAAAAGTTAAGGTTTCCGAAGAGGAATTTACCAAGTATATCCTTTAAATGGTGCCTGAAAACTTCACGTAGAATATTTTACATTATTTCAGCGTTTAGAAAAATACCCAATAAAATTTTACGAATATTTTCGCATGGCTAAAGAACAATTTTACTTTATTTTAAATGAAATCCAAGATGATATTGCACTAAAAAATAATCTTTTCTGAATAACGATGGACTTTATAAGTTCAAAGGAAAAACTTTGCCTCACACTACGGTAAAACATATTTTACACATGTTTTATTCAAAAATATTTAATTGCTTGATTTACCAACAGATTTCTCGCTATTGGAGCCAGTTTTGCTGATTTGTCATTCCGATTTTTTATGGAAAAAACAACTGTTCGAAATTGCATCATTCAAACAATTTCTGCTATCAATAATCGTGTCAAGAAAATCCAAATGCCTATGTCTCAGAATCCGAACGAATGGCAAAGTTTTTAAGAATCTGGAACTTTCCAAATTGCTTAGGAGCAGTTGATGGCAAGCATATACGAATGTTTGCTCCACGAAACTCAGGCAGCTTCAACTTTAAATACAAAAAGTTGTTTTTGGACAATCTTCATGGCTTTAGTGGACGCAAGCTACAGATTTGTAATGATTAGCATTGGAGCTCATGGGTCAAATTCAGATTCAGCAGTATTTTCTTCTTGCTATTTTTTAAATAACTGGATAAATAACCCAGTTAAATTGAAAGTACCAGGTAATACTCCATTACCGGACGCAACTGAGCCACAACCATAATATGGTTGTGTTTTTGTTGGTGATGAAGTTTTTGGTTGAAGATATAATATGTTTAGACCGTATCCGGGGACTTCTCTGAGACAAAAACAGCTGATTTATAATAAGCCTAACTTACATTTAAAAAAAATATTTTTTTTCATCTTAAAACTAGTAACACAAAATTAGGAACTTCATTTTCCATAAATTATTTTCATATACAAAAAAAATCATTTCTTGAGAAAAATACACAGAAATATCACAGGGCTTTCAGCTATTGCTTTTTCCAGAAGCTCTTCAGCCAACAAGTCCAAATTTTTTCTCTGAAAATTAATTGATTAATTAATTAATAATGCTCTGGAAAATTGTTTCCATAGGCCGATGTTTTCGATCGCTGTTAGGACCCGCTCAATCGTTTCATACACAGCAGCACCAGAGTACCGCTTCCTCAATTTTCTTCTTTTAGGGGTCGTAGCTTCGGAATTCGAAGGACCTGGCCTATTCAATGGTGCTTGGGAACACAGGGTTTAATCATGACCGCCAACAATGTCTATAATTTCTTCTATTGCGTTTACCTAAACCTGACTTGTATCCTCGCTGTAGTTCCCAGTCACTTTAAAACAAACAAAAATTAATGTATTAAAACATCAAAGAAGTGAATAAACAAAACATACTCAGCTGGAACCTTTACGTAAGGAATACGGAACCGCAAGCTTTGGACATTGAGCCATTTTATAATGCCCGAGCAACCTGAACCGCTCGTAACATTGCTCTTTAGGTTGAAGTAGCTTCGGAACGAATCCCTCAGAGAACTCCGTTTTTTTGGCATTCTTCCACAACAAATATATTTTAAATATATATGTACATATGTATATTGAGTATTAACATTCTAGTATTAGTCAAAACTACTTACTTGATCTGCCCAGAATACAGGATATGTCCTCCCATGCAGCCTGCTTCCCATATTTATTGCTGTAATGAGGGTCATTTTTCGCATAAAGATAAATATGATTCTTCACTTCCATCATAACTTTTGCCTCGAACTCCTTGTTTTCCTGCTTTCTTATAGTTTTTCAAATCAAATCGTACTCATGCTCTATATACATATTTTGTTTTTTAATAAATTATCTTCAACAGTCAACAAAGAAAAAAGAAAATAAACAAACAGTTTTTCCTGATTGAAATGCAGACGAACAAAATTTTCTGACAGAAATCTGTCATTGAAGTTGAGTGAAATTGAAACTCAAATCATACAAGAATCAGCTGTTCTGGAAAATTAATTTCCGTCCTGAAAATAGAAAAATGCATTTTTAGAAAAAAATAAATGTGCAACCAAACTTTTTTTCTCAAAAAAAAATTCTTTGTGTAATTTCCCATCGATCGGTATATTTCTATTAAAGACAAACATGGTCAAATATCGATTCAAACATTTTTCCGGATCGATTTCAATGATAGCTACAATTGGCGCCTAAGTCCATTTAACAAATACATATTAAATTTTACTGATACAATTTAGTACAGAATGAAGTCATTTTGAAGTCAATACCTCCATAATTCACGAGATATCGAAAATGGAACCTCAATTTTTAACAATTTGCGTAGGTACTACTTTTTGAAGATTTTAATTTTAATGCAAAAAAAATTACTGTTGAATGTTTCTGAAAACTTTTTGAAAACAATATTTTCTATAAGATGAAAATAAATTTGAATTTTAAATTTTTGAAAAAATATTTTACTTGAAAATCAATTTTTACCAAGTTCAAAAAAAGATAAATTCTACCTTCCTTTTTAGAGAGTTACCGCGCGTTAAAGTAAAGGGTTACTTTTTCTTCATTGTACTTTAATGTTTGGTCAAAAATATACACTTTGTACAATCGAAATGGGGGTCTATATCTATCCGTTTAGAAGTTAGTGGCAATTTAAGAAGGAATGACTTAAATTGGAAAAGAAACATTAAAAACAACAACAATACTTACCTACCACAATTTCCTATACCGGTTTTGAAACCCATAAGTCAGTTGTATAATCAAAAATTTGAATTGAAAACTTTATGTCAATAGTTTTTGAAAACACATATTTTTCGAAAGTGCGAAATTAAATTTTAAATTAACTTTTGTTATTTGATGACCCATACAAATAATTGGTGCGTTTTAAATCGAGGTCCAAAATAACGACAACATTATAGTTTGTCACACTCTCAAAATTCCAATATTCATTTAATAGTTGTAATGACGAAGACTTCATGGCCGAAACACAAACACGCTTCAGCTTCGGCTTAGTCTGCGTTACCTGCTTCGATGTAGCTTTGAATGACACTTCCAGTATGACCTTCTAAAATGGCACTAAGAGTTTTGAAATCGTGTTTGTGTTTCAGCTATTATGGCTGAAGGAAATAACGTAATGTTACGTAATATGACTCAAAACGGAAGCTCTAGTTCAAATTTGATATGTCTGACAGCTCAAAACCTGTAAAAAAAATCAACAAACAGAATACATTTGCGTTTGGAGGGATTCCCATTGGTTATTATAGTCTGTGTAAGCAACTTCCGCGATAAATTTAATTTTTTCGATTTTAAAACTCATAGTTTTGTTTATTTTGAGAATAAATAACAGCTGCAAATGACAGAAGTGCCATTTTAGAAATGTCATATTGGAAGTATCATTCCAAGCAAAGTCGAAACAGGCCCAACGTAACGCAGACTAAGCCGAAGCTAAAGCGTGTTTGTGTTTCAGCCATTAAGCTTTAAACATTAACTCAACACATTAATTTTTCTAATAGACTTACCAAAGTTAGGTTAGGTTAAAGTGGCTGTCGGTGACAGAGTAGAACACACTTAGGCCAGTTTAATTGCCCATTGTAATACCACATGAATCTTAAGGCTTTTTCTAAGCTCAATGAAACGAGTTTGAGTCCCTTACGAAGAGACTGATTATGTTAATATGATTTAGATCCCTTAGATCATTATAGAAGAATTCTCTAAGGTGAAGAACTGTTTTCTCCTCTCCCTCAATCATATAGCTTCTGCAAAAGTCATTTGAAAATACGCCTAGCCACGTGGCGTGCTTTCCTATTAGTCAGTGCCCGGTTATGGCACCGATTATTCAGCTTATATGTGATCTGCTAGGAGATAGCAATCACCTTGATCACCTTAAATCTAGTGGAGAGCAGATTTTGTTTGTGACCTGACACATGGTGATGTTATTCCACCTAGTGTTTGTCTTCTTCATAGCGTCTTCCATTAGCAATAGTTTACACGTAGAAGTTGGTATGCCAGCATTTGCTAAACGTGGTAGAATGGGTTGTACCGTACCATTTTTGTAGAGTTCATCTGCCTCTATATCTCTATGGCCCGGCACCCAGCAAAGGTGAATATTTAACTGTTGTGCCACCTCCATTAGAGATGATCGACAGTGTTATGGACTGTTATAGTTATAGAGTTTGTAGAAACAGAGTCCAGAGATTTGATAGCGGCCTGACTATCTTAGAAAATACGGATATCAGATGTTGTTATCACATTTTCTTTAAGCCCGGACAGTACTTCTTTTATCGCCAAAAGTTCCACCTAAAACACCCTACAACGATTTTGAAGGTGGAATGAGAGACTTAATTTCAATCGTTCAGAGCACACACCTGCACCAACCCCTTCTATCGTTTTTGATCAATCTGTATAAAAGTCAAAAGTCTTACCATATTCGTACATCACATTCTTAAAATATTCGAGTTGACAAAATTGTACTATCGCCTATGTTATTTCGATCGAAAGTGAATTGTAATCACTTTTTAATTTCACGTGAAATGAAATTGCATGTTCTTCAATTCGATAGATTTTTAGATTGTTGCTGTTTTGAAGATGGATGCAATATTATTGTCTATTTTAAGTGACATAAGGAAGCGTAATTCAAGGGAAAAATTAAGAAGACGAATTTTGCGACACAAATCAAATATATTGAATTTACTTGGCAAAATGTATGTGAGTGAAATTTATGTAGAATTGATCTGATAAATTTTATATTTTCTAAGGGAAATAGAACCTTTTATAATATATTTATCGATTCCTTCAATTTATAAACTTGCTGAAACCCTTCGATTCCAGCGGAAGGAAGCTATCAATGATCAATTCACGATAACGAATTGTGGAACACCCAAATTCACTTTACCAAGATGTATTCACAATAAGTGAAATGCAGAACATGGGCATAAATGCATTTTAAAACATAGAGTCTTATTTTTAATACTTATGTTCAGATTTAAATTTTATCAAATTAAAAGAGGAATCAAATTAGTATGCTAAATTTACAATTTGCTTGAAGTTAAGAGAAAATTTGTTTTTAGATAAATGGTCATGTTGAAAAATTAAATAACATACATTTTTAAATTCTAAGACAAAGTGATTTTTATTTTGGAAACATTTTCAGCATAAGTTCTTTAAAGAGTTCTCAAAACGAGTGCTGCTGTGTATCCCTCTCAGGTTAGCAGGCAAGGAGTTCCATAGGGCAACAGCGTGTACAAAGAACTGTTGTTTTGAATTTCTCAATTTGAAGGAAGGGACAATTAGAACATTACTTCTTTGTGATACTGGGAACCTAAGCCTTTCGTATAGATATTCAGGAGATCTAGTATGAATAAGTCTAAAAAGAAATGTCAAAGTTTGATAGTTTATGTAGTTGTTGAAGGTCATGTTGAAAACACTACTTGCTTGCATCGAAACATGATCGAACCGTCGCAAGTCATAAATAAAGCGAACAACATTATTAAACGCGACTTGAAGTTTTCGTTTATTAGCGCTGTCAAGGGCACAGAAAATGGGACTGCCATAGAAAAGTATTGGTAGGAAAAGAGATTTTGCTATAGTCATTTTTGTTGAAACTATAAGACAACTGGCAGATATGTATATATAAAACCCGCAAAGCAGCATATATTTGACCAACGGAACAAGTCAAGTGATCGTCCCTTGTAAGTTTCTGGTTAAAAACAATCCCAAGATTCTTAACTGTTCTAACGTAGCTTAACGTTTTCCCCTCAAGTTCAATACTAGGGAAATAAGAAGTATCTATTGCAGTGTTACTGATGATGATTGCCTGACATTTCGTTAAGTTTAAGATGATTCTCCCTGGACCACTGGTTTATACACATCAAATCTTCATTTATTCTGGCAGTTGCGTCTTCAACCATGCCGATTTTGTAGCTCAAATGAATTTGAACGTCGTCAGCATACATATGAATTTTGCAATGCCTGAGTACAGATGGAAGGTCATTATTGAAAACTGTGAATAAGAGTGGTCCCAAAATCGATCCCTGGGGCACACCATTAGGGGTAGGGAGGAAATCCGACAGCCTAGAGTTAGCAAAAACAGCCTGAGTTCGATGGCTTAGATACTGTGCTATGAGGGTTAAGGCTGAGTTTTCAAAGAAGAAGAAAGAATTCAGTTTTTTCAGAAGAATTGTATGTGAAACAGTGTCGAACGCCTTAGAGAAATCAAGGAGAACCAGAGTTGTGGCTTTATTATTATCGATTTGTTGTCGTATGTCGTCGCTTATCTTAAGAAGCACAGTCGTACAGCTGTGTTTCGGTCTAAAGCCAGATTGCGTCGGTGTAATTAAATTCCGTGTTTCCAAGAATGCTGTTATCTGCTGACTAACGATCTTTTCGAACGCTTTTGAAATGAATGGTAGGATAGAAATTGGTCGGTATTCTTTTTGTTGCGAATTTGACTTTTTAAGAATTGGCATATTTTTGAAGCTTTCTATAGTGCCGGGTAACAGGACTTTGTTAATATTGAATTAAGATATGTGTCAAGCCTTAAATACCTCAACTTCAAAAACTCTTTTAAAACTGAAACTTGAGAGAAGCTCATTACTTCTTTCAAAGTTTGTGTCAAACGCAACACCATTATTTGTGTGAGAAACAGAACTTACGAACTGTTTATTTAGTTCATTTACATCACAGTCATCCTCAGCAATCTTTTGTTTCGTCGTAATACCAAGAGATTTTATGTTCTTCCACAGTTTTTTGGAAGAAACATTGTTAAATCTCGACGCAAAAAATCTTCGCTTGGAATTTCTGATTTGAATATTCACTGCATTTCTTAACTTTTTGTACTGCATGAACAACAGTGGTAACTTGAATGTCAATATAATAAAAATTTGAATATCTAAAGACTAAGGGGCCGGTAAAATCCATCAATTAAATTTGAAACAGAGGGAATATGAAATGTTTTACTGATGAGCGTTTATAGCAATCAGTAAATTTACATCTAGAATGTTGTTTTCTTTCGATCATAACATCGAGCTTCCCGCCTCAGACACTTTGTTTACCGTTGCTTTCATCACTAAAATTTTTAATGATGTGATCGAAACAGTACAAAATTGGAGCACCAACAGTAAAACGAAATGGAATTGTTTTTGGCAGTCAGTTGTTCAGTAAAATGAAATTTCATCATTAAAAAAATAAAATGGATTTATTAATTCAAATGCATTGTTTCTTTAAAAAAATACTTGAATATAGGATTCATCTTATTGCTTCAATCTTTTGCTAGAAATAAATCTATAACATCTTCAAAAACTAAAAGAAAAAAATTGTACTGATGGATTTTACTGATAGCTATATCGGTCTCCTAAGGAAAGACGTAAAGATATCAACTTCATATTAGTGTGTATTATGACTTCTGGTATGTCATTTAACCCTTTTTGAAATGATTGAAAAGTTTTGAATCGAATGTTTACCTTTTATTTTAAATCTCAGCTTTAATTTTCTAATAAATGTCTATTCATATCTGAGGCAGTAAAAATCCTTCAGAAAAGTATAACTTAATGTCTGCTACAAAATATTATGAACAAGCGTTTCCACTAACGAAATCTTCCTTTAAACCTATAAACAAATTTAAGATAAACTAAATCACAAAATACCTATTATCCTCGATATTACACGAAATTATCAATCAATGAAGATAAGCAGTTGACGCAGCTATCGCTATCATCCCCCTTTTTTTTCGCCATACAAGGGCATATCATTTTACTTCCCTTCTCCCATATAGCGAACATTAGCAAAAACTTAGTAAGTTAAATTAATATTTTCCTCCTGTGAATCTCTCCACTTTGCGACACCAACGCCAATTATGCGGCATGTGGTCGCCCTAAAACTTTCTGGTCATGAGAATACTATGGTTTTCATCTTTGTATATGGTTTTCATATACAAAGGCAAAACTCAAAATTGTTCCTTTAGATCGTAAGTAAAATTCAAATTCACCACAAAATTACGACATAGAAACAAAGGTTAATGTCCTCACTTATAAGCTTACAGCGCCCATTGCGGTTAATCCATGAACAAGAAATCTGCATGTATGGTTTTTGTATATGATATTTAGTACCACATACAAAAACCATATTTTAATTCTCTTGATTTGCTCCCCAAAAACAAAATTCAAATAAGAAAGAGACCGCCAATTAATATGTTTCCGCCCACTCAAACCTCTTATGAACTTTTTCCAAAGAAAAACAAAAACAACAACAAAAACATCAACAAAACATCGTCAATGGCTGTCAGAGAGAAAACACATCTTCGTCTTTCCGTTTATTTAACTTGCCACATAAAAACAATTTCCTGCTCCATTTTAAATGCGGTAGGTACCTATGTACGCACTCGCCGTTATTATTTGTGTCAATTTCGATTGAAGAATAACTTTAAGACGCAAAGAAAGAAACATCGTAAAATTATGTTTTCGCAAACAAAACTTTGCAAGCAGGTTGTCATTAAAAATGATATAAAAATATGACAGGCAGACAGTCAGGAGTGTTTTAAGGCATTTTTAACGACTCTGCTGACAATGTTGCAATGGGAACGACGACGACGCACGATGAGACGACGACGACAACAACGAACGCAACCTTAAAATTTGTCTTGTTTGCGTGCAACATTCTTGCAGATGCATCATGCAGGATAATTTTAGAAATCAAAAATAAACATGCAGACAACCCGACGACATTGCGTTCCTTTTCTTTCCTCCCTGCCATGAGTTCCAAGGGATATCCCAATCCCAACCAGAAAACCCACGGAAATAAAGATCAGACGTAAATACCACCGCAATAAGGATATACACAGAATATTCTCGGCACACGGGGATTCCTTATGATCCGTAAATATCAATCGACCTCAATCACACAGGTAGCAGGACCCATGCGGAGCTGCCGGTCTGGTCCTGGTTTAGATAAACTTACCTATACTTGTTGTGTGTTTATAGGAGACTGAGAGGCATCTGCATAATTAGTGATTATTGCGGGTATTTTGCAATCGTGAGGGAAAACCGCCGACAACGACGCCGCCATCATCCGCTAGCTTATCCTGGAAATTACCAATATCCGGGGAAGTGAGAGGGAAATATACTTCGATTGGATTAGAAGGGAATTTTGATATTGCGCTAGACAGAAGGAAGGACATCGACATCCAGGATCTAGGAATATTTTATTTTTTCGTTTATACTTGATAAAAGGGGAATTCCTAATTTTATTTCTAAACAAGGATAATAAAAGTTGTAAAAATGCTTTCAATGTTTTTAATATGTGCCATATATTAAAAGAGGGTAAAAAAAACTCTTCGTTTTGAATTCTTCAATGAGATGATCAAATTTGAAATATTTATACATAAATCTTTTGCTGCTGCAGCTACCTACTCTGTAGGCTTTAGCGGAGCAACAGCGGCAGGGTAATTCCTTTGAGAAAAACCAGATCTATAGGAATTTTCAGTGATTTGGTTTTGCCACTAAATAAACTTATTCTAAGGCCTACAAAAATACCAGAGGAGAAATTCTAGATTCTAGATATAAATTCTTCAAATATTGGTAGGCTTGCATTTTGTTGCTTAAAAAGAAAAACAATTATGATTAATAGATTTTTGAATTATTACACTTTAGCTAACTACAATTTTATATGCCGAACAGAGTTGTACGTGTGTCAAGATTTTGCCGATAGAGTTAGGCACTTTCAAAGTTGGTTTGAATACAATACTTATGTCGATTTTTCAATGCATTAAAACCTCTAAATCTTGGTTTCATAAAGTAAGTTATGAAACTTTATTGAGTTCTTGCTCATTTCCTTAAACATAAATTTCCAATAATTCCGAAAACCGACCAATATTTCGAATTTTGGTAGAATGCTGATAATTTTGGTGCCGTGAAATAATTCCCAGCGAAAAATTTCAAAATTTTAATTTATTTCACTTTTGTTAAGTGCACTAAAGCTTATTTTTCAATTTTAAGCATTAACGTTTATCTAAACAAAGTTTTGCAAAACATTAAGCATTTCTTTGTAATTTTGCTATTGAAAAAAAGTAAAATACAATTCTATTTTCTCCAGTTTTATTTCTCATTTAAATATTTCCCTATAAGGTTAAAAATGTTCATATTTTTATTAAGAGTATTGAAATTAATGAGTTTTACTTTGCCTTTTGATCTGCCTAAAGAATAATATTTGTATTAATACAAATTTAATATTTAGTCTTTAGTATTAGTATTTCTACAAAGAAAAACTAAACACATTACGTGTGATATATTGTTTACCTTAGCCTTCATTATTTTCCATTAAAATTCTCAAACTAATATTTCAAAAAGTTTTACACGTTTTTATATGAAATTCTCGATATACTTAAAAACTAAATAACTTTGAAGAAATTGACACGATAAAAGCTTGTTGTAAACATTTTGCTTGTTTTACTTTGTAAAATATCGAACTAATTTGTTAACTTATCTACAGGTACAGAAGACTTTGAAATAATCATTAACAATACTTTCGAAAATATGCAGCATCTTTTGGCATGGCTAAAAAGCACTGTTTTTTTTTTAATTAACTGACACTCAATGGGGTATTCAAACCCTTAGCATGGTTAAAGCTTAAACACAGTAACAGAATTAGGACAATAGGGAAGTATTAAAGAGTAGATACCGGTGCACATTGGTCTTAGAGTTTTAAATATCAAAATCAAAGATATTTATATTTATATATATTTATATCCATTCTCGATGTGCGGGTAGAAAAAGATTCTCTTTACTTGACAGTACGTACATAATTAAGCTCTAAGGTAAACTGCTGAACATTCCTGGAAATGCGATTTTTTTGACTGAATTCTTTGAGGCGAAAATGCAACAGATTAATTGACAGAACATTCCTTTTAAAAATGTTGGAAAAAAAACCAAAGGCATGAACTTTTGCGGTGTTGTTCCAGTGATGTAAATGTTTCGGTTATAAAGGGTGATTTAAAATACAAAAAAATTCAAGAAATCTTTATTTGAATTGGTAGGACGGTCCATAAAATTTTATGTTTGAAGAAAATTTCATGTAAATGTTGACTTCGACTATACGCCTCAAATGGTCCATCCGCTTAGTCCAAATTTGGCATACTCTTTCCAACATGTCAGCCGGTATCACAAGAATAAATGCTTCAATGTTGTCGTCGAATGCATCAATTGAAGCGGGCCTGTCTGTATAGGCACGAGCTTTACCATAGCCCCACAAAAAATAGTTTAAAGGCGTTCAATCGCACGATCTAGGTGACCAATTGGCCGGTCCCGAACGTGAAATACAATGTTTATCGAACTCGCCTCTCAATAAGTCCATTGTTGCGGGTGTTGTGTGGCATGTTGCACCGTTTTGTTGAAATCACATGTCATTCAAGTCAAGCTCTTGCAATTTGGGCCAAAAAAAGTTGGATATCATGTCAGTGTAGAGTTACACAGTTACACATTCACAGTTACGTTATGATTCGCATCCTCTTTGAAGAAGTACGGGCCAATGATGCCACTAGCCCATTAACCGCACCAATCTCTCACTTTTTCTGGATGTATTGGTAGCTTTTGCAATTTTTCTGGCTAATATTTACTCAAAAATCGAAAATTTTGCTTATTTACGTACCGATTGAGCCAAAAATGAGCTTCGTCGCTGAACACAATTAAATAAAAGAAGCGCGCGATGAACTTTCTTAACAGAGCACGCACTTTGATAATAAAATTCAATAATTTGCATGGTTAAATTATAGACCAAACTTAAGATGTTTGACAGTGGCTTAAAACACAAAACGTGCGTCACCTGTTTAAACCAGTGTTGCCAAAATGAAGGCTTTGTAAATTATAGCCACATCATAAGAAGTGAAAAATTTCTTAAATCGTCGTAGAAATCCTAAGCACCTAGCAACATTTTCGATATTTACCGAGTACTGAAAGTTGAAAGTCTCCTCGATGTAAGTGCCGTTCATGGAAAGCGGCATTGGGGATGGGTAACGCTTTAACGATAATAGACAGCATTGAGTTTTTGAAGCTCTAAATTCTATACGGTTAACTATTCCCCAGACAAAAGGAACAAAGTCATCATTGCCTATTTACTCAATATGACTATTTGGTGGCCAATTTTCAGCCGACAACCACGATAGGCAATAGAACAATTTTCGGTTGTCAATTTTGGGATCCGAATTTTTTTTACTATATGGTAGTCAATATGATAACTATTGTATTCAATATGACAACTTTGGTTGAAGGAAACTGCGATAGTCAATTGCTGCGTTCAATCTCCTGTTGGATAGGGTATCTTAGATAGGTGGATTTTTAGCTACCTTGATGATCGAGTTGGATAGTTGTATTGAGATAGCTGTCAAAAAATAAAAACAACTTTCGGCTGTTCACAAGAAGCAGAGATACATTTAAGCTTCGGAGTCAAAATTGTTGTAAGATAAAACATTTAATTTATAATTTAAATGATTCGTCGGACGATGATGAATTGATAGGTGCATAACAATTTAATAAATAAGAGATAATAGATAATCTATGTTATTAATTTACTTCCGAAATCTCCGGTTTTAAACGATTTACTTTTAACAGAAAACTATCCTACAAGAAACGAGGACTATTATGAAGTGACAATACCTAGATATAGTTTGGAAGAATTTTGATCTCGTTTCCGAATGAGCAGAAGTTGCTTTGCGGTAAGTTGTTAGGTTCACAGTAGATAAGGTTTCAGCTTCAGATCAACGCAAGAACTTTTGTTCCATGATATAGGTATCCGTTTGGTTATCCAACGCTTCTTTAAAGATCATTCAAGGGGCACCAACAACTTGAATATCCAATAAAATGTGAACAAACTAGTTTTGATATCTATAATGAATTGCTTATTAACGATTTCAAATTATTAAGATCTCTTGCACAAAGTGCAGCAAAATAAAAGAACTTTTAACTTGGAAAAAAACTGGTGTTTTTTGTTTGGATCTTGAGTAAGCAAGAAAGTTTCTTATCAGCTGGAGACAGGTTCAGTTTAGCTAGAAATAAGTCAATTTTGGAGTTTAAAAAAATAGATCATAATTACCTTCTAAAATTCGGAGGCAAATAGCTTCTTCGTCGTCTATTATATAAACATCCTCAAATACAAATTAAACTAACATTTTGTTTTTTTTTCTTGTTTACCAACAAATACAAAAAACTGAATTCAATTTTCAAGTTTCTTAAAATTCAACCATATGTTGAATCAGCTGTACTGTCAGATACCTACATGCATACCCCAGAAATTCTTGGATACCTTTAGATTCTTTTTTGGACATCTCAGCTGTTTTTGATCAGCTGTTATTTTACACGTAAAACACTATCAAAAAGGTATCCGGAAACCCTATCTGTCTGAGATTGAACGCAGCTAATATGGCAATTGCGGTAGTCAATATGACAATTGAAGTAGTCAATATGACAACTGCAGTAGGCAATAGAACAACTTCGTTAGTCAAAATGACAATTTGGTTATGATTTTGACTACCAAAATTGACTATTGACACCCCAAAATTCAGAATTAACTATTTTGGTAGCAAATGCGACAGTTTGGCCAAATTTAAAGTTGGCTTTCGACGAGTATTGATATAAAATTTTTTTTTCTTCTGTGCATGCCGCCGAAATCAGATTTTTATTAGCTATTCATAGTCTGGTTGAAGTTCTAAAAAAGAAAAACAAGGACGTGATTATAGAAACGAATATAAACAGCTGAGAGTACTGTCGTTAGCGAATTAGTTTAATGATTTAGAAATGACAGACACTTCACATTTACAAGCTGGCAGCCCTATTTATAGATCCATTTCAATCGAGATTTCAGCTAGAAAGCATCAAAACTGGATACCTCAATTCTTTCTGCTTAAAAAAAATTGAAACTATGCTTACACGATTTGTTTTAAGTCTATAAATTAAGGTTTTCTCTTAAAAAACATTGAACATTTGTTTTCTATTCAAAATAACGGAGCTCAATATATTGTTAATAAAAGTATTGTCCACATGTGCACAAATATTTGAACTTGTGTTACCTTGGCTTAATTGGTTCTTTTAGTTCAAAATATATACGTAGACTATTTCAAAATGTCTTATAAACCTAACTTGCATATGATTAAAATTTTATAGTTCTTGTTAATGCACAACAAATTCAACATTTTCAAAAACAAACTGATAAACATGACACCTTTCGGAGTTAATAACATGAAACGTGATATTATTGCCATTATTTTAAGACCAATTCTAAGACTTGTAATAAGCAAAATTCATATGAGAGATTTCTTTTTAGATGATCAAATGTTTTTGGTAGGTTTATGATCTGATGATGATGCTACATTTACTGTAGAAATAAATAGTATTCTACCTAAGGAGAGATTTAACGTTAAAAATAAAAAAAAAAAACTATGAAAAAGTCTTAACTAAAAAAATATTAGATAGTTACTTTATTCATGAAGTATAAATTATTTTGTTAATTATAGATATAAAAAATGTGAGCTTTAAAATAATATTTAATAAGTGGTCGATAAGATTTTCGTACTGGCAAAATATTTACCATTTCAATGGGTTTTGATGGCCTTAATTCAAGTCTGACTAAAAAATAAATTATCACTTCAGGTTTTCGAAATATGTATTACTTTTTAAAATTTGAAAAAAAAAACGTACAAAAGGCTTTTAAGGCTATCTAAATTTATTTAGTATTATTGTTGATGGTTTTATAAATTTATAAAACATTTCTTAAATATTCAGTTTGAAATATTTATATTAATTCATATAAAGTTCGAAAAATCTTCATAAGATGTTTGATTTCACCTGTCTTCCAAAAATCTGAAAGGAACGCTAAACCAAACCAAAACGGTTTGAAATGTTGGTTTTATAATGAAACTTTTCCTTAGCACTCATATTACATCAAGTTTTAAAAGTTTATCAAAATAACGACGTACTATAAAAAAATAACAGAACTATAAAAATATTTAATTTAAGGTTTGCTTAAAACTTCATATAGAATCAAAAAAATACTGAGGTCATAATTTATGAGGATTTCTAGAAACTAAGAAAGATTTGTACTTTCCAATATCAACCCACAATTTATTGTTAAGATATACCTATCTTTAGTTTTAACTAAGCCTTAGAAAAAACGTTTTTTTATTGTTTTTAGCATTTTTAAAAAACCTGATGTGAAAGGAAAAAATCGAATTAGGGACATTTTAATCCTAAACAAAATTTGTTTTATTAGTGCTCCAGTGTACTTGGGCCTGTATAATAAATTAGTAATGTATTCTCGCTAATCTGAATCATCTTCAGGTTACCCTGTTAAAAGTCGATATTTAGGTAAAGACGCATACTTTTGGTTTTAACTATTTGTATACCATCAGGTTTCAGAATATCTTCCATCGTTGATTACATTTACCTTGGCTATGAAGCTTTTGAGGAATGGACGGACTTGCATGAAATTTGGAACAATTAAAACAAATATTTAAATGTCAAATAATTATTATTATTAATTTCGTGGTTTTAAATTGATATTGCTTAAATTTGACACCTATCTAACTCAGCTGTCATCTAAGATTTCATAATATAAGTTAAATATTTAACATTTATGATATACCTACCATTTAAAATCGAATAACTTTATGTATTTAAAACAAGACGGATCAACCGAGCCATACAACGATTATTATGGATTTATATCCTGCTGTTGTAATCTCACTTTTTGGCAACGTCAATCGACCACTCATATCATACGGTTTGAAACTGTTTTTCGAACTCATTAAAATGCTATCACGGCTCACGTTTTAACGAGATATTGCAATATATTTGGGTAAAAGAAGTTAAAAGCACCTCAAAAGAACCACATAAACCGAATCTTCGCAAAGCTGTTATGTCCATAAGAAATGTGTTTGTTTTACTTAGAATTACTTGCTAAACCGAAGCCGCGTATACAAATTTTCTTTTTAAGCGAGCTGGGTATAAAATGGCTATAATTGTTTTTTTTTTTGTTTCCTATAGTTTAAGAAATGGCTTTAATAATTTTATCTTTATAGTTATAAATAAGTTATAATAAAATTGTTTTTAACTTAAACAAAATTTAGTTTCCTTTGATTCTTTATAACTGAAAAAATGTAAACAAACTATAAAAACATTGTTGAAATAAACAACTATAATTTGCAACATTTCTATAATTCTGAATGTATCCCTTCAAAACGAAATAAAGATTGTGCGATTATTGTATATTTTGATCTTAACTAATAAGAAACATAGCTTTTGTACGTAGTTTACATAAAACTTGAGATAAAAAAACACTAAATTTACTTTAAAAAAGTTGCTTTATAGATGATATTTTAAGGTTATGACATTTTTGAAAAATAAATCATAAGCCTTATCTTAAATCTTTTGATTTTCCAAGAGAAAGTATAACTGACAAATAACATGAACGACCTTATTGGATAAATTATCACCATTCTTTTTTTATAATGATGTTTTTGTTTATGTATCTTTCGGAAATCGACATAAACTATTTTGTAAAGACAAGTAACATCTTAAAAAAGAATAAATGATCATTGTCTTAAATTAGGGTTTGGTTTGAATTTATTTTTTAAAGATTTTTAATTTAGTTTTTATTTAATTCTGCATTTTTTTCTGCAATATTTCAATATTTATCAAATCTTCATATGAATATGAGTAACTTAATATCGCAATAAGATAAAATATAATTTTATCAACAAAAACACAATTTAGAAAATCCATTACAATCATCGCACCTACATTATAATATCCCTACACAGGTTAATATTTTCAAACACGAAATCAATTAAAATTCTTCTATACCAAATTTCAAACACTCAAAACTATCATAATCAAAAAGTGTTCATGTGAAATTAAAATTTAAAATTGAAATCAACAAGAAACAAGCTGATTCCTTCCCAAAAGATACATCCTCACGCCAATTCTAATTCCCAACAAATATTCTCGCCCCAATCTGTCATAATTCAGTTTGATTGGAAGAAGAAGAAAACAAAAAATTAAACAAAGGTCACCGCCGCGACGTCGATCTATAAAAGATACAAAACATCAAAGCTTTATAAAATCTTTAGACTTTAAATTTTCACTTTGGATATGTATGTCTCTCTTTTTCTTTAACAACTCTCTGTGATTGGCTGATGTCATTTTTAAAATATTCTAAAAATATATCCATGGAACAAAGTACTTTCATCCCTTTCACTATCTCTATCTCTTTCTCAATTAATTTAGAGGGTGGTAAATTGTTAACTCTGTGACGTCCCTCAATACCAAAACTATCTCGCTATCTCACTCTAGCAGTAATTAGTTAAAACGCGTATCTATCTATTCAGAAAAATTGATGTTTAGTACGCATCTTATATAGATGCGCAAATGAGCTATTTTGAGGATGCGCGCAAGGATATTCAATTCAGTTTGTATCGTTCCGTCCGTTGGTGATGAACTTGTATCTGATTTATCGGTCGTGTGCATAAAATTTATATACAGTGTTTTTCAAACTGATGACAAAACTATCTAACGGATACAATAAACGTGTACAAATAAGAGTGTTTAGGAAATTTTACACAAAAACAAACAAATAAAAGAAAAACAAAACAAAAAAAACTTTTCCAAGCTTCTATAAGTGTGCAATGTCGGTGCGGTCTGCTTCACCAAAAGTGTTACTCGATATCAGTTATAAGCCCCTTATCGATCACAGCGCCAACTTAATGAATATGAACCAAAATTCGCTAAAAATCATTCATGTCGAGCAAAACTATCTGCAAATGCCGCAACACCATCAACACCCGCATCTGCAAGGATACCTCACGCCACATGGCTACCCCACAACGGATCCCATGGACCACGAACAGGACACAGAGTACAATATCCCGAGTAGTGAAATCCTAAGTTCCGCTACAAACTCGCCCAATGTAACGCCTCCTCTAATACAAAAGGACACCCATTCAAATAATAATAATAACAACAGCATCAATAACAACAACAATAATTCGTACCACAACAACGACTTGCATCATTTTATGAATGAAAACGGAAAGCGCCGGCAGAACTTTGACTGCGGCAGCGACGACCTGCTGCAGGACAACAAAAAATCGCTGATGTACACCGACGAAGAGCACTTCCATCACATTCCACGGCAACAACCGCCAACCGCCATTGGAAAGTTCTTCGTCGAATACTTGCCGACAACAGTTGACGAAGTTGGAGCTGGTAGCGCTGCAAATAGTGTTCAGACGAGCAATCATACGCCACCCTTCAATCATGCCTATAACGGAAACGATGACGATATCTGCGAAACCAGCCAGGACAACTTCAAATACCAACCATTCCATCAGCCGCCAGAAATGACGCCTCAAACAATAAATCAAGGTCAACTTCCGCCAGCTCCCCAGCAACAAGGACTGTTCGACTTTGATCACACGAATTCGCTGAATGGCAGCACCTACTCAAGTTCGGACAGAGACGAAATGGAGTACCGCCAGTCGGCGTACATGTTCCACAACGAGGAAGACCTGTTGCAAATGTCGTCCGGCGCTGATCCGTCCAAGTTCCGCAAACCCCGTCGGAGGACAAAGAGGAAATCGAGCAAATTGGAAGATGCCGGTGAGTTCCAGAACCAGCGAGTGATGGCGAATGTGAGGGAGCGCCAACGCACCCAGAGCCTCAACGACGCCTTCAAGTCCCTACAACAGATCATTCCAACGCTCCCCAGCGATAAACTCAGCAAAATCCAAACGTTGAAATTAGCCACAAGGTACGTATTTCCCATCAGCGGAATTTCCCAATCCCAATTGATCTCAGATTCCAAGTCTGGTGGTTTTTTCGGGATGTTTCCTTTTTTCCCACGGAATTTCCTGACATTAATCCGAAAATTCTAAAATTTCCCCGGTTTTTTCCCGACGCGACGAAAATTCACTAAGCATCCTTTTCTTCTTTCTCTTCAATTCCAGATATATCGACTTCCTGTGCAGAGTTCTATCGACGAGTGAGATCAGTCTCCTGAAGGCCCTGGACAATCACGGTGTGACCCAGAGTAATTCGGGGAATCTGGGTGGATTCGCCCTAGGCGCATCTGTCCTCAACGACGAGTCCAAGGGAAGACGGAACGCTCCCATAATCCCACCAGAAAAGCTAAGCTATCTCTTCGGAGTCTGGCGGATGGAGGGCGATGCCCACAATAAATCATAGACCAAGTAACTCCAAGTCGATTTATTTTTGTTTTTCATTTCAAACTTGAAGATCTTCCAATGCGCATTTCCATAATTTTAGTTGTCTAAGTTGTTAATTTAAAAATTATACACAATTAAGAAAATTTTTATAAAATTTAAGTAAATGTTTATATTTTATATATATATTATTTTATAATTATAAAACAAAAATCAAAATATGTAAATTATGTTGAAAATTATTATTATATTGTATTTAAAAATATATTTAAAATACTGTAAACGGTTTTTGTTTGGAATATTCGTTCCCATGATGAAAACAAAAAAGGAGGGAAGACTTTTTGTCCTGAGAAAAGAGGAAATGGAGGAAAAAAAGTCGCGACATTTTTCTGTCTTTTTTTCTGAAATTTGTTGTTTTCGAGACGTCCCTCAAACGATATGTTTTATGTGCTGTGACATTTTTTCTCTTCTGTCGGATGAATCGTCGTCGAAGGACAAAGAAAAACAGTTGGAAGCGTTTTGGATTCAAAAGGGAGTGAAAAATGTAAGCCATACGAAAAAAAACAGACTTAAAGATACAAGCATATACGAGATACGGGTGCGGCACCGTTACATATATGGTTGGATCTTGGATCCCCAAGCATTTTAACTGCGGCAGCGGGATAAAATGATGTCTTCGCAGTCTGCTGATGTGCCCTTGCTGTGCATCCGGTGGTGATTTATTATTTTTTGTGGGAATTTTTTTGTTTAACTTCAATTTTCTGGTCTTGAGTTTGAAGTCAACGAAAAAAATGGTGGAGCATTTTATAGATTCGGAGAAAAAGTTTTGGTTTTGTTTTTTGTTAACTGCGCAAATCTTTGTGCTTCATTTTTTGTTTTTTAATAAAATAATTATCATCATGGACATTAAAATATTTCCGGTAGATTGCTTCATTTGAAATTGCACAATTTTCAGGTCGGAGATTGTATTAATCCATTTTTGGATTTGGAAAACCCTTTTAGGGCATATTTACCTGATGAGGTGGGTTTTTTCCTGTTTATTTCAGATTTAAGAGTTTTTAATCACAGTGGTGTGGATCTTAGTAGGTATTTTTTATTTTAAATATTTCGAAAATTCCTATAATAAAGTGGGAATTTTGGTACAAAAGATGGTTTCCTTTTTTTAATAAGACTTTTGAAGGATTAAACTAAGTTTCACATTCCAATTTCTATGGATTACAATAGCAAACATTAGAAAAATAGACCTGCAATTTGAAACCACACTTAAAGAGCTGTATCCTTCTCAAAAGTTTTCATAAACAAAGTAAAACATTTCAAAAATGTGTGCTTCTGATTTTTTACAAAATATATTTTGTGTCTTGCATGAATAAACAGTCTTATTTTAGTGTGATAAACAACCCGTAGTTGATACTAAAGTTACAAGTAGTCATAGTTCAAGTAATTACAAACACAAAATCTTGACGTCTATGACTCACGGATTTCAAATATGGTTTCGACAGACGTCTAAGTAGCTGTATTTTACCCGGCACAGGTTGTCAAAAAATATAGCGCTTTTAGACTTTCGGAAAACCTTTTGAAATTGAACTAATTCTGAAGCCTTCGACTCCCTGATTACGAATACGTAAATCTAAAAAAAATATCAGTTTTATTAATACAATAATTTTCAATACAATAATTTGCAACCCTATCGAATAACACAGTAGTACCCGTGGCATGATGGTTAGTGCGTTGACTGTCATGCCAGAGGTCTTGGGTTCAATCCCTGCCTGTGCCATCTAAAGTTTGTTTCATGGGTATTACCTCTTGCGGGGAATTGACCAAGAGTTATTCTTGTCATGAAAAGTGCTTTTCACAAGTTATCCGTTCGGAGTCGGCATAACACTGTAGGTCCCCTCTATACCTAAAAACATTACTCGCACACAGCAATATTTATGAGTTGTAAGTCACTTGTTCCTAGTTCTCAGCGGAATGTTGGTCCACCTAATTTATTTATTTATCGAAATGCACATACAAAAAGAAGGTAGTTTAACTCCACTGTCTACCCACATCTTCTAACCAAAATTTTTAGTGAGCTCTGGCTTCTGAAATATTTGTAAAAAGAGGCTGGATGCAACCCACACTGATAACTCCCATCCCGTCTTTCGAGTTGTCTTGTTTAAAAGGTTTGTAGGTTTTCGTGTTTTGTTAAAAAAGTTGTCAATTGATTTATTCTAAAAAAATTAAAAATTAATAACAATATTTTGCATATGACGAAATAGTTTGATTTCAAAATCTATTTTCGTTAACGAAATTTTTAGTCGAAAACCTAATTTTAGTAGCATTTCTTAAAAGTTTCTATTTCTTATTTAGGCAAATAAAAATTGGGTGAATTAAATTAATTTGAATTCAATATCTTCCATTGTATTGCGAATTCTAAACTAAGCAACTTACCGAATCTCACTGAATCGATAGGAGACCTTGAATCAAAAGTGAAACCCTTTGAAACTTCTATAAGTTAAGCTTTTAGAGTCTCTTGCGCAGTTAAATATAGCCGTAAAACCCTTCATTTTTGGTGGAATGAAGAACTGTCCAGTCTTAGGAAAATGACGAGGACAATTTTCAATATCTGCCACAAACATAAGTGTTACCAACCGTATAAAGAATCTCTTAAAATTTACAAGCAAGCCCTGTCATCAACCAAAAGACAAGGCTGGAGAGAATACTGTCAATCAATCGAAGACATAAAGGACTCCGCAAGGCTCAGCAAAGTTTTATCGAAGGAACATTGTAATCCTTCATTTCTAAAAAAGCCTGATGGAATCTGGACAGCCTCTTCAGCGAATCTCTTGAGCTACTGATGAAGACGCACTTTCCAGGTTGCGAGAGTGAAAACCCCAAATCGCTTGAAACCACAGAGCTTAACGTAGCTCATGTGGAGCAAGTTAATTCCGTTTATCCATATAAATCCCCAGGCATGGATGGCATACTGCCAGTTATGCTTCAAAAGTTGCATGATGTGGCAGCTCCATGGCTGGAACAAATTTCAAAGGATGTCTCCTTCTCAAACATGTGCCCATGTCGTGGAGACAGATCAAAGTAGTTTTTATCCCGAAAGTGGGTAGGCGTGGTGACGAATCCGTGAAGGATTTCAGACCAATAAATTTAACATCTTTTGTGCTTAAAACCTTGGAGCGCATTCTTGATTACCACATTAAAGAAATCCTAGTTGGACGACCTGTCGAAAGCTCTCATCATGCTTATCTTGAGGGCAAATCTACGGAGACTGCCCCCATGAGGTAGTGCGTGCTGTAGAACAAAGAATTCATTATAAAGAATTTACTTTTGCCACCTTCTTTAACATAGAAGGTGCTTTTAACAACGTCCTTACCGAATCGATAGAAGAATCGCTCGTTAAGTTCGGTGTAGAAGACTTCATTCGAAAATGGATTATTTCCATGCTCAGTGGTAGGAAGATTCCACCCACTCTAGGCAATACAATCGCAACAAAACACGTGAGTAGGGGAACACCCAAGGGTGGTGTCTTTTCGCCTCTTCTATGGCTTCTGGTCATGGATACAATTCTCGTAAAATTAGAGAGATGTGGAGTGAAGGCGGTAGCCTATGCGAATGATTTGGTGCTTTTGGTGTCAGGAAGGTACACTTCTGTGATTAGTGAAATCACGGAGTCAGCTTTGAAGAAAGCTAGCAACTGGGCCACGAGTTGTGGACTAGGAGTTAACCAAAGTAGAACTGTTGCTCTTTACCACCAAAGCTAAAGTACCACCCTTCACGCTTCCTCGACTCAACGATCAAATCTTATCATTGTCTTCCAGTGCAAAATATTTGGGAGTTATACTCGACCCTAAACTAAACTGGAAACTAAATATTGAAGTACGGGTTAAGAAGGCCTGTGTTGCCTTTCTTCACCTGCAGCAAAACTTTCATCAAAAAGTGGGGACTTCAGTCGAAGATGATTTTATGGACGTACGAGTACACAGCCGTAGTACGTCCAATCTTAACATATGGTACGAAATGGATTCCCTCAGATATTATCTCGGTAGACACTGACTACTGCACTCCTACTTTGAGCCTTAGTAAGGGTGTTAAGCTTATTTTCAAATCCAGAGAAGATTGGGAGGATGACATCGTGTCGATAGGTTTCGACACGACCATCTTTACTGACGGCTCAAAGATGGAGTGCGGAGTTGGTTCTGGGATCTTTTCTGAGTCCCTAAATGTAGCCGAATCCTTTAGGCTTCCTGGTTTTGCTAGCGTTTTTCAGGCTGAACTGCTGGCAATAAGGGAGGCATGTAAGATACTTAAACAAAACCCAAACCAAACGATCTTCTATGCAGGCCAAGGCAAGACATAGCCAGGATTGTTGCGGTTTGTACCGGACATTGGCCTATAGGAGTTCATGCAGAAAAGTTGGGTATCTCTTACAACACCTCTTGCCGTAGCTGTAGTGACCAAAGAGAAAGTGAAACGATAATCCATTTCCTCTGCAAATGTCCTGCTTTGGAAAACACTAGAATGAAATACTTTGGAAAAGCAAAGATTAGAGACCTTATCTTTTTTCTCAATGCGACAAAATCGGTCTAACATAATCGCAATGAAGCTTCTCTATAAATCTATCCCTTTAAATCAAAGGTCAAACGAGTTTTTGGTATCAAAACGGCGCACTACAGCGCTGATTGGATCTCCTTGAGATTGTCATTTCTACCTACCTACCTACCTACCATCTTCCATTGTTCACGAGATATAGAGAACCGAACATCAATTACCAAATTTGCGTACTATTTTTAGTAGATTTTATTTTTTTATGAAAAAAATGACTTTTATAATTTAATAAAAAAATTACTGAATGTTGAAAACAATAGTTTTTTATAAAATAAAATTTATTTGAAGATTATATCTTAAATTTTTGAAAAGATATTTTAGTCGAAAATTAATTTTTAGGAGCATTTAGTAATGCTTTTTTTAGGTATTAATTTTTTGTTAATAAAATTTCTCAAATTTATAAGATAAAATAAGTTGGAAGCCATAATCTCAAATATTTGAAAAGATATTTGAGTTTAAACTAAATTTTTACCAACTTTGAGCAATGTTTTTTTAAGGTTTTTATTGTTTATTAAAAAAAATTGTCAATTCGATTTTGCTCAACATTTTACCAAATGTTGAAAACGTTTTTTTTTGTTGCACAAAATTGTTTTTGAGATAAAGACATTTTTCATTCGTAAAATTTTCGAGGTGACAAATGTTTTTTATCAGTTTTTTTGATTTATAAAAAAAAACGTTAATTGGAATTTTTTTTTCAAAACTATATTTGTTTGATATAGCGTTACAATATATAATTTAAAATTTAATTCAAGTCTCTAGCGTTATTGGTTCATGAGATATTTTGGGTTAACCAATTCTTTTTAAATTGCTATGGTAAAAAAAAACCACGCAATTTTCTTGAGAGCCTTTTCTGCATCTTTCTGCATTATTGTACTCGATATCCCTAGTGGTTCTTGTGCTATGGAAGTGAAGTTCTATTAAATTGTCTAGAAATTTATTAAATATTATAAAAGAGTTCTTTTTATTCTTCTATTAAAAAAGTAATCCAATTGTTTTATAAAGTACTCATACGGAACAGTGCAATGTGCCATTTCGATTATTGTCGTTTTCTGAAGAAATACCACATCTTCTTTAAAAATATTGATGTTCTTATTATTAAAGTGTTGACGAGCTGTCGAGGATTGATACAACACTGAACCAATCCAGTTTAGACTCCACATAGACACCCCGCATCATTGGTAGCAAGATACTCCAAAAAACCAATCGGGGATAGAAATGCCTTGAAACCTGTATTACGGCCAGAAAATTATGGCCCAAATTCGACAAAACCAAATCCCACTCGATTACGCATCTAAACAACAAATATTTACGACTACTTGTAAGCATGGTAACACGCCACAACCTGTTGGATTATGTTACAAAAAAATGATGCTTACTACGAATGACATGTGCAGATAATTCACTGATCAGGAAGAACAAAAAGACACAGGCCACTTCCAAGCTTTATGCCACAATAAACACTTCTTCAATAATCTTGAAGATATGCAAAGATATGCTTCATCAAAGCCTCTAAATAGCTAGAACAAGACAATTCATAATATCGTATCACTCTTTTAGGAAAGTTCATACTATATGGTATCACAATTAGTCTACATTGATCTAAGTGTGACGATCAATCGTAAGCCTATCATCCTAGCCTTATTTTTACACAAGTTTTTTAATTTTTAAATGTTATTTTCCAAAAATTAAAATTTGTATTGAAATTCGAACAATCGAAAAAGGCCGGAACAGATTTTAAAATCGAAACATTTGTTGGGTGAGTTTTATTTTGTTCTTCTGTTTTTTTTTTTTTTTTTCTATCAGAACCATAAGCCTTGACAGAACAGTGAAAGCTCTATCTATCTCTTAAACTATATGTATGGAAACCATTAAGAAATATTTTAAGAATAGTAGCTTCAATTAAACCGCAAGATCCAAACAATTTATTCATTTGCATCGCAAAATACAGCTCGTGCAAGAATTGAAGCCGAACGACCCACTGCAACGTAAAATTTTTGGTGAATGGGCACTTGGAAAGTTGGTTGAAGATCCAATTTTTTATCGAAAAATTTTGTTCAGCTACGAAGCTCATTTTTTGAATAATTGTCAATTTTGGAGTGAATATCAGCCAGAAGCATTACAAGAGCTACCAATGCATCTAGAAAAAGTCACAGTTTTGTGCGGTTTATGGGCCGGTGGCATCATTGGACCGTAGTTCTCCCATTGTACAATGCTGTTTAAGTCAGAATTTAATGAGCTTATCATCTTTTTGTCGTTGCAGTTCCACATCCGAAGAAGAGGGGTGTGAATTTGAAAACGAATATGAAAAACTAAGAGTACTATCGTCAGCGAAACAATGTATTGGATTATATGTTGCAGACAAGAGATCATTAATAAAAATGAGAAAGAGTGTTGGAGATAAAACAGAGCCCTGGGGCACACCAGCATTTATTTTGTGGTTTTCAGACTTGAATCCATCCAATAACAACTTGTATTGAACGATTCGAAAGGTAATTACTAATCCAATGAAGGAGGGATTCATGAAATCCAAAAGCACGCATTTTTGATAAGAGAGCCTGGTGCCAAACCCTATCAAATGCTTTTGAAATATCTAGTGCAATAATCTTACTTTCTCCAAAACTATGTAAAGATTTGTTCCACTGTTCAGTGAGATGAACCATGAGATCACCAGTGGACCTATTGCTACGAAACAGAGTTGTAAAAACTGCAGTCTTTTTGGGACTGCAGTTAAGTCACTAATAAGACTTTTTTTCTTTAGTCTTTTAACTTACAAAAGTACTTTAACTGTTACTAAACAGTCAGCAGTTAGTACTTACTTTTTGACTTGGCAGTTAAAAAGAGCAGTTAATTGACTTAAAGTTAATTAACAACAATTAAATTAACAGCAATTAAAAACGTTGTTCAGATTTGTCATACATTCTATAGCAAACCTCATTGTTATGAGCCAAACAGCATGTTACTTCATTGCATAGGTACCAAATACATATTTCATATTATTTTCAAAATTCCTGTAGTATCTTAGTCAAAATACTAAAAAAAAATGAATTGCTTTAAAGTTAATTAACTGTAGTAAAAAGACTTACTGACTAAAACTTCTAATACCCCAGTACAAAGAAATGTCTACTGACTAAAGAGACTAGACCCAGTTAAAAGAACTGCAGTTAATTAACTTTTAGTCAATTAACTGCTCTTTTTAACTGTCAAGTCAAAAAAGTAAGTACTGACTGCTGACTGCTTTTTTGCAGTTAAATTTCCCAGTCGCAGTATTAACTTACATTCAAAAAATTAGTTAATTAACTGCGACTTAATTGAATGCATTACCCAAAAGACTGCAGTCTTTACAAGTCTGCTACGAAAGCCGTATTGCCGGTCATTAAGAAACTTTCGATCTTCAAGATATTTCTTGAGCTGATAATTAATCAGCGTTTCCATGACCTTGGAAAGAAGGGACGTAAGTGCAATCGGTCGGTAATTAGACGGTAAGGAAGATTCGCCTTTTATGGGAATAGGCTGGACAAATGCGGGTTCCCATCCGCTCGGAACGAGACCTGAGGAGTAGGACAGATGAAAAAGCTTACGCAGTGGTTTTGCCAGCGATGAGGAACACCTCTTCAGAACAATAGCGGGGATACCATCCGGACCAGCAGATTTATGTATGTTAAGATTTTTTAGGACTCTTGCTATAGTACGAGTGCGAAAAAATATTGGTTCCAAAGAATCACTAACTCGCTCAAGTACAGGCGGAGTCATATCATAACACTCTCTGGCAGCGTTGAAATTGGTGGCGAACTGCCTAGCAAAGAGATTTGCTTTCTCTAAGGAGCTAACAAATGGAGTGTCATTCACAACGAGCGTCGGAACCGAGGAAGGGGAAGAATTCCTCATGTTTTTTACAAATGACCAAACATTTTTACTGCCTTTGGGACATTGCAGTATTTTTTGCCCGAATATGGGCGTTGCAGGTCTTCCTACCTTGATTGAACTTATTCCGGTTTTCCTCAGTTGGATTGGCTTTAAAACAACGGAAACTTACCTTCTTGACCCTAATAACCTCTTTACAGCTCGCATCGAACCATGCGTTTTCCTTGGGTCTGATGCTTTTAACCCTATTCGGTATAAAAGTTCTCATTCCCAGGAGAACCAAACTTGTGATCATATCAGCGTTGGGTCAACGTCACTATCGAGGGAGCATATAGTGACCAGTTAAAGATCCTGAAGTAATTATTGAGACCGTCCCAGTTGACTTTCTCGTATTGCCAAACGGTTCTCTTAGGAGCTCTTTCTTTAACTGGAGAGTTTTTACACGAGAAATTTGCTGATATGACACAATGGTCAGATGTGCCTAGAGGAGATAGAACACTAATAGTGTACTTACCAGGGTCAGAGGTAAGAAACAAGTCAAGAGTGTTTTCTGCTCGACCTACCACGTCCGATATTCGAGTGGGCTCGTTGACCAGCTGAGTTAGGTGGTTTAACTCAACGAAGATCTCAGCACACACTCCTTTTCGTGTTGACTGGCCCGAATGTTGAAGCCATGAAGAATTGTGTACATTGAAAAGATTTGAACTGCATTCTTTATAGAAAAATTGTTGCTATTTTGTAACTTTAAAAGATATATATATTTCAAAAATCAAATGCAGACCAACAAATACTTTCGAAAACCATTTATCGGTTTCCTTAAGGCCTTAAAAGATTTGTGCAGTACAATAATTCAATTTCATGAACAAAATTTTTATTTTCTTCTTTTCATATTCAATTATATGATATTTAAAGACGAACTTCACAAGAAATACTTTGTGAAAAATACGTAGTAAATAATACATCATATTTTTCTACAAAATTACACATTTTTAATTTTGTTTGCTTCGTGTAACTGAACATTGAAAAAATAAAAACCTGACTGGAAAAAAAGAATTGTTTATAAGAACAAAAATAAAATAAAAATGAAGATTATTTGACTTGTAATTTTTCTTTCATCTTTCATCAGTCTATTGAATGAGCAGCGACCAAACTATCTCATTTTATAATGTGAGACTTCTTCAAGACATACAGCAGACATCATCACTCCACCCGCACGGCTAGATTTCATTTTATTGTCACATCATATCAACCAAACAGAGCGTTAGCGTATCCGACCATTTTGCGCAAAATACATTTTTTAAACTCGTTGTTGTTCTTGTTTCTTTTTAGAGCTTGTTTTTGTATAACAAACCATCAACATTGTTTTTATTTTTTTTTCCTTTAAAAAGTAAAATAAAATTTTACAAACATATAAAAACAACAACAAAAATAATATACATACTGACTTTGACAGTGCCTTGCAAATGGTGTTCTCTGATGTCGGATTCAAGACTCTAGAACATGGCGTCACTAATTCAAAACAGATAGTATATTGAATTTCAACACGGGACGCAACGAAATCCGAATCAGATTCAGAACGGAAGGCGTACAATATTATTGAGGGCTCGCGTGCACATACATACGCTGCTGCTGCTCCTCCTCGCTATCAGTACCAACTCGTTGCTCCACTTTGGATCTACTGGTACTTGAAAGTGTTATGTATATAGCTTGAGGAAAGTCGATACAATATTTAGGAAAATTACGAGATAAATTATGAGCGAAAGAAGAGGTCCCGATTATGGTGCTTATGATGCCAAAGTACGTCGGATATGGCGTGGGGTTGTTTGAAGCTATCTCGAGTGGAAGTATCTTCTTGCATGACACAATTATTTTCCTATGATCTGACCCTGGATTTTGATCATTTAGATTAAAGATGCAAACAACTGTTAAGCATTTTTATTCCTTCATTTTTAATTCAACACTGATTCAATAATCCTTCAAAGAAAGGGTGGCTATTTTTAGAAAGCAAAGGAGTACCTATACACTTGCCTTTGAAATGAACATGTGCAGAATTTTGGCGGTCTCGCCGATTGGTAATGTTCATTAAGGAAAACATGTCCGTCGATGTGTTTTTTAATTCAACCTTTTCCATAATTAAAATCGAAAGGGTTTTATTGGGTAAAGCAGATGATTCTTCTAATCGACGACGCTTCCATCAGACGGCAGCTTAGTTTATATACCTACAGATGGGATACTTCATTTTCACAATAATTATTATTTGCAGACCTAAGAAACGATAGAGGCTCCTGTCTCCTGTGGAGTCGAGTCGAGAGTAATTTTCTTCTGGCGCTATTCCTCAGCCCTGAACAAGATTTTGCATCCATTGTAAGTTTTCAACACGTGCGATATTTTACGAGTACATGTACCTACATCGACTCCTTGGGCACACATACAATTCCGACTACAATAAACTTTACTGAAGGATGAATTGTCGGGGTTTTATGACTCCCCGTATTTTCATAAGATGTATGCCTGTGCAGCAAAGGAGGATTGGTAAAAACAATCGTCAACACATGTGGGAAAAAACATTGTGATGTTCCATATGAGTGTGATTTAGCGTGAGTCGTCCTTTTTAAAAACCCATTTTTCTGAAATTCCTTCAAGAAAACAATAGTTTTGTAAAAATGAACAAAAACATAAAATCATCCAACGACGACCTGAATGCTAATTTTTATATGCAAGTTGCAAGTACGAGTATTTCTAAGGAATCGTTAGTGATGCCGAAGCCCGAAATAGTGTGAATTTATTGTTATCCTATAGCGCCTCTTATTCTTTTAAGGTTCGTTGTGATTTTGTTGTTGTTGTTAGTTTTATTGTTGACGAAAAAAAAAAGGTTCGGTCATATGAGAGGCGCTAAGTTAGTTAGTTTTCTAATTTTACGGATATACATACAAATCTGATTATAATAAGAAGTGTGAAAATTGAATGGATATCTTTGCAGAGGATGCACCTTTGTGTGTGGCCAAGCCATTGATGAATTTTAAATTGTTTAAAAATTGAAGAAGAGTGGAATTGATTATTCTTATTAGGCTGTAAACTATAGTTTACCCAATATGCGCAAATTTGTAGGTGATTTAGTAGAACATTTGAAGTTTTAGTTTTTTTCCTATGCAACGAAAACATGTGTTAAGGTATACTTTTGCAATCGGGCCAATATTTATCAAATTTAAAATGTTGGAATTTTCTCGACGTTTCAAGGTTCCTAGAATCTATAAATCGAAGACTTTTCGAGAAACACGTTCGGAACATCTTTTTCAGTCGGCCATATCTCAAGAGCTAGTGGAGATATTGACTTTAAATAATTTTCATTTCACAAAAAATAACATCAAAAGAGGTAGAAACGACTTTTAACAGAAATTGAGAGGGTGATTTTTTAATCTATCGCAACTAAGAGTTAGAAGCCAAAAAGACAATCAGTGCCCGTCTTTTGATGTTTCTTACAATTTAACAACATAATAATCAAGCATTCTAATTAAATATCTTTCTACGTTTTAACAAAATTTGAGTCGTTTTATATAATGTTTTCAGTCAAAAATCAATGCTTGCCAATTTTTACACTTAAGCATTTTTTGAAAATTTTTAATTTAATTTAATTGATAAATATTTTGTGTCAGATTTTTTCCATTTATAAAAAACTGTTAGTTAAATTTGGTATCACAAAACAAGGTATAGTATTTAGAATTTAAATCACTAGCGTTATTGTTTCCAACCAAGTTTTTCACTATTTATTTTAAATTTCTGTAGTGAAAATAATCACCTACTTAATAATATGTACCTGCGACATATAGGAACTATAACTCGAATGAGCCCCCGATTCCTTCCATCTGTCTGTTTGTATATCTGTCCTCGCCCCTACAGCCCAAACCCATCATTTAACAGTTTTGTTTTTAAGTTTTCTTAAGAACTAATGGACCCATTTTAAAAGCTTTTATGCTGTCTCAATAATATTTGAAGATCAAAAAAGGCATTGTTTTTTGGAATTATAAAAAATACTAATTTGTTTCCACCATTCCACATCTTAAAAATGGTTCATCATGTTCTTACGAAAATTAAATATAAAACGTATATTTATAATTTCTCAATTACATTTAAAACTTACTTACTTACTTAAGAACGCGCTACAGTCCTATTTGAACTAGGGCCTCACCCAACAAACATCTCCATCAAGCTCGGTCCCTAGCTAGATGTCTCCAGTTTCCCGCTTCAAGTTGGGTGAGGTCACTTTCCACTTGTACGTGCCACCTAATCCGCGGTCTTCCTCTACTGCGCCGCTGTCCTGTGGGTGTGGATTAAGTTGTTTCCAACCTTTATGAAGCAGCGTGAATTCTCCATGGCCATCCTGCAGAAACGGACGAGTTTGGCAGGGATGCCAAAACTAGACATGGCTCTATACAGCTCGTCCCTGTAGATGCTGTAATATGCGGCCTTGAAATCGATGAAAAGATGGTGGGTGTCGATTTGGTGTTCTTGGTTTTTTTCCAGGATCAGCCGTAATGTGAATATTTGATCAACTGTGGACTTTCCTGGTCTTTAATCACACTGATAAGGACCTATCAGGTTGTTGACGATGGGCTTTAGACATTCACATATTACGGCAGAGAAGATTTTATAGGCGATGTTAAGTAGACTGATTCCTCAAGCCTAGACTTCAATTTAGATATGGCAATCTTTACTACGTCTAAGTTGGGAGGACGGGATTGTTGGCTTTCGTCGTCTATGTTGAATGGATCATCCTGCCTGACAACGGAATTCGGTTCATCGTCGTCGTTATACAGTCTGCAGAAGTGTTCCTTCCATATCCTCAGCATTGATTGCGGTTCCACTATGATGTTTCCACTTTCGTCTTTGCAGCCTTCGGTTCTAGGTTTATGTACCTGCTGTGAATTTCGTTTCACCTGTTCCACTGGTTTTCGATACATTGTGTTGGTGACAGAGAACTCCGAGAGAGGTTGCTTGTAACTCGGTCCGGAAAGGATTTGGCGATTTCTGGCGATTGTAGCCTTTCGACGTTGTACCTTCTCCAAACGCCTCCCTGTTTTGCCTTGTGTCTGGAAATCCGAAGTGCTACCTGTGCTACAACGAGATAGTGGTCTGAGTCGATGTTAGCTCCTCGGAAAGTTCGTACATCCATGATGCTGGGAGCGTGTCTAGCATCGATGGTAATATATTGACCATGGTTGACGGTAGATTGATCTGGAGAACTCTAAGTTCCTTTGTGGATGTTGAGGTGTTGAAAACGCGTATTGGCTACCATGACGTTTCGCCTCCCAAGCAAAATCTATGAGCCCAAATCCGTTGTCGGAAGTGTTGTCGTGCAGGCTGTTCTTTCCGATTATTCTACCAAAGATGTCTTTCCTTCCTAGCTTGGCATTAAAAACGCCCAGGACTATTTAAATATCGTACCTAGAACACTGCTCATATGTTTAGTCTAGGAGCTCGAAGAACATATCTTTGGTGTTGTCGTCTTTCTTTTCTGTGAGGGCGTGAGCGCATATCAGGCTAATGTTGCGAATTTAGCCTTGATGCGTATGGTCATGAGGCGCTCATTGATGCACCTTTAGCTCAAGACTTTTTGCCTAAGTCTGGCTCCAATGACGAAGCCGCATCCAAAAAAGCGTTGTTGGTTTTCGTGGTTGCAGTCACCATAGTAAATATCGCAGTTTTTCATCCTCTTTTTGCACAACCCATCCCATCGTATTTCCTGGATGGCGGTGATGTCTGCTTTATAGCGGTCTAGGGCCTCCGCTAATTCTTCGGCCGCACGTGGTCTGTTTAAGGAACTAACAATTGACGTGCATATCCGAAGTTCGTTGTCCTTAATTCGTTTGCGTTGGTTGTCAACAGTAAATCCGTCCGAATTCGAGGCTTGTTGGTGCTTCGCAACTATGAAGCTTTTACGTGGCCAGACATGCACCCCGACGGTACAACCTTCAACCTGGAGGTTTTATATTTTAAAGTATAAGTACTATTTGTGAACAAAGTCTTTGGATACAATAAAAATAAACATTTACAATTTGACAACAGTAAAATAATATTGTAAAATTAAAATGAAAATACAATAACAGTCTATTTTTTAGAGAAGATCTACTGAGATGAAAGTCAAATTCAATATAAGTCACACTGAGATTAGTTTCACTGACGCAGGGGATTATAGGTTCATTTTTTGCATAGTTGACACTATTCAGTTGTCACGATGGAGCATATAAAGTAATCAAGGACAAACAAATGGGCATAAAATGGTACGATAAAATATCACTTATAAATAAATATACATATATATATACATAACTATATACATATATATATATATATATATCACTTATGAAGATATATGACGGAGTATCGATGTTCAAACCTAATTTCAGAAGTGCGAGCCTAGTCATTTTTTTTTGAATCATTAAGATGAATAGAGCGATTTAAAAGCAAAAGGGTCTTCGAAATCTTTACTATTGCGTTTAATAAGGTCTAGCATGGAATTTGCTTGGGAAACACTGAACTCTATAAGCTTGACAAAGTTTAATTTAAGGTCGAAAATTACGCCACGATCTTTATTTTCACAAACTCTGTCAACATGGATATTAATCTTATAATCGAAGCGAATTTGGAAAAAGTTAGGACAAAAAGGAAAATATTTGCACTTAAAGGCATTTAAATATAATTGGTTAACAGAGCACCATTCCGATAATTTACGAAGATCATTTTGCAACAGATGACAATCCGTAATGGACTTTATACACCTAAAAAACATTAAGTATTCAGCAAATAGAAGTTGAACTGATTTGTCGAAAATATCAGGTAAGTCATTGATAAAAATTAGGAAAAGAAGTGGCTCAAGAACAAGATGGCTACTTTGGGGAACATCTTTGGTTACCAAAACTGGTCTTGAAACCATATTTTCAATTCTAACAAATTGAATACGATTCTCAAGGTAAGAGTCTAACCATTTCAAAAGATTTGAATGAAAACCAACAGAAATTTTTTAAATTGAGTATTTTACTCTATCAAAAGCTTTCGCAAAATCTTTTCGAGTTTATTTAAAATAAAATTGGAGAAAATAGACAGATTGGTGGTTGTTGACCTTCCCGATACGAAACCGTGTTAAAATGGTAAGATCTGTTCTTTCACGAGAAAAGCTAACTTATTGTATATCAATTTTTCAAAACAGTTTTGGTATACCAACATGAATTTGTAAATTTTGGACGATAATTGTTTACTTTTTGCTTTGATCCAGATTTATGAATTGAAGTTATAAACTTTCCTCATAGAATCACGTTTTGTTACCCTATTTTTTAACAAAGTTCTGGTTTTTTGTATACCTTTTATAAACATTAAGATTTCTTTAAATTTGAAAACAATCTTCTAGAGGCCTTATAAATATTTATTTGTATATACGAATGTTATATGCCAATGAGGCTACAATTTATTTTCCTATTTTCGCAAAACCATGAAGCCATAAATTATTATTACATTGTAAATTTTATTCTCACTTTCCTGACTGGTGTATTATAAAAATTAAAATTTATCTACAATGTAAACGGAGGACATTCAAACAACACATAAGTTTCACTTTTATGTGACGAAAAACAACATCCGCGTTTCTACAACTTTTCCATACTTTTCATTTAAATTCTTTGCAATAGTAATTATTTTGTCATCTCAAAGATTTATTCCAAATAAATGTCTTCTTCCCTTAGCATTTTTCTTTTTTGTTTTTTAATTTGCAATTTTGAAAAATTCCATAAAACCCATAAATGTATACACAACAACCTGCAACTGCAATACAAAATAAAGGCAACATTCCCCCTCTCTTGCGTCCTTTCATGTGAAATTAGAACACTTTAATGGCTCCACAATCATCGAGCATCAGAGGACACAACGTTACAGTCTCGTCGCTCGTAGTCGTTGTTGTCATCGTTCCAAGGCGCTTACAACATACATTATCGAACGACCGACGACGGTCGCCCCCACCACCAACCCCACCAAACTCAAAACACATGTTGTCTTTTGTCCATTGACTCAGAACACGCTGGCTGATATGCCGACAAACGCCCGCCTCGCCAATACCTCGAATAATATACGCTACGCATACGGATATGCAGTTAGTTGTCGATGAGCGACTTTTTTTGCTATATTTTCAAGAAAGCAATTTCGCCGACTTGTCTCTTCCAATCGAGCGTCGTCGTCAGCACCATCGTAGTCGCAGTCAGCGGACCAAGTCGATGATGGGAACGTTCTAAAATTAGACGGAAATAGACAAATAATAACGCTTCGAGCTATCTACCGCTTGCGCTTGTTCAAAAAGCATCAGCAAAAGAAAAACAAAGGAAAATAAACAAAGACACCAAAATTGAAAAAACAAAAGAAAACAATATTAAATTAAAATAATAAATCAGGCGTTTGGTCTCGAACTCGAGCGTTTGTCCAAAAGTCCATTTCGAATATGTCAGTCAAATTGATGTCGACAAAGAACTGCCTGTGTGATGCCTCTAAACACAACCCATATATACTCGAATCCTCTGGGAGCTATCCTTCTTCAAGTCTTTTTTGTTTTTGTTTTTGTAACTGAATACACATAAACGTACCATTTAGAAGCTATTTTTAAACTGCATAGTGTCCCTCTTGTGCATTCTAAAGTATCTACGAAGACAAAAAGATCCTTTAACAACAAAAATTATAGGTACTGGTATATCTCCATTCGGATTTCGAGACATAGCCAAGAAAAAAGCAATTCAAAAACGGAACCCCTTTAATCGTTCTATGAGATACTTTCTTTAAGTGGGATATTTTGTACGTTTTCATGATTTATGCCATTTTTAATTGCTTTGCTTTTCTCCACTTTCTTTTAGTCTCAAGGTTTTCCTTCATTTATCATCGTCTCAGTCTCAGAGAAATTAATTCTATACCTACGTAATACTATAACCACAAGATTCAGGGGCTATACAGCATACAAAGGTGTGATGCTTCGGGAAGCCCCATTTAATAAATTGGTATCCGAAAAACGATATATGTAGAATCTGAAAGGGAGGAATTCAAAATATCTAAGAAATTATTTAATAACTTGTCGTGTTGACAGTCGATGTTTCAGTTTCCACACTTTTGATTACCGCATTAGAGACGTGTTAGTTTTATCGAAGATTGAAAATTTGAAGTTTTGAAAATGATTGTGGTGTTGGGAGATGTGAGATTCAAATTAAAAGGTGTTTTGTTTTTAGGGGGAGATGTGTTTTGACAGGTCCAATAGGTACATATTTTATTATATCTATAAAGGATTTTGAGAAGCTTGTAGCGTACTTGAATATTTGTTGAGAGTTTTAGAGCTGACACGCATTTACTTAAACAGATTTAGAGTTATGGGAAAACATCTTAGCGAACATATACTTTTGTAGATTTACTTTTTCAGTATAGTTTGTGTTCCTTATTAAAAAAGTAAATGAAATAATGTCGTTGATGACAGTTGGATACTTAAGAGTTTAATATTTAAAATAATACTATATTTTTGTTGCAGTACTTCAGAAAAAAAAAAACAACTTTCGTATAAATAAATAAATAATGTGACCTGACGAACAATTAAATATTTCCATTCATTTTATTCACTAAATTGTATAAAAAAGAGAAAAATAATTATTCGCCAACCATGAATGCTATTCCCTATTTGTGACCATTGATAAAAAACTTCTTTTATTTTTGGGTCTATTACATTCTTCAAAATATCTAGTACTGTCATTTCTATGGAAGTCTGATGCATTTAATATGGTACGATGAAATAAAGCCAAGTGAAATAAGGCCAAGTTGGTCTGAGCAAATTTTTTAACAGCTGGTCTTGTTACACTGAACAAAGTAAATAAGGCGTCGTGAAATAAGGCCAAAGTGAAATAGGACCAACTTTTAGAAATTGGTATTATTGCAATTTCCAGAAGTTAATAAGGCCAATTTTTAGCAGTGATATAACCAATATTGCACTATGGAAAAGTTAGGTAAGGCCTAATTATTTTGAAAAATAAAACTAACTTATTTTTACGGTGACGTATGTATAAGGTGGGAAATGCTGCCCTCTGCAACCCCTCTCCTTGTGCACACTATAGGATTTGGGGTAGGTGCGAAGTTGAGTGTATGCAAATTTTCTTTGCAATGTGAAAAAAGCCAAATTTTTTTGGTGTAATAAGAGCAACTGTTGAAAATAAGCTTTATTACGGTTTACAAACGCTGTATAAGGCCAATTCTTGAAATTTCGTCTTATTTCACGGCAAAGTGATAAACTTTAACATTTTGGTGTTGCCAAATTTCATGAATTGACTATTACCTCACCGTTAATATAAGTTTGTCTAATTTCTCAAAATAATTTGGGCTTATTTCGCTATTTTTTCCTTGCTCAGTTTGTGTGCCTCTAGTTTGTCTACAGTAAGCATAGTTCGGTAGCGTAATACGTTCACCACTGGCTCAAAAACTTCACCAAGCAGTTTCACGTTGATGCACTAAATAAATGTTTTTTGAAACAACAAGTTTTAAATATATTTTATAGCACATGTAATTTTACTCAAAAAAGATCATGGCATAATTTTTGATTAAAGACGACATTTTATTAAAATTCTAGACCTATGAATAAAGCTCTTCCACAAATTTTTTTTCGAAACGATTTGAAAATGTTTCCGAATTGCTGGCCAAGAAGAGGCTTCACAACTGACCAAAAGTTCTTTAGTTTTGAAAACTGTGGCTCAAATATTTTACTATATTTGGAGTGAATTTTAACAATTTCAATGCTGTGTTGAAGCGTGTATATTAACATTTTTAGAAATAGCATAGTTTATATTTATCAAAACATGACAGCTTCCAAAGTGATAGCTGCTATAAAAGCAAGCAAGCAAGTGGAGATTCCTTTAAATCACCTTAATGAACACAACTTTATTTTATTTATATTTTCTTTAAAAACACTGCACTTCAAAATTTTCAGAAACTCCGTCAAACTACGATCAGAGGCTCATCATAAGTGCATGTTTTAGTTTAGAAAATTATACAATTGTACACAAAATAAAAAACATAATAATTATTAACATTTAACATGAATTACTACAGAATTAAAAAAATAAAATAAAGACGTTTACGATAGTGGAGGACTGATGGTTCTTAGCAATGATTTTAATCCCACCTTATTTAAATTTAAACCAATCGATGAACAGTTTAAGCTATATAAAATGCTCATTCGACTTAAAGCTTCATTCTTTCCATAGTTAGTTCTATGGAAGTCAATATTAATAAAGTCTCGGCAATTCAAATGTACACAAGATAGCAAATAAGTTGCATCAATTTCACCATTAATATGTTGATGAAAAAATACTAACTCATTATTAACACGTCTTTTATGGAGAGATTACTTTTGAAGAAGCAGAATACGATGTTCATAGGGAGGCACATCATAAGGCTCATCCTAAGGAAGACCCTTTAAGGCAAAGTGAATGAAATAATGTTGAATTGGTTCAATACGTTTTCTAGGAATTTCGTAATAGGGAGTTCATACCTTGGAAGCATATTCAAGATGAGGACAAACATGAAAATTGTACAGACATAGGAATCATTGCTCATTGGGTTTTCGAAGCATTAAAGCCCACTCGGTTTTATATTCTCCATTGTAACAATGAAAAATATATACGTGCTGTTAAGGTCGGAAGAAGAAGAAGAGGGATGTGATTCTGAAAACGAATATAAAAAGATAAAAGTACTATCGTCAGCGAAACAATGTATGGATTAGAAGTTGCAGAAAGTAGGCTTTAACTAAAAATAACAAATAGTGTTGGAGAAAGAAAAGAGCCCTGAAACACATTAGCTATTAATTTGGGATTTTCATACCCATCCAATGCAAGTATTTTCGATAAGAGAACCCGATGCCAAACCCTATAAAATGCTTTTGTAAAGTTGTAATGATTTGCTAAACTGTTCGGTGAGATGAACAATGCTATGACCATTGGACCTATTGTGCCGAAAGCCGTACATTCGGTCATTAAGAAGCTTTTGAACTTCAAGATATTTCTTAAGATGTTAATAAATCAATGTTCCCATGACCCTAGAAAGCAGGGAAGTAACTGCAATCAGTCGGTAGTTATAGGGTGAGGAAATTTCACGTTTTTTTTCTATCCGCTTTAAAACAGTCCAGAGAAGTAGGACAAATGAAACAACTTACACAGTGGTTTTGACAGCATTTAATGTAATGTCATGTTTATTTAACATCTAGAATACGAAATTTTACGAGTACAAAACTGTTTAAGTTACTATATTTTGCAAGCAGAAATAAATTGAAATGTATCTAAAATATCCTAAAAATAAATAAAAATAATACTTCTTGGTCTCAAACACTTTTCAAAATTGCATGATGCCAAAGTTGGCTCATTCCAAAAACCAAATATCAGGGTCAACTTTTCACGTTAAATCTTTATCTCAAAACCAAAAACCTGAAGTGGTTTCAAACTTGAATTTATTTAAATTCAAAAACTTAGTTGACTAGCGTTAATAATTTTCTTTTCAATTTCGCTGACCTTAAAATCAAAATTTAGCTTAATTCAAAACCGCCAAACTGTTAACTTTCTTTTCTATTTAAATAAAATCTTTAAGGTAATTTTCAGTTTCCGGATGGTTATTGAAAAACTAAATGTAAAGTCTCTAACCATACCTTTAATGATAACTCATGCGAGAGTTTCAAACAAATCATTATTCAAAAGATCCTTTGTTGTTCAAATTTGGTTTGAATTATTCAAAAACTGCATTTATTTCTTAGGAGAAAAGAAAATGCTCTCTTCTAAAAATAAAAAGTTAAAAGCAACACGAATATCCTAAAATCTCTTATTTGCTATTTAACGAAGTAATAAACTAAACATTCTGTGTTAGTCCATCAAATGTCTATCTCGACTGTCTATTAAAAATCTCTTGAATGCATCGTAAAATTGACGGAGCGTTAGTCCACCAGAATTTATATATGTAAGCTGCACCGCGTATAACTCCACTTGCATGGGTCATGTATTTCTACCGAAATCAAAGACCATGAAAAAGGAGGGAATCCTTTTATTTTCTTTTTTCAAAATCCCATATACTCCCTCCATCTCCATCGTCGTTTTCGTTCGTGGTGTCGTCGTTTTGAAGAATTGATTTGTATCCATTATATTTTGAAAAACGTTTCGTGTGTGTTTATGTTGTTTTATATTTTTGTTTTCGAAATCTTTAATGGAATTCTTAATGTAACTAGAGTTACTTTATTATATACATAAATTAATGGAGAAAAACCCGCCTACCTCCTCCATCTTAGAATACCAGTCCTGAATCCTACCTAATGTAAGTCCGTGTTTGGGACCGAACTGTATCATTAAAAAGTCTTCATCATTTACACGTATGTATTAATATAAAAAAAAGAACGCGGACCCTTCCATAAACAATATACCAAATTAATGTGATTTTCTAAAAACAGAATTCCTCCATGGTAACCTAAACCGCAAAAGGAATTCATAGTCTGAAAGTCGCCTGTCTTTTCTGTTTTTGATTAAAAAAAAACAACTAAGATGTTATTCTAATGACCCTGTAAAATCTCCGACCTCTTGAACTATCAATGGGTGTCAAATTACAAAACGGGATGCAGAAGACGCTTGTTTCTTATAATATTTATGCGTATTGTAGATTTTCAAGAAACGAAAAACGGGTCGTAAAAATGATTTATGACTTGATTGAGTGCATCTCAAATCAAAGATGTATTCAAATTGTATTTAAGAGTTTTTTTGCGAGTCCTTTCGAAAAAATGGCTGTTTCGACTTTTAGAAAATACATAAAGATGGTTTGGAAATCTCTTGATATACTACATAGCAGCTTATATTTTGTGTCAAATTTGTTTTTCTGTAAGAAATATAAAATCATAAACCTAAAATGTGTGAGTGAAATGTCGTCGTAGTTTTGAATATCTTTTATTTGACATGTCGATTTAACTTATTATTTTTAGTACATTTTATAACAACTTTTTTTTATACCCTCCCCTCATCCGAAACAATCAATTTTCCATGACTCCAACGTATTAGTCACTTCGAATTTGACCCATGGCATGAATTATGTTGACTGTAAGGATCACTATGGTTTTTGACTTAGTCGCATTTCAAATAGACCAACAACTTCAAAAAACACCACATAAAAAGTTTACCTTTTTATACGAGTAACTTTAGACAAAAGCCATTCACGGTTAGCTTGCATTTCATTCGAACTCTTTTAATTTCCATAAGGTGCGTTGCTTACTAAAAACTCTTAAGGGATGCCATATCTATACTTTTAAAATAACAAAAATCTGAACTTTCTTAAAAGCGCTCAAATCAAAAGTTCCTTAATAGAACCTCAGGAAAAAGGGAGTAACAAGCTATTAAACTCTTTAACATGTTAGGCTTGAAATGCGACTATCAATTAGTTTGAACTAATCTATGTGCCAGGCAGATCAAGTGGGATCCATATCGGATGTTATGAAAACTTCAAATTCGACAAATAGATCTGTGAAAATGAGGAAGCCCCATTGCAAATGCCAAATGTCTACTTAATCGCTTTGGCTTCAATCTCGTGTTAAATAGAATATCTTGGATATGTGGATTATTAGATACTTTGTTGAACGGGATAGATAGCTGTCAAATAATAAAAAGAACTGTCAGCTGTTCACAAAAAGCACAAACATTTAAGCTTCGAAGTCAAAATTGTTGTAAGATAAAACGTTTAATGGATAATTGAACTGATTTGATTTCTAATTCCTTCTCATCAAAAATTGGCCCGTATTCTTCAAGAACTTTTGCAATTCCTTGAAAAATTTTTCCTCGCCGGGTTTTTGGGTCTCGGAGATGATCTTTTCCCTTTCTGCGCTCCTCCAAGAACAGTAGAATGGATTCATCTCAGCGACCTTATTTGCATGTAGCTCCACAAGGTTTTCGCCTCTTTCTGCTTTATACATGAAAACAAAAAAGTAAGATTTATTTATTTCCACAAGATTAATATATATTTACCTGTATTTTCTTCTACCTCAGGAACAGAATGAGATTCTTCAACTTTAGAATGCTGGACAATAGAGTGGAGGTAAGACCTACCAAATTCATCTACAAAACGAGAACAAAATAAGTCAATTTTGAAGTTTAAAAAAATAGATCATAATTACCTTCTAAAGTTCGGAGGCAAATATCTTCTTCATCGTCTATTATGTACAGAACATCCTCAAATACAACTCCAACTAACATTTCGTATCTTTTTGTTTACCAACAAATACAAAAAGCTGAAATCAATTTTCAAGTTTCTTGAAATTCAATCATGTGTTGAATCAGCTGTTCTGTCAGATATCTACACACTCCAGAAATTCTTGAATACCTTTGGACTTCTCAGCTGTTTTTGATCAGCTGTTATTTTACACGTAAAACACTAACAAAAAGGTATCCAGATACGCTATGTGTCTGAGATTGAACGCAGCCATTAAATAATATGGCAGATATGAACTGTCAAAATGCAGAAGCCTCATTGCAAATGCCAGATGTCTACTTAATCACTAAAAAAAAATCAATTTAAAGATGAGTTACGGGGCCCAAAAAAGCCCAACATGTTGTAAGGTTTTGGTTTGGAAGAATTTCGTTTTAATTTTTCTTAAGGAATTCTATATTTCTTTAAATGTCTTTTTTTAACGTATGGTATGGTATGGATAAAAACGACGAATGGGAAATTTAAAACAGCAAGAAATATGTTTCAATATAAATTATTTAATACAAAATTACCACGGTAACATCTTATAACTGCTTGGGGGTTCGAAAGAAGTACCTTTAATAGCCTTCAAAAATCTCCAGTTTATAATAAACGTATGTCTAAATCTACTAAGAAATGTACAACATCACTGGAAAATTGTAGAAGCCATAAACAAGGTTAGCCACCAACAGAAGTAGAATCTTACAGACTAAAATCGCTTATACCAATCATGGTAAAAGTTTTCGAAAATTGCTACTGGCTCAGCTAATTAAGAAAGGAAGACTTAATTCGAAACATCAGTTCAGATTTAGAAACAAATATTAAACTATATATAGACAAAGTACATAAAATCACAGATTTGCGCAAAAGACGCTTAAAGAAAAATAAGGATACCCGACTATATTCTTAGATGTTGCTCAAACTTTTCATAATTTTTGGCACTTGAGACTTATGTAAAAACTGCATAGTGGACTTCCCAAGTAGTACTACCATACACTGAAATCATGTTTAGGAACCAAAATTACTATAAACTGAAGAAAATTATAACCGGTGTACCACAAGGAATTGTCCTAGGACCAACCTTGCATCTTTTATAAATTTGCTTATTGAACATCAACGCTATCATGGCGAACTTTGCTAATGATAGTGCTATATTGATGTTAGACAGAGGTGTACAACTTTAAGTTGGCAATACTATTTTAACTTTTATTAGCAGCTGTCAAGTTATTTTTTTTTTAGTTTGGTTTGGCATTTGAACATTATGCATGGACTTTACTTACTTAGGCATTCAGACGTCTTAAGACCGTTCGGAACCCTTTAAAGGGCATAGGGCCCCACTACTCCTATACGCGCCATATCGTGTACGGTTTCCGGAGATGTGTTTCAGCTCCTTCCAACTCTTGCCTAGTGACGCTGATTCCGCCTGACCTGCACCATATGCTTCTCGGTCGTCCAGCTCTTATTCCTTCTTGTTTGAGCGGATTGCACTGTATTATGCTTGGCCTGCAATGCAGTCGTTATCATTTTTAACCGTATGTCCAATTCATTGAAACTCACGTCTTCTATAGGTTTCTGACCTGTCCTTCTATGAAGGACCTTATTTGAAATACGGTTTGGCCAGAAAATCCTTGGGATGTTAAGAAGACATCTATTTACGAAGCTTTCTTGTTATGGCTGAAGTGCTGCACGCATAAAGAAGCACAGATTCGAAATTTGTGCGAAACAGTCGTAGCTATGTTCTTAAGCTGATGGAGTTATTATTCCAAATTTTTGACAGCATACCAAAAGCCGCTTTTGCTGTGCCGATGCAGCAGATGACGTCTTGTTCGGCCCACTTTTTCAACCAGTTGCGAGAAAATATTTATTTGAGTGGATGGTCGGGATCCGAGGCTGATAATTTTTTTTTTTTTTTTGCCGGAATTAATTTTCAGCCCTACGACTTCTGCTTCTCTCTCCACACTTGTTGTCATTTGATGGAGATCGATGGTAGTATGAGAGAGTAAGCAAACATCATCCGCGTTATCCAAATGCTTTAAATAGGATGTCAAAGCCCATTAAACAACGCTTTCAAATTGTGCAATTTTTTTTTTGAAAATCATGTTTTTTTTAAGTATTTGGAGTTATGATAATCCTCAAGCTTATGTTAAAAAACTGTTACATCCAAAAACTGGCTGTTTTGTGTGCGTTATGGGTTGGTGGAATAATTTGTCCGGTTTTTTGTTAAAAAATGCTGGTCAGAACGTTTCAGAGTGGATAGATAGATAGATAATTGATTTTTATTGATTTAAAGATTAATTTTACAATTATTACATAAATATTTTATTACACAAATCATAATACCATGGCATCTGCAGTCTGTCGGATTGACAACTTTAATAAACTAAAATACTGTAATTAACAACAACAACGTAACTTTGCGTACAGCTTTGAGACATTCATCTCATTCAGCATACTAAGAACTTGTTTATCTGATAGAAAGTCACTTCCAAGAATATTCCTTCTAGTTTCCCTTAAAGTTTGACACGTCTCTATAAATAGAGGTGATAGCTCGGTTTCCAGCATAATCACGTAATTTGGCGAATTTTTACAGCTCTTCGAGAACGCGTCCGAACTTCAGAGACAAGCCCAGACCATATAGTCAATAAGTCAAGTCAGAACGTTTCAGTTTCAAAAAGATTGTGCAATATGTCACACAGCTCGTGCCACAATTGATTTATTAAAGGAAACTTTTAGTAACCGAATATATGTATGTACATAGTTTCGCGGGCAATCTTGTGATTTAGTGCCTCTTGACTATTTCTGTGGGGATTTGTCACTTAAATTTTAACGTTCACCGCGTTATTGCCAAAATACGGCCTCAAATGTTCGAAAAAGCCATCGAAATTGAACCTCCAGATAAGACTACGCTGAGCCAGTTGTGGTGGTTTTATACCAGAAATCATTTTTAAATTAAAATGTCAGAAGATTCAATTTTGAATTTCGTGAATTTCATGTCGATTTAAAAAAAAAATTGGATTTATTTTATTTCATTTCAAAGTTCTTTATCTCTAAATTAACACTCTTTACAAACAAATCTGAACACCACATTAAAACAGTTCAATGCACGCCTTTTTTCAACATTTAAATTCACAACTGACAGTATATATGGCCTCGCGTTTAAAAAATTAAAATTTTTCAAAAAAAAATATTGATATGAGCCTTTTGACAAAATGTTTAGTGATCATAAAACAGCATGACAAATTTGTCAAATATTACACTGACATAAATTTGACAGAATAATTTGTACTAATCAGTTGACATGACACCTGTCATATTTAATGTACTAAACATTTTTTACAATTTTTTTCTATTCGAAAATAAAATAATGAAAAATATTTACATACATATATAAATATGTATATGTTTTTTGAAATAAAGAATTATTGTTCTTGAAGTTTTGAGCCCTTAAAAATCGACAGGATCAAATAGTTGAAGATAGATCTGCAATATAAGAATGAAGATTATTTTATTTGAAAAAAAAAATAGAGAAGAAAGATTCCATATTACAAAAATAAGAAACAAAAATAAATTCAAATTTAATTTGAAAAGAAACTAAGTTTTCATCAACCCTCATCCCTAATAAGCGACGAAAGCCATCCGAATTCATACTCCATAAAACTTTCTGAACGATTTATAGCCTTTCTCTCCCCTCTAATATATCTCATGATGATCTAAAATGAAATTCCAACAACAAAATTGACATAAAAATTCCAACATAAATTCGATTTAATTGTGAACTTCGTTCATCTATCGGTCCAAAAAAAAAAAGAAGACTCATTTCACTGCCACCTCCCATTTTTATATAGACGCATAGATAGATATAAAGTATATCCAAAAGATGGCAAGTGCGTTTTCCACGAATCCCCCTGGGTACATTTCTTGCAACTAAGAAACTGTGGGAAAATTCTGAAAATGTCTCAGCGCATTGCGATATGTATCCACGATTCTAGGACTGAATAAAGACAGAAAAAAAATAGTCGCTCCACATAGCTGCTGAGATCAATCAACGTTGAAATCCGCCTTCTCCATACTCCGCTGCATACACAATAGTCTTAGTGTCATTTGCATGGATCAGACAACGAGCGAAGCGACGCACGGTGGCGGTGACGGTGACAGTAGCGAGCGGTATAGTGGTCGGTGTGGTGGCAGACGTACGAGTTCGAGCTCTGGAGATCTTACGAAAGAATCCGCGTGCACGAATGGAACAAAAATCCTCAATGCGTAAGGCCCTCTGCGAACAGATGTCTCTTGCACCCTGTGGCATCTTGTAGGAGATGTGTTTAATGAGCATAACTGTCGCTAGAGCAACCACATAAAATATCGACTAGCGCACAGTACTACCGATCCTGCGGCTTAATTAGGAACTCATCATGGTATCACATTGCTTCCCGGGATAATGGATTAGTTTTTGGTTTTGCTTAAAATAACGCTGAACGCAGCTCTCCCATGACAGGTAAAATTCTGTAGGGCGTTTATTGTTTGACAGAAGCAGAGGAATCTTTGTTGATCGATATGGAATTCTTCATAAAGAAATAAATAAAAATGGAATAATCTTGAAAATTACATTATGAGGCAACTTATGGGAACGTTAAAAACATATAAAAGTAGATAGGAGTTTCAAATTTGAACTTTCTTGGATTCAAAAATCAAATTATATCAAGTCAAATTTCTCCTTAAAAGCTTTAGTTGAATCAATACAACTTAAATCCACCAATTCAGAACTATCTAAAGAGCAAGTAAGAGCGACATGGTTGTTCGTTTAAATGTTTTTCTTTGTCCTAGCAACATGTGTTGAAGGAATAATAAAAAAAACAACAACATTTCACTTTTTATTATAAACAAACAATTTTATTGAGTTACAAAGAAAAAAAAACGAAAATCATTTGACTTGGGTGGTTTTTCTTTTTTATTCGTTGCCCGACTAAGTCACAATGTTTACTCAAAGCGATCGTTTGCCTTTTGTGTAGGTCAGATCATCAACAAGAGTCCAGGTTTGTTTAGCTTTTGTTTTCGTTTTTGGGAAATTCAGCTAAAAAAAAACATTTTTTTAAAGTAAACTAAAACTTATTTCGGATAATCTGACAAAAAAATATTTGGAGTCCTCATAAAATAAAATCTGATGAATGAAATCTTTCGTTATTATGATTACCAATTTGAAAGCCTATATTTTTTAAAAAACAAGCTATTTAAAATCTAAATTTGCTATTTTCGAGCTTGATATAGCGTTAGAAAGAAATACATTTTAGCTGTCAATGATTTTGAAACCAAAATATTGTTTATTAATTGAAAAAAGTTTGAAGAACAAAATCCTATTTTTACTTGCTACATATAGGAAGTCAAGTGTTGCTTTTGAAAAACATTTCGAACTCGAGATTTTAATTTAAATTGGCATAACGATTTCGAAGAAAGAGAAGTCGAAAAAAGACTCTGTCCGTCTGTCTGTCTGACAGTGTGTCATTTATTTACAATAGAAAAATTTGTTGGTAAAAAACGAACCGATAGATTTGTATTACATTTTTTTTTTTAATTTGGTCCTTAACGCCACCAGAAGGCAAGGTAAAGATTCAGTTCGTTGAGAACTAAGGCCTAGTGACTGACAACTCTCAAGCATTACTTTGTGCGAGTAATTTTGTCAGGGGCATTTCTTAACCCGAATACGAACGGCTATTTTGAGAATTGGAGGATTTGTTAATTCCCCACAAGAGGCAGTACCAGTGAAAAAGACTTTAGATGTCACAGTCAGGGATCGAACCCAAGACCTCTTACATGACAATCCTACGCACTAATCATCTCGTCACGCGTACTCAAATATTTTGCCAACGGCCACAAATGTTGGAAAAAGTCATCAAAAATTGGACCTCCTGTCATATGCCAGAAATCATATTTAAATTTTAATGTCAAAAGATTATTTGATTATTGAAATTCGTGAATTTCATGTCAATTTAAAATAAAAAATCGAATTTGTTTTATTTCATTTCAAAATTTTGTATCTCTTAACTAAAGTACGTTCTTATCCCTGCAAGCCAACGTTTATGTCACCAACTCCCATTCCATCTCCCACGTTGTAATGGCGAAAAAGCAAGACAACTCTCCTCTCTTTGGTGCTCCTTCCCACCCTAAGTAACCTAGATCAATATGTGTTTACCGATCCTAATCATTTCCTTACATATCAGAATGATTTTCTTAACATCAACTGACTCCTTACCCTTTCTCTTGCTTACCAACCATCTCTTATCTTTATTGGGCTGAATCTAAAGTGTTAAACGACCCTGGCTGGGAGTCCAATTCAAAAATAGCTCAGTCTATAACGGAGTATCCGGATACCTGGCGACCTCCGGATTAACTAGCGAATCTCTGTAAAGACGGAACTAACTTTCTTCGCAACTCGTGGGATCAAGGATGAATACAAAAAAAAGAGAAAAAAATGATAAGGCTGGTATTTCTGAGAGTACTGAGAGTACATCCAGAAATGGAAAGGGGAATCTCTCGAAAAGCCTATAAAAAACAAAGACGTCAAGCTGCCAAAATCCTTAAGGCCTCTGGTGCATAATTGGAGGGTGAAAGCACACCGCAGCAAACCGCTCGCGTTGAATGGGCAAACAGTTTTCTCTCTGCAACAATGACCAGTAAAGACTCTACGTCTTAACGCGAAAGTTCTCTTGAGAGGGCATTACCGACACCAAAATGGCCTCGTGTGCACAACACCAGCGCTCCCCTCAATCCTATCAGGAAACATGCCAGTTTCAGTGACGTCACGAAGGGCAAAGTCGTGATTGTGGTTATTGACAGAAGCGATGATGATGGCACAATATGGGCTGATTATTGGGAACTTGTTCAAGGTTAAGCTCTCGGGTGGCTTTTAAAGCATTTTGAGAGAGCTTCCAGGACCACTTTCTTCCATAATCGATGGGGGTTGGCATCAGGGTCATGTCAAACTCATGGTTTGTGGCGATCAGAGGTCTTGTGATTTATACAAGCCTGTTGTCAGCCGGTTAGGTGAAGTTTGGCCAGGTACGAAGCTCGAGGTTGTCGCTAAGGAATCCATCCCTAGCAGACCTATAGAGCCCGCATTTGGATTACAATCAAACCTCCTGGCATCGAGGACATTCTCAAGATGATCAAGGTTTGTAATCCATCCCTGCTGACGGATAACTGAAAGATCGCCCAGCTGGAGGAAGTGAAGGGTCTTTATAGGAGTGCCATTGTGGTACTCAAGGCTCCTCTAGCCTTGACAGATGGCTCCATTAATTATGGTTTCGAATCCATCAAAATTCGACTATACAAATAAGATGAGGTTATCGCGGATAACGGGCCTCCTACAACAACCGAAGGTGAACTCGCGGTTGGTGGGCTTGGAACGTCATCGCCTTCTCTCCCAACAGAAAGTGACGATGCACCCATGCTCTCTCCAATCACGTCTCTACTCTCTAAAAAAACGTCGTAAGAAATGTCCATCCTTAATGGAGACTGAGGATGACCTAAACATGATTCTTCTGAGCGAGGATCAAAACAAAACCGTAGTGGAGGTTGATCTGCCTAATTGTAGCCAAAATGCTGCAGTTAGTACAGATTAATCTCCAACACTCCATATAGGTCTCGGCCTCACTTTTTCTCCGTCTGGCAAGAAACGAGGAAGACATTTTCACAATGTTTACTTAAAAACATCGTTTGCCTTTTGTGTAGGTCAGATCATCAACAAGAGTCCAGGTTTGTTTAGCTTTCGTTTTCGTTTTTTTGAAATTCAGTTAAAAAAATCATTTTTTTAAAGTAAACTACAACTTATTTTGGATAATCTGAAAAAAAAAATATATATTTTTGGAGTCCTCATAAAATAAAATCTGATGAATGAAATCTTTCGTTATTATGATTACCAATTTGAAAGCCTATATTTTTAAAAAAAACAAGCTATTTAAAATCTAAATTTGCTATTTTCGAGCCTCTAGGACCTCGAATTTCACCAAATTTAAGTTTGATATAGCGTTAGAAAGAAATACATTTTAGCTGTCAATGATTTTGAAACCAAAATATGGTTTATTAAATGAAAAAAGTTTGAAGAACAAAATTCTATTTTTACTTGCTACATATAGGAAGTCAAGTATTGCTTTTCGAACTCGATTTCGAAGAAAGAGAAGTCGAAAAAAGACTCTGTCCGTCTGTCTGTCTGACAGTGTGTCATTTATTGACAATAGACAAATTTGTTGGTAAAAAACGAACCGATAGATTTGTATTAAATTTTTTTTTTTAATTTGGTCCTTAACGCCACCAGAAGGCAAGGTAAAGATTCTCTCAAGAACTAATCGACGATTTTAATGATATTTTTTTGTACAAGCTCTCAAAATGTGAAATTTTTGATCTTTTAAATTTATTCTTTTTTTTTGCAAAATTCCATACCTTAAAAACCGATCAATATTTTTTAAGGAAAATTAAAGGTAAAAATAAGTAAATAGATAAATTAGACGTAACAGTTCGTTGAGAACTAGGGCCTAGTGACTGACAACTCTCAAGCATTACTTTGTGCTAGTAATTTTGTCAGGGGCATTTCTTAACCCGAATACGAACGGCTAATTTGAGAATTGGGGAATTGTTAATTCCTCACAAGAGGCAGTACCAGTGAAAAAGACCTTAGATGTCACAGGCAGGGATCGAACCAAAGACCTCTTACATGACAATCCTACGCACTAGTCATCTCATCACGGGTACTCAAATATATTGCCAAAGGCCACAAGTGCTGGAAAAAGTCATCAAATATTAGACCTCCAGTCATATGCCAGAAATCATATTTAAATTAAAATGTCAACCGATTATTTGATTATTGAAATTCGTGAATTTCATGTCAATTTAAAAAAAAAATCAAAATTTTGCATCTCTTAACTGAAGGACGTTCTTATCCCTCTGCCTTTCTAGAATCATCACTTCTTCCCACATTAACAAGACATACAAGCCAACGTTTATGTCACTAATTTCAATTCCACCTCCCACGTTTTAATGGCGAAAAAGCAAGACAGCTCTCCTCTCTTTGGTGCTCCTTCCCACCCTAGGTAACCTAGATCAATATGTGTTTACCGATCCTAATTTCTTAACATCAACTGACTCCTTACCCTTTCTCTTCCTTTCCAACCATCTCTTATTTTTATTGGGCTGAATCTAAGGTGTTAAACGACCCGTGCTGATGATTAGCCTGGCTGGGAGCCCAATTAAAAAATAGCTCAGTCTCTAACGGAGTATCCGGATACCTGGTGACCTCCGGGTTAACTAGCGAATCTTTGTACAGACGGAACTATCTTTCTTTCGCAACTCGTAGGATAAAGGATGAATACAAAAAAAAAAAGAGAAAAAAAATGATGAGATTGGTATTTCTGAGAGTACTTAGAGTACATCCAGAAATGGAAAGGAGAAACTTTCGAAAACCCTATACAAACAAAGGCGGCATGCTGCCAAAATCCTAAAGGCCTCTGGTGGATCATTGGAGCCTGAAAGGACACTGCGGCAAACCGCTCGCGTTTAATGGGCAAACAGTGTTCTCTCTGCAACAAGGACTAGTAGAGACTCTACGTCTTAACGCGAAAGTTCTCTTGAGGGGGGCATACCGATACCAAAATGGCCATGCCAGTTTCAGTGACGTCACGAAGGGCAAAGTCGTGGTTGCGGTTATTGACAGGAGCGATGATGATTGCACAATATGGGCTGATCATTGGCAGCTGGTCAAGGTTAAGCTCTCGGGTGGCTTTTTAAGCATTTTGACAGAGCTTCCAGGATTACTTTGTTCCATAAGCGATGGGGGTTGGCATCAGGGTCATGTCAAACTCATGGTTTGTGGTGATCAGAGGTCTTGTGATTTATACAAGCTTGCTGTCAGCCGGTTAGGTGAAGTTTGGCTAGGTACAAAGCTCGAGGTTGTCGCTAAGGAAGCCATTCCTAGCAGACCTCGAGATGATCAAGGTTTGTAATCCATCTCTGCCGACAGATAACTGGAAGATCGCCAAGCTAGAGGAAGTGAAGGGTCTTTATAGGAGTGCCATTGTGGTACTCAATAAAGAATCCTTGGCTCCTCTAGCCTTGACCGATGGCTCCATTAATTATGGTTTCGAATCCATCAAAATTCGAATATACAAATAAGATGAGGTTATCGCGGATAGCGGGCCTCCTACAACAACCGAAGGTGAACTCGCGGTTGGTGGGCTTGGGACGTCGTCGTCTTCTCTCCCAACAGACAGTGATTACGATGCACCCATGCCCTCTCCAATCACAAATCTACTCTCTAAAAAACGTCGTAAGAAATGTCCATCCTTAATGGAGACTGAGGACGACCTAAACATAATTGTTCTGAGCGAGGACGAAATCTTGGGTTTATTCTCAGACTTAGAGGATCAAAACAAAACCGTGGTGGAGGTTGATCTGCTCTATTTGTAGCCAAAATGCTGCTGTTAATACAGATTAATCTCCAACGCTCCATATAGGCCTCGGCCTCACTTCTTCTCCGTCTGGCAAGAAACGCGGAAGACATTTTCGCAATGTTTACTTAAAAAGATAGTTTGCCTTTTGTGTAGGTCAGATCATCAACAAGAAACCAGGTTTGTTCAGCTTTCGTTTTCATTTTTGGGAAATTCAGTAAAAAAAATCATTTTTCTAAAGTAAACTAAAACTAAATTTGGATTATCTGGAAATAATAAATATACTTGCTACATTTATGTAAGTATTGTGAAGTATTGCAATTGGAAAACATTTCGAACTCGAGAAGAGAACTCTGAAACAGTAGGTCCCCCGACTCTGTCTGTCTGACAGTGTATCATTTATTGACAATAGTCCATAGACAAATTTGGAAGTCAAAAATCGAAAATAATTTTTTTTTAAAAAGGAACCGATACATTTTTATTAATTTCTTTAAATTTGTTCCTAACCGGCTTCTTTCAATATTAACAAACAGTTTTGTATTGCTCGAGAAGGGTACATCCCATAGCACTGTTATCTTGTTTAAGAACTACTCGTAATCGACGATTTCAATAATATTTTTTCTTTACAAGCTCTCAAAAATATTTGATGATTAAAAATGTAACATTTAAGTCGTTATACACAATACAGTTTACAAAAGCTAATATGCATAAATAATATTCTCTAACAATTATATTACTAGCGCTTACGGCAAAAGCTGCTATTAAAGCTCTCTTAAAGTCTCTAAATTTCAACAAGCTCTCAAAAAGCCCAACGGTAACACCTAACCACACCTGTTGCAACAAACTTCTCTCCAAAATACGAATACCTTACCTACCTACCTATCTACCTAATTATATTATCAGCGAAAGAAAGATTAGATATCATTCGCAGTTGAAGTGATAAGAATTTGTACAAATATTATAAGCAGTCAAAAATGGATGGAATTTATCGATCAGTTTCGTATAAAATTTCAACAAACGTTGTTCCTTAGTTTCCTTCCTGTGATAAGTTTTTTTTTTATATTTTTAAACATTTATGTAATAATAATTGTTTAAAATATAGATACCAAAGAAAAAATTAGGGTAACTCTCATTTAGTTACTTTTGGCATTCTTGCTTCATTTTTCTTTTCTTTTTTTGTGACGTGTTTGTTTTAATGTGACTTTGTTCAAAAACCTATTCGATTAAGTTAACTATAATCGGACATTAACAACAACAAAAGAAACCTTCTTTGCGATAAAAATTGTTTGATAAGAGTGTCATCAGTGAATCATAATACTTCGTAGAATTTCGAAACTCCTCGTTATAGATCTCAATCTTTCAGGTGACCGAATATGAATTTAAAAGTGTTCCTAGCATTTCTAGTCGGGGTGATTCTGGTGGCTTCAATAAATGGAGCAGACACCAATTCTTCAGATGCCGCTCCAATAACAACAACCACAGTTGCAACAACAACAGTCAAGGTAAATGATTTCAGGTGTAGTTAGTTTTGTTTTGTTTATTCAAGTGCGACACTAAATATTGAATCATAACCTATAATTTTGTTTGAGTCTTCAAGTGAACTTGTATGCACATTCTTTTATATTAAGATTCAAGCTGAACTTGGGAAATGTGTTAAACATTTTTCACGACACGTTACAAGGGTGAATGTAAATTGTGCTAATCCCACCGTTTGGTTTCATTGATATCACAGTGAATTGTCAAATGTGTGACAAATAATAATTTGACTGAACCTTTTTTTAATCTTATCAGTTCTTTAAATAGAATAGATATGTGAGTGAACAAGTTCGTATTTATTATTATTTTACTACTGCATTACATTTATTTGAAATGTAGATAATTTAAATGAATAACTTTTACAATGATTAAATGCTTTGTTGGGGAAGTTCAAAAAACTGGTTTTCTCCAAGCTCTCAGCAGACAAGTTTAATTCAACCAGATGAAATAATTTACTAAAGGGTGGTTTTTGTGAGGTGTAGAACTTCAAAATGGAATACAACAGAAATTACTTGTTTTCAGTTGATACGAAATTCAAATCATAATCTTCTGGCATTATATTTTTAATGCGATTGCTTGCTTATGACCGCCATGGTTGGCTCAGACATAGTCTAATCTGAAGGTCCAATTTGTATTGATTTTTTTCAACACTTGTGGTAGTACACCGACAATAATTTGGCGTAATGTGGTCAATCGTTTTGAACTTATCGGCGCAGACTAGAGAATTCTCATGTACCCATATAAAATAGTCATACGGCGTTAAATCGCACGATCTTGGGAGACAGTTCACTGATCTCTTACGTGGAACTGTCCAATTACCAAACGTTTTCTTCAATGAATCCAAACGTTTTCTTCAATGAATCACCTGTGGCACGAGCTGTGTGATATGTCGCGCCTCCGCTAACGTGTTAACACTACTGGAAGCCATGGCTGATGTTCAATTGAAAACCGAAAAAGTCAGTAATCATGGCTCTATAGCGCTAGCATCGTTTATAAAGAAGTACAGACCAATTATTCCACCAACCCATAAAGCTCATTCAATAGTCAGTTTTAATGGATGTAATGATGTCTCAACAACGCTGGAGCATAATCATCATTACAAATATGGCAGTTTTGTTTATTGATGCATCCATTTATCAAGCTTCCAAGTGAGCTTCAAAAACAATCTGAAAAAAATCGCTTATGAATACAATTGGGCTCAGCGACAGGCAACCTTGTTTTGGGTTCATTCATCAAATCAAGGCTTTGCTAGGTGATCTTGTGGCTTTAATTCTTGAAATGCTAAACCGAACTAAAAATAAATCACTTAACAGCTGACAAAATGGCCACTTGGTTAAACAGTATTGTCAGCTTAAAGTCAGTCTAAAAACACACCCGTTTTATGTCGTTGAAAAAGCTTAACCACAGTGTATAATTTTGTTTATGCACACAAATTTATAAGCCATGGAATTCGGACAGTTTATGACAACAAAGCTCAACAACAACAGCGTTTCATAGAAATGATCAAACCATCTTTTAAACCCAAGCAATATGAAATTGTCCAATACAAGCGAACCATGTTCGTTGCCGAATAATTCGCTTAACAATATAAAAATTCTCTTTTTTTTATTCGATGTGTATGAATGAATGCAAGAAATAATTGTGTGTCTAGTACGTTTCAATTGTGATGTAAAACGATGGGAAGCTTATAGCTCAAGAGCATCATTTTTAATTATGTGCATAGAATTATTAACGATCGGGCCCAGTTGAGCAAAATGTATTTTCTTTGAAAGCGTATTTAAATATCTCAAGGAGTTTAGAATAAACCAAATTGTCTATTTATTATTCAATCCACTTTATTTCAAAGATGATTTTAGTATAAAGTTGCAAAAACACTTTGTACTTTTTGAGCAACGTCGTATTTATATTGATACCAACCTTAAAACACTTGCATGCCTTCAAAAAACGTATGTTATTCTTGATATGCATTAGGTCTTTTGGCCCAAAAACCCATAATGTCCAAATTAAAAATTTCACAGCGCCGAAATCAATCGTATTGAGATTTATTGTTCAATATTACCGAACCTTTAGGCATTTAAACTATTTGGTGTTTTATCAAATTGCAAATAGAAGAAGGCATTCGGTCTTATTGACCAATAAGATTACACCAAGATATTCAAAGTATCATATCGCCCAAAAATGGTTCTCTATCGCCGCAAAGCCCAAAATCAATGTCATATTGTCCAAATCAATTTTGAAATATCATAACGTCCAAATAATTAATTGACATAAATAAAAAATAAATTGGGTGGCGCAACAGTCCGTTGAGAACTAGGGCATAGTGACTTACAACTCTCAACCATTTCTGTGTGCGAGTACTGTTGTTAGTACTGATTTTATCTCCAAAATTATGTTGTGTATCCAATAATAACGTTTTTGACATCTGGTAAAATTCTGAGAAAAATCGAACCCGGATTTGTACGAAATTTGCTTCGGTTTTTTGGCGATTTTTTTTAACTTTCTGGGCCAATATTGGGCTGTAAGAAATTTTAGGATTTGATAGTTACGGTTTTTCAATTTTCAAGTTTTACGTTTTAGATCTTGGTTCGTTTAATATCTCATAAACAATATATTTGGTCGCTGGAGTCGAAAATAAAGGGTAATTTGAGAGTTTTTTGGTCATTTTTGAATACTAAAAGAAAATCAATTGGGATTCCATCTAGTGTATCTCACAATGGGGTCTTTTCAAAGAACTTAAGTGATATTTGTAATAATGTTGCCTTATTTTTTAAATCAAATTTTGCTGACTTGGGAATAAATTATGATCAAGATTTTAATAATTCTAATATAAATGCTGGTAGCCTTTGTTTATCTTTAGATGATGTGTTGTCAGCTTTATCACCTCTGGACAATAGTTTCTCCGCTGCACCAGATAATATTACTCCACTTCTTTTAAAATTTTCTAAATACAATTTAGCAGCCCCGCTGTGTTATTTTACACTTCAGAATTTCAGAAAGTAGTAAGCTTATAGCAAGCGTCAAACTACGATCAGAGGCTCATCATAAGTGCATGTGTTAGTTGTTAGTAAAAAATAATACAAATATAGCCTAACACACGCACAAAATACAAAACAAAATTAGCATTTAACTATTACAGAACAACAAATTACGATAGTGGAGCACTGGTTCTAAACAATGATTTTAATCCCACCTTATTTAAATTTAAATCTATCGATGAACAGTTTAAGTTATATAAAATGCTCATTCGACTTAGAGCTTCATTCTTGCCATGGTTAGTTCTATGGAAGTCAATATGTATAAAATCAAATGTGCGCAGGTGATGAGTTCCGCCCCGGTAATTCAAATGTACACAAGATAGCAAATAAGGTGCATCAATTTCACCATTAATGAGTTGATGAAAAAATACTAAGTCATTATTAACACGCCTTTGATGGAGAGATTGCATTTGAAGAAGTAGAATACGATGTTCATAGGGAGGCAGATCATAGGGATCTTCCCAAGGAAGACCTTTTAGAGCAAAGCGAATGAAATTATGTTGAATTGATTCAATACGTTTTCTATGAATTTCGTAATAGGGAGTCCATACCTGCGAAGCATATTCAAGAAGATAGAACTTGCCTTATTAACAATAACATTAATGTGATGTGTAAACTCTAAGTTGGAACAGAAATGTACACCTAAATCTTTAAATGTGGAGACACAACAGAGTTTTTGCTGTGATATACAGTAGTCAAATACGTTACTGATTAGTTTTTTAGTGAAAGTTATAGTCTGGCATTTTAAAGGGTTGAGTAAAAGGCTATTTTTCCCACACCAAAATGTGAAACTATCAATGTCGGCTTGTAAAAGAATACGATCATGGTTTGACTTTATTATTTTGAAAATCTTCATATCGTCAGCAAAAATAAGAAGTTCACTTGAGCGTAGACATGACGATACATCGTTAATAGACAGGATGAACAGAAAAGGGCCAAGATGGCTTCCCTGGGGAACACCAGATTGAGCAACGAAAGGTTCAGAATGACAATTTCTAAATTTTACCTCGTAGGATCTGTTTTCAAGGTATGACTTAATCCAAGCTAAGAAAAATGGTGGAAAACCAAGAGCTTTAAGTTTAAATAAAATAATTTCGTGGCTTAGTTGGTCAAAAGCTTTAGAAAAGTCGGTGTATACACAGTCAACTTCATAACCTTGTTCTAAAGCGTTTGAACATATGTTTGAGAATGTGAGGAGATTAGTAACGGTTGATCTTTTTTTCACAAAACCATGTTGCTGTTCGCAAATGATATTTTTACTAAAATATGCTACGCTTTCACAAACAACTTGTTCAAATACTTTAGGAATGCAAGAAAGCTTTGCAATGGGCCTGTAGTTGCTTATATCCGACTTGTTACCTTTCTTGAAAATTGGTGTAAGAAATGACTTCTTCCATATACTGGGAAATTTGCCTGTTTTTAGGGAAAGTTTGAATAAAAACGTAAGGGGTTCAACTAAAACATTACTACACTTTTTTAGTACTATCGGGGGAATACCATCAGGACCGGCTTAGCAGTCATCATTCAACGTAGATAAAAGATCAAGGACCGTACTCTGTAGCACAGGTATGTGGCTACAGCTAGTTTGCGAAAAAGTGTGATTATTATGAAAATATACTTCATCAACTTCTTGAGGGCTATTAACAAATGACTCACGGAAATTCGTCGCGAAAGCGTTACAGATATCAAAAGTTTTATCTAACGAAAGGTTCTTGTAATTGAAGATAACTGGAAAGCCATCTGATTTTTTCTTTGAGTTTACAAAATTCCAAAATTTTTTAGGATTCTCTTTCAAAGAGGTGCCCATATCAGTAACATAACAAGCATATAAATAATTAGAAAGAGATTTAAATTGGTTAAAGAGTTCAACATAAAAAGAGAAGTTGACTGGCGACAGAGTTTTGAGATACGTTTTTCATGCCTTATTTCTTTTGTTACGCAGTAAACGCAATTCTTTTGTGTACCAAGGATGGCTAAAGTTTATATTTCTTGATTTCTTTATCGGTACATTTTTTTCAAAACAACAATTAAGGATCCTATAAAAAGTTGAAACTGCTTCGTCAATGTTAGAAAATGCTAGTGTATCAGCAATTCCAGAAATGGTTAAATCTTCAGACAACTGCTGGAAATTGGCTCTTCTGAAATCAAAATTATATAAGCAATCAAAAGAATTACTGTGATTAGTAAGGTGATTACTCAAGTCAAAAAAAATGTCCAAAGGGGGGTGATATTTGTCAATATTAGTAATTCCTGATCTAGACTCTAGAACAAGAGTACTAATAGCGTCAGAAGAAAAGACTAAATCGAGAATTCGATTTTTTGAGTTTTTAATACAGCTTGTTTGCTGTACGTCAGTAAGAAGGACTTTATCGAGAAGAGATAGTTCCATTTGTGAAGAAGAAGGAGAGGCTTCAAGGCAGGATTCGTCTTCGGATGGAATCCAGTCAATGTGTGGTAAATTAAAATCACCTAAAATAAGATATTGGTGTCAGAGCTGGACAAATTTATAAGATAGTCTAATGCCAAGGAGAGATCGTTATAAACAGACTCCAAACTTTTTGGAGGAATGTAAACGTTTAAAATGAAAAAAGTCTTAGTCTTTACCATTATCTTTACACATACCAGTTCAATTGATAATACAAATGGAAAAGATACAGAAGAAGAGAAATATGTATTTTTTACCGCTATGCGAACACCTCCACCTAAATCCTTTGCATTACCAACATGACGATCTTTTCTGTAAACTTCGAACTCTTGACTAAAAAGTTCTATCGTCGGAAAAGCTTGAATTAAGCCACGTTTCTGTCAAAACGAATACGTCGTGTGGAAATGATTGGGAGTTAAGAAAATTGTCAGTAGTCTTGCTACGAAGTCCCCTTACGATTTGGTAGAAGAGCGTAAGCCTGTTAAGTTTTTTGATTTGTTTTTCAAAGAAACACCCTGTTTTTGAATTTGAGTAAATTCTTTGACTAAAGTCTCTTCGGGCCATATATTTGGGTTGCAAATAGAGTCAAAGTAAGTGGGATTCGTTATTAATTTAAAAGAGGAAACAAAGCTTTTTGGTTTACTGATCTTAGTACACCTGATAGATGAGCTGGAAGGTATGCTCTTGGTAGATACTAAGTGGGAAGTTATATCTTCTGGCGTAGTAACTGGGTCCAGACGAGATATAAAAATTATTTTTGGTTTGGAGACAGCTTTGATAGGGATGACGTTGTTTATTACAGTTCCTGTAACGGTGTCACTATTGGAAGCTAAATCTGAGGCAAATATTTGAGGTGTATTGGGAGTTCTGGTGGGATCTGTAAGTTTTGGAGTGATGTTGACATTTGTACTTTTTGATGGTGGGGTAGAATTTCTAGCAGGTTCAGAGTTTTCTCGGCTTCTTTTCTTAGACTTTTTCTTTTGTTTCTCAGGTACACTTTCTGCGTTATTAACACCAGAACCTGATTGGGCGAGAATATCTTCACATGTAGAAGAGAAAGTAGTGGGAATAGGCTGTGCCAAATCATTAGTCGAAGTAGAACTATCGACCATGATATTGGTTACAGAGTATGCATTTAATTTGCAAACTGCAGTGTTGAAAGACTTCAGTAGCTCTTCAAAATCTTTAGAAAGTTTCAAAATGTCAGCCTTAAAAGAAGACATTTTAAAAGCTAGTTGAGATACAGAGAGCTTACGGCAGTCGTGACAGTACCAGTAAGCAATTATTTTGTAAACATGTCTTTGCGAAAAGGTATATTTTTAGATACATGGAAACATTCTTACATTACTCCTCTGCATATGTAAATCTGGATCTAGGGATCTGTGGAAAATTATACACCTATTGCTAACCTTCAGTTAATGCCAAGAGTATTTGAAGCAATTTTTAAAAATAAACTGTATAATTTAGTTTAAAATCATATTTCTCAACATCAGCATGGCTTTATGAGTGCTAGATCGACAGCAACCAATTTATCAACATAAACACATTAATGTCTTGGTTGTTTAGAAAATCGCTTGCAAGTCGACGTTATTTACATTGATTTTTCAAAGGCATTTGATCGAATGCAATACAATATTCTTTTGAAAAAACTTGAGCTGATTGGGTTTCACTCTGCTTTCCTTGACTGGATTAAAAGTTATTTGGTTGGACGTAGTCAATATGTTAAAATTGGTGATGGTTTATCAAACAAAATAATAAACTTTTCGGGTGTTCCTCAAGGCAGCCACCTTGGGCCACTCCCTTTTATTATTTTTATCAATGATTTACCAAATTAATTTTCCTATGCAAAGTGTCTCTTATATGCTGATGATCTCAAGATTTTTAGCTGTGTTCTGTGTAAGATCTCGATTAGATGACAGTAAAATTTAAACTGATATTGACTGCATTGTTAACTGGTTTGCTATGCATGGTTTATATTTCAATATTAAAAAATGCAGTGTTGTTACATTTTTGAAGATACTAACTTCATTAAGTTTCAAATACAAAATTGATAATCATCCATTACAAAAGTTAACAAGACAAAAAGATCTTGGAGTTATCTTTGACTACAGAATGAGTTTTTCCCTTCATATTGACCACGTTATTTCTATATCCATACACTCTAAAAACCCTTTATTTATCCCTTGTCAGTCCTTTGCTGGAGTATTGTTGCATTATATGGGATCCCTTTACTCAATCAAGTATCCTAAGGATTGAAAAAGTTCAGAAAAGATTTACCAAATTCGCCTTACGTAAGGTTTTTCGAAACTCAGATATTCCATCTTATAAGACCAGATGTAAATTAATTGATTTAAAACCTTTAGTGCAGAGAAGAAAGCTATATTCGATACTCTTTGCTTTCGATGTTTTGAATTCTAACATAGATTGTTCTACTTTGCGACCTAGAGATGGACATTTTTTACATGTTCCTTTTCATAGTACAAATTATGCCAAACACAACCCAATTACTGATTCCTGTATTGCCTTTAATGAATTTGATTTTTTAATTGATTTTAATAAAAGTAGGTTAGATATTAAGATATATTTATTAATTTTATTATAAACTATATTATTTTAAGTTAATTATATTGAACTCATATGTTATAAATTTATATTATTACTTGATTTTAATGTAGTCTCTATAAAGTTATGTTACTTGAAAGACGAAAATAAATAAATATCTCCCTAAGGCTCGATGGATGTGTTCGTAGAATAGCGTGCAACATTCAAAACACCACGACAACATTTTAAAACTCAAGATGAACTCTGATATTCAAACAAAATTTGTTCTCAGTTTTTTTTTTTTAAATAATGTTTTCTGATTTAACTTGTATGTGTTTCCAATGAGTTGACGACTCAACTTTTATTAAACTTTTTTGTAAATACATACATGCTTTCAGTTTTGTATTATCCAACCTAATATTAACTATAGTACAGTTACCTTTTATACTTAAATCTAAAAAATAGCTTGGCAAGTTACTTTTTTGATTTAATATAAAAATAAGAAACATTAAAATCTTACGTTCACTCTTTTTACAAAACGTAGCTTAGCATACAATTGATCTTTGATTTCTTTGCCCGTCGTTGTAATCTTTTTTATAATAAATTGTAAAATTATATAAAATATAAAGTTTTGTTTTCAGTTAGTGCCAACAAATATAGTGCTATCTGTTGCAGGCGAAGGTATACACACAGTTAGACCATAATCTATGAATGAACCCCTTTCTTAATTCTTATTCCGTTCAGCTTCAATTTCCAAAGTTGGAAACATGAAAACAAATCAGACATAAATTATTAATAATATTTTCTTAATTGTCCATTTTATTAAGTTGAAAATAATTTTGGTCTGAAACTCTCTAAATTTTTACAATTTTGTTTTAAATTTGTCTGCCTTACATATGTTCAATCGTATTAACTTTTAAATATAAAACCAAACTACTGCGGATCGCTTTCTTTAAAATTTCCACTGTACTATAATATGAAATCCCAAAAAAAGTATAGGGCTATTAGAAATACTCACTTATCGTTTTTTAAATTCGATCTTTCTCAAAAATATTCAATTCAATTGGCACTCTAAAGCTTTTGCTTTATTCACAGAATGATTTCTCTGTGATATTTTATTTATAAGATTCGAAATAATTTTAAAGTTTGTTTTAAATTTATCACTTTCGATCCTTTTTTTGTTGATACCTTTAATAGAATTTAATGGAACTTTGAAGCACGCACTACTTAAACTTTGAGTGTTGAACAAATCTTCGATATTACATTTTTTTTAATAATCTACAATGTCCTCAATCGGGCTAGGTTTAAATTTTTCTATTAGACTAAAATAAGATTTAAAAAATAGCAGCAGAAGCAGAGCAATTGAAGTGGGGCCTAAATCTAGACAATCGCGATTTTTTTTAACGAGTGTTATTGATGCTTTCCTGACAACATATTGTACATTAATAGAGATTGTTAATACCATCAAATTAAAGCTTAACTAGCAGAAAGCTTTAACGAACCACATAAATATCGCGAAAAAAAGTCGCGAATGCTTTGTAGTATTTTATCAATTTTATTGTAAAGTGAATTTCTTGAAATTATTGTAAGTTTAAAAGGGTTTCACTCCTAAATATGGAATCGTAGCTAACAGACGTTAAAATTCAACCAGCTGTTCACCATTACGATTTAAGACGCGAACGCTCATTTTATTTTAATTACATTCCAACTTTCAGGCGTCGTAGTTAAGCCTTTGTTTTTATTTTCAAAAAAAATGCCTAAGAGTATACTACAGTTTTATGTATTCTTTTTTTCAGCCCGTAGTCATCACAAAAGACAGTGCCCTCTGTAAAAGATGCTCCTGTATAATTGATATTCTCGAGTTGAATTGTAATAACAAATCAATGAGCCAATGGTTTAACGATGACGAATGGAACACCCTAATCAATGGCGATGTTAGTTTTGTAACTATTCGCATGGAACACAATAATTTAACAAATATTCCAGCATTAAAACCAATTCCAGTTAAGAATCTTTATCTTAACCATAATTCCATCGGGACTATTGTAAATGCTGCATTTAGAAATTTACTAAATTTAACTGTATTGGATTTGAGTTATAATAAAATCACAACAAAAACCCTACGTCCTGAGATATTTCAAGGAAATTACAAAAAAGATGCCTACGAACCATTGCCAAATGTAATTCAATTAGATTTGGGTCATAATGATTTGCATACACTTGATTCGGGGGTTTTTGAGCATTTACCAAAGTTGGAAATATTAAATTTGGCTTCGAATCAATTTCATGTGATTGATCGTTTATCTGAGGTAGCCATTGGTGGATTGGTTCATTTGAAGGTAAGTCTTTTGATAGAGAGTATAAGTGAGGAAACAGTATTCATTTCTTCCTTTTTGTCTATAGACTCTGGACTTATCATATATGGAATTGAAGGAATTGCCTGATAATTTATTGCATGCTCCAAGAGATCTTGAGCGATTGATCTTAACAGGAAATCTTCTAGATGAGCTGCCTGATGGACTTCATCTATCAATCAATTTGAAGAGCTTGACTTTTGATGATAACCTTTTGACAAGCTTAGAAGGAGAAAAGTAAATAAGCAAGTCCTTTCAAAAATGATGCAAATTCTAAATTTTAACTTCTTGCAGTGTTTTTCCATTGCTGCCCAAACTAGAATACCTTAGTATTTCATATTCAAATGATTTGGTGAAAATTGGAGAAGGAGCTTTTAGCAATTTGCCAAGTAAGTGAAAAAGTACTCTGTTTGCAAAAATCAAATAGGAGTTCCAGAAAAAATTGTCAATTTTCAATTATTGAATTAAATGTGGCTGCATAAAGTTAACAAAATAAAAAATGTTTAAGAACTTCCAGAAGGGTAAAACACATTACTTAAATGACTATTACGAGTATTTCTTCAAATTATACAACTTATTTTGTTATTTTCTAGACATCAAAACACTTGAACTTTCTGACAATCCAAAACTCTCCTACATCGATCCAAAGGCTTTCGCCAAAGCAACAGTCAATCCACTTATCTATGATCGTCCCATACTCAAAGAGGTAAGTCAATATTTTTGACTTTGATTTCAACTTATTCCTTAACTGTCTTTTTTGGTACTTATTTATTTCAAGCTCAATCTTCACAATGATAACCTCACTACTTTGGATCATGATCTTCTAGATCGTTGGGATAAAATTGAACAAATCGACTTAAGACGTAATCCTTGGGATTGTGAATGCAACAACAGTTGGTTAATCAACACTCTTATGACACAAATCAATGACACTTCGCCGTTATTGGTTAGCGAGATAGTTTGTGCAACTCCATTGGCATGGAAATCAAAAAAATTGATTGAGCTGAATCAGGAACATAAGATCCTTCGGTGTCATGATGACAGCAATACAAGTGGCGATGGACGTCTGCTAATTGGTTTGCTTATAGGAATCTTGGTTGGAATTCCGATTTCTTTTGGAGTTCTTCTGGCATATCGACGGGGTTATTTCGGCTTGTTGTTCAATCGAGGTAACAGCGGTCAATCGCTTTATAATCGAGCAAGTTTCCAAGATGATTTCCACATCTAAAATGAGATGAATAAGAGCGAAAATAAGAAGATCGTGGGTCGCTCATCGCTAGCCAAAGAATTGTTTGTATTTAAATTTTTATTAAAAAATGTTTATTTTTTAATTATTAAAGGGTAAATAATGTATGAGTTACAAATATTTTTAAAATAAAACTTAGGAAAACATTTTATTATTAACTAGTTTCGTAATCAATTTTATCATTTGTCTGATTGAATATTGACACTGATGATGATGGTTGAAAGTAATTTATGAATGGCTGAATAAGAAAAATTAAAGCAAATCCTAAGCATATTAGTATAATTATACCACATCCGGTTAGAATACAACCAATTATCTGAAATTGAAAAAGAATATTATAATTTAGTATTGTTTTTACAAAAAAATTATTAAGAAAATAATTTTACAAGCTCAGATTCTAAAAAATAATTTACAAAAGTCAGATTTAACTTACTCCTTCATATAAAATTGAATAATCCAGAACGAATTCATTTGCATTGGGAACTCCCCAAGCTGAATTAGTATTTGGATACATTTTTATCAAATTAATCAAAATCATCAAAGACTCAAATTAGTTCCATTTGTTTTCTCAAGCATTTTTTCAAATTTTATAAGAACATCATTCTCTCTTTCGGATTTTAATAAAGTTGAATAATAAATTAAAAGAAAAATTGTCAATGCTGCACCAAGTCCAAAAACAAAACCAAGTATCTATACACAAAAATAAAACATTAAGAAATGAAGTACCAACTTATGAAAAAGAAAATAATTATACTTTTAAAAACAAATGATTAGTATTGTTGAATCTCTTTGGGGGACCCGGATCAGCTTCGTCTTCTAAGGGGCAATACATTTTCAAAAAAAAATTATGAGAAAATCAAATGAATTTAAGAACTGTTTTGACATACTACGTGAGTAGTTAAAAGTAAAATAAATATTTCTTTTTAAACAGGTGAACAAATTGGCCGAATTTTTGAAAAAAACAAACAGCAATGGAAATGGGCATAGAGTCAAGAAATACGTTGTTTTCAAAAACGAAAACCAAATAACTGGTGACAGGGGGAAGAGAGTATGCCTGTTTACTTCAACAGTATTGTATCATTTCGAAATTCAAAATAAATTAGTTTTTGAGTTTTTTTGTATCAAATGTGCAAAAAGTATGTTTCACACTTTTAGAGTGAGTGAGGGTAAATGTGGCACACGTACGGGTAATTTTTTAGAGGTAGATAAAAATTAATAAATTCCAAATTTTGAAAATATATAGATAGCTAGTTATTCTTTGGAACAAACAATAATTTTAAGACCAGAATAGTTTTATACTCCGAACCGATGCCTGGTAAATACAAAAAAAAACAATAGGCAGTTTTGTTAACAACAAATGAAAACCTAGAAAAAAAACTTTTAAAAATTAGTAGATATAGATATAGATAGAAATTTTAACGCTTTTATTAAAGTCTAATTGACAGATTCAATGAAAATAAATAATCAGTTGATTTTTATCTGGATTTTGGAGAATTTTCCAATTGGTGATTCCAATTGGAAAATTCGCTAAGACCCAGGTAAAAAGATATTCTTCCGTTAATGCTCTTATGCAAATGACATTTTTCTAATAGCCAAATTGTCTTTTAAGGAATTCAAAAAGTATGAAATACAAAATTGTTGATAAACCTATTCGGGCCATTAAATTAATAAAAAGTGCAATTATTAATTTTTTTATAAATAACAGACACTTAAAGGGTTAATAATACCCTTATAATATGTTTAAACTCAATGGAGAGTTTAAGGAAAATAGGGAAGGATTAAAGAGGAGATACCTATCCTAAAGTTTTGAATATTAAAATTAGAGGGAAAAACAGAGTTGGTAAAGCATTCCACATTCTGGATTTAAAAAAGATTTTCTTTATTTAACAGTTCGTCCGAAATAAAGGTCAAGGGTAAACTGATTAGCATTCCTAAAAATGCAAGTATTACGACTGAATTGTTTGGCAAGATATATTGCTGCGGTTTTCGAGTGATGTAAATGTTACGGTTATAGTTATAACATTTTGAAAGCTCTTTTTTGGATTCTATCCAAAGGACTTAAATTTGTTTTAGGGGCAACTGTCCAAATATGCGAGTTATATTAAAATTTTGGATGAATCATAGCTGAAACACGATTACGCTTCAGCTTCGGCTTCGTCTGCGTTGCTTTGAATGACAGTCCCAATATGAAATTTCTAAAATGGCACTTCTGTCATTAGCAGCTGTTATTTTTTGTCAAAATAAAAAAATATGAGTTTTAAAATCGAAATAATTCAATTTATCGCGGAAGAAGCTTACACAGCCTATAATAATCAATGAGAATCCACCAAGCAAATTTATTTTGTATGTTGACTTTTTTACAGCTGTTGAGCTGTCAGATAAAGCAAATGTTCAGCAAACTTTAACAAGAGGTTCCGCTTGGATTCGCATTACGGAACATTACAATATTGTCAAATAAAACGTGAGGTCGTAGCTTTATTGTGATAGTATGCATTGAATTCCTATGGCTTAACTCGTAAACGTCAGGCGAGGCCGAAGCTGGAGCGTGTTTGTGTTTCAGCCATTAATGCTTTTAAAATTACAGCCAGATCATAAGATCCTCACTATAGATTAATCAGTCTACTTAACATCGCCTATAAAATCTTCTCTGCCGTAATATGTGAACGTCTAAAGCCTATCGTCAACAACCTGATAGGTAATTATCAGTGTGGGTTTAGGCCAGAAAAATCCACAGTTGATCAAATATTCACATTACGGCAGATCCTGGAAAAAACCCAAGAACACCAAATCGATACCCACCATCTTTTCATGGATTTCAAGGCCGCATATGACAGCATCTACAGGGACGAGCTGTAAAGAGCCATGTCTAGTTTTGGCATCCCTACCAAACTCGTCCGTTTGTGCAGGATGACCATGGAGAATTCACGCTGCTCCATAAAGGTTGGAAACAACTTAACAGAACCTTTCGATGTCAAAAAAGGTTTTAGACAAGGTGATGCGCTGTCATGTGATTTTTTAAACATCGTACCTGAAAGAATAGTGCAGAGCTCACACGTCAACACTAGATGCACTATCTTTCAAAAGTCTGTCCAATTACTAGCATATGCTGATGACATTGACATAATCGGAAGAACTCGGGATGATGTCAACGGGGCTTTTGTGAGTATTCAGGCAGAGGCGGCAAAAATGGGTTTAATGGTTAATGAGGGCAAAACAAAGTACATGCTGTCGTCTAGAAAGGACATACAACACCGACGTTTTGGTCAAAACGACACAATCGACAGACGTAACTTTGAGGTAGTCAATGACATCGTCTACCTAGGCTCCGCTGTAAACGGAGAAAACAACACCAGCGCTGAGATCAAACACAGAATAACTCTTGCTAACCGCTGTTTCTTTGGACTAAGAAAGCAATTGAGTGGTAAAGTCCTCTCTCGAAGGACCAAAGTGTTGCCAAATAAGACCGTTATCATCCCCGTCCTGCTATACGGTGCAGAAGCATGGACTATGACAAAAGCGGATGAAAGCACCTTGGGTCGCTTCGAGAGAAAAGTTCTTCGTGTAATCTACGGTCCCGTATGCATCGAAGGAGAGTGGAGCAGAAGATGGAACGTACGGGCTTTACAGCGACGTAGACTTAGCCAGAAGGGTAAAAGTCCAACGACTTAGATGGCTGGGTCACGTAGAACGCATGGAAACCAATACTCCGTCCCGGAAAGTCTTTGAATCCGCACCCACAGGACAGCGCAGTAGAGAAAACTAGAGACATCTAGCTAGCGACCGAGCTAGATGGAGAAGTTTGTTGGGTGAGGCCTAGTTCACACAGGACTGTAGCACCACCTTAAATAAGTAAGTAAGATGTATTGGCTTATCATTAACAACGTGCAGATTTTCTGAGTCCGAGGTTCGAGAGTATTTCTTTTTAGTTGATGTTATAAAAGGCTTATGTGTTTCACGGAACTGTGTCTTCATTTCATTTAGCTAAAACTTCCAAACTTGTAAAAAACTCTCATTAATTTAGATTAAAACAAAAATTTTAACCTTAGGTATTTAAAACACGAAGAGGCCGACATCCTAGACATCCTACAAAATTTTACTTGTTGAATTAAGAAAAAACGAAATTCAAACATTTTACTTTGAGCTTTGTGATCTTTCAAATCAGGATCGACAAATTTAAGTAATTTGACCCTTAAAAAATTATGCATTTAAAATAAAAAAAACTTCATTTTAAATATACTCGTATATGTATGCACTTACTATAAGTAAATCGTTGCGACCCCGACATGAATCTTATTTGTTTTTCTTTTTGTTTACCAACTCATCGCGTTTTATGCATCAATGGAGCCAAGCCACACTCCAACGCGCATCTAGTTGCCCCTGTTTCATGGTTAATCTGCTCAGCAGCAGCACATCCATCATATCGGTGCATTATAAGTTACAAGGTTTTCCATCTAACAAAGACGCATAGGTGAGTCTATCTAAAATGAGAGTATCAGACAGCAGCGGCGGAAAATTTCTTCCCAAGGGCCCAACATTCAACATCTAAGACAGAGCACATGCACTTTCGTTTCTCATCATCAGACAGTCTTCACCCATACCTGATGCATTTAAAATGTCATTTCGATTCATAGATTCCACCGTCTACAGCGTCACCGAGACCGGCTCACCAATCTAATTAAGGGAGAAATCGTGTCTACCTTTAACAATGAGCCGCTGCTAAAGCCAAACACGCAAAGAACTTTGAGAATGTCTTCAGCAAAAGCTTAAACATGCCAGCTCACTTGGTTGGTTGGTAATGTGTATTGCACTAAAAGCTTCTCCATGCGAGAAGGTAAGCTAGAGCTGGAGCTAAGCATGAGCATACTCGTAGCTTCATAGCGACTTTTGTGGTTTAAGGTTTACTTTACTTCGAAACGATCCGCTTAAACAGACGGTTGTTTGCTTTGAACGGACCCGTGGTGTTTGTGGTATGTCACTTACTGGATTTTATAGATCGCGGAACAAAATTCAGTGATCTTCTTCGGTTATAAATTCGAGTTTTAAAAATTATGCTCCTATAACCGGCATTTTTAAAGGAATTCAGTTCATACTAGATTTTAAAAATTAAAACTCGATCAATAAAATTTTTGTGATCAAATTAAGTTGAGATTTATTTAAGAATCTTCGTCTGAGAGTGAACTTGTGATATTTTTAAAATTTAAGAATTATGTTAATTTTGTTTAAATTGATCTTGTTTGTTGTATCGTAACATAACAGTGTCATTTGTAAAAGAATAACTAATTTGTTTATAATAATTAAAAACAAACACACATACCTACATTTGGATTTAAATGGATAACCTTCATTGCGATCAATCAGATAATAAAATGGTTGATGACGATTTAAATCAGCAGGTAAGAGTGAATGAACTAAATCCAATGTATCAGTTTTTTGATACATCTGCGAAAGATGATAATGAATTATAATAATGACTTATGCAATCATCATCATATATTCATAACTAAATAAAATTGATCGCGATTGGTGTAATTAGCATTTTTATTTTTATTTTATTTTTTGTTTTTAGTGAATATTATTTAAAGGTCAACATTTTTTTTTGCATTTATTTTCTCTTTTAAAAATTTTATTTTGATCTTGAACTTACCCTACTTTCCGGGATTGTGTAAGAAATGTTAATGAGACTATAAATCGATCCACGGCGGCGGCAGCGATAGTGACAGTGGCAGCGTGGCGTTAATAGTTATTTACTATTTTGCCGGAAACTTTTGATTTCTTATTTGTTATTCATAACACTCGGGGCAGCAGAACAAGAAAATGTTTTAGTTTTTTTAAATTCATGAATTAAATATTGAATAAAATCAGTAGCAAAAACTTGCCCTTTCGATTAAAGTCGCTTTCAAAAGTGTATTCGAATATTTGAGAACTAGACTGGAAGAAGCAGATGCGACATTGTTAAAGTTTGCCTTTTCACGGGCAAAGGTCTGAACTTGAAAATTAACTTAATTAAAAGTTGTTTGAATAAAATAATGAGATCTAAATATCAAAATATATATCATAACAAAAAGAAAACGAATTTTCGAGTGTATTTTGTAATTAATTATTATGCCTTTCGTTGGTTATTTTCCATTTAAAAAGGATGTAAAATGCATTTAATAGAGATATTATTTATTTTAATAAATAAATAGATCTTAATAATTATGCATTCATTCAGAGACGAAAACTAGTTTTGGAATTTTATTTTTTGAATTATTTGAGGGTAGACAATAGACATATTTGACAAAAGTTTTGTAGGATTAACAGGACGAATAATAAAAAGTGAAAAGTATTTCTATTTCCATTTTTCTAGTTTCAGTTGCTTTGATTTAATTAAAATAAAATAGAGAAACACAAAATGTTTCACTTTCCTTTTCGAAATATTGAGATTTTCATCAAACTAAGGATTCTAAAAAAATAGTGTTTTTCACTGAGAGGTTTTATTTTGATATCAATCAGTATAATAGCGGCTGTATGTCTTCCAAAACTTTACACAAACTCAATCCCTAAAGTTTTAAATCGATTGTGAGCACTGGCATCTTATGTAAAGGATGTCCCAAAATTAACGCAAGATTTTAATTAAATAGAAAACTCCGTTTTTAGTCTTTTGATAGTTATATTTGTATTGATTTGTAAAGTACATAGGATAGGGTTATGTATGGAAAAACACATCGGACAAATGGCCTCCACGGCTTTGCATGCACATGCGCACTCTTTTGTTTAAATTTTCCATGACCGTTCTGCATAAATGTGGCTGAATTTCGTTGATGCAGCGTTGAATCTCCTCCTTTAATGCACGGGTGGTTGTGGGCTTGTTGACATAGACTTGTGATTTCAAATAACCCCATAAAAAGAACTCTAATGGTGTTAAATCACACGATCTAGGAGGTCAATTTTGATCACCGAAACGAGAGAGTACACGACCTGGAAATGTCTCATGCATTAATTGAATTGTTTCACGGGCTGTATGACATGTGGCACCTTTTGGTTGAAACCACATATTGGACACATCAATATCATCCAATTTTTGCAGAAAGAACAGCATCATTTTCAAAAAAATATGGCCCAATTATGCCTTCAGTCCAAAATCCACACCATACAGTCACGCGTTGTGGATGCATTTGTTTTTCGACAATCACATGTGGGTTCTCCGAACCCCAAATGCGGCAATTTTGGCGATTGACAATGGCTTTGTCAAGATGAAAATGTGCTTAATCGCTTAGGATTATTTTGCTCGAAAAATCAGGCTCCATTTGTTGATGTTCAATAATCCATTCAACGAAATCTCTTCTCTGTCCATGGTCATTAGGCTTCAATTGTTGTGTTAATTGAATTTTGTAAGCATGAAGACACAGATCTTTGGTGAGTATACGCTGTAAAGAGGTTCTTGAAATTTGCAATTCTTGTCCAACGTCAAATTGAGGTTCCTGGATTGTCAGCAACACTCTCACGCACTGCTTCGACATTCACATTTGAACGGCTTGTTTTTGGACGACCAGTGCGTTTGGCGTCTCCAACGGATCCAGTCTCCATGAATTTTTCAATTAATCTCTTCACAGTTGACGAAGTTAAAACACTATTCCGACCATATTTTGTATGAAATTTTCGAACTGCAGCCGCCAAGCTTTCACTATTTTTGAAATATTCTTTAATAACGAAGACACGTTGTTCTATCGTGTAACGCTCCATTTTTAATAACCCTGTACTGTTAGCTGTCAAATTGCTTTTTTTTCAGGGTTGCCAACACTTCACTGCATAATTGGCGGAAAATTCAAATCTTGCGTTAATTTTGGGACACGCTTTATTATGTTACACATTTCCCCAAAGCAAAAAGTCTAAAATACTTATACCACAATGTTTCGTTAGAAAAAATGTTAGAAAATATGACAATCAGAAACCCTTTTCTTACAAAATTGCGATAGTTTTCTTGCTTTTTTTGCAATTACCGCCGCTGCACTGCCCTTTGGAAAAAAAAACTTCGATCTCATCGATATTTTCTTTAAAATAATCAGTATTGGTGTAGTTTTTAGTTGTCAAATTCAACAAAATGACAACATGAGAAGTGAGGCTGCTCTACTAGAGGGCTATAAAAATAAAATTTGAATCGGATTATATTTATAAAGAAAGAAGTAAAGGCACCTTTAAAGGGTTCGGGTCAAAATCCCCTAAAACAAAACATGAAGAAAATCCAAATTCCGAAAAATTCAGAATTCTGAAATGCCGAAATCCCGAAAACAAGTAATCACAGATTCGCAAAATCACTAAAACCCAAGATTCCGAACAATTGTATTTATATATTAACATTCGTTAGGACGCTCATTTAAGGATCAAAATATGTACAAAATTGTATTCCTTTAATATTTAATATTGCATTTCACTGTTTTATTTTCAATACTTTTCCCTATAACCCAAGTATGTTTCTTAACTTTTCTTTGAAGTAACCATTCTCAATAAATAAAATAAAAATATTTTCAAATAATAAATTTAAATCCTTATTTTATATTTTATTTCTAAAAAGCTATGAATGTTTACATCAAGAATTATTTTATTTAAGGGATTTTGACCTTTCTGGATTTTGGGTTCTTAGGATCTCAGGTTTTTGGTATTCTGGTATTTCTGAACTTTAGGTTTTCGGGATTGTTTTCGTCCCCGACTTTAAAATCATCTAGAAACATTTTGTATAACAAAAAATACATAAGTGCTTCACATTCTTATTCGGAAAAATGCTCTTATTAAGAAAGGGAATTTTAAAGTTTTTTTTTCAAAGAATTTAGCAATTTGTTTTTTTTTTTTTAGTGCCCTTGACGGTAGGTCCTGCCAGTGGTCTGAGTTCCATCTTTTTCAAGCGCATTTCACGAGTTGTTGACAAAACTGGAATCATTCTTCTCGTGAATATTTTGCGCTTATTAATAATTGTACAGGAAAAAAAAAAGATTTTGTACATTTTGGCATCATACCAAATTAACATGAACTTAAAAAAAAGTCTACCTACTGTTTTCGTATAGTTAAACATAAGTTTTTAAAATTTTTATTGGATCTAATACTCGTATTGGGTGATTTTTTAAAAGCTAAAAGAAAGTTTAAAAAAAACACATACAAATCAAAAAAGTACATAAAATCTTTAATTTAAATCGATAGTACGGTCCATATAATTTAATGTTTGAAGATTAAAAATAAATAAATAAATTGGGTGGCGCGACAGTCCTTTGAGAACCAAGGCCTAGTGACTTACAACTCTCAACCATTCCTGTGTGCGAGTAATGTTGTCAGGAATGGAGGGGACCTACAGTTTATATGCCGACTCCGAACGGCTAATTTTGAGAAAGCACTTTTTCATGACAATAGTTACTCTTGGAGAATTTGTCAATTCCTCGCAAGAGGCAGACTTTAGATGGCATAGGCAGGGATCGAACCCAAGACCTCTTGCATGACAGTCCAACGCACTAACCATCATGCCACGAGTGTTTGAAGATTATTTCATGTAAATGTTGACCTTGACTGCGCCTAAAATAGTCCATCCGCTTAGTCCAATTTATGCTTCAATGTTGTCTTTCAATGCGTCAAGTAAAACAGGCTTGTCTGTATAGACATAAGCTTTAACGTATCCCTACAAAAAATAGCCTAAAGGCCACCAGCCCATAAACTGCACCAAACTGTGACTTTTTTGGACGCATTGGTAGCTCGTGCAATGCTTCTGGCTGATATTCAGTCCAAAATCGACAACTCTGCTTATTTACGTACCCATTGAGACAAAAAATAGCTTCGTCGAAGAACACAATTTTTCAGTTAAAAAAGTGGATCTTCCAAGAGCCCATTCAACAAAAATGTTACGTTGCAGTAGGTCGTTCGCGTTCAATTCTGGCACCAGCTGTATTTTGAAAGGCATCACACCTAAATCCTTCCCCAAAATTTTCCACGTTGTTGAGTAACAGAGGCCCAATTGCTGCGAACTTTCTTAACAGAACAAGCATTTTGATAATAGAATTCAATATTTTGTAAGCATTGTTCGTTTGTAAGACGATTCATGGTTAAATTAAAGACCAAACTGAAGATTTCTGATAGTGAAACAAAACACGAAAGCGTCAGCTGTTTAAATCAGTGTTGCCATAAAGATAATAGCTTAGACATCAAGTCAAATCAAATCAAATCAAATGGGGTGGCGCAACAGTCCGTTGTGAACCAGGGCCTAGTGACTTACAACTCTCAACCATTCCTGTGTGCGAGTACTGTTGTCAGAAATGGAAGGGACCTACAATTTAAGGCCGAATCCGAACGGCTAGTTTGAGAAAGCACTTTTTCATGACAAGAATTACTCTTGAAGGATTTGTCAATTCCTCCCAAGAGGCAGTACCCGCGAAAATTATGTTTTTTTAATTAAGGTGGCACAGGCAGGGATTGAACCCAAGACCCCTTGCATGACAGTCCAACGCACTAGCCATCATGCCACGGGTACTACTAGCTTAGACATCACCCTTTATTTTACTAAGAAGCTTATAATACTTAAGAATAATTTATATACCTCTTTGACGTTTATGGTTTTTTACACAAAAATTTAAGAAAATACTACTAAAAATTTGGTAAAAATCGGTTTTCAACATTAATATCTTTTAAAGTTTTGACTTTAAACCTGTTTCATCTCATAGAAAGTAAAATTTTAAAAAGTTTTTGCATACAAAAATGAGATCACACAAAAAATGCCACATTAAATGAATTGGTCTTAGGACTCGGTAACTTCACAAAATAATCTTAAGAACTTTAATTATTGATAACTTACTTTTTGAATTTCCTCAGATGACAATTGGGCTTATTTATAAGAAAATAAGTATATATTTTAAAAGCCACATATGGGAAGTTATAGGTTTTGCGCGCTTCCCAGCATCTTTTTTTAATATACAAATTAAATCTAATATCGGAAAACCAAATATAGACTGCTGTTTCAAAACGCAAATATTTGTTAGAGTTTTTCAGCAACCCGAAATGTCCGTAAGGGTTAGTTGGGGAGCCGGCTTTTAAGCCGCTTAATTTGTTTATCACTTAAAAGTTGTTTCAAGAAATTCAATATCTTAAAACTGCTTAATCAACTTTTCTGCAGTTAAATTGTTTACTATATATAAAACACTCCATACTTCGAGTTAAACAATTAATAAAAGAGGCTAGGATGCGACCCACACTGATAACTTACCATCCTGTCTGTCGATTTGTCTTGCTTAAAAATTTTGTAGGTTTTCGTATTTTGTTAAAAAAGTTGTCAATTGAAAAATTAATAACAATAATTTGGATATGATGAAAAAGTTTGATTTCAAAATTAATTTTTACTATCAAGAATATTTAAACGTTAACCAGTTTTTACTAATTTTAGTAGCATTTCTTTAAAGTCTTTATTTCTTATATAAAAAAAAACAAGTTGGATGAATGAAATTAATTTGAAGTCCGAACTGAACATCATTTTTACCAAATGTACTGTTTTTGTATATTTTTTTTTATAAACTGTTGGATTTTTATCAAAAACAATATTTTATGTGGGATTAAATAAGTTTGAAACCGATATTTTTAATTTTTGAAAAGACATTTCGGTCGAAAATCAATTTTTACGAACTTTTAGAAATGCTTTTTTAGGTTTTTATTTTTTGTTAAAAAAAACTTTCTATTTGATATTTCAAAAAAATGTATGGAATGTTCAAAACAATATTTCTCATAAGATAAAATTAGATCTAAGCCAAAATCTCAAAGTTTTGAAAAGATATTTATGTCGAATATCAATTTGTTTATTATTTTGTAGGTTTTAAATTTTTTGTAAAAATAAACTGTCAATTCGATTTTTCTCAAAATGGTACTCAATTTTAAAAATATTTTTTTTTAAATAAAATTAGTTTAAAGCCAATGTCTCAAAGTCTTGAAGAGTTATTTGAGTCAAAAATCAATTTTTACTAACTTTTATTAATTTTTTTTGGGTTTTTATTATTTTGTAAGAAAACTGTCAATTCCATATTTCTCAAAATTTTACCGAATGTTGAAAACAATATATTTATATTTATAAATATTTTTTTATAAGATAAAATAAGTTGCAAGCCATAATCTCAATTTTTTTAACAGATATCTGAGTCGAAATTCAATGTTTACCAACTTTGAGTAATGTTTTTTTTTAGGTTTTTATTTTTTATATAAAGAACTGTAAATTTGATTTTTCTCAAAACTTTACCAGTTGTTAAAAACGTTATTTTTCGTTTAAATAATTAATTGGATTTGTTCAAAAAATATACTTATTTGGTATCACGTAACAAAATATTATACAAAATTTAATTCAAATCTCTACCGTTTTGGGTTTGTGAGATATTTAGGGTTAACCGAAATATTCACTTTTTTTAAACTGTTTTGGTTAAAAAAACCACCACGTAATTTTCTTGATTTTATTTGAAGTCGATACTCTACTGGTTCTTGAGCTATGGACTACGAAAAAACGTCGCAAATGGACGGACGTACGAACCTACGAACGTTTGTACACACGCACGCACAGACATCTTTCTAAAAATCTTTTATTTCGGCTCTAGGGACCTTGAAACTTCGAGAAATGTCAAAATTTTCAATTTGACAAAACCGCACACATTACAATAACTTTCTATGGGAAGTTAATAAATCAATCAAACCAATAAAAAAGTGTTAATTATAGTTTTTTTTATTATAAGGTAATAAATCCAATTTGTGTTGTTCTTAGGAAGGAATCAAATTACAAAATGAATTGAAAGTACGTACATACTTGAAGAATTCAAAGTACTTAAAGAGTTTTAAGGAAATAATTAAAAGAAATTACAGTGAAAATGGAATTAAGGAATACAAGAACAAACTTTAGTAGGTACTGGTACTAAAAATTAAAAAAAAAATTAAAAAAGTACAAGTACAAAGCAATTGGACTATTACCTTGATAATTTCCGCTTCCTTGCTGAAATTTGTTTGGAAATGTGGTCAAAATAATTCCCTGATAAACCAAATTTAACACTTTTGTAAGGGCTCAATTCTAAGAAAACTTGGGTGAGATGGTACTTTAAAAGAGCGCTAAGCTATACAAATTTTAAGAAAATGATCTAAAATTTCATGGGTTAGTTTAGTACTAACAAAATATTAAGCTGAAATTTTTAGGGGAATATTTTCTTGACATTTTCAACCAATTTAAAGCATAGAAATGAAAAGGAACTAGTCACAAAAAAACGCTCAATAAATAGCCAAACCGTGGTATTTTAAAACCAGAAAACTATTCATATTTCATGTTTTATTTAATCTCCGAAGTATATTATTTTAAATTGTATTTTACTTTGTTTATTTTCAATTTCTCTTTGTTTACGTGGTCATTGTACGTTATTAAATATCTTATTTTCGAAATAAGTTGATTCATAAGTTGTCTAGGGTTAATTTAATTCAGTATTATTTCATTCAACATTTTTTAAATTGAATTTCATTAGCAATAAAATTTAATAATAAAATCTATTGCTTTTTAGATTTGCTTAAATATGTTTTTTTATTTTTTATTGCAAGCAATTAAATATATTGAAATGTAAAAAATATGATGTTTATTCCTTTCTCAGATTAATGTAAAAAAAGCAAGACAATTTACTTCCATAGTAGTTAATTTTTAAGTTGCATTTTAAAACATGGTAATTAAAACTTAATATTAGAAACAAAAGAAAGAAAACAAATTATTTATGACACTTTTATTAGCAAAGTTTAGAATATTATTGATTTAAAAAAAAGAAAACTAGTTTAATTGTTCAGCTGATGTTTTGAATATAATTTTAAAAATTATTTATAAAAAATATAAAACGGAAGTCAGTATAGCTAAGTCCCAAACTTCCCATAGGTCTTTATATTTCTTCAAACTTTAAAACACTGTTAGAAATGTTAGCAAAAATTATTCAAAATTTAATTATCATATTTATTTAAAAAAAAAACACGCGCTTAGCCTTGTAACCCAGTTAGTTGATTGCTCCCATCAAAGCAAAGCAAACATAAGTACAAGCAATCAAACTTGGATTACTATTCAAAACATGTTAACATTTAAATTGAACTCTGATGTCGAGCTCATCACTATATAGCTCACAAAATGTATATGATTCTCTTTTCATTCAGGAATAATAAAATAGTCACTTAAGAACACTGTCTTAAAGGAGTTTTTGTTTTAAAATAGTTTATGTCTCCCATACCGGAGCTTGTTATATTAAATTCTACGTCATTTTGTCATTAAACACAATTTTTATTTGTATGATTATTAATAAATATTAAAGACTTTTTTAGAACTTACCTTATATGCTTTCATTTTTTGGTTTATTCTGTTTTTTGGAAGCTCTCACAGCAGTTAAATGGAGGTAGTTAATACTCTTAAGAACTATAACTATTAAGGCAACAAGATTAAAATATAAAAATTAAAAAAAATTACGTTCGCCACCTTGAACCTTAACTTTACGATTAAGTCATCCCTACTCGACGCAAGTTTCCCTTAACACACATCGAGATGTCTAAATAATCGAATAAAATGTATTTTGTTTTTGTATTCCATTTGGTTTTCAGAATTGAATGCCTTGTCATTTTTTGTTTTGTCTTCATCCCCAAAAATAAACAAAATAAACTAGGACACTCTAATAGGACTGCGTTAGAAATATATAGCTACTATTTTGTAAACCAATTGTTCCCTCACGACTTGACTACTGCCCAATTTATGATAGTTTCACCTAATTACTTCGGGCGCCACGAGGGATATATTTTTGAAAGCGAAAAAAACATATAGAGAATCTATATACGTATATTCTACAGAAAAAGATATATTTAATTATGTGCCTCAAGTTTAAAATTTTCGGGTAGACAATTGAGAAGCTAACATATAGAAGATAGACAAAATGTCTCAGAAAATCTACCCTGCGATCTTAAGTGGAAAGAAGAGGCTGGGGTCGTCCCACGCTGATAACTATCAGGTCAACTTTAAAATAACAATTTTGTTGCAATAAGTTCAATTGCCATTAAGGAATTGAAAAGTATGTCATTAATAATTGAAGCTTAAGATTTTTTTTTCGAGACATTAAACTTTTTTTGTGGCTTTGTTTGAAGTCAGTATCTTTGCTCAGTATCTTTGCTCGTTGGTCAATTTTACCAAATAATGCAAAAAAAAACTAGGGGCCTATTTCACTAAAATGTTTCAAAAAATTTGCAAAGTGAAATTATTTTTCATTTTTAAAATTTTATATGAAAAGTAACTTTGCAATTAGTTCATATTTTGAAGAGTTGCAAAGTAAATTCTAGACTGTTTTTTTAAGATCAAATATGCAGACGGTTGCCTTGCTTATTCCGTGCATAGATGCAACACCGTGATAGTGGGCTCCATTCTCAGTCCAACGTAGTGTCAACAAACGTTGTCGCAAGAGACTTGAACAAACGCGTAGTTCAAAAAGGCTCCGTACAGCAGCCTGGTCTTACTATTTTTTTGAAAAAACAAAACTAAAACTAGTGAAAAAGTTAGTTTCCACCTTCACTTTTAACCAAATTGTGACTTTTAAAATACTTGTTTTAAATACATTGTTATAATAAATATTTTATCTCAGAATCAACAAAAATAAAGCTGCTGTACGAAGACTTTTTGGACTAAGTGTATATTTCTTTAGCTATGGAATTTAAGTTTCCCATTCCAAGACTACACGAATTCGATGATTCTTTTTGTTATTCAAAAACTCTGTTTTGTCGAAAGTTAATTTTTAGTTTCACTACTCTTTGGCATTTATTATTAACTTCTTCGTTTTCAAAATGTTCTTCAAAACGATTAATTTTTGTGTATAGATTATTTTGCAACAGCTTTTCAAAAGCTGTAAACTTTCTAATTCCATTAAAGGATGGCTACGATGTCGATAAATAAAAAAACTCTATTAAATCAAAATTGAATTTAAGATTAAAAACTCATGTTCTTTGTTAAATTCTTCTAATTAAACAAAATAGCTTATGGCAATTGACTTTTTCATTACTATTCACTTCTTCATTTTCAAAGCGGTTTATTAATATTTATTTTATAAGTTTTCGACAACTTTTTAAAACAAACTCATATTTGCAAATTACTGAAAAGCTTTTGAAACTTCTAAATTTAATTTGCAAAGCATATGGTTTGGTGGGACAAAAAGAACAAATACTCAGAAAAATAACAAAAATGTTCACTTTCTAGAAAATACTTTTTATTTTGCAAATTTGAATATGGTGAAACATAATTTGCAAAGTAAAAGTTCATAAAACTGTTTATTGAAATAGGGCCCAGATGTCAAAACACGTTATTTTTTGTTGAATGCAGTTGTTCTGAAGGAAATGTAATTTGGTCAGAAATATTTTGTTTGGTTTTTTGGGAATAAAAAACGTCAATAAATAAATGAATGGATATGCCAATAAATAAAACTAATTTATAAAGGGGCCTTGCACATGAGGGCGAACTACGAATGAACGAATTGACGAACAAACGTGATTTTACACATTTCAAAAAGTTAATTTCAAACAAAAACACATTTAAGTTATAAGAAAACAATTGGCACTGATGTTAAGACAATAAAAATTGTATTTTGTTCTCTAAAATAAGAAAATTTTGTAAAAATAATTTTGTAGTAAAGAATTGCATGAGGTTGCTACGAACTGTCAAACTCTATTCACGTTCCACATACCGTCCACACTGCAACGAATAAATTGTTCGCGCGCAAGATAACCTTTAAATTATATCACTCTTGTTTTGTTTCTGTGTGAAAGATCATTGTTGAGGAAAATATGGAAAAAAGGGCAATTCAATTCGCTGTCTACGAATAGAAATAAAACCCATGTGAAAGGAAAGTCAAAATATGCCAACATCCACAGCTCGCAGTCCGTAGTTCATAGCTCATTTGCAAGATGCTTTATAGCTGAATCATAAACACGCTTCGGCTTCGTCTGCGTTACGGTGGGCCTGCTTATAGATTGCTTTGAATGATTTCTATTATTTCATCCCTAATGACCAAATATTTTGTTTGTTGACATTCTTTTACAGCACTTGACCTCTCAGACAAAGCAAATGTTCAGGTAATTGAACTAGAGCTTCCGTTTGGAGTCACATTACGTTACATAACGATCTATCCCTTATGATTGTCAAACCAAACGTAAAGTCGAAGCTCCTATTGCTGAACTCGTAAACGTCAGGTGAAGCCGAAGCTGAAGCGTGTTTGTGATTCAGCCATTAAAGTCATGATAATGAGACACAGTTAAATCCATAAAAACTGACTGTTTGGTGTTCTCTATGGTTTGGTGGAATAATTGATCCTTCCTTGATACTTGTTTTAAATTGATGCTTGCCAGAACATTACTCTTAATTGATTACTGACATTTTGTTAATCGATTAAACAACCATGACGTGCAGGTGCTGTGGTCTTCACAAGACGGCACGGCGGCGCCTAAATTAATTTATTGTAGAAAACGTTTGGTAACAGCATAGTTACAGACCCACGAACTGAACTCTAAGATCGTTTAATTTAACGTCGTTCAACTATTTTCTGTGGGGAGATGCGAATTTATTAGTATACGCTGATTATTGCCAATACACGTCAACAAATTTTGAAAGAAGTAATCGAAGTTTGATCTTCTGCGTGGAGGTCATATGCCAGAAATCATATTTAATTATAATGCCAGGGGATTATCTTTTGAATAAAGTACAATTAAAAAATTAAAAACAACCTTCATAAAACAAAAATGTACTTTTAGTCGAAAGCGTTATTGGTTCTCAATATGTCTATGGTCAACCAAATTTTTCAATTTTTGTTTAAGTTGTAACAGCTGCACTATTTTACAGAGCGCCCTGCGTATCTTGGCATCATGGTATCTTACCTATAGAGTTTGGACGAAGGAAAGCACTCACAGACATCTCCCCAAGAAACTTGAATTTAGATTCTTTTTACCAAGAAATGTCAACTTGACAAATTACACTTATTGCAATAGCTTTCAAAAGGAATTAAGTGAACCTTCTTTTAACCTACTTTTACTAAATCACAATTCATTAAAAGTATACTTAGACTTTTATTTTGACAAATTGTGTGCTTTAATTATTGCTTTAATTATTGCAAAATATTGTTACTTTTTATTCATAGAATCTTTTCCTCATCAACGAAATATCATACATATGTCAACAAATCATAACTTACCCTATCTGTCTAACCACTTAAATACAAAAAGAAAAACACCCGAAAAAACTAGCAAGTGTTTTTTAACCAAAATCAATAATTTTCCCCCAAAGGAATATTTAATGAGTGTCAGCATTCCTCCGGTTTAGTCTATCAAACAAATTATAGAAATAGAATTTTGAATGAAATGAAAAACAAAACAAAAAGGGCGCATGACACACAGACAAAAATTTCAAATCATGTATTCATTCATGATTATTTTAATTATGTTCTTATAACGTCATTTAAAGGTGTTTAAGTCGTAAATCTCTCACGTAGCTAGTAAACACCCACATAATTACGACTTTCAGATAATAATCCGACAAAAAAAAGAACGTGTACTCTATAGGCTTATGCGTGCACTTGTATGAAGTATTTTAATATTCTGATCAGCAAGTATAGTAAGCGGTTGTCAGGGCAATGTCAAGCTTATTGTTATCTGTCAAACAAAAGATCCGAGGAAAAGTTATTATATTTTTCTCTGTTGCAGTAAACCGAGGTTATACAGTTGAATTTTTCTATACTTTACTTAAACTATTGTGTTTGTATCTTTTTGATGTTGAGTCAGTAAAGGAGAGAAAAGTAACACGCAACCGTCTATATAATTGCTTGGCCATAAGTCATCTTTTGTCCAAGCCAGTGGCTTATACTTTGTTCGAAATATCAACACAAAAGCAAAAGCCCCGGTGTTTCATCAAAGTAAAGGAAACCCAAAATGAACAAAGTTAAATTCAAAAGACCATTCATCTCTCAAGATACACAGTAGTGTAATTAACAAGTAAATATCTGCACATATATACGAAAGTTTGTACATTAAAGTCATATTGTACTTTTTGGATTATCTGAACAATATTTGAAGACATTTCGAACTTTACGTTTTCTTGTATGTAAAGATGCAAACAAAACGATCGCCGCTTTGAATTTCAATTAAGTGCTCATCTTTGTTTGCAGAAATGGTTAACTTCTGGTTCTGTTTGCACCTATGTACAGGGTGTAGCATAATTGTTCCACACTGAATATATTGAAAGGTCTTATCATGAACCAATATACTCTGGTAGCTTGTCCGTATCGCATCCTAATGGTTTTTGATTTTTGTTTTTAATGTTTTTGATATTTTAAAGTAGATTATTGACGTGAAAACTTTATGTTGAAAGGCGTTGAAATTTTAATAAGAATACATTCTTTGAAATTTAAATCAAAACAATTTTAAACTTCAAAATTTAAAGTTTAGTATGCTGACAAAAATTGTGAAGTTGTTGCTTATTTCAAAAATTGTCTTTGTTTCTTAACTTCCCAGAAATTAGTTAATTTTACCACAAATAAGCTTAAACTGAAAGTTATATCTAACCTTTTAACAAATGTAGTGCTATTGGACCATTACTTAAGGGACACCCTGTATACTTGTACATGACATGAAATGTAGGTTGATGTATAAAAGGAGCTGTTAACATATTTTGTAAGTCTTTTTCCATTTGTTTTCATTTCCAAAGAGAGAAAAAAGGTGCGTCTGAAGACGTTTTTAAAGAGCAAATTCGTTACAACAACGCCTTCAGTCAAACATTTCGAGTTCCATAAACCAATTCATATATTTGTTCCTACAAAATGTACCTATAGAACTGCAGAAAACATATTCTACAAAACGACTTACATTTTAAGTAAAATGTCAGAATATTCAAATGTTTTAGAAGAGAATATTGTTGGCTTGTGGCCCTGACTTTATACCAAAATAAGCTTCTAAATGTTGTATTACTTTATTTGTTTACTTTTGCCTTAAAAATAAAAAAAAAGAACGAAAAACAAAAATGTTAAGTGGGAATTATTTGAGTAATCAATTATTAAAAATGTTTGTTTGCTTTTGTTAGATTTCCTTTTCCATTTAATCATTTTTGGAGGTCTTAAGACTGAACAACATACAATTATGAGAATTATTGAGTTTGAATTTTATAGGCATCATCTTTTTGGGGCTGGATCGTAGAAGCGTCTTGAAAAAGCTACTTACCTTTTTTGTATGATATTTTGGTAGGCCCAGAAAGTAGAAGTTTGGACAAAATATGTGTTGTGTACGAACATTACCTGCCTGTATTTAATAAATGTACAAGTAAGTTAATAACGTGAACTTTTTGGAGCTAAGTGCTTTTTCAATTAAAAATGCTGAGAGCTGATTTATTTACCTACATATGTAGTGATCAACAATATTACCTTAAGAAAGATAAATCAATCATGCTTCTTATGCTTAAGTTAAGATTTTAATTTATAAACTTTTAAGAAAATTTAAAAAAATAAATAATTGCACTTGCTTTGGAGATATCGAGTTTAAACAAAAAATATGTTTATCAAAAAATAAAACAAATTTTTGTATTTTTTTAAACTGCCTTCTGTACAGAAAAAAATTTCAAAATATTTAAAGGGAAGAGTTAAATCTATAGAGAATGAACAAATATGACCCCTAGCAGAACCAAAAGATCATTTTATCAGTCTCGTTTAGTCAAAATCGAAAAATGTAAGTCTCGTCTCAGTGCCACACTTTTCATCTCGTAATTTTGTTGGTAAATTGTGTTCAAGGTTTATTGATGATCACTTCTAACTCAGAGAAAAAGTAGTATGCTCTAATTTATTAAGATTTAATGGGATTTGGGAACTAGCTTATCATCAATGAAATAATGCAGTGAATTGAAAAATGGACACCAAAATATATTTCGGAATATGTACATTTTTTGTTTTAAAAAGGCATTTCCTAAATAAAACTTCAATCTGCAAAGCATTGATTTTTCACAAAAAATACGTCATTTATTATACATCACTGAAGTTTAAAATGTTACGCGCTATTTTTAGTATTTAATATAATGCAACAGTGCCCATGGCATGATGGTTAGTGCGTTGGACTGTCATGCCAGAGGTCTTGGGTTCCTTCCCTGCCTTTGCCATCTAAAGTTTTTGAACGGGTACTGCCTTTTGCGAGGAATTGACAATTCCTCAAAGAGTAATTCTTGTCATGAAAAGTGCTTTCCCAAATTAGCCGTTCGGATTCGGCATAAGACTGACGCACACAGGAATGGTTGAGAGTTGTAAGTCACTAGGCCCTAGCTATCAGCGGATTGTTGTGCCACCCAATTTAATTTAATATACGGTTTGTCAATAAGGGCGGGTAGATAATGTGTGTGGATGTCGTAGCTTTTGCTGTGTGGCACGTAGCACTGTCCTGCTGGAAACACATGTCGTTGAGGTCCATGTGGTTCAATTTGGGCCATAAGAAATTTGGACCTATCGAGGTAACCGTCGGAGAGGAACTTTCTCCGCAACGCATCCTTTTTTGGAGATTGAATTCCGGTTTGAGGTAGCTGTCATCGGAAGAAGTTTTACGGACATGAGACGACTCAATGCGATGGATACAAATTGCAGGCAGACATGTTCAAATTAACCGATATATCGAAAATGCGATATATTTTCGATAGTATTTTATAAAATAAAGACAATAATTTTTTCAATTATAATGCGCTAGCATTTTTAAGACATGTAATTAGATGCAACGATGGAAATGGATAGTGTTTGTTTATTTTTTGACGCTGCATCCAATGAGCTAAGGGCGCAAAATAAAGAAAATACGAGAACATCTCCAAATGATGCAGCTCCAATGCCTCTTACAGAGCTGCCAATATTCGTTAAGGCTATCACAACGTCCTCTAAAGGGGTTTAAGACTTTTGCCTGCATGGTCCTCCACCAGTGCCAGCTATTTTTTTTTTATTTGCCGAGAGATTTTTTTTAATGTAAAATTTATAGTCACTCCAAACCGTTAAATATGTAAAAATGAAATATATACCTATATTTAAATCGCAATGGAATCAATGCACAAAATCACGAACATACTTTTTTCCATGCACCAACATCCTTTTGCCTTGGTCCCAATAAATTTAGCTGATTGGCCAGATCTTCCCAAAACACAGCCACAAACATTTCTGCTGACCGTTTTGTATAGTTTTGAGCTATGTCTGGATATTCGCTCAGCAGATTTAGCATTCCCTCATATTGCTGAGCGCTTGTTTTTTTTTGTTTTGCCTAAAAACAAATAGTCCATTATTAATAACACAAGATAACGAAAATAAAGCTAATTTTTGTATTACTTACATTTTAATAAACAATTTAAAAAAAGAAAACACTTTCCGCAACAACCACTTGTCAAAATACTTCGCAAAATTGGATTTGTATCTGTCAAGAATAAAACGAAACAAGTACTTTATCGCATGCAAATTGCATGCGTTGAATTTTGTCGGAGAGAATGTCCGATCAGCTGATCGGACAACTACCTCGAAGCAAAATGTCTCCGATTTAAAGGAAATCCGCTCCGACGGTTACCTCGATAGGGCCGATTAGTAATCGTTATGTAGCACACGCTCTTGACGGTGACTTCCTCAATAACGTCTTTTTCAAAAAAGTACTGACCAATTACGCCGCCAGCCAAAATACACACCAAACGGTAACTTTTTGAGGATGCATTATCACCTTTTGATATTCGCGTGGATTAGTGTCACCCCATATACGGCAATTTTGCTTGTTAACGCCTCCATTCATTCAAAAAACCGCCTCGTCATCACTGATGATTTATCGGCCATAGTTGGGGTCCTCTTCCAAACGGTTCGAAGCCAAGTCATCGAAAAAGCGGCGTTGTCTATGATAATTAACTTTGAGCTCCTGGGTCATTTGGATCATGTACGGGTGTAGGCCTAAGTCCCGATGCAAAATTCGCGAAGTTGAAGTCTGCGAAAGGCCGAGTTCTTGTGCACTGCGTGGGGTTCTGCTGTACATTTTCAAAGAACGGCGGCGATGTTCTCGGCCGATCTAGCGTTTCTTAAAGTTATGGGTGTTGGCTGATTGTTTACTGAACCGGTCGTCTCAAATTTGCCCACCAAACGTTGAAGACCTGTGAAGGGCCACCATATCTACCGTTAAATGGGAGAAATACTCGCAACGTTTGCTTTAACCAACGCGCATTTTGATAGTAAAGTTTCTTAAAAAGGTATCATTACTTTAAGGCCGATATCTCAAAGTTTTGAAAAGATATTCGGGTCGAAAATCAATTTTTACCAACTTTTATTAATTTTTTTTGTTATATTTTCCCCAAATTTTGTCCTAATATTGACAACAATATTTCTTATACGCTTAAATTAGTTGGAAGACATAATTTCATATTTTTAGAAAAATATTTGCGCCGAAAATCATTTTTTACCAACTTTTATTAATTTTTTTTTGTTAAGGTTTTTATTTTTTGTTAAGAAAATGTCAATTCGATTGAAAAGATCTCAAACTTTGGAAAATATCTTTGATTCGAAAATCAAATTTTACGGAGTTTTGTTAATTTTTTTTTAGGTTTTTATTTTTTTGTAAAAAACTGTCAATTCGATTTTTCTCAAAATTATACCATATGTTAAAAACGTTATTCTTCGTTGCACAAAATTGTTTTTGGAGATAAAACCATTTTTTGTTCGTAAAATTTTGAAGATGACAAATCTATTTTTCAGTTTTTTTGGAGCTCAAAAAAGTTTGTTTTCAGATGAAATTTTATTTCATAAAAGAGCGTTGATTTTCCAACATTTTTATTTTAAAATCGGTATGGCATTTTTTTCAATTAATTTTTCATTTATAAAATGTATCAAGTTTACTTTAAAAATATTTTTAGTTGGCAGTCATTTAGAGCTTAATAAATAACGTATTAGATTTGATTTCCGTTTGGAGATATTGCATTTTGAAAAAGAATGACTAAATATTCTTTAAAGTCCAAAGAAAATTGACATTTTTGATTACTAAATTTTATTAAGACATTTAAGAGCTTGTGCAGAAAAAACTTTGAAATCAATTCATTAGATTTTGAGAAAACTTAAAAACAAAATAAGGGTTCTGTGGCGGGTACCCTTCTGGAACAATACCAACACGTATTTTTTTTATTGAAAGAAGCCAAGTTAAGCAAAAACAAATTTAGAGAAAATTAAATTTAAATCTATCGTATATACGTATTGTTTTTGAAAAAAAATTGGATATAGGAGCTTTTTAAAATCGTTCTTAAAATTCCCGAGCCCGCAAACACAAAATTCTACTTATTAACAAAGCTTTCGAAGTGAAAATATGCCTTACCACTTGAGGTAATTTTCAATAAGATTCTGGATCATTTGTATGCTTTTCAAGGATCCAATCAGCTAATTTAGGATCGCATTGGCTTATTGTGTTGACGGAACTTTAAAAGCTTTAATTTACCTAAGTTTATATGGAAAATAAGATGTTATGCCGTTTTTAGAATGCTCAATTCCAAAGATCAATGAGGAAGTGATAAACCTAGATTTTATTTTACACTATGAGCTGCAACAACAATATTCTTAATTGTTCCTCGAGTTTCTCTGCCCTCTAAAAAAGGCGACTCACGACGACCTAAAAGTCTTTAAGTTTTGCGAACATCGACTGCATTTTTGTAGTGAACTTTAACAATTCCAATGCATTGTTCGAGAATATAATGTGACACATTCTTTTTAATGGCACTGATAGCTTTAAAAGAAACAGCTAAAATATAATCTCATATTCGAAAAATAAAATCTTTTATTTAAACGAATAAGGTGGCGCGTGAGTCCATAGAAAACCAAAGCTTTAGTAACATAAAGCTCTCAACCATTCCTGTGTGCGATTTATCATCAGGAATGTCGGGGCTCTTCAGTTTTTATGACGAATACAAACGGCTAATGTAAGAAACCAATTTTCATGACAAGAATTGCTCTTGTAGGTTTTGTCAATTCCCAGCAAGAGGCAGTACCCTTGAAGAAAAAAACTCTAGGTGGCACAGGTAGGGATTGAACCCTCTAAAATGACAATCATACGCACTAACCGTCATGCAACGGGTGCTACATCAAAGAGTATTAGTATCCATAAAACATTGAAAACTTCAATTGTTATAGCTTCGTGAGACCCCAATTGCAGTCACTAAGTTTTTGCTATAAATTTTTTCATACTAGTTTGCATACATATGAAAATATAGAAAGAAATAAAAGCCGACAAAGTTAATCAAAAATACCACCAACTTTATTACATAAATGTAGGAACCCCTTTCATTATCATATTATTCAATTACTCTGAAAAGAAATCAAAGAAAGAATTTCACACTGCATAATTTATTATCACGGGCAATTTCACCTTAATGTAAGCTTTCTATAAGACCTCTTATAGCCCAATTTGGACATTCACATTATAATTATAATGTTTTTATATTCCCTTCAGAGGTTAACACTATACAAGTAAAAGTATGAAGTGTCAAAACAAAAATTCAAGCTTATTCTTACTTATTCCGACTTTGTGGAAGTTTGAAAATATTTTTGGAATTTCTAAAGCAAATGATCATAAAGTTACAAACACTTAGGTAAGTTCGTCTTATAAAACCTCTTAGCTCTTAATTAGCATGTTATTCGACCACAATTACATCTTTTACCTTAAGTTAAGTTAAATAATTTTACCTGCATCACTTAACCAATTATAATGGTAGTATAACCAAAGATAACTAAAGTGGCAGTGGGCTTGTTGGAAACTTAAAAATGAAATAACAAAAACAAAAAGAAAACCTTTTTATATTCCAACTTTGTTTCATAAGTCAAAGTGCATAAGCGTGGAAAAGACAATTAGTAATTATCGTTCCATTCTTCTTTTTTACGTACTTTTTGTTAAGGTCTGTTTTTAAAGTGAGTATAGCTTTTTAAAGTTGATGGTAATGGTGAAAACTATAATTAAAATGCATTGTAAAAACAAAAATGAATGCACTTTATAAGTATTACAGCAGCAACCATAACCATCAGAATCTAAATTAATTCAGCTCTAGTGAGTACTTACGTGTGTAATATAAATCAACTGAAATGAAAGACATGATCCTTAAATATAGTAATTGGCTTTGAGGTGAAATTAACTTCTTTGATAGTATTTTTATATGTACAATCTATAAGAAGAGTGACAAGTTATAATTAACAAAGTTAATAAATAAATAGGAGAATACAAAATGAAGCCATCCTGAATGGTAATAAAAATCAGCTTAATAGGTAATTTATAGGAACTTGTTCATGATCAGTTTTTGTTTCTTTTTTTTATTATTATTAAACTGACATCATTTATTAGAATGTAGATAACCACACATTATGAAGTTAATTTTTATAATAATGATTTGATGTGAAAACTTGAGTTTGATTGAAGTGAAAGACAACTGGTTTGAGTGCAAGACTAATTTGAAACTAACCACAACTTGGTGTGTTGAATGTACTATACTATAACTTGTTTCATAGATCAGTTAGCCATAAAATTGATTTATATGTGGAAATGTTTATTTATGAAAAAAATATGATGATTTCTAATTTGATGTTCAATGAAAAACTCTTGCCAAATTAATGCAGACACCGATTTCTAATCTACAACTTAATTAAAAAACATATTTAAAAGAGGCTGGGATTGGTGCCCTTGAAAAGTTAATGAGAACTGTTTGAAGAGTACACAAACAAAAACACAATTTTATAAATTTTTAGAAGAATCACTTTTATTTTTGTGTCCAAAAATCGTTTTATGGAAATCCTTACTGCGCAGCTTAACTTTCTATAAAATGTTCCATGCTGAATTCATTCATACTGTTTTAAGCAGGCCAGCTGTTTTGGCACTAAGCGAAACTCTGGTTGGTGAAACCTCTGACCACTCGGAGTTCAACCTTAACGGTTATAGCTTCTTGCCTTTTTTCTTTTCTCACCAAAGTCTAGATGTCGCCTATCAACTTCTACCACAATATGGTCAGTGCACCAACACAAATTTTAAGTTTTATAGGTGGTTTAAATTCACCGTCCAAAGGCGTGCTTTATTTATCGTAGCCCAAGTTTGAATAGCAATTCGACTTATTACGAATTCGATGCGCTGTCCGACTCTATCCAGAGAATTGCGATTTCAATGTACACAATTCGTGGCTGCGCTATTTTGGTCAGACAACATCCGAAGGAAGGTAAGTCGAGATTTTTGCTGAGTTAAACCACCTGGCACAGTTAGTTGACGAGCCAACTCGCATTACTGACGTTGAAGGTCAGTCCGCGACTTGTTTCTTACCTCTGATCCTAATAAATATGCGGTTAGTGTATTAGAACCTCTAGGGAAAACATCAGACCATTGTGTCATATTTGCTAATTTCTCATGCCAAAAAAACCCAGCATGAGAAAGCCAACTGGAACGGTCTCAACGACTTTTTCAGGAACTGTAACTGGTCACTACGCTTCCTTGATAGTGACTTGGATTCCAGCGCAGATATGGTTACAAACTTAATTCTTTTAGGAATGAGAAATTTCATCCCGAATAGGGTAAAATCTATCAAACCTAAGGAAAACTCATGGTTTAATTCGAGCTGTAAAGAGGTTATTAGAATCAAAAATGTAAGGTTCCGGATTTATAAGCCAATCCAACTGAGGAAAACCGGAATAAGTTCAAACAGGCTAGATAGACTTGTGACGGACTTATTGGACGCATTAAATTTGTGCATCACCAGAAATTACGGCGAAAAATACTACAAAGCCCCAAAGGTAGTAAAAATCTTCTTTCGCACTCGTACAGTTGATAGAGTACTAAAAGATCTTGATATTCACAAATCCGCTGACCCGGATAGTATCCCCGCTATTGATCTGAATAGGTGTTCTTCCGCGCTGTCAAAACCACTGCGTAAGCTTCTCCATGGGTCCTATTCTACTGGTCCTTCTGGCTTTTCCCTAAAAAAGGCGAATCCTCCCCCCGCCCTCTTACTATGAACTAATTTCACTTATGTACCTTCTTTCCAAGGTCATGAAAACGTTGATCAATTTTCAGCTTAAGAAATATCTTGAAGAACTGAAGCTTCTTAATGACCGGCAGTATGGCTTTCGTTGCAATAGTCCACTGGTCATCTCATGGTTTATCTCACCGAACAGTGGAACAAATCTTTATATTGTTGTGGAGAAAGTAAGATTATTGCACTTGATATTTTAAAGTTATTTGATAAAGTTTGGAATCAAGCTCTCTTATCGAAAATGCGTACTTTTGGCATTGAATTTCTTCTTTATTGGGTTAGAAATTAAATTTCGGACCGTTAAATTCAAGTAGTATTGGACGGGTTCAAATCTGATATCCACAATATAAACGCTGGTGTGCCCCAGGGCTCCGTTTAATCTCCAACTCTCTTCCTTATGTTCAAAAATGATAATTTGTCTGAAACTTCTAAACCACTACATTGTTTCGCTGATGACAGTACCCTCTTGTTCTACGGATGTGGACTACCAATGGCTGCTTATGATAAGTTCATTAAATTCTGATCTTGATAGCATTGTTCAATGGTGATTCAAAAACCGTGTAGAATTTAATGCTTCGAAAACTCAAAGCTGTTTACTGTCACAAATGCATAACGCTCCCCAATACCACTATCCATGGGTGGTACTTGCATCGAGGAGATTGAACAACTAACTGTCCTAGGTATGTGCATCAAAAACCACTTGTTGTGGAGAGATCACATATTTGACATCGTCGGTTTTCTCCGACGATGCCAGAAGTTTTTTATACCACTTCTGATCTGGCTATAATTTACAAAGCTTTTATTCGTCCAAAATTGAGTATAACCCCATATTTGAGCTGGTGCTTCAATAACGTATTTGAATCTTCTGGATGGAATTGAAAAAAGTGCTCTAAAAATGATTGGAGATCGTTCTCTTACCGAGACATATGCGTCTCTTGAAAACCACCGCGCCGCAAAGTTTCATGTCTGTCATTGTTTTATCGTTACTTTTATAAACAATACTCTATTGAAATAGCCAGTTGCATTCCTCCCCTCAAACAATTCAAACGTAATACCCGTACTACTTGGAAAGCCCATCAGTTTACCCTAGAGCCCAATTTCGGACGTACTGTTAAGTACAGAGATTCTTTCTTTAGTCGCACTACACGAATGTGGAATGCTCAATATTTTCCACTCGTTCAAAACTAATGTGCTGGGTTTCTCCTTTCTAATCCTATCATCCATTCTTAATTGCGCGCAATGTTTTTAATCATTATAAGGGTATTCATAACCCCCTTAGTTCGCGCATAGTATACAAATAAGAGATATCTCTTTTAATGTGTACTTATGCTCGAAATACCCTCTTTTTTCAATACATTTTGTTTCACAAAAAGGATTTTTAAAACAAATTCAGTTATTGGCTTTTTGTATTGCATCAATATTTACAAAAATTGAGTACTAGGAAAGTTTCCAATATTTAAACAAAATTCAGCAAAAAATGTTTAATAAATCAAAACATAAAAATAAAACATTTTTAGCCCGAATACTTCTTAAGAAATTTGAGTGGAACATCTTTTTTACCAATTTTTAGTGTCCTTTAAGGTTTATATATTTTGTAAAAAAAAGTGTAAACTAGATTTTTCTAAAAATTGTATTATCAGAAACGTCATTCTTTTTTTCTAAATGTATACTAATTGTACATGATGTCATCGCAAGTAGCATCTCATCTTTTTCGCAGGTTTACACTCTCTCTAAGCTCAAGTAAATTCTTAACCATACGGAAGAAGGTATTTAATACATCAGTTCTTAAAAACGGTAACAAGTCTGACATTAGAAATTACAGACCAATCTCTGAACTGCCCTGTATTCCCAAACGCTTTTTGACCAAGTTAGTTTCGATAGTTTGACAACTACTAATCTACTTGCATATTTGCATAATTGCTCAATTTTTCTACAACTCGGTCAAGAGATAGACTGTATTTACACTGAATATTCTAAAGCTTTTGACCAACTTTCTCATGATATCATTACATTTAAGATGAAGGAACTTGGGTTTTCTTCCTCAATTAATCACATGGACAGGTCATATCAACATTAATTTGGAAGTTCCTTTTCAAACCCTTTCATTGCCAAATCAGAAGTTCTCCAAGGTAGTCATTTAGACCTCTACTTTTTATCTTTACTATCGATTATCTACCGCTTTGTGTACGATACATTACATTTTAACCTATGCGAATGATCTTCAAAAGCATAAGTCCCTAATGATCTAAACGATATTAATAAATTAATAAATTGGGTGGCGCAATAGTCCGTAGAGAACCAGGGCCTATTGGCTTACAACTCTCAACCATCCCTGTGTACGAGTAACATTGCCAGAGATAGAGGGGACGTACAGTTTTAAGCCAAATCTGAACGGCTAGTTTGAGAAAGCACTTTTCATGACAAGAAGTATACTCTTGGAGAATTTGTCAATTCCTCGCAAGAGAAAAAACTTTAGATGGCATAAAGCAAAAAAATGGGCTTAACCTTAACCCAATTTTATGTAATAACTTTTTCTTAGAAACGTATAAAAACGTACTCCTAGTTCGATTGATTGTAAAATATCGCAGTACTCTACAATACTCTTTTTAAATACAATCTCGATTTTACAAAGAATAATAATTACATCGTAAGTAACGGTGTTCTAAAAATGTTCAGGCTCCTTATGTTACAATACCGCTCTATACAACAATTTGGTTTGCCTCCCATCTTGAATAAGCATCCCAGGTATGAAGTCCTTTTAACGGCGCACTACAGCGCTAATTGGATCTCAGGCTAGGTTGCCTTGAGATCGCCATTCCTATGGACTCCACAGAAATAGGATAGAATCTGTTCAACGCAATTTCATAAGTTTAGCCTTAAGAGGACTATGATGGTAAGATCCTTACAATCTTTCATCTTACGAACAGGATAAAGCTTCTTAAAATGCAGCCTTTATCGGAAAAGAGGTCTACACAATTATATTGTCTCTATTCATTAAAATTTAACTGGTGTAATTAATGCACTTGATTTATTAAATTATTTAAACTCAAACTGCCTTGAGTAGGTAACCACAATATGGCAAGCGTGAGTCGTTCACTCGTATGTTTAAACTTTTATATAAGAGCTCAAAGTTCACCTTTTTTTAAAAAAAATATCTGAAAATGATTCGTATACAATTTCAGCTTCTTTAAAGAACAGAGACCAAAATTTTCTGTAAAATTTCTTATTCCTTTAATTCTTTCCATTTCTGTCAGGCACAATATCTTATATTTCTGGCTTTTTCTTTGAATTAATTCTGGTTCTAATTTTAATTCGAATCCATTTTTGACTTCTTTTTTTAATTCTTGCGTAATTTCCTGAAGAAAATCAATTCCTTTAATAGTTTTTTTTTATAAATGGCCGATGAAAAGTATTGTAAGGACTAACTTCTAAACAAAAATATTTCTTGCATAAAAGTATTGGAGTAAAAATTAATTATATATTAAATTAAAAAAAGAGAGATCCTGATATTCTCTGTTTTAGTTATGCCTTAAATACTTCGAACCTGCAAGAAGTAATACTTATTACAAGTTTAAAGAAAAACAGCTGAGTCATTTCAAGTGAACCCCAACTTGCTGCCTGATTAACAGTCTGAATTTCAAAACCAACTGATTTTATTGTTGTCTTCCTCTAGTTACGTTAACTTATTTACTAAAGATAATAAACAAATAAAAAAATGATTTGAGTACAAATAAACTACTACAATATTAGAATCTTATTCCGGTAGTTAAAATTGCAAATGTAGTATTTGGTAATACCACTAACCCACTTCAAATTTAAAAGCTATGTACATAATATGATCGTAATAGCCTAGTACCATTCAGAAGTCAGAACTTCCGGCACGCAATTCTCCTCATCAGCAGCAGCAGCGCAGAACTATAAATACGAGTATGTACTTATACTTGCTTTGATTCACTAAATTGCCAAACACAAATAATAAAAATTTAAACGCAATCTCATTGAACAAACTTCTTGAGCAAGATGCATGAGTTGTTTTCTAAGTCAACTAACTGACGTGTTTTCTTAAGAAGCTTAACAAAATAACCTCATAACTTTTTGAATTGTTAAATAAGACTTGATTCTCTCCAATATCTTCATTCAAGTCTTTTTATTTCAAGTACATAATTTTGCATCTGAATGAAAGCATCAAAAATAAATAATAAACGCTGACATTTTGCAGGTAGTTTTTGATGGACGATCAGATGAGAAGCGATTACAAAATAAGTTTAAATTTTGCCTTACCTTACCTTACCCATTAGAGATGCATTATGGGGATTGCTAAAGCCAGTATATTTCAGTGTCAAATTTTACATGAAGATGTATTGAGACGAGCACGAGCAAAATGAAATAATAATAATCCAGCATTACTTCGGTACGAGACCTTGTTGCCAAAACGTTTTAACGATTACTGGTTTCTTATGAGTACGTGAGTTCATTGGGGGATCTGTAAACTGGGCACAGTATTCTCGTGCTTGAGGCTCGTCAAAGGTCAATCATCAAGTTGTAACCTTATGGGAAAAAAATATTAATTTAAGTAAAAGCTATAGAAACAAAAAGTGTGTCGGTCAATCGAGTTAAGGAACTTTAAAACTTGAATGTTGCTTATAGTAAAGGTTAATTTTTTAATTTAAGGTTTACTTAATCTTGAAGTAAACCAATCCTCAAATTTAATGACAGTTTCCGATTTTTCCACTATATATGAAAGATTAGACATAATTTCCGACAACTCTCCAAATTTAGGGTATTAGTCAGGACTTACCTCAGATAATTTCCACACACTTCCTCGTACCGAAATGGTTTTTTAACTTCTGGGTTTCCTAGAAACAGGTGATATTAGGCTTCTCAAAACCTAAATACGCCAATGTAAGTTTTAGTAATTTTGCAGGTTTCTGTTTCGAGGTAAATAAACTTGTTGCTCTTTCAAAAGCATAATTTCCTTGAGAATTTAAATACTTAAGATAAATATTTTATTCGCCAGAAATCGTACACTCATAGTATATCATCATCATATTACAGGTATGTAAGTTTAATTTAATTGACAAAAACATTGAAACAACAAAACCGATAACCGGTCGACTTTAAACAAAAAGTTCCAAGAGACGGTGTATAGCATTTAACTTTACGTCTAGTTGTCTGTTAAAGAGTGTCCAATTTATTTTTAATGATTGGATATAGTGATTGGTGATAATAACCGATTATGTACCTATAATTGAGTTCAAATGTGTTTCAAGGAAATCCACAAAAGGCATATGATTGAATGCATTTCGTTGAGAGAAAAAAGTGGAGACTTTTATTATTAGTATAGGGAATGTTAACTTTTACAAAAGGAAAAAAAACTAAATCGGAAAAGAGAAATCAAAAGAAATAATTATTTAAAAGATAATCCTAATCAAGATACGGATCTGATGAAAGCGTCGTATAGTGCAATATTTTGATAGCGTAATTTAACGTGAGAGTGATGTGATCATTTAATTTGGCCAAGAAGATTATTAAGTAAAATTCTCAGGAAATATTTAAATAATTGAAGCGTAATTTTTTTTAAAACCTAATGTACCTATGCCTGTTACTATGTTACTTTAGATGACTGCAATTGCAATCTTTGGAATTGCAACTAAAAATGATAGAGGGCATTTTTCTTCAATGGTAAAGGGGCCTTACCTCACTTTGCAGCGTTATTGTACACTTCACTTATTTTGTTATTCAAGAAGAGATCGTTCGATATTTTCCACAAGAGTTTTATATCATTATTAGAAGCAGGCTGATTTAATAGAAAGAGTGAAACTGTTGGCTTTTTTAATTCTGCGAGAATTTTAAATTCAGCACTTAAACCTTGCAAGTTAGATATCACCAAACGCAAGTTTGCAAAGAGGAAATTGTTGAAAAGTTTTAATCGCTGCATTACGCCTTTCGCCAAATTTGCAAAATGTAAAGTCTTTTTAGAAAAGTGAACACTTTTGTTATTTTGCAAAATGTTTGTTCTTTTTGTTTCGTTAAGCAATAAGCTTTATAAAATATGTAAAGAATTTTGAAACGCTTTACAATAATAGAAATAAATTTTCATTTGCAAATAGGAGTTTGTTTTAAAAAGTTGTCGAAAGCTAATTAAAAAATAAATGAACCGCTTTAAAATAAACAAATAAATAATGGGTAGCAAAACAATAGACATATGCTATTTTTTTATTTTGACGAATTTCCAAAGAACATATATTTGGAATTTTAGGATTAATGCATTATTTCATCTCAATTTTGTAGAAGTTTTTTAATAGATCGACACCCTTTAATGGAATTTGACAGTTTATAGCAAACAAGTTTCTTTCGAAAAGCTGTTTTCAATAATATTTTGAAAACCACGAAGTTAACAATAGTGACCAAGGAATATTGAAACTGTCCGATATCGGAAATTATTTTTCGACAAAAGAGAGTTGTCGGATTACCAAAAAGTACCATCGACTTCGTGTTGTCTAAGATTGGAAATAAACTACATTGCAATATCCAACAAAATAGAAATAGGGCCGGTAATATAGCCAAATATCACGGTGTTACAGCTATGCACAACACAAGCAAACCAACCATCTGCAGAGTAGTTCATTGAGTGTCGAGTACTATCATTGATAAATTTCTCTCTGAGACCTCGCAATTTTATTCTCAAGGATGATTTCCTTATGTATGTAGCTATATGGGTTGGCGGTACCATGATAGATATCGATTTACCAATTTTTTTCCATAAATATTTGATCTAAATAAACACAATCTAACATTTACTTTGCAACTTTTGAAAATACGAAAATTCTAAAATGTTGTGAAACTTTTGCAATTTTACTTCACAGGGTATTTTTTTTTGCAAAATTGCAAAATGAAAAGTGTTTAATAATATAGGTCCCTAGTTTTACATTTAACAGTTTGAAACAAATTCGTTCCACTGAAAGCGTTTCATTTTCTTTGTATTCCCACCTGTCAGTTTTCTTTCCAATGATCATCTGTAACCACAAATTCTTGATTTTAATCAATAAATTTGTGTCCAATGACAGAAATAGTAGCTTAATTTTTCTAAAATCTTACTAAAAGTTAGTAACAAAATTTGGCATGAAATACTATAATTTTGATTTCAGTATCAATTTTTGTTATAGGATTTTAGTCAAACCCAATCTTTGACAATTTTTGAAAGTTTTTATTCAAAAACTGTTTGGATTTTTGTTAATACCATTGTTTTCAGTTAAAAACAGCATTTAGTACAGAATAAAATCATTTTGAGGTTAATACCTTAATTTATTAACGAGATATTGAGAATCGCACATCAATCTTTACATGTACATTTTTTGTAGTACTTTTTGTATATCTCAATCTGTTTATATTCAGAAATCAATTTTTGATAACTTTTAGTAATATTTGTTCAGGTTTTTATTTTTGTAAAAAAAAATTGTCAACTAGATTTCTTAAAGACGTTAGAAAGTACGTACGCACAGTCATTTCTCTTAAAATCTTTGATCAAGATTATATAGACCTTTTCACGTCTAGAATTGTCAAAATTTTCAATTTGACAAGTGGGAGAAATTACAGTAACTTCCTATAGAAAGCTTATAATTAATTTAAGAGTAAAACGCTCTTCAGAAGTGTCACTTGTGGTTTATCCCTGTTCCTATGGTAATATCCCATATATGACAATAGAAAAAAGAGATTTTATTAGCTAATTAAATTTCCTACAAAAAAGTCCTAAGAACCAAACTGCAAAAACACCCATTTCAAAAATATTTCTCAAATCGTCTACACCAAAAAACTAAAGCACCTTGCACATGCGCAACGAACTGCGAACTGTCGATGTTCGCATATTTTGACTTTTCTTTCACATAGGCTTTATTTCTATTCGCAGACAGCAACGAATTGAATAACCCCTTTCTCCATATTTTCCTCAACCATGGTCTTTCACACAAAATCAAAACAGGAATGGTATACATTTGAGGTTATGTTGCGCGCTAACAATTTATTCGTTGCAGTGTGGATGGTATGTGGAACGCGAAAAGAGTTTGACAGTCCATAGCAACCACATTGCAAATCGTTACTACCAATTTTTTTTTTTTTATTGTCTTGTTTTAAAGAACAAAATGCAAATTTTACTATCCTAACATAAGTATCAATTAGTTTCTTATAATTTAAATTTGTTTTTGTTCGAAATTAACTTTTTGAAATGTGTAAAATCACATTTGTTCGTCCATTCGTTGTTCGCTCTCATGGGCAAAGCCCTTAACCCCAAAACATTTCATGCAATTTTTCTGAAATGTTTCTAAAACAAATGGGAAAATTTTCAGAAAAGTTTTGTAAATACTGTTTCCCGTAATGTTTCTTTGGTGTTGACACTTTAAAGGGGATAAGTCGCAATGGACACTTTAATAGAGTGTTTAATTTAAAAAAAAAATCCATTAGGCCGTTGACCTATAGTCATTTTAAGAAAAAATATCTAACTTTTATTTCATAATATTTAGCACCCGTGGCACGATGGTTAGTGCGACGGACTGTCATGCGAAAGGTCTTAAGTTTGATCCCTGCCTATGCCACCTAAAGTTTTTTTAAAATTGAATATTTAGAATGAAACAACAACAACAACAATTTGAAAACAACAAATTCGGCAAGCAGCTGCCTTAAACTGTGAGTATAAAATTTCATACAAAAACCTCTAGAATTCAAAAGTTTTTTTGCACGGGTGCTGACTCTTGCGAGAAATTGACAAATTCTCCAAGAATAATTTTTGTCATGAAAAGTGCTTTCTCACATTTTCCTTTCGGATTCGGCTTAAAACTGTAGGTCCCTTCCATCCCTGACAATAGTACTTGCACACAGGAATGGTTGAGAGTTGTCAGTCACTAGGCCCTAGTTCTCAAACGGACTGTTACGCCAACCAATTTATTTATTTTTATTTCATAATATTGAACATTTTTACTTGATTACTTTTTGACATTCCACAAATATTTCAACATGGAAGAAGTCGCTGTTAAGACTTCAAGCCAAAAATCTGTTATCATCTCTCAGTCTATTACTATACTTTGTAAATAAATAAGTATGTAAAAAAACAACAAATGTACACATTGAATTGAAAACGTATTTTATGTGTCAAATTCCAGGTGCTGATAATTGAGTGTGAACTGTCAAATTCTTATAAATGAGATGGCTTTTTTTATTAACATAATTCAACTGGAAATTCCTCTTTTTAATTCAAATGGAATTTATTTTATAGAAAAAAAACAAAAACTATGAAAAACATAAACAATTTAAAACTTACTTACTATTTTCGAGCACTTAATTATATAGAAACAAAATCACGATTAGCTTCATACAAAAAAGTACACAAAACTAGAAAATTAATCATTTTGAATTAAGACATGCCCTATGGTCGTTTTTCGGTTAGCAAAATAATAAAAAGAAAACATGCAAAAAAGTTGTCTCGTCGCGTTATTAAATGTTAACTTACATACTACATTTACGAAGCTAGTATAATTAATGTGTAATTAAAATTTGCAAACAAATAATAATGGACAAGAATTTAAGTGCAACAAGCAGTTCCAACATGCTATAAACCCACTTTTAAAATAGAACTTTCGAATTACTGGTTTCGGTTTCTGTTTCGGTTTAGGCCGGTGTTGGTTACGCTTGAGTTGAAAATCTTTGTAAATTCCCTATAGTATATATACTCTAGCTAGTTGAACTATATTATGTGTAGTACCTACTCGTACTATGCGAATCAATTAAATTAAAAATCATTGGCCCATAAACCGCAAATTATACAATTCGCAGTGCATGTAATTTCAACTCCGATAAACTTATTGAGTTGAGATGGTGATAAATTTTATACATAAATAAATAAACAAAGATTACATAATTTCGTTTTGGAGTAATGAACGATTTCAATAATAACTGGTTTTGAAATATTTGTTGTACTTTTTTAAACTATAGGTAAACTTTCTTACGTAATTAAGGATAAGTTAGAATTCGCAAAAGCAATCGAGATTTCAGAAGATTTTAAGCTAAATTTGTTTATTCTGAGGAAAAAATAAACAGTGGTTTTAAAATGTTTCAAGAAAATGTTGTTTTCAGTATTTTGTAGTTCTAGTGAAATTCTTTTAAGACAGATGCACATTCTTTCGACATTTTAGGAACCAGAACTTTAAATAAATTTTGTTTTATAGATAATAACATCAAAACATGCAGAAAGAGAGATTTCTGTGTGAACGTATAATTTAGATATATTTTTTCACGACTCTCAAGTTAGCACCACATTTTTCGAAATTTAAAAAACTGAGCTAATTGTAGCTTTTTTGTTGAAATTTAATTGCAGAAAAAACATTTTTGAGCTCAACGATTAAAAAACTGGTGTAAACTGCTGGGTTGATATCAGGTTAGCACTGCATTTTGTGAAAATGGGAAAATTTAGTATGCAATTAGTTGAAGATTCTATGTAAATTAGTTGTGGAAAGAAAAAACAGTAAAAATCTTTATACGACTAATAGCTTCTAATAATTACATTTTCGAATATTCTAGTTTTATGCACGCGATCACCGTTTTAAGTAAGCATTACATACCCCCTTAATAAAGTTTCAAAAAATGTAGTGGTAACTTGGCCGTCGTCCTTTTTCCGTCCTCTATATTTCAAAAACTAGATGAAAAGGTGTTTAAACAATTTCGTTCCGTAATACATATGTTTTGCATATGTTAAAATAGTAAGACAAATTTGATCGACCACAAATATCTCTCGATACCAAAAATGGTATGAATTCGACCAACTGTTTTTTTATAAAACAAAAAAGCTTAACAGAAATATTTGTCACCTTAAATGTTTTGACGACAAAAAATTCTATAAACTCCAAAAAAGTTAATACATGGAAGAATAACGTTCTTCTAATCGAATATCATTGCAAAAGTCAAAGGAATTTGCTTAAATTTAATTCGATCTTATAAAAATATTGTTTAGAAATATTGACTTCAAACTTATTTTATTCTGTAAGTAATGATAACCTTTAAAAAATGCTACAAAAATTAGTTGACAACTAAAATGTATAGTGATATCGACTCAAAATGTTTATATCTTACACAAAATGTTGTTATAAATTTTTGTATTGTAAGACTTTAAGAAATATCGACAGTGTGGGTCGCATCCAAGCGTTTTTCTTAACTTCCAATAGGAAGTTATTGTGATGGGGCCGGTTTCGTCTAATTGAAAATTTTTACATTTCTCGACGTTTCAAGGTCCCTAAAGTCGAAAGAGATTTTTAGAGAGATGTCTGTGCGTGCGTGTGTACGTAAGTTTACGACGTTTTTTTCGTCGTCCATAGCTCAAGCACTAGTAGAGATATTGATAATAATGCAGAAAGGGTTCTCAAGAAAATTAAGTGGGTGGTTTTTTACGATAGCAATTTGAAAAAATGTGAAAATGTTGGTTAACCCCTAATATCTCACGAACCAATAACTCCAGGGACTTGAATTAAATTGAATATAATACATATATTGTAAGGTGATACCAAACAAATATATTTTTAGGGAAAATTCCAATTAACGGTTTTTTTATAAATCAAAAAAAAATTAAAACAAAATATTTGCCACCTCGAAAATTTTCCGAAAAAACAATTTTGTGCAACGAAGAATAATGTTTTCAACACTTGGTAAAGTTTTGAAGAAAAAAATCAAATGAACAGTTTTTTTACAAATAATTAACAAAAGTTGGTAAAAACTGTTAATCGACTCAAATATCTTTTCAAAAATTTGAGATATTGGCTTTAAATTAATTTTATCTTTTAAAAAAATTTGTGTTTAACATTCTATCAAATTTTTTTACAAAACATTAAAAACCTAAACAAAATTAACAAAAGTTAGTAAAAATTTACTTTCGACTCAAATATCTTTTCAAAAACTAAAAATGTTGGGTTCAAACTTATTTTAACTCACATAAAATATTGTTTTCTACATTCTACTCTCTGTTTTATAAAAATCCAACAGTATTTTATAAACAATTAAAATCTACAAAAAACTTTTTTCATATGCAAAATATTGTTGGTAGTTTCTAAATTTTAAAGAATAACACAACACGAAAATCGTTTTAAGCAAGAGAAATCGACATGACAGGATGGGAAGTTATCAGTGTGGGTCGCAACCCAGCCTCTTTTTTTTGTAATAAGCTTTTATTTAAAGAACTTGGAAAAGAATGCATTTAATAATAATTAAAGTTAAAGCTGTCTTTTAACGACATAGCCGGGATAGGTTACAATTAAACTTTAATAACTTAAATTCTTATTTTTTAAGATTAATATTTTCTGTAAGAAACTGTCAATTCTATTTTTCTAAAAATTACACCAGGCTTTAAACGTTATAACTGGTTGCATACAATTATTTTATTGCAATACCATTTCTTGTTTGTAGAATATATCCTAAGTGATAAACATTTTTCTTTGCTCAGTTTTTTTAATTTATAAAAAAATATAATTGTTGAATTTTGTCAACTTTAAACAAATTCTGTATAACAGTACGATTTTTTTTTTTTTTTTTTTTTTTATATCCGATGGAAATCTTCAAAAGACACTCGGTAAGAATCGGTACCGAGTAGTGTGGGACTCTTACCGCACTAAAACCACCGGTGAATCAGGACCAATCTATGAAAGATCGACAAATGATTTTTATTTCTTAATTTTTAAAATCGCATTGGGGGAAGTTTAAGGTTATAACACTTTCCCGTAGCTTTTAGCCCATCAGCTCATGAGGCTTGGTTCTTCTTAATCTCCGAACATTGTCTCGTACATTTAATACGTCTCCATTTCAGAGTTAGTATGACTTTGCAGCCGCTTATTGTGTGATACAGCGTGTTTCTTAACCACTTCTGTAACCATTTCAATTTGAAGTTCACGATGTAGATCGCTATTTCTTATATACCAAGGGGCATTTATTATTCCACAAAGGACATTGCTTTGGAATTTTTGGATGGGTTCAGCATTTGTTTTCTTTGTACAGCCCCATAGTTGGATGCCATATGTCCAAACGGGTTTCAATACTTGCTTATATAACATTAGTTTGTTCTGGATAGATAGGTCAGAGTTCTTTCCTATTAACCAGTACATTTTTCTGTACTTCAAGTTTAGTTCTTCTCTTTTCTTTTTGATGTGTTTTTTCCATTTAAGCTTTGCATCCAAATTCATTCCAAGGTATTTGGCGGTATTGGAGTAAGGTACTTCTGTACTGTTTATAAAAATTGGAACATTGTTTATGTTTTTGTTTGTAAAGTTTATATGCGTCGATTTTGTTTCGTTTAATTTGATACGCCATTTGTGCGTCCAATCACTAACTTTATCGACTGCATTTTGCAATTTTTGTGTAGCCTTCGTAACGGATTTATCTGGCACCAATATTGCAGTATCATCAGCAAAGGTGGCCATGATAGCGTTGATGTCCACTGGAATATCCCTTGTATATAACAGATACAGGGTTGGTCCTAGGACACTTCCTTGTGGTACACCGGCTTCAATTTTCTTAAGTTCCGAGTAATTTTGGTCGTACCGTACTCTAAAGAGTCGGTTCGTAATGTAGGATTTCAGTATTTCGTAGTACTGCCTGGGGAAGTCCCTATGCAGTTTGTACTCAAGTCCCAAGTGCCAAACCTTGTCAAAAGCTTGAGCAACATCTAAGAATACAGACGAGCATACTTGTTTTTCTTCAAGTGCCTTTTCCACAACATCCGTAATTCGATGCACTTGGTCTATCGTGGAATGTTTATTTCTAAATCCAAACTGATGGCTCGGAATTAGTCTTCTTTCTTCAATTATTTTGTTAAGCCTTTTAAGTAGCAGTTTTTCAAAAACTTTTGCCATGATTGGTATAAGCGATATTGGTCTGTAAGATGTAACTTCTGTTGGTGGCTTTACTTGTTTAGGTATAACAATGACTTCCGCAATTTTCCAATGATGTCGCACATATCTTAGTTTAAGGCATGCGTTTATTATAAATTGGAGTTTCTTGAAGGCTATAAGAGGCATTTCTTTCAGAACCTGAGCAGTTATAAGATCGTACCCTGGTGATTTTTTGTTTGACAGCTTATGTTGACACATGCTTCTTACTTCTTTGAGCGTGACAAAAGGTATTTCACATTCGTCGTTTCTGTCAACAAACTGTAAGGGATCTGTAGCTGTGCATGCTGGGAATGGCTTGAAAACATTCGCGAGATGTTCAGCAAAGAGATCAGCCTTTTGTTTCGGGTTTCCGATCCATTTACCATCTTGAGATTTTATCGGCGGGTTTTGTGTCTGAGGTCTTTTTAGGCGCTTAGTTGCTTTCCATAAGGAGTATTCTGTAGAAGCATCCGTCGTCAGACTTTTCAGGAATCTACTTAGTGAATCATTTTTAAACTCACAGATTCTTTTTTTTAATTCGTTGTTAAGACGGTTAAAAACTACCTTATCATCTGGGAATCTCGTGGATTGCCATTTTCTTCTAGCTCTTCTTTTTTCCAATATCAACTCCTTTATTTCGATAGGATATTTTATTTCTTTTTCTCTCGCATTCGAAATAGTTTGAGTACTTTCTTCTGCAGCCTGCTGCACATCAGCAATAAATTGTTCTACTTCATGATCAATTTGTTCAATTGTTTCCATAGGGGATCTTAGGTTTATAAAATTTTCAAGTTTGTCTCTGAATTCGTTCCAGTTTGTTCTGTTATTCACGAGCTTGGGATTACTTTTTTCTATTATTTCTGTTTCGCTCAGTGATAAAATTACTGGAGTATGATCTGATGATAAATCGTAATTACCTTCGACACTTATATGATTTCGTTTAATACCTTTAACTACGAAAAAGTCTATAAGGTCTGGTATTTTGTTAGTATCAGATGGCCAATATGTTGGCGAACCAGAAGAATAAAATTCGCAGTTGTATTTTCGGCCTGCTTGGTATAGCCGTTTACCTTTTGTTGTTATGAGCCTAGATCCCCATTGGGTGTGTTTAGCATTGAAGTCGCCACCAACAAGGAAGTTATGTCCTAACAAATGTAGGAGTTCTGCATAGTCTTCTTCAGTTGGAGAGCGCCTCGGAGGGCAGTATATAGCTGCTATTTTGAATTCTTTCTTTTTTATACCAATACTAATTGTTGTTACTTGCATGTTTTCTTTAGTAAACTTTGGTTCTTCAAAGTGTGTTAAGCACTTTTTTATAAGTATTGCTGATCCTCCCCTAGCTTTGTCAGCTGGGTGCGGAGCGTGATAACATGTATAGTTTGGTAATTTATTATCAAGATTTTGTTCAATAGCGAGGTGGGTTTCGGACACCAAACAAATGTCTATATGCTCTATGTCTAAAAAGATGTTTAGTTCTGATACATGCTGTAAGAGACCGTTTGCATTCCATGTTGCGATTTTGAGTGTTCTGTCCATCATTGTTTTTTAAGAGCGACTTCTTCGCTTAGCTGTTTTATGTTTAAATCTTGTTGGTCAATCCTTTTCAGGATGAGTTCCAGCATTTCTTTTATAGAAGTTTCCTCATTCTTCCGCACATTTTTTACAATCTGGGAATAGGATTTATTTTCATCACTTTTGCTTAGTGCAATTGCTTTTCCCGGTTGATTTTTAGTAATGTTATCGACCGTTACTTTTTTGCTTTCAACTACTGGTTTTGTGTTGGTTGAGTTTCTAAACTTGTTCCCAGTTTTGTTTTTTCTTTTTGTGTCTTGGAACTTTTTTGCTACTGGACATCCTCTGTAGCTTGCAGGATGATTGCCTTGACAATTAACACATTTCGCTTTCTGTTCTCTGCCCATGGGACAGTTTTTGGTTGCATGTCTGCCTTCACATTTAACACAAGCGAACTCGCGATTGCAGTATTTTTGTGTATGCCCAAAGGCTTGACAGCGCTTACATTGTGGAACACTTTTCGACTTTCGCAGTGGTTCAATTTTGACAACTATGCCCATAATTGATTTAATACTGTAAATCTTATCGAGACTTTCTTTATTTTCAAACGTGAGCATAAATAAAGGTAGAGATCTCTTTTTTGTCGTTGATACCCCAGTGGAGTCTTTTACTATCTCATTTTTAATAAGATTATTGGCATCGAGAGCTTGAAAGCCTTTTTGTATAAGGTCTTCGACAATTTCTTTGGCAACACATGAAGAGTGAAGGCCTCTTGCTACTACTTTTATCGATCTTGTAGCTTTATTTTCGTACGAGTGCCACTGAATTTTCTTTTTGTTCAATTCTTCAGTGACAGATCTATACGCATCGGCGTCTTCAACAATGACTTTTCAATTGTCTTTATTGTATGATGTATATTTACATGCCTTATTCGTGCATTTTTCTACTATGCTCTTTAGCTCGCCAAACATTGCCAATCCGGAGATCATAATTGGGGGTGGGGCAGTTTGCCTGGTACCTTTAACGTGAGACTTATTTTGGGGTAAATCTCTTATTTCTTTATTGGATGCTCTCATTTTTGTAGCAGTATCTGATTTTGAACCTGTTTGCTGACATTTTATAACAGCCTCTGGGCTACTCTCTGCTTTTCGTTTCTTTGACTTACGTTTATTTCGGTTTCCTTCAGTTTCAAGGAGGAGCTCTTCCTCATCAGTATAAAACTCATTAGCAGTTTTTTGTGGGCTTTTCACTACTGGTGACTTTTGACTTGATATATTGTCTTTCACGGACTTTTTATCGAGCAAGCTGACTTTTTCTTCGAGTCTCTTCACTTGTTGCTGAAGACTTTCAACAAGGGCTTCAAGTTGTTTTCTGGCTAAGATTTCTATTTGCCATTTATCGAAATAATTTTCGGATTCAACTTGGTGGATCTCGTTGTTTTTTGTGAAACACTGCTGATCTTTTGTTTCGATCTTTTCATGGATGGTTCCTTTTTCGTTAATGACTTCTATGTCATTTGATTTTTGCGTTGGGGGTTTCGATGGAGTAACCCTTGGTGATATTTTTGGTGGAGTTCTTAGTGTTTTTGAACTCCGTCTATTTCCTAGAAGCAATAATTGGTCCTCCCCAGAATCCATAGGACCGATCTCCGAAGAGAGTGGATTTACAGTACGATGAGTAAAATAAAATGTAACGCACTATTGGTTAGCGAGAAAATTGGGCGAACGACATTTTTCACTTTTAAACTTAAGTTGTTTTAAAAGATCGAAAAAAGACTGAACAAAAGCATTTGTTAAATGAAATTTCTTGCGACCAGAAATTAATATTACACGCAGAATAATTTATGCAACAGTGAATACAATTTTTGACATGTAGTTACTTTTTTAGAAAAATCAAAGTAATATTTTTTCTACACAAAATTCAAACATAATAAAACCATTATTTACAATTGGTAAAAATAGATTTTTTAATGGAATATTTTAAGAACAATGAAACACATTGCTTTCTAAAATAATGAAAAATGTTTGAGAACATTTTCTAAATTAAATTGACATTTTTTTTTACACGAATAAAATATAGCACCAAAAATACGACCAATAGACTTAACGACACGAAATTCTTAACAGAAAAGGAAAACAGCTTGAGCTTCAATTTTTGATTTAATTTCCTCAAAAATGATAAATCGGCTTACAGAAATATACAATTTAAACATTTTCAAAACATCAAAGATCAAACTGACTTATAATTGTAACAAATTTTAAGATCAGGTTCGTAGTACTCAATAAGATGCCTTCTAATTTGAGATGCATTTTAATCTCATCTAGCTTGTTGCAAATAAATCACCATAAGATGCACTTTGTACACATAATTTGTGTCAGCTAAGATAAGGTTGTTGTAAAAAAGTCGTGATTATACCGTTTTGCGGTTAACGAAAGTAAAATAATTAATTGCATCTTACGTTGTTGCTATAACACAAGCTTTGTAAAAAAATCCCATTATTTAATTTATTTAAGTTATAGATATTATAAAGTAGAGGTTGGGGTTAAAATATGGAAACGTATAATTAACAGATTATTTATAAAGTTCGATGATATCGCTTTTATAATGATAGTGCATCTGTTTTAAATAAAACTACTGAAAACACTAAACACTTCTGGTATCTTCCAAAAGGGTTTGATGAATTATTACCTTTTACGTTCAGTCACTATTAAAATGTTTTTATTATAATATTGTTTGGTTAGTGAATATTTGACTACTAATTTTATATTTCAAAAAGAGTTAGTCTGTGTTTTTGTACGTCAACTTAGTAGATTCTTTAAATAAACTCCTTTCTTCATTTCTTAAACTTAATCAAAAATTGTTCCAAGGGTCTCCATAAATGTATCTTACATCACAATTTTATTTGAATTCTAATACTCTGGTTTTTAAGAGCAATTTCAAGCAACCTATATTTGCATTTTTATTAACTTCAAGCATCATAAACTATTAAATCAACTTCTTATGGGAATCACATTGCTATTAAATTGGACATAAATTTAAGGTTTTGATCATAAAAATTGAAAAAAAAACACAAAAAGTAAGCCGGCTTAGCCTTAAGCGCAGCTTAATCCAATTATTTTCACATTCAACAACAGAAAAAATTGTTTCTCAAAAGAAATGAAATATGCTATCAGAAAAAAGGTGATTCAAATGAATTGTATATTGAAATCGATATTTAAACAAAAAAAAAACAACAAAATTTATAACCAATTGAATCCAACCTCAATTCAAAACGCATTAACAAAACAACAACTGATGCCAATCATTTTTTGTTTGTATTTTTCATCTGACACGCTTAATGGAGGTCAAGTTTAAAAATCTTTTTTTCTGCACGCTAAATATTAAAGGTATCTGGTCAAACAAGATATAGCAATAAATCATCGAGATCATCTAAAACGAGACACCCTTTTGCAAAGGTCAAAAACTGAACCAAAAACTTTTATACGAATGTAAATTATTTCTACATATTAATTATACTGGTTTGTCTATCCATAGTGCTTGAACCTTTAGGAGGTTAAGATATTTACAATGCAAATTGCTTTGAAACACTTAATACTATTAACATGCCTTCAATTTAATGAAAAAAAAACAATGAAACTTAAAATCTAGGTGGTACTTGTAATTCCTTTCAATATATAGAAGACTTGTTTTAATTTTGTTGGTATTGTTATTTGCAGAAAAATAAAAGTGCGTCATGCCTACGAATGGAAAAAATTAAAATAATCAATTTCCACTTTAAGAACTAGAATAATTTTGTTAAGTGCATTAAGTAACGATTATTTTTAACGCATTAATAATTTTTAAAATGTTGCACTACAACTTCATCTACAGTTTTGCATTTAAATAATAAATTAAGTATACAATTTTTTGATAATATTTCTCATTTCAGAAATTAAAAAAAAAATGTATTTAATGCCTGAAGTTAGCACACATAAAAATGATATTTTCTTGTAATAAGACGAATTACAATTTAAGGGACTTGGAAAACTATGCAATCAATAAGAATTGAAGTATTGCCAGTTTTCGTCGTGTTTTAGAAATACCTTTAGTAGGATTTAATTCATAAATATCAATTTTAACTTCTCATAAAACGATATTGCAATCGGTTTGTTGTGTCTAATTGACAATTTTGACATTTTTCAACGTTTCAAGATTTCTTAAATCTAAGTAAAAGGTGTTTAGAGATATCTTTTTGTGTATTTTGTATTTTACATTTAAATTTCGTTGACAAATATTGACCCGTTTTTGAGATATCGGATTTAAAAAAAAACAAAACTATATATTTTTATAAGTCTACAACGTAAAATTTGACAATTTTGATTATCAAATATTATTATGACAGTCAGCCCCATAAATAGGGGAAAGGGAGTGAACCCCGCTGAAAATACTGTGCAATGCTATTTCAACGCTTTTTCTTTTAATGTACGCATGTTGAAATTCCGATATACAGTCCAGTTTCAGGGTGCTTCGGATGTGTATATCAATTAGCCTTTCAAGACTTATCAAAATAAACGATGTTAGACTAATGGGTCTATAGTCTTTGGCCTCCGTATGGCTAGGTTTACCAGCCTTAAAATATATGCACAAATTTGAATGCGTTCTGATGTCTTCGATTTGGTGCAAGGCTCTTAGCGCTATAAATAAAAAAAAGTATCATTATTCAAGCCAGAAACATGATTATTGACGTTGAAATGCGGAATCTCGACAATTTGATCGCCGATTTGAACATTATTCGAAACGGATGGGATCAGTTGCTACTGGATTGGGAGTTGTTTCAGAATCTTTCCCATCAAACCAAAAAAGGCAATTAAAGAGACATATTCGAGAAAATCGATGAGCCGGAGAGCAAATTGAAACGGGCGAAGAAATAAATTTCAAGAGAAACACCTGTTACATATGTCTGGAATTTTTCGTCCGTTCGATACGATGAAAAATTGTAATGCTACACTTTCATTTTTATGGCAGTTTTCAACAATGGACAAAATTGAGATAAAAACTCCACAACAAGGTTCATCCAAAAGTATAACTCGCATGTGTCTCAAAAGTTGAAAGAAGAAATAATTCATCTGAAACACATTTTTAAAGCCAATTTTGAAGCAGAACTTCCGTCATTACGTTTCCTCAATTCTAACCATAGCTAGTAACGAATGTTCATTTAGCGTCCTTGCTGGAGCAAAACATTTTCATCATTCTTGCTCATCACATGATCGTGTTTCTGGACTTCCTAAACTATGCATCAAAGAACCTTTGGCAAGGAAATTGAATGTCGATGCAATTAAAGTTGTTTTGCTGTTCAGAAAACTAGGAAAGCTCGTCTGCAAAAAGAAAATATTCAATTGAATGAAAACTAACTGTAATGACAATATTGTGATAATATTTTAATATAAAGAAAAACAATAAAGAATATGTAATGTAAACCTTTTAAAATATAGGGTCAGCCATCTAATTTTTTTTCAACTAGTGCTTATTTCGTGAAAGGCAACACTTAGCTCATGTCTGATTTGACAGATAATTAGTTCTATCCTACCGCAAATGAGCAAGGAGTGGCCGTTACAGTTGAAATGGAGGATATTGGCAACATTTGGTTTAAACGGGACGGCGCTACGTGCCACAAAGCTGAAGCTACACTCGATGTTTTTATAGCATTTTCAAAAAAAAAAATTATTTGGCGGATCCTAATACATATTTTTTTTAAAGACAAATTTTAATTACTTAGACTTCGCGGCCCTGATGGCAATATAAAACCTAAAGCAAAAGAAATTATTTAAATCGGTTAATTTGTTCTTGAGAAAACTTAAAAACAAAATAACGGTACTGTGGATTGCACCCTTTTCGATCAAACTTTTGTATGACTACTGTTATTTTTAGTCTTTAAAAAATAATTTCTCAAAAATAAGTCAAATCATTCTTATCGTAATTTAAATATAAAAAATAAAAACTGTGCACTTCCCAAAACTACTTAATAACAAAGTTCAAGAAAAATAATTTATAAAATTCAAGATTTTGACTTGACAATATTAATTTTCTCGAAAACTGTAAGAAGATTCTTGATAAAAAATTTAAGATAAGAAATCCTAAGAAATCAAAAAAATAAACTGTTGTTTTTCTTGCTAAATTCATAATCAATATGTTGTTTATCAGTTTTCTGGAGAACTTGCTCTCACTTTGACTACTTTTAGATTGTTCCGCCGCTAAGCGCCGGCCGCCGCCGTCTGGTCAAAAGTCAAATTCAATTACATTTCAGAAAAAAATAATTTGGTTTGCAAAATACAACCCACTGATTAAAAAGCATGGTTTTTCGAAACCATTTAAGTTAAGATAACAGCCGATCTTTAATTTTTTCAGGGCGTTCCATATTTATGGGGTACAATATTCGTGCTTTGTTTTTTGGATCACAAATTGTTAAATCGAAACTGATTCCCTTTTTTTTGATTACTTGGGGCATATTTTAAATAAAATATCTTATTCTCTTAAAGAAAATGTTACGTTTAGTTAAACCAAAACAAACTTATATTTGTTAACATACATATTTTGATTGAACATGAAAAATAAATACTCGAAATTCATAAAAAAAAATATATGATATATTGGGTTTTTTGCAAATAAATGTTTCTAAAAACTAACCACTCTTTCATTTATGGATTTTGTCCAATGTCAGCTCTAGTCACAAATTGTTTTAGAGGTAGTCAAGTTTTACAAACTATCTTTACTAAAAAAACATTTTCTAATTCTGATAAAATATCACTTTATTTTGGGATCATGACGAAATCTAGAATGCCAAAAATCTCGAATGCCGAAAATCTAGAAATTAAAAAAAAATTATCTAGAACGCAAAAATCCCGAATCCGTAAAAATCCAGAATTAACAAAAATCTCGAAAGACTCTATCTAGAAAAAAATCTAGAAAAAAAATAAAAATTCGAGATAGAAAAAAAATCTCGAAAAAAAATAAAAATTCCAAATTTTTTTTGTTACGGTTAAAACTCAATAAAAAACAAATACATCAGTTTCAAAAATCAAATGGGGTGGCGCAACAGTCCGTTGTGAACCAGGGCCTAGTGACTTACAACTCTCAACCATTAATGTGTGCGAGTACTGTTGTCAGGAATGGAAGGGACCTACAATTTAAGGCCGAATACGAACGGCTAGTTTGAGAAAGCTCTTTTTCATGACAAGAATTACTCTTGAAGAATTTGCCAATTCCTCGCAAGAGGCAGTACCTGCGAAAATTAATTTTTTGAATTAAGATGGCACAGGAAGGGATTGAACCCAAGACCCCTTGTATGACAGCCAACGCACTAACCATCATGACACGGCACGGGTACTACCCACCAAGGGTTTACCCAATATTTTATTTTCTGAGCAAGAAAAATAGTTTGCAAACAATAAGAAAGGTGCATGCATAGCAATGTGTAATTGTATGATTGATAACTTTACTTGTCAACTTTAAGTTTGTTAAGGAGAAGTAAGTTATCCAGAATGCGTGTTTAAATTTTTGAGGCAATGTTTAAAATTCGCGCGAATTTTTGTCAGGTCAAAGGCTGCCCTATAGCTCTGCCAAGAGCAGCACTCATATGTCTTTCAAAATACAGATGCCAAGGAACTTTACTACACTTTTATTCGCCAGTGGCTGTCGATTTGATGCAACGATTACTAGATTTTTTCAGTTCTTTCTCGTATCCCTTAAGTCTCCATACAGGGGAGCACTAAACAGAATAGTTTCGCATTTCAGAATGTTGATTTTCAACTTCCAGTCATCGCAATACTACTGAATCCTGTCGAAGTCACCCTGCAAAAGTGTCTTGATAACCTCAATTTTTGGGGCCGTTCTGTACGCAATTAGGTCGTTGGCGTACGCTATTGCATGAGTCAGACTTGCTATCAGATCACTGGTGTAAATAAGATCGGCGAGTTGACTGCTCGCTGTTAAAGACCATTTTTAATATCAAAGATTTTGGTAGATGTTAAGTTGCTAATTTTGACAATAAACCAGACAAGCACCCCTGCATCATTGTCTTTTGTCCCGCCTTAAAGCCGAACTGATTATCCGGAATTATTTTGTTGTTTTCAGCCCACTTGGACAGAGCTCTTTTTATAACCTTCTCGAATACCTTACTGATACTCGGCAGAAGATTTATCGACCGGAGATTTTCCGGATTGGAGTTGTCCTTTCCTTTTTTCGAGAGACGATGTGCCACAGCTGTTTTCCATCGGACCGGATAATATAAATTATTCAAAACGTTGTTAAACAGAGTGCATTTTAAGATTACTCACCGAAAAACATTTTGAACTTAACATAGGAGCTTACTGTCAACGGTCGAACATGTCGAATTGAAAATGTTGACATTTATCGAAGTTTTAAGGTCCCTAGAATGTAAATCCAGAATTCTTAGAAAGATGTCTGCACAATTGGATTTGAATAACTTCAATTTAAATTGTATATATTTCCTTTAATTTTTGCATACAAAGTGCCATTTCCGGTATCTTTTACATCTCCTCTACAAGATGGCGCTTTTTTATTTCAAAAATTTCTAGTTTGTTTTTGCGCAAAATCTAAAAATCCACCCACTCCTTATGACATTTATGAGGTGATTCAAGCCAGTATTGGTGTCATGTCATTTCCGCTTCAACTCAGTTAAAAACATCAATCGTTCGCTCTCATTATTATTGCACTTCAAAATATAAACAAAAACGCCGCCGCCGCCGACAAGAGTTTTAAGACAAAAATCAATCTAACGTAAACATAGCAAATCCTTTGTGGCATTTATCTATAAACAATAACGGACATAAAGTACTTCATACATTAGAATTGTTGTTAACATCCCTTATACAGTTAAAGTGAATCCTATAACTTATTCATAGCCCCTGGTAGAATATCCTGAAGAAAAACATTCCTTATTGATTTTTCCCTAAAGAAAGTGCTGCAGCAAATAAAATCAAAACGCATTTCATTATTTACTTGAGAAAAAATCGATTTAAAAATAGAAACAAAAGTTAGAAAGAGAAGTATCTTCTTGAGCCTTAAAAAAACAAAAATAAAAACTAAAGCCTAAAAGTATGCTAATGCGAAACTTCATATTTCGTTCGAGTTTGCCTACCAGATCACCACATTTCATATTATGACGTCATTTATTTGAACGTCACTATCATAAGTATCGTAATCGTTTTTTCAATTCCACTTACAATACCACTTCCACTTCTTATCGCCAGCAGCCTGGAAGTAATCAACGTAATCCCAATCACACATCGCCGTCGTCAAAATTGGGCGGAGAAGCTTATTGTGTGGAACACGTCTCAATTGACATCGAAAAAGCTGCTTCCAATTCCAACGGCTACACCACCAACAACAACAACGGTAAATTCAATGGAAATTCGTCACATTCCATAACCACAAACGGAAACGGAACATCGCCGAGTAGCAGCACATCGCCACCCGGCGGCGGAGGCCATAAAAACCAGTCTTCGAAGCAAGAAAGAGAAAAGCTTGGGAGGCGATCGCGAGCAGCAGTCTTTTTTCGTGCGGCTTTCGCGTTGGTTGGCTTTTGTCTTATTATCGCTGCTGTTGTGCTTCTCTGGTACTACATGGGTTGGGAGTACGGTCTGCCAGCATTGCTGGTCGCTTTCGTAGCTGTCGTCCTGTCAACGGTCGGCTGGAGATGGTTCTATATTGCTGCTGTTACCAGTAGACGAGATTTAACGTGAGTATTGTTAATTTTTGTAAATATTTATTTCCTTAAATGTTAATGGTTGTTCCCCTTCACCCCGAGCACCAACGCCCGCCACTTTTCGTACTTTGATAGTTGCATTAGTGTTGAGACTTGAGGTACCTACTTTAGCGTCAAGTGTTTCTCTGATTTTATTGCACTTGTTGACATTTAAATCAGGTGGACAGACAATTTTTGCCTCACAGACGGGATGGAGACGTACATATAAAAATTTATGGGTAACCTTTCTTCTGTCAATTTATTGCCGCCGCGCCGTCACCGGACATTTTATTTCTACCGCCATAATTGCAGTGTAAGGCGATTAATCCCCAAAAAAGGAAATTAAGACTTAATTATGTTTTTTCAGTCTTCGGTTGTTTTCATTCCTTTTGCTTTTTTTAACCGGGTTTTTGTTGTATCTTATTTTTGAATATGCAAATTACGTGTAATTACGTATTGAATAGGAAGCAAAATAAAATAAGAAAGAGGCGGACGAAAACAGGGAAGCGAAAAATAAAATGTCAACTTAAAGTGCGTGTTTATGTATTAACCGGTCGAATGCATAAACATTTTAATACTCGTATTTTGTACTTTTTTTAAAAAAATGTCAACATACCTGTAGCCAAGTTGTAGACTGCAACCGAGTCGATTTACCTTTGACCTGCTTTTATTTTTAAATTTTTTATTTACAATTTTGTGTGTGTCCGTTTAAACAAAACAAGTTTTTTTATAAACTCTCAAAATTGACAAGCTTTTCAAGGCAAACACGAACTTCAGGTCCAGAGAGTTGAATATTCTTTGCGTCCGTCGTCTCGTCGTCATAGTCGTAATCGTCGTCGTTGCGCCATATCGCCAGTTGGAGTGTTTGTTTATTATATAATTATAGTAGAGTCTCTCTTAACAGGTTTTATTTTTCAAAAATCTTGATGAATAGTGATTTTCTTTTCTGTATCTTTTGATCAGCTTCGAGTTGAATGGCGATCTTTTTTTTTCTTAATGTTAATTGAACTTATGAAGTTAAGTGAATGTATTCAATGCTTCTCATGTGTGTCCAAAAACTCAAGGTCGTTTTTTGTGAGTTTCTTTTTATTTTAATCGTCTGAGATGTAGATTTTTCTAGATTTGGTTATTATGAGTTTAAAATTAAGTTTTAATTTTGGTGGATTTGCCATAAACAGGCAACAACATTCAAACGATTTTGGTTAAGGTATGGGAATTTGTTTTCGTCTTTTCAAAATCTGAACGAAGTTCAATTTTTTGTATTGAACTTGTTTACAATTTGATATGTGACGCAAAACAAATAACTTTAGCAGCAAGTTTAATTTCTTTGATGGTGTTAATATTCTCTTTTAATGACAGGTATTAATTATTACAAAACATCAATAAACCTATTGGAGGCATTAGCATTTACCTAGATAGGTTTGTATGTAGGTTTGTTCTTTATTATAGGTTTTTAATTTTTGTATGACTAAAAGTAAAGCTCTTCTGATTGTTTTTTGTTTGTATTCTAAAATAGGTTTTTGCTTTTTACTTTATTCCTATATACCTTCTTATTTATAATGTAAACATTATTAACAGCAATTTGAATATGAACTTTAATCGAGTTTAATAGTGGAAATATAAAAAAAATGATTTAATCATTAATTAATTATATATAACGTTGATTTTTAGTTTTTTTATAGTTATACATTTAGTAGTTTTTACGGTTTTACTATACTAAAGTAAATAGTCTAAGGTTACAGTTGTGAAACATTTTCAAAGATAAAATTATTTGGATCACTATTAGTAGCTTTCAGAATATTTTCGAGAAAAATATAGTTTGATAAATTGTCATTACCTCTTGTAGTTATTTATTGACTACATATTAAGTGAACTGCACAATTCAATTTTCTGTAATGATTCTTCATACAGGGTTTTCCAATAAAAAGTTTTACTTAGATATTTAAAAAACGAGTACTTTTTATAAGAAATCAATGAATGTACATATTTCTGTAGTAGAGAGGAAACTATGTCTATGTGAAATGGTATCATCCAAATGTTTGCATCAGCATATTCTTTTCATGAAATTGTTCATGACGGATTTGATGCATCTGTCTTCTTAATGGCTGAATCACAAACACGCTTCAGCTTTGGCTTTGGCTTCACCTGACGTTTACGAGTTCAGCCATAGGAATTCAATGCATGCTATCACAATGGAGCTTCGACCTCACGTTTCGTTTGAAAATCGTAACGAAAAGAAAGTAATGTGACTCAAACCGGAAGCTCTAGTTCCATTATTTGAACATTTGCCTTGTCTGATAGCTCAACAGCTGTAAAAAATGTCAACAAACAAAATATTTGCTCTTTGGAGGGATGAAATAATAGAAATGTCATTCAAAGCAACCTCTAAGCAGGCCCACCGTAACGCAGACGAAGCCGAAACTGAAGCGTGTTTGTGATTCAGCCATAAACAAAAATACTCCATTTACCAAGATCGGAATCTTTCGTACGTTTCACTCTCCCAAACCCGTTTGTTTACATTGTTGTATTTGTAATTTTGACAATTAGTCCATGAATAGATGTGAAACCAAACAAAAAAAAAACGATGCCGTGGGCTAGCGGCACTTTGCAAAGCAAAAACAAAATGGGGTGGTTAATAAGTTTGTTTTCAGATTTTTCTTTTTACTTTTTTCGATGAAAAACTTAGTTTTAAGCTTTAGTTTTGCAGTCATTTTGTTGATAGCGAACCAATGTACATTTTTTCTTGAAAAAAGCATGTTCAACACCAGTTAAATATAATTTATTCACTCATTTACAGCAATCACTACGAAATTGTTTAAATTTCATAACTAACTTCGGATTATTGTATCAAAAATGCGTTCGAAGAACCATCAAGTTAAGGGTGCGAGCGCAATTTATTGAATTCAAAATTTGTTTGCAAGTAATTAAAATCTGTATCAATTTAATTAATCCAAGTATATTTATAGTTTGTTTTTGATGATTTAAGCTTGCAACTATTTTACAATTCCATTTTGAATAATAAATATTAAATTTAAAAAAATAAAAGAGTTATAATCGAAAAATATCTCATCCATAACAATCTTGATTGATGGAAGCATACATGTATTTGCTATCAACAAAAATTATGCTTAAAAGGAACACCAATATTAAAAAAAAATAATCAGAACGATTATAACTAACTTGTTGAATAAATGCATAGCAAATAAATTGCAAATTTTGACGTTTATTACAAAACGAAAACGTCAAAAAATCGTTCTGAATTTATGCACAGTTGATTCAATAGATCGTGTAATCGACATGAATGTTTATTGTTGACGTACAGAACTTTCTTTTAGTGAATTCCCACAGTTTGACGCAAAATACGATTTTCATTCATTCCTTAAAAATGTTAAGTTACCAATGTTCAAGTTTACTTATTATTGTTTGAAGGGTATGTTTAATAAAAATGCTGCTAATAATGAAAACAAATTAATGAAATTTATGTATATGTTTTTGTTTTTCTTAATATAATAAATTCTATTGTAGATTACTTTTTATAAAATGCAGAACATAGAAGAAAGTGTAAATAAACAATAGTTTTAGATATAAAGCAGAGGTTAGCTTAGAAAAATATTTTTGAGAAAGCCAATAATATTTAAGGTTTTTAATATAATAATATTTAAGGTATTTATTGCACTCATTTAGTTGGTATTGTGTTTAACCATATTGCCTATTTTTGTCCTTAAAAATGCTTTACACAAAGCAACTTATTTTTAAAACATGGTTCCCTCAAATTTGTATTCCAAAATCTAACTAACTACAAACAAAATTCTAACTCTAACATAGTCCCTCAAAAAGAAATTTTCAGAAATATTCCTGCAACAAACAAAAATTTAATCGTGCAATTATCGAACTGTTTAAATGATGAAAATACTAATTTAATTGAGGAATCTAAACTAGCTAAAGTTGGCAATGGAAACCAGCACTAATAAATGATTAAATATGTATTTGGTCAATCTTATTTCATATCCATTAACAACATTTATTAAGATTGAAATTAAAAAGCTAAACAAATCTTTCAATTTAAAACCATGTCAGCACTTCAGATTCTGTTGGTTAGGATTGTTTAGTTTTTGAACGAGGCCACAAAACATTCTAAATAAAGCATTTAGATGTGCCTGCAGACTATAATGAAGCATTTTGATGAGCCGGAACACTAAATGTGAGAATGTGTTTGGTTTTTGCATCATTTCACGCACACTTTCTCACATTTAATGTGTCCTTAGCTTGTAGGCAAACCGAAATGTCAGTCTGAGATTCCGATCTTGGTAATGGAGTATTTTTGGCCATAAACTTCACCAATTAATTTTTTGAACTTAATGGTTGAAACACAATCACGCTTCAGCTTCGCCTGACGTTTACGTCCTCACGTTTTATTTGACAATCGAAAGGAAATAACTTAATGTTACGTAATGTGACTCCAATCGGAAGCTCTAGTATAATTTGCTGAACATTTGCTTTGTTTCGATTTCAAAACTCATATTTTTTTATTTTGAGAAAAAATAACAGCTGCTAATGACAGAACTGTCATTTAAGAAACGTCATATGGGTAGTGTCATCCAAAGCAAAATCGAAGCAGGCCTAACGTAACGCAGACGAATCGGAAGCTGAAGCGAGTTTGTGTTTCAGCCTTAAACGATTGTAGAAGATTGGCGTAGACCACAAAACCACAAGATCTTGGCAGGCAATGGTGATAGCCTCATTGGAAAATAACACTTTAATTAAACTTTTTTCAAAAAACTGCTATTGTTTCGATATAACTTGTCGAATATCAAAAGCTGGCAGTTTCAATTGTGATACTTGTACCAATAGCGAGTTATTCAAAATGAGACTTCTAACTGGAAAGTTCTCAATTTTTTGCACTAGCGTTTCTTATTTGCATCAAAAAAGTCTTCTTTCCAAATGTCAAAACCCGATAGCTGCAAAAGTGAAACCTTGTAAATATATCGGGCTATTCAAAGTAAGACCTCTCATTAAAAAGTTCTCAATTTTTGCCTTCGCCTTTGTTTGTTCGCATCAAAAAAAGTCTTTTTGCCAAATGTCAAATCCGACAGACTGATTTAATAGGGAATTGTACAAATAGTGAAATATTCAAACTTAGACCTGTATTTGGTAAGTTCTCAATTTTTTGAGTTTTGCTTTTCTTGTTTGGATCAAAACAAATTTACTTGCCAAATGTCAAAAGTGACACTTGTAAAAATATCGGACTATTTAAAGTAAGACATCTTATTTGATAGTTTTCAATTTTTTGCGTTGCCTTTCTTGTTCACATTAAAAAAAGTCTACTTACAAATGTAAGAAGCCGACAGTTTATAAACTGAAACCTGTATATAAATAGTGGGCTGTGCTCAAAGACCTATATTGGAAAGTTCTTAATAATTGTTTGGATTCTCCTTTCTTGTTTTCATCAAAAAAGTCTTCTTGCCAAATATCAAAAACCGACAGCAAATAGCGAGATATTCAAAGAAAGGCCTGCAATTGGAAAGTCCTAAAATAGTTTATTTGCAAAATTTAAAAAGACGACAACTTCAAAAGTGACAATTGTACAAATAGCCGGCTATTTACCTTTCTTGTTTGGGTGAAAAAGAGTCTGAAAAAATGAAATGGGGTGGCGCAACAGTCCGTTGTGAACCAGGGCCTAGTAACTTACAACTCTCAACCATTCCTGCGTGCGAGTACTGTTGTTAGGAATGGAAGGGTCCTAAAATTGTAGGCCGAATCCGAACGGCTAGTTTGAGAAAGCACTTTTTCATGACAAGAATTACTCTTGAAGGATTTGTCAATTCCTCGCAAGAGGTAGTACCCGCGAAAATTAGTCTACTTGCCAAAATAATTTCAAAAGTGACACCTGTAAAAATATCGGGCTGTTCTACTATGATATTAGAGGCCTTTTTAACTGACGGTTGCCTTAATAGTTTGCATTCGCCTTTCTTTTGTTGTATACAAAAAGAATAAAGTAACAATGTCTTAGAAAGTTAAATTCTTGTGTCAAGAACTGTAAAAGTTCAACACTCTTACAGAAATGTGTGGATAATGTCTAAACTTTTATATTTTGAGTACTTATGCGTATTACCTAAATATGACTAGACTTTGAATAAGTGATAACGTATTGTAATCGAATAAAACATTTGTTTGGAAAAACAAGATAACAAAACCAATGTAGGGTGTCTGTCCCACAATGGTAGTTTTATGAAGTAGGTAATCTTAAGTCTAAGAACGAATAAGGTGATTTTCTGAGTCCATTATTCAATACATTTTTAACTGTGGCTTTTTTCTAAGTTTCTTTAACTATATAGAAGTCAAAAACTACCTTTTATGTACATTAAAAGTAGCTGATACTGAAATGAGAGAAACCATTATTATCAAATTGAAAAAAGTAAATTTTTGTTTAAATACAATTTGGACAAATCTGGAATCAGTTACGATTTAACAAACCTAGACCCAAATATAGAAAAAGGACGAACATTATTTAAAAACCTTTTATAAGTCAAAAAAGGAACGCCCTGTAGTTATATTATAAAGATCAGCTATTATCACAACTTCATTGATTTCCGAAAAACGTATTTTTTAATCTGGGTGAACATAGTACAAACAATTATTCTACGAAACACATTAATTTTTTTCGGAAATAGTTATCGAATTTGACTTTTGACCAGACTGCGCGGCGGTGACGACGACGGAACGAAATTATCAAGAATCTAAAGATTGGCCAAAGAGTGAAAAAGTTCTTTAGAAAACTGATAAACAATCTAGTGAATACAAAATTAGTAAGAAATTGTTGTTTTTTGGTATTTATGCTGTTTTAATTAAAGCACACAAATTGTATTGACATTAAATGAACTTCTATTAAGAGGTTTCGTTTTAATAGGTTGAAAGTTTAATCATAACACCTTGGCTATCAATTGTGATCAATCTTAGAAGCTTTTCTTGCAAAATTTTGGAAAACGAACTGATACTGCAAAAAATGTTCACCATTTCTTGTTAAAGCGTGTATCGTTCCATTTTTAACAATGGGACAGTTTATTTTTCTAGGAATTCTGAGTCTAGATCTAAGAAATGTAAATTGGCTAAATATCGTAACTATTACTTGATAAATATCAAAAGATGCCAGCTTTTTACGTGACAGCTGTCCAAGTATTGGAAAACCTTTTAAACAAAACAAAAATTACATAGTAGATGCTGTTAATTATGGATTTCTTAAACTAAAAGAAGAAAGTCATTTGGGGTGAGAGTATGGCTCGAAAATCTATAGGTCTACCAAGTTCTAAAAAATCGACGAATTTACATTTCGACAGTTTTTTTGGTAATCTTTATGACATTTTTTAGTGAGTAAGGATGGTTTGTAAAACTTGTAACTTGTCATATTTAAATTCCTTATGGTGCTGATTTCGAGGAAAGTAACATATATTTTACTTGAAATCCCAAAACAAAAGCCTTAGACCATTAATATTTTCAAAAATCATTGCAGAAGTAAAAGTAAAGAATGTTAATGCAACCAGCAACCAACATACCCATTTTCAACTGAAAAATGCTTTCAAAAATCTCAACAAATGTCGGCATATTTAAAACTTTTTTTAATTATATTTACCTATTGTTATAGATCTTACAATCTATTAATTCTTAAGTCTCGATTTTGAAACATTACTCAAAATTATTTTATTCGTTTTGATTAGTGCTGTCGTTTCCTATTCGAAAAATTGAAAGTTATGTCACTCAATCTATGTATAAGATTAGATAACTTTTCTGAGGCTGAATAAGTCTAGAACTTAATCCATTAGCATATTGCAAAGGCCATTCAAAAACGAAATCCGCGAGAATAAATTTGTACATATATAAATTAGAACCCGAAAGTCATATTGCTTAGCTCCAACTAACCTGCCATCAGAATTTAAATTTCAATTTTCAATAGCTAAACAACATAATGTCGTATAACTAACTGACTACCTACAGAGTCAATAGGTATAGAAGACTATAGGTAAGATAATCGTTACTTCTGAGACAAAAAAACATACATTATATAGGACTAGAATCTTATATGGACTGGTGTTCTGATGGAATCCATATAAGCCTCTCAGCTCACATCGTATCACTAATCAAATTCAAACAACTTCTCTATTAGATTAGATAACAGTGGATTTATGCTTAGTTTACATCTTGTGTACCCCAGTCACCTAGTTTTAACATTGTAGAGCGACTTATGCACCTAACCTACCTACCTACCTAACCTATGCCATCAGTTTTACTTTTTAAGATGCAAAATATATTGATCGCAATTTTCAGTAGCAATGTGCTTAAACTTTTTATTGTGACATTGGCATTGGAACGTCCCGTCCGTCGTCGTCGTCAGAGTCGTCGAATTCAGCGTCATTCACTACACTATGTGATTCGTCGTAGCTTATTGTTTAAAGCCGAATGAACTCAGTATTACGTGTGTTTTGTATTTTTATTATTTCTGTTTCGATTTCATTGGAACATTAGCTTTTTAATTCAGACGGTTGTAAGTCTTCCTCCATGTGCCTTGATGATTTTGAATTCAATTCACGCGTTAATATCGCCGACGCGACATCTCTCAATACAATGGGGAACAATCGGTTTAAAATTGAAACTAAACCATCCAATATAGCCTGAAAGCAATCAAGCTTAAATTGGAGTTGCCTGGATGTATGAGTATATTCAAAATTTGAGAATTTGAAGGTTGTGATTTTCGATTTATGGTTACAGAGGTAGAACCACAAATTTAGCACTCAAATAAATAAGAATTTTTTTAATAATTTTAAATAAGAATTATTTGTTTATTTGTTCCACTGTATGCGCCATATACAAGTTTATATTATTTAAACAAAGCTTTACTCACCTTAGCTATGCAAAATATTTGATTGACACAGCAAAAATAAAAATGTAATGCGGAATTGCTTGCTCGAAACGGAAAGCAACAAAACGATAATTTTGAAGTTCATCATGAGTGGATATCCCTCAAATTGCCAAAACTGGTTCCTGATAATTCAATGTGTTAATTTTTTAAGTTTTTTTCCAAATCTTTAAATGGAGAGATAAACCGAAATATAAACAAAAGATTTTCGAATTTAGATTTTAAGAAGTAAACTGGTTTTTTTCTATTTATATTTATGTATTTGCTAATTTAAAAAATCAATTTTGAATTTAAAGAATAAACACAATAAGCTTGTTGGAGGTATTGGAGAATATGAAGGTCAAAAGGTCTCTATTCTAAGCCTTATTTTTTGCAAAACGATATAATACGTATAGTTTTTAAAATCAAAGTCATTGACACCACAGCGCGGCGTGGTGGAATGGTGCACAAAAACATAAGACTGCAAGATTGCCACAAGTGAACCTTGCTGCTGAATGCTTTTAAACGGCAAAGTAATGGAGAAGTTGCATACAAATGTATTCATTTTATTTGAACATTATTAATATTTATGGGTGAATGTGAAAGAAATGAAATCGATCATTTTCGAAAAAAAAAATAGAATAGGGACTTATAATTTTTTATTTGAACAACTAGTGGTAAATAGACGTTGTTTTGCCGTTTATTAAATATGCGGACACCTGGACTTCTGGTTATATATTCTTTGACTCAAGGTTCAAATTTCAATGTCTTCAAAAGGTATTCCTTATTTTTACATATTTTTTTCACTTAAGTATGTATGCGTTCATTCAAAACTCTTGAATAAATCCTTTTAAAGCATTTAAAAATTAATTGACTGTTTTCAAAATTATTATGAAATTTTCTTTAAGCTTTACTATTTAATTATTGTTTTATTCAAATTATTAACTTTCGATAGGAAGTCATTGTAATGGGGGCCCGATTGGTCTAATTAAAAATTTTGACATTTATCGACGTTTTAGGGACCCTGGAGTCGAAATAAAAGTATTTAGAAAGATGTATGTGCGTGCGTGTGTCCGTACTTTCGCGACTTTTTTTTCGTCGTCCATAGTTTAAGAACCAGAACAAATATCGACTTCAAATGATTTTTGTATACAGATAATAATGGAGAAAGGGCTCTCAAACAAATTGCGTGGGTGGTTTTTAGCAGTTTAAAAAAAATGAACTTTTTGGTTAACATTAAATATCTCACGAACAAATGGCGCTAAAGACTTGAATTACATTTTATATTATATATTGTAACGTGATACCAAACTACTATATTTTTGGGAGAAAATTTAACTAACGGTTTTTTTTTAATAAATCAAAAACAAATTAAAAAAAAAATTAATTGACAGTTTTTTTCAAAAAAACTAAAAAACAAAAAAACATTACTCAAAGTTGGCAAAAATTAAACTCAAATACCTTTTCAAAACTTTGATATATTGGCTTTAAACTACTTTAATCTTTTAAAAACTATTGTTGTCAACATTCAGTACAATTTTAAGAAAAATCTAATTGACAGTTTTTTTTACAAAAAACTAAAAACCTAAATAAAATCTAACAAAAATTGTTAAAACTGGATGGTTGACTCAAATATCTTTTGAAAACTTTGAGATTATGGCTTCCAACTAATTTTCATTTATAAGAAATATTGTTTTCAACATTCGGAAAAGCTTTAAGAAAAATCGAATTGACAGTTTTTCTTTAAAAAAAATAAAAACCTAAACAAAATTAACAAAAGTTGAAAAAAATTGATTTTCTTTTCAAAACTTTGAAACGTTCAGTTAAATTTTGAGAAAAATCAAATCTATTTTACAAAAAATATTATTTAGTAGTTTTTTTTTTATAAAAACCCAACAGTCCGTTTTTTTTTCATAAAAAAAATAATTCCAAAAAATAGTATGCAAATTTGGTAAAAATTGATGTCCAGTTTTTGATATCTCTCAAATTAATTTCATTCATCCAATTTGTTAAAATTGGTAAAAACTTGTTTTTGACTAAATATTTTCAAACTAAACTATTTCTTTATATGAAAAATATTGAAGTTAATTTTAAAATGTTTAAGAATAATTCAACTGACAACTTTTTTAACCCAACACGGAAACCTACAAACTTTTAAGCAAAACAAATCGATAGACGGGATGGGAAGTTATCAGTGTGGGTCACATCTCAGCCTCTTTTTTGATGAATCAAATTTAAATTATATTCCACATACGCCCAAGTGAACCGTTCTCAGTGTCACACTAGAAAATTTACTATAAAATGCTCTGTTACAAATGTACATTTGTTAATAAATCCCCCCTTTGCTTCTTTCTAAGCTCAAAAACAATCTTAAGGAGTGGATTTAAATCTCACAATAAAAATATTGGAGTGCCACAGGGATCCATTATGTTTCCAGATCTTATCCTCTTAAAATTATTTTCTGTCTGCTACTTTAAATCCAATTGATTGCTTCGCTGGCGATAGTTACTGTTAGCATTTCATATTCTATTCCAAAATCACATTTCTGTTCTTTGAATGTGAAACAAAATATGATTAGTTCATTAAATTTTGAGCTACATACTATTGTACAATGGATAATAAGAAACTGTGTAAAGTTAAATTCTTCAAAAACAATTCTTTTTTCTCAGTATGTGCATCCCCAATCATCTCTTGTGGAACGATCATATACGAAATGTCACCAAAAAAGCCTCAAAATGTTTGGGTTCTCTGAGAAAATGCAATAAATGCGTTCTTCCTTCTTATTGAGCTACTATTTATAATACCTTTACATTTGAAAAAAGTAAGTATAACTTTTATCTCTCAAACTTCTTAAGTCTCTTTTACAGTATTAAAAAAAAAAGCTTTTAAAATGATTGGTGATAATAACATCATTAACTTAATAACGTCACTTGAACATCGTCCACCGTAAGGTTCCTTGTCTTACTTTTTGTCTTTTTATTTTAAAGACTATATGCTCTTGTTATAAGTAGCCAATTGTATTTCTCTCCTTAAAAACACTTTAACTGTTATAATACCGGTTTTAGATATGTCTACTCCAGCTTAGGTTGTACTGTTAAACACAGAGATTCGTTCATTAGCCGTTCTACACGAATGTGAAATGCCTTATCATGCTCAAAACTTAAACTAATGTATACCAACACCTTTTTTGTAAGACCTCCCTTTTTCCAATGCTTGCACATTGAAGGTTTACAAAACTCTTTCAGAGTCCTATGATTGTTTAAAAAGAAATTTAAAAACTTCTTAAGACCTTGAAAACAAAAATTATACTAATTATAAACTTCCTAAATTTCAGCCTTATTGCATTATGAAATTATTCCCCTTGTATAAGTATAACTCCCCAAATACGAAAATGAAATGAATTCGCAAAAAACCTACAACACTTAAAATTAAGTTAAGAAATATAACGAAACTGGCTTTGTTCCACCTTGTTATAGTGACCAACTCCTAAAAATGTATTGACTTCCCAAATTCGAGAATATATTTGATCATTTTGGGGACTTTTTTCATCATGAAATAACTCCCCTCATAAAAAATTATGAATTAAATCCCCAAAACGGGGAGTTATTTCATATGATTATTTGTATTCCTTTTGTACTTGAAAAGAAAATTGAAGTAAAAAAGGAATTTAAAATAAATTAAAAGGGGTAACTTTTAATTTTCAGTACAAGTCCAAATTAATTGTATTGATAACTACAAAATTCAAATATCAAGAAATTGAACGTAACCATTTAAAACACAGGTCTACTTACAACTGTGTTTCAATGTAGTTACAAAATAAAATAAGCAATTCATAGTTTAAAAACTTGTCAAAATGTACAATAAATACATATATATGAATAACTATACATATAAACATTTTTTATCAAGTCTTAAATTTATCTAAAAATGGAATCAGCTATTGACACTTTAAACCATCAAGAGTCCGACGATAACATCAACATTATTACAAAAATTTTACAAAGGAAGAAAGTATACAACGATGATGCCGACTTAAGCGCACATCCCAGCTATTCGGAATTTAAAGATTCTTAGTAAAACAAAAATATCAATTTTTTTTATTATGTAGAACAAAAAAGTAAAAACACCATTTCCATTTTCGAAATTTAGTAAGAAGAGATGTGCCTTAAGATATCGTGACAATTGTATAAAGTATGAAAAGCAATTTCAACGAGAACTTACTCAAATGTCAAATCATCAACCAACAGCATATGAAGCTGCAAGATTTACCAGGTGATATCTTTTTAACTTTAAACAGATACAATGAGATTTTAATCAACATTTTTAAATTCTTTGTGTTTTGAAGGCATTTTTGTAAAACGACGCTTTGGCCACGTTTACACAATCACGAGGAAATTGATTATTTTCAAAGACAATTTTTCAAAATGACATCCCGTCAAAAGAAGCGACTCAATTTCCTCATGAACACTAAACTGATTTGACGGAAAAAGCCAAATTTTAATCTCAACTCTTTAGAATTATTTTTTGTAAAATTCAATTTCCATTGGCTTGGCAACTATTTTGCTTAGTTTTTCTTTTTGTTTTTGTTAATTTATCTCGAATAAACTGAAAATTCAAAACTTGTTCAACGAGTTTCAAATCTATTTTGCCCTTGTTTTATTTTTCTTGCAATTAATTGCATCTATTTTTGCCGCCACCGACGTCATGATCATGATTATAGAAAAGTATGTCTGGTTCCCCATGATCAGCAAAGGAGAAAGCTAGCAACTTGCGAGTAGATAAAGATACAGCTTGGATGCATTTTGCTACTTTCTTCATCTTCACATCCTAAACAAAAAACTATCTTAGGAGAAGAAGAAACTAGTTGTGTGTGGGAATTGAGGCGTATTTGTGAGTCATTGACCTGAATCACAAGAGTCTAAGCATCCAACCAAATGTTGATGTTTTTTAATCAGTATGTGGTGTTGGGCTCCGATGGGGTTATTAGATTCATTTAAGGTCACATTATTCTAATCCATAGGCTGCTTATTTTTTTTCCTTCCGCAACCACACAAGCGTATAATTTCCAACCAGAAGTTGTTTGCGTGGTTTTGGAAATAATGAGTTTTTTTTGTTATTCTTTTCTTTTTTGTGTTTAGTATACTTATTTTTAGTTTAGGATTAATTCTTTTAATTGCAAACGCCATTATAATCAAGATATCATAAAAAGATTAAAAAAAAATTACCTTACTTAGGGATAAATACCAACAAAGCACACAACAACAATTTCTCCTATTATGAAACGGAGCAACAAGTTTTATAGGGGACAAGAGGGATTATTCGAAAATTTTAGTTTTTCTTTGCAAAATTTTGTATAAATTTTAGATTATGTCATTCTACTAAAGAAAGGTATATAATACTACTTCTTCCGTGAAGATATTAGATTTGGAGATAAACTATAGCGAATATTGGGGTGTATTGGATTTAGCCAACAAATTTAATACAATCATATTTTTATTTGTTGAGGTATATCGGAAAAAATATTTTATATTAAAAAATAAAACAAATTACAACATAATGTCCAACATTTAACATTTCCATTTTGCTTCATAACTATCGAAAAGTTTGTTTTTTTTTCTACAAAATTATCTGAGAACAAATGTACACCGATTATCTAAAAAAAAGTTGTCAACTTTCATTTCAATAACCAGTTATTAGTGATTGACCTTTTATCCATTACATTTACATGTAATTGTAATTATAAAAAGGCTGGGATGCGACCCACACTGATAACTTCCCATCCCGTCTTTTTGCTTAAAAGTTTGTAGGCTTTCGTGTTGGGTTAAAAAAATTGAATTATTCTTAAAAAATTTAAAATTACCAACAATATTTTTCATATCAAGGAATAGTTTAGTTTAAAAATCTAGTTTTGTTAAATGTACTTTTAGGCGAAAACAGATTTTTAACAATTTTAGAAGCATTCCTTAAATTTTTACAAATTGGATGAATGCAATTAATTTGAGAGATATCAAGAACCGAACATCAATTTTTACCAAATTTGCGTACTGTTTTTTGTAGATTTTATTTTTTTATGAAAAAAGGGACTGTTGGGTTTTTATTAAAAAAAAACTACTGAATATCGAAAGCAATATTTTCTGTGAAATAAAAAAAGTTTGAAGCCAATGGGGCATATTCATAGATGTTTGCTAAACTCTTGCTAAATTGTTAATAAGCAAGTCCAGAATTTAAGCTATTTATAAATAATTTTAAACCTAGGTTTAGAGCTAAACCTGTGGTTTAAACATAAACATAGGATATGCTGTGCTTAAGTAGTTATTATCACAGCCAAATGTTATATTTGATTTTTGTGTGTGTGAATTCAAAAGCTAAACAAGTAAATCATATCAAATAAATTGTACGTAAACTTGCTGGTATAGCTCTTCTTTTTGGCAATTTCGACTACAAAGTTCTTTGTCTGACTGCAATAAGTTTTCCGGTCGTTAGCGTTTTATATTTTCCTTCTTGTTTGTCTAAAATATTATTAAGCGTTGTTAGTTGTTTAATTTTTTTTTGATTTTCTATTAAATAGTTTTGTTTTACTTACTTTCTTCGACATCCATTTCCAGAAATGCGAAACTATAGATCTTAATCACAACATTAGAAATTCTCGCCAATATTTTTTCTTGTTTGAAAAGCTATTTGAGTCGAAAATAAATGTTCACAAAATTTTAGTATTGTTTTTTTTTAGATTTTTTTCTTTGTAAAAAAAAATGATTTGTCTCAAAATTGTACTGAATGTTGACAACAATATTTTTTAGAAGATAAAAGTAGTTTTAAGCCAATATATCAAAATTTTGGAAAAGATATTTGAGTCGGAATTCAATTTTTACCAACTTTTGTTAAATTTTCTTTTTAGTTTTTATTTCTGTAAAGAAACTATCATACAATTCTACCAAATGTTAAAAACGTTATTTTTCGTTGCACAAAATTGGTTTGGAGATGAAATCATGTTGTATTCGTTAAATTTTCAAGTGACAAACTTGTTTTCTGTTTTTAATTTGTATTTATAAAAAAACCGTTAATCGGATTTTTTTCCAAAAATATACTGGCTTGGTATAACGTTATAACATATAATATAAAATTTAATTTAAGTCTCTACCGTTATCGGTTCGTGAGATATTTAGGGTTAACCAAAATTTGACAAATCGGACCTTTTACAATAACTTCCTATCTGAAGTTAAAAATACACATTTCAAATTATTTTAGGTTTGGGCAAATTCTTGAATGAAACCATTTTTATTATCAATCAATTAAAAGCAAGCAACTCTTATAAAAGCACTTAGCATTTAAGGGAATTATTTTGAGGTAATTTTCGACCACTTTTTAGCACATATTGGGCGGTATGCTACCCAATGTTGGTTTTTAAGTGCTCAAGAGTAGAAGGTTTATCTGCATAAAAACGCGTAGCTCCACAAACAAAAGTCCAGTGGGGTCAAATTGCATGGTCTTGGTAGCCAGTTGATATCGCCACGACGACGAGAAATTACGTTTGCAGGACTTGTCTTGTAATAAAGCCATATTCGCTCGAGTTGTGTGGTATGTGGCACCGTCTCTTTGAAACCACATATGTATGTATGTATTCTCCAAGTCGTATTCTTCAATAGCAGGCAAAAAAAGTCGGTTATTAACTTCCCATAGGAAGTTATTGTAATGGGTCCGATTTGTCAAATTGAAAATTTTGACATTTCTCGACGTTTCAAGGTCCCTAGAGTCGAAATAAAATATTTTTAGGAAGTTGTCTGTGCGTGCGTGTGTACGTACGTTTGTACGTCCGTACGTTCGCGACGTTTTTTTCGTCGTCCATAGCTCAAGAACCAGAAGAGATATCGACTTCAAATAAATTTTGTTATAAAAAATTGCAAGATGCAGAAAGGGCTCTCAAGAAAATTGCGTAGGTGTTTTTTTTACCATAGCAGTTTGAAAAAAAGGTGAAAATTTTGGTTAAACTTAAATATCTTACGAAGTAAAAACCCTAGAGACTTGAATTAAATTTTATATAATATATTGTAACCTGATACCAAACAGGTATATTTTTTGAAAAAAATCAATATAACGGTTTTTTTATAAATCAATAAAACTGAAAAAAAATTTGTCACCCCCAAAATTTTACGACTGAAATATGATTTTATTTCCAAAAAAATTTTGTGCAACGAAGAATAATGTTTTTGACATCTGATAAAATTTTGAGAAAAATCTAATTGACAGTTTTTTTTACAAAAAATAAAAACCTAAAAAAATGTAGAAAAGTTGGTAAAAATTGATTTCAACTCAAATATCTTTTCAAAACTTTGAGATATTGGCTTTAATTTACTTTTATCTTTCAAAACATTTTGTTGTCAACATTCAGTTAAAGTTTGAAAAAATCGATTTGACAGTTTTTGTACAAAAAATTAAAAACCGAAAAAAAAATTAACAAAAGTTCGTAAAAAATGATTTTCGACTCAAATATCTTTTAAAAACTTTGAGATAATAGGTTCTAACTAATTTTTTCTTATAAGAAATATTGTTTTCAACATTAGAACAAATTTTGAGAAAAATCGAATTGACAGTTTTTTTACAAAAAATAAAAACCTGAAAAAACATGTATAAAAGTTGGTAAAAATTGATTTTCGACTCAAATATCTCTTCAAAAATTTAAAATATTGGCTTCAAACTAATTTTATCTTATAAGAAATATTGTTTTCAACATTTGGTAAAATTTTTAAAAAATTCGAATTGACAGTTTTTTTACAAAAAATAAAACTCTAAAAAAACAATAACTACTAAAACTTTACTTTCGGCTCAAATAGCTTTTCAAAAATTAAAAATATTGGCTTCAAACTTATTTTATTTCAGAGAAAATATTGTTTTCAATATTCAGTAATTTTTATATAAAAATCGAACAGTCCGTTTTTTTCATAAAAAATAAAATCTACAAAAAATAGTGCGCAAATTTGGTAAAAATACATATAGACAAACTTTTAAGCAAGACAAATAGACAGACGGGATGGGAAGTTATCAGTGTGGGTCGCATCCCAGCCTCTTTTTCTTATCATGTGACTATAACGCTCCGAATTGACGGTAACAGTCGTTCCATCGTCGTTTTCGAATCCTATCGTCCTATCACACCTCCTAACCAAAGAGTGGACCAATCAGTGAAAATTCTTTGAGCCCCAAATACGACAATTTTGTTAATCAACATACCCACCGAGTGAGAAATGTGCTTCGTCCCTAAGGAAAATGTTGATCAAAAAATCGCCGTCCACTGCCTGTTGCAATTCAAGCATCCATTAGACGTATCTATGACGTTGTGAATGGTCAGCTGGAAAACCCTTTAAATTTAATTAAATTGCAAGCAATTTACGCCTTTCAATTACATATAGTTAATTATTGTAATTATTCTATTAATTAGAAAAGTGTATGCATATTTCAATTATAATTGATTGTAATTACATTTTTTTGTACCTAATCATTATTTCTAAATTTTGATTTTTTAATGATGTATTTGTGAAAGTTAATTATCTCTTAGCGGTTCAACCTTAATTTTTTCGTCAAGATGGGTCTAGGAAGACTTCGATTTTCTCTATGGTATTTCAAATTATTTTGATTTTTTTGATAATACTCAAAACCCTTTTTTGTAGCCTTTTTTGTAAGTGGACAAGTGTGCAAATTCTGAACTTTCTTCTTCACCTCACTTTTTCGCAAAAGTCTCCACCATTTTCCTTGACTATGGCTATTATTACTTTTAAATAAAATAAAAGTCTATTCTAAAAAGATTGATTGTATTAGACTTTCTCTACAAATGTAAGTCTATAAAAAGAATTCGCAGCAAAATAAACATGCAAAATTATGAGATCAAGGCTATTTTTAATGTAATCATAATAACCTTTAATGTTTTTTCTAAACATTTTTATAGTTAACTGGGTAAAAGTCTACATCATGTTAAAAAACTATCTAATTAACTTTTATTAATTAAGTTTTTAAACTTGAAATAATGTTAATTTAAGTTTTTGTCTACAGACACGCTCTGTGAGTATGCTTTTGTTGTTGTTAACACACATTTTATTAAAATTTGTGTCAATTGAAACAAATTCACTCTAATAAAATAAATAAATTGGGAACCAGGGCCTAGTGACTTACAACTCTCAACCATTCCTGTGTGCGAGTACTGTTGTCAGGAATGGAAGGGACCTACAATTTTAGACCGAATCCGAACGGCTAATTTGAGAAAGCACTTTTTCATGACAAGAATTACTCTTGAAGGATTTGTCAATTCCTCGCAAGAGGCAGTACCCGCGAAATTTTTTTTTTTTTTTAATTAAGTTGGGACAGGCAGGGATTGAACCCAAGGCCCCTTGCATGACAGTCCAACGTACTAACCATCATACCACGGGTACTAATTCACTCTTATATCTTTGTAAAAAATCAGACTGACAGCTAATTTGACAGACGTAGCTTAAACAATATGGCCGTTATCATAACTGTCAGAGTTCAATATTTTTTTAAAAGAAAGATCGTTTTTCTATCGGTTTCAAATATTTTGTTCTTGTTTGCTTTGCTTTTATGATTTTCCCTATTTTATTAAAAACATTTGACATTTATTAAGAACATTTGACGTATTTTAGAAAGGTGCACAACAACAACTTCGAGCACAGCTTTAGTTATGAATCTTTTCTTCCGCCCCATTTAAACACCTCGATCCAACTACAACCATAGGTTTTTAAGTTTTCTTAAAATGATCGTTAACTTTAAAATGTTCTGGAACAATAAACTCACAAACATTTGACACAATATCCAATGTTAATTGTGATAATGAAAATTTAACGGCCATGATTTAGTACCTCATTTATTAATAATTGTAAAATTGCAATAGTTGTAAATAAGTAAATATTAACTTACAAAGTTATTAAATATCTATTGTAATGTTAGAAAAAACTTGTTGCTAATTAATTCTTTCATTTTTCTTTACAGTGGAGTGCTTGCGTACATAAGAATTCTTATTCTAATTAAAAAATATGAAAAGAAAAACCTCACCATTTCGGACATTTTCCACATGAATGTTGCCAAACATCCCGAAAAAGCTGCGATTCTCTGCGACGATCAAGTGTGGACTTTTAGACAATTGAATGAATTTTCCAATCGCATAGCAAACCTTTTCCACAGTCATGGTTATAAGAAGGGTGACGTTGTGTGCTTGCTTCTGGAGAATCGGCCAGAGTTTGTGGGAATCTGGTTGGGTCTGTCGAAACTGGGGGTGATCACACCGCTTATCAATACAAACTTGCGAGGACCTTCACTACTGCATAGTATCACGGTTGCAAATTGTTCGGCATTGATTTATGGTGAAGATTATGCGGATGCTGTTGAGAGCATCTCCAAGGAGTTGCCCTCATCGTTGGCAATCTATCAATTTAACAACAAAGAGAAGTCTCCGGTGACTGGCTTGGCCAAGGATCTGACTACTTTGATACAGAGTTCTTCCAGTGGTAATGTGCCAGCTTCGGTTGAACCCGCAAACCACCACGATAAATTGGTGTACATTTACACCTCGGGAACAACTGGCTTACCAAAGGCAGCTGTTATATCACATTCCAGGTGAGTAAACTCGAGTACATGATGATTTTTGTGGTTTGATCTTTAATTGTATTTATTTTCTGTTTTTTCTCAGATATTTGTTCATTGTCGCTGGAATCCATTACACGATGGGTTTGAGGAGTGACGATATTTTCTACACCCCCTTGCCACTATACCACACAGCTGGAGGTGTCATGAGCATGGGACAAGCACTTCTGTTTGGCGCTACAGTTGCCATTCGCAAGAAGTTCTCGGCATCAGGTTACTTTGCCGACTGTGTCAAGTTCAATGCAACCGTAAGTTCAACACCCTCCTCCTTTAATTCATCTTTCGTAGATCACTTAAGATCATTTCACTTTTTCAGATTGGTCAGTACATTGGGGAAATGTGTCGTTATATCCTTGCCACTAAACCATCTGAGAATGACAAGAAACACAAAATCCGGGTTCTATTTGGCAACGGATTGAGACCGCAAATCTGGCCACAGTTTGTGGAGCGATTCAACATCCCGAAAGTCGGAGAATTCTATGGGGCGACTGAAGGAAATGCAAATATCATAAATAACGACAATACTGTTGGAGCTATAGGATTCGTTTCTCGAATCCTTCCCACGATCTATCCTATTTCGATAATCAAGGCTGATCAAGATACTGGGGAGCCGATTCGAGGACCTGATGGTCTTTGTCAACTGTGCAAGCCTAACGAACCGGGTGTATTTATTGGCAAAATTATCAAGGGCAATCCTTCGAGAGAGTTCTTGGGCTATGTGGATGACAAGGCGTCGGCTAAAAAAGTCGTGCAAGATGTCTTCAAGAAGGGAGATGCTGCCTTTTTGTCAGGTGATCTGCTAATGGCTGACGAGCGAGGATATCTCTTCTTCATGGATCGAACGGGAGACACTTTCCGATGGAAGGGTGAGAATGTTTCAACGGGTGAGGTGGAGGCCCAAGTGAGCAATGTAGCGGGCTACAAGGACACAGTGGTCTATGGAGTTTCAATTCCTCACACTGAGGGTAGAGCTGGAATGGCTGCTATCTATGACCCAGAACGATCTGTCGATCTGGACACATTTGCAGAGGAGCTTAAGAAGCTGCTTCCAACATACGCACGACCACAGTTCCTGCGATTCCTGACAAAAGTCGACCTCACCGGAACTTTCAAGCTTCGAAAAGTGGATCTACAGAAGGAGGGCTTCAATCCAAGCACGATTGCAGATTCACTCTACTATCAAACTCCCAAAGGTCGATATGAACCCTTAACGGCTGAGATTTACGAAAAAATCAACAAAGCAGAGATTCGATTCTAAGCGCCGCGCGCCGCGCCGATACGGGCCTTATCTCTTCCTATTTTGCCAGGCACTGTATTTTCAAAAATTATACTTTTGAAAAGTGTTTATTTTATTTTTCTTCATACCTAAGTAAGTTATATATTTAAATGTGATGGGGAATTTAAACGATCGCGTCGTGTCGTTACAAAAATGGGTCGGGTTTTGTTATGGATCAATTTTTGGATCATTGCAGTTGTACATTTATAATATTCATGAGACTTGTTCAATCACAAAATCAAAAAGAAAACATTAAATAGCGTGAAAAAGGGAAGATATTAATGTTATTAGACATTTATGTGCTAATTTGCGGGATTATTTATAAGAATAAAAAAAAAAAAAAAAACAAACAAAAAAGTCAAGATAATAATTTTATTTAAAAAAATATGTAAATCATTCTAAAGTTGGTATCAAATTGATAAAATGAAGAAAAATCAAAAAAATGTTTACAATGTTAATTTTCTTAAAAATTAAGTTTTTAAGACTTATTCTTAATCTAAGTGATGCCCAGAACTAAGTATTGAATAACTAATTAGCTTTTTAAGTGTTCTATATTATAATATATAGATCTTCAAAAAAAAAGATAGTTTTTTTTATTGATTTGTTAAGTTGTTTTTTATGTACATTTATTATGTTGATAAGTGTTTAACTTAGAAAATAGGTAGGTAAATTAAAATAAAACTGAAAAAAGGTTCAAAATTAAAAAAAAAATTTGTTTTATTTAAGATTTTATCAGTAATATTTCATATTGTGGAACACACGGCTGGATTTTGTTGTCAAAAATGTCGGTTTTCTCTTGCTTGATTGGAGATTTCGTCAATATGCTTTGTTCATGATAAGCATAATAAAGAGAAATACGTACTATAATTATTTGTACTCTTGTCGACTGCTGGGTTTTTGTAACGTCATAATATTTCGTTATTATTGTTTTCATTGGGCAGGTTCAATAAACATAAATGACTTCCTTTGCAGTGAACTAATTTTTTGCATGTTGTTAATAAGGGACTTCATTTCCATTCAACTTTATTCTATGAACGTACATTTTGACCAAGGCAACTAGTAAATTTTTCAAATATCATGAACTTTAAATTTAGAACTAAGTTCATTTTACAAATTTTGTTGTGTTTTAAAGCCGTCATTTTGACATAAGTATAATTGATAGTTAGGGAGATTTTTCTTGAGTAACTTTCTATAATCTGTCCGATAAAAATTGGCAGTACAGGCCTTATGGGAGAGCTTTTTAAAAATCAGTGGCGCGCTATTTTCTACACCATACCCAATTGAAGGAAACTCCTTTAAAAAGTTTAATAAAACACCCATGAATTTTCGATGGCATCCAACGTAGATCACACAACGACCTACCTGGCACACACTTGAGCATGCACTGATCGTTCTCTGCTGCTTTTCAACCCTCATTAAATCACACACATTCAGAGTTGCCTTTTTCAATTTCTTAACTCACTTCGTATTTTTTTCTTACTTTTTCAATGGGTTTCTGTTGAGGAGCTTTTGCTTTGAGAGCTTTTTTAAAAGTTCTTAACGATGAGTGTTATCGTGTTGTGTTTTGACTTTTGCATTTCTTTTAAAGTTCTGGAAATCAGTTAAAATGCAGTTATAAAAATCAAAGCCATTTTATTTGAGGAAGTATAGATGCTGTGGAAAGCCTCATCATAAATTTAGATGAAGAGAGCAGCAGCAGTAACTACTCTTCGGATTAAAATATATATATGTATGTGTAAATATTATGAAACATGAATTGTTATTTATTTTTGTTATGCTTGTTTATTATATTTTTTTGTTATCTTAATATTTATGAATACATTTTTTTTGTTTGTTTTTTATCAAAAAGGGATTAGGCCTACTTGGGATACCCTTCAAAAACGCGCCATTTATCTTACCTCTTGGTGGTGTGGAAAAAGATAATTTGTATTTCATTTTCATATATAATTATGAACAAAATGAAATTTCAATGTAAAAAAGAAGAATGGTAACCCTGCAGTTATTTTTTTTAGCTTTTTCAAATTCAAAATGCGCATTACGGCAACCCTGTAAGAGATTTTTTGAGAAAGGTACTTATGCGTAGGAAAAGAGTGCGAACGAGATGCAGATATCCCTATCTTCCCTGTACTGCCAATTTTTTATCGGACAGACTATAGTCAACTTTCCAATTGAATTGAATTGAATTGAATTCTTTATTGAGACTTAAAATTCTATTACAAAGTGTGTTCTTATCTCTATCTTAAGTACTGCTGCGGCTATAATGTTTTGCCTGCTTTAACAATTTATTTGAAATGCCTCATGGCTGTCTTTTATATATGGTTTGACTACTCTTGCTCATGGGAGTATATTATTCGTTTGGATTGACGGAGGGTCATTTAACAATATATATATACATAAATACAATAGACTATTACTAAAATAAAACTAAATAACGAAGACAAACAGATGCCAGAAATGTATATTTGATGTCGTTTTGCAAAAGTTAGAGCGAGAGCGCACTAACAATATTATTTTACTTCTCATTTGGAAAAAATTTACATTGTATTTGATATTGAAAGTGTGAGAATGAGATGGCATTTTACATAAAGTCGTTTCATAAATAATGTTTCATTTTCTCTTTTGAGATGTATCTTTTATTATTTTTTTTTCCTATATCATTTATTATGCGAACACATATAACATTCAGATTTGAATACATATAATGACTATATATACTAACATGTAACATATGAGTTGAGCATTTGGATACGACTTTTTTTTTTTTTTTTTTTTTATTTTTTTATTTTTTAGATTTTGTTGTTTTTTTTAGGTTTTATTATTTATATTTAAGAATAAACGTTTGTACCAAGGTATTATCACAGAAATTTAACATTTAATCAGTCTTTCATTCTGGCAATAAGTGATTACAATAATACCAGGTATGATATATACTTAACAATACGCTTAGGCTAAATCAGGTAAGTACTGTCCACCATAAACAGTAAACAAAATTCATTTTGATAGTTTTTTTTTTTTTTTATTATTAATTTTGCGGATGACCCTCAAGAAATCAGTGCAATTTTCGTATACTGGGTGTGAACAGAGGATATGTGTTAAATCAAAAGTAGTCTTAAAATACATAGAAAGAAAAAGTTATTAGCCACGATTTTGACCACGATTTGGAGTGGTTGTTAATGAAGAATCCAGGTTTAGAGAAAGGATACCGAGTGGAGATAAGTAACTGGTGCTATCCCAGGAGGACCCTGACTGAGACTCGACGACTTGATTAATCAGGTCGTTTTCTACTAGTTCAAGATTATTAATTGCTTTTTTCATTAGAGAGAGGTTATAGCTCAAAAGCGGAATGGTCTTTGTGATGTTATAAATGTAGTTATTAGAGAAACGTTTGGTAGGCGACTCAAAATTTTTCCCAGCACACAGTCTGAGGATTTTTCTTTCCAAAATTTCCATCGACTGTGCCACGGTGGGGGAGATCGAAAACCAAATTGGAAAGGCATAATTCATGACCGGTCTGACCAATGTTTTGTAAAAGAGAAGCTTGGTTTTAGAATTGAGATCTTTATGTCTAAAAAAAGGCATAAACATGTTAGAAATTTTCCTAGCTTTTTCAATTGTTATTTTGGCATGAGGGTTGAATTTCAGCAAATTATTAAAGTTAACCCCTAGGTATTTAAGTTTATTTTTCACCTGAATGTTGCAACCGTCAAGTCTAACTGTGAGATTTCTGCTTTCACTCACCACCCCTGGTGGTCCTTTTCCACTGGCATTACGGATGCAAATGAGTTCGGATTTTGGAACATTTAATTTAATTCCCCATGTCTTATAAAAAAGGTTAATTTTGTTAAGGTGTTTCTCCAAGAACCGAAGGGCTACAATGGGGGATTCGTGGCTCGAGTAAACGATGGTGTCATCGGCATACAATAGACCTGTTGAGAGCAGGTTATTTCCTGCAATTTGGTGTGGGAAGTCATTTATAAAGATATTGTAGAGGTGTGGCCCCAAAATTGATCCTTGAGGAACACCGCTATTGCACTCGCACAAGTTGCTCTTGGAGCCTTGAATTTGAATAAAGAAAGATCTGTCAGTCAGAAAGCTATGAAGGATGTTCAGGGTATGTGTAGGGATACTGAGGGAGGACAACTTAGCAAGAAGCCCCACCCTCCAAACGCTGTCAAATGCTTTTTCCACATCTAATGAGCAGGCAACAGTGCATTTTTTTCTCTAAGATTAAGAACTGCATCATTTTGGAATTTGAGAAGCGCGTGGAGGGTGGAGTGTCCCCTTCTGAATCCAAACTGAAAATCAGGGATGGGATCTATCGGGTTTTCGGTAGGTGAGCATAAGGTGTTCAAAATTATTTTCTCGAGGATTTTGCCTGTGTTTGATAAAAGGGATATGGGTCTGAAATTGTTTATCTCGAAGTCGTTTTGCTTTTTCTGGATAGGTAGCAATCTAGCTGTTTTCCAGATTTTAGGGAAATGTGCATTGTTGATGCAGTGGTTGTAAATGATCATAAGAAATTCAGCACCCAGGTCTGAAATTTTTTTTAAAGCAAAATTGGATATTAAATCTGGACCGGTGGACTTTTTGGGTTTAAGTTGTTTGACCAATTCTTTGACTGCATCAGTGTCTGTGAAGATGTGATTAGCTATAGGATTGAGAGCACTATTAACCGAGTCAAATAAGAAAATATGTTCAGGAATATTTTGTGCTATGGAATAAGCAGCCCCTATTGCCTCCTGAGAGGAAGATGGATTGAAAGATGGTATTTTTTCCTGAAATATTTCCTTGAAATGGGTTTCAAAAGCCGATATCACACTTGTTTCGCTGTAAAAAGATTGGTCATTCACATTCACTTTATTGCAGAACAATTTTTTTTTATTACCCACTAATCTGAAGGCTTCTTTAAATGCCAATGGCCCAGGAGTGATTTTAGAAAGTCTATTGCTGAGAGAGTTGTTAAGCCAGATATTTACTTTATCTCTAATTATATTATTAAGAAGAGAGATTTGAGAGGATAATTCCCTATAGGGTGAGTTTATTCTGTTGTATGAGTTGTGAAAAATATGTTTCAGGCGTCTTTGCCATTGATGTTTAATTTTGTAAAGATTTTCGATATCTTTGGGCAAATTTTTATATTTCTTAAACGAGACAGTTGAGGTTTCTGAATTTTCATTCAACGTTGTCAGAAGAGAATCATTAAAATGAAGAATGTGTGCATCGATTGCTTCGTTTGTGATACAATTAGCTGAGGGAGGGAAGAAATTATGAAGACGTTGATCCAGTTGATTTCGAAACGACTGCCAGTTAGTGTTTTTATATGATCTTGAGGAATGCTGTTCCAGAAGACTGATGTTTGCTTCTCTGAGACGGATCTCTAAAAGAAGTGGGCAGTGATCCGAAAATGTGGGGAGTGTTGCAAGAGAAAAGTTTGGATCGAAATTATTCATCAGGTGGTTCGAGATAAGAAAATGATCGAGGAATGAAGGGCCCCTCGGAAAGGTAGGAGTATCCGATGAGACCATTGTTAAAGAAGGATTAAAGTTTTGAAGCCAAGCTTCGAATGTTTTCCCATTTATATTATATGAATGGTCCTTCCAATTGGGGCTCCTTGCATTAAGATCTCCGCCAATAATGGCTCCGTCGAACCCATTAGCTAATTGATCAATTCTGTTTAGCTCAGAAGTGAGTGCCGAAACAGGGGAAGAGGAAGGGATGTACACTGAACCGAGCAGGAAATTCTTCGGATTGTTGTCGGAGATGTATTTTATACTAATGAAAACGGAAGGAAAGTCATTGGACGCGAAATCCACAAGCTCAAACTTAATGTTATTTTTTAAAAATAACGCTACGCCTTGATTTTTGTCGTTACGAATGATGTTGTAATTGTCGAGAAGAACTTTATGCCTGCTAGACAAGTGTGTTTCTTGAATGAAGGCAAATGTACAGTTTTTTTCTTGGAGAATTTTTAAAAGCTCAATTCTCCGAGAATGTGCAATTAACGACGAAATGTTGTATTGTAATATTTTTAAAAACATCATGGCGAGCAGGAGAGAAGTTCACTGACCAAATCAAGATAGGCCAGTCTTTTTTCAGCAATTGAGTTGAAATTTCCAAGGTTGGACATAAAATTTTCTATTTTACCTAAAAGAGTTCTCATGTCATAACTGAAAAGGTCGTTGGAGAGTGCCATGAAACTATTCACAATATTATCACCAGACCTTCTAATCGATGGGCCCGAAGGAACTGGATCATTATTCACAATAAGACTTTGAGGTTTAAGAAGACTTGCAAAAGAAACCCCCGGAGCAACCGAGACACCATTTGAGAGAGCAAGGGAGAGACCCCTTGCGTTAGCTTTCTTTTCAGATGCTTCTTGAAGAAGAAGTTTCCTTCTGGCTTCGTATTGTTTAAACAGTTTGCACCCTCTAAAGTTAGCAGGGTGATCTTCTCCGCAGTTAACGCAAACAGCCTTACTCCCTTGCTCCCTCACCACAGGGCAAGAACCCGGCTCGTGTCTGTTAGTACATTTAACGCATTTATAAGCAAAGGCACAATTTTTTGCCAAATGCCCGAACTGTTGGCACCTTCTGCACTGAAGCGGCCCTCGGTTGCCCCTAGGCTTCTCCCAGTATACCCTAGTATGAAATAAATATTTTATTTTGGTCAGCTCTGTAGCACTTGTGCCCGGTTGTAACCGCACTAAGAATAGGTTGTAATTAATCTTTTCTTGTTTCGACCTCAAAGTCTCGAATATGGAGACGCTTGAAACATTAGGAATTTTTGGTTTTAATTCGTTAAGAATTTCAGTCGTCGGGTAATCAGACGTAAGTCCTCGAAGGACAACGTTAGTTGTCTTATCCTCCTTAAGGGTGAATGAATATGCTTGAGCATCACCTGAATTTCTTAGCATGTTCATCAACTCCCTGTGAGCATTACTGTTGTCGATATATAATTTACTGATTCTACCTTTGTTCACAATTCTATACGAAAAATCTACTGAATTTGCTTGAAAATCCATAACCAACTTTCTAACATCTACATTTTTAAGAATTATAGGTGGACAGCACTTACCTGAGTACAAATTAGATTCTACATCTACAATTTTGTTGATTGAAGCTGCGTCTGTTGAGGTTCCCGCGCCGACAGGATCATCATCGTCATTGATGGATTTTTGTGAAAGCTGTTTCGTCAAGATGTTGCTTTGCTTTCTGTTTTTGACGGTGTGTATCTTCACATTGGCCAGTGAAGCAAATTTGTTTTGGTCTTGTTGAACCTCCATGGGTTGATGTTGAGTCGGGGTCAATGCAGCAGCGGGTGCAGTAAATTTTTTGTTCGGCTTTAACCATTCTTTCGAGGAATCAAGAAGGGATCCATCATCGGAAACCCCTGGAAGTTGTTGGGACGGTTGCATAGCAGATGAATTGTCATCTTTGTTACTTTGGCTTAAGTTGCCAATATCATTAGAACCATTTGCACCCAATGATTCACTGTTTGGGATGGAGCCGGACGGCGTGTCGCTTAGGGCAGTGAGTTGCTGGGCAGCTTCCATCTTTTTATCGTATGGTGTTACCTTTTTTGCTTTCGCCAAAGCAGAACTATCCTTCATTTGGCAAAATTTGGTTATAATCGGGTGCGAAAAAAAATTTGTGTCGATGCTATGGCTGTCTGGATGTGATCGTCCTCGGTACGTGTGGAAACAATCCTCACAAATCCTCGAAAATAGACACCATCCAACAAAATAGTTTATTTTAAAACGTTTTACAAAGAATAATTAAACTTTTTAAATATTTCTTTTGTGAAAAACTGTGCTTTTTAGCACACAAAATTTAATTAAAAATTTTTTTAGGTTGGAGCAGCTTTGTCAGAGTGTAAAAAAAAAATCTCGACCTTAGGTCAACTGTACATTTGTCGTCAACTTTCCAATAAAGTTGCCTTTATTGGAAGGCAATTTTTTGTCAGCTGGCCAATCAGATATTAGTAACTTGCCTTAGTTTCATGTCCCTTATGTCGCCTGAACCTGCCCAATTTTATGCCATGTCATTAATTTTAAACTTGTAACTTTACGTGACTAACTTTAAATTTGCAGAAAGTATCAACAACATTATTATTTCCAAAATAGAGTCATTATTCTGGTTACAAGTCCATCATAAGTTGTGTTTTGTATTTTACGGACAAAATTTGTATTAGTTTTCCAATATGACAAGAACACAAAAATTGTACAGTACATCAGTTAATAAAGAAATCACAGAGTTATGAAGTTAAACTATCAGTTGAATAAAAAAACATGATCAGCTGACATTTTGACATGAGCAGGCTTGACTTTATACTAGGTAATATATTTTAAATAGATTATTAATTTAAATTTAATTGAATATATTTATCAATTTTTATATTTTAACACTTTTTACACTTAAAATGCGGACATTTAAAAAGTATAAGTAAATGTCTTTTACATTACAATTATGAGTTGTAGTTGTAGATTTTTAAAAAGGAATTAAAAGGGCATTTTTAACTAGTATGCCTTATTAAAGACAAAGCAAATACTTTAGATATGTATTAAGATTTAACATTGAAAATTAAATGTTTGTATAATGGGAAATCGAAATGAATACAAAATTAATTAATTTGTAGTTTAGTTCAGATCTGTAAAATCTAGTTCATTATTATTATTTTATATTTAAATTGAAATCAGATGTTTGCAAAATTAACATTTTCCCGATTTTGTACCTACTTTGGCACTTGTTGATATTGCTTATTTAATCAATTTTGGTTTGTTAATTATTTAATTTAATTCAATTTTTTCTTTCTCTTCAGATATTAGTTCTTTAAAAAAAACATAAGTAGGTATATTTTGACACAAAGATTTTTGTGGAAAGACTTCTCTTTTTTTCTGGGATATTTTTTAAAGTGACTTAAATATAAAGAAATGGGACACCAAGGTTTTTCTTCCATAGTAGGTAGAATTTAACATTTTTGTATTGAAGGAAGAATACAATTTTTGACATCTGGTGTTATTTTAAGAAAACTCTAATTGACAGTTTTTGTACTAGTAAAAATTGATTTTCAACTCGAATATCTGGGGAAGAAAAGTATTAATTTCAAGCTTATTTCGTTGTAAAAATAACATTGTTGTTAACTTTTAATAAACAAAAATAAATTCAACCGCGATACTTAAGCCGTGTTCGAAGTGCTGTAAAGGGCCTTACTAATAATACAAATTAAAGCTCGCTTATATAAATATTTAATTGGGCTGTAAATATTTACATTTTTATAATGGCCATACCAATGATCATTTCAATAGTCATGTTAAGGGTTTACGCGTGGTTAAATTTTGTATTTTATTTTTGTAAAACTCCGCTATACTGGGCAAGGTTAAAAAGTGTGCACTGTCATTTTGACAGCACACAGAAAAAAACATATTTATCAGGTCAAAAGCGTTAACATTTGTTGATTCTTGCTTGTTGGTGGCAATATTTTAAAAGGAAAAATAAGGCTACAGGTCAAAGCACTTTCGCCTCCTTGCTTCGGACTATTTTCCAAGATGTTTATATCTTCAATAATTGAATCTTACGTATTCATTTCAAAACTTAGTTTTGTTCAAATTTACATTAGTGTTTCCTGCTTTTTCACTAATAAAACTTATGTCACTTCAATGCTGTTTTTTGACAGCGAGTGCATTAGATAATGTAGTAGAAGACTAATTCTTAATGCTTATTATAGTTATTAGAAATCACGCGAATGATCACACTGTTAAAATTAAATCCGACGATACTTAAACGTGTATTTAGCGGTTTTTTTATTGATAAGGTCGAAAATGTAGGTTTTCTAATTTCACTACTTGACAGCTGTCAATAACAAAACAATCAATTTTGATTCTTTTCTGGCAAGATTATTTTTGGTTTTCCAGAATTTCTTTGTTATTTCGCTAACCGGTTCATTTTTACGGTTTCAGAATATACTTAATTTCAAAAGCAATATTCGCTTCACCTTAAAAAAAACTTCGAGATTTAACCACTTATCACTAGTGACAAACTGCAACTTCAACACGTAACGTAATAGCTAAACTTAAAACGGCATGCTAAGGCACCAGTTATAGCAATCATTGGTTTTCACCATTGAAACCAGAATTGGAATTATTTTTCTGTCATTGAACAAATTTTCCTGATTGAAATCCACCGAAAAATTATTAGGGGCCGGTTATAGCTATCAGTAAAAGTGCGTGTCCATGTCTATTTGAGAGTACTTTTGCTAGTTAAATCTCAAGAGCAAGTCTTGGGAGACTGTCCATTTAAGAGCCAAATTTTAGAAATGTTACTATCGCGAGCTCTCTGCTTGAATATCGAGAATTTTCTTGCTGAGAGTACTCTCATAATCGTGTCCAATTGATAGGTTTATTCTAATTATCGGCACTGTTCTTAAAAAAGAAAAACACAAAAATGTTGGGTCAAACCGTCGTGGATAGATCGTCGTATCCAATTCGCTGCGGAGTCTGCTCTTTCAAGAGAGCTTTAAATTGAAGATCTTCAACAGTTTGGAAATTTTGCCGTTTGTCAGTTATTTAAATTGAATTCTTGATACAAACGTTATGAGAAGCCACACCAGTACGCGAGCGTATACTGGTAACACTTGGATTTTTAGCATCCGGTAAACATATAAATCGCAAATCATTTTCGAAGGAAAAAATAAAAGTAATTGTACGATGTGTGCAGGTGATTCATATGGCAAGGTTCCAAGACAAATTTTTGAAGGTAAAAACAAAACAAAATTAATTTCAAATCAAATTTATATGAAGAAAAGACATAGTTTCCATTGCACTGCTTTGCCATGTTTAGCTACTCACAAAATACGAACTGTGTTGGTATTTCGCGAGTTTATCTCGGATAGTGGTAAACACATGTGTCCACTTGCGAGTGACTTTCAAAAAGATCGAATGTCGAAAGTAATTAGTCAACTCTCCGCGAGCTACTCTCCAGGCTATGTCCACTTGCAAGATCGCTCTTAAGCCTAGTACATACTTCCTAGTGAAGTGAACGTTCGCCAGTGGAGAAAGTGAACTTTTGACATTGCTCACTGGTACACACTTGTGAGTACACGTTGTGAACATTTGACTTCAGCTTCACCAACAGTTCCCGTACATTTTGCACGTGAATTGCCCGTGAACGAAAACTCTCCACTTTGTTCTCCACTCAACTTCACGAGCAAGTTCACGGGTGAACCAAAAACTGAAATTTGTATGGGTTCACGAGATGGTTCACAAGTATGTACTAGGCTTTAAGAGCAGCTTGATAGCACACATTTACTCGCAAATGGACACCCACCTTAAAATCCATCAACAAATAATTTTTTTCTTATTTTTGAACATGTTAAAGATCTATTTCTAGAAAAAAATTGATGCAATAAGATGAATCAAGTATTTTTTCCAAAAAGAAACAATGCATTTAATTTGTTTAAATGTTGGTGTTCAAATTTTTACTGTTCCGATCACATCATTAAAAATTTTACTGATGAAAGCAACAATACAAAATTGTCTGAGGCGCTAAGCTCGATGTTATGATCGAAAGAAAACAACATTTAATGACGTAAATTTATTGATTGATATAAATGCTCATGAGTAAAACATTTCAGATTCCTCCTGTGTCAAATTTTTGATGGGTTTTACTGATAACTTTAACTGGCCCTTACTGCAGAAATTTGTCATTGGAATTGTGTGAAAATGGAACACGAATCAGTGGAACTATTCGTTTCACTTTTAAACATGAAAGTATCAGCTGTTCAAGAAAAATTTTCGTACGGAAAATAGAAAAATACATTTTTAGAGAAAAATAAATGCGCTATAACACTTTTTTCTCAAAAAAGTTAGTGTGATTTCCCATCGACCAGTATATAGTTTTCATTTCTAATAAAAGGGCAATACCGTCAAATATGGCTTCGCATTTTTATCTGGATCGATTTAAATGAAAGCTATTACTGGCCCCTAATGCAATTCGAACACTGTCTGAATTCCTACAAAAAATCAATGAAAAGTTTATTGATTCGAAATCCGAATGTAGCCTTGCCTCTAAAATAATATACATATTCGTTTTGAATTTGACCGCTAGATGTTGTTATATATTGTGTGAACTACAACTACCTTCACTTTGATACAAACACAAAAATGTCAAACCAAAAAGTAGACAAAAATCTTCATATCTACTCATCTCCACCAAGAAAGAAGCAGCAGAGGCATTCTCAAGAAGATTTGCCTTAAAAGACCTAAATAAACTTAATTACCTTCAACACATAAATATCCAAACAAAATGGGAACTGAGGTAAGCTATTTTAAACTCCTTTAAAAGCTAATTAAATCTAATAATTTGTTAATTTCTCAGGCACAAGATGATCGTCGTATATGGGTTGGAAATTTAGATACTCGTCTCACCGAGTAAGTTGCTCTTGTTATTGATTTTATTTGCTTTGCGCATAAACTTTCACTTAAAATATGCCTTTGTTTGGTTGTTATGTTTTTTTGTTCAATTCTCTTTGATTTTGAGGACTTTCAAACTAATTGTATCATTTTCTTTTCAAAATGTTGGTATCAACTTTTAAAAATTGTGCAAAAATGCGGTCAAATTGAAAAGTTCGATATGCTATTTCACAAGAATGGGCCCCTCGTTGGCCAATCTCGAGGATATGCCTTTGTTACCTTCAAATCGGTAAGTTTCACAGAACTCACAAGTGTAGAGAAAGAAAATAAAAAAGGCGCGCAAATCTAAGAAAAACTAAACATACAATTTTTCCCCCTTAGGCTGACTCAAGCGTAAAGGCTCTGCATAAATTAAATGGAATGTACATAGGAAAGAAACCACTTGCTGTGCGATTAGCTAAAAATCTAAATTATGTAAGTGGCATATCCAATGCGTCTTTTATTGTTTGAAAATGGTGTGTTTTTTGTATTTCCAGGATGAATTAGAGAAACCAAAACCACGCATTGAGATTCCCGCCCTAGGTACGCGTCCTGTAGACTCCAAAATTAGCAAAGAAGACGCTATACGCGCCATCGAGGCTAAACTCAATGTCTTGGAAAAACGCACTCTCGACGATGAGATAGAAATGACTAATAATTCATCTACCTGCCAAGCCCCCATCATTCAGAAATATCAATTCAACAAAAACAATGATGGCACCAACAACGGACAACGCGGAGGATTCGGCACAAGAACGCAGTTTGTCAAGCACAGAGGCTCCTCTAGACCGTACAACAGAAATCATCGCCCAAAGCGACGGTAGTGCCTCACAAAAAAGAAAACCCTACAAGAATCCTCTCTTGTGTTCATCGCATGCTCTCGGTTTAAGTTTTAACTTTAGAAATCACTCTCAGACAAAAACAAAATATTTTTTGAACAAAAATAAATTATATTCGTGTTTAGCTTAATTCTACACATGGGTTTTATCAGTTTTGATTTGAAGACTTATTTCGGGATGGAAACTAATATAATATGGCCTTTAAGTGGTTGCAACTGGTTAAGGACCGCTTTTTATTAAAATATAAATCTTTAAATTTCCTGTCAGTTCCTAAAAACAATCTCCTTAGGAACTTAGAATCGTCGATAGCAAAAGAGGCATTTTTAAAGCGAAAACCAAGGCAATGGATTTTTGATAACTTTGTTTTTATTGACTACAAAATTTACTTCGATTGGAATATGTGTTTGCCGCGCATATGTTCGGGAACTGGGATTGTGCCTGGGCATGGGAGTTGTCCAGGTATTTCGCAGATGCAATGTCTATCGCAGCCAACACCGAAGTTAGCAGGATTATCCTTTTTCTCAACAAGCAGAGCTTCGGCCACAAGTTGTTCCCTAATCAAAAAAAGAGATTCTTTTTAACAAAACCGAAAACAATAGAAACAAAGTTTAATACTCACTGTGACTTGCCAATAACTTTGATTAGATGTTCCAGAATTTGTTCACGGTTTTTACTATCGATGTCAATAAGAATATCCCTGCCGTCTTGATAATAACACCGGATGAATGGTGATGGAGTCATATTTTTGAATGTTACCACTTGAACATTTGGATTTTTGAATTGTACTTGAGGGATATTCCAGAAAACGAAGTCCCTATCAAAGATATGCCAAACAAATCAAGTGTAAATCCAAGACTCTTGTGTAATACAATTATATTTTTACCTAGCTCCAAGATGATGATCACCGTGGGTATTGTAATTCACAGAGAAAATCTTTATTTTATCTTTTAAAACAAGTTTGCCAGCAGTCAGGAATTTCATAGTCCTCCGGACGGGTGCAGCTCCTTTCATAAATGGCATTTTGAAGGTAGTTTTTTAAAGGATTCGAAGGTAAAAATGCAAAAAGTAAATTGGTTATTTTTGTGATGAGAAGGTTAAAAAGTTTTCTTTGGTGCACCAGTTCTATGAGTTTGACGGTTACAGGTTATGTTTTTTTTCTTTCTGTGGGATGTGTTCGAGAAATGTTGTGACATAAAATTCGAACTTAAGGAACTTCTTACATTGCTCTTATAATGGATGCCCACTATCAGATAATTTGATAAACGGCCTTATCAAAGTAGCCCCAAGCTGAGAATATCATCAAATTAATAACAACGATAGGTTTGTTCATTGCGTATTAAGCTTTTAACAAAATTTTCAGAGGTTCTGGTTGAATAGCAATGATAAGCCTGATAAGCATAATTAAATAAGAAGTTAAGTGCCGCAACAGTCCTTTGAGTACTAGTGACTAAGGCTAGGAGCGCACATACAACTTTTAGTTTCGAACCTGTTTGGTTTCTAAGCTTTTTTTTTTATAATTAGCAAACACTAAAAAAGTTTTTTATACCTTTAATATGCCAAAGACACAGTGTGAGCATTAGGAAAAGAGGGAAGGGTTGGATAGGAGGTGGCGGTGTACATTGGTTTTAAATTTCTGAACATTGCAATGACAGGGAAAGATAGAGCGTGGCAAGGCGTTCCACATTCGCGTAGTACGGCTAAAAAAAGAATATCTGTACTTCATAGTACGTCTGAAGTTGGGCTCAAGGGTAAACTGATGGGCATTCCTAGAAGCACGGGTATTACGGTTAAATTGTTTAAGGGGAGGAATGCAACTGGCTATTTCACTAAAGCATAGTCCGTTAAAATAACGGTAAAAAAAGGTAAGGCAAGAAACCTTGCGTCGATGTTCGAGTGATGTAAACGAGTTGATGATGTTAATGTCACCAATCATTTTAAAAGCTCTTTTTTGAATACTATCCAAGAGGCTTAAATAAGTTACTGGAGCACCAGCCCAGAGATGAGAGTTATATTCAAGTTTCGGACGTATATAGGTTTTGTAGATTGTAGCCAGGTCAGACGGAGAAAAAATTTCTTGCAACGTCTCAAAAAACCTAGACATCTTGTGGCATTTTTGGCAACATCGCGTATGTGATCGCTCCACAAAAGTTTGTTGCTGATGCACATTCCGAGGATGTCAAGATTTTCTGTTTCGTTGATGCAAGTGCCACTCATAGATAGTGGCAAAGACGGTTTATCTCGATTTAACGATGCAAGACAGCATTGCAATTTCGAAGCATTAAATTCCACACGATTTTTTATTCCCCATTGTACAATGCTGTGTAGGTCGGAATTTAATGAGCTAATCATATTTTGCCGTTGCAGTTCCACATCCGAAGAGGAGGGTTGTGAGTCTGGAAACGAATATGAAAAGCTAAGAGTGCTATCGTCAGCGAAACAATGTATTGGATTAGAAGTAGCAGACAGGAGATCATTTATAAAAATGAGGAAGAGAGTCGGAGACAAAACGAAGCCCTGGGGCACACCAGCGTTTATTTTATGAGTTTCAGACTTGAATCCATCCAAAACAACTTGTATTGAACGGTTCGAAAGAAAATTTCTAATCCAACGAAGAAGGGATTCGTCGATACCGAAAGCACGCATTTTCGATAAGAGAGCAAGATGCCAAACTTTATCAAATGCCTTTGAAATATGAAGTGCAATAATCTTACTTTCTCCAAAACGATGTAAGGATCTGTTCTACTGTTCGGTGAGATGAACCATGAGATCACCAGTGGACCTATTGCTACGAAAGCCGTATTGCCGGTCATTAAGAAGCTTCCGTTCCTCAAGATATTTCTTAAGCTGATAATTAATCAGCGTTTCCATGACCTTAGAAAGAAGGGACGTAAGTGCTATCGGTCGGTAATTTGTGGGAGAAGAAGATTCGCCTTTTTTTTGAATTGGCTGAACAAATGCAGTTTTCCAACTACTCGGAACGAGCCCAGAAGAATAGGATAGATGGAAAAGCTTACGCAATGGTTTTGCTAGCGTGGAAGAACACCTGTTCAGAATAATAGCGGGGATACCATCTGGGCCAGCGGATTTATGAATGTTGAGATCTTTAAAAACTCTCGCCCCAGTTCGAGTACGAAAAAAGATTGGTCCCATAGAATCATTTACGCGTTCAAGAACTGGAGGAGTCATGACACTATCTGGTAAGGTGGAATTTTCGGCGAACTGCCTTGCAAATAAATTGGCTTTATCAATAGAGCTAACTAAAGGAGTGTCATTGACAACAAGCGTAGGAAGCGTTTTTTACAAATGACCAAAAATTCTTACTGTCTTTGGGACATTGCAGTATTTTTCGCCGTAATTTTTGGTCATGTAAAAATTTGGTCCTTCGAATATAGGCGTTGCAGTGCTTCCTGGCTTGCTTAAACTTTTTCCGGTTTTCCTCAGTTGGGTTGGCTTTAAAACACCGGAAGCTCACCTCTTTCTCCTTGATAACCTCTTTGCAGCGCAAATCGAACCATGATTTAACCTTGGGTTTAATACTTTTAACCCTATTCGGGATAAACGTTTCCGTTCCCAAATGAATCATAATAGAAATCATATCTGCACTGGAGTCTACGTCGCTACCGAGGAAGCATAGCGACCAGTTAAAGATCCTGAAAAAATTATTGAGACCGTCCCAGTTGGCTTTCTCGTACTGCCAAACGGTTCTCTTTGGAGCTCTTTCTTTAACTGGGGTGGAATCGGCTAAGGTGATTGTTGATAAATGATAATCAAAATGATCGAATTTGATCTACATAAGGTGATAGTCAAATTGATACCTAAAAAGCTATCACAAAAAAATGTGATAGTCGTTTTCAAACAAATTTGTTTATTCTGAATAGAGCTACCAGACGCTTACACAAACGACTGGAAAATTTTCTTAGTTCACTTTGTTTCTTTTAAAAACACATTCCTGTGACCGACAAAGCTTACGACATTCGAAAAAAACAAGAAAAGTAAGAATTTTATTCAAAATCAGGCAATTTAAAACTTTTATTTAGATATTTTATAAGAATCAATTTAAAATTTCACCAAGGCAACAACGAATTTTGACAATTTGAATCTGAAATTGTTCAATCGAATTGAATTGAGTTGAATCATCTTACACAGACGGAATGAAAATGATAGTCAATTTGATTATCAAAAAATTGATAGTCAACAATCACCTTAGCCGATTCCACCCCTGGATTTGTTTGACACGAGAAATTAGCAGATATAACACTATGGTCCGATGTGCCTAGAGGTGTCAATACACTGATTGTGTACTTATCAGGATCAGAAGTGAGAAACAAGTCAAGGGTATTTTCTGCTCGGCCGTTAACGTCTGATATTCGAGTAGGCTCATTGACAAGCTGAGTAAGATGGTTAAATTCATCAAAAATCTCAGCACACATTCCTTCTGGCGTTGTCTGGCCCGAATGGCGAAGCCACGAAGATTTGTGAACATTGAAATCGCTCGTAATAACGATTTCAGTGTGAGGATACAGGGAGACAATTCTTTGTATGGAGTCAGACAGAGCATCAAATTCCTGAGAAGTTGAAACTCTGTCCAGGTTTGGGCTCCGATAAAGAAAACAATAGTGAATGATGTGCTTATTCACGGAAAGTTTAACCACATGAAATTAAAAAGGGAGTTGGTACAATGACCGTATTGTGGTAAAAGTTGATATGCAACATTATTCCTAATATATATGGCGAGATTATGGTGTGAGAAGAATAATGGCACTAAGCAATACCCATGAATAAAAAATTCAGCAGGATCGGAATTTTCACCCACTCAATGCCAAAACAGCTGGTCTGTTAGAATTAATGTGGATGTATACAGACAGAAAATTCGATCTTAGCTGAGCACTATACACTTATAGCCTTTTCACACCAAACCCCAAAACCGTGTTTTTGGCAAAAAGTTTTCCAAAATCGTTCACACCGAACATTAACACGTTTTTATTTGACAATTAAATTTGTTTAACACCGGCTGTCATATTTTGTATTGATGAAATTATTTGTGAAAATAAAATTAATTATAACCAATTCAAATTGATTTTAAAGTAACACTATCTTCTAGAAAAAGAGTTTCAACTGAAGTTGTGGGGACGGGTGGAATGGGCTCACGACATGAACCAACAAGAACTACAAGCCCACTTGGCTGCAGCTATCCTCTTAGTTTACTTGAACCGGTAAAAACAATTTACTAATTCACAAGCTAATTGTCTAGAAAATATATCATAGAATCAACAACAAACAAAACTGTTACAATAAAAATTAATTTTCTTCTTCTTTCACAACAAATTCAATCCAAAATACTGAGCTTGTAACTATTGCTTCTGTTGGCCAAATGTGAAATATATTGTGGCCGTCTGAGCAACTCATAGGACGGGTTGAGAAAATTCTTAACGATTTCGTGTAGGTCCTTATGGCTTTAGCAGAAAAGGTCAATTATTCGTTCCAGATTCGTATCGAAATCACACTCATCCAGAGCTATCAATGAATCTGTTATCATGGGCTCCAATTTCTCCATGACTATCTCTTTGGGTTCTTCCTTTGAGGGCTGACCTAGCTTGTCCAAAGCACTGCGGATCTTCTTGATGTTGGCATCGCTGTCCATCAAGAGGTGGTAGCCCACTGAACTATGAGCAAGTCTTCCTCGTTCTTGGGATCGTCACGCAAGTAGCAATAGTGAATTCCGATTCCTCGCATAAGAAAGAGTGTTTGAAAATTTGGAGGATCATAAAAGAACAGCCAGGGCAGCAAATAGTCACCGGAGCTTTTACTCTAAAAGTTAGCAAATTTTCCCACAATTTATTTTGTAGCCACGCAGCTCTCCCAAAGTTTCCTTATTTTCTCTTCTATATTCTGTAAATAAAAAACAAAAAGCAAAACAAGGGTAGGTTTGTTCATTGCAAGTTAAGCTTTTCACAAGATTTTCAAAGGTTCTGGTTGAATAACACTGATAAGCCTGATTACCATAAATCATAACTAAATAAGAAATTAGATGTCGCAACATTTCGTTGAGAACTAGAGGCTGGTGACTTACAACGCTCAAACATTTCTGTTTGCTAGTAATGTATTCAAGGATGGAGGAGGTTTATAGATTTAATCCGAATCCAAGCGCCTAATTTTAGAAAGCATTTGTAAAAGCTTGGAGCATTTGTAAATTCGTCGAAATAGGTACAATAAAAAAAACTTAAGAAGGCACAAGCAGCTATTGGGCTACTTTCGGACTTATCTGCGTAAATAAGCGATGTCATATAACCCCACACAAAAAAGCGCAGTGGTGTTAATCCTACAGGCCACACTACAGGCACATGACGCGAGATAATGCGCTCACTAAAAGTTTCCTTTAATAAATTAATTATTTTGTTGTATCGAGGTGTTCTGGACTAAGTCCATGCATTATCAATTGCAAACTAAACTAAGCATAACTCAAGTGAGTGTTTAAACGTCTAAACTACGAAAAAGGTGTTGCTAGAATTAAAACCACATGTTTGAAAAAGTACCATTATATTAAAATTAACAAAAAATCCTCTAATTGGACAGTAAATTGAAATTGCATCGTTCAAAATCCATCCTCCAAGTGTATACTTCACCTTAATTGCGAAAATATATATTTACAAACTCTGACCAACTTCACACAATTCATCGTCAAAAAATTGTTGCCTGTCATTTTCCAGCTTTGTGAGCCGCTTTTGATCTAAAAGAAAAGGAGAAGAAGAGAAGAAAAATCGTAAAATCATCATTTTTCCAAAATATATGTGCATTTTCATCTCCAAAAACAATCTCCTTTGTCTCTTGTTGTGCATTTAAATTTACCAAATTGAATTCCATCTAAATCGAAAAAATGCCCTCAGCTGAAGTTACCGTAAATAAGGTCATTGTGCATCCTTTGGTGTTGCTCAGTGTGGTTGACCATTTTAATCGAATGGGAAAAATCGGCAACCAAAAACGCGTTGTTGGAGTGCTCCTTGGTTGCTGGCGATCAAAAGGTGTCCTTGATGTGTCGAACAGCTTTGCAGGTGAGTTGTTTTTTTCTTTCTATGGGTTCCTTGAATGAGTCACAATGATTTTTGATTGTAGTTCCGTTCGACGAGGACGATAAAGACAAATCTGTTTGGTTCCTTGACCATGATTACTTGGAAAACATGTATGGCATGTTCAAGAAGGTGAATGCCCGCGAAAGAGTCGTCGGTTGGTATCACACCGGTCCCAAACTACACCAGAACGATATCGCTATCAACGAACTCGTCCGCCGGTACTGTCCCAATTCGGTGTTGGTCATTATTGACGCAAAGCCGAAGGACCTTGGCCTGCCAACTGAAGCATACATTGCCGTCGAGGAGGTGCACGATGATGGAACTCCAACAAGTAAGACATTCGAACATGTTCCCAGTGAAATTGGCGCCGAGGAAGCCGAAGAAGTTGGTGTGGAGCACCTTCTGCGTGACATCAAGGACACCACAGTGGGCAGTCTCTCACAAAAGATCACCAACCAGCTGCAAGGACTCAAAGGCCTCAATGCCCAACTGAAAGACATCAAAAACTACCTGCAGAAAGTTGGCGATGGCAAACTTCCCATAAACCATCAGATCGTCTATCAACTTCAGGACATCTTCAACCTCCTGCCTGACATCACATCGGACCAATTCACAGAAACCATGTACGTGAAAACAAACGATCAGATGTTGGTTGTCTATTTGGCCTCGATGGTGCGTTCCATTATTGCTCTGCACAATTTGATCAACAACAAACTAACGAACCGCGATGCCGAGGAGGGCAAGAAGGAGGAAGGCAAAGACAAGAAGGACAAGGACAACAAAGATGCCAAGGACAAGGATAGTAAGAAAGAAGAAAAAACCGACAAAAGCAAGGATGAGAAATCCAAGAAGTAAAAAATACAAATATTAGAGAGTGTTAAGGTCCTTATTGTCGGTTTTTAAGAGATTTCTTATTTTTTTTTAATTTGTATTCCTGAAGCCCCCAACCTTACGGTATTTTCTTTTTTATATCGATCAGAATAAATTATAATACAATAAACAGAAATAAAAATTAATACTTGTCCCGTTAAGAATTAACTAAAATAATAAAAATTACATTGTAACTAATTATTTTAATTTCATTTTTCAAGAACCTTTTAATGGTTGTGTACTTTTGGAGGCATAGCAGATCAGACTTTATCCAGTCTCAAAAAAGTGGTAAAATTGTTTTCTTGTCCTTTCTGCTATTTAATTGGATAAATTCTTTCAAATCGCCTTATTTGTAACTACAATTTCCTGAGGTTATTGCTAAAAGAATTTGAATGTACTTTTGACGGGCAGCATAATGATGATTTTGATGTCAGCGTTAAAAAGAATGGGGCTTCTGTAAAAGGTTGATAGTATGAAAGGTAGAGTAAAGAAGATACAAGTTCATAAGTCTTTGCACACTACTTTAAAAAGGCCATGTTAGTACAGAGGAGTAACGAGAGTATCAGTTGATACGAAACAAGTCATGAAAAGTGCTTTCTCAAATTAGCCATTCGGACTCGGCTTTAAACTGTAGGCGCTCTCCATCCCTGACAATATTACTTGCACACAAGAATGGATGAGAGTTTTAAGTCACTAGGCCCTAGTTTCCAACAAACTGTTGCACCACCTTCTTCCTCAAGTTTTCGACTGATTGCACTAACGTACCAAATTTCAACACAGGTCGCTTAAATTATGTTTTCTTCTATCCCAAAAAGAAAACAATACATTTTTTTAATGTAAACTCCGTTTGCTGATACGGCACTTAAGATTTTATGTCCCACATACCAAATAATTAGTTTTTTAATGCATTAATATGCAAACTTTCGAATTTCTAAATGTGCTTGACGATGACGTGGAAATCCTTGATATTTCAGAAGTTTGAATTCCTCTTCAAATATATGATAGAAATATGAATGTTTTGGTTAGCAAAAGGAGTATAAATTGTGATTTAAACGGAAGTTGAAAGCTTATATTGGAATGTCCAACAAACAGGGCCGAATTTAGAGGTCCAGGAGCGGAGGCCCCCTCGCTCCAAATTATTTTCAAAATAAAGTAAACCATATTTTTTTACTCGAGTTTTTCAATAAATAATTTCTTATGAAACCAAGTAGTACCCGTGGCAGTGCGTTGGGCTTGCATGCAAGGGGTCTTGGGTTCAATACCTGCCTGTGCAAACTTAATTTTAAAAAAATTAATTTTCGCGGGTACTGCGAAGAATTGACAAATCCTTCAAGAGTAATTCTTGTCATGAAAAAGTGCTTTCTCAAAAATTAGCCGATCGGATTCGGCCTAAAATTGTAGGTCCCTTCCATTCCTGACAACAGAACTCATACAAAGGAATGGTTGAAAGTTGTAAGTCACTAGGCCCTGGTTCACAACGGGCTGTTGCGCCACCCAGCTTCGGTAGACGGTTTTGTCCCATCGTGCCTATTTTTTATAATTTAATTTTTTTTTGAAAATGAGCGCACTCTAGTGCAATTTGTTACCATCAAAACCAAATATGTTCTCAATGCAATTTCATGGTTTGGGAATGTAGCTCTGAAATTTTGATTTTCGAGAATTTAGTAGTAAAATTGTTCCTGCGTTTGACCTGTTTTGTAGTCCATTTCCTTTTTGTATGAGTCAATCAAAGACACAAATTGAACAAATTTATTACCAAGACTAGGCTCTAGATCATCAGGATACACTTTCACCAATGCCTCTGTTGCAGCGTGCTCCAAGTATCCTAATCTCGAACGTACAGCTTCATTGGCATGCAATTTTTCAGTAAGAGAAACGGATAGCTGGTCAATCACTGGGATGAAGGCGGCTACTTTGTATTTTTCCCTTCGGTAACAGATTTTCGTGTTGTGCTTTTCGGTGATCGGGCGTATTCAACCTCACTTTTGCTTCATTCCTCACGATGTCTTTTTGCTCTTTATTGGAAGATATGCTGGTTAGAGATTCTTTGATTTCCGAATAGTCGTTGACTAAGGCTTTCGTAGCTTCAGCTCGACTAGACCAACGAGTGTCGCTGAGCAAAGTACAAATTCTGCACGAAATTAAAGAATTGAACAAGATGGACAACAGTTAGCAGCTGCCTTTTTACTAAATGACCACAACAAGGAACATCACCTTGTATTTGCCACTCAGAATTTTTTGCAGAATTGTCATATGATTTTGATATTTCACTCATTGGAGTATATTTAAATAATCAAAGTTTTTTTACACAGATGGCTCAAAAACCAAACCTCTGGACTCTGTCTCTACAAACTCTATTACAGTCCATAACTGTCGATCATCTCTAATGGAGATGGCGCAACAGTTTAATATTCACTTTTGCTGGGTGCCGGGCCATAGAGACATTCCAGGTAACTGTAAGGCAGATGAACTCGCCAGGAACGGTACAGTACAGCCCATGCTACCACGTTTGGCAAGTACTGGCATACCAATCGCTACTTGTAAACTGCTCTAATGCAAGACGCTATGAGGGAGGCAAGCACCAGGTGGAACAACATCACTACGTGTCAAGTCACAAAAAACATCTGGCCAACACTGGATTTAAAACGTTCAAGGTGCTTTCTCTCTCGAAGCAGATCGCATATAAGCGCAATAACAGGTGTCATAACCGGACACTGTCTAATAGGAAAGCACGCCACGAGACTAGGCGTACTCTCAAATGACTTTTGCAGAAGCTGTATGGACGAGGAAGAGGAAGAAACGGTTCTTCATCTTCTCTGCACATGCCCTGCTCTAGCTCGAAAACGCAAGAATTAACTAGGAGAATTCTTCTTTAACGACCTAAACGATCTAAATCATATCAGTATAATCAGCCTCAAAAGCTTCGTAAGAGACTCAAGCCGGCTCCATTGAGCTTAGGAGGAAGCCTCAAGATTCATGTGATATCACAATGGGCCATTAAACTGGCCTAAGTGTGTCCGTTTCCATCTTGGACAGCCACTATAACCTAACCTAACCTAAGACATAGCCAGAGAGAAAAAAACTAATCTAGAGAATCAACTTCGACGGTTGCTCTCTTTTTGCCTATACAAGCTGTGATTTGCATACCAACTTGCATATGTAATAACCCCATATACAAAAAAATTGGGGACAAATCCTTCCTTAGTGCCTGTCTATACGCGTTGTGCCCACAACGTTGTGCTCACAACGCTATGTGTCTACATGTGTTGTGACTACTCATGACCCGTTTTCCATTTTGTGTTGTGGAACGAAGAACTTGAAACATTTGTGTTCGAGATTTTGAGCGGGTGATATTGAGATACTACCGACATACATAGGATTTTGTCTTGTTTTTACAAGGTATAGATTTTATATATGAAATGGATACAAATAATGAAATTATTTGTTTAACTGCAATATGCGCAGCGGCAAATGTTTTATTTCTGCTTAATGAAGAAGAAAAAAAAAGAAGATCACAAGGGAATAGTCAAAACCTTGGAGGCTCCGCAGGAATACACAAAGTTCTTTTAAACTTTTAAATGACGAACTACGCTTAGAAACTAGAATCGTTATCTTCGTATGGACGAGTATTCTTTTAAAGAACTCTTATGCATAGTGCAGAACTCAATTCAAAAACGGAATTCTGTTATGCGAGAAGCCTTGTATATAAATACAAATACAAGTATATATACAAAGCGAGAAGCTATTCCTGCGGATTAATCTTTAGCGAAACCGAAGAGCAAAACAAATGTACCTTTCGCATTGACGAACAGAAATTAATGAGAAATTCGGAACGAAATGAGAAAGGAACTGTACTGCCCAAGCAGAAAATTCAATTTCTGTCATGAGCATCCCGTCCCTTTACTCAGCTCTTCTCTTGCCCACAAACTCTCGTCACAACGTTGTGGGCACAACGCGTATAGACAGGCACTTAGTGCCTGTCTATACGCGTTGTGCCCACAACGTTGTGCTCGAGTAATCCTATTTCGATCCGATCCAGGTCTATACGGCGCTAAATCCTGATTCAATTCGGATTCAATTCTCCTTGTAAACGCGGTATATGTGTCTACATGTGTTGTGACTACTCATGACCCGTTTTCCATTTTGTCTTGTGGAACGAAGAACTTGAAACATTTGTGTTCGAGATTTTGAGCGGGTGATATACTACCGACATACATAGGATTTTGTCTTGTTTTTACAAGGTAAAGAATTTATAGATTGAAATGGATACAAATAATGAAACTATTTGTTTAACTGCAATATGCGCAGCGGCAAATGTTTTATTTCTGCTAAATGAAGAAGAAAAAAAAAGAAGAACACAAGGGAATGGTCTAAACCTTGGAGGCTCCGCAGGAATACACAAAGTTCTTTTAAATGACGAACTACGCTTAGAAACAAGAATCGTTATCGTTATCTTGGTATGGACGAGGATTCTTTTAAAGAACTCTTATGCATAGTGCAGAACTCAATTCAAAAACGGAATTCTGTTATGCGAGAAGCTATTCCTGCGGTTTAATCTTTAGCGAAGCTGAAGAGCAAAACAAATGTACCTTTCGCATTGACGAACAGAAAATAATGAGAAATTCGGAACGAAATGAGAAAGGAACTGTACTGCCCAAGCAGAAAATTCAATTTCTGTCATGAGCATCCCGTCCCTTTACTCAGCTCCTCTCTTGGCCACAAACTCTCGTCACAAGCAAGTTCACGAGTGAACCAAAAACTGAAATTTGTATGGTTTCACGAGATGGTTCACAAGGCTTAAAGCCTAGTACATACTTGTGAACCATCTCGTGAACCCATACAAATTTCAGTTTTTGGTTCACCCGTGAACTTGCTCGTGAAGCTGAGTGGAGAACAAAGTGGAGAGTTTTCGTTCACGGGCAATTCACGTGCAAAATGTACGGGAACTGTTGGTGAAGCTTTGACATTTGGTTTGTTCATGTTCACAACGTGTACTCACAAGTGTGTACCAGTGAGCAATGTCAAAAGTTCACTTTCTCCACTGGCGAACGTTCACTTCACGAGGAAGTATGTACTAGGCTTAAAGGCTTAACAACATAAGTCGAAAAGTACGTTTGTACAAAATTAAAAGTCTATATGACAAATAAATGATACGTTAACACTAAGTTCCGGAAAATATCGATTGATACCGCAATTGCAGAAGATATGGATATTTTATATAAATATTCCCGGTAAACTGTAGAACTTTATTATTTCCGCCTTTTATAATTCAATGTAAAATAACTCAATGCAGTTAAGTTATTAGTTAAGGTATAACTACAGGTGAAAGCAGTTGGTTTGAAAATTCGTATGCCTTGGATATTGTGGAACAACCTTCAAATGAGTAAATCAATCAATTAAATTTTTTTGATTTAAAATAAACTTACGTGTGGCGGACGTAAACTGGCAGAGGTAAACCGGCAAAGGTGAACTGTTTTGCTTCGCTTTTATCTACATTATTTTATTTTCACTCGTAAGAGTTATTGATTGCCAATAACTTATAATAGGTTATTCTTGAAAATTGAGTCGATGTGGATTTAAAAAAAGAATGCGATGTTGCCATAATGTAAGTTTAGTATTTAAAACAGAACTTTTATGGATATGGTATATTACTATCATTTTTCCTACATGATAATAGACACTATGGCGCCAGTTATAGCTATCATTGGTTTTCATCGTTGAAAACAAACATCGGAATTTTTTTGACAGCTCTTTCATAGCTATCACTAAAAATGTCTGTCATTGAAAACAATTTCCTAATTGAAATCCGCCAACAAAAATTTTACTGACAGAAATCTGTCATTGGAATTATGTGAAATTGGAACACAAATTAGAGAAACTGTTCAGGAAAATGAATTTCCGTCCGGAAAATAGAAAAATACATTTTTGGACGAAAATAAATGCGCAATTACACGTTTTATATTCGAAATAACTTCTTTGTGTATTTTCTGATCGATCAGTATATAAGTCTCATTTATAATCAAAGGGAAACACCGTAAAATATCGAATCAAAAATGTTTCCGAATCGATTTCAATGATTACTATAATTTACCCCTATAAGTTGTTTTACAAAGTAGTCATTTAATTACTCCAATTGACCGCACTGCATGATGCTAAGTGTAGACTATACTTTAACATAACATCTGTTCTGTCAATTATACTGTCGGTAATGTGAATTACCTCATTCAAACTTTGACAATTGACAGTTTTTTTTGTTTAAAAAATAAAGCCACTTAAAAGTCAAGCCAAGGCATACGCATATCAAAATAATAAATAATCTAGGAGCTGAAAATGGGTACACTTAGCAATTCTCTAGGCTTAACAGTTAATTCCTCCTGCAGGACATGTCTCAAAAATATAAGTGACAACGAGATGAATCATAATATATTCGCAACACCAGGTCTTCCAGAGAAAATCTGTGCGTGCTCAACATTGTCCATCCATCCAGGAGATGGCCTTCCAATAAGTTTATGTGCATCATGTTTCAAGAAGATTGACGATTTTTATAAATTTCAACAAGAGTGTATCGCCGCACAGGAAAAGTTCTTCGAGTACGTAAGTAAAGACATAAAACCATGTTTGACTGAAATCGATTTAAACCAAAGTGTGGAGTCTGGGCTGCCGCCGCCTTTTGCGATAATCAAAAAAGAAAACTATGAAAATGATAATGCTCCATCTACTTCATTCTTGGCCCTTCACAAAGTTGAAACTGAACTAAATGACTCAGCAGAAAGCAGACCAATTCATATTAATACAAAATCCAAGGAAATCACCACACGCCCTATGAAAAGAGTAAAGTTTGTATGCGAATTCTGTAGGAAACCCTTTATGCTAAAGACCGCTTTCGACTTGCATATGCGCAAGCATCAAGGACTCAAATCATTCCCTTGCCCGTTTTGTGATTTGGGATATAATTTCCAAAAATATCTTAAAAAACACATGAAATCCAAGCATACAGAACCGATTGATGCAAAATTTGTTTGCACCGAAGAGTATTGCGACAGACTATTTACGAGTAAGAAATTTGTGCTAGACCATTTAAAGGACAAACATGGGATAGATGCCAAACAAAGACCCAAACAACCCTTCACTTGTAAGGAATGCGAAATAATTCAGTCGAGCATGGGTGGTCTTATACAACATCTCGCCGAGCACAGAGCCCAGAGAGAGATCGAATTGAAAGACCCTAACTTTAAAAAAACCTTTCCGTGTCAGTTTTGTGATAAGGTTTTTAAAAGAGTGGATAAACGTGAAAGGCACAGAATATTGATTCATGAGGGTCGGAAGGAATTTAAATGCTCTTTTTGTCACAAACGGTTTTCCACATCCTCCCATAAACTACGTCATGAAATGATCCACACTGGAGAAAAACCATATCAGTGCACCGTGTGCCTTAAGAGATTCATCCAAAAAGTTTCTCTTCAAACACATAAATGCCCACTTCAGACAACGTTATGTAATGTTGAGCAAAAACCAAAACCAAACAAATCTAAAAAATGAAGCATATGTATATAATTATAAAATGTAGAATAAATAAAATGAGTGTATTGAAATATAAAGCTTTTAGTCTTTTCTTTTATTTTGGAATTCACTAAAATACGTTTCTGAAATTCACTACACTGGGAAAATCATTGATTGTAGGTTCCATTTGATCACCAAAATCAATTAATCATCGGTGAGCGCAGTTAGAAGGAATCAACCTGAGCTGTATCGTATCACCTGAAAGCCTCATGGAACTGGAGAAGGCAACAATTTTTGGGAATAAAGTGTAAACTAAATTTTATACACATGTACAATTGGTCGTATGTATAAACGGTAGCAAATGCTTTTACTAGTAAATTCGTATAGCATTTACTTCTTTCCATATGCATAAAAGACAGTAAATGCTTAAAAGGTTAGTATTTGCTATAAGAAAAGTATTTTCGAGTTTTGGATTATTTTGTATAGTAAATATTTATATTCATTTGCATAAAAACTAATACGAACTTTTCTTTCTAGTATTTACTGCAAATTTTCAAGTTTCAAAATACCAACTTGAACATTTACTAGTGAAAACTTTCTCATATTAAATGCCAACATCAATAGTCGCATCTTTACTTTCAAAGCAATCGGTTTGCAGAGCATTTATGACCAAATATAGCAGCTTTTTTCAAAGTTAGATCTGAAAAAGTTTATAGGAAACGAAAAACGCCCAGTAGTTTCTTATAACTCGTTCTGCGTTTGGGTAGTCTGATTTATAATCTTCTGCAAGTTGTTTCAGAATGCGAACAGGCAAAAATGGAGCGGATGCTGTACCGTACGTCACAGTACGTAAACGATAATGCTCGATTTCTTTCGAAGGAGATTCACGCCAAACAATACGCTGATAGTCAGCATGTGAATCATCAACCCAAATTTGTCGAAACATCTTAACAACGTCTGTAGTAAACACGAACGGATGTTGACGAAAACGTAAACACACACCTATTTAATGGCGTTGAAGAGGAGGGCCTATACATCAAACCATCAAACACGATATTTAGTTTTGTGGCTTCAACACTACGTGATGTGGAATATAAAAACATCTGCCATCTGGAATAGCGATTTCTTCACGAGGAATTTGAGTCATATGGCCAAAATCAATTTATTCTCGCATATAATTCTCCCAAATTTGAATTTTGATTGAAACGACGTTCCATTGCATAGAGACGCGAAACAGCAAAAGGTAGAGTTTTTTCAAACGATGGAAATTCTGTTTTTTGAATTGAAGTGAATCCCGTCAGGAGACTGAGAAAATGGTTTGCGAAAATGTTCTTCGGCCTGGTCGACCACAGCTGTATTATTTGCTGGAGGATTTTCTTCCAGTTCCCAGAATCGTTGTAATAACGAATCTATATCGACTAACGAATGAAAAAACGTGAAATAATTCGATTTTCTGGTTCAAAGAACTGTCCCGTTATGATGCAACCGAACGAAGTACTTTGAGCGATCACAACCACGAATTTGTCTACTCTTTAGAATGCTCCAAAGCTCATCAGCTCCAAGAAGAACATCAATGGGAGCAGCGCAGTTGAAATTTGGATGAGCTAGTTCTAGATTTGAAATATAAGACCATGAAGGCACGTCTATCGACTTAGATGGTAAAGTCGATGATAATTTATTCATTATAAATGCATCAACGAATAATTGAGAAGTGTTGACACGAGAATGGAGGTTTAACGCATACGTCCTTTTGTACATCCTATTTCCGTAGCCGATAAACCGAAAATAGGAATTCTTGAATGAGTTCTTTGAAACCCGAGTCTTTGAGAGAAAGATTCAACAGCGAAAGTAGATTGTGACCCGGAATCTAGAAACACACGACAGTTTAGAAGATTTCCCTGAATATCTTGAATTTTAGCCAAGAGCGTTGGTAAAAGCTGTTTCTTTCGACAGGTAAATTAAAGCGAATTGTTGCGTTACTAATTATTGAATTCGGAGCAGTAGATGTAGTTGTAGTTGTATGTAGCTTACTTACTTACTTAAGGTGGCGCTACAGTCCGGGACGGACCTGGGCCTCAACCAACAAGCTTTTCCAGCCAGCTCGGTCCCTAGCTAGCTGTCTCCAGTTTCGCACGCCAAGTTGGTTGAGGTCCTCTCCCACCTGCGTGCGCCACCTGAGTCGCGGTCTTCCTCTACTGCGCCGTCCCTCGAGATTGGATTCGAAGACCTTCCGGGCTGGAGCGTTGATGTCCATCCGCTCTACATGACCTAGCCATCTAAGCCGTTGGACTTTAATTTTGCTAACTAGGTCAGTGTCGCTGTACAGCCCGTACAGTTCATCGTTATATCTTCTCCTACATTCTCCATCTATGTGTACGGGACCAAAAAGCACCCGAAGAATTTTTCTCTCGAAGCATCCTAAGACGCTCTCATCTTTCTTTGACAGGGTCCAGGCTTCAGCGCCATACATGAGAACCGGGATGATGAGTGTCTTATAGATGGTGATTTTACATGCTCGAGAGAGGACTTTACTTCTCAATTGCCTTCTAAGTCCAAAGAAGCAGCGATTTGCAAGAGTTACGGATAAGTTTGACAGGGATGCCAACACTAGACATTGCTCGGTAGAGCTCTTCCCTATAGATGCTGTCATACGCGGCTTTAAAATCGATAAAGAGATTGTGGGTATCGATTTGAAGCTCCTGGGTTTTTTCCAAGATTTGCCGTAGTGTGAATATTTGGTCGATAGTGGACTTTCCTGGTCTGAAGCCACACTGATAAGGACCAATCAGGTTGTTGACGAATGGCTTCAGACGTTGACGGCAGAGAGGATCTTATACGCAATGTTAAGGAGACTGATGCCTCTGTAGTTGGCGCAGTTTAGAGGGTCTCCTTTCTTATGTATCGGGCACACTATGCTGAGATTCCACTCATCGGGCATGCTTTCTTCCGAACATATTTTGCAGATGAGTTGGTGCATGCAGCGATGCCGTCAACTCCAGCAGCTTTGTTTGACTTAAGTTTAGATATAGCTATCTTCACTTCGTCAAGGTCGGGTATAGGCGGATTTGTTGATCTGCGTCGCCGAGGTTGAGTGGTTCTATCTCCCTTACAGCGGAATTCGATTCGTCATCGCCGTTATATAGTTTGGAGAAGTGATCTTTCCATATTCTCAGCATCGACTGCGGTTCCAATACGATGTTCCCCTGATCGTCTTTACAGGCTTCGGTTCGTGGCTGGTACCCTTGGGAGGTTTTTTTTACCTTTTGGTAAAATTTAAGAACCTCATTCCTGTTGTAAAATCCCTCTATCTCCTCGATCACGCGCTTCTCATGCTCTCTTTTTTTTCATCTAAGAAGCCGGTGTTCCTCTCTCCTCTTCTGCTCGTAGAGCTCGCGAGCAGCTCTAGTCCTTTTGTGCAGCGCCGTTTTGTATGCCTCTTGTTTCGCTGCGTGCGCTTGCCGGCATTCGTCGTCAAACCAGGGGTTTCGCTGTGGTGGCCGTGTGAAATCTAGCACTTCAGAGGCGGCATCTCTGATGGCTGCAAGGCAATGTTGCCACTGCTTTTCAATGCTTAATGCAGGAAGCATAGGACTCCTTAAGAGGTTATTAGAGACTCGATCGGAAAAGGACATGGCAGTCTCTTGCGAGTGTAGCCGTCTAACGTCGAATCTTCTTACAGTATCCAGTGGATACTGGAGAAGTGTCGTGCGTCGATCGCAATGTGGTCAATCTGGTTGACGTTTGATTGATCAGGAGATTTCCATGTCCCCTTGTGGATATTAAGATGCGTGAACTGCGTACTAGCTACCAGAACGTCTCGCCCCGCAGCGAAATCGACCAGCCTGAATCCGTTGTCGGAGGTAGTGTCGTGCAGGCTGTATCTCCCGATTATCCCACCAAAGATGTCTTCTCTTCCTAGCTTGGCATTAAAATCTCCTAAGACAATTTTAATGTCATAGCCAGGGCACTGCTCATATGTCTTGTCCAAGAGCTCGAAGAATATGTCTTTGGTGTCTTCATCTTTGTCCTCTGTTGGGGCATGCGCGCATATTAGGCTTATGTTGGTGAATTTAGCCTTGATGCGGATTGTCGTGATGCGCTCCCTCACACTGTTGAAAGTCAAGACTTTTTGCCTGAACCGAGTTCCAACAACAAATCCATACCCAAATAGACGCCGTCTTTGTTCTCGGTAGCAGTCGCCGTAGTAGATATCGCAGTCTTTTAGTTTGCGTTTGCCCGGTCCATCCCATCGCACTTCTTGGATGGCTGTAATATCTGCCTTGCAGCAGTTTAGGGCTTCCGCTAATTGTTCGGCTGCACGTGGTCTGTTAAGGGACCTAACATTCCACGTACATATCCGAAGTTCTTTGTCCTTATTTCGTTTGCGTGGGTTGTCAACAGTGAATCCGTCCGTATCCGAGGCTTGTTGGTGCTTCGAAACTTAAGGTATTTTTACGTGGCCAGGAAGTCATCCCGACGGCACAACCCCCAACCTGGAGGGCCAGATCTTTAGTATAACTCCAAGGAAGGGGAGCCAGATAAACTGCTCCTTACAGGCCTGGGCTCCGAATATGTCGAAGAAGCCCTATAAGGCGTTCACTAAGTAGTTCAACCTTACTGGAATTGTAGACGCCACCGTTGATTCTATCTCGAGAATTCGTCCGCTGCCGCCTGGATAAGGATAGGTGCCTTAGTGGAAACACCTCTCTCCTCCCTCTCTCGTTTGCTGCCCCCAACAACTTTCCACTGGGGTTGGAACCCAATCTCCAGTTGAGGTACTAGGCACCCGATGTTCACCGCGGGGAGGTGAGAGCAGGAGTTGATAGACAGAGGACAGAGAAAAACCTGTGGACGCTTGTGTCCTCTTGAAGGCACATGTTGTATGTAGCTGTAGAAGTTAATAACGAAGGTTGAGATTGAAGCGAAGATTTCGAAGAAGCGGATTGAGATTTTTCATATGCATCTTCGAGATGCACAAGTAAATGATGTAGTGATTTACACAACCGACAACGAAGCGGGGAACGGCATTTAGGGGTCGAATGGCCAGCACGAATGCAATTAAAACAAAGTGAGTTTGTTTTTACAAAACTTTGAGGAGAGTCAATGTCTAACACGACAAATTTGGTACAGTGCGGAAGGATATGAACCTCTTTACACATTGAACATTTTGATGACAAAGCTGAAATGAGACCAATTGCTAGTTGATTGCTTTGTACGCGTTGTGACCCAACGGCTATTAAGAGAGTGGCATGCCTCAAGAGCATCGCACCGCTCTTCTAAAAATTCTGTTTGGTCTTCACGAGAACCGATATGTTCTCACCAAGCTTGTTTTGAATCGGGATCAAGTTTGTTCAATAACAAATAAATGAGCCATGGGTCGCGACTCGATTTACCCAACGCACTAAGCCCACGCACAACTTCATCGGCACCATCAGAAATTTTTCTTAAAGTTTCAACATTGCAAACATTTGTAGTAGGAAGCGACAAAAAAGTTTCAATAAACGATTGAGCGATTAATTGTCTACGATCATAAGCATAACGCTTTTCTAAACGATTACATGCTTCAGCATAATTAACATCGGATATGCTAATGTGCACGTAGATACGATTTCAAAAAGTGAAATTTATGAGTTGGACTAAGATTCGTCTTAGTGTCAACTGATCCGAGAAACAAATTTTTCAAAAAAAAACGATTGCTAGTCAACTAACCGATCTATAGGTGACTTATTTAACGAACCTTAATTGGAAATTATCCTTCCGCGAATAGCTTTAATTATTTGAGCAAAATATTTTGTTTCATATGTCGAAAACTCATTTTCAATTTCACCGACTTGACCTTCTTGTGATTGTTCGAAAATCTCGTTATAAAGAAAAGAAAATTCTGACCACGCGGTCTTAGTTTAATCAAACGAATCTCAATCATTTCTAGAGTTGGGGATTCATCTATTGTCTCCACAAATGCTGCGTTAAGCACCCTTTTTGCAAAACTTTGCTTTCCTTGCTTTTTTATCAGCGAACTCTAGGGCTAGAAAAGAGGTATCAAAATTTCGACAGCGAAGCCAAGCTTGTCAGCCTTGTTGAAAAATACTGGACCACAAAATAAGTTTTGATAAGTTTTAGTTTTGAGAAACTCCTTTCTCCACTGGCAACAGTCAATGGTATGGTTAAAAGAATGCGAAGTGCGATCCATATATTTCCTGAAAGTTGTGTTCCTTAATAAAAGTCAATACTTTGACTGGTGTTGATTTAGTATCTTCGATATGATGTTGAATACTTAAAATCTCATAGTAAGGCACAATGCTGAATTAGTTGAATATGCAGAAAGTTCCATGTTCCCGAAAACTCTTTCATTGGCTGAAATCTTTCCTTCGTAGACACAAAGATAGTGTCCGGGAGAGCAATCCTCACACATCTTCTCACGGACGAAGGCGTTTAATGCGTTTTAGTCTTGGTTTTGGTTTAAAAAGTGTTAGTCAAGTTATTTGACATAATAACATTAGAATCCTATTGTTATTTAGTTTAATGCACATATTTTGTAAAAAACGGAATTTTCGGGATTTGACGGGATTTTAAATGATGGGGATTATGAATAAGCGGGATTTAAAAAAGTCGGTATTTTAGAAGACGGGTTTTAAAAACTTTTTGCACTGGATTTTTTAAAACAAGGATTTTAAAAAGCGGGATTCCGATACGCTCATGTAAAAAAGGCTTCAACAAAGCTCATGTAAAAAAGGCTTGAACAAAGCTCAAAATAAGAACAATTGGTACTAAGCATTTTGGTGAACTAGGAAATTTTATTTTTGGTGACTGACTTGCCTTGCTCACAATATTAAACTCAAAAAGAACGTCATACCAAACTACTAAGAAAACAATAAAGCTGAAGTCTTTTAATTGTTCTGCTAAAGTGGTTGCTTCGTTTGAAGTGATACCATCGTTTTTGCAATTCTCCGATAGCTAAACCAAAGCATCGTGTATTTCTAACACTTGATAGCGGACCGCTTTTACGCTTTCTACTCGAGCCTACCACCGTGTATCACTTAAATTTGTGAGTGTATGCGTTTTTAGTGATCAGTTTTCCACCTGCTAACAGATATATGTTATCCGGCTGCAAGTACAGCAGCGCTTCAACTCCTCCTGGAGCATATGGCAGCAACAAGATCCTTCCACCTACCCCGATTCACCGCAACTGACCTTAGCTGTAGCCACGATTGAATACTTTGAGACCGAGCCTCCTTTAAAATTGATGACCTCTAAGTTGTTTCGCTATATTGTCGTACGGTTTCCTCAGTGTATGGCCTATCCAACATGATTTCCGTTGCATGATGTCTACTTCCAATTTTTTCTGTCCAGTCCTATTCCACAGCTCAACGTTAAAAATGATTTTCGGCCACCGGATCTTCAAAATAGAGCGCAGACAACGGTTAGAGAAAGCTTGTAGTCTGCTCGAGATGTTGGCAGAGCATTTCCATGTTTCAGAAGCATATAACAGCACTGATTTGATGTTGGATTCGAAGAGTTTCAACTTGGAGAAAGGATACCAAATGTCCTACGGACTTTGTTTATTCTACTGTTAACAACCAGGTCCGTCCGCCATCGAGAGCTGTAAAACTTCCCAGATAATTAAACAGCTCGACCTCCTCTATGGTAACCTGCCTTAGAATAACTTGTATGCTTTGGCCCGTGGTCATTACTTTGGTCTTATTTGTGTTAATCCTTAAGCCAGGCACCTGTTTTAACTCCAGTTACTGGCACATTTGATTTAAGCCTGCCGTGTTGTTTGCCATGAGACATATATCGTCAGCATAATCTATGTGGCTAAGCTTGTCAAACAGACTCCATTGGATACCGTGTCTTTTATTTGTACCCACCGTGGCTGTCATCACATCGTCAATCACCAGCAAAAACAGAATTGGTGACAAGACATTTTCTTGTCTCACTCCTTGACGCACATCAGAGAACTCGGAAAGCTGTCCATTGTGCAACACAAAACACCTTGCATTGTTGTACTATTCTTTAATAACATCGACAATTTTCTCAGGGATTCCTCGCGCAAAAAACGATCTCCAGATGCTTTCACGATTGACCCGATCAACCGCCTTCTCAAAATCTACAAACATTAGGTACAGCGGTGATTGGTACTCAGATAATTGTTCGAGTATGATTTGAAAGGTGTTGATGTGGTCGACGCACAATCGGCCACTGCGAAACCCGACTTGGTGCCTATTGAGGGTAGACTCAATCCTGGACTTAATCCTCTCGAGAATAATAGCGATACCACCCCAGTTATTACAATTTTTGAGGTTTCCTTTCTTTGGTAACTTTACAATAACTCCATCCTTTCACTCTCTTATGTAAGTTTCACTCTCCCAGACACCCTGCACGAGTTTAAGCAAAATATGGGAAGCTGCCTCAGTCTCTGCTTTTAAGAATTCTGCGGGAATACCATCAAGTTCAGCTGCATTATTTTTCTTTAGAAGTTGTATCACATTAATTATCTCTGCACTTGTCAATACCCTTAGAACAGCTGCGCTTGTTGTTCAATTGTGGATTCAATTCTTCATTGTGGTCATCATTTAGTAGCGCACAAAAGTGCTCCTTCCATCTTTGTAGCTGATCTTCTATCTTCACTAAAAGGTTGTCATTCAAATATAACACGGGATTGTTAGTGTTAGTGCTGCTACGCTGTCCGACAATGTCCTTAGTGATTTTATACAGCTCCCTTGAGTCCCCTTTTCCTGCAGCATGTTAAGCATTTTCCGCAAGTTTGTCCACCCTTGCCCTGTTGTCACGTCTCACACACCGCTGCACTGTCTTATGAGATGCTCTATACTCGTTTCGTAGAAACAATTTCCGCTAAGCATCATTTTCCGAATTCATTCTAATTTTAAGTGTTTTTCGATATGCCCAGGTGTCTTGGGATATCCAGGAATCTCTAGCTGTCTGGGTATAGTTTCAGTTCCAGCTTCTATGTAAGCGCTCTTAATTTGGCCCCACAAAGCATCTACCAGCATTTTGTATATTCGATGCTTTGTCGTCGATTATGGTGAAGAAATTACGACGCACGCTAACAGATTCTGCAAACAAATTGAATAATTTTTGCATGATTCCAAACAGGGGGACGGATTTTATGGACTAATTGCGGCATCACACAATACCAAATAATAGCTATATCACCTTCAAGGTACGAAGAAAGTTAATGAATTTATGTCCAGTATTCTCTTCTGGAGGCCTTTGTTTTGCCTTTCATATTAGCACTATTATCATAACCCTGTCCCCTGCAGTCAGTCAAGCTAAGACCATGATCGTTCAAGCTTATTAATATTTCACTCGTGAGACCCAGACCGTTTGTATCATTAATATTTATGAATGAAATACAATATTCTTTAACGCATTGTCTTCGATTATATCGACACATCTTAACTTTACTGATAGCTGTTCCTTGTGGCTAATGTCAGGAGTACAGTCGACTTTGATTGCGAATTACTTTGTTTCCTAAATGCGTTTAGTGGATACTACTTTTGATGGCATGAGCTAATTCAGCTCCTTTTGCTCCTTTTCGCAATAGTGATCAGACAGTTCGTGATTTATCGCTAGTTTTACATGTTCTTCCATTATGGGAAAAAAACTTGCATTCCATTTCCCATTATTTAGTTATGTATTAATCATGTTTTGTTAACTGTCTGGTTTTTGTTCATCTATGTGAGTGTTATGTTATGTTTCCTTACTAACAACTAACATTGCACTAAGTGATGAGCCGATGGTATTACATAGTCTACTATGTTGGCCAACCATTGGTCGTAAGACTGTGCTTGCTATAAGCTCTCTTCGACCAATTCTGATAGTGTAAAACAAACAAAAATATGGATCGCGGGGCCCCAGGTGACTCGGGGTTGAATTCGAAGACCGGGCTGGAACTTTGATAACCTAAATCGTTGGACTTTAATTCTGTTCACCAGGCAGTGTCGCTGTTCAGCCCGTACAGTTCGTCGTTATATCTTCATTCTCCTTAGACACTCTTATCTTTCTTTGACAAGATAAAGGCCTAACCGCCATAATGAGAACTGGGATGATGAGTGCCTTATAAAGAGTTATTCTTCGTTTGATTGCAGCGCGGAAGTCGTTGTCTGAGATTATAGCGGTGCCTAGGTAGACAAAGTCCTCAAAGTTACAGCTGTCGATTGTGACGTTTTGTCTAAGACGTCGTTTTTCAATGTCCTTTTTTGATGACAGCATATACTTGGTCTTGTCCTCATTGACGGCTAAACCCATCTTCTTCGCTTCCGTCGCAATGCTCAAAAACACTCCACTGACATCACGCTTTGATCTTCCAATTATGTTAATGTCATCTGCGTATACGAGTTATTGGATGGACCTTGGGAAGATTGTGCCTCTAGTGTTGATGGTTGAGTTTTGCACAATTCTTTCCAGAACGATGTTGAAGAAGTCACATGACAGTGGTTCACCTTGTCTAAAACCTTTTTTGATATCAAATGCATCGATGAGATAATATCCGACCTTGATAGAGCAACGTGCGTTCTTCATCGTCATTCTACATAAACGGATAAGTTTGACAGGGATACCACAACTCGAAATTGCTCTGTAGAGCTCTTCCCTGTAGATTCTGTCATACACGGTAAAGAGATTGCGGGTATCTATTTGAAGTTCCTGGGTTCGAAGATCTGCCGTAGTGTGAATATTTGGTCAATGGTGGACTTTCCTGGTGTGAAGCCTCACTGATACTGATACATACTACGGTAGAAAGTATCATACATGCAATGTTCAGGAAACTGATGTCTCTTTTAGAGGGTCTCCTTTCTTATGCATCGGGCAAATTATGCTGAGATCCACTCATCGGGCATGCTTTGTTCCGACCATATTTTGCAGATATGAGTTGGTGCATCCTCCCTACCACGTCATCGCCTGCTGCTTTGAATAGTTCGGCAGTTTAGATATACCCATCTTCATTTCGTCGGGATCGGATAGGTGGAATTGTTCACCTGCGTCGCCTAGGTTGTGTGGGTCTATCTCCCTTAAGCCTAGTACATACTTCCTCGTGAAGTGAACGTTCGCCAGTGGAGAAAGTGAACTTTTGACATTGCTCACTGGTACACACTTGTGAGTACACGTTGTGAACATGCGGAAACCAAATGTCAAAGCTTCACCAACAGTTCCCGTACATTTTGCACGTAAATTGCCCGTGAACGAAAACTCTCCACTTTGTTCTCCACTCAGCTTCACGAGCAAGTTCACGGGTGAACCAAAAACTGAAATTTGTATGGCTTCACGAGATGGTTCACAAGTATGTACTAGGCTTTACAGTGGAATTCAGTTCGTCGTTTATTTATTTTAATATTTTGTATTTCCAGTCGCTCTTAGATTCCACACCTAAATTTCGTACAGGCAGCGCCCCCATGGCTCGCCTTTCGTAACAAAATTTTGTGTTCCATGATGGTGCTATTTATATATATATACAAAGCAATAACTTATAATAAGTTATTCTGGAAAAGTGAATTGATTTGGATTTAATTAAAAGAAGAATGTAATGTTTCCCTACATGATAATATACACTATGGTGCCAGTTATAGCTATCATTGGCTTTAATTATTGAAAACAAAAATTGGTATTTTTTTGACAGGTCCTTTATAGAAATCATTAAAAATATCTGTCATTGAAATTTCTTGATTGAAATCCACCGACAAACAATTTTACTGACAGAAATCTGTAATTTTAATGGTGTGAATATGGTGCACAAATCAGTGAAACGATTCGTTCAACATTTCAACATAAAAGTATCAGCTATTCAGGAAAATGAATTTCCGTCCGGAAAATAGAAAAAGACATTTTTAGAGAAAAATAAATGAGCAACTACACTTTTATCCTCAAAATAAATTCTTTTGATGTTTACCGATCGATCAGTTTGTGCATAATTTTTATTTCTAATCAAAGGGAAACACCATCAAATATAAATTCAAAACTTTTTCCGAATCGATTCAATGACAGCTATAGTTGGGCCCTATAAATTTTTATACAAAGTTTTAATCTAATTACTCCGATTGACCGCACTGCATGATGCTAGGTGTAGACTATACTTTAACATAACATCTGTTCTGTCGATAATGTAAATTACCTCATTCAAAATTTGAAAGTTGACAGTTTTGTGCAATTTGTTTTTTTTTAAAAGAACGCCACTTAAAAGTCAAGCCAAGCATACGCATATCAAAATAATAAATAATCTAGGAACTACAAAATGGGTACACTTTGCAATTCTCAAGGCTTAACAGTTAATTCGTCCTGCAGGACATGTCTCAAAAATATAAGTGAAACCGAGACAAATCTTAATATATTCGCAACACCAGGTCTTCCAGAGAAAATCTGTGCGTGCTCATCATTGTCCATCCATCCAGGAGATGGCCTTCCAATAAGTTTATGTGCATCATGTTTCAAGAAGATTGACGATTTTTATAAATTTCAACAAGAGTGCATCGCCGCACAGGAAAAGTTCTTAGAGTACGTAAGTAAAGACATAAAACCAAGTTTGACTGAAATCGATTTAAACCAAAGTGTGGAGTCTGGGCTGCCGCCGCCGTTTGCGATAGTCAAACAAGAAAACTATGAAAACGATAATGCTCCATCCACTTCATTCTTGGCCCTTCACAAAGTTGAAACTGAACTAAATGACTCAGCAGAAAGCAGACCAATTTATATTACAAATTCCATGGAAATCACCACACGCTCCATGAAAAGAGTAAACTTTGTATGCGAAATCTGTAGCAAACCCTTTATGCTAAAGACCACTTTCGACGTGCATATGCGCAAGCATCGAGGACTGAAAGCATTCCCTTGCTCGTTTTGTGATTTGGCATATAATCGCCGAATTGATCTTAGAAAACACATGAAATACAAGCATAAAGAACCGATTGATGCAAAATTTGTTTGCACCGAAGAGTATTGCGACAGACTATTTACTAGTAAAAAATGTGTGCTAGACCATTTAAAGGACAAACATGGGATAGATGCCAAACAAAGACCCAAACAACCCTTCACTTGTAAGGAATGTGGAATAATTCAGTCGAGCATAGGCGTTCTTATACAACATCTCGCCGAGCACAGAGCCCAGAGAGAGATCGAATTGAACGACCCTAACTTTAAAAAAACCTATCCGTGTCAGTTTTGTGATAGGGTTTTTAATAGAGTGGATAAACGTAGAAGGCACAGCCGATTAATTCATGAGGGTCTGAAAGAATTTCAATGCTCTTTTTGTCACAAACTGTTTTCTAGAGCCTCACATAAAAAACGTCATGAAATGATCCACACTGGAGAAAAACCATACCAGTGCACCGCGTGCCATAAGAGATTCATCCAAAAAGTTTGTCTTCAAACACATAAATGCCCACTTCAGACAACGTTATGCAATGTTGAGCAAAAACCAAAACCAAATAAATCTAAAAAATGAAGCATATGTATATAATTATAAAATGTAGAATAAATAAAATGAGTGTATTGAAATATAAAGCTTTTAGCCTTTTCTTTTACTTTGGAATTCACTAAAATACGTTTCTGAAATTCACTACACTGGGAAAATCATTGATTGAATATAGGTTCCATTTGATCACCAAAATCAATTATTCATCGGTAAGAGCCGATATTCATTCATTATATCAAATTCAACTGGCTTTGGTTTTCCAGCCGTTGTCGGGGGTGAGCGTTCGAAATTGTGCTTAAGTGAACTATTTCAGTCGAAATGATAACCAAATCAATTGGAAAATTTCTTCTGATAACAAAAATGTTCCAAGACGTTTTGGTTTGTAGGTTTTATACGCGAATATGATTTCAAATTTGTTTTATGAATTCTCAAATGAATTGACTTTTTGTGTGGAAATACAAAAATTTTCATTTGCTGTCAGAAATCTGAAAATAGAATTTGTATGCTTCGTTTTTTCCAGAATTTTTATCACACAATTTAAAAAGGAAGAAAAGCAATACCAAGCTATTCTGATTGCTAGGTGAGAATTAATAGTGAACGATGTTTATATTTTAATCTCCTGCTCTGTCAATATGATTGAAATTTGAAGAAAAGAAATACAGAGGTTACTGGAATCCGTGTTCTGCTTAATTGTTTTACCTACTGAAAAAAATGTAAGTACATGATTCTAGAAATATACATTGGCCTTTTGATAATTTAATTAAAATTGAATATCATCAAAATGAACTTGTTTTCAAATTTTATATAAATAAAACAAATTAAAAAAATTTCCCATACCGGGAATCGAACCCGGGCCTTCTGGGTGAAAGCCAGATATCCTTTTTTTTTTTTTTTTTTTTTTTTTAAATTCATTTTTATTAGTTCAATCTTAAACCTATCTTAAAGCTAGACAAAAATTCATAAAACTAGCCTAATTATCCATAACTTACAACTAACTTAATGGTCCCATACGGACACTCTAAGCTAAACTATAACACTAATTACTAATGCCTTTCGGCCTTAAGATCTATTTTACTTCAATTTAAATTTTATTTAGTTTGTTTTTATTAGAAAATTTTGAAAAAACTAATGTGAATAACCTTTTTATTTATTTTTACTTACAAACTACTTAAAATAAGGTCCTTAAATAAAACTTAAAACTAACTTAAACTACCTATTCTACCTATAAACTACTTAAAACTAGAACAACCACAGCAGCAAATCTAACGTTTTTTGTTTTTTGTTTTTATATTTTACTGTCTTTTTTTGTATGTTTTTTTTATTTTTTTTTTGTTCTTTTTTTATATTCCATGTATTTTTTTTGTTTTTTTTTTTTTTTTTTAATTTTTTTTTTTTTTGTTTTGTTTTTTTTTTTTTTTTTTTTTATTATTTTTAATTTTTTTTTGTGCCACCATGCCTATTCTATTTAAAACTAAACCCTAAAACTATAAAACAAGTATGTAAGCCGGCCAAGGCTTAAACCCCATCCCGATTACCCGTTATCAAGTGCCGATTGAAGCCACCAGAACTGGTTCTCCTGCTTCACCCTATCAGTTCGGTCCCGTTCGGACACAGCCCTACTGAACCGAAGGAGCTCTGCTCCACCTTGTGCCATGACGTCCCGATTGTACAGGAGTCGCCTATCCACGGTTCTTCGTCTGACGTGGTAGATTAACGGAACTGCCAATCTATCCTGTATCAGACCGCATCTATCTAAAAAGAGGAATGCCTCTGGGGGAATGAAGCCGCTCAAGCGTGCACTCTCAAAATACTCGTCGTTCGGATAGAACGCCCCGAAAATTAAATTGTTGGTCGAAGAAATAGCTCTTGCAATGTGACCTCGAACGAGTTTTATCACGAAATTGTCAATTCTATTGATTCGAGCCCCGTTGTATAGGACCTCGTTGGAATAGTAATGCACATAAGAAGATTCGGCTGTTCGATATAAGCCGGTACAGCGTCGTAAACACTGCCGCTCGAACACCCGAAACTTCTCCATCTGGGAAGGGGCAACGTTGAACCACACAGGACAACCATAAACGATCATTGGCCGTATGAGGGCCATGTAGCAAATTACCTTCACTCTGGGGTCAAGCCGACTGCTAAAAAACAGCCGTTTCGTCAGAGCGAAGGCTCCTCTGGCCCTGGTCAGAGCAGCATTTATATGTCTGTCGAAATATAAATACTGATCTAACCAGATACCGAGGTACTTCACAACACTTTTGCTCGCTAATGGTTGCCCGTGAAGATCAACGATGACCATCTTGCGCCAATTCTTGCACGTATCCCTCGTGGCCATAGCCAACGGAGTCCGAAACAGAATTGTCTCTGACTTCTGGACATTTATTTTCAGTTTCCAGTCGTCGCAATATCGCTGAATCTTGTCGAAATCACGCTGCAAGAGAATTCTAATAACCTCAACCTTTCGGGCCGTTCTGTACGCAATTAGATCGTCGGCGTACGCAATTGCCTTTGTAAGACTACCTATCAGATCGCTGGTGTAAATGCTGAAGAGAATCGGCGAATTCACCGCTCCCTGTTGAAGACCATTTTTAATTGAGAATGTTGTGGTAGAAGTTACATTGCCACTTTTGACAACAAACTTTCTACCGTTAAGCATATCATAAAGTATATACAACAATGGCTTGCTAATGCCAAACCTGCTCAATTTTAGGTAAAGACCCTCTAACCATACGGTGTCAAAGGCCTTTTCCAAATCAACCAGGACAGCACCTGTGCATTGTTGTTTTGATTTATTCCATTGGATATCAGAAACGAGTTTAGACGCAGCATGAATTGTGTCATGACCCGCCTTGAACCCGAACTGTTTATCCGGAATTATTTTGTTGTCCGCAGCCCACTTAGTCAGAGCCCTATTAATGATCTTTTCGAAAACTTTGCTGATGCTCGGAAGAAGACTTATCGACCGAAGATTTGACGGGTTGGAGTTGTCCTTTCCCTTTTTCGGGAGAGGATGAACCACAGCGGTCTTCCAATGCACTGGATAATATGCATTATTCAGTGCATTGTTGAAGAGTGTGGTGTAAATGTCAATTGCTTCCGTCGGTAAATGTCTTAGTACAACGTTGGATATACCATCGACACCTGCTGACTTTTTGTTTTTTATTGAATTAAAGATGAGCTGAAGCTCAACCTTCGTCACTAACAAGGGACTTGGTCCCGTTTGCTCGGCGATTATGGCATTTGCCAAGGAATCGTCATTGAACTGCATGAAACCGCGGTTCTCAGATCGCCATTGTGTCATATCATTTCGAAGGTAAAAGTGATTAAGTAGGGCTCTGTTTTCCAGGTCGTGGTTGGGGCGAATGCTAACATTCACCTTGTACAGTTGCTGAAAAGCAGCTCCCACCGCCTCCACTTTTTCCTTCGGATCTTCAATTATATAAAAGTCATCGTCAAAAATGGCTTCTTCTGGATCTATTTGCGCTGTCATGAGTACGTCTCTGTTTTCTTCGGTTCTTTGGAGTTTCAGACTCGGAAGGTCATTGTCGTTCTTTTTTCTGAATATCTTGTTGATTTTAGGGAACATACTAGGGTCGCTCGAATTAACTGACCGGATCTTGCGGTCCCAGTACTTGTTAATTGATAGCCTGTAGTTCTCCTTAATCAACAGATTGACATTTTTTATTGACGACTTCAGTGTCCTAACCTCCAAGTCGTGTGGGTCTGTAAGTCGTCTGTACAAGTTTTTGAGTCTTGTCAGTAAGCCACTCTTGTGCTTTCGCAGTGCGTCAATTGTCGCGTTTCTGTAAGCGTCCATTTGGTCCCGTTCTCTGTACTTTGGGATTGTCCGTTCCATCGTTCGTTTTATTGTTTCGTCCATCTGTTGTAAATGTTGGTCAATTTCTGTATTTGTCAGGTTCCTGTTGTTTGGTGGGGCTATGTCACTCGAACGAAGTTCTCTCGCTAGGGCATTGGTGAAACGAGGCCACCGCATCTTACTGTAATTGTAAGAATGCGTTGGAACGTATTCCTCCAACTCCACGCGTTCGTTCGGAATCTGCATTACAGCAGCCAGTCCGCAGTGATCACTGTCGTACTCGACTGTCTGTAAACAGTTTCGCGGGTGATTACCCACTTTGTCTGTAACTGTCAGTCTGGTGTCGTACAGCAAAAGGTCCAGAAAGGAGCCGCTTCTTGGATACGATGGCCTTTCAGTAGCCAGCAGGTCGACGCCATACTCAACGCTGTAAAGATTCATCAAATTAAAAAGATGATTACCTCTGGGATTACTATGTTGATTTCCCCAATCTTCATGTTTTGCGTTCAAATCACCGGCCAAGATGAAATAGTTTTCTTTCAAGCTCAGTTTAAGTTCCCTAAAAAGAATCTCAAGTTCTGAAGCAAAGTAAGTAACCTGCGGAGCTCCAGCCGCATAAGCCGCAATCATATACATCCGCTTCCCTTGAGTGAGAGAGATGCATACAACGCAAACTTCTAGCGTCTTGAGCTTTCGCAATTCATTGTTGTATATGACTTTATAATTAATGCCTTTTCGTATAAAGAGAGCGACACCGCCCCCTTGAGTGGAGTCGGGCCGGTCTCTTCTTACGATATTGTAATTTTTATGAGTCAATTTGTGTTTGTGGTTTAGCTTAGTTTCGCTAGCCATAAACACATCGGGACTGTAGTCTGTCAACAATTGGAACATATTGGCTCTTCGTTCAATCCTAATCAGTGAATTTACATTCACAGCTAGGACTTTAAGGCGCGTCTCCGGCAGCGCGCCCATTATGATCTAAATTGCGCCAGGCCAGGCAACAAAGAGTAGAGATGATCTACCCTTTTGCCTTGCTCCTTTATCTGACTTTGCAGTCCTGTTAGTTGACCTTGAATGCTCAACAACAAGGCTACAATGTCAGGCTGCACCTCTGGTGCCTTAGGCACAGAGGCCTTTGGGGCAACCTTTGGTGGAGCCTGTCTCGTGTTCCCATTCCCTGACACCATTTGGGCGTAGGAAAATTTGGGATCTACGAATTTTTGTGTTGGAGCCTGTCTACTTTTTTCGGCTTTTTGACTGGCCTGTTTCTGTTTCATTTGTTGGACCTTAGGGCAACCCCTATAGCTAGCCGGGTGCCCTTGGTTTCCACAAAGGACACACTTGAGCAGGGTCAAATCCTCAACCCTCTCATTCCCCAGCTTGCATTCTCCTTCTTTGTGGGTTTCTCCGCACCTCACACAACGCAACTGCATATTGCAATTGGCATTGGCATGGCCAAACCTCTGGCACTTCGTACATTGTAGAATGTCGTCGTGCCTTTTTAATGTCTCCCAGCGTACAGCTTGATTGTCGAGAGATACGATTCTCTCGACACTATTAAAACTGCTCTGGGGCGATAATGTTACGAGGAACATTGGCAGCCTATAACCCCCTCGTCTTGACTTCACCGTAGTGAAAGGCTTGACCCCGATAAAATCGAGATCGTCACTGGCTTTTTGGCGGAGCTCTGCTAAGAGCTCCTCCTGTTCCGTGCAGGAACTTATGCCCTTCAGAAGGACCGTCTTGAATTTTTCGCTCTTAGGCGTGTAGCTGAAGAACTCAGCTGTGGCCTCTTTTAGTAACTCTTTCACTAGTTTGTATTCGGCCAGTGAGAAGCACTGGACCGAATAGCTCTTTTCTTTTTCATTCAAAATTTTTATAAGGAATTTGCCCTTAGTGGCCGACTTACATACCTGTTTTATGTCCTGTAAGTCAACCCGGTAGGTCCTAATAGGTGGCACCTTCTCCTTCTTGGGCTGTGGTTGTTTCTGGTGTTGCTGCTGCTGCTGTTTCTGCTGCTGCTGTTTCTGCTGCTGATTCTGCTGCTGTTGCTGCTGCTGCAGGATTGGTTGTTGCTGCGGCTGTTTTGGCTCTTCTTGAAGCCGTTGTTTGGCTTTTGTTGAGGTTGTTGGGCCCTCAACACTTGGGCCTGCTGTTGCTGGCGGTGTCTTTTTAAACTGCTCCGCTCCTGAGATTTTGGAAGCGGGCTTGTTTTGTGGTTGTTGCTGCTGTGGTTGTTTCTGCTGTTGTTGTTGTTGCTTTTTTTTGTTTTCCTGTTGTTTTTGTTGCTGTTGCCGTTGAGCCGCCTCTTCTTGGCGGCGAGCCTCTTGCTTCAGCTTTAACTGTCTAAGGAGGGGCTCCATTTCCTCCTTAAGCTTTTTGAGGTTTTGCTCAAACTGGCTGATGGCAGCCTGTTTGGCTTGCAGGGCCTCCACCAGTTTTGTTTCTTCTTGGAGGGCCCCCTCACCCTCCAACACCTTCTTTGTTGACGGCACTGGCTCTGGCTCCGAGAGGATTGAATACCTATTATTCGGAGACCTGTAGTGGCCCTCTCCACCTTCGGAAATGTATTCCGTTTTCTCAGACTCAGCATAGTCTGAGAAGTCACTTTCAGTGGTAAAGCCCCCTTTACCACTCCCTTCCATTTTTTTTTTATTGGCCTGCCGCTTAGCCGAATTCGTTCTTTTCACCTTGTTTGGGCTTTGTTTTTTTAATTTTCTTTTTTGAATTCTTGACGTTGACTGGTCAGAAGCCTGACCTGATGTTGTTGCGGTTGATTTTAGTACCGCTGCTGGCACCACCGCAACATCGCCTGATATGTTGGCAGAGGTATCTTTCGATACCCCTGCTCTTTTCTCCTTCTCCATCACCTTTTCTTCCCAACAGATAAAATCAACAATTTCTCTGTTGTGAAAAAAAGCAATTAAATTTTTCGTTGACTCCGGCTGGGAATCGAACCCACGACCCTTGGATCTGTTTCCGGACGCCACTTCCACTGGGCTATCGAATTGTTATTTTTTCTGGTGGCAAACTGCCAACTTTACTTAAAACTTAACTTGCACTGTTTAACTTGGAAATAATTATAAATGAAAACACTTCTACACTCGTTGGAGGTCAAATAACGACTGAAGCCAGATATCCTAGCCACTAGACCATATGGGATATAAAAATCGAGTGGTTCATGTCTGTCAAGAAATGAAAAACAGATAATCAAACCTTGGTAATATGTGGTACTAAAATCTAAGTAATAACATCAAAAAACCCATTTGATCAGGTTGTATAGAAGTTACAATTGGTCAGGTCTGTCAAATTAAAAAGTTATTAACGTTTCAAGGTCTCTAGAATTTAAATCCATGGTTTTTAGGGAGATGCATAAAGGAGTGCGATTGTTCAGAATACCCATTTTCTTTTTCCCAATATCAAGAACCATACAGATATCGACTTCAAACCAATTTTGTCTTTAACTTTCACAAAAATTCATCAATTTTTGTATAATCATTTTTAGCATGAACATTTTAAGAATAAGAAAATGACATTCCGCGAATTCAGACAACATTATAGAATTCATTTAAAGTAAATTTAGTCCAAGGAAATAAGTTGGTTTTTCAAATGTCATTATCTTCAAATTTGGAACTTTACTCTTTTACTAATCTCTACCTTCCGTAAATCGTACAAAAAATATCAAAAACACTCCACAAGGTAAGCTAAAGTCCGTCACGCCTTTTCCTTTTGTGTAGACATTTTAAAGGAATATTATTTATTCCTTTTCTAATTTGAAAAAGAACCACATAATAGAATTCTACATACATACCTCAGTTGGCATTTTGACTTGACTTGATAGGCAATGGGGAGGTTCAGGCGACAAAGGAGTAAGTCATATTTTTTTAAAATGCAAAATACAATTTAAGATGCCTGAGAGGTGTTTTATAGATAATTATGTTTTTGGTAGCTTTTGTACGATACATTGAAAGTAGAGGTTGGAGTTTAAAGGTTATGAAACTATAAAAACTAACTAGTTGTCTTGGTCTTAATTTACGTTCAAAGAATGCAGTGGACTGCAGATGAAGTCCCTCATGTTGTCTGCACCTGCCCAATAATTCTTCACAAACTTTTTAGTCAACTTTCCAATAAAGTTGCCTCAATTTAAAAGTTCCTTTATTCGTCTTATAAATAAGGACTCATCTCTCTCATTTATATCAGAGTTACCCCATACCGTGTGATGAGCGTTAGCGTCCAAACCAATCAGGACACCAACTTTTTTCGATTGCGCGTCCGCAATTGCCTTCCTCAAGGTGTCTCCTGGAATTGGGCTGTCGTGGCCAAGATAAGATGATATGAGCCAGGGGTGTCCTTGTCGCTGTAATTGGGGAGTAAAAATACGTTTAAGTGCATGACCTTGGTTCACCTTTCTCCGATTCATACAATAGTTTATAGCCAGGAGTTCCGAGGCCTCTGATGATGGAGTTTGAGACCCACGGCTCCTGTATCAAGGCGATGTCTTCCTTGTTTCTATGCAATCGGGTACTAGGTTGTTTGCGGCCATGATGGCGTGATGGAGATTAATGTCTACTAATAGCAGCATTGCTACTTTTAGTCAGATCCACCTTCACCACTGTTTTATCGCCGTTTTCATCGTCTGAGGAGGAATAAAGTAGGTCTTCCTCACTCAGAGTGATGCCTAAGGTGGCGTCTTCAGTATCCATGTCGGAGTTGCTATCGACTATAGGTTTAGCCCCCACGTCGGATGGCTTGTTTGGGGCTGTGGAGGTCGATGGTTCCACTTGTGGTGTTGCATCGACTTCCATTATTGGTGGTAGTGAAGCGTTTCCTTCCGCTGAAGGGGCTTCTGTGGGGGGCGTGTTGAGCGATTCTTCGTCTTCTTTATAGATACGGATCACGATTTCATCGAAACCATACCTAATCACGCCTTTGGCGGCCAGTGAAGCCAGTGATTCCCTATTAATCAACACGAGAGCTGATCTATAGTGACCCACTGTCTCCTTCTCAACCTTTGGGACTTTCCAGTCGTGCGTAGGCAGGTTTGGATTACTTGCTTTGATCAATTTCATGATCATATCTGCAGGGGAGTTGTGTAGAGCCGGGACCATTATACGTGCTTTTGGCTGGCAAGGAATATTCTCCCTTGCAACAACCTCAAGCTTGGCACCCGGCTAGTCTTCTGGCAAGCCATTGAAAGCAGCCCTGTATAGATGGAAAGATCTCTGATCACCACAGGCGATGAGTTTGATACGATTTTGGTACCATCCTGCATCGGCTGAAACCGAGGTGAACCTTGACGTCTGCCCAATGATCATGAGAGATGTTACCATCCACATATGACTCCTGTCAATGACCGTGGCTATGATCTTGGCTTTGAGCGTGTCGCTGAAGGAAAGATCTTTATTGAAGGCTGTTGTGCTGTTGAAATGCACCTTCTGTCTTTTTGATTCGGGCTTGTCGCCCTCGAAAGACCTATTGCGCTTTGACGTTGAGTCGCCGCAGGTCGGTTTGGTATTTTTGCTAAGAAAGCCACTAGCCCACTCGAGATTTCGCGTTTGCTCAGGGGTTCTTTCCGCCGCCGGTATGACACCGACTGCGGCTAGAATCCTCTCAGCATTGCGTTGGTCTCGATTGGCCTGTGACTTCTTGGACTTCTTGTTGGCTGGCCCAGAGCTATGTCCGTGTGACACAGATGTGGGTCCACCTCCAGAATTACCGATACTAATCGGGGTGTGCCCTTACCCTTCGAGTCAATTCCACATGTCGCAGATTTTGTCTCTCCGGATGGTGTCCCTTCTTGGGGTCACTTACAACGTCCTAGCAGGAGCGGGGTATCCTGTTTGATTTTTTCATTTTGTTCCCACGAGTAATGCGGAAAGACGGTCGGCCCGGCAGAGCCGCTTGCCGGGGTAAGGCAGAAATATGACCGACCTTGCCACAGCATTCAAAAGAGCTCGTTAGTGGCTGGTTTAAGGCTGGGGGCCTTTCATTCTTCGGCACGGTTTTCGTACAAAGTACGCTCACACCACCACTGAAAGTAGGAACTTCTAAACTATGATTAAATTGGGTTTCCGAACGTTGCACTATTGAGGAGTTACAACAATTCGGCGACCCAACTCAACCTTAGCTAATCACCATCCTGCCAAAAACGCACAGGACTACTGTGGTGATCACTGCCCGCCTGGCATCCATTTGGAGGGTTTGAATGAGGATTTTGCCGGGCGAAGAACGATCTAACGATCTATTAAAAAAATAGAGTTTGAAAATATAGGAATTTAACTTAAGTATGCACTAATTAATGTACACGGTTTGTTAAAAAGCTCGAGAATTGTAAGGTAAAATCTAGTTTAATACTCATTTTAAATGCAGTCAATTAGCGCCATCTTTTTGAGACGGGGAATGCCAAAGACTGAATTAACTTGTTTTAAGAAATATTTAAAGCTTATTTCAAAATTATTTCTGTGTAACAGATAAAGTCTTCTTTATCGCAGCCCTTCTGGCTGTCATCACCTCTACAGTCTTAATCATTTAGTTGATTTAGTTTAAACTTGAATAGATTCAGGATCAATCATGTGATAAATGGCTCCACAACAAGATGGCCGTTTATTCCAATTTCCATTAACGAATTTCGTCTAGCGATGAAGCTCAATTGTGGATGGTTGAATACATCAATAAACAAAACTGCCGCATTTTGAGTGATGGTAATTCTTAAGTTGATGCTGAGACACTGTTTCATCCACAAAAACTGGCTGTTTGGTGTTTTTTATGGGTTTATGAAATAAATGGTCTGTACTTCTTTTGAAACGGTAATGGCCAGAAAGAACAGTCAATGGTGACCGCAATTTGTGCAGGAGCTATGGTTATAAGAAGACGGGGTGGAACTTGTAACACGCCCATAATTGGTTTATTGAAGGAAACGTTTGGTAACCGCGAATAGTTTCACGTTACCGTGAATTGACAATTTTTTGTGGGCATATGTGAAGTTCCTAGTCATCGCAGATAAATCTGAAACGATTGACTACGTATAGAACAACATTCAGCATGTTATTGCGCATATACGGCCCCAAATTTAAAAATCTATAATTGGACATTTAAATTGTAATGCCAAAAGATTATAATAAATCGAATAAATTAAAATGTATGACATTTAAAAAAAAAACCATCATCATTCTTTTATTACATTTCAAATTTATATACCTTCTAAATTGTGTTCACACCAAAGAAACATTGTTTTAAAAAAACGTTTTTTAAATGCCACCCACACTGATAACAATATTTTGCATATAATGAAATAGTTTGATTTCAAAATCTATTTTTGTGAACGAGATTTTTAGTGGAAACCAATTTTTAGCAATTTTTTACCAAGTTTTTATTACATATATGTATATACAAACCAATACGTCGAAAACAATATGTTTTGTTAGTTTGAAGACAATGTTTTTAATTTTTGAAAAGATATATGAGTCGAAAGTAATTTTTTTATAAAGTTTTAGTATTGGTTTTTATAGGTTTTTATTTCTTGTAAGAAAACTGTCAATTCGATTTTTCTCATATTTTACTTAATGTTAAAAATAATCTCAAATTTTTGCACAGACAGCTTTTATTTCGACTCCAGGGACCTTGAAACGTCGACGAATGTAAAAATTTTCAATTCGACAAATCGGATTACAATAATTTCGTATGGGAAGTTAAAAATTTTATAAATTATTATTATTATTATCTTTATTTTTTCTTCACAAAAATACAGACTCACTTACATTTTAAAGATTTACAAGCATGGAAGCATGGCTATTAAGCCGTCTGCCGGTTATATCTAAATTTTAACATTGAGAGAGAAGTTATTTTTTAGCTGTTATATAATAAAAATTAACAATTTACAAAATAATTTAAGATTAAGATACTGAATATGATTAAGTATGCCAGATTGAACGATTTATTTGATTTGAAAATAACAAATGTTACATGCTTTTAATTTAACAAAAAGGTTTAATCATTGATATTTAGATACATGAAAAATGGAAGAGCAGTAAAAGACTTTCAATATGAACAGTGAAACGGGCTTTTAGTTTAGCTAAAACAAAATTATATTAGATTGAACATTACATTAGAGGTCCACAAATGAATTTCTATACGCATCAGCTTCAGAGAAAAAACGGATAAGAAGTTTCCAACCACTCTCACCATTTAAAACTCCAAGACAGTCCTCAAACGAAAGGAAGTTTACTATAAATAATCTAGATTGGGACTCCCTTGCCTTGAAATGTCTGAAAAATGTTGTCATCTATATAACAGAAATACAATCGTAAAGTTCATTCCTCCACGTATCTAGATTATCCAAACAAAACGTCAAAGGAAAGTTATGTTCTGAGGCCAACTCACTCCAATCTTTAAAAGGTGTGTATCTGTAACGTAACGCTGTTAGAAGAATCCTTTTCTGCAAATTGTTGTTAGATCTTTGCATGACTTTGATTATATATAGTCTGCATTTCCTTTTAGATTCTTTAAAAAAATTGGTGGTAGTCCCGACTCAACGTGTATTGGGGGTATTAGATGGGAGTCTAAAGATTCGCTTGAAGAAATATCTTTGGATAGTTTCTATTTCGTCTAATTGCATGTAGCCATAAACTTCATTTTCATAGCAAAGGCAGCTTTTAACGGTTGAATCAAACACTTTAAATTTCGAAGCCGGATCTATATTTTTGTTATTGACAAAATTTGACCACATACAGTTAATAGCTGCTTTTGCTGCGGCCAATTTATCTGTTAGATGACTTCGAAAGTTCTGATTGTGTCCTATTGTGAAACCTAGATATTTGAAGTCCTTCACTACTTCTATATTTGAACCGCTCAAGTTCCAAGAACGGTCATTACGTGCACTGCGATTATGGTGTCTGAATATCATGATCTTAGATTTCGCAGTATTTATTTGAAGGTCCCACAAATCACAATATTGTTTTAACTTGTTAGTTTGGAGTTGAAGCGTCACAGGATTATCAGTTAAAATAACAAGGTCATCCGCATAAAGGAGCACCTTGATAACTAGATCACCAAAAACAACACCACCTGGTATATTATCTTCAAAGTCATTTATAAAGAGCGAGGAAACCAAGGGACTCAAAATGCAGAACGCACGCTACATATAATTGTCGATGGGAAAAACAGTTTTTTTTTTCCAAATTTCCGCTTGCAACTTTCAGCGTTTACCCCTGCGCTTTATTTATTGTTATTGTTGATACTGCTTTCAGAGGAAACTATGCACTCTTTTAAACTGAAATTGCAAATCGGTTGGAACTATCGGAATGCGGGAAATTAAAACATTTTTTCCTTTTGGTATTCCAGTCTTGATTATAGTTTTTATAATATTTCGTCTTAGATGAGTAATCTGTAGCCGTGAACCATTACATAACTTTGGCGAGTCAAGATTTTTCAGGACTGGAACACCAACTTTTAATCTCAACTTATGAGAAGGCGCCCTTGATAATTTTAAAGAATTTTGAAATTCTGTGGGGTATTCTACCGCGCCTCAGCCGAAGGAAGCAGAATTATCAGAAGTAGAAGACGGACCCAGTGAATTATTTGTTGTACCTACATGGCTCGTGTTTGGCGATGAAAGGTTGATCATAGCTAAGTTTAGGTTTAAAATTATTATTTGTGGAACTTGGTAGGAGCCACAGTTTGTGTCTAACATTAAGGGCTTGAGGCACGTGGCGCGCGAAGCCAGGGTTGGGAATGCGTTGTTTTCCCGTAATACCAATTTTATCCAAACATTATTCAAATCTTTGGTAATTTAGGAGTGAAAGTGATCAGATTCCCCGGAAAGTAATGTTTCCCATGGGAATGCGTTGTTTTTCCGAAGTCAAAAGTAACTCATGTCCTTTCTTAAGTCTCAAACTATATCCTTACCAAATTTCATTTAAATCTTAAGTTTAGGCGTAAATGCGATCGGCCCGGAATTGGTTAAGGGAATACGTCATTTTCCCGGGGTAAAAAGTAGCCTATGTCCTTTCTCGGGTATCAAAATATCTTCATACTAAATGTCATGCAAATTGGTTCAGTAGTTTAGGCGTGATTGAGTAACTGACAGAGTCATTTTCGCATTTATAATATTAGTATTGTTTATAGGTACATTTTCATATCTTAAAATAAAAGTATTTGTTTTTAATCAGACCCTTTGGTGCAGGAGCAAGTTCCGCATGTCTTATTTACTTTTGAATTAACAATATATTTTTATAGGTCTCGAAGCTTTTAGATTGGCGAATGTGACCGCATTTCTTTATTTTGTTATGTATACTAAAATCAAGAATTGTTTTAGCATTAGATCACCAAAAGCTGCAATAGAGCTTTGATTAAATAATGTTTAAAATCTTAATAACAAAATAAAAACATTTTTTAAAAAAATCTTATACCAAGGCTAATTTCCCTGATATTCTTTCCATTTTGTGAATACATAAATTCTTTTCCATACATCAATTTATAAAAATAATGCTTCACCAACAAATTTAACCAACCTGGGGCCTTACAGCTCAAGGCAAATCAAATTAAATCACCTAATTTAAAAATATAGTTCTGGAGTTAGGTATTAGGAATTAAAGCAGATATAACTTTATTGCTGGAACATACATTAAAGACGCTAATTTTAATTTCATGCATTAAATAGATAATTAGTTCGTTATACATAGTTAACCTTTAACCCCTTGATATAGTTCAAAGTGACTTGTAAAAAGTATATTAAAGCTTTTTTATTCACTAAATGTTTCTTGATGTTCCGAAATGTACATATTTAAGCTTTAAGGCTACCATATTTATTTAAATTGGATCCGCGTTTTAATTTTTGAAAACATACCTAAAAACTTAATATCATAGCAAAGAAGGTACTAATCGTCATGAAGAATAGACAAATCCTCTGAAGAGTCTTTCAAGTTTTAGATGACCCAATTATTTACGGATTCCAAAAAATCTCAAACTAAATCCAACTCATTCGGTTATCACCCTTTTAAGTCAGACACAATGGTGCCTTAAAGGCATTTAATTTATGTTTATAGATCTTCCAATAAAAAGGCGATAATGCATTATAATTTGTGAATCGAAGCGATCAAAACATAAGTCCGTCTTCAAGTGGAAGAAAAAACAAGGCCTACAACACCTTTCAAGCACCATCACTTGATTCTCAAGTTGATTCCGAGTCTTACCGGAATGTAAACAATACCAACAGAGTGGCCCAAAACCTTCCCGAACAACAACTGGACTGACTGTGTCCCCCAGTCAATCATCGCAGCCAAACATCATCATAATATGTAATTGGAAGCGGTCTGCGGCGTCGATATTGACTTCGAGTCAGCCGGCCATCAGGTGAGAGCCACTTTGTATTCTGTATGCCCATCACCTGTGGTTATTATTTGCTTGATTATGTTTAAGCACTTCTTGATTCATTTAATTCGATATGAGAAGAGGCTTTAATGGAAACGGATTACGCATCAGATATAGGAGAGCGGCCGGCGGTACAGGTTATGAAGGAGGAATAGGAAAGGAAAAATCGTCAGTCCATCTATCCATTGTTATCCATATAAAGATTATTGTGCGTTCTGACGCAAAGGCAGTCGAAGCCTTACCACGCGGGAGTAAACATTCTCCTTCCACCTGAAACTTATCGTTGGTTGGACAAAAAATAGTGCAAATTATTACGCGTGATGGAACAACTTCGAGAGTTGGTGTTGGGATTAATGTGCGTGTTTGTCATTATCACTACGGTTCGGTGTCAACTTCTTCCGACATTTGAAATACCGAAATTCCCCTCGGACGGACACACCTTCAATAAAATCGATCTTGAAGATGGCAGACTGCTGCTGACCCCATATATCGAAGCCGGCCTGCAGTCGACTGCCAGGAAATTGGCCAAAGTCGACAGGGGCTTATTTCTCAACACGACAAGTTATGCTGGTTGGTTAAAGGCTCAGCGTGCAATTCATGGTCAATACTTTCACTCATTTAGCATTTTTCTTTATTGTTGTTATTGGTGCTGTTGTTGATGTTGATCTTATAAAGGATACCTGACAGTTGATGAGGAACGAGATTCGAATCTATTCTTCTGGTTCTTCCCAGCCGAAGGGTCACAACGTATGTTGGCTGCGAGCGGCGAAAATGACCTCGACGATGAAGCGGATGCAGGCGAGACTGAGGACACTGACTTCGATCATGAATATCTGAAGAAGCTGTCAGCTAATGAAACCACCAACTATGCATACGATGAAAAACCTGTTGTTTTGTGGCTGCAGGGCGGACCAGGAATATCATCGCTTATGGCGTTATTCACAGAAAATGGACCTTTCTTTGTGGACGGCACAAAATTAAAAGGTTTGTACTACATTAACATCACTTAAGTGGTGCAATTACATCGGACTCAGACGCTAACTTCCATCCGGCTTTATGGACTTTATAATTTATGTACTCGTAGATAATCCCTATTCGTGGCACAAGAAGTATCACATGCTGTATATTGATAATCCAGTTGGGACGGGATTTAGTTTTACGGGTACGGATGGATATTGTGAGAATATATCGGGAGTGGCTCGGCATTTGTATATTGGATTGGTGCAGTTCTTCAAATTGTTTCCATCGTTGCAGACGAATAGTTTTTATATTGCGGGTGAATCATTTGCTGGGAAATATATTCCTGCGATAGCGGATGTGATTTATGAACAGAATGGAATACCCCAGAATTATTTGAAGATAAACTTGAAGGTGAGTTTGAGTGCTTTATAATAAGTTTTTATATAATGATTTACGCACATGATTAACTTGATATGTCCTCCTTTATGTCGCCACCTTCATATCTATTAAAATGCTAGTAACATAAATTACAATCCTTTTGGTAATAACTTTTGATTATCATTTTTAATTATCAATTTATATAGAACTTGAAACTAGATATTTTGAGACATGATGAAAAATAGGATATTCGGTGAGGTTCTTTATTGCACGTTCGCTAGGAATTAAATCGATATTGAAAAAAGTGAATTTTTATGATTTAGACAAGTTTTTGAAAGCAACCAAAATACGGAACACTGAAAACAATTTTATTCGTTTTTAAAAACAAAATATTTGATTTTTTCTTCCGATTTTAAAGTAAAGTTACGAAATTTTAATTTTGATATTTGATCTAAGACAAACAAATTGTTTGGTAATTTTCAGATAAACTTTGATAGATTAGATTTTTGCGAGTTGAAAATGATGTAATGTTTAACAATGTTGTCAAATGAAGAATCGTATGACTTCTTAATTTCATAATTTTTCCAAAGTATGTATTTTTCGAGAGCACTTTTAAAAACGATTCATCTATACTAAGTTTCAAATGGAAATGGTCAAAAATATATATTAAGTTTAAGGTTATGGAATATAAAACAAGACTTCATTTACAGTCAACTTCATTCTTTGAACGTAAATTTTGACCAAGGCAACTAGTTAGTTTTTCAGGTGTCATAAATTTTAAATTCAGAACCTAACTTCACAAACTTCTACTTTAAGTTTAAAGTTAAAAGAAACTTCCAAAAACATTATTGTCTACAAAACACTCTTCAGGCAAGCTACAAGTCCATCACGATTTATATTTTGTATTGTAAAGAAAAATTAATTATTTTTTTTCAGATGCACAAGAATTTCTTCCACAAAGCATTTAATGAAATTGTGAAGAAAATAAATAAATCATAGAGTAATAAAGTTCAGCTTTCAGTTCAACGAAAAACCATGCACAACTGTTATTTTGACATAAGTAGACTTGACTTGATAGTTATGGAGTTTTTTCTTGAATAAGTTTCCAGTTAACTTTCCAATAAAGTTGGCAAAATTGGAAGGCAATTTTTTGACAGATGGCCAATCAGATACTAGAAACTTGCCTAACTTTCAAGCCCCTTATGTCATTTGAACCTGCCCATTGTTGACAAAATAAATTAATAATATGATTTCTTTAATTCAATAGCTTTCCTCCCCAAAATACGTTTTGAATCCGAATCTACGCTTCATGAGATTTTTGTTTAATTAGAAAATGAATACAGTTTTTATTTTACGAATTAAACAAATTCAAGGAATGTCTGATCAAATGTTTTTGATTTGCTGAATAATGGAGTAGAAGTATTTAATTCTGGAATTCTAATATAAAAAAAAAAGCACCAAGAGTGTTTTTGACTCGTATAGATGAATTTTTAATGACTCTTCTTTGACAATAAACACTTTAGAAAAACCTTAATTATTGGAGCTAAAATGTGCCAATGTTGAATCACATTTTTCTGAGTGTGAAGATGTTATCATTCAAACTTAAAAATAATGTTTATATTAGTTACATGATAGATTAGAAAAAACAATTATGGTAAATGAGGGACTATTTTGTTAAAATATAAACAAAATTTAAAATTTTGGCTTAGGACGCTTTTATGACAAATTGTTAATTGAGTCAAGAATATGCGAAAATAAATCCGGTCATTAGATTAGAAGCAGTGAAACAATCAACGTTGTTTTGTGAAGTGCATGCACTATTTTTCGAAAAAACCGCAAAATTTATAAACTAATTGTTCTTGATTGAGTGTTAACAGAAATGAGCAACAAAAATGTTTGACAGTGTCACAGTGAAGGAAAGAAAAAGAATAAAGTTTATTGCTCTAAAGGGCTTTGATGCTTTGCTTGAGCCTGAAAAAAAATCGAAGTGATCGTTGTGTCAATAATTATTTGAAAACCCATCGCCTTACTCGAACAATTATAAAAAAAAACTTCCTCTGCCTCAAGACTTCACGAAACACGCAGAATCCTTAAAATAGCGTAAAATTCAGCTTTATCGGCAGCTAAAACTAGGGGAAAAGTTAATGTTAAAGCCAGCTTATCCACTGCTAAATGCACGATTCGCCATGCTAAACACTTAAAGCGCCTGAAGCTTAAGAAAAAAACCACCACTTAATGACGCAAGGAAGCACCAACGCTTGTGTTTGGAGAAAGATCACATAAGCTGGGATATGCAAAATGGAATGACTGCAAATGATTGGAGGAAGGTTATTTTTTTGCAACTAAGCCTAGATATGCCAGACGGTTATAATTATTATTTCCATCACCTGAGGAGAGTAGTGATTTTTAAACCGTCACCATAGCAAAGAAGGAGGAGTTATCGTCTGGGGTTCAATTGTATTGTATGGCGCTATAGACTTGGTAGTCAAAGATACCAAATGACTAGGAAAACATACAAAGCCGTGCTGGAATCAGTATTCCCCAATATATCCTTATTCAGTGGATTGATCAGCAGGAAAAGGCTCCCATACACACAGCCCGAGAGATAAAATCCATTATTGCAAACCAAAACTTCTACTTGCTGCCTTGGCCACTATATTCCTCGGACCTTAATATAATTGAAAATGTGTGGGATAGCTTACACGTAAGGTACATGATTAGGAAGGAAAGCAATACGATGATAGGAAGCGCTTATTCATGGTATCATATTGGCCTAGAGTGAGATTTCTTTGGTCTACTTGGAATTTCTTTTTAAATCCTTAAAAGACAGAATTTTTGAAATTATTTTGAAGGCTGGTGGTAGCACATATTAAAAACCTTATGAAAACTAAAAAACATAACAAAATACAATTACTTTCATTTATTTCATGTGCTTCTAATCTAATGACCCGATTTATTTTCACATACTCTTGACTCAATTAACAATTTTCCATTTTCTCCTTTTGTTTTCAACAAAATAGTCCCTCATTTACCATAGTTGTTTTTTTTTTCATTCATTATAGCACTTCTATGTATATCTAAGCGCAGTTTTGAAAAATTCGTAAGGATTCACAACATCCATTTCATTCAATAAACTTATCACTTGATCTTCCGATAGAAATTCTTTTCTAAATACATTCCTTCTGATTTCTCTGAGAATGCGGCATTTTTTTCCCAAGAAGTGGGCAATATCCTCTCTCTCTGATAGGTTGCACATATTACACTCCAGGGAAAACTCAGGTCTGTGTGGAATGGAATTTAAATCTTTTAGTTGACTACGTATTCTGACCATCATAGAAATCACACGGACATTATTGGAATCCTAAAATAGTTGTTCTCTGCAAGGTTATGATTTAATCTGCTGTAAGTTGTTCTGTACAGGGAATTAGACGCATCAGCAATATATTCAGCTCTTCATTTCCCGTCAACCTTTAAAATGACTTCATACAAGATGTTTCAGCAATATCTTGCCACTTTCGATACGAACTGCTTTGATCTTGTATGGCTTTTATGGCCACTTTTTCCAAGACCCGTAAATCATTCATTTTAAAAATATGCAAGTATTTTCATCAAAATCATTAAAATGTGAGTATACTGCCCAAAATTAATTAAAAACTCTAATTGCTTTTTAAATACATTTGAGAATAAGACAAATAATGTTTTTAGTAGATATTCGTTAAAACTTTTCCTCACATCGTTACAATAAACGGGTTGTTTATTCTTCAATTTAAAAGCAAAGTTATATTTTCCAGGGAGCGTTCGTTACGCCCTACCGATTGCTTGCTTTGCAAGTATATATTTTGACGCGTGATGCGCGAGATATGGTTTCGTTTGAGTCCTTTATCATAAATGAAAATAATTGATAATTTATATGACACATTATATGATAACTAAGCTTGACAGGTGTCAAATGCAAGCGCTGCCAAATTGAAACCACAAAATGAATGACCCTTTTTTAATTTGTTTAATCTTACAATAATTCTATTTATTAACAAACAAAATATATCTACGCTGGTATGCTTTGGCACATACCAACAATAAGTACCGCCTTCTCGCATAAATACAATACAAAATCATATTTCCAAATGAAAAAAATTAAATTCTTTCTAAACAAAAGGCAAAAATTGGTCTCAGTAAAGTTAAGAATACGAAATCTAAGAAAATACAATTTTATATTTAAATTTCAATATACTTTGCGTCAAAATTGTCGTCATTGTAAATCTATTAGGTTTATTAGTTTAGTTGTGTGCGGGGGTCTATGCGGAATATTTTATCAATAATGGTAGAATAATAAATTTTAGAATTCTTAAAAATATTACTGTTATACAAATTTATTATTCAAGAGCAATCTTTCGAAGTTTTTAATTTTATTTATGGTTATTAGCTACAACAAGAAATTGTTGTGGGTATATGAAAATAAACAAAATAATAGAAACTAAGAATGTACTTCAAACAGTAGACCCTGCAAAAATAAATTGATTCTTTTGGTAAAGTTTTTGTTCGTAATTCTTTTTAGGAAGAAAAATATATAGGTTAAACAAAAATCAAGCCTTTAACAACATTGCAGTTGAATTTTGCCAAAATACTGTAATCGATAAAACAAAAATAAATTCATCCAAGTTCATTAAAAGGTTTCATTTTTTATTTTGACAATTTGAAACATGCTTCAAAAACACTCTTTTTCGCTGAAAAATAAAGAAGATTTTGAATTTTCGCGCTTATGCGTCCTCGTCGTAAGTTTTTTTTTTGACTGCTATAGCAGAAAAGGGCACTTTGAAATGAACCGTTTCACAAAATAAACGGTATTTTTAATTTTGCTGCTTTTATTTATCTAGCTAATTCATCAAATTTGACAAGTTCATTAAGAAATTTGCAATTAAAAAAATTTAAACGAAGTAGTTCCTACTGTTTTTTTTTTTTTAATATTTTTATTATTTATTGACATGTCCGAAGAAGAAAAATACGTTGAATACATAATTACAAATAGAAGAGGATACCGGCTCGTACAGCGACGCTATTTTTGCCTACATATTTGCAATAGAAATAAATTATTTTGGTTTTTAGGCCCTTCGTACAAGAAGCGAACCTAACGTTCGACTCGAAGCGAACGTTTCTAAAAATGACTTATTTCGTATAAAATGAATTATTTACTTCCAAAGCCAAAAAAGAGATATCAACCCATTTGCACCCTGAACTTCACCCATCTTAATTTCTATATTGGATTTCTCAATCGGTCGTTTTAAGTCGATCGTTCGATTCCCTTCTCGTAATAAGGGCCTAAGGCCCTTAAACTTATTCAAAACTATACTTTCTCATTTAAGGATTTATTTTTTTCAAAAACTAAAATTTTGGCGAAATAGAGTGCTTGGCTTATGCACAAACAAAGCCAGAATGAAGTTTTCAGTTTTTCTATTGCTTTTAATGGGCGAAATTATTTTCCTTGATAGCTCAGGGCCACTTCCATTTGTTATTTTCTGTTCAATGACGAAAGTGCTAAACTTTTGTACATATTTTGTTTTTATATTGTTTTTATTTTACAGAAATAGTTTAACCGATTTTTCAAAAGTTTAATTTATTCTTTTTGTATTTTACTAACCTGAGAAGAATTTATAACATTTCGGTTTTTTGTAAGTTTGAACATTTTATAGAAAAGTTAAGTCATGTAGAATACTTCACAAAATAATATATCGCTTACTAACTGTTTTTTATATTGTTGCTCTCCTGAAAATCAAATAACATAATCTTGCCACTTTGACATCTGTCATTCTGAAATCAGTCACTTTTGACTGCGGTATTAGGAAATATGCTTCCTACAAATGAGCTTGTTTATGCTTGACAAATAAATGTACCGGCTTTTGGTTAAAATTAAGTAAATTTCTCAAAAAACGTTCACTTCGTATAAAGAGGTTCAAAAAGAAAAGAAAAGCTTGTCACTTTAAGATCTATACCCTTGACATTCTTATCTCATTTTCTGTCACGTACACGTTGACATCTGTAAATAAGTTTAAGCTAGGTAAGTGCATCGGTTAGCAATCTCCAAGACCTACTTTTTGGTTCGCTATTTTCGTTTGAAAAAACAATGCTGAATTCATCGTCAATTGTTTAAATATACAGCTAGGTTTTCAAAATCGAGTGATATGAAATCTACATGTAAATTGAAAGTTTAGTGAAATTGTTTTCAGGCTTCTAACAGTCGCTAGATTTCATAACTTCGAATACTTTTCGAAATTACTTCAAGTGACATCACATCAGTCAATAAATAATTCAGTTGATTGTCACAATTTGAATAAATTCTTAAGTTTTTATTTGATCTGCTCTTTCAATTACATAAGTAAACATAAAAGTAAGTGGTTTTAATTTACATTGTGTTGATGCACATACAGCTAGCTGTAGGTTTGCATTTCCTTGTGATAAGATGTTCCCGATAATATAGTTTTGTCAAAGCTTAGTTTTTGAACGTGTTCCTTTTTAAAAGAACATTGTTTTATTCAAATATTTAAAAGCTTTGTCGGTTGTTCCCCCAACTACAAAGTATAAGCTGCAACTTCGTACCAACGAACTGCATTATATAAAGAAGTAGAGATGTATTTCCCTTAAGTGAAAAAGCTACTGTATTTTTAACAATTTCCTCAAGTCGAATTGTTTTTGTCGGATTCAAATCACTTGAAAACCGCTAATATCGAAATTCACTTCGTTTCAAGTTCGAAAAATTTCTTTGAAATAATAACCTTGAAACCTTAATTCTCAAGCTATTAATATTCTTTCGGTAAACAAATTTGCAATGTGATTTTGCATGATGTTTGTGTTAGCACATCTTCTAAAATATATGCAAAACTTATTGATTTTTTAAAAGCAAATAAACAACAGAGTTTTTCTTTTTGACCAACTTAATTTTCTTTTTTGTTTCATGATCATGATTGGCTAATTAATATTTCTACGATTTCTGAGAATTTTTGAAGACGGTTTGACAGAACCGGCAAATGCAATATTAACACAATTCACTAATTATTTTAACAATCAAATTAGTTTTGCATTTCTTTTTAACCCTTTTAAATAGTGCCATAGAGAATTATTGAGAAATCGAATACCATAAACTCTGTTTTTCGATTTATGTCAGCAAAAATGGGAAAATACGTTCTAAATCTACATATGTATGTGGTCTTAGAAATTTAAACTGGAAAAATCCATACACCGGAATCGTGTAGCAAAACCAGTTGATACTTGAAATGCTACAAAGTGACGTAGGTCTTAAGGCTTCTAAGGTTCAGTTAAGACAAGAACTCAAGTCAACCATCAGCTTTGTTATACCGATAGTTTTGTTATTTTGCAGAATTTTTGGAAAAATTCGAGAATAATTGTTCAAAAGTCTCTACATTTCTTACTTGTTCAAAAATTAGGATGGAACAACTATGATTACCTACCTATATGATGAATAGTTATGGATTATGGCCGGAACTAGAAGATATTGCAAAACGACACGGGGCTACATGCCAAACAGTCAAAGAAACGATCAAAATTTTGCAAACAAAGTTTTCTAAGATTGCTATTTCTCGAAGTGGTGATCACAATTGTCAGCCAAATTCTTTTGATTTTATCGCCTATAAGATACCTTTCTTTTTATAATGAAATAAACATGCATTTGCATTGTACATATTATTTTTAATTTTGATTAGTATAAATATAGTTTTTCGTCGGTATTTTTGGTTGCTGTTGCTTTTGCATTGAAACAATTAACCTCAACCCTTCGGCAGGGATTGCTGCCTTCTTCAGGGGAACTTTAATAACACAAAAAAATATACAAATAATCTTAGTAAGATCGATGGGATACAAATGCAATAAAGTTTAATCATTCAAGAAAAGTATGACACAAAATTTAATTTTGATTATATTAATTAATATAAATTAAAAATAAAACTATTAAATATGAATAAAGCACAAATGACATTTGAAAAGAAAGAAGAGAGCTATATACGGCAGAAATGTTTTGTGTGTCTTGTTTATTTCTCTGTCTGTAGAACTTCCACGCCGTCAAATTTTGAAGAATGACCGCTTGCAATGCTGTGACTGGTCAGGGCTGTCTTCTCAGAAATGTTTAGTTTTAGGGTTCCAATATAACACAGGTTGCACGATGCATTTGATTTACCATTGCAGTTAATTTTGTAGATAACATCTGTTTGTTTGTTCTTATCAGGTATTGTCTTTAGTTTAGTAAAACAATGATCAAGTGTTTTGTTTGCTTTGAAAGCAAGGCAAACCTCTGTCAATTTTTTGAAGTTGTCGGATAAACTTGGGACGTGGTGCGTTCTAACGGGTTCATCAATATTTTCTCGTGGAATTTGCATTTTGTGTTTTAAAAGGAGACTTCGAATTTCGGTTGAATGATAACCATTATCACTTAAGATTTTGATGAATTTTTTCTCGTTAGCGACGATTATCCACTAATCATATTAATTACACAAATTGGTCAATAAATTAACTCTATTATTTTTAATATTAAAACTAAACCTCTTATTGGAAAATCCTATATTTATCTACAAAAGCAAGTATTAAACGACTATTTTCTCATCGCCCAAACATAAAATCGGTTGTGAAACTTGTTTAAAGTCGCAAATTACAAAAGAGGAGACATTTCAAAGTTTCCATCAGATTTATATTTAATAAGACTTTAACTACTAATAGTTATTTCTTTTCTTATAAATAAAAAGTTGATATCTATTAAATGAATTTCTCATTCGCAGGGTCTTGCTCTGGGAAATGCCTTTTCAGATCCTTACAACATGGTGGACTACTCAGACTTTGCATACCAATTGGGTTTGATAGGTCGAAAGGGTCATCAAGAAATGAAGCTAACAGAGAGTCTTATTCGAGCGTATATTGATCAACCGAAGTTGGCCAAAGCTGTAAGAACGTAACCAATAATATTCAAATTTGATATCTGTTTCTAAATGAAAATGATTTTTTTTTCAGTATTGGGATTCAACCCTGCATCTTTTCACTGTTCATAGCAACTATAGTAATCTCTACAATATTGGAGAACCTAAATCAATGGATCTATTCCCGTATAAAGCCTTTATTGATCAACCTCAAGTAAGTACTTATTTGTATATCGCTATTTTCTAAATATGTATTGAAGAGTATCAATCATTCTTTTCAAGGTTCGAGAGGCTTTACACGTCGGTGGTCATCCATTTTCAGGACCAAACACTGTCTATACGCATCTCCTCAATGATTTCATGACAACAGCAATGCACTGGACCGAACGACTCCTTAACGCCGGACTTCGTATCATGTACTACAATGGTAATTGGGACTTCATTGTGGCATATCCTTTGTCAGAAAACTCCTTCCACAAGATGCAATGGTCTGGCGCTGATGAATACAAATCAGCTCCACGTCGACCTTTCACGGTCAATGGAAAGCTCCATGGCTACGTAACTAAGGCTAGAAATTTCTACGAGGTTTCAATGCTTAACTCAGGACACATGGTACCAACAGATCAGCCAATAGCTTGCTTGACTTTGATTGATAGATTTTTTACAAACAAGTTGTAGAGTAAAATGAAATACAAAATATGAAATGCAGTCTGTTTTCTTTTCCTTAAAATTATATCTACCTATACATATGTACATCACAGCGTATTTTTATAAATAAGTTTGTTGAAAATTCAGTCATTGTCCTTGGGAGACAAAGAATGTTGACAACATAAACAAATATGAAACACCAGTTGATTGTGTTATCATTTTCATTGTGCGTTTAAGGACATGCGTAAAGGAGCATTCTTTAACATCTGTTCTCTCTCTGCTGTCTCAAAAAATCTGTCAAACGTAAGTTCTCGTTCGCTGCAATGGAGGTGATACAAATATTTTGCGTTTCTTAAAAATAAAATAATTTTATAGTCGGTTCATTGTTCCAAACAAATATTTGTATCCATTGTTTTACTTTTTGCAATCTAATGTAAGTTTCGAATGAATTTTTGTGAAGTGGGCTGAGTTGAAATTTATTAAAAAAGTTCCTTTAAATATGTTTTTCGAATGTGACGAAATCCTTCTAAGAAAAGTATATTCTTTTCTTATATGAAAACAAATTCTATCAAGTTAATTTTAAATGAATATTTGAGTTCAAAAATTACAAATTTAAGTGTTTTTTATGTCAGCAAAAATGAATTAAAGTAAAATCGAAATAACTATCATTGAACTTGGTGAATATGTTTCAAAAGTCTGAAGTACTAGGTAATGACTTTTCGGAGATTCTATTTATAAATTTCAGTGTACTTCGTAAAAAGATTTATAAGTTGAAGTTTCTTAATTTTAAAACAAAACTTATCTAAGTTGCAAGTTCATTTGTGGTCAAAGAAATGATATTATCATAGAATGTGAACTCAAATCTATATCTACCTTCGAGTACGTACAAAGGAATTTATATTAAATTGTTTTGCTCTAAAGTGAGTCATTGTTTTTTGCATCATTTAATTTGCAATAAAATATTGTTTACCTATCGATAAATAAAAATCGATTTGTTTTTATGTCAATTAAATGAATGTAAGAGAATTAAATATTTCTTCCAACAAGAAATTTAATTAATTTTTGATGGAGTTTTTATTACTTTTTTATGATATTTTAAACTAAATATTGCTTTTTTGATTAGGGTGTAACTCAATATCATATGTTTTTTTTGAGACAAGGAAAAAGTGAAAATATAAATATTTATTATTTTTGGTATATTAATCCAAGGACCATAGTTTTACGATCAAACCAAAAAAAAAAAAATTTTGCGGTTTCAAAAGCAAAAGTTAATAAAAAAAATATAAAACATTTTGTTCATGATATTTAATTTGTATTATAAAGTTTGAACGTTGACGTTGTAGTGTGAAACACTACATCATTTAAATGACCAGCACGCGAATTGTTGTACGCGGCCAGGAAATGTCTCTTGCAATAAAACCATATTCGCTCGAGTTGTGTGTCGCATTTTGCAAATTTTACAGAAGACAAAAAAAACTGAATATTTTTTCAAAACAAATTCGTATCGTAATGAAATTTGACAGAGTCTTACCAATTTTGAATCTCTACTATGTGAAATAGTTGTAAATGCTAAAAATTGTAATTTTCCTAAGATAAAAGAACTTAGGAGATATTCATATATAAAAAAAAAAAATACTTTTTATGCTGATAAGAGGAATTCATTTATTGATTTAAAATGATAACGCTCATAGCAATAGGAAACGGAAACTTAAAAAAATAATGAATACAAATATTAATTCATTAGAAAATATCACAAACTTTTCTATTCTTCACAGTAAATTCAGCAAAAACCAATAACTTATTATTTTAATGACAAGTTTTCATAAAAATTTCTACAGTCTTCAGGTAAGAACTCTTTCAGTTCTTGTAGATGATTCCATTTCTTCTTTGGAATAGCAAGTTGGCTTGAAATTAAGGCCTTAAGCTCGTAGTCTTCATCTAAATTGTTTAAATTCATATTCTTCGGCAGTAGTTGTTTTCTGTCGGAATTTTGTGCAAAGATCACATTGATCTTTCTTAAGCTGATAGAGGGATATATTCATGCTATCAAATACTTCTCGAAATTTTTTTTATTGGAGAGAATCAATCTTGTATAAACTGCAATGCTCTTTATAGAAATCAAACAAACTTTGTTGGGATACAAACTTGTGGCTCAAGAAAAAGCTTCGATGAATCTTTTCTAGAGTAATTTGATGGGAGCTTTGGTAATTGCTCCAAGAAATTCTTCAAAAAATCATTTTTGTTTTTTCTTTCGGAGTTATCATTACTATCATAATATTTCTTGTAAACACTGCAAGCATCGAATAGGAACTTTTTTTCACCCAAAAGTGAATGGTATGATCTCCAATGCAAATTGTGTTCATAAACATTTGTCGACAAATTTGCACTTTTGTACCTGAAAGGGTTTATTTGTGAAAAGTGTCATTTGGATTAAAAGTTATAAATAAATGTTGCCACCTTTTTCATTTGATGATAAAAATTAAAAAAAAACTTTGAGACTTCCAATTGTTGGACGTGGTTGCAAACGAAAACTTTCCGCTGTGACCAATCCATTTTAGTCCAAAAATTTTCAAAAATTGAGGTCCTATTGGCTTCAGTAAACATACTACAGAATCGTTTTAAAGATTTTTTACAGTATTCGGAAGAGCAAGAAGCACCAATGACTCTGGCTTTTCGAATCGTATCTTGTTTAATAATTTTATTTTTCCTTGTAAAGCCAAGGTATTGAAGTCCTTGCGTTCGAAGTTGCTTGTTTTTATTCTGTTTCCAATTTGAATCATTGGCTTTTTTACTTCAAGTCTTCATCTTGCATGTCACCATACTCACAATCGTTTGACAAAATGTTGTCCGCATTTTCTGGTACTTGAAGATCGAGCGGTGGATCTAATGTTTCTTCAAGTAAAAGCTCATTGTTTTCTATAGTTTCCGACTCTAGTGCTGTTAACCGGCTCAATAGTCATTTTAATGGTTCTGGGAAAGATAGAAGCCGTTTGAGCCCGCGCCATTTCGAGGCATTTCTTCGCTCGAGAGCACATTTTGCTTTTAAATAATAAATTAAAAGAGCATTCTTAATCTATAAATTAATTATTCTACTAAGAAGGGTCTATTAAAACATTAATTTGTGGTACGACGAGTCATTAACTTATTTAAGAACTAAAATAAAAAAATGAAAATTTCAATACAAATCCGTTGATAGGAGATGTTATGGTACCAGTTGTAACAAACAGAATACCTCCGATCATACTTAGCACAAGTTCTGTGAGTTTAATTGTTTATAATTGTAATAAAATCGAAAAACTTTATAACTATGGTGCTACAAAAACACTAATTTCTTAAAAAAACAGAAAACAAAACTAAACAAATACTTACATTAAATAAAATATGAAGCAAAAACTTCTTGTGAAATGTGATGATAGGAGATATTTTAGGCGCCAAGATGATAGAAGGTATTAGAAAATAATAATAACAATATTTTGACAGCTGCTGGAGACATAATAAATGCGTTCAGCGATGCAGATGTTAATTCTTAACAAAACTACATCAAAAAGTGATTTTCACAAAAAATGTTTGTTAGGAGGTATTCGTATTTAACCATCGAAATGTGCTTCCTCGCTGAAGAAAATGTTTTTGAAATAATCGCCAACTTAGTTAGACAGATGTCGAATTCCAGTCTTTTACTTTTGAAACCGCAAAATAGATAACCCGTTCATTTATTTCTAAATGTAAAAACATAAAATGTTCATAAATTATTTGACAACAAGTGTTTGCTTAATAATTAATAAATCACAAGATATCACCATATCGGTGGACAATTATTGATATTACTTCTTTGAAAAACAACACGATCACTAATAAAATGTCTTGCAAACAAAATGTCGGTTGCTAGCAGTTAAAAATTGTCAAAAGCTAGAAGAAACCTCTTATTGGTAGTGCTATTACAATATTTAAATTGAATTACACATACAAACTTAAGCTGAGTACCTACAGACGATCGTACAATATGACTAACTTGAAAAATTTTATCAAGCGCCTCAAAATTGTGTTAATTATTACAATTTCGTGTAATAATATTGTTGGAAACGGCAATTTGTAACAAAAATTGTAAACAAAATGAAAACATTGTAACCAAATCGTCTGTACTTCACTTTAGTTATGAGTAAGACCATCGAATGGCCAGGTTCAGACAACATAAGGGACTCCCTTTAGTCAACTGCATTCTTTGAATGCATTTGGAATTAATAGTACAAAATCTACCAAAAACAAATCTATCAATAGTATAGTAGGATTTTACACGAATAACAAACACAATATCCGTAGTCTGAATACTACCGATAAAAGCTAAAGTATAATCTTACTACGGATGGGTTTTTGACATTTATACGAGTCTCGAATAGATCTCATTTGATTTCGTTCTCAAATGTTGATTGATTTTGCATTTGTATCTCGTTGTATCTTGTTGACTCGACTCCGATCCCGACCGGAATCGAGTCGAATTAAGCTCATTTCAACTCGATTCAGGTATATAAAGAATTGAGGCGAGCTTCAAGCTCGCTTCAACACCACATCTTAATGTAGTAGGCTACGAACAAACCCCCTCCTCGAAGCAATTATTAAATGAACTTTTGTTTATAGAATCTCAATTTCCAGATGTTTTCTTAACATTTCTTCCTGAAAATTATCCATTTTATTAGTTCTAGTTAGGTTTTTTTGCTAAGCTAATTTTAACTTTTGATTTTCACTAAACTTTCTTCCTTTTGTGTGGTTCTTTTTATTATTATTCTGACAGATCTTCTTTCAGTTGTAAGTAAGTAAGTTGTACTATTAATAGAATGCCAAAAAAACACTATTACTGTTTACAAAACACTCCTCAGGCAAGCTACAAGGCCATCACTATTTGTATTTTGAATTGTTAAGAAATATTACTTATTTCTTTTCTAAATTGGCAAGAAACCCTTTAACAGAAAACATTGAATGGAATTGTGCAGAAAATAAATAATTTATATAGTAATAAAGTTTAGCTTTCAGTTGAAGGAAAAAACATGATCAACTGTCATTTTGACATAAGTAGACTTGACTTGATAGTTAGGGAGATTTTTCTTGACTAATTTTCCAGTCAAAATTCCAATAAAGTTGCCTTAATTGGAAAGGTAATTTTTTATCAACTAGAAACTTGCCTTACTTTCAATCCCCTATGTGGTCTGAACCGGCCAATGTTTCGGTTACAAAGATTAATGTATGTATTTTATGAAGTTTAGATTTAGTCGTTAAGTCAACGCATTCTAATGGATTTATAGAATAAAACAAAAATTATTTAAGAAATTATTGTCATTTATTTTTATTGCCATCTAATGGTTTAAATTTTCCATGACCACATTTTAAAACAGTCAACTGTATTTCAACAAAATCAATTTTTGGAACTTTCAATTTTAATTTACGCACTTTATCGGCTTTTAATAAATCACAGCTTATTTGACAGATGTATCTTTAATCACCTCTAAAGATATTGACATTCTAATTTGAAAACCATTTAGTTGCTGTATTCAGAAATTAGATTTTCAGTTTAAGAAAACAACAATATTTCTTAGACAAGAAAAGACGGACCATTGAATGTATCAAAATATAAAAGGATTTACTTCTCATCTGACACAATTTTACATTTGACAAATGAGTGGGGCCAAAATAAACTAATATTGACATTATGCTGGTCAATAAATCACGCAGTTAAATTTTTAATTAAATATTATTAAAATAAAACTTCAGACAAATATCTTTCAAAACATTTTTATTATTTTTCTTAGAAGGCTTTCTTCTTCTTTTTTTGTTTTACTATTTATAACTTGTTAGTAAACAAATAATGAGCCTGTTATTAATAAAAATAGTTTTATTATTATTAACCTGTACATTTATTCTTTGCAGCTGAATAATATACAATTTCCATAAATAGAAAGCAATAAAAACAAAATTCCGAGTCCATCATGGATAAAGTTGGATTATTGCGAAAGGTGAGTAACATTGTCCTTGGGGATAAACTATTTATTATTTTGTAGGTATTTATAGATATCCTTAAGTGCAAGTGCCTATATTTAATGCTATAAGACTACAAAGACCCATGATCGATATTCAAACTAAGATTGTATACACCTGGTGAGACAGTTTTGCCAAAGTCGTAGCTCTTAAATTGTTTTGCAGGAGTAACATATTTCAATAACAAACAACTTATTTATCAATTTGACTCACCCTTTAAAATTAAAAGGAAGGGCTTTAACCTTACCATCTTTTTATTCCCAATCTTAATTTTTGGTTCGGTTATTTAGTTCACTAATTTCGAGCCCTTCCCGCCATTTTATCGCAAGCGACATTTTCAATAAAAAAGACAACACATAAAGCTTTAAAGGCTATTGTCATGTCTAAACTTAAGCATATTTAACATTTTCCAAAACTGAATATGGTTACAAGTTGTTTCAAGAACCAGCAGTAAGCTTTTGATTTGTCGTTTACGATTAAATTTATTTTTACAATTACGATAAATTGGTGGAAAGGGCTTGATGTTGTTAATTATGAACATTAAAACAAAATATCCTGAATTTTAAATTTGATTTTATAAACATGTAAAAACAATCAGAAAAAAACGTATTTCGAACTTTGTACACTTTCTTGTTGCAATATAATTTAGTTGCGGTCAATTTTAAAAGGTTATAAAATGTCCAAAATGTGTTGATCGACGCTTCTTATAAAAGCCTTATTCATTGACCAATTGTCACAACTTCATCTACACATAATGTAGGTAGGTTAATTGGATAAATTGATTATTCAATTACAAACACCTTATCTTAATTCCCCTGTCAAATAGTTTTCTGCCTACGGCTCTACGACGCGAAGCATATCTTGAAATTCAGTAGGTAATAATAATAATATTGTTAAAGTCTACGTTCAGTTTTAATTAGTATTCCAAAGGCGTATACATCAGCTTCAGCAGTAGCTGACCGATGACGACCAGCGCGACGGACGACGACGTGACGAGAGTCATTTAATGGCATTCAAACATAACATAAAAAAACGCCTATACTTACGTTGTTTGTCCAGAAATTTGCGAATGGTCAATGGATTTCGATTTAGTTGCGGCTTTGGCTGTATCAGTTCAGCAGTTGAAATTCTACAGAATCGACGATGGGTCTTAGTATCGTAGTACTTAGCAATGTGTTTGGATTGACGTTTTTTAGTCGTAAAATAATTTAATTTATTTTTATTTATTGTACCTATGTATAATTCTTATTGAATATATAGCCTTTTGGCTGCGAGTCAGAATATCTGTTAAAGTCATCGCCGAATATTTTGGAGAATTTTCCATACGAAGATTTTCGCAAGGCCGCCCGCAAAATGACCTCTCCACCTGCAACACGTGCCAACAGACCGATATCGCCAATGTTCTGCGATACCTTGGAACGTCATCCGTTTATGAGGAATGTCATAAATTCGAAGGGGTTTGAGATCAAATATTCGTCACCAAGTGAGAAGGAAGCATCAGTGAGAAAGAGTTTGGAGGAAATTTCGAAGGATATCAAAGAAATCGAAGATTTTCTCACTGTCACCGAAAATATTATCCGCAGGGAAAAAGAACGTGACAGAGAGCTGTATGCACGAGAGAAAAGACGAAAACTGGAAGAGAAACAAAGACGGAAGTCCGGTGAGATATCAAGTCCGAATAAGGAGAACAAAACACCGAGTCCTTTAAAAAAGACCACGCCAGCTACGTCGAGGAAGAACTCCCAGCGAGGTATTACCTACAAAATAAACTCCTTCAAGAATAAAAGATCCAAGCCGGGTAGTCCAAGGTTCTTAAATTCTAAGCTTTACTTTCGAAATGGAAAGATTGGATGCCTTGAAGCAGAGCAAAATGCTTCGAACATCGAAAGCACACATGCTTTGGTTAAACACATTCTCCAGTATGAAAACGAGAAGCCTCTAGTAAGCCCTGAGAGTGTTCGAAAGGTTTTGAATGAATGTCTGTTGCCAGGGCAGGTTCCATTCGAAGAATATGAAGAATCAGGCAGACCTCTTATGGTAGAAGCTGAGAAAGTAGTGGGGGAGCTGAACTTTACAGATGAGAATTTTGATAGTTTATCAGAGCCTATTGCGAATACAGTTGTGGAGGAGGAGGATGGTGATGAGAAAGATATGCAAATCTGTTACAATGAAGCTCCCGACTTGCCCAATGAGGAGAAGAACACTCGTGAAGCACAGGAAAACGTTTTGGACAGTGAATTGGTAGCTGTGGATACCCATGACGCCCAAACCAACACTATAGACAGGTCAACTCCGGGAAGGTTAGTTTTCATAATTTAATCTTTGTTCATCCAAATTTTAAATTAAGTTCTTTTTTCCAGTCTTGATTCCGATGGACAGCAGTTTCTTCGGGACCAAGTTCGCCATTTAGTCCGTAGGTTCACAGCGCGGGCAAACAAGGTCAAATCCCGATTAGAGTTGCCACCAACTCCTTCCAGCAGTGCCAGCTCTCCATCTCCACCACCACCTTCGGCGCCCGTCTCTATAACAAAACAACCCAATAAAAGTGACAGCCATTCAAATATCAAAATACTAAACCGAAACAACCGGAGTCACTTCGAAGCAGACAACCCACAGTCAAGCCTCTGGCTTTGCTCCAGTCTTTGTGGCAGTAATAACGACGAGAAAACTCTCGACCCACAAGGGAAAATCTATATTTCCTGGCTGTGTGTTGTTTCCATCAGCTTTCTCTACAACGCTTGGGTTATCCCTTTGCGGTCTACGTTTCCCTTTCAGACTCCGGAAAACACGAACGCATGGCTTATTTGCGACTTTTGTGCTGATCTTATTTATCTTCTGGACGTGATATTTTTTAAGCACCGTGTAATGTATCTTTTCGAAGGTTTCTGGGTAAAGAATAAAAATCTGACGCGGAAGAACTATATGCGAAAACTACAGTTTAAAGTAAGAAAAGACTCTTCAAATTCTCACTTATCTTAACTTATAAGCTCATTCCTATATTTACAGCTCGATCTCCTGTCACTTTTACCTTTGGACCTGTTGTATTTCAAGTTCGGTACAGGAGCTGTTTATTGGCGATTTCCAAGATTCTTAAAAATTCAAAGTTTCTGGGAAGTCTTCAAGCTACTCGATCGAGTCATTTCGTCACCACATTTTGTAAGCTCCTAATCAGCAATGCTATAGACTAATCTTTGATATTTTATCTAACCAAATCGTGAATGAATTTCACTATATCTTCTCTCGTTATAGGTTCGAGTTGCTAAGACACTGACCTACATGCTTTATATGATACACCTCACAGCTTGTTCGTATTATGCGTATAGTTCGTATCAAGGTAATCTAGTCGATGCTTAATTGTATGATTGACATGCTAATTAGAAACGTTGCAACCTATCTTCTTTGTTGATAAACAACTGATTTGTTTATGTTTATAGTTATTTATTTTTTGAAAATTGTATGTTTAATATTTTCAGGTCTTGGAGTCAATCGTTGGGTATTTAGTGGAAAAGGTCATCCGTACGTAAGATGTTTTGCATTTGCAACTAAGACTGCTACATCAATTGGTAAGGATATGAATAATTGTATTTTATGTCTAAAGGTTAAGAAAAAGTTAGGAAATATGACAAAATGAATGAAATTCGTATAAATAGGGTATTCCAGTAAGAAGTTTCATTTTGAAATTTACAAATATCCTTTTTATGAAATTTTGTACTATTTCTTATTTAAATATTTTCACTTTTTTATTGAAAAACTATTAAAAAAATACAATTACCAAATTATTCACTTCAAAAATGGAAACGTCACATTTGTCGTACGTCAAAGTTAAAAGTTGGTCAACTCTTGCGACTCCGGCTGCGGCTCCGATTCCAGTTGCGTCGTAAATTTGCATTTGCGTACATTGAGTACTTTGACAGCTATTCCAGTTTCGACTTCGGCTCCAACACCATTGTGTTCCAGCAGTAAGGGAACGAACCAATACTCAGCCTTATATATCACTTACCATAATAGACGTTGTGACAGTTTCAGTAAATTTCGCTAACTTTCGCGCAATTACGCAAGAGAGTCGAGTCAAATCAAGCTCATTTCAACTTGATTCAGTTATACAAAATATTTTTGATGAAATTTGTATAAAAAGGGTATTCCAATAAAAAATAAATAAATTGTGTGGCGCAACAATCCGTTGAGAACTAGGGCCTAGTGACTTACAACTCTCAACCATTCCTGTGTACGAGTAATGTTATCAGGAATGAAGGGGACCTACAGTTTATATGCCGAATCCGAATGGCTAATTTGAGAAAGCACTTTTTCATGACACAAGTTACTCTTAGAGAATTTGGCAATTCCTCGCAAGAGGCAGTACCAGTGAAAAGACTTTAGATGGCACACGCAGGGATCGAACCCAAAACCTCCACGGGTATTCCCAAATAGGTTACAGTTTTAAAAGTCCTAATTGGCAAATAGTGGGTTTATTCAAAATGAAACCTCTTAATAACTTCCCATAGGAAGTTATTGTAATGGTCTAATTTGTCAAATTGAAAATATTTACATTTCTCCACGTTTCAAGGTCCCTAGAGTCGAAATAAAAGATTTGTAGAAAGATGTCTGTGCGAACGTGTGAACGTACGTTCACATGTTCTAAACGTATGTTCGTATGTTCTGAACTTGGTAAAAATGTACTTACGACTCAAAAAGCTTTTAAAAATTAAAAACATTGTTTTCAAACTCTTTTTATTTCACAAAAAATATTGTTTTCGATATTCAGTAGTTTTTTTTTTTATAAAAGTTCAACAGTCCGTTTTTTTATAAAAATATAAAATCTACAAAAAATTACGCAAATTTTGTAAGAATTGATGTTCGGTTCTTGATATCTCTCAAATAAATTTCATTCACCCAATTTGTAAAAATTTAATAAATGCTACTAAAATTTGTAAACATTTGTTTTCGACTAAAAGACTATTTAACAAAACTAGATTTTAAAACCAAACTTAATATGAAAAATATTGTTGGTAATTTTAAAATTTGTGAGAATAATTCAACTTACAATTTTTTTAACCCAATACGAAAACCTAAAAATTTTTAAGCAAGGCAAATAGACAGACGGGAGGGAAGTTATCAGTGTGGGTCGCATCCCAGCCTCTTTGTCGCATATAGCACTTTTTATTAAGGGAGTGTAATTGCATCTTTTTGAGGTTTCTCCATTTTAGTTTGCTGAAAACATCATTTCTGACTTATTTATAACCGAAAAGAGGCTTTGGTGATGCTGGACAAATTATTGAATACTAGTTTATTACAATAACCAAGCCCTGCCAATGAATTCATTTGCCGTGTTATTCTGGTCGAAAGTAAGTAAAGTTTAATTGAAAACATGACAGCGGTTTAAAATAATTATGTTTCACTTTAAAGTCACTTGAAGATTTTAAATCTTTAAAAATACTTCAAATACGGATCATTGAGAAAATTCACTCGTTTTTCAATTTCATTGTGAAAAAAAAAACGATCGTTCTGAAGTGGATTGTAACTGTTCTACTTTTCGACAATTTTTATTCAGAGTTAGGCTAAAACGAGATTTCAGTAGAAGTTTGCGTCAATTTAAGATTGTATATGGTAGTTTGTCTTCAGCTTCTGGGTACATAAGACGAAGTAAAATGCACCAAGTTGTGGACACCGAAAGTCTTAGATTTTCTGATGAATGTTAACATATAAAGCTTTAACAACATGAAAGATGTCAAAGTATCTATGTCTCTTTTGGAATGTCTTTTATTCTTACTCGATAATACTGGGCAGGTGCAGACAACAAAAGGAATTCCATTTGCAGTCAACTGATTCTTTGAGAGTAAATTTTGACCAAAGAAAGTAGTTTGTTTTTTAAGTGTCATAAACTTCGAACTCGGTACTTACTTCACTTAACTCTGCCTTCAGTTGATTGTGCAAAAACTTCAAAATACATAATTGTCTACAAAACACTCCTCAGACAAGCTACAAGTCCATCACGATTTGAATTTTGTATTATGAAGAAATGTTTCTTATTTCTTTTTCAATTTGACAAGGAACCCTTTTACACAAAACATTAAATGGAATTGTGCAGAAAATACAAATAAACCATAGAGTAATAAAGTTCAACTTTCATTTGAATTAAAAAAAAAAACATGATCCATTGCCATTCTGAATCTGCCCACTTTGTTCTTTAATAGTAGCAATGCTGTCATTATTATGGCCAATCAGTAACGTTTTGAGAATTAACTTACACCTGGTTGGTATATTTCGTGTAAGCTCATATAGGCGTTCCTATTTACTCCAAAATGTACCTTGTTGCTTTTAAACTGGAGCTTTTGCAGTAAAAGTAAATAGTTTACACGTTGCTTTCATGCATAAAAAAGGAAATTACTTTAAATATATGCAAAATTGCCGCCATGAGCTTTCAAAATGTTCTTGTACATATATTTTTTTGAAGACCCATGTATTTAACTTAAGTACTTTAACTTAACTTAAGTCTCATTTAAAATTTGTCGGTACATATTCATTCTAATGTCATTACAGGAAAAAATCCAAAACCCGAAAGGGAAGGTGAATATGTCTTCATGACAGCTGCTTGGCTGATGGGAGTGTTCGTATTTGCCTTGCTTATTGGTCAAATCCGAGATATTATCTCAACTGCAACCCGAAATAAAAACGAATACCGTCAGCTTGAAGATGAAACTCTTGAATATATGCGACGTTTGAATTTACCAAACGAAGTTCAGAGAAGAGTTAAAATGTGGTTTAAATTTACTTGGGATCAGCAGAGAACATTGGGTAAGTTTAAGGAAACATTTTTTCCTTATAATCATATCTTTTCTTATTTGTAGATGAAAGCAACATATTGGATTCACTACCAATTAATCTGAAAACAGACATTGCCATCTCTGTGCACATTCAGACTCTATCAAAAGTTCAACTTTTTGCCGACTGCGAAGAGGCATTGTTGAGAGATTTAGTGCTTAAGCTACGAGCGGTGACCTTTCTGCCAGGCGATTATGTGTGTCGCAAAGGTGAAGTTGGTCGTGAAATGTATATAATTAAGTTGGGACAAGTTCAAGTAATGGGCGGTCCCAGCAATGACATTGTTCTTGCCACACTCTCGGAAGGTTCGGTATTTGGAGAGATCAGTCTGCTTGGTATAAATGGGGCTGATCGACGGACGGCGGATGTACGATCAAAGGGCTATGCAAATTTATTTGTTCTCTCGAAGTCCGATCTAAATGAAGTTATCGTTTACTATCCAAATGCACAAGCTATTCTTAAGAAACGTGCCAGAAGTCTCATGCGTAAAAATGCCGCCCGAGAACGTGAGGAAGCTCGAAGAAGTGCCATGCAAGCCGATGTAGTGATAGGTAATCCCAAAACTCCTGAAACACCACCAAAACTTCTTAAGACAGTCATCCAAGCTCTGTCTCATGAATCTCCAGCTGTAATGTTGATTACCAAAGGATCAAAACGACTCCAGAGAAGATCGGAAAACAAGGAAAAAGCATTAGCATTAGATGAGGCAAATCAAGCTGCGACAGCGTCGTCATCATCGGTTACAGCACCTTCAGTACCTGCTGTAGCATCTCAAACATCAACAACTGAGGAAAATGCACAAAATAGTTTTTCAATTCTAAATGAAAAACGACCTAAATCTCCAGATCTTCTTTCATTGATACAAATCGAACTGAAGAATAAGAATAAGTTTATCAACTTAACCGATTCCGAGAAGGCACTTATAATATCGAACAGTAGCAGTAGTTCGTTGAGTGGCGAATGTGATGTCACTGTACACAATGAAATGTAAATTTTATAAATAATTACTTTTTAATTTTTTTTTCTTCAGGAAACTGAAGTCAAATTATTATTAACTATTGAATAGCACATAAAATTAAATGTTAAAAATATGTATTTCGTGTTTTTATTTCCTCTTTTTATGAACATAGATTTGTTCTTGCAAAATTTAAAAAAAATTGTTATTGATCCAATTTAGAAAAAAACATTATTCATAGTGATTGTTGGTGGCTCCGTAATTTTGACAGCTGTCAAATTTAAATGACACTCGTCTAACAAATTTTCATGTGGTTTGAGTCTTATTAGAGACGAATCTTATTTTAAAAGATCATAATTTTCCTCATATTCATTAGACTTGTAACTACTGATGTGTGATAGAAGACCATAATTAATCGATTTATAGAAGACGCTTTAAACCGGAATGTTTTCTTTTCAAATTGTCTAGATCTTGTCAAAGTTAAATTGTTCACGCTCAGTAACTATACATAATAAAATTTTCTTGAGTATTATAAATAACCGATTTTAATGGCAACCTTTTGAAATTCATTTTGAAATTGGTGAGTAACATTGTGGAGATATCAGTTAATATTTCTGGACAATTAACTTGAAACTGGACCTTAATGTCTGAAACACAAACACGCTTCAGCTTCGGCTTCGTCTGCATTACGATGGGCCTGCTACGAGGTTGCTTTAAATGACATTTCCAATATGACGTTTCTAAAAGGGAACTTCTGTCATTAGCAGCTGTTATTTTTCCTCAAAAGTACGACAATATGACATAGAGCTTCCGTTTGGACTCACATTACGTTTTTTTCCTTACGATTGTCAAACGAAATGTGAAGTCAAAGCTTTATTGTGATAGCATGCATTTAAATCCTATTGTTATACTCGTAAACGTCTGGTGAAGCTGAAGATGAAGCGTGTTTGTTTTTCAGCCATAAGGGTCGGCTGCACCGTCAACATTGAAAATTTCTGCGAATAACAATTGTTTAAATGGAGTTGTACTTGAAATAGATTTCCCAGATGGCATTTTCCCCCATTTATCGTATTGGTGTTTCTATAAGTCTACCCTTAGGTTAGACATAGACATCTAAGTGAGAAAACATCTCACTTGGATGTATATGGATTTATTTTACTCCCCACGAAAGGAAAATGATTGGGAAGGGTTTAAGAAGGCCGCCTCCCTGAACTTTCCTTATTTCTGGGAAATTTTAGAATGTCTCTAGGTGACAAGGACGAGACGTCAAAAAAGTCATCGAAAAAGTAAATTCCTTATATCTTTCTGCTAGGCTTAAGTAATCGCATAGAAAGTGGAAGGTATCTTCCTGCGTCCCCTCGTCATAAATTAGATCAGCCGATACCCATTATGTTAATGTGGGTTCCCAATGCGTTGTGATCCTTTAGGATACCTATTAGTAAGGAAATTTGCCTTTAGAAATCTTTGGCTATATATTCATTTACCTTATCCATTGGCGTGTATGAGCATTGATGCGTTTTTGGCCAATTTGTCTGCCTTTTCATTACCGTCAATGTCACAGTGTCCTGGGACCCAACAGAGGGCAACCATGTTATTTTCGTTAAATAAACGAAGCTCCCTACGGCATTTCTGTACCAGCCTTGACTTTGTGACAGTGGCTGAAATGGTCTTGATTGCTGTATGGCTGTCGATAAATATCCTTAGTGATTTCAGAAACCACCAATTCTTCTACTTAAAAGACACTAATTTGGAAGCTTTATTGATATTTCCAGGTGGAGGATTACATAAAAAGATGCCAAACACTATACCCCCTCCCCCGTTTTGGAACTATCCGTAAAGACAGATACTTGATTTATTTTAATGACCCCGTTTTTCATCCAGTCCTTCATTTTGGGAATTTCAGTTTGTGCTACTGAGTTAAAATATATGCGTGGCTTAAAACAGTCTGTCTGAGTCCCAATGTGTATGTTGATAGTTTTTTATATTCCTGTGACCAAAGGAAGCCCTTTTCCAGTTATTACACTGTATTAGACGTAATGCGTTTTTGGCCGCCGCCAATGCGCCATTTCTTTTACGATAATATGTTTGTCATATTTTTCAAAATTGGTAACCCTTTCAAGGGCTGGCCACCAAAACAAGCTAAACCAAACATGAGTATTTAGTTTGGCCTTAAAATAGTAGTGTACCATTGTACATCCACAAAATGGTCTTAAGGCTTGGGCTCCATCTTTTACTAAATTTTCTACTGCAGATATGTAAAGCATTTTAATCTTTAAAATAAACTAATTTTACGAAATATGGCAAATGTTTACCCCATTCTTATTCTATGCTGAGAGAAATTAGGGCATTGTAAACAAGATTATGAATAAAAAAAATGTTGATCTATAACTTTAAGGTGATCCATCATACATTTGTGTTCTAACTTTTGTATATCACTTTTGTATTTTCCCCTAAGTAAAATATCTCAAAAACAGTTTTCTATATTCAACTTTCAAACTCTATATAAGTTTTATTGCCGACATTATTTTTAATTCTGCTCTTATTCACCTATTAAATTTCATCTTAAAGCTTCTTTTAACCTAATAATATGTGAAAAATCGAAAAATAATTAATCATATAAGTTTTTGCGTTTTCTTAAATAAGAGCAGACCGAATTGAGGCTCATTAATGATTTAATTTTTATCTTTCAAAAACAAATTCATATTTTTTTCAAATTGTATACTTTACTATTAAATTTTATGAAAAATTCAAACAAACACACTTTTTGATGTTTTTTCAGCACATTGAATTAACTTTCAACAGTTAACCCTGTCCTGAGTTATATTTATTCCATTCAAAAACAACATTTTTTTTTAATAAATCTTACAGTTCAGCTAAGTTTATAATAGCTAATAAAATTATTTCAGTCTAATACAGATATTTTTTTTTTCTTCATTTTTTCATTTTTTTTAACAATTATTTGTACTTAATAAGATATAACAACTTATTGTGACTTAACTTCTTTGTAATGTTTTTCATTGTCACTTTGATCCAATTTAATGGAATATTGACCAATTTGTGATCCAGAAATATCAGCTTGACCATTTGGATTGAAGATTGGACCTTCACCAATTTCTTCCATATCTTCCTTAACAATTCTGTAACCATTTTCATCGGCAACATAATGAACAGTACGACGGACATAACCATCACTGTACGAGTATGAGCCTTCTACTTTTGTTCCATCACGAGTTTCTGTCCTTTGGAGGGCTTGATCGTTGATATCATCATTGACAGATGAATCGAAGGAATAGTGAGCGCTTTCGTTTTGGATTTTTTCAATTTCAGCTTTCTCTTCAAGTTCAGAAGCACTGAGGTTGCGTTGGGGCTAAAAAAAAAATTAATTCAATTATTATTATGTATTTTAAATTTACGTTTCAACGATTAGTGATTGTTTAAAATCCCTCCCTGATCTATTTGATTGAAAATATTCCAATAAATTACAAATTCACTTATCTTAATTTTCTTTGTTCAATTATTTAACAGATTGAGTACATTTTTAATAAAAATTACTTAGTATTTCTAAGAAATAATAAATTATGATGTGCAATTATTATTAAGCTCTTGTAAATCTGAAGCAACTTTAAGTATGTGGTTAGTTTAATTTTTTAAACTGAAAACCCCCTCATTCAACTGCATCACTCTCGTTTGTACACATTTTTTATGAAAAAAGTCTTCAATAATGATAAAAACTTTATTCATGTAAAAAATGACTCAAAACAAATAAAGACGCATTATCAAGTCGGCTGCATCTGGCTTTTCTTAATGATCTTTTGTATATTAAATACAAAATTAAATAAACGCTTAACCTCTACTTTACTATTGTTGATGGCGCTAACGTCGTTTTTTTTGTCTGATAGAATCTCGTCTTCCGTCCATTGTAAACAAAAAATAGTAAATAATAGTTTATGACAGTTTATAGTTAAGTAAGAGAGTAAAATTATAAAAACTCGTTAACTCTTCATTCATATTCAGCATCTCTACAAAAATTATCATCATTCCAGGGACAAAAGAAAGTAAACGGCTGTCTAAACAGTCTATAACATAAAGTTGAAGAAATAAGACGTGTAAAGTACTATAGCGATCTTATAACAGTAAAATGGGTAAACTTTGTGAATAATAAACACATTTAAATAAAACTTTAACTGTGAATTACCTATTTCAGTGAAACTTATTGTTTGTTTGGTAATAGTTGCTTTATCCGTTGCTTTTACAAATGCAGCAGGTAAGTTTTCTCTTACTTTCATAAAATATAAAATAATGGATAAAAAACTAAACTCAAGTTGAAGAAATTTAACTGAAAACAGAGTATTTGACAATAAAATAGAGTTATTATCTGTAAAACATAAAAAAGCTTTTAAATTATTGACTTTTAAAATACAATTTTGTAATTTCTCAGCGCTGTTATCTTAAAGAGTGTAAAGTTGTACAATCGAAGTGAGTTTGCTGTTTTACATAGTGCCAGTGCTGTCTTATGTGCTTTAAGTTTTTTTTTTAAGTGTTCTTTTTAAATTTAACTTGTAAAACACTGAAATTAAACTTTCATAACAAAAAAAAAATAAGATTTTAACAATGTTTAAAGTGAAGATTATTATTATTTTAACATAGTTTCGAACATTCTTTTGAATTTAAGAACAAATCTTCACGAAAGTATCAAAAACTTTAAAACGTATTCAACAGCGCTGATGACAAAGTGAATAATTGTTACGTACAACTTTAAGTTGTAAAACTTTAAATTTTTAAAATAAATGTAATCGTGCCAATTATCCGATAAACAAGAATGTATTCGAAATCATTAATTATTATGGCACAAGTGTCCAACGTGACACTTGATTCATCGGATTTCATGATAATACAAATTTATTTAACTCAAACAAATTGTGTTATTTTAGAATGTCCATCATTTACTAAGGTTCAAAACTGTACTCCAAGATGTTTTCACGATACTGAATGTAGTCGCGTTGGTGGAAAATGTTGTCCAAATATTTGCAATACTAACTCATGTGCACAACCAAATGTTCTTAAAAATAATATTGGTTCGGGATCGAACAAGGACAAATGTAAAACAACCAAATCCATCAATAGTATTTAGTATTTAGTAACTATGTTCTTTTTTTTTTAACAGATTCTGGTGCCACTGGTGTCTATTGTGGAAATGTTAAATGTAATTCTTTTGAAAAATGTGGAATGGATAAAGCAACTAAAAGGCCAAAATGTGTCCGGTCTTAATTTTATTTTTATTTTTAAATAGAAACTTAAAAAACTTGTAAATAAATATTACGAATTATGTATTGTTTAAACAAAAATTGGGTTGTTGAATAAAGAATACACATTTCACGGTTAAAATTAAAATTTGTATTGAGAATTGAAAGTGATCAAAGAAATTCTTCTCTTGATTATATTTATATTTATTTGCTCTAATCTAATCTAATAATATTTCTATTAAAACAGACTTATAAAAGAATGCAGTCTCTTGTGAATGCAATCATTATAAACGTTTTCTTAAAGAAATAAACAAGTTTGCATTCTCACTCAAAGATTGAAACTTAAATTGTGGAATCACCAATCAGTTGACTTTAAAAAGATCGCTATCATTTTTGTAGAAAAATCTATTGAAGTGCCAGTCTGTAGGTGAATTCAAAAGAATTTAATATTTGAATTGAATTTATAAACGATTTCATTCGCAAGGGATTGAAATAAAAAAGATTGTATTCTTTTTGGCAAACCTGATTCATAGAAAGAGCATTTTAAAACTGAGGCCTTGTCTAGTGATTTGTCTTTATATTGAAACTTGGGCGTTTCTAGAAACTCGTTTAGTTTAAACTAGAACATTTTCTACATTTTTGATTTGAATATTTTTATAAAAATTCCTCTGTTTTACGAAATCGTACATGGATGTTATAATTCCAGGATCAATTTTAAGCTATTTTTGAATGTCGCTTCTCACCGTTTTAAGTGTTTGAGGCTTTAAGAAAAGTCGTTAATGATTTTCAATAATAAGTTAAAAAAGGATTGAAAATAGATTAGAAGCATCACGGAAACCTTTTAACTTATAAACTACCAAAAACCATTCAAAATTATTAAAAATTGATTGTTATGAATTGATGGCGCTTAAATCGAGTTCTTCAATTAGCTTATCTTAACTGAATCTCGTCCTCAATTATTGAAAAAAGAATAAAAGATCAACAAAGTCACCCAAGATTCGTTCGGTCGTCGTCGTTACCGTAAAGGTAGTGATTTCACATTTCTGGTTTTGGTTAACAGAGATTCATGGGCATAATAATAATTTAATCGTTAATGTACATTCATATTCAGCGTTTATGTACCTCTATATAATATAAAAATTACCAAACTACTTAAAGCAGTCAGTTTTATAAAGTTGATGAAAGAAGACGTGTTGAATCTTACACAATCGAAAATAAAATGGGTAAACTTTGAATATAACATTAATTTAAAAGAATTTAAAATAAATTATGTTTGAACGTTATTTTTTCTTTTCTTTTCATTTCTTTTGAAATAAAAATTATTTCAGTGAAACTTATTATTTGTTTGGCAGTAATTGCTGTATGCGTCGCTGTTGCAAGTGCAGCGGGAGGTAAGTTATGTAAAGTTTTGTTTAAGACTTTTCTAATGCGAACAACACGAATAAGTGAATAATTATTCAATTGAACAGAACAAGTTAATTAATATTTCTATTATTATTTTGTTGTTGTGGATAAATGCGTTGTTTGTGTTAATGTTAATAATTTATTATTTTAGAATGCCCATCGTATACTAAGGTCCAGAATTGCACTCCAAAGTGCTTGCAGGACAGTGAATGTAGCAGCATAGGTGGTAAATGCTGCCCGAATCTCTGCAACGGTCGTTCATGTGCCCAACCAAATGTTCTTTCAAATTCTGGCTCTGGGGCATCAGGCAAAGATAAATGTAAGTTTTGTTGAGACTATAAACAATTTTGAAATTGAACGAAAACTATTGAATTTTGTACAGATTCGTCCGGTGGTTCTGGATCCTATTGTGGCAATGTGAAATGTAGTTCATTTGAAAAATGTAATATGGATAAATCAACTCAACGTCCAAAGTGCGTTCGGGCCTAAAAATCTCTTGCCTTTTTTTAATTTTTGTATTAACTATTTTCGAACTATGTAATATGTAATTTTTATGTCACTTTTTCTTATTGCAATATATGATTGTCAAATATAGATAGATAAATGTTTATATTGATTTAAAAAAATATTTTTTTAATTTTTAGTTTAAATATTTAAATTTTCACTCACAGCAGCTAAAACGGCGCTCAAAGCGCAAAGAACGAATACGAAACGAAACATAATGGTTAAGAAAAAATTGTCTCCCGGACAATATTAAAATATAAGACGTTGTTCACGAATGGAGTAAACTTTGAACTGAGTACTGGACAAGACGGGACAGTTATTATATATACACGTGGTTGGTGGTGATGATACCAATACCGAGCACTCATCTTCAGTGCTTTTGCTTTTCTTTTGTCAGTAAATATTTCAGGTAGGTAGGTGGGAAATTTGGAAATATTCCTCGTACCACGGTGACGGTACCTCGGACCACACCATCAGTGCCGGTTATACCAGATTTTTAGCTATACTTTTGTTGTTATATTAATTATCTAATGAAATTTCGATCAACATTATTCAAAAGTTGATGTGTGATGTGTTATATGTTTTTTTTTTAATTTTTATTGGTGGAAGGAGATTTTTACTTTTGGATATCGAAGAGAATATTATCACACACTTGCTGGTTTTAATGTCAAAAACCAACAACAAATTAAAATTAAAGAAAAAAAACGAAAGTGGATACGAAATTGGCATAAGGTTTCGAGGTCATTGTAAATATCTCAGTGTGTCATTATGTAGTCGTACAGTGGGGCAGTATTCCCTTATAATTGGGCCCTAAAATACATATTTTTTGAAATTAAATTTACTACAATTTCAAATCATCGTCAAAGAGACCAATTATTCTTTTAAAGTTAATTTGAATAGAATGACCAAAGAACTACAACATAAGATTAGTTAGTTCCGGAGAAAATTGTAACTTCCCAAACAAAAAAAAAAAAGAATCCTTAATCCTTCTAGAAATTAACTATGTATAAGCAGTTCCAAGCGCAACGCAAGGAGCTTAATTTGAACTCAAAGGCATTCTTTGGATGTAAATTTTGACCTAAGCAACTACTTGGTTTTTCAAATGTTATACATTTCAAATTAGGAACCTTACTACACAAACCTCTACTTTCAGTTTACCGTGGCATTGTCTACAAAACACATCTTAGCCAAGATACGAGTCCAGCATGACTTGCCTTTTTTATTGTACAGAAATATTACTTATGTATGTTCCAATCTGACAAAAAACCCTTTTACATAAAACATATGACATGGAATTGGGTAGAAAATAAATAAATTATTAACCAATAAAATTCATCTTTCAGTGGAATAAAAAAACATGATTAGCTTTTATTTTGACATAAGTGGACTTGACTTGATACAAAGGGAGATCTTTTTTTCCAACTTTCCAGTCATCTTTCCAATAAAGTTGCCTCAATTGGAAGGCACATTTTTGGTAGGTTGGTATACGACATATACGAGTATTATCGTTGTTTGAACAAAATTAATTTTTTTTTCCGAAGGAAAAATTTTTTGGTTTTTCTTTAAATTAAAATTATATAATGAGCGTTATGCCAAAATTTTTCTTGTCCCATGAATAAAGTGGCGTTTTGAAGAACTTTCCGAAAATTTGCATAATATGTATGTATAAATTTTCATGACAAAAAACTGTCAGAAATTAATAACAAATTGACCGACAAGTTGTTACAAGCGGAGAATTATGTCAAAATGCTACCAAAATATTAATATGAAGTAAAAACTGATCAAACAAGTTTGTAAAATTCATAGAGGCATCACCTTTTTACATTTATGAAATATGTTTTTGGCTTTGAATAAAATGCAGGCCCACGTCACTGCTGTAAACATTTTTAATATTTGGTGTTTTTTAAAACGTGTAGTTCCAAGAACGTACATTTATGTATAAAACAGTAATTATTTAATGTTTTGACAAAGAATCTTACTGTATAATAAAGATAAAGGTTTACAAATATGTATGTTCTAAAAAGGATTTTCTGCGGAGATATCCAATTTTCGACAACTTTTTGAAGAAACTGAGCCGTATGTCAGTATTAACAAGACAAATATTCTTTTTCAAGGCGTAAATCGTCTCGGGCTAATCTGAGTAGAAAAGGGAACTTGCAAAACCCCAAAATATAATACAGCGATGTTAAATTGCACGTTCTTGTAGTCCACATCATCCAGAGGCCTACGATGTTTCCTGAAATAAATTGATTGGTTCTTTGCGCCGTGCAAACCGGACCATTTTTTTTTAGAAGTATGTCTATTCATTAAAAAATTCAAACCAAATTAAGCAAAAATCAGTTGACAGATGTCAAGATGACTAATTTAAAAAAAAGTGTTGCCAGATTTAAAACCAAACGTTTGAAAAAAGCATCAATTTTTCACTAAAAAGATATGTACGTCAACATTTTTCACATGACACTTTTAAATCATGGCCAATGATTTTGATTGATCTTTAAAAGAGGCTTTAGATAGAAAACGAAAAAAATACTGTGAAATGCAAGTATTCCTGAAAACATGTAATTTTTTAACCAAAACAAAAGTAAACATTATACATATGTACTTCTTTTGGATCAAGACTACATTTACTAAAATGACTTTTGACAAATGAAGACTTAAGAGCGGAAGTAACATTTTATTTGAGATAACATTGTTTTTGACGTAGGTATGTATTTAAATATGATTTTTCCTCTTCCTTTCCTTTCCTTTAGTTGGCGTTACAGCATTATGCTTCTGGGCCTTAAGTAATAACTTTCGACATCTTATTCGATCTCTAGCTTGCTGCCTTCAGTTTCGAATACCAAGTTGACGTGCGTGGGCCTCAACTTGATCACTCCACCGGAGATGAGGCCTGCCTCTGCTTCTTGTTCCCTCAGGCTTGGCGTTGAATACCTTACGGGCTGGAGCTTCGATGTTCATTCGCTCGACATGCCCTAGCCATCTTAAGCGTTGTACACGCAGTTTTTTGACCAGTGGCAAGTCGCTGTACAGCTCGTATAACTCCTGATTAAATGTTCTCCGCCAGATGTTACTTTGCCTGTCAACACAAACCGGACCATAGATCGTACGCAGAACCTTCCTCTCGAAGATACCAAGAGATCCTTCATCCGCCTGGGAGAGGGGACGGTGCACTTCGCGATAGGGCCTTATTCCTCAACTGCTTACTTAGGCCAAATAAACATCGATTAGCGAGGGTAATTCTACGTTTGATCTTCGCGCTGATGTCATTTGCAGAATTATTAACAGCAGTGCCCAGATAAACAAATTCGTTTACCACCTCGAATTTGTACACGTCAATTGTCACATTTTAAACAAGTCTACGGTGTGGATCGACTCTATTTGATAACAGTAAATACTTTGTTTTGTCCTCGTTAATGTAAAAGACCCATTTTCTTCGCTTCAGACTCGACATTAGAGAAAGCACCCGTCACTGCTCGTTTGGTTCTTCCCATAATGTCGATGTCATCTGCATATCCACGATGTTATGTGGGTTTTTGAAAGATGGTGCCACTTGTATTGGCGTTGGTGTTGCGCACCACTCTTTCAAGAACAATATTGAAGCAGCTACATGACAGCACATCGCCTTGTCGAAGTCCTCTGGTGGCTTCGAAGGTTTCGCTCGAGTCTCTTCCAATTTTGACGCAGCAACGAGCATTTTCCAGCGTCATCCTGATAAGTCGTATCAGTTTAGTAGGGATACCAAAACTCAATCTGGCACGGTATAGTTCGTTCCTGTCTACACTGTCATGTTTCGATGTTATATTCTTGGGTCTTTTCCAGGATTTGGCGTAGAGTGAAAAATGTGTCCTCTTAAGTTTAAATAAAACAAGACCTATGCCACTTTCGTTCTCAAGACCTAAAATGCTTATATTTTCTTTTTATAGATTCTGTAGTTATCAATGCTGATAGAATTTTAATCGTTCTACACAAATTTCCAAATTTCTTCTAGATTTTCTACAGGAAATAATGGGCAATTTTGTCACACATATGTTTTGAATTTTGGACACATGTTGATAGTGACAAATACTATAATGCCATTGATTGATTTGATTGATTGATTAAACATTTTATTTCTTAAAATACAAATAAATATAATAAGAAAGAAAAGAAATAAGTGAAAAAAATATTTTTATAAAAAATAGAAAAATTTTACATTTATTAATTAATAATTATGAAATAGTCCTCTGGCTGCTTTAAGATTTTGAATGTACTCAATAATAATTTCGCTAATACATTTTTGGAATTATTTACAAAAAGGTGCGTTCGAAAATTTACGGAAAATTTGAATTTTCCGTAATTGTGAAGTAAAATTTGGACATTCAATTATATAAATGAACATTTATTTTTTGTAAAATTTGAGCATGAGGTTATGTTTACATTGAACTTTTTTCGAAAGGATTTTTGTACGTCCCATACACATATTGTATCGGTTTTAAAAGACAAGATAGTAAGAACGACATTTTTTTTTGTTTAATAGGTGGAACAGAGATTAAAGGATGATTTGTTAGACGACATCATTTAACAATATTATTCCAAAAAATTATTGATTGAGCAAGTATCAAATTACTACAAATATAAAATAAAGGAATATTCCATTTTTTGTTACTTTGATATTTTGAAAATGATAACAAAACAGTTTATTTAAAACTATGCTAAGTAGGAGTTAATCCATCAAAATTAAAAAAAAAAAAACTATTAAATAAAAATGAATTAAGAAATCCTTAAAAAGTCTTTAAATTTTAAAATTTCGTTCAAACTCGGAAAAAAACCCACTGTATACGAAAATTCGATTGTACCCACGTTGCATGATCTAAAATAAAATACAAACCGGCTTTATTATCGATCATCACCTGTTGGGCGGTATTGTGAGTATTTCTTATGTAATTATTTAAATATTTGGGCGAGAAATGTATATAATTTTACATCTTGGTCATCAGTGGTTTGGTCTGGTCTTGAAGATATGCAGATGCAACACCATCATGCAGCCCTTTTATGACATACCTTGATAAAAGAAAACATGTTTTTTGGTTTTGGCAAAAAAAACTAAAATTGCGACCATTGAAAAGACCTACCATAATTTGTACGAAGGTATAAAAATGGGGGTATTAAAAAAAAGGTTGCATCGATTGGTAACAAAACAAAAACATAAAGGTTTTTATTATGAAACCATTGTATCCAATTGAATAGAGTTAATTAGTTTAAGATAGATTTTTATACTTGAGATTTGACAACTTGTTTTTTTTTTTAATAGTTATTATAATTTATATCACACACCTACGTTTATCATTCATAAACCAAAAACACGTATTTTTTAGTAGTTTTTTTATTTGTTGTTGCTTTGTTATAAATAATTTGGCATCTATCCCATTTGACATTTATCCTAGACACCATTCCAAATTTTAGACTAAAGTTATTTTCTTCTTTTTGTGGATTATGGTGTAGATTGTATGTAGAAAGGTTTTTGAGATTCCGGTGATATATTTTGTGATTAACATAAATTACAGTGAAACATCATCATGCATATCATTCATATAATTTCATTTCAAACTAAATTATGGCTCAGTAAAAGAAGGTTGACATTTTGAATCAGCAAAATGACATTTTTAACATACAAATTAATAATGAAAAATTTAAGGCACGTTGGGTAATTAATAGTAAATAAACGAAATTGTGTGTTGAATTTATGAGAAATGTAAATTTAATATCGTTTTAATTGACATCAAGAGCAAAATTGGCAGACTTCACTGTTGTTGTTGATAACTTTAGAGTAAGTGAGAACACATTTTATGTACATACATATATTAATTGCGACATAATGTGGTTTTAATACGTTTATTTTGTAAAATAACATTTAAATTTTTATAACTTTAAAGTCTCTCTCCTTTAGATTCTTCAATTTAGTTATGTAATGGATTGAGTGTAGATGTTAATTTTTAAATATTTCTTAGTGTCCTAATTTTCGGTTAAGTTTCAAAAAGAAATAGCAACAATTTGGATTGGTTTACTTAATAAAAGTTGACAGTAGGGAATTCCAAACTGTTTTGGTATCTCTGTTTAATGAGGTTTGGTAGTTTATTATTTAATAGCTGTTACCCGCAGCTTTACCCGAGTGGATATTCCAGAAGCAAGTATTTATGAGTTAGTTGATAAGCATCGTAATCAATAGAAATAAAGAGGAAGCAAAAGTAAAGTGATCAAGCTTTTTTAGGCTAACCCTCGCTACGTTTTGTGTTTGCCCTTACCAATTATTCATTTTCATTGCCAAACTAACTTTAATAAAAAATCGAAGCCTTCTGAATTTGAATGGTAAATCTGTAAGAATTATTGGGGTTCCAGTAATAATAACTTTCTCACCATTTCCAACGCAACGCTGGTTTAGTTATTACCACCAATAACGTTTCGCCCAAGTAACATAATCGAGGGGTATCTAAATTTCACATAAGCATAATCATCATCACATCCATTCAAATTAACATAAGCATTACTGGAAAAAATAATTTCCATTGCTGCTTATGTGAGGGAAAGCTTAAGTGAGTTAAGAAACTCTACTGGGTATCCTCTTTTTCTGAATCCATGACAAATATTCCCTTTTATCTCCTGCGACTTCATCCAACATGTTTGAAATTATTTTTAAAACAACATCGTTTCTAGAATCGCTATTTGACAGAAAAGTTGATTGTCATGTATGTTGTTTTATAAATCATTGTAAGCACTTGCAATAAGTTCAGGATTACTCTGTACTTTGTAACAAAATTCTGGAAGCACTGAAGTTCTGGAAAATTACAGAAGAATCTCGTTTTTGAACTCGTCATAAAAGACGTTAACATTCTACTAATAACCTGCTTATAAGCTGGTTTATGATCGGGATATTCTACCGTCGATCACATATTTGTACTCCGCTCGATTGCTGACTCATTTCTATCCATAAGTAAGAAACTATTTGCATTTTTAATTGATTTCAAAGCTGTTTTCGAAACCGTGGATCGTAATGCCCTGTCTTACAAGCTATTACAGGTAGGAATGTTTATTAAGTTCGATACAGTACTGCAAATCGGGTGCAAGGGAGCAATGGTACCATAACGGTGAAAGAGTAGAGTTGATGAAAGAGTACAAATATCTAAGAGTCTGCTTTACTAAGAACTTGAGCATGAAAAAACATCTCATTGACAAACTTGTTAAGGCGAAAAAAGCTATAAATGTAGCGTGGAAGCAATGTTTTAAATTATAAGAAAATCATGCCACCAGTAAATTCAGGGTCTTCGAAGCTGTATCGGAATCAGTTATGTTTTATACGGTGCAAGCTTGGGGAGATCAGAAATATGAACAAGTGGAAAAACTGCTCAGATTTTCATACAACGGACTTTCCACCTTTCATCAAGTACACCAAACTACATGATCATGCTGGATACGAGTTTATCGCCTTTATTTACAGAAAAAAACTTAAGTTGCAGGTCGATTTCATCCTCAAAGCTCTGGATATGCCAAGTTATCGTCTCCCAAAGAAAGTAGTTCTACAAACAATCCAATCCCGAAGTGGATTTCGTCCATTCAGCGGCTAAGAGTCTCCTCCTTAATTTGAACTACATTCCTCACCGTGACTACTTACCGATTTTATGCAACATGTGCAACTTGAAAGAGTGCGAGGATGTATTTAATTTTGTTGGACGATGTGCGATATTGACTGAAATAAGAAGAGTTATCCTAGGCAGTGAATGTATGTCACAAAGTTATATGCACATTGAAAAACAACACTTAAATATGGGGATCAAATTTTAAATGAAGCGTTTTAATCTTAAACTGCACTTTCTTTTTTTACATTTATATAAAGCTATACTTTCAGTTGTCCTGATCCTGTTTATGTCAATCTTTTATCTGTTAAAATTATTGTTCTACTATTAAGAGAAAAATGGTCATAAAAAATCTTCCTTTAGTTTCTCTTATCCCTTGGCATAGGTTTTTAACCATCTTTTTCCTATATTTAATAAGAAATTAGGTAGGGAGGTAGTCTGTGTTAGTTATTAGTTATTATTGTTATTATAGTGTTATAAAAAAAGAGTATATTGAAAATCCAGTTATAAGTGTTTCCAGCTGATCTGTTTGAATAAGATATTTGACCGCTGTAAAACACTCTCCATTCTCGTAAATACCTTCACACAAAATATCATGACATAACATTGCTTCGTTACGAAATGAAGGACAGACAAACTAACAAACAAAATGAGTTTCCCATTTAAAATATTAGTATATTTTAATCACATTAAACGCCAGAGCAAGTCTTTCTAATTCATAGAACACTTCACCTATTTTACGATGTTTATTGATAAAGCTCATTATTGGTGAAATGGCGAAGAAAACCTTCAAGCCATTAACGAATCACTATTACATCCATCGAAATCGACTGTTTGACAGTCTGGCATTGGGGCATCGTCTGTTTATATTTTGTTCGAAATGAAGAATTATTCAACAAGACTGCTTAATCACCTAAATATTTTTATGTTACTCGTATGTTAACTTTTTTTTAACTAGTGCTTATTTCGTGAATGGTAACACTTATCCCATGTCTGATTTTATAAATTATTAGTTTTATCCTTCCGCTGAACGAATATGGTTGTGTATACGCTTGAACAACGCTTAGAGAAGATGCCGGTTTTGTCAAAAAAATCATCTTTTCAGATTAAGCTCATTTTGATATTGATATTGTATTTAAACAAGCAAAATTGTCACATTTGGGGCACGCATATATTGAAAGCCGATACACCCAAAACGAGTCACTGCTTCGTGCCGATTTTGGTCCAGAGGCATAACAGTCAATGGCGATCGTTATCGAGCCTGTTGAACTAATTTTTCTTCAAAAATTTGAAGAGGAGGCTATTGGCAACATTTTGTTTCAACGGGACGGCACTACGTGCCACACAGCTGAAGCTACAATCGATGTTTTAAAGCATTTTCGAAAAAAAGTTATTTGGTGGACCCTATATAATCAATTTGATTTCATATTTATTTAAAGAACGACTTAATGCATCACGAAGACTTTCGGCGAGAATATTTAAAGTCATTATAGTATCTCAAAAAATCAGCAAATCTTGAAAAACTGAAATACATACGTCCAGAATTATTAAAAAATGGAGTGAAAAATTAGATTGATCGAAATAATGTCAGAAATCATATTTAAGAAATAAATGTCGTGAAATTTTCTACCAAATTAGAATATTCAAAATTCATTTCAACAATTTCAAAAGCAGCTCAACGAATTTTGCTTGATTAGCAACAAAGAAGAGATTATTTTGATTGTGTGTAAATTTTTTTTTGTAAAAATAATAAAAACTGAATATTTATGAAAATATTTTGTTCTGTTTTAAATGTTGGAATCTACTGAACATCAAAATTCTGGTGTTTTAAATTTATAATTACAATATACCTTCACAATGAATGTTTTCATTATTATTTTAAAATACTTACTACATAAATACACATATCAATACATATTTTGACTTTTTCTGAGAATCAACAAACAAAAATAACATCCTCTTAACCCAACTTCATAATAAATTGTTTTTTCTGCGAAGGATAGTGGTCATAATTCCCACTTAAAAAGGTGTTGAACTTTTTTCTCTGATTGGCTTATTTCATACTTAACACCAAAAGCTATATGAGTCAAACAAAAACATAAACATGTGTAACTCAAAAGAAAATCAGAGCTGGATTTATCATACTCAATTTTTTTAAATATACTTAACTTAATAGGAGGGCCAGTTTTGGAGTCCGGTGATTGTGCTTGCTAAATATATTTTGTAACTATTCTTTTCTATTTTCTATTTGCACTTTAGACAATTGCGCAAAGTTTTTAAAAAGTTCTGGTTTAAGTTTAAATTGTTCGTAATTTAAAAAGTCTGGTTTAAATGACAGCCAACTTTTGTAAAACAAGCTTAAATCAAACAGAACGAAGAACGAAACAAAAATAAAAACAGAAATCAAATTCTCCACATCCGGCAACAATGACAAAGTGATAATATCCCAAAGGAAAAAAAAATGTATAAAATAACTATTAAAAATATAATTGTTTACATTTTGTTTCACTCATTTTAGCGGTATTTTTTGTAATCTTTCCTGTTGATTGTGCATTTTATGCATTGTCTCAAAATTTTAAAAGATTCGTTTTTGTTTTTTTTTTTATTAATATCGGATTAACACTCACTCTTTAAATGGATAAGTTCGAGGTTTAAAATTTTTGATCTTCAGGAAGCATTAAATTATGAAATGACAAAATTCAAATGGATAAAGTATACTTTAAAAATGATAAAGAAGCATTTTGCTGTTTTTAAATTATCAAAATTTCAACCCTCATTCTAAAACTCATTTTAAGAGTGGACTACGAATTCAAAAAGATTTAGAAGTAGGATTTAAATGTTTACAAACTTGCACCAATATTTAAAAACTTAAAGTCTACTAAGTGATTATAGCTTTTCAATATAATAAACATACAATAAGGATGTTTTTTTGTGCGTTATATATTACAGAAAGCTGGTGTTTTTTTTAAAGATTTGCTCAGAAAAATGCATTTCTTTATTACAATATATAAGTTTTAAAATCTATTTAAACTAAGAGCAGAAGGACATGGCAAAGCTGCCGTCTTTTTTAAACTAACATACATATACCTAAGTAAAATATAAAAGTTTTTAAATCTTCAATAAAAAGTTTTTTACATTTTTTATTTATTTTGTTGTATTTTTGTTTAAAATGCAATTAGTTTATAGCAGATCATAGTAATTGAGATACATTTTATATTTTAAATTTGAAAGATATTACACTTTTAAGCAATTTTAACGACTTACCTACATAAATCTCTACTATTCAATTTTCAAGTGATTTGAAACACAAATATTTGTTATTTTTTTAACTAGGAGAATATTCCTTAAGGTTCAAAAACTATTGCGATATGAAAACGCATGTTTACAAAATTTATAGAGATTTACCAAACCAATTGATCCGTTGAGAATATCAATAAGCTCGATCAAAGTTAAAAAACTGGCTTGGAAATATAATCGCCTTATTTCTTGCAATATTGGGCAAGCTGCTATAAAATGGCGAGTACCTTCAAGTTCTCTTAAATTGCAGAGAGTGCAAATTTGTGATAAATCTTGCAAAAATAACTTATATTAGATGACAGTTGGTGTTTCAGGTTAATGTAAATGTTTCTACTTTCTGAAGAAGATGGCCTTTCTAGATATTATAAATATATCGCATTATCAGTTTTAGCAATCAGGTCATCAAGTAAATTTTGCCATTCAATAACGTTATTTTCAGTTAAAGGAAGCTTTACATTTTGTGCCTCAGCAAGATGGTTCCATTCTTTGAAAGGTGTTGCGTTTCTCCGAAGTTGCCTTAACAGAATTGACTTATGTAGATAGTTTTCTCTTTTCACTACTATAGTCAGATATTTGGCATGCAATTTAAGATTTTGGATGTAAATCGGTGCTAAACCTGACTCCACATGTAAAGCATACGTTGGTGTTGCGTTAGGTAATCTGAATAGTCGTTTGAAAAAGAACCTCTGGATACTTTTGAATTCCTCATGTTGTGCGTACCCAAATGCTTACACCCCATACAAGTCTTAACTGTTGCTTTGAACACTCGGTACTTCGATGCTACATCAATGTTGCTGGTGCTGAAAAACGTTGGCCACATCAGATTTATGGCTGGTTTGGCTTCTCCTTTGTATGTTTACTACAGTTAAGGTTAGATGTTATCAACACTCCCAGGTATTGAACTCCTTTACTACATCGATGCGCTCATTGTTGATGGTCCATGATTCCTCCGGTAGCCTTCTTCGGTATCTAGATTCAAAAATCATAGCTTTTATTTTACTTGTATTGATTTTTAGGCCCCACGTTAAACAGTAGTCTTGAAGTCTGTTGATTTGCAGTTGCAGAGCACATGGTGTATCAGCCCATACCACCAGGTCATCAGCATACAGTAAGACTTTGAGTAAGAAGTCCGCAAAAAATACACCTCCCGGAAGAATGTCAGTGACAGCATCGATATAAAGGACAAACAAAATTGGGCTGAGAATGCATCCTTGGGCAACACCCGTAGACGTCTGAAACCATTCCGATAAGTTGCTTCGATTCCAAACTGCCGCAGTTGTTGAATCCAGGAATTTGGAGTATAATAGAAGAAATTTCCTAGATACACCTATAGATGATAGCTTGTAGATCAATGCTTGCCTATTTACCGTGTCAAAGGCCGCTTTAAAATCAACGAAGCAAACGTAGAGCCTCTTAGAATTGTCCAAATACTTTGATGCTATACTAGACAGCGCGAAGATATAACCCACAGAAGAGAATCCCAACCGAAACCCTGCTTGAAAAATACTTAAGCGGTTTGTACTCAATCTATCTGATAAGTCTCTCATAGGGAATTTAGCTAAAAACTTTTCGCAGAGTATTTAGAATAGATATGCCCCTATAATTCTCAGCAACGCTCATCTCCACCTTCTTAAAAATGGCATATATAATCGCTTTATTAAAACAGATCGGAACGGAGACATCATAGACAACATAGAGTTGGTTAAAGAAGTTTAGCAGGTAGTTTTAAAACTGTAAAGTAGCGACTTTATAAAATTCGGAAGGGATTTCGTCGACACCAGGTGCCTTGTTATTTTTCATTTGATCCAAAACTGTATGCAATTGATTCAATGAAATTGGGCAGTCTTGTTCGGACACACAGGTGTGTGGTTGCGCATAGCTAAACTCTAAAATGGTGGTATCTTTAATTGCTAACAGCTTTTTAAAATGATTTGCAAGACTGTCTTCTCCTATAGGGTTATTGTTTGCAGTTTGTTGAGAGCGTCCTCCTAGTTCATTTACATTGTTCCAAAATTTTTTCGAGTCCTTACAAGAGATAAGTTTAATAGTAACAAGTTTCAGATAATCGATCTTTTTCGTTGTACATAGTTGTTTGCATTGCGAGTTACAGTGCAGATACTGGGTTTTGAAGAAATCAGCGTTGGTTGATCTGAAAAGCTTTAAAAACACAAAGGATTTCTTTCGTAGTCGCTTGCAGCCATTATCAAACTATCAAACCATCTATTTACTGTTTCAGCTTTTTGGGTTTTGATGAGTGCATATGAAGCTGAAGTTTTTATTGCGTGCATTATACTTTCTGCGATTTCATCAGTTGATCTTGATGATTGTATTAGAGGGAGGATATTAATATTTCTATTAAGACGATGTTGATAAAGTACACAACTGTTCTCCATCCATTTTAATTTTTGTAGTGAGGATCTGATGTTGTCATGGGTCGTGGCTACAATTTTTAAAAGAACATTTTTCTAATTGAAACTTCGAAGAGACAAAATTTGGTTTGCTAAAAATTATTTCTACTTCTTTTTCCGTTTCTTCAAATATGAAACAAAAGTCATAACTTACCTCCAATCAAGTCAAGTTAAGGAGCCAGTTAAAGCTATTATTAGTTTTCATCATTGAAAACAAGCATTAAAATTTTCTTGACAGGTCGTTTATAGCTATCATTACAAGTTTCTGTCATTGAAAAAAAATTCCTGATTCTTATCTTCAACCCAGTAAATGGATTCAAAATGTGATAGATATAGAAATTTAGAGCAAGAAACTATATCGAAATGAATTTAAGAACTCCAATTTATATTTTAAACCGATTTCCTTTTTTTAGGTTTTAGGAATTAGTTGAAAATGAGTCCACTCCTGAAAACCAAATAATCAAATAAAAGTAAGCAAAATTAAAGATCAAACAAAATGTTATCGTAGCGTCTTAGCAGTCATAACAAATAAATTACCTGATGGTGGGACTATTTCTGTATACGTGATGATATACATCTACAAAAAAGAAAACAAAAATTATTATAAGATTTTCCATTAAAAAAACTAAAATATTCAAAAACATTTTTTTCCATTAATCTCCATAAAGTAATTATTCCTGTTTGTTAATGCTCATTCTTAAGGGTCCGGCCACGTAATGAGCGACGAGCGACTGAGCGACCGAGCGACGAGCCGCTGAGCGACTCAAAAAAATTAGAACACATGAAATCGTATGGAGGTGGCCACATAAGCCGTAAGCGACTGAGCGAATTTTCAAGCGACAGAGCGACGTCGCTTAGCAATCAAATTTGTTTTAATTTTTCAGTCGATCGCTGAGCGACGTAAAAAAAAGATGTCTACAATAAACATTGAAAGTTTAATTTCAGCTGTCCAAAGCCGCCCAATGCTATGGCAGGACACCCACAAAGATCACAAAAATAAAAATGTCACCGATAAAGAGTGGGAAAAAGTTGGACAAATTTGTAATTGTTCTGGTAAGTTTAATTTATTTAATCTTTACAAATAGTAGTGTTTTTTGTTCAATGCCCGAATTCCCAAAAATATTGCACAAGCTCGTTTCTTGTATTCAACGCATTGCTTGAGCTTCTGTTATAACGGGACTGTTCTTCTTGGGTGGTTGCATTTGTTTGAGCTAAGTCATTAGCCATTTCTGCAGACACGTGTATATAATCAAGGTCACTGTCGCCATCGCACTCTCTCACAAAATTGTGCAGTATACAAGCACATTTAATTAAACGAACTGCAGTGCTTGGCTTCGTTTCGATGTTTTTTTGTAAAAACCGCCATTTCTTGCTTAATATGCCAAATGCACACTCAATGCATTTTCTTGCGATTGAAAGTTTTTTGTTGAAGTTTTCTGTTTGAGCATTTAAGTTTCTCCTTGGATAAGGTCTTAGTAAATAGTTTTTCAGGGGGTAAGCCTCATCTCCGATTAAAAAATTGGGAAGAACAATGTTTGATTCTGGTAATGCTTGTGGAGGTGGAACGTTAAATTTATCAGCTTCAAGTAATTTGAACAAAGTAGATCCAGAAAATGTACCACCATCACTTTGTTTTCCTCTCCCACCCACCTCGATTGTTAGAAACTTTTTGTCAGCATCAGCTACAGCTTGCAGTACAATAGAAAAATAATGCAGGTAGTTAAAATAATGAGAGCCAGAATTTGCTGGACATTGAATTTGGCAATGTCTACCATCAATACTGCCAAAACAGTTAGGAAATTTCCAGCGTCGGTAGTAATCGTTAATAACATTTCGAAGGTGGTCAGTTGTTGGTATAGGCATATATTCTTCCACAAGTTGTTCCCATATGATAACGCTAGTTTCCAAGACAATGTTACTTACTGTGCTTCTGCCCATTCGAAAAGCAAAAGCTAAATCTCGAAACGAAAGACCTGTTGCGAGAAATCTGAAAACATTGAAGATACAAAAATTGTAAATAGTATATGTACGTATAATTATATTTCAAATTTCAGGAGCCAATGTAAAACTAAAGTGGAAAAACCTAAAAGACGCTTTTCGAAGGGTTCTTCGAAAAGCTCCACGTCCAGTATCGGGATCCGAAGCTCCACCAACAAAACCGAAATGGCCATTTTTTGAAATGATGGCCTTTACGAGGCAGACAATTGAACCCGATCCAACTGAGGGAAATCTTCGAGAACCAGAAAGTTATTCAATGGCTCAAAATCGTTTTTTCGCAGAAACAATATCAGATTTACTGGAAGAAGAGGATGTAACCCTTTCAAGTGTCAATATGCTTACAAACAGCACTCCTTCTACGAGCACCAGCTGCCCCCAAAACGTGCGAAAAAATAAAAATAAGAGAGCGTCAACATACAATTTGGAGTCAGAATTTCTCGAGTTAGAAAAAGAAAGACTACAAATTTTAAAGAAAAAGGTAGCAAAAAAAGAAGAGGATAGTGATGACCTTCAATTTTTCAAAAGTCTTTTGCCATTTATGGCACAATTTAACAATTTTGAAAAACTTGAGATAAGAACTGACATTCAAAATATTATATTGGGTAAACTGAAGAATACAAATAAAGATTAAAAAAATTAAAAAAAAAACTAACCTTAAACATAAAACCAGCCGTTGTTCTGGACTAATTGCTTTCTTTTGTCTTGTTAATTTTGGTCGAACTTTTTCCAACAGCAAATCAAAAGATGGTACTGACATACGACAATATTGCCAAAAGCGATCTGGAAATCTGCGAAGATTTAGATATAAATGATGAAATTCACCATAATTTTCCCTTTCACGATTTATGGGGTGTACACCAAATCTACGGATTCTCGATCTGATTACAGATCTATAAATATGAGCGCGACTTTCAACCAGTAAGCTACGATGAACCGCACTTGACGAAGGCATTTTTCCAACTAATCGCTCAGCGACGTGTCGTTTAGAAAATGGCCACCCATCGCTCAGATTGGTCGCTCAGCGACTCGTCGCTCGGTCGCTCAGTCGCTCGTCGCTCATTGCGTGGCCGAAGCCTTAACGTTGATGATTTTTAAAATAGCTCTGGAAATTGATGTTGACTCGTTTTTACAAATATGAAAATTAAAAAACAAAATTTTTTGACTATGAAACGTCCATCAAATGTTTTGGACATTCCATTTGAATTTGAACATTCATGTCAGACATGTGACATTAAGTAGTGACTGGTAAAAATACAATCTTTGGGTTACTTAAGTATCACTTTTAAATATAATATCAAATGTTTCATATGTACGTCTACGTGTCAACAGTTTGTGTTTAAAACAATATCAACTTTGAGCATTCATTAAAATATAAGCAATGCCATATAACAGGCATTCATCGTTTTTTTTTTAACTAGGAGTATGAAAGTTTGAGAAGATGACGACATTGTCTTATGTGATGTTCAATTCCTTATTTGCAGCATTAAGGTCTTTAAATTGAAGATGCGTTGTAATTTGTTCGTTTTAGAAAATTACTTTGCATAGAAAAAACAACTCGAATGTTGCAAATCGTACAATACCCTATTTTTTAAGCAAATTGTTAAAAATATATATATTGAATGCATTGTACAATAGTCTCTACAATTGATGAAATACAAACATTTTTAAAGAGTTCAATATTTATAGAAAAGGGTCGTGTCTATTTGGCTGAAGCTGAAATCATTTCAAAAATGATAGATAATGTTTTATTTTACAAATTTTTCTTGTGATATATAGGAACTACGCTAATGAACTATTTTTTATCCGTTTTAGACACCTACCTTACTACATAACCAATTGGGGATCATTTTACAATTTAAACATACATGTTCTGCCTCTTTCTTATCTTCAGATAATTTATTTTCCATCCTGGTTTTTCTAATATGAAATTTAAGTAAAGCTATCCAAAGGAAAGAGCTTTGAACGAACTAGTTGAATACACAAACTATTGTTTTCGTTAAGTAAGCTTACAAGTATTTTTCATTTCCGGGATGAGTTGTCCTAGGAGGAGTTGTGTCTTGGGATGAAACTAGCTTAACGACAAAAAATGGTGTGTATTAAATAAGTTAATTCAAATACACAAACCATTACCCTTAACATAATATTTTCTGAGTATTTCATATTTTTCTTATGATAAAAAGTTAAGTTTTTTCAACAAATTATAAATTAATATATATTCAATAAAATGCATTTCGCATAGTCTACGGAAAATTCTCTCTGTTTTGACACCTTATTTGTTGAAATTAGTTCCGTATGAGAGCCGAAGGGAGACATGGAATGATACACAATCGAGCAACGCGTTAAATTTATTTGGGCTTATTATGAAAATGGGCCTTAAAATCAGAAGAAATATCGTGTAGTTCGTGATTTTTTCGGTGAATTTAATTTAATTTAATTAAATGTGCGTACAATCGGAAAAATCTTGCAAAATTTGAGCAAACCGGGTCTGTGGGAGATGGGAAAACATCGAAATGCCAGCAATAATTCAAGAGCTAAGGGATGAGATTATACCTCATGGTGAACGACAATTTGGACTATCAGATGGATGTGTCCGATATTTTGTTCAGTACGTAACTAAACCATACCAATATGAATATTATTATTATCAAAAGAAATATCAATAATTCCAAAATAATTTGTGTTTTATTAAAAATCGATACCGGGTCTTAAAATGAAACTACCCTTTAGTACGAATAATGACTTTTCTGACGTTTAGTAAATTCATTGATTGATATTACCCGTGTTTTGTTGGAAAATCTATCAATAGTATAGTAAGATTTTACATGAATAACAAAAACAATATCCTTTGTTTGAATACTGCAGATAAAAGTTAAAGTAGTTTTGATATTTATAAAATTCTCGAATTGATCTTATATGATTTCGTTCTCAAATATTGGTACGATGAAATGCCATTCACTTTGCAACAGTCTAATAGACTTTTGATCAAACTGTCAGAACAGTATACAATAAACCAGTTGTGTCGTGTCTCAATGTTCTTAAGAGTTTTTAACGCACTTCTGATCTGTCGGATATACAACAACGACACTACAATCTTTCGTATACCACTAAAGTTCGTTAGACCTATTCTTATAACAGTTTAAACGTGGGAGGCCTACTGTAGATTATTTAAAAAAAAAGTTTTCCTATTAATAATTTGTTTTTACTAGTTCAAAAAACCAGTACATTTTGGTATTTGAAATTTCCCAATATCAGTTTTCGTGGTCTGCAACTATGAACAATTTTAACTGTTTAATTTGTTTTAAATATGCCAATAATAGTAAAATATACCCTATAGAGTGAAATATGGGATAAGCACACTCGTTAACTTCTCAAAAAGCACACACTTGACCTTGCAATTTCACTTGGTACCTGCACTTTTGAAATATTGTATTTTTGACATAATCATCATTCGCAAAAAATAACCCATTTCCGTTAAAATGCTCTGGCAAACAATCGGTTTGTTTTATGTGTTGTTTAAATATTTCGACTTTAAAATATAAATATACATAGGTAGGTCTTATCTTGTAAGTTTATGACTTTCAAGTCTCACTAGATCGAATCGCTGGTAAACATTGCATTGTACAAATGGAAAAGTGCGTAAAAACCAAAGAATATTTATAGGGAACTCTCATTGTACTTCAAGACAGCTTAGCACCTCAATCACTCCTGCAGACTCTTTTTATTATGTTGTTTCGAGAAAGTTTCTTCGTATTAACAATTTGTGTTTCTTTAAGCAGTAAGTTTTGTAAATTGTTTTTAAATAGTTAATGCTTTTTATTAATTCTTCTTATCAAATAATTCTAGTATTAAAAACTGTCAATCTGATGCCAATGGTGGAAAAAATTTCAAAAAACGACAACGATCTTCTCGAGCAACAAGCTTTATTAAAAAGTCAATATGAAACTTTTGACAAAAAAGTCCTGCCGATTTATAAATACGAAAGAGATGGATACAACTATGGAAGACCAGAATTTCCAACCCCTAGAAGTACAGAATTTAACAGCGTTTTTAGAGGTTATGAATACATTCGGCCAGATATACCGTTCACTTACCCAACCTATCGACCGGAAACTACCACAGAATTTATGTTTCCACCAGCATCTGCAAGAATAATGTTGTTGCCTAAATAATTAATACATTCTATACCAAAAAATTATATTTTAATAAATAAATTTAACAGATTCCAATAATGATTCATTATCAAACACTTGAACGTTGCTCTTGGTTTAATACCTCATTAAATCGGATGCTCTTGAACTTCACAGAAAAGTAAGAAACAAACAGAGTTGCCGAAGTGAGATTTTATAACGTATAATAAACTACCAAAATGAATAGCAAGTAATTACACTTCGCATTTTAAAATATTTGAATTGAAATTTCAAAAGTCAACTAAAAACTATTCGTTTTTAAGTTTTTATGTTCGTTCTTTTTTTTGTTTTGTATATAGATTTGAAAAATGGCAAAATTATTGGCTATAATAGTGGCTTCGTTTGTTCATAAGATCCTGAGGATGACTGTATTTTTAAAGCCCAATGATATGAAATCCTCGTCTCAATCTACCCTATCAAGTTGGATTATTCTTTTAACAACTATAGAAATTCTTATGGATGTAGAAATTGTGCCTGAACGTTATAAAACAATTCCAATTTGGTGTCTTTGGTGGATTGAAATGTTCGCTTCTTTACTCTTAATCGAATTCGGGGTTATGACAATTTGGAATAATTTGGAAAGATTAATTTATTGCACTTTGACAACAGGCATTTCAATAGCCATTCCAAAATCATGGATTCTAAGGGAAAGTTGGTTGGTGGAAATAACAACGTTTATAATAAGTTTGGTTTTGTTTTATTGCGTAAGTTATGCTACGGATATATTCTTTCGAACGAAAAAAATGATCGAACGTTCATCGAAAAGGGTGCTACCGAAAATATGGAAAAAGCAAGAAGATTACGGAATATGTGTTCCAAATCAAGAGTATGCTGTCGACCAAGAAAATGAGTTTAATTGTGATGTTTGTTTTAAGAAAAAGTCAAAAAGAAGCCGATCGACGAATAGAAGTAAAAAAAATAAGTATTAAACAATACCATTTCTTTAACGTCAGGATCTGAAGCACATTTTTTTAGGTTTCTCCTGTAATATTTGTATTCGTTTACTGACTTTTTGAATGACTAACATCGTAGAGATATTATTTTTCGGGACATAATTGTTTTTACGGCTTAGGTTGATTTACTTCACAATTAAAAAAGATATGTGTATTCAAAATAAATTTTGTTTAACTAAATTAACTAATGTTTTGATAAATTTCTTCAAATCAGTCAATTGTATGAAATAACTGAGTTAAACTTGAAACTTAAAGTGCAAAGAAGTAACATTTTTTGACATAATTATTTGGAAGTGAATATCTAGTTTAATTATTGGACTATGAAGAAAATGGCAAACGAAAACTAAGTACGAGAAATTCTATTTATGAACATAGTTTTAAGAATACAAATTCTGAAAAATGTATGAATACATATGTATTTACAGGTCTGACAGCTACTTTGAGGTGTTAGATTGTTGATTTCCGACTAAAAGACAAGTTATTCCTAATAATATTTAGTTTTTAAAGGTTTTTGCCCAGGTTCCTGAACAGGCGATTTTAAGCGGTGAGCTTATCCCTTGTCTTAAACAAAAAAATAAAGGAATACGCTAGTTTCATTCACAAGTATTTAGATTTGATTCGGAATATTGATGTAGGTTACGTTATGTTAGGTTGAAGTTGCTGTCCAAGTAGAAACGAACACACTTAGGCTAGTTTAATGGCCCATTGTGATAGCACATGAATCTTGAGGCTTCCTCCTAAGCTCAACTAGTTTGAGTCTCTTACGAAACGTGGGAGGCTGATTATGCTACTATGAATTAGATCGTTAAAGAAGAATTATCCTAGGTAATTCTTGGGTTTTCGAGCCAAAACAGGGCATGTACAGAGAAGATGAAGAAATGTTTCCTACTCTTCCTCGTCCGTACAGCTTCTGCAAAAGTCATTTGAGAATACGCATAGTCGCGTAGCGTGCTTTCCTATTAGACAGTGACTGGTTATGACACCTATTATCGAGCTTATATCCGATTTGCTTAGAGATACCAAGCACCTTGAATGTTTTAAATCCAGCGTTGGCCAGATGTCTTTTGTGACCTGACACGTGGTGAAGTTGTTCCACCTGTTGATGTAGGTAAACCTTTGTATTTTGGTCGAAGAAGAATACATTGTGGTAAGGCGCAGATATCGTAAAATGCAAAGGGACCATTCTAACCCCTTACTATATGGTAAGGACCAAACCTTCACTTCTTTCCTTCATTGAGGCTATGATATTAAATATAATTTATGCACATACATCTTAATAGTCCAAAAATGGGTTCAGCTCGGAAAAATTTCCACCTAGCTGAATTTTGGTACACATCTTTTTGATATTGTTGTTAACAATGTGTAAAAAGTCAACCTCGATCTCGTGTATGCGTCAAAGGTTATTCGAAGTCAAAGGTCAAGAAATTGACCTTTTTATTTTAATATCTCGTATTTTATTGGTCGTACAAACAAAAGTCTTAGGCACAAATTTTAGAGGAGGTAATTATCTACAAAAATGGTCTTCTAACATTTTCACGTAAAGTTGTTTTTCCGTTATAAGGCCAACAAAGTGTACCTACACTTTTAAGGAAATATAATTTTTTCGCTAAAAACAAGTAGCCTTTGCGTTAATATCTCGCTTCATACTGTTTGTACAGTAAAAAGCCTCGATCAAAAATTGTATAGGACAAAATTATCTACAAAATGCTTATATAGGTATATCCAATTTATGTTTACCATAAAAAATTATTAAGGTGTGTCCACACAAAAGAAATATTGTTTAAAAAACGTTTCTAAAATGTATACCGTTTGTTTCTTTCAATACCATTTATGTATTTAATTTTGGTTCAGGCAAAATAAGGGACTTCATTTGCGGTAACTGCATTCTTTGAACGTACAATGTTACCAAGGCCACTAATCAGATTTTCAAGTCTTGTACATTTTAAGCTCAGAACTTTATTTGACCTTGTTTTTTTTTTTTGAATGAAGTTGCCTTAATTGGAAACCAATTTTCTTAAAAGTTGGCCAATCAGATACTAAAAACTTGGCTTACCTTTAACTCCTTTTTGTTTTCTGAACTTGCCCATAGTGTTGTTGTCTACCTTATCCTTTTTACCATTTATATTTTTGGGAGTTTCATGAAATGAAAAAACGGACTGTTGGATTTTTATATACAAATTACTGAATATCGAAAACAATATTTTCTGTGAAATAAAATAAGTTTGAAGCCAATATTTTTAATTTTTGAAAAGCTATTTAAATTGAAAGTAAATTTTTACCAAGTATTAGAATTGTTTTTTTAGAGTTTTATTTTTTGTAAAAAAACTGTTAATTCGATTTTTTTCAAAATTTTATCGAATATTGAAAACAATATTTCTTATAAGATAAAATTAGTTTGAAGAAAATATTTCAAGTTTTTGAAAAGATATTTGAGTCAAAAATCAATTTTCACCAACTTTTGGTAAATTTTGATTAGGTTTTTAATTTTTTGCACAAAAACTGTCAATTCAATTTTTTTCAAAATTTTATTGAATGTTGACAACAATATTTTTTTAAAGATAAAAGTTGTTAAAAGCCAATATCTACAATTTTTGGAAAAATATTTGAGTCGAAAATCAATTTTTACCAACTTTTATAAATTTTTTTAGGTTTTTATTTTTTGTTAAGAAACTGTGAATTCAATTTTTTCTAACTTTAATTGAATGTTGACAACAATATTTTTTGAAAGATTAAAGTAAATCAAAGCCAATAGCTCAAAGTTTTCAAAAGATATTTGAGTCGAAAATCAATTTTTACCAACTTTTATACATTCTTTTTTTAGGTTTTTATTTTTTGTAAAAAAAACTGTCAATTCGATTTTTCTCAAAATTTTTCAAAATGTTGAAAACAATATTCCTCATAAGATAAAATAAGTTTGAATCCTAAATTTTAAGTTTTTGAAAAGATATTTGAATCATTATTCAATTTTTACCAACTTTGAGTAATGTTTTTTTTAGATTTTTATTTTTTATAAAAAAAACTGTCAATTAGATTTTTCTCAAAATTTAACCAGATATCAAAAACATTATTATTCGATGCACAAAATTGTTTTGGAGATGAAATCATATTTCAGTCGTAAAATTTTGGAGGTGACAAATTTATTTTTTCAGTTTTATTGATTTATACAAAAAACCGTTATATTAATTTTTTTCAAAAAATATACTTGTTTGGTATCACGTTACAATATATTATATAAAATTTAATTCAAGTCTCTAGCGTTTTTGGTTCGTAAAATATTTAGGGTTAACCAAAATTTTCACCTTTTTTTCAAACTGCTATGGTAAAAAAACCACCCACGCAATTTTCTTCAGAGCCCTTTCTGCATCTTTCTGCCTTATTATCTGTATAACAAAATTTATTTGAAGTCGATATCTCTTCTGGTTCTTGAGCTATGGACGACGAAAAAAACGTCGCGAACGTACGTACACACGCACGCACAGACATCTTTTTAAAAATCTTTTATTTCGACTCTAGGGACCTTGAAAAGTCGAGAAATGTGAAAATTTTCAATTTGACCCATTACAATAACTTCCTATGGGAAGTTAACAATGTTGTAAACATTGAAATGTTTTTCTATTTCTAAACTGTTTTAAAAATGTTCCTTCAATCTGAACACACCTTTAGGTGAGTTCCAAATTATTTCGAACACATGACGGATCAAAAATTATGCTTTGTTTCTGTAGCAAGTAGCAAGGTATTAAATAAGTTTGTCTACTTAGGGGAAGCCTTTGCGTCTGGGTTTGTTTTCTTTATATATAATCTTTATTTTTTTAAATAAAAAAATAACTTTGAAAAAATAATTCTAAAATTTTATAAATTTGGTTTTCGATTAAAAATCTCAGGACCAAAAACAGATTTTGAAATCAAACTCGTGTTATCACATGCAATTTATTGTTGCTTAAAGTTAAGTTTTTAGAAAAAATCAATTGACAACTTTTTTTATCAAGACAGGAAAACCTGCAACAAACTGATAAGAAATGGTTTTGGACTTAAGTATTAAGAGAACAATGAAAGATATTGACTTCAATTTTATTTTCTCACACAGCCTCCTTTTACTTTGTTTTTAAATTGTCCTTTCTGTATATTTTATATTTTTATTTCCTGTAAAACTAAATATTTTCGAAGACGATTATATTCACTGGTTCTTGAGATATGGCCCACCAAAAAAAGATATCCTCAGAGTACGGCCATACGAACGTTTAAAATACGCACACACACACAGTTTTGGCTTTAATAAGCTTCAATTTAGGTTGTATTAAACGTTGATTATTGTTAAAATTTTCAATTCGAAAAATCGAACCCTTTACAATTTCTTCGTATGGAAAGTTAAAAAACACTCACTGGATTTTGATTAACAAAAAGTTTTTGTAACCCAATACTTGATGTTTGTCGTAAAGTGTTCGTAGTTTAAAGTGTTTCATAAACTTAACACTACTTTAAAGGGGTTTCGATTGAATTGTACCTGTTTTTATATCAAAAAACATAACTTTATCATACAAAACGCATTGGCATTGTTTTGATTATGTTTTGATTTTGATTTCATTATAGGCGTGGTATTCAAAACGAGCTTGAAATAATGTGTCATAATGCCTATATTATACCAAAATAAACACTAAAAAATTATCATACTTGTATTCTTACCGTCTTTAATGCGTTCGGACAAAGTGCAAAGGGTAGGAATTTTTAGGAACTTAGGAACTTCGCTACTCAAACTAAAAGTTATTTTGTGTTAATGCTTACAATTAGTGTGAAACCGCTTGCATTTTATCACTTTGATAAGTTTTTAATAGGCAAATAAAAATATCCTCAATCCTCTTAGTTTCCTTTAATACAAAAATGAGTGTTCTTTATTCAGAAATACCGAAATTTAAAAGTCCTTTAAAGTTTAAAATGGTTTTTACAATTTTTGGTGTTTAGTTTCTTGATAAACAACACGACCATTACTAATCACACCTTGTGTATGAACTGCATGCCCAAATCCAATGGAATCATCATCACCACCAAAACGGCTCTGAAGTCTATAATTAACAAAATTAAAATTATTTATTATTTAATATTCAAATAACTCAAACTTACCCAAAACCCCCAACATCGGTCTTAACTGAATTATGATGTTCAAAAAAAGTTGGTCCACCATTAGCTGTGAAAGTAGAGCTGCTACTTGAACTGCTAGACGAAGTTTGTCTCCTCAAACGCCTCAAGATATTTGCTTGCTATAATCATAAATACAAAAAAAAAAAATTAATAATATAAATAAACAAATAGAAATGATGAACTCATACGTGTGGATTGATTTCATGGACATTCGACTTATGGCCCTCAGCATCTAATTTGTAAAACGCTTTGGGAACAAAGTAGCCAGATTCTAGAAAACAAAAAACAAATGACGATATAAAACAAACACTTAACAGGAAATAGATAAACAAAGTTGATATAGGTAGGTATAATAATTTTTAATTAAAACCATCATCATCATCATCATAGTTAGCCATAGCCATAGCCATAATCATTATAAATAACTAAGATGAGATATTTTGGCAACGTGAAAGTAATTAAATAAACCGGCTCTTAATTACTTTGATAATCTTTTCGAACTTGTTTTTAGGGGAAATTCTTTCATCATTTAAACCACAAAAATCAATTCTAGACTTTAACCTAAATCCGTACGTCTTCTAGATTCCTTTCCATAGATTGTCTTGATTATTGCGAACTTGAAATAACATTTGAAAGGCAAAAGATACATTGCCCTGGTGAGGTGGATCGTGGATATTCGTTGGTTGTTTTTTTCTCAGAACGTGTGTTGAATGGCTTGAATGGCTAATAAGACACGTAGGTATCGTAAATACCTTCTCCAACACTATGAAGTCAAGTAATTTTTATTTGTATGTTGTATAAATCACAAAACCAAACATTGCCAATGCGAAGAAGAAGATTCTTTGTTGAGACGAATGAGGGTCAGACACACTTCCTCATTCGAGGCATGCCCCTTGGCAAAGATCATTGAACGATCATCATTATTTTTTATTTGCAAACACAATAAATGACTCATAATTGGTTCTACAATCTTCCATCCGGACGGAGGTCTATTGGAATGCATCGGAAAAGTACACTTTCAAGTCTATTCAATTTTTTTCCAAGAACCGAAACCAATAATCACGAATTTTATACAAATCATTCATTACCAACTTGTCAGATTTTTCTAATCAATTTGTTAATCATAAAATAAATATAAACTTTTTTTTGTAAAACTCTGTGACGCCATTCAATTTGTTTAGAAGCGTTAACGTTGTTGATGCTGATGATGTTGATGAATCTTTGATAATTAAATACCTGCACTAGCAAAAGCAGCTAATCCCACAAAGAATAAAACCAGACAGGTGATTTTCATGATTGCGGTTTTTGTTAAGTTAAAACGAATCTAAAAATAACTTTGGTCGATGAGATCTGTACACAAGTCTATAGATTCACAAAAAAGTAACTATTATAAAGGTTCTATACGACGGACGATCGGGTTAAGACTAACCTTCCCAAATGGTTGGGTAAAACTTTTATACCCAAGTTTTGTGATGAGTCTTATGTGACGTGTATTGCCTGCAGTAGAATATGGCTAAGAACGAAATGATAATGATGATGATGATTCCTTCAAGTTGGCATACGAAAGAATTTTAGATTTATGCTTCTAAATTCTAGGTTTTGGTTTTTATGTTCCCTTTCCGTTACTTTGCTATCCGTGGTACTTTGTGAGTTTTATATGTTGAATTCACACCTTCAAAAAACCACTGTTCTCATTGTCCCAGTACCGTTATTTAATTCCATACAGTTTTTGTAATATAATTAAACTGCAAAATGAATTAAAACATTTTATCCCATTTTTGAATCTTTATAGATTTGTTTTATTTAAGGACCATTGATTCTTTTACACTGGTCGACAAAAAAAATAAACAAAAGAGTAGTCGTACTTTTTCAAGAGATTAAGTTGTCCTGAATTCGGTTCACGACTTATAAGTCTTTTGTGTGTTACATCAGGTTCTTAAAATATCCCTCTATAAAATGTTAAAAACAACTTAATTCGGTGTTTTTCAGTCTAAGTTAGTTTTTAACTATAAATGATGGTTTTGCAAAGTTTAAATCTATATCTTCAATAGGCAGATGAAGATTAAATTATTTTAGTAGATAGATATTTTCCTCATTTTAAGATATAAATTATTAACAAATGTTTTTCTTTAAGAATATGGACATGGCAATTCTGCCGTTTGCCTGATCGACACATCATTACAAAAACACAATTTAAACGTAAAAAAGTTAAAATTCAAATAATAATTAAAAAAAGAAGTAATAGTTTGTTAAAGCATCAAGTTCGAATTCAACAATTTTGAGATGATTTTGAAATAAAAAATATATCAATTTTTAACATGATTTAAAACACAAAATAGTAATTAGGAAACTTTGCAATAACTGGTTGAGTTATAGAAAAATATTGCGGGAATTTAGAGCATATTCGTAGTATCTATAGACAGTTGATCATCCAAAAAATTGAGTTGGGGGAAGAAAATTCAGTCCGAAATACAGCTGTCCAATCTCTTGGAGTAGACGACACGATGCAAAGAAGTGTGTGATGTTTTCTGGTTCTCCGGTGTTACAAAGGCTACAGATTTGTGGAACATCAGTTCTATGCAGCATAGAGTTAAGATTCAGTATTTCGACTCGGGCTCTAAATATGTAACTAATAGCCTCAGAAGAAAAATTGTTACTGAAATAATTAGCTTGTGATGTTATTTGGTGATTGAGGTTTTTATACACATTTCTTGATAATGTTGTTGAGTCTCTTGAAAGATGTTCACTGAAGATATGTTCATCAGTTCTGGCGATCAGATAATTGAACATGGTGTGCCATTGATTTAAATTGGACTCCAAAAAGAATAGATTACTGCCATTTAAAGAAGCTATCTGGTTCGATTCATTAAAAGGGGAGGCATTTGTTTGCATAAGCCTTGTCATAATGGATTTGTGAAGGCTTCTTTCATCCCTCCTCATAACTTTCAATATGTAGTCTGAGTTGGTTTTAAGGTTTGGATTGTTGAAGAAGGCAAAGTTTAGAGATACTTTGGCTTCGTTGCTTTTTTCTTTCACGTGTTTCGAAACATTAAGATTGTAAGACAGCAAACTCCAAGATATTTGAAATTATGAAGGACCTCAGTAGGCGCGTTGTTTAGGGACCAGTTTTCATCTGCGAGTCTTCTTCTATGACGCGGTTCAAAAATCATTTTTTTCTTGTTAGTATTGACGCAGAGACTCCAGGATTAACAAAATATGTAAAGTTTGTTAATTTGCAGCTGAAGGGTAGATGGATTGTCAGCCAATAAAACTAAATCGTCGGCGTAGAGCAAAACTTTGATTAGTATACCGGCAAATAGTATTCCACCCGGAAGAACATCACAAACGTCATCAATAAACAAGGTGAATAATATCGGGCTTAATATACACCCTTGGGGTACACCTGATGTTGTTTTAAACCATTCAGAGAATTTAGTTCCGTCCCACACTGATGCAGTTGATGAGTTAAGAAAGTTGAAATAAAACATTAAGAATTCACGTGAAATTACTAAGGATGACAATTTGTACTTTATTCGAACGATAATTTTGTGGCATTGTCTAATACTCGATGACTTTTTCTAACATTTTGGGCCGTATATCGGCAGCGAATGCTGTCTTCCAAAAGTGATCAATCATTTCATGCTTACCAGCGGCGTGAACTAGCGGCTTCACATATCTCCCCAGGAAATAGTCGATATTTGTCGCACGATCTTGGAGGCAATTCCCGATTACGTAACATGAAACTATGCGTTTAACAAACGTTTCTTTCAATAATTCAATTTTTGGCATAAGCTACTTTAAATTTTGACCGTCTTTTTGAAACTACAGCTCTTGCCACTAAAATAAACCACTTCAAAGCTGACAAAATTACAGTAAGTTAAAATACTGTTTCCAACCTAAAACTATTTACGTCGTATAAAACACCATTTATTTGTTAAATACAACTCCATATAACAAAAAAATCACTGAGGTTAGTTATTTTATCAAATAATAAAACTTTCAAGGATTAATAACGAATAAATCTATTTGCATAAAAGATACTATTTACAGAAAAAGAAAATTCACTAGGTTTACCAAAGTGGGTCCCTTCATGAAATCGATACAAAATTACAGCCTTAAGGAAAAAAGATTGCCTTGTACAAATATTTGCTGAAATAATAAAGGGCTTGAAGTATTGGAAAAATTGAATTCACATTTGGAGCGCGAACACCACTGAAAGGGAAAGCAGCAACGTCCTATAACGCCAAATAGTAACCGATCAACCGACATAATCCAAACATGTTTGGATTTTTCATCCGTTGTCTGTTCAATTTATACCATAAAGTTTACGAAAAAAAGGAGGAAGTTTCTTCAGAGATGGAACTGACTGTTCCGAGTATAAAGAAAAAATGGAGTATTTTAAGGGACAAATTCCAAGAAGAGTACAAGAGAAGATCTGGTCTAGCGCTGCGGTAATTTTTTCTTTTTTCTTTAGTTCGTTTCTTTACACAAATATTTAATTTACTGACGGTATGAATTGAATTTCGAAAATATACTTTTTTTTGAAATCTTTTATTACAAAAATAATTCGGTTTTAGTGTACGCAAGCCGTTAGAATGAATGAATACCGTACGTCAGGCGTCCTTTACTTAAAGAATTGTACCCTAATACGCTAAATAGAGTGTTTAACACTTGCAGTAATTAGTGATGATTTTGATATGTTTGACTCCATTTAAGGTTGGTCCATAGGTCAATACAAAAATTATTGATGAGATCTAAGTAGAGACATCTGGATACTTCAACAAATTACGGGTCGAAGCAGTGCTCTAAACTCTTCAAAACCCCAGTTTTTTTTTATTTTGATCCAACTCTATTCAAGGCCCATAGTGGCTTGCTCTAAATCGTGATTTGTATATTTGTAAGGTATTATAGAAATGGGAGCTAAGCCGCAAAAACTAATAAATACGGCCTCACTCTGGGGAACAATCCAACAGAAGTTATTATAGTGTAGAGAAGAAAAGATGTGCAAAAGCTATTAAAATTCTTCTACTTTCTTAAATAGGTGTTTTTTAGCGCATTAAATACCATCTCAAACTTTTTACGTTAAACAAAATATAAGAATAAAGAATAGCAAAATATTAAACTACTTGAATAATGTAGTTTAAATATTAATTTTCTAATAAAAACTACAAAAACAGCATTAATTTTCATCAAATGAAGATAATAATATTAGGAATGCAGTTGACTTAAAGGAATTTAAAATTAGGAAATGAACATTATTTCTCCAAATAAATAGTTTCTAAGTGGTTCAAAAGGTTGTTAACTTTAATTTGATCCAACTTATATCTAAATCTTAATAAGAGATAAAAAAAAGAATAAATGAACTGTCAATATTTGATTTGGGTCGTTTGTTTCTTTTAAGGTACTACATTTTTTGCATTCATCAATTATTGAGCTCATGACTCTTGAGGATTTAATGGTGTCAAATGAAAGATAAGATTTGATATAAAACCAAGATATAGGATTTTTTGCACACAGTATAAAATTAGGCCTTTGTGATTTATGTCCAATAAAATAAAATCATATTCTCATGGTGAAAAGTTAAAACACGGCGATCTTCCCAAGAAGATGGTTCCTGTTGAATTGTAGCTGAATTCAGCCACCTCAATATCTTTTAAGTTATTGCTGAACACAACCTTTTCTACTGTATTCAAAAACCAACTGTGTAGTTAGTCTGTTTCGTTTTTAAAAGGAATAAAGTTGTGAAGTGTTTCTTTGTTAAAATTGTTTGTTTTATTTAAATCAATCCAATAGGTTATGGGACCAGTAATTCGCTGTTCTATAAATATTTCTTCTCGGATTAAAGAAATTTCAATTCAATGTTTTTTGAAGAACTCAATTTAATTTTTTTGAAGTGCGCATTATTTTTATTCTTTTTTTTCTCGTTCATATTGTGCTTGTCTGCTAAGGCTAACGGTTCTTGATTATGCATTTGTGTGTGTACGCCTAAATATAAAACTATTTGTGTCTCACTCTCGTGTTTCGTTTTTTTACTCGAATCAAATTCGTCTAGACATCTGCGATCTGCCTATATACAGATAACAAACAAAGAAAAAGAGAAAACAAAAAAACAGAAAAGTATCGACAACAACACACATTCGTGTGCAACTGTTTTTTGTGTTCTGTTAGAGAAAAAAAAAAAATTTTTGTCGCTGATCGGAAAAGTGTTTGTCTATCATTATCATTATGGAAAAGAAAAAGAATATCAAAGTTTTCGACGGTGAAAAATACAGTGTATGGAAGATAAGAATGCGTGCTTTACTCAGTGAACTCGACGTTATTAAAGTCATAGACTACGAAACTCCGAAAGTTATAAATGATGAGTGGAAAAGGGCTGAGCGTATTGCGAAAGGCACAATCGTGGAGTACTTGTCCGATTCTTTTTTAAATTTTGCTAAACAAGAGTATACCGCGAAAAACGTTTTTAGAAGTCTTGACAAAGTGTATGAGAGAAAAAGTCTCGCTACTCAATTGGCGCTTCGTAAGAAACTTTTAACTTTCAAACTTCAAGGTAACACCCCCCTCTCGAAACATTTTTTAATGATTGACGAGTTATTTGCCGAGTTGTCAGCTGCGGGTGCTAAACTACAAGAAGCGGACAAAATTTCTCATCTTTTTATTACACTCCCTTCTTCGTACGATGGTATTGTAACCGCAATTGAAACCTTAGCGGAAGACAATTTAACACTAGCCTTTGTTAAAACGCGGTTGCTTGACCACGAAGTTAAATTGGCTGCCGAGAATCGTGATACAAGTTTAAAAGTTCTTCACGTAGAAACTCGAACTTCGACCTTTAAAAATAAACCTAATCTCGGTACTTCAAACTTTAAATTTAATAAAAATTTCAATCACGGTTCGAAACAAAAATATAAACCAAACAAAAAAACAAATAACAATAACATAAAGTGTTACCACTGTGGTAGAAAAGGACACACAATAAACGACTGCTTTTATTATAAAAGGGGAAACTTAAACAAAAATAATATTTACAACAAAAAAATCGTCCAGACAGCTCAGTCTAATGAGCCTTCGACTGCAAATAATGAATCTTCAAGTTTCGCATTTATGGCTGGTGTCAATATCTTGACAAATGAATCAAATTTGTCATTCCTCTTGGACTCTGGAGCATCAGACCATATAATAAACAAGGAGGAATACACTAAAGAGTTCGTGGATTTGAAGCCGCCAATCAAAATATATATTGCCAAAAATGGTGCATACATATCTGCCACTAAGAAGGGCAATATCAGTGTTACTAGCAATATTGGTGTAGAGGGTATAATTGAGGACGTGCTTTACTGCCCTGATGTCCCATACAATTTGCTGTCTGTGCGAAAAATGCAACAAGCTGGAATGACAATTATCTTCAATGAACACGGAGTAACAATAAATAAAGGTGGTAAAATGATTATTGAGGGTAAGAGTTTTAATAATTTATTTAGCATTGATTTTCAAATAAATGATAAAAAAGCATTTAGTACACAAAAGGGAAATTATCAATTGTGGCATCAGCGTTTGGGCCATATAGGAAAATCTATATTTATTGAAATGATAAAAAAAAGCATGGTAAATGATATAAATCAGATTGAGAATATATCTCCAAATGACAGTCTATGTGAAGCATGCATAAATGGTAAACAAAGTAGATTACCCTTTGAAAATAAAAAAAATAAAAATTATATTCAAAGACCTTTGTTTATTGTACATTCAGATGTATGTGGCCCAATAAATCCTGCAACAATTGATAATAAAAATTATTTTGTATTGTTTTTGGATGAAAATACACATTACTGTGTAACTTATTTAATATCCTATAAGTCAGATGTGTTTTCCGTTTTTAAAGATTTTGTAGCAAAAAGTGAAGCACATTTTAATCTGAAAGTTTCAAATCTATATTGTGATAATGGGGGCGAGTATTTATCTCATGAAATGAAAGAATACTGTGTAGAAAAAGGCATTAGCTATCATTTAACGGTTCCACGAACCCCTCAATTAAATGGTGTATCAGAGAGAATGGTTAGAACAATAACTGAAAAGGCTCGTTCCATGTTGCATGGTGCTAGTTTGCCAGCTTTACTATGGGGTGAAGCAGTCTTAACTGCAACTTATTTAATAAATCTGTCTCCAACAAAAGCCTTAAAACAAGACAAAACACCATATGAATTGTGGCATAGTAGAAAGCCTCAAATCAAATATCTTAAAGTTTTTGGTGCTACAGTCTATGTGCATAATAAAACCAGAACTACTAAATTTGAAGAGAAGTCTTGGAAAGCCATTTTGGTTGGATATGGGCCAAATGGTTACAAAGTTTTAAATGTGGATACTGAAAAGTTTGTAATGGTAAGAGATGTAATTGTCGATGAGACAGATTTCTTAGAATCTAGACCTGTACTTAAAATCAAAGCAATTAACTTTGAAAACTCCAATAAGAAAACTGATGCATCTGTCTTAAAATTATTTGAGTCAAAATCAGTAGAGTCTATTGAAAATGAAAACAAACTAGAAATGCCAAAATACACAGAAGAGGTAATCCCTCATAAAATACACAAATTAGATAATGAATTAATTAATAAATCTAATGATTTTTTGGAAACTGAGTGTTTACTTGATGGTAGTCCCTCAAAAATAGAAACTACTATTGATTTCAGAAAAAGTGATAGAACCAAAAAGCGGCCTATTTTGTATGATGATTATATATTGAGTGCTCAATCTATAGTATGTACGATTCCTACTTCCTATAGTGATATTCAAAATATGGAAAACAGATCCAAATGGGATGATGCTATTAAAGAAGAGCTTAATTCTCTTCTAGTTAGCAATGCATGGACCCTAGTATCTAAGCCTGAAAATAAAAACATTATTGATTGTAAGTGGGTATTTACAATTAAAAATGATGAAAACGGATTTCCTTTAAAATACAAAGCCCGTCTTGTTGCCCGCGGTTTTAATCAAGAATATTTACTAGATTATAACGAAACATTCGCACCTGTTGCAAGAATTTCAAGCCTTAGATTTATTCTAGCATTTTCAAATCAGTTTAACTTACTGGTACATCATATGGATGTAAAGACAGCATTCCTCAATGGTATTTTAAAAGAGGAAATATATATGAAAGTTCCTGAGGGAGTCGCAAGCACAAGTAATCAAGTGTGTAGGTTAAATAAATCATTATATGGTTTAAAACAATCAGCAAGGTGTTGGTTTCAAATGTTTGAAGAAGCTCTAAAAGAAAAAGGTTTTAAAAATTCGTTAGTAGATCGATGTATATACATTCTAGACAGGGGACATTTTTCAAAAAATATATATGTAGTACTATATGTAGATGACCTTGTGATTGTGACAGCCAATATTGAAACAATGGAAAGTTTTAAAAAGTATTTGATGCATAAATTTCAAATGGTCGATTTGAAAGAAATTAAACTTTTTTTGGGAATTAGAATTCGAAGAAATAAGGAAATTTTAACACTAGACCAAAGTTCATACATAAAAACAGTTTTAAATAAATTTAAAATGCAGGATTGCAACGCTGTTAGTACTCCACTCGAAAAATAGGTTAGATTATAAAGCTCTAAATTTAGAAGAATCTTATGATGCTCCTTGTAGAAATCTTGTTGGATGTTTGATGTATATAATGATATGCACACGACCTGACCTAAGTACAGCTGTTAATATATTAAGTAGATATTTAAATAAAAATAATAAAGAGCTTTGGCAATGCTTGAAAAGGGTATTACGGTATCTGAAAGGATCTATAGATTTGAAATTAACCTATACCCAATGTAGTTATACAGATATTTTGAGTGGTTATGTGGATTCTGATTGGGGAGGAAATGATGAAAGAGATAGAAAAAGTACAACTGGTTACCTTTTTAAATTGTTTGAACAATGTACCATATGCTGGAGTACGAAACGACAGCTATCCGTAGCAGCCTCCTCAACAGAGGCTGAATATATGGCTCTATTTGAAGCTGTAAGAGAGGCTCTATGGTTGAGGTCATTGGCAACTAGCATTCAAATTATTTTATTAAAACCTATAGTTATTTATGAAGACAATAATGGCTGTATAAGTATTGCAAATAATCCTACTAATCATAAGAGATCTAAACATATCGATATTAAATACCATTTTTCAAGAGAACAAATTGAAAAAAAAATAATTAAATTATGTTACATTCCTACAGGTGATCAGTTAGCTGATATTCTGACCAAGCCGTTGCCAGCAGTCAAATTTGTGGAGCTGAGAAATGGAATGGGGTTAAATAACTGAAAAATGATAACATTGATAAAAACTTTTAATATACAATTATTAAAATCTGGTAAGGTTTTTCTGGGTTTTTCCCTTACCCTTTGCAACAAATGTTGGATTTATTTTTGTCAAATCTCCCAGAAAAACAAAGAACATTAAATGAAACTTATTAAAACTGTAAACTTTAATGAAAATGAAACATACCTTTAAATTCTTAATTAAAATATATAGTTTTTGAAATGAAATAGTTAATTTTAATTAATTTTGTATAAGTACCTAAGTTTGAATGAAGAAAAACGTTTTTTTGAGTATAAGTTGAAATTGAAGACATTTTTGATTTGAAAAAAAAAAACTGATATGTATAAATATTTTTAAATTCATAATTAAGAAGTATCGTACAATTTTTTGTAAATTCATGTTAAGTAAATTTATGAATTTTAACTTGATTTTAAATAACTATTAAACAAATCAAATAAGTTAGTTTTTGAGGGGGGCTGTTGAATTGTAGCTGAATTCAGCCACCTCAATATCTTTTAAGTTATTGCTGAACACAACCTTTTCTACTGTATTCAAAAACCAACTGTGTAGTTAGTCTGTTTCGTTTTTAAAAGGAATAAAGTTGTGAAGTGTTTCTTTGTTAAAATTGTTTGTTTTATTTAAATCAATCCAATAGTTCCGACAGGGATTTCAGTATATGATCTTCTTGGACTAACAATTACAAACACGACATGTGATGTCTTTGTCTTAATATTCGATTAATCTATATATAAAAGAAAGTCGTGTTAGTTACACTATTTAAAACTCAAACACGACTGAGTTAGTATTCAATAGATGGCGCTATGTAAAACTTCCAAACGTTTCATATAAACTACTATTCAATAGCTTAACCACTACATGTTGCTGAGGCATAAATAGATATATGTAATATTTATGTTGTATTAAACGAAATACAGTGAAATTTTATTTTTCAATTTTTGGTGTTATAAATTTGCTAACAAATACGCAATGCAATACAAAAATTAATTGATTCAAAGTATATTTCCGGATATACAGAGTAATTACCTGAATCATTACTGGCTCATTTTAACTGGAAAGTTTAAAGGAAAAGTGTTCCTTTTGAAACGTAGTCCAATAATACAGTCAGATTCTACCATATCTTCAAAAACATTTCAGTTTCAAATTCGTTTAGATTTTGACATGGCTATAATAGTTCTCAAGGCTCAACAATGTCCATTTGTTGTTTAGATTTGGAAAGTCCATGTTTTTCTCAAGAGGCAGCTATATGTTCCATGTTCACTTGTAGGAAAACCGTCGAACCTATTTGTGTTACCAAAAGACAGATTAACCAAAAATATTGTGAACCGATTAGTGGTAAATAATTGGAATTAAAAATATTTATAATTCAAAGTAATAAATATGGTTGGAAGATTTTAAACTAATCGCCCAACCTATGTACCTTATTTATAAGTTTAACTGCCACATGAACTAAAAGCTTTGTAATATATACGTATTTTTTACAAACTTGAAAACAAATAATAATACATTTATGATACAATACAATATTTTGTTTTGACTTACATCAACTGTTCCAAAATTTTGATCAATTGTGTTAAAAGTCCTTCCCCTTCAAATCCCAAACCAGTATATTTGTATACCAGCTTTAAAGTTCCATCTTCGTTTCTAAATGATAATTGTATTGTAATAAGGGGCAACGGTATTTAAAAATCAGTCATGAAGGTCGCCTTGTTTTTTTTTACAAATGGCACATAATGCAAAAAGCCATGGTGGTGCCCATGTCTGATGTTCTCCTATTGTTTCCACTTTAATAGTTTACAAAATATAACTAAAAATGCGCCACAGCAACGCGTGGCCGGATAAGCTAGTTATTTAATATCGTTAAGTCCAGAAAAAAAACTTACTTTAACGAGATTGAATTCCGCTGTCAGGCAGGATGACCCATTCGATATAGACGACGAAAGCCAAGTTAGACGACGATAAGCTGGTTAGGAGCATGCACCAACTTATCTGTAAGATATGGTCGGAAGAAAACATGCCCGATGAATGGAACCTCAGTATTGTTTGCCCGATCCTGAAAAAAGGAGACCCTCTAAACTGCACCAACTATAGAGGAATAAGTCTACTTAACATCGCCTATAAAATCTTCTCTGCCGTAATATGTGAACGTCTAAAGCCCATCGTCAACAACCTGATAGGTCCTTATCAGTGTGGTTTTAGACCAGGAAAGTCCACAGTTAATCAAATATTCACATTACGGCAGATCCTGGAAAAAACTCAAGAACACCAAATCGACACCCACCATCTCTTCATCGATTTCAAGGCCGCATATGACAGCATCTACAGAGACGAGCTGTATAGAGCCGTGTCTAGTTTTGGCATCCCTGCCAAACTCATCCGTTTGTGCAGGATGACCATGGAGAATTCACGCTGCTCCATAAAGGTTGGAAACAACTTAACAGAACCTTTTGATGTCAAAAAAGGCTTTAGACAAGGTGATGCGCTGTCATGCGATTTTTTTAACATCGTGCTTGAAAGAATAGTGCAGAGCTCACACGTCAACACCAGAGGCACTATCTTTCAAAAGTCTGTCCAATTACTGGCATATGCTGATGACATTGACATAATCGGAAGAACTCAGCGTGATGTCAATGGGGCTTTTGTGAGTATTGAGGCAGAAGCGGCAAAAATGGGTTTAACGGTTAATGAGGGCAAAACAAAGTACATGCTGTCGTCTAGAAAAGACATACAACACCGACGTTTTGGTCAAAACGTCACAATCGACAGACGTAACTTTGAGGTAGTCAAGGACTTCGTCTACCTAGGCTCCACTGTAAACGCAGAAAACAACACCAGCGCTGAGATCAAACGCAGAATAACTCTTGCTAACCGCTGTTTCTTTGGACTAAGAAAGCAATTGAGAGGTAAAGTCCTCTCTCGAGGGACCAAAGTGTTGCTATATAAGACCCTTATCATCCCGTCCTGCTATACGGTGCAGAAGCATGGACCATGACAAAAGCGGATGAAAGCACCTTGGGTCGCTTCGAGAGAAAAGTTCTTCGTGTGATCTACGGTCCCGTATGCATCGAAGGGGAGTGGAGGAGAAGATGGAACGACGAACTGTACGGGCTGTACAGCGACGTAGACTTAGCCAGAAGAGTAAAAGTCCAACGACTAAGATGGCTGGGTCACGTAGAGCGCATGGAAACCAATGCTCCGGCCCGGAAAGTCTTCGAATCCGCACCCACAGGACAGCGCAGTAGAGGGAGACCGCGGATCAGGTGCCGCGCACAAGTGGAAGGTGACCTCACCCAACTTGGAGCGCGAAACTGGAGACATCTAGCTAGGGACCGAGCTAGATGGAGAAGTTTGTTGGGTGAGGCCCTAGTTCACACCGGACTGTAGCGCCACCTTAAGTAAGTAAGTAAGTTAACGAGATTTAAAGCTCAGGGCACATTCAAAACTATATTAGGAGCACAAAAACAACCTTAAAAAAAAGGCAACATTATTTAACCCTAAAACAAAAAAAAATAACTTTTAACCACATTAACTTAAGGACAAATAAAGACATACAGACATTGCTCATAAGTTCATAACGTTGATAACTATACTACACCAGTTAAATATAGGGTGAAAAAGGGGTTGTGTTCTACACATTGTTTAAGAAGTCTCGCAAGATCTCATGTCCGCGCCGTAAGTTATAAACCCTCAAAAGTACTGAAAACCAATTTTTGAGATAATCTCCGTTTCTATAGTTCCAATGGTGTTGACACCTTTTGCCAGCATACTGATTGCTAAATTTTGTATATCCATTATTTTTTCATGCACTCAACCGGTTTGGAGACACGAAAAAAGTGCTCAGCATATTTTTTGTAAAATTAAATTAAAAGTAAAATAAACTAAAGTTAGTACAAAGAAATACTTTTTCTTTCACAACGTATTAATTTTATTTTTTGACTAAGTTTTTTTTTTACTAAATGTACTACCACACCATTGTTTTTGACCATTCTAGCCATTAATATTACTATAGTTTTTGTGCTTTCTTGAAATGATTTACCATAACTTGGTTTACGAAAAAGAAATTATTGTTTTCAAGTTATTTGGATTAAACTGCTATTCAGCCCTCATCAACTGTTTTAAAAATAGTGTATGCGCCAAATTTCAGCCGTCACACTCCCAACATTGTTTAACACTATTTTCCAAACATTTACCGGAAAAGTATTCAAATTTTTCGATTAAACGTTACCCGATGCGAAAATTGTTATAAACAAGATATTTTAGATATCCTCAGGCAAAAAAAAAAATTTGCAAACTCTGCCTTTATCAACTTTGGTTCAATGTTTTCAATATCTATTAAAAACCCTGTACCCCATCCGGTCTTAAGTTATATGTATAAATTATCCCAGTAACTCCCATTTGTCTTTGGCTTAGAGGCCGTTCTACGAATCTCAGTTTTATGTGTGGACGAGTTTCCAATTCCCTTGAAGTCATAAAGGTATGTAAAAATTCAATATTTTGTAGCGTGCTGTCTCCGAAAATTTGAACTTGGACTTGAAAAATAGACTTGTACACAAAAATTACCCTGTTTAAAATGCCAACCTATTTAGAACCAATGAATTCAAGTGCTAAAAACACAATTTAAAACACCTTTTGGCGAATTGCCTAAGTCGTGGTATTATGAAAGGCGAACTTCGACGTTCGCTTTTGAGAACAATATTACCAACTTTAAGAAGTGAAATATGTAACGTCATGACTCGGTGAAACGTCAAAAACTGAAAATTATTGTTGATGAGATATATTGTTTACAATTTGGAAAAAAGTAAAATAAATAAAACAAAATATGATAAGCAGTATTGATTTATTTTTTGAAGATGAAGATGAAAACGAAAGAGCGGAGAAAGTATTGGTGTGTAGATTACGAAGAAGTTTAAGGGACAACTCCAACCCACTTCAACTCCCAGATAATTTGTAAGAATAAAATCGTGAATTCTATTTCAGTTTAATTCAATTGTTCTTTTTATAGGTTTGTGTCATTTTATCGCGTTAATAAGCATGCATTTGGTTATATTTTAAACATCATTACACCAGGATTTAAAACTACTCGAAGTTCTGCAATTCCACCATATATAAAACTTGCATGTGCGTTGCGTTTTCTCGGCAGTGGAAGCCACCAAAATGGTGTGGGAAGTGACTTTGAGCTGGGTCTCGCGCAATCTACAGTTTCAGTAGTTCTAAGTGAAGTGCTTGATTTCATTCATTAATTTTAAGCATTCATTACCTTTTTTTACTTCGACTCATTTTACTTTATTTTCAAAAATTATTCTCAAAACAAACAAACAACCACCGATTTCAAATTTAACAGTAAATTTCTTCGAGTCACGAAGAATTACAGTTCGACCGATTCTGACAGATAAAAGCGAATGTTCGCTAGTGGTAATAGAGCGAGATTTCAATTCGCTATTTTTTTGACATTTTAGGCGAATGTCAACTAGGCGATTCGCAAACGGTAATACCAAATAGTCACATTTATTAAATTTTTCTTGCGACTCGCGAGTCATAATAGGGCCCTTAACTTTAAATGATAAATAGTAGATCAACCTGAATTAACTAATCGTGTCACAATGATGATCGTTCTAGATCCATAACCAAGTGAATCCCATTGAAGGTTGTTTTTGTGTTAATCTTAAAAATATTCGACTGGCATTATATAATTTATTTTCAATAAACGACTTGATAATAATATAATACCTTAACAAACCTGTTAAAATCCCTGGATCAGAATAACCATATGTTGTTTAAAAATCCTGCAGTAAAAATAAAAAGCAACAAAACTTATATTTTTATATTCTATACCAGTTTATTTATTTCTCTATATTTTAAAGTTATATTATTGATACATACTTCTTATAATTAAGACACTGCATGGCAGAGTAAAATTTAGGAAGATTGTAAGCAGACCTTACTTAAATAAAATGATGATGATGACGATCATTACCGGCTCCTGGTCTTCTTCAACGACTCTCTTTGTTTATTCCGCTTGCTAGCCGATGCGACCACCTCATCTGGTTCGAAAATATATCTTTACTTTAAAAATCAACCTAAAAACAACCTCTTACAAATAATACCTCTCGTTGGATCAGCATTAAATTGTGATTTTTTTGTTAATGTTGATTGATTTACTGAAATAAGTCTTTCTTTTCCAGAACTGTTAAACCAATGTGCAGCATCAATATCTTCATTTAAATCCTTCCCTATTTTTCTAACAGTCGCAATGCGGGTAATTATCCTAAGGGTAGTCATAATTTCTAAAGTGTGCGCGAATTTTTGAAAAGAAATATAAAATCATAAAAACTTGATATTTTATCACATTTCATAACAATCTATGTTGACTTTTTTGATTACACTTTAATACAAAAGATTATAATCATCAGCACTGATTGACGATTGTGTCAAACAAGAAAACCCCCTCTTATCGCTAAATTAAAACAAGATTTCAAACAGAAGTAGCCTAATATTAGCACAATTTAAATATAAAACAACCAGTTTACTGTTTTAAAAAAATATAAAAATTATTAAATAAAAAATACGCTCGATAAGTAAAAAACAAAAAAAACAAGAAAGATTTGAAAAAAAGCTTACCAGTTGTTGAAGAAGTTTATACAGTCTTCTACTTAACTAGATACTAAACTAGTTATAATTTTAATTTGTTGCTAAAAATACAAGCGTGTGCACGTGCAGGCAGTCCAAAAAAATTAAACAATATACATTTTGTTTTTTACTTTTTTTCTGTGTTTTTTATTTCATCATAACTTTGTATGGATGTGTTTTTTTTTGTTTGTTTGTTTTGAATTTTCATAAAAAAGTTTCACTTGTTTCTTATTTAATTTATTTTTCTTTTTTTTGTACAAAATAGTTTGCATTTTCTGGAGAAAAGAAAAATCATTTCATTACCCTCTAAGTGCATTTTATGTTTCACTATAAAGTCTTGTTGCGTTAGTAGCTTTTTCATTACTCAAGCATTCGCAAAATGTTCTATAGATCATTCTTTTATTTGTTTAAAGTAGGTAATAAGAGAAAATAAAGTTATAAGAAAAAGGACGAAGTATATAAGTGGCTTAAATATACATGAAACAAAAACAAAAAAGATAGAAATAGTAGACAAAAATAAAGATAGAATTCTTTTAAAAAAACGTGATCCCTCTCTCTTTCGCTGTGAAAATTGAAAAACAAAAAAGATTTAAAAAACAGAATTCAATCCATTTAATGGACAATAATAAACGGAATTGTTATACTCCAGCACAACAACACATAAAACTTGACTCTTAAGACTCTGGAGAGGGATCACGCAGGATATTATTTTTTTTTTGTTTTTTCTTAGAATTCTCTCAGCATGGAAGTTTGTGTTATAATTTTTTTTTACTAAGATGGAAATGGCAAGCTAGCTAGAGTTAGAAATTTATTTAACTTTACTTTTGCCACTGTGCGATGGACTAGGTGATTGATCGGCTTCGGGGAGGTCGCTTTCCTTCTTCTTCTTGATCTTTTCCTTGATGGCTTTGTTTTTCTTGGCCTGTGATTGTTGTTTCAATTCTCGTTGACGTTCACGTTTGGCACGCAATTGTTCAGTGATGAAGGAGAAGATCAAGTATCCTTGAAGAATGATAACTCCAATGAGCGCCATAAATCCACGAGTTGACTGTTCGGTATTGGCTACACCATAGTAGAGGGTAAGCACAGCAATGACCATTGTGGCGAAACGAACCAAAACAAAGAACACACTGTTGACGATACGAATGCTGGCATATTTCTCGTCACGATCGAAAACTCCAATCAATTGGAAGATGTGAGCAATGATTTCACTCAAATAATGCAGGGTAAGTAGGACGAGTGTGATTCTTTGGAAACTATAATACAAACATAAAGTTTAATTTTTCATATCTCTTTTAATTTTAAAGAAGCTCAACTTACCCAAAAGTATAAGCCAAACAGATAATAGAAAATCCAGTGATAGCGTGAATTATTTTTGGCTGTTGATCTTCTTTCTTGACCTTTTGGAAATATAATTCGGGCAGCATGTGCAAGTAGTAAGCCATTTGGACAATGAAGAAGAATTTATGGAGGAAGATCATTGGATGGTTGGGGAAGTCTTCCCACAGAAGCGAGAATTTACTAAAGTATCCTTCACGAAGAATAACATCAGCACCACACAAGAATGATAGAATATAAAACACAACAAGCTGTCCGGACTCGTTGAAGAGCGACAACTTGAATTTGGAGAGGTGAAGTTTCTTGGAGATTTTCTGTAATGAAAAAAATTATAAATCGTTGTTAAATATTTATATAAGTTGGGAAGATATGATTTAAATTTAATATCGAACCAAATGGTACAATAAAGACTTCTTACGAATAAGGGAGTAGAAAAATTGCTTCTTTTTTATATATACTCGTATTTGACGGGTACTTAAAATTATTAAAGACCGTCTGAGCAATTAAAAATGGATAGAATTATACAGGAGATATCGATGCATATTGAATTGAAATGGGCAGGTTCATGCAACATAAGGGACTTCATTTGCAGTCAAGTTCATTCTTTGAAAGTACAGTTTGCCCAAGGCAACTAGTTTGTTTTTCAAGTGTCATGAATTTCAAATTCAGAACTTTACTTCGCAGACCTTTACTTAAGTTCTTAGTATCAAACAAATTATTGTCTACAAAACACTCCTCAAGCAAGCTACAAGTCCATCACGATTTGTATTTTGTTTTGTAAAGAAATTATAGTTATTTCTTTTCCAAATTGACAAGAAACCCATTTACAAAATGTATTAAATAAAGTTGTGCAGAAAATAAATAAATTATAGAGTAATAAAGTTAAGCTTTCAGTTGAATGAAAAAACATGATAAGCTGTCATTTTAATAGAAGTAGACTTGACTTAATAGTTAGGGAGATTTTTCTTGGCTAATATTCCATTCAACTTTCCATTAAAGTTGTCTTAATTGGAAGGTAATATTTTGGCAGCTGGAAAATCAGATACGGGAAACTTGCCTAACTTTCAAGTCACTTGTATCGTCTGAACCTGCCCATTGTAATGAGTGAGTATTATTGAGCCTAGTAAAGTATTCCTCATTCGTTTTTTGTGTGGCTAAAAACATAATATATGGGCCTAAGGGTTAACTGGTTAGCCTTCTTAGAAGAACAAGTATTACGTCCGAATTTTTTGAGAGATGAAAATTATAAAAATAGATATAAAATAAGGACAGACATGAAACATGGCCTTGCTTGAAAGTTGCAAATGTATTAGAAAGAAAACGGTCACCTTCCATATTTAGAGCTCTTGTTTGAATTATTTCCAAATAAGTGTTTTATTAGGGCAACTTCCCATATATGAAAATTGGACTCGAGTTTTTGTTGTATAGACTTTATAGATTATAACCAGGTCAAGAGGCGTGCAAACATTTTTACACCGTCGGAGAATAAAATGTAATGCACATACCTAAAAATTACAGCTGTTTAGTCTTCTGGATACAAAAACCATCTATGAAAAGTGGCATTCAGCTTTAATGACAGTATATGGCAATAAGTTTTTAAATCATTAAATTCTACATGGTTAATGATTCCCTATTGGAAAATGCTAACAAGAACTGATTTTATAAAAAAATTAGTATACGTATATTCAGTATTCGTTTGAAGAAAGTCGTTATTTTTTTAAGACTTTACGACTTGAGATACAAAAAGAACTTTCTTTCAATGAACTTAAGGGTAAGGAGAAATTTATTGTAAAAATAAAAAGAGGCTGGGATGCGACCCACACTGATAACTCCCCATCTTGTCTGTCGATTTGTCCCACTTAAAAGGTTTGTAGGTTTTCGCGTTTTGTTAAAAAAAAGTTGTTAGTTGAATTATTCTTGAAAATTTTAAAATTACCAACAATATTTTTCATATAAGAAATAGGTTAGTTTGAAAATCTAGTTTTGTTAAATAGATTTTTAGTGGAAAACAAATGTTTACCAATTTTGCAGCATTTGTTAAATTTTTACAAATCGGATGAATGAAATTAATTTGAGAGATATCAAGAACCGAACATCAATTTTTACCAAATTTGTTTAATGTTAAAAACAATATTTCTTATAAGTAAAAATTAGTTAGAAGCTATTATTACAAATTTTTGAAAAGATATTTGAGTCGAAAATCAATTTTTACCAACTTTTATTAATTTTTGTTTAGGTTTTTATTTTTTGTAAGAAAACTGTCCATTCGATTTTTTTCAACATTTTTCAAATATTTCTTATAAGATAAAATAAGTTTGAAGCCTAAATTTCAAGTTTTTGAAAAGATATTTGAATCGATATTCAATTTTTACCATTTTTGAGTAATGTTTTTTTTAGATTTTTATTTTTTATAAAAAAACTGTTAATTCGATTTTTCTAAAAATTCTATCAGATGTCAAAAACATTATTCTTCGTTGCACAAAATTGTTTTGGAGATGTAATCATATTTTAGTCGTAAAATTTTGGAAGTGACAATTTTTTTTCAGTTTTTTTGATTTATAAAAAAAAAATATAAAATTTAATTCAAGTCTATAGCGTTTTTGGTTCGTAAGATATTTAGGGTTAACCAGAATTTTCACCTTTTTTTAAACTGTTATGGTAAAAAAAAAACACCCACGCAATTTTCTTGAGAGCACTTTCTGCCTTATTATATGTATAACAAAATTTATTTGAAATCTATATCGCTTCTGGTTCTTGAGCTATGGACGACGAAAAAACATCGCGAACGTATGTACGTACACACGCACGCACAGACATCTTTATAAAAATCTTTTATTTCGACTCTTTTCAATTTGATAAATCGGACCCATTACAATAACTTCCTATGGGAAGTTAAAAAATAAATATACAAATGATTATGTAAATAAAATATATATATTTATGTGTTATATATACATATATATAATCTTTTTTTTTAAATATTTTTGAACTAGCCAGGTTTGCTATCAATTAGTTTATGGAAGAATTGCATGCTGTATTATATCTCTCATAAAGCCTTGAAAGTCTTAACGATATAAATTCAATATTACAAATTTGGTGCAGTTTTTCTGTCGAAAAATGTCTCGGAAGATTCAACATCAATTTCAAGACTTTATTTTGAATGATTTGTAACTTACGTACGTGACTTATAGCACATCTGCCCCACGCAGGAGAACCGTAAAAATTGATTGCTTGAAAGCGACTTTGTATATCAACAACTTATTTTTCATGCTCAATTTAGATTCTTGGTTGATGAAAACTTTTTATTGGGATACAAACTTTTTTCACTATTTCTTTAACATGTAAGCCAAAAATAAGGGTTTTTATCGAGGTATAAGCCAAGATATTTTGCACCTGTACTCATACCGCAAATAAAAAGGTTATTACTTGGCAAAAAACAGGCTTTTCTCTTTCGAGTGTTTTGAAGAGTTTATTTTTATTTTCCAAGCATTGCAGTAGCTTTGTATTTCATTTAATGCAGATTTCAAGTTAGTTTTTATGAAGAAGCCAACTGAATCTGTAGAAAAGATACAGGTATTATCGGGAAAAATTGCTTTTTCACAGTTGGGAAAGGAGGGAAAATCATATGTGAAAATATTATATAAGATAGGACCAAATACAGAGCCTTGAGGTACACCTGCACTTACATCAAAAGCATCGGAAAAGGTGATGTTTACAGAAACTCTACATGTCCTGCTAAAAATTTAAAATTAGAAAACTCAATGATTGAATTTATTTGGACAAAATAAATTGTTGACAGACAAGTTAAAAAATTAGCTTTCCTCAGTTTTTTAAAAATGTATGTCTATTCTGGCTTTAGCTAACCAAATTCTTCTCCTTTAAGCTGTTCACGTTTTTGTTTTGGTGGAATAGAATAACAACCATTTAATTTGTATTCTGCGAACTTTAAATTAGCTCCTGCAAATTTTAATCGAGTGAAAATTAATATTCTAAAATATAGTTACAAAAATTTTATTAATTGTATAAAACTCCAACAAAACTGATTTTTTTTAGAGCTTCATTTTCACGTTTTTAACCATTCTTGAGTAATTTGGAAAACAAATTATTCAAGCCCCTTTTCCTTCTAATATGTTTGTTCCACATCAAAACTTAGTATATTTTTTTTTGGAAGGACGGGACATTTTTAGAACATGAAATCAACTTTGGCGATTTTTTTTTAAATTGGATAAAATAATCTTTAGGATAGAATTGAGGACAAGAAAATATAAAAACAAACAAACTTATCTTTGGCTCAGGTACCCATAAAACCTTTGATAACTTATTTTTAGACATGAGTCCTTTTACAATGATAAAAAGAATATTGAAATTTATTTATTTTTTAAATAAATAATAAAACTACATTTTTGTAAATATGTAATTTGGCTTCAGTCATTTTTGTCACACATTTGAAAGCGTCTTCATGACTTTGGTACAGTCTTGCTCTTCAAATTTATCTATAAGTTGGTCAAGATCCTGATCCTGTATGTGCACATGCATATGTGCAAGGTAAAGCCTTTCTACAAATTACAGGGTCTTAAGCCATCTTTGCGTTTTGGGTTTTTCTGCACGAAAACACTCATTTTCTTTTGTGAATTTAGTTTCCAATATATACAGTCATTGGCCGTATTATTAGACGCACTGCAGAATTTTTATAATTATTAGACAATGCGCTATATTTTTAATGTTCAAGAATGGATGTATAGTTAGATTTGTATGCAAGATGGAGCTCCCTGCCACACATCCCGGCCAATAAAAACTTATTTTAGAGAAGAAAACATACCTCTGTTGGACTGGCCGGGAAACAGCCCTGATATGAACCCAATTGAAAACGTTTGAATGCTGAGGAGGAGGGACGTATACGGTCACTTATTGAAAGAGTAGTTCACTTGTGGAATCACCACGCACAAATGCAGGAAACAGTCAAATCATTTATTGACAGTATGCCGCGCAGAATTAAGACTCTTATTAAAGCAAAAGGAGGTTCAACAAAATATTGAAAAAGAATTACAAAAATAACATAAAAAAACTGAAAATATTAGTTTTAAAAACAATTATTTAAATCTGTTGCTTTATTTCTAGGAAGTAGTTTATATTCTGCATACAAAATAATTTAAATGCATTACAATATTCGAAAACCTGATTAAAATAAGATTTTGCATAAAATCTAAAGTGCGACTAATAATACGGCCAGGGACTGTAGGTACACTTATTTTAGATGCTAACGAAAATTTAGCAAGATTTTAATATCACAGGTCAGTTTCAATATATTCAAGGTTCGACTATTGACTACAAACATAAACAGAAACTACAAGCAAGTATTGCATTTGAACTCGAGATTTTAATAAAACATATTCCATCGTAGGAAGAGAAGTCGAAAAAAGTGGGTAACTGGTTTCGTCCGTCTGTCCTCTTCCCTACGGATCAAATTATTTGGTCGATTTAGTTCAAACTTGAAACTTAAAGTTTAAAGCAGATTCGCATAGGCGTTTTTTTTCATTTGTTTAATACTAAAAATAACAGAAGTCCACATGCAATTTTTTTGTTAAAAAATTTTATTTTTTTTGTCAAAAACAAACCGATTGATTTTTACTAAACTTTTATCTATTTTTCTATCTTAATTTTGTTTCTTTCAATAGAAAAATATATTTAACTTCCAATAGGAAGTTATTGTAATGGGTCCGATTTGTCAAATTGAAAATTTTGACATTTCTCGACGTTTCAAGGTCCCTAGAGTCGAAATAAAAGATTTTTAGAAAGATGTCTGTGCGTGCGTGTGTACGTACTTTCGTACGTCCGTACGTTCGCGACGTTTTCTTCGTTGTCCATAGCTCAAGAATCAGAAGAGTTATCGACTTCAAATAAATTTTGTTATAGAGATAATAATGCAAAAAGATGCAGAAAGGGCTCTCAAGAAAATTGCGTGGGCGGTTTTTTTATAATAGCAGTTTAAAAAAATGTGAAAATGTTTTTTATACTTTAATAGCTTACAAGCCAAAAACGCTAGAGACTTGAATTAAATTTTATATAATATATTGTAACGTGATAATAAACAAGTATATTTTTTGAAAAAAAATCCATTAAACGGTTTTTTAAATTTAAAAAAAAAACTGAAAAAAAAATTCTCAAGTTGAAAATTTTACGACTAAATTATGATTTCATCTTCAAAACAATTGTGTGCAACGAAGAATAAACAGAAATCTGATAAAATTTTGAGAAAAATCTTATTGACAGTTTTTTTTATAAAAAATAAAAACCAAAAAAAAATTGATCAAGGTTGGTAAAAATTAAATATGGACTGAAATATCTTTTCAAAACTTTGAGATATTGGCTTTAAACTATTTTTATCGTTAAAAAATATTGTTATGAACATTTTAAAAGACTTTGATAAAAATTGAATTGACAGTTTTTTTTTACAAAAAAATTAAAAACCTAAACAAAATTTTAAAAAAGTTAATAAAAATTGAATTTCGACTCAAATATCTTCTCAAAACTTTGAGATATTGGCAATAAACTACTCGTTTCTTTTAAAAAATATCTATGTCATTAATCAAGTAAATTTTGAGAAAAATCCAATTGACAGTTTTTTACAAAATATAAAAACAAAAAAAAAACAAATTTTTACTTTCATCTCCAATACCTTTTCAAAAATTAAAAATATTGTTTTCAAACTTTCTTATTTCACAGAAAATATTGTTTTCGATATTCAGTAGTTTTTTTTGTATAAAAATCCAACAGTCCGTTATTCCATAAAAAAACAATACCTACAAAAAATAGTACGCAAATTTGGGAAGAATTGATTTTCGGTTCTTGATATCTCTCAAATTAATTTCATTCATCCAATTTGTAAAAATTTAACAAAAGCTGCAAAATTGGTAAAAAATTGTTTTAGACTAAAAATCCATTTAACAAAACTAGATTTTCAAACTAACCTATTTCTTTATATGAAAAATATTTTTGGAAAATTTAAAATTTTAAAGAATAATTAAACTGACAACTTTTTTAACCAAACACAAAAACCTGCAAACTTTTAAGCAAGACAAATCGACAGACAGGATGGGAAGTTATCAGTGTTGGTCGCATCCTAGCCTCTTTTTTGTATTGCTCCGGAAGGGTACCCTCATAGAACTATTTTTAATTTCAAGAACTAATGAATTGATTTCAATAAACACAAGCGCTTATACTGTTGACCATCAAAACTTTCATTGCTTTTTGTTTTGGTTTTAAAAATTCGATATTTCAAAAACGGGTAAATATTTGTTGACGAAAATCTAATGGAAAATGTAAAAGCACTACAAAACCGCATACCAAAAACATTTTTAAGGAAGATTGAAAATTTGTATATGTATATGTACTAAATGTTCTGTTTTAAAAATCAAAGATTTTTGATTAAATAAAAGGCATTTAAGTTTTTGGAGAAAAACTTATTTTATTGGTAAATTTTAAAACATACGTTTTATTTGTACACAGGAGCCATTTTTAAGCGATCCAGTTGTGCACTTTATTTTAAACTACTATAGGAACTAATACTAATTTATTTGAAGTCAATATCTTTACCGGTTCTTGACTAAAAAATGGTATCCCGAACGTACGGAAGTACGATCGTACACACACACAGAAATCCCTCTAAAAACCTTTAATTTAGATTCTAGGGACCTTGAAACGCCCAGAAATCTCAAAATTTCAAATTCGACAAATCGAACCGATTACAAAAACTTTCTGTGGAATATTAAAAAACTGCTCCAACTGATATTTGCGAATGGAGTTTTTTGTGCAAAAATCAAAACAATGTGTAGTTATTTTGTGTCGTGTATGGGCAGCTTCGACATTTTTCTTATATTTTTAATAGTTTTGTATCTTTGCAAAATCTAAAAATTCCTAAACAACTTCAAAAACATTAAAAAGTATTTTTTTTGTAATGACCTTTAAAATACATACATTATTTAAGTACCATAGAGTTTCATTAAATTTTATAAAACAGTCTAGTCTCTACGACCTTGAACAGAAACTGAAAATTCATAAATTTAAATTGAAGCAAAATGCCATGTGGACTGATTGACGTGACGTGTAATTCTGCAAAAGAAGCATAAAATCTGACTTGTGCCCATCAAACGCATGTAAATAAATAAACTTAACTTTTTGTTCATCTTGTTAAGACTTGAAGACTTTGCCTAGGCTTCTACAGACTTAACACAGTAAACAAAATTAAGGAATCAGTTTTGACTTGTCGATATGTTTTCTTAGTTTATTGGCAACGGCTTACGGCAGGATAGCTTGATAGGCATTTTGAGATATGTTATTGCCTTACATTTTCGGTTTCAAACGAAGAAGGCCAAAAATGCTTATAAATCGTTTTTAATGAAGAATATACATAGCTTCGGGACATTTACATAATGAACAACTTAAACCGGACAAGTTCATAGAAATGGAGAGTACCTCTTCTTTTTCAATACCGGTTTTTTTGGATTGGCTTTACGATTTTATCAAAAATCCTAGATTATAGAATTTATATTTATAAAACTAAGACGGAAAAAACCCACAAACTAATCAACAGCTGTATAAACAACCAAACGTAATCAAAAAACAGAATAGAAATAAGACACTCTACTTATCAACTAGTGACCTTCAAAGGAGAGCATCGAAGAGACAATGTCGAGATATTAAGCTAATTGTAATATGCTAAAATATTTCTGAATTTCAAAAAAAAAAAAAAACAAAAACTATAAATAATACTTACATCGAGGACAAATTCTTGCAGAATTGCATGCATAATGATACAGGTCAAGGTGTAGAAGAAGATAGCACATTGGTCCTTGACTCCAGCAGCATAAGTGTATGGCTTTCCTCTGAAGAAAGAAACATGAGGGAAAAAAATCAACATCACTTTGAAGAGGTATGCAAAAATTATTGTGAACTTACGTTGGGAATTCATGGCTGGGATCCTCGCCGCTCACATTGTGATGCAATGACACAAACGGACTCGCAAATTTAGCCGTGGTCTTTATGGAGGAAGAAGAAAAAAAACCAAGACAAGAAACATCAATTAAAATGAAGAAGAAGAAAATCCAACTAAAGCCTGCCACATTTCAACTCATTACAACTTTCACCAAATCCATCATCAACTATGCATTAACATCGTCCAACTACCACGAGAGAAGGTACCTACATACCTTCCTCCACTGAATACTGAAGGTATTCGGCCTTTCTTTCGTTGTAGTCCATTATTGTGATTGAGGTTAAGGCTAGTTTGGGATGGTATAGTAGCAGAATGTAGAGAGGATACGTGGCACAATAGTAGGCACTTGAAATTGCATCCGGATGCTGAAACACTTACCTCGTCCATTAAACCCACAACGAATACCATTGCCACACAGGAAATTATATCTGCATGATTTTGGATAACAAATTCGTGGCTAAGAATTGGTGGATTCTTGTTGGAAGACTTTCGTCCCATTCCTGGTTTAATTGCCATCTTGCCGTCGTCGCCGTCACGTTTCGCTCGTTCACTACTACGAAATCAATCCAAGACTGAAACTATCAAATCACCACAAATCAAATCGTTCGCTCGTCGTTCGTCGTTGGTTGGATTAAAGTAGAAGTGGAAGAAGAAATCTAGTGACGTGTACAACAACTAAACTCTCCCAGTTATCAATGGTGAAGAAGACAACAATGAGAATCGCTACGACTACGACTACGACAACAGCTACGAGCTACGACTATGGGCTACGACGTACGAGTACGAGATTATGGAGTGGATTTATGTTTTCTTTATTTTTGAGGCGTCTGTCTTAAGATATCTCTTGGATATTAGAGATTCCAATGAGTTAAGTCAAAAACACGGAATCACTCACTTGGAAGACAGAGGATTCAGGAACCGACAATGCAATTGGCGTGTGTAAAATTGAATGAATTTGCGATTATATTTCAAGATTTCAACAGAGAATTGCATGGAATGCAGAGCAAGTAGCAAGAGAACAAAGTTAATTTATTTCTTTTCAAAGAGGATTTCTTCTTTTTTGTGATTTTCTCTCTCTTTGTGTTCTTTTTGTTTCTTTTTTTTGTTTGACAGATGAATTTTTGTTGACGTTTCCAGATTTTTGGTTTTGTTGTTGCTTTTCGGCAAAAAAAGGAAGAGGGTGGGTGACAAAATGTCAACGTCACCCACTGAAGATGGTGATGTGGTAGAAATTAAGGACTAGTGGGCAGATAACAAACAAAAGGTGAATATAACTAATATTACAGCTCACACCTAGATGGAGCAGTGGTTGAATCGGCTAAGCTGATTGTTGATAATTGACAATCAAAATAAGCGAATTTAATCTTTGCAAGGTGATAGTCAAATTGATACCTAAAAAGCTGTCACAACAAAAATGTGATAGTCTTTTTCAAACTAATATGTTTATTCCGAATAGAGCTACCAGACGCTTACACAAACGACTGGAACATTTTCTTAGTTACGTATGTATGTTTCGTTCAAAAAACAAATTTCTGTGAACGACAAAGCTTACGAGATTCAAACCAAAATCAAGAAAAGTAACAATATTATTCAAACACATTCAATTTGATAGTTTTATTGAGATGTTTTATAGGAATAAATTAAAAATTTAACAATGGCAATAATGAATTTTGACAGTTTGAATCTAAAAATGTTCAATCGAATTGAATTGAGTTGAATCATTTTACACAGACGGAATGAAAATGATCAAAAATATGGTAGTCAATTATCACCTTAGCCGATTGCACCCTACATTAGATATTTACAGCTTCATTTAAAACTTTTAGCCCGTGTACAATTTGTGTTAAAATGTTCGTTAAAGTTGACGTTTGGATAAATTTTGACACTAGTGTGATGAAATATATTCTGGTGCAAAAAAATTCTAAATCTTGGCACTAGTCGATGAATTTTGACGTTTCTCAAGATGGATACATTTATTTTCGATATTCGAAAAATTTTATAGCGAACACAAAAAAAACAAGAACTTTAATAAACCATATAATATATGAAACTTTTAACACATTTGCCTGAATAATACAATTTTCCTCTTTATAGGTCTAAGCCAACATTTCCAAACAAAAATGACACGACGAAATCATATACGAAAAATTTCGCTATGCTTTTCGATTTTCAGTACGCTGCTGAACGACGAAATGTGTCATTTTAGTGGATAGCTGTACAAAATTTCTTAGTACAATTCTCCACTCTTTTCGTTCTAAATTTAATTGTCCGGCATATTTAAGTTTTGTATTGGAAAAAAATTGTTTACTGGTGGCTTTCGGTGTTTTGTCTTTGATTTAATATTTAAAATAAAATGGATTTGTCTAATGTGTTCCAACAATACATTTCTGAATCGGAAACTCAGGATGCTGAAGATGTTATTGGTGATGTGCAAGAAGTGATGAAGACGATGAAGTTCAACTTCCAAAAAATAAACAAAAGAAAAAAATGTATTTCTCTTCGAAGAAAAAAAAAAGGAACTGGCTTCGTTGGTCGGAGCCAGTGAGGCTATTTCACAAAAATAACTCAGCCGTTGCTAGCAATTGGATTAATATAGCTGGAGAAATGAAAAAACCATGTACTAACTGCGGATGCCTTGACAGGGTCCGTCTTATCTTCTGCTTACCTACTCGTGGGACCAACATTCAAAAACTTTTATAAAATGGACCAAATAGACATGACAAACGTAGAACCATCCACAGACTTGGAGGATGAACTCTTGGCCTGCAGCTAGGAGACCTTAAAGGGGAGCTCATTTAGCGCTGGTAGTTTCAGCACTTGTGAGCAACCCAAAACCACAGGAAGTATAGGCAGTGCTATTCATAGCACACCTATAAACCGTACAAAACCGAAACCCTCGAGTAGCAGTGCAAATCGAAGAACCAAAAAACCATCAGAAGGCGATCTTCTCAGGAACCGCTTCAAAACGGCCTCTCACATTCTTAACAAGATTGCCAAAAATTAAGAGACCGGAGTGTTTCATGAGAGGGACGCCCAAGATAAAATAAACTATCAGAAGGTTGTTGATGAATATAGATACAACAACCTTCTGGCCAGCCGAGTAAAGGCCGTTAAGCGAAACAGAGCTCAGGTAGAGATCTGCACGTCTCAGAAAAAGAGCAAGCTTGACGACCGGAGAAAGCCAGTGAAAGCACCATCTTCTGGAGCAGCGCCACTGCGTACACTTAGTGAGGTTGCCAGGGATGACCTCCACGTAGCAGTTGTGGATGAGCTCTCCACAAACAGCAAAGGTCTGCTGAACGTGTGGAACTCTATTGAGGGCAAGCTCTCTGAGATGGTGTTTTCATACACTATATCAAACAGTGAGGGCCCCTACCCTAGTTTTGATTCTGGACAGGTGCTCAGGGGGTATAGGGTAATTAAGTGTGCGGATAGGTTTTCTACTGATTTCCGTAGTCAAAGGTTAGCAATGACTGGGAGGGCTTGCAGCTCAAGCTTATCCCAGGACATCCCTAGACAACCGAAGGCTAGCATTTGGTTGCCGCTCATGAGCATAAAGCCAAGCGGACAGGACCTGATCCGCGGTCTTCAGAGGCAAAATCCGCTGGTCTCGATTCGAGATCCCCAGCGAGTTGCCGGGCCCCAGCTCTGCAGCTAAAAATAATTTTAAGAAAAGCGCTGAAGGTCATCCAGATTAATCTGAAGCACTCTAAGTGTGCTTCCGATAATCTGAGAGTTTTCCTTGTGGGGAGGAAAACTTCGACATTGGCATTATCCAAGAACCGTGGATAAACGGTCTCAAGGTGCGAGGCCTCCAAGGCAACCAATACGACCTCTTTTATAAAACCGCAGATCAAGACCAAGGTAATCCAGTACTTGTATTTTAGCTAAGAAACATTTAAAAGGTTTTTTATGTCCAAATTTTAGCACTCCCGATCTGACAGTTGTCAGATTTGAAGATAAGAATACACAGGGTTCGCTGTTGGCCTCTTTTTACTCTGCCGGAGGAGGTGTGCAAAATCACAACCGAAGCTACATTTTCTTTTTTCTTTCAAAACAAACTCAATCCAAAATACTGCTTATGACTATTGCTTCTGTTGGCCAAATGTGACTTCAGAATATCCATGCATTGTGGCCGTCCAAGCAGCTAATAGGCGGGGTTGAGGAAATTCTGAACGATTTCGTGTAGGTCCTTATGGCCGGAGCAGAAAATTTCAATTCCTGGTTCCAGATGCGTACCAAAATCACCCTCGCCTGGCTTGTCCAAAGCACTGAGGGTCTTCTTGAAGTTGGCATCGCTGTCCATCAAGGGGCGAAAGCCCACTGTTGTGGTTTTATTCACTGGAACAACGATTTCCACATTGTGGAATGTTTCGGCGCAAATTATCCTAGCCCCCTGCGACATAGCCTCCACCAAGGATTTTCTTTCATACTTATTTTCCTCCACAAATGAACTTATCGCCTTTTTCATATCTCCTAAACCCTTGTAATTGAACGGAGTTACCGGAAAGTCTTTCTCCAGGTAGTAAGCGATAGCGTCGAACATATTTGTGGCGACAAGTTGGAAGATGCATGCCTTGGAAACGTCATTACTAACTATGAGCAAGTCATCTTCGTTCTTGGGGTCGTCACGCCAATAGCTATAGTGAATTCCGGTTCCTCGCTTAACAAAGAGTGTTTGAAACTCTGGAGGGGAGGATCATAAAAGAACCGCCAGTGCCGCAAATAGTCACAGGGGCTTTTATTCTCGACGTTGAAAAATGTCCATATTCTGTAAATATAAAACCAAAAGCAATAATTCTTATTTTGGAAGGAAATTGTATAAATAATATTACTTACCACGACTAAATTTATTTCAAAATTAAAAATATTTGTTTTCGAAAGGTTTGTTTTTAAGTTCAACTTTGAATTGCAAGTTGCAACTAGTTTTCGAGAGGTTTTATATAAAACATGTTGTTTATGAAAACTTGTCGGTAACCAAAAATGGGAAAACTTGAGCTTTCGATGTAGGTTTTCGGCGAAAACCGGGTTTCGGGTTTGGTGTGAAAAGCTAATTACGACTGGAGACAGCATTGAGTTTTCAAAGTTTTAAATTCAACACGGTTTTTGATTCCCGTTTGGACAACGCTGTCAAGATCAGAATTTAATGAGCTTATCATACGCTGCCATTTAAGTTCCACATCTGAAGGACAAGGATGAGAATCTATAGAAACGAATATGAAAAGCTGAGGGTACTGTCGTCGACGAAACAGTTTAATGGATTAAAAGTGACCGACAAGAGATCATTTATGAATAAAATTAAGAGAGTCGGAGACAAAACGGAGCGCTGGGGGACACCAGCATTTATTTTATGAATTTCAGACTTGAAACCATCTAATACAACTTGTATTGAACGGTTAGAAAGGTTATTTCTAATCCAACGAAGAAGAGATTCATCAATGCCAAAAGCAAGCATTTTCGATAAGGGAGCTTGGTGCCAAACTCTATCAAATGCTTTTGAAATATCAAGCGCAATAATCTTACTTTCTCCAAAACAATGCAAGGATTTGTTCCACTGTTCGGTGAGATGAACCATGAGATCACCAGTGGACCTATTGCTACGAAAGCCATGCTGTCTGTCATTAAGAAGCTTCCGTTCTTCAAGATATTTCTTAAGCTGGAAATTTATCAGCGTTTCCATGACCTTGGTAGGAAGGGACGTAAGTGCAATTGGACGATAGTCTAAAGTGGAGGAGGATTCGCTTTTTTTGGGACAGGCTAGACAAATGCTATTTTTCATCCGCTCGGAAAGAGACCATAGAATCATTTACGCTCTCAAGAACAGGAGGACTCATGACACTTTCCGGTAGCGTCGAATTAGCAGCAAACTGCAAGCAAATTGGCTTTATCAATCGAGCTTACATAGGGAGTGTCATTGTGGACAAGCGTTAGAACTCAGGATGACGTGGTGTTTCGTACGTTTTTTTACAAATGACCAGAAATGTTTAGGGTTGGTTGGGGTAAATGTAAACATGGGGTAAATGTAAACGGCCGTTAAATTGTAGCAACCCAGACAAAAAACCGGTGCATGTAATATCTTTTAGTTGTTGTTCGGATTTCGTCGAGAATTTTAGTCTTGATTTTAAGCTATATCTGAAAAGTGAAATTCAAGTTTATAAGTGTTTGTGAACTTTGAAAAAAATTGACTAAATTGAAAGCGTAATTAAAATTTGTTTAATATATATGTAAATAAAAGTGCGTTGAAGTAGTTTCTGTGAATACACCAAACTCTTGTCAATCCTTGTAGTTTTTTTTGCATGTTTACATTTACCCCAGTAATTTAAAACTATGGGGTAAAAGTAAACAAGTTTTTGGGATAGATGTAAACGTCCCTTTCCATAATTTTTTTTACTTAGGTACTTCTATTTCTAGCGTTTAAAATGCCCCGAACATATAAAAAGGAGAAGAAGTGCTTGCATGCGTTTCAGCCGATGGCACCACATTACCACGGTTAATAATTTTTAAAGGTGCTGCTGTTCAGGCGAGATGGACTTCTGAAGCTGGTTTTCCGGGAACACTCTATGCGGCCTCAAAAAATGGATGGATGGAGGAACCACAATTTTTCAATTGGTTGGCTGATGGCTTCATTCCTTTTGTTAGAAATATTCGTGATGAAGGGAGATTACCAGATCAAGCAGCATTGTTGGTATACGATGGTCATTGCAGTCACAAAAGCGTACGAATAGTTGAGAAAGCTTTGAAAAACAATGTGATGTTGATGCGGCTTCCTTGTCATCTAACTGATAAGTTGCAACCATTGTACAAATGCGTATTTGGTCCAATAACAACAGCTTGGGGAAAAAAACTGGTAGCTTTTGGAAAATCGCAAATGGGCAAATGTTGTATGCGCCTCAGTAAACAGATGTTTTCCAAACTTATCGGAGAAACCTGGAAAGATTCTATGACCGCTGACAACATCATATCTGGATTTGTAAACACCGGAATTTACATTGTGGATCGAACTAAATTTCCAGAAAACGAATTTCCGCCCGAAGCTCTGGAAAGGTACCGGTCAAATTCGAATGATGTTTGCTTGGAGTTTTCATCCGATGGAGTAATTTCACAGGAAACGACTGAAGTAATTGAAGGTAAGGCATTAGGAACTAACCATTTAGGTATGTACTGATACTGAAGCATGCTAATTTTGTAATTAGGTGCGAATATTATTGTTGACAACGAAACAAACCGAGAAGATGAAAGAATGCACGAAAACGATACGAACATGGCTAATTCAATTGAAACAGTAAGTGAACTACAGCCTGTTATAGAAATTGCAGAGATTTTTCCTAGAATATCCATCAGCACCTTGTTTTTACCTCCAAATTCTCCAAATGAACCACCCGTCAAAGAGAAAAAACCCATTCCACGACTGATCAAATGTCTTATGGGGAGGTACTTACTTCGCAAAGTGTTCTTAATCGACTTAAAGGAGCTGAAGATCTTAGGAAATCCAAACGAACACCTAAACCTAAGCTTAAGAGGAAAGTTTCTATTAAAAAGCAGAGTACTATAAAAATAGACACGTCAGCTCGAGTGCTGAGGAGTCAGAAAATGAAAAAAACATCGAAAATGATGAGGACAGCCCATGGAATGAGGAGTTAGATGACGACGATGACCATGAGCAGTTAGAACCTGTTGGTTCCAAAACACTGAACAAAGGTCAGTTTCTCCTGATTCAGTTGAAAGGAGGCACCAGATTATCAGTAACCACTAAAGAAAGCAACGAAATTGAAGTGGTATGGACACTACAAAAACAACTTTCGCATTGATGCCGGCTGAAAAAAGGAAACTTTTTGTGGAAAACATACTTGGAATTCTACCAAATCCAACTCTTTACATGTCAAAAACACGTATTTACTACAAATTTAAAAAAACAATCGACGTAAATGAAAAGTAAAGAATGAAAACTTGTTTGTCTCTTAATAACTGGCTAGGCTACCTAGGTACCTGTATCTTGTTCCTAAAAAAAAGCTTTGAAAGCATATGATTAAATATCATTTTTTGAGTAAAAATCAATTTGTTTCTATTTTAAAAAAAAGTATAAAGGTGTTTTTCGAATTCTTTTTTGATGGGTAATATGCATTATTTGGGGTAAATGTAATCATTTTTTCAAGTGAATAATTCAAATGAAATTCATGTCTGTTTCCTTTAACCCCATAGGTGATCTCCTAGCAATTTATGGGGGAAATGTAAACAAGCAAGGGGTAAATATATACCCTAAATCGTTTTTGGATGCTTATACATTTATAAACATATAATAAGTAGAATAATAGGTATATTATTATATAATATCCACTTTTAAAAGTTAAAAAAAATATATTTTTTACTTCTCTGAAAAAAATGTATCTCTACAAAAATGCAAAAACTGTTCACATTTACCCCAACCGACCCTACTACCTTTGAGACATTGTATTATTTTTTGCCTTAATTTCTGATCATGCAAAAATTTGGTTCGTCGAATATGACCATTACAGGTCTTTTTATCATGTTTGAACTTATTCCGGTTTTCCTCAGTCGGTTGTTTTTATAACAACGGAAACTTACATCTCTGAACCTAGTAACCTCTTTACAGCTCGAATCAAACCATGAGTTCTCGTTTGGTTTGATAGATTTTACCCTATTCAGGATAGAATTTCTCATTCCACAAAGAATTAAATTTGTACCATTATCTGTGCTGGAATCCATGTCGCTATCGAGGAAGCATAGTAACCAGTTAAAGTTCTTGAAGAATTCATGGAGACCGTCCCAGTTGGCTTTCTCATATTGACAAACGGTTCTCATAGGAGTTTTTTCTTTAACTGGGTTCTTAAGGCATGAGAATTTTGCAGATACGATACAATGGTCTGATGTGCCTAGAGGCGGTACAAATTCACTGATTGTGTATTTTTGTCAAATGTCAAAAAATTAGTGCTTTACACGTGACAGCATCCTCTTATTGTTTCAATACATATCTACAAAAACTTTCCAAAAGAAAGTCTAAATTGAGACAAACCTTGGAAACTTCAACCCTTTAAGATAGATATGTATTGAGCAATATAAGGGGCGTTCAATATATTCTCGGTATCGGGGTGAAGCTGTGGTTATATATATAAATTGACTTATTTATCAACTAATACTATTATTTTAGTGCATTCATGTAAAATTTCATATAAAATTTCATATTATTTACCGTTAAATCTCTATTTAAACTGAATCATAATGGCAACTGAGACGATGATGGTGAAAATTGAGCATCGCGCTGTAATTAAATTTTCTCACTAAGCAAGGAAAAAGTCAAAAAACAATTCATGAAGAAATGGTGGCAGTTTACCAGGGTTCCGCACCTTCATTATCAACTGTGCAAAAGTGGTCAAGTGATTTCAAGAGAGGCAGAGAGAGCATTGAAGACGACCCCCGCTATGGCGCCCGGGCTAGTGCTTGTACGGGGGAAAGCATCAAAGAAGTCGAAAAACTTGTTCTCGAGGATGCCCGAATAAAGGTGAAAATGATGGCAGAGATCACCAAGCTTTCGACTGGTACCATTCACACCATCCTTCATGACCATCTTAACCTTTAAAAGGTCAGTGCAAGGTGGGTGCCACGAATGCTCACAGCGCCTCAGAAAAAAGTGAGAATCGCATGCTGTAGAGAGCTTTTGGAGATGTGTAGTGAGAACGTGGACGGTGTTATGCATCGGATTGTTACTGGGGACGAAACATGGGTTCACCACTATGACCCTGAAAGCAAACAAGAGTCCATGCAGTGGCATAAAAAAGGAACAGACCCCCCGAAGAAGTTCAAAGTCACTCCGTCTGCCGGGAAGCTCATGGCCACAGTTTCTTGGGACTCAAAGGGAATCTTACTCATTGAGTACAAAAAAAAGGTGAAACCATCAACGCCAAATCCTACGCTTCCACTTTGCATAATTTGCGGGAGGAAATTAAAAAGAAAAGACGGGGTAAACTCGCAGCGGGTGTGTTGCTTCTTCATGACAACGCTCCTGTTCACACGGTGCGAGTTTCCAAGGCTGCTGTGCGAGATTGTGGTTTTGAAGAAATTCAACATCCACCCTATAGTCCAGACCTTGCCCCTAGTGATTACTTCCTGTTTCCGGATTTGAAAAAATGTCTTCGTGGAAAAAGATTTTCGGATGATGAAGAACTCAAGTCGGAAATAAATGGGTATTTTGCAGGGAAAGAGGAAACTTATTTTTTTGAGGGTTTAAAAAAGCTTATCTCAAGATGTAACAAATGGATTGATGTTAGGGGAGATTATATTGAAAAATAAAAACAATTTAAATTGAATTCGAATTTTCCTTCATATCGATACCGAGAATATATTGAACGCCCCTCGTATCAAGGAAGAGGCTATTTCAGCAATATTATTGAGTTCTTTAAAGTTTTATTTAAGCTGTGCTTCTCTTTTATATAAATACTTAAAGGTTAAAATAAATGCTGTTGCGAAAAGTAAAAATACACTTTTAGGAAATAGAGGTTTCTTATAGGTCCTAGAAATAGCGAAAGCTATTGAGAAATAGGAATTATATTTTCAACAAATTCTATAGCAACTTCTTTCCCCTGGTTTTGTTAAAAAAGCGATAAGTTGAAATACTTTCCTTTCATTAAAAGGGCCAAATGGTGTTAAGTATTTGTCGTTTTATTTAAAGCATTGAATTTCTAGCATATTTTTAATTTTTAACTTTCCTTACTTTTTGGAAAATGTTTTGGATCAAGCTAAAATTAGTTTTCAAAAAAAGAACTTACAAAAACCATCATTATTGGTTTGTTATAAAAATTTCAAACGTCAAAAAGACAAAACAACATTTCGGCAACAGAATTGTCACATTTGGGTAAATCATTTCGACCGTGGGACTGGGATTTATTTACCAACCTATGTATGTTCCTCATGGAGTAGAAGTCCTGATTGATACGTTTGAAGAGGCTTAATTTAAAAAACAGTCACAACTTTTTTATAACATCTTTAGATTTTATTTAACAGTTTGCAAAAAATATATAAAATTAAGTGTAATTTTAATATCATCTGAGAGATTCATTTAACATTTAACTGCAATCCCATAATATGAATACATTATTGTAGTATATATGAAAGCTGTGCTCTCCATCAAGGCACTACTGCAGGAGATTCTAATTTGATTTTTATTAAAGCCACTAGGATGTTATAAATGTTGGCAAAATGTTCCAACTTATTACTTTTTTTAATTTATTGTTTCACATTAATAATTTACGGCGTGTGCTATATTCTATTTTATATTTTAGTTTGTTTTGTTTCATTAAATTTAGTTGCTCACAAAGACTTCGTAGTCACTGAAGGCCACTTCCTCTCCACCGTATGGAATGTAGCACTTCCCATGGGATGGTTGCACCTTGCCGACAACAATTGATCCGTTGTGATTGCAACGTCCAATGAACAATGGTTCACCATCTTCGGTTTCACCAGCTGGAAGAGCATTTGGAGGGATATCGCCACCGGAAATGGCTACCCAGTTACCACCACAGGCACACAATACTTCGTATTCCTGGTGTCCATGTTCACCACCTCCCCATGCCACGTAGGTGACACCATGTGATGGATGGAGTTTACCGGGAATAAGAGCTCCTTCGTGAACGGCGCGGGCAATGTACAATTGTTCTGATCCATCGAAACCTCCTTCGATAGCACCTGGTGGAATAGCGCCGTTAGCAGCTGGAACCCAACAGCCGGGACCAGAGCCAGTTGGGGGTGAGAATCCCATAACTGGAGCTGAAGCTTGGGCGGAACATTGATCTACACAAAAAAACATGATTCACATGATTCCCATTCTTAAGTCAGTGAAAAAATAGAGCACTTACCTTCATCAATCAACCAGGTACCAGTGGCACCCCATCCTGTGCAAACTCCTACATAGTTGACTGGATGCATACCGGGTTCTTCCCAAGACATAAAGGCAGCAGCTTCACCCTCACGTCCAACAGTGATCACATTATCGTACCAGCGAATCCAGAAACCACGGAATTCTCCAGCGTTGAGAATTCCAGGTGTGTTCACCTCAACAACATCGGGCTTGGTGCGGTTCTTGCGAATGACCGATTTACTGTTGGACCAGCCACCCAAGAAGACCTCAAACATTGGGTCTGATTCATGAGGTCCGCTTGTAAGAGCCAAATGGGCATCGCTTGCTGAACGAACCTTGAAGGTGAAGCAACCACTGGATGCTGGGTAGAAAATATATTCCAATTTGTCGGGAGTGTTGACTTCTGCAAGAGTCGAAAAACAAATAAAGAAAAATAGTATCACTTCGCTTTTGGTTATAAAAATTTATAAATAGTATAAAATTCTTTATAGGCACACGAAGTATTCCAGAAAAAACCGTCAATCCAAATGAAGCAAAATTAAGCAAATCGTAGTTTAGTTTTAGGAGTTATATGATGGTGATAATTTAGATGAATCATTATTTTCATTGCGTAGCTATAATTTATTGTAATTTTGTATCAAAATCGGAACTTGGTAACTTGTAATGTAATCCTTCTGTGGTAGACGTGCAGACTTATGTACTAGTAATCTAGACATTAGAGAGGATGGGTGTGCATGTAAGATGACTCTTAAAAGCTTAATTATGACCTCATGTATTATAGTACAAAATTTATTATGGCATGTACAGATTTAATCATTTGTTTCGTTGTTCATCTTCGCGTCGCGTCGTAGTTAAAATTCAACTCAATAAAAATATATTTGCCCAGCTACTTGAAACAAAAATTAGTCATGATATTTTAAATAATTGCGAAATTGCGATAGAGGATCCCATAGTAGTTCTAATTACGTTTAATTATGTGATATGACGAGCTATAATTTAACAAAGTATATATTTGTGTATGAGGGTTATTTAGATAGTCTGTGAGTGGGCTCTCGTTGAAGACAAATTAAGTGCTTAATGGTTATAAGTAGCTCACGAGATTGGGTATCTTTGCATCTGAAAAGTTATTTCTTTAAAAAGGCAAATTTTGTGGGTATAGTCTTTTATTTTATGGTGGTTGACATACGGGATATTGAAATAACATAAATACAAATTATATGAAATGTCATATTATGCATTTTGTAAGTCATGTCATATTAGATTACTATTAAGCCTCAAACGTTCCTATAATACCAATTTGCAAATGCCAAAATTGACAGATTTAGGTATTGAGAACGTTCACAAGTGCGTTCATTGAACGCAAATTTAGACTAAACTTAGAGCTTTACTTAAGAAATCTTCATCATCGTAGTTGATATGCTATTTGGGGAGGAATTGTCATTTAAAAACTAAATGTATACTTTCTGAACCATAAGCCCAGACGTATTCGAAACGCTTCTGAAAAGGGAAATCACATTCTCAAATGAGTTTGACAAATGCAGTGGTTGACTTGACTATGAAAATGTGAAGCTACATCAATAAGAATGCCAAATATCCTTGACGAAATTTGAAATATCGTTTTTTTTTTTAAATAATGACCTGACAACTATTAATTTAATTTGCGAACGCACCCTTTTCACTAATCAACGAACTGTCATTGTCAATTTCATAAGTAAACTCAACATTTTCATCATGTTTAACTTCACAAACGAGCAATATCTGCGAATGCGAAGTCGGTGACTGCAACTTTAAGGACGTTAACTTTAATTTTCACTCATAATTCTTGTACTAGTAGACAGTAGCAAAAGAGTGAATCTTCACATTTGTAGTGTGACGTTACCGTGTAAGTGAGACAAACTGTTTATGTTGCATATTGGACAAGCAAATTCGAGATTATGAACGCATGACTATGAAAAGTTGTGCAAATCATAAGAAATAAAATTAAAGGGTTTCATTTATTTTGTGTGGATAAATCTAGTTTCCGTCAAATATTCATCAAACCATATACATATGTCAAACATACTTGAAAATATAAATCCCCTAATCTAATGTTTTAGAACCATTTTAGTAGTTTTTAATAATAAAACCGTTAAAAAAAACATTATTTTGTCCAGCATTCCAAAAAAAGAAAAGAAAATTATAATTAGATCCCAATTTGGTACTTTTTTTTAATATATTATAGGAACTATAAAATTTCACTGTGGCAACAATGAATTTCGACCATTCGAATCAAAATTTGTTTAATCGACATGAATTTTTTTGAAATATCTTACGCAGACGGAAATTTCGGCGATAGTCAATGTGACTATCAAAAATATGACAATAATTTATCACCTTAAACAAGTCCACCACCTATACTATTTTCAATATGAATCATAGAGTTATGAAGTTCCGCTTTCAGTTTAACTAAAATACATGATCAGCTGATATTTTTACATACGAAGTCTTGACTCGACTGAAAGGAAGATTTTTTTCCTTACTTTTGTTTTCAGTCAACTTTACAATAGAGCTGCGTTATATGGCAATTTTTTGACAGCTGGCCAATCACATACAATAAACTTGCCTTTGGTCACTTGAACCTGCCAAAAGTTTTTTGTCAGGGGAAGAAAATTGGCCAGTTTATAGTTTATACATTGTGTTCTAAATAATAGTTTTTTTTTTACCATGTGTAAACAAAAAACTTTAAAAAAAGTAATCAGTAAAGGCCCAACTATAAAAGGCATAAGCAAACATAAGCTTATGTCAAAAACACAACAAAAATTTACTTAAGCTTGCGAAATTACTGCATAGCCATAATGCAATTTTGTTCGAGTATCTACATGTCAGATTTTACTTATGCGGCGAGCGACTGGGATCGCTCTTGCTTAAAGGCCCAACTATAATAGGCATAAGCTAGCATATGCGCGCATAAGTAAACGTGCGAATACAAAGAATCTCAATACGAATGAACATAATGGAGTCTAGCTCCGTTTCGTTCAATTTTTCTCAGTTTCGTTAACTTAAGCACACTTAAGCAAGAGCGATCCCAGTCGCTCGCCGCATAAGTAAAATCTGACATTTAGATACGTGAGCAAAATTGCATTATGGCTATGCAGTAATTTCGCAAACTTAAGTGAATTATCGTTGGGTTTTTGACATAAGCTTATGTTTGCTTATGCCTTTTATAGTTGGGCCTTAAGTATCTTAATTAAATAGTTGGAATATCGAATATCTAAGCAAGTTTGGTTATTTTGTGGGCTGAGGAAAGCACTGCACTGACGAAAAACGAGAAATCATAAAAAGTTGCGAAACGAAGGAAAAACGTATAAGAATGGATATAAAGTTGATGTTGGGGTGCTCTGACTAAATGATCGCCTATGCTATAAAATATGAAATAAAACGTCGAAACCTGGGGAATGAAACGAAAAACAAGTAAAAATGACGATCGTCGTATTGTTCGCTACAGTTAAAAGGATCCTTTTGCGTCCTCTAAGATGATCCAGGAAGATCTAGGACTTTCAGTAAGTAGAGAAACAATAAGAAGGCGATTGTTGGAACAAAATCTTTCTGCTCGCAGTGCCGATGCTTACAAAAAAACTCGATTGAAATTTGCAAAGAGCCATGTTAATTGGCCTGCAGAGAAATGGCGAAACATTTTGTGAACTGACGAGACCCAAATTGTTTTATTCGGAAGAACTGGCTCTAGGAAATACGCCCGACGACGACGTCCAGAAAATTCCGAGTTTAAGCCTCGGTACACTATTAAAACGGTAAAGCATGGAAGTGCTAAAGTGATGGCAGGGGCAGTTTCTCACATGCTGGTGTTGGTTCCATACATCAAATCATTGGCACGATGGACCAGTATGCAAGTTCGAATAAGCCGGTTAAATGGATATTTCAACAAGACCAGTAAGTCTGCCAAGGAATGCTTTCCGGTCTCTGGGGTTGAGGTCATGAACTGGCCAGCTCAATCCCATAGAAAATGTAAGTGTAGATGTGAAAAAGGGTGTTTCTTGACAAAGACCCTTGAATTCGAAGCAGTTGTGGGACGCAGTCGAGGAAACATGGAACCAAATTCCAGTTGACCGTTGTCAGGCCCTTGTGAACTCTATGCCACGCAGATGAACAGCAATTATAAAAAACAGAGGGTTTTCCATAAAATACTGAGAAAACAATCTTAACGTTGAATATTTTCTTCATTTTTTTTATACTTTATTTTGTGTACTCCTATTACTTTGAACTTTTTTTTACTTTATTTTGATAAAATTCATATTTTTACCACCTTATTTGTTGTAAACAAAGTAGTCTTTAAGCATAATTAATAAAAAGACTGTAATTCTTGTTATATATACAACTTTTGAGCCACGAATTAATCTCAAAAGAACAGGCACTCCTATTTTTTTTTAACACTACGTACCCTAGGTGTCAGAGATTTCCGAATTCTCAGAAATATAAACAACATTTTATATACAAATTTCTCACTTTTGCTGTCAAAAATGTGAGGAGATAATTTGTATGGTTTAATTTCTTAAGAATTCTCTAGGGCACAATTATTAAAAAGGAAGAACAAAAAGTGTAATATGATTGCTATGTGATTGATTAAATGGGTAGTGAATTGTGTTTATATTTCATTCTCCTGCTCTGTTAATCCCCCTGACAAAATTTTCAGAAATCTTAGAAATATAAACTGGCCAAATGTAGTTTCACCAATTAAATTTTCAAATGTAATCAAACTTACTGATGACAGCCGAGTTGGGGTGCAATTCAGCGTAAATTTCTATAAAAATGTTCACACGTATTAATCAGAAATGAATCAATTTATTAACTTCCCATAGTTATTGTAATGGGTCCGATTTGTCAAATAGAAAAGTTTGACATTTCTGGACGTTTCAAGGTCCTCTAGGGACCGGGTCGAAATAAAAGTTTTTAAAAAGATGTCTGTGCGTGCGAGTGTACGTATGTTCGTACGTCCGTGACGTTTTTTCGTTGTCCATAGCTCATGAACCAGAAGGCAGAAAGGGCTCTCAAGAAAATTTCGTGGGTGGTTTTCTTACCATAGCAGTTTGAAAAAAAGGTGAAAGTTTTGGTTAACCCTAAATATCTTGTGAACCAAAAACGCTAGAGATTTGAATTAAATTGTATATAATATATTGTAACGTGATATCAAAGAAATATATTTTTTGAAAAAAAAAATCCATTTAACGGGTTTTTTTATAAATCAAAAAAACTGAAAAAAAATTTGTAACCTCCAAAATTTTACCACTAAAATATGATTTCCCCTCCAAAACAATTTTGTGCAACGAAGAATAATGTTTTTGACATCTGATAAAATTTGGAGAAAAATCGAATTGACAGTTTTAGTACAAAAAAATAAAAACCTAAAAAAATTAACAAAAGTTGGTAATAATTGATTTTCGACTAAAATATCTTTTTAAAAATTTGAAATATTGGCTTCAAACTAATTTTATCTTATAAGAAATATTGTTTTCAACATTCGAAAATCGAATTGACAGGTTTTTTACTTAAACTTGGTAAAAATTTACTTTCGGCTCGAATAGCTTTTCAAAATTAAAAATATTGGCTTCAAACTTATTTTATTTCACAGAAAATATTGTTTTCGATATTCAGTAATTTTTATATAAAAATCCAACAGTCCGTTTTTTCATAAAAAATAAAATCTACAAACAATTGTTCGCAAATTTGGTAAAAATTGATACGAGTACATATAGACAAACTTTTAAGCAAGACAAATCGACAGACGGGATGAGAAGTTATCAGTGTTGGTCGCATCCCAGTCACTTTTTTTTGTAAGATCGAATGGAAAAATGTTTGCAGAAAAATAGGCGTTAAAGTGTTCTTTCACATTAATTTGATTTTTTAACTGACTTAATAGCAAAGAACACAAAAGATTATAAACATCGATTGAATTTATTATTTTCATATTTTGAATAAGTATCAAAAAGTTATATAACTTGGAAGATTAATTAGCATAGGTGGTTAACCCTGGTGGCAGGTGGCAGGAAATGATTGTATATTTTCTCAAAATAAATCTGATTAATTTACTAATGCTGAAATGACTGAAAAGCTCCGTTAAGCATTATGCTGTAGGTAGAATGGTCAAGTGAACCTTTCGTCTAACGAATATCAAAACTATTTTAGTTCTCCAAAGAACAACTAAAAATTCTCATAGGTAGCTATAATAAAAATAATTTAAATCAATTCAACCATTTCCATAAACTTCCACTTCGAAAGAGAGAATAGAAATAATACAATTCACAATTTGTTGTTACTTTTTATAAATAGGTTGCTACTTTTCGTGATAACTATCTCCCTACCCAACTTTTATTTAAGCACAACAATACAATTACTCGTAAATTAGCACTCTTGCCCTGACCGACATAGGGTACATTGCTTATGTTTGGCAGAAGTGTATTCTTATAACCGACTTCAAAACTTCCATTAAATAAGTTTAAGTACAAGCTAGAAGGTAAGGTACTTTATTTATGTCTATGAGTTTATAAACTTGTACAATCTACATTAATAAATAACACCATCGCATCGCCTCGTAAATGTATAGTTTTATACAACAAATTGAAAAATGAGAATGACATCACCTCGAACAACAACTATCTGCCATTTAATATTCTCTATGCGCTATTCCTCTACCACTGTACTAAATCTTTTCCTTGAAATTCGATTTTTTTCTTCAAAAAGTGAATTGTATAAGAAAACATGTCGTCATCTTTACTATAGAAAAGTCTGATTTATAGATTTTACACTTTTCGTCTAAAACCAAAACAATGGAAAATTTTTGCTGTGTGAAATCATTTTTACATCAACAATTTATTTTTATTTAAATTCTTTATTGAATGACTCAACTTTCGCAAAGGTTTTAACTTTTCTTTCAAGAGCTATTAGTTCATCTACCCTTGAACTTGGAATGGAATGATTGCGTCTTTCAATATTCTTGACCTTTTTGTTTGGAGCCAGTGCAGATGTCGATAGAGTGTAAGTTGTGTGGTTGTTATTTTTATTGATAAACCACTTGATTGTTTGAATTTTATTGTTTTTTTTTTTTAATTTTACTAGCTTGTTTTTTTTTATAGCTAATGACATGAACATTTAATTTGTTTAAGCTTAATACCTATAATTCCAATCAGTTGGTCAAGTGCACAGCGTTGTTATAGAAGTTTTTTTATTGTTACAAGAGAAACTTGACATCGAAACGGTAATAAAAGAGGATAAGGAAGCGAATTTCAAGATTTGATGAAACTGAAAAAACCACGCACAGATCAATGTTTCTTTTGTATAAGCTTTTAAAAGAAAAAAAAAGGATTTTTTGTGTTTTTTAACCTTTAAATAGAACTTCATCTAAGTCAGATAAATGTCAGATCTTTCAGGTAGTTAAAAACGCTCCCAAATATCTTAAAAGGTGTGAAATTGCAAAATAGGAATCCGAAACCTTTTTGTAAGTGTTTTACGTCTAAAGGAAAAACTGATACAAAACAGCTGGGAGGTCAACAAAAAAAAAAACAAACGTATTCAAGAATTTCTGATATAGGATGTAGGTATCTGACAGAACAGCAAAAAATGGTTCAATTTGAAGGATCCTAAGAATAATTTCAAATTTGCATGTTTTTTCAGTAAATTATTTATACAAAACTTTATTATACATTAATTTGGGGCCTTAAAATCTAGATGCTTGTCTGCTTTTTGTGAACAGCTGTTAAATTTTTAAAAATTTTTGTTATGCTGCCTCAATTTAGGTATCTAACTCGTTCAATAGGGTATCTCAAAATCCACCTAACTAGGATACCCCATCCAACACGAGATTAAACGCAGCCAATATTGCCAGAAACGGCATTGCAAGAACTTTTCAGATGACGTTTGAAGCTGTCAAATGTCATTTTTAAAGCATTTGGAAATGTTTCCATTGTCATAGATAATACAATATCTATGAGTCAACAGTCTAAGAACAAAAATTGAAAAGTATATGGAGCCATTATCAGCACATTTTAAGCTAATAGCTATCAGATGATTTAAAAATGTAAGATTTGACAATCGTCTTTACTTTAATTTAGACAGTGAAACTGGTCTGTCAAAACCTATTGGCTGCGTTCAATCTCAGACAGATAGGGTATCCGGATACCTATTTGTTAGTGGTTTACGTGTAAAATAAGAGCTGATCAAAAACAGCTGAGATGTCAAAAAGGGAATCCAAAGGTATCCAAGAATTTCTGTGGTATTTTTTTTTATTTAACAGCTGATTCAACACATGGTTGAATTTCAAGAAACTTAAAAATTGATTTCAACTTTTTGTATTTGTTGGTAAACAAAAAGATACAAAATGTTAGTTGAAGTTATATTTGAGGATGTTTTGTACATAAAAGACGATGAAGAAGCTATTTGCCTCCGAATTTTAGAAGGTAATTATGATCTATTTATATAAACTTCAAAATTGACTTATTTTGTTCTCGTTTTGTAGATGACCAATTTGCTAGGGCTTATCTCCAGTCTAGTGTCTAGCATTCTGACGTTGAAGAACCTCATCCTGATCAAGAGGTAGAAAAAAAAACAGGTAAATATATATAAATCTTGTGGAAATGAATAAATCTAACTTTTTTGTTTTTATGCATAAAAGTAGACCTAGGCGGACAGGTTGTTGAGCTACAAGCAAATAAGCTCGCTGAAAGAAAAGATAAGTTATTCTTTCAGATAATTCAAAACACCAAAGAAGAACCACGCTATTCCCTTTTTTTAAGGTTGGGAACATAAATCCATTCTGCTCTTTTTGGAGGAGTGCAGAAAGAGAAAGAACCAGCTCCGAGGCCCAAAAACCCGGCGAAGAACAATTTTTCAAGAAATTGCAAAAGTCCTTGAAGAACAAGGGCTAATTTTTGATGAGAAGGAATTAGAAATAAGATTAAAATATATGAAAAAGCGCTACAACATTAACATAGACAATAACAAGAAAACGTCGATTGATCGAGGGCTAATGAATTGGCCATACTTTGCGATGATGGCTGAAATTTACCTCAACGAGGCACAAGTTAGTGACACCGAAACAATAAGTTTCCTTGTGTCATACTCTGGGGTCTATCCGAGTATGCCCTCGACATCATCTTCGGTTGAGAGCTCTAGTCTACATTCAAGAAAAAGAAGCAGTGATGTCAATGTCACATTTCAAAAAAAAATTATCAACATCGAAGAAAAACAATAAAAAGTAGCCGAAAGTATAATCAGTTGAATTATCCATTAAATGTTTTATCTTACAACAATTTTGACTTCGAAGCGTAAATGTTTTTATTTTTTGACAGCTATCTCCATAGAGCTATCCAACTCGTTCAACAAGGTATCTAAAAATCCACCTATCCAAGATACTCTATCCAACACGAGATTGAACGCAGCCATTCTATTCTAAAGCTCAATTTACAAAATAATGTAAGGTTCTCTGACATTTTTTAAAATTTTAATTCAACACCTTCCCACACTCCAACTATTTAAAAAGTACTATGGTACATAAAATAGATTTGTGTTTTTGCCTCCGAACTTACATCTTGGATGGTTTTAACAAATTTAAGAAAGATTTTCTTCAGAAAAAAATGATAATTTCTATAACAACACTGGTTAAAACGGATCTAAAAATAAGTACATAAAATAGATTTGTGTTTTTGCCTCCGAACTTACATCTTGGATGGTTTTAACAAATTTAAGAAAGATTTTCTTCAGGAAAAAATGATAATTTCTATAACAACACTGGTTAAAACGGATCTAAAAATAAGTTAACAACAGCCCATGACGAAACTCGAGATCATTCCACTAGAACGTATCACCACTACCCTACCTCTATAACGACTTTTTTTTATTTAGCCTTTTCATAATATTATTTATAAGCAAATTAAACCTTGTGAATATTTTGTTACCTCTTAAAATTCAAGTTCTTACATAAGCATAGAATATTTGTGAAAAATATGATGATTATACAAATATCTACATAATTGTTTATAAATCGTGATTCTATAACTTAAAGACAAAATATGATACATAACTTCTAACTACTCTAACATATGAAAGAAATGACCAATAATAACCTCCAAAGTTCTAACAATGATCTTATTGAAAAAAGAACACACAAGTATTTGCTTATCCACTTATTATTCCCAAGTTAAGTCTTGAGGAGAAAAATTAAGATAAAACAAGTTTTAAAGGCATTGTAGAAGTTTATAAATTGCTATTAAAAATAACGTTTGTGATTAGAAAGTTCAAAACAAATTACGTGGAAGAGGGCGCATCATTATCATAAACAAGCCATTCAATTTTTTTTAATTAAGAACTATAAATAGAAAAATTAAAGAAACGTTTAAGTTTAAAAATTAAGTGAAAACAATTATTGGTTTAAAATATGGAATTTTGATATTATTATACCAATAAATAGAAACAAAATAATTGTTTTACAAGAAAAAAAACTTATTTTATTCCAGGAAAAATCTGAGTTCCCTAAACGTGGCATGTATCCAACTTGATGTCTTTTGGCATTTGAATGACATGATTGAAAGGAAACCCACTTAAATACAGTAATTATTAGATTTGAGAAAAGTGTGAGTCAGTTTTTCTTTATGTTTATATTATAATTTGCACTACAGACTAAAAAGAGCAGAAATGAAATATGATGCAATTATTTTGTTTATTTTAATTGCACCTTAACATTGCCAAACTTGAAAAATTATAATTTTGGCTAAGTTAAGTATACAAACATAGAAGGGATTACTCATTAGTCATATTATCATTATTCTAAAATTACTTATTGTAACCACTATTAATTTGGAATACAATTTTTTATTAAATGACCTTGTAATTTTGTTTACGTAATCCTAATTCGAACTTGTAGCTTTTATCACATTTGGTATTACACCCACCGATTTTAATACTTTGATACGAGTATGTTAGTTTAAAAATACATATATGACCGCATGATATGACTAATATAAGTTTATTACAAAAAATAACAACATAAACAACACGTCACGTCAGAAGTGTCACAATTAAATACGATTGAAAGGCATTTTACTTAATGACGCTGTTTTGTAAAAGAAGTGAAAAATTGCGCCATTTTTGATGTTTTTATTTATTTTATTTTAATTGCATGTGATCTTAATGGATATATTTTTGTACGTGTTTGAATGAGATATAAGGAATCCTATTCATTTTCACTTCCTCGATTATGATTGGATGAATTTAACAACGAATTATAGCAACAAAAACCAGCTACTAACAACAATATAGGTAATGCGTCACTTATACTTGATCCCAGCTGAATTTTGTAAAGTATTTAATAAAACAAAATAAGAACCATTGTATTATTACTTTTGTATTTTTTAAAATATGTAAGGATATAACATTTTTCTTGAAAAGGACATAAGGACATACCTAAGTAGTTCTAAATTTGTTTTAGGTGGCCTAGTTTTTAACTAACCATTTAAATAAAGATACAAATATATGTGCTACTATTAAGCTACATATGTTTTAATAGAAAATTATTCCTGTTTGGAATTCAGTTATACTGCTCAGATCAGGGGAGTCATTCCGTAATTTCCGAAACGATAATCATCAAAACGATTATCATTAACGATATCGTCAATAATTTGCTTCACGTAACTTTATCACTATCGCCTCGTTCAATCGTTTCCAGTAAAAGTTCGTTGAGTATATTCCAAATGCTCTTAAGGCCCAACTTTAATAGGCATGAGCAAACATAAGCTTATGTCAAAAACCCAACGAAAATTCACTATAGTTTGTGAAATTACTGCGGGTAGCCATAATGCAATTTTGCTCACGTATCTACATGTCAGATTTTACTTATGCGGCGAGCGACTGGGATCGCTCTTGCTTAAGTTTGCTTAAGTTAACGAAACAGAGAAAAACTGAACGAAACGGAGCTAGACTCCATTATGTTCACTCGTATTGAGAATATTGAGATTCTTTGTATTCGCACGTTTACTTATGTGCGCATATGCTAGTTTATGCCTATTATAGTTGGGCCTTTATACTAGAACTGAAAAGTCAAAATGAACTCAACGAAAGATAATGCTTGTTCAATAACTTGAAAATGTTATTAGACTTGGTTTTTCTCTATGGGCAATTTTGCAAAAAAATTTAATGTTCGTAAACAAATCAACTATTTTATGACGTTTATTGTTATTGTCAATTTTTGTGTTTTCATTTGTTGCCGCCGAAGATAAAACTATAATATCAAAATGTTTGTTCAATGTCTGATATTTTTGTAAATTAGGTGCAGTAATGAACCCAATTTAGTCCAAGGGAAGGAAGTGAAAACTCCATTTTATCCACAAGGAACATAACTTGGCTTCAAAAATATTTTTAGTTTCCAAAACTACTTTGGATTAGTGCTTTGTGCAAAAGCGATACTAAAATCGTTGCCTGTTGTGGAAAGTATATATGTACATTATTTATGTATGTAGAACGACAACCGTCTGGCAGATTAATTGTTTATAATAAAGTCCTCCTTTGAAACTCCAAAACTACAATTATCGTTTTATATATTCAACAACAATTAAGAGAGATTACTGATATTTTGTATATACAAAAATGCTTACATGTGGGATAGAATAGATAGAAGGTCCCATTCATGTCTTAATTTTCTTCGTAACCGAATTCATTGTATTTTTTGAGTTTTTATTTTCATTTTGTAACAAAACTAAACTACACCGAAACTTTCTTACTTTAAAAGGCTCTTTTTTGTTTTGATAACTAGTAAATTGCTAAACTAACATCCAAACGTGCCTAAATAGTGACATTTCGTGAAAATAAACAAAGCAAACACACATAAACGGACCTATTAATTGGAGTTCCCTGTCGAAAAATCTAGCCCAGTCTATAGGGACTTTATTTTGCGCAAAAATTTGTAAGCCTACTTTAATTTAAAAAAGAAAGGTTTAAAATTGATAAATATTTAGAAAATTGCTACTTTATAAAATGTTAGGCTCTTAACAAGAGCTTGTTAAAAAATCTTGCACTCAAATCTTTACGCTTCTTAGCTAAGACTACTTTTTAAGCTAAGAGACATCAGGGCACTCAATTTGTGGGAATATCCATTACTGGGAAAGATTAATTGAATTGTTTTGTACGCTATGAAAGACGTTAAAAAAATCGAAGAAAAAAGGTTATATCGAGTCCTTGACGGAAAATTATCGTAAGCGTCAAAAAGATTTCTATCGCAAACGAAAAACTATAGTAGGTTACAGCAAATCAAAACTTATTTACTTATTATACGATTCGTTTCAAAATGGAATGTTTACAAATACATATAAGTTTGAGTCCAGTTAATAAAATAATTAATGTCATATAATATTTCTTTATGTGATTTCCAATCGATCAGTACATATTTTGCAATTCTAACAAAAGGAAACACAATCAAATATCCATTCAAACATTTTTCCGGATTGCTTGTTTTTATATGGCTCCTAAGACCGTTTAAGATAAGCAACATCTTCTTTTTGAGAAGTTTTTAAATGAGCAAGCTCAAATTTCCGTCAAAAATTGATTTCTTTTTTCGTGGCGAATTGGAAGTTTACGTGTAGGACGTGTAAACATTTTTTTATAATTGTCTTATTTTTAATACTTAGAGGAATAAATCCGCCAAAAAACTCAGATCTGCAGATTTCATCTTGAATCAAAAATAAATCAATTTACATGAGTCAAAAATGTAAAATAAAAAATTTGTTTTGACAGATCTAAATCAATTAATTAATTTTACCCTTGGATAAGTCCATAACATTAAACATAAATTGATTTAGTATCGTATTAGGCAGACTTAAATTTTGCGCCAAAAATAATAACATTATTGCATTATTTGGGCCTTAAAAAGGCATCCGAAACAAAATGTCATTTGTGCAAACAAAATTGGTATTTCATTTCTTTTGGATTACCATTCAAAAATGCGGTACATATCGATCTGCGAGTAGGTATCCGATTCTAAAAATAAATAACAAGTGTTTCAAACTGTTATAACGTTTTTGGAAACATTTTTGACGTTTGTAAACAAACGCAACGTTGGAATGTTATGAATGTACATATATATATTTAATTGCTATTTGTTTAAAAAAAATATTGTGTTTATAGCCAAAAACAAGTTTTTAAATTTCAAGTTGTTTGAAAAACGAAACTTATTTTAATTCACAAAAACTTGTATCGATCTTATGCATAAATAAACTTATTGAACAAAATATGATTTTGATGACGATGTGTAACGGTTGGTATAAAGCTCCAAAATAATGTTGTTCCTATGTAAATATGTGCCTTTTGCTATATGTGGCTTTAAATAAGGTACACATCATAGGTATAGTGATCAAATGATTCATGATGACGCGACATCTATTTTGATTTGTTTTTGAAGAACATAATCAAACGAAAAATTCCATAGTCAAATGATCTGACACGACTTTCATAAATTTTGTATTAACCTCAATAAATTAATCTTTGGGTTGGTTGGAATTTATAATGCGAACCAAAAACAAGCTGCACGCAGAATAGAAACAACAACAGAATAACATATAAAAAGAGAAACAACAACAACAAAAACGACGCAATGCCGGCACATTTATCATAACGTAGATGAACAACAAGCAAATCATCAAAGCAAAAAAAATACAATGGTTAAGGTTAGCAATTCTTCTGCTTTCCGCACTTTTTTCAAACGCAATTTTTATTCGTTGAATTCTTTTATGAAGCCACTGCCACTCAAAAATGTGAAATTAATTCTATATTCAAAAAGCGACCGACCCCTCTCTTAATGCCTGATTCTGTGGAATTAATTCGAAAATCATAGAACGGCGAACTAGAAATGGGTGAGCGAATGTTTCAGAAATATAAAGTAGGTAGAGGCATCTATTGCAGAAAAACCACTTTAATTTGAAAGAATTTACAAAGTATAAAAATTATAGGGTGATATATCATGACAAGAAAAGAAAAACAAAAACAATTTTCTTTTTGTATCATTTTTTAAATTGTGTTGGATTATGTCATCTTTTCAAAGCCATTTGCATTTTTATTCTTTGTAGTTTTAAAATTCGCAATGACGTGTTAAAAAGAACTGCGATCGTTAAAAGCGTAACGGAAATCAATGTAAAATGCATTGACAACAATTTATTATTATTGTTGATCAAACGGAAAATCAAGCCACACCTTAATTTTCTATAAGTAAAGAAAATTTCAAAATATTTTATTTTTTTTTCAATTTTTGTTGAAACAAATATCTATGTGACACACTTTAAAACGGCAATGATATTTTTTAGTTTCTTTAAAATGCAATAACCTTTAAGCGTGGGTAAGTTGGTAGAAGTAAATATGTATTCAGGTAACTTGATTTTGAAAAATAATAATTAATCACAAACTCTACTTACCAATTGGCATTTTGATTTATTTTTAATTTAAAACACTTGGGAAAATATATAAATTATTTGGAAAAATTTGAATTCACACGTTCACTCGGTGAAATTAAAACAGATACTGATTTTGTAGTTGAATCAAAATCAAAGTCTAACCTAGCCACTAGCCACCACCGCGACCGGTGTGTTGTTTTGCGTTTAGTTTGGTTTGGCTTCGAAAGCTCGATCAAAAAACACAAACAATTTGTCAGATTCCATGCGTCGTCTTGGGAGCTTGGGACGCTTTTTCATAGGCAGATAAGTTGTAGCTTTTGTTGTTGTTGTTGATTTTGCTGTTATTGATGTCATCATCTTCTATTTATATTAAAACAGGTGCTTATGGAACTTGCGCACTACCTAACGGGAATTAGATTTAAACAAACAGCATTACGTTACGTTATGTTTAACGTAGCTGTCAAAATATTATAGTAGATACAGTTATATTCAAAAATACTTGGTTTTATACAATTTTCAGTTATTTAGTGTTTGTTGATTGGTAATTTTTCGGTATCAACATTTGATTCCTGCAAAAAAGGATGTTACATTTACAATTGATGTTTTTGACATAAGGTACAAGCAATGGCAGGCCCAGAGGGGGAGGGGGGTCGTAGGGGTCATGACCCCCCTGGGAGATAATTTGTTTGCCTTTTCATAGGAACTCCCTTCAATCCAAGACTAATCATATTGCGTTAATGGATATGACCCTCATTATATTTTGAATTATTTATTTTTTTAATATAAAAACAACATTTGTATTTTATTTCCTTAAACTTTGTTGCTAAAAGTACTACTTTTGACTGAATATTGGACCAGCAACATAATATGAATCGGATATTCTGCCCTATTCCAAAAACACAGCACAAATTCATCAACTTTTGACCAATTGACGATCCAGGGGGGGTCATATGAGTCAAAAAGCTTATACAGTTGAGTTGTATAAGTAAAGATTTCATTTAAAGATTTATTAATAGTTTAACGACATTCACCAAAAAGTGGTTTGCAGTCAAAAATAACTCAAATTTTGATTTTCGCTCAACTTAAAACTTGAAAAAAACTTTAGTAATGCTTTAAATTATTTTCATACAAATTGTTTCTAAGAAAAAGAGGTTCTTAAGAAGAAACCTTGAATAAGAGATCATTAATTTTATATTAAGTTGCCTTTGAATTCCTTCAACTAGCCTTCAATTTTATTATTACATTTTTTTGACACACATAAATAGTGATTATTGAAGTGATTTTTACTGCAATGTATAGGAACTATGTATATAGCAAGTTTTGCATTAGCAAACAATTTCAAACTAGAGTTTTTAATCAAATATGACATTACGACGGTAGAGAAGTCGAAAAAAGTGGGTACCTCGATTCCATCCGTCTGTCTTTCCTGACTAATGGAACGATTTCAAAATTCAATGTTCAAATTGATGATGATTTTTTATGATCAAAAATGTATTTTTTTTAAATTTTTAATAAAATACAAATTTTGTTTACAAAACTCGATATCACAGAAAGGGGACAACATTTTTGTACGAAATTTAAATGTAAAATTATCATATATTTATAAGCTCTTTGTTTAGTGCTTATACCAAAAATATTTTTAAGACAAAATTTAAAATGATTTTCGTAAAAAATAGGTTAATCTAGATTTTTTGACAAATATGGCATTTAAATTTTTAAGAAGAACTTATTTTGGAGGTACATTTTTAAATCTTAAAATATAGGTAATATTTTTAAACAGACTTTTTGGAAGAAGTTCTTGCGACTCAGTCGTGCATTTCCTTTCTTTCAAAATTGGTTTTTTGTTGAATACAAAAGGTCTTAAAAAATTAAATAAATCTACTTTTGAAGCTAATTTGCTCTGGATGCTCTAGAACTGAGATTCAAACATGAATTTCAATGATAAAAATGTTACAAAAAATCAAGTGACACTTTTGTTAAACGAATGGCTAAGTGAAAAACATAATAAACGTTTCATATCTATTGATATAAAAGCTTTGAAATGTGTAATTTGTGAGTCTTGCAAAACTTTTCTTCCCAACTTATTTGTTTACTTACCTTACTTTGTTTTAATTTATTTTTTTTTAGATAAATTACACTGGTCAACAAACTTTGAACTTTTTGCTTTAGTTGGTGATCATAAGAAAAAATAAATAGTTAAAAATAATTTTTGGCCAAAGGGTTTATTTTATTGAGTAATTCAAAATATTGGGAAATAACACAGATCTTGTTAATCAAAACTGTATTTTTTATAAATGACTTAATAAATCTTAGATTTTCTTCCATGTTTCGCTTCTGGTTGGTCCCTTTTAATTGCCCAGCAGTAATCCGCTAACATATTTGGGTTCCATTTGCCCTAGTACCGCTTTTCCATATTCAAAATGTGTTGATGATGTGTCATGAAAAAATCCAGGTGGGAGTCTAAGAAGTGGATCTTAAGTGACATGTTGCAACCCAAAGCTTTATATGTCATTAACAGCTCGCTAACCAACTCCCTGTAGCTGTCACTCTTGTGGTTACCCAACAAATTTGCAACAAACAACATTTTTAAAAGCCTTTCATGCAGATTTGTCTAAATCGCTTAGTTTTTAGACGAGGTCCTAATAGTTCTGATTGTTTTTTGACAAATTTAGATTCCGAACTAAATCATTTAAGTCTCCTTGAGTTATGAAATGTGGCACGTTTGTGATTCCTTTAAACTGAAAGTCATCGTCCTCGCCAACACATTTACCTGAAGTGGACGGGTGTGAATGTTCATTCTCAACAGACGTAGTTGCAACTAGTAATAGTTCTGGCAATTTTTTACAATTAGGGACTGGTCTTATATCTGAAGATAGGTATGGGTAAATAACAGTATTTTTTTTTTCTTGTATTTTATACCGTTTTTGTCAGTGAGACAAAAACAGCAATCCGAAACGTGATCTCGCTGTTCAGCCCATATCATTGGTACTGCAAACGGCATAGGTCGTGCGCCTTTCTTCCAGTCGGTTGAATTTTTCATACACGTTATGCAACAGACATAAGGAGCCCAGGATTTGTCTTGAAGGGCGACAGAAAAACCAAAACATTGGTGATAATGATAACACTCCAACACGAGATTCGTAAAGTTTCGTCTTTGTTTTTTGAATGTCAGTTCTCCACAAACATAAAATAAATAGATAGGATTATTGTAATACTTCCTCGACATGTTCACAGGGTTAATAACAAAAACAAAATGATAAAACAAAAAGGTGTTAAAATGCAACCACAAATATTTTTAAAACAGTTTACTTGGAAGGGCTTCTGTTAATTTGCTGCGTAGTACAAGTTTTGAGCTATACCGTATCACAACAAAACTGAGGCTAATTGACACTTGACAACTGTGATTTAATAATGAGACTAGATTGACAAAACAAAATTAGCTATAAAAATTCGTGTGACAAAACCAGTGTTGACCGTGTTATGTTCTTAAATACAACTATTTCTTTAAATTCAAGAACCAAACCTTTTTGTCTCTACAATTTTTAAATTTTATTGATGCCTTTATAAGATCCAAATACGAGTAAGCAGATAAATAACGATAGTAATAAGAGACTCCTAGAAATTGAGTTCGAAAAATCTACGTTAAATCCTCTCTCATTTTCTGGATTTTTAAATTTTTGCAGCGTTCTTCGCATTAATAGAAATGAAAACAAGAAAAGTGTGTTTTGTTTTTGGAAAAAAGGAACGTTTCAAAACAATTTCCTACATTTCTGCGCGAAATGCACCAAAAACACTCTAAGCTATTGTATTTTAGCACTTAAACATGGCATATTTAGACAACTGTTCGAATCTTGGAATGCTTTTATATGAGTCATCCAAATTAAATAGTTAGACCAAAACTTGCTGGACAACAGTGTTCTAAATAATTTAATAACTAAAGTTGTCATTTTAGCAATTATTAAATTTTGTTAGTATCCTTTACGAAACATTAGAGAACATTTTTAAGCGGTAAGTAAAAAATCATCTAAGTGCGTGACCCCCCCCTGATGATAAGTCTGGATCTGCCCTTGAGTACAAGGACCAAAATGGAAGATATATTCACTTCTGTTTTATAGGAAATATGTTTAGTGCAGATAAACATATTCATCTTTAATACAACATCTTCGTCTGCATCAGTGTTGCCACAATATTGCAGGTGCAACAAAAGCCTTAAATTTCTTCTTTATTTTTGAGTTTTGTTACTATTTAAAATTTTGTAGGTATATCTTTTTTCAAAAATGTCATTAAAATTAATTTTTTTGAGGTTCATGTAACTCATGTAATTACAATATTTTGTATTTTTTTAAGCTCGATTTTAGGGATCAGAAGTTTAAAAAAATTTTCTCGATTGAAACCAAACATTTGGCCAGTTTATATTTCTAAGATCTTAGAGATTTCCGTATTCTCAGAAATATAAACAAAATGTCTCTGTTACATCTATCACTTTCACTGTCAGAAATCTGAGAATAGAATTTTCATGATTCGATTTCTTAAAAATTCTCAATCGCACAATTCAATAACGAAGATTAAAATGAAACGTGAAGTTTGTATGATTGCTATGTGAGAATGAGTAGTGAATTGTGTTAATATTTCATTCACCTGCTCTGCTCGTTTTTAGATTAGAGGCAAAGATGAAAGCCAACGATTAAAATGTGCGTACTACTATTAAACATGAAGGAGTCATATTAGTCCCAGAGCCGTCCGCAAATTTTGGGAGTGGAGTTATAACCAAAATACCAAAATACACATTCTAGTCTAGTGTTTTTTTTTTCGAAGTGGTTGCAGGTACATGCATAGAGCACAAATTTTTAGGTTTTGCTACCTTACAATTCCAAAGGCCTTTCGAATTTTGCTTGCCGTTATCAGGCAGCCTATTTCCCTCTTTCTTTTGTTTTCTTCAAATTTCATACTGTTTGTTTTTTTTTTTTCATCTTACATATGTTTTCTTTTTACTAACAACTATTCCTCGTTCAAAGAATTTTTATCTCCAAATTGTTTGTTTGAATCTCATCTCCACAAATACGGGTATCAAGTAAATCTATGATTGGATCTTCAGGATTTTCATTTGTGTTATTTTCCTTCAAATTTGAAGTTATCAACAATTCATTGGGATGGAGTCAGAGGGGCTTAAGGTCGCATAATCTACTTCAGCGAAGTCGTATGCTATTAAAATATCTTTTTTGAGAGCTTTTTCCAAAATACTGAAATCGTTTGCAGGAGGCGTTCTTGATTTTTGAGAAGAGTCTATAACATTGCTGTTTTTAGTTGGATATTCAATAAATTTAACATTTTTTGCCCTCAAGACATGTTGAAAAGCTGAAGAACGAGAATTGCAAATAAAAGTTTCAATGTGCAAATTGTGTATCTCCTTTTTTTCTATGAGCGGACAAATGCAAATTGTGTAACTCCTTTACCACTTTTTTGACAAAATATTTATAGTTTGGTTACTTAAAATCGTTTATACAACATTTACGAGTGTGGCCTTGCGTTTGATGTAAAAAAACTTAAACGTTTCTTTTTTTTATGTTTTATTTATTAATTATTTTATATCGTACATTTTTAATTTATATTATTTTTAAAAGGAAGGCCGCTGTCAATACGTTTATCTAGATTGGTTAAGCTGTCTTAACAAATAATAGCGGGTTTAGCGTATAGGGTGAAGTCTCAGACGTAACTGGACACTTACCGGATTTATTAATAAAAGTTGTAAAAACTGGTTACACAAGCTTATACTCACGACACGATGTCACTCAAAACGTTTTTTAAGTAGTAATTATGGAGGTAGAATTTTTTCACACAAAATGAATTTGTTAACAGTTACAATAATTAAAATAGGAGACCCCAGTATGAGGGATTGTAGATATCGATTAAATCTAAAAGATGGCATCAAAATCTCAGTTTCGAAAAATGTGGATCACCACATTTTTAACACCTCACCGACGATATGAAATTGCTGATATAATAATATTTTCTATGAAGTAAACGATTGTTTAAACATTTTTTTTTATTAGCTTCGTTTTCAACAAAAAACGTTCCTGTTTACTCAGTTAAGGTTTCTTTTTCTTTGACGTTACAAAATTGAAACACGCCATTTTAAAGTTTTTAACAAGTAAATAATGATTTCCCCGCGATTTATTATAAAACTCATGTTTACAATTTTTACAGATTTTTGTTTAAACTATTTGTATAGTTTTATTTATTTGCAAACAAAACTTGGTAACTCTTTTCCAAAAAATATATACTTCGACTATAAATTGGGAAATGTAAAGTATATTTCCATAACGGCTCTTTCAAATGTACAACAAATTGTATTCTTTTTGAGTATGCGTTGATAACTTCTTTGCTATACCCGTGCCATCTATATTCAAACACAATATTCAGTGTTTACTTTCCAATTGGATTTGTTTCATGAGCTTTGTGTTACAATTAAATTTTATCTTGTCCAGAAGCGAATCTATATCAAAACAGCTTTTAATAAAAATATCATCAATGAAGAAAAGAATTCGATAAATTTAAATTTGTTTAGTTTGAAAAAACATATTTGGTAATACATTTTGTTATAACAAGTTATTGCTGAATATCGCGTAATAACGCCGAAAATGTTGTCTCCCAAGTCCACGTGGTCAATCCTTTCGGGCTTAGTGGTGTAGATAAAATACTTCGCATATTAGGTATCACAGAAAATAGTCAAGCTGCATTGAAACGTACGATCTTGAAGACCAATTCACGATTCTGACACCTGAACTGTTTCACGAGCTATGTGACATTGTGATATGTTCTGCAGCTCCTGCACATCATGACACAAATTTATTACACCGTAGCAAACTAAACATACATTGTATGTGGACGTTAAGATGTCTTAATTTACACTTGAATATTGTCATTACTTCGAATACCACAGTTTTGTTAATTGTCGTATTCATTAAACTGGAAACATAACTTAATTCTATCATGAAACAAAAATTAACCATTATTGTCAAAACAAACTGGCCCAATTTGAAGCGTTGTTTGTTCAAGCTTCAGTCTATTGCATGGTGCAATGCCAAACCAAATAAATAAAAAAACACCTGATAGCTGACAATATGACCGCCATTTTAAATAGCCCTGTCAATTTGAAGTTCTATACCTAAAAAAATTGTTTCATACATTGCAACCGTTAAATCACTAAACTCGAAGTGTCAGTGTGTAATCATCGAATAAACCCTATTCATAGATTCTTATTTTATTCATGGCATGCTTTCCTATTAGACAGTGTCCGGTTATGACACCTATTATCGAGATTATATGCGATCTGCTTAGAGAGAGCAAGCACCTTGAACGTTTTAAATCCAGTGTTGGCCAGATGTTTTGTGTGACTTGACACGTGTTGATGTTGTTCCTCCTGGTGCCTGCCTTCCTCACAGCGTCTTGCATTAGCAACAGTTTACAAGCAGCGATTGGTATGCTAGTACGTGCCAAACGTGGTAGAATGGGCTGTACTGTACCGTTCCTGGCGAGTTCATCTGCCTTACAGTTACCTGGAATGTCTCTATGGCCCGGCACCCAGCAAAGGTGAATATTAAATTGTTGTGGCATCTCCATTAGAGATGATCGACAGTTATGGACTGTTATAGAGTTTGTAGAGACAGAGTCCAGAGATTTGATAGCGGCCTGGCTGTCGGAGAAAATACGGATATCAGATGTTGATATCACGTTTTCTTTGAGCCAGGACAAGACTTCCTTTATCGCCAAAAGTTCCGCCTGGAACACGCTACAATGATTGGGAAGGCGGAAAGAGAGACTTAATTTCTGTCGTTCAGAGTACACACCAAACCAAAAAAGAGGCTGGGATGCGACCCACACTGATAACTTCCCATCCCGTCTGTCGATTTGTCTTGCTTAAAAGTTTGTCTATATGTACTCGTATCAATTTTACCAAATTTGCGTAGGTACTATTTTTTGTAGATTTTATTTTTTATGAAAAAACGGACTGTTGGATTTTAATATAAAAATTACTGAATATCGGAAACATTATTTTCTGCCAATATTTTTAAGTTTTGAAAAGCTATTTGAGTCGAAAGTAAATTTTTACTAAGTTTTAGTATTGTTTTTTAGAGTTTTATTTTTTGTAAAAAAAACTTTCAATTCGAATTTTTTAAAAATGTTACCAAATCATGAAAATAATATTTCTTATAAGATAAATTTAGTTTGAAGCCAATATTTACAATTTTTAAAGAGATATTTGAGTCGAAAATCAATTTTTCCCAACTTTTATACATTTTATTTTTTGTAAAAAAACTGTCAATTCGATTTTTCTCAAAATTTGTCCTAATGTTGAAAACAATATTTCTTATAAGAAAAAATTAGTAAGAAGCTATTATCTCAAAGTTTTGAAAAGATATTTGAGTCGAAAATCATTTTTTACCAACTTTTGTTAATTTTTTATTCGGTTTTTAAGTGTTTGTAAAAAAAACCGTCGATACGATTTTTTCAAACTTTAACTGAATGTTGACAACAAGATTTTTTGAAAGATAAAAGTAAATTAAAGCCAATATCTCAAAGTTTTAAAAAGATATTTGAGTCGAAAATCAATTTTTACCAACTTTTATTAATTTTTTTTTAGGTTTTTATTTTTTGTAAAAAAACTGTCAATTCGATTTTTCTCAAAATTTTACTAAATGTTAAAAACAATATTTCTTATAAGATAAAATAAGGTTGAAGTCTAAATTTCAAGTATTTGAAAAGATATTTGAATCGATATTTAATTTTTACGAACTTTGAGTAATGTTTTTTTTAGATTTTTATTTTTTATAAAAAAAACTGTCAATTCGATTTTTCTCAAAATTTTATCAGATATCAAAAACATTATTCTCCGTTGCTCAAAATTGTTTTGGAGATGAAATCATATGTTAGTCGTTAAACTTAAGAGGTGACAATTTTTTTTCTTCAGTTTTTTTGATTTAGAAAAAAAACCGTTAGATACATTTTTTCCAAAAAATATACTTCTTTGAGATCACGTTACAGTTCATTATATAAAATTAATTTCAAGTCTCTAGCGTTTTTGGTTCTTAAGGTATTTAGGGTTAACCAAAATTTGCACCTTTTTTTTAAACTGCTATGGTAAAAAAACCACCCACGCAATTTTCTTGAGAGCCCTTTCTGCATCTTTCTGCCTTATTATCTGTATTACAAAATTTATTTGAAGTCGATATCTCTTCTGGTTCTTGAGCTATGGACGACGAAAAAAACGTCGCGAACTTCCGGACGTACAGACATACGGACGTACGAACATACGTACACACGCACGCACAGACATCTTTCTAAAAATCTTTTATTTCGACTCTAGGGACCTTGAAACGTCGAGAAATGTCAAAATTATCAATTTGAAAAATCGGACCCATTACAATAACTTTCTATGGGAAGTTAACAAAGGTCAAACGAGTTTTTGGTATCAAAACGGCGCACTACAGCGTTAATTGGATTTTAGGCTAGGTTGCCCTGAGATCGTCATTTCTACCTACCTACCTACACACCTCCACCAATTCCTTTGTATTTGACCCATGTGTGTAAAAATGGATCGACTCATCCTCCAAGAATGTCCTATTCTAAGTGCCTTAGAATTACGGAGTGGCCAATGTTGTTGTTAGTCCACTGCGACGAAGCTATGAGGCGAATAGTAGAGCTTGCAGCTATATTTGTTTGCTTAATATATCAAGAGGTGTTAGGTATAGTAAGGTGTCCAGTGCCGCAGATGGGGTCGTGCGAAGCGATCCGCTTATACACAGGCAAGCTGAACGTTGGAATTTATTTAATTTTTCACGGTTTATAGCTTTCTCTAAAGTAGTCCGCCATACTGCCTCACCGTACATTAAAATCGGTCTAATTACCGAAAGTGCACTCAAGCGTATACGTACTTTTCTTAATTAACTGAATTATTTACGAAACTTATTTCTCCTTGTTTTATTTTTATAAAGTATGCACCTTATGGTATCGTCCGTCACTTATTTTTGGTGTTTTTTTGTAGGCAATTTCAACCTTAGCCGTCGTTCAAAAACTGTCCCAAATATTATAAATACTACTCCCTTCTTTCTAACTATTTCTTTCTAAGTGTCTAACTTTAGAAAAAAAAAGTTCAAAGCTTGAAAGCACAACTGGTCCTTGAAATAATAATGCAGAGCTCCCACGTCAACACTAGAGGCAAAAGTCTCTCCAATTACTTGCATAAAGGTCACCACAGAAGAGGAGATGAATGAAGAAGAATAAATGACGTGCACAGTTAAAAAGTGACCTCATTTAACTTGGAGTGTGCAACTTAAGACATCTAAAGCTAAATGGAGAATGGAGAAGTTATTTGGGTGAGGCTCTAGTTTACAAATCATTCAAATTATAAAGTACATACTTCGTAATATCTAATAACTTACTATAAAATAATACAGCATTAATTTTATTTGTTTAAATTTTATTTTAGGTATTGGTATATATTTAACAATTTTGAGCGAATAGTGTATATTTTTATTATAGAATTACATTAAATAAATGTTTTTGTTTTTAGAATAGTCTACTTACATAAGGGTTTTCTTTCTTTTTATTTATAAATGAAAAAAGTATTTGTTCGTTCATGTGTTCCTTTTGTTTATAAATAATTAAATCTTAAAATTAAATATTTTTGCTCTTGCTTTTGTTTTCTTTTATCTCATTTTCAATTACTTTGATGAAGAAAAAACAATAAAATAACATTTTCTTAGTGAAAATTCATAACAACAGAATGAAAAAAAATCGATCTGGTAGGTTTTTATTTTTATAAATTTGTCTACAATAATATATTTTATTTAATATAAAACAAATCGCTCTTGGGAAAAATACATTAAATCAAATATAAAACGAATAACAGATTTTAAGCAACAAAATTAACATTTTTTCTTTCTTTTTGTATTTATTGACTAGGGCTTATATTTTAATTTTATACAATATATATTTTAATATAATTAAATTAAATTAAATGACGACTTGAATATTGCTAACAAACTATTGCACATTTATTATTAGACTTTATTTTTTAGACATATTATTTTTTAGCAAAGCTTGTGATTGTTTTTAAATTTATATAATTTTACAATTTTTTGATTTTCGATAACTAAGATTTCGAGATTCTTTAAATAATTATTTAAATTATATTATTTATTAAATTATAAATAAAATGAAATTAAATTTCGTTGTTATTAACATTATTTGTAATATTTGATTTCTATAGCTTTTTTTGTGACTTTAAATTATTTTATACGTGTATCAATATCTTTATCGGAAATTTATTTATTTATGGTCCTTAAATTATATTTTTGTTTTTTCGTTTTTGTTTTATTGTTTTAATAATAAATTGTGGTAAGGCAAGAGTTCGAGTTATACTTTTCAAATGTTTTTCTATAGATTAAAAATGAAAATATCTTCTACATATTTATAAAATATTTGTAAATGTTATTAATTTGATAATTTTCTACTTAGGTATATTGTATTTTTTATAATATATTTAATAATTTGTATTGGCCAGCAATAAATTTAAAGTTTGTTACAAAATTTCTTCGAGGGTAATGCACTTAGTATACAATTTTAGACTTAATTTAATATCTAACGTTTTGTTTTCTTTAATTTAAGAATAATTGTTTATAGAACTAATTAAGAAAATAATAGTTAATTTTTGTTTTTGAATTTGGCTTAAGATATAAAAAGTTCCACATATTGGTTAGCAACTGGAGGAGGTCCGTTTGGAGATCCTGTTGAGGTGCCACCTTGGATCATTGGAGATGCAATTGGCGTTAGAGCATATGCAGATGGAGGTGCAGGAGTTGTTACAATTGTAGCTGATTTCATGACTCGAGTTGGTGTTCTATCGTTTAGATGAGATGGATGAGTAGGTGCAGTTGTGTCTATGGTAAGCGTTTGAGCTGATCCAGGCTGGTGTTGCATTTGAATACCCTTTGGATGGTATTGTTGTGGTTTTGGGGAATTAGATATTTGAATATTTTGTGGTGGCGAAGTTGCCAAGGGTGCTGGCCCGGGTCCTGGACCAGGCACCGGTGATTGTTGAGAGTGATACGTTGCAGGAGCAGTTGGTATACTCTGAGCTGCTACATAGTCCATTGGAAACTGGAAAAATAAAAAACCGTTATATTATTTTTTTCTATTAAAGTTAAATTTAGTTTTGAGTAAGATAATTATATTTTAATATATATTTTAGACGTGCCCAATATTGTAGTGAAAATTAAATATTGAGACAAATTTCAAAAAGTCTCTAAAGAGGCAACAAATTTCAGCCTGTCACATTCATGTTGTGTGGCTTAAACTTAATGTTTTGCTTGTTTTGCCTGTTTTATTCACCCTTTGGGACCAACAAATTTTTTCAAGAGGAAGGTTTAAATGAAAACGTATGTCAGTCTTTACGGTTTCAAAGCAGACAAAAGGTTTGGTTTAAATATGTTCTCCGATATAAACTAAACAGTTCTTAAAAGTTTTCTTAGAAAATGTTTAAAAATCACAAAATTTGATTTTTCTGCACATAATTTTTAAAATTTTAAAAATTGAGACAGAAAACGAAATAATTATTGTTTAGTTTATACTTCTAAGATCTCTGTAATCAGACAGATTGAAACTTAACAGAGCAGACGAATGAATTATTAACAAAATTCACTTTTCATTCACACCTAGCAATTAATTTAGTTTATCTTGAGAAATGGAACCATATTTCCAGATTCCCGATAGCAAAAATGCAAAATTTGTTAATATTACTGAGAATACAGAAATCTCTAAGATCTTGGAAATAATAAATAAGAACCTAGGTAAAAAGCATAGTTATACTTATATTTGGTATATTTATATGAAATTGAAACTTGCTGAGTTTAGATATAAAATCGTGCCATATTTGTGATTTGCACATTCATCTTTGTACTCGTATATGAAATCTATATAGCTATCATTGGGAGATTATAAGAGTGCGCCACCTAGTGGCTACGGTAACATTAGGTCGTGCAGTTGTTTGCTTCACCTTTTGTTATAACATTTCCAACGCCACCTTGTGGCTACTGCGACCGAAAAACATAACTGTCATGATAATAATATTAACCCCCTTAAGATGAGGATTTAATTTTTCCTGAGTATTTCTTATGCGTAGTTTTTAAATGAAATACGATATCAGTTGTATGGCCTTGATAACTTCACGAACTCCATCTTTCAGATTGGTTGGGGAGCATTGGCATAGACCTTTTCTTTCGGTGGTCTTTAAGTATAATAGCACATAGATACATGAAACTTTTTTTTGAAAGATTACATTATTTCGTTACTTTTTTGGCACTTATTTTGCAAATAAGTCCACCGCTTTTATTTTAAATTTTCGGAGCTTGTATAACTCCGTTTTTAAATAATAGTGTAATTTTATTAGTAAAATCTCAAAAGATGACAGCTAAGCAGTGATAGCTACTCAAAAAACTTTGCTAAAATCATCATAGTTTGTTGATGTATTTTGTACTAAAGCCGATTCTTAACAACATTGCAGGTAAGCTTCATAAATCAACGTGTTTTTGACATCTATAAATGTAGAAATGTCATAGGTCATTACATCTTAAAAACAACCATTTTGTGATTTTAACTTATTATTTTTTGTTAAGTACTTTACGAAAGTGTTTTAATACCGAACTTTATCGACATATGTACATATAAATTCTATGTTATTTCCCATCTGTTTGAAATTATTTGTGGCAAGCATAAAGTTTTATCAGTGTAGTTCCGCTGAATGTCAAAAAACCAAAAAACACAGATTTGCTATCAAAGTTTACAAAACGCGTTTCGTTGCCGTATACAACAAATAGATTCATTAAATGCATCCGTTAATGGGATAAGCTATCCATTTAATTTTTCTATTTGCTTTATCCCTTGACATTCTTGTCAATAATATTTAGGTTTGTTCAATAATGGTATTATAGATTGGTTGTCAAAAGAAGGTTTATTTGAAGACAGCTTTAAACGTTTATGTAGAAATCGGCCCCTGATTTGTAATAATTGCTTTTTTGAGCAAATTCATTTTTAATCAGTTAAATTTGAAATAAAAGTTGCTATCAGATAAAGTGAATGTAAAGTTAAAAATAACAGGTGTTTTTAAGTCTGGCAATACTTTTTTACGAGTTCATTTTTTGACAGCTTGGTTTGGTTTGTCAGGAGGTGTATAGGAGGTGTCGGTTTACATTGGTTTTACATTTTTGAACATTGCAATGCCAGGGAAAGAAAGAGCGCGGCAAGAAGTTCCACATTCGCGTAGTACGGCTAAAAAAAATTCTCTGTACTTCATAGTACGGCCGAAGTTGGGCTCAAGTTTAAACTAATGGGAATTCCTAGAAGCGCTGGAATTAATGTTAAATTGTTTAAGGAGAAGAATGCAACTCTCTATTTCACTAGAGTATTGTCCGTTAAAATAACGGTAAAAAAGGGTGAGGCAAGAAACCTTAAATAAGTTACTGATGAGAGTTTTATTCAAGTTTCGGACGTAAATAGGTAGCCAGTCGTAGTAGTCAGTCGAAGAGACAAATTTCTTGCAACGTCTCAAAAAACCTACACAATTTGCGGCATTTTTGGCAACATCGCGTATGTGATCGCTCCACAAAAGGTCGTTGCTGATGCACATTCCAAGGATGTCAAGATTTTCCGTTTCGTTGATGCACGTGCTACTCATAGATAGTGGCAAAGAGGGTTTATCTCGCTTTAACGATACAAGACAGCATTGCGTTTTTGAAGCATTAAATTCCACACGATTTTTTATTTCCCTTTGTACAATGCTGTGTAGGTCGGAATTTAATGAGCTAATCATATTTTGCCGTTGCAGTTCCACATCCAAAGAGGAGGGTTGTGAGTCTGGAAACGAATATGAAAAGCTAAGAGTGCTATCGTCAGCAAACCAATGTATTGGATTAGAAGTAGCAGACAGGAGATCATTTATAAAAATGAGGAAGAGGGTCGGAGACAAAACAGAGCCCTGGGGCACACCAGCATTTATTTGTATAAGTTTCAGACTTGAATCCATCTAAAACAACTTGTATTGAACGGTTCAAAGAAAATTTCCAATCCAACGAAGAAGAGATTCGTCGATACCGAAAGCACTCATTTTCGATAAGAGATCAAGATGCCAGACTTTATCAAATGCCTTTGAAAGAAGATTCGCCTTTTTTGGGATTTGCTGAAAAAATGCAGTTTTCCAACTGCTCGGAACGAGCCCAGAAAAATAGGATAGATAGAAAAGCTTACGCAGTGGTTTTGCTAGCGTGGAAGAACAACTCTTCAGAATAATACCAGTGATACCATCTGGTCCAGCGGATTTATGAATGTTGAGATCTAAGAACTCTGACAACAGTTCGAGTACGAAAAAAGATTGGTCCCATAGAATAATTTACGCGAGTCATGACACTATCTGGTAAGGTGGAATTTTTGGCGAACTGAATTGCAAATAAGTTGGCTTTATCAATAGAGCTAACTAAAGGAGTGTTATTGACAATGTTAGAAAAGAACTTATTTCTATTTCTGAAAGGTTTCTGCCATGAACAAAATTGTATTTTTCGTGTTTGATTAGTGTAAATATATATTAAGAAGTTATTTCTTAAAGAATTTCTTTCGAAACCCAAAAAGAGAGCACGAAATACGAACATAATGTTGAGTTGAGGAAAAGAATTTGGTGATGCTATTGGAGATAGTTCCCACAAAGTCAATTGCATTTTATACACAACGTTGTTCTGTCAAAATTAAGTTCAAGTTTAAGTTGAAGTTTTGTTTTTATAATACCCTTATAATTATTAGACATAGTGCGAGCAATTAGGAAAGAAGGATAGGACTAGAAAGGAGAAACCGATGCACATTGGTTTTGAATGGCTGCACATTGTAATGAGTGTGAACATACGTTAAGTGCGGCTAAAGAAAGAATCCCTGTACGTCAGAAATTGGGCTTAAGGGTAAACCGTTCCAGCCAGATCAGAAGGGATAAAAAAATGCTGGCATGGGCGCAGAAAACATAAACACTTAACAGTATTTTTAGCGATGTCGAATGTGTAGGGAGGGAGGGGTTACGCTTTTGGGAAAGGGCAGCACAAATAAATCTAAATTTGGGTAAAATATTAAACCTAAAATAATGGCGACCACAATTTCCTGTTGCTCTCTTGTTCAAATATAAATCGTGCAGATACAAAATATCATAAAAAACGTAGATTTTTTTAACTAAACTAAATTTAACTAAAATCTTAACTCACCAAATGCTGATGTTGAGGTGACATTGGACTTGTTGCCATATGTGGAGGTGGATGTGCTGGACCAAAGTAAGTTGTCGGCGATACCGGTGGACTTGGATAGGGCCACAACACTAACGGTGGACTATAAAATGCAGGATGCGCACGATGATGGGGTGGTAAAATAGCCGTCGGACCTGGTCCAAAGTGTGTAAATGGTCCAAACGGTGGTGGACCAATCAATGTACCACCTAGATAAAGAAAAAGAAATAAATATAAAAACATTATTGCAATTGAAGCTAAACAGTTTCATGCAATTCTTAAATCAAATATCCTAAGCTTAAAATTAAAAATATCACTGTGTTTTTACTATCATGCTTGATTTTTTTTTCTTTTTTGGATTGAGTTTGTTTTTGTTTGATTTGCAAAGTAAAAAGTTGCTAAAAGCTCTCTGAATAAGAAACAAAATTAAGTGTTTTACATTTACAATTTCACCAAAACAGCACATTTAAAGATTTAAAAAAAAAAATAAAAAGGACGCACTATTATAGATTGTTATAATTTTGATATTAATGTTTGTTAGCAATTTGATTAAAAATTAGGAAAAAAAAACAAGAAAACTTTAAAAAAGTAAAATTTTATATAATTAAAAACACTCACCATTTTAGCCATTTAAATATTTTAAGTACAAAAATATTTACCATTGCCCAACCATACAAGAGATTTTTTTTCTTTTTTAAATACACACAACCACCATTTTGAAATGCATTTCCTTTTTGATTCTGCCGATGAAGGACAACAAAACAATTTATATTTTTCTAATCCAGAAATAAGTTACCACCATATTACATAATAAATTATTTAAAAAAAAAAAATAATAGAAAAAGACAAAAGGATGAATGCATAAAAATAATAACGTCAGGACGTGTCTTTTTGTTATAATTAATTAATAATTATATATTGCGTTCTGTAAATTGCTCATGAATAAATAGTTTATTAATATAGTAGTAAAAATCACATTCACAGAGAGAGGTGAAATTAGTCGCGTTCCGCCCACCATCCATCATAAGAATGAATCATCGGCTATGTCCTTTTTGCTAAAACCGCAAAATATTACCAACAACAACAAAAACTGCAAGGTAGCTCCAAAGGAAACAAACAAAACCCATCAACCAAAACTTAAAATTACAACAATAAATAAAAAAAATCTATGTTTTTTAAGGCAGGAGCTGTTTCCATTTCCATTTCCACGTTGCACAGACGACACAAAACTAAATGAATTAATAAAAAACCATAAATATTGTTAAAAATTTAAATTTAACAACATAACACATAAATAATAAAAATAGAGTTACAACGGTTAAGGCGCTATAAAAGACTTGAATATAGGAAGAGAGTAGTAAAGCTAGCTTTTTGATTTATTCGCCTGTCGATAAAATTTATTAAAAACAAAATAGAATTTAATTACCACCTTGAAAAAAAGTTTAAAAAAATTAAATAACAATAAACCCACAATGCAAATTAATATTTTGTTTTGTTTTTAATAATCCGCTCAGGTGAACCATATTTAAATGAATTTATAAGAAATACAACCCCTTAAACATGTGCACTAAAAGCTAAAGAGATTTAGAGAAACCATTTTGATAAAAAAATAATTTTTATTAGCAAACAATTTTATTAATTAAAAAAAAGTATAACGCCAAAGGCAAAACTTTAATAATATCATTATTTGATTTTTGTCGTGTAATATTCTTTCAGTTTTTTAAAAAATAGGTTTATTGTAAAAATATTTTGTGTTATATCGCTCTTTTTGACTACTTCATTGAATTTATTTTAGTCTGTGTTTTATTTAAAATTAGTTACTGTTTAAAAATTCAATGCAGTATTCAAAAGTTGTATGTTTTAATGTATAGTATAGGTTGTAGGTAAGGTATGCATGTTTTTTTTGTATTTATTTATATTTTTATAAAATTTATTAAATGTGCGTCCAGTGATTTTACCCAGAGTACCACAGATGTATAAAAATAATGAAATAAAATAAAATGAAATAGCCAACCAAGTATAACATATTTTTGTTGTCAAACTGACGACTTAAAAAAAAGTGTTAATTTACATTTTGGAATGTATCTTAAATTTATTATTATATCTCCTCTCGTTTTGTATGTTTCAACTATAATTTATAACATATAAAATATAAAATTTAATAGAATGATAACCAAACACCTTTTTAGGATACACTTACAGTAAGACACGTACAATGTAAATAATGTCTATGTTTTATTTTGTATTAATATTAAAATTTAATTTATGCTAACTAAAATTAAGAATAAAACCTACAAGTTGTTGTTTTTTTTTTAATTAATTTAATTTTAAGATGAAAAATTTTTTGGAACCCTAATTTGAGTCTTTTTTGTATTGTTTTGTTTTGTTTTACTAGTTTAACTAGTGCAACAAAAACAAACTGAATATGTCAAAAATGTTGATGTTATGATGCTGTAAGTTACAGAGCCAGAATGTCTGTGCTTGCTTATTAGACGCTTTAATTTGTTTTTGATTTTTGTGATTAGCAATGGTTCTTTTGAGGTATTTTGATTAAAAAAAAGAAGTTAATATAATTTCTGATCACTTAATTTCTAAGACTCTGATAAAAAGCCTAAGGATCTGTCAAAACCTAATTTAAAGTAAGATTGCGGGTTAAATAAGTTAACAAACAGAGCTAATATCACAGTGTCATAAATTACAAATTCAAAACTTTACTTCCCAAACCTCTATTTAAAGTTCATAGTACACAAAGTACCAACATAATAATTGTCTATAAAACACTACTCAGGCAAGCTACGCTATTAATTATTTGTTTTTCAAATTGACAAGGAACCCATTTACAGAAAGCATTAAATGAAGTTGAGCAGAAAATAAAATAAATAGAGTAATAAAGTTCAGCTTTCAATTGAATGAATAAAATATAATCAACTGCCATTTTGACAGAAGTAGACTTGATTTCAAATCTAGAGAAATTTTTCTTGACTAACTTTCCAACCATCTTTTCATTATAGTTGCCTTATGTGGAAGGTAATTTGTTTGGCATCTTGCCAATCTGATACAAGAAACTTGTCTAACTTTCAACTCCCTTATGTCGTCTGAAACTGTCCAATGTATTTAAAATATAAGCTATCAAATGTACAATCAATCATACACAAAAATCGGTGGCTTAGATATAAAAATAAAATTTATAAAATTACGAAAAATACAAATCATCAAATAAAAATCCTAATATGACAGATGCCAAACATTTTGTTTTTAGTTGTTTACAGGCTTTTAAAGTTTTAAACTGTTTGCTTATGAATTGAAAGTATAGGGTTTCCAAAAAACAGATTTTACTTAAACTTCATTTTTGCCAGCTGTCACTTTTGAAACTGCGATTTTTAAAATTAAATACTAAGTCATTGACATTAAATTTCACTTCCAAAGTAGTTAACATTTTACAGTCACTTTTTGTTTTTTGAAAGAAAAGATTCCTGACGGTGTCATTTCTCATTATTGATCAAAATTGACCAAGAAAATCTTATACTTTTTAAAATGTCTCTTTAGAGCAAACTGAAAGATATGTCAACGCCCAACAATTGATTCAAGAACTTTAGGAATTCGTGAAGTTATCGGCGACATACAACCGCAAATGGGAGAATTGGTCATGAAAAGAATATGATATAATCTTTTTCCATTGTTAATGGTTTCTTTTAAGAAACTATAAAATAAAAGTGCCAGAGAATATAAAAGCAAACAGATGTTAAATTAAGTAGGTTTTTAGCGAGCAATAAATATTAAATATGTTACGATTTCCTCGCAAGAAAAAAAAATGAATTAAAAAAACCTTTTAAAACAATACGTTCCTTTCGTAAAAATTGTTGACAAGTATTGTCCCTAAGTTTTAAAGCTCTATAAATTTGTATTCCTTGTAGTTTTTTAGAACGGTTAAATGTTTATTTACTTTAACAATCTGACAATTTAAATTTATTGACGTTAATTGTGAAAACTTGTCATTTTTGACAATTAAACGAACAGACCTAATATTATTGACTTATTTTATATAAACTTCAAATTCTAGAATAGAATGGTTCCAGACGAAGATCGGTATCGTTTTTCATCTTGAAGCTCTCCCCGATGCGGGGTTTTATGTTATCTAATTGAAAATCAAAGAAAATGATTAAAAAAATGACAACAGTCGCATTTGGCGTTTAATTGCACTGGTTGACAAAATTACTTTTTTTCTGTACCACAAACAAAACAATACTTATTTAAATGATTAAAATGTCCTAAATAAAAATCTTACGTTTAAATTTTTCTATCACATCAGGTTTTTAAAAGATGTCCTTTAAAAATGCTTAAAACAAACAAAAACGAAGATTTTAAAGCTAAGCTAACTGATTCGGATCAGGAACAAAACCTTCTGTCAAACCACTTTGCCTTTTTATTAGTTGAAAACCGTTTTAGCCTAAATAGTTTAGCGTTTCTTTAAGATATTTGTAAGACAGAAGAAATTTAATAACTTTATGAAGACTTTTCGGAAAGCATATTAAATAATATAAATATTTTAATTGAATATTTTGTATTTTGCCTGCAGTCACCAAAATAGTAGTGAATATAATTTTATAATGTGTAAGAAAACACCTCGAAGCAAAACTCTACACTGAACAAGCAAGATTCAATATTGGATTTAACAAATATACCTTAAACATGTTTATTATGCTTTCTATAGCACATGATAATAGATCTCTATCAAATGGCAACAAGGGCACGGGAAAAACTAAGATTCTTAGGCTAGAAACCTTCCACTCATCTTCTCTGCTAAACATTTCGCAGAAACCAATAGACAAAGTAGAGAGTTTTCAATATCTTGGAAGTATTGTCTCTAGCGAAGGCGGAACCCAACAAGATATCGCTAGCCGTATCGAGAAATCAAAAGCTTCGTTCGGGATGTTGTCCAATGTTAGGAACAACAACTCTTTTAGCTTGAAAACAAAGCTACAACTGTTCCGCTCAAACGTCGAATCAGCATACTGTGATACGTATGCAGCTGCAGCACTTGGAAGATAACAGCAAAAGATTAGAAGGAAATTGCAGACCTTTATTAATAGGTTACATTCTACAGGTTTTTTTTAGCCCAAACGGATATCCAATGGAAAACTATATAGTATAAGGGGTAATAAATTCATTGACACTATTATTTGAAGGCCCAAGCGATTGTGGATTGTGGATTAATGACTGCATTGCAGGAAAGGCAATGCAATGGAATCCACTCACTCAAGAAGGCAGAAAATTCGGTAGACCGAGGAGCAATCGTCGAGATTTGAAATAAGCTAAAGGGAGATTAATCACATCGCCGGAAACCGCACACGTAAGGAGTAGACTGAGAACTTAAATGAGTAAGTAAGTAACTGAATATTAAAGAGACGAATTACTGATTTGGAAAACCATCATGAATTTTATTAAAAAAACTACCTCATAAACTTAGATTGCCTCAAATACGTATTTTTCAGAATTTCAAAAAGAAACATCTTAAAAACGCCACGTGATACCTTCATTTTTAAGTTGGATTTGAATTAAGGCCATCAAAAACCATTAGAAAAGTGCAATTTTATTGCCAGAAAGACAACCTTGCCGATCAGTGTTATCCATGTACATTGTACATTTTGAGTTTTTATTTGATAAAGATTCTGAACGTTAATTTTTCACAAACTATCACCTTTAAAAAAAACCCAAAAGGAGAAATTCGGCTCTGGCGTAAGAAGCATTTATAATGCCTTTCAGAAACACCTTTCTATCATAGGATCTTAGTTCACCTTTTGGAATTCACATTAATAAATATGAATAATTTCATGTACTCAGATTCGCGTACATAAAACTAAATTTTTGAATAATTAAAATCTTTTATGTTCATTGTGTTTACTTTCAACTTTTTCCGATAGGTCGATAACTGTCGCTAGTAAGTCATTTCTAAAGTGAAAACCATTGTTAATTAACTGCTGGGCATTAATGTGGTATTAAGTATATGACTAATGTATTCACTATTTTCGTTACGGCAAAACCCGGCATTTTAAATACGTTCTAAATTGTGTTCTTAAAAATACGGAAGACTGTAAGCCCTATAAATACAAACAACCATGAACCACTGCCATCACAAACAATTGTAACCTATCACCTAATTCTTTAAAGTGAAAAAAAAATTACTTTTTGCTATTATAGAAATAGAAATATTTTGTTGTTAAAAATGTAAAATTTAAATAAAAATCGCTTACCACGGAAAAAAGGCACGCCTCTACGCTAAAGCAAAAAAAAGCGTTGCTCGCCACTTTATAGATTATACAAAAAATGAACAAAAGCAAAATTAAGGTGCGTTACAGACAGAAAAAGGACAACAGTTTTTGTTTTGTTTAAAAAAAAAATACGACTTTGCGACTTACACCACCAATTACAAAAAAATTATTAATTATTAAAAATATATTTTTAAGATCTTTTTATGTATGAATTCTTTTTTTGTATAAGAAAAAAAATAATGCAGATATTAATAAGTAAAAAACAAAATTATGGAAGTTAAAAAATACACAATGATTTTGAAATTTTAAAAATTCATGATTGACTCAATATTAATTGTATAAATAAAATTATGTAGGTAATATAATTTTTTATATATTTTCAATTTGTTTGTTTTTTTTTTCGCTAAGTAAAATAATATTTTTCTAATTTATGCGTGTTTTTTTTTTTCTAAACATCCAGAAGATACCATTCGAACACAATTCAACCAATTTTTAGCCCAACACCTGACAAAATTAATTTCATAAGTTTCTATTCAAATTTATTTTCATAAAATATGAGTTTTTATCGAGACAATCTCTAAAACTACACAACCAATTTTTATAAATATTTTTGTTTTAACTTTAACTTTAAGAAGTTCTTCAAGCCATTACGCTTACGCTGGATAGAAATTTATGAAATTATTTTTGCTAGCCTCATTCAATTTTAAATTTAAAATTTCACCTAATTTAGTCAAAGGAAAATGCTTAGACATAGAGTTGCCAAAGGAAGTTTATGTTGCTCATCAACAAATCAATTTTGATATAAGTATTTCGACCAAGCCGTTTTTAAAACTTTTGTTTTTAGATTTTTTTGTTTGTTTATTAAAATAGGTATAACCAAATGTTCAACAAAATAATTAAGTATGATTTTACTTAAATATAATAAGTAGGTATAGATATAGTTAAAAATTTAAGATTTATTTAATAAAATAAAATAAATCCACTTAAAGCTAGTGTAAATGCTTGCATGATTTAATATATAAAACAAAAATTGAGGGATTTTTCTACATAATTATTTTCGGTAAAAAGATTTTTAAAAAATATAAAACTATATTTTTTCTTTGCTTAAACATTAATATTGCCATTGATTATTAAAAAAGTTGTCTGTTTTTGCAATAAGTCAGGATTTAAGGTTTGCATTTTTTTTTCATTTCTTGAGGACCTTATACCCCAGGATTGTAAAAGTACATGCTGCCAGCTGGCGGACGGGTAAGAGTGCGTTTAGCAGCATTGTTGACCTGATTTGGATCATGCTGAAATGCATTTTCGTATGATCTTTTCATGGACTGGGCAAGTCCAGCCTGGTGATGGGCAACTCCAGGACCGGCTGGAGCGGCGGCAGCACCAGCTGGATGACCAGTAAACTGGAAAACGGACGGATCATAACTCAGCTGAAAGGGCTGAAAAAACTGCCTCTGAGGCATAAGAACGTATTGCGGATGCCCTGCAGCAGCGGGGCCTCCAGCAACAGGCGAGGCAGGGTTCGGAAGCAGATATGGATTGAAAAAATTCTGATACATTGGAGCCGATTGTTCGGCAGCGGCCATAGCAGCAGCTTGACGGGCAAGCAAATTTTGCTGGGCAATAAAGTGGGCCTGCTGTTGAGCTATCAGAGCCGAATTAGCTGACAGCGGAGGAGGTATTGAAAGATTGAATGGCATCGCAGCGGCTGCGGCGGCGCCTTGTAAATTCGAACTATGATGCTGATTGTGCATGGCGGCTGTGGTAAGTGTGGTCGCCGCAGCGCCTGGATGGCCATTATGCATGGGCAATGAGGCTGCCATCGGCGCCGGAGTATAATGCGATAGGGAATGATGTCTAGCTATGAATGGATTGAGGCTAGCAGCACTGACAGCAGCAGCAGCATTAGCAGCAACAGCAACGGCAGCAGCTTGAGAATTCGCGGCGGCCGACAAGTGCTGATAAGTGTGTTGTTGCTGTTGTTGTTGTTGATGTTGCTGCTGTTGATGAGCCATGGCTGCTGCTGCCACTGCTGCGGCGGCTACAGGCGCATTGGATTGAATTGCAGGATGGGCACTATTTGATTGAGTTGTTGTCTGCTGTGGTTGTGATAACATACCCGGTGATAATAGAGAAGGTTTCGTTGGATGATGATGATTGACTGGCGATTGCATGCCTCCACTTAACACCATGTTCATATCGTCGCCGGAGCATTGGAAAACTTCGATGTAACGGTATTTTTTGCCAAACACCATAAATTGATTGTGCTTGCGTTGGGCGCACTGTCTTGCTGCTTCCTCAGAGTCCATTTGTATGAATGCTTCTCCGCTTGGTTGACCCTTTAATTCATTAATGGAAGAAATTAAAAAATTGGTGAAATGTTGACGGGAGGTTGGTGTGATTTTTACCTGAGCGTTGATGACCATATGCACGCCTTGGAACATAATGTTTTTGGCATAGTCATCGAGGAAATGCAATATATGCTCAACCATGGCTTCGTAAGGAAGGCCCCGCAGCCGTATGCAGCTCTTGGTTGTTCCTGATGTTATCATGTGCTAATAAAATAAAAAAAAATACAAAACAAAATTAATCAGGGCTTAGTACTTAAAAATAAAGACAATTTAAGGAAAACTTGACAAAATTCCAATCTCCATCGATATAAAAATTGGGTTTTCCTTATTTTTATGAAATAAGCAATCAAAATGATAAAATATATTAAATTAAGATACAATTTGAAGTAAAATAAAGAATTAAGGTGAAGAAATGTCCAAGTCAAGTTCGTTTGAGTATTTTTAAAAGGGTTTATTACTTGCACGTCAGTACCTGTGCTTGAAAATGCTTCACCAGTAATTGGAAATAACTTAGAAGCAAATATATGGTACTTACTTAACAAAGTACATTTAAGTAAAAGGTCAGCACTTCTGCAAGTAGTTTCTGTTAGTACTTGACTAGTTCTTGAAAAGAACTTTGAAGAACTTGACAAGTAATATCAAATACTTTATCAGTACTTTGAAGTTCTTGACATATATTTTCTTCTGATACAAAACTCGTACATAACACTCTTATAATTTTACAGTCAAATTGCAACAAAATAGAAGAAAAAGATCTAGAGAGAGTATTTTCCAAGTACTCAAGTACCTAATTTTTAAAACTTCTATTGTAATACTTTAAAAGTGCAGGTATCTTAATTTCTTAAGGAGCGTTACTGGAATATACAAAGGCAATTCTCCCTTCAAGCAACGAAATACTTAAGCATGTCACAGATCTTAGAATGAGACATTCATTTATCTGAGTATTTGACAATGAAGCAAATTGATTTGAAGTCATTTGATGCAACTTACTTGAGGTAAGAGAGAAAGCTGCATTGGCGGCAATTGAGCAATTAGTGGTGGCTGTGGAGGTTCATAGGTCTTTGGATCCATCGACCTATTCAACACTTGTTGCACTTCAGCCGTTGTCGATCGGAACAATTCAATATATCGCTGTCCAATGGATTCTCTGTGTCGTGACAGAGCTTTCGGTGAATCTGCTTCAGAGGCAAACAAAACAAATGCATCACCTGTAGCTCTACCATCGGGTTTCTTAACAAACAGAACACCTTCAGTTCCATCCAAAACATGGCATGGTTCATTGCCAGTTGTGAAAAAATCCAGCTATAAAATAAAAATTAAATTTTAAAACAATTACCATATGAATAACAAAAATACAAAAAAACTTACAATTTGTTTTGCTGTACAATCATATGGTAATCCCCGCATCCGAATTATCACCTGATGACCTTTAGATAGAAAAGCTTGAGCCTCATTCGAAGCACCACCAGCTATTGATAGGAAATCCTCTCCTGTGGCACGATACACTTCAATGTAACGATTACCAATATGATGTTTGTGCCTTTTAAGCGCCATGTCTCGGTGTTCTTGTGAAACGAATCGGACTAAAGCTTCACCGTTGCGGCGTCCCAATGGTGATAAACAAAGAGCAACACCACCTCTGAAACAAATAAAAAATAAAAAAGATAAACATCAGAAAGTCAACCAAAGCTCTAAAAAGTTTTTCACTTGTATCTAGATTACCATGAAATAGTTTAGTTTCGATTAAGTAAGCTTGAAAAGAGGTTAGAAAACATAGAATTTATTATTATTTAGAAAATAATTTGCTATAATTTGATTTGCAACGGAATTGAGTTTGTTTTTTTGAATACAAGCAAATAAAAATCAAAACAAATAATGTAACACTATAGACCTGTACTAGGTATATCGATAATAATGTTATGCCTATGTTTGCACAGTGGGACAGATTCATCTTAAATTTAAGAACATTTTTATTTTAGGTATATTATAGAACAATATTTGGTATGGTTTCCTAAAGAAATATTTTGCGAACACTTTGACGAATCTATTTCGAGTGATGACAGGTGAACCAGTTTGTTATTAAATTTAAATTTTGATCTGTAGTTTTCGTGAATAAAAATTCCAATTTGATAAAAATAATTTTAGTGGTAGCTTATATTTAGGGGTTTTAAATAAGTCGTTTATTATGAATAACCTCAATTTTGGCAGCTTTCACTTTTGAAGCTCTCATCTTTTGACATATAACAAGAAAAACTTTTATTGGTAAAAATCGAATGATATACACTTAAAACCCCCATTTATATGCCTAAAATCCACTACAAAACTAGTCAAAACTTTGTAGTCACAATCCGCAGATCGTATTTTTGAAAGTAATCTTTCCTGAACGTGTTAACCAAGGAGGGATGTCACACGCTTAACATATAGACGAGTTTTTACTCACCGCTTAAAAATGTTCTGAAAAGGAGACTAACAAAATTTAAATAACCTAATGTGTATCTTAACCTTAAATGTAAAAATTTAAAGGGCTAAAGTGACAACCTTAGTTATTAAATTATTTAAGAACGCTCAGCAGCCCAGCAAAGTATAGTCTAACCATTTGTTTTGGCCACCTCTCTTTTCATATAAAAGCATTCCAAGATTCCAACAGTTTTCTAAATGTGCCATATTTAAGAGCTAAACCACAGCAATTTAGAGGATTTTTGTTGCTTTCACGCGATTTAAAAAATTGTTTTGGAACTTAGCTTACTCGTAGAATGGATCTTATGCTAGAAAATATTTTGACCTAAAAGGAGCCAACAAAGCTTAAAAATTGTAGAGAGCCAGATGTTTAAAAATGCTGCATTTAAGTACATCATTTCTCTGAATATAAAATAAAAACATATTAAAGTAAACAAATAAGTTGGGAAGAATCCTTTGTGTGGCAGTCACAAATTACACGTATCAGTTCTCAAGATATTCAAAGCTTTTATATTAATAGATATGAAACGTGCATTTTGTTTTTCAATTAGCCATTTGTTTAACAAAAGTATCACTTTTGCTGTTTTTGGGGCATTTATATTCTTGAAATTTGTGTTTTAATCTCAGTTCTAGAACATCTGAAGAAAATTCACTACAAAAGTATATTTCTTTAGTTCTTTTAAGATCTTAAAAGCTTTATTCAACAGAAAATCAATTTCAAAAGAAATATGCACAACTGATTAGCTAGAACTTGCTAATTCTTCAAAAAAGTCAGTTTAAAAATATTTCCCATACTAAGGATTGAAATGCAACTTTATTTCCCAAAAAAGGTAGATTAACTTCATTTTTCCAAAAGCGTTTTTCCCTAAATTAATTTTGTATATATAATTTGTAAATTTTAATCTGTATACCTTTCTGAGATATAAAAATTATATTTTTTTTATAAATCAAAATAAAAAAAATTATGACATTTTTGCTTGCACTGTACTGAAAGAGAAGATTAATGAAATCGGTAAAGTAGTGCTTGACTTTTCCCATTGCCCAAAAAAATATTTCTTGGAAAACTCATGCTCACAAGACTAAGTTTTTAACCAACATTTTAAATCACTATATCCTACTGTCTACTGTCAGTTCCTATATAGAATAAAAGTCTCTGACAGTGTATAATAATAATCTGGAAGACCTTTAGCCTGTTATCAAAGGAGGGCAAAAATATAACTAATCGAACGTTATGACTATATAGATATGTAGAATTTATTAATGGAGAATTCTTAACGATAGAAAAATTTATAAAAATAAAGTGAATTAAAAACAAAATTCAAAATTAAATTTTAACTTTACTTACTTTGCCACGTTGAGACCACGAAAGAACTTAGCAATATCCTGATCACTACTTTGCCAAGGTAATCCTCTAGCTCGAACTATGCAGGCACCATCGATTTCGTCATCAATCGAACTATAATATAAAAGAATTTATATTTTTACACTGTTTTTAAAAAAATATCATTTTTCAAAATTACAAAAAATATATTTAAACAAAAGAAAACAATATATTAATGAACTTATGCGAACTGCACTTTTTTCTTGCATTCTCTTATCTCTGAACTTCATGTATAAAACGTACTTGGTTTTCAAAATTAAGGTTTTTTAATTGGTTTTCAGAATATTGTTGGTTAAAAATTGTGTGTTAAAACTTTAAATTTATTGCGAACACATACGAATTTTGCCCTCAAGTCGTCACTCTCGTCTTTTTTAACTGAACTTCGATGTAAAATGATTAAAATACAATTCAACACTTTGTAAGAAATATGCACGATAAGCACAATAAATTGCTTTCGAGGCGACACGAAACAGGCGAGGTAGAGGCAGTCAGTCAGTCAAAAGTATCTATAACCTCTAGCTCTGTTTTTATCGATATTAATCTCTACCTGTAGATCAATGTAGGTATACGAGTATAATCCGATGTATTTTCGTCGATAAGAATTTTTATATCTTTTCACTCAAAATATATAAAACAAAATTACAGGTTGTAGATTCTTGATATTGAATTGACACTTACTTTGTTTAAAAATAATATAAAAATTAGAACCACACTTTTTTTCAAAATTTTATAATAAAGTAGCGCGCCAAAGAAAAGATTGATTTTGTTTTATTTTATTCAGTCTTTTATCTGTAAATTGACATTTTGTTTATCTCATTTAGGAATTGATTTTGAAAAATAATAATACATTTATTGACACATCCACTGAAGCAAGTCTGACTAAGAGGGTATTTTATGAAGATAACGATCGATTATGGATAACATTCGGATTGAAACTGTTTCGAGAGTTCTATAATTCTAATATTTTTGTAATCTTCTTCGGTCTCATCGCCTTTTTTAAGTTATAAAACCTCAAGGCAAGGCAAGACAAGAGAGTTGAGTTTCAGAGTTTCACTCAAAGAAACGACTGTACGTGCATAAATACGTATATGTAGACCGCATTTGTTTAGGTTTTGTTTTTCTTGTCGAAGTCGATCGGCTTCGGCAGTAAAAATAAAAAAAAGAATCTTCATGATAAGGAGTTCAATTTGACTCAGAGAAAAACAAAGTCAAAAAAGAAGACATTTTAGAATATTATTATACCTTTTGGTCAAGCAATTTTAGTTTTACTTGTCGGTTTTACTTTTATTATTTCGGTTTTATTAGGGTTTAGGGCTTTAGGTATTAGGTGAGATATTTGTTAAGTTTTATTGTTTTTTTACAAAGTAAACAAAGCATAATATTGTTTGTTATTTTCCTTGTATCAAACATTATAAAATATGAATAGTTTTGATGCAACATTTAAAAAATGAAAGAAAACGCTCGTACTGTGTTTTAAACACTAAAAAGGAAATGATTCATTAACTTAGAATACAACACAGTACCTATAAAATGTTCGTTATATGTCTAAAGATAGAAAACACATAAGTCTTCAAAAATAAAGTGCATCACGACTGGATCGCACAAACTTGCTCATCTATCCTAAAAGTCTGTTTAAAAATATCTTCTGCATTTTAATATTGTAAAATGAAGATGTGAAAAGAGTTTGTTTTTAAAAATTTAAATCCCATTTGAATTAAAATAAAAAAACATCATTTTCCAGAATTTGTATTTAATTTTGTAGATATTAAATGTTCGAATTAGTGTTAAATTTTTAAGTATTCAGTTATTTAGAACTTATTTATATATGTTTTACATTTGAGTGTCGTAAAAACATGATGACTCGTTTTCGAGGTAATGAATTTTGAAAAAAAGTAATAGGTATTTTTTTAATAATCCTAAAAGTAAATTTTGACATTTTTGGTCATCAAATTTTATTGAGACAGTATAAGAGATAAGAGATTGTGCATTCAAACCACTTCATTAATTCTTAAGAAAACTCCAAAATAAAATAACAGTTCTAGGGGGGTAAACTTCTGGAGTAATAAGAAAATATTTTTTTTCAAGTTAAGAACAAAATTTTTAGAGAACATTAAAAAAACCTATATTGTTTCTTTTTGAGAAAATTTGATTTTTCGATTTTAAACCAAAAATATTTTATGGACACTACTGTTATTTTAAGTCTTAAGCATTTTTTTAAATGTCTAATACGAATCGGCTTTACTTCCAAGTAAAATATACACTTAATCAAAAAAGATGATCATATTTTTACTATAATTATTATTTTAATTAAAATTGATAAAGAATGAATTTCAATAATCCCAACTTCGTTTACAAAGTTTGGCTGAGTTTCAAAGGACTTGGGAGTAAAATTTTACTTTTCTAAAGCCTTTTTTTTTGGGCAATGCTTAGGCATTTGAAAGTTAAAACTATGTCCTTATTCATATACAAGCTCCAACAACGCATTAAAATTGTTAAAATTCACTATAAAAAAAGTAGCCATCTTAACGGTGTGCGTAGCTCAAGAACAATCGATATTATTGCGGTTGTAGACCATAACTCGCAGGTTAGTTAACTACTCGCCGATCTTTAGAATTCGGCATTCTACGTACGACAATACACCTAGATCTTGAAGCAAAATTTAGATTTTAACAAATCTTAAGGTGGTGGATCACCACAAACGTTGTTTCTTCGTATTAATCACTTAAAAAACGACTTCTTCCTCAACGTATCACTGCTTGGTGCAATTTCTTCATAGATGGAATTGAAAGACATTTGTAACGAAGCAATCTTAATTTTGCACAAAAGTTGCCTGACCGTCCTATTTTTCTGAAAAGGAAATAACAATTGACCAATTGCTTTAGATTTAAAACCCTTACATTTTGTTAGGTCAATAGATAAGATAAATGCTCCAAAATCGATTTAAGACCAATTACTGAGACAGTTTAAGATTTTTTTCAAATGGAAAATTGTCATGAAAAATTTCCTGAACAAAAGTAGTAGCCATTTGGCTGATATAGTTTTTCAATCTAATTGGCATACATATTTAGCTCGTTGCAATGAAATAATCATCTATTGATTTGTTAAAAAAAGCAACTATTTTTGTTTAAATACCAAAATCAAACCTATACAACTGGTAAATAAAAACTATTTAATTTCTTTTTCGTAAAATGTTTGGAATTATTTTGGATACTACAGTTCTTTTCTATGATTTTAAGTTTTAGTTTGTTCTTAAGGTCATTTTAAAATGCTCTACGTCTTAATTTTACAAACATTTCAAAACACAAAAAAACTATCTAGGCTTCAAAAGTTTAAAAACAAAGTTCAACCGTTTCAAAATTGTCCCATACTTTGAAAATAATTCTCATCTTTTGTTATATAAACAAACTCATAACTGAGTTTAAATTTAAACAAGTGTTATACAAGCTGACTCAAACAGAGACTTGACTAAGAAAATCATTTAACTTAAGCATTAAGGTGGACACATTAAGATCCTAAGCTGATGGCCAACATTTTTCCACTTACAAAATATTTTTTTTTGATGTAACAAAAAACATTATGAACATCTTTAGCATAAAATCAAATACATTTGTATTCAAAAAAATACTCTTTTTTAAGTTTCGAGCTAATTTTTCATTTAATAAATATTCTTAGCTTAAAATATGCATTCGCTTCATTTCTACAAAATTCAAAGTCTTTGAAAGATTTAGATATGAGAAATGAGAACAATAATAATTAAATCAATTTATATTTTATATGTGGAATATATTGCAAAATTCCTTTTTTTTAGTCCAAACTTAAACAATTCATCTTTCATTTTAGATTTGGTACGAAATAAACTTAATAATTACAATACTCGAAACAGTGTTAAACAGTGTTAAATCATTTTTTCGGACTTATTTTCAATTTTGTACATAATTTTGTACGTACTATATTATAAAATTTTTAAAGTTCGCTTACACCTTTTTTTTTTAAATTGTTATTAATTGTGAAAATATTTACTTACCATATTCCTGGTTCTAGTAATAAGTTAACAATTTCATTGTTCTCAAACTTGTGACCTAATAAAAATAAAAACAAATTAAATTAATTACATTTTAATTAATATAAGAAAATTGATTATAAATACCTTCTGCCAGGAGTGCTTGAATTACTGAAACCATATCTCGAGATTCCTTAACATAAAATTCTGTATCATCACAAGTTGTAATATTGAGTTCTGAGATTTAAATTAAATTAAAAAAAAAAAATAATTATATCAAAAAATAATAAATAAATTAATATTTTTTCACTACCAAACATACATTTAAAATTTAAAAGCAGTGCTGTGGACTTCTTTAAAATTTAAATCATAGAATCTTTAGAAGCAAAAAGATAAGAAAATTGTAGCATTAAGCAATAATAACGATACAAATTTGTTTCTTATTTAGATCACCCTTTCGCAAAACGGGAGCCTATGAAAATCTGGATAATTGTAAAGGGTCTGTAAGGCTGGAAACATCACTCATTAAGGTTAAAAATTTGAAAGAAAAATTATGGGGGGGAATTGTAACTTACGATTGTTTGGTTAAATATTAAAACTAAGAAACCTGCTATTTGTACTCTATAATATTAAGTATATCACTTAATAGTATATCACTAAACTCCTTCTAAAAATATCATTATAGTTTCTTACAAGGCTATATGCCAGCAAAACAGACAGCCTTCTTCGAAGTTCAATCGAAACGATTAGTTTTATGTAGAAGATTAAAAGAATTTTGGAACTTGGCAAACGGTTTTGAATCTATCCGAACCCGAGTGCCAGAATATTTGGCAGCCTACATTTAGAAATGTTTGAATCCAGACTTAGAGAAATCTCCATCTTTTCACAGTGTTTTATAAGTTTGCAAGAAGTGATCTCAGCAGTAACGAGACTTAAAGAGGGAAAACCAGTATATCAGCTGAATTTTATAAATATAGCACAACACAACTAATAAAGAAGCTGAGACTTATTGAAAAACGGAGAATTTAAGGAATCGATTATTTTTCCGTTTCACTAAAGACCACATTTGAAAAGCCTTTTTAAATTGTTCGTATAAAATATTTACGATGGTATTGCAAAAACGTTTGAATTTATTGTTACACGACAACATAAGCTAAAGGGAGTTTCTGAAATGATTAAGAAGTGGCAATTGACCAAAATTTTCCCCTCAAAAGTATTGCAGGAACATTCTTTCATAAAAATTAAGAAGTTGTACGCTTTTTTTGTTGTTTGAACATCTGCATTCGATTTGATTGATAGAAAAGCGCTTATTTACAAGCTCTATAGTTCCAAGATGTAACGGAACTTTGGAAGGTTTAAACAGAATCTTTACGGGAACATAATAGCTAAGATATGGAATGGTGATGCACTGTCAGAAGAATTTAAATTGCGATCGGGAGTTAGACAAGGTTTCACTTTAAGTCCAAGGATTTTGTTATTTATTGATGATCTTGTAGACCGCGTGGAGTTGGCAGACTCACCCGAATCATTACAGCTTATGTTAAATTTCCTATTTCAAGATTGTCATCTTTGGAGCTGACTAAAATTTTCAAAAGGGGAAGCGGGCGAACGAAATTAGCATTATAAATTATAATGGTCAAGCAGAAAAGAAGAAAACTTCAATCAGCACAAGACAGAATAGTTCTGTAACAGGAACGAACGCAGACAAAAATTTATGGGGAGGGGGGGGAGTGTTTCAAAAAATATATATTATATTATTTTTTTTATTTTAAATGTCAAGTGTTTTTCCTTTTTTGGCACTATTTTATATTATGTACATAGGTAATAAGAAACATGTATTTAAAAAATACATATATGTACATATACACATATGACTTTGACTTCAAAGCTAAAACATAATTTGTGTATGCATTTTATGCATGTTTGTATGTCTTATTTTCTAGTTGCCGTTGTCGATCGCATCAATCTTAGGCTGAATTTACACATAAATAAATGTGAGTTACAGAAACAAAGAGATGAGGTGAGATTTTTCTATTTTCACAGTTCCCTTTTGTTTGTTTTCATATTCAAATATACCGTAGATTGTTAGATTGAATTCTGAAATTGTCAAACATGTTTTGCTTTAATTCACCATGAAAATACTAGAAGAAATGATCTTGAATGCGTTCCGAACCTTTAGACCGAAGACAAAGGGTCATATGCATAGTTCCTTAATAAGTTCTTATTTTCTTTTTGCTAAACTTAACTTCAGTTTATGTTATTCATAGACAATTTAAACCCATTTTAAAAGATAATCTGGAGTCTAAATATATATAAACACGACGAAACCTATTTTTAAGCTGTTTTTTTAATCTATTAAACGTCAAAAATAAACCAACTGGTAGAGAAAATTAATCTACGATACATTTTATTTCAAAATTAAAATGTCAAAAGACTTAAGCATATATCAATATTTTATTATTTTTCTGGATCTTGAAATGCTACCAATTAACAGAAAACGAAAGTTCTGCTTAACCCAATTAGACCTCTTTGAAATAGATGAAGATGATTTGGATGAAAGGTATCGATTAGAGAAAAAAAAACTGGCAAGTTTATGATTGACCTTTTGAATATTATAGATCGAAATTCAATGAAATGTTTGATAAGTTTGCTTCCAAGTCTTAAAACAAACTTTATAAGAATTCTCAACTAACAGCAAACAAAATAGTTTAAAGGGTTTCAAAGGTTTTGGCTCTCCACCAATTTATTTTGTTCCCCTCTACAAGCCATTTTGTATAGGTTTAAGTGAAATTTTTCAGAATTGTAGTCGAATATGCCTTAAACCTGTTTCTAACTAAACAGAGCTGGAAAATGATGGAGGGAACCTACAGTTTTAAGCCGATTCCGAACGGATAATTTGAGAAAGCTCTTTTCATTACAAGAATTACTCTTGAAGACTTTGCAATTCCGTGCAAAAACTTTAGATAGCATAGGCGGGGATCGAACCCAAGACCTTGACAGTCCAATACACTAACCATCATGCCACGGGTGCTAACCAACTCAAATAGACTCGGGTTTAAAATATGACTATAAATATGATCCATATTGTTTTGTGTCTTACATTAAGGTATTTTTAAATACAGAAACGCATTCAGATGTTTAAAAATATTGAATTTAGAAGACATCACGTAACTTTCATTATTATTTTGATTCTTGTTCTTGAAAAATAGGGAAAAAACGTGACAAAGGCAAACAGGGGTCCTGTTTATGTTTTAAAATATTCTTGTGTCACAATTCAAGATATGAGAAAAGTTAAGTTAAAAGATTTTTTTAAATTTGTAGTTAAAACTAACATTAATGAACCGAACAATTTTTGGGTGTTTTGGTATTTAAATGTGTCATAAGTGGCCGTGGGATCATTTCAAAAATGAGTACGACAAGGTACTTTACTGTTTTCAATTTTTCATTTATAGTAATAGTGGTAATAATAATAATACTTAGCTACATACAAAACCCTTAATCTTCTACCTCAGTGTTTGAAAATAAAAATACTTAAAATTTTAATTGTTAGTATGGATGAAAACCAGAAAAATATTTCTCTTTCTTTACCCAAAAATACAGAAATTTATTGTTCTGATTTAGCGTGTTTTTGTACAATTTCTATCACACCGTAGCAAATTTATTAAAATTTTTCGTTCAGAAAAGTTTGAGAATTAGAGTTGAAAATTAATTTTGTACCATTTCAGTTTTTTTTTCTTTTGAACAATAATGGATATTTGATTACTGCACATATTCTGATATTTCGGGGGTTTTAACCCCCAAAACCCCTACCTGTGTTCGCCCCTGTTCTGTAATAAAAGCAGCAAGTTCAAAATATTTGAAGCGGTATCAGCATCAATACTTTTTTAAGCTGCACAAAATTAGGGAACAAAGTCGTATGACAGGGGGAGGAACTTCTACGGTATTACTGGAGACGAAGATTTTAATTCCTATCCACATAGAACTTATTATATTATATTACCTTTCTTTATACGAAACTTAAAAATGCAAGTAAGCAAGTTTTAAAAATGGATGATAACTGACCTCCAAAAATAGTAGTTCTCCAATTCATAAGGACTAGACCAATCTGATGAGCTAAATGACTAGATCTCTTGGCAGAATGTGGCTTAGAACTAAACTGATTGAGAATTGGAAACTTCGCTTAACCAGCTTATTAATGGAGCACATTTAAAACAGCTAGAAAATACTTGAATGACGCAACAATATCAATCTACAGGCTATTCTACAACCAGGTATATCATTACTTGGGAGAGAGGAATTACAGTACCTTCGAAATATCAATGTGGTAAAGCTGCGAAGAGAATATATACTGCTGAACTTTATACCGCATAGAGATGATTTGACCATTATAAATAGTCTTTATGTAACCAAGGAAAAATGAAAGAAGCTCTCCACTTTATCAGAACATGTCTGATTTTAAGAGAAATGTTTCTGGGAGCGATATTTTGACGCAAACGAATCATACTATTTTAAAACTTTGTTGGTTAAAAAAAGGCTCCAAAAATTTGAGGTTTTTTACTTGATTTTCAGTAAAAAATAGTAGGGCATAGCACTCGATTTCCGCATAACTAGTTTTTGAGGTGGAAACAAACAAAATCAAATGATTGTAGGTGGTTTTTACTTTGCAGAAATCTAAAAGTACAAGAATACATCACTCATAGAAATATTGATATTATAATGACTGTGATGTCATTCTTGTCTCATTTTGCCCTTTTGCAATTTCCGATGGGGTCAGTATTAAAATAATAATTAAAACTGGTATAGAAATTTTACTGAAGTTAATAAAAAATAATAATAATAACTTAGAAACATAAGATCAATCAAATTAGTTTGGTCAAGTCAATAAACATTTCCAAGGTTTTTATATTTTCTGATCGTCATCGTCATCGCGTGCATAATTTTATTTTATCCACGTGTATGAAAGTTAGAGAAAACAAAAATCAAACATTTTTATTCACGACAAAATTAGTTATAGTTTGTTTTATTTTTATATTCCCTGATAAGTTCTTGAATATTTAGGGCAACTTTAGAAAATTAGTTTGTTATCCCACTACATTGTATTTTATGAAATTTGTCATTTATTTCAAATTACTTTAAGTCATGTCATGGAATATACAATATTAAACGGAGTGATAACAAAACTATAGATATTTACTTACATATATAAGTTTATTTTTAAATTATAAACTTTTATAGAAAATCATGCCTTAGACATTAAATTTTGTGTCTTCATAATATAATTAGTTTTACAAAAAATAAGTAACAGAAAAAAAAGTAACAAGAGTTAAGACTTATGTGATGAGAAGTCTCACCGTCCATTCACCTAGGGAGAGTTTTAGATATTTTGATATCACTTAATCCAAATGATAAAAAGTGCAAAGGGTTTTCCCAATTCATCAGGCCATAGCGTTCAAAGTTTGATTTGTTATCAAATGAAAGATGAAGTTTTACTTAAAACAAAACAATAGGGTTGACACCATTTAAATGTAGATATACTTGTGTATGTTTTTGCTTCAAAATCATCAGTAGAAAATCATTAACACATTGTTCGAATTCCGATTTTGCGGCAGACCTGCTTAAGTGCAAAACTTAAAATCCTACTTTATAACTATATTACATTTGAAGTGAAAAACAAAATTGAAATAATTTCATTTTGAGTATTTTTTAAGATAACTTAATCAATCTTTATTTCATAGTAAAGAGAAAAAAGGCCATTGAAACTGCCCAAAATGTCAGTATAGTAGAAAATTCCCAAGAAAACGCATCGGCAGTAGCCAGATTTTTATATTTAAAAATTGTTACTACTGAAAGAAGATTTGTCAGAATAATAATAAAAAAAAACACACACAAACAGAATAAAGTTTTGTGCAAATCAATAGTCTAAATTAACTTCAGCAAAAAAATTAATAAAATGGACATTTTTCAAGAAGAAATGGTAAGAAAACATCTGGAAATTGAGATTCTATGAAAATAGTTAATTTAACAATTGCAGCTTTGTCATAAAATTAAAACTTCAAGAAGGTGGTTTGTTCGTATACTACTACATTAACATGTGGTATTGAAGCGAGCTTAAAGCTTGTCTCAATTCTTTATATAACTGAATCGAGTTGAAATGTTCTTGATTTGACTCGATTCTGGTCGGGGATCGGAGTCGATTCAAAATTTGCGAACCTTTGTGGAGGAGTTTGTTTTACAGACAATGCATTATGTTCTGTTTATTTGCATGTTTTTGTAAAAAAATAGTTTTGTTCTAATCAAATTAAAAAAAAAATTGCAAATGGAGTAGGTAGCGTATTCTTATATGTTACTGAACTATTCAGTTCTTCTTCAACACGAGTCCTAATATCTTACTTGCACTTCATAAGAAACATCGAAACACCATTTGCATTTTAGAAAGTGCTGTCAAACTTAATCATTTTTAAATCTTCTTCTGCGGTGGAAACACCAAAAAGATTTATTCAATCTAAACTGAGGGAAACCTTTGGTGAAAACATAGCAGAACTTAATTATCTTTTCTATACTATTGATTTCTCTTGCAAAATAAGCCCAGTTAGTCCATTTTCATTAACGAAGTTAAACAATATCAACATTCACAGATTGATTTATGTCCCTAATGGAAAACATATGATTCCAAATGCACAACTACTCAACGAACACAGCCATCGAGATACAAACGCAATATAAATCGTACCAACATTTGAGAACGAAATCGCATAAGATCCATTCGAGACTCGTATAAATTTAAAAAACCCATCCTGAGTAAGATTCTACTTTAACTTTTATCGGTAGTATTACTACGGATATTGTTTTTGTTATTCGTGTAAAATCCTACCATACAATGGATAGATTTTCCAACAAAACACGGGTAATGGTTGCGTTCTCTAAGTCTCTAAGTGCGTATCGTTCTATTTTTAGAAATGGCGTTATCTTTGTTTGTTAAATGTCAAAATCTGAAATCTTCAGAAGTGACACCCGGTTAACTAAAACTTGTTGAAAAATCCTAAACCAAAAATATCACAGTTTTTATTACTAAACTTACCTTTTACCATATCGGCAATACTCTGGGGTAATATTGCCGTCGGGGTTTGAAGTATTTTTTTAATATCTTTCACTGGAACAAGTGCTTTTGATAAATCACCAGACTTAAAAGTAACAAATTCTTTACGTAAATCACTAAATCTACAATAATAAGCGGGTAATTCTAGATCTTTGGCACAAGCTTCTGGATGTAAACATTGACGTATTGGAAATTGTCCATCTGTGATTAATTTAAAATTTGACACAGATTCGGGATCAATTGATAGAGAGCGTAAATAATCGTCAAACTGTAAATAAAAAAAAATAAAGTATAAATTATAAGATTTTGTTTTTTATAAGAATAAGATAATTATAATGAAATATATTAAAGGATGTGTTCATCGTTGTTTTATTTTTAATATTTTGACAGTAGCATGATCGACTGGGTTTTAAAAGAATACAATCTTTAGTGAATGCTTTCATAAAATATTATTTTAGTTTAATTCTATTGACGTTAACTTCAATTATAGACTCAGATTTATAATATTGCAATCAGGAATCACCATTTATTTGATATACAAACAATTGAAAATGTTCTTTTTCTCAATCAATTGATTTCAATCTTTTCAGAATTTAAACATTTTATTCATTCTTTGTTAATTTTGTTTTTTGTAATATAGAAATGTACAGATTAAAAAACTAGACATTGATTTATAGACGATTTTTAAAAATGCACAAATTCGTATAAAAAGTTTGTAATCTCTTTAAAATGTCAAATAAAATTGCAATGTCAGGCGTTTTTGTTTTTTAGCTCCGAACAAATAATTGGCTGAACATAATGCTGGAACTGGGGTAGCTGTCAAAATATTGAAAGCACACAAACTCAATGTAACGAACAAAACGCAATGCAAATCAGTGTTGCAGAAGGTGCTGCAAACTTTTACCATCTTCTAACTTGTTCGTGCAGAAAAATTGGCATCTGTCAGTGCTTTACAGTGTTTATTGTGATTTCGTGATTGAATAATAATGAATAAAAATGAAGAAAATACTAAAGCGTTTAGAGAATTTGTCCAACAAAAGATTGAACAGCTGAACCCAACAATTGAAAACAAAACATGAAATGTCAAAAAGTGGTGATATAGTTGGAGTTACATATTGTGTTGAGACAGTATAAATGAGCTGTCAAAAAGGTCTGTTTATTTCGCAATAAGTTAAAAATATATAACATTTGATATAGTTCTTAATTATACAGATTTAATCATTTAAAATTTAAAATAATCCAAAGGTCATTGAACAATCAAATCATAAACAAAATGATACGTCAGATAAAATTTACAATCAATGATGATTCATAAAACGAAGGTATTTCAATCCAAACAATTGCTCCAATTTAACTCCAATAACAATTGTATATAAACCTCTTTTTAAGTGTCAAATTGAAATAATAAAACAAAAACTATTTAATTAGGCGCTTGTGGTTAATTTATTTGCTTCTTGTACTACATAATACAGTATACACACCTCTTTCAAAAAATGATTTACTTTGTAAAAGTATTTCAATAATAATGCTATCGATAAAAAGTCATTCTACTGATAAGATATTATTTATAATTATGACTTCTACAATTCTACATGACATAAGATAAAGTGTAGATTGCTTTTAATTTTCCATATACCACAAGTACATACTATGACTTTTATTATGTCTACTCATATTCAATTGTACCTTGTATTTTATTTAAACAAAATGATGAACGCAATGACAGATGAGGATGTGATTTTTCCTACGAAATCGTAATGTAAATACAAAACATCTTCATCTCACAAATTGTTTGTAAAATATTTGCAGAAAATCCTATACAATAGGTAATGTTTAGGAATTAACCTACGTACGTAATAATGTGCAGATTTTAAATTCTATTAAGATTCAAAGTCAATATGAGGCCATCGCCATACAGAATTTCAAATTGTTGACATTTTAGAGAGACACACAAGTGTCTACACGTTGCAGCCTTCACACTTCTCATAATGCATTTTGTTGTCAAAACTAATAGAAGGCATGCAAAAAAGGTTAAAATTGTTATTATTTACACATATCGAATGTGCATCATCAAAACATGCATCTTCTAGTGTAAATCCCCGTTGCCATATTCATATCGGGTCATCAGAGTTAATGAAGTATTGCCATAAGCAAGCTTTTTGAATAACTTTTATGAAAACATTGGCAAACAATTTTAAAGATCCTTTCGTTTAGCGCTAAAAATTTTACTAAGTACCAATTTTCTAAACATTTAAGAATTTACTAAACGACTCAAAAAAATTTAAATCTTTCTTTTCTTTTTTCTAAATAGTAAATTTCGAATTCCCTTTTATAAAAAAGCTGCCATACGAACATGTCTAAACAATGACAGTTCGTGGAAATAACCAAAGCTACATAGCTTAAACGGACCTATTTATTTGAATTTCCAACTATAAACTGGGCAATTCCACGCGTTTGCAATGTGAAAATTCAGAAGTGACAAATCAAAACTTATTGAGGATTTTAAATTTTCCCCCAAACGTCACGGCAACAAATAAAAATATAACAGATAATCAAATTCGTATAGAAATCATTCCATGGTATGAAATAAACGCTTTTTAAATAAATGTGTCAAAATTTGAAATGTCAGTCACTCGCTAAAGTAACAATTTTGACATTTCTAAGCAAGCGAGACTTTTGAGAAAAGATGAAAGGGTACTTTTTGTATTCAGTAAATATTTTTCACCATGTTTGTTTTTTTTGTATAGAACTGTCAAAATAAGAATATTTAAATCCTTCCCTAAAAACACATGCATGATGGCTTGATCGTTATATATTTTAAGCTTAAGTTTTTTTCCAATAAAAGATTTCATTTTGATTAGCACGCTATTTTGGCAGCTGCCACTTTTTAAGCTGTAATCTTTTGATGATAAGTCAAAATTAAGCTATTACTAAAATTGGAAGGATACAAGACATTTGAATTGTTGCAAGTCACACCAAAAGGTGAACATTTCCAATCACAGTTTGGTTGTATCTCAAATTAAAAATTAACAAGAATATTTAAAAAATATTAATATCTTTATCCTATCAAAAGGGAATAATTCATAGAAGAACGAGCAAAACCATTATTTCAATAGGCTATAAACTTTAAACGTATGATTCCGAATTGATTTTATATGTAAATACCAATTATGAAGTCGTTTAGTGCCATTATAAAAGTTTAAAAAAAATCTAATTAAATCAAATGAACTTAAATGAAATAAAACTTGTTCAACTTTTATATGATTTCACTTTACGACTTAAAACAGGATACGATGATGACTGAATTATTAAAATGCAAGTAAGCTAATTGCGTCAAATGCGTTGTATCTACACAAAAATACATTGTAATGGACTACAATGGACTGGACATATCTGTACCTTTATAATCTTAACACGTTTTGTTTTTATTTTCTAATTTTTTTTCGAAGTTGATTTAATAATAATTTATTACTATGGTCACAAAGGAAATGAGTATTTATCTAAATTAGGTTCAACTTTAACATCGATGAGAAACAAAATTGGTAACAAAAAGTTGACGCTATCTACAATATCTTTCATAACAACCCATGAAACATACTACAAAGTTGGTCATAAAATAAAATGAATGGGTTCTTGCAAAAAGGCTTTTTTAAAGGTTTAAGGAAATTCACTTTTTCCTAAACACCTATGGATATGTGACAACACTGAACTTTCATAATAAACACGCATTTTAAAGAAATTACCAAGAGGTACAGTTTTTAAACTCTTAATACAATTTCCGAATTGTAGGTGGAAATTTTAATATTACAAGAATTTTTGATTTTGGGGTTGAAGCTTCATAAACAACAGAAAATAAAAGCACTTGATTTTATTTTAAAGAAATTTTTGAAAGCTAAGAAACAATTTTTTGTTTTGGAGAAAGTATTTCTTTGGATTCTAAAAAAAGTTTAGAAAAACCATCTTTGGAATTAATTGACCATCATTGCCTATTACAAAATTACTTAAAGTAAAGAAATGTATATATTTTGATACGTTCCAACGATTCGTCTTGCAAATTATTGATTACAAAAGCCAATCGAACGGAGAACTAAATTCGTTCAATTAGAATGGAAGATCAGTTATGGAAAAAGCGAAATTCACAGAATAGTTACAATATCTCCTTTAAATTTGCACTAGATGATCATCGCTTGAATTAAATTATTCTAGAAGTATGACTTTAAATAACAGGTCTGTTTGGTTACTTTTGTATCAAGAAGTGTAAGATCTGTCAACTTTTTGAAAAGAGGGAAAAATTCTCTCGGAGAGATTACAACTTTGCCACAAAGTAAACACATGCTTTTGTTACACTTTGTGAATTAACGTCTGTGTGCCAGGGTCTTTTAGTTTATTTATAAAACCGAAATAACATTTGAAAGTTTTTTATCGTGGTGTCAGAAATTTTGGATTCGTCGATAGCCAGAAGTCAGAAACTGCAAATTTTCTAAATGATCGATAGTTCAGACCTGATGGATTCATTTGCAATAGACGAGGTATCAAGAACTATCTTGAGGGAGTCGTGCCTAACTTTTTGAAATGATCTGCGAGAACTTTTAAAATTAAAAACTTTTTCCATTTTTAATTTTTTAATTACTAGCTATCATTAATCCACAAAACAAACAATCAAATGAAAGTGACAATGGCAATTGCTGATTTTGACAGTAGTTAAACTCCCTTCATTGGCTGTGTTCAATCTTTTTGTTTACCAACAAATACCAAAAGCTGAAATCAATGTTAAAGTTTCTTGAAATTCAACCATGTGTTGAATCAGCTGTACTGTCAGATACCTATGTACATACCCCAGAAATTCTTGGATACCTTTGGATTCCTTTTTTGACATCTCAGCTGTTTTAAATCAGCTGGTATTTTACACGTAAAACACTAGCAAAAAGTTATCCGGATACCCTTTCTATTCAGAAATTCTTGCAGCATGTATTTTGAAGTTTTTCTCTTTGTTGTAATTTTTGGTCTGTCAAATGTTGAACAGTGTGTATGAAATACTCTCAGACCGAATAAAGTATTTAATTATATTTATTGTCTGCAACAGAATCAATTCTAGTAAAGCGAACGGACGACGTACGCTTATAAAAGTCAATTTAAGTACCACAATATGACTTTTGACGGAGCTAGTGTTTCTGCCCAAGGAGATTTCTTGGGCAAAACTTACCCACTGGTGAGCGATATCTTCTACCCAAAATAACCAAATTTATGTAGTGAGGAACAGCATTTGTGCAACAATTGTTAGACAATTGGCAGTTTTGCTCAAGGCTGGGAACAGACCTTTCTTTGAGTTAACAAACAGGAATTTGAGAAACGTTGTGCGACGTCGTACGACGCTGTATGCAGTACAAGTAACCAAACAGACCTAATCAAATTTGAGCTATCGACATCATAATTGCTATTGCCTGTTTAATAATTCCATCAATTTTTTTTTTAAATTTTTTGCAATGTCGGAAAACACTTTGGTGATGAGTCGTCCAAGGTTTGATGGTCAGCAAGTGGAATAAGCCAAGCAAATAATTCTTCCTTGGGAACAACTAATCCTAATCAAAAAACCTTACTTTTTACATGAAAAATAGTACGTTTACCAATGGGAAAAGGAAACCTTTCAAATGCACACTTGTGGTATTAATAGCAGCACAGTGACATCTATTATAATTAAAGTTAGGTTTCGTTTATCCAACATTTTTTACATCTACCATCTTCCAAAACTTGAAATCATGCGATTTCAAGTTTCGATTTTCAGAAGTGTTTTTCCATTTTTTTTGTTCGTAAATCCTTACTTTTTGACAATAATAAACACAGTCCAAAAATCTGTTTTAAAATCTGTTTATGCATGATGCGAAGGTTACAAAACAATCAAAATACAAACAGAGTTATTACTATTCCCTTAACAAAACTTTGAAACCTATTTACGCACAGGAGATTTTTGGGGACTTTTCCTATTTATTAAAAACGATGTCGTAAAATTTCTGTTTACCAATTTCCATCCATATGCGAAGTATTCCGAAGAAAAGTTTTTGGTTTTACTGAAAGTGTTATAACGACTCCATTCATAAAAGCAGGCGTCATTTTTCATCAAGTCAATAAAATTAGCATCATCTGTCACTGTCATATTTCAAAACTCCACACAAATATTAGAGGAGCTCCTATATATGAAACTCTTAAGTATAAGTTTGTAATTAGCTTAAAAATGTCAATGATAAACATCTTATAAGTTTAAAACAAATATTGAAATAACAATTAATATCTACAATTCTTCTAAATGCTTTTGTTGTACAGTTTAAAATTTACATCATTTGTATTTTACAACTTCTACATTTGTTGTTTTCATTTTTTTAAGGAAAATTGCATCAGTTTTCTAATAATATTCTAAGAAATTGTGATTTTGTGGATAATTGATTTCGCGCCTTTTTTTTCATACATACATTTGTAGAATTAAACTGCCAGACTAATCGTTTTATCATATCATCACATTATGTACTCACAACATCTTTAAGTTCTTACCTCGAAAACAAATATAATTAATAATAATTTGAATACAAAAAATAATAAAATAACGAATGATAACAATTAATCAAAGACCAACAACTTGTTGTTGAATTGCTTGCAAGTAGTCATATAGTATAAGGATAAGCTAACTTACCTAACCTACAAATTTGTCATTTTATCTTCTCTATCAAATAATAGAAATGGAAACCATTCATATCTTATCGACACTTAGCAAACTGCAAGTGGGCGATAAGTATTTTTAGCTTTTATTTCATTAGATATATGTACGGCGCACGGTACATTCAAACCAACTCAAATGCATATCTAATCGTTTACTAAACTCATGGTTAACAATTAAACAGCTTATATATACATACCTATTTTAATTGGTGTGAACTTTCTTTTGAAGTAGACTGTATTTACACACAATGTTCATCATTTTTAAAACTACCCAATCATTTGAGATTTTAAAAATAGAACTTTTTACATACTCTGAAGAAACCACATGTATTGTAGTTTAAAATATACGAGTGCTCCAAACCATAGGGTACAGATTTATTAAAAAATGAAGAAAAAAAACTAACCTCTTTTATCGCCTCACTAAGAGGCTTTCCAGCTGCTTGGGCAATAGCTATTGGCAGATCGGCACTTGTCGGTGGTCCATTAATATTTTGTGGAACATCCCCCAATAAGGGCGACGATGTCGGGACATTTTGTGTGATTGCATTCGTTGGAGTTGTAGGAGTAGCTACAGTTGTTGTTGTTGCTGCAGATGGTGTTGCTGTTGTTGTTGCTGTTATTGCTAATGTAGCAGCATTTGTGGTATTTGATGTATCTGAACTTGTCGACAATGATCTATCTTTCCCGAATTGTCCAATCGGCCGAACCAGAATTTGTTTCACTCCAACAATCTAAAAATAAAACACAAAACAAAAATTTAACATGACGTTATATACTCATACATTATGGAGATTTTAGATTTGTAGTTGTTTCTAAAGACGGATTGGTTTATATTTATCATCATCTGAATACTTTTCTTTTATAAAATATACAAAATGAAAATATTGTGATGATGATGAATTAAGATATAGAATAGTGGGTGGTATGCAGAATGTATTTGTATTATTTGCATTTTATCAAAAGGTTTGTATTTTCTCAATATCTCAGTCAATAAAAAGGTGAAACGAACAGTTATTTTGTGTGAAATATACAAATTTTATATTTTTTTAATTTTATATCAATAGTATAGTAGGATTATACACGAATAACAAAAACAATATCGTTGTTTGAATACTACCGATAAAAGTTAAAGTAGTTTTGATATTTATACGAGTCTCGATACTTATGGGATTTCGTTCTCAAATGTTGGTATGATTAATATTGCGTTTGTATCTCGATGGTTGTGTTCGTTGAGTAGTTATGCATTTGGAATCATGTGTTTTCCATTAGGAAATAAATCAATCTGATGCTGTTAATATTTAGTTTTGTTAATAAAAATGGACTAACTGGGCTTATTTTGCAAGAGAAAACAACAGAAAAGATAATTAAGTTTTGCTATGTTTCCACCAAAGGTGTATCTCAGTTTAGATCGTTTTAGTGTTTCCACCACACAAGAAGATTTAAAAATGATTAAGTTTGACAGCGTTTTCTTAAATGCAAATGGTGTTTAGATCTTTCTTATGAAGTCGAAGTGAGATAGTTTTATTCGCATTAAATAATGAAGAACTGATTAGTTTAGCACCATATAAGAATATGCTTGCATTTTTTTTTAATGTGATTAAAATAAAACTATATTTTTTGTACACAAACATGCAAATAAACAGACCATAATGCAGTATCTTTAAAACCAACTCCTCCACACAGATTTCTCTTCACAAATTTTGACTCGATTCCGGTTGGGGAATCAAGCTCATTTCTACTCGATTCAGGTATAAAAAGAATTGAAGCGAGCTACAAGCCCACATGTTAATTTAGTAGTCTACGAACAAACCCTCTTCTTGAATTTTGTATTTTATGACAAGGCTGCATCTGCTAAATGAACTATTTTTATAGAATCTCAATTTGCAGACGTATTTTTACCATTTCTTCTTGAAAATTGTCCATTTTATTTGCTTTAGTTACTTTTTTTTGCTGAAGTTAATTTAAACTTTTGATTTGCACAAAACTTTCTTCTGTTTGTGTGTGTTTTTTTTTCAAATTATTATTCTGACAGATCTTCTTTCAGTAGTACCAATTTTTTAATACAAAAATCTGGCTACTGCCGATGCGTTTTCTTGGGAATTTTCTACTATACTATTTACAGAATGCCAAAAAAACACGGGTAATATCTTTCTTCGTTCTCATAAAAGTTGGGTCGAAAACCATTTATTATCAGTTTTTTGTTCTTTTGTAGGTTTAAATTTTTTTTAAATTAAGTTTTCATTTCCTTTTTGGAAAACATTAACTAAAAGTGAGAAACATTTTTTCCATATAATAAAATAAGGTTCATTTAAATTTTTTTTTTCAAGAAATTTTTTTCGAAAATCAATTTTTATTAGTTTTGGCAGCATTTTTGAAAGATCTTATTTCTTATTAAAAAGTAGATTAGATTTGTAAAGGAAACCTTTTCTTACGTTAATAACAAAATATTGCATAGAATGAAATAATTTTGTAGTCAATACCTTCGTTTATTCTCGATTTCCACACTTTTTAGCAACTTTGTGTAGTGTTTTTTTTAGATTCTTATTTTTAAAAAATAAATGTTAAAAACGATGGCGTACATTTTTTAACATTTAAAAGCTACTCTAAATAATTTTTAATTTTGAAGTTGACTTTAAAAATTAGCTTTAGAATTATTGTTGCCTCTTTCATAACTTTGAATAATATAAACTATAGTTTAAAGGTAAAGCACTCGTCTAACTTCAAAAGCAGAAAAATGGTTATTTATGTTTTTCAAAGTACCTATACTTTATCCATTTGACTTTTGTCATTTCATAAAAAACAATTATAGAAAAATGTTTTTTAAAGATGAGAATATGATTTTGGAATTCAGCCGACCGCCCCAACAAATACAAAAACATGTCCATCATTTTATTCACTTCACAGCATTTTTGGGGCAAAAAGTCGATCTGGAAAGGTGAATTGGATAAACGTGAGTTGAAAAATTTAGAAAAGCCTAAAAAAATATAACTTTCGAAGGGGACTACCGGATTTAAACCGGGTCTCTTTCGATGTGTAATGGCTAGGTCGCGTTTAAAACCTTCATTATTTAGAATAGTTGTATAGTGTTTTAAATTAAGACAAATTTAAACAAGTGTTTTTAAATAAAGAACAACTTTAACTAGAGTCTACTTTATTGCTTAGACGAGAACTGTTTACAATTTTGCGTCAATATTTTGTATAAGATAAAATGTTTAAACGCAGTATCTTTCATTTTCAAATTTAAAATATTCGAGTTGAAAATCTATTTTTCCCAACTTCAAGTAGTGCTTTCTTTTAAGTTTTTTTTTTTATTTTTTGCGAGAAAACCAGTAGCAAATGACAAAAAAATTGTTCTTCGTATTCTGGAGCCAATACAATTTTTTTTCGTACAAATTTTAGTTTTTTTGTTTGATTAAGAAAAAAACATAGATTGAATTTTTTTCAAAGTTATACTAATTTAGTATGATGCTACATTATATAATATATGTACATTTTATTTAAATTTGTTAATGAGATATTTGGGATTGAAAAACTTTTCACTTTTGTTTTAAATTGCTGTGGTAAGAAAAAGACCCGCTCATTTTTTTGATCTTTCTTATTTTTTTGATCTTTTGGAAGTTATTTATTTGAAGTCGATATCTTTACTGGTTCTTGATATATAGACGACGAAAATTGGTATCCCCAACGTATCGACGTACGCACACACAGACATCTCTCTAAAAATCTTTTACTTTCTATTCACATTTTCAGTTCGACAAATTGTACTTTTTATAGAAAGTTAATACAATTCTATTGCTTAGGGAGGAAAAAGTCAGAGAATTTCTGATGACATAGAGTTTAATCTAATATTGTGGTTTACTGAACTTTCGGCATTAATTTTCTTAATAAAAGAATTAGTATTATTCGAAAGTATCCGAGTACTAGATAAACTAAAAATTTTAGGCAATTTTTGACCTACAAACTTTTGACGATAACTGTGTAAATCATATCAATTATTTTGTCTCAGTTTTCTATTTTATTTCAACCTTCCCTAACAGTAATTGGTTCTCTTTTTTTACTACAATTTTTTCAACAACTACAAATTTTTATTGATTCCGAAATATTAAGTAATTCTACTTTGAAAACCAGGGTCAAACGCAGCTAGTTTGGTATTTCTTTTTCAATTTCCATTAAGGAGTTTGTCTTTTTAATTTTTTAGAAAACGCTTCTATAAAGCTCCAAACAAGTTTTAGTAAGTTTACAAGTAAAACACAAGAAAAGCATGGTAAAAATTCGAAACAATCTCCAAGATTTTTCTTTCCAAAAACCTAAAATCTATAATTTTGTAATGATATAAAACTAAAAAATAGTGTTTAAGTTATAATTAAACTTTATCCCCGGAATGTAAAGGGTGGTTTTTTAGCTATTATCTTTTTGGCAACACTGGTTTAAACAGTTGACGCACGTTTTGTGTTTTGTTTCACTGTCAAACATCTTCACATTGGTCTATAATTTAATCATGAATCGTCTTGCAAACGAACAACGCTTGCAAATTATTTAATTTTATTATAAAAATGCGTGCTCTGTTAAGAAACTTCATCGCGCGCTTCTTTACAAACAAAATTGTGTTCAACAACGAAGCTCATGTTTGGCTTAATGGGTACGTGAATAAGCGGAATTGTCGATTTTGGAGTGAATATTAGCCAAAAGCATTGCCAGAGCTACCAATGCACCCAGAAAAAGTCACAGTTTGGTGCCGTTTATTGGCTGGTGGCATCGTACCGTACTTCTTCAATGATGATGCAAATAGTAACGTAACTGTGAATGATGAGCGCTACCGTGAGATGATATCCAAGTTTTTTTGCTGAAAATGGAAGAGCTTGTTTTGCATGACATATGGTTTCAACAAGAAGGATGCCACACAGCACGAGCAACAATGAACTTATTGAGAGGCGAGTTCGGTGCACATAACGGCCAAAATTGGACCAAACGGATGGACCATTTGAGGCTCAGTCAAGGTCAAGATTTGCATTAAATAATCTTTAAACATTTAATTACATGGACCGTACTATCGATTCAAATGAAGATTTCATTCATTTTTATGAATTGTATATATGTATTATTTTTTTTTTAATTTTCCTATAGCTATTAAAAAATCACACTTTATCGGGGAACCATATAGTTATTTCAGCTTTTTGTTCAAGGCGAACACCTACTTCATGGAATTAGAATATTCCGCACTCAAATTAAGTAGTTAATTTTTTTTCTGAAAACGTTAACTGAAATAACTTCAATTAAGGACCTTGCAACAAAAAGGGGGCAAGTCCAAACTTAACTTTTTTTTTCGAAAATAAACAGGAACATTTTTAAATAATATGGTGATAGGAAAGTTAATAGTATACATAAGTAATTAAATCCGTTTTTGAAATTCTAGATGTGCACCTGAAGATAACAAATATGGACTTTTAACCCTTTTGATGCAAGGTCTTCAATTTTTATTTTTATTATGGACGCATATAATTAGTGTTTTTGTACGCTTTGAATGAATGAGGCAAATGTCAAATAAATAAAATAATTATATAAACCGCCAAATAATACGCAACTATGAGCAACTGGCTGAGTTTTCTTTCGATCAAAACTTACATACGAGTTATATTGAACTGCATGTTTCTTTTTTAATTTACAAAATTTAAATATTGTATACTTAAACTTTTAAATATTGGTTAGTAAAAATAATAACAACCGATCAAAGCAATTGATCACACAAATCTAACAATGCTGATTTGTCCAATGTACTACTTTTTAATTAATAAATTTCTCTTTAACAAAGATAGACGTTAAATAAACAAATTATCAACTTTCCCAAAGAAAACATGCAGACAACATAAAAATCAGGACGAGCGACAGATGACGCGACGCGATCGACCGACAAAACGAGACATTAAATGTCATTTCCTTCAAATTTAATTTAGATCTTGTCCATTATTTTATGACTTTTTTTTTCATTAATCTCAAAGTCCTATATTCATAACAATCATAATATTAGCAGACATATCCATGCGAGAGGCATAATTAGCTCGTCGAGGGTAATTGGTACTTAATTACATCTATTATGGCCTGTCTATTGACAATTACCGATGTTAATTATTGTGTACTACTTCACTTGCAAAGTCGCCATCGTCTTTTTGTTCTCTTAATTTTTTGTTTTTGTAACTTCAAAAGTGATTCGTTTTGAATACACTAAAGTTTATAGGACATGCTGTATAAGAGGTGTTTAGAGCGGTATTTATCCGTAAGACTTGCGTCTATATCAAGTCTTTTAATTTGCATTAGATGCAGTACTCGTATCTCGGGATACGTATGCAATGACAATGAGTTTTTTTCACAAAAGCTGTCGCTTGAGATAACTGCAAACATCACATTCAATGATTTGTTTAAAGAGTAAAATTGTTACGACTTTGCGGCCAAAGGTCCAGTCTTGATGGCGTCCTCTATATCTACGTTTGTGCATGCGCGATAGACGCACTTAAAAAATATATAAATGCTCGCCGAAGCACTTATTTGCTTCTTTTTTTGTTTGTTCGTCATTATTGTCTTATTTTTAATTTATAATAGTTTATACAGGTCTTTTAAAATAATATTTAATAATAATTGTCGAAGTACTTAAATAATGTGGTATTTAAAAGCGATCTAGCTGGGGCTTACGAAAGAAGTTTTAATAGGCGTTTATTAAGTTTTTATCCGATACTATCATTTACCAAGAGCTCAGAATAAGCACGATATAATAATTATAATGTATATATATATGTAATATAATAATTATATATTTATATCGTCATCGATCAATGAAATGGAAATTTAAAACAAAATTTGTTTTTGTTTTTAAAGAATTAATGCTTGAAATAGGTATAGTTTTTTGAGAATAGTGTTAAAAATGTTTTAATTCTTAAGAATTTGGATATTGTGATATTGGAATTTTGCCAAGAAACGATTGCTTAAAAAGTTTCAATAAAACTTTGACAAATAGATCTTTGAGGCTGCGTTAGCACTGCATTTGTATCTCCTTGAATAAAGAGATACAGAAAAGTAAGGCAGACATTACATTTTTATTTAAGTTATCAAATGTCAAACTTATTCTATTACTGAGATTTTAAAAACACTGATTAATTTCCATGCATTCCCTAAAAACTTGAAAATGATATTTGTTGCTAAAGCTAAATAATTATTAAATTAAAGAGGTTGAAAAAGTATGAGAACAAAAATTGTGGTTTCTTTTCTGAACATATTGATTTTATTGACAAGGTGAACAACGTGGATTCAGTCCTTTTTTTTCCGAAAATACCACGCTTCTTTATTCAAAATATTAACCATCGTACGGCCACGTACGAATGCCGCGATGATATTTGGAGGAGATTAACGAATCAATCCCGTTTTCGACTTCTTGATAAGGTCGGAAGTGTTGATCAACCAACTAATAGTGACAAGCTATAATCAGATAGAGCAAAGTACGTTTTAACCATTTTTTGCAACTTAGAGTCAAGCCTTGTTGTGCTGCAAAATCACTTTATCGCGCCTCTTGTTGTAAATCAGGCTTTTGTCTTTCAATTCTAGGCATACACTTGAGTTTGACAGGAGTCTTTCTTTCAGTGACGTCTCAAATTCAGCATCTTCGTCAAACTTCGTCACTTCTGCGACTCTATACTTATCTTCCACGTTAAAGTTACCATGCTTTAAACTTTGAAACCACTCACGCCAGACTATTGACAGCATTCGATGAGACTCAGCCGCATTTTTCTTCATATTGAAGCAAAAAAGTAGAACCCCCCAAAAATGAAAAGAATTCGTCTCGTTAACTTACATTTTGTAGCGATACAACTGAACGATGTACACATAATTAAATTAATGCTATGTTGACGAAAGTCGAACTAACTCCCTTGCATCTGCGATCTTTTTATTTCGACCGCTACTTCCTGTTTTTTTCTACCCATTAAAAAAAAGTGGTACACCTTGTGAGTAGAAATCTGTGCTGGTTCTTGAGATTTGGAGAACGGATTTAAGTACACAGATATCCCACTAAAATCGATGTATGTCAAAATTTTCAATTAAAAAATTAGATCTATTATTAAGTTAGGCGACAGCTCCATGGCCTTGCGACTTACAACTTTCAATTATTATTGTGTGCAAGTAATGTCAGGGATGGAGAGGACCCACAATTTGAACGCCAAATCCAAACGGCTAATTTGAAAAAGCACTTTTCATGACAAAAATTACTCTTGGATGATTTGTCAATTCCCTGCAAGAAACTGTACCCGGAAAAAATAAAATTAGGTGGCAAACGCAGGGGTTGAACCCAAGAACTTTGGCATGACAGACCTTCGCACTAACCGTTACGTCACGGGTCCTAAAAATTACTCTTAATAAGTCTTTAATTTTGTACTGGAGTGTTTGTACTATATAAGAATCATTTGAAATGTTTCTGTTTTACAAAACAAATACGCTATTAGATATCGGACTGGGATGACAGTTCGCTTCGGACTTAATCTTAAAAGTCTTGAAAAGTTATGCACAATCATTGTCATATGTAAACTAAAATGCTTTATTTTGTAAGGCTCACTATTATTATTTCAATTTTGAAGGTTTCATTTTTTGACATGTAAGTACAACGCCATTGAAATAAAATTGTTTAAATTCACTAAAAAAAAATTTCGCAACAATCGCAATTTTTTAGAAAAGTTTGTAGGCAGTGTTATTTCTTCAAGATGTTATCAAAATCCCCCACCGTTATCTTGTAATTTAAAGTTTTAAGACTTAGTAAATTCCATGAAAAGAACATTTCACTACAACAGTAGTCATGACAGCCATTGGCAGTGGCGTACCTTCCTCTTTTTTTTAATTGAATGAATAACCATCGATTTCTCTTAAGAACTAATAGGTTATTTTAAATATAAAACCTTTGATTGGAGAACCCATATGTTTATAACTAGAAGTTTGTTTATGCCAAAAAAACATAAAACTATTTTCTATGTGAAAGAAATCAATGAGATTATAAATTTTCTATAATTTCTGTGTGAAGTGAATTAATTCATTTAACACTTTTTTTTTAATTAAATTTGATTCTCTATTCTCGAGATGGCATAAAATTAAATTTACATATGAATGACTTTCCTTCTTTATCTATTTTCAAATCATTATATCGTACACCTCGAATACGCATAATAATGCGTTTTCCAGTTTAAAGAACACGAAAACGCTAAAAATGCCTTCTTTTTGAATCAATTATCCTCAAATTTAAACGAAAATTGACTTTCAAAATTGGATCATTTAAAAAACTTACCTATAGGTCTAAAAAAATGAAAACATTACGTCTAAGCTATTTTTGTTTAAGGTGACAACAAAAACACAAATGTAAAGTTTCCGGCAATGGCAAACTGACGAAAAGAAAAAGAAACTGAAAATTCAAACTCTAATTTGCTATTCAAATTATATTAAAACCCAGAGTTATATGTAGATATTGTGAATAATGAGTATTAGGTACGTACTACAACACTGTACAGGTTATAACCTCAAATTCTGACCCTATATATAGACTCTAATAAATGACAGTTTGGGTTTTTGAACAAACAAAACACCATTGCTCGTATTTTGTGTTGAATTAACCATAAACTAATAAATTAATATTAAATTATTGCGTGGATGAGAACGAAAGGTATTGGCTTAGCTAGCTATAAAATTTAATGTTAAGGGTTTATTCAAAAATATGCATTAAATTTAAGTTCAAATACAATTTTTAACCTTTAGAAATGTTTTTTTTTTTTAAACTATCCTCGATTGACGGTCATATTTTCGTGTAAAGAAATTGTTATCAGAAAGCTTAATATTAAATATTTAACTATTCAACTTGATTTTGCGATTAAAATAGTGATCGTTATCTCTAAAAGCTTTAAATTTTAGAACCTTTAAGAAAGCCAACTTGTTGATTAGGGTAAAAGTTTGGAGGTGTTAGATCACACGATCTAAACAGGATCACGATCACTGCTCAATATTGCACTATCATATCAAATCAATGTTTTGAGCACACTTTTGATTTAACATTACCAAACTTCATAAGCCGATCAATGTAAAAATTAGCATAACGTTTATCAATTCATTAAAGGAAGAACGGTTGACTTAAGGAAATATTTTCAATGTAGATTTATTTATTCCTAAAGATCCGCTAAAGTTCCTCCCTAACTATCAAGTCAATTCCACATATGTATGTTAAATATTTTCATTAATTTTTCAATTAAATGTTTAGTTTTTTTTAACAAAATGATTAAAAGTGTGGAAAAGAATCAACGAAAATTAATAATTTGTGGTTCCATTTAGATTAGATGACGTATGGGTTTTTGAGTTCGTTGTTTTCTCCAAAGCGAAAAAAAAAACAATTTCTTGTTCGTAAATAAATAATTCTCTTTGACAATTGAACATTTTAAACTCAGTTCCCTAACCGATATAAGTTTAGAAAAGATGTAATGACGATAAATTTTTACAAATTGCAACATTATTAACGTTTAGTAACGGCAATAGTTCAAGATTGTTAACAATAGTCAAACATTATTGGAAAATTTTACATCGTAACCATACTAAGTATTCGTCCTTTAAAATACGGACACCTGACTCAATTAACTATATTTTAAATTCACCATCGTTTTGGCCTAAAGAAGTAATAGTTCATGAATTTATGAATACGTCGAACAACCCTTTTCGTCAGTATAAAGGTATAAATCTACTACCAAAATGTAAATGGACTTCGGATAAAGGCCAACATGGTTTACAAAAGTATTAACAATCTTCCTTACGATATCATAATATTCACGGAAACATGGCTCAAAACTCTTTTTGACTCCTTTTTGCAAGTCTTTAGACGTGATCGTAATAACTGAGACGGTTCAAACGACGTTGGTGGCGGAATTGTTGTCACTATCAACAATACTTTCACTGGTTACCTCATTGACGACTTTCGATCAACAGACATTGAAATAAAATTAAAATGACAACAGGACATTTATTTATTGTATCAGCATATATACCTCCAAGCTCCAAGAACGAGGTTAATGAAAAACTAAACAACTATATAGAAAGTATTTATATCCTTTTGGAGCCTGAAGACGAAGTACTAGTTGTTGGTGATTTTAATTTACCCAATCTCAATTAGATACAAATTGACGACGATAACTTTTAAGTTTCAATAAACGCGTCATCTTAAAATAAGTTTTTATTAGCAGATGATATGTCTTCATATGGCTTTGGTCAACTCAACGGTGTGAAGAACCGTTTTGGAAAAACACTCGATCTGGTATTTTTCTCCGAAACCATATGCTCTGAAGCAGCTGTGATTTCTTCTGCTGTCAAAATTGTGGACAAAGATCGCTATCATCCTCCATTAGACATAGCACTTGATTTAAACATGGCTTAACGTTCACCTCATATGCTATCTAATAACAACAAACTAGAATTCAACTTTAGTAGGTGTAATCTTGAATACCTTACCACTTATTTTGTAACGTAAATGTTAACGATATGTGTAATATTTTTTATTTAATTTTTGTTGACTGTTTCTACATATCGATTCCATTTAAAAAGACTGGAAATAACTTGAGTGTTCCACCATAGTTGTATTCTCACGTTAAAAACTTAAAAAAAAAAGGAACAAAGCTTGGATAAAGTATAATGAAACAGGAACTGATGATTATTATAGGACGTTTATTATAATAAAACAGCTTTTCAATGACTACTTTAACATTCTATATGATGACTACATTCGGAAAATTGAATTAAACCTTAAAAATAATCCTGATAGTTTTTGAAAATTCGTTAATCGTAGGAAGAAAACATTTGGGTACCCTAAATTAATGACTGATTCGACATCAAATAGTAGTGAGCCGAAAAAAATTGCGAACATGCTTGCAAACTACTTTAAAGATGCTGTTGTAGATTATAATAATATTAGTTTTCCTAACACATCTACCATTGTTATAAATTTTTCCCCACTCAGATTCTATCAATTTCGTTATAAGTGAAAAAAACTGTCCTTAATAGTATCTTACAACTTGACGAATGTTTTAGTCCTGGTCCCGACGCGGTGTCCATCATCCATGTAGCACACCCGTTTTGTGTTCTTTTCAACACGTCTTTAAGTAACTCGTTGTTTCTTTTTATCTGGAAGAGCTCCTTCATAATACCAGTACACCAAAAAGGTCCTTAAAACGATATAAAATAAACTACCGACCTATTGCTAAACTATCTGTGATACCTAAACTGTTCGAGTCAATCGTATGTAGCGTCTTTTCTTTTCACTGTATTTCAATTATCTGTAATAACCAGCATGGTTTTGTTAAGAAGCGTTCGACTGTTACTAGTCTGTTTCACTTTACGTCCTTTTGTTTAGATGTTTTTGAAAAACGTGCACAAGGCCTTTGACAAATTGTGTCATAGAACTATCACAGCAAGGTCTTAACGACTATTTCATAAACTTGATCTCCTCATATTTGCAAGATAGACGTTATAGTGTCAATTTTCATAATGACTGTTCAAGTTGATTTGTTGTGAATTCTGGTGTGCCCCAGGGTAGTCACTTTGGTCCTATTCTATTTGTTTTATTTTATGACTTGGTTTCGATCATACAAAATTCGTCTGTCCTAATATATGCTGATGACATTAAAATTAAAAACAAAAATTAACTCTACATCTGACAGTCTTCTCTTGCAAGAAGACTTAATATTATTCAGGGAATGGTGCAGTTATAATCGTCTTGCTTTAAATGTTGACAAATGTAGAACCATGAGTTTTACACGCAAAAAAGTTCCAATCGTTTTCAGTTACATGTTGATAAGTCGTTTTCGTTAAAAATACGCACGCAGTCAGAAAAGAAATTTGAAGAAAGTGATAAATTGAAGATATTTATCTAAGCAATAAAATGAATTCTCTTGGGTCATGAAATGAGCTTATAAATTTATAAAAATTGCGTAAATAAAAAAATAGTTCTGAAAGAAAATTTCATCTACCGATATTGCGGTACCGTTGACATTTTCTAAGTTAAAACCCTTTTTCATTATCTATGATCATTTAATAGACAAACAATTTTATCAACAAATACTTTACAATTTCTTCAATATGGATATCTGTAGAAGCACAGCAGAAACAATTCCATAATTCTCTGACCTCTGAAGAACGAATCCGCCTTTATAAAAAAAGACACCCATTATGTACGAGTACATTATGGCTCACAAAAATTCATGTTAATAAAATAATTTATTTTATCACAGAGTTTATTAGACCATCAGACGACTTAACTACAAGGTATTGATTAGGACAACAGTTATAAATAGGTTTTTGAATTTTATTACCAAAATGTAATAAAATAGAGTTTCAACTTTTATTACAGTGAATTCATATTTTCTGAGAGCTTCTTTAATGAATACATCGTAGTTTAAATCATTTTAACATCTAAAGGGCCAGTTATATCTATCATTGGTTGTCAAAATGAAGCTGATTAGTTGTAGACTTTTCTACTAAAAAAATCATTATTCAAGCCAGAACTTTTATTTTTTAGTTTTTCAATGATGAAATTGTTTTCAAAGAATGAATACTTGACACTTGTTTATAATTTTACCTTTAAACATTGAGTAAATAATCACTTCTTCTTTGTGATTTATTTTTATAATAAAAATAAATATACATATGATCTTTTCTATTTCTGATTATTATCAAAGAATAAACATAGTTTTTTATTTCTTCCCGAATTTTCTCGGTTTATTGTTTTTAAACTAGTTTTTCAACAAGTTATGGCCCCAGGTCCCGCAAGATTTTGTTTTGTATTTAAATTTTAATTTTAATTCGAAATAAAACTGATCATGGCTTCAAATGCTGTGCCCGTAGAAAAGCTGAAGGGACGAGAAAATTTTGATGTTTGGAAGATTGCGGCCAAATCATATTTGGTAATCAGAGGATTATGGGATTGCTTTGAGAATGAATTGGACGCTGCAGCTACGCCTGCCCAAATAGCAACTGATATGAAAGCCGAAGTCTGAGCTTATTTTGTTGCTTGAAACCCAAAACTGTTCGTTCAAAGTAAATGCTTTATCAGCTAAAAGTGCATGGGATATCCTTACAAATGCGTTTGAAGATACTGGTCTTAGTAGGAAGGTGGATTTGCTGAAACAACTCATTGAATTGAAGCTGAATGAGTGTGATTCCATAAAAGACTACGTGAAAAAGATGGTTATGTCGTCATTGTGGAGAAATTAGTCATTTCACACTACAGTGTCCAAATAAAAAAAGAGTGAGAGATAAATCGAATGAACTTGTATGTTTTTATCTTATTTAGCCAAGAATGAAGTCTCAGAACGAGCAAGGTTGTAGATTCTGGAGCATTAGCACATATGACGATTTGCAAGTCATTAATGAAGAATCTTAGGTCACCAACCAACAAAAAAATGATTGTTTTTATTTCTTCCCGAATTTTCTGGGTTTATTGTTTTTAAACTCGTTTTTTTTTAACATTTCACATTTCCAAACACAATCGGTCCACTGAAAGCATTCCCTTTTCATTGCAATCTCGCCCGGCAGTTGTGATTCCAATCACGAAATTTGTGTTGAATGACAGAAATTATCAATGAAACTTATAACCAAACAGTCAAAAAAATCCAATGATTGGTTTCTTTGGCGACCTTGCCAGTAGAAGATACGCTGTATCATATTGATTAAAGTTGCAAAGCATTTAATTGTTATTGAAGAAATAATAAAAAAGTTTTTGTTTTGTTTTGATTTCAGTCTGATCCAGCATTGGTATTTTCTTCACATGATTTAAATTTAGGATATCCCAATGTACAGAAAATTTCTTCCAAAATCACTACGATCTAGAGTATTGGAACTGGGTCAAGAAGGCCATGCAGGAGAGACAGCAATGAAGCGGAGACTGCGGTTGAAGACGGGTTGACATTAATGGACAGGAAAGTGGAATCATTTTTAAAACTTTTCGCGTTTGCCTTTTAGTTTCAATACCCACTCCTCCTGTGCCAAAGCAGCGACATGCTTTTCCGGATGGACCCTGGCAATGTGTAGCAATGGATTTATTGGGTCCATTACCAAATTACGATTTTGCTTTTGTTATCATTGATTATTATTATTCAAGCACCAGGAGAATAAATTTATAAAAGAAAATACATATTCAGAAATAATTGGTATTGGGATATCCTAAATCTATAAAAGCAGATAATGGTCGACAATTTGTGAGTAGTGAATTTAAGAGCTTTTATGGCAAGAACAACATTGATCTGATACTGGCCACAGGCCAGTGGCGAAGTTGAAAATATGAATAATTCTATTTTGAAGCGACTGCAAATAGCTCTTGGCAAAGGGGCGGACTACAGAAAAGAAGTACAGAAATGTACTCTTATGTACAACGTGACACCATATGGCACAACGGGTAAATCGTCTTAATGGCTTCTTTTGAAAAGAACAATTAGAGACAAAATTCCCTCTGTAAAAGATGTAAGTGAAACTAATTTAGATTCAGAGCCTAGAGATTTAGACAAGATTAACAAACAAAAATTAAATGAGATAGGAGATAGAGTTCGTGGCGCAAAGGAAGCGGATATTTTCACTTGCGATAAAGTCTTACTTTGTAATTTCATTCCCCAAAATAAACTTACAACAGCTTTCGATTCAAGGTGATGGAACGGAATCGAAACGAAGAAGTACTACAAGGAGATGATGGCAGAACTTTTAGGCGAAATTTAAACCATGTGAAGAAAATACCAATGCTGAATCAAAACAACAAATATTGAAGATATTTTGGAGCAGTCAATCAATGAATCCAAAAATGATATAGGAGAGTTGTGGCGACCTTGTCAGTAGGAGATACACTGTAACATATTGATATAATATATATAATATATATAATATATATAAGAAATAATAAATAAGTTTTAGTTTTGTTTTGATCATGGAATAGTTGTGTTGTGTTATTTAGAATTGTAAAATACAGATTATTGCAGTTCCAATGATGAAAACCAATGAAAGCTGTAACTGACCCCCTACTTAGTTTATGGAAATCCTCATACGTTATGATTCTTCTATAACGAATTTCCTCATAACGTAATTCTCTCCATAGAAAATTTTCATTTGTTCCGCTTTCGCTTAAGAAATATCCCATACGAATTTGCTTTAAAGCAAAGTTGTTTCTTTATAAGGAAATATCAATTTACAAATTTGAAACCAAAGTTTACTACGATTTGTATTCCTTATTTTAAAATGAATGTGTGTATGCATGGACTTGTAGTAGAAATCTTACGCATATCAATAGGTCAATTGTTTGAGTTGGCATTTTAAGTTCGAGAATTGTTTCCAAAATTTCGAAGCGCAAAACTATTTCGCTATAGATGATTGAAAAAGTTAAAGGGGAGAAAAGAAAACTTGGTATATCGTTTCGTACCTTGACGACAATTTTAAAGAATGAATGAGCTGCATTTGATAATATTCCAAGTTTTATTGAAACAAGAGATGAAACCTAAGATGATGCATATTTTCACCTTACTAAACTGTAAGATTTGTATGATAAAACAAAAATCAAAACTGTTCATGTGCAATAAAATAATAAGACATATACATTTCTTTAAAATGAGTATTTTGTATATATTTTTTGGAAAATATAAAAGAACACTTGCAGTGTTAAAAAAAATTCTTTCTATACATCGAATTTTTTATAAAACTTCTTTATAACGAAGCAATTTGTTGTTCCCTTGAAGGTTCGTTATAAGAAAGTTTGACTGTATTTCGATTTTAACTGTCTGCTCAAATTTTAAAAATATTAGTTTCAACCAAATTTATATATTTTATAAATATTATTCGAAAACTAGAATTGCTTCCAAATGCTTTAATCTGTAAAAAATTGGTTGAGCATAAAATGGTTCAGCATTTCTTTTAGATTTATGCGAAGGCAGTAAAACCTAACAACTGTATCAATAACTATAAATATTTAAACTGAGTATTGAAGATAGTGATTAAGGGAAGTTCTTTAAAACCATCACTAATTTTCATGAAGAAAAAACAAAATGTCTTCAAAAACTTAGACTGCCTCAAAAAGTTTTTAAATATATCAAAAACTTGTTCTGATAGTGTCATTTAGGAGTCTGAGTTGGACCCTTGCCAAATAGTATTATGAGCTAAGCTCTAAATCAACAAATTGGATTATCCCTAAGTACGTATATATACTTATTTTCACGTATTCACTAAATGACTTATTCATCTATTTTCAAGTGCGTTACTTTACTAATTTTCGTTACTTTTTTTTTTTTTTTTATTATTCTTTTGGTTAAGTCTAAACCAAATAACGTCAAAAGATGTTCATTTTTATACATCAAAGCGGAAGCACGTGATAACTTGTACTTTTCAAATTATTATTATTGTTTACCGGCATTTATTGATATTTACTTATGTACACATTTTATACGTACATACATTTCTACAGTACCTAAACAGAACACAAACAAATATTCCTATTGACGGTTTTCTAAACTTCAAAAGTCATTAAGCAATGTAAACTCTTATAGCTAGTTACAGCAGATAGGTATAGGTATAGATATATGTACTCATCATCATAATTTATAAAAGAGTTATCAGCAAAGGCATAATGTTAGAAAATATTGTTATCTATATTTTTCACCTGTGTTCTTTTTATTTTATTTTTTGTTGATTGATTATGCCAATGATTAAGCAATTTCGTACTAATTCACTGTATTTTTAATGAAGTGTTTTGTTATGCATCTAGAATTTTCAAGACGTTTGATGTCACTTACGTTAGAGATATAGTGATGCATTTTTTCTATGTATCTATTTTTATCTACATTCGAATACAATTTGAAATAATTTTTTTTTTTGAATTAGTTGCAATGAATATGAAACAAATTACGAGTAGAATGTTTGTTAATTGCTAGCAATCATCAACATGCTATGAATTGCATTGCTATTGCCTTTATGTCTCAGAAATTCTACATCTTGCTTTATGCTTAACTCAAATCACATCAAAATAAACTTATAAATTGTTTATCTGGTCACTATGGGCGGATTAAATTATTATGAGGTATTACTTTTTGAAAATTAAAGTACATACATATGTTTAAGCCATGTACTGTGCATATCTGCATGTGAATTAGTTTTATATGACTAATGAAACTATTAAATAAATTATAATGTTAAACTGCTTAAATTGTTTATTAAAGGGTGTTTTTTCCTTTCCACATTATTTCTCGAAAAAGTTATCACAATTAGCCAGTGGGAAAATTTTATTATGAGGGTCATGTTATAGGTACCATTGGTTTTCATTATTTAAACCAATCAGTAGAATTTGTTGACAGGACATAAAATTTCCTGAATTTCCTGCGATTTTTTGAGTGATTGGAAATCAATCGGTATAAAATGTATGCTTCTAATTAAAGTGAAACACAGTAAAATATCCCAAAATAAAATGGCCCCTTAAGAATAGGTTTACATGCCAGTTATAGCTTTCAATGAAATCAATGCGGGAAAAATGTTTGAATGGATCTTTTACTGTGTGTCATTTTGATTAGAAATATAAACTTTATTCTGGTGAAATTGAAATAATTGTTTTGTTGTTAGAAATGCATTTTTCTATTTCCAACATTTGATTTTATTTTGTTAAAAAATGTAACAAATCGTTCCATTGGTTTGCGTTTCAGCTTTATGCAAGTTCAATGACAGGTTTCTGTCAGAAAAATTGTTCGCTTCAATTTCAATCAGGAATTTTTGTCTCATCGACAAAAGTTTTCAATGATTGCTATAAACGACCTGTCAAAAAATTAAGTGATGTTAAAGCCCTTGTGACTTTTTTCTTCGGGCCCCGTAAAATGTTAGATAAATAGCAATGCCGAATTTAAAACCAATAAGAAAAAAGAGGCTGGTTTTTACCATGTTTTAGAATTCTTTTTTTTTTGTTAGGATTTTATTTCTTGTAAAAAAAACTGTCAATTTGATTTTTCTCAAAGTTTTTCAACAACAATATTTCCTATGAGATAAAATTAATTGGAAGCCATTATCTATTTTTTTTTTAATAGATATATTGAGTAGAAATTCAATTGTTTTTATTTTTTATGAAAAAACTGTCGATTCGATGTTAAAACCACTATTTTTCATTGCACTAAATTGTTTTTGAGATAAAATCGTTTTGAATTTGGAAAATTTCCGAGGTGAAAAATTTTTTTTCAGTTTTTTTTTTATTTTAATTTATAAAAAAACCCTTGATGGGTTTATTGTCGGTTCAACAATTATTCTCGGAAACAAAAGTTTGTTTGATTTGACAAACTAATGTTTCCAAGTAGATTTCAATGAGTTTTATTTGAAATCTTCATTTGAGGAGATTAAAATTTCTATTGTAAATCTGTGAGATTTCAAGGAGATTTTTGACAAATCTAGCTAAATCTCGGTTTAGTGCCCGGTGGAAACGTAGTATTTAGATAGATATTGATAGAATTTCAAAATTTTAAAAAGCTGTAATGATTTTATAAAAATTATGCTAATATCTCAGTAAATTGTGCATGCGTGGATTGCTTTGATATTTTTTCGTTTTTTTGATAATTCCGTTTTTTTTATTTTTGGGCAATGTTTAATTAAATAAAATATTTATTTGATTTAATAAAACAAGAAATTGCCAAAAGTTAATTCGGGAGGGAAATTTTACTTTGTTTATTTTGTTTTTTTGTAAATCGGTAAGGCCAGATTTTAATTTTCGTTGGTAATCGCCCAAAATTAAGGACGCTGCCTTTTTTTAATTTAAGAGATTTCTGTAATATTTTAATGAAGACAATTATTTTAACTAAAGAATCAAGGTTAATGTAACAAAAAGCTAAAGCTAGAGTTTAAGGCTACAATTTGGTAATTTTGTTTACCCTTCTTTTAAAAAAATTCAGTTTTTTGTCTTGTAATGCATTAAAAGTCGTTTTAATGAAAAATAAAAAAAATATTGTTTAAACACAACTTCTGGTTAAGAAGAAAAAAAATACAAAAGTTGATTTCAACTAACCACAATCATTAATTAAATTTCATTGACCCAGTTGCATACTCAAATAAAATGAGAAAAAATAAAAAAAAACATAAAACTTGTAAATTTGGATGAAAAGTAAGAATTTGCATAAACCATGTATAGAGACTAAAATTGTAAGATTTAAATTGTTATAATAGTTTTAAGAAATGCAGATTGATTCCTCATAAATCAATTTTTATTTAATTTTTGCAAAACTATTTTATAGACTCAATTAGTAAAGAATTTTATAATTTTATATTTGTTTATAATTCCTATAATAATAGTTATAATTTGTGAATAGTTTTTTGAAATAATCACAAAATAAACATAATTGATTTAGCTTAAACTACTCATAAATTTATGATCCTTCTTTTTTTCGTTTTAATATTTATAAAAATAAAGTTAAATATAAGTTCATTTACATATCAAATGATAAAAAATGTGTGAAATACAAGATACAAAAATATTATGCACGAACAAAGCCTAATTTAAATTTATTTGAGATGAGTAAACAGAACTACCTTTAGATAGTAGGAACTATTAAATGAGGATATCCTGACTTTGAAAAGAGCTTTGCTTATTTTAATAAAGTAAGAAACTAAAAGGCTACATTTGGAGTATAATACAAACTACCCACATACATTTGTTGCTACTCAAACCTAATAAAAACGGACCATACATTTAAATTCCGATCTGGAAAAGTATTTTTATCGATCTGAACAGATCAGTTTTTTTCAATTTAAATCTTACCAAACTGACAGCTGTCAATTATTTCTATGATATTGAGTTGTTAGTAGTTAAGAGAATCTTATTTGAATAAGTATTTGAATGATCCTTGAAAAAAAACATTTTTTTGTATTATCAAAAAATTGAAAAAGCTTTGCTAACAGATCCCACAAAATTACAACTCACAATTTTCGTTGAATTTCAACATCAGCTGCTTGTGCAAAATGTTACATAGAAAACAACAATTTCGCTTATAAGAAATCTTATTGAACATTGGCACAAAATTTGAAAGAACATATTTTAGGGGCTTAATTTTTACCTAAGTATAAATTTTCTCTCTTTCATTTCTTTTTGCGGATTAGTAAATTGGTAATTCTATTTTATTAAGAAACTGGCATTCGAACATGTCTAAGTAGTGACAGCTTCAGAAAATGAAGTTTAAACTGACCTATTAATTGGAATACCCAACTGTAGACTACACCATTCCATTTTACAGATATCTTACGAATTTAGTGAATTCCTAAATGCTGAGGTAGAACTTCCGTGATTTTAACTTTGGCAAATTGTTAAGAGATAGAAAGAAGATAAAGTCGTTTAAAATTAGAAAAAAACATCTTTTAAGCTTATTATTATTAAGTAATTTGCTAAAAATGTCTAAAACATTTTACTAAATTGTTTAAAATATTGCCAGATTTAATAGTTTTGTTTTATAATTCTTGAAATGGGTAGATACAGAGCACAAATAATTTGAAATGATTTAAATAACTTAGGGTCCATAACTTGTTAGTTTTGTAACAAAAGTTAGATATTTATTTTATTTCATTGAAACTGCAACTGTAGAATATGATTATTTAATTTAAGAACCAATATCGTTCTAAAGACCGCGTCAGAAAGATGCTCAACTTAAAATTCTTCTGAGTAAATGTTTAAACATTTTTGATAGAATTTCTGCCATAACTTGAGTATTGTTAGTTTTTAAAGCGTCTAGAGCTCGAATATTATACGCGTACACAAATTAAACAGACAAAAACCTATCGCTGTCAATTCGCATGATCTTAATGGCTGAAACACTTTAGCTTAGTCTTCGCCTAACGTTTATGAGTTCAGCCATAGGAATTCAATGCATGCTATCCAATGAAGCTTCGACATCACGTTTCATTTCACAATCTTAAGGAAATAACGTAATGTTACGTAATGTAACTCCAAATGGAAGTTCTAGTTCAAATTTGCTGCCCATTTGGTTTGTCTGACAGTTAAAAAGCTGTAAAAAAGTCAAGAAACAAAACACATTTGCTTTTGGAGGGATTCCCATTGGTTATTATAGGCTGTGTAAGATTATTTAATTTTTCGATTTCAAAACTCACTTTTTTTTTATTTTGAGAAAAAATAACAGTTGCTAATAACACAAGTTCCATTTAAGAAATGTCATATTGGAAGCACGGTATCCAACCTAAAAAAGATTGTGTCCAAATTTGACAGTAAAAATGACCACCTGTAGGGTTATGAGTTCTTCACATTGTTCTTAACACATTTTCCATATTGTGCAGATGACATTTGTTTTTTAGTTACGTACAAATAAACTCACAAAATCCCTAACAAACTTAATTGAATTACATTAGTCCAAATAAAGATGACGAAACATAAAAATAAAGTGTTTTAAGATGAGACCAAAGTTTATAAGCTTACAAAATGTAAATGCAAATACATAATTTAAGAAGATTTATTATTCTCCAGACACTAAGACTATTTTGTTATTTTGAAGCTCTTTTCCCAGCAAGTTATAAAAAATTTAGCCTATTAAATTTCTTTTAAACAAACTATTCCAAAAAAAATGTTTCGAGTTATTTTGGATACATTTCTTAAATTATAATTAATTTAAAAAACTAGTAGCAGCCGTTTTAAAAATTCTATATTCATGAATAAAAATGTAAAGCGTTTGTTCTTACAATAATTGTATTAAAAGTAGGAAGGTATTTTGAAAATTTGTACGGCTTATGTAATGAGTAGATAATAATCAAGAGTTTAAATTTTTAATAAAATTTACATGTACACAAACCTGCTTAAATAAGTTTAACTGTTGTTTCTTTTTAGCCAAGCGAGAATGTTAAAAAAACTTTTTCGTTACTCTAAGTGTTGAACACTTTTTTTCGTTTCCGAAAAATATGACCAAGTCGAATACAAAATGACCATTTGACCAAGTGAAAAAATAATAACCAAATTTAGTCACAGATGACCAATGCGGCAACCGTGATTGTAAATGTCATTCAAAGCAACTTCGAAGCAGGCCCAACTTAAGGCAGACGAAGCCGAAGCTGAAGCGTGTTTGTGTTTCAGCCATAAAGGTTTATTGACATTGCCGAAACTTGAAATTAAAGAGCAACAATTGTTCGTGTTGTGCTGCTTCTTATCCCGTCTTATTGGAACCTCATGTCGTCCAAGTCATCATCTTTAATTGACAGCAAAACGGTTCAACACGTTTCATTGCTGCAAACGGTGGCGGGAAATCAATAAATTCGGATCATCAGCAACATTTGCACTTGAAACAGCATTAAATTCGAATGAGCATGCGTAACGATAACGCACAGGTTGTACGATATCAGTAACGCACCAACTCTTTTCAAATTTTCCACAATTGTGTCAATTGCTTAGGCAGCTCGTCGATAACGATGACCATAGTTATCGCGTGATATGCGAAATTTCGTTAAGTTTGAATCACCTTTAAATAATTTTATAGGTTTCATCGATTATTAAGCGATATTTGACTTACATTTTGCCACTTCAAATGACAGCTGAATTTTACATGCGTGAAATGATAACTTTTACCTAAGCCGAGCGAAATATGAATCAAGTAAGATTGATGGTTTAATTTTTGATAATACCTTAACTTGGGAAAGCTGCATATTTAAAAGATCTTTAAGACTTAAGAATCATGTTATTTGAAGAATCTGTTTCTGAGTAGTCGAAAAACTGAAGGGGTTCTTGTTAGAAGAAAATTTAACAGGATCCAAGCATTATTTTTAAGATTTTTAATTTTTTTTATTGTCATATTTCCTGGGTTTTAATTTCGTGAATCCACTTCCTTGTATTAAAGTTAGATTTAAAAAAGAAACTTTTTTCGACAAGTTCTTTAAATTGTCCTTATTTTTTAGCTTTTGATGATCAATAAAACCATCCTAGCTACAATCTAACACAAAATTGCTTTTAATTAGCTACAATTTTAAATGAATTAAAACAATAATGTGAATCCGCCAAAAACTATCTGTCATATAGTTGAGTGCCATTTTCGCAGATATGTACATAATACTAAATTGATGTCTTTAAAATAACTTTACGACATTATTCAATATAATTAAGTCTTTTGACATTTCTGTGTGTCTTAATTAAATTCAAAGATCAATCGAGCACAAAATAATAACACCCTTTTTAATCTTCTAGATGGAGAAACCATAAATGTAGATGGAGAAACCATAATAATACGAGTATGTAGCTTTCAGCTTTAGCTTAGATAGTTATATGTCTTAGATGATCATTATATAGACGAATCTCCATCATCATGTCATATAGTTTGATTGCCTGACTTGCATGCCAACAAAATAATAGAAATGCTAACTTTTGTAGTGATATCTCAGGTTTGGTAACTTAAATATACAATCTTGTATCTAGGTACATTAAGTTAAGTGTAGATACTAGCGTATAGCAACAAACAAATGATTAAATGTTTGAGACGCATTCAAATATGAAATTGCACATATTCGACTCGAATAAATAAATATATCTCTATCTGTATAAAAATGTTTAAAGATTAATTGACTCGTGCTATAGAACTTTGATCGTTAAGAAAGAAGTGATGAATATATATGAACGTATGTGTAGATTTTATAATGTAGGTAAGGTACTTAAGTGTTTCGGCCTCTGATGGAAGCTTTTTTTTCCAACCATCATGGTTGGTAGTTAACGGGCCTTGGCACAAAGTTACTAACTACTATAATATTGTAAAGTTGATGTGCTGACCCCCGACCGCATTTAAAAATTATTACTTTTTTGTACATATATTAAATGTCTAGATAAACCTATAACTACAATTTAGATGTCCACTGTATATACATATAAATACAATGTGCTTAAATAGCAATTTGAAATCACGAAACCGATAAGATACAGCTACTATTTTTATAGAATCATTACATACATACCTTCATACCATCGTACCATCGATGCTTTTATTTAACGATAATTTTCCGCTTCAATTAAATTGAACACATATGTTTTTTTTAATATAAATATACATATATAGGTAAGTTTGATAGAAAAAAAATATAATAACAATAATAATCTTTTATATCAAAAAACTGTTTTTTTTATTTTTCTCATAATTGCAATTTTAAAACAAAGCATAAGTTTTAGCTTTATGGTATGATTAAAGTAGCTTGAAGGCTGTAAAGCTGTTCTGATAAGAATATCTATACAAAATAAATCAAGAGCAATAAATAATGGTTTTAGATTTGTAGAAAATAAGATATAAACGCTCGGTCGTACAATTTAACGTTTAACAATTTTTTGTGAACCGATTTTTATTGTTATTTTTCTAATAACTTTTGAATTAGTTTTAGAACATCTACAATTTTCTTATTTCACTATGGAGTAGAAGTATTGCATTCATTAAATATGAATAGAAAGTCTGACTTCAAAGGTTTAATTCGTCTTCGAGATTTCAATATCAACAATCATTTGAGACTTCATTCGTTTCTTTGTATTTATTAGAAATCTTTGCAAAACATAACTTTAATTACAATATTTTTTTCAAAAAGAATGTTAATTCTTTCATATTTGCTTATGCCAACTGATAAACGATTAACCTAAACATCCCCAAATATTTTTATTTTTGATGGAAGCAATTGCCCCTTTCAAGGTTGAAAAAATTAGCAAATTTACGCGTCATTTAAATTAATATTGAGTAAACATTCAAAAGACAGCCAGAGATCCAAAAAGAATATACAGAATTGATTTACAACATTTGATGTTAAAACATTCTAAACCAGCAGAGATATCGACCTCAATCAAATTTTGTTTCACAATGAATTTAAAAAAGTGAACCATTTAGTTGATGTAACGTTATGGAATCCATTTATATTTTACACCATATAAAGGGTGATTTTTTTGAGGTTAGGATTTTCATGCATTAGTATTTGACAGATCACGCGGGATTTCAGACATGGTGTCAAAGAGAAAGATGCTCAGTATGCTTTGACATTTCATCATGAATAGACTTACTAACGAGCAACGCTTGCAAATCATTGAATTTTATTACCAAAATCAGTGTTCAGTTCGAAATGTGTCTCGCGCTTTACGTCCGATTTATGGTCTACATAATCGACCAAGTGAGCAAACAATTAATGCGATTGTGACCAAGTTTCGCACTCAGTTTACTTTATTGGACATTAAACCAACCACACGAATGCGTACAGTGCTTACAGAAGAGAATATTGCGTCTGTTTCTGAGAGTGTTGCTGAAGACCGTGAAATGTCGATTCGTCGCCGTTCGCAGCAATTGGGTTTGTGTTATTCGACCACATGGAAGATTTTACGCAAAGATCTTGGTGTAAAACCGTATAAAATACAGCTCGTGCAAGAACTGAAGCCGAACGATCTGCCACAACGTCGAATTTTCAGTGAATGGGCCCTAGAAAAGTTGGCAGAAAATCCGCTTTTTTATCGACAAATTTTGTTCAGCGATGAGGCTCATTTCTGGTTGAATGGCTACGTAAATAAGCAAAATTGCCGCATTTGAAGTGAAGAGCAACCAGAAGCCGTTCAAGAACTGCCCATGCATCCCGAAAAATGCACTGTTTGGTGTGGTTTGTACGCTGGTGGAATCATTGGACCGTATTTTTTCAAAGATGCTGTTAGACGCAACGTTACGGTGAATGGCGATCGCCATTTTTGGCAACTTTTTGTTGCCAAAAATGGAAGAACTGAACTTGGTTGACATGTGGTTTCAACAAGATGGTGCTACATGCCACACAGCTCGCGATTCTATTGCCATTTTGAGGGAAAACTTCGGAGAACAATTCATCTCAAGGAATGGACCGGTAAGTTGGCCACCAAGATCATGCGATTTGACGCCTTTAGACTATTTTTTGTGGGGCTACGTCAAGTCTAAAGTCTACACAAATAAGCCAGCAACTATTCCAGCTTTGGAAGACAACATTTCCGAAGAAATTCGGGCTATTCCGGCCGAAATGCTCGAAAAAGTTACCAAAAATTGGACTTTCCGAATGGACCACCTAAGACGCAGCCGCGGTCAACATTTAAATGAAAATATCTTCAAAAAGTAGATGTCATGGACCAATCTAACGTTTCAAATAAAGAATCGATGAGATTTTGCAAATTTTATGCGTTTTTTTTTTAAAGTTCTCAAGCTCTTAAAAAATCACCGTTTACTATGACGTTATTCTAAATTGACATAAACTTATCTGAAATTGAATTGACAGTTTTTTTTTTCACAAAAAATACATCTATCAAATTTCAGTCTTATCTCAGAACCATGAGCAGTGAAACTTATTATTTCTTAAGAAAAAACGATGTAAGTTCCGAAAAACTTCATCTACTTAAAACATAAGAACCACAACTTTTGATTTTCGATTCGAATAACTTAAGCATACAGACATATAACGATGTTTACTTAGCTTAAAAGATGATTTACCTTATTTTAAAAGATTTCATCTTCTAACTGTTCTTAAACAATTTGCTAAAGTTAAAATCACAAAATGGCTACTTAAACTTATTTGCTTAAAGCAGTATTCACATGAGCGCGACCAACGAAAGACGAACGAATTAAAAAAATGTGGGTTTATATACGTTTGAAGACATATTTCTGCACAAATTCTTAACAAAACAAAAGCAATATAGTTGCTATTTGATTTATGATGCATACTTTTACTTTCCAATATTATATTTTAGTAAATTTAAGAAAACTTATTCGTCGCGAAAAAAATTTTAGTTGATACGAACTGTCAAACTTAATTCGCGTTCCACATTATCGCGTACTTAACCTAAAATAATCATTCTTGTTTGGGTTTCGGTGCTGAATGGTGTTCGGATGTGGTTCCTTCAATTTTCCGATATGCATTAAATGGATGCACATGATATCTTTTTCTTGTATTGTTTATTAATAAGGGCATCAATTACTTTTTTTTAAACAAATATACCTTAGACCGCATTTTCTCAATCGTTTGTTTTCGAAACAAAACACAATAATGATAAACACAAAAAAAAACAATTGTCAAAGTCAAACTTCATTCGCGACGAATTAAAAACTCTCATGTGAAAGAAATGTCAAAATCGAAGAATATTCGTTCATTCGTTGGTCGTGCTCATGTGAATAGTGCCTTAAGCTTGTTTACTTTGTTTATTTTTACGAACTGTCATTATTAAGACATGTTCGGATGCCACTTTTAAAATACAAGGAAAGTAGAAATTCTCTAGTTCACAAAACGAAAAGAAATGTTTAAAATTTTGGAGTCACTTAATAAATTGCATTGTATACAAAAATAAACACGACCAAAATCGTTACATTCAAATTTCGACAAAAAACAGCTTAACACAATTTTATAATTTCAAAAGTAACTAATCTAAAGTTACAAGTATTTGTCGTTACTGCCATGAATGTCAACTTTTTGACATTCATGGCAGTTATATCTCACAAAATTGTTAGCTCACACGATCTTAGGACATTTAAGACAATATTTCTACTGGTGGATTTGACAGATTGACAAAATTGTAAAATCTGACAATCATCTGTATTTAGCTTAAGTAATTTGCACCCTTTTACGAATTATGTAGGTACTTATAAAACAAAGCGGCATATATTCTTGAACATTTATTTCAATTCTATAATAATTCATCGCCATTTTTTCGGCAGATTAATACAACCAAAACCTAGTGGAGGTTTAATTTCAATAAAAATTCCAAATGGAACTTTGTTGATTTTTGATTCGTTGGACGTCGCCAATTAATTTTTTCTAATCAACAAGAATTTCGTATCAGATTACAAAAAAAATTATGTCTGCCACACTTTAGAAACACAATAGTAAGTAATGGACATTATGTGGATATTACACTTCTTTGAAAACACTTAAATTATTTAAAATGGCAACATGTACTTAACGTATATGATTTGGAAGGTGTCAAATTAACAACTGTATATCAGTAATAATAATGGATTTTATTTTGAAAAGCAATCTTTAATTAGAAAAGACGCCAATTTTTAGTATTTATGATCTGATAAATTATGTTCGTAAATGCTGTCTTAACGTAGCTAGAATTATTTGTTGCATATTTTTTTTTATTTTAAGCTTTGAAAAATGTGCAAATGTAAACAAATGATTCTTTTAGCTGAAACGGCTTAATTGATTAGCTTAATTTTATATGAAGTACATTTTTTGAATGCGAAATAAAATGTACCTATAATTTCAAAAAACCCTTTAGTAAAGTAAAAAAGCTGACACTTGGCACATAAATAACTAAACCATATCCAATAAAAATTTACTATATTTGATCTGTCATTTGTGTCACTGAGATCAACTAATATTTATATTTTTTCAGCCACTTTTGATTCTTTTCAGAGATACAATTCTTTACGTTCTTTTGGAAAATTTTATAAAATTATCCAAAGATATTGCTGACCGAAACTATCAAATTTGTTTGTATTTACATATATAAAATTATGCAAACGTCATTTAGAACTGGGCGTGTTTAGAAATATGATATCTGAGGACTGATAAATAATCTAACAATATTTTCAGATCTGTTAGTAAAAAATGGTTACATTATCTTAAGGTGTGTCCACGCAAAAGAAACATTTCAAGAAACATTGTTTAAAAAACGTTTCTTAAATACTTCTCATTTGTAAAAAAAAAGTGTTTAAAATGATTCTGATTTGTTTTTTTAGTATCAACGCTTTGTTTACCAGTATTTGTATTCAGTTTTGTGTGTGGAATTGGACTATTAAAGAAGTAGCATTATTATTGTCAGCTTTTTCGACTTTGCTTTTAAATTTTCATCAAATGGATCCCACAAAACATTTTTATAGGTTGGATAACATGCTTGGTGCTCCACACTTTTCGCGACATTTTATATTTATATCAAATAAACGCACTTTCTATGTTAATGCTTAGAAAACAAACAAAGTTTTTCTCTCGGAATGGGAAACAGAAAAACATTTCATACAAATTTCAGTAATATTTCGAGAGGTTCCTGACCAAAAAAAAATAGAGAAATATTTTTTATTGTCTCTGTAATGTTTCGAAAATGTTTCTTTGGTCTGGGCACACATTTATCATCGTGTTGTCTAACTTAGTGTAAATTAAATTTTTGACAGGTGATCTTAAAGAAATCTAACAATAATAAGTCCGTTCTAGTACCTTCCTAAAACAGTCTAATTTTAAGAAAAATTACCAAAATTAACTAAATCCTGTTCGCGTAGACAAAAATTTGGTAGTTTTTCGGAAAAGAGAACGCTCACGAGAAAGTAAAATATTTCCCCATCCTAAGAATTTTAGCCCAAGAAATTTCTTTGGGCTGATTTGTGAAAAGTGTCAAATTTGATAGTACTTCAAATATATCAAACAAATTGATTGCTTTTGCTGTCAATAATAAAATTAAAAATTCTTTTCCAAAAAACAGCAACAAATTTTTAAATTCCAATTTATCAAGTTTTTTCATAAATAAATAAACAATGGACCATATTAATATTGCTTGAAGTTCGTGTTGAATTAATTTATCCATTTACATACAAAATAAATTCGGAACACGAAATGAAACGATAATGTTTCAAAATTAAGATTTTTTTTACAGTCAAATTGTGGGAAAAAATTGTTGTTTTTCCGTTCGCCTACTTTTTTGTAGTTTTGTCTTCTTGTGAGAGAATTTTTCCCCCACTCCTTAAAATATCTTTTTTTACGAATTTTAGTGCAGAAAGTACGCGAACAGACTTATTTTTGTTCTATTCTAGAAGATGTTTTAGTCGTTTAATTGTAACTAGTTAGATTTTGTTTATAATTGTATATTGGGACCTGACAATTTGTATCATTTCTGAAAATGTTGTGAAAGATTCAATTTAAAAACACAACTTAATTGACAGCTTATTTGTAGATATGTAACTGTCAAGTAAGATCTATCATTCGTGCCCGCTTGGCTTTACGCCGAAAACACTGCAATTTTGTACCACACCGAGAAATTAGGCTCCGATTCCATCTTGGTATTGGAAATGTTCTGGTTGAAAAAAGCTCCGAAGTCTGATTTGGTTTAATTGATCATATACTTTAATCGTAAAATGAGTTTTTTTCAAAAGAGGAACGTTCAAGACCAAAGACGAATAGCTTATTTAAATAAACAGTAGATCCTGAAACGTTTTTACGTTAACTTTATAAATCCATTTTTAAACTTTCGACGACGCACGTTGCATGAAAATGTCTACAAATAAAACTAGAACCCCAGAAAGCACGTTTAATCTTTAATACGATGATTATTATTTATTCATTTTACTCTAGATTACAAAATTTTACTCAATTAATAAACAAGTAAACATACAACTATGTTTTTTAAAGAAAAATATTAATTATCATTGCCGATGACAATCTGACTTTTTATCATTTTCACACGAAATATATAATTGCCATTTAAAAAAAATGTAAATGTTTTTAAAAAAGAAACTCCATTAAAACTATAGCCTTCAAAAGGAGAATCGTATTTATTCAAAACAAACCGGTCATATGGAAATTTTCAATATGGAGATAACACTTCCATAATTCCAAGAAATCGAGTTACCATACCTACATTTTTATTTTCTGGCAAATTACACTCAATTACAAAAAAATAGTTTGATGTGTCTTTTATGTAAGTTGTCCTGTTTTTCTTCTTTTTCTTTAAAGTCAAAGAGTTTAATCATAGCATCAAAAAATTTTCATGGAATTTCCAATCGATGATAAACCTTATTGAAAAAAAAACAACAATACTAAATTAAATTAAAACTATTTAATGAAATTTTGAACATTCCTTATCAAAGAAAAAGAGAGTGGGTATAATTAATTACCAAATTTTCAATCTTTTTAGGTTAAAAAATATGGAAATACTGAATAATGTTTATGAAACTTTCCTAACTGCTGTCACTTTAACCACAAGCTTTACATACGACTATAGAAAGATAGATACTCGTGGCTATCTGTGATTATTCTTAAATTCATCGGCAGCAGCTAACGCGAGAAAGCAATTTTTTGTTTCAAAAAGATACAAAAGCTTTACAATCGAAAGCAAACATAACAAAAACATAAATTCATATAACAAGTCATTGACCCATCTCATCATCAAAGATAAAGATATAAAGGTATCGATAGTTCGTAACTTTTAATTAAATTAGTTTCAGAGCAAGTTGTCACAAAAGAACTTTATTCAATGACGAAGCATAATAATCGACCGATTCTTATTTTCTTTTCTTCAAAAGCTTAAAAGAGTTAGTTCATCTTCATGTTCTATGATCTGTGGGATAATTCATATTCATATAATCACTCCAGTGACAGCCACAAATCACATGACGTAGTAATTTATGAGGCTTTAAATATCTAGTTCTATGAATTTAATATTTTATACGAAGCCTACAAAACTGATTCAAACAAAAAATCTCCATTTTGAATTATACAAATCAATATAAATATAATTATTTTTCTATATGTAAATAAATTTACCTGATTTGACACCGCATCGATAACAACGTATACCAAGAGTATAATTTCCTTCTCATCCGAACCAAGTCCAAGTCCATTTTGGCCACATGTGGCTACATACATCGAGACTACATGTTCTGGGCCTTGCATTTTCTTTTAAATTTATATTTAAATTAAATTTAAAAATTCTTAAATTAATTATTAAATAACTTTTTTTTTTTTTTTTTGATTAATTTAAAATTGTAATGTAGTTAATTTAAATATCAACATGATATTTTTTTAGTATAAATTCGTATATATTCGGGTGAATGTAGGATGTGGGTAGATAAACAGTGTTTGGCTTGAGTCAAGATGGACTGAAAAGAAATTAAAAAAAAAAATTATATAGAGAAGTAAATAATAACGGTTTCTATAGTTTTTAGAAAATGTATTTAAAAAATGAAAAAAAACTAATAATGTTAATTCACAATATGTTTGTTGTTAATGAAATTTACTATATCATTTAAGCTACGTTAAGACCATCTAAAGTATGGTAACCACGGAGAACAACGGGCATTTTTCTCCCTTTGATCCAGATTTTCAGAGAGATGTTTAAAGTTTATTTTTTGTCATATCGGAAAACGGATGTTATGCACGATAAGAAAATGTACCTACAAAAATATCGGAAGTGGATCCTTCATATTTTAAAGCCACGAAAGAGGAAGATATTAAAAAGAAAAAGAGTTTTAGAAACAGCGCAACCTGTGACTGTCAAAAAGACAATCATTCGAAATAGTTTTCTGATTTGAGGTCCAATCCTTTATAAAAACACGAAAAAACTTTTTTTAATTTGGCCAGTTTATGTTCCTAAGACTTCTGAGAATTTTGTAAGTAGGATTGACAGGACAGAAAAATACGTACATAAGTCAAATAAGTTTCTTTATTTCTTTTCTTCCTATTTGAATTGTGCTTTATAGGATAATTCAGAAATTCAATTACTCAAATTCTTATTCTAAAGATTTGACAGCAAACCCGACAAATTTGTACGAGATTTTGGCGTTCCTTGCGGCCATTTTGTTTTGGTGCCATCTGTCAAATCTTTTGTTTATTATTTTAATTTCAAATGATAAACCTTTATTATCAAAAGGAGTGTTGGTGAACGCAAACGTTGCGCGCATTGCGCCCGTAGTGGCAATTCACAGTCGACTCTTCAACGTTTGGTGGCTAAATTTTGCGATGACCGGTTCAATAAATAATCAATCAACACCCGTAAGTTCAAGAAATGCAAGATCGGAGTAGAACATCGCCACGGTCCGTGAAAGTACAGCAGAACCCGGGGCAGTCCATTCCTCGCCGTGCCCACGATCTCGGCCTTTTGCAGATTTCAACTTTGCGAATTTTGCGTCGGGACAACTGACCCAGGAGCTCAAAGTTAATGACCATAGACAACGCCACCGTTTGTTCCATGACTGAGCTTCGAATCACTTGGAAGAGGACCCCGATTTCGGCCGAAAAATCATCTTTAGTGACGAGGCTCATTTTTAGATGAATGCCTGTGTTTACTAGCAAAAAAGCCGTGTTTGGGCGTGATTGGTCCGTACAGCGCTACATAACTAAATTGAACCATATGGACCTAGACGACATGTGTTTCCAGCAGGACGGTACTACGTGCCACACAGCAAACGCCACAACATCTACCCGCCCTTATTGAAAAACCCTTTATTAAAAAAAATATTAACGTGTTATTTTCGAATTTTAAAATTATTTTAGCTTCTGCTTCATATAGTACACAAATAAATAGTTTAATTTTGAATATCTCGCTATTTGGCAACTGTCATTTTTGGATCTGTCATCTTTTGACACTTGACAATAATGGCAAAAAGAACGCACTAAAATTGTTTGAAATATTTATAAAAATGGTAGACATTTTGTAGTCACAGTTCGCAAAACTAAAACACTTTTGTTTTGGAGCATCTTCTTGGCCAGCAATAGTTAAAGTTCTGAAAAAATGTGAGCTATTGGGACGAATACGTGATATAAAGAGTCAAAACCATGTGGACCGATCAAGAACATCTTTAGCCCAGTTTTTCGGTGCAGGAACATCCTAGTTTCAGAGTTAAACTCGAGTTACCATCTGCAACGTGTTTTTCAGTGTATTACAATCTTGTCGTTAACTCGGGGTTTACCCTTTAAATTTGATTCAAACTCTGGTTTAAATATACATTTTGACAGATTCTGAAATAGTAATGAAAAACATTTTTTATTTATTTTTGTGGGAAAATTGATATTTTTGTTTTTATTCAGTCTGTGACTTCAGCGATTGGGACTTATACGAAATTTTAAGTGCAACTGTTTTGAGATGAAAATTACTTATCAGATCGCTACCAAAGAATTTAAAATGAGATTTAAAACAACAGATGATGGCTATAAACCAAAATGTAATAATGCCCGTGTTTTTTGGCATTCTATAAATAGTATAGTTAAAATTTCCCAAGAAAACTCATCGGCAGTAGCCAGATTTTTGTATATAAAAATTGGTACAACTGGAAGAAGATCTGTTAGAAAATAAAAACACAAATAGAAGTAAGTTTTATGAAAATCAAAAGTTAAAATTAACTTCAGTAAAAAAAAAACTACCTAAAACTAATATAAAGGACAGTTTTTTAGGAAGAATGGTAAGAAAACATATGGAAATTGAGATTCTTTGACATAAAAAAAAAACTTCAAGGAGGGGGTTTGTTCGTAGACTACTACATTTACATGTGGTATTAAAGCGAGCTTAAAGCTCGTCTCAATTCTTTATATACTTAACTGAATCGAGTTGAAATGAGCTCGATTTGACTCGATTTCGGTCGGGAAAAAGGAGTAGATTCAAAATTTGTAAAGAAAAACCTGTGTGGAGGAGTTAGTTTTACAGACAATGTATTGTAGTCTGTTTATTTGCATGTTTGTGTTCAAAAAATTTAGTTTTATTTTAATCAAATAAAAAAAAGTAATAAATGTTGCTGAACTATTCAGTTCTTCATTGTTTAACACGAATCAAACTATTTCACTTGCACTTCTTAAGAAATATCGAAACAACATTTGCATTTTAGAAAAAGCTGTCAAACTTAAACATTTTTAAATCTTCTTGTGCGGTGGAAACACCAAAAAGATTTATTTAATTTAAACTGACATAAACATTTAGTGGAAACATAGCAAAACTTAATTTTTTTTTCTTTTGTTGCAAAATAAGTTCAGTTACTCCATTTTCATTAACAAAACTAAATAACATCATCAGTAACAGATTGATTTTTTGTTTGCCAATGGAAAACACATGATTCCAAATGTACAACAACTCAACAAACACTGCCATCGAGATACAAATGCAATATGTGATATCAAATGATGATACGAAAAACAGGGTGTAGGCCTGTATTGGTGATATAGCCCAGTTATGTCAATTCTCCATCGATCATTTTGCATAAATACTTAGCTTTTACGGATTTTAATTTTCTCAGGAATTCAAGCCCAGCAGAGCATTCTTTCCTTTGGTGTTTCGGTCTTTGGAATGGCATTAAAAGAATTCGGACTTTTATTGAAGAATCGTTTTTAGTTAAAAACCCCATTTTCACCTTGAAGGCTACTTTATTTAGCAGAATTGTCGCATTTTGGGTTTGAAAATCCAAAAATGATTATTGAAAAATCTCTCAATTGTCAGAGTGCCACTGTTTTGTTTGTGTGGTCTTTGACTGCCTGCACTACTGGCTGTAGCAATTGGATGATATTGACGTGAACGATGTTTATTTTCCACACAATGATGCTACGTGCACAAGCAACGAAACAATCACAAAGTTTCTTGGCCGTGTTATTTCTCTAAGATTTGATAACAATCGCCCAGCGGGAACTTGGTATTAATTACTTTCAGATTATATACTTCGGACCCAATGCTCCAATTCAAAGCCTTAAATATGAAATTGATGAAGTTATTGGGAACATACAGCTGCATATTTAGAAATTGGTTATTTAAAATTTCATCCAAAGGATATGGTGAACAATTTCATTTAATATCATTCTTTCATTTCTTTCATCTTAACGATAAAATAGGAGTCCATAGATTTATCCTAAGAAATACTCCTTTTTTAGTGTGAAAATTCCTCCAGTTGGTATGAAGGTATACATGAGACACAAATATTTCGAAAATAATGAAAGTTTGGAACCTTGCAATCAAATTTTCAAATCTTTTTTACATTTTGGCACACCCTTTACAAATATGAATCTGACACATTACATCATAAGAAAGTAATTTTTTTTTTTTAAGTAAGGTCAATCTTTTTCTATGATGTACCTTTCTTTTTTTCACACTCTTAACCAAAATTATTAGTATCTAATTTAACACTTCACTTATAAGGTATTGGAATTGTTCCCATATAAATATTAATTGAATTTATTAACTATCAATATCTATATTAAATATTTTTCTAGTTTATTATGTACATAATATCCGTATTGTAATTAATTGCAAGAAGACTCTGTTTGATTTATTAATTCTTCAAACCACCATTATCAACTTCATATTATATTGCAGCTTCATATTTGGAAAATAACTAATGACTTCGCACCGAATGTAGAAGATACACGCACCGGTTAATGTGATGGTGATAAGTGATATACTTATATATAAAACGATATAAATGCCAACGCATTGTCCAGTTAAACCACTTTTACCTGACATAAAAAAAGTCAACCAACTGACGCACGATGCTAAGCATCAAACACATCACAGTTTCCAACAAAGTGAACTATTTTTTATATGTCCGTTACGTTAAAGTTGCAATGATACATTTTCATAGTCACATAATAAGAAATTTAACATAAACTAAGTACCATCAAGTTACAGGTTTAAAGTTGGGTTTGAAAATAAAACAAAAAAATGTAGACTTGGGCTTAAACTTGAACAAAAACACCAAAAATGGAATCCAGCCCCTTTCTTTATGAGATCACGTCAAAACGCAAAACCAAAACTAATGTGAAAAAAATGCATGCAATTGGTTAAACTTTCGTTAAATTGTTGTTAACAAATAAAAAATAAAGCACTTTTGTGAAATCAATGACAGCTTTGTTTTTTTAAAGTTAAACCCAGAGTTATATGAAAGTTCCAGTTCATGCGAGCTTGACATCATGGTTTGATTGGCGTGTTGCATTGCGTTTGCGTAGGTACTCCACCTTACCTACGTCTTCATAAACAACAAAAACCATAAAAATATTGTTTTTTCAGTTATAATTGTTTTTGTACAAAGGTTCAGAGAGCAAAATTAAATTATAGCAACTCTAGTAGAGCATTTTTTATTATTTTTTTATTGGAACAAAGTTGTTTTTAACAAACAATTATTATGCATCTGAAAATTTTTATTAACTTGGGCTTACGTTAGATGCTGTTAAATTAAAAGATCGTATGTATCTACATATGGGGCTTAAATTATAGCAATAACCTTAAGGCAAAGGTTAATGTGTTAAAAATTCTTTAAGTTGTTGATGATTTCATTAAGTTACATACTTGTCAGAATCTATGCACTTAATCGTACCTTTATTCATCTAAATAACTACATAGTAACATTTTATTCAAGGTAAACAATCAAATCAAGGAACATTTAAATACAACAAAAACAAACTTACTTAACTAGTGATGATTTAGTGATTGCGGTTTTGAAAATGTTGTGTCAAAAAAAGGTCGTGAGTAATTATGTTGAACATAACAAATTAATGAAAGCAGCGATTTATATGGTGGATTAACTAACACCTAAACTTTTTATTTTTAAAATTGAGGAAATTGAGGATTTCTTGTACCTCTAACCTTTTGAACGACAGAGACATTTTTTTAGTTAAAAGACACGTACACGTGTCAAGATATCAAGATAATAAAATGGTTGCACATGTAAATGAATAGGATATCATCGGTTTGCTCTTAGTTTCAATTTTTGAAAAATCAAAAAAAAGTCTTTTCAAACTTCCGACGGAGAACATTTCTCCCTTTGATTATTATTCTAGACACCCTGTTCTTCTTACAACTTACCACTTTAAAAATATAATTTCCGTTTCCGCATGTTACAATCGTTAGTTCACTTAATGAAAGTCAATTTTGTCTCTTTTTTGCTGTGGAAAGTGAATAAGGGGCTTTAAAGGACTATTTACATGAGAGCGACCGACGCACGATTGAACGAATAGTCGTCATTTATGACATTTCCTTTACGGAATTTGTTTTTTATTTATCATTATATACTATGCCCAACAAAGACTACAATGACATTTTTTGGTTGAGAGGCGCTCGAACATTTTATTTGTTGAAGTGTGGATCGTAAGTGGAACGCGAATCGAGTTTGACAGTTCGATCACAAGCAATTGCAATCAAATACAATCAGATTGCATTTCGCGAAAAATAATCTAGTTAATCAAAGTTCTCTTATTTTGGCACAGAAAAAGCTAATTTTATGGCGTTAAGATTAACTTAAGCTTTGTTTCTTCCTTTTTGTTTATAACTGACATAGAATTCAGGTTAATAAGTTGTTTAAAATCACATTCGTCGGTCGTTGGTCGTATTCACATAAATAGTCTTTTAGATCAAAAACTTCAAACTTAAAATCTAGCTTATTCTGTTTGTCAAATAAAAGGGCTTGTAAGTAGAACGTAGCAGCGAAGAGTAAGTACCATTATCTAATTGTCTACTACTGCCTCGTGTAAATCCATGGTAAGCTGCTAATATCTGTTGTAAATAATTTCCTTATAGAGCTCATTTATTACATTGTATGACTATATTAAAGACATGGAGGTTACACGAGCGAGTAATCAATACATAGAGAGTGGGCTTTTTTAAACGCTACTAAAGTAGCTTTGGAATTGATAAGAGTGCCGAAAGGCGAGTTCGAAAGTTTGTAGGTGTTAGATTATGCAGTCTCAGGGTGAATTGAGTTTAAATTTTGATTTAATTCGGTCTTCTTTACATGTTACCTAAGCTTTATTATTGTTGAATAACATTAAATTATTTTGTAAACGATTGCGACGTAAATTTAAAACAGTAGAATTTTTATTTCCTGTGGACATTTATTTAATTTGAATTTATAACATATAAGAAAAGAATGTCTGTCAAAGTTAATAAATTAAAGTTGAAGTGAAGAAATGTTAAGACTTAGATTAAAATCTGATACTAGGGTAAGGTTTTAATTAAATTATTTAAGTTAGAAAATAATTGTTTTATTTCAAAAATTACAAAAAGTACTTAAGGAAAATTCAGTAAAACAAACATTTAAGTTCAAAAATTGGGATGTGTGATTAAGGGGGGGCACGGCAGATCTGTCAAACTCCCAGATAAGTTTGTTTGTTTTTATTGGTAGATACAAAGAGAAATAAACTGCCATAAAATCCAGATCTGTATATTTAAACTTAAATCAGAAAAAATCAATTTATTTTTCACCATGAATTGTAATAATGGAACATTTGTGTTCTTACAGATGTGGATCAAGAATAAATTGATTTATTTTACCCAAAGAAACTCCCATTAGTAAAACGCAACAAAAATATTTTAATCGCGATTTAAAAAAAAAAAATATTTGTTTGTTTTTTAAGTTTGATTAAAAATAATCTTCTTTTTGAAAGATGATTTTTTTTCAATTAGTCTTGTGAGAAATGACACTTTTACGATAAATTATAATACTTTAGCCTCTTTATAACATTATGAGAAAATCTTAAAGAGTAATCTCGCACTTAAGTGGATACATAGTATACCTTACAAAAAAGTTAATACAAAATAAATCTATCTTATTGAATCATGTATCAAAATAACAAAAAGACTGTTTGAAAGTTAGGAACAAGTTGATTAGCTGTTGCGAATTTGGATGTTTTTCAAAAAAAATGGAGGATTAAATACCATCATATTTTTTAATATGATATGTCATCATACCAAATCATAATTTTACTACTTTTTATACCTAATTTTTGATCTTAAACAAAAAACAAAAATTTAAATTATCAACGCATCTATTTAGTCATATCCAAGAAAAAATGAAACATTAAAAACCATGCTTGGTTACTGTCACAAATTTAATGATGTAAAAAATTGAAACTAAAACCTACCTATTTTAATAGTTTTGTTTTTTAATAGTTTCGTACCTACGCAATATCTAAGAAAAACAAAACATTAATGCAAATATCTTACTTATTTATTTTTAATTAAGCTTAATTAACTTACAAAATTAACCAAAAGAAGTTATTTAAACATAAAACAATAATTTTATGTAGAAGACTCAAAACTAATAAACAAAATAAGGTTGCAATTCATGGTAAACATTTTATCCAAACTCAAAATGGTCATATCCATTATGGGTTGTTAAAATAATTTTTAATAAAAGTAATAATTATTATTCAAATACGTGCACTGTCTTATTTCCTAGAATGAAATTAGCATTAAGCACCTATAAGTAAATTTGTAAGTTATTAAAATACATTATTTGATTAGATTTTAAAATATTGTTGGCGATTCTTTTTAGCAGTCTTGTATGTAAAATTGAATAGAATTAAATTTTAGATAGCTTAATTTAAATAGGCCAATATATTCTGTAATCCGGACCATAACTTCCAATTTATGGCATTTTTAAAAATCCCAAGTTTTATCGTGTTTTTTGTCTTTGATTAAAGGAAATTTTTTTATATTTTGTAATTTTATATAATGATCTTATGGGACTGGCCATCGTAGATTACTTCATTTTTCTTAAAATTTAATGAAAAAGCAAAGAAACTTTACACAAATTTGTCGAAAGAAAATAAAAGGAATCAGTTATGCAGTTTTTTATTTCAACAAAAAAAAATAATTTATTTTATTAGTTAAATCTGTCAAAATGACGATTTTCCACATTTTCCCTTCCATTGGGCAAAATAGATTAATTTTTTGAATTTTCTTGCTCATATCCCAGCTGATCATAAACAATTCCTTTCCCCTCCTTGAATTTGGGATATTTCCAACATGATGTCAAGCTTGTGATTTATAATTTGCGAAAGTAAAGATTAATTTTTCAAATCCTTAAGGCTAGTACGCATACAAATACATAAATAAATTAGGGGGCGCAATAGTCCGTTAAGTTTTGTATTAACTTTTGTATTTGTATTTATATTCGAAATATCATTTCAAATTTGTGTTGAAATACATTTTTTGAGGAGATTCAACACCGACCATTCCGCCTTTTTGGTACAATCTTCAATACTCTTTAAAAATTTAGATCGAAATAATGGCTGAATCACAAACACTCTTCAACTTCGGCGTGTCCTGACATTTACGAGTTCAGCCATAGGAATTCAATGCATGCTATCACAACGGAGCTTCGACCTCACGTTTCGTTTGACAATCGTAAGGAAAAGAACGGAATGTAACGTAATGTGGCTCCAAACTTAAGCTCTTGTTCAATTATCTGAACATTTGCTTTGTGTGGCAGCTCAACAGCTGTAAAAAAAATGTCAACAAACAAAATATTTGCTCTTTGGAAGGATGAAATAATAGAAATGTCATTCAAAGCAACCTCGAAGCGGTCCCACCGTAACGCAGACGAAGGCGAAGCTGAAGCGTTTACTTGTACGTTTGTACGAAATGTAAGCTAGAACTGCATGCCACTAGACTGAAATTCTTTGCTAAGTTTAAACTTGAATTAATTTAAGAGAGAGTCTTGAATAGAAGCTAGATTTTAGCTTCAGCTGACATAAACCTGGAAATACCACAAGTTTAAGAGGCGAGGGCAATATTTGTGATCATCTGGGATGGGAGCACTAAATTTAAGAATTTCAATTTTGGTATTTTCTAGTTTGAATAGATACTTTATCTATTTTCTAATATTTTGACAGAAATCTGGCATTTTTCTTAACAATGTTAATAAAATTTTCATCTGTCAGTTTGATAAACGCTTCGTTTGTGATTGGTTCAATTTAAATTGATGATTTTCTTTTTAAAATGTTCAGGTCTTTATTATTTTTCAAATGTGTAAACAGTTTTAAGAAAGACAATTAACTGAATTTGGTTTATCTTCTTATGATTTGCAGAGATGAAGATTTGACAGCTACAGAAACTATAATTTGTTCCCTTCGCTCAGAAAAAATACTTGCGCCATTTTTTTTCTGCAAATTTACCATGGGAAAACCCCATTAGCGAACCATAATGGAAATACCTACCTTAACGTTTTTGCAAAACGTCATAACCAAACTTCTATCATCAAGTTAATTTTTGGCACGAAATCAATATAATTTATTCCTATTATGTGAAGCAAGTTAAGTCTAGAAGAGTTAATATAATTGCAGTAGTTCCAAAGAGATAAATGTAAATACCACAAAAATTAATAAATGATTGAATTATATACATATGTAGGTATCTTTCGGTTAATAACCTTTTGGATAAAACTTTTTGTGGTAAACACATTTTTTCAGGGCATCCACTTTTAATTAAGGATATTTCGAATTAGGAAAACTGGTTTTATGGAATAACAATTTGAGGGATGTGATTTTTAGTGTTAAGTTTTTATTTGATTAAAAAGAGTAAAAGGCCACGCTTAAGAAACTCCAATGCCCGGAGCATGAATGCGAAAATTGTTTTCTTTTTTTTTAGATAATTAGTTGGTTTTATAATTTTTTCAGCATCCTATGCGTCATGCTGTCACATGTAGTCGTTAAGTTATTCTTATTAGTTTAAGCCAACATGAAAGTAAATAATATACATTTTTGGTTAAATTTGTAAATTCAGATATCATCTCAAAGAAAAGTGTTTAAAACCAAATTGGAAAAATGTCTTTGATACAATTTAAAATTTTTAAAAGCAAATAGTGAAAAAATAGAATTCATATTTTTTAGATGTGTATACAAAGTTATTGAGGCTCTATTAAATGTTAATCCATACTTAAACAAATTTCTTTGCGTTTTTTCACGATTTGTTAAAGACTTGTTTATTTTAAAACCATTCACTAAGATCATGGAAAAACCATTGACAAGATGAAAGAAAAATACATGCATTATAAAATGGGTTTGAAATGAACTTCATATACCTCAAATATGTATTTTTGTAATAAGGTCATAAAATTTACATACGTACACTCCTACACCGTATTTTATAGCGACCGTAAACTAAATCTACCTGTTGAGGAGTTAGATTTAATAAACCCAAGCCTAAATTCACTGAAGTTAAAACGCCTTGCACATGTGAAATACGCGCTTAGTAAATTGCGAACTTTTAAATATAATCGTTATTATTTTAAGTATATTCATTTGAACATCATTGTGGTGAATACCAATAAATCCCTCAAACATTCAAATAATTTTGTTCAAATCTAATCCATTTTCCACCTGCTGACCATGAATATTTGAAGTTCGTAGTTCGGTTCTTATGTCAAAACAACAAACAAATTTCTATGATATGATCTATGTTGCGGCTTTACTTTTGAAAGATTGTATGGAAACCCTTGATTAGATAAAGTAACATTCTTACTATACAATTCAGAGACTTAGACATAAGTTACATTCCATCGTCGGATTCGACTTTTCGAAGTTCTCTATGTGTGTGTCTGAGATATACAAGAAACACATTTTTATTTTAAATTCGGTCATCTCAGACAAAAAAAAATAAAAATGACAGAAAGTAATGTAAAAAAGATTGCCTGACCTTACATTGGCTGCGTTCAAATTTGTGTTGGATAGGCTATCCTGGATGTGTACATGTACTTTTAGATACCTTATTAAATGAGTTGGATACTTAAATTAAGATAGCTGTTAACAAATTAAAACAACTTTCAGCTGCTCAAATAAAAAGGTCCAATATGATTGTGAAATACAATTCTCAATGGTTAATTTTAAAAAATCAGCGGACTTTTATCAAAAAAACATTACAAATTTTAAATCAATGTCCGGTTTTCTTTATTACGTTGATTTATGTTAGCTCTATTCTGTTAGATACCCTCAAATATCATAAATTCTTGAATGCCGTTGGATTCCTTTTTGACATTCCAGCTGTTCTTTGACACGTAAAACACTATCAATAAGTTCTCCGGATTCCCTATCTGTTTGGGTTTTGTGCATCAGCTGTTCAAGTGTTTATTTTTTCATAGAAATTATTGCAACTTCGTAAATCTTTTTACTTTATTTCATTTGAAAACATTATGAACCATAAAAAAAATGATTTTAAATGTTGTGTTCTTATAAGGTCCCAATAGTTACAATACTGGTTAAGTTTGTTAATTTGCAGTTGTAGAGTTATCGGACTATCAGTAAGAATAACAAGGTCATCCGCATATAAAACCACCTTAATAAGGAAATCACCAAAATATACACCCCTTGAAACACCGTCTCCAAAGTCGTTAATAATAAGTGAGAAGAGCAAAGGACTCAAAATGCACAATACTGGTTAAGTTTGTTAATTTGCAGTTGTAGAGTTATCGGACTATCAGTAAGAATAACAAGGTCATCCGCATATAAAACCACCTTAATAAGGAAATCACCATAATATACACCCCCTGGAACACCGTCTCCAAAGTCGTTAATAATAAGTGAGAAGAGCAAAGGACTCAAAATGCAACCTTGCGAGACACCCACTTCTTTCTTAAATTACTGCGAAGAGGTTCTACCATTAGAAACTGCCGCTGTTGTACTTGAAATAAGTTTCTCATATATTCTTAAAAATTTTGTTGATAATCCAACACCTGTTAGTTTGAAAAGTAATAGTTTTCTATTTATAGTGTCAAATGCAGCTTTAAAATCTACACAAAAAAAGCATAGAGATTAGTTTTCTTATCCAAGAAACGTTTAGCGACATTAGTAAGAGTGAAAATTTGATCAACCGTAGAGAGGTTAGCTCGAAGTCCAGCCTGAAAACAACTTATTTTGTTGTTTGTTTCAACCCAAGGTACAAATCTTAGATATAGCATCTGAGTAAACAGTTTTCGTAATGAATTGAGAACAGAGATACTGTAGTTTTCAAGAAGATTAGGATCTCCTTTTTGGATGACTCTTGACTTGAAATTCTTTCGTATTTCTTCGTTGTTAAACACTTGGTTAATTAGGAACAATATAAATTCTAAAAATTGTGAGCTGGCATTTTTCAAAAGCTCGTCTGAGATACCATCTATACCCGAAGCCTTATTGTTTTTCATTTTTTCTAAGGCAAAAAGTAGTTCTGGCATTGAGAACGGAGTGTCTAGTTCTGCAATGTAAATAAAAGGTAACGCAAAACATATCTAAGATTGATTAGAATCTACTTTTGTAAGTTTTTCGAAATATGAGCCCATCATGTCGATACTGATTGGAAAAACATTCGATTTCTTTCGGTTACCTAAAATTCGTACATTTTTCCAGAATTATTTTTGTTTTTTTATAGAGGCATATGTTTTTAAGTTTTTCACTCAAGTATTATCCAAATAAAGAAATCTCGCACATAATATAATTATTAAAATTTTTAAAAAGTAGACAGACGGGAAGTTATCAGTGTGAATCGCATCCCAGCTTCTTTTTTGTATAGTGATTTCAACGAAAAAGAAAATTTGGTGCTTCATAATTATATCAGAGGGTTCTGAAAATAATAAACTGATCACAGTTTTGCTCTGATCGCTCAAAGATCCTCCCTCAGAAAAAAAAATAAACGCTTATTGTAAGATTTGCCAATTATCTGTGCTTCTGACAAGTGCTTGAAAGGTTTTTTCGTTCAATAATAACACTTTTACACTTTTACTAATAATACTTTTTAATATTTAATAAATGAGCTAAACAAATTTATACCATGAAATTAAGGATTTTAAAATTGTAAGCCACCATCTTCTCTCTCAACTTTAATTTTCTGTAAAACTTGTCCAGAGAATTGTCAGATATTTAAAAAATCCAATTCGCAGAATTTTGTGAACAAAAATAATAATAACAGAAGTCATTTTCTAAGTAAAGAGATTGGCATTTTAATACACAATACTGGACCATACTCAACATATTTAGATTCATATTATTTATAAATAAACCCTACTTTGCTATAGTTTTGTATTAACTTTCTACCTCTAAGTTTAAAAGTTCAATGCTTCATAACCGACAGGTTGTTAAAATTTCTCCCTGCTGTTTACATATTGGTGTGATATGACCATTTTGCTGGCTTTAAAATTCCAGAATCTGGTAAAGAACCACATATTCACCAAGTTAACTCAATGGATTTATATAAATATTCTTAACTCAAGTTATTTAGTTTCAAATAAGACAGTAGCTAAAGAAGGTATTAATGTTGTGTTCGTATATACAGGTATTTAACATCTTAATTATTGTGGTTATTGTTTTTTAATTGATAAAATAATTGATTTTTTACAACAAAGTAAGAAAATTGATATCTTCACATAACTAAAATAAGAAGAAAGATAAAATAAAAAACGAACACGAAATAAGAACTCTCCAACCTGTTTTTCTTTTCAATTATTATTACAAAACCTACATCGCGATGGAATTTCAAACCACAACGAACAGAAATTCCTGTAGAACGACATTGGGAATGATTTTTTCTCTTTTTGTTGTTTTTTTTCTACGAGAAAAATCATCAATAAAGATCGAAGCATATACAAAATACATTTAATGGGAACCGAATTCTAACTGTGGACCCTAAATAAGCAGGTATCATGGTGAATATCACTTTTCAACACAACACAAAAGTCAAACAATCCTTAGGGATTATAACAGCTAATAGGCAGTACCATCATTTTTTCACACGTGTCATTTTACGGGAATGTAGCTGCAACACTGCAACAGGTTGTTGCACATACGCACAAAAAGGAAAAACAGGGAACAAAATTACCTAACAACAAACAACATCAACAATTAAAGAAAAGACGAAGCGAAACACAAAACGCAAACGATCCACCTCGACCTACCTACGAAACCCACCGTTTTTGGATTTTGACTTTTTGAGTTTTGACAAGTAGAGGACGACATTTTGCGTTTTGTTTGCAGAGAATGACCGACAACGTCGTCGTCGGTCGTTGGTTTGTTGGATGTAAGAAGAGCTCAACAAAACTTTTACCGACCCCCGACAAAACGACAAAATACCTGCACACAATGATCGTTAATATTTCTTTCTTTTTGTGTAAAATAAAAAGTACAATAATAAAAACATCATTGCATCTCTGTCTATCCAATTGAGAGAAAACACAACTTCTCTCAGGTGTTCAACTGCTTTTTTATTCTTCTTGCGATCGCGACGACATACAGCGCCAATGATCATGGTGATGATCTTTCTTTCTACATGTTGCTTGTGGACTTTTCGAAACAAAAATATAAAAATGTTTTTGCTCATTAACCCCGAGAGTTAGCCACACCATTTTTGTTTTTTCTTAAATCTTCGTTTACAACAAATTTAATTACAGTTTTCAACATGAACTTCCAAGAAGAAAATAAAACCAACTTACATATGCAACAAGTTCAAAGGTAAAAAGGTTTTATGTCCAAAAAAACAGGTACACATTAAAAAATACACAAAACAGCAAAATAAAAAAAAAAACAGAAAACTCACCGTGTAGACGATGTGGAGATAAATTAAAAAAATATATATTTTAATTTAATGTAGGTAGGTTTTTTTCCATAAAAAGATGAAGAAGTCTCAACTAGTTATTGTTATGTTCTGTTGGAAGATCGAGGGATTTTGATTTTAATTTTAACTTTAATTTAAAATATCGTGGACACACTTGTTGGCTAGGAAGGCTTGGAACTTTTGGAACTTGCGTGAGTTTACACGGTTGAAATATTGCACTGTGTTTTGTGTGGAAGAAGCAGGTAAGAAAAAAAAACTTTCGAAAGGAATTCCGGAACTTGTCGTCGCAGACTCAACAAGTTTGTGTATATTGAAGTTGTTAGATACGAAAAATTTATAATTCGACTTGGTTATTAGGACCACCGTTCTTGTTTCAAAACATATCTTTTTTCTTTCTAATATTTTATCAGAAAATTCATTATTTTCTCAATAATTACATGTTATTGTACCGACAGACAGAAGTTAAAAAAAAAGATATCGAAGACGCTGGCGTACCTAAAGAGACACGAACGTAACGGTGCGATGGTAAAACGTCGACTGGTATGAACATTGAGCTCAGGTAAATAACTTTTAGTCTCGTAATTCCATAAATCGAGTTCATTGCTTATATTATTACCCAGAAACGACGATACACGACGAATCGAATCCACCAGTGAGTGACTACACTACACACCTCACCTATCCTATGTTTACCTGCAACAGAAGAGTCACAGTGGCGTTACACACCTGGATTGGAAATTACTGCTGATCGAGGGAGACGAAGGTATTTTCTTGGACGAGAGTACAATCGTACAAAAAATGATAATGATAGAGTTTGGTTTACCTGTAATCACAGAGGAACCTGGGTTTGTTTGAATGTTGCAAGGCCAGGTGTAACAACTTGTAGTTTTTGTTGTAATTTTGTTAGTGATTCAAAATATTTTTTTTAACTTGATAGGAGATAGGTAAAAGATTGGGTAAGTGCATAGTTTTGTCTCTTTTCCTTGCATGACTTTTGTTGTTAGGGATGACTGGATACGAATATAAAGTCTATGAGGTGTATACATATTAGCTACCTAAGGTAAGGTAGAAGTGTACAACAGTTAGCTTCTTTTTTGTTCTTCATAAAGTTGTTATTAAAAAAGTATTTTTGTTTCATTTCTGATCGCGCCGGGAGAATAATTTTGTATTGGAAAAGATTTGAGCTTAAATTTAAGGTGAATAACTATAATATAGTTGACTCGTTTTGGCAGGAAGTCACAGAGTTAATTTGACAGTTTGTTCTTCTTTTCACTCTCACCTGATCAATTTTTTAACTCCCCATTAATTAGGTAGGTATACTTGTAGTTAGATAGGTAGGTATTATTATTGAAATTGTTGAAAAGTTGGCAACGGTGTAATAATATAACCTGCCTATACGATCAATGATTAGATCAACAGTGTTTGCCCCTTTAGGTCTCTTAGTTGGTATCAGAAGAGAACAAGACTGTTTTTACGATATAGAATTTTGACTTATCACATCAAGTGCTTTAAAAGATTGGTGCACGTAGGTGTCAAGGGATAAAGGTAAGTAGGTATATTGGCTCTCTTAGAAAATGATCACTGATCATCAGGGACGTAGCTAAATTATTTTGGGATCTGTTTTTTCTTGTTTAAGTTAGAGTCTTGGAGACATGTCAAACAAGATATTAATTAGGGTTTGAACTCTTGGCTAAATACCAACAAAAAAATTAAAAGAGGCTGGGATGCGACCCACACTGATAACTTCCCATCCCGTCTGTCGATTTGTCTTGCTTAAAAGTTGGTCTATATTTTTTGTAGATTTTATTTTTTATGAAAAAACGGACTGTTAGATTTTTATATACAAACTACTGAATATCGAAAACAATATTTTCTTTGAAATAAAATAAGTTTGATGTCAATATTTTTTAATTTTTGAAAAGCTTTTTGAGTCGAAAGTAAACTTTTACCAAGTTTTATTGTTTTATTTTTGGAGTTTTATTTTTTGTAAAAAAAACTGTCATTTGGATTTTTTTACAAATTTAATCGAATGTTGAAAACAATATTTCTTATAAGATAAAATAAGTTTGAAGCCAATATTTCAAATTTTTAAAAAGATATTTGAGTCGAAAATCAATTTTGACCAACTTTTGTTAAATGTTTTTTAGGTTTTTAATTTTTTGTACAAAAACTGTACATTCGATTTTTTTTTCAAAATTTTACTGAATATTAACAACAATATTTTTTGAATGATAAAAGTAGTTTAGAGCTAATATCTACAATTTTTGAAAAGATATTTGTGTCGAAAATCAATTTTTACCAACTTTGAGTAATGTTTTTTTTAGATTTTTATTTTTTATAAAAAAAAACTGTCAATTCGATTTTTCTCAAAATTTTATCAGATATCAAAAACATTATTCCTCGTTGCACAAAATTGTTTTGGAGATGGAATCATATTTAAGTCGTAAAATTTTGGAGGTGACAACTTTTTTTCAGTTTTTTTGATTTATAAAAAAACCGTTAAATGGATTTTTTTCAAAAAATATACTTCTTTGATATCAAAGAATTACAATATATTAATATAAAATTTAATTCAAGTCTCTAGCGTTTTTGGTTGGTGAGATCTTTAGGGTTGACCAAAATTGTCACCTTTTTTTCAAACTGCTATGGTATAAAAACCACCCACGCAATTTTCTTGAGAGCCCTTTCTACATCTTTCTGCCTTATTATCTGTATAACAAAATGTATTTAAAATCGATATCTCTTCTGATTCTTGAGCTACGTACGTACACACGCACGCACAGACATCTATCTAAAAACTTTTTATTTCGACCATAGTCACCTTGAAACGTGGAAATGTCAAAATTTTCAATTTGACAAATCGGACCCATTTCAATAACTTCCTATGGGAAGTTAAAAAGTGACCAAAATTGATTACATCCTATTGGTGGTAATTAAAATAATTATTTTGTTTAGCAATAAACTCAATTATTATCATTAAAGGAACTTCTAAATTTCGCATGCAATCAATAATTGAAGTTTAAGCTATTTTTGTCGAAATATAAACGATTTTAATTTGTGTTAAATTTAATTTTTGGAAATTTTAATTTCACTGAAAATGATCACTTTTTTTTCTTAAATATTCGAGGTGACACATGAAAATTCATACTCAATATTTGATTTTTTTCATATATTAAACAAACTGTTGGAATCTTTAAAACGTCAAAAATGTCAACATTTTAAATATGATAAATTAGACTTATGACAATAGGTAGGTTAAGGCAGCATAAGGGACTCGATTTGAAGTCAACTGAATTCTTTGAATGTATACTAAGGCCAAGGTACCAAGTTCATTTGTTAGATGCTATATCAATTTTAAATTAAAACTCTCAACTCTCATGACAAGAATTACTCTTGAAGGATTTGCCAATTCCTCGCAAGAGGTAGTACCCGCGAAAATAGGACACTCTTAGCCCAGTTTAATGGCCCATGAGTGAGTAGTAGTAGTAGTAGTAGTGTGATTTTATTTAAAACAAAATATTGAAATACATTATGCATACTTAAACACAAAATATAGCATTGGCTTTTGCCGTCAGCCAGAAAAAAAGAGTATTATTTAGTTAACATTACATAAATTGAATAATTATAATACTTATAGTATCTTTATGTTTGTTTTTTGTTTACAAGACAAATTTTTGAAGTATCAAATTAGAGTTACATAATTAATATGGATTCACGCCTGTATTTTTAAAAAGCTTCATTTATAATTTGCATTCTATAATTATATGCTGTCTTTACGAATGAGTATAAGTTCGTCCAATTTTGGCCGTTGAGTATGTCCTTGGTTTCTTCTAAAGTCAGTAACCATTTTCCCCAGTGTGCACGTCGAATCGTTTTCAATATTGGGCATGTTCCCAAGAAGTGGAGGACATTTTCGGTCATTAGCAGGTTGCAAAGACTGCACTCTATGCTCCCTTCAGGTCCATAAGGCTGATAGTTTAGGCGAAGCAATTCCCCCCTGGTTTTGAAAATCGATGATATTAAACTAATTGAAAAGCGGTCATTGAAATAGTTGTTTTCGCCAAGGTTGTACTGCAGCAGCTTATACATATTTCGGGATTCACTCCTATGGGCCAATTCTTCAAATTCAGCAAACATTGAAACTTCAATTTTTTCCAACAGTGTAGGGAAGCTGTCTTTCCAAGATTCTAGGTTGTTTTCTAATAAGTGGACCTCATGCTGGGTGCCGAGTCTTGTCCATTCTTCAAAGAATTGCGACTTTTGGGATAGAAGATGTCTTACTATCTTGTTTGGCAGTCGATGATTTGGGAGCGCTATTATTTTGGAGATATAGTACAGATGCATCTTGAGGGTGAAGACGTAGAGCGGTGCGACACCGGTCTCTAAGTGCAGCATATATGTCGGGGTATTTTCCGGGAGCCAGAATATCTTTTTTATAAAATACCTCAAAAGTTTTTCAACTTCCTCATGCTGATTTATTCCCCATACTTGCCCCGCATAACACATAACTGATCGCATGACCGCTTCAAAAAGCTTGTACTTAGCACTCGGAGCAATGTGTTTTTTCCCAAATACTCCGTAAGTAATGGCCCATGATACCACATGAATCTTGAGGATTTCTCCTTAGCTCAATGAAAATTGCTTGAGTCCCTTACGAAATGTGAGAGGCTGATTATGCTAATATGATTTAGATCTTTTAAATCGTTAAGAAGAATTCTCCTAGGTAGTTTTTGCGTTTTTGAGATAGCGCAGGGCATGTACAAAGAAGGTGAAGAACTGTTTCCTCTTCTTCCTCGCCCATACAGTTTCTGCAAAAGTCATTTGAGAATATGCCTAGCCGTGTGGCTTGCTTTACTATTCCTAGTAGACAGTGTCGGGTTATGACACCTATTATCGAGCTTATATGCGATCTGCTTAGCCTTCTTCATAGCGTCTTGCCAAACGTGGGGTGTACTGCCGAGTTCATCTGCCTTACAGTTACCTGGAATGTCTCTATGGCTCGGCACACGGCAAAGGTGAATATTAATCTGTTGTGCCATTTCCATAAGAGATCATCGACAGTTATGGCTGAATGACAAACACGCTTTGGCTTCATCTTCGTTACGGTGGGCCTGCTTCGAGGTTGCTTTGATTGACATTTCTATTTTTCATCAATCCAAAGAGCAAATACTGGCTGTCAGACAAATCAAATGTCCATATAATTAAACTAGAGCTTCCGTTTGGAGTCACATTACGTTCTTTTCCTTACGATTTTCAAACGAAACGTGAGGTCGAAGCTCCATTGTGATAACATGCATTGAATTCCTATGGCTGAACTCTTGAACGTCAGGTGAAACCGAATCTGAAGCGTGTTTGTGATTCAGCCATTAAAGACTGTTATAGAGTTTGTAGAGACAGAGTCCAGAGATTTGTAAGCGGATATCAAATGTTGATAGTAAATAAATAAACTAGGTGGTGCAATAGTCCGTAGAGGAACTTTAAACCATTCCTGTGTACGAGTAATTGCATTGATGGAGGTCACCTATAGTTTATATGCCGATTCCGAACCGCTAATTCAAGAAAGCACTTTTTCATGACAAGAATTATTCTTGGAGAATTTTTCAACTTCTCGCAAGAGGGAGTACCCGTGAATAAAGCTTTAGGTGGCACAGGCAGCGATTGAACGCAAGACCTCTGGTAGACAATCCAACGCACTTTCCATAATGCCACGGGTACTACAAAATGTTGATAGTAAGAGAGATTTTTCTTGACCAACTTTTTAATAAAGTTGCTTTAATCAACTTTTAAAACTTGCCTTACCATCAAATGTCTGAATCGGCCCAATAACTTCCTCTTAAAAGTGCAAAAGAGATTGATTGTTGCATTGATCGTAGTTCGATCATCTCCCTCTTGTTAGGATATTAAACCGCGTCTAGCATTTGTCGTATAGAAAAAGTTCAAAACAGATTCACAAAGTTTGCCTTACGAAAAATGTATGGTTATTCAAATGTTCCATCTTATGAGATTTTTAATTGATCGAAAACCTCTTGCTGTGAGAAGAAAATTAAACTCAATACTTTTTGCTTTTGATGTCTTGAATTTTAATATTGACTGTCCTAATTTGGAATAGATAAGTAAATTATGTATTTTATTTGTATGTTATGTATAATTATTAGTGTATATAGAGTGTATAACTTTGCTATTGGCTAATTAGTTTCCTATTATTCTTCTTAATTTTAAATAATTAGATTCTTCCAAATAGTTATATGTATGTATATATATTTATAAGTTAATAAAATGTAAGGTATAGTGTGAAATCAAATCCTAATGTTATGTGGAATCCCTCACGGAAGCCATTTGGGACCACTATTTTACCTTTTCTTTATTAATGAATTTTCTGATATACATATTCAGGAATTAGTAATGTGTTCTGTTGATCTACAAAATTATCGGATATGAAAAATACAAGTTGCGTAGGAGATGTCTTTTTTAGAGCCTTATTAATGACATAATGTGTGAAATATAACATCGTTTAAATAGCCACTAAGCTGGATGGCACGCATTTGAAAGGTCCAGTTTTTGATTATGTACTTTGGTGCTTAAATCTGGCTGAATTTGACAGATGACATCGATTATATTGGCTGCGTTCAATGTCAGACAGATGGATAAGGAATCCAAAGGTATCCAAGAGTTTCTGGGGTATGAAGTTATCTGACAGAACAGCTGGCTTAATTCCAAGAAACTTCAAAATTGATTTCAGCTTTTTGTATTTTTTGGTAAACAAAAATATACAAAATGTTAGTTGAAGTTGTATTTAAGGATGTTCTGTACATAATAGATGAAGAGATGAAGAAGCTAATTGCCTCTGAATTTTAGAAGGTAATTATGATCTATTTTGACTTCGAGGCTTAAATGTTTCTCTGCTTTTTGTGAACAGCTGAAAGTTGTTTTTATTTCTTGACAGCTATCCAACTCGTTCAACAAATTATCTAAAAATCCACCTATTCAAGATACCCTGTCCAACACGAGATTGAACGCAGCCATTGTCTTTGAAGGCAGCGGTGGTAGAATAGCTTGTGTGCCTTGAGCTATGTGGCACGTAGTGGCATCCTGTTAAAACCTTATTTCTTCGGTATTCATATCATCTAATGCAGGCTAAAAGAAGTTCATGATCATCGACTTATAGCGATCGCCGTTGATGGTTATGGCCTAGACAGCATCATTTTCGAAGAAGCACAGACCGATGACGCCTCCAGCTCAAAATCCACACCAAAGATGAAACAATAGATTTGTTTGGTTGTATTGGAACCACGTGAATCTCGCGTTGATGGGCTCCGCCGGCCGCCGTCCCATGTCCCATTGCGAAAGATGACTTTCCGACTGAAATTGGGATGAATTGCCTCAAATTGCAAATTGCGAAAAAATGAATAATTCAAAGAAAATATTTCGACAGAAAATAACACATAAATAGCCGCCAAGAAATGTCAAAATCACCCCGTCTCTAATGGGAAAACCCTTTCAATTATCTTATAGGTGCAACATACCATGTCTCCAATTTTCAATATTTCAACTATTCAATGAATAATTTTGAATTAAAACGGGTGATTCAGAAATAATTATTTTAGAAACAAAACTTTAATTCTTAACACTATTAATTCTTCAGCTCATGGTGAATCAACAAACAAATTCATCAGATTTTGTTCCTCTTACAAGTTCAAAAAATTCATATACAAACCGATCTTAAAAGTTAAATTATGGTAATTTTTCTTCTTTTCTCAACGAAAATGGAAATTTTGTTTTTAATTTTTGGGGTTCACAAAATTGAATGATTTTTTAATGTTAATTTCTTTGGAGCTGATAATTAATGCTTTAGTTAACATACGAATGTTTATTTGAATGAATTGAATTAATTTTGATAAAAATTATGAATAGTCAAAATAACTTCAAAAGCCTGGACACGAAACGGACGATCTGGGTAAACCTAGTAAACCAAATAGATGCATCTCTATTGGACATCTAGTTATCTGTTAAATAAGTCATTGTTTGTTAAAATTATAGCAACACGTTAATTACAGTGGATGTCGTTGAAGTGGTCTTCTATGTATTGAAGAAGATATTGGAGAAAACCTAAAAATATCAAATTGGAAAGCGATGCAGAACGCAATTTTTTAGGCTATTGGTGATGTTAAGGCGGTTTATGAAGAAACATTGCATTGACAAGATAAGATATTCCACAATCACATAGTATGGCTTAAGAGATTGGATTCGAAGACTCTGCAGCTTCCCGGCCCGGAGCGTTTGTGTCTATATTCTCTCTTCATGACCCATCCTCTTGTTGTCATTTTTGACTGTTTTGACCATGTTAAACAAAAAGCTGCTACAATTCCCAATTTTACCAAGGCCGGAAATATAGAGCGCATTGTTCGTATCTTTTCTTATAAGCAGAATTTCAGTCTAACAGTATTCAAGTAAGTTTATTTTTAAAGCCGATAAAACATACACAGTTTTAAACAGAACTTACTTGATAACTAATAACTGAAATACAGTTCCAAGTGTCATTTTCAAAAAAAAAAATTAAGACGTTAACGCCAGCACTGATATGATCACAAGTTTGATTCTCTTCATTCTAACTGTAAGGATGTTAGTAGGGTTAAAAAAGTAAATGTCTGTTACCTTAAAGCTAATTCTACAGACGAAAGCCGGAAAAAGTCTAAGCAAGCCAGGAGGGCATGCAGCTCTCTAAAAATAATTAAATTGGGTGGCTCAACAGTCCTTTTGAGAACTAGGACCTAGTGACTGACAACTCTCAACCATTCCTGTGTGCGAGTACTGTTGTCAGGGATGGAAGGGACCCACAGTTTTTTAAACTGAATCCGAACAGCAAATTTGAGAAAACACTTTTCATGACAAGAATTACTCTTGGAGAATTTGTCAATTCCTCTCGAGAGGCAGTACCCGTAAAAAACTTTAGGTGGCACAGACAGGGATCGAACCCAAGACCATGCCACACGGGTACTGCACCTGCAACTCTCACATGACAAAAGTAAAAAATACTGCAATGTCCCAAATTCAGTACACATTTTTGGTCATTCGTAAAAAAGCTGAGAAATTCCTCCTCTTCTTTTTCTCTTGATCTCTACACTTTTTGTCATTGACGCTCCTCTAGTTGGATCTATTAAGAAAGCTTTTATGTTTGCATGGTAGTTCTGAAGGCTGAAAATTCAGTTCTTAAGGACATTATTGATTTTATGGACCAGGGCCCTAAAAGATCTCAACATACTTAAATCTGCTGGCCCGGATAGCAATCCTTTAATTATTCTGGAGAAGCGTTCCTCCATTCTACCAAAGCCCTTGCGGAAGGTTTCCTATCCATCCTGTTTTTCTTGACTTGTTTTGGGTTGAACAGAATTAGTTCAGCAATAACGCCCCAAAAAAGGCGAATCTTCATAATCTCAATCAATCAAATCCGCTGAACCAGTTCGTATCCCCGCTATTAATCTGAAGAGGTGTTCTTCCACGCTAGCAGAACCACTGCGTAAGCTTTTCCATCTATCCTATTCTTTTGGGTTCGTTCCGAGTAGTTGGAAAACTGTATTTGTTCAGCCAATCCCCCAATAAAAGGTGAATCTTCTTCTCCCACAAATTATCGACCAATAGCACTAACGTCCCTTCTTTCCAAGGTCATGGAAACGCTGATTAATTTTAAGCTAAAGAAAAATCTTGAGGAACGGAAGCTTCTTAATGACCGACAGTACGGCTTTCGTAGCAATAGGTCCGCTGGTGATCTCATGGTTCATCTTACTGAACAATGGAACAAATCTTTACATCGTTTTGAAGAAAGTAAGATTATTGCACTTGATATTTCAAAGGCATTTGATAGGGTTTGGCACCAAGCTCTCTTATTGAAAATGAGTGCTTTTGGTATTGATGAATGCCTTCTTGGTTGGACTAGACATTTTCTTTCGAACCGTTCAATACAAGTTGTTTTGGATGGATTCAAGTCTGAAATTCATAAAATAAATGCTGGTGTACCCCAGGGCTCCGTTTTGTCTCCGAACATTTTCCTTATTTTTATAAATGATCTCCTGTCTGCTACTTCTAATCCAATACATTGTTTCGCTGACGATAGCACTCCGGCTTTTCATATTCGTTTCCAGACTCACAACCCTCCTCTTCGGATGTGGATGTGGCAAAATATAATAAGCTCATTAAATTCTGACCTACACAGCATTGTACAATGGGAATAAAAAACAGAGTGGAATTTAATGCTTCGAAAACCCAATGCTGTCTTGTATCGTTTAAGCGAGATATATCCTGTTTGCCACTATCCATGAGTGGCATTTGCATCAACGAAACTGAAAATCTCGAAATCCTCGGAATGGTCATCAGCAACCACCTTTTGTGGAGCGATCACATACGCGATGTCACCAAAAATGCCTATGCCCTTGCGCATCCCTATCCTAAAAGTTTAAAAACAATAATCGTGCTTCTAGGAATGCCTTTCTGTTGAACCTTAAGTCCAACTTCGGCAGTACTATGAAGTACAGAGACTGGTCTTTTAGCCAAACTATACGAATGTGGAAAGCCTTACCACGCTCAATTTTCCCTGGCATAGCAATGTTCAAGGATTCAAAAACACGAACCAATATATTGGTAATAAATTAAAACGATTTGCAAAATAAGTCTATTCATAATAAAATGGGCAACCGAACTGATCATAAATCAAGTGACAGCTGTCAAAAATACCAATTACGAAAAAAGTATTGCTAGAAAAAAAAACACCAGTTGCGTTCATGCACTACTCATTATAAAAACCAGCTTAGATACGGTAAAATAGAAATTGTTAACAAATTTTTAATTGAAAAAAGTGCGTTTACAACCCGGAGTCCTAATTGGTAGACAATATTTTTCCCTAAATGTTACCTGAAACCATTATGTTTAAAAACAATAATGGACATCTATTCATAGGCTTGTTTTATTTTAAAGCTCTATAGCTACCGCTGAGTCACGTAGAGCGCATGAAAACCAATGGTCCGACCCAGAATGTCTTTGAATCCACGTAGAGGAAAGTGTGGAAGGTGACCTCACCCATCTTAGAGTGCGCAAATGGAGACATCAAGGTAAGGACCGAGCCAGATGAAAAAGCTTGTTGGATTGTATCGGAATCTTAAGCAAATAAGGAAAAAGAAAAGGCTGGTGTTCAACGAGTCATTTTTATTAAGAAATTCCTTTCTGTTCTGCTCTTTTCTCTGCGCGCATACAATCAGTTTATCGGTTTATCATTTTATTTAATATTAATTATTAAAAATATATATAAGTATAAATAACATAAAAACAAAGTTCTGTATATGCACAATATTTTGTAATTAGTTTTTTTTTGTGTTTATATTAAAATTTTTAATTTTTAATTAGTTTACAGCCTTAGGTATAATCGATAGATCCAAATATTCGCTCATATTTGTCAGCACTCCCGGATAGACTGTATTCATTAGATATTGATAACCCATATCACCTAATTGCGAACGCATGCTATTCAATTGCCAGCCCACGTAGTCTTTGAGGACTATTGTGTGGACGGGATCCTTTAGCGATAGCTGACGACAACGATCGTAGTGGTGGGCTTGATTTTCTCCATCACTTATGCCTCCCAAGAATGCTCCAAACCCGCTGCCATCATTGCTAGCTATGTCCAAATCGTTTTCATCTTGAAATACCAGACAGTCGTAGTACTTGCGTCCGCCTTCACTCTTCGCATCCTCCTCCTTCATAACATCGGACAGAACCTCGGAGATATTTTGCATTGAAGCTGGAAAGCGCTCGTGTATGGCTACATTGTTCACGGTAAATAGAGATGCCAGAGCGAGACTGAGAAGTTTCCTCTTCTCTAGCTCGGAGACTAGTGGCATCTTAGCGTTCCAAACGTCAATAATAGTTTCCAAAGAATTGGGTAGGCTGAGTTTCAGAATGACGTCAGAGAATACACTCTGATTGATGATGAGAACTCGGGCCACTATCGTAAGATAGGTGCTCATTACCATTGGGAATTCCTTATTGTCGTAGATTTGTCGGAAAATATGGGGAAGCACTGGTTCGAGAATGTCCAAACCATACGCCGAATCTGCCTTCAACATCGTCTCGAACACCTTCATTATGACGACGATGCCCTCGGGTCGAATATCATCCAACATACGTGAACACAAGTCGACAAATTGCTTGCCGTAGCGTTCTAGGAATGCACGCGGACAAAGGAGTATATAAGCTTGAATGATGAACAGTATCGTGCGGAAATTCTCCGACGAACCTTCGATTATAGGAAGTAGGTTCTTGCAGATGTCTAAGAGCTGCGGAGTTATGACTGTGCTGTTCTCCATCACGGATAACCAAAGAGAGAGACCCTCCTCCATGAGATAAATATGTGAGGGTTCCTTGATATCAGTGCTCAATCCAATCACGACATATAGGAAGGGTTTCATTGGCTCGGGAGTTTCGTGGAGAGCTTTGATAATCTGTTGAAGAGTACAAATGATCGAACACCTTAGCATGCTGTGATCCTCGCTGTCTGTCCACAGAACTGGAAGGTATGCAATGAGGTTATCGGCCTGCGATTGAACATGGTCGCTCATCTTCTCCACGATTCCGTTGATAATCGATAGAACATTCATTTTGGTATCACATTCCTTGGACTCGGTTAGCAGCACAAACAAAGCGGAGAAGGTTTGCTCCAAATAGGGATTAAAGGGATCCGGTTCGAACTCAAAACTGTTGATCAAAGCCGCTAGGGTTTTCGATGACTCCAAACGAATGGACATGTCTTCTGCGGGTCGAAGTAGATGCAAGCAGGCTTCATACGCCACTGTGCGTAAATCTCGGGAGAATTTCACTGCTGCCCATTGTGCTGTCAGCCAGATGGCCCTTCGTCTCAGGATCCTAAAATTGTCGGAATCGATTTTAATCTCAGCCAAAAGCTGATTCGTGAACCACATATCAAAGTCGATCTCGTCGAAGAGATTGAAGGAAGCAAGTCCAGCTGCATAGTAGATGGCATCTTTAAGTAGAATATCCTCGAGGTCTGATTGAGGAGTCAGATTGATTTGTTGAGCTTTGCGGATGTACTTCAGCGTTTCTGTGGTCATGTCTGTGCGGAATATATTCATTACGGTTAAAAAGAGCCTCTCCACAGAGGGTCGCAGCGAGTACTTCCAACTATCGCCACCGGCGTCGTCTTGTGAGAATGACTCTGCATCTTCAACCCATAGTTCTAACTCAGCTTGAGTTAACAGGAAATAATGAGTGACTATTTTCTCGCAAATATAACAAATTCGCTCCGAAGTAAAGAACTCCGACAAAGGCACTGGACTCTCTTCTGTGGGCAGACTATCTTTCAATTTGTCACTATACAAATTGCATAGTAAAATGCCTTTCATTAAATTTATGCAGTGAATAGTAAATTGGGGGAAATTAACAACATTTCCATCGTCAAACACGAGAACGGTGCCTTCATGGAAAACATAGTTGAAGGAAAATTCCAGCGCTGGCGATACAAATCGCAAAAATGCCGCCGGATGATGTTCAAGAAACTCATTTAGAGTTTTAACTTGTTTTAGGATGAACTTTTCCAGCAGTTCAATTAATTTGTCGGCTGCATTGAGGCGCTGAAGCTGGTAACGCCATTCTAGGCATTGTTTTAGTCTTCCGAAAATTATCTGTAAATAAAAAAAAAAGTTGTAGTTGTTTTAAGTTGCATCTTTAGCAAATTTCATAATAGTTTTTGTTTGACGCCTTTTAGAGGTCTAGTTTAAGGCTGAAAGAAATATGCATCGACGTAATTGTCTTTAGCGTAAAGTGATATATAAGAATATTTAGTAATAAATTCTATATCGTTAATGGTAAGGATATAAAGGGAAGGACCTAAGTGCCTACCATGGGGTACGCCCCATAGGAGTAGGAGAGAGCGGGAAGTACGAAAAATCCATTTCAACAAAATCGGTTTAAAGGCAAGACTAGAAGGGTTAAGGAGTATTAGTCAATAGAATATTTTGTCAAAGGTCTTGCTAAAAGGGTTAAGGAGTATTAGTCAATAGAATATTTTGTCAAAGGTCTTGCTAAAATTTGTGGAGGTAAGGACTCAGAAAATAGAAAGAATAAAGCATATAAAGCTTATAAAACAACAAAAGATAATCTGGGCCTTAAGCAGAAATACATTTAGTGCCACCTTGAATATGACTGTCTCAATAGCTTTCTTTTAATAATTTTATTCTCTCTGCTGATTCAAAAATTAGAAAAGATTTGTAACACTTCTGGAAATTTATAAATATTAAAACAAGGTCTCTAGGGATTCCAAACTGTATGAAGTAGTCCAATTGTTTATCTAGTGATATGAACGTTATATGCGATTTATTTGCCGATTATTTTAAATCGGTTTATTTGCCTTCTTCTTATTTTTCGCCATCTTATGCTATTGATATTGGAAGTATAGACTTTACTGTTTTTGATGTTTTTGAAGCTCTAGGCAGTCTTGATGTAAATAAAAGTGCTGGGCCAGATAACATAGCCCCTGTTGCACTAAAAAACTGCGCCGTTTCTTTGGCATTACCGCTCAGTTGATTTTCAATAAGTCTTTAAAAAGTGCCCAGTTTTTGGACTGTTGGAAGATCTCTTATATAACTCCAATATTTAAGTCTGGCTCGAAGAAAAATGTGACATATAGGCCTATCTGCAAATTATTATTGATCAGAAAAATATATTTTTTTGTTAAGGATTTAATATCCGAATACCAACATGATTTTGTTTCTGGAAGATCTACTGCTACAAACCTTTCATTGCTATGCGATTCTGTACTTTGCGGGTTCGAAAATGGTTTACAGACTTATATTATCTTTACAGATTTTGCAAAAGCTAATTTTTAAGCTTTCAAAACTTGGTTTCCATTATATATTGCACTTGTTAGATCGGTACTGGAATATTGCACATAGTTGGAATCCCTATTATATCACTCATTTTTCTAGAATAGAAAAAATACAAAAAAGGTTTACTAGGTATGCTTTCTATAATTAAATTGGAATATGGAAGTACCACCTTATCCATCTAGATGCCTGTTTATTGAAATTCAAACGCTTGAGGTTAGGTAGGTTAGGTTATAGTGGCTGTCCAAGATGGAAACGGACACACTTAGGCCAGTTTAATAGCCTATTGTGATACCACATGAATCTTGAGGCTTCCTCCTAAGCTCAATGGAACTAGCTTGAGTCCCTTACGAAACGTGAGAGGCTGCTTATACTGATATGATTTAGATCATTAAAGAAGAATTCTCCTAGGTAATTCTGGCAGAGAAGATGAAGAACCATTTCTTCCTCTTCCTCATCCATACAGCTTCTGCAAAAGTCATATGAGAATACGCCTAGTCTCGAGGCGTGCTTTCCTATTAGACAGCGTCCGGTTATGACACCTATTAACGAGCTTATATGCGATCTGCTTAGAGAGAGCAAGCACCTTGAACTTTTTAAATCCAGTGTTGGCCAGATGTTTCTTGTGACTTGACACGTGGTGATGTTGTTCCATCTGGTGCCTGCCCTCCTCACAGCGTCTTGCATTAGCAGCAGTTTACAAGTAGCGATTGGTATGCCAGTACTTGCCAAACGTGGTAGGTTGGGCTGTACTGTACCGTTCCTGGCGAGTTCATCTGCCTTATTCCTTACCTGGAATGTCTCTATGGCCCGGCACCCAGCAAAGGTGAATATTAAACTGTTGCGCCATCTTTATTAGAGATGATCGACAGTTATGAACTGTTATAGAGTTTGTAGAGACAGAGTCCAGAGATTTGATAGCGGCCTTGCTTCCTTTATCGCCAAAAGTTCCGCCTGGAACACGCTACAATGATTGGGAAGGCGGAAAGAGGGACTTAATTTCAGTCGTTCAGAGTACACACCTCCACCAACCCCTTCTTTTGTTTTTGACCCATCTGTGTAAAAATGGATCGACTCATCCTCCAAGAATGTCCTATCCCCTTAAAGACATCTGGTAGGTATAGAAATCTGGAAGTTCCTGTCGAATTGTAGTTGGGGGATGGTGTAGTCTATGTGCTGTGGAATTGATTCTAAGTACCTTAGAATAACGGAGTGGCCAATGTTGTTGTTAGTCCACTGCGACGAAGCTTTGAGGCGAATAGCAGAGCTTGCAGCTATTTGTTTGCTAAATATGTCAAGAGGTGTTAGGTAGAGGAAGGTGTCAGTGCCGCTGACGCGACGGGGTCGTGCGAAGCGATCCGCTTATATATATAGGCAAGCTGAACGTTGGACTTTATTTAGCTTATCCCTGTTTATACCTTTCTCTAAAGCAGTCCACCATACTGCCACACCGTACGTTTAAATCGGTCTGATTAGCTATGTGTATAGCCAATGTGTGAGTCTGGGTTGTAAACCCCATTTATTACCAATAGCTTTTTTGCAAGAAAAGAGAGCTACTGTAGCTTTTTTGACTCTTCCCTGTACGTTGCGTTTCCAATTTAGTAAGGACAACATATTTTTCAATAATGTTTGTAAAAGATTTAATAAGCAATCGTATCAAATGTTCTTTTTTGTTAGAACGAATACTTATCTACTTTCCATCAAGGATTCTCCGCTCCAATTTTCATTTGCGAGAGCCTTTTCATATAAGAAATTATAGTAGAACGAATTCTATTGTTAAGGTTATAGATATTTTTTCTAATATTTCAAAAGATGTTCTTAAAAAAAATGTATGGCTGCTTTGGTTTCGCAATCTGTTTTGTAATTAAGATGTATCTATTATTATTTTTGTACATATACTTATATTTAAATAAATTATTATATTAACTTGTTGAAGTAGTCTGTAAGAGTTGTACTCTGTTTGATGAAATTAACTAAACTAAACTAAGAAAATCCAAGAAAGTTTTGAGAAAGCTTGGTCTTATCATTTGATTAGTCTTTCAACAAGACATTGATCCTAAGCACACTGCTTTCCAAACTCGTGAGTGGTTGCTCTGTAATGCTCCAAAGGCAACTTTAAACTCCACCGCAATCTCCTGAGGCTAAGCCCATGTAAAATGTATGGAATCATTCAAGACAAACATAGACAAAACACAAGATTTCTTCAAAATCAGACTCTAACATAAATATAATATAATATAAAATTTAATTCAAGTTTCTAGCGTTATTAGTTCATGAGATATTTATTTTTTTATTTATTACAATAACTTCCTATGGGAAGTTAAAAATAGTCTCTTGGTTTGGAAGCAATGGAGGAAAAAAAAAAGGCCCATGGGTTTCCTATTCAAGTGGCGAGGAGTGTGTATATGGGATAACCTTGTTGAAAATGAAAAACTATTACTGAATACGTTCATCAAACTATGTAAACATTGTAACACGACAACTTATGAATTCTGTCAAATAAACTCATTCTAATTTATAATCTACTCCGCGTTGCACTTTTCTTAACAAACCTGATACGTCGAATTACCAAAAGAACTTAAAAAGAACATTAAGGACTTTTATGAAGAATTGCAAAAAACTGTTATAAAGTATGCTAAAAACTATCTCTTAAATACCTCGGCATCTTGAAGAAGCTGAGAACTGACAGGATATGCAAATAAGTAGTAAATATGAAGTGTCTAATTATGTGTGAGGTTCTTAATTATAGAGCTACTTTTGCTTGTTTTGTATTAATTTGCTGCTTAATGACTTAATTTATTTATCATAAAAACGTGTTTAACCCTAGTTTACGGCACGAAAAATAATGCTATAAAACTTTGGGCTCGCACGAGCCCCAACATTTGTATGCACATCTTATTGTTCATTATGCAAGATGATGCATTGCCTCTATTTGTTATTGATTAAGTTTACAGTTGTGGTGTCTTATTATAACTAAACACGTATCTTGTTTCAGAAAAATAAAACAATTGGGTGAAAATAGTGAGAGCAAAATTTATAGTTACTTAAAATTGAGTTCTAAAGTTTTATTACAAACATTTGTAAACCTTTATATTGATTTTATGTTTCAGTAAGTTAGTTAGTTAAAGTTTTAGTAGTTACAATTTATAAGTCTAGATTACATTCAAATTATATTTTTGTAGAGTTTTTAACCTTTACAGCTAAGATATAATTTTATACAAAGAAGAAGAGTATTATAAATTTGGTATTAAAAGGGAAAAGAACTAGAACAAAAACCCCTTATTCAAAAACTTACAAACTAATATTGCATATAATTAATTATTTTATATGTATATTTCATTGTTATTGAAGTAATTGACGAACGAGTTCATTATCGGATAAAGAACAATTGCGATGAAACTTGTCTTTATAAATTTCAATGTTTAGGTTTAAAAAGTTGATATTTACTAGTTCGAGTAACACCTTGGAAGATCAAGCATAATCTTAAGCACTATATTTTGACATCTTTGTAGTTTCAGCTTATGAGTTTTGGCACAATCGCCCCAAACAGGTGCACCATAGAGGAGGATGGATTGAAAAACTGTTTTGAACAAAATAATTTTGTTGTCCTTACTCAGTTCAGATTTTCTGGATATCATAGGATAGAGAATTTGGATATACCTATTTATTTTATTTATAGTTATGGATATGTGTGTATTAAAACTGAGTTTTTTGTCTAACAAAATGTCAGACCATTCGATGTTGAGTGAGCCCAAATTTAATGTCTTTGAGATACACCATCGAAAATTCCAATAGAATTCTGAACACCGCTCGAGAAGGCATACAAACTCTTTCAATTCAATGGAAGCGGATTCGATGATTGGCAGTTCAGAGTTCAAACACATCTGGACTCGCTTAATCTGGCTGATGTTTTAACGAAAGTCGTTGAGGCTACTAATGCATGATATGAAGAATTTTCTAGAAGAGATAAGAAAGCGAAGGATAAAATCGTAGCGTTTGTGCATAACGACTGTTTAAGTTATATCCGTGAAAAGAATACTGCTAAAGAGATGTGGGAGAGCATTCAATCATCTTTTGCAAGAAAACTGATTGTTAACCAACTTTTGGTACGGAAGCAGCTAATGAAGCTTCGTATAAATGATGGTGATTCAGTAGCTAACCACATCGTGATATTTGAAAACTTGTTAAGCAACTGAAGATGTCTGGAGCATCACTAGACCAAAGCGATATGTTGGCTCAATTCTTCCTAACACTCTCTAAAAAGTTCGACCCGTGTTCAAGGCTTGGTTTAAACGATTGAGAAGGGGTATTGAAAAACATAAGCAATCGTTTAAATATTTAATATTCTCAGAAAATTAGTTGTCATAAATTTTCTTATTTCGATTTCAAACGTTGTTGATACAACTTCTTTGTTATATAAATAAACCACTGAATATAAAAATCGCATTCTGGATAAAGAAAAATGCAAGAAACTCTTTTTAGAAGACCAAAAACTTAGCAAGGTAGCTGATTCTAATTCCTTATGCGTAAGCTTTGATTTGGAAGGAAAACGTCCTCAGTACTCCACACGGTAAAAGTTGGACCTTATATTACTCGAGAAAATACGCATATTATAATGAAAGTATATATGAAAGTGACACAAGGGATGGATATTGTTATGTGTGGGGCGAATGCCAAGGAAAAATGAAATGGTTACAGTTATTTTTAAGTATTTGAATATGTTAGATCAAAAAGGTACTCATACTGTTGTTAATCTATATTCTGATAGCTGTGCTGCGCAAAATAGAAACCGCGCAAATTTTAATTCTTTTCTTGAAAATCGCAACAACAATTACAGAAATAAAGGTCACTTATCTTTTACCTTGACACACCATGATGCCTGTTGTTGTTCATAGCACCATTGAATGTTTTGTTCGCAATACAACCATATGGGCTTCTTCTAATTGGCCAACTATGATTACAAATGCCAGACATAATCCAAAAAGCTATATTGTAAATGTCTTAAACTATGGAGACTTCATGGATTGGAAGTCCTCTTCCAACAAAGTTGTTGGGGGCAGCAAACGAGAGGTGTTTCCACTAAGGCACCTCCCCTTATCCAGACGGCAGCGGACGAATTCTCGAGATGGAATCAACGGTGGCGTCTAGAGTTCCAGTAAGGTTGAACTACTTAGTGAACATCTTATAGAGCCCAGGCCTGTAAGGAGCGGTTTATCCGGCTCCTCGGCCTTGGCGTTATACTAAGGATCTGGCCCTCCAGGTTTGGGGGTTGTGCCGTCGGGGTGACTTCCTGGTCGCGTAAACAATACCTTTAGTTGCGAAGCACCAACAAAGCCGTGGATACGGACGGATTGACTGTTGACAATCCACGCAAACGAAATAAGCACAACGAACTTCAGCCGAACAATTAACGGAAGCCCTTAACTGGTGCAAGGCAGATATTACCGCCATCCAAGAAGTGCGATGGGATGGACCGGGCAAAGGCAAACTAAAAGATTGCGATATATACTACGGCGACTGCTACCGAGAACAAAGACAGCGTCTATTGGGATGTGGATTTGTTGTTAGAACTAGACTCCGGCAAACTCAAAGTCTTGAGTTTCAACAGTGTGAGCGAGCGCATCACGACAATCCGCATCAAGGCTAAATTTGTCAACATAAGTCTAATAATGCGCGCATGCCCCAACAGAGCAGAAAGATGAAGACACCAAAGACAAATTGTTCGAGCTCTTGGACAAGACATATGAGCAGTGCCCTGGCTATGACATTAAAATTGTCTTAGGAGATTTTAATGCCAAGCTAGGAAGAGAAGACATCTTTGGTCGCATGATCGGGAGATACAGCCTGCACGACACCACCTCCGACAACGAATTCAGGCTGGTCGATTTCGCTGCGGGGCGAGACGTTCAGATTGACCACATTGCGATCGACGCACGACACTTCTCCAGTATCCAGGATATCCGAACATTCCGAGAGGCCAACATTGACTCGGACCACTACCTCGTTGTAGCCAAGGTACGGCTACGGATATCCCGATCCAAGCCAAAACAAGGAAGTACTGTGAGAAGATTCGACGTTAGACGGCTACAATCCCAAGAGACTGCCATGTCCTTTTCCGATCGAGTTTCTAATAACCTCTTAAGGAGTCCTATGCTTCCTGCATTAAGCATTGAAAACTAGTGGCAACATTGCCTTTTAGCCATCAGAGATGCCGCCTCTGAAGTGCTAGGTTTCACACGGCCACCACAGCAAAACCCCTGGTTTGACGACGAATGCCGGCAAGCGCACGCAGCAAAACAAGAGGCATACAAAACGGCGCTGCACAAATGGACTAGAGCTGCTCGCCAGCTCTACGAGCAGAAGAGGAGAGAGGAACACTGGCTTCTTAGATGGAAAAAAAGAGAGCATGAGAAGCGCGCGATCGAGGAGATAGAGGGATGTCACAACAGGAATGAGGTTCGTAAATTTTACCAAAAGGTAAAAAAAACCTCCCAAGGGTACCAGCCACGAACCGATGCCTGTAAAGACCATCAGGGGAACATCGTAGTAGAGCCGCAGTCGATGCTGAGAATATGGAAAGATCACTTCTCCAAATTATATAACGGCGATGACGAACCGAATTTCGCTGTAAGGGAGACAGAACCACTCAACCTCGGCGACGCAGATCAACAATTCCGCCTACCCGACCTGGACGAAGTGAAGATAGCTATATCTAAACTGAAGTCAAACAAAGCTGCTGGAGCTGACGGCATCGCTGCCGAAGCAGCAGGCGATATCTTGGTAGGGAGCATGCACCAACTCATCTGCAAAATATGGTCGGAAGAAAGCATGCCCGATGATTGGAATCTCAACATAGTATGCCCGATACATAAGAAAGGAGATCCTCTAAATTGCGCCAACTACAGAGGCATCAGTCTCCTTAACATTGCGTATAAGATCCTCTCTGCGGTATTATGTGAACGTCTGAAGCCATTCGTCAACAACCTGATTGGTCCTTATCAGTGTGGCTCCAGACCAGGAAAGTCCGCTATCGACCAAATTTTCACACTACGACAGATCCAGGCAAAAAATCCAAGAACTTCAAATCGATACCCACCATCTCTTTATCGATTTTAAAGCATGTATAGGGAGAGCTCTACAGATCAATGTCTAGTTTTGACATCCCTGTCAAAATTATCCGTTTGTGTAGAATGACGATGGAGAATGCACGCTGCTCTATCAAGGTCGGAAAAGATCTCACCGATGCATTTGATGGCAAAAAAGGTTTTAGACAAGGCGATGCACTGTCATGCGACTTCTTCAACATCGTTCTGGAAAGAATTGTGCAAAACTCAACCGTCGACACTAGAGGCACAATCTTCCAAAGGTCCATTCAATTACTCGGATACGCAGGTTATATTGATATAATTGGAAGATCAAAGCGTGATGTTAGTGGAGCGTTTTTGAGCATTGCGACGGAAGCGAAGAAGATGGGTTAAGTGGTCAATGAGGGCAGGACCAAGTATATGCTGTCATCAAAAAAAGACATCGAACAACGACGTCTGGACAAAACGTCACCATGGACAGCTATAACTTCGAGGTAGTTAAGGAATTTGTCTACCTTGGCACCGCTATTAACACAGACAACGACACCAACGCTGAAATCAAATCGCTGCTTCTTTGGACTTAGAAGGCAATTGAGTAGTAAAGTCCTCTCTCGAGCATCTAAAATCACCATCTATAAGATACTCATTATCCCGGTTCTAATTTATGGCGCTGAGGCCTGGACCCTGTCATACAAAGATGAGAGCGTCTTAGGATGCTTCCAGAGAAAAATTCTTCGGGTGATTTTTGGTCCCGTACGCATAGATAGAGAATGGAGGAGAAGATAAAACGACGAACTGTACGGTCTGTTCAGCGACACTGACTTAGTTAGTAGAATTAAAGTCCAACGGCTTAGATGGCTGGGTCAAGTAGAGCGAATGGACATCAACGCTCCAGCCCGGAAGGTCTTCGAATCCAATCTCGAGGGACGGCGCAGTAAAGGAAGACCGCGACTCAGGTTGCGCACCCAGGTGGGAGAGGACCTCAACCAACTTGGCGTGCGAAACCGGAGACAGCTAGCTAGGGACCGAGCTGGCTGGAGACGCATGTTGGTTGAGGCCCAGGTCCACCCCGGACTGTAGTGCCACCCTAAGTAAGTAAGTAACGAGAGACTTTCTCGTAAACAGGTATTTTATAATGTAAACCTAATATTTTGTTTTTGACAAATCTTTTATTTTCAGACAATATGCCACATTTGTCTACAAGCAAAGGACAGGAAGAGCAAGCATGTGATGTTGGGCGGCAAATACCTCCCAGAACTCCCACCGGTTCCTGAGTGATTGTGTGTTTCTCTATTGCTCTATTCTTTTTTCATAATGATATTTGTTAAGCTAATTTTTTTTTAAGTTTAAGCCTGGGTTCGGACGAACCCCAAGTTTGGTTTGTGACTTTTTTCAGAAAAAAAATTACAGAAAATTATCTTAAATTGCTTTGATGAAAAAACGATCAAAAACGTAAAGAAAAGGTTCACTGATTTTGTATCCCTGGTCAATAATATGATTTAGAAAAAAGTTATAAGCATTCAAATTTGCGTTGGCGTTCGCTCGAACCCCAATACGTTTTACACTCTCCATACATTTTCTTAGAGGAAATGCAATGCGAAAAATTACATTTGGTGTGTCCGTGGCTTTCACGTTTAATACCATCATAACTTAAGCTGTAGAACATCTGTACATTTTTTGCATTTCATATTCCTCTTTGTGACTCAAAACTGCGACCGACACTTAATTTTATTTTATTTTAGAAATGCAAATTTTAATTCTTTTAGGAATACATTTTGTTTTTCAAAATTCAATATTTTTAATTTTTATAAGAGGGTTGATTTATATGAATTCTCTCAAATGTCCTTGACCTCGGATTGTGGAGATTCAAATGCAACTAGGTATACAATTATCACTCTTCTAACAATACATATGAAGTTCAAATAATTCCAAAAACATATCCAAATTGATACAACCCTCTAAAGTTCGCATGTGTGTTTTAGGTTCACCCTAACGAACAGGAGTCAAAACGTGAAAATATTCATCCCTGATTTTTGTTCACGCTTTAATGCGCTTAAGTCTCTAGTGTCAACAAAAACTCCCCAAATTTTTTTCCAAGACAGAATATAGAATCAGAACTTTTTTATATTTAAAGCGACAAAATAGATTTTCGATCGCTTTTTGAGGATACATTTTGAAGTGGAACATATCCCATTATTTTCTCGATTCTAGAGAGGTTATCTTTTCAAAGCTTAAATGTCCCGGCCATTTGCTAAGACTTGTTAATATTAATGTTTAATATAAACAAATACTTTATACCTTTTGAAACTTATTAAACTTAACAATGTAATAAAGCAAGCTAAAAACAATTCGGCTCAAAATTGAATCGAATCGGGTATCTGCTAATTTCGACTTATGTCGTTACTTCAACTCCATTCGAATCAAGTCAAATCTATGATTCATCTTCATACAAAGTTTTATTCTAGAAAAATATCGATGAACAACAGAAAATTCTATGCAAACTTTGTCAAGCCATTATCTAACCATGTGAACTATGCCTTACACATGTTAATGCAAACAAATCATCATTATGAATGAATTTCTCAAGGCTGACGTAATGAGTTCAAAAACAAATCACTTCATTAAAATAAAATTACCTGAAGAAATTGCATGCATCTTGGGGACAACTGTGGCTTTGAGTACCCGGAAATAGTGAGCTTCCTTAGTGTGCGCAGCGTCAACAGGGCCTTCTCCATGTGAACAAATGCCTCCTCGGGTTGTGAATTCTCAAGGCTATGAATAAACAAATTCGAGAATCCATCCCACAAATCGTAAATATACTCGTAGATATTCGCCGTCAACTCTTCGAACATCTTCCTCTCGGCCATCATGCGACGCGACATTAGCGCCTTGATGACATGATGGAATATCAATAAAACCCTCTGCTGCTGCAGACTGTCAGTTGTTTGGATGTTCTTCAGCAGAACCGGCACCAAATCCGGCCACTCCCTGGGGTAATCCAACCTGGCTATTTGTGCAATCAATAAAGCGATTTGTGTAGCAACCTGCGGCACAGGCTCGCAGAAATTCTCCAACAAGCTTTGACGGATCTCCGACTTATCGGCAGCTGGTAACTCGTTCTTGATTCCCTTCCTCCAATACCTATTGACCCCGTTTTTGAGGTACACCGCCGCCATCCAGCGCACATTGATATCGAATTGTTGGTTTCTTAGAATTCGCATGAGGGTTGGGAAAAACCCCGGCTGCTGCTCCCATTCGCTAAGTTTTTGCTCGGCTTTCTTGACCAAGTCAACATTCTGATCGGTGGCCGCTTTGAGGGCCTGCAAGACCATAATTTCTGGTGACGACTCCATTCGATCGGATCGAGGCGAGATGAGTTCAGTGGAAAAATCTACAGAATATAAAAAAGCACAGCATTCAATAGATACGTACGACTACGAGTAAAGCTACAACATTTTTCATTAGAGATAGAGACACCACTACGACACATTTGTATAGACTTATCGGGAGCCTCGTACGTATCGTCGTCGTCGTCGTTAATATACCTAGGTACAAGTCTGCCCTGCCTGCCTGGCTGACTGACTGGCTGGCTGCTATGTGGATATGGTGTCTTCTCTTCTAGGTATATATTGTATGTTGTATAGTGTGTGGAAGACGACGACGACGATAGCGAAAAAAAAATATATAAAATATAAAAGACTATGGCTATACCAACCTATAGAACATTTGGTCCGAGATATGTGGTGTGTAGAAAACTATTGAAAAATACGAAAGCTTATGAAATATATAAATTCGATTGGAAACACTTTTTGTGTAGTAAAAACGATTAATTAAACACTCGCAGAATGATTTTTCAAAGTTAAATAGGTCTTTTGGTTGAAATGTTGAGGAGAAAATCAACTCTTTTGGTTGAGAGAGAAGAAAATCCAATCCAAAATCGTTCGACAAGGAAACCGATTTCAATTTTCTGCTGTCAGAGTCAGATATTTCTTTTTTGTAAATTCAGTTTGAGGTTAGGTTTTAAAACAAATTCTATGCGACTATTGTGAATCGAATCAGCTGACTCGAATAGGGTGCGATTGACATTCACAATATGGTGAAATATAGATTTATCTTTTTCATTTTATTTGTGGCGCTAGTTTTGATCTATCAGTAACATCAAACAGTAAAAATTCAAGCAATAGGCGGAATGTAAAATGTTTTACTGGTGAGTATATTTACGTCAATAGCTTTCATTGGACAGGTATTGGCTATATAAGGGACTTCAAGGTAAGGGGCCAGTTAAACTATCATTAAAATCAATCCGGAGCTTTTTCAATCGATATTTGACGGTGTTTTTCTTTGATTTGATTTGAAAAAGTGTAATTGCACAATTATTTTTCTTTTAAAAATGTATTTTTTCCGAGCGGAAATTCATTTTCCTGAACAGCTGATACTTGTATGTTAAAAAGTGAAATGAATCGTTCCACTCATTTCCAATTCACAATTCCAATAACAGATTTCTGGCAGTACAAATTTTTTCAATGACACAAATTTTTAAAGCTATGTCAACAAAATTTCAATGTTTGTTTTCATTGATGAAAACCAATGATTTCTATAACGTACCCCTAAGGCAAGTTAGTAGTATCTTTTTAGTCAGTTGCTTAAAAATTGCTTTGCAATCAAGACAAATTTATTAGACAGTTAACTTAAAAGTTAGTTTAGAAAATCATCCTTACTACCAAATTTAAATCTACTTATGTCAAAATGTCAGCTGATCAAGTTTTTTTCATTCAACTGAATGCCGAACTACGTTACTACGTTATTTATTTATTTATTAAATGCACACAATTACTTAAAGTTTTTTGTTGTCATATTGAAAACAAAATTATTGATTTTTCTTAGCAATACAAAACAAGACTTGTAATTAGCTTGCAATTTTGTAGATAATAATGCTTTTAATACTTCATGCAAGCAAAAGCAAAAGTGACACCTAGTGTCAAGGGCGGTGTTAGCTTTTGCATTTGCGATTAGCTTCTTTGGTCCTACTTTGTGTTCAAAGAATGCAGTTGACTTCAAAATGAGTCACCTAATGCTATCTGAATTTGCCCATTGGTTTTCATAATTAAAACCAATCATTGAAATTTTGTTTATGAAGGTCACTGAAAATGCCTGTCATTGACAAAAATGTTTCTGGACATACAAGATAAAGCCAATTTGCTTCAAGACATTTGAACTGAATTTGCCCAACAAACATGACCAAGCCACTTTAAAAATTTGATTATTGATTGATTGATTCTGTATTTAGAGCTCAAATCAAAAACACTATTATTTTGCATTTTAGTATTTGTTATGTCAATGAAAAGATTACAAATCCAACAATAATTTTCGGAGCTATTTAACGCAAATGTTCAAATGGTAGACATGTGTATTCAAAAGGACACAAGTGTCCACAGGTTTTTCTCAAAACCCACCTCTGTCTATCAACTCCTACTCTCACCTCCCCGTGGTTAACATCGGGTGCCTAGTACCTCAACTAGAGATTGGGTTCCAACCCCAGTGGAAAGTTGTTGGTGGCAGCAAACGAGAGAGGTGGGGAGAGGTGTTTCCACTAAGGCACCTCTCCTTATCCAGACGGCATCGGAGGAATTCCCGAGATGGAATCACCGGTGGCGTCTACAGTTCCAGTAAGGTTGAACTACTTAGTGAACACCTTATAGGGCTTCTTCGACATATTCGGAGCCCAGGCCTGTAAGGAGCAGTTTATCCGGCTCCTCGTCCTTGGAGTTATACTAAGGATCTGGCCCTCCAGGTTGGGGGTTGTGTGTCGGGGTGACTTCCTGGTTACGTAAAAGCCTCATAGTTGCGAAGCACCAACAAGCCTCGGATACGGACGGATTTACTGTTGACAACCTACGCAAACGAATTAAGGACAACGAACTACGGATATTTACGAGGAATGTTAGGTCCCTTAACAGACCACGTGCAGCCGAAGAATTAGCGGAGGCCTTAGACTGCTATAAAGCGGACATCACCACCATCCAGGAAATACGATGCGATGGGCCGGGCAAAAAGAGGATGAGAAACTGCGATATTTACTATGGTGACTGCTACCACGAAAACCTACGGCGCTTATTTGGATGCGGCTTCGTGATTGGAGCCAGACTTAAGCTAGAAGTCTTGAGCTATAGGTGCATCAATGAGCGCCTCATGACCATACGCATCAAGGCTAAATTCGGCAACATATGCGCGCACGCCCCCACAGAAGAGAAAGACGACAACACCAAAGATATGTCCTTTAAGCTCTTAGACAAAACATACGATATTAAAATTGTCCTGTGTGATTTTAATGCCAAGCTAGGAAGGGAAGACATCTTTTGTGGAATAATCGGGAAGAACAGCCTGCACGACCACACTTGCGACAACGGATTCAGGCTCATACATTTTGCTGTGGGGCGAAACATCATGGTAGTCAGTACGGGTTTTCCACACCTCAACATCCACAAAGGAACTTGAACTTCTCCAGATCAATCTACAGTCAACCAGATTGACCATATTGCGATCGACGCCAGACTCGCTTCCAGCATCATGGATGTACGAACTTTCCGAGGAGCTAACTTCGACTCGGACCACTACCTCGTTGTAGCCAAGGTAGCACTTCGGATTTCCAGACCCAAGTCAAAACAGGGAGGTGCTGGGAGAAGGTACAACGTCGAACTGCTACAATCGCCAGAGATCACCAAATAATTTTCCGACCGAGTTACAAGTAACGTCTCTCGAAGTTCTCTGCCGCCAACACAATGTATCGAAAACCAGTGGCAACATTGCCAAGATGCAATCAGAGAAGCAGCCTCTGATGTGCTGGGTTTCAAGCAGCCACCAACATGGAACCCCTGGTTTGATGAGGAATGTCGGCAAGCAGATGCAGCCAAACAAAAGGCACGCAAAGCGGCGCTGCATAAAAGGACGAGAGCTGTTCGTGAGCTCTATGAGCATAAGAGGCGAGAGGAACGCCGACTTCTCAGAAGGAAAAAGAGAGGGCATGAGAAGCGTGCGGTCGAAGATGTTGAGAGGTATAAAAGCAGGAATAAGGTTCGAAACTTTTATGAACAGGTGAAACGAAATTCACAGGTACATAAACCTAGAACCGAAAGCTGCAAAGACGAAAGTGGAAACATCATAGTGGAACCGCAGTCAATGCTGAGGATATGGAAGGACCACTTCTGCAGACTGTATAACGGCGACGTCGAAACGAATTCCACTGTCAGGCAGGATGATCCATTCAACAAAGACGACGAAAGCCAACAATCCCGTCCTCCCGACTTAGACGAAGTAAAGATTGCCATATCTAAGCTGAACTCTAATAAAGCCACTGGAGCGGATGGCTTCAATGCCGAGCTCTTTAAAGCAGCTGGAGATAAGTTGGTTAGGAGTAGGAGCATTCACCAACTTATCTGTAAGATACGGTCGGAAGAAAGCATGCCCGATGAATGGAACCTTAATATTGTTTGCCCGATCCTGAAAAAAAGGAGATCCTCTAAACTGCACCAACTATAGAAGATTCAGTCTACTTAACATAGCCTATAAAATCTTCTCTGCCGTAATATGTGAACGTCTTAAGCCCATCGTCAACAACCTGATAAGTCCTTATCAGTGTGGTTTTAGACCAGGAAAGTCCACAGTCGATCAATTATTCACATTACGGCAGATAATGGAAAAAAACCAAGAACACCAAATCGACACCCACTATCTTTTCATCGATTTTAAGGCCGCTTATGACAGCATCTACAGGGACGAGCTGTATAGAGCCATGTCTAGTTTTGTCATCTCCGCCAAACTAGTCCGTTTATGCAGGATGACCATGGAGAATTCACGCTGCTCCATAAAAGTTGGAAACAACTTAACAGAACCTTCCGATGTCAAAAAAGGTTTTAGACAAGGTGATGCGCTGTCATGTGATTTTGTTAACATCGTGCTTGAAAGAATAGTGCAGAGCTCACACGTCAACACTAGAGGCACTATATTTCAAAAGTCTGTCCAATTACTGGCATATGCTGATGACATTGACATAATCGGAAGAACTCAGCGTGATGCCAATGGGGCTATTGTGAGTATTGAGGCAAAGGCGGCAAAAATGGGTTTAACGGTTAATGAGGGCAAAACAAAGTTCATGCTGTCGTGAAGAAAGGACGTAAAAACGTCACCATCGACAGACGTAACTTTGAGTTAGTCAAGGACTTCGTCTACCTAGAGTCCGCTGTAAACGCAGAAAACAACACCAGCGCTGAAATCAAACGAAGAATAACTCTTGCAAATCGCTGCTTCTTTGGACTTAGAAGGCAATTGAGAAGTAAAGTCCTCTCTCGAAAGACCAAAGTGTCGCTATATAAGACCCTTATCATCCCCGTCCTGCTATACCGTGCAGAAGCATGGACTTTGATAAAAGCGGATAAAAGCACCTTGGGTCATTTCGAGGAAAAAGTTCTTCGTGTGCTCTACGACGGCCTCGTATGCATCAAAGGTGAATGGAGGAGAAGATGGAACGATGAGCTGTACGGGCTGTACAGCGACGTAGACTTAGCCAGAAGGGTAAAAGTCCAACGGCTAATATGTCTGGGTCACGTAAAGCACATGGAAACCAATGCTCCGGCCCGGAAAGTCTTCGAATCCACACCCACAGGACAGCGTAGTAGAGGAAGACCGTGGATCAGGTGACACGCACATGTGGAAGGTGACCTCACCCAACGTGGAGTGCGAGCTAGCTAGTGACTGAGCTAGATGGAGAATCTTTTTGGGTGAGGCCTTAGTTCACACAGGACTGTTCCGCCACCTTAAGTAAGTAAGTAATATTAAGAAATTGTAGATTAGTGGCACATCTTAACTTAGGTGATAGAAAATTCTGTTCGCTAAAATATTTATGAGTTACTGCTATAATACATACCTTGAAAGTTGGCACACAATTTTCACGAACTACAATTGCCATATTGTTGAATATGTGTCAAAAAGTGTATGGAATTTGTTGCTATTCCTGAAACCAATTAGTACAATGGCTTTACTGGTGGAACCAATGGTATCAATTTCAATACCATTTGCGCAAGACAATCCATTGGCTTCGCTTTTGCATTTGCAATGCCTTACAGTGTGAGCAAATAAAGTTCATAGAACCAATAACAACACATGGGTAGTTACTGTAGTCAATTGACACATCGTACCTTAAAGCAGCTCGATTCAAACTTGCGATTTGTGATATCCAAATTCCTTCACGTTCAATTCGGTCGTCACGTTCTTGAGCAGTACAATTGGATCAGTATTAGCTTGGTTTGTAGCATTTTGGGTTCTTCTACCTTAATTGCTTTGTCTTATAGGAGGCATATCAAACATAAATTATTTTTTCATTAAACAGTTACACTAACACTCTGCACAAAACACGATATACGAATTTCTTTCAGTCGTTTATCAGTTGACAAAAGCAAACTCAGTAGATAAGCTTTCCAAGGCAAGGCTTCATCAAGCCGTTGAAGTCAAATAGCTTTGGACAGAGAAAGAGTATGTTTAACTTCTGGCCATCTGCTGTTTTTGACATTTTGTATACAACATAAAAATGTTATACATATACTATAGTTGAAATGCAAGCTGATACAGACAATTTGTCAAACCGCAGTTTAATAACTACTCTTCACTATATATCTTCAATTTAGCAAAGTAAGTGAAAGAATCCGTTAAGGAGCACTCGTCGGTGCAGGACATTTATTTTGGTTGGACTTAGTAAAATAAAATTATTTATAACAAACCTTTTTAATAAATAATATGCGTTTCCTTGTTTAAAGAAAAGAATAAATCTGTGAATCATTCATTTTTATTAAAACTCTAAATAAACTAAATTGTTTTGTTTTCATAGACAAATTTAATAAAATGTTTGCCAAATCAAAATGGTTTATCCATATTCCGACTAAAATTATAAAAAACAAAAAAAAGCATCTTTTGTATTGCTTTAGAAGACCGAAAGGAAGGTATAAACGAATTTCTAGCATAAGAGCAATAATCGTGTACATTATTTTCTTTAATTTTAAAGCATATAGCAAATAAAATTAATTTAATTTTTCCATATTTCGATATGTTTTTAAAACTTACCCAAGTCATTCAATTGGAATAGAGTCCATTTAGTTCTTTGACTCTGTCAAACGCTTAAGCATGTTTTTAAATCTTTTTGGTTTATAATAATTTCAATTTACTTGTTTTTCAGCTCCTGATTTCAAAACAAATTTAACAAAACTACATAAATGGTTAAAGCATAAAAATATACTCTAATCAAACAGATCAACGATTCTATTGTGAATGCCCATAAAACGTCATCTCAATTCAAAGAATTGGAAATTCCTGGAAGTTGACATCTCACTTCCACTCCAAAGAATAAAGACAAAATACAAAAACAAACATTGAGAAAGAAAACTGAACAATAAATAAATTTAACAAAATTTCTTGTTTTTACATCAACATAAAATGTTAAAAGCTATCATTCTTATCGGCGGACCACAAAAAGGTAAAAACAAACAATCCATCTCGACCGTTAGTTCGTTTAACAAAACAAATACCGAAATAAATAAATTTTTGCCACATAGGAACACGATTTCGGCCCTTATCTCTTGACATCCCAAAACCTTTATTCCCCGTTGCCGGTCGACCAATAATCCAACACCACATCGAAGCATGTCTTCTTGTAAAGGACCTAAAGGAGATCCTCATCATAGGCTACTATCCCAGTGTCCTGATGGAACAATTCGTCGAGGAAATGCACAATTTGTACAACATTAACATAAGGTAACAAAAAAGACGACCCCGATGACGCATTGCATCAATTAATAAAGCGATAAAGACTACCCATACCCATTCTGTTATCAATTTTTTATTGTGTAGATATCTGCAAGAGTTTACAGCTCTGGGGACAGCAGGTGGAATGTATCATTTCCGAGATCAGATAAGGGCGGGCAATCCGAAGGCGTTCTTCATTCTGAATGGAGACGTTTGTGCTGATTTTCCCCTGCAAAATCTCTACGAATTCCACACAAGTCGCCCCAATGATGCTCTGATAACGATTATGAGCACTGAGGCGACACGACAACAATCACTACACTATGGTTGTTTAGTTATGGACAACGAAGCGGGGCTGGTGACTCACTACGTTGAGAAGCCGAGTTCGTACGTGTCGACATTTATCAATTGTGGTGTCTATGTTTGTTCGACTGAGGTGTTTGCCAAGCTGGCAGAGATCTTCTATGCCAAGGGAGAGGCAGGCTACGATAGATGGTATGCTACAAGTTCAAATGGAAACGGCAATGGCAAGGATCAGGGTCATATTAAGTGGGAACAAGAGGTGCTTACGCCTTTGGCTGGGACAAATAAGCTCTATGCGATGCCAGTTCCCAATTGGTGGTCACAACTGAAGACGGCCGGGTCAGCTATTTACGCCAATCGCCATTATTTAGGTTTTATTTTAACTTGTTTTGTTTCTTATGTGAACGAAAGTTAATTTTATTTATTTTTTAGCGCTTTACAAGAAAACGCACCCAGAACGGCTCTGTAATGCTGGTTCAAAAACCAATAACGCCGACGGAAGCCTTATTTGCAATATCAAACCTGATGTTTATATACATCCAACGGCAACTGTACATTCCACAGCTACAGTGAGTATTTTGCTATATAATGCAATTGTTTAGTAAAGTTTAAAGATGGATTAAACGTTATTAGTTATTATTATAATATCAGGGCTCTATACTGGAATAATGGCAGCGGTACTATATTATAGGAAAATGCGGTTATTTATACGAAACTGAGTTCAATCTAATTGTCTACTCTTGGAAAAATATAAATATTTGATGACCCAATCCAAATATATTGTGTCAACCAATATTCCAATAAATGGGCAGGGTACGAAAATTGTCAAACGCAGTGCGCCTATCAGAGAAAGACAATTAGTTTGTTGGCTTGGCCGTCCTTCACATCGCAACGGATCAATATTTTAACGTAATTTTGTGAAGAGCTTCCTGCTTTTGGACATATCATCGTTGTCTATAATTTGACGACGTTTCTTCTTTTGTTTGGTGGGTTGAATACAGGCCAAATCCCTTTTTAGTTTTCTATTAAAAACATATGCCGAGGGCTTTTTGACACTTTCTTCCTAATCCCTGAACTAAATGCAAGTGTTTACTCTGATTTATAAATTAACATATACGAAGATAAATTTCTCTGTCGAGAAACGATGCTGTTTTAAAAATAAATTCAAACATATAGAATGATATCGCTCATTAAAAAGAATATCATCATAACTCAAACAACACCATTCTTTAGAAAACTTAATTTGAAATTCGAACTATGGAATCTCATTACTGGGCTCAACTTTCCATTACCGCAGCACGAATTTCGACTCGCGGTTTTTTTATTCGATAGATATGTGCAAATAAATAATAACTATAGCAATTATAGACCGAGGAAACATTTATTTCTATTTTTGAAGTTCACTTTTTTTACATACAAAACGCACAAAAATGGTTGATTTCGACATTTCTTCCCTGTTTTTTGTTCAGTGTTGCCATACATGTTTTTTTTTCTTGGTAATTTGCTCAAATGAAAAAGTACTTTGCATATACCCAAACTCGCACCCACCACAAATCCTATAGTGACCCAAGCAGGGGGGTTGCATATCTATGTAGCTGTTAATACGCCGTGCTATCAATTGAAAAAAAACTTGTTTTAGGCTCAAAAAATGCAATACAAAAAAAGTAGGGTTAAGTCCGAAAAAGAAAATATTTTTTTTGTATGACTTAAAGTTGTTTCCTCGCCCTAATATTTAAAACATGTTCTATTGAGACCCCTACCTAACTGTAAAAAAAAAATCAGAAGGAAATTCGTGCTGCGGTAATTGAAAGTCGCCCCAAATTGAAAAATATTTGAAACGTGTAATAAGTGGAAATATGACTTCTTCCACAATAAAATTATTTGTACTCGTGGCTTAAGTAAGAAAATGTATTTTGCTATCAGCGTAAAAGTGTATTTCAACAAATCAGAAGTGACAGTCGTCCTAACGACACAAGTGCCCCCTACTCGTCAATTTTTGAACTACGTAAATGACGATACTCCATAATTAACTTTATAGAAAAGTATTGCCAATTGTATCATTGGTCGCATTCACAAAGCTAGTGGCTACGTAGTCAAGGGATTCTGATTGGCTAAATCTAACTACAAAAGTAGTTGAAATTTCTCCTCCGACGTATCTTACTTACTTACTTACTTAAGGTGGCGCTACAGTCCGGGCGGACCTGGACCTCAACCAACAAGCGTCTCCAGCCAGCTCGGTCCCTAGCTAGCTATCTCCAGTTTCGCACGCCAAGTTGGTTGAGGTCCTCTACCACCTGGGTGCGCCACCTGAGTCACGGTCTTCCTCTACTGCGCCGTCCTTCGGGATTGGATTGATGTCCATCCGCTCTACACGACCTAGCCATCTAAGTCGTTGGACTTTAATTCTGCTAACTAGAGGACTTTACTTCTCAATTGCCTTCTAAGTCCAAAGAAGCAGCGATTTGCAAGAGTTATTCTTCGTTTGATTTCAGCGCTGGTGACGTTGTCTGCATTAATAGCGGTGCCTAGGTAGACAAAGTCCTCAAAGTTATACCTATCCATGGTGACGTTTTGTCCAAGACGTCGTTGTTCAGTGTCCTTTTGACCACTAAACCCATCTTCTTCGCTTCCGTCGCAATGCTCAAAAACGCTCCACTGACATCACGCTTTGATCTTCCAATTATGTCAATATCATCTACATATCCGAGTAATTGGATGGACCTTTGGAAGATTGTGCCTCTAGTGTTGACGGTTGAGTTTTGCACAATTCTTTCCAGAACGATGTTGAAGAAGTCGCATGACAGTGCATCGCTTTGTCTAAAACCTTTTTTGACATTAAATGTATTGGTAGGATCATTTCCGACCTTGATAGGGCAGCGTGCATTCTCCATCGTCATTCTGCACAAACGGATAAGTTTGACAGGGATGCCAAAACTAGACATTGCTCGGTAGAGCTCTTCCCTATAGACGCTGTCATACGCGGCTTTAAAATCGATAAAGAGATGGTGGGTATCGATTTGAAGTTCTTTTTTTCCAAGATCTGCCGTAGTGTGAAAATTTGGTCGATAGTGGACCTTCCTGGTCTGAAGCCACACTGATAAGGACCAATCAGGTTGTTGACGAATGGCTTCAGACGTTCACATAATACGGCAGAGAGGATCTTATACGCAATGTTAAGGAGACTGATGCCTCTGTAGTTGGCGCAGTTTAGAGGGTCTCCTTTCTTATGTATCGGGCATACTATGTTGAGATTCCAATCATCGGGCATGCTTTCTTCCGACCATATTTTGCAGATGAGTTGGTGCATGCTCCGTACCAAGTCATCGCCTTCTGCTTTGAATAGTTCGGCAGCGATGCCGTCAGCTCCAGCAGCTTTGTTTGACTTCAGTTTAGATATAGCTATCTTAACTTCGTCAAGGTCGGGTAGGCGGAATTGTTGATCTGCGTCGTCGAGGTTGAGTGGTTCAATCTCCCTTACAGCGGAATTCGGTTCGTCATCGCCGTTACATAATTTGGAGAAGTGATCTTTCCATATTCTCAGCATCGACTGCGGTTCTACTATGATGTTCTCCTGATGGTCTTTACAGGCTTCGGTTCGTGCCGGCGCAGGCGTATCTAGTGTGAAAAATTCGGCTACAAAGTTAGTGGCAAATAAATTCGACGTTTCACAAGCAGCTGCTCGGTAAAGTAACCGAATTCAAAATCAAATAAATATTTCAATATTTAAATACAAATAAATATAAATCATTCAAATTGTGTCTTAAATTTGATTTTATTGAATTTATAAACACAAAAGATAAGTTAAAGTTATCAAATCAAAAATGTTTCTTATTTTATATATTTGCATTTGTCAATAATATGACAGTTCCAGATTGACTAGCTTTGTAGTGTGGTTTGCATTCACAAAGCTAGTTGAATTCTGACTACGTAGCCACTAGCTTTGTGAATGCGACCATTAAGTCAGATTTCTTGTTTTTTGAGATATGACGTTATTCTTTTTAAAGAGCGATATGAGGAAGTATTTTCAATAGAATAGAGTACTTCATACTCAGTAAAGTTTCTTAACTCACTTGAGCTGTTAAGATTTTCTAGATTCCCGATGTCGATTCTGTAACGGTACAAGACTTCATTTCCATAACTTGGAAATATTATTAGTGCTAATATCTTAACCGGCGGAATGGGTGAAAATGTAATTATTCATCGAATCCCAATAATTCCTACAGATGAACAACTCCAATTCATTTAATTTAATTGATTCATTATTAATTAAATTAATTAATTTAATACCACATTAACTTTAAAATAAAACATAATATATTTAACTCTAATTAATATTTATTTAAACGAAAACTGTTTTTTGATATATTCTTAACATTTATCACTTTAACAATAAACAGCTTACTAACTTATGTATACTTGCCCGGGAATGTCTCTATGGGATATTTTGATATTGTTTTACTACACGGCCAAAGCCGCGGGTATAAGCTAGTAATCTATAAATTTAATAACATAAACCAACGAAAACACAATTTTTTGAATGCCTCCATCTGTTAAAGTAAAATACGCTATAATTTCAGCATCAATTAAATAAGTGCAGCCAAAGAAGTATCTTCCAGTTTCTTTTAAAACTGGGCATCTTCCTAGAAAATACAAAACATCTTCTTTCACTCTTTGGTTCCACTGGTTACATAAGCCGGGAAAGTTTTTTCTTTTTGGAATGTAATTCAACTGAAAAAAATATGCTATTCGTAATAGTGAAGACGTTTCTTGGTCCTTACCTATGGCAGAAGCTAAAACTGTAAACCACTTTATTAACAGAGTTGTTTTGTTGGCATCTTCAATTAACTCTTTTAAAGCTTCTCACCCATTTTCGCTGTGAAAAATAAGTTTTGGCTTTCCACTCATTAATATGTTTTTAGTATGCAAATCAAGCTACATATCACAATATTGCACTAGCTTTATTCAATTTATCATAACAGGGCTGCTTTGTTAGCAAGCCTTTCATAAACTTTGATAATATTGTAATCTATCTGGGTTTTAATGGCTTCAAAAATTGGAAGTAGTTATTTTAGTTTGGTGTGTTAAAGGATAGGTACAATATTCGTCTAGTAAACGTTTGTTACTGTAATTTCTGATTTATTTCAAAACCTGAAGAAAGCTTCATAAAAGATTGATATGCGATTTTAATTACTTATGTCTTTTTAAAAATTTTGTTGGTGTTGAAGTTTTAAATGTCAAATGTGCGGCTGAAAAACGAATTTCTATACTTGGCATATTTTCCGAAACTATATAAAACGGTTTAACGGCTGGGAATTCCTGAAAGTGCAAGAAGCACGACTGAGTCTGGGGGGAGGAATCCAATTGGTAAATTACACCGAACATTGCTTTAAAAAATAAGATGAAATAACAAAAGTAATGAAGTATGGTGACAGTTTCAAGCGATGTACCATTTTCTGTTTTAATTACCTATCAACTATCATTATAAGGCTCTTTTTTGGTTTCTGTACAAAAGACTTAAGCTTGTTAAAGAACACCTGCGCCTGTCCAAATATACACGATGTCCAAACCAAGTGATTTTACTTCTTTAAAAAGGCTTAAGGCCTGTCCCTAAAGGGGCTCCTCTAATTTACTTTTCCGCTTAAATTGTCTTGTTTGTATTTTGAAATATTTTCCAGACCAAATCGGCTTCTTTTATTGTCTTTTAAATGTAAAAAGCCAAGATCTCTTATTTTTGTATATTGAAGAGGTTATTGTAAGCACTGTACATTTTATAGAGGATTAAATAGATTTAAAAAAAATATGTTTTCGATCATAAAATCAGTTCAAAAATTAGGCGCAAAACAAGAAAAATACAGGATTTTTAAGTTTTATAAACACAAGGTCTTTTCAGTCAGCGACATGCAAAAAAAAACACTTACTGTATTTTAAAACCTTAACTTAGATTTATTCCACATCTTATTACATTTTTCCTTGGTTATATAAATTTCATTAAACGCAAAGTGATTTTACTTAAATTTAGTTTAAGATCGAATTCGACAAGTACTTATTCAAATGTTTCCCCTCTTCCCAAACAAAAAAAAAATAACAATTTAATGTTTCTGAAACCAATATATGTATTTTGTTTTTTGAATGTCTAATGTATATTTTTTTTCTTACAAGCTTGGCCCAAATGTTTCAATTGGCCCAGGAGTTACAATCGGACCTGGTGTTCGAATTCGAGAATCAATTATTCTTGATAATGCTGTGATTAAAGACCATACACTTGTTTTACATAGCATAAGTAAGTAAAATATATAATTATGTATCCTATGCAATTAAATTTATAAATATATGTTTTACAGTTGGTCGTGGCTCAACAATTGGTAACTGGGCCCGAGTAGAAGGTACTCCAAGTGACCCAGATCCAAATAAACCATTTGCAAAAATGGAAAATCCGCCATTATTTAATAAGGACGGCAAATTAAATCCATCAATAACAGTATTAGGTATGTAAAATTAAGCAAACATTTTTCTTCTTGATAGATTCCAAGGGAATTCATTAAATAGACTTTAAGACTTGATATGTTAATTTTTATATTATATATTTTTTTTGTGTTTTGTTCCATTTTCTTTAGGGAGTTCTGTCCATGTGCCACCTGAAAAGATTCTATTAAATTGTATAGTCTTGCCGGACAAAGAATTAAGCAGAAATTTTAAAAATGAAATCATTTTGTGAAATAAAAAGAAAACAAATTTATTGTTTACCTCTTGTATACATAAACAATATACGTACAGAAAACACATTTATTTTCAATTTTATACTATTTTCCAAGTTTTATATTATTTTATATATTTTTTTTTGTCATAAATAATTCCAATATACAAACAAATCAAAAATAAGAATAATGTTAACAAGCTTTTTTAATATAAAATTCTTACAGGGGGGGAAATAAATAAAAATGTTCTTTTTTAAGCTTAATTTTATATTGTGTTTTTAATTGGTATTAAGTTAGAACATTAAGCTATAAGTTGAGCTGGCGTATGCATCCAAGAGGAGTGATAATAATTGGGCAGGTTGAACGTATATTTTGACTTTAAGTCCATAGTACAATAAGTACCGACAAAATTATTGTCTATAAAATACTCCACAAGCAAGCTACAAGTCCATCACGATTTGTATTTTGTATTGTAAAGAAATGTTAGTTATTTCTTTTCCACATTGACAAGGAACTTTTTACGAGTATGTTATCGGAGCAACACTTCTTTAAGGCCAGGGTGTTAATGTGGAAAGAAAACGATTTGCAGATAGAGGGGAAGAAAACTGAACTATCAAGAAAAGTATGTCAGAATTTCATTCCCACCATTAAATAAGGTCACGATAAAGCGGTATGATCAAATGATTTTCCCCGGGAAGGTATCGAAGTTCAAAACGTAGAAAACGCCAATAGATGTCTCCTATTCTTGATATACAATGTATGCATTGATTTGGAAGCCAAACTTGAGAAAGTAAACCGGTCACGTAAGGGTTGCAAAATATTTAGAACATTTTATTTACAAAAAAATTGTCTACGTTAATCTTATAGATTATTTGATCAATATGAGTTAGAAACAAAACTCGGGCACATAAAAGCTCAAATTCTTTCATACTTTTTTAATATATTTATGGATTGATTTTAAAAATAATTCAGACACCAATTTGTTTTACATGAAAAGGTCAGTGTCGGGAATTTGATTACGTTGGTCTTTAAACAATTCTTAGTAAGCTGGATATTGTTGAGCGCACAAACCCTTTATAAGTACTACAGAACAATGAACACAACTACAACTGCAACCAATTTCGTTCTCTTTGAGACGTTAGAAGCTGCCTGGGGGAACGCCTTATTATTTTAAACTCTTTTATCTAAAACTGTTCACTTATCACTTCACTGTAGACTTTTGCATTGCTTAGACTTAAATTAAATACTTTAAAAAAAATAACTTTGTTTTCTTATTTCTTATTTCTTTTACAATTAAGATTGTCCAACAGATATATGACGATTTTCAAAGACCGTTCATTGTAAAAAAAAAGAGTAGAGGGCCTAAATGACTACCTTGAGGGACACCATAAATTGCTAGAATAGCATTGGCAAATGTAGACCCGAATCAGAAACAATATTTACAATTTTCTAGGCAAAAAGTAATCATAGGAGGAATATATTTTCGCAGCCTAAAGAGAAGAGTTAAAACACTATGGTTGGATTAGGTTAAGATACCAGATGTCAGGAAACGAATCAAACTTAGACCAATAGTTGGCCATTGATCAACCTTACTTGTTAAAACCAATTAGGACTAGCTAAGAAGCATTTAAAACAATATTGTAGTAAAAGTCTCCTGAGTGGAGTCTTTGTCTTTTTGATAGAAGGCTATGAACATAGAACGTGAGGCACTGCCTTCTCTTCTTATTTGTTTTAATCCATTTGTGGTTCGCTTTTTCATGTTATATTGCTTTAAGTTCACCAGTAGCCAAGGTTATACCGATGTTAGATTTGTTGTCCAACAAAGGTAAACTGTTTTATTTCTTGCGTGTTCGTCAGCATTGCAGTTTCCTGGAATGTCTTTGTAAGATGAAGCGCCTGTAGAAACTAGTCCCAGAATCCGCACCGCCCCTCCCAGCAAAGATGAGATAGTTGCCGCAATTAACGCACTTAAGAACAACAAAGCGGTAGGACTTGATGGAATTCTCGCAGAGCTTTTACAAGCAGCTCCAACGTCATCAAGCGAACTGCTTCTTTCGCTCATAAAAGAAGCCTGGACCACCGAAAGCTTCCCCCATGAGTGGAAGAAAGGAATTATCGCCAAGCTTCCAAAAAAGGAGGTCTTACAAAGTGCAAAAGCTGGAGAGGAATTCGCGTTCTACCTGCCGTTGCCAAAATAGTACCAAAAGGCATACTGGAACTCAACAACTTGAGGCCACACTCGATGCCGATCAAGCTGGATCCTCCTGTATTGATCATATCAACACACTGCGGATCATTATTGAACAGTGCGTTGAATATCGATCACCACTACGCCTGCTGTTCATCGACATCGAAAAGACCTTTGATAGCGTTAACAGAGAGTATATCTGGTTAGCTTTGCGGAGGAAAGGCATCCCAGATAAACTAATAGCTATTATTAAAGCAACATATGATGGATCCAAGTTTAACGTTCTGCACGATGGTAGGTTGTTAGATGATTTTGAAATCCGAAGTGAAGTCAGACAGGGCTGTATTCTGTCGCCAATATTGTTTTTCTTTTTGATAAGCGATGTACTGCGCTCAGCTCTGTAAGGTAGCGGAGGGATCCAATGGAATTTGACATCCTATTTAAAGCACTTGCATTACGTCACCGATGTTTGCTTACTCTCTCATAGGATCATGGATCTCCATCGAATGGCAACAAGTGTAGAGAGAGAAGCTGAAGTTGTGAGGCTGAAAATTAATTCCGGCAAAACAAAAATGATCAGCCTCGGAACTTGGCCATTATCTCAAATAAATATTTTATCGCAACCGGCAGAAAAAGTGGAGAGCTTTCAATACCTTGGATGTATCGTTTCCATCGAAGACGGAACCGAACAAGACGTCATCTGCCGCATCGGCAAAGCAAAAGCGGCGTTCGGTATGTTGTCGAAAATTTGTAGGAATAACTCTATCAGTTAAAGAACAAAGCTACGACTATTTCTCACAAATGTCGAATCTGTGCTTCTTCATGGGTGCAGCAGTTGGAAGGTTAATTCAGCCATAACAAGAAAGCTGCAAACCTTCGTGGATAGATGTCTTTGTAACATCCTAAGGATTTTCTGGCCAAACCGTATATCAAATACGGTCCTTCATAGAAGGACAGGTCAGGAACCTATAGAATCTATAATACGAAGACGTAAGTGGGAATGGATTACTTTACGCTTCGAAAATGTAACGACTGCATTGCAGGCCAAGCAATGCAGTGAAATCCGCTCACACAAGAAGGAAGAAGAGCTAGACGACCGAGAAGCACATGGCGCAGGACAGTCGAGGCGGAATCAGCGTCATTAGGCAAAAGTTGGATTGAACTGAAACACATCTCCGGAAAACGTACAAAATGGCGCGTAGTATAGGTCCTATGTCCCCTAAGGGGTTCCCAACGGACCAGGTCTGAGGACCTTAGTAAGGAGGTTTATGAGATAGTTGACAGTTTCGGGCTGTTATTAAGTTTATGTAGAAAGAATCCAATGATTTTATAGCAGCTTAACTATCTGAGAAGATGGGTATATCACGTTTTCTTTGAGGCAAGAGAGGACAAACATTGATTCCCAGTAGTTCTGCCTGGAACAATCTACAGTGATTGGTAAGACGAATTGAACGACATAGAATTAGTTTGTCGGAATAAACGCCTCCACATATCCGTCATCCGTCTTAGATCCATCTGCATATAACTGAATCGCTTTGTCTTCCCAAAATGAATCGTTCTCTCAATTACACCTGAAAGGAAGGCATCGACTTGGACTATTAAGAGGAGGCCATATCAACTTCACATCCACTTTCTGGAACTCTAAGAGTTAATAAAATTAATTCTATAAAGTTTGTGGTAGTGGGTCTGATTTTTTAGCAGCCACGCTGTTCTGGGGTTCCTAAGAACGAACTAGAACGTGAAAGTTCAAATAGTTTGTCATGTGACTTTTTGTCAAAAGGTTTCCCATATCTTAGGAAATTTTTAACGACGATATGAAAAATAATAATACTCAAGCGAAGTTCTTGAAAAGATGTTTTTAGGGGAAATTGTGCGAGTACATTGGGTTCTTTTCGACAGGATTAATAAATCCCACCTAAAAATTTCAATAAGCTGAACCGAAAACAATGCAATAATCTTTCACCTAAAACGAATTATTTGTTTGAAATAACATCTCAATTCAAATGCAAGTAAAGAAAAACAAAACTTTTCAGAACAATTATTTTTTAATTTAAAATATTAACAAAACACATCAAAAAAACACAAACAAAACTATAAATAACTCCTAAACATTATTTATTTTAGATTTGAGAATATTTTTAATAGTATCCTCTTTCTGTTCCAGCTTCAGACGCATCTTTTCCATCTCTTCCAAATGACGTGCATGTAATCCCCTCAATTGAGCTTCCTTATGCTTTACTACAGTTTCCAAACGTTTAACTGCATCCCAAGTACTTTCGAAATTCGCATGTTCTTGTTCTAATTTCTTAGCCCATTCGAGAGCAATTTTCAAACGAGATTTCAATCTATCTCTTGATTTCTTTAATTTATCAGTAATTTTCTGCAGAGCTATTGTTTTAGTCTTCAACTCTTCGTAAGTACATCTTTCCGAATTGAATTCATTTCTCAAAGTCACTTCTTGCTTTTTTAGGTCTTCGTTTTTACTCAAGATTTCAGTGTTCTCCTTGCGTAGTTCTTCTATTTTTGCTACCAAGTCAGATTTTTCATTATTGTGTTGGGATTTAAGTTCTTCAAAGAGTTCTTTGCATTCCTTTAAGGACTCAACTATAGCGTTTGGTTGATTAGTCGTTGAACTCTTAATTGACACAAGTTCGTTTTTACACCGGGAATATGCATTCTGCAAATGCTCAAGATCAAGTGACAAAGTTTGAGTCTTTTGCTCATAGCAATGAATGACTTCTAATAGCTTCTCCTTGGCCAAATCGGCTCGTTTGGTTTGAATATCCAGCTTGGATTTCAATGATTCCAACTGCGATTGAAGACGTGTTTTGGTCTCTAACCAACCATTGGAAGACTTCTTTATGACGTCACATTCTTCTTGCAGATGTAAATTCTCATCGATGACCTTTTTCAGTTCGCCTGTAAAATGTTTCAGTTCCTTTTCATGCTGTTGGATGAGATCATTTTTGTCCCTAATCATTTCCTCATAAGAATTCAATAAAGGACCCAGGGTTTCACTATTTACAGGTCCCCAACATGGATCCACAGTTTTCCTCTCATGGAAGTTACTTCGAGGAGTTTCATCATCCACTGTACTCCCATTTGAATTCCTGAGCTTGTCCTGGTAGCTTTCTATTTGCACATTCAATCTGTAAACTAAAACCTTCATCATGGCCACATCGTTTTGCAAATTGCTATTGCCCTCGAGTAAGGAATTCTTTTCTTCCATAAGTTGACTACATACTTCACAATTCTTTGGATTGTTTTCCTCGGCTCGCTTGAGCATGGATAAAAGTTTCTTGTTCTCTTTGGCAAATTGATTGTTGTATTTGTAAAGTAGTCCTATTCTCTGAATTAAACTCTCCATTTGTTTATCCTTATCTCGTAGCTAAAGGTTTTATTGATTAAATTGGGATTCTATTTTCTTTAGTTAAACATTACCTACCGCAGTTTGAAGATCAGTCGAATTTTGAAGCTTCTTAGGATTCCATTCAGCACTTCGACTTCGATTGGGAAAGTTTCCACAAAGGCTACTCAGATGTTTCTTTCCCATAATAACTCGACTTGAATGAATGGGTTTATCTCGAACAGGTATTTGACTATCTGATTGATCTAAGTCGGTTATTATTTTGTGTTTTTTTGTGGAAGAGGTCATATTGCAAAGATTGAAAACCAAATAAACAAAAATAATGAATACTTTTGGAAGGTTTGGGTTCTAGCTGCAATTGAACGCCATTTGTAAACAAAGTTTGAACGAAATTTGTTGCCATGGTTATTTGGTTTATAAATTAAATTCCATTATCGTAGAACATGACCTATTAAATTGGGGTTGATTTTTAGAAGAGGGTGTTTTTTTGTTTACTTGAAAATACATTTTGAGTTGGCGAAAGAAAACTATTAACATTAGTAATAATTCTTGGGATGGTTAGTGAAAGCCTGGTGTTCATGAAATTAGGACAAATGGAAATATGAAGTCTGCTGCAAGTGAATAATAGGTAAGACACTTACTCATGGTTATGAGGATTCTTGTGAAAGTGTAACCCTACCATCGTTAGAGTATTTTATACAAGGTTTAAATCTTAATTTGTTTTTCTTGTTATAGTCCAGAAAAATTAGATATTCATGTTTGAAACATTCTGATAAAGCGTACTTTTGGTGGAGCTAAAAGTTTTGAAGAAAAACGTTCGAACAATTAGTGGTGTACTTCATTTAGGAACATATTAAAATCATATTTTTATGTAAGGATTTGATATATTAATGACTTGGGTACGTCCGTCATTTCTTGAGTTATAACGCTGTAATCTTCATTTTTTCGTCAAGATGCGGCAAGGAATACTTGGTACTTGAACTTCTATCTATGGTATCTCAACTAACTCGGTTTGTTTTTTTTTTTTTGTTTTGAATAATGCTCTTAACCTTTTTTGTAGTGCTTCTAACAACCAATAATCACAATAATAAATATCAAACGAATTTTGCAAAGTGTGCAATCATCTTTCTACTTCCCATCGATTTGTGTCGTTAAGTTTATTTTAAAGATTATGAGCAGGGTTAGGACTTTGTTCACCTAAAAAATTAAAAAAAGACGATACAAAACAATTAAAAAGGCAAAGAAAAAGCATTTATTAAAAAATACTATAGGGAAACAAACAAAAATACATTTAATTATAGTAACATTGGACTACCAAGAGTTTTTTTTAAAGTTCTCAGGTAGCAATCTTCTTCGGTTGTCCCTTTAAAGGGCTTTGAAGGAGCTAAATGATCTCTCAATTTAGGCTAAATCGAGTGGAGCCCATTTAAAACTTTCAACATTATTCACTTCAATGTTTCCTAAAAGTTTGGAATCCACGTAGCCGTTTATTACAGAATTTATCTGCTCAATCGTTTGTAGCCCTGTGTTTCCATTGAAAACGGCAGTAAACTTTTCAAGACTTCCTTTGAATTGGGCCCTTTTGCATTTTAAATTTTCTTGAATGTTGTTCAAGACAGGCAGCACTTCGCCAATTGATGTTAATAAGAATATTGTTAGCATAAATTATAACTTAGTACAGATTCTTAAATATACCTGTCTTTTGTAGGAATTTAAATATATGTTTTTTTTGGATGGACTAAAAAACCACAATTGACTTTAATGAATTTTACGCAGGTGAGGAAGAAGTACCAAGCATTTGTATGCTTGAAATTGTACAAGATTTTTAACTAAAGATTCTCAACGGTATATTCGCATTTCTTTTAATGCTAAACCAATTATTAGATATTTCTTAACAAAATTTAATTTTAAAGCTTGCAATGGCGAAGAAAGGCAAAAAAAGGCAATTATGATATAAAAAGGCAAAATAAAATACTTACTTAAATTTGCAATCACCAGGGCTTGAAACATGTGTATTTGTCGAAAGTCGATTTCATCTTCCGTTTAACCAAAAAAATGCAAAGTTAGTAAAATCCCTGATTATGAGCAATATAAAAAATCAATAGTTTTCAAAATTGACTCAAATTTTGTAAAGAAATTAACCGACAATTAGAGTTTTAAAATTCAGAAGAATGCATTTAAAATTGCCTTTCGAAGGACCTTAAAAAGTCAAAGAGTATGCAGTGAAAATAACAAAGTCTTGTACTTTTATGTTAGAAGTTCTTAACTTAACCTCAATCACTTAAATAATTTAGCTTTTACAACTCTTACAACAATGGGCAGGTTTAGGCAACATAAGGGTCTTCATTTGCAGTCAACTTCATTCTTTGAACGTACATTTTGACCAAGACAACTAGTTAGTTTTTCAAGTGTCATGAAATTTTAATTCAGAACTTTACTTCGCAAACCTCTACTTTAAGTTCATAGTAAAAAAAGTACCAAACAAATTATTGTCTACAAAACACTGTTCAAGCAAGCTACAAGTCCATCCGATTTGTATTTTGTATTGCAAAGAAATATTAGTTATTTCTTTTCCAAATTGACCAGGAGCCCTTTTACAGAAATTATTAAATGAAGTTCTGCAGAAAAGAAAAAATCATAGAGGAATAAAGTTCAACCTTCAGTTAAATGGAAAACATAAGGAACTGTCATTTTGATAGAAGTTGACTTGACTTAATATTAAGGCAGATTTTTCTTGACTAACTTTCCATTAAAGTTGCCTTAATTGGAAGATCATTTTTTGGCAGCTGGCCAATCAGATACTAGAAACTTGTCTAACTTTCAAGTCCCTTGTGTCGTCTGAACCTGCCCAAAAAGGATGGAGTAAATAAGGTATGTAGTACATAACAACAATAATACAAATAATAATCTCTATTGGTGAAATTAAATTACTAAGCGAAATTAGTATACATTTTTTTCATCGGATCCACTTCTCGAGATGATAAGCTTGATTTACCAACGAATTAATACAAGACTTGCTTTTTTTATTAAAAATAATTTTTAAAATTTATCGAACTAAATTCTAAAAGAATTTCTTCGATCTCTCACTAATAAACAAATAATTTAAATTGCAGAGAGAACTGACATTTTTAGAAAAGTATCTGTGTGAACATTTATTTTCCGACCCTGAAAAGATCGAAAATTTTACAAAACCTGGTAAAATTGTTCTTTTATATACCTTTGGCAAAATATCGTGTCAGTGATTTTTGTAAAATTTTAATATGATGCTTTTTTTTTCGTTTGGTTCCAAATTATAAGAATCTCGAAAATGACAAATTTAAACTATTCAACAGCTTAAGAATAAATTAACTAGGCACATAAATGACACCAAACCTCAATTATGCCTCTGTACTTACGACTTCACATTCACATACCAGAAAATAGTCTGTCCGACTTCAATCGCAGGATCTGGGAAGCCAATTTATTGACGTATCCATTAAACTAGAAGTGAGCTTCATTGCTAAACAAAATTCGTATATCGAGCAGGACCATAACTTTCGAGATAAATCAGCATCAATCTATTACTGCGGAAATGACAAACCAAACTAAAAGTATAAGACTTGAAAGCTAACAAAACTGTCGCCTGTTAAAATAGTATTGGCTTTAATTTTAATTACAAAATGTTTGTTTAAAGGATGGGAATAAAATAACTTCAATAACAAAATGTTTGTTTAAAGGATGGGAATAAAATAACTTCAATAACAGTAATTTTTTAAATACAAGTTAAGAACGAAGGTAACTAGGAGTCATTTATTTTAAACTAACAACTTAACTTTGAATACTTTAGCCTTCAGTTGTTCTAACATGTCATACAATTCTCAACAAAGCGTAAAAAGTCCTCTTTGAATTTAATTTTTAAAGTAATCAAATACTCACTTAAACTTTTTAAACAAAACTCTATATTGTAGAATTATACAAAAAATAATAATATAAATTACACTGGTCAACAAAATTTTAACTTTTTTTTTTGCCACAAGGATTTTTTTGATATTTTTTACTTTAGTTGGTGATCATAAGTGGAAATAAATAAATAGTTAAAAAAAATTGTTGGCCAAAGATTTTATTTTATTGAGTAATTTAAAATATTGCGAAATAACACAGATCTTGTTAATCAAAACTGTATTTTTTTATAAATGACTTAATAAATCTTAATCCGCTAACATATTTGGGTTCCATTTGTCCTAGTACCGATTTTCCACATTCGCTGACAGGCACTAAATTGTCAGGAAAAAAATCCAGGTGGGAGTCTAAAAAGTGGATCTTAAGTCACATGTTGCAACCCAAAGCTTCATATGTCATTAACAGCTAGCTAACCAACTCGCCCTGTAGCTGTCACTCTTGTAGTTACCCAACAAATCTGCAACAACATTTTTAAAAGTCTTCCGTGCAGATTTTTCTAAATCGCTTAATTTTTAGACGATATCCTAATAGTTCTGATTGTTTTTTCGACAAATTTAGATTCCGAACTAAATCATTTTAGTCTCCTTGAGTTATGAAATGTGGCACGTTTGGGATTCCTTTAAATTGAAAGTCATCGTCCTCGTCAACACATTTACCTGAAGTGTACGCGTGTGAATGGTCATTCTCAACAGACGTAGTTGCAACTAGTAATAGTGCTGGCAATTTTTTACAACTAGAGACTGGTCTCATAGCCGAAGAAAAGTTAGGGTAGATAACAGTTTTTTTTTGTATTTTATACCGTTTATGTCAGTGAGACAAAAATAGCAATCCGAAACGTGATCTCGCTGTTCAGTCCATATCATGGGTACTGCAAACGGAATAGGTCGTGCGCCTTTCTTCCAGTCTAGTCGGTTGAATTTTTCACACACGTTATGCAACAGACATAAGGAGCCTTATCTTGTCTTGATGGGCGACAGAAAAACCAAAAAAATTGGTGATAGCACTCCAACACAAGATTCGTAAAGTTTCGTCTTTGTTTTTGTAATGTCAGTTCTCCGCAAACATAACATAAATAGATAGGATCATTGTTACACTTCCTCGACATGTTCAGAGGGTTAATAACAAAAAAATGCATCATCTGCATCATCATCGTCATCATCAACTAATTCTAACTCGCTCTCTGTTTATTACCAAAATGTTGGTGGTATTAGAACGAAAACAAAAGATGTGTTTCTTGCTGCATCATTGCATGAATATGACATCATTGTTCTCACTGAAACATGGCTTCATGTGCACATACAGTCAGCTGAACTTTTTGATGACTCTTACAACATTTACCGTTCGGATCGGTATCAAAATTCAACTCAGCGTGGAGGAGGAGTGCTTATTGCTGTTCTTTCAAAGTTCTCAAGTCAGCGTTTTGAACTTCGAATAAAAAATGACAACATTGAACAGCTGTGTGTTATTGTAAGTTTATGTAAAGGTCTAGGCTTGCATGATGAAATTGTTTTTGTTGTTAGCTATATAACTCCTAAAAGTCCTACTTACATATATTTATGAAACGCATGCAAGTAATATTGAATATTTAATAGAAAATCTTTTTGATTATCAAATACCTTGTATTCTTGGTGATTGTAATTTATGTGATATTCATTGGAATTATTCTGAAGAGGAAAATTCTATGATTCCTTATAATGTTAAAAAAGAACATGAAATTATATTTGTTGATTCTTTGTTGTCACAAAATCTTATTCAGATAAATACTGTTTGTAATTCTATGCAAAGATTTCTTGATTTAATTTTAACTTATAATAATTTAGCTTATGAAGTAAGTGAAGTAATTTTCCCAATAGTGGCAAATTCTGTTTTTCATAAAGCTATTTGTATTATGTTTAGAGTTTATAATAATCCTGTGTGCAATACAATTAATGTTTTTAATAACGAATTTAATTTTGCAAGAGGGAATTACATTGAACTTGATAATTACATATCTTCATTAGACTGGTCATATATTCTTTCTGGAACACAAATTGATCTTATTTATGAAAACTTTTTACAATTCATGTACGATGGTTTTTTGAAATTCGTTCCACAAATTCGTAAGAAATCTGTTTTTAAATTACCTTGGGATAACCATAGACTAAGAAATCTAAAAAATGTAAAAAATAAATCTTTCAAAAAATTTAAAACAACGAAATCTGAAATTGATAGACACCGATACTGTCAGTTACGTCGTGAATATGATTTTCTTAATAGATTTCTGTATAAACAATATATGATTAATATTCAACCGCAAATTACAAGAAATCCAAAGGCATTTTGGGCATTTATAAATTCAAAAAAAACAAAATTCTGGAGTATTTACTAATATGGAATATAATAACCAAATCTCTTCTAATTTAGCTTCTACATGTGACTTATTTGCTTCCTTTTTTGAGACTGTGTATGAAGATCATTCTACAGCATTTATTCCGGATACTGAAGATGAAGAAATATCATTTTCAAATATGAATTTGGGTAATCTGTTCTTGTCTTTTGAAGATATAATGGAAGGAATTTTAAAACTAAATCCAAGTTTGAATGCGGGTCCAGATGGTATTCCTTCTTTTGTAATCAAAAAATGTTTATCGTTAGCTAGGCCACTTCAAATAATTTTTAATACATCTCTTTCTCTTGGAATTTTTCACCCATTTTTAAAGCTGGACAGAAACATAAAATTGAAAATTATCGTGCTATCTCTAAACTTTCTGCTATACCAAAACTTTTCGAGCTCATTGTTAAACACAAAATTTATTTTTATATAAAAGAATCTATATCTCCTTGTCAGCATGGATTTGTAAGTGGTAGGTCAACAACTACAAATTTGTCGTTGTTTACCAAATATGTGTCCGATGCTTTAGAATCCGGTTCTCAGGTTGACGTTATCTTCATGGATTTTCAGAAAGCATTTGATAGCCTTTGTATCATGCAGCTTTTAAAAAAATTTAAATATTTTGGATTTCATTCAACCCTTCTGCAGTGGATCTCCAGTTACTTAGTCAATAGGAGGCAAATAGTAAAAATTTCAGACTATTCATCGAGAATAATAAAGGTTTCATCGGGTGTTCCTCAAGGAAGCCATCTTGGACTTTTGTTGTTTTTAGTTTATGTGAATGATTTACCGTTATTGTTGCAATATGCAACGGGTTTGTTATTTGCTGATGATTTCAAACTTTTTTCTACAGTCAAATCCATAAATGATTGCCTTAATATCCAAAGCGATCTAAATAAAATAGTAGATTGGTGCAAACAAAATTTTCTTGTACTTAATACTAAAAAATGTACTATTTTTTCATTTTCTGGGTCAAGAACATCTATTTTTTATGACTATGACATTTCAAACACTGCGTTGGAAAGACGATCTGAAGTAAAAGATCTTGGTGTTGATTTTGATGAAAAGCTTAATTTTTCCCTTCATGTAGATTTTATAGTGGCAAAGGCAAACTCAATGCTAGGTTTCCTAAAAAGAAATTGCTTAGAGTTTTCTAATCCTTACGCAATTAAAGCAGTTTATACTTCTCTCGTCCGCCCATACTTGGAATACGCTTCAGTAGTATGGGATCCTTTTTACACAGTTTCAAAAGATCGAATTGAAAAAGTTCAAAAATCTTTCACTGCAACCACAAATATTTTTAAAACGGTTTACTTGGAAGCGTAGTACAAGTTTTGAGTTATACCGTATCACAACAAAACTGAGGCTAATTGACAACTAACTTGACAATTGTGATTTAATAATGAGACTAGATTGACGAAACAAAATTATCAAAGTTCGTGTGACAAAACCAGAGTTGACCAGTGTTATTTAAGTCACAATGTCAATTGAAATAAAAATGGAATGTTCTTTGACAGCTGACCAATCATATACTAGAAACTTATTTAATTTCTTATCTTAGTTATCTAAGATTCTTATTTCGTCTGAACTGTCAAAATTCTTTTTTAATTAAAATATAAAGGGTTTTCAGGGTTAATTTTGACTGCTCGTGGTGGCCATATTGTTACTTTTAGCTTTTGTCAAAATATCTATGGACCTATAGGTCCATGATAACCTTCTTATAGCCTGAATTGGATGATATGGCGACATAATTACACTGATATCTAAAATAATGATAAAACCTTATTGATTTGTCATATACAACTTGTTTTTTCCAATTTAAAAATCAATCGGCCTTTAATGGAAAACCGTTTAAAAATCCTAAGGTAATAAAATAATGTGACCAAAGTTCCAGGTCAACATTTAGTGGGAAGAATAACATTTTTAACTCCCTCGGTGGTACTTTATATTTGTGAAGAAATGTTTTTATAATTTTATGAAAAATTGGAGTTATATTTTTCTGTCTGCTTACTTAAAACTATAAATTCTAGAATTAATTAATTCCTGTAATGTCTTGCAACTTACCTCTTCTCTCTAAAAATAAGAACAAAAAAACTCCATTACCAACATCAACCATACAATTTATTAATTTACTTCAAATGAAATTATTATTTTTCAACAAGCAAAACTTCAAATACTAAGTAGGTACATTTGTTTATACATTAAAAGTCTAAACAAGTTCAAAATTAGAAGAAGATTTTTCTATGAATTAATATATTTTGTTGTTTTTTTCATTTTTAAACATTTATAACAAATTTTCTATTTGTTGATTGTCAGCTTTTAAAGATTTTTATTTTTTAAGTTGATGGAAAATTATTTGAAAAAGAAATAAATTAAGAAAAAATATAACAATAAGAATTATTTTGTATTTTTCTGTAATGGCTAAGACGTACAAATGACATTTAAGTTGCGTGTTTTTTTTAAATTTGGTTTTGTGTTTTTTTTTTTTGTTAAAAGGCTTTCAGTGTAGTCAAGTTTAAATATTTATTTAGGGAACTAGAAGAATTAAATAAATTCAGTACGAAATATTAAATCAGAAAACAATATTTTGTAGTAAGGTCTTAAAAGACAACTTTTTTTTAAAGAAGGGAGTTATATATTTTTGGTTAAACATCAAGAGTATAGGTTAAAGGTTGATTTTTGAAAAAAATATAATCATTTTCTGAAGAAAACTTTGTTCTAACAACTTTTCTAGGACACCCTGTATTTCAAAATCAAAAATGTTAAAAAAAAAACTTTCTTCGTGTTCCCAAATAATTGTGTTTTTATTTTCTTGTATACCTATTTGACTCACTTAAACTTATATATATATTAGAATATAAGTTACATATTTTATAAGCTATATGCGCTAGAAATGTCTACATCAAATAACAGTCATTCCCTTTTAATATCTACTATGGAAGATTTTTTTTTTATTTTTTTTGTGTCTTAAATAACATGAAAGACATAATGTTATTTATTTTTATGATAATCATAATAATTTGTTTTTGTTTTTTTTTTTGTTGAAGTACATGATAATAATATATTCATATATAAAATAGCATTAGAAAATTGACAGTTTTTATTCTCTGATTTGTTTTTTATTTTTTAAATTTATTTTTTCTGATCTACATAAACAGTCTAAACAACAATAATTTAATAATTATAACATTCTACATACAATAATATTTTTTTTGGTTTTGTTGATTTAAATTTTATATATTTTCTTATTTTTTTAACAGAATGAAAGTCTTAAAGGCAAATATTTTGCCTTGTGTTTTATTTTTCAGTTCACGAGTAGGTATAGTACGTTTTGGCTAAAAATCCCAACAACAACTTTTTGTGTATAAATATATTCTTTGGTTTTTTTTTTCTTTTTCTTTTTGAATAAGTAACAGAGTTTTTATTTTTCATAATATATTTTTGTTTAAAATTAAAATTTTAGAAGTTTGTTTTTCATTTTTCTCATCATTTTCATCGCAGTTAAAAACTTAAGATTAAAGTATAATCTACAGCACATGTAGATTTTCACAGCTCTTAGATTTAGTTATATCGCTAAGGCAAATTTTTTGCAAAATTTCTTTAGCTAAGTGTAAAGATATGTGAGTTCGAGAAGTTTTCATCCTTGATGAGGTAGCTTTCTTTTCGCGATTTTCTTTTAGACGGATCTTGAAGAAGAAGAAGAGAAAAATAGGTGAAAGAAAGATTTATTTGAGTAAAAATTTATTTAAATTTTAATTGTACCTGTTTCAATGTTCCAACAAGTAACTCATCAACATTGTGTTGTATTCCACTAGATGTTTCAATAAATTTTGCATCTCGAGAAGCAGCTAAGGATTTACCATCTAAATTGATATTAAATAAGACAAGACAAATATATTTAAGCTGTGCTTCTTTAAATTCGTGTGTAAGGTTGATGCTATTGTATCTTTTTGGCAAGAGTTCTCCAATAAGAGTTTTTTTTTAAAATAGACCGCTTTTTAGGTAGCTATCGCTTAGTATTTTTAGTGTTTATTTATTTCTTGATTAGCTTAAACTTTAAGATACAATATCTTATTTAGAGTTTAGCTTGTAAAATGTACAATAGCTACATACATAATTGATTTTAATTCAAGTTTTACATATTTTTACAAATTTGCGAATATAACTTAATCTATGCATTATTTTATTTTATTTTTAGTAAAGTTAAAGTTCCTTTCCCATTTGTTTCGTGTTATTAATACTTTTTATTTCTTGCCGCAATGAATTCCAAATTCTTACTGAGTTGACAAAGAACTGACGTTCAGATGTTAGACACTGAAAACGCGGAATTAAAGATCCACCGGTTGGCGGGTTAGAAATATGTCAGAGAACAAGGCTATTGTTCGGAATTTTATAAAATTCTCAAACGACATCCCAAGAAGTTGGGATGTATACTGCGAAACTCTATCAAAAATCGGTATTGGTAAGCAAAAAAGTTCTAAGTGTCATGACATTGACATCAATGAGTTGAATAAACAATTTTTAACTTTTAATTTTCTACATCTTCACTGGATCTGTATGAAGTATTTAACAAATGTAATTCTTTTGCCTCCCAATCTGCTTTTGAGTTCTCTAGGATTGATTGTACTGAAGTGGTTGAAAGCTTTACGCTAGTTAAATCCAATACAGTTTGAATTGATGGTATACACCCTGTTTTTATTAGAGCTTTACTACCACTTCTTTTGACTTATATTACACATTTGTTTAATACAGTACTAACAACCGGTATTTTTCCAACGATTTGGAAGCAAGCAAAGATAGTCCCCGTACCAAAATCATCTAATGGCAAGGATTTTCGTCCAATCTCTACACTTCCATTTCTTTCTAAGGTTTTAGAAAGGATTATGCAAAGACAAATAAATACATACCTAAGAAGAGTCGATTTACTGACACCTTTTCAGTCCGGTTTTCGTCCAAAACATAACTGTTTGACAGCGCTATTGAATGTGTCTGAAGACTTTAGACTAGCTGTTGATGTCGATAATGTAAGTTTTTTGGTTCTTTTGGATTTTTTAAAAGCTTTTGACACTATCGAACACTCGATTCTCATACGTCAGCTTATTCATCAATTTAATTTTTTATCTTCTGCTGCTAATTTGCTTCATTCTTATATAAGTGATAGAAAACAGGCTGTAAGTCTCTCCAAAAGGTTGTCTTCTTGTTTGCCGGTCTTGAAAGGTGTTCCTCAAGGATCGATATTGGGCCCGATTCTCTTCTCGCTTTATATAAATGAGTTGCCATCGATATTGAAATTTTCGCTTATACAAATATATGCTGATGACGTGCAACTTTACTTGAGTAGTCCACTCGGTCTTATTGAAAATTGCGTTCATAACATAAATCAGGACCTTTTAAGTAAGTATCCATATTTGGTCCCAAAAAAATGGCCTGTTCTTAAATCCGTCGAAAACTAAATGCTTAGTTATCTCTAAAAAGTCTCTTGACCTTTCTTATTTCCCTCGCTTAATGCTTAATGAAATAGTTATTGACTGTGTGGAAACAGCTAAAAATCTTGGTGTCATTTTCAACGGATCTTTAACTTGGGAAAACCACATAAATTCAACTGTTGGTAAAGTGTACGGTGTCTTAGGGTTCTTCAAGATTCCCAACACTTAACTCCCATTGAAACTCGAAAAATGTTAGCTAAGACTTTGATTATTCCACTCCTTACATATGGTTGTGAAATCTATTGTAACTGTGATGCTGAGAGTAGACAAAAGCTTACGGTTGCCTTCAACAACACAGTAAGATACATCTACGGTCTTAAAAGATATGACCACATCTCCGAGTTTGCTTCTTCTCTATTCAACATGCAGTTTAAGTATTTTCTACAATATCGAACACTTCTTCTTCTCTTCAGTATTAAACAGACGCATCAACCACATAACCTTTATTACAGATTACAATTTCCTACTTCAAATAGATCAAACAAGCTTAACATCCCACGACATACATGCCTAACATCTGAGCGGCAATTCTTTGTTAACGCCATTCGCTTATGGAACTCTTTGCCAAGTCATATAAGAAGGCTTGGAAATGTTAAAATATTCCAGAGCAAACTCATTAACTACTTTTCTTTGCTTTAAATGTGCGGTTTTACCTTTAATAAATTTATAATTTAAACTTTCCAGTTAACTTAATTTCTATAGCGTCATTAATTTGTAAACTACTCAGTTTTGCCTTTTAACTTAATTTTAATTATTGTTTTAATTATTTTGATCTTGCTTTTGTATTCCAACTAATGTTAGCTTTTTTCTTACTCATGTATACATTATAAAGCTATCACTTTTTTAATAAGATATTATATCTTAATGTGTATAGCATATCGATAAATTGAATAAACTAAAAAACTAACGTAGCAGCCCGTGAATATATCTTATTGCCTTATTGCCGTCAATTGCCTTTTACTCTCGAAGTCTAACTTACAAAAAATTTCACAGCCGTAAGTAAGCAGAGGTATAATCCGCGTTTTCACTAGAAGAATTCTAATTGTTAAAGGAATAAAGTGCTGTGTTGACCATAGCATGCGTAGGACACCATACGATTTCCCAATTGTGTTGTTTATATGATGTGTCCAGGTAAGGCTGCGGTTAAAAACTACACCTACATTTTTAGCTGAGTCGACGTAAGCAATAGGACAGTTATTCAAAGGGATTGCTGGAAAGTAAGACACATCAATTGTGTATTTTGAAACCACGAGACACTTTGATTTCTTTGGGTTAAAAAGTAAGCAGTTATTAACCGACCAACGCTCAATCAAGCTTAAGTCCTCATTTATATAAGCTGTAGAATGTTCAATACGTCCTAATGGGCAGCTCAAATAGAGTTGGGTCTCATCAGCATACAGGCGTATTGAAACTTTCATTTGACAAGTAATAAATTTATCATTTTTTTTTTCTAAAAATTACATTTTCTACGGTAAAATTGTTAAAATTCAACAGGAAATTGATGAACATTTAGAATATTATTCCTGTAGCCCGTAACTATAAAACTCAGATTTGTCGATACATCATCGATCCTAGGAATTTTGTATTTCACAATCGGCATTGGGCTTTATTTTGCATATGCTTAAAGGCTTTCAAAATTCATTTAAGCTCGTTTTATACTACAGGGTTTTGACCGTACTGCAAAAAACCGGACGGAATTATCTGGATGAATGGCTAATTACACATTATACGGTTTTTACCGTACTGTAAAACACGATATATGCAGGGTTCCTGTGCTTAGTATACTTTTTTCAACCTCTGTCGCACGAATAAAATCGTATGATGTAAAAACATGCATTTTGTCACGTACGCCACTAAGCTAATCGGGCCGTTCGGCTGCCGAATACTGAAGCTGCAGTAGACAGCTGCTACACGGCGCAGCGCCGGCATTTTGCCGTGCCAGTTTAATATGAAAGCGTATATACTCTTCTTCGTGCCTCTAACAAAATGTCGTCGACCGGTTTTTTGTCGTACGGTCAAAACCGTGTGGGGTGAAACGAGCCTTACACGCGAACTCAAGCTTTTCGATCAACAACAGCGTGCTTTATAACTTCGCTTGAAAAAACACCAATATGATTCGGATTTTCTTCAAAAGAAATTGGATTGAAAGTTCCAAAAAATGAAAAACCTTTAATACACTTTCAATTCACAGTGCATTTTTACAGAATATTTTATATAAAGAGGTGAAATTTAAATACAAATTCGTCTTATGCTTTTCCTCAGTTTGGGTACCAATTTTGTGTACATTAAAAGGAAATGTAGCCGAGCACAGTTAATACATCGATTACAGGACTGTCACGTAATTTTTAGTTCCAAAATACCTCCTTCCTACCCTCCGTTTATTCTACCACAGGTCCACACTCCACAGGCTTAGGCTACCCGTTTATTCTCTAGGTTAGGACAGGGAACGTAGTCCCAATCCAAACGGGTAATTCCGTTTTAACCTTTTCTAAGCTAAGATCCCAACCGATTATTCCGGAGCTACTGACTAAGATCAATTCCGACAAACCCAGCGTCGTCGTCGTCATGATTAGTACGCTTAAGGTTATCAAACCTTTGCTTATGGGTAGGCCTTATTAACCGCATCGCCACCGGCCTTATAGTATATGAAGCATCGTGTTACTTTATCTTCATACATCTTACATCTTAGTGATAAGAAAAATAGAATATATAAAAAACGTTGTTATCGTAGTTAAAGAACCTAACGATCACGATTTAAAGAAAATAAAGTTGGTTAGAAATTGTAGCTTTTCTTTCCTTGGGAATAACCTTTAAAACCGACGAGTCTAATTCAGCCTCAACGTGTCACTATTTTTACCGGTTTTGGGATGCAGTGATTGGTCTTTTCTTATTAGAAAATGAGCTTTGAGGCATTATCTGTGAACAAAACCTAAAGTGGCACAGGCACCTGTTGCAATAACTGTCAAAAAAGGTGTGTCAAGAAACATGTGCGCAAGTTACATATAGCTTTCATTAGTTTTCATTATTGAAACCAAACATTGGAATTTTCTTAAAAGGTCGTTTATAGCTATCAATAAAAATGACTGTCATTGAAAAAAATATCCTGATTAACTGCGTTCAGTCTCAGACAGATGGGGTATCCGGATACCTTTTTGTTAGTGTTTTAAGTGTAAAATAACAGCTGATCAAAAACAGCTAAGATGTCAAAAAAGGAATCCAAAAGTATCCAAGAATTTCTGGGGTATGTAGGTATCTGACAGAACAACTGATTCAACACATAGTTGAATTTGACGAAACTTGAAAATTGATTTCAGCTTTTTGTATTTGTTGGTAAACCAAAAGATACAAAATGTTAGTTGACTATTTTCCAACTGAGCTAAGAGGAAATTTAACATAGATTACAGATTAAGGTTATCTCTTATTTATTGAATTGTTACGTAATTGAAATATCCATTAAATGTTTTATCTTACAACAATTTTGACTTCGAAGCTTAAATGTTTCTCTGCTTTTTGTGAACAGCTGGAAGTTGTTTTTTTTTTGACAGCTATCTCAATAGAGCTATTCAACTCGTTCAACAAGGTATCTAAAAATCCACCCATCCAAGATACCATATCCAACACGAAATTGAACGCAGCGCAGCCATTGAAATCCACCGAAAAACTTTTACTGACAAATAGTGGAACGATTCGTTTCACTTTTGAACGTAAAAGTATCAGCTGTTCAGGAAAATGAATTTCCCTCCGGAAAATAAAAAAATACTTTTTCATTATTATTTATTTTTATAAATGCTCAATAACACTTTTTTTCCCTCTAAAAAAATTCTTTGGGTGATTTCCGATCGATCAGTATAAAATTTTCATTTCTAATCGAAGGGAAACATCGTCAAATATCGATTTAAAATTTTCCCCGGATCGATTTCAATGATGGCTATAACTGGCCCCTAATTGAACTAATGATGTTATTACTTCCTCTCATTTTAAATGCTTTTCGTTGAATACTGTACAAGAGGCTTAAGTAAGTGGTTTATTATTGCTTACCTTTCGAAAATGATTCTGCTGCAATTTTTACGAATCGAGACAGTGTTCCGTACCGCACAAGCAATAAAGAAAAAGTCTATGCCAATCAGCGTTACCACTTTACTTCAATTGAAGTAGATCTACTTCTTTTTTTCAAATAAATTTAAAATCTACTTCCTACTTCGCACCATCATCAAAATAGTGAAATCTACTTCGTTTTTAATATCTTGTTTTTTACCTACTTCAATTTTAATAAAAATAGTTTGAATCTACTCCTTATTTCTCTTACTCTTGTATGTAGTCTTAAAACTATCTAGAGAGTTAAAAATCGCTTGAGTATTTACAGTGAAGTTACCGTCTTATCTTATGTATTCTAGCGTAACCCTTTTGTCATTTTCGACATATAAACATACATGAAAGAGCCAAGAAGGACATTTATAATAATTTCCAGTCAAAAGGGCTGTTGAAAATGTCTAGGCCGTATTTCAATAACAACGACTTGATTTTAGAAAAGAATGCCCTAATTCTCATGGTTTCACATTTCAATAATTGAAAATTATTTATTCTTTTTGTTTCGTTTCGTTAACAATCCTTAACGACGTTTTCAAAGCTTATCGATCTCACAATAACAAATTTACAAAGTTTGAAATTGTAAATATATTTATCTATCTTACATATAGGCATTGAATAATTACAATTAATTGCAAGTTTTGTATTCGTAAACAAATTCGAATTCGAGATTTTAATCGAACGTGACATTACGATGGTAGAGAAGACGAAAAAAGTGGGTCCCCGATTTTTTCAAACTAAAAATAACACTAGTTTCAATACAATACATTTGTACGGTCAAAAATCGATAATTCGATTTTTTTCAGAAACAAACCGATAGATTTTTTTTAAATTCTTGCTAAAATTTGTGTTCTTAGTTTAGCTTCTTTCAATATAAAAAATATTTTTGTATTGCTTCACAAGGCTACCCCAGCTAGAACCCTTATTTTGTTTTTAAGTTTTCTCAAGAACTAAACTATTTATTTTTCTGCCAAAAATATCATTGTTTTTATTTTTAATTTAAGAACAAATATTATTTTTTTGGAAATTCGATTTCTTGAAAATGGGTTATCATTTTTTACAAAATTGAAATGCCAGTCGTCTAATAATAAGTTCAAAATTTTGTTACCTAAAATATTTTTAAACTAAAATTTAAAAACGATTTTCAAACAGAAATTTAAAAAATTTTTAGTTTTTTCTTGATAAATGAAATGGCATTTACATTTTTGAAAACAAACCTTTTTGCAGGCACATTTTAATTCAATACACGAAATAGTTGCACGCAGACATTTTTGTTGTCAAGTTGTCCAAAAACAAAGATAAAAGGTTTGTTGATGTTATAAAATTGTATTACGATTACAATAACTATTTCTTGAAGAACTCGTCCTTTGCAATAAAAACATCCTAAAGTCATTTGATATGACCAACACGAGCCCAATCTTTGCTTTTTTGTTGCTAACAACCAAGATTTAATTTAAGAAATATTATATTTACATATTGAAGTATATGATATGAAGCCTTAAATAATTACATTTGTTTTCTACTTTTTTATTGAAATAATATAATTTAAAAACATGTAGAATAATATGAAAAACTTAATTTTTGAAATCTACTTCCATTTTTCTCAATATACTTCACTTTTTTCCTAAAATCTACTTCCACTTTTTTTTGAGAAGTGGTAACGCTGATGCCAATGCCTTATAATAATTGGCTTGTCTTCTTCTTTACAATGAAATCATTCTTTATTTATTGATTTTCCTTAACCCGAAATTTTGGAAGGATTACTATTTTTTTTTTTAAATTAGGATCTTATAAATGTTGTCCCAAAATATTATGACTGGAAGCAATTTTTTAGAAATCGGTTCTTGGTATTAAAAGTTTAGCAAAATTATTCTTGATTTTCTGGTACTCAAAACTTATAACGTTTTTATCTCAATACTGAAATTTTCTAGTTGGCTGGTTGACTCATAAATCAAACAATTTTCAACTGCTTGACTTGAAGTTTGGAATGTACCTTTGAAAACACATTCTCTTTGGTAATTTTTCAATTTCGGAGTGTGTCATTTGGTCAAAAATCAGTCAACATATCTCAAAGATCCTACGAATTTAAAAAAAGCTAATTTATCGCCCTCTAAGTTCGCTTTACCCCCTAAAGTGACTCATATCTTTAAATATCAAAATAAAATATCTTACTGGAAAACCCTGTATTTATAAACAAAAAAATCAATTACCTTGAGTTGATATTACTCTGGCTCTAGCTAAATCAGCTTTATTACCAACAAGTATCACTGCCTTATCTTTTGTTATATTTTCTTTCCATAAATAATTTATAATTTCCTCTGCAATACGAAAAGAAGTTTTATCTACCACAGAAAATACAACCACACATCCATGAGGTTCATATGTAGTTAAAGAATTTTCTACCTAAAATTTTAACAAAAATAGTTATTCAAATTATTTATTTATTTTTAACTAAAAATTTTATAATTAACTTACACTCATTTCAACACTTGGATGATCTATAAAAACTAATTCGGATTCTTCATCGTCCAATAAAACACTGACAGTTTTTTCACCAAATTCGTCATCTAAAACTCAAATTGAAATTATTAAGTAAAACCCCAAAACCTTAGTCTAAGGTTGTTATTTTACTTTAAATATGCATTCTTTTTATAGATTGAAATATTTAATGGTAATACTAAAACAATTATTTATTTAAGATTTTAGGAAAACTTACCTAAGCTTGCATCATAAGTGTGCATATATTCCGAGGTCATGAATTGAGACACAAGTGCAGTTTTTCCTACCCCTGCATCTCCTAACATAACAATTCTGTATCTGTTTTTGTTTAAACAAAAATAAACAAATTTCATAAACAAATTTTCACAGCTCACAAAAATCAAATTTATCTCGGAACAAAACTCAAAAATGATTTTCAAAAATACGTTTGGAAACTTGCCTTGGTGGAGGTGGTGGTTCACTGTCATCAGTGTCTGGGGACGGTGGAATGGAATCTACATTAGCATAGCCACCACCGCAACATGAGCCGTCAAATGGTGACCTCTCACTAGCCCTAAATAAAATGAAATGTTCGATATGCTAAATCTACAAATACTTAAGCTTTATTAATGAACAAAATAATAAATTAATGAATTAAAAAACAAATTGAATAGCTAAAAAATATGAAGTTGGCAAAATAAAGTTTTTTTTCCGTCTCAAAAACAAAACTTTTTCAAAACATTAAGTTATCTTGATTCCGATATCGCCTTAAAATTCTTAAATCACATCATGTTTTAAAAATATTGCGTCTTTAAAGCCTTGAAGTAAGACACATTATAATTTTTAACAAATAATTGATATGTAAGGACGGAAAATCACATCAGTCAAGTGCTATTCATTTTGGTCAAAATACTTCTGCAGACAGTGTGAGAAGTTCTGCATACTCCTCTCAAGTATTTCACTTGGAACTGCACGAATGTCTAGGGTTATTGTCTCACTCAGGGCTTAGAAGTTCTTGTGGGTTCAGAGGCCCAATAACGAAATTCGTGTTTATTAAATACTACTGATAAATGGAAGTGGACTTTGTCCTTCATTAACAAAACTGTGTCATCCGTCAAGATTTGCAACATTCCAAATTATCATCCGTATGCCGTTGTCGTTTCGCTGTAATTCTTGGGACAAAAACCATTTTGTGTGGATACAAATCAAAATCAATATGCAAAATTCTTCAAACTACGCGGTCTGACTCCGCAGAGTCCGAGCATGACATACAGAAGATTGACGAGGGCCTGATTCACTGCTTGAAGCACTCTTTCAATATTTTCTGGAGACCAGGTCTCAAAGACCAAGTTCTTTGAAAGCTTTTCACTAAATTCATAACGGTATTCAACATTGAAAGAAGACCTTGGTAACCAATATTTAAATGATTTTAGAATCGACTCTGTGTTTCAATTATCGAATGACGCGACGGCCAGTCAATAAACATGTTGTAAACAAAAATGCATACCACGGCTCAATTGATATTGAAATGACATCTCGAAACGAGTCGATGCTAGCCATACTCATAACAAAACGGTTTTCCCCACCTCGCTTGATGCCCCTTTCAAATCTTCTATACCTTGCTGCCCGACCCAGTTCTTTTATGGCTTCAAGTTTTTGAGGCTTATTGTATTTGCTGATTTCAAATCCAAATTTCAAACTTAACTTAATGCTCAAATTTCAAAAATTATTGTCTTAAACATTGTTTTAAATATTTTTTTAGTATACATACATAAAAAAAAAAACAAAAATTACTTTCAAACCGTTGCGTTGGGCGTTTGAAAGTTTCTTTAAGATTTATATGAGGTAAAATATTACGAAAAAAATTAAACAGAGTATTGAAGATTTAGAATATTAAGATTATGGATTTGGAAAACCATAACGAATTTTTATAAACCAAAACTAATTCATGATTCTAGAAAACTACTAAAATCGTTATATTTAGATGTACATATGAATTTTGTTCCTATTTTTAAAAAGCAATATCTTAAAACCCTCATCCTATAGAGTGACTTTGGAGTCGGATTTGAATTAAGGCCATCAGAAATAAACCAGGAACAAAATCTTGCCGATCAGTGTTATCAAAGATTTTAGAATCCGATAGTGACGAACTAATCCAAAACTGATGGAAATTGTAAATGCATTCTTAAGCACGGCATTTGGAAAAAAATTGAAAAATATCCTTGAAAGAAAAAACTACTAACAACAGAATTAATACAACTGGTCTTAACTCCTTCCGGGCCGATGTGGTATGAAAACCGTACCACCTATTTGTGGTTTGTTTATGCTTTAATGTGCAATGGTATAAACTTAATACCACGTTTCTATTGAAATTGAAACCAATGTCTACAAGAAAAAAATATGTTTTGAGTTAAATAAATTTATTTTTACAAAAATGTCGCTTAATCTTTTTTTTCTAGTAGTGCCCCGGAAAAAGTTAATGGAAATAACTGCAGGGAAAAAGCAACTTTTATAAAAAAATATCCATGATTGGAGTTTATCACAAAATATTAGAGTGGTAATAATACTAGAAACTAATGGTTCTAAGAACAACTAAAAGATAGTAGAAAATGATATTATCGAACGTTTGTACGTGAGTGCAGTCGAAAGCTATTTTTTTTTTTATTAAAATGGGGGTTACATGACTTAGAAACTTTTTGTGACATCTCCAAAACTTTTTGTTTTAAAAATGTTACCATTTTTATCACTCATAATAAACTTTAAAATTATCCCTTTGGTGTGAATATCGGACAAAAGTCCCCGATCACTCTTACAGAACTTGTTTGTTGTTTGCAAATTTTGATTGACATTAATCTTTTGACCAAAGTTCAGCTTTTTGTGCCGTGAATATATAATTTTCCTGTACTATCTTTAATTTTTTAAAAACTACATAATAGCTACAAAAGTTCCAATCAACGGTATAGAATAGAAATTTTTTGTTTGCCATACGTTCCTGTTACTAATGTGACACATGATTTAAAAAAGTTTACCGACAAAAATACCATTTGTTAATGTTTTACGTGTAAAATAGCAGCTGAGATGTCAAAAAAGGAATCCAAAAGTATTCCAGAATTTCTGGGGTATGTACATAGGTATCTGACAGAATAGCTAATTCAACACATGGTTGATTTTCAAGAAACTTGAAAAATGATTTCAGCTTTTTGTCTTTGTGATAAACAAAAAGATACAAAATGTTAGTTGTAGTTGTATTTTAGGATGTTCTGTAAATAATAGACGATGAAGATAGGTTAGGATAGTTTTCTGCTAAACGTACATAAATCGTTTAAAACCGGAGATTTCGCAAGTAAATTTTTAACATAGGTTACAGAATATAGCTGAAATTTGTATAATTTTTTGACAGCTATCTCAATAGAGCTATCCAACTCATTTAACAAGGTATCTAAAAATCCACCAATCCAAGATATATTATCCAACACGAGATTGAACACAGCCATTGCTCAAGGTTGTTCCTGGATGTGACACATTATGGTTAAATATGAAACTAATTAACTTTGACAGACAATTTAAGTAAATCACCGATGTGACACATGAAATGAGTTGGTAGCTGTTGCTTTTGACACCTGTCAAACTCAGCTGTCATTTGAAGTGTAATTTTATTAGTTAAATGTTTGTCATTTACGATACGTCTCAACCGCCATTTGTGGAGTAAGTTTTTATTATTTTAACTCGTTGTTCGGTTATTTAGCGAATTTCGTGATACAAATAAAGTTATAAAAATTAAAGTGGAATCATTATATTTTAGGACTTTAGATAATCGTAGCGCACTCTCAGACAAATTTATTGATTTCCTGACCTTTCTAACAATTCAACGTTTTATACACAACATTTTTGGTTTGTGATTGAAGAACATGACTTGTAAGATATAAAGATCCAACACGACAGGACAACAAGTTACACAACAGAATCAATTATGGCTTTATTGTGTGAGAAGTTTCCTAGCCACGTAGTTTAAATTTTGGAGACATCAATTGATCACCAAGATTATGTGGTTCCAATGGTTGTTTACAGAAATAATTCCTAAAATTTAGACTTATTAAAAACCAAACCGAAATTTGCCGAGGAGAAAAATTACCTCAAAAGAATGGTATGCTGCGCGAATCTTCCCGAAGCGGACAATTTGAAATATATTGCTTTCACACTGAATGTAAAAGTCCAACATTTAAACAAAATTGTATTAAACTTTATGTTCAAAATAGGAAAGTTAATAACCCATTATCTGCATTAATCATAAAGTTCTGGTTATTGGTGTGACACATTGTGTTGAAATCCTAAACGAATAATTTGTATTTATCCATCCATACCATTGTTACTTGTGTGACAAATGATTCGTAAGACTAAACCAATCCAACAACTGTTGGTTAAGAAACTAGTAAATATTTTTCAAATATTTTAGAACAAAACTCAACCTTGAGATTAAAAAACTTGCAAAGTTTAAACCTTTTTTTTTGATACAAAAATTGAATGAAATTATTATTATTACCATATAAACAAAATATACCTTTTTAACACAAAAGCTGTGACGAATATGACATAACTATTTTAAAATGTAATTCGTATTGACCATAGTTTTTCTTCGAATCAAATCAAATTTGTTACGCAAGTGACACAATGACGAAATTAGCAATGTTTTTTCATTTTAACAGCATTTACGATTTAGGTTTAAAATGGAGACCAAAGAATACAATTTTAGCCATTTCAAAATTTGAAATCTAATCGTACAATATAGAAATAATAGTGAACAAATTCTAAAGAAAAAATAACATAAAATTAAAGTAACAAAATACTATTATACCTGCTATTTGTTGAATTAACACTTGTATTACTCCGTGATCTTCTTGATATTATTGAATCTCCGCAATTCACAACATTTCCTTTGCTAATTGAGAAATGACGTAAACGATATAAATCATCACTCAATCGCGGATTATATGGTCGATCCGGAAGGGAACACACTCTTGGTCTTACATGGTCTGGAACTGGAAGTTGAAAAAATTGTCACATCTATTCTTCAAATAATATTTTATTGGGGTTTTCCATCGGTAAAATAAATCAATTAATTTTTTATTTAGATCTGTCAAAACAAAAATTTTCTCTGTTATTGAATTCAATAGGGCAAACAAAAATAGATTTAAGATCAAATATCTCGATCTGGATTCTTCGGTAGAGCAGAATTACCCCATGCAATTTGACAGCTATACCGCACTCGGTGACACGTACACGAAGTTAAACTTATAAAATGACAACAACAAAATAATATTCCAATCCTTCTACATGTGTCACTAAAAAAAATCAATTTTTGACGGAAATCTGAATTTACCCATGGAAAACCCGATATGTATAGTTACCAGGAAGTTCTAAGAAATTTGACGTTCTCCTCTGACGACCACGTGTCGAAGCCTGAAATGCCAAAGGACCAATATCATCATTCGAAAAAATCGAAGTGTTCGAACAAGCGCTCTTCATGGATTCCCGTGAATTTCTACGTGAAGCTAAATAGGCCAAACCACCTTTGGAACTGCCACGTCTTCGAGGCTTGGGATTATTTGATGATACACCATTACTGTTATTTCCATGATTATTTGAACTTCCATTATGTTTGCTATTTGAATTGCTAATGTCATCTTTGTCGTAGGTTAAATCGCTTGTGGATTTTCTGCAGCGTAAGGAAACTACACTATCGGAGCATGTTCTGTCCAAAGTTGAATGGGAACTATGTAATATCTGTCCAGAAAAAAATAGATGAATACCAAATTAAACAAATTAAAAAGATGTCGAAATAATTGACAGTTTCTCACAATAAACTGTCACAACGTTCTGTCAAATTGTTCATGTAAGTTTTGCCGGAAAAATGAACTCACCCATCTACATATTTCTTACCTGATATCCTGGATTTGATGTGATGTTTATGGCATGTCGGCGTCCTAAACGCCTATGCTGGTTCTCATGCTTATAATGCTCACCAAAATGACTGTCGCTCATATTATTTCCATGCATGGCATTTCGCCGTGACTCCGGTCCTTGGCTTCCCGAATTATCCGAACTAAGGGTTGTTGCCGTTGTCATAGACGTATTATTGGTATCCGATGAATCCATAGATATTTGAGTTGATTCCGTGACACAAGAGTCCCGCTTAAGAAACGCATTATTTCCAGGCCGATTGGGATCATCGGCTAGTAGCAAGTCCTGCTTTTGATATGTAAATAAATCCGAGCCATTGTCGATTTCCGGAAGAACCGAAATTGACTCCTTGGGTCGTGGCTTGCCAAAACCCTTCAAGGAATTGTGTCGGCTATGTTTGTATGGTGACATCGGTAATGAGTGTTGAAATTGTGAATGGCCATGACCATAGTTGGCATCGTCCATCATAATCAAGTCTTTGGTAATGTGATGCTCATCGTCGTCATCATCTGGCGTCTGTGGTTCGTAATACTCGAATTTTTTGGCTACAATAAAAATTCAAACATACAATCATCCTTCTCAAAAGTTCGATACCATAGATCCAAGGTCTTGAAAGTGTATTTTATTACCTGATGGTAGCTCAGACGAAGATGGGGGTGTATCAAAAACAAATTTACGTGGTTGGTGTGGATGTGGACTTCGACTGGGCGATTGGGACATTTGGCCGCTCATATAATAATCTGGGGATTCATTTGGCAGAGTTGGGAGTGCTTTGGGACTCCGTGAGATCGGTGAAGGTGTTTGGTAATAACTTAAATTAGAATCAGAATCATCATTGGCAAAAGTGGTTGTGATCTTTGGACTACGTGGAGGGTTTTCAAATTTGCGACTAGAGGCAGAGTCATAGCTATAGCTGCTGTATGTGCTTATGGATGGACTCCTAGGTGTTTCATAGCAATTAAGGGATGACTGATTTTTGAAATGTCTACAAACAACAACAACAGCAATTGGAAGAGCAATATATTTACATGTGATTTATCGTAAAGCGGATAAGTTCTCTGGATGATCTGCGTGAGTTGTAAATGGGGGACTTACCTTGGAGATTTTGGGCTTTTAAATGGCTGCTGTTGGGGTAGATTTGGCATGGTTCTGTGGGGGCTTTTGGGAGCTGTCGAACAAACACCTGATGATGATTCCCATGCCTGTTGGTGTACTTTTGGGGATCTGGGAGATTTCGGGGCGCCAGAACAACCCTGTGAATCCCAAGTCTGCTGCTGGAATTTCGGTAACCTGGGACTCGCCGGCGAACTTCTTGAACTTGACATTTTGCTATTTGTATTCTTGAATCAAAAGAAATGAATGGTTATTTTTAACTTTTGAACTTTGTTCTCAAGTAAGGAAGTAAAATTTCTGTGTTTCTTATGTAAAGTCTCCTTCTGGCATGAGAAGCAGAACAAGAAGAAGATGTCTATTTTTCAAAAACAATGAAGTCCTTTTGGAAAACTTTCTTAAAATCTCTCAAGTTTCCTTCAGCTAGATTTTAAAGTGGTGCAAAATGGGAGGGAATATGTCTGAGCAATCAGCAATTACAACCTGTTGACGTGCTCAACGACTTGCACTCAAGGGTTACAAGTGCTTAAACAAGTATCAGAGGTTATTTTGTTCCTTTTGTTAAATACCCGGCTACTTAGATATAGTACACTCTATGATGCTCTTGACACGAAAAAGTTATTGATTATATCTTAAATTGTTTCTTTTTATATATGTATATATATTTTATTAAAAACATGTGCATTTCTATGACTTCGACACAGATTTTTGTTTTGTCATTTCTTGGAAGCTTTGTTTTGTTTGTTAAAAGTATAATAATTGTTCTTTGTTCTTCTATATCTATTATGTGGTGATGATAAGGGTCGTGAAAAAATAGTCAGCACAGTGCCAGTGGTAGTCTTTTAGTGGCATTCTTTTATGGGTTGATAATGAGTAAGTACTAAAAGGATATGTTTATGGTTTTTGTATTGACAAGTGACACATATGATAAGTTTTGTGTGTACTTATAAGATGGTGAACGAAGGCTTAGGGGTACAAATAAGGTCAGACAAGAATAAGTTGTTATTTTGCTTCTTTCAATGGTATCAATAGCTTTAAACGAAGGTTGAATTTGTCGATGTGTGACTTTCACATTTTGAAAATTAGTTTGGTGTGACTTTTAATAATTCCATTGTGAGGCTATAATGCATTTTGCTATTGTCAAAGCCCCTGTAGTCTAGTTCTTAGGTACAAATGAATGCAATCCAATGACCCAATATTTTGTACAATAACGTCAAAACTATATTGTGTGCATTTATAGGGTATCAGTTTGTTGACACAAAACAATAGAAGCTAAAGAAAGCTTTGAATATATCTATACGTATCTTTATTTGAAATAAAAAAATATCTTAATAAAGTCTAGAGGGTCTAGACGTTATCAAAACAAAAAGTTAATATAAATAGACACTAAAAATAATTCTTATTTTCAGGAAAAAAGATAGAGACTTGATATATTATGGTATATTTTATATGATTCATTAAAAGTTCAAGGTTTCATTTTTAGCCAAAGAGCTAGTACCTGACATTTAACAGAAAAACAAAAACAACTTGAATCATTTCATAATACTTTCATAAACCGATAAGTTTTAAAAGAAAGCCTAGTGATAAGAGATAAGAAATGTTTTACAACCAAAATTAATTCATTTAACTTATATGTAGTACCTTCTTAACAAATGAAGAATAAAATATAATCCAATCCGAAAATACTTCCTAATATATCTTAGAAAGAAAAGAGAAAGTTTGACATGTTATATTCCAAACATTTACCTAATCTAATTTCAGATTTTTTAAAAACTTGTGCCCAAGTTTTATATATGCTTGAAAAACTGGAAAATAATGGGAAGAGGAATTAATTTTTCTGTCTGACGGATGGTTCAACAAGATTTATTTATCTTTAGAAATGAATATAAACGAGGCTAACTTAAGGAAATGAAAGTGATAAAATACGACAAATGTCTTGAATTAAAATTCATTGGATTAACCTTAAACACAACTTTAATTTCACACTGCAAAAAAGATCGGCCTGAGATCGACTCATAGGTGTTTCAAAATAAATGATAAGAAAGAGATAAGTATGCGACTCACACTGGATAACTTCAAAACTGTGCCCGTCTGTAAATTTTTCTAAAACTTAAACAAAATATTGATACCAAAATTTAGTGCGTGAATATTTATTCGAAGTCATATCTTTCCTTGTTCTCTTCTTGAGTCCATTTCTTATCAGTTTTTTTGTTGTTTTTGTAGATTTTTGGGTTATATTAAGAGATGTATGAATTGAACTTTTCTTTAAAAAAAATTAATCAAATAACATAGTTTGGTTTCCATATCTGTTTTTTTTTCAATTTTAGCAGCATTTCTTAAAAGTTATTATTTACACAACAATGAAATAATTTTGAAGCCAAAACCTTCATCAACCTTCGAAATATTCGAATCGAACATAGGTTTTTACGAAATTTGCGTTTAGCTTATTTTTATAAAAAAACTGTCAATTGGATTTTTTTTTTGAAGTCTTACTAAATGTTAAAAACAATATTTATTTATTTAAATGCATACAAAAACCGTTAAATGATTTTTAATTTGGCATCACTTCACATTTTATAATATAAAATTTCATTGAAGTTGCTAGCATTATTTGTTCGTGAATTGTTAATGGTCAGATAAATTTGCCACTATTTTTTGAATTGCTGTAGTAAAAAAAAGACGAACAACTCAATTTTTGTAAAATTCCTTTCAGCATCTTTTGGTGTTATTATCTGTAAGAGAACATTTATTTATCCCTATACTTGTTTTTGAGGTATGGATGACAAAAATAAGGAATCCCAAACGTACGAACGGACGTACAAACTTAGAAACGTTACGTTCCTTGAAACGATGAGACATGTCAACATTTTAAATTTGGGACATTGAAAATATAGAAGATTGTTTAATTACAAATTAATTTTTGTTTGCATGAACCAAAAATTTAATTTAATTCATAATCATGAATTAAACCCAAAAAAGGATAATGCTTTTCCTTCTAATTTAGTTTTATATATGGATTTCAGATGTAAGATTATTAATCTAGAATATTTAAAAAGCAGTTTAAGGATGTTCAAATAGTAGACATGTGCATTCAAGAGGGCACAAGCGTCCACAGGTTTTTCTCAAAACCCACCTCTGTCTATCAACTCCTACTCTCACCTCCCCGCGTTGAACATCGGGTGTCTAGAACCTCAACTGGAGATTGGGTTCCAACCAGCAAGCCTCGGATACGGACGGATTCACTGTTGACAACCCACGCAAACGAAATAAGGACAACGAACTTCGGATATGTACGTGGAATGTTAGGTCCCTTAATAGGCCACGTGCAGCCGAACAATTAGCGGAAGCCCTAAACTGCAGCAAGGCAGATATTACAGCCATCCAAGAAGTGCGATGGGATGGCCCGGGCAAACGCAAACTAAAAGACTGCGATGTATACTACGGCGACTGCTACCGAGAACAAAAACAGCGTCTATTTGGGTGTGGATTTGTTGTTGGAACTAGACTCAGGCAAAAAAACTTGTCAATCCGCATCAAGGCTAAATTCGCCAACATAAGACTAATATACGTGCATGCCCCAACGGATTCAGTCTGATCGATTTCGCTGTGAGGTGGGATGTTCTGGTAGCTAGTACGCAGTTCACACATCTCAATATCAACAAGGGGACATGGAAATCTCCTGATCAATCAACCGTCAACCAGATTGACCACATTGCGATCGACGCACGACCCTTCTCCAGTGTACTGGATATCCGAACATTCCGAGGGGCCAGCATTGACTCGAACCACTACCTCGTTGCAGCCTAGGTACAGCCGCGGATATCCCGATTCAAACCAAAACAAGGAAGTACTGTAAGAAGATTCGACGTTAGACGGCTATAATGGCAAGAGACTACCATGTCCTTTTCCGATCGAGTCTCTAGTAACCTCTGAAGAAGTCCTATGCTGCCTGCATTAAGCATTGAAAACCAGTGGCAACATTGCCTTGCAGCCATCAGAGATGCCGCCTCTGAAGTGCTCTTCACTTCGTCAAGGTCAGGTAGGCGGAATTGTTGATTTGCGTCGCAGAGATTGAGTAATTCTATCTCCTTTACAGCGGAATTCGGCTCGTCATCGCCGTTATATAATCTGGAGAAGTGATCTTTCCATATTCTCAGCATCCACTGCGGTTCTACTACGTTGTTCCCCTGATCGTCTTTACAGGCTTCGGTTCGTGGCTGGTACCCTTGGGAGGATTTTTTTAACTTTTGGTAAAATTTACGAAACTCATTCCTGTTGTGACATCCCTCTATCTCCTCGATCGCGCGCTAATCATGCTCTCTTTTTTTCCATCTAAGAAGCCGGTGTTATCTCCTCTTCTGCTCGTAGAGCTCGTGGGCAGCTCTATTCCTTTTGTGCAGCGCCGTTTTGTATGCCTCTTGTTTCGCTGCATGCGCTTGCCGGCATTCGTGGTGGCCGTGTGAAACCTAGCACTTCCTGGTGAAAAAGATAGCCTGTGTTTTTTCAGCATTAAGACTTAAAGACTTTAATAATCATGCATTTTACTTAGTAATCAATAATCATGCATTTTACTCAACACCCGTTGATTCTTTTGCGTTCATTTTATCTTTAACATGTTTGCAAATTCTAAGAATTTGATGTGTCGTACATTCATCTTGCCTGAGTCCAAACTGTTGGTTTGGCACAACATTGGAAGACTCGAGAAAATCAAGAAGTTTAATTTTAATAATTTTTTCGAGGATGGGTATGATTTTCGCAGTTTTCCATTTGCTTTAAAAGTATTTTATCTTCAGACAAGCGTTAACAATAAAACATATAGAAGATACACCAATTATTGGTAGATCCTTAAAGTAGTGTATTTACTCCTGCTGCTTTATTATTCCGCATTCCATTTATTATTTCTTGAATATCATCGTTTGTGACAAAAACTAATATAATGTCTTAAAAAAGTCAATTGACAACTTTTTTTATAAAATTAATATGCAAACAAAGAAAGATACATACATATATGTATACATGTATGTAAGTCAATTTTTTTATTTCCATCTTTTTCTGATTTATAAAAACCAAGTTAGTTGATTTTTTAAATTCGTACTAATCAAGTACAGCAGATATCTCTGCTAGTTTTTAAGAAATGAAACGACCATGTCCATATATCCTTGTGTATTAAAAAAAAAAAAGACTAAATTTTTCCAAGCCAAAGCCACTATTTCCATCTATATTTTTCTGGGACTATTTTTATCAAAATCGATTTAAAAAAATAACGTGTTCTAAAGAATTCTATAAGATTCATTTTATCATGAGCTAAAAAAGACATTTTAAGACTTTGACATCAACAATGCATCCATCCCTATCTGAAATTCTATTAAAGCTATATATTTTTTCTTTCTCAATTTTTATATCAATACCATCAATAAATCTGTCCTTCAATTTTTGTTTTTCTATTTTATTTTATTTTTTCCTAAAAATCCTCTTAAAACTTCAACAAAAAAGTGAAATCCTCAAATAACATTTCCATTGAATTCACTAAAATGTCTCGACAGAGATTGAAATACGTTGACATACTAAAAGTTATTTGACCTTCTTTAAACCATTGATGAAGGTCTTCGTCTTTTTCCGGCGACACTTCCTTATCCGGACATTTTACCATCAAAACATCTCTAAACACTCTACAATTGAATAAATTATAACTTCACAATAATATTTACCATAATTTGAATATAGGTATGTACCTATAGGTAAAAGGATCACGACTTGAAAGATTAGTTATGTAGGTAGATACTTGTAATTCAATATTTAACGACATGACACTGTCTGATGGTGATAAAATTTGAAATTTGAATAACAATCTCAGACAAACAAAAACCCCCAAAAGGGCTATATTCTACTCTAGTCAAAGTAAATATTATTATTAAAATATTCAAACAAAAAATATCACAGAATTAATTAACTCATCGTGTGTATGTACACAAAACAAAAAACAACAAACTATAATCGTCCTTATTCTTAAATCTGTTGTAACAATTAAATAAAACCACTCCCTTAAGCTATAAGCCACACGACATCATTAAATACAACTTAATTTGAAACAATAATCTTAAAGCGTTTTACTCCGAAATAAAGGCCTATACGCAATCATTCTCACATAGACGATAGCTACGAGGACGACTACGTTGTCGAGCCCCACCGTGAAATTACTAAAACGACGCACGAAAAAGATTACAGGTACTCGTACTACGTGTAAATATTGCTTTACATATACAGCTATGGCCAAAATTATAGGAACACTTTCAGTTAAATTTCGTGTTTCATTAAAATAATACAAGTTTTTTAATCTGAGATCGACTTATCCATAAGTGAGATCTCGAAAGTAGCCTTAGTTCTGAATAATTGTTCCTTGATGTCATACAAATGGAAGAAATCAGAAGATATCCTTTTAAAATTACTTTTAGAGCAACTTAATAAGAAAATTTAAAGATAACCTATTTACATATGCCATCAAAAGTCTACAGCGAGATTTTGATATGCAAGACAAGTTAGAACATAACGTACAATTTCCGTAGAAGATGGAATTACAAAAATATATGTACATATATCCTGAGATGGATTCACTCTACAAAAATATTCAACATAAACAGTGGTTCCTCCCAGGCTAAAAGAAGAAGCGAAATGCACTTAAAAGAGTTGAAACAAAAATTAATTTTTGATTGAAAAATGTTTAGTCGTCGCGGTCGCATCGCCCAATTTGAGAAGCTTTTAACCACACCATAAAACCGACGACAACGTTTATATTCGGAGGTGACAGCATAATACAGTTTTAGCTGCCTTAGTTTTCATGATTGAATTTTTGACAGATAGTTTATAACAATCATTGAAAAATACTGCCATTACCAGACAAATTTTTCTGACACAAATAGAATTAAAATTCGATTCGGTGAAATGATTAGTTGAATTTTTTGACAAAATATGACCAGCTCCGTTCATCAAACAGGAACAGGTCATCAAGTTCAAACTTTTAAGCGTATATTGAATTAAACGATAGCTATAATAGTACCTTAGATTGCCAAGACACAAAATTAATGTTTTTAGTGGAATTCTCAATAATTGGCCTTGAATCTTATTAGGAACCATCGGATTGAGCACAAGCTTAAAGAGTGTATAACTATAGTCATAAGCCTATACTAACGGTACATATTTTTTAAAATCATGGCAAAACAAAGAAGAATAGAAAAACTTACATTTATATATATAAAACTGAAATCAAGCAAAAGAGGAAATCTTTGTTACGGTTTGACTTCGAAACTTCTTATCAAATTGTCATGCAGTTTTTTAAATGAAAGAGGATATCATGGAGCAGATTTTAGGCATAAATAAAGTCCAATAATGTTAGCAATAATTTGTTATCTATACTTATAAAATCCAAATATCAATGACTCACTGATCTCACGTTTCGATAGGAAATATGAATACCAAGTGCAATTTCTGTCGTGTATTCAAATAGCCTAAAGAACCATCAGGTCTCTGTAGTTTAGGAGGAAAAGTTTTATTGGCAGAAATTGCTGATCCACTGAAACCATTTAAAAGTCTTTTGAATCATTCTCATCAAAATTCTAAACATTTTCTTGATATTGTTCGTGTATGGAAATTTTATGTCTAAATTTAAAGTTCAGTTCCAATTCTATGATTAAGCTGGATCTCTTTTACCAAACAACCTTAACGAACCGAAATTTTTGCAAATATATTTCATGCCTTTAGATTTGCAAAGCCATAAGAGCGTCCATTTTGTAGTAACTCGAAACAAAGCTCACTAGCTAAAGTGCTTAAAGAAACGACGTTTACTGTGTGGGACGAATCGACTATGGTAAATTAAGGTGGGCCTGAAGCTCTGGATCGTACACTTAGAGATTTTAGAGCTGATGAACGTCCGATGGGCGATGAGAGGGATGAGAGGTGTTGTGATACTGTTCGCTGGTGATTTTCGGGAAACATTACCGGTTGTGTCAAGGGGTACAAAAAGATGAAATAAATGCTTGACTGAAATCTTGGTGTCTGTGGGCTTCTTGCAAACTTTTAAAATTGACCACAAATTTGCACGTACATTTGGGTGGTGATAATAATGGAGCAAAATTTTCAAGAACTCTTTTTTGGATATAGGAAATGGAAATAATGATAGAGAAGTACTAATAGAATCAACATTTGCAACTAGCGCCACTGGGCAAGACGAATTAATAGCTAATTCTTTTTAGAACCTAAAAACGATTCTGTTACAAGCATAAAAAATAAAATTCTTTCAATGTTTCAGGCCCATCAACAAACTTATCTTTCTATTGATGATCTGACTGATCAAGATCATGCTATTGACATTCCAATTGAATTTTTAAATACATCAGGACTTACTTCGCATAACCTAGACTTGAAAATTGGGGCTTCAATAATACTTATGAGGAATTTAAATGGACCGAAATTATGCAATGGTACTAGATTACGGATAGTAACTATGCAGAGGAACGTGATTGAAGCTAAATTATTTCTGGCTCAGTATGATATGTCTATCAATAAGGCACAGGGACAGACACTGAAGGTTGCAGGCCTTGACATTACAAATCCCTGTTTTACCCATAGACAATTTTATGTAGCTTTCTTCCGTGTCAGCTCGGCAATAATTTATATATGCATGCGCCTCACCAAAAAACAAACAATATTGTTTACAAAGAAGTATAATAACCGTAATAGAAATATGTACAAAGATAATATATAAATTAACAAATAAAAAAGGTACAATATAAGAAAATAGTACTTTTTCATCTTCATTTTTTTGTATATAAAATAGTTGAATACCTCCTAAGTGAAGCCGGGTAAACCAGCTAGTTTAATACACATTTGGATTATTTAGAATACAAAATAATTTGTTTGTTCTTACATTGTCATTGCTGGAATTAATTACACTTGAATTCTTATTGAGAATATTTAACTTAAAGATTTAAAGGACTGTTATCACCATAGTTTAATCTACTTCAATTGTTACACATTGCAAACTGACTTCGCAAACTATACTGACTAGCAATGATATTCAATCGACAGAGGATCAATGGAACTGAAATTGAACTATAAATTATCCATTGTACAAATCTTAATCAAAATTTCATAAATCTTCTATGAACGGAGTCCAAAACTATCCCAATGTCAGTAAAAGTTGAAAATTACAAAGTTTGTTTTAAATTAATCGCATAGTTATAGACAATTACAACTTTTCTTGCGTGTAGAACACATGGTTTTAAAAATGTCAATGTTTAAAACTAAACTATTAATTTCTAGAAACTTTGAAGGTCTTTTTGTTAAAGATAACAGTCTTTCATACTTTCATCTTTCATTTCATACATCATCTATATTTAGAAGAAACACGGTATTGACTAAAAGAGACTTAAGATAGTTAGTAAATAGTGCAAAAAATAACGGGCCAAGGTGACTGCCCTGAGGTACACCAAAATTAACAGTAACAACGGTTATTCTTCAGAAGAACATCACATAACTTGCGTTTGAGGTATGAAAATATTCATAACACAAATCTTTCGTTAAGACCCATATTTTGTAGTTTTCTAAAAAGAATACGATGGTTAAGCTTGCCAAATGCTTTGATATAAGGTCAGTAAAAATACAGTCAACTTTTTGTTTTTTTGTTACGCGCCAAGACAGAACGTTGTAACTTGTAACAAATTTGTTATTATGGGCTCCTTTTTAACAAAGCCCTTAAATTGTAGAACAGTGAAAAAATAAAGTATCCCAAATAATATATTAAAACATTTTAGGAATAGCAGAAAGTTTAGCAATTCGTCTGTAATTTGAAACTAAGTTCTTTTTATCTTTCGTATGAGTATTTATCATGAAAAAGTGCTTTTTCTCAAATTCGCCCTGACAACAATACTCGCACACAGGAATGGTTGAGAGTTGTCAGTCACTAGGTCCTAGTTCTCAAACAGACTGTTGCGCCACCCAATTTATTTTCTATTTTTATTTATGAGTATTTATAAGGAATGCATTTGTCCAAAAATTTACAACTTTCTATAGAATGATTGAACAGTACAAATAACGGGTATAACATTCACTTACATATATTACACATTTTTTTACATAATAGCGGGAAAACCATCAGGACCGCGACTTATTTATTTTCTTTAAATACTCTCTAAGGTTAAGATGTAAAAACTCAATAACAGTTTTTGTTACAAAAACATAAATTGATTCCAAATCTTTCTTTTTTTTCTGTTAAGAACTTTTCTAGCTTTAATAATTCAGCGTGTTTTTAATATTTATGTAAGACATGTTAAAACTAACAACTTTTTCAAATTAAAAAAAAACTGTTTTAGTTTTGCTAGCCTCAAAAGGTCTTATTAACTTCCCATAGGAAGTTATTGTAATCGATCCAATTTGTCAAATTGAAAATTTTGACATTTCTCGACATTTCAAGGTCCATAGAATCTAATTCAAAGATTTTTAGAGAGATATATGTGTGCGTGTTTGGTTGACCCCAAAAATATCACTGACCAAAAATACAAAACTTATGTTATACTCATTACGTAAACAAAATATTGACTTAAAAAGAGTTTTATCTTATAAGAGCCATTTTTTTTAATATTTGGTGGACTTTGACAAAAAAAAATACAGTTTTTTTTAACAAAAATAAGACCTACTAAATACTAGGCAATTAATAATTGTATAGCCTTCAAAATTCATTCTATACAAAATATTGTTACCAATACAATTTAATGATTTATAATAAGTACAAAAATCTTCTTAAAATGCTGCTTACATTTTTGGGAAAAGATCGATTGACAATTCAGTTAACATAAAACAAAAATATTAAAAATTGATTGTCGACTTAAGTATCTTGAGAACAAAACTATAGTATTGATTTGAAACTTTCTTTATCTTATACAAAGTTTTGTTATTATTGTTAGAAAAATAAAAACCGGAAACAAAATATACTAAAATTTAATTTTGAGTTAAATATCTTTTTAAGAATAAAATAATATACTGACTTCTAAGTTGTTTTATGCGATAGAAATATTGTTGTTATTCTTTTGTAATTTTTGAAATATATGTATAAAAATATATACATTTCCATATTGCCGAGACATATAAGAAAAGGACAAAAAAGTTGTATACCTTGTTTGTGGACTTTCGTGCTGCCTTCGATTCTGTACCACGTGAAGCACTATTTTACGAACTTTATTTGATCGGTATTTCGACTAGAATGATTCGAATTTTGATAGCCTTGTACAACAATAACTTAGCGATGGTCTGGGATGGGAAATGCGTTTCGGAAGAGTTTGCAACTACGATGGGGGTAAAACAAGGATGCATCCTGAGTTCACTTCTATTTATTTTATTTATTAATGGTATAACAGAAATCATTGGAGGTGGTCATAATAAACACAACTTGCAATCCAGCTTTAATGTTCGCGGATGATTTTGCTATCTTCGCTGAGACCGTTAACAGTATGCAGTCGATGATAAATATAGACTGGAAAATTATTGTAGAAAATGGAACTTGTCCGTTAATTTGGCGAAGACAAAAATAAAATGATGATATTCAGAAATGGTGGAGGGAGATACTCAAGAAAGGAGCAGTGGAAGTGGAAGCAAAACAAAAAATCGTACGTGCAACTGCAACATCCATCATGCTATATGGAGCACAAGTGTGGGGGTACCGCTCATATACTACTCTTGAAGTTTTTCAACGATACTGTGTATTAAAACTACCAAATAGGACTCCCAATTACATGATTCATCTGGAGACGGGAATGCCACCACTCTTTTTGGAGACACTGAAATTACACTTTGATTATGTGCAGAAAGATATGAGAATGGATGAGCAAAGACTGCCAAAAATAGTACCCTCTTACCTGCTAATGAAGAAAAGTAATTGTGTACAACAATGGGAAACACTGGTGGATTAAACACAAATTTTGAAAACATCCAACACGACTAACTTTATAAAATATTATGTGAATGAGGCTCAGTCATCTCAATATCGAATGTACTACAGTAAACTCAATTACAACTTACAAGAAGCGACATATTTTTTGAACACAAACTCTGCAGAAAAAATAAATATAATTTTCAAAATAAGAGGTGAACTGTCAGGCCTAAATTACATACCGCATCGACCTGATCTTCCACTTGAATGTAGCCTTTGCAACCTTAAAGAGAGAGAAGATGTTTACTATTTTATTGGAAAATGCCCTATTTTGTGCGAACTACGAAGGACATACTTTGGAGCAAATCTAGTGGAGATGGTGGATGTGCTGAGTATTTTGAATGGAGACCGCGGATGGGACGTACTATACAAGTATACTGTTAATGCGCTGCACTACAAAACACGTATTATTAAGGCAATTTTTATCATCAAACTATCTTTTCATATTTAATTTAAAGTTAACTTTTTTCTATGCATACAAACAAAAAAAATCATGTCAATGTGGTAGACGGCATGATGCCAAACCAAATAGACTTTAAGCTAATTTATTTATTGAATGTATCATGTATGAATATTAATTTGGTCATTAAAAACTAAAAACTAAACTACATTTCCAGCTTTAACTAAATTTTGATTGCATACTACTCTTTCAATTGCCCTTGATATAAAATTGGCTTGTTACAAAAAATACAATTTCAAATTTTTTAGCAATTAACAATGGGGAAGTTATAAGGGTGGGTTGCATACCAGCTTTTTCTTAATTTTAAAAAGAATTTAATATCTCAAAAAAACGTGATGTGATAGAGTGAAGTCGAAATGAATTGCAAGAAACAAAACCTTGTCGACCAGTATAATTTAAAATAGAAAATTCTTAGAAATCTTAGATATATAAACTTGATTAAATTATATTGGAGATAATATCATTTCTTGTTCATAGACTATTGTAGGTGACAAATACTTTATTTCAGTTTTTATTTACAAAAGAAATAAAATGCTAGACTGGATCGCACGAACTTGCTCCTTTATGCAAAGATTTAAAAATATACCTGTGAGTTTGTCATCAAAGATATAAATGCTATTTGATTTGTCAAAAAAAACTCCGTTTTCCAATTTTTTGTGTTTGAAAATCGTTAGACCGGTTTTATTTACATTAATTTTTTTATATATAGGCACAAATTTTGTTTAGTATTTGAATAAAAATTTAGTCTGGACGAATCATCATATACATATGTATATATTATTTTGCTAGAATGACTCCCTTTTTCGGCTCTCATACGGAACTAATTTTAACATATAAGGTGTCAAAACAAAGAGAATTTTCCGTAAACTATGCGAAATGCATTTCATTGAATATTAATTTATAATTTGTTGAAAAAACTTAACTTTTATAATAATAAAAATATGAAATACTCGGAAAATATTATGTTAAGGGAAATGGTTTATGTATTTGAATGATCTTGTCGAATACACACCATTTTTTTCGGTAAGGGTATTTTCTTTGATTCATCTCAAGACACAACTCATCCTAGGACAACTCATCCCGGAAATGAAAAATACTTGTACGCATACTTTACCGAAACAATTGTTTATGTATTTAACTCATTCGTTTAAAGCTTTTTCCTTTGGATAGCTTTATTTTAATTTCATATTATAAGAACCAGGATGGAAAATAAATTATCTGAAGATTAGAACGAGTCAGAACATTTATGTTTAAATTGTAAAGTGTTTGCGAATTGGTTGTGTAGTTTGTATGTGTCTAAAACGAATAAAGAATAGTTCATTTGCGTGTCAGCTTTATGGAGACAGATAGATAAAAACATGTTTATGATGATAATGAAGGAATGTTATTGGTACTCACTTCAATCCAATCACATTCCTTCTTTCCTACAAGTTTTCAGGGCAAACATGGAGTTATTATTTCAGTTTATTTTTGTCGTTAAAATTAAAACAAAAAACTAGCATACGACCAGGTACAAGAAATTGCTATTCATGTGCTGTTTACAGTCAGGCTATTGTGCATTTTGGATTTTAGTTTTGAAGTGACACGTTATCAGTAGTTTTAAAGGTTGTACGTAATACCTATAAAGGTATAATGTGTTTACGTTAAAAAAGTGATTATAATAGAAAACAAGCATACTCGTTTCTTTAACTTGTACTATTTATTCTTTTATGAAGGCGAAGGCAAGTAAAATATTCTTAATAATAATATTTTAAAATCATATATATAGGTACAAAGGTACCCAGATAATACTTCTTGATGGACCCTTTAAAATAGATTGTTGATTAAACATATCATATTCGTTAATCCTATGCAGTGGCGCTACACGGCCATTGTTGGTATTTACAATAATTATAGTTATAAAAATACATAAATATGAACCAAATACATTAATTTGAATAAAAGATCAACATTCTGTCAAAATAATTAGCTCTTTAGAGCTCATGCACGGTGAGATGTAAGGGGGTTACATTTAATACAAGTAAAACTAATTTAAGATTCAAAATTTTAGCTGAAAAATAAGTTTTTCTTCAAAAGTTTGAATGCCATTTTATAAATCAAAAAACCCTTGATTTTTCAATTTTTTTTCGAAAGTCATTAGAACGGTTTTTTTTTAAATAAATTTTTATATACCTACATATAAAACTTTTCAATTTTGTACTAAAAATATTTTTTGTACACAGTTGTTTAGTGATTGTAAATATACGCTCTACATTTGAATTTCGTAAAAAAAATGTTGAACGTTTTTGAGATATAGAATTTTGAAAAAAAAATCAATATTTTTTTAAAAATCCAAACAAGAAAAAGTTGCACTTTAAATGATCAAATATTGTTCAGAGCTCGTTCAAAAAGAATTTATTTTAATCGGTTCATAAGTTGCTCAGAAAATTAAAAAAAAAAAAAAACAAAAAAACGGTTCTATGAGCGGTACCTTTTGGGAGTAATACAAAAATATGTTTTTCTTACTAAAAGAAGCCAAGTTAAATAATAAAATTTTAAGGAAAATTAGAAAAAAATCTATCGGTTTCTTTTTGAGAAAATTCGAATTTTCGTTTATTGTATGGGGGCCACTGTTAGTTTTGATCTTGAAAAAAAAGAAAGCACGCCTAACTCGAATCTGCTCAAAACCCTAACTTTCAAGTTTGAACTCAATCGACCCAATGGTTTAGCCTGTAGGAGCGTGGACAGACAGACAGAACATACCGGATGGAATCGAGGGACCCACTTTTTTTCGTCTTCTTTACCATCGTAATATCATGTTTGATTAATATTTGGAGTTGGAAATTTTCCACGAATGCAAAACTTGCCTAGTTCCTATATGTCGCAAGTAAGAAACAGTTTATTGAACTGTTTTCAATTTCATCTCCATTCATCATGACATCAAAAATAGAAAAATTAATTGTAGGATATTTGGGTAAAAAAATCGTTCACTGAATTTGTTTAAATATCCTCTCTGCACGTTTCGATATTATTTTCTAGGAATCATAACTTATTTGAAGTTGATATATCTACTTGTTCTTGAGATATAGTTAACGAAAGGGTCCTCCGAACGGACTTACAAACACACAGAGAACTTTCTAAAAACTATTGACTTAGATTATATGGATCTTGAAACGTCAGCATGTGCAAACATCTTCGATTCAACAAATCGGACGGTAACTTTCTATCCTTAATTTTTAAGGACTTTTCGACCCAATATCATTTATGAATTTATTTTTCAACGAATTAAATTGGTTGATTTTTTTGTTAAAAATATATACATACATATGTTTTTTGAAGTTTAAATTAAGTGCTCATATTTTTCATGGCTATTCTTTCTTTGCCTTCTGCAAATCAACTCGAAAATCTTAACTTTTTAAAGACCACATCTTCAGAACGATTAACACAATATTTACTATTAAAATTGAATGGCTACATGTGTTGCTTCACACAAATGATGCTATAAACCGAACAATCAACCTTTGTTCCTACTATTTTGGCCATAGCTGTAAATACCTACAAAAAAGAAAGGATCTTTATACTTGCGGAAGGAACATCAGCTTCTGGCATAACGCATAGGTTGATATAACTAAAAGATACGTAAGTTACCCTGATGGCTTCTATATACGCGGCACCAGGTATAGAATAGTTAGGTACACACCAAAAAAGCACTTCAACCACCTATAAAACCATAATTAGCGCAATAAGGGGTGCTCCGTACACAAAATGTTGTTAACAAGGAAATCACAAAATCTCCCACAATACACACTATGAGTATTATTATCCTTCATGTGTCCCAACTGTTGAATTGAGACACAAACCAGACCGTTGTCGTTGTAGTCGTCGTCACTTTCTTCTTCTGTAGGTATATATCTTTTGTGTACATTGTACTCTTCTATACATATATCTGTACAGATACTATAAGTATAAAACACCTGTGTATCTATCCTTTTCTGTATATGTATAGGTATAGGAAGGATGTACTATATGCCACACACTATATTGTTGCTCATAATTGCTTTTTTCTATCTGATGGCTTACATAAACTTTTTCGAATTGGAATCTATTGTTGGTAAAAGTACCTGTAGCGAGTCTGAACGATAAAACCGACACGACATACGACAACGACGACGACGCGGTAGATGAACGCGAGGACGAGGATTTCATATCCTGGAATGTGTCTCTTGTCTCCCACAAAACAAAAATAATACAGAAAAATACTCACATACAAAACACGTACCGTATAACAATCTTATAATAGGTAAACATGAGTAGATTGCGAAATGTGAAAATATTATTATGTAGTATATGCTCATAAAAATACGAGCATGTACTATGAGTAAGTTCTAATGCCAGCGCAAAAGAAACCGTTCGGTTTCTTTTTTATTAAGTAAATTGTGTTCTATTGATTTTACCAATTTGGCAAAGAGGTTCTCAGGTTATCCTTCGAACTTTTTTTTCCTTCTTCCTCCTTTTCGGCACAATCAAGTAACAAGAAGTAAGTAGGTAGGTTAGGTTACTATGATGCTCAACATGCAACAAGTGTGGTTATATAAAATAAAAGTTTAGGTATCTACATATACGTACCATTGCCCTTGCCTGCCCGACGACAACCACGACCGCGACCAGGACGACGACAACGACGACAACGACCAGGACGACGACGACGACGTTAACGACGACGAGGACCACGAAGACAACGAGGATACAAATACTTCACTGATAATAATTAGGAACGAAAAATTATGGCGAATTTTCATTCGGCTACCGCACATAGTTTTGCACTTAAAAAACTAATTACAATTATATTTTAATTATTTTTTTATATATATCTACATATGTATATAAAAAAGCGTAACGATTAAGAAGAAGCATAAAATCAATCTGTATTGTGTGTATAATTATACTAAAACTGAGTAAAGAAGAACTTTATGTGAAATAATTTTGCAGCAGCAAAAGCAGCAGAAGTATATATTAGCAGCCCGAGCCAGAGTGGATGCTTAGTTGGTTCGGTACGTACTGGGGAAAAAAGACTCCTTTAGCTTTGACTCTGCTTCTGCTGATGGTAGATTATAGAGCAGCAGCAGAACTCTCTACACTGCGCTGTGCTAAACACAGAATGAGGAGAGAACAAGGTAAACTTTTCTATACCACCAGCAAAGCGAAAGCAACGCAGCAACCAGCACCACAGCCATCCGGCCAGCCAACAATATCTCAGCTTCACACGAGCTCAACAATTTGGGTTGCAAATTTTTTGTTTTGTATACAGTGCTGTGCAAAAAATATCATGATAAACTCTTGAATTAAAATTTGGGATATGTTTAATGCCTAATTCCTAAAATCTTATAAAGCCCAATTATGGTCACAAACCCGAGAAGGTAAAAAAAAGAGGCTGGGATGCGACCCACACTGATCAATTCTACCCATCCCTTCTGTCGATTAAAAGGTTTGTAGGTTTTCATGCTTTTTAACTTCCCATAGGAAGTTATTGTAATGGATCTGATTTGTCAAATTAAAAATTTTGACATTTCACGACGTTTCAAGGTCTCTAGAGTCGAAATAAAAGATATTTAGAAAGATGTCTGTGCGTTTTTTTTTCGTCCATAGCACAAGGGCTCTCAAAAAAATGTCGTGGGCGGTTTTTTTTTACCATAGCAGTTTAAAAAAAGTCAACATTTTGGGTTACCTTAAATATCTCAAGAAGCAAAAACGCTAGAGACTTGAATTAAATTTTATATAATATATAGTAACGTGATACCAAACTAGTATGTTTTTGGAAAAAAAAATCCAATTAACCGTTTTCTTATAAATCAAAAAAACTGTCACCTCGAAAACTTTACGAGTACATACTGATTTTATCTCCAAAATAATTTTTTGCAACGAAAAATAAAGTTTTTAACATCTAATAAAATTTTTAGAAAAATCGAATTGACAGTTTTTTTTATAAAAAATAAAAATCTAAAAAACATTACTCAAAGTTACTTAAAATTGTATTTCGACTCAAATATCTTTTCCAACCTTTGAGATATTGGATTTAAACTATTTTTATTGTCAACATTAAATAAAATTTTAAGAAAAATCTGATTCACGTTTTTTTTACAAAAAAACTAAAAACCTAAACAAAATTTACCAAAAGTTGGCAAAAATTGATTTTTGACTCAACTATCTTTTCAAAAATTAAAGATTATGACTTCCAAGTAATTTTAACTTATGGAAAATATTGTCTTCAACATTCGAAAAAATGTTGAGAAAAATCGAATTGGCAGTTGTACAAAAAACTAAAAACCTAAACAAAATTTAACAAAAGTTGGTAAAAATTGATTTTCGACTTAAATATATTTTCAAATCTATGTGATATTGGGTTCAAAATACTTTTTTCTTTTAAAAAATATTGTTTGCATCATTTGATACAATTTTGAGAAAGATCTTATCGACGGTTGTTTTTACAAAAAATAAAAATTTAACAATAAAACAATATAAAAACTTGGTAAAAATACACTTCCGACTCAAATAGCTTTTCAAAAATTAAAAATATTGTCTTCAAAATTAAAAATATTGTCTTCAAACTATTTTTATTTCACAGAAAATATTGTTTTCGATATTCAGTAGTTTTTTTATGAAAATCGTCCGTTTTTTCTTAACAAAATAAAATCTAAAAGAAATGGTATGCAAATTCGGTATAGATTGATGTTCGGTTCTTGATATCTCTCAAATTAATATCATTCATCCAATTTGTAAAAATTTAAGAAATACTACTAAAATTGGTAACAAAATGTTTCGACTAAAAATCTAAACTACTTCTTTATATCAAAAATATTGTTGGTTATTTTAAATTTTTTAAGAATAATGCAAATAACAACTTTTTAAACCTAACACGAAAAACTACAAACTTTTATGCAAGACAAATAGACAGACGGGATGATGAGTTATCAGTGTGGGTCGCATCCCAGGCTCTTTTTAAAAAAGTTATCAGTTAAATTGTTGTAAAAAATTTAAAAATAACCAACAATATTTTGCATATGATAAAAGAGTTTATTTTCAAAAACTATTTTGGTTAACGAGATTTTTATTCGAAAACCAATTTTTCGCAATTGTAGTAGCATTTCTTAAAAGTTTTTATTTGTAATATAAACAAATAAAAATTGGATGAATGAAATTAATTTGAAGCCAATGAAGCGAACATCAGTTTTTACCAATTTTGCGTACTATTTTTTGTAAATTTTAATTTTTTATGAAAAAAAACTTAGTTAGAATTTATAAAAAAAAATTACTGATTGTTTAAAACAATATTTTTTATGAAATAAAATTAATTTGAATCCTATATCTTAAATTTTTGAAAAAAATATTTGAGTCGTAAATCAATGTTTACGAACTTTTATTAATTTTTGTTAGGTATTCATTTTTTGTTAAAAAAACTGTTAATTCGATTTTTCAATATTTCTTATAAGAAAAAATTGGTGTGAAGCCATAATCTTAAATTTTTGAAAAGATAGTTGAGTCGAAAATCAAAATCAAGTTTGGAAAAAATATTTAAATCGAAAATTAATGTTTAAAAACTTTTGTTAATTTTTTTAGATTTTTATTTGTTTTAAGATTTTCGATTATTCTCAAAATGTTACTGAATGCTGACAACTTATTTGTTTCAAGATTTTCAATTATTCTCAAAATGTTACTGAATGCTGACAACTATTTAAAAAAAATTAAATTAGATTAAATCCATTATCTTAAAGTCTTGAAAATATATTTAAGTCGAAAATCAACTTTTACTAAATTTTATTAATTTTTTTTAGGTTTTTATTTTTTGTAAAAAAAACTGTCAGTTCGATTTTTCTCATAATTTTACCAAACGTTCAAAACAAAATTAGTTGGTAGCCACAAAATTTAAAATTTTTGAAAAGATATTTGAGTCGAAATTCAATTTTTACTAACTTTGAATAATGTTTGTTCTGGGTTTTTATTTTTTATAAAAAAAAAACTCAATTCAATTTTTCTCAAAATTCTACCTGATATCGAAAACGTTATTCTTTGTTGCACAAAATTGTTTTGGAGATAAAACCAAACCAACGTGATTTTCTTGAGAGACCTTTCTACATCTTTCTGCATTCAAAATTTAATTCAAGTCGATATTAAAAAAATGAACGCCCAAATTGTTATTTGTCATTTTATCGAACGACATACATATAACTGAAATCATAAAATGATATAAAGACCAAAAAGAAAAACAATGTTAAAAATATCACTGAGAAAAGGTCACAGAGCCCAAATAAAATGTCATATCACCCAAACCAACTTTTAATGTCGTAACGCCCAAATTAATCATTGTCATAACTCCCAAAAGAAAGTGGCTGTTTGGGCTTTGAGACGCTAGATCTCTGGGTGTATGCAAAGTTTTCTTGCATTTAAAGAATCTGGATTTAAAGAAACCTTTGCATGCATACAACTTATTTCACTGTTTATCCGCAATTACGCTAGGTACTAGCACTGTGAGCAAGCAAACCATTTGGTATTGGTTTTATTTCACTTTGAAAAAATCGCTTTCTGAATTAAAGCCAAGCATATTTGTTACGCTTTCTTGACGTTTCGACTTTTTGGGCATTTTTACATTTATTTCGTTTAAAAGCAACTTTGGTAAAATTTCAAACACGTTATGTCTTAGTGCCCTAAACAAACAAACATTTTTTTTAGAACGCTCCAATATTAAAACACATGGCATGATTTGTGCAATATGACCTTGATTTTTGGCCTTGTGGCATTTTCTTCTGAAAAAGTTTTTGGGCGATAGAGCCATTTTTGGGTGACATGAAGTTTTAAATATCTTGGCGTTATTTGATTGGGCAATAAGACCGAACGCTTTTTTTTATTTGGATTGTTATGCTGGAAAATTTTAATAAAATAAAAATAAATTTTTAAGGTGGGCGAAAAGATCTAACACCGATTTTGATAACTTCACGAATTCCTTCGGTAAGATCTTGAGATAATTGTGGATCATTGACATAGGCTTAATCTTTCAGGTGGCCTCAAAAAAAAAAGTTTAATGGTATTAAATCACAAGATATCCATATCGGTGGGTAATTGTGAACAACTCTCCGAGAAATACCGCGGTCAGTTAACTATTTTTCAAAATTGTGTTGAATACCTACATTGCTTATGTGACACTTTTTATCGTCTTGTTAAAAGTAAATTGCTTTCACATTAATGTCTTCAATTTTCGGGAATAAGAATTAGTTTATCATAGCTCAAACCGCGCCATATTACCAACTCAAAAAGTGACAAGTTGATGATAAAGAGACTTTTTGATAATTATACCATTTTAAGGATCTACTCTGCGAAGATACGACGGTGATAGACCGGCTTAAAATTGTGTTTTTGTTGAATTTTAAGATCTTTAGATCTTTTTTTTTGCAAAACACGGTTATGTCGATTATGGAATCATTCCATTCTAACCCGTCATTGTTGTAAAAGTATTTGTTATACCTAAACGTGGTAAGCCACCAACATATTTCTAAGGTGTTGCTACGCCTTTGACAAGGTTTGGCACCTAATACTTCAGAACAAACTGCATAGGCACTAAGAAGTACTGCAATATTATGTTACTTTTGTTACCGGCTTTCCCCAAGGGAGTGTCCTAGGAGGTACAATGTGTTACAACTAAAAACTTACCCTAAAGTGAATTTCAAACTAAGCAAGCAAATTATTTATGATCTTGTATAAATTGGTTCCGAGTAAGCGGTGGTTTTAATGTCGTAAGAGCCCCACAATACTCTTTGCTGAATCTTAACAAGTGTGGTGGTGCTTGAAAAACTGTACATGTACATTTCCTTTGATCGTCTCCTTTTTATTCTTTCTAGCTGAAGAGTAGTTTTGAGTTTTTATGATTGCTTGATATAAGGGGAATCTTGGACATTTGATATTTCTTTAATCAATCTTTTATTTTATTAAACTTTACCAATGAAACTTATATTACTTAGTTTTTTTTTTACCAAAGCTTTCTTTTGACTTAGTGTTCTTATATATTGCACATCACTGTACAAACAAACACATACGAACATTTACAAAAGACTTAAACATATACCAATGTCATAGAGTCAGCTGTTGCTTTTACTTTGGGGGTAATTTTCTGCAAGCACAACAGATCTCCGCGCGCCCCCGCATCGTAGAGCACTATGTATATCTTTACGTTCGGAAAATGGGGGTAGTTGGGTACTTGAAGATACAAAATATTGTATATTTCCATAGCATGCGATTACGAAGGAAAACTTTTATGTGATTCGATTTTCTTCTTCTTCAATACCGAGAGTATCTATACAAATCTATCCATGCGCTTTCGCAGCAAACTTTTTATTCTTTGGCTTTTCGAAAATCAAAAGGCGAAATGTAGATACTACTGGGTACACAGTACACCGCCGTATAAACGAGAAAACGGGTGTCCGGAAGAAGAATAAGAACATTACAAAACCCCAAGTACAAATAGTAGTATTTTTTTTTAGGGGAGAGCATGAGCACTCAGCACCCTCAGACATGCGAACTTCTTCCTGCACGAGATTCATAGCAAAAACAAGAAATAAGTTAAAGAAAAAAACATGGGAAGTGATTAGTAGATACAATACAATTTGATGTGTTCGGAATACTCTTTTCCATCACGCAAGGATATACAAGTCTTTTGTCCCAATCCCAATCAATGCATGTAGTGTAGTGTAGACGACACGATGAGCACGACGACGAGAACAAAACCGAACAACGACAACGAACACTGAATGGCCCACAGCAGCTCGCAGCTCAAAGGAGCGGGGAAATAGTGTTGTTTGCTCTATGGCACTACAACAGCCAGCGTTATCCTGAATAGACTTTGAAATTGCTCAATAGTCCATCATTTGTGGTATCAATTGTCACATTAAGGACTCTGTATATCTGCACATAGTTTTGGTGTGAGGATTAAATTGAATTCGTTTTTCTATAGCAGGCTTGCCAGATTGGGTTATCTATCGGAAATAAGGATATTTTTTTCCAGAATTACCAACAACAAAATTTAGCTTGACAGCTCAATCATAATTTGGGCTATAATTAGCCCAAATCTTATTTTGGCGATATTTGTCTTCACTCAGATAGAATAAAACATTTGTAAAGTTATAAATTAAATTGTAGCCACCATATTTGTTGGTACTAAAATTGGACTATTATTTGAGCTACTTTTTCGGCTTTGATTTTAAGCTATGGACAAATTCGGCTATTGAGTTAGTTCATGACATGACAGCCCCGTTCCAGGTTCCCAGGTTTTACAGCCAGATTTTTTAATGAAATTGGGATATTATTTGGGCTAATTTTGTTGCTTTGATTTTTAGCTACAAATTGGGCTGCTGCCCTGGTTCACAATATAACAACTCTGTTCGATGTTTCTTTAATTTAAATTGGACTACTATTAGGTTTTAAATTTGGGAAACAAAATGAACTATTGAACTTAATCAGAAACTGTGTTGCTACAGTGAGACTTGTTTTTATTGAAATTGGGGAATTATTTGGGCTACGTTTTTTCGGCTACAAACATTTTCGAAAATGGGCTATAGAACTAATTTAGGGCTTGGCAAATGTTCCTATAATAAGAGTTTTTAATTGAAACTGCGCTATTATTTGGGCTCCTTTTTTGGCTGCAAATATTTTGAAAACCAAACTAATTCATGGCTTGGCAAATGTTCTTTCAATCAGATTTATAAATTTAAACTGAGCTATTATTTAAGCAACTTTTACGGATTTCATTTTGAGCTATGTACAACTTCAGTTATTGACTTAGTTCAGGACATGACGACCCTGTTCCTACAACACGCCAAATTTTTGATTGAAAGTAGGATATTATTTGGGCTACTTTTTTGGCTTTGATTTTCAACTACAAATTGGGCTATTGCACTTATTCAAAATATAGAGACTCTGTTCGTGTAAGACGTTTCTTTAATTTAAATTGGGCTATTATTTGAGCAACTTCTTCAGTTTTGAATTTGGGTAGCAAATTGAGCTATTGAACTTAATCAGAAACTGTGTTTTACTAAAGTTAGATTTGTTTTTATTGAAATTGGGGAATTATTTGGGCTACTTTTTTTGGCTGCAAACATTTGGAAAATGGGCTATCGAACTAATTCAGGACTTGGCAAATGTTCCTATAATAAGATTTTTTAATTGAAACTGGGCTATTATTCGGGCTCCTTTTTTGGCTGCAAATATATATATGAAAATCAAACTAATTCAGGGCTAGGCAAATGTTCTTTCAATCAGATTTTTAAATTGAAACTGAGCTATTATTTGAGCAATTTTTACGGCTTTCATTTTGAGCTATGTACAACTTCGGTTATTGACTTAGTTCAGGACATGACGACCCTGTGCCTACAACCAGGTTTTTTCAGCCAAATTTTTTATTGAAATTAGGATATTATTTGGGCTACTTTTTTGGTTTGAATTTCGGTAGCAAATTGAGCTATTGAACTTAATCAGAAACTGTGTTTTACCAAAGTCAGATTTGCTTTTATTAAAATTGGGGAATTATTTGGGCTACTTTTTTTGGCTGCGAATATTTTGAAAATGTGCTATCGAACTAATTCAGGGCTTCGCAAATGTTCCTTTAATTAGATTTTTTAATTGAAACTGGGCTACTATTTGGGCTCCTTTGTTTGAATGCAAATATTTTGAAAATGGGCTATAGAACTAATTTAGGGCTTGGCAAATGTGCCTTTAATAAAAATTTTTAAATGAAACTGGACTTATATTTGGGCTAACTTCTTGGTTTCGATTTTGAGTTACAAGCTAGATTTGTTTTTATTGAAACTGGGCTATTATTTGGGAAACTTGGCTCCTATTTTGAGCTACAAATATGGTTAAAGATGTGGATATATTGAACTAGTTCAGGATATGGTAACCCTGTTTCTACAACTTTTATACTATATGAGCTTGTGTGTGTATGATTCTGTACGTGTGTATGAAATCCTTATATCAAAAGAGAGAATAAAAGTATTCAAGAGCAATTTACTATACATCAGCTTATGAGGCCGAATAATATGAATCGGAGTGAAGGATATTTTTTGAAGATGTGCAGACTAACTTCTGGCCATTAGGTGATAATTATCTTAATGGCAATAAAAAACAATTTCCCTAATTATTATCTCTTTCCCTCTCTCTCTTTCACGATTTGATGATGGTTATGTTATATAGTGCTAAATGAAAATAAACTAATTTTGCGCTCTTTATCCAAAAACCAAACAATAAATTAATTCCACCAAATTATTTTGAATAATTTTGTTTTTATTGTCATAAAAATAAGGTGTACAATGAATATATGAATAAATTTGTGATAAACTTTTAGACAGGTACTCAAAAATGATACACCTACAGGTGGAGATGATTGTGTCCTTTTATAAAATTTAATGAGAAAATAAAACACCTATTTAGTGACTACTTAACCCATAGTAACTTTAAGCTTAATGATTTATGATGAGGCTTTATGAAGATTAAGAAAATGGAGATAAACCATAAAAAGATTAATGCTAAGTCCAAGTTAATGAAAAGACAAAATGAAAAAACCAAAACAGAAAAAAAATGTTAAACCCTAAATATGATGAAGAAAAGTTTTTGTAATTAAGAGTTTTGGTTTATAAATTTAACAGACATAAACATTTAAGATAATTTAAAGATTGCAAGGACTTTGTTTATTTTACTTAACTTTTTTTTAAAGACTTTAATTTAATGGCTTGAGGGTGGGATGTATGGAAGCTGGAGAGTATAATAGGGTATTGCCCTGCTTTATTTTGAAATTGAAAGCTCTTGTTTTTAACTTTTGAATAATGCAGTCTTTCAATTGCTTTTATGGATGCATTCGTAACGCAAATATGTACACATCAAAACAGGTCAACCAATAAAAGTACATAAATATTATTCTTATATTTAAAATGAAAGAGACGTGAGTACTGAGTATTCTATATAGTATAAGCTTATGTATTATGTATACTTACCTTCCTCCTTTTGCGGTTGTATTTATTATATTTCTCATATTCTGAAGGTAAATATATATCTATCTCTAGATATATGTACATACATAAAAAGGGTAAACTTAAATTTTACCCCAAAAATGTCTAAAAGGTTAAAGTTCAGACTCATACAAATAATATTACATTGGGACATGTCAACAAATGGACATAATGAGTAAATAAAACCTTTTTTCATCTTTTATTCTTTTATGTTTATACCACAAATAAATAAATACAGAAAATAAATATATCTTCTTAAATTTGTTTAGGTACCTATTGTATCAAAAAATATGATTCAAAATTCATTAAGTTCGTTGACTTAGGTGATATAGGGCTTGAACTTTTGCATCTTATATCACTTGGTGTCTATTTTGAAACTTTTAGATTAAATTCTATTTAGCCAGAAGGGAACTTTTCTCAAGCTATGCATAGACGAGTAGGTAGACTACTCTGAAGCGACGGAAGGACGGACAGACGTAAGAATCGATCGGCTTAAACCTTCTTTTTCTTTACCTATAAATGTATATACTATAGGGGTATGTTAGTAGGAAAGTTTTGCACAAATAAATTGGACGTCAATAGGGATACCATAAAGGATTGTTTCTGCCAATATTTTATTATTTGTATAGACAGACATGTTTTATGTTTTTTTTTTTTTTTTTAGGTTGAGGTTGAGGTTAAAGGACTTTTCCTTAAACTATTATTCCACCCACTCGTGTGAGTTTATTTTCCATTAAAAATAATGACAAGTATTTTTCATAAGAATCAAGTTTTTAGGAAAGGATAAGTAGTTATCCATGTTTGGTCTTCAAAATGAATTATAATCGATATAGTATCCTATATTCTTCTACATTATAGACTTTGTGGTAATAAAAGACTTTGCGATAAGTGGATTCATTTCGACATTGAAAATAACCTTCTCGTGAAAATTTCCATGACCAATTCGCGTAATTGTGGCTTTGTGTCCTCCATTTCGGCAACTTAGAATAAAATTTATTTTTCCATAAAAATTCATTAATCATTGCTCATAGTATAAAAGATGGAGAGGCTCTTCAACAATGATTTCTAGATTTTCCAAGCCTCCGAGAAGTTTGTTAATTAGAATTGAAATTGGTTTTATTACGCACAATAATCAACGGAGATACATTAAAATCCCTAAACCTAAGTCTATATGTAAGATAACGGGTTATGCTTTTCGCGGTTTCAAAAGTATATAGTTGGAATTCGACATCTGTAAAACTAAGTTTGTAAACGAATTTATTTTTTGTCGCTTGAAAGTCTAATATTTACGAAACTGGATCACTTAACTATTGCACAACGCATACAAATTGTTAAGACCTACTGCAAAAACTGTGATGTGCATCATTGTTTGGTACCACTGAAAATATCGTTGCTGTAATAAGTGAAGTGAAAGTGTTTCCGAAGGTCGGAATATGTCGATTTCTCGTTGTTCTCAGGAAATAGGAAAGTCTTACGGCACATTATGGCGTATTTTGAATTTGGAGCTGCATCTTCATCTATATAAAGTCTAGCTCACTCAACAACTGAAGCCAGTTTAGTATTGTTGCTATTTTTTAGAGCAGTAAAATAGTTCCAGTTTATGTATTGAAGTAGCTTGTATTAGTCAAATTCGGAAAGGTTATAGGTGCACTACACAAGCGATTGCTGTCTTTAAGGCAAATTATTCGAATTGAGAGCTCTCATTGGATAACTCTGTGTAGCAACAAATTGCTTATGGAGAAGTTAGTATTGAAAAAATTTTCATTGGTAAGCCTCACAATAATATTCTTCAAAAATACAAATTTTCTTCTCCTTCATTAAGAACCTATATATCTCGAGTATCAGAGGCACCTCTCCTTATCCAGACGGCAGCGAAGGAATTTTCGAGATGGAATCAACGGTGGCGGGTTCAATTCCATTAAGGTTGAACTACTTAGTGAACACATTATAGAGCTTCAACGACTTATTCGGAGCACAAGCCTATAAGGAGCAGTTTATTTGGCTCCAAGTCCTTGGAGTTATACTAAGGATCAGGCCTTCAAGGTTGGGGGTTGTGCCGGCGGGGTGTTTTCCTGACCACGTAAAAGGCCTAGTTGCGAAGCACCAACAAAGCTCGGATACGGACGGATTTACTGTTGACAACCCACGCAAACGAATTGAGGACAACGAACACTGCTATAAAGCAGACATCACCGTCATCCAGGAAATACGATGGGATGGGCTGGGAAAAAAGAGAATAGCAAACTGCAACATTTACTTTTGTGACTGCTACCACGAAAACCAACAGCGCTTATTTGGATGCGGCTTAGTCATTGGAGCCAGACTTAGGCAAGAATTCTTGAGCTATAGGTGCATCAATGAGCGCCTCATGACTATACGAATCAAGGCTAAATTCGGCAACATTAGCCTGAAATGTGCGCACACCTCCACAGAAGAGAAAGACGACAATACCAAAGATATGTTCTTCGAGCTTCTAAACAAAACATAAGAGCAGTGCCCTAGCTACGATATTAAAAATGTCCTGGGCGATTTTAATGCTAAGGTAGGAAGGGAAGACATCTTTGGTGGAATAATCGGGAAGAACAGCCAGCACGACAACACTTCCGATAACGGTTTCAGGCTCATAGATTTTGCTGCGGGGCGTCATGGTAGCCAGTACGCGTTTTCCACACCTCAACATCCACAAAGGAACTTGGAGTTCTCCAGATGAATCTACCGTCAACCAGATTGACCATATTGCGATCGACGCTAGACACGCTTCCAGCATCATGGATGTCCGAACTTTCCGATTAGCTACCATCGACTCGGACCACTACCTCCTTGTAGCCAATGTAACACTTCGTGTTTCCAGACCCAAGGCAAAACAGGGAGGTGCTGGGAGAAGGTACAACGTCGAACGGCTGTAATCGCCAGAGACCGCCAAATCCTTTTCAGACCGAGTCACAAGTACCCTCTCTCAAAGTTCTTTGCCGCCAACACAATGTATCGAAAACCAGTCTCAACATTGCCAAGATGCAATCAGAGAATCTGCCTCTGATATGCTGGGATTCAAACAGGCACCAACAAGGAACCCCTGGTTTAATGAGGAATGTCGGCAGGCAAATGCAGCCCAACAACAGGCACGCAAGGCGGCGCTGCATAAAAGAACAAAAGCTGTTCATGAGCTCTATGAGCAGAAGAGGCAAAGAAACACCGACTTCTCAGAAGGAAAAAGAGAGGGCATGAGAAGCGTGAAGATGTTGAGAGGTTTAAAAGGAGGAAAGAAATTCGAAAGTTTTATGAACAGGTGAAAAGAAATTCACAGTTACATAAACCTAGAACCGAGGCTGCAAAAACGAAAGTGGAAACATCATTCAATGCAGTCAATGCTGAGGATATCGAAGGACCACTTCTGCAGACTGTATAACGGCGACGACGAACCGAATTCCGCTGCCAGGCAAGATGATCCATTCAACATAAACGACGAAAGCCAACAATCCCATCCTCCCCACTTAGACAAAGTAAAGACATTAGACATTGTAAAGATTATTCTTAAGCTGAAGCTCTTCAAAGCAGCTCGAGATAATTTGGTTAGGAGCATGCACCAACTTATCTGTAAGATATGTACGATGCATGCCCGATGAATGGAACCTCAGTTTTTTTTCCTCGATTCTGAAAAAATGAGACCCTCTTAACTGCACCAACTATAGAGGCATCAGTCTACTTTACACCGCTTACAAAATCTGTTCCGCCGTAATATGTGAACGTCTAAAGCCCATCGTCACCAACCTGCTACGTCCTTATCAGTGTGGTTTTGGACCAAGAAAGTTCACAGTCGATCAAATAATCGCATTACTGCAAATCCTAGAAAAAACCCAAGAACATCAAATCGCCACCCACCATCTTTTCATCGACTTCAAGGCCACATATGAAAGAATCTACAGGGACGAGCTATATATAGAACCTTGTCTAGTTTTGCCATACTTTCCAAACTCAAGACCGACCTAAATGGAGAAGTTTGTTGTGTGAGGCCCTAGTTCACACAAGACTATAACGCCACCTTAAGTAGAAAAGTAAGTATCTCGAGTTTTAAATCAGATCTGCTTGTAAGACGTTAAACAAATTGGTTTCAAAATTCAGCTTTTTTTCAGCCTACATTTAAGGGGGTATTCTGGTCTAGAGACATGAATTTTAGGTAATTTTTGAAGTGCTGTAGAAAAAAGCAAGCAACAATTTTACCATCAATTTTTGTATACATTATTTATTTACATTTAGGAAGAAGAAAAAAAAATAAAAAAGTAAAAAAAAAATAAAAATTCCGTTAGTTATCAGCTGATGAAGTGGTGCGTCTCAAAAATTTGGGGCGTGACCATACCCACGATTTTAACTCTCCTAGAAATCTGAAATCAAAAACTAAAAATGATTATTAATCTACAATAATGTCGCAACGTCTGGAACTACGGAAAAGTTACAAACATTATTTTTTACAAAATGGCGACTGTCTAAAGAAAAATAAAAAAAAAATACCATTTTTTTGAACATTCTTCGATTTGTTAAAAATAGTAAAAATGAAAATTGGGGCATGGCCGTAGTTCCGGACGTAGACAAGTCCCTAAAGAAGACTCTCTTAAAATTTCAAGTAAATCGGTTCGGCAGAACCTGAGAAATCGTGGGTATCAGATTCAAAAAGACAGTTCTGAGAAAAACGCGTTTAAAGTACCCATTATGTCTTTTGTTCTATTAGTTGCAGCCCAACCGATTTGGATGGCTGATCAGCAAAATACTTATTTCTCCGAAAATAATTTGAATTTGGGGAAATCCTCTCGTAGACATATTCTTAAATAGTTAAACTATGAAAATATGAAGAGAAAAAAAAATCGATTTTTTTTAATTTATAGACCAGAATACCCCCTTAAGGATCAATCAGATTTTGACTTAATTAAAATGTGAACAGTTGTAGCTAATTAGGAAAATCTTTTTTTTTACCAAGTAACAAATCGTTTTTATAATTTTGTATGTTTCGAAACTATTCTGAGGTTTGATCTTTTGAGAGAAAATTTTTTAAAAATGTGCCACCCAAAGATACAATTTGATTATATTTTTCGACTCTATGTGCTGCACCCTAGCGCTTAAAAAATACTTCCAAGTTTCTTCTTGACGATAGCTCAAATCGTATAGCGCGGTTATTGTGACTGGAAAAATGCCAGTGAAATAAGCATCCATTTCTGATCACTATGGAGTATATGCACTTTCCATATTTAAATCATTTCTTTTTTAACAATAATTAGTTTTGATTTTCGTTTCTGTGCGATCTATTGGTTTATTTATCAAAGTGCTCATTCTATACAATAAACTAACACACGTCTGTCGAGCCAGTTAGTTGAAAATAAATTATTTATAAAAAGAAACTAAAATATTTGTCAATGTTATCTTTTTGCATACATTTATTTTTCCGGATTCGAAAGACGTTCTCGTTGAAAGCTCAATATTTGTCGGAGTTTTGAAGTGATATTGATTTAACGTAGAAAGGTTTTATGTCTTCCAATAAAATTGACTTATACTCAATATCTCGTTTTATGATACAAAACGTATTCCTCACTTAATAGAATGTTTATGTTGGGTTTCTTTATTTATTGCTGAGATTACAAGAAAGTACCTTAGTAAGTAAGGACCTTTTTCTTCTCTGGACAGAAATAAAGGCAATTTTGTCCTTAAAAAAAAAAAAAACAAACAAACAAAACTCTCTTTTTTAAATGTTTCTTTAGAAAAAAAAAATAAATTTGTACCTTTGAAAAAAGATACAAATTTTTATTTGAAGAAAGATCAAATTTTTCTAACGAACTTTCTTATTTTCTATTTTGTACTTGCGACATATAGGAACTATATATGTATGTATGTACAGTACATGTATGTATTTGGTAAGTTTTGCATTCGTACAAAATTTAGATTTTAATCAAACATGATATTACGATGGTAGAAAAGGCTAAAAAAGTGGGTCCTGCGATTCCTTCCGTCTATCCTGTCTGTCTGTTCACGCTCCTACAGGCTAAACCATTGGGTCGATTGAGTTTAAACTTGAAAGTTAAGGTTTTGAGTAGATTCGCGTTAGGTGTTTTTCTCATTTTATTTTTTAAGATCAAAAATATCAGTGGCCCCCATAAAATTTTTTTGGTGAAAAAACGAAAATTCGAATTTTCTCAAAAAACAATCCGATAGATTTTTTTAAATGTTCTCTAAATTTTTATTTTTTAACTTGGCTTCTCTTAGTAAGAAACAAATATTTTTGTATTGAAAGGTACCGCTAATAGAACCGTTATTAACTTCTCATAGGAAGTTATTTTAATGGGTTCGATTTGTCAACTTGAAAATTTTGACATTTCTCGACGTTTCAAGGTCCCCAGAGTCGATATAAAAGATTTTAAGAGAGATGTCTGTTCTTGCGTGTACGTACGTACTTTCGGGAAGTTTTTTCGTCTTACATAACTCAAGAACCAGAAGAGATATCAACTTCAAATAAATGTTGTTATACAGATAATAATACAGAAAGATGCAGAAAGGGCTCTCAAACAAATTGCGTGGGTGGTTTTTTTGCAGGTGAAAATGTTGGTTAACATTAATATCTTACGTACTAATGACGCTAGAAACTCGAATTAAATTGTATGTTATATATTGTAACGTGATATTAAATCAGTATATTTTTGGAAAAAAATCCAATCAACGGTTTTTTTATAAAACAAACAAAACTAAAAAAAAATGTCACCTCGAAAATTGTACGAATACAAAATGATTTCATCTCCAAAACAGTTTTGTGCAACGAAAAAAAACGTTTTTAATATTTGGTAAAATTTTAAGAAGAGTCGAATTGACAGGATTTTTTATAAAAAATAAAAACCTTAAAAAACATTACTTAAAGTTGATAAAAATTAAATTTCGACTGAAATATCTTTTCGAAAATTTGAGATATTGCCTTTAAGCTAATTTTATCTTTTAAAAAATATTGTTTTTAAAATTCAGTTAAATTTTGAGAAATATCGAATTAACAGTTTTTTTACAAAAAATAAAAAACTTAAAAAAAATTGTACAAAAGTTAGTAAATATTGATTTTCGATTTAAATATCTTTTCAAAAATTTGAGATTATGGCTTCGAATCAATTTAAACTTATAAGAAATATTGTTTTCAACATTCAAAACAATTTTGAGAAAAATCGAATTAATAGTTTTTTACAAAAAAAATATTGTTTTCGATATTTAGTAGTTTTTTTATTAAAATCCAACAGTCCGTTAAAATCTACAAAAAATAGATTCGGTTCTTGACATCTCTCAAATCAATTTCATTCATCTATTCATTGGTACACATTTGTTTTCGAATAAAAATCTATTCGACAAAACTAGGGCTTTTAAGCTTAACTATTTCTTTATATGAAAAATATTGTTCGTAATTTAAAATTTTTTAAGAATAATTCAACTGACAACTTTATAAATCGACAGACGGGATGGGAAGTTATCAATGTGGGTCGCATCCCAGCCTCTTTTTTTGTTTTTTTCTTTTTTGATTTTCTCACAAACTCATGAACCTATTTCAATGAGTTTTTTTTACGAACTATTGCCTTAACAAAATTTATGTATTTTTATAACTATAATTATTGTAAATATCAACGATGGCCGTCCGCGCAGCGCCACTGCATCGAATTAACGAATATGATATGTTTAGTCAACAATCTATTTTAAAGTGTCTATCAAGAAGTATATATGATTTTAAAATATTATTCTTTAAGAACAAGGTTAATTCACTCATAATTAATTATTTAGTTAATTCATCTTCGCCTTCATAAAAGAATAAATAGTACAAATTAAAGAAAAGAGTATGCTTATTTTCTATTATAATCACTTTTGCGACGTAAACAGATTATACCTTTATAGGTATTACGTACAACCTTTACAACTACGTAACGTGTCACTTCAAACCTAAAATCCAAAACGCACAAGAGCCTGACTGTAAACAACACATGAATATCAAATTCTTGTACCTGGTCGTATGCTAGTGTTTGTTTTTAACTTTAACGACAAAAATTAACTGAATGTAATAACCCCATGTTTACCCTGAAAACTTGTAGGAAAGAAGGAATATGATTGGATTGAAGTAAGTACCAATAACATTCCTTCATTATAACCATAAACATGTTTTTATCTATACCTATGTCTCCATAAAGCTGACACGCCAATGAACTATTCTTTATTCGTTTTAGACACCTACCAAACTACACAACCAATTCGCAAAGACTTTAAAATTTAAACATAAATGTTCTGACTCGTTCTTATCTTCAGATAGTTTATTTTCCATCCTGGTTCTTCTAATATGAAATTGAAATAAAGCCATCCAAAGGAAAAAGCTTTGAACGAATTAGTTAAATACACAAACAATTGTTTTCGTTAAGTATGCGTACAAGTATTTTCCATTTCCGGGATGAGTTGTCCTAGGATGAGTTGTGTCTTGGGATGAATCGCGCCTTTGTATATTCAAAGAAAATACCTGGAAACTAGCTAACCGACAAAAAATGGTGTGTATTCGACAAGATCATCCAAATACACAAAGCATTTATCTTAACATAATATTTTCCAAGTATTTAATATTTTTATTATAATAAAAAGTGAATTTTTTCCAACAAATTATAAATTATTATTTAATAAAATAATCTTTGTATTTGTAATAATAATATTTTTCATAGACAAAGATAATATATATGTATGTATGAAGATGCTTAGTTCAGACTAAATTACTATTCAATCACTAAACAACTGCATAACAAAAATATTTTTAAGAAGAAATGGAAAATTTGTATATATAAAAAAATTAATTTAAATATATAGTTTTTTGTTGGTTTTTCTAAAATTTTAATAAATTGTTAATAACAATATTTTCGTGAAATATCACAATATCTTTCATTTTTCTACTTATACTTGAGTCGAAAACTATTTCTTATCAGTTTTTTGTTGTTTTTGTAGGTTTTCCTATTTTTGTAAAAAAAAGTTGTCAATAATTTGCATATGATAAAATAAGTTTATTTTCAAATTCAGTTTTTGTTAACAAGATTTTTTGTCGACAACTAATTTTTTACCAATTTTATTAGCATTTTCTTAAAGTTTTTATTTCTTATAACAGTTTTTACCATTGTTTTGTAGATTTCAATTTTTATGAAAAAACTGACTATTTTATTTGTTTACAAATTTTTTGAATGTTGAAAACAATATTTGTTTTTAAGGTGTAATCATAGCAAATATCATTAATTTTTGCAAGATATTCGAGTCGAAAACCAATTTTCACAAACTTTCAAGATAATGTTTATTTTATCTTAAGAGACTTCAAAAACTTTTTTCCTCGTTGCAAAAATTATTTTGGGGTAAAATCAATTGTTGTTCGTGAAAATCTTTGATTTTAAATTTAAGCACCTTAAAACATGAGGAATTCTTCCTCTTCTTCGGTTCCCACGCTCGTTATCAATGATATTCATTTTGTTAGCTCTCTCGCAGCAATAGGTCCACTAGTGATCTCATGAATCATCTCACAGAACAGTGGAGCAAGTCTTTAAATAGCTTTGGAGAAAGTAAGATTATTGCACATGATGTTTCAAAAACATTTGATAGGGTTTGGCATCAGGATCTCTTATCAAAAATGTGTGCTTTCGGTTTTAATGAATCTCTATTGGATGGTTCAATACAACTAATATTAGATGAGTTAAGTCTGAAAACCACAAAATAACAAAATTAATGCTGATCTCCCTTAGGGCACTGTTTTATCTTCAACACTCTTTCTTATTAACTTCCCACAGGAAGTTATTGTAATGGATCCGATTTGTCGAATTGAAAATTTTGAGATTTCTCAACGTTTCAAGGTCCCTAGAAGATTTTTAGAAAGATGTCTCTGTGTGCGTATGTCGTTACTTTCGTACGTCCGTACGTTCGTCCATAGCTCAAGAACCAGAAAAGATATCGACTTCAAATAAATTTTGCTATACAGATAATAAGGCAGAAAGATGCAGAAAGGGCTCTCAAAAAAATTGCGTGGGTGGTTTTTTTACCATAGCAGTTTAAAAATTGTATATTATATATTGTAACTTGATACCAAACAATTATATTTTTGGAAAAAAAAAAACTGAAAAACAAATTTGCCACCTCGAAATTTTTTTGAATGAAAAATAATTTTATCTCCAAAACAATCTTGTGCCACGAAAAATCAAGTTTTTAACATCTTGTACAGTTTGAGAAAAATCGAATTCACATTTTTTTTTATAGAAACCAAAAACCTAAACAAAAAAGTTAATAAAAGTTGGTAAAAACTGATTTTCGACTCAAATATCTTTTCAAAACTTTGAGATATTGGCTTTCAACTACTTTTCTCTTTTAAAAAATATTGTTATTAACATTCAGTAAAATTTTGAAAAAAATCTAATGGACAGATTTCTTACAAAAAATAAAAACAATGCTAGAACTTGGAAAACATTTAGTTTCGACTCAAATAACTTTAATTAAAATATTGGCTTTAAACTTTTTTTATTTCACAGAAAATATTGTTTTCGATATTCAATAGATTTTTTTTCTAAAAATATAACAGTCCGTTTTTTCATAAAAAAATAAAGTCTACAAAAAGTAGTAAAGTAAGTGGGACAAATGTGGCCTACGTGGCTAATATGGCCTATACTACTATTTCCCAAACCGGAAGCCATGCGAAAAAAAAATGTTGCACTACGAAGACGTTCAAACCGGTTTAGCCTCAGAATTTCGTGTTGTGAAAGATATTCGGGGCGCTTTGTTTTTTTTACTTTGGTTGTAATTTGTTGGTAAGTTGTCCAAAGTGTTTTAATATTAAATTTTAAGTTAAATTGCTAACTTCTTTTTTTAAATTTAATTGTATTTAATTTCTTAACATGTGCGAAATTATGATTTAAACAAAAATTTATATATATGGCCAACCCTGGGCCATATTTAAAACCAGGTGGGCCATATTTGCCTCAATTTTTTTTTTAATATGATTTATGAAGTTTCTTTAAGTTTTTGTTTTAACTTTTTGTTATGCTTCTTTTTTAGTTCAAGTTTTTAAAGGCTGAATTAAAAATGTTTTGATAGAATGTTTAAAAAAATAAATTAATTAGACTTAAATATATGGTTTTATTTTAATAAATGTTAAGGGTGGGCCATATTTACCGCACTTGCTCTACGCAAATTTGGTAAAAATTGATGTGCGGTTTGCTTAAATTTAAGAAATGCTATTTAAATTGGTAAAAAATTGTTTTCGACTAAAAATCTATTTCAAAAAAAATCAAATGGGGTGGCGCAACAGTCCGTTGTGAACCAGGGCCTAGTGACTTACAACTCTCAACCATTCCTGTGTGCGAGTACTGTTGTCAGCAATGGAAGGGACCTACAATTTTAGGCCGAATCCGAACGGCTAGTTTGAGAAAACACTTTTTCATGACAAGAATTACTCTTGAAGGATTTGTCAATTCCTCGCAAGAGGCAGTACCCGCGAATTTTTTTTTTAATTAAGGTGGCACAGGCGCACTTTTTTTCAAATTCATTTTTATTTATTCAATCTTTAACCTAACTTAAAGCTAGACAAAAATTCATAAAACTAGCCTAATTATCCATAACTTACAACTAACTTAATGGTCCCATACGGACACTCTTAGTTAAACTATAACACTTAATACTAATGCCTTTCGGCCCTTAGATCTTTTTTACTTCAATTTATATTTTATTTATTTCTGTATTTATTAGAAAATTAAAAAAAAAAAAACTAATATCAAGATCCTTTTTTTTTACTTAACTTACTACAGTCCATCTAACTAACCATCATGCTACGGGTACTACGAAAATCTATTTAACAAAACTAAATTTTCAAACTAAACTATTTCCTTATACAAAAAATATTGTTGGACATTAAAAAATAATAATATAACAGCTTTTTTAACCTATCACGAAAACCTGCAAACTTTTAAACAGAAAAAAAACGGGATGGGAAGGTATCAGTGTGGGTCGTATCCCAATCTCTTTTTTAAATTTATGATCTCCTTTCTGCAACTTCTAATCCAATACATTGTTTTGCTGACAAGGACAAAATATGATAACCTCAATAAATTCCGACCTTATTGGCATTGTACAATAACGAAACCACCACCAAACAGCTCTGTGAAACGATCACATACGCGATGTTGCCAATATTCCGCAAAAAAAGAAGTTTTTCTCCTCCTCTGATCTGGCTATTATCTACTAGACTTATATACGTCTTAAGCCTAAGTATAACTCACATATCTGGGCTGGTGCTCCTAAAACTTACTTAAGACAGTTTTGAACGTAGAGCATTTAGATTGATTGGTGATAATATAACCATAGAATTATTTACGTCTATTGAACATCGTAGCAAAGTTTCTTATCTCACCCTCTATTATCCTTATTTTAACTGGTTTATGCTCTAAAGAAATAGCCACCTGTATTCCTTCGCTTAAACATTGCAACCGTTATACTCGCGCTTCTAAAAATTCTCATCAGTTTACCCTAGAGCCCAACTTCGTACTACAAAGTACATTGATTCATTCTTCAGTCGCACTACGCGAATTTGGAATTCTTTACCACACTTTTTCTTTCCCAGCCATTGCAATATTCAGGAATTCGAAGTCGAGATATGTCAACATTTTCAATTTCGAAAAATTGGACTCATTACATCACCTTTTTTAAGGTTGCTTTCGGTATATAAGAGTTAAAAACTACTCAATTCACCAGTTGATGATTTTTCCTATCTTCGGTTTTGCACACAAAAATCGCCTTCATTGAACATTACAGTATTTATTTCATTGAGCAACTTTAGTTTGCTAAATAAACTAAATTGCTATATTCAATTTCCATTTGAAGTTTAAGCTAATTCCCAACTGGAGTTGTCATCTATCACTTTACCCTTATTTAATTACTCTTGAATTTGCTTAATTTTATTAATTGGTGACTTCATCTTAAATAGACAGTGAATAAATTGAGGTTTTAGTGAAAATTAACTTATTATAAAACTGAAGTTTCCTTCCCCCTCTTTACAAAAAAAACCTTTTAACATTTTATTTACCTTCCAAAAGAAAAATAAATAAAAATATAATACTATGTACCTATACATTATACCCTCTGGAAGTATCTTTCTATGGAGGGTGAGATATAAAAATAAAATTATAAGAGTACAAGTTGCGTGTGTTTCACCTGTCTACAGAATTTTCTTTGTTCAATTTTTTAAATCCGGATTTAAGGCAGAAAAAAAAAAGAACGAAACGAAACGAAAACCCTTAGTAACCCTTTTTAATTTTCTTTTTTATTTAATGTAGGGTAAATGTATCTCAGCTGTCATGGCAATGGTTCTCATTCTCAAATCTCAATCTTCTGATGGATTATAATGCCGATGAAAAGATACTTAAAAGAAAATCCTCTTCCCCCTCCCCATTCCAGACATTTTTCATGCTTCCTCGCTTCTCTGTCAAAAGAATAAAAATATAACAACTCCTATAGGTTTTCTTGTATTTTTAATTCTTTTTATTTGCATATTTTTTACTTTATTTTATTGTTGTTTCAACAAGTTTTAAACAGCAACAAAATAAAAGCGAAAAATAACCATAATACTAAAGCGAAACTACACCATCTTAATGTAGATGTAAAAAATGTCTAAATAAAAATACGTCTAATGCCTTAGATGCTATTCATGGTACATGGGTTTCAGTTGTTGTGAAGTATGTATAGTGTCCTTAAAAGTGTAGCGAGTATCCTTACAGCTATGTAAACTTATTTCTAAAGTATCTATAATTAAAACTTATTTACATTTCAGCCACACGCCGTTCTAAGCTTTTTAGTTCTTCATTGACGGCAGGTGGTAGGTCGGCTCCCACTTGTGTTTCGAAGTAAGTTGAAATAGCTTTAACTTCCTCCGTCCAGAAGTCCTTTTCCAAGGAGAAAAGTCGATTGACATCGATTTGTGTTGACATTCCACTGAGATTCAGTCCGTCTTTGGTGGGCATACGACCGATGGGTGAGTCAACGTAGCACGGTTCATTGTCAACTCGCTTCAGAATCCATTCGAGGACTCTGGAGTTCTCGCCGTATCCGGGCCATAAGAATGAACCATCACTTGCCTTGCGGAACCAATTGATGTGGAATATTTTCGGAAGGCTTCGTCCACTCTTGTCCATGCTTAGCCAATGCGCCAGGTAGTCTCCGAAGTTATAGCCGAAGAATGGACGCATAGCGAACGGGTCGTGCATGATGACTTTTCCGCGGAATTCAGCTGCGGCAGTTGCTTCACTTCTCATCGCTGCTCCGACAAATACACCATGTTCCCAGGAATTGGCTTCATAGACTAGGGGAACTCCTGCAGGACGACGTCCACCGAACAGAATTGCACTGATTGGCACACCTTCTGGATCTTCCCAAGCCGGATCAATAATTGGGCACTGGGATGCTGGTGTACAGAATCGGGAATTGGGATGTGCTGCTGGGCGACCTGAGTTCTTGTCCCAGGGCATACCTAGCCAATCGGTAATTTGTACTCCAGGTGCCAGACTGCTTTCCATGCCTTCCCAGTAAACACCTCCGTCTGATGTCGAGGCGACATTTGTGAAGAGGGTGTTCTTAAAGACTGTGTTCATGGCAATAGGATTTGTTTCCATCGAGGTTCCTGGTGCAACTCCAAAAAATCCATTTTCGGGGTTGATGGCACGCAAGACCCCATTGTTGTCGAATTTCATCCAAGCGATGTCATCTCCTACACACTCTACCTTGTAGTTTGCCAGCGAAGGACTCAACATAGCCAAATTAGTTTTTCCACAAGCCGACGGGAACGCTGCAGTGATGTATTTCTTCTCCCCAGCTGGATTAGTAATTCCAAGGATCAGCATATGTTCAGCGAGCCATCCCTCACGTTTAGCGATTGTGCTTCCGATTCTCAAAGCGAAACACTTCTTACCCAACAAGGAATTGCCTCCATAACCCGATCCGTAGGACACAATTAGATTCTCAGCGGGCTTGTGCAGGATTATTGTTCTTTCAGGATCACACGGCCAAGAAGGGATTTCCACAACTCCACTTGCTGGAGTTCCCACCGAATGCAGGCACTTTACGAACTCTTCACACTTCTGCAACTGATCGAGCACCGATTTTCCCATACGGGTCATAATTCTCATGGATGCCACCACATACGCTGAGTCGGTAAGCTCGATACCGATTTTGGAGAGTGGCGATCCAACGGGTCCCATTGAAAACGGAACCACGTACATAGTCCTTCCCTTCATGCATCCCGGGAAGCGCTGCTGCACAGCCTCCTCCATGTCATTGGGTGAAATCCAATTTCCCAATGTTCCCTTCACTCCTTCCGAGGGACTTGTAATAGCCTCATGCTTTTCTTCAGTGCAAATAAACGTCTTCGACTCCACACGAGCCACATCGCCCGGATTTGTTCTGGCCAACCAACAATTCTCATACTTTGGCAATGCCACAATAGTTCCAGCTTCGACAAGTTGCTTCAAAAGCAACTTATTCTCCATATCCGATCCATCGCAGATATGCACTTGATCAGGTTGACAAAGCGAAACGGCTTGCTCAACGAACGCCTTCACATTCGATGTCAAGTTGGACAAGCTACCATTGGATATATTCACTCCTCGAATATGGTTGTAAAGTCCGAAGTTCGTTTGGGCTTTGTTCTTCAACAAATATGTAGGCAATCTGTAAAATGCACGCGCAACAAAACCAAAAAATTACATCAGAAACAAGAAGACAGAAAACAGATAACAATAAAACAACAACAACAACAACAACAACAAAAAGTTGCAATTTATGTTGAATATGAAACTATTGTGAGAGATAAAACTTACACATTTGATTTTTCTATAAACTCAGGCATGATGAGATTTTTGTATTTGTTTGTCTAATTAAACAAAACAATTTATTTATTTTTCCACAAAAATTTGGTTTTGTTTCAAATTTAACTTTTTTTTATTAAAAGTTCAAATAATTTCTAGAAATTCTATGTTCCTCCAAAGTTTCTTGTCAAAAGTTTCTATAAGATCACTGTTTCTATCACTTGATCTTTCCATTTACTGAAGCTACGAGTAACTAGTGGCCAAAACGGTTGGCCAATGCTTTTATATGCGAAAATTCATACGCCGCGCCGCCGTGTGCTCTGCGATGACGGGCCGATCCGCACCGCGCTTCCACCGCACCATACCCGACGTCAACAGTTATAAAACTGCGTGTATACACTAAGAAAGAGCTAGCTGAGTTTGATTGTATCTGGTAGATTTTTATAGCAGATTATTTCGGTATACCAGAGTTGCCATGTCATATTGAGTAGCTTAATAGCCCAAATTAAAAATATTTGTAGCCCAAAATCGGCGCCAACAAATAGCCCAATTTTAATAAAATAATGGCTGGAGAAACAGGTTTGCGATGTCATAAATATTTGTACCATAAAATTTGGTCAAAAAAAGTAATGATTGAAGAAACAGGTTTGCCATGTCATGAATATTTGTAGCATAAAATTTGATCAGAAAAAGTAGCCCAAAAAATAGCTCAATTTTAATGAAAATTCTGAAAGATTCAATTTCAATTTGTTGTTTGTTTAAAAATACAACCGAAAATAAAATAGTAGTTTTGTTGTTTTCTATTTGCATCAATTATGTGATCGTGCGAAGAAAAATATGGCCCAATATTAGATGTGGGCTAATTATGGCCCAAATTTGTGTCCGGCAATTTTTTGAAATGATAGGCCAATTTTGCCCAATCTGGCAAGCCTGATGCATACCCCTGAAGCAAGCCTGATGTTGTTGTTGACTGATGGGTTACACTACCACTTAAGTTCTATACAATCTCTACGTTTAGTTGCTTTTGATTGGTCAAAAATTGGAGGCTCGTCTAAATGTACGGCAAAACAATAAAACAAAAAGATCATGAATTTCGTCTACATCCACGACAACGACGACGATGCGACGCGACGGAACAACTTTGCGTATAGATGTGTATTGAAACGATTTGTATCTTTTTTGTTTTAGTTTTGTTGTTTTCGGTAGATTGTTTATGATTTGAACTGAAATTAAGTGGAAAAAAGACGGAAATTTCCAAATGAAGGCGGGTGACAATATATGAACTTGTTTATTTGTCAAAATATGTATACAGATATGTAAATAATGTATAGTATATAGATACAATTTGTTTTTTGTTTTATTTTGTATTGCAATGTAGGAAACTTTATAGAAACTGTGAGAGTAAGTAATGGAATCATAAAAACATTAATAATCTATTAAAAATACATCGGAAACCTTGCTTTGTTTGTTTTTTTACTAAAGGAATCTCGTAAAATAGGAAATGTTCTTTTTGTCCTTGATAGATAGATAGATAGAGCTGATAATATTTATTCTATTCAATGTGACAAACGACAAATGATTATTCGTATTTTAAAAGGTCGAAAAAGGAACAAGAGGATTGATTTTTTAGGGATCAAACAAATTTTTTGTGTCAATTTTTCAAAATAATGGTTTTCAGTGGAAAATTATCATGTTGAAGTTAAAAACAAAACATTTTGGAAGTGATTGTAATCAGTCCTATTTGTCGTATTGAAACCCTTAAATCTAAATCAAAGGTTTTTTGGTAGATGTGTGTGTAATTAGGTTCGTAGGTGCGTCCTTACGTTCGGTATAGCCAAGGCCGATATTAGGGGAGGGCAACCGGGACGGAAGCACGCTGCAACAGAGACATTGGTGAAAGTGGATCCGGATAATTTAGAGCCTAGTCTTGGTAATGAGTTGGTTCAATTTGTATCTTTGATTGACTCATAAGAAAAGGAAAAGGACTATGGAACAGATCAATTGCTGGAACTATTTTACTCGAAAATCAAAATTTCATAGCTACATTCCCAAACCTCGAAATTTCATTAAGAATGTATTTGGTTTTGATGGAAACAAATTGCACTGGAGAGCGCTCATTTTAAAAAATGAAAATTATACAACCACTATTTGAAAAAAACCGTCTATCAAAGCTTTCTCTCCCGAGTATTAAAAGCGATTTTCTCCGAGAATTGGATTTCAAAAAAATCATCAACGATTTTTCGGCGAAAAAAGCTCGAAAGGTTCCGTTCGTTAACCCTAAAATTTAATTTTAGAAAATTCTTTTTCCCCTTTATATTTATACGTGTTTGTTCAATACTAATGGAATCTACTTGGTTTTACAATAAATTATTTATTGAACAACTCGAGTTAAAAAAATAGTTTACTATATTTTGAAAATAATTTATGGCGAGGGGGCCTCCGCTTCTATATTGCCCCGAGGCCTCTGGACAGCTTAATACGGCCCTGCGTATAGCTATTTCCATCGGTCTTAGATATAGCCTTCAAATACATTTTGTTTTCCAGATGATATTGTTAAAAAATGCAGGAACGACATTCAAAAACAATCAATTTGAAAAATTTGTATCGCAAATATCTCATGAATCAATAGCGAATTTAATTGTACATTGTGCCGTGATGAAGACATTTTTCACCTTGAATATTTTACGAACAAAAATGGTAATGCCTTCTGAATTTTTTGTTTGCAAGAACAAATAAAAACCTTAACAAATTGCCAATAAAAATATATCTCGAATATCTTGTTGAAAAATATGGATATTAGCTTTATACTGCATTCATCTTTTATAAAACATTGTTTTAAAAAATGAAAACCTTAAAGATTACTACTTAACTGTGTTGGTAACATAAAAAAGATCTTATTTTTATTATAAAATACGGTTTTTAACCTTCCGACCACAACACATTTAAAATATACTTACACCACAACAGGGGTGGCATAACGGGAATAAAGAAAAAAAAATACTTTAAAGGACAACATCAAATTTTTATTCAGAGATAAAAATTCATATATTTTTTTAAAAACAAAAAAACTTAATTCATAAAAAAATAAATATTTTTACAAAAAAACGATAGAAAAGAAAATGATCAAAATCAAAATTACAGTTCGAATAAAAATGCCTGGGGTGTAATAGCAGCCCTGTTGTGGTCGGAAGGTGAAACATCGACCTTTTTAAAGCAACTGTACATAATTTGGTAATGAGCATTCACCAAGTTTTGTGTTAAATATGGTCGGAAGACAGTATGCCTGATGAATGAAATCTCAGAATGGTTTGTCCGATACTGAACAGGAAAGCCCATAGTCAACATGTATTCACATTACGACAGATCCTGAAAGATAACAAGAAAAACTCGACACCCAACAACTTTTCATCAGTTTCAAGAAGACGCAGAAGACAACACCTACAGCTAAAACTGTTCACAGCCATTGCTAGTTTTGGCATCGTTGCCAAACTCGTCCGTTAGTGCAGGATGACCAAGGAGAATATGCACTGCTCCATTAAGGTCAGCGTAAAGTTCCCACGTCTACATAACAGGCACTATCTTTCAAATGTCTGTCCAATTATTGGTATATGCTGATGAATGAATTAAAGAATAGTTTTTTTTTTTAATTTGATTTAAACTATATGCATACAAACAAGAATTTAAAAAACATTATAATGATTGATCTCAAGCTGTGAGTTCGAACTTAAAGTGTTGAAATCTATCTCTCGACGAAAGCTCTATGTGAGAAAGTTCTAGTTTTGATTTGCAATAAGATGAAAAAACGCACGATTGCATGAGATCGATCTCACAAATTGTTGAGGAGGGGGTTTCTCTTACTCAGTTGATAAACAACTATCAAAATGGACGAATTTCGGAAAATTTTTTATACAAATCTTGTTTATAAAAATAGAAGATGTCCAACTGCCGAAGGTTTTCTAAAGTTGTATAGATTAAGTTAAACAGGGGCCTAATCCTGGAAACACATGGTGGTGCCTTGACTCATCAAGAAAAATTTGTCTACGTTACGCCATTGGTGCCCCGGATTGTACACATGTGCAAGGATACTACTCTATCACCACGAAGAGTACGTCAACTACAAAAGATGCTACTTAATAAATGTACAGGCTACGTGTAGACGGATGAAAAACTTACAAGCAACAAAATGAGCAATTATTTTTCCCAGTCCTTAAGAATTATTTTCTTATTTTCAGTTTTTTTTAAATCTATTTTGCTTTTTAAGCGGGACTTCATATTTGACACTTTTTTAGTAATTTTTTTTTCACTTATGTCCCGCCAAATTTGTTTCCAAATGCTTCTATGATTTTAAGAATAGCATCTCTTTTTTTCTTGGTTTTTCACTAAGATGGTCAGCATTATTGTTTATAATTATTACACTTTAATTTTCGCTTTCAGAAGACATTTTTCCTTCTTGGCTCGACTTACCGCACAGAAATTGCTGTTTTAACTAGTAGTCAAGTTAATGAAGGTTTTCATGTCAAACTTGGCAAACTTAGAATGTCTGGTGATGACCCAAAAAAAATACTAAAGAATCCGACGTGAGGTCTAGCGGCGGTTATAAAATAAATTAGGAGGCACAACAGTCCATGAGGAACCAGAGCCTAGTGACTTACAACTCTCAACTATTCCCTGTGTGCGAGTAATGTTGTCAAAGATGGAAGGGACCTACAGTTTATATGCCAATTCCGAACGGCTAATTTGAGAAAGCACTTTTCATGACAAGAGTTACTCTTGAAGGATTTGCCAATTTCTGGCAAGAGGCAGTATACCCGTGAAAATTATTTTTTTTAAATTAAGGTGGCACAAGCAGGAATTGAACCCAATACCCCTTGCATAACAGACCAACGCACTAACCATGTTTCGTTCATTGACTGGACTTAAGTGCAAGTGCATACAAAGATCTTTAAGATCGTTCTCATATTACTGAGTCAGAACTGTAGAGATTGAACTCGTTTTTTTGCATATAAACAGAGCCCGAGTCCAAATCTGCTCGATGGATCTCACATGCGAATTTAAGCTCGTCAGCTCTTGCTCTGTGAACTTTCTCATCTTTAAGCATATGACCAAATATTAAACTCAAAAAGGATTTCATTCCCATTGTCTTACAAACATGCAATGTGGGTCGCATCCCAGACTCTATTCTTACTAAAATAGTTAGGATAGTTTTTAGTAGTAATGTGGCACGATTGTTAGTACCTTGGAATAACACTCCTTGGGTTCAATCTTAAGTTTCTTTTTTGACAGATACTGCCTCTTGCGAGTAATACACAAATCCTCCAAGAGTAATACTTGTCATAAAAAGTGCTTTCTCAAATTAGCCGTTCGGATTCGGTCCCTACAACACTGACATCAGTACTCGCACAGGAATTGTTAAGAGTTGTAAGTCACTAGGCCCTAGTTCTAGATTTTACCTGATTACTCTAAAAGAATATATAGCTTACTTTACATACTTACTTACTTTACTTTACTTTGGCGCTACCGCGCATGGTGCTCCTAGGCCTAAAGTAATAACTTTCGCCAGCTTACTCGATCTCTAGCTTGCTGCCTCCAGTTTCGAATACCAAGTTGACGTACGTCGTCCTCAACTTGATCACTCCACCGGAGATGAGGCCTGCCTGCTTCTTGGTCCCTCAGGCTTGGCGTTGAATACCTTACGGGCTGGAGCTTCGATGTTCATTCGCTCGACCATCCCTAGCCATCTTAAGCGTTGAATACGCAGTTTTTTTTACCTTTTTTACCAATGGCAAATCACAGCTCGCATAACTCCTGATTAAATCTTCTCCGCCAGATGTTACTTTGCCTCTCGAAGATACCAAGAGATCCTTCATCCCCCTTTGAGAGGGTCCATGCTTCTGCACCATACAGCAAGACTGGGATGATTAAAGTGTTGTACAGTGTCTCTTTGGTACTTCGCTATAGGGCCTTATTCCTCAACTGCTTGCTTAGGCCAAAGAAACAGCGATTAGCAAGGGTAATTCTGCGTTTGATCTTTGCGCTGATGTTAATTGCAGAATTAAAGCAGTGCCCATGTAAAAAAATTCGTTTACCGCCTCGAAGTTGTGCCTATCAATTGTCACATTTTGGCAAAGTCTACGGTGTGAATCGACTCTTTTGTCCTCGTTAATGTTTCATCGCCTCAGACTCGATATTAGAGAAGGCACCCGTGACTGCTCGTTTGGTTCTTCCCATAATGTCGCTGTCATCTGCATATCCAAGATATTGTGTGGATTTTTGAAAGATGGTGCCACTTGAACTGGTGTTAGTGTTGCGCACCACTCTTACCAGTACAATATTGAAACAGCTACAAGACAGCGCATCACCTTGTCGAAAGTTATTTGGTGGTTTCGAAGGCTTCGGCCGAGTCTCTTCCAATTTTGACGCAGCAACAAGAATTTTCCAGCGTCATCCTGATAAGTCGTATTTGTTTGGTAGGGATACCAAAACTCAACATGGCATAGTTCGTTCCTGTCTACGCTGTCATAATCTGCTTTAAAATCGATGAAAAGATGGTGTGTTTCGATGTTATTTTCTTGGGTCTTTTCCGGGATTTGGCGTAGAGTGAAAATTTGGTCGATGGTAGATTTTCCAGGCCAATTAGTTCGTCAGTAAATCGCTTCAGGCGTTTACATAATACGCTGGACAACATCTTGTATGCGATGTTTAAAAGGCTAATGCCTTTGTAGTTGGCGTAGAGAAGGCGATCACCTTTTGTATGGATCGGGCAGATATGGTGCTTAAGTTTTACTCGTAGGGCATGCTTTCTTTCGACCAAATTTTAGTAAATAGCTGGTGCATGTTCCTTATCCGATCTGCTCCAGCTAACGTAAAAAGCTCCGCCTGCAGACCGTCGTCACCGGCCGCTTTGTTCAACTTTAGCCTGGCGATGGCTAGTTTGATCTCACTCTGGTCAGGTGGGTGAAACTCTAGAACTAGATCGTCAAACGAATGGATTTGACGTGGCTGCTCGCTGGCGGAATCGTTGACTTCTTCACCATGTAGCAGCTGGTTGAAACGATCTCTCCAGATTTTCAGCTTTGGCTGCGTCACGAGTACGGTATTCCCCTCCTTATCTTTGCAGGATCCAGGGCGGCTAGTGAATTCCGTTGTTTTCTTTTTGACTCCTCTATATAAGCTCCGCACCTGTTTCCTGTTAAAATATCCCTGAATCTCCTAGACTACTAACTATACGTACAATCGAAAAAAAAAAAGACAGAAAAACATAGTTTCGAATTTTCATTTATATAAAAATAGTAGATCCGATTAAAATTACAAAATATGTATTGTTAATAAATTTGTATTAACAAAAGCAATTACTTGGGACCCCTTCATTGCATTTAAATTGATTTTTTCTCTTTTATTTCAATCATGTGTTACTAAAATCAATAATTATCGCTATCTTTGGTGTGTGTTTGCTTTTTTTTAATTTAGATCGAAACGCATTAATTTAGCATTTAAGAAAAATGTTGTAAAACAATCGACCGTGAGAACAACACTCGCGTGGCTATTTTTCTATTATCTAAAATTGCCTAAAAACAAGATAGTTTTCATTTATCAATCAATTGTTTAAAACAATACCACTTTAAGTGGACTTTGTCCCCAAATGGCCTTAAAAGATTGATGAACTATTGATTTTTGAAAACATATAGTTTGTAGGTAGCTACTAGATATAAACTTTTGGTTGATTAACCGGAATTTCCGGTGTCTTATGGTAACAACATAGAAGTAGACACCGACGCGACGACACGCCTTGCCATTTATCTGTATACATTCATTTTTAAATTTTGTATAAAAGATAATCATTCCCATACTTGTAGGTATTGTAGATGCATTTTAATTCTTGTTTTTAATATAAAAAAGCTATGTGATTTTTCGTTGATTAAAACCAAACTAGGGCGCTATCGTCATCATTATTAGAATTCGAAAAAAAAATCCATCAGGAAAACAAAAACATTTGCGATAGCAAACAATTTTGCTGAAGCGAAAGAAATATCAAATCAGTGCCAGTTATTGGCCCCCTAATTCTTTCTAGAAATAGATTAAAAAACGTAATATCTAATCTAGGTATGTAGGAGTAACTTGAAATAAAATATTCTTTTAGATTTATTTTGTTATTAACACAATAAAATATTCCTATGTACACATTTCTTATCAATATAACGGACTTCATGTATAAAATAATGATTGAAAGAATATTGACGGATTCAAAGTTTAACTTTTTTATGGGTTTTTTTATTATTGTTATTATTTTTTTTACTGAGCTTCGAACCCTGACTGTCTGGGTATTTTTTATTATCTTACATTTATTTTCTACATATTCTTTTTTAACTATATAAAGTACTTATTATACCTCCAAGATGGAAGACGAATTTAGTTCTTCTAAACAAAAAAAACACCTTTATAGGCTATTTCTAGACACTTTTATTAAAAGAAGAATGAAACATCGGGATGCCACTAAATATTTTGAGGAAAAAAGTAAAAGTCATAGGTTTTTTTTTCAAGAAAGTAAATAAACAAATAAATTAAAAAGAGATTTCAGACTTCAGATACTCTATCTTTATACAAATTGGCAGGGTTAATTTTAGGTTTCTTCCGGGAAACAATAATGTCAAAGACAAAGTTTCTTTTTTTTGTTTATTTTTTCTTCTTTTGTTTTGACAAAAATTCAAGGAAAAAGGTCACTTAATTAGGGTGAGTTTCAAAAGTCGTTGCGTAAAGATCAAAAATTGAAATTTTCCTTTAATTACTAAGAATTAATTGGATTAAGATTTTTGTAAGATGAAAACCTCTTTAAAAAAAAACTATTAGTATGATTAAGAATTCTTCTTCTTTTGTTTAGTCACAAATAATAAAGAATAATTGTTCATAAGAAGTCTCACAAAATATGTGCACAGATTAAAAGTCTATAGGAAATTTTTTGAAAGATCTTTTTTGTTTTGTTATTTGTATAGCATGTAACAAGTCAGGGGGCACTAGGAAACAATATTGTTATTTTTAAATAGTTTTATAATCTATTTTTACTTACTATTACTAATTGCTAACTTTAAAATTTTAAATAAAATTACTATCTCAAAAATATAGTAATTTTATTTAAAATTTTCTGTGAATAAAAAAACTAATAATTTATGGTAAGTAAATTGTTTTCCAAGGATAGTTTTTATAGTAAATAGCCCGATATTTTAGCAACTGTCACTTTTGAAACTGTCATATTTTGACATTTGGCAGGTAAAAACTACGCCATTACTAAAAATTTAAATGTTCATGGTTTAAGAACGCATTGGCTTCGTTTAATCTTTGACCGATGGGGTATCCGGATAACTTTTTCTTAGTGTTTTAAAGGAACAGCTGATCCAAAACAGCTGGGATGTCACAAAAGGAATCTGGTACATGTGGATATCTGACAGAACAGCTGATTCAACTTATGTATTCAATTGTAAGGAACCAGAAGGCCAACGGCAGCAGCAGGTAGCGTCTGTACCCATATTGGGGGTCTACAAAAGGCCTGTTTTCCCACATTGGGCGGCCTTGTTTTATTGAATGTGTTCGAACATCCAAAAGGCGGGTGTGCCTGTCGAATCGAAGGCTTGTGTATAATGTAGTTAACACATTATGCAGATAGTGTTATTAACCACATCCAGAAAGACACATAGTGGAGCGAGAAGTTTATTCTTTTATGAAACATGACAACGAATGGTAATAATTCCCCAAGAGGTAACCAACGATTGGTAAATTCTTTTACAGTCCCTTCGGCTGTAGTAAACCGCACATCGGATTTGGGGTGCGGCATTTTTTATACAACAATGGCAATCGTGATGCTATTAATATTGAATCGGCAACTAGAAACTGAAATCTCAAAAATAGAACTAGGGACAGTACTTTCGAGTATCGAAAAAACACAAGAGTATGGAACGTTCAGTCTCTGTATGGACAGGGCATTTATGAACAGTTGGAACGTGAAATGAAAATACACAACTTGAGTATTCTTGGGCTGAGTGAAACGAAGTGGAGGGGAAAAGAAGAGCACAGATCAGCAACAAAGCGGACTTGGATGCTGTATTCTGGGGAGGATGTTGGCATAATGCTGAATAAAAATGTAAAAAAAAGCTTTATTTCCTGGGAACCAGTTTCGGTTAGGATAATGACAGCAAGGTTGAAGTCCAGAATTTGCAAACTCAGCATCATCCAGTGTTACGCTCCGACGAATGATTCAGCAGAAGAAAACAAAAGCTCATTCTACGCTCAACTGAACTCGGTCTACAGCATAGTTCCAAAGGGTGACATATCTATCATCATGGGGGACCTCAATACCAAAGTTGGCTCGGATAAAAGAGGCTTTGAGCGAGTTATGGGTAGACACGGCATAGGTCAACAAAATGACAATGTTTGTTGACTTTTGTAACGCCGGTCAGTTGGTGGTAGGTGGAACCCTTTTCCCACATAAGACCTGCCAAAAAGTTACCTGGGTATCTCTTGATGGTCGAATAGAAAACCAAATCGACCATTTATAATACAACAACGATGGAGGAAATCAGTTTGCGATGTGAAAAACGAGAGACGTGCAGATGCAGGAAATGCCCATCATCTGCTATTAGCGACAATTCGACTGCGAACAGCTGCTATCCAGAAATATCCCAAGACACCTGGGACAAAATTACACACTGCAGAGCACTAAAAATAAATATAAATAATGAAACTGAAACTGCTAATCGAAAAACGGTTTTGCGAAGTGAGTATAGAGTAGCTCAAAACGTAGTGCAGAGGTTTGTAAGACGAGAAAGGAGGGCCAGATTAGACAAATTGGTAGAAAGCGCTGAGGAAGCTGGAAGAAGATGTAACGCAAGGATGCTGTACAAAATCACTTAAGATCTTGTAGGCCAACAAAATATTGTTAACCATCCTGTTCGTGACACTAACGGTAGTCTTTTAGTGTCAATGGAAGATCAATTGCGGAGATGGAAGGAGCACTTTCATACATTGTTGAACGATGACCAGAATGCAAATGATAATCATCAACTGCCGGACATACGTAGATATATCAGAAGCATTAATATTGACCCCCCGACATACACGAAAATAAGAAACGCGATACATCTTTTAAAGATCAACAAAAAAGCTGGGCTGGATGGCATACCTGCCCAATTCCTCAAAGCAGACCCCGACTTGGCTGCCGATATCTTGTTGCCACTTGATAAGTCTGTTTGGGAAAACGAAACCTTTTCCAGGGAATGGAAGGACGGGGTAATCGTCAAGACACCAAAAAAAGGTGATCTTAAGAACTGCAATAACTGGCGTTGAATCACCATTCTGTCCATATTTCCAAAGTTAATGGCAACCATCATTCTCGAGAGGATAAAATCGAAGATCGAGTCTATGCTCAAGAGGCATCAAGCGGGAATTTGAAGTGGTCGATCAAGCATCGACCACATTAACACCTTGCGAATTATTCTTGCACAATGGTCGGAGTACCAATCCCCGCTTTACCTCATGTTCGTCGATTTTGAAAAGGCCTTCGATCGGGTTAATCGTGATGTTATCTTGAGATCGCTTGTTGCTAGAGGCATTCCTGACAACAACGCAAGGTGTTTTGTTTTGCATAATGCACAGCTTTCCGACGCATTCGAAGGTGATGTTTTTTCCCGATTCTTTTCTCGCTTGCTATTGATGATGTTATGACTGCTACGGTGGGTAAACACGAGAGACTGGGTATCGAATGGTGCCTGAAGGAACAATTAAGCCATTTGGACTCAGCTGACGACATATGCTAAAGGCCTCAGACCTCAGCCAAATGTGCCACTCTCTTCAACAAAATGAAGGTGTGGCTGGCTTAAGGATTAATAATGCCAGTAAGGTTAAGTTAATGCACAACAGCCGAAATTATTGTGAGACAAGTGGGAAGCTATTCGGCACTCGATGGTGGAGCGTACCTGGATGTCACCAATAGAATAAATAAAGCCCGTAGTACATTCGGAATGCTTTCTAAAGTGTGGAACTCCTAGAAAATAGCGCTCCGTACCAAGTTAAAGTTGTTTGAGTCCAACGTAAAATCCGTGCTGCTATATGCCTGCGAAACGCGGAAGTGCTCTGCTGACATCTCGAGAAGGTTGCAAACTTCTGTCAACCGCTGGCTACGTTACATCCTGAACTCCGGTGGCCACAAACCATATATAACGATAAACTGTGGCTCAGGACTGGGCAAACAGTAGTTGTTGACATCGAGCATAGAAAGTGGCGCTGGAATGGCCATACATTGAGGAAGTCGGACGACAACATAGCAAAGCAGTGCAGAGAGAGGTGGAAAGAACTGGTTGCCGCCCTACGCTCCAGGAGGATTACTGTCGTGCCAAAGGTCTAGGGTTCAATCGATGGCTGTGCCATTTGAAGTTTTTTAGGCTTAAGACTGCAGGTCCCCTCCGTTCCTGCCAACATTATTCGCACACAGGAATGGATGAGAGTTGTAAGTTACCAGGCCCTAATTCTCAATGGACTGTGCCCCACCTAATTTGTTTTTATTAATTTTCAATCTGGCAATACTCTTCTCGAAATTTGTCTATTTGACAGCTGTCACTCAATGCTCAATTTTGTTTTAAATTTCATAATGAATAAACTTATTCCTTAACGACGTTTCCAAATCGTGCAAATGTATTTACAAAATTTGCTGGGTTATTTTTTTTCGGTTATGTGAAGACACTTGTAAGCGTAAGACTTGGAATCCCAAGACGTGTTCACTTAAATGAAGAACTCAAACCAATCGATCACCAGCAACGTTGTATCGCAGGTTGGGTCCTTGAAATAAATAAATTATCAAGATTTCTATCGAAAAATTTGCTCCAATTATAAGAGGCCCGTTTTTACATCGAATGATATGCACAATTTTTTGCATTTGAAGATCAAACAATTCAAGAATTATAGTTAAAAATTCGACCTTACTTATTCGAAAATGAGGCTACTGAAACTATAACGGTGAATGGAATGTCCTAACGAGCAATGATTATTATTATCTCGCAGACAGTATTGTTTTTCTAATATTTGATCCCGAGCTACCGAGATCTTATGGTTTAATGCTTTTAGATTTAGTTTGGGGCTGAATTAAAAAATAAGGTATATGTCAAGACCTTGAGGATGAAAATTATGAAATTGTAAAGGACGTACATATAGCCGTAAATGTATTATTCAATTGTGTATATTTTACAACGACCTCATTTAAAAAAAATAACAAAAATAAAATATGATATTCGATCAATTAATGCGAACTGTAGAATATTCTAATCAGTTCCTTCTTCTCAGAAACTCCGCATTGCACTTTGGTCTATATATGTACATATTCATATGTAGATACATCAATTTAAAGGCCAATAACAAAAATGTTGACAAACAAGAAAGTAAATAGGTTCAAAAGTCCGATAAAAATGGTCTGGTCTAGCTTATAATTTTTATCTTTCCTTTAAAAAAAAGAAAACAAATTTTGTACTTTGATTTTAAGGAATTGCGTTTCAAAAATTGTTAAACTCCCCCATATCATTTATTTTAATTAAAAATTTTTGTATTTGTTATGAAATGCAAAATATTACACTTTTAAAAAATAATAATCTTATCTTAAATTTCTATAATTACATTTTTGAAATTCGTTCTTTCAAATAAGTCAATTCTTTGGTCACAGCATTTGGCAAATGATTGCCTATTTCAGTCTCAAAATATTTTTCTATTTCACTAACTTCTTGTAGCCAGAAATCTTTTGGTAGATCAAATAGTTTATCGAGGCTTTCGGGAAGATTATCAAGGCCATCGGTGCGGAGAGCTCCTTCGGAAGGTACAAATCCAATAGCTGAATCTTTGGCACAGTTTTCCCCCTTCACACGTCTAAATACCCAATCAAGGACTCTTGAATTTTCTCCAAAACCGGGCCACATGAATTTGCCGTCTTTGTTTTTGAGGAACCAGTTGACATGGAAGATTTTTGGAACTTTACCTCGGTTTTCCATACTAAGCCAGTGTTCTAGATATTTTCCAAAATTGTATCCAAAGAATGGCCGCATAGCAAACGGATCGTGCATTATTACCTTTTTGGTATGTTCCGCTGCTGCTGTTGACTCACTGCGCATAGATGCTCCTATAAATACCCCATGAGCCCAAGACCGGGCCTCATACACCAGGGGAATGCCTTTCGGTCGACGACCTCCGAAAAGAATTGCACTGATTGGAACTCCTCGGGGATCTTCCCACGCTGGGTCAATTATGGGGCACTGGGTTGCTGGCGTGCAGAACCGAGAATTAGCATGAGCTGCTGGTGTCTTACTGCTTCCCTTTGTCCAAGGCTTGCCCAACCAATCTGTTATCGCAACATCTGCAGAGTGTTCTTTTTCCAGACCCTCCCAGTACACTCCACCGTCGGAGGTGGAAGCAACATTTGTGAATATCGTGTTTTTGAAGATCGTTTGCATAGCTATGGGATTTGTTTCCTTTGAAGTTCCAGGGGCGACCCCAAAGAAACCATATTCAGGGTTTATGGCTCGAAGCTGTCCGTTTTCATCGAATCTCATCCAAGCTATATCATCCCCCACACATTCAATCTTATAACCAGGTAAGGTGGGAGTCATCATGGCCAGGTTTGTCTTGCCACAAGCTGAAGGAAAAGCTGCGGCAACATAGATTTTCTCGCCTTGAGGGTTCGTTATACCCAAAATCAACATATGCTCAGCCAACCAGCCCTCACGCTTGGCAATAGTGCTCCCAATCCTGAGTGCAAAGCATTTCTTTCCCAATAAAGAATTTCCACCATAACCCGAGCCATAAGACGCTATGAAGTTCTCATCAGGTTTGTGGAGGATAATTGTTCGCGCTGGATCACATGGCCATGCAGGAAACTCTACAATCCCATTTTCAGGACGTCCAACCGAATGGAGACACTTCACGAATTCAGCATTCTTCTGCAATTGGTGAACGACATCGATTCCAATTCTTGTCATAATACGCATCGACTCAACAACATACGGAGAATCAGTGATTTCAATTCCGACTTTCGAAAGCGGGGAACCCACTGGCCCCATAGAAAACGGTATCACGTACATCGTACGCCCCTTCATACACGATGGAAATCGCTGATTTATTGCAGTTTTCATGTTTTCTGGAGAAATCCAATTACCCAGGGAACCAACAACTGCTTCGTCTTTGTTCTCGGTGCAAATAAATGTTTTCGACTCAACTCTGGCAACATCACTTGGATTAGTCCTGGCTAACCAACAGTTTTCGTACTTTTTCAAAGGACTTAGAGTTCCCTGAGCCACCAATTTTTCTGTTAACCATCGATTTTCAACATTACTTCCATCACAAATGTGAACTTTGTCGGGTTGGCACATTTCTTCAGAGTTCTTGATGAAAGCCGCAGCATTTGGAGGTAGTTCAGTGAGACTGGTGCCGGTGTAAGCGGTTATATTGCGAACCCTATGCACCTGCCATACTCGCAGAGTTTTTGCAGCCCTGAAAAGAAAAGACAAAAAATTAAAACTTCTCAAACAAAGCTAAGCTTTTAAAGAAATTTTTCCAGCAGGGATCTTATCATCGCCTTTAAGTTTTCAATCTCAAAATGTTCATGCTCATTCTAAAATTGAGCATCAATCACAAAGATTAACATAGAATATACGTAACAGTTGAAAACATTTAAGAAAATCTTTTAAAAATTTCTCTTAGTGTAGATATTTTTATTTTTTTTTATTTATGTGAACTCATTAGATAACCTCAACACATGAGAATCAAAAAGAATGATGAGATTATTTTGTTAACCTAAAGTTCAGAGTATAACAAGTTAATTTGAAGAGTTATAACTGTTTGCGAATTAATTTTAACTTGAATTTAAAAATTTGGATCTTTTTGTAAAGCCATTGAATTAACGTCTTAATGTCTTGATCAAATCTTCTTACATTTTTAACGGGCATAAAAACAAATATTTACAAATTTATAAACCAAATTATGCCCCATTTAACAGCTACCCTGCAGTTGTAAACCCTGACCTACCCTATTAGCTGAAAAGAAATAAGTTGTTTTTTACGTGCCTTAACTTAAATATAAAGGTTTTTGTATTTGTACAAATATTTATTTATATCAAATGCGCAAAAGAAACTTGCTTAAGGTTACTTTTTTTTGGCATATTTGAATACCAAAATATTAAAATTTTTGTTTAACGGTGATATGGGAAAAGTCATAAATATTTGAGCTCAAAGTCCATAGTTATTTTTGTTTAGTTTTGTATTTCTAATAATAAACGAGACGAGACAATTTTTAAAATTAAACAAAATAAACAAAAAAAAAACAAATATTTTTGTGATGAAATGTTGCATCATCTTATGTTTGAAGCTTTCAAAATTAAATATATATTGAGAAGAGATTAAAATTACAAAGATCAAGACTTTGTCGATTTTTAACGATAAATTGGAATAAACTTCTCAAATTGTTCACTTAACTTAACTTCAGGGTTACCACATTACCAGAGAACAAGAATCGAGAACTCAAGTCTGATTTCTAACACAGTTCTAACACAGGGTATACAGCTATGCCCAAGCTAATAGAAATACAAATAAATAATATAGTTATGCTTTTGTAAAAGAATTTCGAGAATTCTCCAAGAATTCGTTTTGTTATAAGGCTTTTTTAAATTGGCTCATAATCAAAGGGATTTGAATACCTTTAATATGCAAAATACACAGTATGAGCTTTAAGAAAAAAAGGTGGGGTCTGAAAGGAGACGTCGGTCTACATTGGTTTTGAATTATTGAACATTGCAATGACTTGGAAAGACAGAGTGTGGGAAGTTATTTCACTTTCACGTAGTATGGCTAAAGAACGAATACCTGTAGTTGATAGTACGACCGAAGTTGGGCTCTAGGGTATACTGATGAGCATTCCTAGAAGTGTGGGTATTACAATTGAACTTAATCCTTTAAAATAACAATAAATTTAAATGAGTAAATGAGCCAATCAATTAATATGTTCTACGTTTAATACTGTCGAAGAGGTTTAAGTAAGTTGCAGGAGCACCAGCCCAGAATTATACTCAAGCCTTGGACATATGTAAGTTCTTGTAGATAACAACCAGATCAGAAGGACGCCCAAAAACACCTTGCGGTTTTCTTGCTGACATCACGTATTTGATGGTTCCGCAATAGACAGAATTCTGTTTTCGAAGCATTAAATTGAACGAGGTTTTTACTACCTATTGTACAGTGCTGTTAAGCTTGGAATTTAATGAACTTATCATATTTTATTGTTGCAGTTCCTAATCTGAAAGGAGGGGTTTAAGTCTGAAAACGAATATGAAAAGCTATTAGTACTACTACTATCAGCGAAACAGTTAATTGAATTAGAAGTTGCAGACAGGACAAGATTAACGAAAACAAGAAAGAGTGTGGAAGAAAAAACAGAGCCCTGGGGCATACCAGCATTTATTTTCCGGATTTCAGACTTGAATCTATCCAATACTACTTGCATTGAAAGGTCCGAAAGGTAATTTAATTACTACACCAATGAAACAGGGATTCATGAAAACCGAAAGCACACATTCTCGATAAGAGGACCTGATGCCAAACCCTATCAAATACTTTTAAAATATCAAGTGCAATAATCCTATTTTCTTCAAAGAGATGAACCATTAGATCACCAGTGGATTTATTGTTGTGAAAGAAGAAGCTTTCGATCCTTGAAAAAGAGGGCCGTACAAAAATCAGCTGCTCAGGAAAATTAATTTCCGTCCTGAAAAATATATTTTTTTAGGGGACGATCATAGCTATCAGGAATATTAGATAACTTGATAACTATAATTTAATTTAATGACGTAAATTTACTGATTGCTATAAACGCTCATCAGTAAAATATTTCATTTTTGGTGAAATAATCGGAAAAAGGGCCTGCCCGACAACACTTCCGACAACGGATTCAAGCTCATAGATTTTGCTGCGGGGCGAAACGTCATGGTAGCTAGTACGCGTTTTCCACACCTCAAAATCCACAAAGGAACTTGGAGTTCTCCAGCTTACAGCATCATGGATGTCCGAACTTTCGGAGGAGCTTACATCGACTCGGACTACTACCTCGTTGTAGCCAAGGTAGCACTTCGGGTTTCCAGACCCAAGGCAAAACAGGGAGGTGCTGGGAGAAGGACAACGTCGAACGCCAGAGATCGCCAAATCCTTTTCCGACCGAGTCACAAGTAACCTCTCTCGAAGTTCTCTGCCGCCAACATAATGCATCGAAAACCAGTGGCAACATTGCCAAGATGCAATCAGAGAAGTTCGAAAGTTTTATGAACAGGTGAAACGAAATTCACAGGTACATAAACCTAGAACCGAAGGCTGCAAAGACGAAAGTGGAAATAACATAGTGGAACGCAATCAATGCTGAGAATATGGAAGAACCACTTTTGCAGACTGTATAACGGCGACGACGAACCGAATTCCGCTGTCAGGCAGGATGATCCATTCAACATAGACAACGAAAGCCAACAATCTTCGTCCCGTAGACGAAGTAAAGATTGCCATATCTAAGCTGAAGTCTAATAAAGCTTGAATGCCGAGCTCTTTAAAGCAGCTGGATATAAGTTGGTTAGGATCATGCACCAACTTATCTGTAAGATATGGTCGGAAGAAAGCATGCCCCATGAATGGAACCTCAGTATTGTTTGCCTGATCCTGAAAAAAAGAGACCCTCTAAACTGCACCAACTATAGAGGAATCAGTCTACTTAACATCGCCTATAAAACCTTCGCTGCCGTAATATGTGAACATCTAAAGCCCATCTTCATCAACCTAATAGGTCCTTAACAGTGTGGTTTTAGACCAAGAAAGTCCACAGTACCAGGAACCTATAGAATGTATAATACGAAGACGTAAGTGGCAATGGATTGGACATACGCTTCAAAAAGTTAACAAATGCATTGCAGGCCAAGCAATGCAGTAGAATCCGCTCCCTCAAGAAGGAAGAAGAGCTGGATGACCGAGAAGCGAACTTAACAGGCCTGAGGACCTAAGTAAGTAAGTAAGTAGTGAATGAGACTTGAATATATCTTCATACATTAGTTCCGGACTAAACAAAAGTTTATAATAAAATAACTTAAGTTTATATTATGTTTATTCAAACAAATTTGTCATTTTATAGTTTTTGCAAACTTTGACGAAACAAATGACAAAATAAAAATATTAGTACCTTGCAGACATAAAATGTATTGGAGCCTAATTAAATGACATTATTATAAAAAAAAACTAATTTGTTTTCTTATTGCTAATCTTCAAATAAAAAATTAACAAAAGTTTTTATTACAGATAAGGTAAATGTTGTTTTCTAAGATTTCCTATAATTTCAATAAAGGTGATACATTTGTTTTTATTAAATGTGTTATTTGTAAACAATCTTACCAAAATTGAAAACAAATAATAAAATTCATTATGTACAATAAAATGCTCGTAAACAAAGAACTTTTCTAGACAGTGGATGTTTGTTATTTTAATGTCGCTAATAGATGGAAAAAACCTTAAACATTAAAAGTTTGCACATTAAACTTGAAACAATTTTGAATTAAAATGGATTCTTAGTTTTAGTTAATCTTATATGGTTCGGTTAAGCAATACTTATTAACAAAAAATTGGTTTCCTTATTAGATGCCAAAGTGTATTAACTTTGATTTTCATTTTTTTCGGTTTGATTGATGTTTTGAATTGTCCTTTTAAATACAAAAAAAATTCTTATCGATTTTAAATTCTTCCCTCTTTTTAGCTTGACAACTAAGTACTTCCTGTCAGGAGTCATCGTTTCTTTAAATAAAATGTAATTAAGGATAATTTTTTAAGGATAAAATGAATTTTGTCTCATTTATAAGTCATTACCATAATTAGGGTTCAAAAACTGGAGATGAAGAAATCAATTGTATTAAGAAAATAAAAAGGTTTACCATAAATACCAATAATTGTATGCCCTTATTTTAATTAGTTTTTAATGTTTTGGTAAATGAAAATACAAATATAACGCTTTTTAATTGAAATGTCATTACAGTAACAATTATTAATTTAAATTGTGACAGCATTTTTTTCTGTTTGTTTAATCAAATCTGCTTAAAAATTCGACTTCAAAATGCAACCAAAAAACTGTTCCTGCTATGAACTTAGTGAGGAAGTGAGTGGAGAAGGTGTTTAATGTCCAATGTGCACTCCGAGTATCACACAATTGGATTATCCATGAAATGATGGTTATATAGCGAAGGAATGAGAGTTTGGTGTTCAATCCTTATATAAAATCTTTCGAAGTATTTTCCCTCTAACGATAGGAAACAAATATTTTAAAAAATTCTCCAAGTGTAATTCTTGTGATGAAAAGTGCTAGTAAATAAGTCCTTCGGATTCGACAAATTGGCAATTTATCCTTTGATTATTCGAATGTTTAAAAGTTGTAAGTTTGAGTCGCGGTATCGACTTAAAATTTTGTATTCACAACAGACTTTTAAAATAAACATTTTTTAATATATTAAATACAACCAAAAACGGCGTTTTTAAGGCTTAAGGTGGGTGACCATTTGAGAGTAAACGTGCGCGAGTTTTTAGAAGTCATTCGCAAGTGTACACATGGGCTTACCATTATCCGTGATATAAGCTCGCGGAATACCAACATAGTTCTTATTTTGCGAGTAGCTGTTGGGAGCAAAACATGGCAAAGCAGTGAACTTTAGGTGAAACCAATCAACTTATTTAAAAATATGAGTCAGCTGAATTATTGTGGAGAACTACGGATAAATCATTTCGCAATAGAAATAAAAAAAGCGTAATATTAACCGAATTTGCGGAACAGTTCTCGTGTTCTGAAGCGATTCATATGCTTACCGGATGATAAAAATCTAAGTACTACCAGCATACGCTTGCGTGCTGGCACGGCTTCCTTTAATTGGGTATTTTTTTTTTAATTATGGGTCCAACTTTGGTTACGACGATCTACGGTTTGACCCAACATTTTTTTTAATTCTTTTTTCTTTTTGAGAACAGTTCTGATAATTAAGCCAGCTTCATACCCTCGCTTGTAAGAATACATGGCCAATTGAAAATTTGCTAGTAGAAGAAATTTATTAAGTGGGCACGATTCTGAGAGTACCCTGAGCAAGAAAACTCTTAATATTTTAGCAGAGAGCTCGCGATAGCAAAATTTCTAAAATTTGGCTCTCAAATGCACAGTCCCCTTTAGTCCCCGAGAGCTGGTCTCGAGAGTTAACTAGCAGAAGTACTCTCAAATGGACAAGCACCTTTATATCAAACGGAATGTAGTCCTTAGCATTTAATTGTCTTAACGATCAGCCCACTTCACGGCATTCTACAGAATTGGGCATCGCTTAGACAACATTACATAGGTAGTATATTGGTTTAAATCCTTCAAGATCATGCTGACTCAAAAATTGAAGACGGTGGGAAATTCACAAACAAAATTGTCAGGTGCTGCTAGCATGCCAGCGATGGCCATTTTGCCATATTTTTCCGTTGACGATAACGATCGTTTCGTTTTTCCTTTGGGGCGTTAAGTCATTGGTTTATGACAAGGAAAAGCTAATAGCCAACATATAACGGAAATTAGCAGCCGTTTCGGCCGAAATGTGTGACCGAGTGTTGGAATACGTTTTTATTAGATCGACCGCTGCAAATACCCATGTTTTTGTTTGGCATTCTATAAATAGTATAGTAGAAAATTCCCAAGAAAACGCATTGGCAGTAGCCAGATTTTTGTATTTAAAAATTGATACAAATGAAAGAAGATCTGTCAGATAAAACACAAATAGAAGAAAGTTTTGTGAAAATCCAAGGTTAAAATTAACTTCAGCAAAAAAAACTAACTAAATCTAATAAAATGGACAATTTTCAAGAAAAAATGGTAAGAATCCTATAAAAATAGTTCATTTAAAAACAGCAGCTTTCACAAAAAATAAAAACTTCAAAAAGGGGGTTTGTTCGTAGACTACAAACTTAACATGTGGCATTCAAGCGAGCTTGAAGCTTGTCTCAATTCTTTATATTACTAATTCGAGCTGAAATGAGCTTGATTTGACTCGATTCCGGTCGGAGATCGGAGTCGATTCAAAATTTGTGAATTAAAACTTGTGTGGAGGAGTTGGTTTTACAGATAATGCATTATGGTCTGTTTATTTGCATGTTTGTGTACAAAAAATATAGTTTTGTTTTAATCAAATTAAAACAAAAACTATGAACTATTCAGTTCTTTATTATTTAACACGAATCAAACTATCTTACTTGCACTTCATAAGAAACATCGAAACAGCATTTGCAATTTAGAAAGTGCTGTCAAACTTAACTGTTTTTAAACTTTTTAGTAAGTATATGGCAAAATTTTAATATTTTGTTTACTGTTTTATCTTCAAAATGGGCTTATTTTCATTAACAAAACTAAATAATATCAACAGCAACAGATTGATTTTTTTTTTCGCTACTGGAAAACACATGATTCCAAATGCACAACTACTCAACGGACACTGCCATCGAGATACGAATGCAATATCAATTGTACCAACATTTGAGAACGAAATCACATAAGATCCATTGGAGACTCATATAAATGTCAAAAACCCATCCGAAGTAATATTATACTTTAACTTTTATCGGTAGTATTCATACTACGGATATTGTTTTTGTTATTCGTGTAAAATTCTACTACTATTGATAGATTTTACAACAAAATGTTAAAGGTAATGTTACTGAGGTGGCCACAAGAAAAATTTCGAGTTCCATTCATAAATGTTTTGATTATACTTGAAGTCGATAATACAGTTTTTGAAATATCACAAATAGCTTGTGTTTTATTTAAAAAAAAAAGTAGTTCTTATTGGAAATCACTTTAAATATTTAAACTTAATTTTGAGGATTTTTAAATCTGGAAAACCATCAACATTATAAAATTTATATTTTTGAATAAATAAAATTTTCCTTTTGTTTTAAAAATGATTACTTCTAAGGCTAAATTCATTATTCATTCGATGATTATAGAAAAAAAAAAACAAAAAACAAAGAAAATCTCAGAAATTCGAAAAACAAAATAGTGATTAAATCTATAACTGAAATCGCACTTAATTACTTCTGATAGTGCTAATCACAGAAACTTAAATTGGTCAAAATCAAAACAAATTTTAAAAATATAATTTATTCTTAAAAATAAAGTTAGTAGGTTCACGAATAGTTGCTATGAAAGATTTTCTTTTGTTTAACACACTTCAAGATAAGATTCAGCAGAAAATCCAAAGACCAATATAATAATTCGATAAAAATAGCCACAAGCCGAAAAGGTAATAAACCAATAAATATATATCAAAAGCAATAAAAGATTATATAGTCTGTTGTTCACATGAATGACAAGCTCAATTAAAGCTAAAAACTGTAAAAAACTTTTAATTAATTAATGAGAACTAATTTGTACATATTAAGAAACATGAAATTGTGATGAAATGTCAATTTGTTTATTAGTTTGGATCTGTTCCAAATATTCGGAAAATCTTTTCTTTTAATACGCAATTTTTATTAGGCTTCGCTTACATTTAGGATTTAGTTAAATTTCGTAATTTTTCGTAAAATTAGACTGTTTTAGGAAGGTACGCGAACGGTCCAATTTTGTTCATTTGCAGGATTTGAATGTTCCAACATTTGTGTTGTTATGTTTTGAGGTATTGAAAATTCTCAAACAGGCCATTTAAACGTCATATTTAAGTAGACAGTTTGGTGAAATCCAAAGGAACACCTTTCGAACTGGTTACATATGAAACTCTGGCAGACAATGTTGCAACATTGTTAAACTTGATTTTCTGTGCGTTCTACATTTGTATCAGATTAAAAATATCAGCTGTCAAACTCTCGAACTAAGTGAATGTTAAGATATTTTAATTTTTAGTAAATTTTGTTCAACCTACAACTACACGATTGAGATATGTCAAATAACTTATCAAATTTCATATTTTGTAAATGTTGTAACATATTCAAAAAAAGATAATTCCAAACTTTAAAAAAAAGTATGACCATGGAAATTTCAAACCAGTTTCCATTAACCTTCAAAAATCATCTTTGTATTATAAGAATACGACATTTTAAAAAAAAAACGTTTACATAATTTTTAAGGGAATTATACTTTGACAAATAAAAATCATCACAAGAAAAACAAATACATACATAAATATGTTTATATTTTTTCAATTTAAATAAGACTTTTTTCAAATGCGACATTTCAAAAGAAATGTTTGATAAGACTTTAAACAATAATAGACTTTGTCTACAAAACTAAGTACAAAGTTCATAATTCACGTCCCTCCCACAAATCAATTCAAACCGGTAAAAATTGGAGTAGACACATTATTTTCCATATTTACCGCACAATAAGCAATTGCCATTAATAAAATCGTGTGGGCTTTGGTCAAGGCGTATGACTTATGGAATTTGTACATTTCCAATAATCATTTATGTTATGTGTTGTGGTTTAAATTGCTCGCATGTCTAGTATCTCAAATGATTGCTTTATTTTAATTTTCTAGGAAAAAAAATATGATTCTTATAAAATTCATTTCAGCCATGGGGGGTGTCAGGGCCCTTTTCATAGAGAGCATCAGTGTCTCTTGCCAAACTGACCTGTTTATCTCTTTGGTATGAACGATTACATTTATATATTTGTATATTTAAAGGTCACATCTGTATCTTAGGGGGCTCGCCCCTGATTATAATTAAAACTGATACACAGTGTCTTTCTGACATCACAAAATTTTGCTACAAAAACAAAATACAAATGATATAGTAAAATGTAAAAACAAAAATCTCAAGCAAGCCAGAAAAAAGAACACAAAGAGTATTTCAAACCAAAACAACAATATACTTAATCTTTAAAAATAACATGTTTTTATTTTATAGTTTCTTTTCGTTTTCATCGGCGGCGCGGCTAGCAACGACCGTCTTTAATTTGTTGTTCGATTGCATCAGGCACACCATATGAGATGTCAGACATCGTATATAGTACGTCTATCCGGCTTAGCTACTGACGGTTAAAGTTATTTGGTTCTGATTGCCCTTAACAATATAGTTTTGTAAGTAAAGTTGCGAAATTTAATAAAAGTGAACAATTCTAGAGTCTAAATAATGTTAACTATTTTTAGCAGTGACTTTGAAGAATTAGAACCATCCTCAATCATTTTTTAAGTAAAAACGTAGCAATTAAAAATAATGTGCAGTATAAACGTCAGTGCGATTCGTATATCTACCAGTAGAGGGCCGTATATCAGTATAGTATCTTTAAAAACAAAACTGTTTTAAAATTACCTGTTTTTAGAGTTTAACATTTTGATTTTTTCCTTCCAAGGAATATATTTGCCCCCAACAACTGAGGATCCTAAAGCTGTCATTTGTAACCTACATGCCTATAAATTGACGTACCAATCGAGACTTATGTTTGATTAAAATAATACCAATTCACCGTTGACAGTGTTTGCAAAATACGTATTAAAAAAGGCTGTTTTAAGCTGAATAAGAAGAAGTTGAAAATGTGAAACTGTGTTTAAATTTGTTTGGAAAGCAAAGAGTCTGATACGACCGTTTTAATTGAAGAAAATTATCCAAATGACGTTCGTGAGAAAGCTGTGAAAAATATAAAAAATTGTTGGGCAAATTGAAGGTAAGAACTTAAGAATGTTCAAAGCAGTCAGAAGTCAGGTGCTGAAGTGGATGATATTTATGAACCGTCGTCAACGCTTTCGAATGTTTATATGACCGTGTATCAAATTCTTAGCGGAGAGATAGTTGTCAAGAATTTTTAAACTTTCTTCAGTAAAATATAAGTTTGCGTAGTTATTTTGTTTCGTAAATGGCGAGCCTTAGGATTGGCCAATCATCTTATCGAACAACGCTTTCAAATTGTGGGAATTTGTTTTAATAATAAATGAACTAAAAATGTTCAATGATTAAAGCTCATTTCTGTTACACCGCTTCGTCAATGACATTCTCAAGACATTAACGAATCGATATTGCATTTACAACCATTAAAATTAATTGTTGGTTCGGTCACTGATTGTTTGCTTCAAAAAGTTATTCAGCCAACTATCGACTAGATTCAATACCAACAAGACGGTTCAGTTTTTGAAGCAGCAGTTTTTATGACAATAATTACTCTTGGAAGATTTGTGAATTCCTCGCAAAACTACATTAACGATTTGGTGACAACACTATTTCCAGAACTAACCCTGTAAACAAGCCCAATTAGCGGCTAAGCGCTTCTCAGTTACTTTGTATGGGAATTCGTTAAGTAATTAGTGTCAAACCACTACATTTTGAAACATTAAAAGTCAATGTTCATGCCACTATTGGCGCAATACTGGCCAATTTACTGGAAAAATTGAAAAATGTAAGTAATCCATTGGACTGAGTAACTCATAACTGCGGGGGTCATTTGGAGGAAATCATATTTGAATGAAATTATAAACCAAGGTATAATAATACGTAATTGATTCCAACAAGGTTTCTGTCTTATATCATTTAAAGCCTAAAAGAAAACAATCAGTATTAAAAACTGTTATAACTTTGAATAGATATTCCTTTAAAGCAAAAGTTTGTTTTTTAAATGTACATGTTTCTTTGTTTTTTTTTTTTATAGATGGGTACTTGTTAAAATAAGACAATCATATAGTATGATTTTGATATCAATAATAATAAATTCATGTCGTGTAAAACTTATTTTAAAATAAAGATCAGCCAAAGTTTTATTTTTACATCCCATACTATAAATTTAGCTTGGGTGCAATGACGCTTTCCCATATGATAAGCCACAAGATGTTTTTCAAATAATTTTGTAGTGAATAATATGTTTTTAAATCTCACACAACAATAATATTATGTATTTTTTAAATGTTTTCAAAAAACTAGAAAAACATACCCCGTAACGGACCGTTGAAGTTTTCCAAATATCATGCTGCTGCCGCTAAAGATGTTTTTTAAGACGTTATTTTTTGTGATTTTTTTTTTTGAAAATAAAATATATTAACACGACTTTTAATTGGTTGATATTCACTTTAATCGCAGTGCTTTCTTTCAGAATAACAGTACTTCGTCGATGCAAGTAGCAATTGGTACTGAATTGGGAACTTGCCGTACTTCTGCAACTCCCTCGTTATATAATTTGTTTTTGTTATGTTTTATATTCTTTTTTTCCCTAGAATTCGTATTTATGTATATTCTTCTTTAATTTAATTTAAGTGAAAGCAAATGACAATAACAAAAGCAACAACAAACAAACAAAAAAACAATAACAACACTCAACATGACGTCCATTTTTGGCTATTTATCTGTTGCTCTTATAGCATGGGGGTCTATTCGTCTAATCATTACTCGTGCGTTCGATGATAAGGTTTAGATTTGTTTGTATCTTTTGCTAAATTATTAACACAAGAAATAAGTTATAGAGCAGAGGCCTGATATTATTTTGATGGAAAAACACAGATTTGCAAATCTTATTTCTATGCATGATTACCACAGTATGTATTTTGAGAATTTTTTAAGTAGTCTATTTTTAAATAATAATAATTGAGATGAAATGATTTTAACCTTTTTGCATTAATAACTAATTTGGTATGATAAGGATGACATTAGTTATTTTTTATTTAAAACGTTAGGGCATAACTTGTCATTCATTTTTTTCTGCGTTGGGCGCCGTTTAAAAATGTATATAGTTATATTAAAACATGTCAAATAGCTTGATATTAAGTTTTTAGTACCACACTAGCAGTCTACAAGCTTAAAAGTGATTTTACTAAAATAGTGGTAATAATAAAGTACATTTTAAGTTCAGTAAAATGTTAAATTGCAACGCTTAATGAGTAATAAAATAAGTTGCAAATAACTTTGTTAACATAGTAAATTAAAAATTCTTAAATATCGTTACAAACTATTTTTTATTTTAATTAACTTAAAATTATTTGTTTAGTGGTAAATTGTTATCGATGTTTCAGTTGTCTCTTCGTAAGTCTATTTATTGAGAATTAAACTTGAAGACCTAAGCACCTCATATCTTCGAGTCCACAGCCACCGAATTTGTACGGTTTGTACCCGTGCATAAGGTAACTACTTATTATCATCCGTGAGCTTTTCTCAAAATCTAACGAGGACTATATGTCACTTTTTGAGTTTTGCCTTTTATCAGAATATTTCAGTTTCAGCCAACAGTTTTATCTGAAAAAAAATGACGTTGCTATGGACTTATGGTCCCCTTAATTGCAGATATCTGGACGGATAATCTTGAAAAAAAAAAAAACTGACTACCTCTGTAGGAAAAACCAAAAGTTTGGCTGAGATATATGGATGATAATTTTTGTTTGATTAACAATTCCGGCATTTTGAATTTGCTGAAACATTAACTCGCAGCACACAAAAATTAAATTTACTATGGAAAAAGATAATGATTCCAATGCGTTTTTGGATGTGAAAGTGAAATCAAAATTTCACATTGGAACACACACCGTGTGTACAGAAATAGGAAACACACAAACAGGTACCAATTGGCCTCAGATCGTGGGAACAAATGAATTTCGTCAAAGAAAAAACAAGGTAGAAAATTCGACAAAAAAAAAATCTTTCCTGTAAAAAATGTCTTTTGTAAACAACCATTGGAAACCTTAAAAGTTTTAAAGGCTCATAGTTAAACTACAAAAGAAGATTCTTGGTTTATTTGACTAGGTCTTGAGGACCTTAAAATATCGATTATTTATTATTATTTTAAATTCGACAAATGGGACTAATTACATATACTTACCTTCCTATCTAAAGTTAAAAATGTATTCAAACAATATTTGTGTCTTATATTTATTATTTCAAGTTTTCAAGCTTTAAAAAACGGACACTGAGGGTCTGATAAAAAATCCAATTTACAACTAACATTAGCATCTCCAGATTTAGTTGATAATGCCAAAAATTCCAAAGGGAACACAGTTATGTTACCTTTATTGTTATTACCGTTACGGCCAGCTTGAATTGTTTAAAAAAAAGGGACTGTAAAGTTGCATACTTTCAGGATTTTCACTTCGACTCTTAAACAAAATTTTCATTGTACTAAAAACACACTGCATAAATATATTTGAACTCCTTCAACAAACTTTATCCTTTGACTACTTTAAGGAGGACAACATCATAAAATTTCAATTTAAAAAAAATCGCCGGAGAAAGATGATTTTTAACATTCCATTAGAAATTATTGTATTGCTTCCGATTTATTAAATTGAAAGTTTGGTATTTCTATCATAATCTCTCAAGACCCAGCAGAGATATCGACTTAAATTTAATGTGGTTTTACAAATAATAACATCAAAATTTGTAAAAAAAAAAAAACTGCCAGTTTGTGATTTTGTTTCTATACGAATATAAAATTTGAAAGTGAAAAAGTAATAGCTAGTTGATCTCAATTATATACCAATAATGCTATCGACTTCAATTAAATTTTATTTAAAACATTATGACTAATGTTTAGGGGAGGGCAACCGGGATGAAAGCTCCGGGGCCTCCACAAATGGGGGCCCCCACAATAGAAGGTTGGAAACATTTTTGTTTCAAATTCCAACTAATAAACACTAGTAAACATCTTTTCCTTTGAAATCTTTTTTTTGCTCTTTTACCTTAACCAACAGCCTACAGTTCTTGTACATATGTACATGATTATTTAATTATATTAATCTTAAATAACAGAAATAATTGATCTATACTTGTTCACTCCAATGCAATCCGGCAATCAATGAAATATCAAAATCTCAAATGGACGCACTTCCAATTCACTTCCTATCTTGAGGGAGAACCCCAATCGCTTAAGGGCTAAGGGTGGCACTTGCCCGCAACCTCAACGGTTGGGTATTCGATTCCGTGTCTCGACAATATTTTTTTCGTGTGTATATACATATGTACAAATTATATATATATATATGAACATAAAATTGCTGAATATTAAGTGTGTTCTTCAATTCTTGGAAAAATCAATTATTATTGACTAATTGGTAATTTGTCCATCGGCTGTTCAAGACTTTGATTTCGTGCAGAATTTGTACACGTTTTTCAAAGCCAGTACAGAGCGGCTGTGAGAAATTATCGGAGAAGAAAAGCGGCCAATTTTTAGTCTTCGGAAATCGAAAAAGCCCTAACCAGCATATCTTCCACTAAAGACCAAAAAGACATCGTGAGGAATAAAGCAACGCACCTTTGAAGACGAGTGGTCTCGAAACCGCTTTGTTTGCAACATTTTGAAACGATATCTTGGAGCGATTCAACGCTACAAACAAAATGTTGCAAGACCCGTAAATGATTCTTGAAGATTCAAGGAAGCATCCAAAAAATATTCCATACTGATGAATATGTACAATCACGCACCCGCACCAGAACGAGAAATGTGAGGTTGAATCCGCTCGATTACTAGTTTCTCTTACTGAAAGATTGCATGCCTATGAAGCCGTACGTTCGAGATTTGGATTCCTGAATCACATCGAGTAGATGGATGCTGAAGTTTGGTCGCTGCAACAGAGGCATTAGTGAAAGTGTATCCGAATGATTAAGAGCCTAGTCTTGGTAATGAGTTGGTTTAACTTGTGTCTTTGATTTCCTCATACAAAAAGGAAAGGACTATGGAACAGATCAATCGCCGGAACTATTTTACTACCAAATTTCGAAATTGTATTGAGAATGTATTTGGTTTTGATGGTAACAAATTCCACTGGGTAGCGCTCATTTTCCAAAATATATAATAATTATAAAAAAATAGGCGATGGGAAAAAACCGTCTATCGAAGCTTTCTCTCCTCAGCATCGAAAGCGATTTACTCCGAGAACTGGATTTCAACGAAAGGTTCCGTTCGTTAACCCTAAAATTTAATTTCAGTTAATCCTTTTTTCCGTTTGTATTTATATGTGTTTGTTCAATACTAAAGGAATCTACTTGGTTTCACATTAAATTATTAATTGAAAAACTCGAGTTAAAAAAATGGTTTACTTTAATTTGAAAATCATTCGAGCGAAGGGGCCTTCGCTCCTTTATTGCCCCGAGGCCTATGGGCCTCTAAATCCGGCATTGTGAATGTAAGCTATATTTATACACCATTTGAAGATCTTCCAATATTATGACTGAACTGTAAGAATTCTTCCAAAAGCATCCTATTAGGTAACACTTGCTAATTTTACATCAAGTGAAAATTGTCCGTTTATTTGGTTGCTTGATTGTATCTATGTAAATATTTGACAGTTTTGAAAAAAAAACGACAATATTGAAGTAGGAAATAACGACCACCTTGTTAAATTTATTCAAACGGTGACTTCTTATTTCTTTAGGTTTTCGTAGTTTTCAAATTCTTTCAAAATTCTGTAAACTTCATTGTTGTTTCCTGCTCAAAAATGTTTTGCCACTTAAAAATTGGATGAAGTTGTTTCGAAAGAACATCATCCAATATCCAATTAGTGGACAACAGTCTAATTTTTTGAAAATTCACAAAAATGGGTGTTTAGACGAGTACAGACGATTGCAAGAAAGCTGTAATTTTTTTAATAGAAAATGTGCCGAACGATTGACAACCCATTTTTTTCTGTCAATATTGACAGATAAAATTGAGTGTTTTTATGGTTGATATAAAATTGGTCAAATGTTTTTAAAAAAATCTTCCAATATTGGTGTATACTTCGCTTTAAAACCTTAAAAACGTTGTATTTAAGAATTGATCCCAATTATTTTTTTCCTTTGGCCAATTGCCTCGATTTTGTACTTGCCATAGGAAGTTATTGTATTTAGTATGATCTATAGAATTGAAAATGTATACATACACTGCCGATCATAAGGTTAGAAGCAGGCATTTTCGAGAAGTAAAATCGACATTTCTCCCTTTACATGATGGATTAGAAAAAAACAACTATAGTAAATGAGGGACTATTTTGTTGACAACAAAATATAACATTCGGGTATAGGAGAGATTAAGCTTACGACACTTTTATAACAAATTGTTAATTGAGTCAAGAATATGCGAATATAAATCGGGTCATTAGATTAGAAGCAGTCAATAAATCGACGTTGTTTTGCGAAGTGCAAACATTCGAACCGCGAAGTATCGTTAGCAAGCGTCAAATTCAGCTTTATCGGCAGCTAAAACTAAGGAGAAAGCTAATGTTAAGGCAAGCTTACTTACTTACTTACTTAAGGTGGCGCTACAGTCCGGGGCGGACCTGGGCCTCAACCAACAAGCGTCTCCAGCCAGCTCGGTCCCTAGCTAGCTGTCTCCAGTTTCGCACGCCAAGTTGGTTGAGGTCCTCTCCCACCTGGGTGCGCCACCTGAGTCGCGGTCTTCCTCTACTGCGCCGTCCCTCGGGATTGGATTCGAAGACCTTCCGGGCTGGAGCGTTGATGTCCATCCGCTCTACATGACCTAGCCATCTAAGCCGTTGGACTTTGATTCTGCTAACTAGGTCAGTGTCGCTGTACAGCCCGTACAGCTCGTCGTTATATCTTCTCCTCCATTCTCCATCTATGCGTACGGGACCAAAAATCGCCCGAAGAATTTTTCTCTCGAAGCATCCTAAGACGCTCTCATCTTTCTTTGACAGGGTCCAGGCCTCAGCGCCATAAATGAGAACCGGGATGATGAGTGTCTTATAGATGGTGATTTTACATGCTCGAGAGAGGACTTTACTTCTCAATTGCCTTCTAAGTCCAAAGAAGCAGCGATTTGCAAGAGTTATTCTTCGTTTGATTTCAGCGCTGGTGTCGTTGTCTGCATTAATAGCGGTGCCTAGGTAGACAAAGTCCTTAACTACCTCAAAGTTATAGCTGTCCATGGTGACGTTTTGTCCAAGACGTCGTCGTTCAGTGTCCTTTTTTGATGACAGCATATACTTGGTCTTGCCCTCATTGACCACTAAACCCATCTTCTTCGCTTCCGTCGCAATGCTCAAAAACGCTCCACTGATGGATCTTTGGAAGATTGTGCCTCTAGTGTTTACGGTTGAGTTTTGCACAATTCTTTCCAGAACGATGTTGAAGAAGTCGCATGACAGTGCATCGCCTTGTCTAAAACCTTTTTTGACATCAAATGCATCGGTAAGATCTTTTCCGACCTTGATAGAGCAGCGAGCATTCTCCATCGTCATTCTGCACAAACGGATAAGTTTGACAGGGATGCCAAAACTAGACATTGCTCGGTAGAGCTCTTCCCTATAGATGCTGTCATACGCGGCTTTAAAATCGATAAAGAGATGGTGGGTATCGATTTGAAGCTCCTGGGTTTTTTCCAAGATCTGCCGTAGTGTGAATATTTGGTCGATAGTGGACTTTCCTGGTCTGAAGCCACACTGATAAGGACCAATCAGGTTGTTGACGAATGGCTTCAGACGTTCACATAATACGGCAGAGAGGATCTTATACGCAATGTTAAGGAGACTGATGCCTCTGTAGTTGGCGCAGTTTAGAGGGTCTCCTTTCTTATGTATCGGGCACACTATGCTGAGGTTCCACTCATCGGGCATGCTTTCTTCCGACCAAATTTTGCAGATGAGTTGGTGCATGCTCCCTACCAAGTCATCGCCTGCTGCTTTGAATAGTTCGGCGGTGATGCTGTCAGCTCCAGCAGCTTTGTTTGACTTCAGTTTAGATATAGCTATCTTCACTTCGTCAAGGTCGGGTAGGCGGAATTGTTGATCTGCATCGCCGAGGTTGAGTGGTTCTATCTCCCTTACAGCGGAGTTCGGTTCGTCATCGCCGTTATATAATTTGGAGAAGTGATCTTTCCATATTCTCAGCATCGACTGTGGTTCTACTACGATGTTCCCTTGATCGTCTTTACAGGCTTCGGTTCGTGGCTGGTACCCTTGGGAGGTTTTTTTTACCTTTTGGTAAAATTTACGAACCTCATTCCTGTTGTGACATCCCTCTATCTCCTCGATCGCGCGCTTCTCATGCTCTCTTTTTTTCCGTCTAAGAAGCCGGTGTTCCTCTCTCCTCTTCTGCTCGTAGAGCTCGCGAGCAGCTCTAGTCCTTTTGTGCAGCGCCGTTTTGTATGCCTCTTGTTTCGCTGCGTGCGCTTGCCGGCATTCGTCGTCAAACCAGGGGTTTCGCTGTGGTGGCCGTGTGAAACCTAGCACTTCAGAGGCGGCATCTCTGATGGCTGCAAGGCAATGTTGCCACTGGTTTTCAATGCTTAATGCAGGAAGCATAGGACTCCTTAGGAGGTTACTAGAGACTCGATCGGAAAAGGACATGGCAGTCTCTTGCGATTGTAGCCGTCTAACGTCGAATCTTCTCACAGTACCTCCTTGTTTTGGCTTTGATCGGGATATCCGTAGCCATACCTTGGCTACAACGAGGTAGTGGTCCGAGTCAATGTTGGCCTCTCGGAATGTTCGGATATCCTGGATACTGGAGAAGTGTCGTGCGTCGATCGCAATGTGGTCAATCTGGTTGACGGTTGATTGATCAGGAGATTTCCATGTCCCCTTGTGGATATTAAGATGCGTGAACTGCGTACTAGCTACCAGAACGTCTCGCCCCGCAGCGAAATCGACCAGCCTGAATCCGTTGTCGGAGGTGGTGTCGTGCAGGCTGTATCTCCCGATTATGCCACCAAAGATGTCTTCTCTTCCTAGCTTGGCATTAAAATCTCCTAAGACAATTTTAATGTCATAGCCAGGGCACTGCTCATATGTCTTGTCCAAGAGCTCGAAGAACATATCTTTGGTGTCTTCATCTTTCTCCTCTGTTGGGGCATGCGCGCATATTAGGCTTATGTTGGCGAATTTAGTCTTGATGCGGATTGTCGTGATGCGCTCGCTCACACTGTTGAAACTCAAGACTTTTTGCCTGAGCCTAGTTCCAACAACAAATCCACACCCAAATAGACGCTGTCTTTGTTCTCGGTAGCAGTCGCCGTAGTAGATATCGCAGTCTTTTAGTTTGCGTTTGCCCGGTCCATCCCATCGCACTTCTTGGATGGCTGTAATATCTGCCTTGCAGCAGTTTAGGGCTTCCGCTAATTGTTCGGCTGCACGTGGTCTGTTAAGGGACCTAACATTCCACGTACATATCCGAAGTTCGTTGTCCTTATTTCGTTTGCGTGGGTTGTCAACAGTAAATCCGTCCGTATCCGAGGCTTGTTGGTGCTTCGAGACTAAAGGTATTTTTACGTGGCCAGGAAGTCACCCCGACGGCACAACCCCCAACCTGGAGGGCCAGATCCTTAGTATAACTCCAAGGAAGGGGAGCCGGATAAACCGCTCCTTACAGGCCTGGGCTCCGAATATGTCGAAGAAGCCCTATAAGGTGTTCACTAAGTAGTTCGACCTTACTGGAACTGTAGACGCCACCGTTGATTCTATCTCGAGAATTCGTCCGCTGCCGCCTGGATAAGGAGAGGTGCCTTAGTGGAAACACCTCTCCCCCCCTCTCTCGTTTGCTGCCCCCAACAACTTTCCACTGGGGTTGGAACCCAATCTCCAGTTGAGGTACTAGGCACCCGATGTTCACCGCGGGGAGGTGAGAGTAGGAGTTGATAGACAGAGGTGGGTTTTGAGAAAAACCTGTGGACGCTTGTGTCCTCTTGAATGCACATGTCTACCATTTGAACAAGCTTATCCACTGTTAAATGCACAATTCGCCATGCTAAACACTTAAAGCACCTGAAGTTTAAGAAAAAAATGGAATGACCGCAAATGATTGGTGGAAGGTTATTTTTTCCGACGAAAAATTTAACCTAGATGGGCTAGATGGTTGTAATTGTTATTTCCATCACCTGAGGAAAGAGTATTGATTTTTAAACCGTCACCATAGCAAAAAAGGAGGCATTATCGTCTGGGGCTAAATTTTATTGTATGACGCTATAGACTTGGTAGTCCAAGTCCAAGATACCAAATGACTAGGAAAACATACATTCCTGGAATCAGTATTCCCCAATACTATCGAGCTTTTTGGAACAATTCCACGGATTGTTCAGCAGGAAAACGCTCCCCTACACACAGCCCGAGAGGTAAAACCCCTAATTGGAAACCAAAACTTCCACTTGCTGCTCGGCCACCATATTCCTCGGACCTTAACTAATTGAAAATGTGTAGGACTATCTTACACGTAAGGTATATGAGGGATGAAAGCAATACGGTAACAACGAAGCTCTAATTTATGGTATCAAATTGGCCTGGAGTGAAATTTCTATGGTCTACTTGGAATCTCTTTGTAAATCCTTAAAAGATAGAATTTTTAAGTTATTTTGAAGACTGGTGGTATCACACAGTATAAAAATCCCAATAAAAGCTAAAAAAACATAACAAAATATAAACACTTGCATTTTATTTCCATTTATTTAGTGTGCTTCTAATCTAATGACCCGATTTATTTTCGCATGTTCTTGACTCAATTAACCATTTTCCATGAAAGTTCCGTTAGCTAAATATCTCCTGTACCCAAATTTTATATTTTGTTGTTAGCAAAATAGTCCCTCATTTACCATAGTTGTTTTTTTCTAATCCATCATTTAACGGGAGAAATGACCATTTTACTTCTCGAAAATGCCTGCATCTAACCTTATGACCGGCAGTGTACATAATATCTCGACATTTTAATGTCCCTAGAATCTAAATAAAAAATTTTTAAAGCGATTTCAAAAAATATCCAAGGAATTCAAATAAATGCTGGTTAACAGATAATAAAATCAAGATGCGCTAAAAAAAGTATTGAATTAAAAAAAAAATATTTAAAAATTTGGCTTACCTCTAATATCTCACGAACAAATTATCGACAAAATTGATATTTGACTCATTTTTGTAAATATGATTTTGTAAGTACATATTTGGTAATGTTTTTATATTTGTTTTTTTTTTCAAAAAAACATACACCCTAATTCATTGAAATTTTTGAAGTTGGCTTTAAATAAATTATAATTTTGTTGTACTTTTAAGGATGTGTCAAGGACTAATGACATTTGCTTACCAAATTTTCGGAAACTATTTTTTATCAAAAACACATATATGTATATAACAACGGCTTAAACTATTACATCGCATTTACAATTATTCTTGATCTTAAAGCCTACGGAAAGTTACGCCTAGTTTGTATTGGAATATGTTCTTATACATATTTGCATATATTTAAATTTTAAAAGTACAGGCCTCTTTTGTGACCTAATTTAGTTTTGTTCACTTCTTCTTTATTTTCAATAAAAATAGAAACAACAAAAGCAATAAATTAATATATACTTAATTAAAACAAGTATAAAACCAGTTTTAGTATTTTTGCGTTCTCCGTTTTTGCTCCATTTTCTGTGCTTCATGTTGAAATCATGTAAGAAATTCCTTAAATATCTTCAAATCAAATATACTAACTCCATAGATTATATTTTGTTTTATGATTTATTTCTTTACATTAAAATTTGCAATATATAATTTACTTTACATACAAATAACTACAAATGCAAACGTTTCTATTAAATTTAAGCTTAATTTGATTGTAATCACGATTATCATCTAATTGAGGTGTAAATTTTTGTTAATTTTTAAATAATAAACTCCATAAATATAAAAAAAAACATTAAATGCACATGATGTAATTATGTATTATATTCATCATAAAATTTTACTAAATTTATACGAATCGAAGATTAGGAAAAATTAATTAACAATGTGCTTTCAAGGTCAAACTGAACGTGCCATGATGCTCGCAATCATCACATTAATTTGCATCATTACGATGATGTCTTCAATATTATGTTAATTACTACCAAACATACATATTTTAAATTTTGGAGTTCATTGATCTACATACATTATAATTTGTGATACAAAAAACACAAAAATACAAGACAAGAAAAAAGAAGAAAGATAGATTTTGTTTTTATAGACACACTTGGTTTAAATAGATATATTTTTTATATATGTATATAACTTTTTGTTGTGGGTGATTAAATAGTTACTTTTTTAAATTTATATAGTTTACTTTTTTATAACTGGCTTTTATTTCCATACATAAGTTGTATGTATCTCTTTGGATATAGGTAAATATTTATATATAAGTGAAATTATTGTGTATACAGGTTTCCTGGTGCAACAACATTACTTGGAGGCGTAACCTTTTGGATTGTTGCTCTGCCAACGCCATGTGTCTTCGCACATTTCTTTGATTCCCAATTTTGCCTTCCATCCGAGGGCTTTAGTTGCTAATGAAGCATCAGCAAAACTAGTTGCTACATCTCCGGGTCTACGTGGGACTAGTTCACGATTGATGGGCTTTCCTGAAGCCTCTTCGAATGCTTTCACCAATTCCAGCACCGAGCATCCGACTCCTGTTCCCAAATTATATGCAAAGAAACCTGTCTCATTGTCATTCTTGAGCTTGTCCAAAGCTTTGACATGGCCTTCGGCAAGATCTACGATATGAATGTAATCACGTACACCAGTACCATCGGTAGTTGGAAAATCTGTTCCATAGACTTTAAGCAGTGGGCGGCGACCAACTGCTACCTGAGCAATATATGGCATGAGGTTATTCGGTTCTCCATTGGGATCTTCTCCGATATTTCCACTGGGATGGGCTCCAACTGGATTGAAGTAACGTAGTGATACAACTGCCCATCGCTTGAATAAGACGTTTATATAAAAATTAATATATTACAACAAATTTTATATGAATATTTGTTTACAAAAATTTCTTTTGTTTTTAAAATAAGTTACTAAGCCTTTTTCTCAAAAACTGCAAAGTATGGTACAAAAAGACTCGTCATTATTGTCTCTGAAATATAAGCGAAGCAAAATTGAATTGATATGTGTTTTTTTATTTAATTTGATATTTGAAAAAAACACACAGGTGGGGTCTTTGTTGAGATGTTCATGTTAGTAAGGGAGTTGGGAGCAAATAAAGCAAACAAAAACATTCACATATCGTGCTGTTGTGGACCTTTTTTCGAAATGATTAAACCTTATCATAGGGGGTTTCATTTTTTTAAATTAAGGATGAGATAAGTAAACAAAAAAAAGATTATATTATTTTATTTCATGTTAAGAATTGTTTATCGTTTAATTGAGCGGTGATAAAGCTAAACAATTATTTAGCACCTTCAGATGAATAAACAATGTATGTTCGTATCGAATAGCGAGAAACGCCAACTCAGCGATTATTTGTCAATCATTTATTTTATTTGAAGAAGAAAGAAGACTTGACAAGTCAAGTTGGAGAAAAATTGTCTCCAATAAAAGTTTACACAGATTTCGATTGATTTTTTTTTCACTTATAGATTTTAGAATCTTTTCCTAATAAAAAACCTTAAAAAACAAATGGGGTCTCCAAGAAAACATTGATTTCAAGGATATTCCGACAGTTTGGTAAATAACCACATTTTAACCACTTTATATGAAACATGCAACTATTCAGCTTGCTAATTTTTTTATTATCTGATATTCGAATACATTACCTTTTGTTGAATGAACCTCGTATCTTTAACGTTCCTTACCTACTGGTAATATCTTATATAATGGGTGTTTTTTAGACGTGTGGTATTCAATCTGACAATACTTTTTTCGAAGTTGATCTATTTTACTGCTGTTACTTGATATAAACTTTTTCTTGAACAGCGTTTGCAAATTCATTCGGGTGATTTATGTAACACCGCTGGACTATTTGTTGTGGGGTGGATTGAATTCGCTTATCAACGTAAATAAGCCTGAAATTATTGACGCCCTGAAAGAGAATATGCTTTATTTCTGACAAACAAATCACAATTGCTGCTAGAAGTGTTAAAAAATTAAGGATTTCGGAGGTAGCCAGGAACAGCGGCCACAAGCCCGACATAATTTTTAAATAAATATAAAGCTCAATTCTCGGCCATAACGGGTTGTCGGGACATGGGAAATCTGTTAACTTAAAAAATATAGCAGACCAAATACAACAGCTCAGCTTAGGCAAGATTCTTTCAAAAAATTGTGAAGGTAAATGTGATGTAAATGTAAATGGCTATGATCACATCTCACATTCTCAACACTTAGTTTGTTGACAAGGAAATGTGAAAAGTATAAAGTGGTCATTATCATAAATGGGATAAAAAACAGAGTTGGGCAAAGCACTACATTCTTGATGTGCTATATGTTTCGAAATATATTGGATCAGGCTGTTCTTAATTTTGTTCGCATAAAGAAATTTAAATATTCAAAAAGACCGATTTAGTTTAATAAAAGTTTATCAAGGCTAAAAATTGTTATGATTAAACTTCATAAAAAAAGTTAAATTTCTGTCTCTATTCGCAAACAATTTAATATATGTAACTAGGAAAGAGTATGAATTAAAAAAAAAAATATACTTATAAACAATATATTTGGTCTCTTGAGTCGAAAATAAAGAGTAATTGTAAAGTTTTTTGGTCATTTTTGAATACTAAAAGAATATCAATTGGAATTCCATCTAGTGTTTCTTACAATGGGGTCTTTTCAAAGAACTTAAGTGATATTTGTAATAAGTTTCCCTTATTTTTTCAATCGAAAGTTTTCTGACTTGGGAATAAATTATGATCAAGATTTTAATAATTCCAATTCTTATATAAATGCTGTTAGCCTTTGTTTATCTTTAGATGATGTGTTGTCAGCTTTATCATCTCTGGACAATAGTTTCTCCGCGGAACCAGATAATATTCCTCCACTTCTTTTAAAATTTTGTAAATACAATTTAGCAGCCCCGCTGTGTTAGGTTAGGTTAGGTTATAGTGGCTGTCCAAGATGGAACAAGCTGTGTTATATTTTCAACATGTCTTTGGGACAAGGTATATTTTTAGATACATGGAGACATTCTCTGATTACTCCTCTGCATAAATCTGGATCTAAGGGATCTGTGGAAAATTATAGACCTATTGCTAAACTTCAGTTAATTACACAAGTATTTGAAGCAATTGTTAAAAATAAACTGTATAATTTAGTTAAAAATCATATTTCTCAGCATCAGCATGGCTTTATGAAGTGTAGATCGACAGCAACTAATTTATCAATATTTACGAATTATTTTCTTGGTTGTTCAGAAAATCGCTTGCAAGTCGATGTTATTTACACCGATTTTTCAAAGGCAATTTATCATGTGCAACACAATATTCTTTTGAAAAAAGAACTTGAGCTGCTAGGGTTTCACTCTGCTTTCCTTAACTGGATTAAGAGTTATTTGGTTGGACGTAGTCAATATGTTAAAATTGGTGATGTTTTATCAAATTAACTAACAAACTTTTCAGGCGTTCCTCAAGGTAGCCACCTTGGGCCACTCCTTTTTATTCTTTTTATTAATCATTTGCCAAATTATATTTCTTATGCAAAGTGTCTCTTATATGCCGATGATATATGGAATCCCTTTACTCCATCAAGTATCCTTAGGATTGAAAAAGTTCGGAAAAGATTTACCAAATTCGCCTTACGTAAGGTTTTTCGAACCTCAGATATTCCATCTTATGAGACCAGGTCTAAATTAATTAATTTAAAACCTTTATTGCAGAGAAGAAAACTATATTCGATGCTCTATGCTTTCGATGTTTTGAATTCTAACATAGATTGTTCTACTTATTTCTACAACCCAATTACTGATTCCTGTATTGCTTTTAATAAATTTGTTTTTTTAATTGATTTTAATAATAGTAGGTTAGATATTATATATATTAGATTATTATTATTTGATTTAAATGTAGTGTCTATAGGGTCATGTTACTTGAAACACGAAAATAACTAAATAAATAAATAAATAAAAAAAGGAATTTCTAAACTAAGCAAGACGTCCAAAATTGAACTCAGGGGTTAACTGATGGACATTCTTGGAAGTTCGAGTATTAAGGCTGATTCGTTTAAAAAGAGGGGGTGTTGGATTTGGCAGAATATGATTTTAGCAACAAATATCAGTAAAACATCGAAAGACATGAAGCATTATGGCTGTTTTCAAAATTAACTTTTTGAATTTCCTCCAAAAGACTTAAACTGGTTCCCAAATATAAAAATTATATTCAAGTTTTGGATTACAGCCAAATAAAAAGAATTTAACAATTTCTTTCACAGTTAAAGAAATCTAAAGCTCTAAGTAATATTTTAACCAATGTCGAAAATATGATCATTTCCAAAATAGGTCATCTGTGACACTCTTATCGATTACTGAAAGTTGATGCAGGTACTGGTCATCTGATTTTTTCAAATAATCCACCGCAGACACTTCACATTATTTTTGTAACTATACCAATAGCAAAGCATGATACCATTGCATGATAACAAAACTTCAAGATGTTGATTATTTACATTTTATGAAAATAAATTGAAGTACAAACATAATGCAGCTAAAGATAAAAATAACAAGAAGCAGTTAAAGTGATTAAACCTAAAGAAATCAACAACTTTGAAAGTAGAATAACACTTTGTATATATTGAGAGCTCTTACAATGAACGAGTATCTCAAAAAATTATCTTATCTTTTGCTATCGAAATTAATTAAAGAATCGGACAATTTTTATAGCCATACGCAAGATCAGTGACCAAGAAGTGATCGTTGTTTGTTTTGATAAAAAGAAACCATGTTTGAATTGTTCTTAAAACGCATTTGGAAAAGAATAACGCCATGACTATAAGAAAACAGTTCATGGGAATTCAACGTTATGTTAATAAAACAAAGAAAAGAAGAGAATTCCAACTAATCTGTCTTTAAAGTCAAACATAAATTTATAAAATAATCGATCCTAACCTTATCTTAGAACTCAAACAAATTGTTTTTTTTTCATGGGTCATTATTACTTTTAAGTTTTGTTATTTTTAAGGGTCATCTACCTACAAATGTAGCTAAAAAAAACCAATTTAGTTAGTAGGGAAAAATCTATTAATTTACTCATCAAACAAATCAATCTAACTAAATGTTGGCCATACACAAATGAGTCATTTCGTTCCAAGCCAATTTGACACGGTCATATTTTATTTCATAGAAATGTTAAGCAAAAACCCTTTTATGATTAAGGTCTTGCCGGCTTAATTGTGTGTTCAAAAATACAGAAATCAATTATGTACTCGACATAGTTCAATCATAAAAATCGAAATGACAACAACGTGTATGGCCACTTGAACACATATATAAAATAACATTCCTGAAAACCATATGCATTAAAGGTTTTTTTTATTTTTATACTTACATCATCCGATGTACATAGATCCTTTAGAATTTCTTCAGTAAAGTATTTGGTTTTTCCATATGGACTTGTACAATTACCCGTTGGATGTTTTTCAGTTATTGGCAAGAATTGTGGTTCTCCATAAACAGTCGCACTCGAACTGTATACAAATTTAAATACTTTATTTTCAGCCATTGCTTCTAGCAACATATTAGTTCCAGTCATATTATTTTGATAGTATTGCAATGGATAGCGACATGATTCACCAACAGCTTTTAAAGCTGCAAAATGAGCTACCATATCAATTTTATGCTGAAATTAATACAAATTAAAACAAATATTATTTTTTTTTATAAATACAATTTAATTTTTAGTTATTATTATTAAAAGAAAAAGAAAACGTAAATAAGAAATTTGAAAAAATATTACCATAAAGAGCACAGTCGTTACTCAAACACTTTTTGGTGCAGTAGAAACAAGTTCAAAATATTGTTAGATAACGAATATTTACATCATATTGTGTTTTCACCAAATCATAGGACACCCTGTATGAATACATTTCATACCCATTTAAAATAAGAAGAGTTAAAAAAATGAGTCTACTAATTCTGGAAAAACCTTTATACAACTCTAAGTGTGTTTAAAAGGGTAACAACTGTGTTTACAGAAAATACTAGTCTTAGAAATATGATGAACAAACATCTTCTGTGTAAGTGCCGACATCAATTTACAATATTCAACTTATTGCGAATAGGAATAAATATTTAACAAAACAAATCTATTTGCCTTTCTTAGCATCGTTTAAAATTTGTTTCTTAAATGGAAAATTAAAAATGAGGCATAATTTGTATTCTTATAAAGGGAGTTATAATTTTTGTGATATAAAGGTTGAGAACCACTGATTTAAACAATCAAAATTTTTTAATTGCGTCATTACCGAAACATCTGCTAGTTTTACTATTTGTTATTTAAGATAAAAATTCGGAGGTTTTTATTATGAAAAACGTAAAACTAGACCGTTTTTTAAAGCTTTTTATAGACCGCTATTAATTACCTCAAGCCTTTGTTTTGCTTTTGGGATTTATTTCTTCAGTTGTTTAACATAAGACACATACGAAGAGAAGGCAAATAAGATGATAACATGAAAAACAAATAACATAATTAACTACTAAGATTTTGAAATAATACTTTAGTATAAATTAATAATATTAAATACTTTTATTTATAAATTTAAAAAAAAAACGTGAGCTTTAACTTCAATTATTGAACAGGTTCAGACGACATAAGGGACTTGAAAGTAAGACAAGTTTCTAGTATTTGATTGGCCAGCTGTGAAAAAATAGTTTTTTAACTAAGACAACTTAATTGGAGTGTTGACAAAAGATTAGCCAGGAAATCAAGTAGGTGGAGTCTAATTATGTCAACATGACAGCTAATTAAGTTTTTTTTGTATTCAAATGAGAGCTTAACTTAATTACTTTGTAATTTAATTTTCTGCACAATTCCATTTGTTATTTTCTATAAAAAGGGTTTCTCGTCAAATTGGAAAAAAATAAGTAATATTTTTTCACCATTCAAAATATGTACATATTTTGATGTATTTATAGATTGCTTGAGTGTTTTGTAGAACTGAAAGTAGAGGTTTCTGAAGTAAAGCTATAAACATTTTTGAATACTCTGATTAGCGATTTGAATTTAGTACTCACCCCGAACGTTTCGCTTTAAATTGCATTGAGCGTGGTGACCGTTTGAAACATTTGGGGAGTAATTATATTATATTTATATTTATAACGCGCCTAATCCGAGTATTCAAAAGAACCCCGGAAACCCTAAAAGTTATAAAGTTCTGAACTTGCAATTTTTGGCTTTTAAAAAATGACTACTTGCAATGAAGTCCTTTGTGTTGTCCAAACCTGCCCATTTTTGTATACTTTTTAAAAATATTTAAATAACAAAAAATGGCCGGAAAACTTTTGTACACAGCCATTAAATTCAAATCCGACTTTAAAGTCACCTTTGTGCTCTTTATTTCTAATACGGATCAGAAATCTAGTACTTACGGAATGAAAAACCAGCATTCGTGTTGCAATGCCTGAATATCATTAGCGTTCGAAAACGAACATTTTAAACTTGACCCTTCAACAAACGCCCTCGATATTAAAAACTTTATTTCGAACAAGACTGATACGTTGTTGAGAAAATGATTCATCGAAACCACTCGAAATATGCATCTTTTAAGATAAGAATTCCAGACTCAATCTTCCACCTACTAAACTCAACATCGCTTTGGCCAAAAGGGATCGTAATACACGAATTCAAGAATAAACAAAATAATCATATAAAGTTGTCATCCTTTAACCCTTTTCAAGATACCCGGACAATGCATTATTATCGAAGAGGCAGATTCAACAAGTTTTGATTAAGTACCAAAACGTCAATGGCCTAAGGACAAAGATCAATACGATCTATAAAAATATTAACAATCTACAACATGACATAAGAAACATGGCTAAATAATTCCTTCATAGATACCGAACTCTTTGACTCAACTTACCAAGTTTTTAGACAAGATAGGCACCAATTGAGCGACTCGGAGACAGTTGGTAATGGAATGCTATTCGCGGTAAAAAAAACTACCTTATATGCACTTTGGTTGATACTTTTGATCTTTCTGACATCGAAATGCTATATCTTTATCATCTCAGTATACATACCTCCAAGATCTACTAGTTTTGTCTATAAAAATTGCATACATTTAACTGAGAAGATCCACGACCAAATGGAACCTAATGATGAACTGCTGATCTTAGGTGATTTCAATCTGCCGAAACTCAACTGGACAAAATTATCAGATTTCAACTATTTTACACCTATCAGTCCAACGAGCACCAATGAATTCACAATTATTGATGGTTTAGCTTCTTGTGGACTTGTTCAATTTAATGGGGTTGCCAATCAATACAACAAATATTTGGATGTTAAACTAGTAGAAGAGGACCCTCACCATCTAAAATATATCAATGAATATAAATGTGTGCAATATCCCTAATACATCAAATGAAAAACTTGAATTCAATTTTAAAAAATGTATCTTAAATGAACTAACTAACTTATTGTGTAATGTTGACTGGAATCAACTGCTCCTAAATCGTAATATGGATGACATTTGTCTAAATTTGTAGAGTATTATTTTTAACTGTTTTTATGAAACTACGCCATTCTAAAACTCCACCATGGTTTGACACTCAATTAAAAACTTAAAAAATAAAATAAATAAGGCATGGCTAAAATTTAGTAAAACTAGAGCAGAAGAAGACTTCAGGATTTACTCCGAACTTAAAAATATTTTCATTGACTACTCCAATATTCTATACTCTGACTATATTATAAAAATTGAAAATGAATTGAAACAGACCCTAAAAAACTTCTGGGATTTCGTGAAAAGTAAAAGAAAAACTGACGGTTACCCAAACTCTGTGTCTTTTAATAACACACCAAGTCATGACTCCCAAATAATTTCAAATATGTTTGCTAATTTCTTCAAAAATGCTTTCGACGTGCCTCCTTCTTTTCAAATTCCCGATTAGTTCTTTCCAACACAAAATTATCCACACCTTAACTCACTTGACTTGACAATATGTGAGGATTCAATTGATCGTTGTGTCTCAGAACTTGATGACTGTTTTCAACCTGGCCCTGATGGAGTACCATCATGTGTTTTAAAAAAATGTGTGTCTCATTTATTGTACCCTCTGTTTGTTTTGTTTAATGAATCTCTTAGAAGCTCAGTTTTCCCACTATTATGGAAAAGTGCATTTATAACTCCGATTCATAAAAAAGGGTCTAAGAATGAAATAACGAATTACCGGCCGATTGCCAAACTTTCCGTTATTCCCAAACTATTTGAGTCCATTATCTGTAAGATGTTATCCTTTAATTGTAATTCAATTGTATGTAAAAAAACAACATGGTTTCGTCCAGAATAAATTAACAATTACAAACCTACTTCACTTCACTTCTTTCTGCCTTGACTCCTTCGAAGATCGTAAGCAAGTAGATTGCGTATTCACAGATTTCAGTAAAGCCTTTGACAAATTGTGTCACAAGACTTTAGTCCATAAACTTAAGGCCTTAGGGTTTAACGACAAATTCTTGACGTGGATCTCGTCTTATCTTAAGAACAGAAGTTATAGAGTTATATTCAGAAATGAATTCTCCGACCAATTTTACGTCAACTCTGGTGTTCCACAGGGTAGCCATTTATGTCCTTTATTATTTATCTTATATAGTAGTACCCGTGGCATGATGGTTAGTGCGTTGGACTGTCATGCAAGGGGTCTTGGGTTCAATCCCTGCCTATGCCACCTTAATTTAAAAAAAAAAAAATTATTAATTTTCGCGGGTACTGCCTCTTGCGAGGAATTGACAAATCCTTCAAGAGTAATTCTTGTCATGAAAAAGTGCTTTCTCAAACTAGCCGTTCGGATTCGGCCTAAAATTGTAGGTCCCTTCCATTCCTGACAACAGTACTCGCACACTGGAATGGTTGAGAGTTGTAAGTCACTAGGCTCTGGTTCACAACGGACTGTTGCGCCACCCCATTTGATTTTGATAAATGACATAACATGCGTTATAAAAAACTCATCCGTTTTAATATACGCTGATGACATTAAAATTTTCAAATCTATTAGTTCAATTAATGACTGCTCACAGCTTCAAGAAGATCTTCATAGTTTTAGGGAATGGTGCACCACAAACCGACTTTTATTGAATATTGACAAATGTAAAACTATGTGTTTTACACACAAAAAAAAACAATTATAGATTATAACTATTTATTAAATTCTTCCTCCCTTTGTAAGCTTTCCGTTTTCTCTGATTTAGGTGTTATTCTTGACAGTAAATTAAAGTTCTGTGACCATTATAACTTTATAGTTAAAAAAGCTAACAAGATTCTAGGATTTATTAAACGTTTTTTTCGTGACTTTCGTGACCCCTTTGTCTTAAAACTTCTTTATGTATCATTTGTCAGGCCAATACTTGAATACGGCTGTGTTATATGGGCACCATACTATTCAGTCCATATTGACAGACTTAAAAGTATCCAAAGAAGTTTTATGTGTTTTTGTCTTCGTTTTCTTCAGTTTTCCCAAATATTCACACCACCTCCTTATTCTCAAAAACTTTTGCTAATAAACTTCCCTACACTTTCACAACATAGACAATATCTCCAATTTTGTTTTATTTTAAAAGTAATTAATGGTTCTATTATATCCCCAACAGCTCTGAATTCTAAATTTTAGCTATAGTCAAACTAGCATAAGAAGACAGATACCTTTATGTCCGATCTTTAGCAGAACTAACTATGGTATGAATAGCCCTTTAAATCAATTGATTTCAGTCTTCAACAAATTTTATAATTTAATTTCATCTGTTAATGACAATGTTAAAAGTAAACAATTTAAAGAAAGATTTTTTAATATGTTATAGTATTTATTTATTTCTATGTTAATTAAGATTTTAAATTAAGAATTATGTAAATAGCTATCAGTTTATATTAACGTTAGATAATTAACGGATTAAATAAATAAATAAATAAATAATATTTTGTTTCTACACCAAGAGAGGTAACGAATTGCAATTCGAAGGTCGTTGTTAAAGGACACAAAAGGAAAATTGTGTTAAGTTGTGTGAAATAGATAAAATATAAGCAAGGAAATAATAATTTTATTCAAAATTTAAGCAAATAAATTCCATCACAGGGAATCATCAGCGAAAAATGTGCATACCAAACAAAAGCAGTTTGAAATTATGGTGGAATTCGTATGACTTGAAGGAAAAACTGTATACCTTGGCAAAAGACAAATTTCAACACAAAAAACGAAATGACTATAAAAGAGTCAGCTTAAACTTTCTAAGCTTGAATTAAAAGAGAGATGTGGAAATTGTTAAGTACTTAAGTTAAAAAAAAGTCATTACGATTATTCTTTAGTGATAATAATGACTGAATTTTAATTTTAATTTCTTCCTCGTCTTCTTTGTGATTTGTTTTAATTTTTTTTGTATTTTTCCTTGGCAAATCTCATAAGAAATACTTCGAGACTCGGCAAATCTATTCGAACGGGAGCGGGTGGAAATGCTGTATTTTAAAATACTGTATGTTCAAAATTCTGTATGATACTACATATTCTGTCATAATACTGTATGGTTAATATTCTGTACTTCAAAATACTGTACATTTAAAATACTGTGTCTCAAAATGTTGTATTGTCAAAATACTGTATTTTACAATACTGTATAATGCTGGAAGTTTTGACAGATCAATTAGTTTGATGCAATTGTTCTGTTCACGCATTTTCAAAACGATTTTTTATAGCCTTGTTTACAACATTTTGAAATACAGAATTTTGAATTACAGAATTTTGAATTACAGAATTTTGAAATACAGAATTTTGAGATACAGCATTTTGATCATGCAGTATTTTTTACATACAGTATTTTGATCGATACAGTATTTCGAACCCAACCCGATTCGAACATTTTACAGAGTACGAATTCATAAACGAATCGAATTTCAGATTCGAATCGAAATGGCTTTCGAAACACATTACAGAGTAGGGCCCCAGGTTTTTCTATTTTATAGATTTTTTATTTTAATTAATGAAGTTCTTTTGAATGGTTTTTCAAATCTATAATCACTATTTTCAATATTCAGTTAAAATATTTCGTGTATGTTTTGAATAATCTTCAAAAATTTTTGGATTTCACCTACCTTACATAAATAAAAAATTGTAAACAAATTTGAATGTGATAGACAAAATATAAGTTAATATTTAAATTCAGGACAAACTTAATCTTTAAACAAAACTATTGTTTTATTTAATTTTGCCGACCAGTGTAATTATTTAAAAGGGCAACAATGCAAAGTTATCAGTGTTGAGCGCATCCCAGACACATTTATTATTTGTTTGTATTTAAAAAAAATGCAATCTTATACCAGGTTTATAAACAAAATACTGCAAACAGCTTCATTAAAAAAATATGTTTATGGACATCAAAACCGTGAAATAACATAACTTAAGTCTTAACTTGGCATTAGAAAAAAAGTGTTGTTTTCTTAAAATGCTTGGAAGCTGCAATTTATGACACTAAATAATTTAATATGTAGTTAAAAATAGTCATTAAATATCTTAGTCATCATTAGTTTAAGAAAGATTCATTTACTAAACAAAGCCTAACATTTGAATTTAAAATATTCAAAAAACCTATTCAAGACTTGTAATGACGTGTTTAGAAAATATTCATATAAAAGGGTGTTACATTAAAATCTAATACACCATTCATGCTATTTAAGTTTGTATTTAAATTATATTTGGAAGCCTCAATGTCGTTGACCTTACAATTATCTTTTTTTAATCGCTTCGATTTTGCACAACCTTCTGCTTAAATTTTGTTTTCATTCATTATAATTATTCTTTCACTGACAATACAAATGACAAAAAATCAATAAAACAAACATTTTGACCTCTATCTATCTGTTTAGTGGGTAATCGATCATAATATACGATGATGATGATAAATAAAGAGCTTCTAGCACACAAGCAGCGCGCACCGCTCCAGCACTCATCTACGATTGTTTTGTTTTATGTAACGCAATGCTAAATGTGTGTTATTTTGTTTTCAATTTTAAAATTAAAAACTTAATCAAGTATGTTTTTCTGTATATTTGTTTTATGCAATATTTATTCAAGTGTTTTCTTCTTCTGTTTCTTAACGATCTACCTACATACTCCTACATACAATTATTTTTATATCTCCTTTCTTATCAATAAGTTGAGTTTTTACTTTCTGCTACGCTTTCAAGCAGCAGATAAGACGTGATGTGTTGCATGAGCGCAAACAATTTAAAAAAATATTGTTATTCATATACATATCAAGAAATTTATAAGAAAATTCAAACTTACTTTTTTGAAAACAGCTTTAAGACTCTCTCCGTTGGTTATGTCGACTTGATGGAATGTCAAAGTTTTCCCGGTTATTTTCTGGACTCTTTTGAGGGCTTCCGGCATCGCATCTTTACCCTCGCTATAGGCATTGCACATATTATCTATACAGATTACATTGTAACCAGCATTGAGCATCTCCAATGCCGTATGCGATCCAATGTACCCCGCCCCACCAGTGATTAAAACTGTTGGTGCCATATCTGAGTTAAATCCAACAAGAAACAAAAAAATTAAGAATGTAAAATGATACAGAACTTAATTAAGTATTCTAAAAATGGGTATTATTTAATATTACTCACTCTATAGTTTGTTTATTGGAATTTCACTGGGACTGGGACACGCAAAAAATATAAATGATTGAAATAGATTTCGTAGAAACAACCGCGTACCAATAAGATCTCTCTCCTACTAACTACTAACTGACCTGTTATCATACACGTTGTCACGGCGGCACGGTCTAGTCTAGGCTCTCTAGAGTGGCAGTAACTAGCTCACTACAAGTCACTGTCTTGACTCTTGAATAGAATATACTACTATACGTAGACTTATTGCTCACAGCTAGCACTAACTTATTGCTTCGAATTGGAATTGAGAACGTTTTTTTGATGTCGTTGCCGTCGTCGTCGTCCCCACCAGAAAATAATTTATATCACTCTTTGTGTTATTGTTCTTATCGTTAAACGAAATAAATATCATTTTAATTGAAACGCTCGTATTTATATAGCTCAGTTATCATGTTTCACTCTCATGACAAATTTTATCAGAAATATTTTTTTTATCAACTTAACTTTGTATGAATGATTATTGCAACGTACTCGGCTTTTCGTTCGTCACTTCGTCCGCCAGCGAGATTAAGAATTTTTGTATATTATAGTGTTGAAGAGAGATGATGTAAAATGTAAACAAAAGTGCTGTCATTTGTTTGACTTTTTGATGACGTTTCCTAAAATTGTCAGAGTAACGTACGGGCGACATCTAGGGGAATAATTTGGAATGTTAGTATGAATGGAAATAGTGTTGCTGTGTTAAGGTTTAGAAGATATTATGGATATTTTATACCCACTTTTTAAAGATGTAGGGATGAAGCTGCACTAAATCTAGTGTACATTTGGAATGAATCTAATTTATCGACTTTACTAAATGGTTTCACGGAGTGGCTTTCCGTTACCGCAGCACGAATTTCCCTCTGATTTTTTTACAGTGAGGTAGATGTCTCAGAAGAACATGTTTTGAATAAGTTTAAATTGTATCTAGTTGAATAATAGTTTGATTAAGCACTTTACTTATCAAGCATTAAATAAATTGCGTACATTTTTTATAAGGTAGGCAATTATATTGAAGTTCAAAAGACAAGAAAGAATTTATATTGCCAATACCGTGACATCAAATTATGTGTACCGCAAAAGAGCAGTATCGGAAACATCACCGGAAATAAACAAGAACAACAAAAAAAAATTCTCAGACATGGCTCTAGTGGATGTTTGAAGACTATCTGGCCCAGATTTGAAAAACAAATTATTTAATATAGTTTATATAATTGTTTAAGTGAGAAAATGAAAGATTTAGCTACAAAAACCGATTTTGCTACGTTCGCATTGGAATTAAATTCACTAAAAATAATAACTTCCAAGCTAAACGAAAAATTAACACCCATTTCCGAAAGGTGTGATCTTTTGGAATCACAACTAGAAGCAATTACACGAAAAGCTAACGAAAATATTGTTGTTGTGCACGTCCCATTAGATCAAGAAAACAACGCAACGATTTGTCCACACAAATTTGTAAAGACTTACTTAAATTGAAAGAAAATGATATTTTACAAATAAAAAAATTACGAGAAATTATAAACACGCAAACAAAACGAGCAACTGTCATCTTGGAACTTCAATCGACCGAGTAAGCGGATAATCTTTGATTAAAGTTTTAATGTATGCAGATGATCTGGTACTTTTGTCGGATAGCTCATTTTCTGTACAACTGTTAATCAATAGACTTAAAGAATATTGCGAAACTTGGATCAATACTAAACAAAAAACAAGGTTACGATCTTTGAATCTTGGCGGCATGCACGACGTGCTGAAGAATCATGGAGCATCAACAATAGTAGGGGACCCAGGATGCTAAATCGGGATTTACTCGAGCGTCAAAGAGACCTATTGGATTGCGAAGCTTAGATGATAAGAACAAAAAAATGTTATATCATATATACACTTTCATCGTTGGGGGGAGCTGCTATATGTTTTCAAAAATGTAAAAAAAAAAAAACAGTTGCATGGACATACTCGAGCGCGTCAGATATTAATAGCATCCATGTTCTACGTATTTTTGAAAATATACGTATGTTAATCTGACCGTTTCCATGATGGGGGTGGTCGTACGTAAGGGTTGAAAACGGTAAAAAAAAATTTAACCGAGCGCGTCAGATTTTCAAAGGGGATGTTAAGTGAACCTAAAAGAACGCTCTTATGTAATAATCTGACGATTTGGATGTGACCCAAACTCTCGGCCATTATTAGAACTTGCAAACAAAAATCGCCATTTTAAAATACTCGAGCACGTCAGATTTTGATATGTATGGTTCATGTATATACCCTTAACGTGTTGTCTCTTAATCGGACGATTATCTGGAGGGATTCGCCTAATCTGACAATGGAAAGATTTTTTTTCAAATCTTTTAACAAATTAAAGAGCTAAAAATATAGCATGCAAGGAAAGCAATATATATTCATTGAAGTACAAAACTTTTATTTATGAGTTATTTATTTAAATGCAAAAGAAACTTTGCATGCACCCCATCTTGCATCCATCGCGCCTTTCAACCTCCCCACCTTGCACATACTTCACCTTGGACCCCCTCCAAATTCTATATATGCCCAAGCAGGGGGGTTGCAGGGGGCAGCATGTCCCCATACCCACCTCAGTGTGGCGTACACCCAAACTCTCACACACCCCACTGTTGCATACACCCACACTCACACCTACTATTATTACTATCAAAATAAGACCACTGAAGCATTTTTTCTAAATATTATTATTATATCATTCAATTATAAAATACCTATATACCAACTTGGCAGTTCCTTTAGTTTGTAAGTTTAATCTAGTCATTTTTTTTTTTTATTATAAAATATATCGAATGAAGGTTTTGTATCATAGTTTTCCTTCAAATGTAGTTTTTTTCAATTTAAATGTATTTATTATATATTTCAAATATCAAATCTCTGTGCAAGCTGCGTACTACGCAAATTTTTGTAAAGTCTTAATCTATGAAAAAATAAAGTATCTATCTATCTATCTATCTATTAAAATAGTAGTTGTGGTTATTTTCAATTTTCTCAAAAACTAAAAGACATAAAATCATCTAGCTTTCAGTTTTTAATCAAAAACAAATAAGAGCAATAAATTCTGAAATAAAAACAATGGTAGATAATCTTGAAGTATTGAAAAATTACACTTTAAACCTTTTTTTTAACTTTTTTACTCAAATTTTGGGTTTAAAATTAAATTTTTCAAAAACTACGCATAGTTCTGACTTGAATTAAAAACTGACTAATAAAACAGAATGTTGGCCTTAAAAAAATGTATAAATCTTAATTGTAAGTATCACCATTATTTTTAATTATTTTTTTCCCTCACTTCGGCTAATTATATATTATTTGTCAGATTATATATTATTTGTGAATGTTGAATTATTACCTTCAAAATAAAAAAAATTTAGCCACGCTTGAGAAAGTCAAGATGACGTTTTTTTACAAGTTTGTAACCCGCCTACTTCTTATCGTCAATCGAAAATGGTCAGATTAGTGGAATATACACTTTTTAGCATAAAACTAACTTACCCTACCTTAATCTTACGCGCTCGAGAAATTCAAATGATCAATTTTTTTTTACTAATCTGATCCATTATCCTTGACGCGCGGCCACATATACAGTGCTAATACTTGGTGGAGGTATTCAATGGGGTACAAGGTACCTCCCTGTATATTAATCTGCCGCGCTGTAGTAAATCCCAAAATCCCTCCTTGGGCTCCCCTACTACAACGAGTGCATTGAAATTGTGAGTGAGTTTAAATATCTAGGTGTATTGCTGACCTATAACCTAAACTGCAGCAATCATGCGAAAGAGAAAACCAGGGAGTCCAAACTGGCCCTAAACCTGATGTGGCCCAATTTTTTTTGCAACCAACTTATCGACCTCTCATCAAAGTACAGAGTGTTCAATGCAACAATAAATACTTGCTTATGTTACGTTGTCCAAGCCTTCGAATACGCTCAAATAGAGGATTTTGAGACTTTACAAACTGCCTAACGCTACACCTACGTACGCCATACGTGTCAATTCGGGAATAGCACCGATATATATTCAGAATCTGAAACGGCACTCCGACTATTTAGCTACGGTTATGAAAAGAGGAATGGGCTTCATAAGACGATCTTAATAAGACTGCTCCGTACAAATGCTTCTCCCTTCAGAGAATGGAACGCGCTTGCTGCAGGAGTTGATATAGTACTCTCCTTAAGGGAAAATAATGTATATATGTTCGCGATTTTGATATCGGCAAGCAGAAACATATACAAACGCTTAAACCATCACTTGCCATCAACTTCAAATTATTTTTGTAAAGAAATGACTCCGGAAGCTATCGGCACCATTTTTAAAGCTAGAGTGGAGATCCTTAATCTCAACTTTGTCCCCCATAGATCGGACCTGTCCCAAATTTGAACACTCTGCAATATAAGAGATGTAGAGGATATAAATCATTTCATACCAGTTTATCTCATATTACAAGAAATAGGACGGCTATATTTCCAAGTGAGTTTTTTTGTCTATGGACCAACTTATTGACATTCTTAACGGGCTAAGTGGTTGGACAATCTGTTTTAATTTTGCAAACATGCTTTATCTTATAGAAGTAGCTTTTGAACGGTCATGTATCCAGTTATGGCGATTGAGAATTTAATATTTGTTGTGTTTCAAATCACGGCAAAATTGAACTTGTTTTCATCTATTAAAATTGATTTTAAACGCGGAAATTTATTTTAAAGATTTTGTATTTCAAATCACGGCAATTTTTTTATAAATAATCATGTTTTATTTATTTATTAAATTATTCATCTGTTATATTTGAAAATTGTTAAGAAAAATCACTAAAAAATTCAGTTTTTATTTTCTTATACTAAAAACAAAACAAAAAAACTTTCATAATGTTAAACTATTTTCAACTGAAATGTCTATCAGGCAGACGGCAACAAGGCCATGTCTTTATATTTTTAGCTTTAAATAAATGTAATTTTATTATCGAAATAATTATTAATCTAATCTAATCTAATGTAAGAGGGTCATGCTGGCCCCCTGCAACCCTCTTCCTGGGATCACTATTGGTTGAAACGAGGTCAGTCATAGGAATTCAATGCATGCTATCACAATGAATCTTCGACCTCACGTTTCATTTGACAATCGTTAGGAAAAGAGCTTAATGTTACGTAATGTTGCTCTCAAATTAAGCTCTAGTTCAAATTTGCTGAAGACTTGCTTTATCTGACAGATCAACAGCTGTAAAAAAGTCAACAAACAAAATACATTTGCTTTTGGAGGGTTGGTTATTATAGGCTGTGTAAGCTACTTCCGCGACAAATTTAATTTTTTCGATTTCAAAACTCATATTTTTTATTTTGAGAAAAAATAACAGCTGCTTATAACAGAAGTACCATTTTAGAAATGTCATATTGGAATTGTCATTCAAAACAACCTCGAAACAGGCCCAACGTAACGCAGACGAAACCAAAGCTAAAGCGTGTTTGTGTTTCAGCCATATAGGATTTGAGGGGGGTGTGAGTTTGGGTATATGCAAAGTACTTTTTGCATTTACACACTTAAATCAAAGAAAACGCTGTCCAAAAAACAGGGAAAAAACGCCAACCATTTTTGCGTGTTTTGTATGTGAAAAATTGAACTTTTAAAATTAATTTAAAATAGAAATAAATGTTCAAATGGTAGACATGTGCATTCAAGAGGACACAAGCGTCCACAGGTTTTTCTCAAAACCCACCTCTGTCTATCAACTCCTACTCTCACCTCCCCGCGGTGAACATCGGGTGCCTAGTACCTCAACTGGAGATTGGGTTCCAACCCCAGTGGAAAGTTGTTGGGGGCAGCAAACGAGAGAGGGGGGAGAGGTGTTTCCACTAAGGCACCTCTCCTTATCCAGGCGGCAGCGGACGAATTCTCGAGATAGAATCAACGGTGGCGTCTACAGTTCCAGTAAGGTCGAACTACTTAGTGCACACCTTATAGGGCTTCTTCGACATATTCGGAGCCCAGGCTTATAAGGAGCGGTTCATCCGGCTCCCCTTCCTTGGAGTTATACTAAGGATCTGGCCCTCCAGGGTGGGGGTTGTGCCGTCGGGGTGACTTCCTGGCCACGTAAAAACATCATAGTCTCGAAGCAACAACAAGCCTCGGATACGGACGGATTCACTGTTGACAACCCACGCAAACGAAATAAGGACAACGAACTTCGGATATGTACGTGGAATGTTAGGTCCCTTAACAGACTACGTGCAGCCGAACAATTAGCTTAAGCCCTAAACTGCTGCAAGGCAGATATTACAGCCATCCAAGAAGTGCGATGGGATGGACCGGGTAAACGCAAACTAAAAGACTGCGATATCTACTACGGCGACTGCTACCGAGAACAAAGACAGCGTCTATTTGGGTGTGGATTTGTTGTTGGAACTAGGCTCAGGCAAAAAGTCTTGAGTTTCAACAGTGTGAGCGAGCGCATCACGACAATCCGCATCAAGGCTGAATTCGCCAACATAAGCCTAATATGCGCGCATGCCCCAACAGAGGAGAAAGATGAAGACACCAAAGATATGTTCTTCGAGCTCTTGGACAAGACATAAGAGCAGTGCCCTGGCTATGACATTAAAATTGTCTTAGGAGATTTTAATGCCAAGCTAGGAAGAGAAGACATCTTTGGTGGCATAATCGGGAGATACAGCCTGCACGACACTATCTTCGACAACGGATTCAGGCTGGTCGATTTCGCTGCGGGGCAAGACGTTCTGGTTGCTAGTACGCAGTTCACGCATCTTAATATCCACAAGGGGACATGGAAATCTCCTGATCAATCAACCGTCAACCAGATTGACCACATTGCGATCGACGCACGACACTTCTCCAGTATCCAGGATATCCGAACATTCCCAGAGGCCAACATTGACTCGGACCACTACCTCGTTGTAGCCAAGGTACGGCTACGGATATCACGATCCAAGCCAAAACAAGGAAGTACTGTGAGAAGATTCGACGTTAGACGGCTACAATCGCAAGAGACTGCCATGTCCTTTTCCGATCGAGTCTCTAGTAACCTCCTAAGGAGTCCTATGCTTCCTGCATTAAGCATTGAAAACCAGTGGCAACATTGCCTTGCAGCCATCAGAGATGCCGCCTCTGAAGTGCTAGGTTTCACACGGCCACCACAGCGAAACCCCTGGTTTGACGACGAATGCCAGCAAGCTCACGCAGCGAAACAAGAGGCATACAAAACGGCGCTGCACAAAAGTACGAGAGCTGCTCGCGAGCTCTACGAGCAGAAGAGGAGAGAGGAACACCGGCTTCTTAGACGGAAAAAGAGAGAGCATGAGAAGCGCGCGATCGAGGAGATAGAAGGATGTCACAACAGGAATGAGGTTCGTAAATTTTACCAAAAGGTAAAAAAAACCTCCCAAGGGTACCAGCCACGAACCGAAGCCTGTAAAGACGATCAAGGGAACATCGTAGTAGAACCACAGTCGATGCTGAGAATATGGAAAGATCACTTCTCCAAATTATATAACGGCGATGACGAACCGAATTCCGCTGTAAGGGAGATAGAACCACTCAACCTCGGCGACGCAGATCAACAATTCCGCCTACCCGACCTTGACGAAGTGAAGATAGCTATATCTAAACTGAAGTCAAACAAAGCTGCTGGAGCTGACGGCATCGCTGCCGAACTATTCAAAGCAGCAGGCGATGACTTGGTACGGAGCATGCACCAACTCATCTGCAAAATTTGGTCGGAAGAAAGCATGCCCGATGAGTGGAATCTCAGCATAGTGTGCCCGATACATAAGAAAGGAGACCCTCTAAACTGCGCCAACTACAGAGGCATAAGTCTTCTTAACATTGCGTATAAGATCCTCTCTGCCGTATTATGTGAACGTCTGAAGCCATTCGTCAACAACCTGATTGGTCCTTATCAGTGTGGCTTCAGACCAGGAAAGTCCACTATCGACCAAATATTCACACTACGGCAGATCTTGGAAAAAACCCAGGAGCTTCAAATCGATACCCACCATCTCTTTATCGATTTTAAAGCCGCGTATGACAGCATCTATAGGGAAGAGCTCTACCGAGCAATGTCTAGTTTTGGCATCCCTGTCAAACTTATCCGTTTGTGCAGAATGACGATGGAGAATGCATGCTGCTCTATCAAGGTCGGAAAAGATCTTACCGATGCATTTGATGTCAAAAAAGGTTTTAGACAAGGCGATGCACTGTCATGCGACTTCTTCAACATCGTTCTGGAAAGAATTGTGCAAAACTCAACCGTCAACACTAGAGGCACAATCTTCCAAAGATGCATTCAATTACTCGGATACGCAGATGATATTGACATAATTGGAAGATCAAAGCGTGATGTCAGTGAAGCGTTTTTGAGCATTGCGACGGAAGCGAAGAAGATGGGTTTAGTGGTCAATGAGGGCAAGACCAAGTATATGCTGTCATCAAAAAAGGACACTGAACGACGACGTCTTGGACAAAACGTCACCATGGACAGCTATAACTTTGAGGTAGTTAAGGACTTTGTCTACCTAGGCACCGCTATTAATGCAGACAACGACACCAGCGCTGAAATCAAACGAAGAATAACTCTTGCAAATCGCTGCTTCTTTGGACTTAGAAGGCAATTGAGAAGTAAAGTCCTCTCTCGAGCATGTAAAATCACCATCTATAAGACACTCATCATCCCGGTTCTCATTTATGTCGCTGAGGCCTGGACCCTGTCAAAGAAAGATGAGAGCGTCTTAGGATGCTTCGAGAGAAAAATTCTTCGGGCGATTTTTGGTCCCGTACGCATAGATGGAGAATGGAGGAGAAGATATAACGACGAGCTGTACGGGCTGTACAGCGACACTGACCTAGTTAGCAGAATCAAAGTCCAACGGCTTAGATGGCTAGGTCATGTAGAGCGGATGGACATCAACGCTCCAGCCCGGAAGTTCTTCGAATCCAATCCCGAGGAACGGCGCTGTAGAGGAAGACCGCGACTCAGGTGGCGCACCCAGGTGGGAGAGGACCTCAACCAACTTGGCGTGCGAAACTGGAGACAGCTAGCTAGGGACCGAGCTGGCTGGAGACGCTTGTTGGTTGAGGCCCAGGTCCGCCCCGGACTGTAGCGCCACCTTAAGTAAGTAAGTAAGTAAGAAATAAATGTTTCCTCGCCATAAAGTTGCTATAATTATTATATTTTATTAGCACGCATCTATTAAATACAAAATAAACATGTCGAATTTCGTGCTGCGGTAATGGAAAGTTAGGCCTTATAGTAAAGACTTTTACTTACATTTTTCCTTTATTTTTAAATAGTGTTGCAGTGTTAAATTTTGTACATTTGCTCTACTGACATCACGCTTTGATCTTCCAATTTTGTCAATATCATCGGAGTATCCGAGTTATTTGATGGAACTTTAAGATTTAAAAGATTGAGTTTTGCACTATTATTTACGGAATCATGTTTAAGAAGTCGCATTGCATTGTCTAAAACCTTTTTTGACATCAAAATTTGCACAAACGGATAAGTTTGACAGGGATGCCAAAACTAGACATTGCTCTGTAGAGCTCTTTTCTGTAGATGCTGTCATACTCGGCTTTAAAATCGATAAGGAGAAGGTGGGTATCGATTTGAAGTTTTTGAGTTTTTTACAAGATCTGCCGTAATTTGAATATTTAGTGAATGCTGGACTTTCCTGGTCTGAAGCCGCACTGATAAGGACCTAGCAGACGTTCCCATATTGCGGTAGAAAGGATCTTATATGCAAAGTTCAGGAGACTTCTGCCTCTGTATTTGGCACAATTTAGAGGGTCTCGTTTTTTGTGTATTGGGCGAACTATGCTGAGATTCCACATGCGAACCTCATTCCTGTTGTGACATCCCTCTTTCTCCTAGATCATGAGCTTCACATATTCCCTTTTTTCCATCAAAGAATCCGGTATTCTGTGAGGTAGTGCTCCAAGTCAATGTTTGCCCCTCGGAATGTTTGAATACCCTGTATACTAGAGAAGTGTCGTGCGTCGATAGCAATGTGGTCAATATGGTTGACAGTTTATTGATCAGGAGATTTTCATGTCTACCAGAACGTCTCGGCCCGCAGCGAAATCGATCAGCCTGAATCCGATGTGGAAGGTGGTGTCGTGCAGGCTGTATCTCCCGATTATGCCACCAAAGATGTCTTCTCTTCCTAGCTTGGCGTTAAAATCTCCTAAGACAATTTTAATGTCATAGCCAGGGCATTGCTCATAATGTCTTGTCCAAGAGCTCGAAGAATATATCTTTGGTGTCTTCATCTTTCTCCTTTGTAGGGGGCATGGGCGCATGTTAGGGTTATGTTGACGAATTTAGCCTTGATACGGATTGTCGTGATGAGCTCGCTCACGTGGTCAGGAAGTCACCCCAACGGCACAACCCCCAACCTGAGGGCCAGATCCTTGGTATTACTTCAAGGATGGGGAGCTGGATAAACCGCTAACAATATCTCGTTCCCTAAGTAGTTCAACCTATACTAACTATAACTATAGACGCCACCGTTGATTCCATCTAGGGAATTCCTCCGCTGCCATCCAACATCTTTCCACTGGGGTTAGAAAGCAATCTCCAGTTGAAGTACTAAGCACCCGATGTTCTCCGCAGGGAGGTGAGGGTAGGAGTTGATAGACAGATTTGGGTTTTAATAAAAACTTTTGGTCGCTTGTGTCCTCTTGATTGCACATATTATAAGTTTGAGTAAAATACACACACAAGACACTTATAAAGTGTCAAAAGTTTCGCCCAATTTCCACTAAACCCACGGAATGTAATGGAAGCGTGAGGCTAGGCGCACTCATGCAACTTTTAGTTTCGAAACTGTTGGTTTCTAAACTGAGCACTATAGACTTATGTGAGTGTCTGCGCACATGCAGAAACCATTCTGTCGCCCATTCCAGCAACTTTTTAATTTGTGTTTTGACACAAACTAGACAATCACCTCCTTAGTTTGTGTCACAAGGAATTATAGGTAACTGCGCGGACATTCAACTAAATGGTTGAATAATTTTCTGTAAGAGCAAGAGGGAGAAAAATTTAGTCAAGGTGAATAAATATTTTCTGTGGATTGGTTTATTTCGTTGATTACTTTCCGAGTTGCTTATGTGCACGATGTTTGGGCAACTAACGATCGAACTATTTGGTTTTAGGCGCCTAGCCTAAAGGAATAGATGATATCATAGTGAAGTAGGCTGCTATAGCAGTCCACTTGATCTAGAAGGCCAATGTTACCGGAGCTCCAATAAACGTGAAGAAACTAAAATTATAAATGAGATGGGTTAATCTTTTTTAATGGAAAGTTATTTTCAAGATAGTTAAATCGAATTAAACCACTTGTAAGGAAATCGGCCCTACGTCTTTCATGATAAAGTGATAAATTGAACACCTTTTTTTATCGTGATTGCCTCCACAGAACGTTAGAGTTTTAGCTTAACTTAATTTAGTTAAACTTGTTGTCATATCTCTGTTATGGACTATTCGGAATGTATTCGGAATCTTTAAACAAATTTTACATATTTATCATTAATTTCTTGATTTATAAAGAAATCCACATAATTTTTTGTTTAAAAATATTTGTAATCTTTTTTGATGCGTCTTGTGCAACCTTGTGGTCGCACCTTTATTCGAAGATCCAACTGATTCCAACTTCACTTCAAACCGTTTCGGCAAAATGTCATCAATTTCGCAGTTCAGTGTCTCGTTGCCTTTCCTTTTTCTTAAAATCAGTGGCTATGGTAGGTTCCATTTTGTTTTCGTCTAATAAATTTTGTTCAATAATTCATCAAATTCTTTAAATATCTTTAAAAATATAATGTGAAATTAAAAGCATACATATTAAACTATCGGTTTAAGTGAAATTTATTATGTGATGTGTTTAAAATGTTGCTGATTTTGATGGATTACAAAAATACTATTTGCCGCTTCTCAAAAAATTCTTTAACGAGCAAGAAAAAAAAACAAATTTTTGTTACCTCAATTTCAGATGATTGGAAACAAAATTATCAAGCCTAACGGCGCTGAACCCGATGAGTTCGAGAAATCCATTGCTCAAGCTCTATTGGAGCTCGAGATGAATTCCGAGTTGAAACCCCAATTGAGGGACCTTCACATTACCCGTGCTCGTGAAATCGAGTTCAACAACAAGAAAGTATGAAAATTTGTATAAAAACTTATCACACAGTTGCTAATTGTTCTCTTTTGATTTTACAAAAAACAGGCTGTCATCATCTATGTCCCAATTCCAAAGCAGAAGGCTTTCCAGAAGATCCAAATTCGTTTGGTCCGTGAGATGGAGAAGAAATTCTCTGGCAAACATGTTGTGTTCATTGGCGAGCGTAAGATCTTACCTAAGCCAACAAGGAAATCGAGGAACCCTTTGAAACAAAAGAGGCCACGTTCCCGCACTCTTACCGCTGTGTACGATGCCATCCTCGAAGATTTGGTATTCCCCGCTGAAATCGTCGGCAAACGCATCCGCGTCAAGCTCGATGGCACACAATTGATTAAGGTGCACTTAGATAAGAACCAACAAACCACCATTGAACACAAAGTAAGTAACTCTACTTCGAAGCTTTTTATATCAATTAGGGAGTAAGATAATGTCCTTGTGTTATTTGCCAGTGGAAACTTATTAAACTGGTAATCGTCAAAAAGGACAGACAACAAAATTGAGGCAACTCGTTATTGTTTTTCTTGAATTTCCAAAAGAGAAAAGCATATTCCATATGCCGCAAACATTTAACCTTATTTTAAATTAGTGATGATTCTTTTGATGAAGAAAAAAGTTACAGTGTGTCGATTAAAATGAAGCCGCATACTTTTTAATTGTTATTTATGTAGTTTGAATTAAGACAATGTCCTTGTGTTATTTGCCAGCGGAATCTCAATGAGCTGGTGATTGTCAAAAAGGACAGACATTAACATTCTAAAATCTCGTTATAAAGTTTTCTTGAATTATTGTTGAGAAAATTTTGTTCCATATTTTAGAGACATTTTTTAAATTTTATTTTAGATCAAAATTGTGAATTAAGTTTTGTTCGCTGCTTTGCCCCCCTTTTATGATTTTTGTTCTCTAATAAAAGGGGCTTCTACATTTAGCGAAAATCAACATCTTGCTGGGCAAAGTTTGAACTCTAGATGAGTACAAATTTATTTGCGCCATTATAGCAAGGGACACTCTTTTTATTTTGATTACTGTTTGCAGTTTTTAAGTTCTCTATAAATAAACAAAAACTTGATCTGAATGAACACTGATGACAAATGAAAGTTAATTGAAACAAAAATATTGCATCGACTTGATTCCTTTAATATAAATTTCTGTGAGTAGTGCCATGGGTATATTTTCTGCACATAACTGTTCTGACAATTGTTGAATGACTAAGTCACTTTCTTTTACAAAATCTCGAAAAAACATCTGTTTTAAGCGGTGGAATGAATGCCACGTTTTTGTTAAACAAATATGGAAAACAATGTCATACTGACAGAGACTGCAAATCTTGTCTGCTTAGTTACGAAGTACTAAGAACGTTAGAAGGAGTCTCAAAATTTCAAACAACTTATTGTTAAGAACTTAAAATTTAACTCGGTGGCAATTTTTCTAAATGATTAACCAACTTGTTCATAATTTTAAAATTTGTTTTTGGTTTTGCAAGGAAACCTAAGCCTTTGGAACAGATCCGTATAAAATGATACGACACACAAAAGTCAATACGAATTAAACAAATTTCCAAAACCTACTGAAGCCATTTTGTAATATTAACTCAAGTTCAATGATAACGGTTGTAAAATCTACTAAAATATTCCTTTGGCTTAATAATATGGCTTTAAAATTTTACTAAACCAAATGTGTTGTGAAACTGTTGTTGCATAGGAACTATCGTGCTGGATTTGGGTTCCAGCCTTGACTGTGCTTTCTCAAATTAGCCGTTCGGATTCGGAATGAAAACTTTAGCCCCCCTTTATTCTTGACAACATTATTCTCATACAGAAGTGGTTGAAAGATGTAAGTCATTGGGCCCTAGTAGGTCTCTAAGGATGTTGTGTATTTTAGAGGGAGTTTTATTTCGCAAACACTTAGAAGTGCTTCGGGTCATTTAACCTTATTATGAGTTTTTACTAGGAAAATGTTTTACCCAAAATTTGTTGGTTTTTGTCGAATCTTAAAAGCTAATATAGGTTAGGTTAAAGTGGCTGTACATGATGGAAGTTCAGTTTAATGGCCCATTGCGATACCACATGCATGTTGAGGCTTCCTCCCAAGCTCAATGAAACCAGTTTAAGTTCCATGAGAGAGAGGCTGATTATGCTGATATGATTAATGATCGTTAAAGATGAATTCTCCTAGGTAATTCTTGAGTTTTTGAGGCATGTAAAGAGAGGGCGAAGAACTGTTTCGTGTTTTTCCTCGTCCATACAGCTTCTGCAGTAGTCATTTGAGAATACGCCTAGCTGCTTGGCGTGCTTTCCTATTAGACAGTGTCCGGTTATGGCACCTATTATCGAGCTTATATCACTTTAAATCTAGTGTTGGCCACGTATTTTTTATGGCCTGACACGTGGTGATAGCCTTCTTCATAGCGTCTTGCATTAGAAACAGTTTATAAGTAACGATTGGTATGCCAGCATTTGCCAAACGTGGTAGAATGGGCTGAACTGTACCGTTCCTGGTGAGTCCATCTGTCTTACAGTCATCTGAAATGTCTCTATAGTCCGGCGCCGAGCAAAGGTGAATTTTAAACTTCATGAGATGATCAACAGTTATGGACTGTTATAATAGAGTTTGAAGAGACTTGATAGCGGCCTGACTATCTGAGGAAATACGCATATCAGATGTTGATATCACGTTTTCTTTAAGCCAGGACAAGACTTCTTTTATCGCCAAAAGTTCCGCCTGGAACACAGAACAATGATTTGGAAGACGGAACGAATAACTTAGTTTCAGGCGTTCAGAGTACACACCTCAATCAACCCCTTCTTTTGTTTTTGGACCATCTGTATAAAAATTGACCCGTGTTCCAGGAATGCCCCCTATCCTCCCAGAAAAATGTGAGGTATAGAAATCTGGAAATTTATCTCGTATTGCAGTTGGGGGATGGTGTAGTATGTGTGCTTTGGAATTGATTCTAAATACATACAAATTACGACCAATGTTATTGTTAGTCCACGGCGACGAAGCTTTGAGGGGAATAGCAGAGCTTGCAGCTATTTATTTGCTAAATATGTTAAGAGGTGTTAGGTAGAGTAAGGTGTCCAGTGCCGCAGATGTGGTCGTGCGAATAAAATAAATAATAAATTGGGTGGCGCGACAGTCCGTTGAGAACCAAGGCCTAGTGACTTACAACTGTCAACCATTCCTGTGTGCGAGTAATGTTGTCAGGAATGGAGGGGACCTACAGTTTATATGCCGACTCCGAACGGCTAATTTTTTTTTTTTTTTTTTCGTGCGAAGCGATGCGCTTATACATAGGCAAGCTGAACGTTGGACTTTATTTAGTCCCTGTTTATACCTTTCTCTTAAGCAGTCCATTATACTACCAAACCGTACATTAAAATCGGTCTGATACCGATCTGGGTTGTAAGCCCCATTTATTCCCAATAGCTTTCTTGCAAGAAAAGAGAGCTACAGTAGTTTTTTTTCTCTTACCTGTACGTTGCGTTTCCAATTTATTTTTTTTTTATCTAAGACAAGACCCAGGTATTTAGCCTCGTCTGAGAATTTTAATTGGATTCCTTTAATATAGGGAGGGTTGACAAATGGAATTTTGTATCTCCTCGAAAATAAGACCAAATCTGTCTTGTGTGGATTAACACCTAGTCCACTCCGATAAGCCCAAAGTGTTAAGTCTGTCTAAGGCATTTCGTAAGAGTTGTTTTATTGTGTTAAGGTGCTTTCCTGAAACTGCTATAGCAACGTCGTCTGCATAGGCGCATCCAGATTAGTTAGGATTTCATTCACCACTAGGCTCCAGAGGAGAGGGGAAAGAACACCACCTTGCGGCGTCCCTCTACTAACGAATCGTCTACCAGAAGAGTTCCCAGTTTTGAGTTGATTAATGAATTAACTCCCGAAGCGAACTCTCTATGTTTAGAGATGTTAGTTCAGATGTGTCCACGTTGTTAAAGGCACCTTGGATGTCAAGGAATGCAACCATGGAGAACTCTTTTTGATGGAGGGAATATTCGATGGTGTGTACTAAGGTGTGTAACGCTGTTTCCACCGATTTACCTTGACAGTAGGCATGCTGAGACAGAAGTCTTGTATCAATACTTGCCCTATATGAATATCAATCAATCTTTCCAAGGTCTTAAGAAGGAATGACGAGAGACTTATAGGATGTAGATCTTTAGGATTGACTTTTGAGCATTAACCTGCTTTGGGTATAAAGACAACTTTAACTTCTCTGCATGCCGAGGGAATATGGACCAGATATAGGCTAAATAGCTATTTTGTAAGTTGTTATTACAATAGTTCTTAAATTTTTAGCAACAACCATTCATTACTTAAATCTGTCCAGACCTTATTAGAGACCTTTTACAATGCCAATACATTCTCTCCATTCTGAATTGAATAAAAGTGTTTTATAACTGTGAATTGTTTATAACACCAGATATAATAGACACCATGCGACCTGACCTGACTGGCAGTGTCATTTCAATCCTCATATACTGTCAATTACATTACTTTCTAGTAATTTTGTCTTGGGATTTTGTTGGTAATACTTTGATTTTAGTTGTGATTTTCTCCTTGTATTTGTAATGGAATCTCTGTGCAGATCAATATTAAGAATATTCATAAACGCAGAAAATCTGCGCTCGTACAATCGCATTTCTTTTCTGATACATTTGTGACTGCACTCCCAATGCAGAATGTCTGCAGTAAACAAAAAGGTCTGACTTAGTCCGATTTAAGGATTAAACGGAGTTCATAGACGTCAGAGAAAAATTTCTGCCAAACAAATTTTGTCGAACTTGATTTTTGATTTGCTTACCTAAAAAGAAAAAAAAAATATAATTTTTTCTGCAGCCAAACAAATTCACCTGCACGACGCTGACGACAGTCTGACGTTTATGAACGGTAGGTACTGCAGTTCGACTAGGTTAGTTCGATCGAAATCTGACTTTATGAATGCAGATAATGCAGTTCTTAGTTAGGCTGACGTTTATGAATACACTCTATCACTTACTATGGGATACAAAAATTAATGAAACGCAAGCATTTCAACCGTTATACTCGCTCTTTTAAATATGCTCATCAATATACCCTCAAGTTCAACTTCGGTAGTAGTGTCAAGTACGGAGATTCGTTTTTAAGCCGTACTACGCGAATGTGAAATGCCTTGCTGCACTATGTCTTTCCCAGCTATTGTAATATTCAAGAATTCAAAACCAATGTGCACCGAAACCTCCCTTCAACCCCTCTCTCCCTTTCCTAGTGCTCACACTCTATCTTAATATAATAAAGGTAGTGATATCCCCTGAGTGTGCCCTTATTATAAAAAAAAGCATCCCCATTTTCTCCGTATTGAAAGAATTTATTAAACTATTTTATTTGAAACAAAGTCAATATTTTGACAGAAACAACAAAAGTTATGACAACATCTACACAAGTTTTGAATAAAATTTTAAGCTTAATTAAATTATTAAACTTGGAAGTAGGAATGGCTTTTTTTGTTAAGTGCAGTTATTAAACAAAAACTCAAATGAACCAAAATTTCGTTTTAATTTTTCAAATCGACAAAAATTGAAAAAGCAAATAAGTTTTCTGTTTTCATTGATAGGTTCGATCTATAAAACTAAAATAAGAGCTTATATTCCCTTAAACCGAAATCTTGATATAAACAAATTCAAAGGTATAGTCTTTGTATTATTCTTGTTTTCAATTTTTTGAAAAGGAAACATTTCCTGGTTTAAATTGAGTTCACTAAATCCCCTAGTATTTTAACAGTATTGAAATAAGTTAACTAATAATAATGTCCTTGTGTTATTTGCCAGTAATTTATTTATTAATCTGGTAATTGTCAAAAAGGACAGACATTAAAATTCTAAAATCTCGTTATAAAGTTTTCTTTAATTTTGTTGAGAAAATTTTGCTCCATATTTTAGAGACATAAATCTTATTTTTATTTAAAAATTTTGAAAAAAATATGCATATCATTAATTTCAAAAAACTGGTAAATATAATTCTTCTAAGATTTTTTTTCTGGTTGACTATATTGGGAAGGTTTTTATGTAAAATTTTGAAAATTCTCAGCATTAACAGATTTTTGAGGATTTTATTATTCATATTCACTTATATACACTTAGTTTTTCCAACTATACACATTTTTAGTATCAATTGAATAAAGAAACGGTATTTTATTTTGCACCATTTTTTGAAGTGTTGATTCAGAGTCAATTATAATTAACTTTTAATGTCCTTGTGTTATTTGCCAGATATTTTAATTATTAATTTGGTGATTGTCAAAAAGGACAAACAAAAAAATCTAAAATTTTGTTGAAAAAATGTTTCTTAAATAAATAGGAAATATTTGATAATAAGTTTTAGAAACATTAACTAATCATTTGGCTTAATTTTTGTATTTAATTGAATTAAAACTAAAAATGTGTACAATACAAATTCATTGAAATTAAGCGAAGAAAAAAAATAAACTTACTGGGAAAAAATATTTCCTCATCTACTTTGTGAAATAATAGTCAAAGTAAGAAACATTTTGTAACATTATCCTGAGGTAGCTTTGGAGGTGTTAAAGTCATATTGTTAATTTAATCGCTGTTAAATTTCCTTCGAAAAAGCTTTTGAAGAGCTTGTTTTCTATTAACTTGGAAGTTGACGGTGAAAACTTTTTAAATAACGTCCCTATGTTATTTGTCAGTGAAAAAAAAACATTATGACATAAAAATATTCTAAAATTTGGTTACTTAAGTTTTATTTATTTAAGAAAATTTATTTTTTATTGTTTTAGAAACATATTCTTCTTAGTATTTGTATACAACGGTAAACGTTGAATTGAAATGAAAATTATGCTTCTTTTAATCGACACACCATCTATCGCTTTTTTGCCCCCCTTTTACGAATTTGTTAACTTAGTAAAAGGGTCTTCCTAAACTAAGCGTATAAAAACATCTCGCCAGATAACTTTTCGTCCTCTCTATCGAGGCTTAAAATATTCTAGTGTGGAACAAATTTATTCTTAATCAAAGAATCATTTAACTTTAAATTAATAAACTATCGGATTTTATCGTCTGATTGCTTTACGGTTGTTTAGTGAAAATTCATTATTCGACTGATTTTCCAGACGAAGAAGAACGTTTTCAGTTTTTAATTAAAATATTTGTGTTTATCTAAATATTTTGCTATTAATATTGAAATACATTAAACAACTAAAAGTTTATAGATTCATATTTAAAATTAATATTTAAAAACAATTTATTAATTTAATATTTTGTTTGTTTTATCTTTCAGGTTGACACCTTCACTTCAGTGTACAAGAAATTGACTGGACGAGATGTAACTTTCGAGTTCCCAGAAAACTACTTGTAATTTTTGTTTCAAGATTACGTTTTAAAACATTCAAAAACAGGAATAAAAAAGATACGTTTTTAAAAAAATAGTTGTTGTATTATTATTATTACTATATTATTTTATTTAACATTTCGTCCATTGCACACTTTTATGCTGTATTTAACCAAAGCTTTAAAAGTGTTAATTGGACGTAGATAAATTTACCATTGATTTATTGGTTCTAATTTTTGCATATGATTATAATCAATAAAAATGATGGTACATATAAATTTTAATTATGAAATAATAAATTTCGTCCTTTTAAATTGCACACTTCTCTGTTGTATTTTTATCAAAAGCTTAGAAGTGCTAAACTGGACGTAGACTAAGAAAATATTAAATCGTCATTTTATCATTGAGGTTGGATCTTGTTCCTTTCTTCAACTACGAGTGACACAACTTAATTGATTTTTATGGTCAAAATTAAACTATGGGGTCTTGGTCCCTTTCCATGTTCATTCTAATTGCACACTTTTCTATCCAATTAATTAGGATATTGAAGCGCTCAAATGGACAAAGAAAAACCACTGCATTTTAATAGCGAATTTTTGTTTCAAAAATTTAAAATGTTTGCTTTGAGGTGTAGTAACAAATAAAACTTGCATCCATGAGTATGGAAATAACTGACAAATTAGAATGGTTTTTTTATCTCGAAAGTTCTTAAAATTTTGTTAAAGGCCAATAATTTAAATTCGTCTTCATGTCCATTCATATTGCACACTTTTGTATCTTTTTACCTTGGATATTGAAGTGCTGATTTGGACAGAGAATAAAAACTGCATTTTAATAGTAAATTATTGTTTACAACTAAATGATTTGCTTTGAGGTGTAGTAACAATGTTTTTCTTTTTTTTTGTAAATTTCATTGCAAACTTGGTTCTTATAAGAAAACTGGAAATAAATGAAATAATAAACAAACAAAAATTGGGTTTTAATTCAAGGGTTTTGTACTTGCTTCTGTGTTTTATTTTAGTTAGTGGAGATACGGGTTAAAAGACTAATTCCTAATGTCGTCAACTCAAGTTTTATAACGAAAGTGTAGTCGGAAATTTGCGAATCCCAAAAAAACGGATCACCAAATCCGTTGCTTAGCTGAGTAGCGAAGCAAACGTTTGCTAAATTTCGATTTCGAATGTAGAGCGAATTTCTTTTTTGTTAGCATTATCGTTAGCGATTCGCTTCAAATATCAATGGTGCCAACATTATTTCATTGAAAACAAAAATGAAACGTCAATTGCCTCCATCGGTAAATGTCTTAGAACAACGTTGGATAGACCATCGACACCTGCTAATTTTGTATTGAATTGAAGATGAGCTGAAGTTCAAGTACTAACAAGGGACTTGGTCCCGTTTGCTCGGCGATTATGGCATTTACCAAGGAATCGTCATCGAACCGCATGAAACTGCAGTTCTCAGATCGCCATTGTGTCATATCATTTCGAAGGTAAAAGTGATTGACATTTACATCACAATCTTCAATAATGCTGCATATTATCCAGGGGCTGATTATGAGGTTGGCGGCGAATCGTTTTGCTAACGAGTTTGCCATTTTTCAATTATTGCTTTCGACTTCTTCGTTTTGAATTCGACCAATTAACGAATTCGAAGGCGAGTTGAATCCGATAGCTTTTTTTTGGCGGATTCACAGGCGAAAGAGTGTTTATTATTATTCAGTGTTCGATTTCGTGGATTATTTCTTTATTTTAATTTAAAAAAATGAGTTAGCTTTATTTTAATTTTCTTATAATTTATCCACAATAAAATTTAAAATTCATTCAAGGAACGATAAAAACAAGCAAACAAATCGACATCAATTTTTGGCTCTCGTCGAGTTTATGAAAAAAAATAAGGGCATTGCAACGGGAGCACTCGTCGGTCCTGAATATCGGGCTAAAACAAATGAACTGTGGGACAATATAGTACGTCTTGTCCATCTGCTTTTTGGTACGATCTCTCAGCAAGAAATCTCATAGCATTGGCAAGCTTTAAAATTGAAGGAATGCCGTTGCTGTTCTGATCCTTAAATTCCTCACTGATCTCTTGCAAAATGAAGACAAAAGCTTCTTTCGAAAGTCAAAATAGTTTGATAAATCTATTAAGACAAAGTGTGTAAATTAATTGATTAATTTGATTTCAACTAAAAGGAAACAATACTTAGGGGCCTATTATGTAAGACAACTAAGAACAAAGTTGAGTTGTAATCCGGCAATCGGTATTACCGATCACAACTAGTTGACTGTCACAAGTCAACCAGTAGTCAACTAAAAAATGGTTGACTTTTTAAATGTTTTCGGGGTATTATGTAAGCCAGTTGAGTTGTCTCTCAGTTGTGATTGTTGTCAAAATTAGGCAACTGATATTTACTAGTTGTGTAGTGCATTTGTGTGTACAAAAAAATAACGGTAGGCATCAACAGTTCATTGAAAACCAATTTTTTTAAGAAAATGGAGAAAAAAATGTAAGTTTTACAAATAGTAATATAAACATCTGTAAGAAAATTATTTTTTTAGATTAAAAATAACTAAACCTGCCCAATTCAAAATACTAAAGATGGCATATACACTTACAATCATGACATTCAGACTGTAGTAACCTTTTCTATTTAAATAGAGATGTTCAAGATTTTTTTTTTGGTGCTATGATTCGAACATAGTTCCATCGATGCTTCCTATTACTCCAGGAAATCTGGTTTTCTGGTAAAAATGAATTTTTGATAAATTTATCTCATCATTTGTCATACGAGCCTTAATCCATTGTGGACAGATAAGTTCTTCTACTACGTCTAGCACTTCTTTTAACACTACCGAAACTGTTGGCTGAGCAAGGCCTAAATTAAAATCATTACCACGGCACTTTTGGTAACTTCCTTTTGCCATGAAACGTAGGGCAGTGCAGAGTTTGAGAATTGATGGGATTGCGGAGGAACGCAGTGGTTGTTTCAAATGATCTTTGATTTCATTTAGCACATAACCAAATGCGTCTTTGTACATAAACAAATGCGTCTTTGTTGAGTCTAAAATAACTTATAAATCTGAAACAAAAACGATCCGCCGCGAACCTCATAATCAGGCCCGAGTGCATTGGAAGACCGTTGTTGTTCATTCTCTCCCGAAAAAGGGACAGGACAACTCCAACTCGTCAAATCTTCGGTCGATAAGTCTTCTTGTGAGCATCATCAAAGTTTTTCGAAAAGATCATCAATAGGGCTCTAACCAAGTGGGTTGCGGACAGCAAAATAATTCCGGATAAACAGTTTGGGTTCAAGGCGGGTCATGACACAATTCATGATCATTTCTGATATACAATGGAATAAATCAAAACAACAATGCACAGGTGCTGTTCTGGTTGATTTGGAAAACTCCTTTGACACCATATGATTAGAGCGTCTTTACCTAAAACTGAGCAGGCTTGGCATAAGCAAAGCATTGTTGTATATACGTTATGATATGCTTAACGGTAGATAGTTTGTTGTCAAAAGTGGCAATGTAACTACTACCACAACATTCTCAATTAAAAATGGTCTTCAACAGGGAGCGGTGAATTCGCCGATTCTCTTCAGCATTTACACCAGCGACCTGATAGGTAGTCTTACAAGGGCAATTGCGTACGTCAACGACCTAATTCCGTACAGAACGACCCGGAAGGTTGAAGTTATTAGAATTCTCTAGCAGCGTGATTTCGATAAGATTCAGCGATATTGCGACGACTGGAATCTGAAGATAAATAGAAGTCGGAGACAATTCTGTTCCGGACTCTGTTGGCTGGGGCCACGAGGGATATGTGCAAGAATTGGCGCAAGATGGCCATCGTTGGTCGTTTATGGTTGTCCTGTGTGGTTAAACGTTGCCCCTTTCTAGATGGAGAAGTTTCGGGTGTTCGAGCGGCAGTGTTTACGACGCTGTACCGGCTTATATCGAACAGCCGAATCTTCTTATGTGCATTACTATTCCAACGAGGTCCTATACAACGGGGCTTGAATCAACAAAATTGACAATTTCGTGATAAAACTCGTTCGAGGTCACATTGCAAGAGCTATGTCTTCGACCATCAATTTAATTTTCGGGGCGTTCTATCCGAACGACGAGTATTTTGAAAGTGCACGCTTGAGCGGCTTCATTCCAACAGAGGCATTCCTCTTTTTAGGTAGATGCGGTCTGATACAGGATAGGCAACGAATAATCCTATGCCGCAATCCATATCGGGATTCGTTTTCATCAATTGCACCAGTCTAGAATATTGATTTGTCCTTAAAAATTTTCTTTTTTTGTTTTAATAATATATTTGGTTTTTTTGACAGCTGTCATTTGATTTGATTGATTGGTAATAGGTCTGTGCCCAACCATACCAAAACTGCCAATTGTTGACCAAATACTGATGTTTCACACACAAATTTTGTAGTTTTAAGTAGAAGAAAGATCTAACGACAGAGTTAAATATTTTCCCCCCTGACAAATTGTTTGTGCGAAAATTGTTGGTCTGTCAAATGTCATATTGTATTACATTAATTGAATGATATTAGCGACGTTCGTTCGTTTTGCTTCACAATGATTGAGTGCCAGCCAGACAATTTTTGCTAAGAAGTCATTCCACACTTTTTTAGTCAGTTTTCCTCTTTGAAACAATTTTATCTCCACTTTCAAAATTTGTCAAGCCAGCTATTTCTGCCCAAGAAAAAAACTAATACGCACTTTGGTTTGCATTTCGTAATGAAAATGAATAGACTTAGGCGAGAAACAAATTAACAGCGGCGGCTTTTGTTTTAAAATTAATTTATTTTAATCATTCAGAACATATTAGAACAGCAAATGTCAGCAGCGTCGTTAAACATTATTGCAAAAGTTATAGGTTGATTTTGCTGTTTTGAATGCGTTTCAAAAATATTTGCTGGCCAGTGAGCGGTTTTCTGTTTTAATTTGTTTCTCGCTCTAGTCCTAAAGTTTGCAAATTGTGCAAACTTATTACCAGTATAATCGAACCATTATCACTTAACGCCTCAATTTATTGAAGGGAACTTTTTGTGAGTGCATTATCTCGGGTCCTACGCCTGTGGAGTGGCCTCCGTGATCGTTTGCTTCAACACCGTTTGGGAAAATTTTGTTTGAGGTTATCTGATGTCATTTGTAATTATTTGCCTAACATTTAGTTCTAACGTGTTATTTCTTTTTGAAATCTGGAAAAACAAAATCACTGTACAGAAATGGTTTCGACTACAATGTTGAATTTTGTAGTAGGTATGAGGTTTTTCATTGTGAAATTTTATTTATTTAAACTTTTTTTTTTGTGGCAAATGATAAATGATTATAAATTGAATTTTTTTCACTGAGCCAGTTTATTATAAAAATGATATTCATACAACGTGGTAAGTTTATGAACTGTGTGAAATTATAAGTTTACTTCATTGAGTTAAATGCTATGCAATCAAATCATTTGTTCCTTAAATACTACTTGAATACCCTCATTGTATAAAATTGATAAATGTATGAATTTGTTCTGCTTAACGACAAAATAAAAATACTGAATCAGTGATCGTTCGAATCAAGAGGGTTTTCAACAGTTTTTAAACCCAAATACCTAAAAATTACTCGCTCGAGACTTATCATTATCATACGAAGAAGTTTGAACTGTGTGTGATTAGCCTTAAGTGCGCCATTTTTTAATTTTACAAACTATAACCTGAAACGCATTCCAAAAACTAACGTCAAAAAAAAATGACAGATCGCACTTATTTTTAATTCGTCAATTTCCATTTGAAAAGGTTACATTTTTGTAATTTATTTTTAAAATAGTTTATCAATGAAATAAAATGTTTCAACCATCCAAACAACAAATACTGCGCCTCTATAAACATCTCATAAGATACGGCAACCAATTGTACCTGACTGACAAATCATACTTCCTCGGAAGAGTTCGTAGGGAATTTCGTCTGAACAGAGAACTAACAAACCCATCTGACATCGTTTTCAGTTTCAAGGTAAGGAAATGCTTCTTTAAGATAAGAATTGTAAAATATTGATATTGTTTTCTCAGAGAGGTGAAACCTTACTCAAGAATGGCCGCATTGTATAAGACTCCAATCATCCACACATTTCTTCGCAACATCTTAGTAAATAGTCAACGTTTTAAGGCAACCCTAGACTTTTCAAAGTACCCCAAACTGGTCGAATCAGAATTAGAGGAAACCTTTGTTCGGGGCAGTGGACCTGGTGGACAAGCAGTCAACAAGACATCAAACTGCGTCATGCTTAGGCATATCCCAACCAACATCGTTGTCAAGTGTCACATTCATCGAGTTGCTTCCCGAAATAGACAAGAGGCTCGCAAGATTCTCTTGAACAAATTGGATCTTCTCTACAATGGAGAGAACTCAATTGAAATGCAACAAAAAGCCATCGATAGTCGCAAGTCCACCGAAAAGAATCGTCGACAAAAGAAACTGGCCGAAATGAAGGAAAAGTGGAAAGAACGGGAGAACTTAGATGAAAAATAAAACCCGAAAACTTAAACCTCTAAATTAAAAATAAATTTATTTTAAAACTTAACTACTTTTTTCCTACCACGATTTGAAATCCCCAAATTGAGAGCTACTCTTTTTCTGCTTCTTTGGTGGCGCACCCAAAGCCACCAAAGTCGACGTGGAAGTCGAAGTTGATGCTTTGACGCTGTTGAGGTCCAAGTATTTTCCCACGCCTTCTCTGTAGACTTTCAGCTTCTCATTCATTCGCTTCTTTTTGGCAACTTCGGTAACTATTTTCACATCTTTGGCGGCTTCTTCTGCCCGTTCACGAGCCAGCTCCTCTTCAGCTTCCTGAAAGGGGTCAACGAATACTTGAACCTTCTGAATTATGATATCCGCTATTGGGCGATCTTTGTTGTCGACTTCGATTTTTTCCATCTCATTTAGGGTGTCTAAGCCTCCGACTAATTTACCGAAGATTGTGTGCTTTCCATCCAAGTGGCGACATGAACGATAGGTTATGAAACTAGCAGTAATTTAAAGTGAAGATGTACAAAGTGTCAATAATGGTATTTCTGATGCACTTACAACTGAGAGGAGTTTGTATTGGGACCGGAATTCGCCATTGAAAGGATACCTCGTCCAGTGTGTGACAAGTTTGGTCGGAATTCATCGTCAAACTTCTTATTCCAGATTGATGTTCCACCTGTTCCGGTGCCAGTGGGATCTCCACCTTGAATCTACGTTCGGAAAAGATTTGTCTTTAAGTTAGAATTCATAAATAGCCTCTGATCTTACCATAAAGTTCCTAATTGATCGATGGAAAATGGTGTTGTCATAATAACCATTGGCGCAGTTTCTGATAAAGTTTTCACTCGACATCGGAACCGTATCACAGTGAATCTCAAAGTTTAGGGGTCCGAAATTGGTTGTTATACGAACGTAACCCTTCTTCTTAACTCGCTCATACTTTACGGTATCATCATCAATACGTGCCGCCTCATGATTGGACACCGGAACCATGGCTGTCGATGTAAAACTTGCAGCCACAGCTCCAGTGGAGAAATGGGCGGCATTAAACTTATCGGTAACTTTTTTCTCTGCAACTGCAGCCTCAGCAGCAGGTTGGTAGTCCTTTTCCAATTGAGCTAGAGTTTCTTTAGTCTCCAAATTCATCGACTTGATGCGGCCCTTTGAACCCAACAACTTGTCTGAGATTTCATCCTCGGTCAGAACGCGTAGATTTTTCTTTATGTGATGAAATCTTGAAATATCAAACTTTTCCAAGTGCTGGGGATCTTGGATGGTTATCAGGTCTTTCCGCAGAAAGGGTGTATCATCAACTAGATCCTTCCAATTTTTTGTTTTGATATTCAATTGTTCGATGGCCTCCCATGAGAAGACGTTCCCCGTCACAGCGACAGCAACTATATGGGAATTCTTTGTGAATGGTTTGAACAGAGCTGGACAGTGGTATTCACCGTCGGCGTTCTTGTGAAACTTCAATGGAACCAGAGACTTGGCGTCTTGCGGTTTGCCAGTGATGGGATTCATTTTGAACATCTTGAGGAAATCAACGATGGCTTGGAGTTCGAAAACATTGCCTTCTCTGTCGCTGTAGGGGATTTCAAAGGGAATCATAGTTATGCAGCAGTGGTCGAAAGGGAGTCGTTTAAACTTTATGTGCTCATTCTCCGCGGATTCTGTTTTCTTGCCTCCATATAACTCCGACCACTCTGTGTAGGTCAAGTACCTGGAATAAATAGAATTTTAAAACATACGGACTTGGTTGAGGATTGATTTGGTTTACATTTTATCTTTTTGATGCTGTCGTTTACCCATCTTAAAGCTTTTTTTCTAATTTTAAATAATTTGTAATCCTTAAATCTCGAATTAAGTTACGGGCTATGCAGAGAAACAAATATTTCTTTATATTTCAAGTTGAATTGATGTGGGATTTTGTGTTGACAGATTTTTTGTTTATTACTTTTGACATTTAGAAAAACTGCATTCAGTGACAAAGTCCCTTTAATGCCATGGACGGTGTTCACACTATACTTTATTGATGGAACTTCTTTTCACTTGATAGTTGAAAAGATAAAGGAAAAAAAGGGGAGAAAAATGATATATGTAATGTGCAAATGGGTGCAAAAAGTATTAACCACCGTACATGATTTTGGCATTGTACTCTTTTGAGGCAGCTCATTTTGACATTCAAGCTTAGTTCAGGTAATGAGTTGCTCCATGGGTAAAAGAAATCAATTTATTCTTGATCCAGAACTGTAAAAAACAAATTTCCCGTTCAAAGATCAAATCTGCACATCATGATTTTTTGGTAGATTAAAGCACAATTCGTAGTAGGTAGTACCCATGGCATGATGGTTAGTGCGTTGGACTGTCATGCAAGGGTCTTGGGTTCAATCCCTGCCTGTGCCACCTTAATTTAAAAGAAATTAATTTTCGCGGGTACTGCCTCTTGCGAGGAATTGACAAATCCTTCAAGAGTAAATATTGTCATGAAAAAGTGCTTTCTCAAATTAGCCGTTCGGATTCGGCCTAAAGTTGTAGGTCCCTTCCATTCCTGACAACAGTACTTGCACACAGGAATTGTAAGTCACTAGGCCTTGGTTCACAACGGACTGTTGCACCACCCAATTTATTTATATTTTTTTTAAAGCACATTTCACATGAGCACGACCAACTACCAACGAATAAACAAATATTCGTTGATTTTGACATTTCCTTCACATAAGAGTTCTCAATTCGTCGCGAATGAAAACCATTCACCAGCCAAACCAAAACAAGAATGATTTTTTTAGGTTAAGTACGAGCGATTATTTTACTCGTTGAGAGTGTGGATAATATGGAACGTGAATAAAGTTTGACAGTTCGTACAACTACAATTTTTTCCGCGACGAATAAATTTGTTTTTTATAATTTATTAATATATGATATTGAAAAGTAAAAGGATGCATAATAAATCAAATAAAAACTATATTGCTATCGTTTTGTTAAGAATTTGTGTGGGAATATGTCTTCTTTTATCCAATCAGAATTCCTTTTTTCTAATCGAATTGTAATCTATTTGCTCTGTATAAATTAACCAAGCTAATGAAGTAAAAAATTGAGCACTTCTTACTTAACTTTTTTGTTTGTGGTATGACAGAGACAGGTGACAAATTCTTAAACTTTTGACAGCTGCGTTCCCGAGTTTGTATAGTAAATTGGAGAGCTCTTATGAGACTTTGCTTATTTAAATGGAAGGAAATGAAAAGAAGGGGATACTAGCTTACAAAGTAACGCCGTTTTTTATCACTGGGCAATATGCAATAGAAAACAATCAATTAGGCAGATTAAGTAGATAAATTATTCATCTCACAAACGTCATTTCATATTTTAATTTGATACTTAACAACATATGTAAGTTAAATAAATAAATTGGTGCAACAGTCTGTACAGAATCAGGGCCTAGTGACTTACAACTCTTAACCATTTCTGTGTGCGAGTAATTGCAGAGATGGAGGGGGCCTACAGTTTATGTGCCGAATCCAAACGGCTAATTTGAGAAAGCACTTTTTCCTTTTACATGACAGTCCAACGCACTAACCATCATGCCACGGGTTAAAGAAAATCAAAAATTTTACTAAAGGTTACATCGAAATCTAATCAAAATCATTTAAAATTTATGGCATGAATATTCTAATATTATAGCAATTATTTCAACAAAATGTCTCTATAAAGAGCCTGTTTTTAGTTTGGCCAAACCCATTTGTTTTTGAGGTCTTCCAAATTAATTGGGTATTCAACCATTTGTCAAACCATGTACCCCAAATGACTCCATTGATCCTAAAGCCTAGTACATACTTGTGAACCATCTCGTGAACCCATACAAATTTCAGTTTTTGGTTCACCCGTGAACTTGCTCGTGAAGCTGAGTGGAGAACAAAGTGGAGAGTTTTCGTTCACGGGCTATTCACGTGCAAAATGTACGGGAACTGTTGGTGAAGCTTTGACATTTGGTTTGTTCATGTTCACAACGTGTACTCACAAGTGTGTACCAGTGAGCAATGTCAAAAGTTCACTTTCTCCACTGGCGAACGTTCACTTCACGAGGAAGTATGTACTAGGCTTTAAGCCTAGTTCCCGTACATTTTGCACGTGAATTGCCCGTGAACGAAAACTCTCCACTTTGTTCTCCACTCAGCTTCACAAGCAAGATCACTGGTGAACCAAAAACTGAAATTTGTATTGGTTCACGAGATGGTTCACAAGTATGTACTAGGCTTAACGCAAAGTTGTCAAATTTACATAGCAACTTTGTATATATAAATCTATAGCATCATCATGGAGAATGTTTTTTTATACATTCGCCGTAGGTGGAGTTGCAATTTTTAACCCGCCATTGGTGACGCAAATTTGACTTTGATCAATGGTGACACCGGTCTCACGGACCGGGTTTTGCAATAAGAGATTTTTCGAAATGTGTTACTAATATTTCGTATTTGTTTTTTAAACGCTCCTTGACAATAAAACAATGATATTATGCTCTTTTAGTATAATGCATAAATTCAAATTCAACAAAAAACAATAACGGAGAAAAAATGTATTCTCATTTATTCGCACACCCTTTATCACAGACCAGTAGGTCACCATTGGTCAATAGGTAATGTCACCCTAGCCACTAAGTGCCACCAAAAATATATAAATACAGATGACAAGCCACTTGGTTGTTAATGGCAATCCTAAAACATATACAAATCTCCATCGAAGAGTTTCCTTGTGTGAAATGGTTTTAATTATTTTCGCATCACACACCTTTTATAAAGCGTTCGAATTGTAGAGCGCGGTAAACCCTAAAAAGCGCGCTGAGCTACGAAAACCACGCCATACTTTTGTTTTTAATTACAGCAGTTGGCTGCATTGAATTTTACTTAAGGGTTTATATAAACTTGTACTTCTAAGAATTTGAACACCTTATGGTTGGTTCCACCAACACATTTTAAAAACGTGAATTTTATGATAAAATAATGTACTTTTCACGATATCTTGTTTTTGGTTAGTGGCTTCACTACATAATAAATGAAGAGCACAAACTGCTTTAACAACGGTGGCAAGTAGTATAAATAACTCGTTATTTGCAGTTACCGGAAAATGGATGATCCTCTTCATTTATTTTGGTTGTCCACTGTTAAAACGGACCACCACCGCACATTTTAGATACAAAATTAAATTGTGGAAAAACTTTCTGTAGTTTAAATAGAGTTTTATAAAACATATTTTAGATTTGACCGCTCTTAAAGAAAAAACAGGCTTTTTGAGTACTTTTTCGGAAATACTAGAAAATTAATCGAGATTGCAGAAACGGGATTTTATTAATAATATTTTAAATATTTTAATATATAAAAATCGAGTACTCAAAGGTATTTCCAAGCCAAACACACAAAATTTTATTTTTGTAAAGTTCTAGGCCTAGTTTCTAAAAAAATTTTTAACTGTTAGTTTATTCTCTGTGGGTTCAGTTTTTAACAAAAAATTCAGAAGTTCTCATTCAATTAGCTTGATTCCTTAACCTCAAGCCATGAATCCTTTGCAAACATTTTGGGGAACAAACGCATCTGAGAATACAAAGGCTGGAATAATCGTGGATTTACAATCCAATACAGTGTGAAAATACTCAATATTTGTCGTTTTTTTCTTAGTTCAGAGCAGAGCTCGAGCTTTCAAAAAAATAATTGTGTTTCTTTTTGAGTTTTGATCGTTCAGAGCTTCAAATTCGTTTTTCTTTTGTTGCATATAACATTTTTATGAATCAAATTTATTTTAGGCTTCAAATGGACATTCATAGAGTTGCTATGAATGTTTTTTTAATTAATTTGATTTGATGAAGAAAATGTTGAACGCCTTTAAACAGTCGACATTTTAAATCAGGACAGTTTAGTGCTTAAATCAGAGAGTTTTGACATACTCTGCTTAAAACTCTACTATACTCTTATCTGTTCGCTCAGAGTCTGCTCACTGCTTAGCTCTAAACTGAACTAAATAACAAAAACGCCAACTGTGTTCTTTCTCGTATTTAATTTTGTACTGTTTCAAAACAAAGTTTTTTTTGCAAGTTTTCGAATTCTATTGAGATCTAATAAAAAGTTTATTTTTAATGTTCTGTCCAATTACAAAATTTTATTTGGCATCACTGATTTTCGTCAGAGTAGAGCTGTCAAAATTTGTTAAGAACCAAATAAATAAGATTAATCTTGTGTCAAGTTTGACATCTCAAGCAATTGTTTACTTCTGATTATAAACATGCCACATATTTTTATGTTTAAGATAAGCAAAGGAAGATGCACTTAGAAGTTCTGAACTTATATCCGAGAATTCAGTATCTTCAAAGTTCAAATTGATCAAATAAATGCACTAAATTGTATAAACAACATAATATATTTTAAAATTATGTTATTAGTGCCTCAGCAGAAAATAATTTTTAATTTCCATCACAAGACAAAATAGGACAATTCTACGAACTTCTAGATGCAAACGCATCAAAATAAAAACAGGTTAGCCAAACATGAGATATCCAAATCCTTTTGCCGATTAACAACCCCTAAAATAAACGAGGCAACACGAGTTCGGCATGCAGCCGGTATTTCTGTGGGCATTGAAATTTTCTCACAAGTCGGAGGCTTTATTTGGACGGCAGCCATTTCGATTTGCATTTTGTGCCGTGGTGGTGGAGACAGTTTTTTTGGGAGTTTTTATTTCTATTAATTAAATTAGTTCCAGTGAAGAAGCAGGCGACTCGTTGCAGAAATTAAAAGTTATTCCAAAAAAACACTTAAAAACATAACATCAATCTAAAATGTCATCATCATCAGCTTGCTACAAATGCAATCGCCCGGGCCATTATGCCCGTGATTGTAATTCCGGGCTCCGGGATTCACGCGACGGACGCGATGGCGGTGGTCGAGATGGTGGTCGCGGAGACATGCGTCGTGGTGGCGGTGGAGGAGGTAACCGGGAGAAATGCTACAAATGCAACCAAACCGGGCATTATGCTCGTGCATGCCCCGAGGAGTCGGAGCGTTGCTACCGTTGCAACGGAATTGGTCACATTTCCAAAGACTGCACCCAAATGGATAACCCAACATGCTACAAATGCAACAAACTCGGCCATTGGGCCCGCAACTGTCCCGAACAGATGAACGATAGCCGTGGCTCGTCCAACTCTAATTTATCCTGTTACAAGTGCAACAGAGCCGGTCACATTTCCAAGTATTGTCCGGATGTAACAAAGACTTGCTACAGCTGTGGCAAGAGTGGGCATCTGAGGCGTGAGTGTGACGAGAAGGGAGGACGCAACTAAAGCAGAGCGATGGACTTACGATGTTTTTTCGGTGGCTGGCAAGAGCGTTTTACCCCGAGAAGTAAAACTTCGCCTTCTTTATAAAATATTGTACTTGTACTACCTACCCCCCCAATATTTCAAAACACAAATAACAAAAAAATAAGAAAATCTGACTAAAAAAAAAAATAAAAAATCACTGTGATTGTTTTTTAATTGCAAATTAAAATGACGGAGCTGCTGATAGAAAAAATATAAAACCAACTTGAGTTTTTATTGTTCCTTCAGCAATTTAGCTTCTATTTCTTTTTCATATCATTGCATTCATTCATATCGTGCATGGTTGGTTTTCTCCCCACATTTCCATCGGGGAGATTTTTCTTATTATGCTTCTGTTGTTGGGTCCTAATTTCTTTGGGTTCTGTTCTGAGTTTCAGCGTCGTAGTTTCAGTTTTCTTTCAGATTTAAAACCGAAGAAGACAAAAGATGTAAAAAACGATGGCCATTTTATCTCTGATTTATCCTTCTTCATTTGGAGGTACAGTCATCGTTTTCTCATTATATGCGGTGTCTGTCGTCTGGTGCCTTTTTATTGCGCCACACTTTCCACAAAAGGTGGTTTAGTTGCTGGCAGCTGATATAAAACATGTTTTTAATTTCGTTCAATGGCAAATTTTGAAACTGAAATTCATCTTAAGTGAATAAATATACACATTCCAAAAATTATCTTGACATCGAGATCGAAAAAAGAAAAGAAGAAACTACATTTGCGGCGATGACGATGGCACTCGTATTCGGGTGAACGGTGTGAAGCTTTAAATCCAAAGCAAAGCAGCATAAAGAACACGCGGTTAGGTTGATAATCGAATCGCATTTCTGTATACATACCCGTTTTTTTTCTGTCGAGTTGCCTTTGCCTATTGTAGCAAAGAAAATCTCTTGCTCTTCTTCTTGGCGTGGTTGTTGGGGTTCGGATCGGATGCGGGTAGGGGTTGGGTAAGTTTGGACACGTTGATATCATAAAAATTATTTATATTTTTAATGATTTTTTATCAACTTTATGGCAATAAGAGTGGAGATTAATAGATTGTTATGATTTTTCCTTTCCCCCTTTATCTGTTTCGCGCACCTATGGAGAGTTAAATTGTAAGGGAGGTTATTGTACTACGTCGTCGTCATAGTTCAATGCCAAATTTCTTTGTGATTAAACTTATCGCAAATTCCTTTGAAGAAATCTATAAACTATAGTATGTAAATAAAATAAACATTAGTTTAAACAACCACAGTCTTGTTTTGTTTTAGTTGTAAAAATAAGACTTGTTCAAATTTATTTTATGAGTTCATAGTCACTTTGAGAGCAACGTGGTTAATTAATTTATGCAGAAAACGTGAAACTACTGAATGGGGTGGGTTCTTTTTTCTGTCTACTTTATTATGAATTATATACCTACCAACAACAACAACTAGATAGGTATACCTACATATATAAAAATAGTAGTTTTATGCTCTACGTACAGAAAAGATAAGTTGTAGATACCAACACGCAGATGCAAGTCTATGGGAAAAATTGAGAGGTGAATCTGAATAGGGTGGCAAAGTATAAGAGGCAAAAAAGGTATCGGCATCCGAAAGGCGGTCTACTTCAATCAAATTATAATTTTTAATAAACAAAATTAAAAAAAAACTGCTTGAGTTAAGCCAGTTTGAGCTGTATAAGATTTATTGGTTAAACTTTGAAATCCATCTCCTGAGTGAAGAAAAGAAAAGGATAGCGAAATTTTCTCACGTGCTTCTTTTATCTTTTAACATTCAAAGTACTTTTTGAAATACTATACTTTTTGGGGTTTCAAACAGAACACAAGCTAAGCTGGTTATTTTTCGTTTTAATTACGAGAGGATAGTTTTGAAACAACTTTAACTTTATTCGAAGATTTTTTATGAGGTAAAATATTTATTTCAAACTGAACACAGAACTAAAAAGGGTCTAGGTACATTTTTTAACAAGCGCTCATTTTAAATCTACTGATTTTTTAAAATTTTGTTATTAGACGATGTTTTCAAAGAAAATCAGATGAAAAATTGACCTTACTTTGAAAAAAATTGTACGAAGCTGGATTTTGGTGGTGAGCTTAATAGAAACGTTCTTAACACTACATACAAATTCCTCTCATAATAAAACAAAAGCTGATAATGACTTGGTAATATACAATGAGCTAAGAAATATGTTTATTGACTATTCAGATATTCTTTTATACTGACTTTATTTTAAATACTGAAACCGACATAAAAAACAACCCAAAAAACTTTTGCAGCTATGTTAATAGCAAGAGAAATGCTGACGGGTATCCAAACTGCATGTCTTTCAACAATGAACTCATCCATGACTCTGAAAAAATTTCAAATATGCTTGCAAATTTTTTCAAAGATGCTTTCGAAGTAGTTAACTCCTTTCAAACGCCTGAGTCATAGGCCCTCCCACAAAATTTCCCTCATTTGAATTTAATTAGTCTATGTATGTACATATCTCTGAAGATGAAATCGTTCGCAAAAGCTTCAGAACTTGAAGTTTGTTGTATCTTTGGTCCAGATGGTGTACCTTCTTATCTTTTGAAAAAATGCGCATTCTATTTATGCCATAGACACACCATATGGTGTGTCTATGATTTATGCTATCCTCTTCATATTCTTTTTAATCAATCGCTCAATTCTTCAATTTTTCCTGAAATTTGGAAGAGTTCGTATATAACACATATAAAGGGTAGTGAAAATGAAATTCAAAATTGTCGTCCCATTGCAAAACTGTCCGTCATCCCTAAGTTATTTGAGTTCATTATTTGTAAAGTCATATGATTAAATTGTAAGCCTATAATTTGTGACAGTCAAAATGGTTTTGTTCAAAATAAGTCAAGAGTTACTAACTTCTTTCATTTCAGTTCTTTTTGTTTAGATTCGCTGAAAAACGGAAACAATTTGACTGCGTCTTCACAGACTTCAGTAAGGCCTATGGTAAATTGTGCCATAAAACATTAACATCCAAAGTTAAATCTCAAGCAGCGTTGTCACTTCAAGAAGAGAAGAGCGCAGTAGATCATAACAGAAAAAGCAGTAGATTGGATCTTTCCGAAGTAGATTTCCATCGAGCACAAAATATACAAATAATTAATTAATTAAAAACCATATTTATATATGTACGCATTTTTAAACTGATAGATATTAAAACCTTTAATATATTGAAATACTTACTAAATATTTAAACGTTATTTTTACAGACTATCTTTCAGTAAAAGTTAAATTTTTGGAAATAGTACTCTAAAAACTCAGGACAGTCTGATATTTACTGACATTATTTTTTTACAAACAATTACTTTTGCAAGAATGTTTGTTGTTTTGTTATGTAGCTTTAAGTTGGCTTAAAATATAAAACATAAGCTCCGCGCAGAAATTGGTACAGGAAAAGAGGATATATTGATGGCATAGCACCATCGATAACTAATGTACTCGTAGCATCTATGTATTTCAGCAGTTGAAGTCTTCGGGATCATCGGAATGAGAATTTCCTTACAATTGATTTTTTTCTTTCAGTATCGTCACGTAAATTACATTGTTTATCAATATTCTAACCAACAGACAAGTACCGATGCACAGTTTTGGTTGGTTTATGTTTCGAAGCATGAGTACACAGAGCCAACCTTTAGGAGTAAATTGTTAATTGGCAGGTACATCCAAGAAGCTTAAAAATTCAATTGGATAGTTTAATTTCAATATATTTAAATGAATGCATTGTTCCAATCATCTTATTTTGAATTATGTAGTTCAGTTCATCTAAATCTTTATTCTTAGCAGCTAAAATTGCTTGCTCAGAAAAAAATGTTTTTTAAATACATTGTTGATAAGTTTGACTTTTGATGGGACAAAATTACAGAAATTATTTGGAAATGATAGCAATCCGCTCTATTCATCGACAGGTACTTGACCACTACCGATAGTCAGGAATCGCTCAAAGAAATCTTCAGCAGATGTATCATTAAGCAATGTTTGTTGTCAGATGCAGTTTCATACGTCCACACCATACGCCCATTAAATAGCTGCTTCTTTTTATTCCAAGTCTGATTATTTGTTATTATACCACGTTTTATGATGACTGACGTTTTATGTTAAGTCAAACGGGAACGCTGTTGGACGGGATAAGCAGTATCCTATGTCCTGGCTCTAAGCTACCTGCCCAACAATTTTCAGCCATATCGGTACAGCCGTACGTAGTGTAACTAACACGGTATCTTTTATAAATATGCCTATAGATTCTTGTAAAATGAGGAATTGTCAGTGTCACATAACAAATATACAAATTTAAATAAGCTCCCAGAATCCTGTAGTTTCGCAGAAAACGGGAACATTTTGAAACAGGAACACATATTTGTTTCATGAATGAAAACGTCCAACTAATTTTTTATATCATATCAAGTTCACAATGAATTGGCTTTTTTCGGACGGTTTTTACCGCGGTTTTTTGTATATATGTTTTTAGATAGCTGTCCAAAAGCAGTAGATTGGATTTAGTGGCAGTAGATTTGGATTTTGCGAAATGTGCAGTAGATTTACTGCTTTTGCAGCAAAGTGGCATCGCTGATCCCAAGGCCTTAACGATAAATTTGTTAGTTGGGTTTCATCGTACTTATATAATAAATCATACAGCGTAGTTTTTAGGAATGAGTACCACAAGGTAGCCACTTAGGACCTTTACTGCTTATTTTGTACGTTAATGACTTACCTTCTAAACCTAGACTAAACTCTCTACCTTCTCTGACCTATGTAGTGTTCTTGACCCAAAATTCACTTTTAAAAATCATTATGACTATATTATTAAAAACACAAATAAGACACTCGGATTTATAAAACGGTTTTCACATGATTTTAGCAACCCTTAAGCTTAAGAATCTTCTTTATATAACATTTTGTAAAACCAATATTGGAATATGGCTGCATAATATGGGCTTCTTTTTATTCAGTCCATATAAACAAAATAGAAGGAGTACAGAGAAGATTCATGTGCTTCTGCCTCCGTTTCTTCCCGTGAGCCAAAAGGCTCAAGCTTCCATCGTACAATCTCACGCTCATAAATCTTCCACCGCTTTCTAAACACAGAGTGTACATTCAGCTGTGCTTTATTATAAAATTAATTAAACTTTATTTATAGCTGTTCAAGTATTAGAAGGCAAGTTCCTTTACGTCCTACATCAAGCAGATCGAACTATGGTTAAAACAGTCCCCTCAACCAATTGATTTCAGTTTACAAGAAGTATTTCTTTTTGGTATATTCCGTAAGCGATGATTTTAAAAGTAAAACATTTAAAGTAATTTTTTTCAATACTTCAGTTTAGCTTTTTTTTGCAAATTGCTTAAAGCATTGTAAATCTATAAATCTAAGAATAAATGTAATATTAGTCATAATTTCTGACGTTAGTATGTTTAACGAATTCAATAAAATAAAATAACAAAATGATAGGAGGCAAACAAAATTTAAATAACATAATGTGGATCTTAACCTTACATTTACAAATATCAATTTCTTAAGAGAGAAGAAATGATATGAAGAAATGTCGATCTGTTTTTGACGTTTGAATCTCAGTTCTATAGCATCCAAAGCAAATTCACTTCAAAAGTAGATTTATGTATTTAATTTCTTAAGATCTTTTAAGATCTTTTGCATTCAACAGAAAATCAATTTTTAAAGAAATAAAATGCACGAATGGGTCGCTAGAACATGCTAATGGCTTCCAGAAAGTGTGTTTAAAAATATTTCCTATATTTTAAGATTTAAAAATGTAACTTAATTTTTTTCGAAAATCATTTTAAATTTTGTCTTAAAAATATTTTTGGTAAGCACTAAATAAAGTGCCTATAAATTTTACATTCACATTTCGTTATCGAGTTTTGTAAACAAAATTAATATATTTTTCAAAATCGAAAAACAAATGACATTTTTGATTATCAAAAATCATCATCAATTTGATCATTTGATCATCGACAAAAACTTGCACAGAAAAAGAAGACTATTGAAATCGGTCTATTAGTTCGTAAGAAACCTTAAACAAAGTAATATTTCGTGAGGGATACCCTTCTTTAAAAATACCAAAATATGTTTTTCTTGGTCCAGTCCAGTCCAGTAGTAATTTTAGCAACATATGGAATTAATTAATAATTCAAAATATAATGGGGGTCATGTCCTTTAACGAAAGAAAGAAAATTCTTAAAAAAAAAAACAAATAAATTATCTCCCAGGGTCATGACCCCTACGGATCTCCCCCCCCCTCTGAATGCGCCATTGCATGCGCATAAGTTTTTTAGGAAAAAACCTTCAGTTTTCGAGTATTTTTCTAAAAAAGTTTACTTTACCCTCTTTTACCCCCCTCTGCATCCTTTAAAATATTGTGCTCCGGTTCAAAAAAAGAGAAAATTTTATTGAGAGTTAAAGACGTTTAAATAAAGCTATCCATTCTCATGTTAAGATTGGTCAGATTTTTTTTAAAGTGAATGCCTAATTATCTTAGATTAATATAAACAAAATGGACAATTGGGTTGCTCGAACTTGTTCTTGTATCCAAAAAGTTTGCTTAGAAACATTTGATTTTTTACAGCTTTACAACATTTACCTGCAAAACAAGTTTATTTTCAAAAATTTAAATGTCATTTGATTTCTCAAAAAAACTATTTTTTTAAAATTTTTATTTGAAAATCGTTACGAGTTGTTTTTTTTTTTCAATTTAACTGTGTATAGGTTAACATAAGCACACAATTTTGTAAATTGGCTTTGAAAATATTTTTAGTATGCAGTTATTAAAAGCTTATTTAAATACGTTTAACCTTTCAATTTCGTAAATAAATGATGACACATTTTCGAGATATCAAATTTTGAAAAATGTTTAATATTTTTTTCAAAATCAAATATAAAATGACATTCTTAAGAATTAAATGTGACTGAGACAGTATAAGAGCTTGTGCAGAAAAAAACTATTGAAATCGGTTGATTAATTCTTAAGAAAACTTACAAACAAAAAACGAGTTTTCGACTACGTAACGGGACTACTGTCCGTTTACAAAAAACGCCTAACGCGAATCTGCTTAAAATCTTAATTTCGAAACTTGAAGTCAATCAACCTAAATGGTTCGGGCTGTAGAAGTGTAGAGGCGAGCAAAGACATACAAACGGACGGAAGCTCGATTTTTTTTGCGAATGCAATACTTGCCATATAGTTTCTTTAAGTCTTAAGTAAAAACGATTCCGTAGACGTGACAATTATAAACTGTTTGCAATATAACTCGAAGCAGGTATCGTCAAAAAAATTAAGCTCAGTAGACCGCGGAACCTGTCCGGAAAGCCCTTTGCAGTACATGTTATGGTAGGCGAAAGCGTGGCAGACTCTACTTAGTGGTTAAGAAATAGAATAGGACACCTAAGGTCTTGAGTTACGCAACTGGGTAGCGATCGGGATAAATGGAAAGAATTGTTGCACCTACACAAGAATTACTCTTAGAGTACTTTACTGCCTCGCAAGAGGCAATACCCGTGAATAAAACTTTAGATGGCACAGGTAAGGATTAAACCCATGACCTTTAGTATGGCATTTATACTTGAATTGAAAAACTGAGTACTTAAAAGTTTTTCACGGAAATAATATTTTGGGACAGCACTTTTTAGACCCTAGACGACCATTTTAAACAAAAAAAACTTTTATTCGGAAATTGTAGAGTGACTAACAATTACCCCTTAAGAGTATATTACACCACTATACAATAGATTTCATTAATTATCTCAATATTGTAGTTTATTACTCTAAAGAAACAAAAAATATTACGCAGTTAGTTCTATCCTTAATATTAAACCACACTTCTTGGATACAAGTGTTCTTTTTTTTAACTAGACTAGTTTGTTATTTTACCAACCATACCCACTCGAGTAATACGAGTCGAAGATGGGGGACGACAAATCTACTGCGTATATCAAATTACTTAAACAAATCAATATCAATTGTATTCCCTCAATTTTTGTTCGTAACCCACCAAAAAAAGTAATAAACTAAATTAAAAAAATAGAGAATATTGTAAAAGTTGTGCACCGTGGGGCTTCTTAATTTCGGTGGATAGAAAAAAAAACATCAAAAATACTTTATCCATCCACTCAAAGTCCTGAAATTAAAATTACATTGATATAGAAGTACTATTGATTGAATTGTACCTAGCTAGTTCCTTCATTTCACTTTCACTCGTAATGAAATCGAAATTAAAAAATAGTGGTTAGACTTAAGGACTGAAAAAACCTCCGATTGATTTGAATTGAATAATTAGGGGAAGTCTTTAAAAAATAAAAAAAAACTTACTCGTTTTTTTTTTTAATCCGATTTCTAGAACCTAGTTTCTTTTATAGATCGAAATGAAGTAACCCTGTTACTTACAATAAATATACCTACGTTATCACTGTGAGTCATCACTTGTAACTCATTGCATACATTTTAAACCATATATGAAAAAATTTGTACTTTACTTCCTTACTTTCACAATCTATTGAACTTTTAAATCACTTTATTCTTTATTATGTTTTCTCAGGACTGAATAAAGGCAAAACGAAGTGTTTGCTGTCGTTAAGAATAGATCTACAACACCGGAAGACGTCTCGGTCAAAACATCACGTAACGATAGACGTAACTTTGAGGTAGTTAAGGACTTTGACTACCTGGGCTCTACTATGAATGCAGAAAATAACACCAGCGGCGCTGTGATCAAACGAAGAATAACTTTAGGTAACCACTGTTTCTTTGGCCTAAGAAAGCAATATTGTAATATTGTGCAGATGCATGGGCTATAAGAAAAGCGGATGGAAGGACCTTGGGTCGTTTCGACAGGAAAGTTCTTCGTGTGATCTGCGGTCCCGTAGAAGATAGAAGGTAAGTGAAGACGATGATGGAACACCGAGCTGTACGAGCTGATCAGCGACGACGCACGTAGCTTAGCCAGAAGGATGAAAGACCTGAGTTGGTTTGGTCAATTAGAGCGCATGGAGAACAATGCTCCGGTCTTCCAGTCCACTACCACAGGACCGAGCAGTAGAGAAAGAACGCGGATTAGGTGGGAGGTACACGTAGAAAGTGACCTTCCCAAACTTGGAGTGCCCGAGTAAAGCAACGCGCAAGTTAGCCTTTGTTTTATTATGGTGCTGAATTTGTATCCTATAACTATTTTGTATCGTCCGTAATTTGAGTTTGTCCAAAGTTCCGTCAAAATAAATTGTTGGAAGTTTTGTATATTTTCTCTAATAAACAGTTATAAATACAAGGGGGCTTTATTCAAATGTAGACCAGTGGACTGTTCTTTCTTTGAAGAATTGATGTTATGCAAAGAAAGGAATTAACGAGAAAAGCACGGTTTATGAACAATTGTTTTATTTAGATGAAGAATGGCTTTTAAATTTATTGTTTTCTACCAAGCCATCACAGTTGTGATTGTTACAAGTCATAACTATTTAAAGGTTTAACAATAATTTCAGAAACAATGTGATAACGTCATACTGTTACAAATCGTAACAATCATAACGTTAAGGGACGACAATAGTTAACGATTGTAAACAAAATTTAGAAAAAGAATAGATCTCTGGTGATTCGACAATGGTGTTCAAAAATATTACTTGCATTCCTTAATCGTTTCAAGGATAGTTTTTAGAATATGTCTTATTCTTAAGGTTTACATATTCAAAATTATTTTTTAATTTTTGTACTTCTGTCAATTTGTGTCCAAAGTTCTTAAGCGTAGAACAATAAGTTCTAAAATATTTTTGTTGATAGCCATCTTTTAAGAACACAAGATTCTAATAAATAATTTATATTTATCATTTTGCAACTTTTGCTATTGTGAACCCATTGGGCATGGGCAACAAGCCTGTAATAACGAACTCAGCTCAGCCTATATTTGGGGATGAATGGCATCCAAAACTTTAAATTTAATTTTTCATGGATATGGAAATCGAAAAACTATTCTTCTGTTGATAACGTCATTCCTTATAGACGACAGACACAATTACATATGTATAATTCAATTTTGTAAATACTTATTAAGGACATCGAACCAAAAAGTTAGGGAAGCCCTTGCGGGAAATATTTTATTCCGGTTCGATACGTTAAGTCGGTGAGTGAAATCTTTAAATTTTTCTCATCTCTCATTTGTAATTTAAACAATGTTGAACATATTGAAAATTCTGGGCTTGAAACAAATGTAAACTATTTGAATTGAGAATTATTTGTTTACATTTATATTATTATGTACAGTTGTGTTCATAAAAATAGCAGTTTTAAGTATTAGTAATATACTAGCATATACAAAATTAATAAACATAAGTTCAAAAATAAACAATCAGACGGTCAAGACACTGCACCAAAGAAATTCGAAAACTTATTAAAAAACTGCGTTTGAAGGGAAAAACCTACCAAAATATTCAAGACATCCAGGGCTGCTCACCAAAAATGGTCAGTAACGCCTTAAAATGGCAAAATATACCCAAAACGCTAGGCCCAAAAAGGATTACTACTAAAAGAACTGACAGAAAAATTGTTCAGTTAGCAAAACAGAATCCTTCCATAGGCTCTAGGAAAATAAGAAATGGACCTCAACTGTCTGTTAACGCTGTCACAATATGAAGACGTCTTTTATAAGCGAAGTTACCAGCCCAAAGTCCACGCAAGGTACCATTTTTGACGAAACGGCATGTGGCCAAGAGAATGGAGTTTGTTTAAGTGCATAGAGATTAGACAAAAGAGAAATGGAGGAATGTTCTGTGGAGCGATGAAAGGAAAGTCACACTTTTTGGGTGCAAGGTTCGTCGGGAATATGTGACAAGACAATAAAACCACGGAACACTTTAAAAACAGTGAAGCATGGTGGATGAAAAATTATGATATGGGCTTGCTTTTCATATTACGGGGGTCGGGCCTATTTATCCTGTCGGGGGTATAAGGAATGCAACCTACTTTGTGAAAATTCTCGAAGAGGTTATGTTGCCCTATGCTGAAGAGGAAATGCCGTTGGTTTGGGTATACCAACACGACTATGACCCAAAGCATACGTTAAAAAAATGCAAAATCATGGTTTGCGTAAAAGTAGTTATTCGTTATGAAGTGGCCCGCTGAATCCCCTGACCTTAACTTCATCGAAAAAGTGTGGGGGGTGTTAAGAACGCAGTTCGAAAGAATTGTTAAGCAATGCCTGATTCGTGGAAAGCAAAACCAGTCGAGAGGTGTCAGGTTTTAGTGAACTCGATGCCACGTAGATACGAAGCAGTCATAAAAAACAATGGTTATGCAACAAAGTACTGATTGCAAGCTAACATTATTTGCATACTTTCATATAACTTATTACAGTTTTTCTTACTTCTTATATAACAGATACAGTTCTTTGTCATGCACTGCTATTTTTATGAACAGCCATATATTTAAAAAATGGTTTTTACTGTGACGAATTTAACGGTAAAAAATCGATAATACTTAATTTCTGTTATTATAAATAAAATATTTTAGTTTGTTATTTGAAGTTTGATGAAATATATTATAACGTTGATATTGAAGGCCTTTTTGTATTATTTGGAGAGCACTGCTATTTTTATGAACACAACTGTATGTATTTGTTGAAATTATGACATTTTGGTTTAAATTTTAATTTTCATTTGGCAGGTTCAGCCAACATAAGGGACTTCATTCTCTGAACGTAAATTTTGACGAAGGCAACTAGTTTTTCGTTATGAATTTCAAATTCAGAACTTCATAATACAAAAGGTACAAAGAAATTACTGTCTTCAAAACACTCCTCAGGCAAGCTACAAGTCCATCATGAATTGTGTTTTGTATTGTAAAGAAATATTAGTTATTTCTTTTCCAAATTGACAAGGAAGCCTTTTACAGAAAGCATTAAATTAAGTTGTGTAGAAAATATATAAATTATAGAGTAATAAAGTTTAGCTTTCAGTTGAATGAAAAAAACATTATCAACTGTCATTTTGATAGAAGTGGACTTGACTTGATAGTTAGAGAGATTTTTCTTGACTAACTTTCCAGTCAACTTTCCAATAAAATAATTGGAAAGTAATTTTTTGACAGCTGGCCAATCAGATACAAGAAACTTGCCTAACTTTCTAGTCTCTTATGTTGCCTGAACCTGTCCATTGGAAGTCATATCGTATATTAAACGTTTGAATACAAAAATAATTACAGAAATTGTACAACCAGGAACAAGGAAGCCACATCTTAAATGTTCTTAATGGTAACCCAGGTACCAAAGATAAGAGTACTTTAAATGATAAATTCAAATCTTCTTTAAAACGCATTCTTAAATCATACTATTTAAACACTGCATGAAAAATAACGACATAATTATCCTTGAAACAATTTCAAAAGCTCAATCAAACAGCATTTAAATTTCAAGTATTTTTACAGCTTACTGTTTATTTAAATTATTATAAAATTTTTGTTTTGAGTACATTTCTCTCTTGGACATGATGATATGGCATGCAGCGATTTTATATTTTTTTATTTGTATGTTAAAAACTAAAGAAAAGGTACCTAGTGCTGGTTTTGTGTGTCTCATGGATCATAATAATGATACTGATTATTTTTAAACTTTAATAATATAATATTATTATATAAACTATGTAAATAAATAATGGCTGCCCTACTTAAGCATACGTACAGAGTATATTATTTATTCCATTATTTCATATATTATTTTCTATCATCTCACATTTTTCTATTCTATATATTTTAAAACTATACAAAAAATGGTAGTAAATAATAAATTCAAATTAAATTATTAAAAAAAAAACTATGAACAAAATAACAAACAAATTACATTACAAAACAAAATATCAAAAATGAAATTTCCTTCTTTTTTGAATATTATATGATTTATCTCTAAATAACAAGCATTGGTTGTGATTGTGATCCTGAATCAGTTTCAGAAATGAGCGATACGGTAAGTCCTTTCGGAACCAAGTTATAAACTTGCTGAAGATTAATGCCGCAGTTTAATGTCTTTTCATTCAATTTTGCTTTATCCTTCTCATTCTCATCCACATCCTTATTGACAACAACGTCGTCGTCGTCGCAGTCACCTGCCTCTTCCTCTTCGTCACTGCTATCGATTTCTATAGAATCCGAGGTGGGAATGGCGTCTGATATTTGATATGTCAACTTTCTTCGGATATGCCTGATCGGAAGGACTTCCGTTATTGCGGTATTGAAGTTAATAACAATCTCGTTATCAGCAATATTCCGTGTCCATTTTTGGGATTTCTTCTTCGCAGGACTCATTATGGGCGGTTGGTAGGTTGTTGTTGTTCCTGTTGTTGATGTACTATCCCTGGACAATGTGGTTCCCAGTCGTCTCAGCATTGAAACAACTTTACCATCTACCAATGGTCTTTGGTATTGACGGGGTTGGTATGGCAATGGCAATGACAATTGAGACGTAGTATAATTTGTATTGTGCATTGAAGTTTGACAGTTGACTAGATTTCCAAGATTATGCCTCACCGCTAACGACGACGGTGATGATGATGACGATGGCGATGATGACTTTGTTTTGTTTGGCAGTTCATGATGTTTCTTTTGAAGCAGCACAGTTTTCAGGTACATATTCCGCCAGTGCATGGTGTCTCGACATCTCTTACACTTCACTGCTGTTGCCTTTGATTTGGAGGTGGTGGCTAGAAGTCTCCTTGTAATAGAACGCCCGCAAACGCAACAATTATGCAATGTCCTTCTTTGGAGGCGATTTTTCTTCATCCGATGGCAACTAAGATAAGTTCTCTTCGAAAGATAATAAAATTCACTACGTTTTGTTGATGGATTTATCGATTGACTTGTTGTCCTCTTTGGCAATGATTGGGATTGGGAAATATTATTTAATTCGGATGGATGCATTTTTATTTGGGGTCGAACTTGTGCGATTGGTTTTGGGCTGTTGTTTGTCATTGTTATGTTGCGAGTTGCTTCTGAAGGAGAACCTTTATCGGAAACCATATTGTTCATTTGTGATGAACGAAATGTGCCCGAAGGATTGTCAGCGTCGTTACTGTTAAGAGCCTGCAGAGAATGCCAGTTGATGAGCCAGTTATTGCAGCTGTAGCACAGATATTTGTCTTCGTTCAGGGGCTGGAAATAAAGAATAATGTTTTGGTTAGATAAATCAAAGGAATTAAAATAATGGAATTTATGGATATGAAAACAATTAAGCAACAATCTTTATGGCAAAAAGTTCTTAGCACTTGTTTTAGGCAACAAACATACAATTTAAAATGTTTATCATTTTGTAAATATTTCTGGCCTTTAGATTTAAAAAAAAATATTGGCAGCCAAGAAGTTTTTAACTTGCGTACGCTTAAAGGTTTGATATACCCTTAATATAACAATGAAACACAGAAAGACATTTAAAATTCGCGTAGTGCGGCTTAAGAACAATTCTCTGTTTTTTGTAGTGATTCGGTTGAAGTTGAGATTAAGAATAAACTTATGGGGATTTGCAGTATGAATGAAAATCGTGGTTTTATTGATGCAAGAGTCACTCATCGGTAATGGAAAGGAGGGTCTATCTAGCTTTTACAGTTTTGGAGTCCATTCTGCAAGTTTCATAAAAGCCTGGTCAAAAAATAGGAACACTTATAAATTAAACTTGAAAGGAATAATAAACTTCAATCAATTTTGTTTTTTGAACGTTGTTATCTTAAATTTTTTAACAATATTTTTGTTTTATTGAAATTAATTCTATTTTCCATGGAACCAATTAGATACCGACATTTTTTTTAGTAGTGCAGTAGTCCCACATTTCAGTAAAAATTCTTCAAACATTCATTTTGCTTTAGTAGGATTTTGTCTAGTTTCTATGATCATGGACTCAATGAAATTGCTCTTAATAAAATTTAGGCCTAGTTTTTGAGAATATCACTCAATAATTTGTTCTTTTAAAATTAGAGCTTCGTTTACATTATAATATGCTTCGAGTCGTGATCATGCCATAGAAAGGGAATCCTTTTGTATGCAACACTCTGTAGTAAAAGATTTTCTAATAAGGGCTTGACAGCTTGCCCAACGGAGAACTTAAATCGCTTCAAATGCTCCATGGGCTTCAAGCTTTGAGCAAGCTGTAAATTATATGGGTTTATATCAAGATTCTAACGCTATGCCGAATTCTGAAAAGAACGCCGTGAAATTGACTGATTTCGACATACTCGACCAACCCGTTGTCTCACTGATACGGCAACATCGCATAACGTATATGTAGATTCAAATTTTTGCCGCTAAACTTTCTATTGCCTTGCAACTAGCGCGGGAATCATAATTGAAAATTGGAGTAAACTCTCTTAAAGTTGGGGCCGCCGACTCCGAATTTCGGAAGAAATTTTGTATAATTTCTACCGGTTTTTTGTTCATGTTGTGTTACATGATTTAAATGTTGAGTTTGGTCGCATTTACAAAGCTTGTGGCTACGTAGTCGAAATTCAACTATCTTTGTGAATGCAAAACGACACTACAAAGCTAGTCAATCTGGAGCTGTCATATTATTGACAAATGCAAATATATAATGTAAGGAACATTTTTGGTTTGATAATTTTAAATTATCTTTTTTTTTTTTTTTAAATTAAATCAAATCAAATTTAAGACGAAATTTGAATGATTTATATATGATTTTAAATACTTAACGATTTATTTCATTTTGAATTCGTGTGTCTTTAGCGAGCAGCTGATTCTGAAACGTCAAAATCATTCTCCGCTAACTCTGTAGCCGAATTTTTTACACTACGTCGGAGGGGAAATTTCAACTACTTTTGTAGTTAGATTAAGCCAATCAGAATCCCTTGACTACGTAGCCACTATGTTTGTAAATGCGACCTTTGTTAATTAAGTTGACAGTTCGTTGACTAGTGAAAGGGTGCGTTCAAAAATTAAATTGGGCAGGTTCAGACGACACAAGGTACTATTTGAAAGTAAAGAAAGTTTCTAGGATCTGATTGGCGAGCTATCAATTGCCTACCAATTAAGACAACTTTATTGGAAATAAAAATCGTCCTATCAAGTCAAGTCTACTTATGTCAAAATGACAGTTGATCATATTTTTTCATTCAACTGAAAGCTGAACTTTATTACTCAATGATTTATTTATGTATATTCTGAAATGAGTAATATTTCTTTACAATGCAAAATACAAATCGTGATAGACTTGTAGATAATGAACTAAAGGTACATATATTTAGGCAAGTGAGGTAAAGTTCTGAGTTTGAAATTCATGACACTTGAAAAACTAACCAGTTGCCTTGGTCAAAATGTACGTTCAAAGAATACAGTTGACTGCGAATGAAGTCCGTTATGTTGTCTGAACCTGCCATTCAAAGTTGTATATAATATAATAATGTTTTCAAAAATATTCCATCCGTTACAAAAATTGGAAATATGGTTACCCAAGAACCATTGTACGAGTTTGGGGTGCATTCTGCCCCTTATATTCATCTAATCCTTAATTAAAACATTTTACAACATGTTAGCCTTTTATGTTACAAGCTTTACATAAGTGGCCAAAAAACAGTTAAATTCAAAAGTAAGAAAATTGTTCCAAAAAAAAAAAATCTTTTCTCTTTTATTCGAATCTTGCGTAAATGTTGGACACCCTTTATAAAAATAATTTAACGCATAAAATTCATTCATAAATTATTATCCTAAGAATGGTTATATCAAAGCTTAATCAAGTAAGCACCTTTCATTTCTATAACCGCCTTTTTATTCAAAGTAAATATTTACTTGTTCCTATATTTAAGTGGTGCAACGTAACGGTGCGTGGTGGTGGCACGCGAAAAGATCTCCCTTTCTTCCCTCAACAAACATAATATTTTGTATTTTTTATTCCTTCCAATTCAACACCTTGCCTTTTATTAACCCAACGGAAACCGATCAATTCAAATTAATTTAATACCCTGCAACTGTCCCTTAAAAAAAAGATCAAAAAATACCTCAAACAAAAGTTGGTATAAACATACTCGTAACAGCAGCAGCCGTTGGAGTCAGTAGTTATGTATTATCATAAAAATGAGAAGTATAAGAAAAGGTGTATAGGCATATAATAAACCACCTGCCTCCAAATGGAACTTTATCAGCTGGCGCTTAATAACTTTGGTGTTCGAGTAGTCTTATAGCCTCGCATGGTTCTGGATTGTGGTCGGTTTTTTTATTTCTCTTTTTAGTTTAGGGGTAAAATTCAATCGACTCGACATGCGGCTTTGGTCTGTCGAATAGGTAGGTTAAATACACCTAAGGAGTGGGTAGGTTAGGTATCTACCTATATTTACGTTAATTACTAAAAAGTATAGATAGGTTATGTTGTTGTAGTTGGTAGAAGGAACATATCTCACATGGCACATGCGGTGTGTCTACTATGAATTTAAATACATAGTTTAACATAACACATTTTAACCTAGTCTTTCATTTTCAAAGAACAGCAGTTGGATTGGTGATAAAAAGTAGCAGATGTTTTTTTTTTAACATTACAAAAATATAGACAACATGTGCTATAGTAAAAGAAATGACATTGCTTCTTTAGATCTGTCTAATTTATGTGAAGATCACGCTGTCAATTATTTAAGTTGTGAATCGATTAACTCGATTACCTCTTTGTTGGTACTTTTATTCTCAGAAATTTACTATATTGACAGTTGTTTGTAATGACATAATCGTTTTTGATTAGAAATTTGCAATGTATTTCCGATCTGAAGATGCTTAATTTTGGTGTGGTTATTTCTGCGAAAATAATAAGTATCAGCTCGAAATCATAAATAATCACACTGATTACGAAATCCGTTGACCAGATTCGAGAGGATATCAAAAGCCAGTTTAGACATTTCCACTTACCATAATTACAATAAAAATGACAACTGTTGAGTTTGACATTTCTTTCAAGTTTTATGCGGTTTAATTTCAAATCCAGAAGCCGATTTTTCCATAAGTAAACCTTTTGGATTACCAAATTAAACTAATATAAGTTGTTTATTTTGACAGTTGTAGCCCTCCATCGATGCACCATCATTTTGACTATCATTTAAATGTCTATTGATTGGTAATCCGAAAGAAGAATTACTAAATACTAAGTTTTAGATTGTACATATATCTAATCAATTCTGAATTGTGCATTTACAATTGACAGTTTCAAGTGTGTCATTGTTTTAGTGCTTTTGATCATTCTAATTCAGAAACACTTATTTTCACTTCCATATAGAAGAACTGTCATTTCACTGATAGGCGGTTTCTGGACTACCAATGGAAAACGCCTAACGTCAGCCTTGATAAATCAAAAATTTCAAGTTTAGAAGGAAATATTCTGACTTGTTTTGCTTTCGATGTGAAGTTATCAAGTATGTAGTTGAATAATAATTTATGTTGAACAATATTTTTTTAATTTTCCTTTACAAACAAGTGCCACTGTCAAAATGTTTGTAATATTTTTCGTTTGATCGAGTTTAGAAGAAGTACTTACGACCGAATTTATTTTAGACTCTATTTGAATACAGTGTTCTCAAAATATATTTATAGAGTTTTTCAATTAGTGAATTAATTTTGAAGAATAAATAGACTTAAAGCTGTCAATTTTTGACATTTGTCAAGTAAAAACAACTCTAAAATGGAAAGATACACGCATCAACAAAAAATCGTGAACATTTTGCAGCCACAGCTCGTAGTTTTGCAAGAAAAGTTTCGTTTGTGTGATTGAACACTAAAATCAAGTCCTTGTACATATGCTAAAGATTTAAAATCGTTTGGAAACCTGATTGTATTCGTGAAGTTATAGAAATGCACGAATTGCTTTTGGACATTATTTTTGTACTTTTATTGGATCAAAAAAGTTAAGTCTATCGAAAATCTATCGGATCTGTCAAAATACTAAATTTGGTGTTGTTGAAATCTTTTATCAGAACCTTAAAATAGAATAATTGACTACAAAAAACAGCTTGACCGGTTAGAACCTTAAAATAGAATAATTGACTACAAAAAACAGCTTGACCGGTTAGCAATTTTCTAGTATACGATTGGCTAACTGCCAAAAACCTGCTTAACAATTTTATTGGAAAGTTAGTTAAAAAAATCTATCAAGTCAAATTCACTTACATATGTCAAATTGTCAAATAATCGTGTATTTTCATTCAACTGAGAGCTGAACTTTATTATTCTGTAATAATTTTATTTTCTGCTCAATAACATTTAATGCTCAATCTTTAAAAGGGTTTCTTGTCAAATTAGAAAAGAAATAACTAATATTTCCTTACAATTCAAAATAGAATTCGTGATGGATTTTTAGCTTGCCTAAGAAGTATTTTGTTGACACGATCAACTGAAGGTTGATGTTAGTGGAATTATGTTTCGAGTTCGAAATGTATGACACTTGAAAAACTAACTAGTTACCTTGGTCAAAATGTACGTTCAAAGTCTGCAGTTGACTGTAAATGAACCCTCTTATGTTGCCTGGACCTACCCATTGACAAAAAACAACAACTTGATAGAAATAGAAAATAGACACACCAATAAAATAGTCAATTTTCTATTTCCCAATTAAAAATTCTGTAGATCTGAAAATTTGATTTGAAATCAAAAATAAATCAATTTATTTGGTCAAGTGAAATAATAATATGACATTGAAAAATGGTTGGTTGTTGGTTTCACAACTGCAAATTAGAAATGTCTTGATATATTTAACCTACCATTTCCAAGCTCTATGAATTTGCAAATTAAAAAGGTTGTATAGAGATTTGAACTCCATAAAACGTATGAACCGTAAAGGACTATAAAAAAGTCATGAAACAATTTTTGACAGATGACGTCTTATGTACAAAAAAAAAACTAAGACAACTCTACCAGTATGATTATAGTTGCAGCCCATGCATAACTTAAGTCAAGTACGTACTTACTACTTATTCACAGAGGCTCTACAAAAATAATCATAACAGCAGATGTTAACACACTGAAGACACCTTTTGTACCCTTACCTGATTTGAATGGGACACAATTTTGGATAAAGTAATTATGATTCCTAACTCCCAAGTCCAAACTGACAGACTGGTGCGTGCTGTCGGTGGTACCACAAATTCAAAAGGCACAATTCAGAATTCGAACCAATTTTTTCTTTTATTTTTGGTGCGTTGAGTTTGATACATTGAAGAAAACATTTAGTTCTATAAGATTGAAGATCACGCAGATTCCTCATCATCATCGTCTCTGTTCTTTTTTTCTGTTTTCTTGAATGGAACCAGGTGCAATAACCAGGTTATGCGATGTTCAGTTAAGAAAAAAAGAAAAATACGAAAAGAAAAAGAAGAAAAAACATCTGCTTGCCGTCTGTTGTTTTGTTTTTTTTTTTTGGTAAGGTTTTACAACTTGTGAAGAAGATGATCAGACACGACTTAAAAAAAAATTGCTTCCCAGACAGCTGCGGGAAATGCCTCATATTCCAATTCAACCAGCATCAACATCCATCCAGTATCGAGAACTATAACAACATCAAACATCGAGGACACATTGCGATTGCAAGGAACATCAGAACCAGTGTGTTTTTGTGAAAGTTTAAAGGTTACTGACCATCATCGGCTCAAATTTCTATTGACACGCATCTTTTTGGTAGGAACACATATCATATATAATATCGTTTGTCCTCCTAAACCAATATCCCTATACTACTACATTCCTACGAGTATAATGAATGCATTTCCTGCCTATCGATTTATATGGTACCATATCAGATTACTCGCAAGTGCAGGTTCCCACACATCGATTACCTAGAATCAGGAGCCGAAGTATAAGAAGAAGAAGGATCTGGGTTAGGTTGGCGTTGGCGATGGCGATAGACTATACGTCTAGAGGCTTATAAAGTTTTCTCTACCTCCTTCTCCGCCCATATGTAGAAAGTACCTACGTACATACATATGACCGACTAATGGGTTGATAGAAGACGAAGAACTTAAAAAAAAAAACACCAAATAAGGATACATAGATCGAAAAGTTTCGCTCTTCAACATTTCCTACTTATGCTCAAATACCTTTGGCAAGAACTCTGTAGTTGGTGGGTTCAAGAATCGCGCAAAGTGAATCCTTTTTGCTGTGACAGGGTGTACGGTGTGTTTGTGCAAGGATTTCATAAAACGACAACTACGACGAGGCTGAACGATGACGAGGGGTGGATGAGTCATTTTTGTGTGTAGTATACCTACGTCCCATTCATCCACCCAACCATATATAATTATATTTGGCCTTAAGTATTGATTTTTCCTAGAATTTAATATTATATCCTGGCAATATGAAATGTAGGTAGTATTTGCACATTCGACACTCTTAATTTTTAAATAAAATTATGTCGTAATATCGAGTGAGATAAAAAAGCATCCTTACCTGAAATTTGAATCTAGCTTGAATGAGCCGAACGATATTTGGTCCACTGCGGGGTTCGTAGATATTAATGGTTAGGTTTGTATGGCATCCACATATGATACAAGTCTTCTTATGGTATTCCGATGACTTATCAGACATTGTTATCCTTGACGTAGGATATTTAAAAAAATATTAAGTTCTATATTTAACAAAACACACTTGTCTTTTCTCTTTCCTTCCTTCCTCTCACAGCAATTAAACTTTACACATTATTGCACAGTGTATATACCATCGAACCATCGCATCGTCGTCGTCGATAACAACACAAGTTATTAATAAATTAAATTTAATGAACATCAAACAAGCACAATGTCAGTTGCTATGGAAACACAACATTATACAAAAGGATAATGAAATATAAATAAATAACGGTTAATAAAATATAATAAGGATGACACGGTGTTCTATCAATAAATGTACGTGCGACACGACTAATATTATGTACGAGACGTCCTATCTACGAAAAGGTTCAACTTCAAATGATTATTTTATTCGTATTCCTTTACGACGACGACCGGCTCGGATCGACTCTCGTATAGTTCGGTTTTTCGTCCTGTAGTCTCGTCGCCATAAGCATAACGTCTGTTATCCTCTTGTACCTGTACTGTATCTGTATCTGTATGCCTGTGTATCTACTGTTCAGAGTTTCACAACTGAGCGCCGCTAACCAACATTCTCTTTGCGCCTCAATTTCAAACCGCACATGTGCACATTGCACACAACAATTTAACATCAACACAGACTTAGGGATGTGGTTTGGAGGTTTGAGCACATTTAATTTTTAGTTCCTGAAATGAGGATAGAATTTCATGATCCCTTTACAATGGTAAATTCTTAAATTCGAATCTCGCTTTTAAATTTTTCTATCACACCAGGTTTTTAAAATATGCCTCTTTAAAAACAACAAAAAAGAGTTTTTAAAGCTAAGTTAAAACTCAAAATACTACTTGTTAACAATAAATTATATGAGGATTTTGCAAAGCGAAATACTTTCTCTTCAAGGTACAATTTCAATCATTGCAGTATCTTACTTAGTTTATGAAAATTCTGATTAGTAATGAGCAGGATTATGATTTTGTTGACCTAAAAATTAAAAAAAGGAAAAACAAAACACTTAAAAATTCAAAGAAAAGGCATTAATTAAAAATGCTAGGAAAATATACAAAAATACATTAAATTATAGTAGGATTGGACTGCCAAGAGTTTTTTAAAGTTCTCAGGTAGTAATCTTCTTCGGTTGTCCTTTAGAAGGGCTTTGAAAGGAGCTAAATGATCTCTTAACTTCAGCTGAAACGAGTTGAGCCCATCTAAAACTTTCAACATTATTCACTTCAATGTTTCCTGGAAGTTTGGAATACACTTCATCGTTTATTACAGAATTTATCTGCTCAATCATTTTTGTGTTTTGTGTTTCCATTGAAAACGGCAGTAAACTTCTTTAAGACTTCCTCTGCAATGGATACTTTTGCTTTTTAAAAATTTGTTTCAATGGCTTTCAAAACAGGCCTTTTGATGTCCCTTGATAAGAATATTGGTACCTTAAATTATAAATAGGTACAGACTCTTAAATATACCTGTTTTCTTTGTAGGCCTTTGAAAATATGTTTTTTTGGGTCGACTAAAAATTCAAAACTGACTTTAATGTACGCATTTTACACAGGCGAGGAAAAGAAGTTGCAAGCATTCTTGAGAAGATAAACATTTATATATGCATAAATTCGAACATTTCCCATCATTTCATTTTCAACTAAAGATTCTCAACGGTATGAAAAAATGTTCGCATTTCTTTTAATGCCAAACCAATTATTAGACATGTATTTCTTAACAAAATTTAATAATAAAGCAATGAAAGGCAGAAAAAGGCATCTAACCAAAAAAAGGCAATGCTTATTTGAATATTTGTGAAATTTTAAGAAAACATTGAACACATTTTGGAACTAATTTTCAGTGCTGATTTCGAATACAATAATTTTAATTTGTATACTCAAGTTTTTAAAATACCGGTTTGAACATTATTTCTATTTTTTAATATACATATTTTAAAAACTTGATTTTATGATTTAGACAATGTACTCTTCAAAAAACAAAGCTTATTATTGATCCATTTTTGTGTTGAAAACATTTAGTGTTTCTATCAGATTTTTTTAAGACAAGTGAAATCTAACAACTTATAACGATCTTTTGAGTATTATATGGAATAATATAAATATTTCAATTGAATATTGGAGAAAGGATTATAGATTTGATAAACTCTCATATACTTTATTATAGTTTTTTTTTGTCGGTGGTAGATTTTGGTGCCCCGTGGCGGCTATTTTGTTTTGGTGACATCTGTCAAATCTTTTGTTTATTATTCAGTTGTTTATGCCAAATCATCAAAACAAGTTACACGACGCTTCAAAGTATCGTGGCCAATCACGCAATACCCGTACGTTCAAGGAACGCAAGATCGGCGGAGAACAACGCCGCGATCTGTGAAAGTGTACAGCAGAACCAGAGGCAGTTCAGAGCTCGGCCTTTTGCAAGGTTTACCAGGTGAAAATGCATCCTCAAAAAGTAACATTTGGTGGGTATTTTGGGCCAGCGGCGTAACTGGTCCGTACTTTTTTGAAAACGGAGTAAGTGAGGCAGTCACCGTCAGCAGCGAGCGCTACATAACGATGGTAACTAATTTCTTATGGCCCAAATTGAGCCATATGGACCTAGACAACATGTGGTTCCAGCAGGATGGCGCTACGTGACACACAGCAAACGGCACGACATCTATACAGAACATATACCCGCGCTTATTGAAAAACCTTGTATAAAAAAATCTACTTCAAAAATTTAGATAGTCTAAAAAGGCCTTATATCCGTCTGTTTTGAATTTTAAAAAGCAATATCTCTGAAACCTGATGTGATGCATTAATTTTGAAGTCGGATTTGGATTCAAGATATCCAAACCCCTTGTAAAAGTGCAATTTTATTGCTATGAAGAACATTGTGCCAACCAGTGTAATGAAAAGTTCAGAGACTGAAGCAAATGAATATGGTGACACTTAATCAACAACTTATACTTATGTATGTTATTATTTTCTTTTAGGAAGATATACATTTTTAAATTTCTTGACGTTTTAAGGCCAAACATTCGTGCTTTCAGGATACGTTTCATCAGTATATCTTTAAATAAATTTAGTTTTACAGATAATAATATCAAGATGTAGAAAGAACTTTTTAAAATTGCAGTGGATGTTTTTTTTTAATACATAGTTGTCCAAAAAAAAAGTGTCAAATCTGTTTATATCAAAAAAAACGCTATCGACTTAAATTAAATTGTACATCATACACTGTGACGTCATGTCAAAATAGTGTGAACTTTGAAAAAATATTTGTCACCTCAAATTTTCTACGAGCAAAAAAATGATTAAACTGTATGCATAAAAACGCTTTTGGTATCTGTTGTAGTTTTAACCTTCCGATGGCAAGTGGGGTCGCCCATCACCCCACTACTTTTTATAAAACCTCAAAAGAATACTTTTCTCAGTTTCTTTTAATGTAAATACTTGATCTTTAATAAATTATAATAATTGATCTTCAGTTTCATTACTGTTTTTTTTATAAAAGGTGATGGGACGATGAACAACAGCAGATGTAATTCACTAAGGCAAAAAAGCCTTGCCTTTGGAAGGTTAAGAAAAATCGAAGTGGTAGACTCCTTTAACAAATAAAAACTTTAAAAAATATCTACTGAAATTTGATAATAAATGATTTCCAACTAAATATAATGACAATTTAAAAGACATTGACTTCAAACTGATTTTTAAAAAAATCCAACTAACCAAAAATAACAATAAATTGATTAAACATTTGATTTTTCGAAGTTCATTGTGCCAAATTATCAAATAATTATTTTAAAGGACACAGGAGTGTTAGTCGCCTCTTTTGAAACATTTTGTAGCTACATATTTTACAAGGCTTTGAACTTAGTGATTTAGATTTTTGCCAAAAGTCACAAATTAAATAAATAAAAAGGTCTAAAAACGTTTTAAAATATTAAATCTTATTTTGGGTTTCAAGTAAAATAAGTGCTAAGCTACCTTATCCTTCTAGATTTTGATAGAAGTTTTCATTTTCAATGCACATTAATAAACTGGTCTGTACTGTATAGTTTACCTTTTAATAATGTTCATATAGTCTAAAAATATAGGTAGTTAGATAGGTATAATTGATTCAACAATGTGTTCATAATTTGATATATTAAACTGCAAGAAGCAATACTTTCTAACCTGTGCTAACTACAGAGAAATAAGTCTTGTTAACACTGTGTACAAGGTAATAATAAAGGCAACAACAACAATTTGATCGGGCTTTAGTATTGTAATTTTACTCAAACTCAAATTGACACTGACATTGATTTTCATGTGACACTATCCATAGTGATGGTTGTTATAGAGCTTACATTCGTCCTTACAATCCCTTTATCCCTTTATTAAATATTTAATCTCTCGGACATTATATATTTTGCTTTGGATTTGAAACTCAAAATTTTGTTTTCAAATATTTCAAAACATGGTTTAATTGAGCCTCATCTTAATAAAGCACAGAAATCACAAAGGAACACGTCCTCAAGAACCTTTATACGAATTAGAACTCTAAATAGAAATTTAAAAAAATAAATCAAAACTTCTTTGAAATATTTCCAAACATTTCCCCTAAGTCCGTCACAAATTATTTTTGAAGGGTCTGAACAAAAATTCATTCAAAAACAAAATTGAAAACACACATCAACAAAAAAAAATCGACAGATGGTCTCGTGTGTTAAATGGCACCAAACTCCAAACCTTATAACAAAGGTGCGCATAGCAGACTTAACGTATTCGTATAGTAGAGTAGGTATAGTGTAGTAAAATAAAATTGAACTCAAGGCGAAGGGTTTGCTTTTTAAAGTTGGTATTTTTTGTTCATACCGTTTTTGTATATTTCAGTATTCTTATGACTTCAGTTGAGTACCTTTTTTTATATTCTAGAGGACATACATATGTTCATAATAAAGAGCATGTGTATTTCCTCTATGAACTTGTTCGCATGCCTTTCCAATTTACGGCGAGCTAATTCGGAAGTAGGAACCACACAATATTGCGTTATTAATTGGTTTACACGCGCATGTCGTTAGGCATCATAAGACAAAGTAATACCTAAGGTTCTTCCCTTCTTTAAAAAGGGTTTCGAGGAAGTTAACCGCAAGGCGGATATTAGATTGGTATACCTACATATATTGTTTTAAAAAGTACAAAAATCATTCATACAAAATTAGGTAGGTTGCTCCCTAACCGTTAAGTAATCTTTTAGCTTAAAGGTACTGGTTTTTTCTCCAGAAAATGTTAACAGACAGGTACCTACCTACCTTTATCAACAAAACTTTGCATTTCTACGGTAATTAGGTTTTTGAGCGGGATTTTCTTCTAAGAACCAGAAACTCAATTTATAGAGCTAGTGAACTTGACCATGTACATAATCTGCCTTTCGTACCTAAATCTATAACAAAAGAATTTTTGTGTAATCTACTGAGGCGTACTTTTTTACCTGTGTGCATAGTAAATTTTATGATCTTTCTAGGTACCTACAGAAAATAAATACCAAAGGATACATAATCCTGTTTTGCACTAAATATTTAAATTCCGAAAAATTTGGTTTTTGGTGTGCATTCCATAAACTCAGCTACCTAGTATAAACCTGTTATACAAAATTCTGTACCTTTATAAAATGAAATCAGTTAAAAAATACATTTTTGAATTTTTTGATAGCAAAAATTGTTTACCTTAAAAGCCATAGCTTATTCACTTGTAATCGCAAAGCTATTGGCTTTGGACTCTGAGGCTTGTAAAATATTCTTTTGAATCGACTTTTAATACTCTCCTTCTATTATTTCTAGAGAGATAAAAAAAAGTTATCGCTATAAAGAAGAAATTTTTTCCTTAACGCTGTATTCAGAAGTCATAGACATTTGAAAGGACAAAAAGTCGACGGTCCAAGATAAAAGAAAATGGCGACATGCTCATAGAATTCTGAATAACTCTGTTGAAAGATTCGAGAAACTGTTCCGTAATACTCACAATTCTAGGAATGCCATCAGAATACCCTTGCACTTTATTTCAGATGTACTGTTAAGAATAGATATTCTTTTTTATGCCACGCATCAAGAATGTGGAATACTTAAACCAACAGCGTTTTTACTCTGGGTATTATAATCAAAATCGAAGTTTGGATTCAAAATAGGTACCAAACATTGACTTCAACATGTAATGTCAAAGTCATGAAGGCATTCAATTTGAGTTTTTCTCAAAACTTCTTCTATGAAGACTTATGAGAATTTTAAAGAACTAATTTCGTTACTAAAATATTGGCAACTGTACCCAAGAAACAAAGACTTGTATAGATACTTTGCATCTATCAATTGCACAATAGACTTTAGCATAAAAATACCATTCTTGATTGTTTTAAATAATTTTAAAGATGCATACATATGTATTTTGAAAACCCTGATGTGATCGAAAAATCATAAGGCGAGATTCGAATTTAGGACTAACTTAAAAAAGTATTATTTTGTTTGTGGGGCAGGAAAAAACTTAGGTTTGTCGACCAGTGCTACAAGTGATTTTATGACAAAACTACAACGATCTTTACAACTGAATACAAACACCTCGAATTTTCCAACGGATGCACATTTACACCCTTCAGCCTTTGATAAGTTGCTCATGCGCCATTTTATGTCTTTAGTTACATATGTTAAAGATCTTTTTATAAGCAAAGTTAGCTCAAAATACTTACTTACTTACTTAAGGTGGCGTTACATTCCGGGGTGCACTTGGGCCTAAACCAACATGCGTCTCCAGCCAGCTTGGTCCCTAGCTAGCTGTCTCCAGTTTCGCACGCCAAGTTGAGGTCTTCACCCACCTGCGTGCGCCACCTAAGACACGGTCTTCCTCTACTGCGCCGGCCGTCCCTCGGTATTGTATTCGAAGACCTTTCGAGCTGGAGCGTTGATGTCCATTCGCTCTACATTACCTATCTATCTAAGTCGTTGGACTTTAATTCTGTTAACTAGGTTAGTGTCGCTATACAGCCCGTACAGTTCGTCATTATATCTTCTCCTCCATTCTCCATCTATGTGTACGGAACCGAAAATCACACGAAGAATTTTTCTCTCGTAGCATTCCAAGACGCTCTCATCTTTTTTGACAGGGTCCAAAGAATCGGGATGATGAGTGTCTTCTAGATCGTGATTTTAGATGCTCGAGAGAGGACTTTTCTACTCAATTGCCTTCTTAGTCGAAAGAAGCTGCGATTTGCATAAGAGTTATTCTTCGTTTGATTTCAGCGCTGCTGTGGTTGTCTGAGTTTATAGCGGTGGATAAATAGACAAAATCCTCGACTACCTCAAAGTTAAAGCTGTCCATTGTAACGTTTTGTCCAAGACGTCGTTGTTCAATATGCTTTTTTGATGACAGCATATACTTGGTCTTGCCCTCATTGACCACTAAACCCATCTTCTTCGTTTCCGTCGTAATGCTCTAAACGCTCCACTGACATCACGCTTTGATCTTCCAATTATGTCAATATCATCTGCGTATCCGAGTAATTGGATGGACCTTTGGAAGATTGTGCCTCTAGTGTTGACGGTTGAGTTTTGCACAATTTTTCCAGAAAGATATGGAAGAAGTCGCATGACAGTGTTTCGCCTTGTCTAAAACCTTTTTGACATCAAATCTATGGGTAAGATCTTTCCGACCTTGATGGAGTAGAGTGCATTCTCCATCGTCATTCTGCGCAAATGGAGAAGTTTGACAGGGATGCCAACACTAGACATTGCTCTGTAGAGCTCTTCCCTATGGATGCTATCATATGCGGCTATAAAATCGATAAAGAGATGGTGGATATCCATGTGAAGCTCCTGGGTTTTTTTTTTTGAAGATCTGCCGTAGTGTGAATATTTGGTCGATAGTGGACTTTCCTGGTCTGAGCCACACTGATAAGGACCTATCATGTTGTTGACGAACGGCTTTAGACGTTTACATAATACGGCAGAGAGGATCTTATATGCAATGTTAAGGCGACTGATGCCTCTGTAGTTGGTGCAATTTAGAGGGTCTCGTTTCTTATGTATCAGGCACACTATGCTGAGATTCCACTCATCGGGCATGCTTTCTTCCCTCCATATTTTGCAGATGAGTTGGTGCAAGCTCCCTACCAAGTCATCGCCTGCTGCTTTGAATAGTTCGGCAGTGATGTGGGCATCTCCAGCAGCTTTGTTTGACTTCATTCTAGATATAGCTATCTTTACTTCGTCGAGAATAGTAAAATTATAAGGCGAAAATATGAATTCAATACTTTCCTGAACAGTGCTATCAGTTATTTTACAACTACAGTAGACTCGCGATAGCAAAAACACCGTCTTAGGTGAACACGGCTAACGTTAAATTAAATTGGGTGGCGCAACAATCCGTTGTGAGCCAGGGCCTAGTGACTTACAACTCGCAGCGTTAACAGTTATTTTTTTACATTGGCTACTCTGTGGCGTTTACTATAACGTGAAAACTTTTAAATGCGTTTGACATAAAAAACATAGCTTCCTTTGACCATTCTTCGGTTTTTCAAATCGCTTCAATAAATGGGGAATCCCGTTAAGGATTTTTCAGATATTATTTACTTTAGTTTGGCATTTGTCTTAGTGCGCGGTGCTGGTTTGGCGTATTCAAAGAGAAGGTTTTATTGAAAAATGTCGCAAAAATTACCAAAATTGTTGTCTTTCAAGGACAAAGTAAGTGTTTTAGAAAAATTAAAAAGCGGATCAAGCGTAACCAGCTTAGCAAAGCAATACGATGTAGCAAAATCAACAATTTGCGTTATCAACAAAAAATCGGAGAAAATTTTAAAATGTGTTAACAAGCGTTCTGAACTTCCCAAAATGTAAAAAAACTCTTTACCGTTGGTTCATCAAACAGCGAGAAAAAATGATCCAGTCAATGGATTGATGGTTAAGGGAAAAACTTAATTTTTACATTCAAAAATTAATGAAACTCAGGGCGATTTTAATGCGAGTGACGGGTGGTTTCAAAGATTTAAGAAGCGTTATGGTGTGTGTTTTATCAAAATAAGTGTTAAAAAATTACCCTCTAGACCTGACCTTGTTGACCCTTCAAAAACAAGCTGCAAGCCAAAATAAAAGAGCTTGGTCTATCTCATAATCAAATATACAATGCGGATGAATCCGGATTACTTTGGAAGCTGTTTTCTGACAAGACATACATAAAATCTAAAAAAAAATGCTCCTGGCAGAAAACGGAAAAACGCGTCACTTTTCTTCCTTGTAAAAACGCAACAGGAGAACATAAAGTAAAGCTTTTAGTGATTGGAAAGGCAAAAAATGCTCGCTCTTTTAGGAATTTTAAATCTCCTGTTGACTACAGTTGTTCCAAATCGTCATGGATGACAGCTGCTATAATTTTAAAAATTGGTTTCATCATTCTTTCGTACCACAGGTAGGAAACAGATTGCAATTTTGTATTGATTTCAAATGTTTTGTTGTGTAGGTCTGAACATTTAAAAAAAAACTAAAGTTTGCCCACCAAAGCTCTTTTTTGAATTGATAACGCTCCATCTCATCCACCCGAAAACGAATTAACATCTGAGGACGGGTTAATAACTGAGATGTTTGTGCCGCCGAATGTCATGCCGCTCATACAGCCGATGGACTAAAATGCTATGACTTACAAAACTTTTCTAAAGAAATAGTCTTTTGGCATCAGTTGTGGCCGAAAAACTGATGTTATTGAAGCATTAAAAAAAAATGACGTTAAGAGACGCTATTTACTATTTAAATTCGTGTTGGCAATGTTTTGAAAAAGAAACAATAGCAAAATGATTGACGAATATTTTAAGCTCAATCAGAAATAAAAAAGACTCCGAAGAGGAATCCCACTTACTGTTTTGAGAAAAAGAATTTGTTCACCAATCAACTCACAAAAGGAACGTACACTAGAACTTTTCACATTTCGAGAGGTTTGAACATTTTCTCTTGTATACAGAAAAACATTTGATTCATTGGTGCCCTTCTGTGTAGATCATTTTTTCGGTTGCTGGTGTCAATGAATAGAATGAAGATCTTCCAAACGACACCGAAACGAACGATGTTTTGAATTTTGATCTGTGACGAATGTGAAGGCGAGAATAGTATTCTGGAAACAGCACATACCAGTCTAGAGCCTAGGGAAGCAATCGACATTTTCAATAAGGCTTTGGAATGGGCTGAATATGAAAACGTTAATGCAAATAGAAAAAAAGAAAATTCAGAAAAAAATTACGCATTTTTTTTATTAATTGCAAAACAATTACATTTTTTCATGAACATTTACAATTAAAATAAAAAAAAATATATGAATTTTAGTTGAAACAAAGGTCTTATTTATTTTATAAATGTTAAGAGCTACACCTTCGTCAACTTGAACAACTTCGATAACGTGAACACGCTCGGTTTGAAAAGTTCACGTTATCGCGAGTCTACTGTATAACCAAGCTGTCCAAATCATTAGCATCATCTTTAGCACCTAGAATTTTCAAGTGGATGACCATTAACACTCCTCAGCCTTTAATGCGCTGCTGATACGAAACCAAGAATCCATTTCATGTCTTTTATTATCTCCAAAATCTTTTTATAAACAATGCTCAAAATACTTTGCTGTAATACTCGAACCACCAGAAATTCCCAGAGGTTTACCTTGAAGGCTTGAAGTCAATCTAGAACATATTGTCAAGTGTACAGATTCTTTTTGTAGCCGCACATTCAGAATGTAAAATACTTTGTTTATTGAATTAAGCTAAAGTTCTAGTCTGGATTAATGACATCTATAATTTGGTGTCCGGACCTGACAAACGTAAGACCAGAAAATTGTTCCGATTACTATGTATAAAACCAAGAACTGAATAAGCCTTAGAAGATATTGAGTTGAAGTGTTGTGAAAATTTCATTGCCACGAGATAAAATACATACAAATTACAGATAGGTTTCTTGTAGAGCTTATAGTTTCATATTTATCAGCGTTAATAAGCAGAAAATTACAAACAACTCAACCTAAAAAGGAGTTTAGATCACATTGCAGTACATCACAATCCCAAGAACTTAAAACAATTTTAAAACTATAACATCGTCGGCATAAATGATACACTTATTTCAACACAGACGGTAAATTGTTTATAAACGAAATAAAGAGATTAGGGTCTAAATGACTACCTTGTAGAATTCTAGAGCCAACTTTAAACTTATTTGACTCGCATCCATTTAGAAGTACAGAGTATGATTTTTCTAATTGAAATAAGATTGAAGTAATTGTTCGAAACGTCAGATTTATAACAGGTTGAAGTATCACAGTTTATGTCGTATCACAGCTTAAATTATCGCAGTTGAAAGTCTCACTATTAAAGGCATTCTTTCCCAAGGGCTCACGTACCTACACTAAAACCGATTTATCGGCCGATATCGGATCGGAACAATTCGGACGAGCATATCGGGCGTTCGACTGCATACACGCTTCTGACCGCGGACGATACCGGTTTGGAGTCTGAATTTGTGAAGATTGGATGTAAAAATAATAATTTTTCCAATGGAAGATTTCGAAGAAATGTATATTTTAGAAAATTCATACCGTCATTTAATGCGTCAACGCAGAAGACGTCGTCGCTGTGTATGGATTAATGAAATATTTATGCAAAGAAATTCAACTACCATCTTTTTGAAGATTTAAAATTACAACCCATACAATTTTTCGAGTATTTTAGAATGTCTTTTAGTACATTTCGATATATTTTAAACTCAGTGGAAGCATTGATAACAAAGCAGAACACAAACTATTGGGAATGTATACCACCCATGGAAAGACTCGCAATAACATTGCGGTAAGATGAAGTACTTACAAGACAAATTAATATGCTACTTAAATCTTTCAGGTACCTTGCAACTGGGGAATCTTTTCGATCTTTAGCATTTTTGTTCAGAGTTTCAGACAGTGCGGTTGGAAGGATTGTCAGAGAAACTTGCAAAGCAATATTTGATAGTCTTGTACCACATCATATGCCAATGCCAACCGACGAAATGTTTCATCAAAATGCTGAATTGTATTGGTCAAAGTGGGGATTTCCTAACTACATTAGTAGCTTACAAACAACTTTTTTCCATTGTCTTGCAAGCGGTTGCAAGTCCAGATTATACATTTTTATTTATCGAGTTAGGTGCTTATGGACAGCAAAGCGATGGTCGTACATTTGCCTTTTCAACTTTGTTTCGTCACTTCGAAAATGGGCATTTTAATATTTCAAAATATTTACCACATACAAACACTATCTTACCTTTGGTTCTAATAGCTGATGAAGCATATCATCTAAAAAGGTACATTATGAGGCCATATCCAAGACGTAACCTTGGAAACGAAAAAACGCTTTACAACGAACGTTTGTCAAATGCGCGAGTAGTAATTGAATGCGCTTTTGGTATAATAACACAAAAGTGGAAAATTTTTACCAAATGTATCGAAACTACTACAGAAAATGCCGAAACTATTATAAAATCTATATGTTTACTATATAACATTGTTATAGACAAAGAAGGACCACCAGCGCACAATTAGCTCTACTTTCCCTCCCACTTCGATATTTAAAACTTGCACAGGTATCTCCTTTTAAATTCTTTTTGTAAACAAAACATTTGTTGTGTTTTTCTTGAATGTGGTTGACTTTTTGGAGACCCAGGCAAGTTTGTACTCTTCAAATAAACTCACGTACGTTTTTGCGCTAAATATATTCAAATGTAGGTCTACAACATTGTTGTAGCCTAGTACATACTTGTGAACCATCTCGTGAACCCATACAAATTTCAGTTTTTGGTTCACCCGTGAACTTGCTCGTGAAGCTGAGTGGAGAACAAAGTGGAGAGTTCTCGTTCACATGCAATTCACGTGCAAAATGTACGGGAACTGTTGGTGAAGCTGAAGTCAAATGTTCACAACGTGTACTCACAAGTGTGTACCAGTGAGCAATTTCAAAAGTTCACTTTCTCCACTGGCGAACGTTCACTTCACGAGGAAGTATGTACTAGGCTTTATACCGAAAATATTGTGTATTTTCCAAAATTCCAAACTCTCCAAAATTAACTCCATTCCGAAAGAAATATATATTCGGTGTATCAAATACATCTACCACACTCGGAGTTTTTTGCAGCAATAATTATCTCATACCCAAACCAATTTGTACACAGTTTGAGGTGCTCTTTTAAAAACAAGGGAAATTTAATCTTCAAATAAAACAAATTGTATATCCTCCTAAAGGTCTTAAATAGTTATCCTTTCATCTTCAATAATTTGAAATTGCACTGTTTTGAGAAAATATTAATCTTATTTTCAATTATCCTTCTATCCTTTCTTTTTTCTTCCTTTCGTTGTAGAACAAGTAGGAAAGACTTCCGTTTCTTGAACAAGGATCCGAAGTATATTTTAGTTCAACAGTTCCTTTTCCTGTTTATTGTTTAAACAAAAATTAATCACTGAATTTTAATCAGATGGTTAAGTAAGTGGTTGTTTTGATTTATTGTTTTAAATCAAGATAATAAATCTTGAGTTTGAATTGAGCTACTTTGATGGAAATTTCACATTTTTATTGCAGAAAATAGGGTGTGCTGTGCGCATGAGCGGAAGTATTTACACTTGGAGATTAACAAAGATTACAATTGAAGAATTGAAGGATTGAAGGCAAAATGAGGTACATACTCGTACGTGGATGTTTAAAGTTGTTGTTTGAACTTTATAGGGTGTTGAAAAAAGGGGTAAGACTGAAATATTGCAGAACAATAGCTAAAATTTGTGTATGGTTTGATGACCGAAAGGATAATAAAATAATATAAAAGAAATTAGACATAATAAAAAAGTTAGTTGATTAAAAACAAAGGTATTGGGTAAAGGTGATTTTGAATAACAAATGATCGTATTTTGAGAATGTAAATTGACATAGCTTGGTATAGAATTTTCTAGCTCAGCAAGTATAATATTAATTTATCGCTGAATATTACCGATTAAGCAGATACCTACATATGTATGTGTGTCTCGATAGATTTTCCATGTGGAATTTGTTTCAATTTGTAAGCGTGCAGTCCGTTTTTATTCATACAAGAATTTAATTTGTATTACGCTAGATGTTTATGAGTATACATTGAATGTCAATTTTAATATTAAGTTGTGTTGACCTTATGTTTTTAAAAAAGATTTTTTTTTATTTTATCAAAATCTCAAAACTATCTCAAAGCCAGAGAAAAATTCTTAAAAAACAAGAGTGTATTTCAAAAACTTATAATTTTATCTTAGTTAATCTATTATCTTATAACTACTGCGTTTAAGCCTAAAAACAATTTTAATACTAAATAACAATAACTTAATCTTATTAGAAAAAAAACTTGACATCTTTATCATTATTTTTCATTTTATGTAATACTTAAAACGAAATAAAAAACCCAAAATCCATTATAAAATTTAAGCTACTTAAAACTAACCAAAACCAATATAATAATACTTAAAATTACTTAAACCTACTTAAAAACTGCAACAGTCATAGTATATTTTTTAAACTTTTTTTTGTATTGTTTTTCTTTTGGTGCCACCCTGATTGTCCCTAACCTAATCCTTAAACCTATGTAAGCCAGCCAAGACCAAACGCCCTAGACAACTTTAAATCACATTCTCAATTTGAAGCCACCAAAACTGGTTCTCCTGCCTCACCCTATCTCTTCGGTCCCTATCGGAAACAGTCCTACTGAATCGAAGGCTCTCGGCTCCGTCCAGTGCGAGGACGTCTCGACTGTAAAGGAGTCGCCTATCTACAGTTTTACGGCTGACGGTGGTAGATTAGCGGAACCGCCTCCCTATCCTGTATTAACCCTCGATTGTCTAAATAGGGAAAAACTTCGGGTTGAATGTTGCCACTTAAAAGTGCACTTTCGTAGTACTCATTGTTGGGGTAGTAAGCCCTACAAATTAAGCTGTTAGTCGACGAAATGTGACCTAGCTTAAGCAAGAAATTATCTATTCTGTTTCTGTTGGCTCTGTTGTATAGAACCTGGTTGGAAATGTAATGTTTGTACTCCGACTCTGGTGTTATGTGTAGTCCAAGACAACATCGCAGACATTGTTTCTCAAACACCCAAATCTTTTCCATTTGAGATAGGGCAACGTTGAACCATACCGGGCACCCATAGGCAATCATCGGCTGTCAAGGCGGCTGCTAAAAAACAAACGTTTTTCCAGGTCAAAGGCTTCTCTAGCTCTGGCCAGAGTAGCACTAATATGTCTGTCGAAATACAAGTACTGATCCAACCAGATGCCAAGGTATACTTTACCACACTTTCTTTCGCCAGTAGCTGTAAAATTGTTTCAACGATCACTAGATTTTTCTTTCTCATATCCCTTGAAGCTCCATACAGCGGAGTCCTGGGGTGGAATCGGCTAAGGTGATAATTGGCTATCATATTTTTGATACTCAAATTTGACTATCATTTTCATTCCATCTGTGTAAGATGATTCAAATCAATTCATGGATAATTGGATAATTTTTAAAATGATTCCTATAAAATATATAAAGTTGAGTTAAAAGTCAATTGTTCAAATTTAGCTGTCATTTTATTTTGAATTAACAGTTAAACCAAAGACACACACTATAAAGACCGGGTTCTTTCGTACGTTTCACCCTCCAACACCCATTTGTTTACATTTGTAATTTTGACATTAGGTCTATTAAAAATGGAAGAACAATTCGATGCGGTGTATTTACTTTTTTTGACAGAAGTTGTTGTTTCTTTTTATTAATGTGTGGCGAGGATTTTAGATTTTCTTAATTAAGGTGACGTCACACTTTAGTCTTTGAGTTAAACATTTTTCTGTTTTACAAATTATGATGAAATTTTCATATTTTTATGTAAATAAAATCCTTTTGTTGATGTTTGTTTTCAAAATAATACTAATTTGGCACCAAATCAAATTATATAACACACGTACAATTTAATTTAAGTCAATAGCGTTTTTAGCTCGTGAGATATTTGGGGTTAACCAACATTTTAATTTTTTAAATTGCTTTAGCAAAAAAAAAACACTTTTCTTTTCTGCATCTTTTGATGTTTTATCTGTAAAAAAATTTATTTGAAGTCGTTATCGATTAAGATAAGTATTTCATCGATTTTTTTTCCATATCTGCCTGTGACATCTAAGTTTTTTTTGACAAATTCTTCAGTAGTAATTCTTGTCATAAAAATGCCTTCTCAAATAGCCTTGGATTCGGCTAAAAATTGTAGGCCACTCCTTCCCTGACAACAAACATTATTGCTTAAAACTTTTAAGTCACTAAACTCTACAAAATAATGATAAGGACAACCACAAAATAGGTTTTTTTTTTTACATTTATTATTGGAATTTAACAACGTAATTTAATTTATAGCATCTCAACAAAAATGTGAAAAATTAGACTTTACTTTTTTAATTTTATGTGCCTTAATTTTTTTTAGAACTAAATAATGTTAAGGGCAATTTCAACAAAAGTATTTCTTAGTAAAACTTATACTTTTTCAAAAGGCGTTCAAAATTTGTTACTTGATCCTTTTCGCTAAATAACATCTCTTAGACCTCGTGGTATTGAAATTATTATTGAATTTATTTGACACTATTGCCCAAACGATTTCAATCGGGTTCGGGTTTTGAAAAATAAATAGTTGCGTTATCCTGGTGAAAGATACATTCCGCAGCAAATATTTCATCCGTATATTCTTGGGAATTTATTTTGTTGGCAAGCTGCCAATTTTCAGCTAAAGTCAATCTATTCGCTTTTTGAAGAGATTTAAGTTTTGGTTTCGGGACGCTTTAATGATTAGGCATTTGATTACTCCTTAGGTTAATAATTTATGTTTTACCTGAATTTTGCTTAACAGTTAACTCCATAATTTTAACTCATCTTTAAGAAAATGTCTATTACAGGTTTACTTCTTGAAAGTATACACCACTGATTTGGATAGGTGTCTTTCTCTGATTTCGGTAATCAGCAACAAGACCCCTCTTTTTTCGGATAATGGCTTTCAGGTTATAAAATTATAATGACGTGCTTTATTTTAATAAATTCAATATATTTACGTGACCTAGAAAGTATTGAAAACTAACAATGGGCAACGGCCTAGTCACTGGTAAAGCATCGGTTTCCATCCAGCGAAATTAAGCATCAGTGAGCGCGGTTAGTGGGCAGATGGGGACCATCTCGAAACCTACCGCGTGCTGTTATCATGTTTTCTTTCTGTCTGTTGTTCTTTCTCTTCTAATGTCCTTCTGTCTTGTATTAATGTCTTGGGTTGTTATTACCTTATATAGTCTAGTCGCTCAAGGTGCTGTGTTCCCTGCTCTGTACATTTATGTGCTGAGTAGTATGTAATGTGCAATGTTAAAACTAAAAAGCCTTTGTTTTCTGAAGATTTTCTTATTGTTGGTCCTTTTTAATAACGATTCTTAAATATAGGGTGATTTTGTAAAACTGTAGGAAAGTTTTTTAACAAAAAAAAAAAACACATACAATTCATAAAAATGGATGAAATCTTTATTTGAATCAATAGTACGGTTCATATAATTTAATGTTTGAAGATTATTTCATGCAAATGTTGACTTTGACTGCGCCTCAAATGGTCTATCCACTAAGTCCAATTTTGGGATACTCTTTCCAACATTTCAGCCGGTACCTCACTAATAAATACTTCAATATTGTCTTCCAATGCGTCAATTGCCGAACTTGTTAAAATCACATGTCATGCAAGTCAAGCTCTTGCATTTTGGTAAAAAAAAAGTTGGATATCATCTCACGGTAGCGCGCACTATTCATAGTTACGTAACGATTCGCACGATCTTTGAAGAAGTACGGTCCAATGATGCCACTAGCTCATAAACCGCACCAAACTGTGACTTTTTCTGGATGCATTGGTAGCTTTTGCAATTCTGATATTCACTCCAAAATCTACAATTCTTCTTATTTACGTACCCACTGAGCCAAAAATGAGCTTCGTCGCTGAAGACAACTTTTCGGAAGAAGAGTGGCCAACTTTCCAAGAGCCTATTCACCAAAAATTGTACGTTGCAGTAGGTCGTTCGGCTTCAATTCTTGCACCAGCTGTATTTTGAAAGGCATCACACCTAAATCCTTAAGTAAATTTTTCAACTTTATTGAATAACAGAGGCCATTTGCTGCGAACTGGTGATTTAATGTCCAACAATGTAAATTTGGTGCGAAATTTAGTCAAAAAAAACCGAATAGCGGCTTCAGCGGGTCGATTAAACTGACAATAAAATGGAATAAGCACCCGATGAACTTTCTTAACAAAGCACACATTTTGATAGTTGTTGTTCGTTTGTAAGACGGTTCATGGTTAAATTACAGACAAACTGAAGATGTTTGACAGTGAAACAAACCAGTGATGCTAAAAAGATAATAGCTAAAAAATCACCCTTTAGAACAACTTAGCCTTATACATTTTTCGTATCGTGATGAAGATCTATAAATTATTGTTAGACCAACGATGTAAGAGAGAGAAATTTTGTTAACTCTTTATAAAAAATATAAAATCAAACAAAAGGGTTGCCATTCCTTGATAGTAATCGTTCATAAAAACAGACAGAACAGCATAGTTTTTTGTTTGTCCTTATCATTATTTCGCAGAGTGTATATGCCATATAGTTCTCTACGGACTATTGAGCCATTAAACTTATTTATCTTTATGTTTTCGATTTCTTATTAGTCATGCACAAACTTATGTGCACCACTACCTTCCAGAATAAAACCTAAAAAGTATCTTGTTGAGTCCTACTAAAAAGATACTAACACAAAATTCTTCTCTTTCTGGATTTTAATGCAAATAAAGCTTTTTTTTGGTAAACTAACTCGTCTTAGTTTCTTACCTATACGATAAGATGTATCATTGTTAATTATTTTGTGAGAAGTTATTATTAACAAACAATTTTGCAAAGTTTATCAATGATAGCGCCAACTGTTTTGCAAGTAAGAACAAAATTTACTTTGACCATAATCAACGAAAAAACCCCTTTAATTCAGTTCTTATTTAATTCAGATTCAGTTTACAGAATGGAAAACAAATTAAATGTCGCCCAATTTTTAGCAATATTTGTTTTAGCTTATAATCTGACAAATGACATTTGTATCAAATCTCAAACATAAAAACCGGACCGTAATATACATATATTGAATCACCAATGGCAAAGATGTAAAGACTAAAGTCTTTTAATAACTGCAATCAATAACTAATTTTTACAATTTTTATTTAATTTATAATAGCTAAAAATCATTTTTATGACTTTAAAAATTCTAAAGACTACATTCAAATTACTTTAAAATTGACTTGCATTTAAAATTGATTCTAAATGACTTTAAAAAATTTATAAAATCAAAGACACTGCAGTATAATTGAATTTTTCAAGTGACTGCAAGTCATGACTTTTAAAAATTACTTAACTTTTATGTAAAACGTCAAAGTTATTTTGGAAGCCTGAAATCTCCTTTAAGATCTTTTATGTACTGTCAAGAATTCGAAAATAGCAAACAATCTGCTACAAATCAACTTTTTGGTATTCAGCTCCCCAAAATCGTTTATAAAATCTGTTATAAACTGTTAAAGAATAAAAGACACATTTTGTTGACTTTTACAACAAAATATTTCTAAGCAGATTTGATTACAAATGGATTATCTATTATTTCGTCAACGAATCGCTATAAAAAGGAGACAAATCCATACAAAATAATAACAAAAAACTGCCATTTTTTGAAAACTCAACGATTTAATTACCTTTAGATGGATTTTTAATTAATTTTTGATAGAATTTCAAAATGGATTTCTAATAAAAGAAGGAGGCAAATTAGAACTCAGAACTGTTTTAGCTATCCCAATAAAGTAAGTAATTTTATAGTTACCGCATTTTGTATGGCTAGTAGTCGTCGGTTTTGGCTCGACGGAAGCAACATGAGTATGATACAAGATTTTAGTTCTGTTTGCTAACAAATTTCGTTTTCGAACTTTCATAACAGAATTTTATAAAAGGTCGAAGAACTGAATACCAATTATATAAGATCTTTAATAGTGAAAAACTTTTATTGCATATAACAGAAAATTGAACAGATGTGGCAGAATAGGCCTAATTAGTTTTTGAAATTCCTACCCAAAGCGCCACCTTGTGTTATTTTTAAGACACTTGATTAATTATGACAAAAAATATGAAGTTGAAATGTGAAAAATTTTCTGTAAAATAAATTAGGTATTGCATTTAAACCAAATCCTACATGAACGAGAACGTGATAGAAGTCTAACACTTAAACTAAATTATATAGTTTATTGTATTGTATTGTTTCTGGGAAACTCAAGCACGAAATAAAATGATTGGGACTCATATGTTAAGGTATTAGAATGTTTAAAATGACTTCTCTCAATATGAGCCCTTAATTTTAGTACTTAAATAATATCCCTTAGTGTAAAAATGAATTTTAACATACCAACATTTAGCCTTTCTTATAAGCATGAATGAAGTTTGCAAGATTGTCACCTAGAATTACTATCAATAGAATTCAAAGAAAAAATCAAAACTCCATTGATGGGAATAAAGTCACATCAATTAGAATTATATCATGATGAGAGCTATTCCTACAAAAAAAAACTATGACTAACGTCTTCTAAAGAAATCATAAATTCGTCTTCTTCTATTTTTCAGAAAGTTTTTCTTTGAATAAAATTTTCTCACATTTACACTATAATTATAGGCTTTCGGTTTGCATCAATTCAAAAGGATTGAATATTCGATTGAATTTATATTTCTCTCTTTTAACAAACAAAATAAAAACCCAACACAGGTTGACCTTCATATTGTCAAATAAAATATTTTCTTAAACTTCTTATCAGTCAAAAATCATAACAAAAGAAAATACTCACACCATGTCCCTCTGTTTTTTGACATAATTTTGACGCAACAAATGTTTTCTCACGTTCCTGTATACAGTGTAAAATTTTACGTACCATCACCCCCCATGGGTGAGAGTTGCTGAAGGAATCGACATTACATAAAATCACCCTAATGCCAACTCAGGAGCACAAGTAAGTACAACAAAAAAACACCGACTGATTTTATAATTACTTAGCTTGCCCCGTGGGCATGCACCCCAGTGAGATATTGACTCAGCATCAGCATGCCTATACAACTTCCCTAAATATACTTATGGAATTGAAGCGAGGATATACTTTATGTACATAGATTCCTAGAAGCTTTCATTCCCATAGGTGATGAAGAATATACCATATGTATGCGGAACACTGATGTACTAAAGACCCCGACCGACTTTGTCACCCTTTTGGGATTTGATTTGGTGACACATAAGCAAGGCACATCCCTTAAGCGCAAATAGAAGGAAGAGAAGAACTTCACTGATGAATGATGCATAACTATACTTGTACCGTTACCTATGTGGTGCGCTAAACACAACCTTGTACCTACCTATATGATTTCCCGATGTGCTATAAGGTGCACTTACAAAAGATCCAGCCCCTTGGGAGTTATGAAACTTGACAGCGCGCACATAGTTTCCTTCAAGGTTTTTATTTGTTTTCATATAGTTCGACTTCGAAGTCGGCTCGGCAGTCGGCACCCTTCTCTCTCTCTTTCTGTGTGTTTGTTTGTTTCATTCTTCCAAAGGACGAAATTTGCTCTTCAACTTTAAAAACACTCTTTATCATCATCACCATCAGCTTTTCGATGGCACAAGAGCTTAAGAGAAATTGAACACCCCTTATAGAATCAGCTTCATAAGGTTCGTTTTGGTTGGGTTTGGTGGTTCATCATCATCAGGAGCAAGAGCGAGCAACATTGTTTTGGAAATAGAAAAACATTCGGTTAAGGATGTTGAAAGGATAAGCACGCACGTTGCCGGAAACGCTTTTCCAGTTTTTCATTTCTTTTACTTTCGAATCGAATCGTTTCGTGAAAGTGACAGTGAATAATTGTTTGTTTTTGTTAAAAGGAAATTCCCGCCTAAATTCATTTGAAAAAAAATTAAATCCTGTTTTAAGGAATTACAAAAAGTGAAGTGTTTTCTTAAAAAAAAAATCAGAGTGTTTGGGAATTTTTCTGTCTTTTTGAAAGGAAGAAAACAATGTCCCGACGAAAACAGGCCAAACCACGAGCTTTCCTAAAAGGTAAATTTGTCACTCACTACACATTTGACTCTCAAGCTAAACTCAAAACTGATGAATGGGGCAAAATTACGGCAATGGTGCTAACCATACATATTTAATCCAATTTCGAATTGCACCACATCCCCCTTAGCGGAGCGTGTCTATCTCTGATCCCCTCCCAGGTGGTTCTAACTTTATACAATATATATTTTACGTTCCTACCTATACACAACATATATACTACGTTTATATATGTATGTAGAAACCTCCTGCTTCGGCTCCATCAGTTCTATCTGTGGCAACAACTATTACATTCAAACCGTTTTTCCCTGAAAACATAGAAAACCCATCGTTGGTATTTCTCGTGGGAATAAACAATCCCGTGGGAGTTGCCTCTGAGGATTACTTCGTTTGGTTGCTTGCCTGAGCTGGTGTTGTGTTGTGTTGTATACTGGCGCTGCTGGTGCTGGTGCTGTGCTGCTTCTGTTTTTGCTTCTCTGCTATTGCTAGTATGCTACTGCTCCTTACTGCTGCTGCCCCAACACAACACATTGCTCCATAATGTTGTTGTACGAGCACCGCTACCGCCACCGCCTTCTGATGTACCTATGGTACTGCTACTGCTGCTCCTACTGCTACGAGTGTTGTGTTGTTGTTGTAAGCTTTCTATACCCAGTTGCCGTATGTACACAACACAACACAACAGCACAACGTCAATAATGTCGACGACGTCCCTAGTGTTTATAAGAGAGGAGACAGGACACCAGCAGCAGTGCACAAAACAGAACCAAACTCAATTCAAACCAACAGAACCCAACCCAACCGAACCCAATCCTACTACCTACATACTCCTCCATCCCAGTGAACTTGTACCACAACAAAACGCACGTAGTATCTGTCGGTTTATCCTGTTGACTATATGCATGCAAATACTAATGGCACTTGGAGTTTGCTTCGACAAGGACAATTCGTTTGGGAAATCCTTTCTAATTTTTTTGAATTTGTTTATTTTTTTCTTGCACCTTTTTATTTTGTATTTAACAACATTGCGCCTTTCTTACCCCCACCGCCACCGGTTTGAACCTAGACTAAGGTGCAACACAAGGGTGCATCCTAGGGCCATTAATATTAGTCATAAATTACTAAGATTTAAGTGGTTCGTCATGTTAGTCTGCCTAAATATAAAATGTTCCGATTTTTGTTCTTGATTGATGCAAGTAACATTTTAATCCTGCTTCCCCTTGGTTTAAACCAAGACTAAGGTGCAACACAAAGGTGCATCCTAGACGAGTTAATAAATATAAGGTTTAAGTAGTTCTTCGAGTTAGTCCGCCAAAATATAAAATGTTCAGTTTTTTGTTTTGATACATCAAACATTCCGATTCATCACCATTCCACCTGGTTTAAACCTGGACTAAGGTGCAACACAAGGGTGGGTTGTAAGGCCTACCCTTTTAATAAATAGCTTTGAGTGGTTTTGAGTTTAGCTTAATGTTAATCCACCGAAATAATAAATGTTCAGCTTTTTTATTTTTTACTTTTGATTGATGCATGTAACATTTTGCTCCTCCTTTTCATCCGGTTTAAACCAAGTCTAAAGTTCAACACAAAGCTCCATCAAAGGGCTGTTGATAATAATCGCTTTTAAGTGGTTCCTTAAATTAGCTCGCCAAAATTTAAAATGTTTACCTTTGATGCATGTAACATTCTAATTCATTCTTTTCCCCCTGGTTTAAACCTGGATTAAGGTGCAACAAAAGGGCGGGTTCTAAGACCTGCCGTTTTAAAAAATAGCTTTGAGTGGTTTTGAGTATATCTTCATGATAATCCACCGAAATATTAAATGTTCAGCTTTTTTATTTTTGTTTTGATTGATGCAAAAAACATTTTGCCCCTCCTTTTCCCTCGGTTTAAATCAAGTCTAAAGTTCAAGGCGAGGGTCCATCAAAGGGCTTGATAATAATCGCTTTTAGGTGGTTTCTTAAGTTAACCCGCCAAAATTTAAAATGTTTACCTTTGATGCATGTAACATTCCAATTCATTCTTTTCCCCTGGTTTAAGCCTGGATTAAGGTGCAACAAAAGCGCAGGTTCTAAGACCGGCCGTTTTAAAAAATAGCTTTGAGTGGTTTTGAGTTTTATTTCATGTTAATCTAACGAATTAAATGTTAAGCTTTTTTATTTTTGTTTTGAATGATGCATGTAACATTTAACCATTCTCTTCCCCCCGCATTAAACCTAGTCTAAAGATCAACACAAGGGTTCATCAAACGGCTGTTGATAATAATCGCTTTTAAGTGGTTCTTTAAGTTAACTTGCCAAAATATACAATTTTTACCTTTTTTTTGTTGATACATGTAACATTCCAATTCACTCCCTTCCCCCTGATTTAAACCTGTATTAAGGTGCAATACAAGGGTGCATTCTAGGGCCGCTAATAATTATAAAAAAATTACATAGTTTTGAGCGTTTCTACATGTTGACCCGTTGTAATAAAAATTGTTCAGCTTTCTGTTTTGATTGATGCATGTTACATTTGATCCCCTGTTCCCCCCAGCTTAAAATAAGACTAAGGCGTATTGCAGGGTGCTTTGTAAGGGTGCACCCTGGCTGCTGTTAATATCAATCGGTTTTGAGTGGTTCTTTGTGGAAACCCGCCAAAATATGAATGTAACATTCCGCTCCAACAACTTCCCTCTGGTTTAAACCTATAGACTAAGGTGCAAAACAAGGGTGCATCCTTAGAGCTTGCCCTTTTAATAACTACTTTTAAGTGGTTTTGAGTGTTTGTTCATTTTATCCGCCTAAAAATAAAATTAAAAACTTTCAAGGAACCATAAAGGTATATAAAGCTCTTTGACTTGACGATGGCTTCGTTTGCGTCGTTGTTGGTTATATCGCCGCAAGAAGAAGACCACATCTATTGGATATTTATGGCTTTGTTACTAACTATACCGTTGAGGACGTTTTCATTATTTTCAGTGGGGTGCGGTGCTGTGCGGTGGTGGCCAGGGAACATTTCTTTGCTGCTTGCTTCTGATGGTGTACCTTCCATGTGATGTATTGTACTCGTATAAGCAGGAGTCAGTTAGTTCTTTCTTTTTGGATTTTTTTTTTTTGAAAAATAATATATCGCTCCCACCAACCAACCCACCGACAGACCGTCTCTTGTTGGTCGTGTGGTATATGAGTATAGTCATCGTCGTTGTAGCCGTCTCCTGTATTATCATCATCTTCTTTTGAATGCAAAAGGATATATGTATATATGGCATTGGAACCATGAGGCACCATCAGCTAGCAGAGCACTAGCACCACCTTGCTTCAAACATATCCTGGCCTGAAGAGCTGACTGAGTGCGAAATGCACCCGGGGGGGCTTTAAACAAAAATGAAAATCGCTTGCATACATATGGGCGCTTATAAACTCAATGTTATCCTTCTCGCATCACGATTCACACGTAAAATAGAGGAGAGTTGTACCAAACAGGACATCATACAAACCAACGAGCTATATGAGCGACGAACGGAGCAGCGACGACTACGACGAGTTCCAACTAAATTTATATTTGTTTTGTTGGATGGGAGGGGGTGGTTCGTGAATGAGGGTGAGTGGAGGATATGGAGCACCATCATCCACACATATGTGTAGTGAAGTGGTTGTCCTTTTTATGGCATTTGTGTTTACACCCCTTCCTCGTCCTTTCTGCGTCGTCGACGCTTGGTTTGAAGGTATACCTACCGTAAACCATTTTTATGCGATTTGTATGGCCCTCTGCCCCCTAACTCCTTTTGAAACAAACACCCCCCCACCCACTTATCCACCTATATCCCGAAAAGTCTTCATATCAGTGCGGTTGGTCTTTCCTTGAAATGTGGCATTGGGGCATAGCCGGCCAGTCATTTTCTTGTTTTTTGGGGTTATGCTGATGGAGATGAAGTTAGAGTTGGAGTTGGAGTTGGAGAATTGGTGCTGAGAAGAGGTGTTGGGTTTTGGATAGTGGGTGGTTGGGTTGGATGGGTGGTGGGTGGCGGTCGAGTGTTATTATTCGGCTGTTGCGATATACCAAAAGGATAACGATTTTAAATCCTCCAGGTGTGATTTTAATGTGTCCTTACGTTTTGTATGTAGGTACAATGAGTTGCTATTTCTTTTTTCGTTGTTGTTGTTGTTATTTTGTTGTTTTGCGTTTTGAGTTTTGGGTATACTGTGGTTTAGTTTGTTATTTGTTAGATGGATGCGGTTATATTTTTGAGGTGTTTGGTTTTTGGTTATTAAACAAAAGAGGATACCTTCCGTGCGTCGTCGTCGACGTATCCGTATCAACCTTTTACTATTCCATTATTATGACACACTCGCGCGCATTTTTGGCTTTGACGATGATAACTGCATAATGAAATATTCAATTTAATTGGAATTTTAGTATCTTTGATATTGTGTACCTACCTACCATTATAGTGCTTTATATGCATGTTCATTGTTCCACTCAGGTATAGGTATGTATGTGGGAGAATTCTTGGGAAGGGGAAGGGGAAGAGGGTGTGGGTTGGTTGTTTTGTTTTTTATGACACACCAGAGGATATAAGTGTTTTTATATTTTGGAATTGGACAAGTTATTTACTTTCAAATCCAAACGAAAAAAAAAGAACAACGACAAAAATTATATTTAAAGTGAACATCATCTTCTTATTTATGCGCTTATAGAAAGGGACTCCCTCTGTTGGTTTGTTTTTTGTATTAGTAGTAGAAATTTATAACTTTATTTATAACTTGATATATGTTTTATATATTTCGTATTTCGATATGCATGCTAACTATGACTTGGTAGCTATAGGAAGTATAGGTACACGTTTGGGTCATTGATTTTATTTGCACCTTGGGTCTATTTAGATGTTTTCAATGGGTTTTCTAGGAACTACAATACTTCCGCCGCCGCCGCTGCCCCCTTCCAATACAACAATATTGTATTGTGGGTTTTTTAGAAACTTATAACAGAAAAAAAGGAGTAAAGTATTGTTTGTTTTTTTAGAGCCAACCAACATGCAAATAGAATGATTTTTTTTAAGGATTTAGATGTAGAAACATACACCTGAGATAATATTTTTAAATAAAGGATATAATGAATTGCTTTTTAGTAATACGAGAAAATATAAGTAGAGATAAATAGTAAAGCTTTTTCTTATTCAAAAAAAGTACAAGGTGCTCCTTAATGAGGCTTGCGAGTCTTTTATGTAGTTATATTGCTTCTCTTCTTAGCCGAATTGAAATAAGCCTCTGAAAGTTTTTGCTGTTATTAATTTTTTCCAATTCACCGATCTCATGGAATCAACAAAACTAAAAACCTTGCAACTCAAGTAAATATAAGTATGTTCAAGGTGTCTAGTTCCGCAGTACCAAATCCTGTCTCTTCAATATGGATTGTAGGCATATGATCGGTCTTTCATTAAGAGATTTGTACTTCAAATTTTGAAATCGAAAATCACCTTTTGATCTTAAAAGTTTGACATAATTTTTTCTCCATTCCATTGATTGCAATCATTTGAGACCTAATGCATTTTTTTTCAAGTTTTTGCATTCATTCGAAGTCTTTACACTTCCAAGTAAATTTCTTCACACACTTTTGATTTTAATCCCTTGGTGTCTTACATCGGAGATCGGTGCCGGTTTAAAATTTTCCAAAATATTTATAACAACATTTTGTGTAAGATAAAAAAAATAGACTTTAATAGAAAACAATTTTTAAAAATAAAAATAAATTGGGTGGCGCAAAAGTCCGTTGAGTACTAGGGCCTAATGACTTACAAATCTCAACCATTCCTGTGTGTGACTAACTACTGTCAGCGATGGACTGGCCAACAGTCTTAAGCCGAAACCGAACGGCAAATTTGAGAAGTTGTCAATTACTCCTAAGAGGCAGTACCTGTGAAAAAATTTTAGATGGCGCAGGCAGAGATCGAACACAAGACCTCTGGCATGACAGCCCAACGCACTTTTTTTTTAAATTCATTTTTATTAATTCAATCTTAAACCTATCTTAAAGCTAGACAAAAATTCATAAAACTAGCCTAATTAACCATAACTCACAACTAACTTACTGGTCCCATACGGATACTCTAATTTAAATAATAATACTTAATGCTAATGCCTTTCGGCCCTAAGGTCTATTTAACTTCAATTCCATTTTATTTATTTTTGTATTTATTAGAAAATTTAGAAAAAACTAATATTAAATTTTATTTTTACTTAAAAACTAATTAAAATATGGTCCTTAATATAAAACTTAAAGCTAACTACAACTACCTATTCTACCTCTAAACTACTTAAAACTAGAACAACCACAGCAGCAAAAATCTAACTATGTAACGTTTTTTGTTTTTATATTTTGTTGTCTTTTTATTTTTTTATTTTATTTTATTCCATGTTATTTTTTGTTTTTTTAATGTATTTTTTTTGTACCACCATGCCTATTCTACTTAAAACTAAACCCTAAAACTATAAAACAAGTATGTATGCCGGCCAAGGCTTAAAACCCCATCCCGACTACCCACTATCAAGTGCCAATTGAAGCCACTAAAACTGGTTCTCCAGCTTCACCCTACCATTTCGGTCCCGTTCGGACACAGTCCTACTGAACCGAAGGAGCTCTGCACCGCCTTGTGTCATGACGGACGTCCCGATTGTACAGGAGTTGCCTATCCACGGTTTGTCGACTGACATGGTAGATTAGCGGTACTGCCAATCAATCCTGTATCAGACCGCATGTATCTAAAAAGAGGAATGCCTCTGATGGAATGAAGCACTCTAAAAATACTCATCGTTCGGATAGAACGCTCATAGTTCTTGCAATGTGACCTGGAACGAATTTTATCACGAAATTGTCAATTCTGTTGATTCGAGCCCCGTTGTATAGTACCTCGTTGGAATAGTAATGCACGTAAGAAGGTTCGGCTGTTCGATATAAGCCGGTACAGCGTCGTAAACACTGCCGAGCACCCGAAACTTCTCCATCTGGGAAGGAGCAACGTTGAACCACACAGGACAACCATAAACGACAATCGGTCGTATGAGGGCCATGTAGCAAATTACCTTCACTCTCGGGTCAAGCCGACTGCTGTGAAACAACAGTTTCGTCAAGAGAAAAGGCTCCTCTGGCCCTGGTCAGCGCAGCATTTATATGTCTGTCGAAATATACAAATACTGATCTAACCAGATACCGAGGTACTTCACTACACTTTTGCTCGCTAATGGATGCCCGTGAAGATCAACGATGACCATCTTGGGCCAATTCTTGCACGTATCCCTCGTGGCCCTAGCCAACGGAGTCCGGAACAGAATTGTCTCCGACTTCTGAACATTTATTTAAAGCTTCTATCAGTCGTCGCAATATCGCTGAATCTTGTCGAAATCACGCTGCAAGAGAATTCTAATAACCTCAACCTTTCGGGCCGTTCTGTACGCAATTAGATCGTCGGCGTACGCAATTGCCTTTGTAAGACTACCTATCAGATCGCTGGTGTAAATGTTGAAGAGAATCGGCGAATTCACCGCTCCCTGTTGAAGACCATTTTTAATTGAGAATATTGTGGTAGAAGTTACATTGCCACTTTTGACAACAAACTTTCTACCGTTAAGCATATCATAAAGTATATACAACAATGGCTTGCTAATGCCAAACCTGCTCAATTTTAGGTAAAGACCCTCTAACCATACGGTGTCAAAGGCCTTTTCCAAATCAACCAGAACAGCACCTGTGCAGTGTTGTTTTGATTTATTCCATTGGATATCAGAAACGAGTTTAGACGCAGCATGAATTGTGTCATGACCCGCCTTGAACCCGAACTGTTTATCCGGAATAATTTTGTTGTCCGCAGCCCACTTAGTCAGAGCCCTATTAATGATTTTTTCGAAAACTTTGCTGATGCTCGGGAGAAGACTTATCGACCGAAGATTTGACGGGTTGGAGTTGTCCTTTCCCTTTTTCGGGAGAGGATGAACCACAGCGGTCTTCCAATGCACTGGATAATATACATTATTCAGTGCATTGTTGAACAGTCCAACGCACTAACCATCATGCCACGGGTACTACAACAGTTGAATATAGAAAACTTGAATTAGAAAGAGTGAAAAAAGAGAAATGATTTCGAGAGCCTTTAAGTTTATTGTTCTATCTTTATGATTTAGTTATGCGAACCTAAATATCTGAGTTGTTAATTATGAATAAGAGAGCCCTAAAAATATTTGAATCTATCTAAAATAAAGAGTTCTAATTTTCTTTGTTTTGACATTTTATAGTTTTTATAGTTTCTTAGTCATCATTCTAAAGAATTTTCAACTTTGTTACTTTAAGTTACTGTTTTTCTGGAGATCAGTGATCAAATATTTTTTTCACTGTAAAAAGAACTTCCCCATAGAATAATTAAGTTGAAAATGTAAACTACACTAGACATATTATATTTTATAACTTCAAATTTCAATACATTTCCTAATTCCAACCACAACAATTGACTCGGCAAATTGTGTATAAGGGTTACTTCCAGTAGCTTAATCTAGAGATAGGCATTTCGAAATCATTAGTATTCACATTGGCTCTCCAAACACATTACGTTTAAGAAAACTGTCACAATTTCTTCGAAAACACATGGTTTCATATAGGAAGATTAATTGATCTGATATGTAAGGGTGGATAAAGAAAAGACTAAGAACGGGGTTGATAGAAATTCATGAACTCATAAAATATGCTGAAATTAAGCCTCTTTGTATTGTTGTTCTAATACAAATCAATTGGATCCAGTCTCTAAATACTTAATAAAAAATCTTTAAAATATTCAATCCCGTGTCTTGTAATTGCAGTAAGACTTCAACACATGTTTGTTAGGCGTTACTGGTTCATTCAGAGGAATATTTTAGAATAACGTATGTACATTATATTTTAAGTTTAATTTCAAATCTAGTCAATTTCCTTACTTCTTCAGGGAAAATCTTGAAAAAGTATATTTCTAAATCTATTTAATCAATAGTTGATCACATGTTCAAATTAGACGTTTTGTCTGTAAAGTACGGAAGGTTGTCATAATTAATTTATATTTACATTATACCTTCATAAACTTGGCCCAATTTTAGATCTAACAACTTTTTAAGACAGATTTTTTGTGTGCTTCTGATAATTTTACCTTGTTTTAGTTATTAATCAAAATCAAATGGGGTGGCGCAACAGTCCGTTGTGAACCAGGGCCTAGTGACTTACAACTCTCAACTATTAATGTGTGCGAGTACTGTTATCAGGAATGGAAGGGACCTACAATTTTAGGCCGAATCCGAACGGCTAGTTTGAGAAAGCACTTTTTCATGACAAGGATTACTCTTGAATTGATTTGTCAATTCCTGGCAAGAGGCAGTACCCGCGAAAATTATTTTTTTTTAAATTAAGGTGGCACAGGCAGGGATTGAACCCAAGACCCCTTGCATGACAGTCCAACGCACTAACCATCATGCTACGGGTACTGCTAAATTTATGCTAAAATTTAATTATTAATAACTTGCATTTAATTTGCCTATCCAACGCAACGCAAATGCAGATTGAGCTCTAAAGCATCTTGCACATGAGCTACGAACTGCGAACTGTGGATGTTCGCATATTTTGACTTTTCTTTCACATGAGTTTTATTTCTAATCGCAGACAGCGACGAATTGTCAGTTTATAATTACCCTTTTCAACAAATAAAACAAGATAGCGAACAATTTATTCGTTGCAGTGTGGATGGTTTGTGGAACGCGAATATAGGTTGACAGTTCGTACCAACCAAACTGCAATTCGTTACTACCAAATTGTTCTTACAAAATTGTCTTGTTTTAGAGAACAAAATGCAAATTTCATTATCCTAAAATGAGTTTCAATTGGTTTCTTATAATTTAAATGAGTTTTTGTTTGAAATTGACTTTTTGAAATGTGTAAAATCACGTTTGTTCGTCCATTCGTACATTCGTTGTTCGCTCTCATGTGTAAGGCCCTTAAAAGGACCATTCAAATGAACTTACGACCGACCGATTTAAACAACTTATAAACCTGAATTCTGTACAAATTGTTAACAAAAAGGTAAAAATATAGCTTTGGTTTACCATAAGGTAAAAAAACTAGCTTTTTCATTGCAAAAAAAAGATAAATTGAAGAAAATAAATTGCAATCTGATTGTAAGAAACTTTCAAACTCAATTCGCGTTCCACATACGATCCACACTTCAACGAATTAAATGTTCGCACCTAAAAACTAGTCTTTGTAGTTTTGACGAATAAAAACAAGCCTTGTGTCAAAAAATGTCATAATTACGAACAGTCATTCATTCGTTTTTCGCTCTCATTTGAATAGTCCCTAAAATGGAGCCAACTGTCAACTAGTTGCGAGTGCGTTTAAATTGAATAATATCCACTTCCATGCGGTTCGGAAAAAATGTCAATCCCTTTCTAAACAAAATCCAAATGTAGAAATTGTACAGGGCTGGCCAAAAGTAACTTTCTAACTTAAGGCTGAAACACAAACACGCTTCAGCTTCGGCTCCGTTACGATGGGTTTGCTTCTAAGTTGCTTTGAATGACATTTCTAAAATAGCTATTCTGTCATTAGCAGCTGTTATTTATTCTCAAAAGTTTATTTTGATTTTTCGTGCAGTAAGAAATATGAATTTTGAAATCGAAAAAGTAAAATTTATCGCGGAAGAAGCTTACACAGCCTATAACAACCATTGGGAATAACTTCAAAAGGAAATGTATTTTGTTTGTTATCTTTTTTTACAGCTGTTGAGCTGTCAAACTAAGCAAATGTTGAGCAAATTTTAACTAGAGCTTCCGGTTAGAGTCACATTACGTAACTTTACATTCTTTTATTTACGATTGTCACACGAAACGTGAGGTCAAAGCTTCATGCTGAAAGCTGAAAGCTGAAGGGTGTTTGTGTTTTAGCCAGAATTTCTGATTTATCTATTTATCATTTGTGGAGAGTTTTTTGGACTGAATGAATACCAGCTTCATGCTCTACCTTCAAATAACCCCACAGAAAAAGTTTGATGCATTCAAACTCAGAGAACATGGCATCCAAAATTTGGTCGCCTAAAATGTCCCTTAGTATAGAGATATTTTGATACGAGAAGTGTGCGCTCCAGTAGCTCCATATCTTGCTGAACCACATCTTAAGACTGTCAGTAATCGGTGTTCTCAAAAAATGTTCGATTATAACCCAATACCTTTTACCATTTCTGGTTACAGAATCGTTAATATAGTCTTCAATGAAGAATGGACAGATAATTTTTTCTGAAACTATCACAGCAGATATATCAACATTCTCAGTATCCCACGTTCTTAAGGATGAGGCTTTAATTCTTACCCACATTAAATTTGAGTAATTCGAGTTACTAGGTTCTTACAACTCTTTTGCAATAAGCTGCGGGACTTACGGAGTTTATCAGAGAGTATTGCGTGATATTGCAGCTCGAAGAAGATCAACTTAAGCTCCTAGTTGAAGAAATCTTCCAATCACTACCGTAATCATGTTTGCAGAGGGTGAATTTGGCACATTAAAATAACGGTGAAAAGCTCCTTGGGTAAAATAATCGAGTAAATAACTAAAGTGCTGTAGTAAATTTGAGTAAATCTCCCAAGCTTGATTTTATAAATATTTAGAAAAAAAAAACAATAGAAACAGAATAGTTACGATATTTTCAAATAATGAAGAATTTGTTGGCGCATTCTGTAGATGTTATTTCTTGGGCATAAGGTGGTATAGTTCCAATAGCACGTGGCAAGAATTTTTGTTTTTGCTATTCTAGCTTAAGTTCTAATAAAATCAATCTATTTTAGTTTACTCAAGCTTAAAAAGTCCTTAAACCTTACCCAAAGAGATTTTATCAGTTAGAATTAGAATTCATCCATTAATTTTACAGCATTCAATTGAATGCAATCTTTTAAAAATTCATGCATTCTTTTGCATTATCTTAATTCGTTTGCATTACTTTGTATCACTTTACATTCCTTTGCATTCTTATGAGTTCATTGCATTCCTTACCAATCCTTAGCATACCCTAGCATTCGTTAGCATTCCTTTGTATTTCTTTGCATTCCCTTTGCATTCCTTTTGCATTCCTTTGCTTTCTTTTGCATTTCTTTACACTCCTTTGCATTCTTTGAATTCTTTCCATTACTACCATTTCTCTATAAAAACTCAAGTTTTTTGACAAAATTTCAATAAAGAATGCAAACAAATTCAAAACCATGCAAAGAGTGACCAAAATGCAAATGAATGCAAACAATGTACGAATTTTCAAAAGATTGCATTCAATCGATTGATGTAAAATGAATTAATAAATTATTAAGTTATGTTAATTGTTGTTAAATGAATGGAAAGAAAATATGATTGTAATCTTTATGTTATAAGTAATTGGGATTGCATAGTTAGAAGTCTGACAACTTAAAGTGAAGTCAATGAATGCAAAACAGATTGCATTCTTTTACAAATCTGATCCCAATTTACATACAGAAAGCTGACTTCAGAAGCTTGATGTGGATAGTACATAAATTCCACTTTAAAAATTAATAAGTATAATGGCAAAATTGCCAGCACGCTCACCACCGCGGGCGTACAACCTTTCCAAAAACTTTAGTTGATATATCAACGCACCGCCCACATAATCTACCAACTACATATCAATTTACCGTCCCTGAATTAGTTATTAGTACTCAAACTTTCTCATAAATCCTCTTAAAATTAGTCTAGCTTTATCATAAAGTATCCGGGAGTTTGATTATCATTTTAAGTGGAGGAAGGTATTCATTCTATCATTTCGTATGTCACTTTTGGCATATTCCCCAAGGGCTGAAGAAGGAAACCCTAAAAAAACATCACGGACACAAAAACTCCTAACTAACGAAAAAAAGCTATATAAATGAGGGAGACGAGGAAGCAAAAGAAAACACATCTGCTTCCCCAAACCGAGCTAAAAGTCCACCCCAAAGAGAACAAGAGACAAGTCCCACAGGAAGCTCCACATCTATTAACGTATGTGTCATGCAACATTATGTCATGTTTCATTTTAGTTGGTGGACTATGATTTTATGAATTTTCAATAATAATTGCTATTTTTGTGTTTTTAAGAAATTGTCTACTATATCCATAAAATGTTTATCTTTTTGCAGCCGGAGATGATAACCAAGATGAAGCTGCCAATGACGACAACGAAGGACAACTCCTTGCAATTGATCCAAAAGAGGAAATTCTATCTGAAATTGATAGTGATGATGGCGGCGATGGTGATGTTGGTGGTAATCGTAACGGTGATGGGGTTGCCGACGAAGAAGACAATAATTGTGGTGAGTTCATTAGATATTAGCATTTATGGTGTAGTCAAGCCCTCCGGAATTTGTGTGACCATAACAACCAACTAACTATACGATACCAAAAACCTTCATATCCTTGAAGTTCTTAAACGGCAAAGCCTCAAATCCCTAAAGATCAACAAGAACGAACCAACCAACAAACGAACGAACGAAGGACGATGACGACGACCGACGATGGTACTCGTAGAGAAGGTATAGGATAATAATTTTGAGGCTCATATTTTTGCATTGATAGAGTGAGATAAAACGACCAAAGAAGCAACACCGACAGCAGCATTATTATGGAAATCCGAGAGGGAGCTCTGCAGTACCAGCTCCCAGTTCCCAAATACATGCGTATGCTTCAACACGTAATACCCTGAATGTCTCCATCACACAAGTCGAGTATAGGTATAGTGCGAGTGGAGTATAAGATGGAACGGGCATGGGCTTGGGCATCGGCAGCGGTACCGGGGTGATATCCTTTTTGGAAGAGACATCCACATCGCAGACACAAACACTCGGGGCAGCCAATAAGTTCCAACATCATGTCTACATTCATTCCATACTCCACCGCCGCGCCGTTTTACTCCGCAATCCTCAATCCGAATAAACACCCAGCAACAGCTACGTATGTAACGGCATTTACTATGGGGCGCCATAGACCGCCCGCCCCTATGCCCCAAATAAAGTTTGATGTGTCCATGTAGTCCCATACTCATACGTTACACGAAATATTCCAGAGTGCGATGATTATGGCACATGGGTGTACAGTTCTCGGTGCCGTTTTCATGTACAGAGGTCCCAAGGGAAATCCACGATCCGAACATCATCATCAACAACAACAGCAGCAGTAAGAGCAAAAGCAAAAGCTGCCGTAGTTGTAGCCGAAGCCGAAGCCGTATAGCTTCTCCTGGAAGCTGTATAGAGATTGTGGGAATAATATACCTACCTTTAGCGTCACCATGGTATTCGAGTGGCAGCGGTTCGGTGACGCGCGGTAGCAGCAGCGAAGAACGGGACAGAATCAGATGATGCTCCCTTTGAGTCATGTAGGAGTTTTGTTGTTGTTGCTGTTGTTTTTGGGTGTTCAGCGTTCATATAGATTGTGTAGGAGATTCATACAAAAACATAAAGCAACTTCGAAGGAAGGGTGTACTCTGCTATACTCGTCGTATACGAAATATAGAGGACTCTGATGAGCATAAGGACGAAAACGAGAACGAGAATGAGGAGGACTGGTACACTTGTTCTCCCATAATATATGAGTCTCTCTAGCGTACTGTATAATGTTCTGATGGGAAATGAGGCCGTGATAAGTTTGGGGATCCCGAAATTGTCTTTTCCCTCTACTCATATACGAGTATGTGCAGACGAAGAGCAAGAGAGTTCTAGATTCAACATAATATTACGTTTGGAATACTTTCCCTATACCATTCCTACCTATGTTTGTAAGTCCCGCATCCTTGAGCGCACTTTTGTGCTTTAAGTCTCCTAAAGTCTCGTCCTCTTTCCTGTTTCGATGTTTTTCTTTTGCTGGTGCTGTGTGTCAAGTTCACATCAAATATACTTTTTTTTGTCCCGGTTTGACGTATTCATCATAAAAAGTTTTGCCCTTTTCAGCACCGGATTAGGTGCGGGCATGGGCATTAATAATAAGAAGTCGAGGCAAGGGGTTATATCAAATATACTACTGATGTTATAAAGCAACATTTAGGAACTCTATAGAATTTTATGGGGTACCTAGGTATAACTTACCTTCGTTATATTTGCGTTGTTTTGATGATGTGCTATGATTTTTTGAAAGAAAGGTGTTTTGATGGAGGCTTGAAAAGAAAAATATACCTAAAGTGTTGATATTTTTTTTGGAGTTCTTGGTTTATTATGAAGACGAATTTAAGGATCATATAGAGCATTGGAAATGGTTTATGAATGAACCATAGAAAAAGAAAAAGTCGTATGGATAGAGTTTTCTTGTTCGGAATTTTCGAAGGTTTTGAACAATACGGACAGCTTTAGATGTTTCTAAATCGGTAAGAAATTTTATATAGAAAAAATAGTCTTAGAGTCAAATTTTCTACACAAATTTAAAGATTTTCAAAGTTCTTAAAGAAGAATACTGACGAGCAAAAATGTAGCTTTTTTTTAAATGTTTGTGTTGATCAATCGCACTACGATCGCCATTATGAATTTAGTGTTGAGTAGGTCAATATTTCTTAAAAACGGAACGTTTCAGAAAATGTTTGAATGAAGATTCAAATTCTGTTTTTATTGCAGTATTTAATGCTGTTGTTGCGATTGTAGCACTCAAAATTGTATAAAAAGGAATATAAATAAGTGTAAAAAAGTAACTTATACGCCTAAGTGCTCTACTGTTACACCGCCGCTGCCGTTCTAAAACAGTAAATTCTTCTAATCTTTTTCTTCTACTACTTAATTCGAAAATCGAGTGGTGTTATTAGATAATCGTTTTTAATTTGATATTTTCTTTTTGACTCGCGCACAATTTATACATTTTCTATTCGACTTTAAAATCAATCTATCGTACCATGTTTTTGAGATAAAATCTTTTAAAATTCTTAAAAACCCAACGCTTGCACTTGCGAAATAGAAGAACTAAAATTTCGAACTTGATATTTTAATCAAACATGACATTACGATTTTAGAGAAGTCGATAAAAGTGGGTCCACCGATTCCGTTCGTCAGTCTGTCTGTCTATCCTCGCCTCTACAGCATAAACTATTGGGTCAATATCGATCGAACTTGGTTCCTTTTCTTAAGACTAGAAATAACAGTGTTCCCCGTTCAAATTTTTGCTTTGATTTTTGTAAAGTTTTGAATAATAGTCATTGTTTTAAGATTTGTTTTCATCATCATCATCAGGTTCTCTAACCCCGCACGGGGCATAGAGCGTCAACAAAACGTCTCCATCCTTCTCGATCTGCAGCTAGATACCTTAACTGTGGCCATGTCTTTTTCTGGGAGTTAGCTTCCGATAACACTGTAGATTTCCATGTTGTTTTTGGTCTTCCAACCGGCCGTGACCTCTGAGGATTCCATTCCAAACACTGGTTCGCAATATCATCGTTTGGTTTCCTCAGTGTGTGACCAATCCTTCGCCATTTGCGCTTTCTGATGTTGATGTCCAAGCGCCTCTGACCTGTCCTACGCCACAGTTCCTGGTTAGATATTGTTTGTGGCCAGTTAAATTTAAGGATGTGACGCAGACAGCGGTTCAAAAAAGCCTGCGATTTTCTCGAGATGGTAGCCGAGACTTTGCATGTTTCACAAGCGTATAACAGCACGGATTAAACATTGGATTCGAAGAATCTCAGTTTAGTGCGTAAGAAGACTTGACTGGATTTCGAAATTTGTGACAGAGCACCAAAGGCAACGCGAGCTTTATTTATTCTGTTTTTTACGTTCAGATCCGTACCACCCTTTGCTGATACAATACTTCCGAGGTAATTAAATTGTTCGACCAATTCAACAGGTGTGTCATGCAGAATAATACGATGTTGTGTTGGGGGCTTATTAGCATTGTTTTTGTATTTTTGCTATTTATTTCAAGACCGCACGATTCTCCTTTCACCCGTAAAGTTTGACACATCTCGGCATAGTCTAAATGGCTAAGCTTTTCAAAAGTTCTCCATTGAATACCTTGCCTCTCAGTTGTACCGACGCTGGCCGTCAGAACATCATCTATCGCCAGCAGAAAAAGAATTGGCGATAAAGATAAAACATCCCTTTGTCTCACATCCTCACGCACTTCGAAAGAGTCGGATAGCTGCCCACTATGCAACACGAAACACCTTGCATTGTTGTAGGTCTTCTTTATGATGGCAACAATTTTTTTTGGAATTCCTCTCCCAAGAAGTGATCTCCATATACATTCTCGGTTAACTTGGTCAAAGGCCTTCTCAAAATCTACAAACATGAGGTTTAGCGGTGTTTGAAATTCTACCGACTGCTCAAGAATAATGGGTAAGGTGTTGATATGGTCAACGCACGACCGACCGCTGCGGAAGCCAGCCTGATTCCTCTTGAGTGTAGTCTCAATTCTAACCTTTATCCATTCGAGGATTAAAATTGCCATTATAGCTTTAGAAAAATAGGAAAGCGGACAAAACGGTAATATCACGCTAATTGTTGCAGTTCTTGAGATCACCTTTTTTCCATTCCCTGGGATAGGTTTCGTTTTCCCGAACAGTTTGTATAAGTGGATGCTAGATAATAGCTGCTGTGGCGGGATCAGCTTTCAGGAATTTCGTTGGTACTCCGAAAAGTCTGGCTGCTTTGTTGTTTTTGATTAGATTAATCGCTGTTTCAATTTCCGTTACTGAAGGGGGCTCGATGTCAATACTCCTGTAGGATCTGCGCATCTCGTTAAGTTGGGGCACTTCAGCACTCTGTTCAACGGGGTCCTCATTTAACAGGGCACGAAGGTGATCCCTCCACCTGCGAAGTTGATCTTCAATTGATACCAATAGTGTCCCATCCACATCCATTACAGGATGATTGTTGTTGCTTTTTTCCCGACAACTTCTTTGGCTATTTGGTACAACTCCCACAAATCTCCTCTTCTTGCAGCGTTTTCAGCGAGTCCATCTATCCTCACTCTCCTGTCACGTCTCACACAACGATAGACCATCTTGTGTGTAATCCGATAAGATTGGTTTTACACGTTTATAATTATAAAATAATTGTTTGAAAAAAGCTGAGTAAGTAAAAACCATACATTGGTTCATTGGTCAAATTAAAAATTGTACGAAAGAATGGAAATGTCAATAATAAATAAATAAATTCACTTCCAATTTCAAAAATAGGGTGGATGTAAAACTAAAGAAACGAAAGCTTAAGCAGTAATATTGGATCACATTTTCACTTTGTATTCCCTAGTCTCCGAACTGTTGTCTGGTACCATTTTCTTTCGGTTTGCTTAAAATAATTTTTCTTTTCTAATTGCTTCCTTGGTTTTTTCCGTGGGTTGGTATCAGAATATCGAAATTCAGAAAGTTCAAAATCCCAAATATTAAAAATCCCGAAAAAAACAAAATCTTAAAAATCTAAACATCAATCAAGACAATTTTTTTTAATTTGATTCCGGAAAATAATATAAATTTAATGATTTTACACTCAAAGCCTCTGAACCTAGAAGGAGTTTTCTCAAAAACGTTAACGAAATTAATCCTTTTACCACCATCGGAAATAGTAGCAGTCATTGTAAGATTGGCACGTGCCAACCATTTTAAAAAATCCAATCGTGTGTCAAAGAAATAAAACTTTTGAAGAAATTTAAAATAATATAGAAAAAAACAATAACAAAAAACATGGTTTTTTGTATGCAGAATTTCCATCACATAACCAAGCGAACCAAACAAGTTTATAAACACTTTTATCCGTTTTACTATTGCACTAAAATTTGTTGTCCAAAACTATATATCTATTGTTTAATTTGTAATATTCTGAAATATATACTTGTTTGGGGAACTAGAGACAAATCAGTCAATCTAATTGAACAAATAAAAAGAAATTACAAACAATTCGAAAATAATTTTTTAAATATTTAATATATTTAGAAAAAAATAAGATAGATGGAACACTGTTTTTTTTTTATAATTTGTTTTCTAAATTTGATGTATAGCTAAGAATTTAAAAAAAATCAGGTTGATTTTAAGAAAATATAAAAGAATGCATTAACATTAATTTTTACGTGCACAAATTCAATAGATAATATTTTAGAACGACTTTAAAATACAAATTAAATTTAAACAAGTCTCTAGTAGAGACTTCCTCACTTTAATAGTGAAATCTTCATTTGTGTAATTGTCATTTGGTCGGAATTGCTAAAAAGAGTGGTCAAAAACAAGTTTAAAAAGGTCCTGGAATGCGATCCACACTGTCGGATCCAGACATTTAATGAGGGGGTCAGTTGAAACACCCAACAAAAAGGCTATTTTTTGATCACCGCTTAAAAATGTTCTTTAATGTTTTGTAAAGGAGTCTGACAAAATTACAATAACATAATATTTACTATTTCAAGTTCTAATTTCAAAATTTTAGTTACTAGATTTAATGAGAACACTGTTCTCCATTGAGGCATGTTACTAACTATTTTGGAAGACTCTCTCCATATGAAAGCATTCCAAAATTCCAACAGTTTTCTAAAATCGTCCTATTTAAGAGCTAAAATATAATAGTCTAGTGAGGTTTTGTTTGAATTTCATGCAGAAATATTTTAAATTAACTTAAAAAGTACCCTTTTTCCAAAAATAAAATATTCTGTTTTGTTGGCATTTCTTTAGATGCGAAGAATGCTACAAAAACATAAATGCAAAAACCCAGAATATAAATAAATGAAACTACCATTTTGTTTTTAATTGGACATTAGTTTAAGGAAAGTGTCACTTTGTCGTTTTTGGGACATTTATATTCCTGTAATTCGTGTTTAAATCTAAGTTCTGGATCATCCAAAGTAAATTCACTTCAAAAACGTAGATTTCTTTAAATTTTTTTTTTCAAAAAGGAGAAATTTAATTAAAAAAAAAAAAAAAAAAAAAACAATTTAAGAAAGCAAACCACATATGTGCGTCAAAAAAGAAAATGCACTGCTAGTTCGTACGAATTTGCTCATTAAATGCAAAGAGTCTATTAAAAAATATTGCTAAAGTAGCTTGTTTTCAAAAATTAAAACGCCATTGATTTCTCAAAAAACCTTGATTTTTCATCTTTTTTCATATGAAAATCGTTTAGTGTTTTTTCTTAAATTAGTTTTTATGTATAAAATTTTTTAATTTAAGGGTAAAAATATTTTTGGTTTGCAGTTATTTGAGCACGTTTCAATTTCGGAAAAATATGATATCGAGTTTCGAACAAAATTGAATTATGTCTTTTTTATTTCATGATATTTTTGAGCATCAAATATTATTGAAACAGTATAAGAGCTTGTGCAGAAAAAATATTAAAATCGGTTTATTAATTCTTGAGAAAACTTAAAAACAAAATAACCGTACTAATATTGTTTTTATATTGAAAGAAGCCTAATTCAGAAAACAAATTTTAGCGAAAATTAAAAACAAATCTATCGGTTGGTTTTTGAGAAAATTCGATATTTCGACTTTTGACAAAAATAAAAGACTCCTGAATCAACCATTTAACTTCCCATCTGTGCCCGTCTGCCGATTTTTCTAAAACTTTACCAAAATATTAATAACAATATTTTGTGTGAGATAAAAAATTTGAATCAATATTTTTCTTTGTTTTCCTAACTCTTGATTCGAAAACCATTTTTTATCAGTTTTTTGTTTTTGGAATTAATTAAATTACAAATTTAAGTAGAATTTTTTGAAAACATTAATTTCTCGTATAATAAAAAATACGGATTGGATTTTTCCAAGACCATAGCTACAAGAAAATGTACCATTGAATAAAAGCATTTTGATGTCCAAACTTTCATTTATTCACAAGATATCGAGAATCGAACATCAGTTTTTACCAATTTTTTGTTTTTTGAAGACAATATCTTTAATGTTTCGAAAGTTATTTGAGTCGAAAATCAATTTTTACCAGCATTTAGAATGTTTTTTATTTTACTGGGGAAAGTACTATAGAATTTGTATTCGTTGAAATCGTAGGTATTCAGGGAAATTTACTAGTGGGTGTCAAATAGGAACATTGATTTCTCATCAATGTTCATCTTTGAGCTCTCCTAATATTGTGCTTTGTGGTGATTTCAACAGGAAACTCTTGAATCCTAACGTTTTCGAAAATCATATGTTATCTTTTAATTTAGTACCAGTTAACACCAGTTCAAAAACACATTTTTTTGGAAGAATTCCTCGTTATTGGACCTTATGTTCGTGACAAGAATAATGTTGCATTGTATGATCAACTTTAGGCTCCTGTTTTTTGTAAGCATGGTTTCATATTTCTAATACTTAACATTAGCTTTAAATATTCAGATGAAAAAATCACTTATCGAGATTTCTATAATATAAATGTGCAAGAACTTGAAACTCAAACACAAGAAACAAATTGGGATTCTATATATTATATGCCTTCCTTAAACGATCAGATTGAATTTTTAACACATAATATCTCTGAACTGTATAATACCTATGCCCCTTTAAAAACAAAAACTGTTAAACAAAACAATAATCCATTGTTACTTATTAGAGTCTTGACGCAAATGACGCAACAGCAAGATAACACCTATACGAATTGGGAAAGAAATCGACTAACCGAGCTGCGTCGTATGTTTTGCTCACTCCGTAACAGAGTAGTAGCTTTGATTCGCAAGGCTTAATACCAACATTTTTCTCTACAGCTTAGCACAAGTTCAAATGGTCGCCACTTCTGGAAAAATCTACACAGAAACGGTATCGGAAAGACAAAACTTGGTGCTGTTGAGGACATTGATGGTATACTCTCTCGATATACCTTGAGTCATGGAAAGTTGCTAAAATCATTCCACTTCCCAAAAACGCTAAAAGAAATGAATTTTGACCTATTTCGGTATTGCCATTTTTGTCGAAAGTTTTTGAAAGGATCCTTCAAAAGCAAATTGACGTCCTTCTATCTACTAACTCACTGCTCAGCCCATATTTCGGAAGAAACACAGCTGTGTTACCGCACTTTTAAACGTTACTGATGACATTAGAAAAGCATTAGATAAAGAGGAGGTTTTGTGCATTTTTCGATTCCGTTAATCATGCCAATCTACGTAGAAAGCTCATGCAAAATTTAATTTGTTCCTTATCTAACTGATAGGATAGGAACGGGAACTAAGTACCCGTGGCATGATGGTTAGTGCGGTTGACTGTCATGCGAGAGGCCTTGGGTTCGATCCCTGCCTTTGCGAGGAATTGACAATTTCTCCAAGAGTAATTCTTGTCATGAAAAGTGCTTTCACAAATTTGCCTTTCGGATTCAGCTTAAAACTGTAGGTCCTTCCATTCCTGACAAGAGTACTCGCACACAGGAATGGTTGAGAGTTGTCAGTCACTAGGCCCTAGTTCTCAAACTGACTGTTGCGCCACCCAATTTATTTATTATAACTGATAGGAAGCAAGCAGTGCAAGCTGGTGACACCCTGTCAATTTTTTTTGCCGAATGCCACTGGTGTACCACAAGGTTCCATACTGGGTCCTCTCTTGTTTTCTGCTTATGTAAATGAATGAATCTTCATTAGTTAATTGCAGCTTTCACTTGTAAGCTGAATGACGTTCAGCTTTACTTCAGCTGTCAACTTGACCTAATCAAACATGGAGCTTTTTGCGTCAATTAAGATCTGTAGAGAGTGGCAAAATGGTCTTTGTAAAACGGACTTATGTTGAAAAAAAATCCAAATGTCTTGTAATTAAGAAAGGTCATATTTTCCACCGATTGTTCTGAGCAATGCTCCAATCGAATTTGTGACTTTTAAACGTCTTTTGACTTGGGATGATCATATAAATGGACCCGTTGGTAAAGTTTATGGAGTACATCGTACGTTATGGGTTACACAATCTTCCACTCTATTAAAAATGTGTTTCCTTCTCTCTTAAACTTTGGTAATTTCTATCCCGTTTTGGTTGTAAAATCTATTGTAACTGCAGTTTTTGCCTCGCGCTTACTAGACATGCCTTTCGAAAAGTATATAGAACTTCGTAGTTTGATTTTGTTTTCCGACATACATATCGCACACCAACCACAATATTGTTTTGACAGAGTAAGAAGGGCGAACTTAACCAGATATCATCAGCTAATTATCCCTCCTTACTCATATTTCACATCGGAACATCAATTTTTTGTAAATTCAGTTAAGTTTTTAAACACTTTATCAACGAGCATAATAAGATTGCTGAGATCTAATTTTTCGATATGAAAATTTTTAATAATCATTGAATTTTTGTAACTTATGATAGTTTTAATAATTAAAAAATTTTTTATATTATCTTGGCTCAGCAAGGAGCTAAGTTTGCGACTTAGCCCTGCCCTTAATTTGTATCTGCCTTTTATTTACATCTCACCGAATAAAATCTTAAGGAAAATCTCTGCATTTTTAATTTTCAACACCGAAATTTTCTTCTTTCCGTAAATCCGTTACTTCGATTTTATTCCTCAAAATTATATTAAAAACAACACACACGAAAACAGAACACAAAAACCTTGTTTCGGGCTAATGTAAACCTCTGTCTCCAGATCCGTATATGAGCACAAGACTCCGACATCATCTGGTTTTGCATTCGCCAAAGGAATTCATACATCTGCCTGCCTACTCGTATCTTTAATTGGGTTGACCTCTCATTTTCGTCCTTCGGTACTTCGGTTCTTTAGTCCTTCAGCCATTTTCGGAGCCATTCTTTGTGCTTTTAATTTCTCTTATCTTAAAATAATTTTATGTGTTTTATCTTTTTGACTGACTGAGAGAAAGAGTCCATAGAAATTATTATAGGCGGAAATACGAACACGAAAACGAAAACGAATACGACCACTATACCAGCTATTTGGTGTCTTAATCATGCACCGCTTCCGAATCCTGAATCCTGAACTCTGAAAGTGAGGAATATGGTGATGGTGAGGTTTGGTGTAGTGTAGAGTGTGGTATGGTAGAACAAAACATTTCGTCCTTTGTGCTCGATGATGACGATTTCGTTTTCATTTTCGTCCTGTATGCGGCTGCGGCAGCGGCGGCGACGAGCGACGACGATGACAACGACGACATTCAGGGAATTTCTCAGAAACCACAAGAGAGTAACATTTCGGTTGCTTTTATAGACATCAGTGTTTTCCATGTGCATGCTAGCCGGGTTGCTGGTTTTTGTTAAGGGTCGGTCGAGAAAGAATGGCGAGTGCGAGTGCGAGAGCGAGGTGGCGGAGAAGCTCCCAAAAGTCTGTGTATACTCGTATCTCTGCATTCTCCCTTCCACCATTCCGCCGCACAGTCTACCCTCGCCGTTCGCCACCTTTTCCGGTTCTTCATTCTGCCAAAAAAGTTGTAGAAGGATGCGAATCATTCACTCGCAGTTATAATGTCACATGGAAGGACAGGAGGAGGCGGAGGGTGGGCAGTTGGCGGCTGGCGGCAGGGAGACGTTCGTCGTTGTCATCGTAGTGAGATTGGGGCGCACAACCTTGGAGTCAGGTTTTTTGGTATAAAGTGTGTGTATGATGGTGGCATATAAAATCTATACGGGAGAATATCTATAAAGAAATGAGACTGCTATTCTCTGGAGACGCGGTAACCAAGGAGACGAATCGAATTAAGAGTACAGCAGGGAATTCCCTCGGGAGCAGATCCCGAGAATAACGAGTTTTTCCATTTCCATGGCCCCACTTGAGGACTTTTGGGATAAACTGATGCAGAGGATGTTATGGCTTCGATGGCTGGAAGAGGGTTGAGATGATGTTGTTGTTGTTATTCCTTCTATACTGCTGCTGCGTTGGTTCGCTTGTGTTCGTAACGACGACGACGACGACAACGTCAATGATGGTTTTTGTTTTGGATTCAAAATGATAACAGAATTGTTTTTTATTTTTATTTTTATTTTCGTTTTGGTTTTTCTTCCATTTTGGTTGGCACTCGAGTTCTTTGTTTTTAATTTTATTTTGAGTGTCTTCTTTTGACGAAAAATATGCTGAGAGAGAGAACAAAATGTTTTTGTGGTTTTTTAAGCAGCTTTTTTGTTTTTGAAAAAGAGTGTTCGTTCGTTTTTGGGGAATTAAAATACTGTTTCGTGGAAAGTATAAAAAGATATAATATGTATGTAAGTGTATAACTGTATATGTATATTTCAAGGAATATCATGAGAGCCGGGATTATTTTTGGCAGTAATGTCTTTCACTCAAAGTGTTTATTCATTTTGGGTTTATTGAGTTGCATGACGTCTCTAGGGAATTCCCCATAAAATAGGGTTACCAGACGCTTTTTTTCTAGGGAATGTTTTTGTATTGATCTAAGTTTTGAACTGAAAAAGTTTTTAAGTGAGAATTAAAGAAAGAAATTAAAATGTTTACTAAAGATCTGTGAAAACGAAATTTTGACGGAATTTTACAAATTAAAAAGATGCGATGATGGGCGTCACACTGATAAGTTCCATTGGCACCCGTTAAAAATTTTCCAATGGTATTTCCTTTAACAAATCAGTTTTGTGACTATACTAAACTATAGGAACATTTAAAAAAAAGAGGCTGGGATGCGACCCACACTGATAACTACCCATCGTGTCTGTCGATTTTTCTTGCTTAAAAGTTTTTCTATATGTACTCGTACCAATTTTGACCAAATTTGCGTACTATTTTTTGTAGATTTTATTTTTTATGAAAAAACGGACTGTTTGATTTTTATATAAAAATTACTGAAAAGCTATTTAAATCGAAAGTAAATTTTTTCCAAGTTTTAGTATTGTCCTTATCTTAAAAACAATATTTCTTATAAGTAAAAATTAGTAAGAAGATATAATCTCAAATTTTTGAAAAGATATTTGAGTCTACAATCATTTCTTAAAAACTTTTGTTAATTTTTTATCGGTTTTTAATTTTTTGTAAAAAAATCTGTCACTTTGATTTTTTTCAAAATTTTACTGAATGTTGAAAATCTCAAAGTAAAGGGTGATTTTTTTGAGGTTAGGATTTTCATGCATTAGTATTTGACAGATCACGCGGGATTTCAGACATGGTGTCAAAGAGAAAGATGCTCAGTATGCTTTGACATTTCATCATGAATAGACTTACTAACGAGCAACGCTTGCAAATCATTGAATTTTATTACCAAAATCAGTGTTCGGTTCGAAATGTGTTTCGCGCTTTACGTCCGATTTATGGTCTACATAATCGACCAAGTGAGCACTCAGTTTACTTTATTGGACATTAAACCAACCACATGAATGCGTACAGTGCGTACAGAAGAGAATATTGCGTCTGTTTCTGAGAGTGTTGCTGAAGACCGTGAAATGTCGATTCGTCGCCGTTCGCAGCAATTGGGTTTGTGTTATTCGACCACATGGAAGATTTTACGCAAAAATCTTGGTGTAAAACCGTATAAAATACAGCTCGTGCAAGAACTGAAGCCAAACGATCTGCCACAACGTCGAATTTTCAGTGAATGGGCCCTAGAAAAGTTGGCAGAAAATCCGCTTTTTTATCGACAAATTTTGTTCAGCGATGAGGCTCATTTCTGGTTGAATGGCTACGTAAATAAGCAAAATTGCAGCATTTGGAGTGAAGAGCAACCAGAAGCCGTTCAAGAACTGCCCATGCATCCCGAAAAATGCACTGTTTGGTGTGGTTTGAACGCTGGTGGAATCATTGGACCGTATTTTTTCAAAGATGCTGTTGGACGCAACGTTACGGTGAATGGCGATCGCTATCGTTCAATGCTAACAAACTTTTTGTTGCCAAAAATGGAAGAACTGAACTTGGTTGACATGTGGTTTCAACAAGATGGCGCTACATGCCACACAGCTCGCGATTCTATGGCCATTTTGAGGGAAAACTTCGGAGAACAATTCATCTCAAGGAATGGACCGGTAAGTTGGCCACCAAGATCATGCGATTTAACGCCTTTAGACTATTTTTTGTGGGGCTACGTCAAGTCTAAAGTCTACACAAATAAGCCAGCAACTATTCCAGCTTTGGAAGACAACATTTCCGAAGAAATTCGGGCTATTCCGGCCGAAATGCTCGAAAAAGTTACCCAAAATTGGACTTTCCGAATGGACCACCTAAGACGCAGCCGCGGTCAACATATAAATGAAATTATCTTCAAAAAGTAAATGTCATGGACCAATCTAACGTTTCAAATAAAGAATCGATGAGATTTTGCAAATTGTATGCGTTATTTTTTTAAATAAAGTTCTCAAGCTCTTAAAAAATCACCGTTTATAAAAAAACTGTCAATTCGATTTTTTTTCAAAATTTCATCAGATGTCAAAAACATTATTCGCCGTTGCACAAAATTGTTTTGGAGATGAAATCATATTTTAGTCGTAAAATTTTGAAGGTGACAAATTTATTTTTTCAGTTTTTTTTTATTTATAAAAAAAAACCGTTAAATGGATTTTTTTCAAAAAATATACTTCTTTGATATCACGTTGCAATTTATTATATAAAATTTAAATCAAGTCTCTAGCGTTTGTGGTTCGTAAAATATTTAGGGTTAACCAAACTTTTCACCCTTTTTTCAAACTGCTATGGTAAAAAGACCACCCGCGCAATTTTCTTGAGAGCTCTTTTTGCATCTTTCTGCCTTATTATCTGTTTAACAAGACATCTCTCTAAAAATCTTTTATTTCGACTCTAGGGACCTTGAAACGTCGAGAAATGTCAAAATTTTCAATTTGACAAATCGGACCCGTTACAATAACTTCCTATGGGAAGTTAAAAAATATATACAATTCAGAAAAATGTATGAAATCTTTATTTGAGTCGATAGTATGGTCCATGTAATTTAATGTTTAAAGATTATTTCATGCAAATATTGACCTTGACTGCGCCTTAAATGGTCCATCCGCTTAGTCCAATTTTGGCATACACTTTCCAACATTTCAGCCAGTATTTTACGAATAAATGCTTCAATGTTGTCTTCCAATGCGTCAAAATAGTCTAAGCGCGTTAAATCGCACGATCTAGCCGGGCTATTGACCGTTCCCGAACGTGAAATAAAATGTTCACCGAAATCGCTTCTCAATTAGTACATTGTTGCGCGTGCTGTGTGGCATGTGGCACTGTCTTGTTGAAACCACATGTCCTGCAAGCATTGCTCTTGCATTTTGTGCAAAAACAAGCAAAAACTCACGGTAGCGCTCACCATTCACATCAGTTACTTTACGATTCGCATCATCTTTGAAGAAGTACGGTGCAATGATGCCACTAGTCCATAAACCGCACCAAACTGTGACTTTTTCTGGATGAATTAGTAGCTCTTGCAATGCTGATATTCACTCCAAAATCAACAATTTTGCTTATTTACGTACCCATTGAGCCAAAAATGAGCTTCGTCGCTAAACACAATTTTTCAGTAAAAAAGTGGATCTTTTACGTTGCAGTTCACTTCCAATCAATTTTTGCCTTTAAAAATGGACCACATACGCCAGTGCATTTTTATTTTGTTTAATGAATCAATATTTAAGAAGAACACTTTTAATATAAACTGAAAAAAGCAAAATTTTGCCTAAACATTTTAGCAAACAGTGAGCTAGCAATGGCCAGGAAAATTGATCTACTCGTAAAACAAGGATTGTTGGTCGTAAACAATGCTGCAGAATCTGTCCAAGGATTGCATTCGAAAAAATTGTGTTCTCTAAATTATGAGTAGCTATTTTCTTTTTTTTTTCAATTTAAAAAAAGTCTTAAAAATCAGGGGCCCTACTATGTAACTCGATTCTGCTCGAATTCGAAAAATTGCTACTATGTATCTATTTGACTACTTTCGAACAAACGAGAATCGAACAGTTCTAGCAGTGCCAACTCTATTCAAATAAACTTTCGAATAAACGAGGAACTACGTAACTCGAAAGTAGAATTCAAAACAGGGCAAAATCGAAAATAATCGCTCTACATCAAATGTGTTTTCGAGCGGAGTTTTTTTTTGTCAAAGTGTAACTAAAATGTTATAAATTATTAATATGCAATTTGAATTTGAAAATTTTTCATTTAAGTTTTTGTGTTTTATTATTTACACCGGGAATTCGTGATTTTTGATTTTTGCCAAAAATAGCGTTTGGACTTTCGTTTCTCTTCCTCATTCATTTCAAAATTCATCATCAGCAGGCACATGACACTTTCGATTGAAGTCAAAACTTCGGCAAGTATTTTTGTTATGGTTTGCTGTGCACGTCCAGCGTTCTTATCATCACCGTTGTGGTTCTGGTAACTTCTAATTGCCAAAAACTTCAATGCTGCTGATAATTTCATAATAATTAGAAAAGCATTTTGTCTTCTGCGAGAAGTCATGTCAGATAATATGATCTTAAGTAAGAACATAAACCCGTCTTTAGTTTAGTCTTTAGACGATAGTTCTAAAAAAAACTAAAACAAAAGTATATATTTTTGATTAGGAATGCATTCAAATATTCTACCGTATATACATATAAATGGTCCGTTAAATAACTTCTTTTTTTTTTAAATGCTATAAAAACATCGAGTGTAGCTTCGACGGGTGGAAGGTAGCGCCGCCGTCCTGTGGAAACCAAATTTTGCCAACATACTCCTCATCCGTCTGTGAACAAAAATTCGTTCCAGATGGCCCGATAACGATCGCCATTGACTGTAGCGGACACTCCTTGCTTATTTTCGAAGAGAATTGGCCCAATTATGCCTCTGAACCAGAATCCGCACCAAACAGTGACTTGTTTTGGATGTATCGTCTATTCAATGTATGCGTACGGGTTTTCTGTGAACCAAATGCGACAATTTTGCTTGTTTACATACCCGCAAAGATCAAAATGAGCTCCATCTGAAAAGGTGATGAACCATATTCGTTCAGCGGAAAGATAATCTAATTAACTGTGAAATCAGACATGAGCTAAGTGTAACCATTCACGAAAAAAGCAGTTGTCGAAAAAAAACATTCTATGGCGGACCCTATTATTTTCTCACTCATCTCCATTATTTTGGAATTATCACTTATTCTTCTGCATTTAATTTGCTCGTACCGTTCTTTATTTCCTTGAAAATTGATCCAAATTCCAACGGTGTCAATTTTTGTAATAATTATTTTTGTCCAAAAATTTGATGTTTTATTATTGTTTTTTATTATTTTTTTTTTAAAACTGTCAAACAACTCGATACTTGTTCGAAAGTAGAACATTTTTTGAAAATAAGTTGGTATAACTGGCATTCGATTCTACTTTCATACGTGGTACTATTTGAAAGTAGAATCGGAAATGAGTATTTTGTTTCGAAAATTTTGAGTTTTCATTTCATGAAAGTGGATAGCATCTGTTTTTTTGAAATAACTGCTAAAATACGGTCTGAAAATGGAATGGTACTACGGAATCTAAGTAAATGAGCAATATTTTGACTCTACTATTGGATCACTTCGCTTCTTCATATAATTTGCTTATAAACCAACCTTAAACGTATTCTATAATATTCAAATCTAGTGCACATTGAGAGGATACTCTATCATTTATTTATTTATTTATCATCAATTAGAGATTATAATAACTCTTACAGACTATCGAAATACAAAATTTGTCTTAACATAAATTTTAGTCAATTAACCAAAAAGAATAATGCATCCCTACTCAAATAAAAATTAAAATCAATAAAATCAGATATTTGGTTAATTTCTCTGACACAGCGAGATATTGGCTTATTAACAGCGTAATTTACTCTATTTAATACCTAAGCACTCGAGTTGGAGCATGTAAATTTATAAGAGACAATAAAAACGGACAGTCAATATGATGGGATAAAATATCTTTAATGAACATTATAGAATATATTTTGCGGCGATTTTCTAAGGTCTGAATGCCAAGAAGTTGACACCGAGTATTATAAGGTGGCATAACATCAGCGTTCCATCTAAGTTTATAAATAACTATTCTTGTAAATTATCTTTGAATTTTTTCAATTCTAACAGAATGATTTTTGTAAAACGGATTCCATACCACACAGCAGTACTCCAGAACTGATCTAACATAAGCATTGTAAAGCGTTTTTAAGGTATAGGGATCAGTTAGACCTTTAGAGTTGCGGCCAACAAATCCAAGCATAGAGTTGGCCTTGTAAACTATGAATTGTAAATGATAACTGAAGCTGAATTTAGAGTAAAAAATCACTCCCAGATCTTTTTTGGTTGAGACTCTACGAGAACTTTGTTCTCAATATGATAATCATATACAAAAGGAGAAGATCGGCGGGAAAATGAAAAACATTGACATTTATAGATGTTGAGGTTTAATTTGTTGATTTTACACCAAGTTGATAAGCTTTGAATATCTTTTTGAAGAAGCACACAGTCTACCGGATCCTTAATGCATCTCAAAAAGATCATCGGCAAACATTAAGGAAAAGAAATGTAAGAGAAAATCAGGAACATCATTTATGAATATAAGAAACAAAAGTGGTCTAAGAGGGCTACCTTGGGGAACACCCGAGGAAACAACTATTGGACTTGAGACAATCGAATCAATACGGACATATTGAATGCGTCCTGTAAGATATGAACGCAACCAATTTAACAAGTTAGAATGTATACCTAGTTTTTCCAGTTTATGAATCAAAATTGTATGGTGAACTCTGTCAAATGCTTTGGCAAAATCCGTATATATGACATCGACTTTCATATTTGGACTTAAAGCCAACGACCTATTCTATATTTATTGGTACTTTATTCTATTTTTCCGTTTTATTTCCATGCACATTTTCAGATCATTATGTGCTAAGACGGAATGAGAGCATAAAATAAGAATTAAAAGAGCTCTTAATTTCTGCATCATTGGAATTTTTATAAAAAGAAATTTAATTAAATAAAGGGTTTTTCAATAAGGACAGGTTGGTTGTGGCGCACGTTGACACTTTTTTTTTAATCAGTGCACAATCAACCAACACCCGTACGTCAAAGAATTAAAAGACCTGCCGAAAACATAGCCGCTGTTCGTGAAAATGTGCAGCAGAATCCAAGGCAATCAATTCCGCATCGCTCACAAGAACTTGGCCTTTCGGGGATCACAACATGATAAACTTTGCGTCGTGATTTGGATGATTTGAAACCAAACGACAATACCCAGCGTGCGTCGTGTGTTCGTTATTTGGGAGCTTATGCAGATTGATCTCAATTTTGGTCGAATAATCATGTTTAGCGATGAGGACCACTTTTGGATGAAGGGGTACGTGAATAAACAATGTTGCTGGATTTGTGACGATATCAGTTCGCACGAGATTCACGAGGTGTCCAAATATCCAACTTAATGTCCAGGCCATCACCGTCAACGGCGATAGCTATAGGTCACAAACATATGGTTTCAACAGAATAGCGCTACGACACAGGGTAGGGTATTCTCGCTCGAGTTTAGCTTTGTAGAGCATGAGATGTAATACAAAATAGACTCAGTAAATTTTCTTTTTTACGAACAAACGTTTAGAATTGACTAGGTTTTCAAAAAATATCAAGTGTTGGAAATACAATAACTTGTATCTAAAAGCACTTTATATAATAACTATAGTTTTATTGTTTCTCCTTCAGCATACAATTCTTTAACTGTTCTTTTCATAAAAATTTTATCAAGACAGTTGCTTGAGACCATATTTATTGTTGTGATTAGTGGAAGTATAGTTTTCAGTCGGCTTTTTTGGTCGCTGTAGTTTTTGCAGTAAAACAATCAAGTAACGTTGCTGCCTTCTTTAGGGGAACTTTATTAACACAAAAAATATACAAATGATCTTAGTTATTTCAATGGGGTACTAATACAATAAGGCATACTCACTCAAGAAAAATAGGAAAACAATTTAATATTAGTTATATTAATTAATATAAATTAAAAATAAAACTATGAATATAATAAGCACTTCGAAAAATGAAGTTAAGTCAAAATTTAATAAAGCACAGGTTGCAATATTTGACATATACATATGTATATGGCCAAATACTGTGTGTCAGAAGTAAGAAATCAGAAATCAAATCGACATTCTTTGATAAATCAACACAATTTTAATTGTAGGGCGCAACGTTTGCTTTTACAACCTGTACTCTCTGAACCTCTTTCTAAACGTACATTTTTTTCTGAACAAACTTTTAAGAATTGGTTTTCATTCAAATATTTCACAATGGTTGAAATCTTATCTTATGGGACGCATTCAATTTGTTTCCATTGGTAATGTTCTCTATACTCCTGTACATGTGTCATCAGGAGCGAGCATGCCCGCTCACTGAAGCCAAAGAAGTTTACGAGCTTCCACTTTAGAATACTGTGATTCACTTTGTCAAAGGCTTTTGTAAAGTCGAGTAAGCAGAGAAGATTTATTTGACTCTTATCATAGTCCACCCTAACATCCTCAAGAAGATTAACCATTGCAGTAGAGCAGCTATGATTTGCTCTGAAACCCGATTGTTTTTCAAACAGCAAATTGTTAAGATCTGTTGCTCAATTATCTTCTCAAAGACCTTAGAGACTCAAAGTAGGATGCTTATCGGTCTAAAATCAGTTGGAAGTGATAAAGAGGTATTGAGTATGGGCGCATAATAAAGGGTGATTTTTTTGAGGTTAGGATTTTCATGCATTAGTATTTGACAGATCACGCGGGATTTCAGACATGGTGAAAAGAGAAAGATGCTCGCAAAGATCTTGGTGTAAAACCGTATAAAATACAGCTCGTGCAAGAACTGAAGCCGAACGATCTGTCACAACGTCGAATTTTCAGTGAATGGGCCCTAGAAAAGTTGGCAGAAAATCCGCTTTTTTTTCGACAAATTTTGTTCAGCGATGAGGCTCATTTCTGGTTGAATGGCTACGTAAATAAGCAAAATTGCCTCATTTGGAGTGAAGAGCAACCAGAAGCCGTTCAAGAACTGCCCATGCATCCCGAAAAATGCAATGTTTGGTGTGGTTTGTACGCTGGTGGAATCATTGGACCGTATTTTTTCAAAGATGCTGTTGGACGCAACGTTACGGTGAATGGCGATCGCTATCGTTCAATGCTAACAAACTTTTTGTTGCCAAAAATGGAAGAACTGAACTTGGTTGACATGTGGTTTCAACAAGATGGCGCTACATGCTACACAGCTCGCGATTCTATGGCCATTTTGAGGGAAAACTTCGGAGAACAATTCATCTCAAGGAATGTACCGGTAAGTTGGCCACCAAGATCATGCGATTTGACGCCTTTAGACTATTTTTTGTGGGGCTACGTCAAGTCTAAAGTCTACACAAATAAGCCAGCAACTATTCCAGCTTTGGAAGACAACATTTCCGAAGAAATTCGGGCTATTCCGGCCGAAATGCCCGAAAAAGTTACCCAAAATTGGACTTTCCGAATGGACCACCTAAGACGCAGCCGCGGTCAACATTTAAATGAAATTATCTTCAAAAAGTAAATGTCATGGACCAATCTAACGTTTCAAATAAAGAATAGATGAGATTTTGCAAATTGTATGCGTTTTTTTTTTTTAAAAGTTCTCAAGCTCTTAAAAAATCACCGTTTAGTTGATTTTGGATGATCGGATTATAGTTGTCGCTTGATTACGGGCTACAATAAATGCTCTCCAGTTAACAGGTGTTGGTCTACGCTTCCATCTACTATGTAGTTTGTTTCTATTTTTTATGCTGGTTAATACGTTAGAAGTGAACCAAAGGCAAATGTTATTTCGAATTCTTAAAGTTTTATTAGGGACACATTGATTAAAGAGTGGGAGCAACAGATGTTGAAACAAATTAACTTTATCATTAGAATTTGCATAAAGACGACAACTTAGCCAAGGAGCCAATGCGGTTGGCAGGTGAAGATAGGAGAAGTCGATTGAGTTGAAGTCTTTGTAGGAAATGTTTCATTGCAAGGAGATTTTAACAATTTTATATTGTACGTAGAGAACAGAAGATCAGGATCTGAAATATCAAATGAAAGCTGATCATACAGATGTACTAAATACTACTTTAAATACTATTTTAATTTTAACTTTAAGTAGTCTGTAAAATCATTATTGTAATCTCTGTTTGATGAATAAAGTAAACTAAACTAAAACCTTGCTTCTACTGCCTAATCGAGAGTTAATAAATTTACAAATGCCTAAGTACTCCAAAAGGTGGGTCAATAATTCAATTTTGATTTGGAATTAAAACAAAAATAGTATTATGCCAGAATCCTATACCATAATTAAATTTCCGCAAAAGATGATGATTCAACTCGCGCCAAATTGCACCGCACCGCATCGCCATCACAAATGATTTCGTAAATTCGTTGAAAATTCGCGCTGCTGCTGCTTCGGAAAAACCAAAGGCATTTTAATATAGAACAACTACGAGTATACCCAAATGCTAAACCAATGTACCCATAGTTCCTCTAAATATACCTAATAAGAGGCAGAAGAATATGTGCGCTATGTTATAATTCCATTCCATTCGAGCATCCGAATGCCGCGAAACTCTATCTAGAAAACCATCAACTATAAAATTATATGATGGTTAAGGTTATGTGAGCTATGACGTCCTTTGCGAAGGCGAAAATATTAATTCTTCTCACCACCACTACCACCACCAACGACCGGTATGGACTGCTCCTGCTGCAGATGGAAGAGTATCTAATCTACCTTCCAACCTATCTACCAATCTAACTATAGTCCCCAAATATGCGAATTTAAATGGCTTGTGGTTTCGTAGAGCAAAGTGAAAATCCCAAAGCTAACTGATAAAGGTAAGCAACGAAGACCAACGACTACGACGACGACGACGTATAGAACGCACGGTGGCGATGCGATGGATGTGGCGATGGATGTAGCTGGTTATAGGTTATAAAGCGCAGAGCTAATATTGAGCAGAATTCACATACACCAAAATAATATGCTCCAGCTTCAGCATTCATTTGATGATGAAGAACCAGCCAAATAAGACACAAAACTGAACATCCATTGTGTCCCGCAAGGACGTGTTGAATAATCATCGCGCGCTATCCCCTTTCTAAAATTTTCTTTTTAACTCCCAACTACCTACTCCCAGCTCCCAATCCCAACCTAAAGCAACCGCATCCTCAAACCTACTCCTCATCCGAACACACTACCAAACCGACCGATACCCAATTTGAGTATCAACCTCCAGCTTCCTACAGCCTCCTCCTCTCTGTATACCTGATCAATCGACTTTATACCTACAAACTAAAACAGAAACAACGAGAGAGAAGGTACTCTATGCGAACACGTGAACCCACAAATACGTATATTCAAATTTCGAAAAGGAATTCCCTAGCCAGAGGACAAGGATTATAGTCGCGCAGAGATGATGTTGATGAGTTGGAAGTCTACATCCACAATATACACGACACTACGTCAAACGATGGCAACCTTTTCCGTTGCATGAAGGATAACACACACGAGCATGAGCATGAGCACGACCATACCAACCATCATCAGGTTTAGCTTTAGCTTCAACTTCAGCCAGCCGAAAAACCTTACCTCAGACAGCTGAACGCCTGGTACGATGCAGCAAAGACAGAGCGTTGTGAATCGGACGGAGCCGAGCTGAAGCTGAAGCTGAACCTGAAACTAAAGCCAGTAAGGCTCACCTCTGCTCGAATCTACATGTATACCGAGAATAAGAGTCCTACAGCACGACAAGCGGCAAGTGGCAAACGGTAAGCAAGGTGCCTCTGGACGCAGCATACTCGTCGTCGTCGGTCGTACTCCGTGCATGTGGGTATAAGCTTTTAGAATTGATAGGAAATCATCCCGAAAGATTTCCAAAAGCTAAAAGGGGGTCGACTGGCGCGGCACAGTGCGGCGTGGATTAGGGCTCTATGAGGAGGAAGGCAAGAATGGGGTTGTGTGAATTTGGTGTTCAGAAGAACAGAAGGGAATGGGAGGGAGTCAATGAGCACATGGTGGTCCCACGGGTGACATATTGTACGAATAGTATTCCTTTGTTTTTGTATGGCCTCGTCTTCTTCCCTGTAGTCGTCTTGTCCGTCATCGTCGGTCGTTGCGATGGCGATGTTGTGTTGCGTCTCTTAAGCCCGAACATAATTTTTGGAGTATATCCTCAGTTGTGTGATATGGAGTCAGAATCACATTCAGAGTCAGAGTCACGTGGCTTCAGTATCTCTTCGTTTCTCTAGAATTACATGCGCATTGTTCTAAAGAGTTTCTCATCGAAGTTCCGTTCTCTTTTTTTGTTTTGTGTTATCTCACGAGTCTTGCTCCTGAAGTCTTGACTCCATATGATTCCTGCAACACCATACTCGTATAAGGGAGGAGAAAGCCCGAATATATTTTTTGGAGTATTATTGAGAAAGTTTCTATATTGAAGGTATATCTCTATAGAAGTTGGATATAGAACAGTTTTGGATGTTATAGTCGCACGGCATGGCACCAGAAAAACCAACCATAAGAACCAAACAGAAGGCAGTGCATAGAAATATCTTTCATTTGGGGAAATATGGGACTCATGGGAATCAACTAATCAAAATTCGTTTCACCTGGGACCACTGCTGCTGGTACTACTGCTGCTACTGCTGCTTCTGATGGTAGTCGGTTCGGTAGTGTTCTTCTGCTTCTGCTGCTACTGCTACACTCTATGTTCTATAGGTACTGTTGCTGAAGCCTTTGTGTGAACGTATTGATTTTCTTCTGTTTTTTTTCTTCTTTCTCAAGGCTTCTATATATGAGGCTACCTTTATATACATAGATATAGAGTGTCCTCGAAATAAAGACGAGAAGCAATCTTTTGGCAAACTCTAGAGTGTGTGTTATTTTTATTTTTGTCTTTTTGTGTTTTTGAAAGGTTCCTTGGCCATTTAGAAGGGTTTTGTCTTATGGAGGAATACAAACAAAATAAAAATGAAATAAAATAAAAATAAAAATATGCTCCGCCGCCATAGTGGCACTAAAGTGATATGTTTTTCGAAAGCACGAGGCGACGATGAGGAGTTTTTTTTTTGATACCACGTTGCGATACTCCTGCTGCTTCTACTGCTGTTGATAGAAGTGTCGATAAATTTTAACAAGAGACAATCGGCTTAGTGTCTATAAAAGTAGTATACCTTGCATTTTGAAATTTCAAAACGCAAAACACCACTATACCCACTTGAAACCTGGGCCGGCGAGATATAAGGAAAAGTAATGTTTAGAGACTTTATATTTATGATGGGATTTGTTTTGAAAGGGGTTAGGGTTTAATTGTGTAAATAAGACGGTTTGCATATGTTATGCAGAAAGTAATATATATTTTTTAAAGCTAATAAAGTTTTATAATAAAATTTAGGCAAATTTCTAGATATGTATATATTGAATAGAAAATAAAATGAAGCCCTCAATGTTTGACCATATATTCGATTTTCAAGAAATGTATTTTGAGACACGGTTTTTTTTTAATCTTTTTTAATCTCGTAGTGGATATGAAATTCATTTGAATTATATTGTTGGAGGAGTGTGTGTTGAGATCGTTGCTGTGTTGAACCACCTGTCTCATATGAATATCGGAAGTGAAAAGGCAATCATTAAACACTCCTGACTTGTTCCTTATCTCTGACCCTGATAAGTACACTGTAAGTGTTCTTTCTACTGTACGAACATCTGACCATATTGTCTTATACATATCTGCGAATTTCTCGTTTTAAAGTTCTTCATTTAAAAAAAGGGATTCCAAAGACCAGCGTTTGGCAATACGAGAGAGCAAAACTTTGACGCTTTTAATAATTATATTCAGATCTTAACTGGTCAGTATGTTTCCTCGAAAGTGACGTTGCCGCTAATATGATCACAAGTTTGATTTCCTTACAAATGAAAACTTTTATCCTAAACAATATAAAAAACAATAGATCTTGGAAAAACGCATGGAGTGATTCCAGCTGTAAAGAGGTTATTAAAGTTGAAGAAGTAAGTGCCCTTTGCTATAAAGCCAACCCTACTTAAGTAAGTCGAAAAAGGTTAAAAAAACCTAGGAAGACCAGCAATGCTCATATTTGACGGACCAAAACTATGCATGACCAACAATTTTTTGCAAAAAATACTGCAATACTGGTTGTTTGTTGAAAACATAAGAAAAAGCCAAACCCAAAGAAGACGAATCTTCTTCTCATTCTCAAATTATCAACTGATAGCACTAACGTCCCTCCTTTCGATGGTCATGTAAAAGCTGATTAATTATCAGATTTAGAAATATCTTGAAGAACGAAAGCTTCTTAATGACCGGCAGTAGCAATATATATGCCCAATGGTTCATCTCACCAAACAGTGGAACAAATCGTTTTAGTGAAAGTAAGATTATTGCACTAGGTATTTCAAAGGCATTTCATAAAGTCTGGCATCAACCTCTCTTATCGGAAATGCGTGCTTTGGGTAACGACAAATTCTTTCTTCGTTAAATTAAAAAATTTGTTTCGAACCATTCAATACAAGTTGTTTTGGACGAATAAAAGTCTGAAATCCACAATAAAATGCTGGTGTTTCCTAGGGCTCCGTTTTGTCTCCGACCATTTGCCTCATTTTTAAAAATGTTTTCCTGTCTGCAACTTCTTATTCCATTAATTGTTTCGCTGGCGATAGAACTCTTATTTTATCATATTCGTTTCCATACTCACATTTCTCCTGTTCGGCTCTGGAACTGCAACGACAAAATATGACAAGATTATTAAAATCCGATGATGCAAGAAATTTGTCTCACCATCTACATTCTACGTCCAACATATCATTATAATTCTCATCTCTGGGCTGGTGTTCCAGCAACTAACTTAAGCTATTGGAAAATATTCAAAAGAGGTGATAATAACACCAACATTTTCTTGTCAATATATTACTTTTTCACTGTTTTTTTAACTGACTTTGCTCTAGTGAAATAGCCAGTTGCATCTTACCTTTAACAATTTAACCGTAATACTGGCCCTTCTAGGAATTCCCATCAGTTTACAATTAATGTGGCCTATTTTTAACCGAACTATGATATACGGAGAATTGTTGTTTAGCCGCACTACGTGAATGTTGAATGCCTTACTTCGCTCTATCTATCCCTGTCATTTGCAATGTTCAAGAATTCAAAATAAATGTATTTCGACATATCGTTTCCAACCCCTACCTAACACGACAAAGAAGATATTTTTCTTGAAAAATGCACTGTGGCGTATGAGTGATTTTAAATTAAAACTTAAAAAAAGGCATGGGTTGTACAACTATCCTATTAAACAGATAGTTTTCGTTTTTAAGAAAACAGTGATTAATCAAGTGTGTCACAAAAAAACAAATCCGTTGTTGGTAAAAATTAAAATGTTAATGAAGTGACAAAAGAGAAAACAAATCTAGAATCCATTAAAACAATTGAAAAATATCTACATTTTTCATTTAAAATTAATTAAATGTTTGCAAAATTTACTTTGCCTACTCTATTTTATAATAAATATAAGAAAAAAAAATAAACCATGCACAAGATTGTTTCCAAGGACATGATACAATTATTATACTAACTTTGAAAGTGAGTTATGGTTAGCTTAGGATAAATAAAGATTTTTATCAAATTAATATACATAATTTCAAAAAAATTACCTTTTAAAGTACGGTGACATAACAATACTACCAGACCATTAGAATTTATTTGGATACCATTCCAAATGTTATAAAAAATACATTTAAAAAGGGACTATTTATTAGAACCCCATCAAACATGAACTAAAAGAACAAAAACATCAAATGTAAGTATTTATTTATTTATTTATTTATTCATCAAGCAGAGCAATAATGTCTCTTATAGACTACTAAAAGTACTTAACAATCAACAAATAACATACCTACAGATTATCCACCAGTGTTCATAAATGATAATAGTTGTTTTTTAAAGCTATCTCTGCTTAAATACATATTAAAATCAAGTACACAACATACCGAGTTTGCCTGTCTTAAACAACGAGTTATGGGTTCATTATTTCCATAATTAACCCTATGAAAAGGGACATAAAAGAATATATTGTGCCGCAATTCATGGCAAGGTGCATGCAAATTAATTAATGATAGCAAATCGGGGCAATTAATTTTGTAATTGATAACATCCCTTACGAACATTACATCAAAATATTTCCTTCGTGATTCCAAAGTTTGGATGCCTAGTAACAAGCACCTTGAGCTATAAGAAGGCAAATCGACATTCCAACGTAAGATCTTAATAGCTACCCTAGTAAATCTTTTCTGGATTCTTTCAATTCTTGTGGAATGAACTGCATAAATTGGGTTCCATATGGTACAACAATATTCTAATATTGATCTAACATAACTAAAATAGAGTGACCTAAAAGTAAAAGGGTCAGAGAAGTCCTTAGAATTTCTAGAAATAAACCCAAGCATTGAGCTGGCTTTGGCAACTACGTAGTCAATATGGCTAATAAACGTACATTTTCGATCAAAGATTACACCCAGATCCTTTTTTTCGTCTACTCTAGATAAAGAGATTCCTTCAATATTGTAAGGATAGATGATTGGTGAAAAACTTCTGCAAAATGTCATACTCTGACATTTAGAAACATTAAGATGTAGATCATTTATAACACACCAAGCGTTCAGCTTGGACAAATCATTCTGCAGATGTATGCAGTCAGATATAGTTCGAATACTTAAAAATAGTTTCAGATCGTCGGCATACATCAGACAAAAACAATTTTTTAAAAGTGATGGGATATCATTAATAAAGATTAAGAATAGGATTGGCCCCAAATGACTTCCTTGTGGAACGCCAGAAGTAGCTTCCACTGGATCCGAAAGTATATTATTGATCCGAACATATTGAACTCTACCTACTAAATACGATTCAAACCATCTTAGTAAATTAGAGTGAAAACCTAAATTTTTGAGTTTGGAAACTAAAAGCGAATGATTGACTTTATCAAAAGCTTTAGAGAAGTCGGTATACACCACGTCACATTGAAGACCCTTTTCAAGAATGCCTAAGACATAATTGCTGAAAATAGTTAAGTTTGTTGTAGTAGAACTTCCACTAATGAAACCATGTTGCAGAGGAGATATTACTTCTTTAAGAATGAAAACTAGCTTATTATAAATAATTTTTTCAAAAAGTTTGGGAATGACAGATATTTTGCAAATGGGACGGTAGTTGGTGACTTCATTTCTCGAGCCAGACTTGAAAATAGGTGATATAAAAGAAATTTTCCATTCACTCAAGAATTCACCTTCTCGAAGAGAGCGATTGAAAATAATTTGAAGAGGGATTGCCAATACAGATGCACATTTTTTTAAAACGACGGGAGCGATACCGTCAAATCCAGGTTGCTTATCTTCGTTTAATTTTTTCAATTCTTCCTCAACTTCACTTGTGCGTGAGAGCCAAAGTCACCCCAATAACCAATTTTCATTTGATAACTCATTTGTCTAGCCGTTTTTCGAAATGGGCGGACAAGCGGTTTGGCCCGAGTTTTTTTTACCGGCCTCCTGTTTTAAAATCTGTGAATAATTCCAAATAGGCCCGTTGTACAATTTTGCAGTGGACTGATGAGGTAGGTATGTACCAAAAAACGGTACCGGAAGTAACCATTTTGTCACCAAAAGGCCCATTGAAAGTTCGCCAGCTCTGCAATTTTGTATATAAAACGTCATGTTCTATTCATTTCTGACACTCGATTCTAGTCGGCTTATGGGTAGGGTACCCTACGGTCGCCTCCCAAACTATTAAAAAAAAATCTAAATATGTTATAGAGACATTCCAGTGCAAGTATACATCAGTTAGTTGGTAAGCTTTCCACAATCAAAAGAAACAAAAATTATTCCAAAATAACGTTGTCTATTGTTGAAGTGATTAAGCACACCTTGTTGAGGTTCATCCCGCTACCTTAAGTATTTGCCCTAGTGCCTCAAAAATTGTCATAGCAAAACGAATTGTAAAGTGGAATTGAAGATTTTTGAATTGGAATGGAAAATCTATAGGAATAATTGAATTCGAGGAGTTATTACATTTTAACCCTTTCCAACTCCGGTAAAGATATTAGCATAATAATTGTTTCGAACACGTTGTGTGAAAAAAGCCTTAAACCGTTTCGTTTTTCAAATAAGGCATAAGCGAAAGTACATCGGACAACTCAAATGAGCTAAGACCCTACACTGAGTACGAAGTGCTTTGTTCATGACAATATCTATTGATAAATACTTCCAATATATACATCCAATATGTTTTAATATATTTTCAAAATAACATCGTTTCTTGTTGCTAGTATTTGACAGAAAAATTTATCATTAAGTTTGCTATTTTATAAATCAAGTTAAGAAATTATTGCAATAAATTTAGAATTATTCTTTACAAAATTTAAAAAATCTCCCTTAGTATCACATCGCTATCGGCACTTGTTTTTAAACCTCCAATTATTATTAATTTTGAATGTCATTATAAGAAACGTCTAATGATAGGCAACAATGTTAGGTCCAAAAACAGCACCTAATAATATGCTACCAATTAGTGTTCTAAGAAAAAGAATACAATAAATATCAAATTATAATTGTTCATGGCCGATCTCCTTGAATGAGCTGTGAATGAGATATTAGAAAGCTTAAAACTCTTACCAACCTCGTAACTTCCTACAAACACAAAAAGCATGTCATAATATTGCTCCGTTGTGAAGTGAAGGACAAACAAACAAGCAAACAAACAAACTGACTTTCCTATTTATAATAATAGTTTACCAAGGATGGTATGGGCTTTCTATTATTTATTTTTCAATCTTAGTTATTGTATTTTAAATAGAAAAAACAATTTAAAGAATAACCATTAGATACATTAGAATTGTCTTCGTTACGAATTTAATATTTTTTTATTTTCTTCAAATCCCTTTTTACTGACTTGAATCAGTTCACCAGTGATTATTTCAAATCGGATAGATAAAAACTTCCCGTGTAATTCCTCTCCAAAGGTAGTTAAACGAAAATGTTTTGAAAAATAAAAATTAAAAAAAAAACTAAATTTAACGAAGTTTATAGGAAATATAACTTGGCACGGAATTTTCCTCGTCTTTTAAAGTTGGAGGTGTGGATAGTCTCAAAACAATAGCTTGAAAAATTATTTAGAGAACTAGACTCTTATTTCAATATGTTGGATTAAAGGTAACAAACAAAAGTAGATAGTAATTGACATTTCCGAACTTCGTTGATAGGGAAAAATCCAAATTTCATTCCCGATAGCCGTCAATATTTTTTTATTTTTTTGAGTGAACTCTGATTTCTTTATTTTCCTAAGTTTTTTTTTTTAAATTACATAAAAAACAAGATTACTTTTTAAATATTTCCTTTGAATTTTGAAACACAAACCTAAACAAAATATTTGTATATAACTAATTACATTGTATTGAAAACTTGATTCAAACAGTTTTCAATTTTGTAATAATTCCATTGGTTTTCGAATATAATTGCAAAAAGAATAATAATTGCAAAGGAATAATATTTACATATCCACTGGATAAAATCTGTTACACGGAACAAAACAGAACAACCTGCAATACATTTTTTTACTAGAATACTAAACATTGATATTTAAGCTTATAAATTATCACTTCGAAATGTACTTGACGGAGGAACAGACTAAACAAGCAAACATTTTAATAGACTATGTGAGCTGACTTGAAAATTTATATAAAAATCCTCTAAAATTTCAGGCTTTGATTTGTGTAATTGAAATTCGTCTCAGGGTTCTCTAAATCAAAAAATCAATTTTATTTTTTGAAAAAATGCGGTTAAATATATAAATTTATTATTTAAAAGCTTAATGAACATTTTAACCCTTTTAAAATAAATTTCCTACTCATAGACTTTATATTCTTTGCTTCTTAATTGTTTGATGGTGAATTTGATCTACAAAAACAAATGAATAAATGAGAAGAAAAATACATCAGCTTCTTGATTAATAAATGACTTTTTCCATCAATTAAATTCCCCAATTTTTTTCCAAAACAACTCTTTCAGATGATTTCCACAAAAATGGTATCTACGACGAAGACAACATCGCGACCGCTGCTGCTGATGCTGTTAATGACAATCAACACGCGACACTGATTGACAAACCACAACCAACACCATTATTGGAGGAGGATTTTTCTTGCCTGGATGACATTAAAAAGACAGAATTGTATTCTGAAAATATTGGCATCGAAGACGACGACGAGCAGAGCTCTGACAGTTTTTACTCAGGTAAGTCTCAAACAAAATAAAACAAAATTTAATACATAATTGAAACAACCTCTCTGATGTCTGTCTTGAAATATCGACAAAAACAAAAAATAGAAATAAAATTTCAAAGAATTGATTTTCGTGGTAATTTCAATCTGAACTGAACTCTCTCTTTTTGTCTTGATGGGTCAATGAAATTTCTTCACAGCAAAAAAAACAAACATACTTATATGCTTTCCAAATTCAATTGCTCCATTAAAAACAACACCCTCATCCACCGCCACTGCCTCTAGTGCCACTGGCGCTAGCTAGCTGGCTGGAGCTCATCACACCACTCTTATGATGGCCAGACCAGGCGAGGAATAAAAAACAAAGAGAGCACCACGATGAATAGCAATAAGCGCACAAACGAAGAATCTAACAATTGGTGTTCGGGGTGTTATATTCAACTGGCCACGACACTCCTGGGTGTCCTACACCTGAGTCGGGGGAGCCATTGCCACACTGCCTAACTGGCCTTTAAAAACCCAGCACAGCAATCAACACCATAGCACACATTTCTTTGATATGAAACATACGAAACAGGATAGAGAACCGACCCAGCAACCAGAATAAAGAAAAATAAGGAATCAAACCAAGGGAGGTTTCTTCCTCCTCCTCCTCCTCTTTTATACGAGTATGTAGCTTTATTCGAATCCGACAGTTTTGAGGGACGTTTTTTGTTGATTTCAGTTTTGCAACAACTCTGATGTGAAAACAAAACAAACATATCCACCGCCAAACGCCAAGAGAGAGAGTGGGAGTTATATTGTGGTAAGGGTTAGGAAACGGCAAGCGGACATCTATAGGACATCCTCGTTAAACCTGCTCCAAGATCAAGACCCTTGAAGCTATTATTTCTTAACCATAATATTGTTGTATGTTGAATGAAAAGGAAGAAGGGGTGGGTTTTTATGCAGAAATAGTGTGAGAGTGTCCTCATAGATAGTTCCTTACAAGCTTAGGAGAAAAAGGATAGATTAAAAAGGGAATTTGTACTTTTACTCTAAAGGAATCCTTAATCACATTCAAATGACATCAAAACAAATGAAGTTAAGATTTGTTCTTCTTCTTCTTTTCGTACTTGTCTTTTACATATATATATCCTGTCGTGTGCATATGGATGTACCTTTAAGGAAGTGCGAGAAATTGGCCGGGAGTCGTCCTTAATACGAGTATGTACATCAGTTTAGTAAATATATCTATATAATTGCATATGTGACTCCTTTGGCCACATACATAAGAAACATTGTTAAACTACAATTAATTTTATTTGTCTTAAAAAGGAGACGTTTGTATACAAAGAGACAGCTTCATGTCGGACAAATGCGACCATTAATTATGCACAAACTCGGAAACTATTTTAGAAAATCACTTTAAAAAGGCTTTTGTTTAAGTTTTGAAATAGGTATAAACTACTTATCTGTACCCAGAAGTTGAAATTGGGTTTAAAAGATTTATTAAGAAGACAGTTTGCAATTTTTTTTTATTTTATCAAAATCTTTTGACTCTGTTTGAATTAATTTAAAAAGCTTAAATGTGGATTCCTAAACAAAAACAATAAAAAGACAGTTGGATTAAAATATCACATTACAAAGTAAGTCAACATTTTCACAGTCAATCGTTAACCATTGATGGGCCATAGATTCAAAACCCTTGATGTCTTAAATCTATGGCCCATGATGAATCGACGGTAATTCTGTAAAACACTTCCTATATCTCGATACATTTACAGACTTCAGATATTTTGTTTGTGGAAATGGGGGAAAACAACGCATTTAGTGAGAATCTAATCCTGGCTGGCAATTTTACCCAAGTATGTTCAATGAAAAGATGTATAAATTGGGTTATTTAAAAATGAATTTTGAAATCCTTAATGTCAATGGAAATTTTTTGTGATATAGGGCAACTAAAAGTATGTTCGAACACATTTTTTGTTAACATCACTTTTAACACGAGGCTGTGATAGAAATGCGTTTCATTGAAATGTTCGTCTTATAAACGTCATCTGTTAGGGCATATTTGAATGAAAATGCTTTCGAAAAGCATATCATTGCGTATTTTTCTTTTTTTTTTGTAAAGGCAAGCAATAAAAACAAAGCATTAATAGGAACGAAGAATGAAACGCAACAGTTTTTTAGACAATTTTCGAGTGACTCAAAACATTTAGAGTTTGAAAAAGATTTAGGTGGTGCTTTTGTGAGGGCTGATATACCCTTGTTCGAAATTCGCAATTAAAGTATTCGTTAATTTTTTGAAAAATATACCGAGCACAACATTTATCATGCATGCATGTTACATGCCTCGCACATGGACTTCACCCAGTATGTGAAAAGATTAGAAGTGAATATGTTGATATTGACCGCTTTATAGCAAATGGAAAAAAAGTGTTTTTAAAAACTCCATTCAGAGTGAAAACTCTTACAGACATAGACCCTGGACTAGAACTTCCTCCACAGCCAATCATAACGCGATGGGAACATGGCTCGAAGCGGTGAACTACTACACCAAGCATTTTGAAAAGATTGTTCGGATTTTGTGTGCTTTTTTTCAAAAATTGAATAACGTGGTTCATCGCTCAATTCCATAACACAAATTTTTAAGTGATGCGGTGCAGAATTATAGCAAGGCTGTGAAATTAGTGAAGAAAAAAATAAAACATGTAATGGAGAAAAATGCTGGCTTCGAAAAACTAAAAACAATTGCAATGGCTTTGTCAGGAGATAAATCCTTAGCAGTACGCAAATACGTTCCGATCACTTCTGTTACATTGAACGGAGCTTTTAAATGTATACAAATATTTTTCGATCAAACAGACAAACCTTAATTTTCAAAAATTTTATTGAAATCTTAGTTATTTACCGCAACCAAAATTTGCAATACATTTTCTTACTGATCGCTGACATTACAAAATATCTTTTATTCAAAAATAAATTTGCTTTGTAAACTTTGTTTTTTTTTTTTTTCTTTATTAAATACTATACGTGTGCGAAGTTGAACTATTCGCCAATAAACGCATTTTTGGATGTTCTATTTATCTTCAAAAAGTTGGAGTAAAGAAGAGTTTTAATTTGTCTTTTTTTTATTGGTATTGTTCTTATTAATTAATTGGCTTAAGCAAATAACGCTTCTTATAAACATCTTTTACATTTATTGAAAGGGCATATATTTGGTATTTAAGGGTATATTGTAGGCGTTTAAAACTTGTTTTTTAGAACATATTTTTGGTTGTCCTACCGATACAATACGTGCAGTATAACTGTAAGGCTTTCGCACCCTGTAAACATTTGAGGTGTAGGGATACAAGTAAATGTAAGTCGATCTTTTTTATTTTTTTTTTGCATCTTAGAACCAACTCTAGTAAAACTGTCAACAAGTAACAAGATGTTAAACCTGAACTTCACGTGCGATGGAATGTTTTAAGTACATATTAAAATGTTTGAGTTTAAACTTCTTAATTTGAAATTATTTTTTTAAATTGTAACGGTTATAATAGGTTAACTTTATTACGAATATAACCACTAAGTATGTTTTTTTTTTCTCGTGACTAGGTTAATTTTGTGTGGTTTTGTTTTGTTAATTTGTTTTGAGATTTAAAGTTTACACTAAAAAAAGCATTATGTTTTTTTTCATATATTTGTAGGTACGGAATTGTTATTGTAAGGTAAACAGTTTTTTGCTTGGAAAACAGATAATAAATTCAGAGACCTTTCCAGCTTTCCTTTGCTTTTTTATATAATACGTTATCAAACATTAATTAAGTTTAAAAATCTATGTTCAATAAATTTTAAATTATGAGATAGGTAATTAAAACATTAAAATTTAAAATAAAGAGCGTTTTATGGGCATAAAGTTTAATCTAATTGTTTCCAAAGTCTTTATGTTAGTAGTTCAGTTTCATGAAACGCGAACGATACTTTACTCATCTAGGTGTCCACTTAAAAACCAGTAGCATTGTTACCATAAATATATAAACAAACTTCTAAGCCTTAGTTTTAAATAAAATAACATTGACTAAAATGTGTAAAAAATACCTCCTTTTTCGGTTAACTTTTTTAAGACCCTTCAAAATGTATGGAGTTATTGCGAGTTAAATTTGAATATCGCTCTACAAAAAAAATACCTAAGAGTCTGTTTTTCTGTAGAAGAATAGTCAGTTCTGAAATGAATTGTGTATACAGTGTATTTTTGACTGTTTGTTGTGTTTTGTTCTCAAAAGCTTTTGAATGATATCTCACAAAAAAATAAAGTTTTCAATGATTGTCAGTGTCCTAGCACCACATTTTAGTGATTGGTATCAGCCTTGCACAAAAAATTAATCTAGTCTTTTGAGATAGACAAACATTTATGTATGTTCATAATTGCATAAAACAAAAATTAAATTAAAAGAACGTATACGCCCGAGTCTACCACCTTCATCTTAGTTTAATTTTTAAATAAAATAATAGACTGCACTAAGCATAACTTTTTAGTCTATCATTTGTTTAACGTAGGTATCATAATAAACTTTTCTGCGTAAACGTATAAAGTACTGCGAACGTTGGAAGTTAATTATTAATCTGCCAAAATCAAAATGTTTGGTTTTTTGAAAAAGTTGCAAGACGTCCGTTTGAACAAAAATGGTTCCTTAATGGTTCCGAAATTGATGAAGTGAATGAATACCAATACCTTGGGGTACTATTAACTTGCAATCTCAAATACAAGAAACATTTGGTAAACAAATTAACAAGCTCAAAAAATGCAATCACTTTCTCGTGGTCTTCTTTTATTAGTAATCAGAATATTTCCCAAAGCAATAAGTTGAACATTTTTGAGGCAGCTTCGAGATCTATCATGTGTTATGGCGCACCTATATGAGGACAGTGTGAACTTGAACACGTTGAGAAACTTTAACGTTTTTTCCTGAAAAAAAATGCAATTTGTTCCAAAAACACTCCCAACTATATGTTGCACCTCGAAACTGGTATCAACAAAATGCTTATATTCACTCTCAACTTACATTTTGAGTACATACGGAAAGTTTTTAGTTATCCAAGAAACCGACTTCCAAAAATATTAGCAGAGGAAACAATTCGAAAGTCAACATTCTGTTTTAATGATTGGGTTAAAGTTTTTTGTGATGCTGGAATAGAATTGAACTATTATTCTCAAAATATTGATTGGAGTTTGAAACATAAACACGTTATTGAAACTTTAATAAGAAAGGCTTGGAAAAAAAATGTAGAAATGGCAAGAATGTCACAGTTTCATGATGAATATTGTCGTCTTGAATATACGAAAAACGAGTTATATTTTAATGACGTTTTGCAAGCTAAAGTCCTATCATTGATTTTTAAGGCAAGAGGCGGGCTTCTTAATATTAATGCTCGGGCATTTAAAGATAAAACAAATGGAATATGCTCAATTTGTAACTTGGATCTAGCTGAAAATACTTTGCAGCTTGTGGCAATTTGTCCAATTTATAATTAGATTTTTTTACTCCGGGAAAGAAAGTTTAACGAAAGATGAATTTTACATAAAAATGAATGGCCAGAACTACACAACTCTTTATTTATATCTTTAGAGGTTTGGATATATAGAAACTTAATTATTAATGAGTATTTCTAATAAACAAAAAATTTGGAACTAAAAAAAAATCAAAAATTAAATCGCATTTGCCAATCTGACAGACAACAATATTGTTAATGTCATATTATTTTGCTTATTATATATTTTTTTGTATCTATTTTTTTAAAAATAAAATACATTATTATTATTATTATTATTATTAATAAACTTATCTGGGTAGCAATATTGCTATATTTATTGACTACATCGATATAGAAATCTATGCTTTTAGTACTATTCCTTTTCCAATTAATAATGTTACACACTTGATTGAATCGACAATATCTACATATACTGGTGGCTCAAAAATTGATGCTTGAGTACTTGCAAGTTTCTTTTCTGAAACACTTTCTTTATTCAACAATTCAAATCGAAACTTGTAAATTACTGTTGCCAAGAATTTTCGGATCTTAGTTTAGAGCATAACATTAGACTCTGTGGGTTACTAAGACGAAGTGATGTGTCTGGGAATAAGAGAGTTGATGAGGATCAAGAAACCAATGAAAGAAGGATAAAAGCCTTGAAATCTGTGCCACGGCCAGAAAATATGGCCCAAATTCGACAAAGCTAGATCCCGTTGGACTACGCATCTTTACACAATATCTTTACTATCTTTCTCGTGGGCATAATATAAGGTAAAAACCTGTTGGGTTTCCAAAAAAAAGAAAATCCGGCTTACCACCAATGATATGGTTAAAAGCTGCAATGATGATGAAGAGCGCTAAGACACAGCCTACTTTTTATGCCACTAGACAGCACTAGAAAGAAATTCCACAAGAAATTCTTAGGCAGACAATTCTGCAATAATCTTTACTAACTGGAATATATTTTAGTAAAAATTCTATTAATAATAATAATTTTAATACCTAACCTATACCTAACCTGGTCAAAATTATCCTATTTTAGAAAGAAAAATTGTGTGCGTTTATTTCAAGTTAAACATACGAAGTGTGTTCAAAAAGTACTTAGAATTTTCATTTTTATTTGTTTACATCAATGTAGTCCCCTTCAAAGAAGTCTCCCCCAGATATAATACACTTATTCCAGCATTTTCTAATCTTGGAAGCACTCTTGATATTCACTTTTTGATAAGTTTATGAGCGTTCTCAGCGATTGGGCCTTTATTTCTTCAATCGAGGAAAAACGCCGTCCTTTCATGGGTCTCTTCAACTTTGGAAACAGGAAAAAGCCACACGGAGCCATATTTGGTGAATATGGAGTTTGGGTCTACGGTATTGTTTTCAAAACAAAAATTACGAACAAGCAACGACGAGTGAGGTGTGTTATCTTGGTGCAAAAGGCAGTAATTGTTTTTCCATAAATCTGAGCGTTTTTTTCGAATTGCTTCACGCAAACTTCTCAAACCCTTAAGGTAATATTCCTTATTAACAGTACGACCTTGTGGTAACAACTCTTGATGCCCTATGTCATTATAATCGAAGAAAATAGTAAGCAAACCCTTCACATTTCATCGAACTTGACGTTCTTTTTTTGCTCTTGGTGACGTTGGATGCTTCCAGGTGAACAATTGTGCTTTGGTTTCGACATCATAACCGTACACCCATGTTTCACCACCAGTTATGACCTTTTCAAGCAAACTTGGATCGTCGTTGACGTCATTTAACAGCTCCTGAGCAATGTTCATGCGTTTGTTTTTTTGGGCAACATTCAGCAGTTTTGGAATTCATTTTACAAAAATCGCCGAGCTCATAAAAACACGCCGAACCTTAGCAACTTCCACAGACAAAGTAAACAGTGAATATAGCTGTAAATTGCATCATACTTTATGGGCATGTATACTAACACAATACAAAATATGCTGGAGAGTCCTCCAGACCCGAGGAATTTAAAAATTCCGGGTACTTTTTGAACACACCTCGTTTATCTTGCACTTGAAAGCTAGGCCTATTCTATCATATGTATATAATTCATTTCGTTATAAGAATTTATTTATCTAGGTTATTAGAAATTCAACACATTTAAGATTGTTTGAAAAAAAAATATTTTTGTTCATACTCTACAATTTTTAAGACTTTTCAATTTCTTATTTTCGAATTTCACCATCTAGATCAAGATGGTACAATATTCAACACGAGTTTTAAAGTTGTAAGATAAAAATCATATTTCCAATAAAACTTTTAAAAAGGTGTTTTACATATGAATATAGGGTGTCCTGTAGAGGTGAGTCAAATGTTGTCAACTTGTTTACCACGAGTAAGGGTTGTTTTAATGAAAAACCTTCTTTTAGTCAATTTTAGTAATATTTGTTTTTAATGTTTTTGGGGTTTTTAAAATAATCAAATGCTGGTAAAATTAGTTTTTAGCAAAAAAACTAATTGTATAGGCATTATTACAATGCCGCTAAAATTTGGTCAATACTTAGTAATTTTTCTTTTCAAACTTTAGAGTAGAATGCTGAAAAAAAAGTTTATGATTTGATGTTGTTTTCTTTGTTCAAAAATAGTCTTTGTTCTTAAAATTTATAAAAGGGTATGAATTTTACCACAGATAAGAGCAAATGAAGAGTTATGCGCATTTGATACCGTGTAGAGAAGGTTTTAAAGCAAAACAAAAATAAAATGCACGACTGGTATGCAAAGAGTCTGTTTAAAAAAGTACATACATATATACGATCTTAAAATATACTTGTAAAATAAGTTTTTCACATGAGGCATTCCACGCCAAATCGGTCGGTTTCAAAAATTCGAATTTTCTAAATTTCTAAAAGAGGCCTACTGATAAATTTAGAGGTTTGTTTGATCAATGGTTTAAAAATATAAAATTTTCAAGAATCATATCTTTTTTTCTTTTTAATCGTGTTTTCCAAATTTTGTGTATCCACCGATTTTTTTTAAATTTATAAATGTATATAGTAATCTTTCATCTTTTAAGCCTGGTTCATCAATTGTTATCTTATGATTATTAGAAATTTTCTACCTTTGAATTTTAAAATTAGGCATTTTTTTCTTTTTAAATATAACTACATTTAAAAACCAAAAACTTAGAATTTAATAAGCCGTTTTACGTTCCTTAAAAATTGTATGAATGTTTGTTAACAAAAATACAAAAAAGTAGCCTAGTGCGTTTTTGTATGCGCTCAAACATTTTAAATTTTCCTATTTAACGAAGCCATATTCAGCAATCAAAACTGACAGTCTAGACATTGGTATTGAATTAAATAAATTCGTATCAAAACCTGAATATTTTATTGATGTTTCCCTAAAATTCGATGTTCTTTTATCAAGCCGTTCATTGCTTCATAATTTCTGTTATATTTTCATGATCACTTCCCTTGATAAAATTCGAATATTCAAAACGGTTGACCCGAAACATCAAAAAAACTCTTAAGCAAATTTAAAATTCAATGACCATATTTAATCAAGATTAAAAACCCTTTCCCAATTAAAAACAATAAACCCCAAAATATATAATTGCACAATCTCGTCTCTCAATCATCATCATCATAAGATTTAACTCGTATAAAATACAGCTTTTTATACATTAACTATGTGCCTACCTAAATTACACTTAAAACTTAAAATGTTCTCTATTAAACTTTCTTTACCAACAACAAAAAAAGCAACGAGAAGAACTCCTCAATGAAATTCTGCTAAAGAAGATCCCAAGATTTCCAACAAAAAGTCATAAACTTTGTCTTTTTTATGAATTTATTATTACCCACTTCTAAATTTAGACTTAAGATATATGTGAGTAAGAATTTTACCAACAAATTGTACGGGTAACAATGGTAACACTGGTAGCTGTTTTGTGTCGTTTAGTTTTGACATTTATATGCTTCCAAAAATGCTCACTTCCAACGATATCTATCTTTATGGTCTTATAAAATTGTCATCATCTTGCTTCACAATCTTTTGCCCAATTTACTTGTCATTTGAATATGAAATGATGTGTACCTTTAGCTGCTTTAGCGCAATATCATATCCAACTTAGCGGTTGTCCTCATTTATCTGCCATCAAACATCACCGAAAGATTCTCAAGTCAGCCTACGACAACAGCGACACTCGACACACGACCTGTGTTAAACTTGTTTCGGACTTTTTTTTGTTAATGGATATTTCATTAAAAAACATGTGATCTAAAAGAAACATGCTCCAACGCAGCTGGTTAGAGAATGACCCCTTTCCTTGCCTCATATTGATGGCTTCTCTGATGGCTAGAGTTTAAGATGGAAACGAGACCATCACAAGATATCTGGGTTTTGACAATAATAATCGCTTAAAGAACAAATTCCGAAGTTGATCATGTTTTTGTGACTATAACCTCTCTGTAAGCCTGCCTCCAAAAAATTTCAAAGCTACAGAGTTGAGTGGGGTTAGGAGAGGTTTAAGATGATGAGAATTATTGTGTTTTTTGTTTTAAGGATAAGGAGTGCAACTTTCAACAACTGGGAACAAACTCATTCCGTAAGTCATTAAAACTCTTTCTCTTTCTCTCCCTCTTAACTTCACTTCTTTTTTCATCCTTTCCTTATAACTCCTTTATTCCTTTGGCTGAATGTGCATTGTGTAGAGTGGACATTTAAGGTGGCGCGGTATAAGTCATGACAACTTTACATCCCCCAGACAGCCTCATAAATAATATTTTCTTTACCAAAGTGTAATGCAAAACCTTACCTTGCTTATACCATACCACTATCAGGTGTAATGCACACTGCCTCCTTCAGGAACAGAACCAGGATCATAGAAACAGGAGACATCAGCGAAAGAACAATGCCACGCTGACCAAGTCTGTGGCTGATGGAAGAAGAAGAAGAAGAAGGGGTTGGGTATATGGTAAAATAAACTTCTCGCCATAACTACGTACTACTTCCGACCGTCCATCCAGAGACCTTCCATAGTTTGCGCTCGACAACTTTTGCATTCAAAACTTTGAATTCTAGTGTGGAAAACGATGCTGACACAAGGAAACACTATACAGAAAATAGGAAGTCCTTTTCTGTCAACGAAAGTGAGAATAGAAACTTAAGGTGGCAGTGCAGCGGTTGGAAAGAAGAAAAGGGTTTTTTTTCTCGCTGTACCTCTTCTGTATATAAGAAAAATACATCAGCAGCTTTTGTGTTCCCTTTGGGGGTCGAATACTTGGTTTGGTTCTCGGGCTTTTGGTCTTCTTATTCCCAAAGGAGGTTAAGTCTAAGGTAAGTTAAGTGCACTGGGGGTGAGAGTCATTTATTCATGCGGCGGCATAAGAAACGAAACGAAACCGAAACGAATGCGAAAGGATTTTCAAAAGTTTATCCTCGCTCTTTATTTTCTTTTTCTGTTTTCTGTTTTATTTTTTTTTACCGTTCTGTTTATAAAAGTTATGACACCTTTCTTTTTTGGCAAATGATTTATTACCGTTGTTGTTTCTGAATCTTGTTTTGAAATTTTTCTTTCTCAAAAACAAAAATATTGGATCCTTGAAGTGCGTGTCATTTTGTAGTTAAATTTTCCTCCTTCCATCTAAACAGACAATCGGAATTTCCGATCAGAGGGCTTGAGAAGAAGGAAGTCTGGGTAATTTCTCGAACAGGACTTGCAGGCTCTTAAACCACATAAATCGTTGCTCTTGCTGTTACCGTTACCGAATGTCGGGATTTCTAATTAGCCGAACCCTTAATTTTGATGGAATTTCATCTAAGTAAAAGAAGCCCCTCAACGTGCATAGAAGGACATAAAAGTCGAGAGAGGGTGTATCATTTGTGGGTGGGAAGGGATTTCAAATCCAAACCAAATGTGTGTAGTTAATCCTTTCAAGAAATGAGGGATGGAGGGTGGTTGGTGTGTGAATGGGTATAACTACCGTGCTCGTATATTGCCAGGCACACAGGCCATGAATCGAAGAAAGTCACTTTGGTCGTCACAAGGATATGAAATTCCTCAGTGGGTACTATGGGACTTGAGAGCTTCTCTGTGCAGTATAGCGCCAGAAGTTAGAGTTAGAGCTATATATCGCACATCACATATGTGTGGAGAAGCAAAAGAAGAAGAAGAAAAACGAAAGATATAGATGAGACGCAAAGAACATTATCAGTTGTAAGTAGGATAGGAACATTGTTGGGATTCCTTAGTGTTTCGGATCAACAAGGACGACAACGACGAAGAAGACTACGACGACAACAAGAACGACTATAGGACGACAAGGACACACGACGACGACACCGATGAGGACGAGAACGAAAACGACGATGATGCTTTGGCTCTGGCTTTGGCTCCTTTTTTCTTGCTCCTGGCTCCTGGATTGTGGGGTTATTCTCCTTAGTGCCATTTCACACATATTAAAAGTGAAAAGCACACACATTTGTGTGTTTGTTTTGCTCAGAGGCTTGTGTGATGGGATTCCATTCCGGTGTGTGCTGCCACTGCTACTGATGCCAACATATACCAGCCCAGCAGTACCCAGTGCCACTACCACTGCCACCACTATGAAATATATAAATGGGGAAAAGTGTGTACAACAAATTCCAATTGGATGTATCCTTTTGGGGCATTTTGAAGCATTATGGTACTCGAAGGAACAATTCCATTCGGTCCCGTGAGACTTTGTGACTATACTTGTACCTACTACACACAGACAACTAAAAATAAAAACGACTACACACCAACCGTACCTATGTGATATTAAACATATACATACATACGAGTATATCCTGCAGGACTTTTCGCATGTTGAAAATATTTTGTAGAACAAAATTTACTCGCTTATACACGAGCAAGGAGTATGTGATGATGGAAGGAGTACATTTACCACCTTAACAACGAACGAACATATTATTCGAGGGTCGTACAACATCAGAAATAAATATTCTTACTTAAATGAATAATTTATAAAAATGATTGTAGTTACTTTGGTTCTCTTTTTTTTTATTTTGATGCGTCTTATTTTAGAAATAGGTCATTTAGTGTTGTTGTTGGTGTATGTGTATAGATTATAGTGGGAGGAAGTACCTTTGCTATATGATTATGCGTTATTATTTAATTTTATTATTATTTTTATATCCATATGCACCTTGAATAAACCCTTTGGAGATTAGAACTAAGATTTATAGATATAGAAAAAGTGTAACTGATTATGAATTATTAATTAAAACCTCTAGTCAAACCCACTTTTATAGGAAGTCTCATGGACAATACACTTACAATATTTTCTCCTTTTCAAAAAAAAAACTTTAAGCCTATTTAAGAAAGACAACTTTTGACCTATAACTTGAGTATGTTTCTTTTTTTTTTAAATTCGGTTGATGTATTTTTAGTTCACGAAAATTAAACATTTCCTTCGGAAACATTTCGACAAAGCTGAATTTCACCGGAAAACTTTATTTGTAAGAAAGTTTAAGGAGGTGAAAATTCTCTTTTTTGCAAATTATTCGAAAGCTGCAGGTTTTATTTTGAAAAAAGCTGAACGTACACATTGTAGCTCTTTGTGATTTTATATAAAAAAGGAGACTGAGATGCGACCCACACTGATAACTTCTCATCCTATCTGTCGATTTGTTTTGCTTAAAAATTTGTAGGTTTTCGTGTTAGGTTAAGAAAGTTGGTGGTTTAATTATGCTTAAACATTTTAAAATTACCAGAAACATTTTTCGTATAAAGAAATAGTTTAATTTGAAAATCTAGTTTTGTTAAATAGATTTTTAGTCGAAAACAAATTTTTACCACTTCTTAATTTTTTACAAATTAGATGAATGAAATTAATTTGAGAGATATCAAGAATCGAACATGAATTTTTACCAAATTTGCGTACTATTTTTTTAGATTTTATTTTTTTTATGAAAAAACGGACTGTTGGATTTTTATAAAAAAAAACTACTGAATATCGAAAACAATATTTTAATTCAAACAAAAAAGGTTGAAGAAAATATTTTTAATTTTTGAAAAGCTTTTTGAGTCGAAAGTAAATTTTTATTAAGTTTTAGTATTGTTTTTTTAGGTTATTATTTTTTGTAAAAAAAAACTATCAGTTCAATTTTTCTCAAAATTGTTCAGAATGTTGAAAACAATATTTCTTATAAGCCCAAATAAGCTGGAAGCAAAGGTATTGAAAAGATATTTAAGTCGAAAATTAATTTTTACCAACTTTTGTTAAATTTTCTTTTAAGTTTTTTTCAAGATAATAACCGAAAAATCTTTTTTCTTTAATTACTCAAGAACCTCTTCGAATTCAACATAACCCTAAAACAATACGCTGGTAGCAGTCGTACCTTTCAAGACGGTTTTTTATTAACTGCATCCCATCCACAGATCAAGACAAGAAAACTATGTCAAAAGTTAAAGAAGATATTCGTAGTGTACCATATTTGATTTCCCCACCGTTTACATTTACGAAATAATTTATAAACAGGATGAAGAGTAGAGGGCTTGAGATTCATCCTATTCCCATTTATGTTGCGAATTTAGTGAATTATATGTAATAAATTCATGTTCTTGGGAAGAACATTTCTTTTCAATTGATAAATGTCTTGAAAAATCTTTTTTTTTTATCTAAAATACCTTTGGTTTTTGCTGGACTATGGACTATGGGAAATTTTTCACACAATTGTTAAAAAGAAAATTGGAAGTTGCAATATTGATTTCGAATAATTTTCTTCAATCTCAAAAATTAATAAATAAAGTTTTAGCATGATATTAACAAATATCTTAAAAATAAGAAAAGTTTCGGAAGGTATAATGTTAATGTTTCTGGCCTATTACCAAAACTCATTAGTGCCTTGATATTGTCAATTAAATTTGTTTTTATTTGATAACTATTGTGTATGGCCGTACAAATTTTTGTTCAGTCATTCTGAGTTTGTAATTGCTTTCATTATTAAGTACCAATATTGTGTGAGAATTAAAATTGGTCGCTTTTATGAAAATAGCCCTCTAATCAATTATTTACTTACTAACCCTTCTCAAAGTCCACATAAGATTTTAGGTTATTTCGACACATGCCGGATTTTACAATTTGATTGTGACTTCAGTTCAGTGTTTATAGATTGACTTGCTTCTTTGGAGATGAAAATCATTGGAAACATCACAATGAAAATTATTTTAAATTCCAAAGATGAAGGAATTCAAATTGACGTTGAGTTAAGGAAACACCACACCTTAAGGTTCAAAATTAATGATAATGGAAATTCACATTGCTTTTTCAGTCCTGACTCCTCAAACTCATGCTTTTCAGTAATTAAAGTCAAGCAATTTCGTATATGTATATAACCGGAATTAAAGCATTTCAATTTTGCCCTCAAAAATTTCAAAATTACAAAAATTTAGTTTTTGAATGATTGTTTTAATTCAATTTTTTGAAAAAATTGCATTTTTCTTAGTTAGGTAGCTTTAACTTGAAATCGGCCCACGATATGACCGATATGGTGAACTTTTTTGTTACTTATGTATATTGACAAATTTGTTACGATGCATTTTTGTTGGTATTAAAAAAAGAAAGATTTTGCAAGCGATGATTTCTTGGCAAAATTTCTAAACGCATTTTTGTTATAAGAATGATACCTACACATCTCTAAAGCTTATGCTTCTTTAATTCTTCTTTGTTTTGACGGTTGTTTTTTAGGGGTACAGAACTTAAAGTTGTCATCATTGTTTTAGCGAGCAGGCATATTGTCAGCTGTAAATTGATTTCTTTTAAGTTGAGTTTGACATTTTACAGCGTTACGCCTGAACAACATTTTCAAATTGTGCAAAACTTATTTTGAAAATCATCTTCGAAAGACTAATCACGCGAATTTTGTTCAGCGATGGAACTCACTTTTAAATTGAATGAATACGACAGTAAACAAAACTAGCGTATTTGGAGTGATGACAGTCATTAAGTCATATTTTCCAAAAATACACTTGCTCCACCACTTTGTATAATATTTAATCTTTCTTTAAGTAATGGTGAGTTCTTAGATGCATGGAAATACTCTATAATAACTCCCCTTCATAAATCAGGTACAAAAAGTTCGATTGAAAATTACAGACCAATTGCAAAACTGCAGTTAATTCCTAAATTTTTCGAAGTTGTATCAAAAAACAAATTGTATTATCTTATATCTTACAATAACATTTCAACAATTACCAAACATTTTACCAACATGGTTTCTTAAAAGGTAGATTCACTACTACAAATTTATCAATATTTTTAAATTTTTGTCAATCACAGATTTACACTATTTACACTAATTTTTCAAAGGCTTTCGACCGCGTTCAACATAGTGTTCTATTAAAAAACTAGAGATACAGATATGGATTTCACTCTAAACTCCTAATGTAGATAAGGAGCTATTTAGTAGGTAGAAAACAGGTGGTGATAATTGATAATGCCTTGTCTAAGGAAATTATAAATTTTTCGGGTGTTCCTCAAGGTAGTCACATTGGACCACTTCTTTTTATCATTTTTGTTAACGACTTACCATTACATCCTACTATTTCTAAATGTCTTCTATTTGCTGACGATTTGAAAATATTCAGTTCCATAAATTCCCTCAATAAAAATAAATCAGGTGGCGCAACAGTCCATGAAGAACCAGGGCCTAGTGGCTTACAACTCTCAACCATCCCTGTAATGTTGTCAGAGATGGAAGGGACCTACAGTTTATATGCCGAATCCGAACAGTTAATTTGATAAAGCACTTTTCATGACAAGAATTACTCTTGGAGGATTTATCAATTCCTCGCAAGAGGCAGTACCCGTGAAAAAAGTTAGGTGGCAGGGATTGAACCCAAGAGCCTTTGACAGACAGTCCAACGCACTAACCATCACGCTACGGGTACTACTACAATAAATTTACAAAGATGTGATAGCCGTAAGGACCTAGGCGTAACTTTCGATTCTAAAATGAATTTGTCAAACCACATAGACCATGCGATCTCGAAAGCAAACTCTATGCTAGGGTTTGTTTTTCGAAATTCAAAAGATTTCGAAGACCCTTATACATTAAAAGCTCTTTATTCTAGTCTCGTCCGATCACATTTAGAATATTGTCCTGTTATATGAAGCCCCATTACCGCGTCTGGCATTTGTCGTATAGAAAAAGTCCAAAAAATCGACTCATATATCACGAGCAACTTTTCTCAACTTAAATAAATGAAAAATGTGCTCTTAATTAGTTTAATTTAATTTGTGAAAGTCTTCTTCAAGTAGGTATGAATAAGACTCTAAATACTCAAAAGCAACAATCTCTATTGTGAAATCATATACTTACTATAACCTCACTTAACTGTCATAAAAAAAACATGAATGACCATACAAATTGTTCCATAATTACAAACATACAACTTACAATCGAGTTCAAGACAATTTTCTTTTCTATAAGTCGCATCTCAATCCGCACGAGGGTGATACTTATCTAGGTATACGAACTCGTATAACATTCGACATAGCTTCTGTATACTTTAATAAAACATATTTTTGTTTTAGGTCAAATTGTCCTTTCGTCACATTAAGAAGTCAAAAAAAAAAAAAAAACAGTCATAAAACCAACACAAGTCTACATGAGGGCGGAAAATAAAAGTTCATTCATACCGGAGTTTTTATAACACGAGTCTTGTGTACTTAACGTGTGGCTGGCCAAAGTTTTTATGGCAAATCTCTGATTTGACCGGAAAAAGATACTAAAAGAACAAAAATAAAAACAACTTGGCCGGAACGTGCTACAGCGGCAACTTCTTTTATTCTTTTCCTTCCACATATCCAACACCACCACCACCTCTGCCTCTTTGCTCTGGCTTTAGCTCACTCTCCACCTCATATTATTTATCTTCTTGTCTTTTTACTTTGCCAAAAATGTATCTAAACGTTTTGGTCATTGAAGACAACACGCCACGCCACGACGTCGACGGACGGCCGAGCACCGGCCGATTTTGGCTGCGACTTGGACTGAAATATTGCCGACTTTTTGTTTTATAGCATTTTGATGAGATTATGCGGTACGCAACTTTACCTATAAGTAAGGGATGACATGGCTATGAATATATGGGCTCAATTAGAGAAATGGAAGGCTTATGGATTTGAACGATGAAACGAGACTTCAATAAAATAAAACACACACCAGCGCATGTTTACAGCAGCATCAGGATCAGCAGAAGTATAGACAATCAATTTTTTGAAACTAGAAGCTGAAGATTGACAGCGTCTGGGTCTGGGTCAGGCAGGCTCACAGTGCATTTTATCTAGGGGCGGAATCGAATCCTTATAAGACAAATGTAATATCTCAGTATGTTTTTCGTTCATTTCAATGAAAGTCACCCTAAAAACACTTATAGGACTTTGTGTCTTGTGTCTTGAGGGATTTACGGAACAACCTAGACCCCAAAGCAACAAGACAAGAAAAGGGTCATGCTCATTAGTTAGGATGGTCGACTTCGAAATCGTCAGTTCTGACCACTGGATTTCTTTCATTTCTTCATCCTCTTCTTTTTGTTTTTTTATTTCCAAATTGATTATATCAGTAAATTGATGATTGAAAAAAGAAGCGATCAACTGATTGCGCGTGGTTTATTAGAGAAGTTCAGTCAGCCAGTTGGCAGTTGCATTTCAGAGCAGGTGCCTGTTCCACCAAAGTGATTTTGGGATTATTAAACAAATAAAGCACGAAATAAAGTGTAAGCACGAGTAGCTTATCGCATCGCTACTTTAATCCTTGAGTGGGTTTTTTTGTTCTTATTCGACCACAATCCACCTGTCATATTTTAGATTGAAGAGTTAATAAAAGACACAGCAGGAGTCGTGAGCAGTCGCATGCCAAGGAATTCCAGTATTTCCAAAAAATATTGGTCATTTTTATGAACGGTTTTTATAATACGTAAAATATAGCTTAAGTTTTTTGGAAGGAGGCTATTGATCAGTAATAACTAAAAAATATCTGACTCGGATCTCTGTGAATCCTTGGGAAATTATAAGGTATGGAAACGATGTGTGGGGATTTATGTTTGAGCGCTTCCTTGAAAAATCTTCATTTTTGAGAGATTTTCAGGATATTCTTCAGGCGCCAAAACGAGACGTCATACATTTCATAGAAAAAGTGTTTTTTTTTCAGTTTGTTTTTCCTGCTTTTAGCAAAACTTGAGAAATTTGCAGAAGAAATTATTCGGTTAATTTTTTTACCGATTGAGTTGTGACCTGTTACTTACTTACTTAGGTCCTCAGACCTGTTAAGTCCGTTAGGAACCTCCTAACGTGCATAGGGCCTCTACTACGCCTGCGCTTCATCGTGTACTGTTTCCGGAGATCTGTTTCAGCTCCCTTCAACTCTTGCCTTGTGATACCACCTCGACTGTCCACTGCAGTTACCTTTTCGAAGCGTATGTCCAATCCATTGCCTCTTACGTCTTTGACCTGTGCTGCAATAAAGGACCTCATTTGAAATACGGTTTGGCCAAAAAATCCTTAGAATGTTACGAAGGTTTGCAGCTTTCTTGTTATGGCTGAAGTAACCTTCCAAGTGCTGCACCCATAAAGATGCACAGATTCGACATTTGTGCGATACAGTCGTGGCTTTGTTCTTAACTTTGGCTAATATTTTGGCAACGGCTATTAGAACGCAAATTCCTCTCCAGTTTTTGCACTTTGTTAGCTTGACGATAATTCCCTTCTTCCACTCATGGGGGAAGCTTTCGGTGGTCCAGGCTTCTATTATGAGTGGATGAAGCAGTTCGCTTGATGACGTTGGCGCAGCTTGTAAAAGCTCTGCTAGAATTCCATCAAGTCCTACCGCTTTGTTGTTCTTAAATTATTTAATTGCGGCAACGATCTTATCTTCACTGGGTGGAGCGGTGCGGAAAAGTTTTTCAAAACAAATACATAAGTAATTGGAGTAATCAGAGATTGTATCTGCCATATCTACCAAATTTGTAAGGTCTGTATTTTCATTGCACGTTAAAATGGACTGGGTTGTGTTTGGCAGTTGTTTCATTCACAAAGTTTTAAGGATATCATCTGAATTTGTATGCGAATCTGAGATGGTAATGCCAATGAAAATGGGAAAATGGGTCATACCAATGAAAATGGGTGCGCGTCTCTTTTGTTCCGTCTGCTGAAATATTGGCAGAACTCGTGTCTTCAGATCATTATTTGTTTAAGTTGCAGGAGTGCTGGTAAGAACAACTCGTTATTCAGTTAGCACATCTGCTTCCAAGTTTCCCACCAAAGCGTAATAATTTATGGTATCTGAAATGATTTCATTGGTGTTAAATTGAACCACAAGTCCAGGGTCTGTTTCCAAAATGGTGAGACTATAGTATCTTTACCAATTACTCTTTCTGAGAATTTCTCTTCTGTATCACTGATTGTGTTGGAGTTAGATGTCTATTCTTTATGGTGTATAGTTTAATAATGGCACCTTACCGTGCGTCAAAGAATAACTTATAAACAATGATAATAATGATAATGACATGTCAATTGTTTATGTTATAAAATAGAATTGATTTTTGAATCGTTAACTTTACATTTGATAAACAAAATTAATAAATAATAATATTATTAACTAACTGAGTGAAAAGTTATTATCTAAGAACTAAGTGAGCAATACGATTAAAGCATCGCTATATTCTCTAAATAGCTTCAGAAACTGGAAGAACCTGTGCTTGGACGACACTTCAATAGCCTAAAAGGTTTATTTGTCATTTTTGAAGGTGTCTGGTGGCAGGTTAGGTACCAGAGAATACCTGCTCTTACATGTTGGAATGCTACATGTAAACTTCTGCTAAGAGAAACATCTCTTTTGATAACAAACTCTAGGTGGCACAATTTACCAACATGCGCAGCCACAAAACTCATATGGCCTTCACTGGACCTAAAGCGCTCTAAAGACTTGTTATCTCAAAGCAGCCTTCATATAAGCTCTCTAATAGGTGTTCTTACGAGACACTGTCTAATAGGCAGACACGCAATACGACTTGGTGTAGCCTCAGATGACTTTTGCAGAAGCTGTTTGGACGGGGAAGAAGAGGAAACAATCTCTCACCTTCTCTGCACTTGCCCTGCTCTTTCACTAAAAAGCAGACTTTTTCTAGGAGACTATCTTTTTGATAATCTCAGGATATCAAATATCTTTTTCGCTTTATAAAAAGTTCAAAATGGTTAGACTAGTAAGAAGTAATTCTCTAGATTCATGTGGTATCACAATGGGCCTTTTCTTTTAGCCCAAGTGCGTGGATTTTGTATCCGCAGCCACTTTAACCTTACCTAACCTACATGTTGGAAATACATGTAAAGAAAGATAAATGATTTGTTGTTATGATCCTGTTTTTCATCTTTTCATTTCTTTTATTGTATACCCGGTTGAAAATAGTCTGTTTGAAGGCCTATGTCAATAGTGTTCTTTCTGTTTCCATTACCGAAAAAGTTCTTCTTTCAGTTTCAAAATTTAATTAGTTGTAATGAAAACAATGTTTCTAGGCCAACAGTTGGAGCTGTCCTCAAAACAAAAACATCGTCTACTCTCTGGGTGGAGCTCTTCCACAATTTCCAATTTTTTCATGACTCATAGATCGGACTGAATTCGGAAATGTCACAGATTCATTTTGATTTAAGGGCCTTTGTCCCACAGTCCTGTGACTTTAAATTGCACAATTTAAGTGAATAATTCACATAACTTCCTTTTGATATGACCTTACATTGCGCTCAGTTGGATTACTTATGTACAAAATGTTGCGTGAGCTGTGTGGCACGTAGCATCGGCGTCATTTAGTTGGCGTCTGCTTCTTTCGTAAGGGTCTGGGGCCTGATTATAAGGTTCGTGGCGGACCGTTTTCAATTTGACCTTTCAAATTCGACTCGGGTCGTATTTCCTTACTAACCAAATCGCGGCGAGGTGAAAATAGTTCTTCCTATGACTTTGACTTTGACTTTTTCTTCCTATATTCCAGTGATCTGACAGCTTTCCACAAATTCTGCTTTATTTTGATTGAATTTGTAAAATTTTCTGTGATTTATTAAAAATTGTATATTCTACTGTGGATAAATTATAAGAAAATTAAAATAAAGCTAAATCAAATAATAATAAACACTCTTTCGCCTGTGAATGCGCCAAAAAAACCTGTCGGATTTTAACTCGCCAATAAACATTATAACATTTCAAATTCGTTAATTGGTCGAATTCAAAATGAAGAAGGCGAAAGCAATAATTGAAAAATGGCAAACTCTCTAGCAGAACGATTCCCAACGAATCCCCTAATTAGGCCTCTGAATATATCAGTGCCAAAGAAGTTCGTTATGATAGCTTCCGTCGAAAAAATATGGACCTGTGATGAATTTACGAATTAAATCGTAATCGGGGAAACTTTTACGAATCACAAAAAACTTTCATTAAATACGATAGAATTCGTCTTTCAAGGGACGGAAACAGCTCTCAACTCTGAGGATGATTTTCCACAAAAATTAAGGTCACTTTCCAAGTGCAGCAAAGTTTATTCAGCTTGCGCATCATTCGAACCTTTGTGGCATTGGTTGTTTACCTTATCTCTTTCAACTGAAGGCTGAAGCCAAGATGCAAAATCCTACCCGTTGTAGTCTGCGAAAGACTAAGTTATTATTAATCTTGTAAATGACCCGCAATTAGCACTAAACTATTTTTCTGAAACCCAGAATCGAAGATAGCGGCGATGTTTCCTGCTGATCGTTTAGTTGACGTTCGGTTTTAGTTAATCTCTTCACAAATCAGTGGACTCAAATTCTTCGCTATTTTAAAATGGGCGAGAGCGATGAACGGTTTCCGAACAGAACAGTATTTTTGATAAAATATTAATTTCAAAGTTTTGTTGATCATACACAATTTGACAGATGGAATTTCTAAAAAATGATCTTTACACCTGTCAAAATTCTGAAGTTTTTATTAGAAGACTTTTTATCTTCACAATTAAAAAAAAATTGTACGTTTCAAATTGAATTCCAAAGCGTGAACAATGTCAAGCTTTAGGTCAACCTTATGGTCAAAATATAATTTTTTTTAAGAATGCCATGACTTACCCTTAAGGCAAACAATTGTGAGATTATTGTAAACCAATAAAACGTTTTTATTGATGTTGAAATGAATGAAGACAAATAAATGATGCAAAGGGGTCGGTCTTTTGTCTATCTGTATAAATTTTCTTCAAGGTGCCATAGTGTCGTAATTGCTATTCTCTTACCCACCTGATGAAGATTAATTGACTTCTTCAACATTGCTAGACACTTGTCAACCAAAAAGAAAAGAAAGTCCTGGGTTCCCTATTCACTTACAAATATAGAATCTACAATTAAGGTGAAACATAATTAATTGTTTAAAAGGCTGAGAAAGAAATGTCATTCTTATTTTTTCTTTTTTTTTTAAAGAACTTTTTAAGGACAATTATTCTTTAAATGATTTAAAAATTTAAGGTCTCCTTTATCATTCGTTTAAATTCTTTTTCGCTGCTGGCGCTTGACATGATGGTGACTGTCGGTGGTCGATGATGGTCTTCGTCGTTGACGACAACGAAGACGAAAAAGACGATGGCGACAATGACAACGATTCCGACTCTGACTCCGACTCCGACAGCAACGACTCAAGGTATGAAATGTTGATGTTGACGTTGACAAGGATATATATGCGAGGACAGTAGCCACTCATGATTATATACGAATAAAGCAGAGATTTTTATTTTGTTTGATGGGAGAGCTAAAACCATCTCTTGTCTTTCGTTGGGTTTTTGGAAGGTTTAACTATAGAAGAAGAAAAGGTTAATCCATAGGACAGCATGTGGGTTGCACATCAGACAGACATATGGAGATATATTTTGTTCATATGTATGACACAAATTGGTCTTTTCGATAAAACAGCCTCACCCTGAAATGAAGCTTAACTTTGTGGGTGAATTAATAATTTAACATCGTCAGGGAGGTTTTTAACTAACCAACCAACCCTTTCGCCTTCTTATTTTTACGTATCCTATATCACCTTATAGCAACCTCTTCATATGAGTGGAGTCGAAAGCTGTCAGTCCATAGAAAAAATAAACAGAAGCACTTTAAATTGGGCGCCATTTTCGACCGTGATATTATGTGTGATTGTCAATCAACATCGCGCCATCTGTCAGTCAAAGTTAATTAAACTGTTAATTCGCATAGAATAACGTTTAAAATGTGTATTTTTTACCTTGATTTAGGAAGGACCAAAAAATTATAATCATGTTCATTCATTCAACGATTTTGTGTCTTGTGTTGTTTCTATTAAATCCTCCCTCAAAAATTCAGACGTGTTGACAATTATTATTCTGTAAAAAACACAAAAATACAGAAGATTCGAAATCCACCCTTAAAAATGACTCATTTGAGATAATGGTTTATCTATATAAAATCTCCCTTTTCTAATCTTTGTTTTGACATGGCATCACATCATCACACAGGAACCCTCAGTGCTTACAAAAAAAAAGGTCAGAGGGTAAAAGTGAGTGAGTGACACCGAAGCAGAGCACAGTGCACCTCAATCAAAATGTTTTCGAAGAAAAGAAACAAAACAAAGAAATTAGAAATTCATCCTCACTTTTTGATTCGGTTTTATATTGAATTTGAAAACGATTCTAAATAAGTTAGTGCAAAAATACATCAAGGCTAATTATTATAATTATTATAGCGGTTGGAGTTTTATACTGTTCCATAACATTGCTGATGCTACCTCTATTTAGTAAGTTTTTGTTTTTCAAGGGTGAGCTGATTGTCGTGTCTCGTTAAAGTGGAAGGCGGCGGCGGAGGATGAAGGAGCAATCAGTAGGATGGGTTCTCAAGGTGACAGTTAAGACAAACTAGAAGTAGGTAATTATGCTACACTTTTGGAAAGTGTTTTTGAAGATGTAATTTCAATGAAAACGCGTAGCTAATTGATTTCTTTAAAAATTCATGAAAAAATAATGAGAAGAGAGAAAACTTTTCTATGTCGAAAGCGAAAGGTGGCATAGTTTGTATTTTGTAAAACTTTACGCCAAAGACCAACGATTCAATTTTCAGGATGTTCTGAAGTCGATATTTTTTTTATTTGCTTTCCTATAAAAAGTTGGACAAAAGTTGTCAAACAGCTATTCCTGACTTTTGAGGAGCTAAACATTCTTATTTTTGAATTTTAAACTCATTTTTAAATTGATCCATGAAAAAATTAATAAAGTGACAGAATAAGTGTCAAAACACAATGACATTTGACGCCATTTTCAAAAATTATGGCTTATTCACGATTTGACAATTACAGCCATCACTCTCTCTCTCTCTCTCTTAAATAATCAATGTAAATTATATCGATACAATTTTATGGAAAATCGATTATTAGAATACTTTCTTCATTACCTTAAAGAATTTTTAAAAATCGAAAATTGTAAAAATTTTATTTATTCACCCTTTTTTAATATGGTCAATTCTCCTTTCCTTTTAGAACACACTTTTGTCAAGTTACAATTTTATTGATATTTTCTCTTTGAATACAAACTTGGGTGTTTCTTGGGTTCGGAAGTCTTTACTATATAAAGAAGAAGGGTGAATCTTTACAAGTTATACTTGGAGGACTTGGGTTTTCTCTTGGGATATTAAAATAATAGATTTTTTCTTTGCTAACCAATAAATGTTTGTTGCTGATATTGCAACTTTAAAATGTTTGAAAAGAAGAAGAAATAATCTTACACTTACCTTTAGGCTGTGTGTTTGTGAAAGTGTTTGGAAATGAAAATAAAATAATCATAAAATAAGGTAAAAGGGTTAAATGGCTTCAGGTAATACCAACAAAAAAAGCTGCTTTCTTTTACAAAAGTAAATAAGCATATTTTTATGGAAAAAATGTAAGGAAACCTAAATTTTCTGTCATGACATTAAATATTTTTAGTAGGTATAAATTTAATTTTTAATTTTTGTCTGGTAGTTTATTTATAACATTTATTAAATTTCTTACTTGGTACACATTTTTACAGATTAAAACAATCAATTTTAAATGGATGCGTCGAATTTTATTAAAATTCTATCTATTTCGCATTGCTCTTAAAACTAAAATTTTGTAAAGAGTTTACAATGTTATATTACCCGTGTTTTGTTGGAAAATCTATCAACAGTATGCACAATTTTACACGAATAACAAAAACAATATCCTCAGTATGAATGCTACCGATAAAAGTTAAAGTAGTAGTTTGACATTTATACGAGTCTCGAATGGATCATATGGGATTTCGTTCCCAAATGTTGGTAAGATTGATATTGCATTTGCATCTCGATGGCTGTGTTCGTTGAGAAGTTGTGCATTTGGAATCATGTGTTTTCCATTGGTGAAAAACAATCAATCTGTTACTGTTGATATTATTTAGTTTTTTTAATGGACTAACTGGGCTTATTTTTCAAAAATAGAAAAGATGATTAAAAAGTTTTGGTATGTTTCCACTAAAGGTTTATCTCAGTTTATATTAAATATATCTTTTTGGTGTTTCCATTCCATTCTTTCTTTTCCATTCCATTCCATTCCATTCAATTTTTTTCTTTTTATTTGAATAAAACAAAACTATATTTTTTGTACACAAACATGCAAATAAACAGACCATAATGCATGATCTGTACAACCAAGTCCTCCACACAGATTTTTCTTCACAAATTTTGAATCGACTCCGATCCTCGACCGGAATCGAGTCAAATCAATCTCATTTCGACTCAATTCAGTTATACAAAGAATTGAGACGAGCTTCAAGCTAGCTTCAATTCCACATGTTAACGTAGTAGTCTTCGAACAAACCCCCTTCTTGAAGTTTTTATTTTATACGTATCAAAGCTGCAATTGTTAAATGAACTATTTTTATAGAATCTCAATTTGCAGACCACTTCATCTTGAAATTATCCATTTTATTAGTTTTAGTTTGCTGAAGTTAATTTTAACTTTTAATTTTCACAAAACTTTCTTCTATATGTGGGTTTTTTGTTTTATTATTCTGACAGATCTTCTTTTAGTTGTACTAATGTTTAAATACAAAAATCTGGCTACTGCATGCCGTTGGCTTTTTTTGTGAATTTTCTACTATACTATTTATAGAATTCCAAAAAACACGGTTATATTTGGTTTTTATATTTCAAAATTAAAAGGAACATTACTGGAGAATAACTAACTATCAAAAAGAATGACCTTTTTGACACCTGGTGACTTATCCCAAATCATCCGATTCATTATTTCAAACAAAATTAAAATAAATGTAAAGTATTAAGATAAATATTAACTCCAATCGTATTCCATTTAATTTTTTTTTTTTTTTTTTTTTTTTTTATATCCGATGGAAATCTTCAAAAGACACTCGGTAAGAATCGGTACCGAGTAGTGTGGGACTCTTACCGCACTAAAACCACCGGTGAATCAGGACCAATCTATGAAAGATCGACAAATGATTTTTATTTCTTAATTTTTAAAATCGCATTGGGGGAAGTTTAAGGTTATAACACTTTCCCGTAGCTTTTAGCCCATCAGCTCATGAGGCTTGGTTCTTCTTAATCTCCGAACATTGTCTCGTACATTTAATACGGTCTCCATTTCAGAGTTAGTATGACTTTGCAGCCGCTTATTGTGTGATACAGCGTGTTTCTTAACCACTTCTGTAACCATTTCAATTTGAAGGTCACGATGTAGATCGCTATTTCTTATATACCAAGGGGCATTTATTATTCCACGAAGGACCTTGCTTTGGAATTTTTGGATGGGTTCAGCATTTGTTTTCTTTGTACAGCCCCATAGTTGGATGCCATATGTCCAAACGGGTTTCAATACTTGCTTATATAACATTAGTTTGTTCTGGATAGATAGGTCAGAGTTCTTTCCTATTAACCAGTACATTTTTCTGTACTTCAAGTTTAGTTCTTCTCTTTTCTTTTTGATGTGTTCTTTCCATTTAAGCTTTGCATCCAAATTCATTCCAAGGTATTTGGCGGTATTGGAGTAAGGTACTTCTGTACTGTTTATAAAAATTGGAACATTGTTTATGTTTTTGTTTGTAAAGTTTATATGCGTCGATTTTGTTTCGTTTAATTTGATACGCCATTTGTGCGTCCAATCACTAACTTTATCGACTGCATTTTGCAATTTTTGTGTAGCCTTCGTAACGGATTTATCTGGCACCAATATTGCAGTATCATCAGCAAAGGTGGCCATGATAGCGTTGATGTCCACTGGAATATCCCTTGTATATAACAGATACAGGGTTGGTCCTAGGACACTTCCTTGTGGTACACCGGCTTCAATTTTCTTAAGTTCCGAGTGATTTTGGTCGTACCGTACTCTAAAGAGTCGGTTCGTAATGTAGGATTTCAGTATTTCGTAGTACTGCCTGGGGAAGTCCCTATGCAGTTTGTACTCAAGTCCCAAGTGCCAAACCTTGTCAAAAGCTTGAGCAACATCTAAGAATACAGACGAGCATACTTGTTTTTCTTCAAGTGCCTTTTCCACAACATCCGTAATTCGATGCACTTGGTCTATCGTGGAATGTTTATTTCTAAATCCAAACTGATGGCTCGGAATCAGTCTTCTTTCTTCAATTATTTTGTTAAGCCTTTTAAGTAGCAGTTTTTCAAAAACTTTTGCCATGATTGGTATAAGCGATATTGGTCTGTAAGATGTAACTTCTGTTGGTGGCTTACCTTGTTTAGGTATAACAATGACTTCCGCAATTTTCCAATGATGTGGCACATATCTTAGTTTAAGGCATGCGTTTATTATAAATTGGAGTTTCTTGAAGGCTATAAGAGGCATTTCTTTCAGAACCTGAGCAGTTATAAGATCGTACCCTGGTGATTTTTTGTTTGACAGCTTATGTTGACACATGCTTCTTACTTCTTTGAGCGTGACAAAAGGTATTTCACATTCGTCGTTTCTGTCAACAAACTGTAAGGGATCTGTAGCTGTGCTTGCTGGGAATGGCTTGAAAACATTCGCGAGATGTTCAGCAAAGAGATCAGCCTTTTGTTTCGGGTTTCCGATCCATTTACCATCTTGAGATTTTATCGGCGGGTTTTGTGTCTGAGGTCTTTTTAGGCGCTTAGCTGCTTTCCATAAGGAGTATTCTGTAGAAGCATCCGTCGTCAGACTTTTCAGGAATCTACTTAGTGAATCATTTTTAAACTCACAGATTCTTTTTTTTAATTCGTTGTTAAGACGGTTAAAAACTACCTTATCATCTGGGAATCTCGTGGATTGCCATTTTCTTCTAGCTCTTCTTTTTTCCAATATCAACTCCTTTATTTCGATAGGATATTTTATTTCTTTTTCTCTCGCATTCGAAATAGTTTGAGTACTTTCTTCTGCAGCCTGCTGCACATCAGCAATAAATTGTTCTACTTCATGATCAATTTGTTCAATTGTTTGCATAGGGGATCTTAGGTTTATAAAATTTTCAAGTTTGTCTCTGAATTCGTTCCAGTTTGTTCTGTTATTCACGAGCTTGGGATTACTTTTTTCTATTATTTCTGTTTCGCTCAGTGATAAAATTACTGGAGTATGATCTGATGATAAATCATAATTACCTTCGACACTTATATGATTTCGTTTAATACCTTTAACTACGAAAAAGTCTATAAGGTCTGGTATTTTGTTAGTATCAGATGGCCAATATGTTGGCGAACCAGAAGAATAAAATTCGCAGTTGTATTTTCGGCCTGCTTGGTATAGCCGTTTACCTTTTGTTGTTATGAGCCTAGATCCCCATTGGGTGTGTTTAGCATTGAAGTCGCCACCAACAAGGAAGTTATGTCCTAACAAATGTAGGAGTTCTGCATAGTCTTCTTCAGTTGGAGAGCGCCTCGGAGGGCAGTATATAGCTGCTATTTTGAATTCTTTCTTTTTTATACCAATACTAATTGTTGTTACTTGCATGTTTTCTTTAGTAAACTTTGGTTCTTCAAAGTGTGTTAAGCACTTTTTTATAAGTATTGCTGATCCTCCCCTAGCTTTGTCAGCTGGGTGCGGAGCGTGGTAACATGTATAGTTTGGTAATTTATTATCAAGATTTTGTTCAATAGCGAGGTGGGTTTCGGACACCAAACAAATGTCTATATGCTCTATGTCTAAAAAGATGTTTAGTTCTGATACATGCTGTAAGAGACCGTTTGCATTCCATGTTGCGATTTTGAGTGTTCTGTCCATCATTGTTTTTTAAGAGCGACTTCTTCGCTTAGCTGTTTTATGTTTAAATCTTGTTGGTCAATCCTTTTCAGGATGAGTTCCAGCATTTCTTTTATAGAAGTTTCCTCATTCTTCCGCACATTTTTTACAATCTGGGAATAGGATTTATTTTCATCACTTTTGCTTAGTGCAATTGCTTTTCCCGGTTGATTTTTAGTAATGTTATCGACCGTTACTTTTTTGCTTTCAACTACTGGTTTTGTGTTGGTTGAGTTTCTAAGCTTGTTCCCAGTTTTGTTTTTTCTTTTTGTGTCTTGGAACTTTTTTGCTACTGGACATCCTCGGTAACTTGCAGGATGATTGCCTTGACAATTAACACATTTCGCTTTCTGTTCTCTGCCCATGGGACAGTTTTTGGTTGCATGTCTGCCTTCACATTTAACACAAGCGAACTCGCGATTGCAGTATTTTTGTGTATGCCCAAAGGCTTGACAGCGCTTACATTGTGGAACACTTTTCGACTTTCGCAGTGGTTCAATTTTGACAACTATGCCCATAATTGATTTAATACTGTAAATCTTATCGAGACTTTCTTTATTTTCAAACGTGAGCATAAATAAAGGTAGAGATCTCTTTTTTGTCGTTGATACCCCAGTGGAGTCTTTTACTATCTCATTTTTAATAAGATTATTGGCATCGAGAGCTTGAAAGCCTTTTTGTATAAGGTCTTCGACAATTTCTTTGGCAACACATGAAGAGTGAAGGCCTCTTGCTACTACTTTTATCGATCTTGTAGCTTTATTTTCGTACGAGTGCCACTGAATTTTCTTTTTGTTCAATTCTTCAGTGACAGATCTATACGCATCGGCGTCTTCAACAATGACTTTCCAATTGTCTTTATTGTATGATGTATATTTACATGCCTTATTCGTGCATTTTTCTACTATGCTCTTTAGCTCGCCAAACATTGCCAATCCGGAGATCATAATTGGGGGTGGGGCAGTTTGCCTGGTACCTTTAACGTGAGACTTATTTTGGGGTAAATCTCTTATTTCTTTATTGGATGCTCTCATTTTTGTAGCAGTATCTGATTTTGAACCTGTTTGCTGACATTTTATAACAGCCTCTGGGCTACTCTCTGCTTTTCGTTTCTTTGACTTACGTTTATTTCGGTTTCCTTCAGTTTCAAGGAGGAGCTCTTCCTCATCAGTATGAAACTCATTAGCAGTTTTTTGTGGGCTTTTCACTACTGGTGACTTTTGACTTGATATATTGTCTTTCACGGACTTTTTATCGAGCAAGCTGACTTTTTCTTCGAGTCTCTTCACTTGTTGCTGAAGACTTTCAACAAGGGCTTCAAGTTGTTTTCTGGCTAAGATTTCTATTTGCCATTTATCGAAATAATTTTCGGATTCAACTTGGTGGATCTCGTTGTTTTTTGTGAAACACTGCTGATCTTTTGTTTCGATCTTTTCATGGATGGTTCCTTTTTCGTTAATGACTTCTATGTCATTTGATTTTTGCGTTGGGGGTTTCGATGGAGTAACCCTTGGTGATATTTTTGGTGGAGTTCTTAGTGTTTTTGAACTCCGTCTATTTCCTAGAAGCAATAATTGGTCCTCCCCAGAATCCATAGGACCGATCTCCGAAGAGAGTGGATTTACCAGTTTATCTGGATTGCCACCTGGGGTATTATATCTATTTGTTTTACTCATTGCCATATTTGTTTTTATTTTTGTAACTTTTGTTTAGTTCCATAAATAGCTCAGTTACCTCCTCTATTTAGGTTTCTTGCAGAACTGGTTCTTCAGAGCGATTATCTTATCTTTTGCTCCTAATTCCTGAGAAGGTAGCTCAGGTGTCTCAGCTCTTGGATTCAATAGATCCAACGCTCGTCGTTAGTTCACCTTACGGTTATCCAGCGGGCACCACTTGGAGGTGACGATGCGATTTTGCTCCATTTAATGAATCTGAAAAAAAAAATGCAGATAAATTCAATTGACAAATTTATTCGAAAAAATAAAAAAACACAGAAATGCTTCTTTCAGGTTTTCACATAGGTACCTACGCTTTTTTGAAGTCTGGGTGTAGGCCACATTCCAGGGTTTTTTTTTGTTAATATTATCTTAATTTTGCTTATAATACAAATTGCTAAGTTTTTATTTTAAACGTCTCCACTCTATTTTGAAACATTAAATTGCAGTCTTTAAGTTGGAAAACCGGGTTATAAATGCTGGTTTCTCAAATGGGACATTTTGTATTAAGATTTAATAGATTGCTCTAAGGTGAAATTTTTAAGTAAGAAAACAAGGAAAATAATTAAATTACTCAAGTGTGCAAATAGATATATGTAAATCTATGATTAACAAGCGTTTAAAATAATTTCACAGAATATAAGAATGTACCAAATGCAAAGTATTCATTTATGTCAAAACGTTTGTGAACATGTGTCAACTTTAAAAAGCTAAAATAAAACAATGATCCACAGTTTCGTATACCGATTTTTTCTTATAATTGTTTTTTGATGTCCCCATTTTGTTTTTATCTTGCAATAGGTAGCCTTTCCTTTGATTTATTATTAAATATTTAATAGTTTTAAGTTATAATGGTTAAAACATTTTTAGGTTGGTACAACCATAACTTTGCTTGACAACTAACAAAGATTTAAAATATATCTTAGTTGAAATCATGGGGCTATTAAATAAAAAGAATAAATAAGGTGGCGCGGTGCAACAGTTCGTAGAGAGCGAAAGCCTAGTGAATTACAAACTCTCAACCATTTCTGTTGGCGAGTAATAATGTCAGGGATGGAGAGGACCTACAATTTAAACCGAATCCGAACTGCTAATTTGAGAAAGCATTTTTAAACACAAGAGTGATTCTGGGAGCATTTAACAATTCCTCACAAGAGGCAGCACCCGTGACAAAAAAACTTATGGTGACTTAGACAGGGATATATCCCAATACCTCTGGTATGACAGTCCTATGCATCTACCATCACGCCATGGTTACAACCAGTGGACGATTAGTCTTAACAAATATCGAATGTTTACAATTACGTGTCTATCTTTTCGTGTAAAAAACAAATGTTTTGTTCCCTAAATGCCTATAGAGTTATTTTACAAACTAAAACAAGTACAAACAAATATATATCATATTTTTTAAAAAATTTAATAAGCTTTAATTTTGTAGAATATTATTTTTTGATGCGACAAATAGTTTTCAAGATAAACCCGAAAAAACTTTATGTTTCTCCTCACTGTCGCTTGAGTTATTTTTTTTATAATATTAAAGGAGATTTTATTTTGTGGAACAACATTTTTTGAAACGACAAATAGTTTTCAAGATAAACAAGAAAAACTGAAACAATCTCCATGTTTCTCTTAACTGTCGCTAGAGCTCACGTCGGATTCTTGGGGACTTTTTTTTGGGTCATCACCAGACATCCCTTAGTAAGTGTGCCAAGTTCCAAACTGTTGGATTTTCTTTGAGGTGAAGAAAATTTTGTTCGTTCATTGACTGGACTAGTTGCATAGTTTTGCAGCAAATCTAGAATAAAAAGGGATTCGCGATTTAAGTTTTTTCAAACATTAATTTCATACGCCAATAAACCTAAAATAGTGTTTTAAAAATAATGCATATGTATTGTCATTTTATTCAAATTACTGAAAAATTTAAAACTGAAAACACTTTTTAAGCATATCCAAAATAGTTTGGAAGAAATTCAATAATATGGGAATAAGTCTATTTATATTACTTTGATGTTTTGTGTATTTTTAGCGCTTGGTTTAGTCGATTTGATTTGTACATAGTCTTGACAGACTTATGTTTAATCTTATATATAAAATTCTCCTGTCTTAGTGCTAGTTGCCATACTCCTCCGAAACGGCTTAACCATTCGGTAGGTCTGAGAATAGGTTTTTATCTATTTTTTATATTCCTAAGTGCTATTTTTTAATTGCATCAACATCGTACACAATGTAACAATCTTACGATAGTAGTCAGTGACGCTATTAACAATGAAGCATTGATTGGTATTGAGGATCTTCGCGTTATCATTGCCAACTTACCACTCAGTCATTTCGTTATGTATTTACCAAATCGAAATGTATCTGATTTAATAGAAATGGCAAAGATTGTTGCCCGCAATGTCCCATTAAGGAACAAAGATCAAAGAAGCATTTTTGACCACATCATGCTCGCAGTTTCAGCAGGACAAGATGGATTCTTTTTTTTCTGTTGCAACTGGCAAAACATTCCTTATTTCGCTAATTCTTGCTTAAATACGATAAAATAATGATACCGCATTGGTTCTGGCATATATTGAGGTTGCCACTAAATATTCAAAATAACCCAGGCGCGTTTTGCAAACAATCATCCATGGCCAAAGAGTTGAAACAGTGTAAAATTATCATCTGGGATGAATGCACTATGGCACACAGACATTCGCTTGAGGCGTTGAACAGGACATTGAAAGATATACAAAACAATGACAGACTATCAAACACTTTCCGTTATTCCTTGATCAACGGACGCTGTTAGATATAGGCAACGGAAAAGTTACAGGTCGATTTTTGCACGATTATTAATTCTCAAGATGCTTTCATTGACCAGATATTTCCCGATGTACATAGTACACCGACAATATACGAATCATAAGTGGCCGACAGCAAGAGCAATTTAAGCAACAAAAAATGTGGATCTCAGCGAATTAAATCTCAAGATACAACATTTGTTATCAGGAGATTTGGTGTCATACAAATCTATTGATACAGTTTGTGATGCTATTGAAGAAGTAAATTATCCAGCATAGGTGTTCATATATGCGATTTGCCCCGATGTAATGGTTGGGCTCATCAGAAGATGACCATTGCACCTTGTCTTGACGCATATTTTCTCGAATGAATAGCAAATTCCGAAGTGCAAATATATTATTACCGCGAATCCCTTCTATACCCATACAGATATGCCAATTCAATTCAAACGACTTCAATTTCCAATTAGATTAGTATTTGCATTGACTATCAATAAGTCTCAAGTTCAAACGATGTCTGTCTACGGCTTAGATTTGAGCACTTCATGTTTTTCAAATACATGGCGTGCTCTTGAGTGGGCAAACTATCCAGTTTGTTTGTATTGGCGAAAGATGGGATCACAAAAATATTGTATACTCTGTCGCATTAAGGGATTGATATTGTTTTTTTTTTGTAGAATTGTCATAATTAGCGATATGTATATAATTTTAAAGAATTAATTTTCATAAATAAAAAAAAACTGTTTGGTGATTTGCTATTTTAATATTTTGTTACCATATACACTGCTCTACACCTCTCCCCCAGTTGAATACCACATCTTTGCATACTTACAATACGTGCGTTTTGTTCGCATTTCATATATAGTAAAGTAAGAAATTCCCAACAAAATGATCTGCAGTGGCCAGATTTTTGTATTTAAAAATTGGTATAACTGAAAGAAGATCTGTCAAAATAATAATAAAAAACTTCAAAAAGGGGGTTTATTCGTAGCTTGAAGCTCGCCTCAATTCTTTATATACCTGAATCGAGTTGAGATTTATCTATTCTAAACTGAGATAAACCTTTTTTGGAAACATAGAAAAACATAAATATCTTTTCTATTGTTTTTTCTTGCAAAATAAGCCCAGTTAGTCCATTTTCACTAACAAAACTAAATAATATCAACAGCAATATATTCGTTTTTTCCGCAATGGAAAACACACATGATTCCAAATGCTAAACTACTCAACGAACACAGCCATCGATATACAAATGCAATATCAATCGTAACAACATTTGAGAACGAAATCACATAAGATCCATTCGAGGCTCGTATAAATGTCAAAAACCTATCCATAGTAAGATTCTACTCTAACTTTTATCGGTGTTATTCTCACTATGGATATTGATTTGTTATTCGTGCAAAATCCTACTTTACTATGGATAGATTTCCCAACAAAACACGGGTAATAAGTTATTTATGTCTAGCAAAATATTCTCTAGAAATTATTTATATGATAAAACAAAGTGTTTTGGGTCAGCTAGTATCTTATAAAAATACAAACGTTCAAAGAACAAAGGAATATAATCAGAGTATCAGAAAAACTTTAAAATATTGCTCCATGAGCCATGACTGCCATGGCTCAAAAAATTGAACTGTCACTTAAAAGTTAAAACTCACTAAAAACTTAAAGTTTTCAATTGAATATCAACTTAAAAAAAAGTCCTATAGTTTGTAAATTAATAAGCGAACTATGTATTTATAATATTTTACGATTACTTAAAAAACAGTATCTCATTTTTTCTTGTGAAAGTTAATGAATTCCTCATTCTTAGAAAAATTTTAGTTTTTATGTCATTAGTAGATTATTTTTGAATAAGATATTATTATCTATAATGGTCCATATAAGGACCATGTTCACTTTTATTTTTTTCAAGGAAGATCTGAAATTCTTGTTTGCCAATTTTTTCACCAAAAATACCAAGTGCCATTTTTCTAAGACAAATTGTGAGCAATTTTTGCCGAAACAACATACTTAAAATAGCGAAATCAATTCGAAAACATCTATTTACTGCCTGATAGTAGTGCCAAAAAATGTTTTTTAATGTTTAGCACCCAAAGAGGCCACCTCAGTAAATTTAGATAGAAAAATCGAATGTCTCTCAAAAGTAGACCCTATAAAAAGTGAAGCATTCATACAGCGGAAATCGGATGTCCAGGTATCTAAAAGAACTGTTGCCCAAATCAACAGAACATACCAAATTTTATGTCAAGACCTTATCGAGTCTATGTAAAGAGAATGTGCAGCAATTTGGAGGCAGCGAGGATATTCTACAAAACATAAATATCAAAATACCCAACAGAAAATTCTTGTTGTTACTTTTTCTTTGCAATGTGTCTTACGTTACTTATTAGTTGGCTCAGTCTGCCAGGAGCTTAGTTATAAAAAAACATGAAAACAGAAAAAGTTTTTTTCAAATATTATGAACATAATAAATAAAAATATTGAAAAAACAAAACCGTTTCTAATTAGGTGTTTCTGTTTTCTAACAACTTTTTTTTATTTCCTAAGTTAAAATTCATTATTGTTATTCACGTTCAGAAATGTTAAAATCTGTGTTTGAAATGAAAAAAAATGTTCTCAAATTTTAATGCAAAAATATTGTTCATAACAAATTGAATCAATTTCAATAAAATTCCAACTTACTAATGCACTCAAGGCCTAAAATATCTAGCATAAATCACTGACATAATTCTTCAAACATTTCCAAATTACTGCCAATCACTGTTCAATAATCCCAAAATGATTTTTCTGTTTCTAAAAACATAATGTTCCTATATTTACATAAATAGGTTAATCATAAACCATATTCGAAATTTTGTTTATGTAAATTAGCATCTAATAATGCCTCAAGGGATGTTTCGATTTCCATTGGGATTTAAATCAATCCTTCATTTTTTATTTCATACAAAACACGAAAAATCCACACTCCTTCTTCCCACCTACACTACAATACGATTGTTCCCTAAAAGAAATCAAAACATTTTGATTTAAATCAAAGAGAGTAAAAACTTACTCTCTCTCCTCTCTTCTCTCAACACCAATACCAATTCAAAACCCTGCGTGTAAATATTTTAAAACGATTTTGATTCGCTTATTCTCCAGTATATAGATTCAAGTATATAAAGCACCCTATCTATTTTATATACCTGGCAGAACGCATGACTGAACTCTAAGTCCCACCTTTTTATACCTGAGTGTTTGTTAATGGGGGGCGTGTTCATAAAACACATCCATATAGTACGAATATATGACTTGGTGAATTTTCAACGTTGACAACCGAAACATTGTTTATAACTTAACTCTTTTTCCAAAAATAGCCGCTCGCTGCAGGCTAACAAAAAAGTTACTCAAAAAAAGGTGGTTGGTAACGGTAAAAGTAAAACTACCTCAAACCCCGGCCATCTGATACGTTAGTTGTCTTTGGAAACAATGTGAAAAGTTACTCTTGGACTTGGTTTGTGGATATTTTTGTTTTTTAAGTGGACTTTAGAGTTTTGTTATAGCACAAAATTTCCATAAAGCTCTTTTCGTGTAACCATCATCATCGTAGTTGTCGACGTCCTCGTAGTCGTCGTCATCGTCCTTGACTATTATAGAAAAGATACGAAAAAGAGGACGAGTTTGGAGTTACGAGAGTACCTCTACCTGGAAGTCTATATACTTTTTTGGACATGAACGGGCAAATTGTCGACGAACGACGACACGATGCATGCATAAGTAATGAACGAACCCGGAATAATGGAGACACTTTTCGAATTCCTGACCAACGACCAACTACCGAAGACCGTTTTGTTGTTCTTTTGATTTAATTTCTGATCCATTAGCATCGATGCATGTTATCTGCCATCCGACGACGGGGTTTAAAATAAAAGGGGTGACGCAAGAGGACCCGAGGTGGTGGCTCTTTTGGATGGTGGATGATTCGCTTGGTCAGGAAAAACGTAAAGTTGTTTAAACTGTAACACACCTGTCAGTGAGTCCTTCCACCGCCAGTCAGTTGCAGTGGTGGGTGGTTAATGGGAAAGCAAACTTTTTGGTGAGAGTGTTGCGGGTGGCCAAATAATAAAAGTTAATGCTTTTTACCTGTCAAATCAGAGGTCCATTCTCTTCCGACTCTCCCCTGTCACACTCTATTTTCTTTGAAGGGCTAGAAAAAAGCCTTTAACATCAGAAATATAGAAAAAGGGTTGTTGGCAAGAAGAATGACGAACCTTTGGTGTGCATAATTGATTAGCAAAAGAGCTCTTGTGGCTTATTAAATATTTAAAACCCTATAAAAGAAATTAGGTTAAAACAATTTTCGGAAATTCTTACGTCAATAGTATAGGGTAGGTCATTTTTATTGACACTTTTTGTTGTCAATTCAGCGCAAACATTCAGCAAATAATATGAGCAAAAAAATAACCACAGCTTATAAATGTCACCAGTGGAGTGGAGGAGGACATATCGCGCTTATTTGAATTGACAGCTAACACTTTTTAGCTTTCAAATCAGTGGAGGTGGTGTTATATATTTCAATTGAAAAATTAAAACTAAAAAAGAAGAACAATCTTCATTGTGAGGGTGGTTTTGGACAACTCCCAAAAGTCTCAATGTAACGGTACATAAGCGCCTTTTTATTCAAAACTTAATACGCCCCGCCCAAAAATTCACATTGTTTGCATAAATAACACCAACTTACCGACTCACGGAGTCGTCATCGCTATCGTTGTCGCTGGCTGTGGGTAGGTAAAGTGGAGATGGAGAAAAACGAAATGAAGGCGCACAACATAATATAGATGGCGTTGATGGGGACCACGTACAGTACATATTATATATGTATCTCTGTTACCCATTCCCCCAGAGCAAATCGAAAGTCTCTCAAGCGCTCAAGTGTCTTGGGATGAACTCGAGATATATTGGCTGCCTCTCAGCGGCGCGGCGGTGGCACAAAGTATATAGGTAGAGACTCAAGTGTTTTCTTTTTTTCTCTAACGCCCAGCTTACGCTCCATTGCGGACCCAATTCCGCATGGTTGAATCCCAATCCGTCAGTTCAGTTGTGCAGTTGAAGCAGTTGAAGCTCACAGACAGAGTAAAACTGGTTAAGGCGCCTCTCGCACTGCTTTGTTTTTGGTGAGTTGTGAATGGATCTATACCGACACCAGTGTACCTAATGCAATAAGAAGGCGGGTAACTACTAGCGCTGCTGTTGTGGCTCGTTTTCGATTCGACTTGTGTCTCTGTGCTCTGTGCACAGCACATCCCAAGCACAACACCGTACATCAGTGAATGAGTGTTGTACACTGGGACTGGAGTACGCTGCTGCTGGCATCAGTTAAAGGTTTTATTATTTTTCATTCGTTTCGGATTCGGTGATAGCAGAGTAGTTATTCTTTGGTGCTCGAGAAATTTGGACGTGTTTCCTGTTTGGGGGAGACCATCACGCACAATCGAAAATAAAACAATTACCAATTGCATAAAAGCGCGATCCTAAGGGTCCTTTTTTCGGTTGGATTATTTATTAATATTTTAAATGTTTTTTTTGAAGATGATTGAACTGAAAGGTGACATTTAAAAAGGATATTTCTATCTTCTTTGAAATATAAATAAAGGATTGTGAAGTGATTGTGGTTTTGTAAAGAAAATAAATACAAAAAATTTAAGAATTTTAAAAAATACAATGGGTGATAAATACCTTTAAATAAAGTTACATTTATACAACTTAAGGTTTACTTAAAGTGAACTTGTTTTAGATAGTGAAATTAACAATTATAGAAAGTTATTGTAGTGTTAAAAATTGTTACGTTAAATTATTTTTAAATTCAAAAAAAAAAAATAAACAAATAAAAGTTTAAAGTTAGTTTTGATTTGTTTCTAATGATGATGGCATTAAAAATGCTTTATCGCGGTCCAAGTTCAAGATTGGAAAATTTAATTGAAAAGATTCAAGCTACCAAAGATGGAAATCCAGGTATACTTAATATTTATGTTTTATTAAAAAAAATAGATTTTAAGGCTACTTTGCACTTATCACTCTTCCTTTGAAATGTTTAGTGTGAATACAACCTTAAGGCTAGGTTTTATCTGGCAAACTAAATGCGTTGATCTTAACAACCTTAATGCACAATTAAGTATAAGATTAACAAATGTCAGAATTTGAATGAACGTCCTCACCACAAGATAACTTCTCAACCTAAAGTCATCTTTAATATCAATTTTCAAATACCTTATAGCTGTACAAAACTAAGAGTGTGAGCGATCGCTCATGTTTTACAGAGATCAGTAATATTTTTATAAAAATTCATAAATTTAATAAACTTTCAGTATTGTCAAGTATCAATCAGCCAACTATTACAATTCTTCATAATTATAGTTCAATAATAACTATAGTACCTAAGGTTAGTCAATTTAAAATTTCACTTTTTTTAAGGATTTTCTCATAACTTGCATTGTTTACAAGCTGTTGTTAATTTTAAGTTTTTTTTTTTCAATTGAAATGCCGACGGCTAATGAGATTGTTGTGGATAAACAATTTAATGGTAAAACTTTATTATTCATGTAGATTAGTATTACCTATTTTTAAAAAGCAAGTTTGCACTATTCGAAGCAATATTTAATTGGTTCGATTTGTGGAATTGCAAATATTGAGAAGTTTTCACTGATATCCCCAGAATCTACATTTTTAGTTTCCTTATGCGTACCTACTTGCGTATCAGAAGCACTCAGCAGTTTTGAAATTATGAATTTTGGGTACGCCACTAATGATATTTTGTATAAGCTTTTTTTTGTCATGAAAATAAAAAAATTGCGCTCTACTGGTTTTTTTAAAAATCATAAAAAAAACACTGATAAGAAATGATTTCGACTCAAAGAAATATATTGACTTACGGATGGGAAGTTATCACTGTATGCCCCATCCCTATATATTTTTTTAAGATAATCAAGTCGAAAGTCAAATTGTACGAATGCTAGAAATTGTATTTCAATTCGAATTTTCCTAAAATTGTATCAGATGTCAGAAATGATGTTCTTCAATGGATACAATTGTTCTAGAGATAATATTTTTATCGTTTGAAAATTATTAGAGGTGACATCTATTTTATAAATAAAAGTCAAAATTTAAATTACTTTTCACCCAGTCTCTTTCTGCATAGTTTGATGTAATTTTTTAGTTCTGATTTACAAGGAGAACCAAACAAAACTTTATTCAACTTGTCATGTAATATTGTGTTTTTCAAATGAATTTTTGTATATTTTTTCTTCACGCGGATAAAAAGATATCATAATTTGTGCAAAATGTTGGTGAAAACTTAAAAAAACAAAGCACGTTAATGCATCAAAAATCATCCAGGATTTTATTTTTTATGGTAAAAAATTTTCCTTTATGAATCTAAACGAACGTATTGTTAGCTCTGATGAATTAAGATGTTGTTTTGAAAAAAAAATTATTTTAAATCTATATGTGTCAAAAACCAGTTTTTAAAAACTGGTAATAGTTTTTTTTAGGGTTTTATTTTTTCAAATTTTCCCAAAATTTCTCCAGATGTTAAAAACCTTATTCTCCAATTCATACAATAATTTTGCATGGAGTTAATGTAATTTCTGCTCGTAAAAATATTTGTTTTTAGGTTATTGTTTTAGTTATAAAATACGTTTACTGATTTTTTATTTTCAAAACATTGTTCCAATATCTATAGAAAACGAATTGCAATCATAATTTTAAAAAAAAAAAAATTTTTTAAACTAAAATACATTCCCCTGTTTTCCCCATTTTCTCAAACAAATATTAGAGCATTGACTAGCTTAACCTTTCATAGAACTGTTTAATAAAAAAAATATATAAATTTAGTGTTGTTGCAGGTGTTGAAAAGCCAGAGCCTGTTTACTTACAGAATTTTTAATTTTAATTTCTTCGTTTTATTTTCGAATTCGAAGGGCGAATTTAAGAAAGCCTATTGAAGAATTGTCAATTTCTGTTATTCTGAAAGAAATAGACTTATAATGACACAGCAAGAATTGAACGCAAGACCTTTGGATTAAGAGTCCAAAGGGATAACCATCACGCCACGGATACCAAAACTATTAAGCTTCTAAAAAATATTTGTACATATTTCAAATTTTCTCAAAAACAAATTGATATTGAATTGTTTTTTGATCTAGGTTTTGCAAAAATATTAACATTTAAACTTTCTATCACAGGAAATTTTGTTCATCATTAGGTAATAATTAAAAAAAACGTTTATATTGTTGTTTAAATTTCTTTAACTGCAAAGACTGACCTCATTGAAAATTTAACTCACAAAAACAAGTTGGAGTAAACCAAACGTGCAATTTAATTCAACTTGGTAACAAGTAGATTTGTAACTATTAAAGTGTTAGACATATCGATAGACGAATACGAAAGGGAAGTTAACAGTGTGAGTCGCATCCTAGCTGCTGTTTTTATATAATTTTACCTTATTTCAACGTGTATACTAATATTGAAACCCAATGAGTTTGTAACTCAAAGCAGACTATTTGTATTTTATTTGTTGTTCCCAAAAACCGCTTATGTTGATACATTTGTCTGCAGCCATTTTGTAATGATTTGCTGATGGATTTTAGTTATGTTTGACTTAAAAAAACATTTATTTTCAATTTAGTGACAAACATTTACCGTCGATTTCAAACTTTTTCGGGAACTCACCGTTAAAACAGTTTATAATTCCTTTTTTTCAATTCCTATCATTTCTCTTGATCTCGATTCATACTCGACTCAGTTTTGTGTTTCAATAATAATTTAACAACGTCTTACATTATTTCTATATTCGAAGCAGTAGGTGGCTTAAGTGTTCTCAAGTTTTTCACTTTAGTTTCATGTACTTATTCAAGGACAATGTATTAATCCAATTTAAATTCCGTATGTTTTATATTTGAGTGATGTACCTTCAGTAAGTTGTGGAAAATGGTACAAACAATTTAAGTCGTAATATCTTAAGAAAAAGGACCTTCTTTTGTATGAGTTTATTTTAAAATTTAAAAAAAGCATCGAAAGAATAAGTGTTGAAAACAGATTTCAACAGATAAAGAAAGGAATTGCTAAAATAAAATAAATGCAAATGGACTTTTCTAGTGTGTTCTTTTAATAACAAACAATTGTACACTATGGCGTATACGCATTTTTTTCATTGAAATTTCTTTAAATGTTTCTCAATTTTTGTTTTGTGTACACTTTATAATATTCTTCGTTAATACATCAAATGCGTCTTTTATTATAAAATTCGGAATGCAGCAGTTCGCAAGTAATATAATTGCACTCACTTTGGAAACCTCTTTTCAAACCATTTATTTCAAACCTAAACATGATAAATATCCATTCATTCGTGATAGAAAAAAGTGGTCACATTGTTAACTTGTTTTAGTATATTTTGTGATAAGATGTAAATAAAGCCGAATTTGTTTAAATTACAAGTTGATGTCAAAATCTATGAATTAGCTTATTTTGAACATACCCGTTCACTTAAAAAAAATACATAAAGATGTTAAGAGTAACTACAAATTTGTGTATAAATTAAAAATAGTATTCACAAGACTTAGAAAATCTGCTTTTAGTTACAAAATCATTGGGTTTCAATATTAATACATACAATAAGGTAAAATTATATATAGAAAAAATCTGGGATGCGACTCACAATGTTAACTTCCCTTTCGTATTCGTCTATCGATATGTCTAAAACTTTAACGAAATATAAGTAACAATATTTTACGACTGTCAAGTTAGCACTACATTTTTCCAAATCTCAAAAACTGAGTATGCAATTAATTGTAGCTTTTTTGTTTAAAATTAGTTGTGGAAAGAAATATTCCAAAAAAAGTCCAAGGAAAAACCTGGAACAACTTTCCAAAATAGGAAAATAAAAAAAGGGACTAACTTCACGCACTCACTACTTACCCCCCGTTTTTTAAAAAATGAAAGTAAAAAAAATGTTTGGATTTTTTTTCAATTCTTACGGCTGGCATTTTCCCACATCAATGGAAAAAAGCAAAAATAATTCCCATCCCCAAAAACTCGCTCTGCAATGAATATAGACCAATTTCAATACTTCCATTTCTGTCTAAGGTATGTGAAAGGATAATGCAAAAACAATTAAACAACTTTGTCAGTCGCAATAACCTTTTAGTCGATGTTCAATCAGGTTTTCGTTCGGAATAATTGAAGACATAAGGACTGAACTCGATATTGATAATGTAACTTTTTTAGTCCTATTAGACTTTTCACAAGCATTCGAATGACGACTGCGCTTTCACCCTGAACCAAGAACTAGAAAAGATATCCTACTGGGCGTGCGTCGTGCAATGGGTTGGTTCTCAACGCAAACAAATGCAAATGCCTGGTTATATCAAGAAAAAAATTAGACTTAACATACTTTCCTTCCATATTTCTTAACCAGAACCCATTAGAATTCGTAAATTCCAGTAAAAATCTAGGAGTAATCTTCAATAAAACATTGATCTGGAATGACCACATCAACCAATTAGTAGGTAAGACTTATGGAACGCTTAGAACGCTGTGGACCACCCAAAACATCACTCTATTTAAAACCAGACTAATGCTTGCAAGGACCCTTGTAATGCCTGCTCTCACTCATGGAAGCGAAATTTTTTATAACTGCGATTCCATCAGCAAACATAAATTAAACATAGCATTCAATAGTATCATTCGATACATCTTTGGCTTAAGAAGGTACGACCATATTTCACAATTGCAAGAGATTCTGCTTAGTATGGCTTTTAATGACTTCATGAAGCTTCGAACATTGATACTATTTTTTAAAATCTTGAAAACACACTAACCAGCTTATCTGTTTGAAAAAATCACAATGTCAACATCGAATAGATCGACATCGGTAATTTGGCCACGATTTTCGTATTAGATCTCAGAAAGGCAATTTTTAATCGCTGCATGTCGCCTCTGGAACTCACTTTCAACTCATTTGCGGGATATAAGTGATATACATATTTTCCAAAAAAGTATTAAAATCTTCTTTTCGAACCAAGCAACTAACTTAACTCAATGTACTATCTTCTCTTCTTAACTTTAACTAACTTAACTATCTTTTTTTTCTTCTATTTCTATTATTTCTATTTTAACGTGAATTAATATTTTATTTATAAATTATTGTTATTCTCTTTTTTTGTATATAATTTAACTGTATATTATTTTCTTACCGTATTTTAAAAAAATTTGAATTGTTATATAAAGTTAAGTCATGGACTTTCACTAATTAATAAGATATCTATTATCTTACTGTGTAAGCGTTCATACTCAGTTTTTTTTTTAAATTTAGAAAAATGTAGTGCTAACTTGACAGTTGTCAATATTTTGTGTGAAATACAAAATTTGAAGTCCATATCTTTCCATGTTTTGATAAAACTTGAATCGTATTGTTTTTGTACGTTTTCGTGTTTTGTAAAAAAAAGTTTTTCAACTAAATTTGTGTAAAAAAAATACATTTGTTTTCAAGAATATTATCTAACATTTATATACAAAATTCTGCATGCAATTAAATTATTTTGAAGTCAAAACTTTCATCTATTTCGAGATAATCAAATCAAACGTCAGTTTTTACCAATATTGCGTAATATTTTCTGTAGATTCTTATTTTGTATAAAAATATAAACAATTAAATTTTAAAAACAATATTTCTTATAAGATAAAATTAGTTAAAGGCTATATTTTCAATTTTTACTAAGCTCAGTAGTAGTTTCTCAAGAAGTTTTCATTAAAAAAAAACATTGACTGTAAATTTTTCCAAAATTTAGAAAGATGTTAAAAACCTTATTGTTCGATACATACAATTACTTTGGAGTTAATATCATTATCGAGGTGATAAATATTTGTTTTCAGTTTTTTTTGTGAGTTTTAAAAATAATGTTATTGATTTTTTATTTTCAAAACTGTACTTATTTGGTATTACGTCACATTTATATAATTTAAAATTTAATTAAAATCGCTTGCGTTATTGGTTAAGTCAATGATCAAGTCCTTTCTTCATCTTTCGATGCTATTATTTGTAAAAAAAAATAAATTTGGAATCGATATCTCTTCTTGAGATTTGGACGACGAAAAATGGTATTTCAAACCACTAACGACGAATGTGTGAACTTACGTACACAAGCACGCACAGACATCTCTCTAGAAGTCTTTGGTTTAGATTCTAGTGTCTAGTTAAGTGTCGAAAAATGTCAATTTTCAATTCGTCAAATCATTTTTAATGGCACCAATGGGAAGTTATCAGTGTGGGTCGCATCGCAGTACGTTATTGAATTTGAAGAAATTTCATTTTTTAAGTGTGATATCTAATAACTTCAGTTGCAAAACTACATATTTAAAATATTTTCTCGTTACAACTTAGTCAATTTTTATATATTAAGTTATTTTTGTAGTACCCGTAACGTGATGATTAGTGCTTAGGGCTGTCATGCAAGTAGTCTTGAGTTCAATCTTTACCTATGCCACCTAAAAGTTTTTTCAGGGGTACTGCCTTTTGAGTAAATCTTGTCATGAAAGGTGCTTTCTCAAATTAGCAGTTTGGATTCGGCATATAAACTGTACTGTATTGACTACGTCCTGGTTCTTTATGGACCGTTGTGTCAACCAATTTATTTATTTTTAAGATACTTTTCTTAAAGTTAATAAACATACAAATTAACGTGCTTCCTCTGGGTAAAAAATGTTTCCCAAATAAATTGATATTCAAAACTAGGAACATAACTTGTCAAATAGTACGTCAAATAAAGTACTGTTTTATTAGGTAATAATAATAAAACTTCTAATCAAACTTCTTCTTCCGACGACGGGAAACACACATATTATAGCAGTCTTGAAAATCGTGGGAACTATGTTGCTTTTATCACAATAACATTACAATTTCCTCCCTCAGTTTCTAAATCATTAATAATTAGTTCAAATTAAAACTGGTGTTCCTTTCGATGTGTTATAGTTAATTTAGAATTAAAACAAGAAAAGCCTTAAAAAAAACCGTTATACATCTATCAACTATGACTAAAGCCTTATTTAATTGATATCTTGCAATGAGACATAAAACTAATCCTCTTGCATCTACTAGAAGCTCAATGAAATCAAAACAAGCTTCTTGTGCCCCCAAACAACCACAATGTCTGTGTCGGGTCGGTCTTTCCAATTTAAAAGGCCAAGTTATCATATCTCGTGATTCATGCTTTATTAAAATCTATTTGAAATCTCACACTTTGATGTTATGATGATGATGATCTAAGCACGGAAATGCGAGGAACGAAAGACAAAACATTTGCTTCTTCTTCAAAATGTTTTCCTTTTGTTTTTCAAATCCACCGGAAAGTGGTGGTCTTCATGTTTTTTTTTTTTCAAAACTAAGCCGCGATGCATGATACTTTTTTTTTTAATAAGACCGCCCGCGCTTAAAATTTTTATAAAGCCCCAAGTATCACAAGACTCTGGACTCTATAAAAGACAAGACACTGGACGAGCGACGACGATGGACAATGATTTTAATTGAAGTTTCCCTTCCGTCTAATTGTCATGTAACGCCACTTGATCGGGGAGAATTTCAATTTATATATACACAAAACGCAAAACAGCAGCGACTAACTTATCGTTATCATGGCGCAGCGTAATGTTGTGTTTAGTTTTATGTCGCCAGATAATAATTAGACCTCCCCTTCCAATTAATCCAAGTCAGTCTCATCAGCAAATACATATTATCCCTACAACACGAAACAGTAGCGGTGCGGTGGCGTGTGACAGCGACGGCGAGGGTATTAGTGGTAGCTTCGAAGTCGCGTCGTACGTCGCGTCGGCCCCTTCTCTTGATAATAAGCTATAAGTCCGCCACGCGCGTTAATTCAATTATAGACCGCAAACTGAATCCAAAGATTTTTCTGCCTTCATTGTTTTGGAACCATCACTTCCTCTTTAGTCACCACACCAGATTATAATGCCACTTAATTAATTAGGGGTTTTGCTATACTTGTTAACATCTTGTATGCAGGAGCAGGAGCAGAAGCTGCGATCTGTACTGCGCGACTTCGACTTCGATATGATATGACACCTACGACAGAGGGTGTTTTAATTAAGACAACATCAGTCTGGTGGTTGTTGATGTCATTTGAATGAATTTAAATTAATCGAAAACGTCTTAATTTTCCAGATCTGTACTCGACACACACCTCGTCCAGTTACTCGCCCTCCATGTCGGATGGGACAATTACTCCGAACTCACTGCATCACCATCATCTTCACCATCACCATCATCATCATCAACAGCAAAGGCTGCATCACCACTTGCAGCAGCAGCAGCAATACCAATGCGAACAGCAGCAGCAACAGAACAGCGGCAACGGCAATGGTCACAACCGCGACAGGCATCACAATCGACGTGTTTCAGCCTTAAATGGAGCAACTGCTACTGGTGGTGTCATTGGCGGCGGCGGTGTCGGTGGCGAGGACGACGATGAGAATGATGAAGACGACGATGAGGCTCGTGACGGGGATGCAGACGAAGATGACGACGCCGCAAATTCTAGCGAGGAAAGGGTTTTCCTTACGTCAAATGGTGGTGGTGGTGCCAATGATGCTGTTGGAACAAACACCACAACCACCACCACCAACACTAATTCCACCACCTCGAACAGCATCAGTGGCGCAAATAGCGGCAATGGCAATTTCAATGGCAACAGCAACGTTAACAGCGGCGGCGGCGGCAGCGGTAGCGGTGGCGGTGACAAACATTCCGTGAAAATACCAACGAAATTGCGGAAAATCGATAGGGATTCGGCAAAGTTGTTGGATAAGTTGACAAGTGATGGCATTAAGAGCGCGACCGACCGCGATGGATCCTATCAGTGTCAGTTCTGTGATAAATCATTTCCGCGCCTTGGGTATCTCAAGAAGCATGAACAGGTGAGTGGAGTTTATTTTCTTTCTTTTTTATTTTTTCATTCTTATACTTGCAAAGTTTTATATAGAAAGTTGAAGTTCAAGAGCGTAGAGAAATATGGGGGAAGGGGTGTGCAATGGCTTCGCTGTTACCTAAGTCTTGATTTAATTTTTGAAACTTGAACAAAAGGTTAAGGGTGATTTAGGAGTTATAAAAAAAAGAACATGGAGCAGTTTAAGAAATATGCCATTTTGAAAAAGACGAGGAACCAACAAATAATTTTGGAACATACTCAATCCCTGAAGCTTTTCTCGATGTAAATCAGAAGACATGAAGAAAAAGCAGTTTAGGAAATGGCACCTATTCAATTATTGCTCAAAATTTAATATTTCAAACAGTTTTTCATAGATATTCTTATTTCGATGCAATTTGGTTATTTTGGGCTCTAATTTTGGAAAACAGTCCAATAATTCTTTAAGTACATACAAATGTTACCCTACCGTAAAATTTTATTTGCCCATTTCAAATATGTAAGACCTCAAATTCTGTAACTTTGCAGATGAAGATTCTGTCAAATCATATTATCAGAGCTAAATTACTTTGCAAAATAAAGACAAGTAAACGCCTCAGTGTCCGCTTTGAATTTATAAAAACTGAGTTACTTATTGACCGCAGATATTGTCAATTTAATACCAATCGAAATCGTTGAACTTTCTGATTCAATATTTTACTGACTTAAATAAATTGCGTTAAGATATTACAATTTTTAACAATATTCGATATTTTTAACACACAACACAATGTTGTTAAAAATGTTGAACAACATTTTCGCTTTAAAGTTTCTCTTTTTTTGGTATTTGATGGTTTTTATTCAAATTATGTAAGCATCAAAGCTAAACGGTTAGGACTTGTCATAGAAGAAAACCATATCGTTAGTGGTTTTCAATGTACCTTCAACTTGTACGCATGGAATTTGAATGTTTTTTCTGTAATTAGATATCAAACCTAGTCGTTTTGATTTCATTAACTTTTCATTGGAAGGTATTGTAACATTTTTGAGTTTTTAAGAAAAAAATATTAAAATTCGACTTTTCAAAGGTCCTAGAATTTAAAACAAAGTTTTTGGAGGAATATTGTTTCAAATGTATTTTTTTAACTGATATTTACATCGAGAAAGAAGTTTTAGAAAAATCTGTCAAGTATTTTTTTACAATAGAAATTTTAAAAAAATTGTGAAAAAATGCATGCAAATACTTTTCTTTTAACTTCACATTTTTTGTTTGATGTTCTAAGCTCAACTTCGGGCTAACTTTCTCGCCAAAATACAATTTTTGCCTTTGGCGATCCAAAAGTACACTTTTGAAACTTTTAATTGGAATACAAAAATAACCCTTAAAAGGTAGTAAATCAACTGCGGAGCAAATTGTAATTTTGAAAGCTGTAATTTTTGAAATCAAATACTTTCGTACGGAATTTTGAATAGTAAATTTAACGGTTGTAGCTAGAAAAACAAAATGTTTGCAATTCAAAGAAATTTAAAAAGCTACAAATTGAGATTATTATTACTTTGTCCCCTAAATTCCGAAAAATTCAATTACTCAAAACCATGCAAGCTACAAAATTTCCGGTTTAAGCAAAAGACTAGCTACAATTTATAAGATTAAACATTGTTTGATTTCGCCACAAAGTAAAGGGCGTCAATTGAATTTAAAACTAACTTTACATCTTGCATCAGTTTCACTTCTCAATGATTCATCTGCATTAATAACACATCTTTACAATTCTTTTCATAAATTATATTTTTTTGGAAAAATTTTTAAAATTGTTTTGAATGATGCAAATAAATAAGCACTCAACAATGTGTTTTTCTAAAAAATGGATATAACCTCGATTATCCAAAAAATAGATCAAAGAAGATAATATTCAAAGGAACCGAAATGATAAAAATGTATAATTATAAATTACTAGCGGCCCGTTCCGGCTTCGCACGGGTAGACATTAATAGGTACACATTTTTATGTTATAATCATGCTAATTAAAACGACCATGATCACTAAATTTGAAAGAAATGTATGCTTATCTAAAAGCCTCCCTGTACACTATGTTGGCTGTTGTATTCGTATGTGGCAACAAAACGTATTGATTTTCAGGAGATCTACTCGGGAAAGTGCCACATACAATTGCCCGTGGTAAAAGCATCCTTTAGTCGATACCAACTATGGAAAAAGTTTGTCCCTGAGATTTATTTATTGTTAGGGCGATTGGAACTATAATCAGTTGGTAACATCGGGATCCGCAGAACATGTGCGAGCTGACCGGCCGGCCGTGGGACCCGTAATGATAGTTGCTACAATCCAATTATCTCTTAATTCTTAAATCAATAGTCTTGTATTCTTTAATATTGTCGAACATATTTTTGTCCTATCATTAATACTCTTCGCAGCGTATGCGATGAAAGACGTTTTATGGCTAAGTTTTTAAAAGTTCGGTTGGTTTTAATAGGAATTTCTAAAGATTTCTATATTAATCCAGTACTAAATATAGCCTATGTTACTCAGTGATAATGAAGATTTAAAATGAAAAAAGAACTATTAAAATCGGTGCAGTACTTTTTGAGTTTATTCGTTACATACAAAAATACAAATCTTTCCTCTTTATAATATTAGTGTAGATAACATAAGTTCTTCAATTTAAAACACAAGATTTTTTGTCATGATTGACTCCAAATCTTATGCTGTGAAGAAATGCTTTTTCAATTAACCTCGTGGATTTGGCTATTGGATTTTATTATTTAAATGATTTTATTATTTTTTTTTACAGGCTTTTAAACCTTCAAATTCAACACATATTTTCTGTAAATATTTAAAATTCAAGATTCAAAACTTAAAATTTGTTTTTCAAAAATCCGGAAATTTTTCTTATTCACGTACCCATTCATCTATAAATGGACCTCATTGTTAAAAAAGATTTTTCGACCAAAATTGGGATCAACTTCCAATTGCTCTAAAATTCAATTAGTCACTACAAAACTCCGCGTATGGTCATTTGGTTTCAGCTCCTGGGTTAGGTGGATTTTGTATGGTGCAGGCCCAAATCACGATACAAAATGCGCCACCTATTTACATATATGGTCTGAGACGAGCCAAGTTCTTGTGAGCGATATTCTGATGTACATTCTCTCGAAAAACACCAATTTTTGTGGCAGATCTTGCCCTTCGTTCACGTACAGATGTTGGCAAATTGTTCTCTGAGCCAGTGGACTAAAATTTGGCCAACATAGTGGACTTGGAATGACGACCAGACCTGTTGAATTAAATCATTTGAACTGTCTTCTACCTACTGTTATACAGTGATGGAAAAAATAATAAATAATAATAATGTTTTCACTTAATAGTAAAAAGTTTGAAGCTTATGCTGATTTTGCCTGGAATTTAATTGTTATCCTAACTTAAGGGTCAGTTTTTAATTCATGCAAATAGGGTTTTTGAGTTTGTTTATTAGTTTGTCAGATATCTTATTTTCGATACTAACTAAATTTTTTAAAAGACGTCTATAATTTTAATAAGTATGGGACCTTAAACTGTTCGATGAAAAAAGTATTTGAAACTTTACATTCACGCCCAGACAAGGAACAAGATGAAAAAAAGATAAACTTATTCGCCTTTTGACACACTATAGGTAAGAGTAAGAAGAAACCATTTCTTTCTTTAAGACAACTCAAAAGCGGATCAGATATAGCTAGAACAATATGAAACCAACTTATAGAAGCAAGTCTTCCTGGTAGAAGTCAACAAAAAGTGCCATTTTTAGCCTAGAAAACCATTATACAAAGACTTCCCTTTGAAAACAAACACTTACACCGTTCTTATTGGAATAACGTTGTGTAGTGGGATGAAACGAAGATAAATTTGTTTTTTCCAATGGAAAAATGTATGTGAGAGGGCCAAAAGACAAGACCTTTAAGTAAAAATACACAAAGAATGACAGTGAAGCACAGTGGTGGGAATACTCTTCAGCATCTGGTGTACGTCCAATATTTTGGATCAAGGATAAGATGTGCAATGTGGATTATGTTCACATCTTAAATTCAGTTATGCTTACATTAACTAAAGAGAAGGTGCCAACCAAATGAGAGTTCATGCAGGATAATGACCCAAAGCACCCTTAAAAGAAACAGATCTATTAAGTACAAGTTTAACAAAAATTTTATAATGCGAACGTTCCAATTTTTGTTTTAATTTCGCCAAGTTTCATGGTTCGAAAAGTCTTATATGCCAGTATTGACAAAAACTCACTAATTTGGTGGCATTTTTATAGTGAATTTGAACAATTTAAGTGCTTTGTTAAAGATTGTATCGCTATATTCTTAGTGATGAAAACTGTGAAAAGATGACTGCTTCAAAAGTTAATAACGGTCTATTCAAAATAACTCTAAAACTATTAAGTTTTTTTTTTCGTCAAATTGGTCAAAATTATAATTTTCTGCTTTCTTTATTTTGTCTAAGTTAGTCAAATAAAACTTAAAAACTTTTTATATTTAATAAATAATTAAATTAGCATAGTGACTTAAAACTCTCAACCATTTTTGTGTGCGAGTACTGTGTTGTCACGAATGGAGGGATACTTAAAAATTTAAAAAAAAATAAGATTTTTAATATGCGCAATCGATCTTATTTAAGCAGAAATTTAAAAAAAAAAGTCTGATACTACATTTAAATAAATATTTTTTCTGACATTAAAATAATGAAGAACTTAAATGACAGAAATGTCATTGTCATGTCAAGTTTTCAAAATATGCTTTGAATCCACAAGTCAGCAATTTAAAATGATTATGCCCCAAATCAAAGCTTCAAACAATTTAATTTTTTAATATTTTTCAATAAATTTATTCCACCCCCAATTCAAACCCCCCTAAAATCTTTATTCCATATCCGCTCATGGTTTTTGATGTTCCTTGTTGATTTCTCCCTAAAAGGATATTCCTTCCTTCATGTTTTTTGCTATGTATTTTTTGTTTTCCTTCTTTTTTTCCGAAACGAGAATGAGGGGGGTAATTAACAGTGTTTGCGCTTATTAGAGGTGAATTGCAAGAATATTTTCGCACTGCCTGACTACTTTAACAAAACCCATGACGCGGAGCGGCAGCAGCGGTTATGCCAATAGCTATACTTGCGGGCAGATCAATAAATACATATTTCTCTGGACCATCAACTCTTGACTATATTGATTTTACGTTGACCCTGGACTCACGTACACTGCTTACAATTTCAGTAATTTCTCGGCTGATACTTTAGCCATCATCAGTATGAGAAGTACACATATCCAATCCATGAGGAGCAAAATGTGCAGAGAGAAACTTTTGCAGGGTTCTAAGAAATTCCAACATTGACCGACCGACCCATCAGCTAGACCGGTCTCTTTCTCTAATAAAGTTCATATCTCTTGATCTGGGGGAATTTGTGTGTTGTCTTTGTCGTAATTTTTTTGAAAATAAATCTCATGAATTCAAGGAGCACTCTTTTAGGGTGAAGTATTGCACTTTGTGGATGGCAATAAATATAAATCTTATTCTCACTGACAAATGCAGTGCAGCAAGCGCAGGCACCACTCACATAAAACATGAAATTTTTGGGCATCTTTCGCAGCGCCTCGAAACGTTTTTTTTTGGTTTTACTGACTTTTTTTCCTGTTGTTAGTGAAGGTAACTTTTTGAGGAATTTGCTGTCAAGAAAAGGGGTCGAAGTCGAAGTCGAAGTAGAAGTTCCAGGCATGAAGGATGAAGATCGTATCTTTTCCTCGTTCGTCTTTGTCCCTGTCAGAGTGCGACTTTTTTATTTTTAAAAGTAAAAAAAAAAGATATTTCGTATGTGCCGAGCGAGATGATGATTTGCAATGGGCAGTTAAAAAACAATAACCAGCACAATCAGTTGTTCATATTGTGCAATAAACTCAAGCCAGCTCACTGGAATACAAATTGACTAATTTTGGCTGTGATTTCAAGTGAGTGCCAGCAACAGCGACAGCGTCAAAAAGCGAGAGATATGGAATCTGTTCTGGTTGTGAGTTGGCTTCTTTTTTTTCATGTGCTTCTCTTTTTGTTTTAAAAAATAAAAAAACTTCAAAAGTTAAAAGCCGCCAACTTAAGACATATGACGACTATGGAGCAGAGGTTTAAGAGGTTTAAGAGACCAGAAGCAAAGAGGTAGTCAAATTGGTTGGTGATACACTGGTTTAGAGTTTCGTCACCTAGCCGATAGAAAATATCTCAATTATACTTATACCTACCTTTCGAGGAGGGGGGGGGGTGAAGAGGGTGTGAGGTTGGTTAAAAAGAAGCTATGATTTCGAGGAGTTACAAGTCGTTAAATGCTCAAACGACGCAACGACCGTCCAAAGACATAAATGTGATTTCCCGGAATGAAGGGCACATATTTCGAGAGTTTTGACGACATTAATGACGATGACGATGACAAGACACACAGAAGGCACACCACGACGGTAGCACTAAGCAGTGCTGGGGTTTTGGGCAAGTCTCGAGAGCCAGCTCCAATTAAATAGTTTGCTCTTTGCAAATGCTTCGTGTAAACTATAATCTCAACCACCGACCGAACCACCTCTATATAGGTACATTTATGGACGAATGGAAATTGGATGGTGGATAACATCTTCTGGAGGTCTGCAGAGTCTCCTGAACTGTGTTGTGTATGATGAGAGTTATACATCTCATATGCATATCGCGGTGACTTTACGACTTGGCTATGCAGTCTCTGTCAGCCTTCTCCTCCTTCTTTGAGCTCCAAATAAAGTGGAATGATAATTTTTGTGTTTTTATTTTGCGCGAGTTGACATTTTGGACCCAAAGTGCAACCGCAGCAGCTACATAATATGACTCTGACAGGACAGTTGGCATGTTTCTAGATATACCTCCACCTATACCCTACCTCTCACTTATCATCAGAGAGAAGTTTTTGTGTCCATTTGGGTTTATGTGCGCGGCGGTAGCAATTAACATGCGTAGCGATCATCCACACTTTTGCACAGAGCCAACCATCACAAGACTGCTCCAGCACGACCCTTCCCCTATGTTAAATGTCTTATACAGTCTAGATGTCTTGATTATGTTATATTTGGCATGCTCAAGGCGTACGGTCGTCGTTCGGTCGGCTTGGCGATCTCAAATAAAGTGTATGAATATTTTATCATCATTCTTACAAGATACGAGTATTTATTTATATAAAAAGAAATCATGTACTTGGGGAGATTGAGGGGTGAAAGAGCACCTCAGCCGTCTCACAGATGTTTTCTATGACTTTTTTTTTGGCATTTTTGCTATTTTTTGTTTAAGAGTTTTAAGTTAAGTCCATCATTTGCAAAAATATCATGTCTTTTGGGGTCTGAATGATGCATCTCACAAGTAATTCGAGTATCCGCATATTTTTCTATCTTAAGCTTCAATCTTTTTTTTTCTTGAATTAATGTTGAATTTTGTTGTTCTTTATTTTACAGAGCCATGCCGAGCACCTTCCATTCAAATGCGACTACTGTGCAAGACTTTTCAAACACAAACGGTCTCGTGACCGACACACAAAGTTGCATACTGGAGATAGACGATACAGGTGTCCACATTGTGAGGCGGCATTTTCAAGGAGGTAAGTTGACAGATGACATTTGACAAAAGAAAAAAAAATGTTTAGTGAAAACAGAACCTTACTTGGTTTTTTAAAACATTTGACATTGAGATTCCAAAGACGGATTGCATATATTTGAAAGCTTTCTCTGACAAAAAAAAACACCCTATAAGTGGAGAATGTTGTTTAGATTTTTGATTATTTGTGTTACTAATCTCAAGAGTTGATAATTTTCTTCTAAAATCCTCTTCCTTAACAATTCAACCGTTATACTCATGGCTCTATTAATTTTGTAATATTAAGTACAGAGATTCGTTTTTTAGCTGAACTTGCCGAATGTGGATTAGTTTACCACAGTATGTCTTCTCTTGTCATTCCAATTTTAAGAAATTAAAAGTCAATAGGCATGGACATCTCCTTTCAAAATCTCTCTTTTTTGTCTAATGCTCACATTGTGTCATTGGCATTTAAAGGGTATTTAAACCCCTTTTAATCGTAGCTCATTATACAAAAACTAATTTTTCTATTTTTATGTATTTCAGTGATCATCTGAAGATCCACATGAAAACCCATGACAACCAGAAGCCCTTCCAATGCACCATCTGCAATCGAGGCTACAACACAGCTGCGGCCCTGACATCACACATGCAGAATCACAAGAAACAAGCAGCGATTTTGGCTGCTGGAGGTAATCCCGCTGCCCTCAACTACAGCCCTCGTTCCACTGGTTCGGGTTCGAGTAATGGAAGTTTGCAGAAACGTCGTTATACATCGATTGCCAACACTAAGAGTCCATCTCCCAGTACATTAGAATATGCCAAGCGTATGAGGAGTTCCTACGTCACGTGCATGTATTGCACCCAGTCCGACTTCGCATCAATGGAACAGCTGAGTAGTCATATTCAAGCAATGCACGAGAAGGAGGCGCTGGCTAATCAATCTGTTGCTTCGAGTGGTTTTCAAATGTCCTGCGAGTACTGCACTATGAAGTTTCCCAGTGTTCCGGCAATGTTTCAGCACATGCGGACGACACACATTGATCGGCTATCGAGTCCGAGTAGCTATTTTGAGCATTTTAATCGGCTGGCTGCAACAGGAACTTTCAGTCCACGACTGCCGACGCCCAAGTCGAATGAGACAAAGGTGAAAGTTGAGGAGCCGAGTCCTAAGGCTGAGGAGAAGACCGACGATGAACCAACTGATTTGAGCCAAAACAGGCGATCTGTTCAGACTCCGTCACAAGAGTCAGTCGAAGCTAACGATCGACCGGGGGTGTTCTTTTGCAATCAGTGCAGCGATGGTTTTCCCGATTTCGACAGCTTCCGCAATCATTTAAAGTCGCACATTGTCCAGGGACTCAGTTTGGTGTGTCATCACTGTGGTCAGACTCTAAGGGATCAGCCAGAGTATGAGAGACACATTGTTTCGCATTTTCTCATCACTTGCTCTGAATACGCCTGCACCGAGAAGAACTGCAGTAAGACTTTCTCTAAGCCAGATGAGCTCCAGAAGCACCTTTTTGACAATCACATTCAGACGTTGTTCAAGTGTTTGTTGTGTTCGGACCTCTTCGAAACTAAGGTTGCAGTACAAGTTCACTTCGCATGCATTCACTCACCGGAGAAGAAGATTTACCGCTGTTCAGCCTGCATGGACACCTTCCACGGTGAACAGGAGTTCCATATCCACGTTAAGACCCGACATCAGACAATAGTTGGATCACCAATTCAGTGCATGTTCTGCCGAGCTGTTTGTTCCACCGAGCTTGAAATGCACTTTCATCTTGCTGCCCATGCCCGCCAGTTCCGTTGTCCATCGTGTCCGGAGACTTTCCACGTTGAATTCCTCCTCGATCGACATATGCAAACTCACCATCATGGACAGAAGGAAGTTGAATCCACCCCTCCTCCTCCTCAAACGGTCAATCCATCACCAGTGAATTCGATCAATCCATTGTATATGAGTGCTCTCTTCAACAAGCCTCCTCCATCAAACCAAAACAACAATAACAGCATTCTGGACTACAACGCCTTTGCCATGGGCAAGAACCTCTTCGGCAACGCCTCAGGGAACAAATTCTACAATCCTCTTCAAGTCGACACTGGGTCGGCTATGAAGCATCCATCACTTGTGTATGCCAGCTTGAATCAACGCTACTTTGACACCAATCGAACTATTCTTGAGATGTACAACCAACATCAACAGGACAAGCTCGCAGCAGGACCCGTCGCTAGCATGTTCACTAGTCCCAGTAACAACAACAACAACAGAATCGCACCAAAACTCCCACAAGAGTCCAACAAGCCGTCAGATCGAGGAATTGCTGCCGGAGGTGGTTTCAGCTGTGGGATGTGTGAACGCAACGATTTCCGCACCGAGGCCGAAATTCACTCCCATCGCAAGATCGTGCATAACCTCAAGACCGGGGTGAGTCTTCGCTGTGCTTACTGCAGTGGAAACTTTAAGTCACGCAGTGAGCTCGAACATCACATGAAGACGTGTCACAACTCAACCGGCAAGCACAAGTGTTTGATCTGCGATGAGATCTTCCCTTCGCCAGCAATACTCGCCGAGCACAAGTTACAACACTCAAAGGTCGGACAGTCGGGAAAGTGTTCCCACTGCGCCAAGGCCCTGCCCGATGTTATGGCTTTCAAGGGACATCTACTGGACCACAACACCGAGGGGCAGATGCCAGTTCAATGCATTTGCTGTCGCCAAACTCTTCACTCAGATTTTGAGATCGGTCTTCATGCCAAGTGAGTTCTGCTTAAACCAATTCCTATTTAGGGCGAGATTTTTAAACATGCTATTCTTACAGATTCCACACGAAGTCATCGTTAGTTTCCGAGAGTGTTTGTGCTCTGTGCTTGGAAACAATACCAAACACAATGGACGCCAAGGTCTGTGACAAGTGCTGTCGCAAGCACAACCTCAACAACAAGTATTCCAACCAGCGCAACAGCTTCGATGGCAATTCGGGACAACCAAGTTACGTGGAGAACCGTTGCAATCTCTGCAACGTCATCATGCCCCACGCCCAGAAACTGCAAGAACACTTGGTCGAGCACACATTTGCCGGTTGCGAGGACAGAGGTTTCTCGTGCTACATCTGCTCGGCAGTCTTCACAGCTCCAGCTGGCCTTCTCACCCACATGGCCGAGCACGGTGCCAATTCACGTCCCTACGACTGCAACCTTTGCAGTGACAAGTTCTACTTCCGAGCCGAACTGGATCATCATTTGGTCGATCATGAAACCCGCGATCGATCAAAGGCCTCTCATGCCAGAGATGCAAGTCCTGTGACCGATGACAACAAGACATCATTCCCCGGTGGTGGCGAATTGCCAACCGCTGCTCCAGAAGTAGAATCCAAGAAACTCGAGCTTAAAAATGAAGCCCTCGACGAGAAGCCAGCCGAGGAGGACGACGACGAATACATCGAAGTTGAGAAAGTTCCCGAGACTCTCCTAACGCAGGAGAAACCGTCACGCCCTTCGCACGACAAGGACGACTAGACCACTATGGGTTAGACATACCTCATCAAGCAAACCAACCAGCACCAGTATTCCTTGTGATAGCCAAGAGATCTTTTGCTTATTATTTGTTTCTGTTCTTTTCGTTTCTATGTTAAACTCTTTCCAGATTTGTATCATTAATTTATTTCACAACAAAAAGAACAATGTTATTATTATATCCAATTAGTTATGTAGTGATTAAGCTTGCACCAATTGTAATGAATTTTAGCAAAAATAATAAAACAAATAAAATAATACCAATTACCAAACAATAAAACGTGTTGTCCTTGAAGACTTGAAAAAGTCTGCGCCCAAGTTTGTTAAGTGAAAGACAGAAAGAGAAAAAGAGATCATCAATATTGATGCCAAGCTCTTAAGACGCAGTTTGCATACCAAGTAGGAGTCTAAGCTAGCGTGGGGTTTCCTACTCCAAGGAATGTTAATTTTTTTCTTGGATTGAACATAAGTTGAACTAGGTTCCATAAGCAACCATCAAGGGGGACAGAGTTCACCATACACATTATGCGGCGGCGGTGGCACGAAGCGGCAGAGACGCAATGTCGACAACGACGACTGCCGACTGAAGACGGTATGATGCACAGAGATCAAGCACAATTACTAGTACTTTGCCAGCTGAATTGATGTTTAAAACTGGCTACCCTATCGGATTTCGGGGATCTCCTGTGGCTTGAAACGTCTTAAAGCTAGACTGATGGTAATAGGTGTGTGCTTACACACAGCTTCAAGGCGAGACGCGACACAAGTGGCAGCCGACTGACAGTTGACAACTACGACGACGACGAAAGCAACGAAGTTGCGGCGGCGGCGGGTGTAAGCATTTCCATCATCAACAGCCAACGATCAAGACAGTTTATCTTGTCAGGTTGTCGTCGGGCGGGTGGACTAAATGCATTTTGAGGTCTACATTTGTACTCGAAGAAGTTCCCTTACACTCAGGAGTAGGGGCGAAAATCAGAGGCAAAAAGAAGTAGGTACGTTGAAGGTATATGCGGCAACTTTTTCACTGCTTTAAGAGATTTGAGTCAAGTTAAGGTTGTACCGCAAATAACCGACCGACGACGTCGACGCTCCGAAGAGTCACGTAGCAGCAATAAAAAGGTGCACAAAATCTTTTGATATATGGTTGGCAAATGTTGACATCGTATGTACGATTTTTTTTTAAAATGCGCTTTCAAGTGTCTTTTTGGATGGATGATCTTGAAGCATTTTAAACACATTTCAGAAGTTCTTCTCTTAACAGCCGCATCAGCTCTATAACAGCTACTGAGCTGTTGGAACTTGTAATTTTAAAACGGTGGAGGCGGTTGCGGTGGCGGGGCTGGTGGTATTTAGAATTAGAATGATGTGTGAATAGTTTATATGGTGGTAAGTAAGTAAAAGTAGTAGTAGCTCATTGTTTTATTTTATTTTAAATGAAGAATGAACGAGTTTAAGATTTGTTTAGAAAATATTTTACGGACAATAGAAGTTCACAAAAAAGCTAAATATTTGTGTGACATTTCGTAGAGCTAAGATACTTTTATTTCTTCGTTAAGATCGATGTCACTTTTAAGGAAAAATTGGTTGAAGTCAAAGTTTAGAAAACGAAATTCCAACGTTTTGAAAATTTAAAATTAAAAAAAAACCTAAATCCAGAACACTAAAAATCTCGAAAATTTAGAATCAAGACAGAAATGTTGGCAAATTTTTTTTTCAGAATTTTTCGGGATTTCGGGACATTCACAAATCCCCGCTATTGTTCCGAAGAGGTGTTCTTCAACGCCGGCAAAACCACTGCGTAAGCTTTTCCATCTGTCTTATTCAACTGATTTCTTTCCGAGTAAAATAAAACTGCATTTGTCCAGCCTGTCCCTAAAAAAGGTCTATCCCGTCTATCTATTATCCAATTGCGCTAACGTCCCTTTTTCTTCTTCTGATCAATTTTCAACTTGAGAAATATCTTGAAGAACGGAAGCTTCTTAATAGCCGGCAGTATGGCTTTCGTAGCAATATGTCCACTGGTGATCTCACAGAACAAAACTTTACATCGTTTTGGAGAAAGTAAAATTATTACACTTGATATTTCAAAGGCATTTGATAAAGTCTGGCATCTTGCTCTCTTATCGAAAATGCGTGCTTTCGGTATCGATGAATCTCTTCTTCGTTGGGCTAAAAATTACCTTTCGGACCGTTTAATTCTAGTAGTGTTGGACGGGTTCAAATCGGATATTCACAAAATAAACACTGGTGTGCCCCAGGGCTCCGTTTTGTCTCCGACGCTCTTCCTCATTTTTATAAATGATCTTTTGTCTGAAACTTCTAACTCACTAAATTGTTTCGATGATGACAGTCCTCTCAGCTCTTCATATTCGTTTGTCATTTTCTTCAGATGTGGACTGTAGTGGATGCGCACACACCTTAAATAAGCATTCATACTTAAAGCTCAACGTTAAAATGTTATCTAGCAAAATCTAAAGCTCAAATCTAAGAAAACGATATAGAAACACGGAATGCAGACATCTTGCATTTCCGCTTTTCTCTCGTCCCTTTTTGATCGTGCTTTTTACCCGAGTAGGCTATAGCAACAAGAGACCGTCCATTTGTGCTGGAGCGACAAACAACTCCTACATAAATTAAGTTGTAAAATAAAGTTTTGTTTATTTATAAGAATAAAAAGTTGGTTCTTTTATTGCAATTCCGAGAGTTGCATTCGAGGAACCACATGGACTACCAAGGGACCGTATGATAAGCTCCTTAAATTCTGATATTAACAGTATTATCTAATGTTAAAACAAAAACCGTGTAGAATTTAATGATTCGAAAACTCAATGCTATCTACTGTCACAAAAGCGTAGCTTTCTCCCAATGCCACTTTCTATGAGTGGTACTTGAATCGAGAAGACAGAACAACCATCAATCCTAGGTATGTATACTACAAACCACTTTGACATCGCCGAAAATGCTACTAAGTGTTTAGGTTTTTTCCGACAATGCAAGAAGTTTTTCTATACCTTCTAACCGGCTATAATTTACAAAGCTTTTATTCGTCCAAAACTGAGTATAATTCTCATATTTAGGCTGATGCCCAATAACGTACTTGAGCCTTCTGGATTAAATTGAAAAAAGAGCTCTTAAAATGATAGGAGAACGTTCTCTTACCGAGTAATTTGCTTCTCTTGGACACCACCGCAAGGTCTCAAGGTCATTGTTTAGTCGTTATTTTATAAACAATACCATAATACCCATACTGCTAGGAATGCCTATCTTTAAGACCAATTTCGGAAGTACTGTTAAGTACAGGAATTCTTTCTTTAGACGCACTACAAGAATGTGGAATGCTTTACCAGGCTCAATATTTTCCACTCATAACAATATGCAGACATTTAAAACCAATGTTTATCGGCTTCTCTTTTCTAATCTTATCCTCCCTTCTTAATTGTTGTGTTTAATCATATTAAAAGGGTATTTATAACCCCACGCGCACAATATAAAACAAACATCTTTTCTGTTTTTATTCGTTTACTAACTTCAACTTATAGTTTTGGAAAAGCGTTAGTATTTTGATATTGTCAATTTTTCGAGTTTATATCAAAACGGCGGCGCACTACACCGCTAATTGGATCTCAGGCTGGGTTGCCTTGAGATTGCCATTTCATAGCTTCGAGTTTACTGCAAATTTAAGAGTCTCTATATTTTGTGAAGTTCTCTTTTGACGTAAAAAATTTTAATAAGAAATTTGACATTAAAATATATGACAGCGATAAGTTTAAAATACTAGTTTATGTTAATTTTAAGTGTAAAGATGTCAATTTTCATCAGTTCGTCAAGAAATAACACGGTCTGGTCAAGAAAATTTTCTTCGAAAATATCGTTTGTGTCGTTGTTAGCGTGCCACGTGTACACTGCCGGTCATAAGGTTAGTGTCATATAGGTTCGACACCCCTGCCTAAACCTACATTATATAAACATACTTATAATCATACATTTGTATTATGTTATCTTTTATGACAACTCAATAAAAGTACACTTCAGTCTTCACTTAATCATTGACCACTTGACATGGTGTCAGAAGTGGCTTAAACTTTTATATTAATAGAAAAGTTTATATTAAGTTCCGCATCAATTGTTAATACGAAAAAAAAAAAAAAAAAAAAAAAAAATCGTTAACAATAAATAAATTAAAAATAAATATATTAAGAATGCCTCCTAAAGATGATCCACAATCTGAAACTCTGAGTGCAGCTAATTACGTGAAGCCACCAAAGCCACTCCAAATAACCGGTGGAAACCTTTCATCGGCATGGAAAAATTGGATCCAGCTTTATAAATGGTTCGAGATAGCTGCACAACTAAACAAAAAACCAGAGGAAATCCAAGTGGCAACATTTATGTCATGTATAGGAGCAGATGCAGCAAACATCTATAATTCTTTTTCCTTCACAGAAGCCGAGACTGATAAAGTATCTTCCATAATTAATAAGTTTAACGAGTATTTTTCTCCTAGGGTAAGCTTAACATTTGAAAGGTACACCTTTAATACTCTAACTCAACGCGAAGGAGAAAGTTTCGAAGAATTCTTAACAAAAATTAAAAATCAATCAAAAAAATGTGCATTTGAAAATCTTGAAGACTCATTATTGCGGGACAAAATAGTAACGGGTATAAGAAATGATAGTCTGCGTGAAAAATTATTAGCAGAAGATGACATCAAACTAGATCAGGCTATAAAGGTATGCAGAGCAAGCGAGATAGCTTCCCAGCAATTGCGCGATTTACATAAGCCCGAAACAGCAGCAGTTGATGCAATAAAAAAATATAACCCACATTATTACAAAAAATCACCAAAAGCCAAATCTTCATTCACCTACACATGCAGAAATTGTGGGACAGAGCATGAAAAAAATGAATGCCCAGCTTACAAACAAAAATGCCAACACTGTAAAAGAACTGGCCATTTTACCGATCTATGCTTTCAGCGAAGAAAAAAATTCGATAAGAAGAAAAAAGTATACACCCTACAAGAAGGCACACAACCTGTTAGCGAAAGTGACAATACTAGTGACGATTCAAGCGGTTTGTTCGTTCTAGCTCTCACAAAATCAGAAACAAATAAGGATGAGACAAAAAATTGGTACGAAGAAATAAAAATCGAGGAAAAAACAATCAAAGTTAAACTCGACACCGCCGCGCAGTGCAACGTGCTTCCAGTCAGTCTGATAAAGAAATCAAATTTACAAAAAATAAAACCAACAAAACAAAAGATTATAGCTTTCGGTGGAACAGAAATCGACGTGCGCGGTGAACTAACCCTAGATTGTGTTGTGCGCAATAAAAATCGAAAAATAAAGTTCTTGATTGTGAAAGATTTTCCAGATTTTGAGCCAATATTAGGCAAAGATGACTGTGAAAAGTGTTCTCTAGTGCTGCGTGTGCAAGAAATAAACTTGGATAACGAGATTTTCCAAGGACTTGGAAAGGTCAAAGATTTTGTCTATGATATTGACCTAATCGACAATCCAAAGTTTGAACATTATGCGCCAAGAAAAATTCCTCATTCCATTCGAGATGATGTCAAAAAAGAAATTGACAATATGCTCAGACTCGGTGTTCTAATCAAAACGGACGGATTTCCCCCTGCAGTTTCACCGATGGTAGTGGTAAGAAAGAAGGACAAAATTAGGGTATGTATCGATCCCACAGACGTTAATAAAAATATACGTAGGCGTTATCATCCTTTACTAACCATTGAACAAATAACTGCAAATATTAAAGGATCTAAGTTCTTTACACTATTAGATTGTACGAGGGGCTTTTGGCAAATCGAGGTATCAAAGAGAACACAGCAATACCTCACGATGTCAACTCCTTGGGGACTATTTTCATTTACACGAATACCGTTTGGACTTGCGTGCGCACCAGAAGTCTACCAGAGCTACATGCAAACAATTCTCGAAGGATGCCAAAACACTGATGTCGCTATTGATGACATATTGATCCATGCGAAAACTCAAGAGGAACTGCAGCAACTCACAGGTAAAGTCATCAAAGTACTTTCTAATGCTGGCCTAAAACTCAATAGGGATAAATGCGTTTTTGACGCTACTAAAATAAAATATCTTGGCCATATACTAACGTCAACAGGTGTTCGTGCTGATCCTGAAAAAACGATCGCCATAGAGCAACTAAAGGTACCGACAAATAAAACTGAACTCCAAAGAATTCTAGGTATGGCTACATATCTTTCGAAATTCATCACAAATTTATCTGAAATCACCCATCCGTTACGAGAACTTCTAAAAAAGGAAGTTTCATGGTTCTGGTCTAAAAATCAACAAGAGTCATTTGAAGCTCTCAAAAAATCATTTTCTTCAACTCCATTGCTCCGATATTACGATTCCAAACTTGACGTGAAGCTGCAAGTGGACGCTAGCCAACACAGCCTTGGAGCAGCCCTCCTTCAAAACGATCAACCGATAGCCTGCGCTTCCCGAGCGCTAACGAACACTCAAAAAGGCTATGCTCAGATTGAAAAGGAGGCCACAGCGATACGTTTTGCTTGCGAAAAGTTCCACGAGTATGTATACGGACAAAATCTTACCATCGAGACCGACCATAAGCCGTTGGAAACGATCTTCAAAAAACCACTGTGCTCAGCTTCACCACGGCTTCAAAAAATACTCCTTTACGTGCTTCCGTACGCACCAAAAGTAATTTACCGAAAAGGGACCGAGATAAAACTTGCCGATACACTCAGCAGAAACTGCAACAATGAAATTAATAAAACGCCAGACGACAACATACAAATACATGCTTTAACAGAACTTACCTTAATTACAAAAGAAAAATTAAAATTAGAAATATCAAACGACAATGAACTTCTACTTATTAAAAAATTTATATTACAGGGTTGGCCGGAAAAAATCACCGACCTACCACCCCTGATAAGAAATTATTGGAATTTCCGGGAAGAGTTAACCTATGAAGACGAAATCATTTACAAAGCTGCTAAAATTGTTATTCCTAAAACACTCCAACTTGAAACCCTCACACTAATTCACAAAGGCCATTTCGGAATACAAAGATGCCTACATCGTGCACGAGCAACAGTTTTTTGGTTGGGAATGCACAGCGACATCAAAAATTTTGTAGAGCGGTGCAGCATATGTCAATCCTACCAGCCATCTAAACCCAAGGAACCACTAATTATAAAAACCATTCCCACTCTCCCATGGGAAATAGTAGCAATCGATATTTTTCATTTCCATAATAATGAATTTTTATTAATTGCAGATAGCTACTCCGGTTTTTTCGACTACACAGAACTCAAACAAACAACATCAACTGAGGTTATTAAGGCTCTGAAGGTCTGTTTTGCAACCCATGGCATCCCATCGGTCCTGGAATCAGACAACGGGCCACAATTCGCTTCAAGAGAATTCGCTAACTTTGCTAAAGATTGGGACATCCAACACCAAACATCAAGTCCCTACTATCCCCGATCCAACGGACTGGCCGAACGATACGTGCAGACAGCGAAGTCAATGCTAAAAAAATGCTTCAAAGACCAATCAGATCCTTATATTGCGCTCCTGAATTATCGAAATTCACCACGAAATGAGGTTCTGCAATCACCAAACCAACGACTCATGAGCAGACTCACAAGAACAACTTTACCAGTTTCCCCTGAACTACTTAAGCCAAAGATTATACCGGACGTACACGAAAACATCACCAAAATGCGACAAAACTACAAATCAAACTACGACAACAGCGCAACTCCATCAAAACCCTTTCACGCTGGAGATAGGGTACGTATCCAACGAAACCATCGAGATTGGATAACTGGAGTCGTCGAAGAGTCACCAAAACATGGACCAAGGTCGCTTGTAATACGAACAGATGATGGCAAACTTCTACGACGAAACAAAATCCACATTCAGCCTACTAAATCGATCATCCAGGCACCAAAGTCAGTAACAGCAAATATACCACCTTCAAATTCAGACTCTTTGAAACACACCAACAACCGTAGCAAAATACCAAACACGCCAGATCCGACTACATCAACACAAATAAACAAATCACCAGATTCAACCAATTCCCCAGCTAAGACGACAAGATACGGACGTGTCTTAAGACAACCCGATCGCTACACATCTACAAGCTTTAAATAATTTTTATTACAAAGCATTTCATAACATTATTAATTTACTTTTTTTGAATTTCCTTAACTATAAAATCACTTACTAATGTTTATATCATATTGAATTTAAATAGTTTTGCTGAATTAAATATTAACTTTAAATTCTATAAAAGGGAAGATGTCATATAGGTTCGACACCCCTGCCTAAACCTACATTATATAAACATACTTATAATCATACATTTGTATTATGTTATCTTTTATGACAACTCAATAAAAGTACACTTCAGTCTTCACTTAATCATTGACCACTTGACAGTTAGAAGCAGACATTTTCGAGAAGTACAATCGATATTTCTCCAGTTACATAATAATCGAATAATTAGAAAGGAAGCTCTTTCTCTGCCTTAAGACTTCGCGAAACGCAGCTTAAACTAGTTAGTAAGCTAATTTTAAGGCCAGTTTATCCACTGTTACCTGCACGATTCGCTATGCTAAACAATAAAAGCACCTGAAGCTTAAGAAAAAACTACCACGTAATGACGCAAGGAAGAAACGACGCTTATGTTTCGCGAAAGATCATATGAGCGTATGCGCAAACTGGAATGACCGTAAATGATTTGCGAAAGGCTCTTTTTCGACAAAATCATTTGACCTAGATGTTCCAGATGGTTATAATTATTATTTGCATGGCCTCAGGGAAGTGGAGCCATTTTTAAACCATCACCAAAGAGGACAATTTTCAATATCTGCCACAAACATAAGTTTAACCAACCGTATAAAGACTCTCTTAAAACTTACAAGCAAGCCCTGTCATCAGCCAAAAGACAAGGCTGGAGAAAATACTGTCAATCAATTGAAGACATAAAGGACTCCGCAAGGCTCAGCAAAGTTTTATCGAAGGAACATTGTAATCCTTCATTTCTAAAAAAGCCTGATGGAACCTGGACAGCCTCTCCAGCCTTATCTCTTGAGCTACTGATGAAGACGCACTTTCCAGGTTGCGAGAGTGATAACCCCGAACCGCTTGAAACCACAGAGCTAAACGTAGCTCATGTGGAGCAAGTCAATTCCGTTATAACCAGAAAAAATATTTTGTGGGCCATCAATACTTTTTCTCCATATAAATTCCAAGGCATGGATGGCATACTGCCAGTTATACTTCAAAAGTTGCATGATGTGGCAGCTCCATGGCTGGAACAAATTTTCAAAGGATGCCTCCTTCTCAAACATGTGCTCATGTCGTGGAGACAGGTCAAAGAAGTTTTTATCCCGAAAGTGGGTAGCCGAGGTAACGAATCCGCGAAGGATTTCAGACCAATGAGCTTAACATCTTTTGTGCTTAAAACCTTGGAGCGAATTCTTGATTACCATATAAGAGAAATCCTAGTTGGATGACCACTCGAAAGCTCTCAGCATGCTTATCTTAAGGGCAAATCTACGGAGACAGCCCTCCATGAGGTAGTGCATACTGTAGAACAAACATTATAAAGAATTTACTCTTGCCACCTTCCTAGACATAGAAGGTGCTTTTAACAACGTCCTTACCGAATCCATAGAAGAAACGCTCGTTAAGTTCGGTGTAGAAGACTTCATTCGAGAATGGACTATTTACATGCTCAGTGGTAGGAAGATTCGAGCCACTCTAGGCAATACAATCGCAACAAAACACGTGAGTAGGGGAACACCCCAGGGTGGTGTTCTTTCGCCTCTTCTATGGCTTCTGGTCATGGATACAATTCTCGTTAAATTAGAGAGATGTGGAGTGAAGGCGGTAGCCTATGCGGATGATTTGGTGCTATTGGTGTCAGGAAAGTACACCTCTGTGATTAGTGAAATCACGGAGTCAGCTTTGAAGAAAGTTAGCAACTGGGCCACTAGTTGTGGACTTTAACCAAAGTAAAACTGAACTGTTGCTCTTTACCACCAAAACTAAAGTACCGCCCTTCACGCTACCTCGACTCAATGGTCAAATCCTATCATTATCTTCCAGTGCAAAATATTTGGGAGTTATATTCGACCCTAAACTAAACTGGAAACTAAATATTGAAGTACGGGTTAAGAAGGCCTGTGTTGCCTTCTACGCCTGCAGCAAAACTTTTGGCAAAAAGTGTGGACTTCAGTCGAAGATGATTTTATGGACGTACACAGCCGTAGTACGCCCTATCTTAACATATGGTTCGATTGTGTGGTGGCCTGCTCTTAGCAAAGCCTATAACATTAATAAGCTAAAGAAGGTTCAGAGAACAGCTTGCGTGGGCAGGGCACCACAGGGGCCATGCGTACTGACTACTGCACTCCTACTTTGAACCTTAGTAAGGGTTTTAAGGTTATTTTCCCATCGAGAGAAGATTGGGAGGATGACATCGTGTCGATAGGTTTCGACACAACCATCTTTACTGACGGCTCAAAGATGGAGTGCGGAGTTGGTTCTGGGATCTTTTCTGAGTCCCTAAATGTAGCCAAATACTTTAGCTAGCGTTTTTCAGGCTGAACTGCTGGCAATAAGGGAGGTATGTAAGATACTTAAACAAAACCCTAACCAAAACCGAAATGTGGCTATCTTTACAGACAGTCAGGCAGCTGTCAAAGCCATTAACTCGGCCATATCCTCATCTAAATTGGTGCAGCAATGTCACGGTGAGCTTGCAGGCCTGAATATTAACCTCGGTGTCATCCTGATCTGGGTTCCGGGCCATAGTGGTATCGTGGGAAATGAACGGGATGACGAGCTAGCTAGCAAACTAAATCAAACCGAAGGTGGAGCAACTTACCCAACTGCATTATATCTAGGAAGATATGGCCCACCTATAATAAAACCCGTACAGGCCAAGGCAAGACATAGCCAGGATTGTTGCGGTTTGTACCGGACATTGGCCTATAGGAGTTCATGCAGAGAAGTTGGGTATCAACACCTATTGCCGTAGCTGTAGTGATCAAAGTGAAAGTGAAACGATAATCCATTTCCTCTGCAAATGTCCTGCTTTGGCAAACACCAGAATGAATCTTTTTTCTCAATGCGACAAAATGGCTCTAACATAATCGCTATTAAGGTTCTCTATCAATCTATCCCTTTCAATCAAAGGTCAAACCAGTTTTTGGTATCAAAACGGCGCACTACAGCGCTAATTGGATTTCAGGCTAGGTTGCCTTGAGATAGCCTTTATATATCTGCCAACCATAATGATGTCGTCGTGGTTGGTTTCATCTCCTTAAAAAAGAACTAGAAGGATATCATTTCTTGTTTATTTCATACCGGAGGTCAAATTCGACATTCACAGTAAGAGATATCTCTTTCAATTGAGATAATACTAAAACCAAAATTTATCGATAATTTCTACTATTGTCGCATCGAATGTTGAATTGTAATATAATTTCGGATCCCAAAATTAATATCCGAAAATTGTCTTTTTGACTATCGCGGTCGTTATACCAAAATAAAAGTTAAATTAAAAGCAATTAAATAAACCTTAACTTTGTATGTAATGCACTTATTTCTTGAGATGTTGCAGCTTCTACTTTTTCAAGTTAACATATTCAGCATTTAAAATGATTTTTCGAGTAAGACAATGTTCTTTCAAAAACTTTAAAACCACATTATATTTATATTTTCAATATTATCTTCGTAACCTCAAACTATTATCGCAAACTTATTTATGATAATATTCCTCATCTCAAAGACTGCATAGTCTCAAACCCAAGAGGATTCATCAGAAATTTAGATATGTTCACATTTAGAAAACAAACACCTCTTAAACGATTAAGCTTTGTCAACATCATCTCATCAAACATAAGAAATAACTCATCGAATCTTTGTTATGTTGAATTTTACAAATTCAAGCTTCTGTAAAATGACACACACCAAAGTTACCCATAACGTTTTCAAAAAAAAAGAAGAACTCACTAAAAACCAAAAAACTGATGACATTCCAGGATTTTATCTTAACTCACAAGACCGGTAGTCGTTAATTTCGTTGGGTTTTTGGATTGTTACATATTTTTCGCGCTCCATATATTGCTGGCCAAGTTGGGCCAGGCGGCGGTATGTTTTTCGGGAGCCCCTTGGAAGCCCCATCAAGGTGATTTATTTAAGTTTTATTTCGCTCACGTGATGGTGATGTGATGTTATTTGTTTTTGGTGACTGCGGTGATGGAGAATGTTTATGTTCTTGGAATTGCATACAACATCAGCACCTCAGTGGTCTCCTAAAGAACATGACATTTCGGTGCAGAAATTATGAGAATCTCTTGTGATTCTTTAAGTCAGATAACGAAAAAGGTTTTGAGGTTTTTGGTTTTATTTTAATTTGCCTTTTTTGTTTGAAAAATTTAGTCTGTTCTTTGAGCTGTCAATTTTATATGACAGAAGACTGACATAGAACTTAATCGATCTGCACCTGTGCACCATTGAGACCGGTAGTTGTCAATTAGCGCGCAATTGTCTCAAAGCTAAATATAATGCAACTAAATGAACTTAATGAATCCTTCGCCATAGAATATTTCTTGGAACCTTTTTCAATAACTGAGAAGAAAAAGAAATAAATAAAAACATTCCTCAACTGTCAACCAGGCAATCAACTATCGACCAGGTTTGCGTTCGTCGTCGTCGGTGTGGCTGGAACTGCAGTTTGCACCAAACCATTGAATACCGCCTATCGAGTTTCCCCACCGTGCGTCGTCGTCACCACCGTCTAAGCCGACCAGACCAGAACGGACCGAGACCGCCATCATCGCATCGCTCATCGATCCGATCCGATTCGATCAAAACCGATTGCCCATTATAACTTATAAGTCCACACAGATTATCTACAACTACAATATTGTTGTGTAAATATAAATCAAAAGTATTTTAGAAATGCATTAAATCTGGAAGCACATCAGAGGCAGCAGATATCGGCTCAAATTGTGTCCAGTCTCAATAGTTATGGTTGGTTTTTTATTCTTTGACTTTTATCCCTCTCCATTGAATTGCGCGATGCCGCTATGGGAGGATAAAGTGCGAATTACCTTGTAGCAATCGGCACAAGCTGATCCATCACGCCGTCGTTTATCGTCATCGTCGTCATCATTGTCATTATATTGAATTTATTCGATTTATTCGATTGCAACTGGGCGATTGGAGAATTGTGGGGTCTATAAAGATCTATCTCTGAGCTGTACTTTGTTTCTTAGTTCGAAAGCTAAAAATACAAAATGAAATGCTGTTAATAAAGTCTATAAACGGTGGTGAAGCGGCCTGATTTGAAAACACATGATCAAAACTCAACTAGTTTTACTGGAAAGAAAGAATAGTGTTTCAACGGTTTTCTGATTATTGTCTTGGAGGTATAGGTTCTTTGAATTCTAAGTTTAAGTTTTGTCTTGAATTAAGCAAAACAACAGCTTGATGGCAGGATCAAAAACAATACTAAGTTTTTTACAAGTATTGAATTTTTACAGTAGCAAAATCGAAGTTTTTCCAGAAAATCGAAAGCAAAAACATTCTGTTTTATTTTAAATTAAAAAAAATGTTGGTTTACCCAAAATATCTCACGAACCAATAACACTAGAGACTTGAATTAAATTTCGAATTATGTATTGTAAAGTGATGATGAACAATTATTTTTTGTAAAAAAAATCGAATTAACGATTTTTGGTATAAGTGAAAAAAAAAAAAAAATATTTTACGAACAAAAAATGATTTTGTCTCCAAAACAATTTTGCAACAAAGAAAAACGTTTTTGACAACTGGTCAAATTTTGAGAAAAATCGAATTGACAATTTTTTTTTATAAAAAATAAAATACTAAAAAAACATTATTAAAAGTTGGTGTAATTGATTTTTGACTCGAAAATCTATGGAAACATTTAAGATTAAGGGTTCAACTACTAACTTTGTCCTATAAGAAATATTTTTTTCAATATTCGGTCAAAATTTGAGAAAAATCAAATTGATAGTTTTTTAACAACACATGAACCTAAAAAAAAGTTACTAAAAGTTGGTAAAAATGGATTTAAGGCTCAAATATCTATTCAAAAATATTAGATATTGGCTTCAAATTAATTTCATTTTATACAAAATATTCTTTCCAAAATTTGATTAAATTTAAACAAAACATTACTAAATACTGGTCAAAGTATTCGGGAAAAATTTTGAGAAAAATAAACTGACAGTTGTTTGTCCAATAAAATAAAAAACTAACAAAAAAATAGTAAAACTTGGTAAAAATTTACTTTCAATTCAAATATCTTTTTAAAAATTAAAAGTATTGGCTTCAAACTAATTTTATCTCACAGAAAATATTGTTTTTGACATTCAGTACAATAGTACGCAACTTTGGTAAAAATTGGTGTTCGGTTCTCGATATCTCGTTTACGAAGAAGATATTGACTTCAAATTAATTTTATTCATCCAATTTGCATACATTTATATAAGAAATAAAAACTTTTAAGAAATGCTACTAAAATTGGTAAAAATTGTTTTACAAAAAAAAATGTCTAAATCAAACTATTTCATTATATGCAAAATATTTTTGGTAATTTTAAGATTTTTAAGAAGAATTAAACTGACAACTTCTTTAACAAAACTTGATAACCTACAAACCTTATAAGTAGGGCAACTAAAAATACTTACTTACTTACTTACTTAAGGTGGCGCTACAGTCCGGGCCGGACCTGTGCCTAAACCAACATGCGTCTCCAGCCAGCTCGGTCCCTAGCTAGCTGTCTCCAGTTTCGCACGCCAAGTTGGTTGAGGTCCTCTCCCACCTGGGTGCGCCATCTGAGTCGCAGTCTTCCTCTACTGCGCCGTCCCTCCGGATTGGATTCGAAGAACTTCCGGGCTGAACCGTTGATGTCCATCCGCTCTACATGATCCAGCCGTCTAAGCCGCTGGACTTTAATTCTGCTAACTAGGTCAGTGTCGCTGTACAGCCCGTACAGTTCGTCGTTATATCTTCTCCTCCATTCTCCATCTATGCGTACGGGACCAAAATTCACCCGAAAAATTTTTCTCTCGAAGCATCCTAAGACGCCCTCATCTTTCTTTGACAGGGTCCAGGCCTCAGTGCCATAAATGAGAACCGGAATGATTAGTGTCTTATAGATGGTGATTTTAGATGCTCGAGAGAGGACTTTACTTCTCAATTGCCTTCTAAGTATAAAGAAGCAGAGATTTGCAAGAGTTATTCTTCGTTTGATTTCAGCGCTGGTGTCGTTGTCTGCATTAATAGCGGTGCCTAGGTAGACAAAGTCCTTAACTACCTCAAAGTTATAGCTGTCCATGGTGACGTTTTGTCCAAGACGTCGTCGTTCAGTGTCCTTTTTTGATGACAGCATATACTTGGTCTTGCCCTCATTGACCACTAAACGCATCTTCTTCGCTTCCGTCGATATGCTCAAAACCGCTCCACTGACATCACGCTTTGATCTTCCAATTATTTCAATATCATCTGCGTATCCGAGTAATTGGATGGACTTTGGAAGATTGTGCCTCTAGTGTTGACGGTTGAGTTTTGCACAATTCTTTCCAGAACGATGTTGAAGAAGTCGCATGACAGTGTATCGCCTTGTCTAAAACCTTTTTTGACATCAAATGCATCGGTAAGATTTTTTCCGACTATGATAGAGCAGCGCATTCTCCATCGTAATTTTGCACAAACGGATAAGTTTGACAGGGATGCCAAAACTAGACATTGCTCTGTAGAGCTCCTCCCTATAGATGCTGTCATATGCGGCTTTAAAATCGATAAAGAGATGGTGGGTATCGATTTGAAGTTCCTGGATCCAAGATCTGCCGTAGTGTGAATATTTGGTCGATAGTGGACTTTTCTGGTCTGAAGTCACTCTGATAAGGACCAATCAGGTTGTTTTCCAACGGATTCAGACGTTAACATAATACGGCAGAGAGGATCTTATACGCAATGGTAAGTAGACTAATGCCTCTGTAGTTGGCGAAATTAAGAGGGTCTCCCTTCTTATGTATCGGACAAACTATTCTAAGATTCCACTCATCGGGCATACTTTCTTCCGACCATATTGTGCAGATGAGTTGGTGCGTGCTCCCTACCAAGTCATCGCCTGCTGCTTTGAATACATCGGCAGCGATGCCGTTAGCTCCAGCAGCTTTGTTTGACATCAGTTTAGATATAGCTATCTTCACTTCGTCAAGATCGGGTAAGAGGGATGGTAGATCTGCGTCGCCGAGGTTGAGTGGTTCTATCTCCCTTACAGCGGAATTCGGTTCGTCGTCGCCGTTATATAATTTGGAGAAGTGATCTTTCCATATTCTCAGCATCGACTGTGGTTCTACTACGATGTTCCCTTGATCGTCTTTACAGGCTTCGGTTCGTGTCTGGTACCCTTGGGAGGTTTTTTTTTACCTTTTGGTAAAATTTACGAATCTCATTCCTATTGTGAAATCCCTCTATCTTCTGATCGCGCGCTTCTCATGCTCTCTTTTTTTCCATCTAAGAAGTAAGAAGCCGGTGTTCCTCTCTCCTTTTCTGCTCGTAGAGCTCGCGAGCAGCTCTAGTCCTTTTGTGCAGCGCCGTTTTGTATGCCACTTGTTTCGCTGCATGCTCTTGCCGGCATTCGTGTTCGAAACAGGGGTTTCGCTGTGGTTGCCATGTGAAACCTAGCACTTCAGAGGCGGCATCTCTGATGGCTGCAAGGCAATGTTGCCACTGGTTTTCAATGCTTAATGCAGGCAGCATAGGACTCCTTAAGAGGTTATTAGAGACTCGATCGGAAAAGGACATGGCAGTCTCTTTAATATGTTTTAATAATAATGTTTTAATTTTTATTCTAGCGAGAAATCATCCCAACAGGAGGACTAACAAAAATGTGCCATAATATAATTGTAATTAGTATACATGGCTTCTAATTCATGTCTCTAAAGGCGCAATTTAAACTCAAGTGATATATTGTAAATAAGACAATGAGCAAAATGCAATTACAACTACACTGAGATATCTTTGCACAAATGACAGTGAAGTCCAAAAGCTATGTTTAAAAAAAATATATATCACTTGAATCTATTTTGTTTTCAGCGAATCATTGAAATCAAAACTGAAAACAAATTTTATAAAATTATTCGTTTTTATAATTTGCTCTTATTTATAATTTTATAGGTAAGGAATTTTTAAAAGTAGTATAGAAATACTTTTAAACGGATTTTTAAATTGAAAACACCAGTTTTTTCGTTAAATCTGAAATCAAGTAAAACAATCTGCAAAAGATTACAGAAATCCGTTTTGTAAAACTATCTTCAAAAACTGTACACATATTCTTTTCAAAATCCTATTTTATAGGAACAAATGATATTTCAGCATTTAAAATAAAAAATTAGTAACCAAAAAAAAAATCTAATCAATTAACATTTTTAATTTTCAACAACATCATTGCACAAAATTTAAATTGTAACTAAAAAAAGGTATGGGCCGTAAAATCTTGGTTTGTATTCCAACCCAAAATTTGCCTCTTAGCCATTACTCGAAAACCCCTAGGATGTAGACAATTCTTCAAATTGATGAATCCGAATCAAAACATCAATAATTTTTCGTTGTTCGTTTTACTTAAACTAAAAAAGGTTGGTATTGCCTTAAGACTTCTTCCATGTAAAATTGACGCGTAAATCACCCTAACTATAGGCAGTGGTCAATTACGTGACATATACAATATGACTTTATAGATACAAGCACTCATAGCATAATAGTACATAAACCAATGGCAATGGTTTAATTGAAGCCGATCGATTGAAATGCAACCAATTCAACTAAAGATACCGATAATGTATCTTCTTGCCACAAGCTTATATGAAAGATAAATATATATCTATGAACCTAAGTATAGAAATAGATAGGCTATATAGATATATAAATACGTGCATATGTATGTATGTATATTTGTTTATGTTACGTAGTATAAGGAGAAATAAAAAAAAATTAAGTTGCGGTTACGACCATCAGATACTTAGAAGGAATCCAAAAAATTGGCGATAATAGGCGCAAATGCGGTCTTAATTACGTCGATTTTCCAGCGCGAAATTTTTCCACGACTAGGGTGATGTGGGAAAACAACTACTGATCTGACACAGGTATCCCGCGATATTCCGGTATCTCATCTCGTCCCCGTGCGTTTGTCGTCGTCGTCGCCGTCGTAGTTTGGTTCCAAGTTCCGAAGTTCCAAGAAAAATAATCCCCATCAATAGGTGTAGAAACGCTTACTTCTTCGTGTACATTGAAAACTTATGAAGAAGCCGATCGATTTACTCGATTTTTATAAATTTAAAAACATACCGCCAGCCATCCGTGCACCATCAGCATCACCGCCTTCAGAAGCACCCGCATTTACGTCAAGCCGCCTTCGTACACGTTGTTATGTCTTGTACTTAAACTTGTAACCATCGTCTTTTTAAAAATGAAATGGGTTCCGAGGAAAACAAGATACGAGTAATATTCAACACTTCCCTCCTTTTTTTATTTATACGTTATTTTGATGGCGCAAATTAATACAAATTATTTTGCAAAAGCATTTCGTTTCTTTTGATATGTGGTGTGATGAGAGGTGAGGTTGAGGTTGAGGTTGGGGTTGAGGTAAGGAAAAATGCGTGCATACAATTTACAACCCCCTTTTGATGATATTCACTTAGGAGTTATTACCTCAATGGCATGATGTTTCACAACAAATATTGAAAGTACTTCGTTAATGGTGATATGCCACTCAAGGACACACACGTAGCAGCATTGGCATCGGCAACGGAAAGTAAATCAACAAACAAAGCCATAGCCACAAACAGGACCAGGACCAGGATAATAGGTAGGAGAGAGAGTGTCTTCAAGTTCACAAGAAGACAAATGAGGGTAGGTTATCCGGTTTGAGATTTGTTCTGTTCTTGTTTTCGTGGTGATGAGATGATGGTGAACTCAATAAAAAGGATTTTCCAGCTCATTTTCTTATGCCATTGTGTCTTATTAGGGATACGATTTTTAGATTGATGATCAACGGAAATGGTGCACACAATTTTTATAGGTATACAAGTAGGTTTGTGGATGTTATTTTTCAACACTTCTTATACACACGACACGAGATGGAATATTTGCCATTTTTATAAAATTCTATTTTGTTTTTATACTTTTGCAAAAATGGTAATGAAAATTTATGATGAGGGTTACGTAATGCCAAAAAATGATATCGTACGAACATTTTTCAACATTTATTTTATGTGAAAAATATACGAATGCCTAATTTATAAGGACTCTTAAATTGATGATTGATAAATTTTGTATTGAATGACGTATAACACCCATTTTCCAAACTCCCACTCAAATAACGTTATTATCACATTTTATTCAATTGAATATAGTCAAAGTATGGAAAGAGAAAGCTTTTTATTATTATTTTTTAATAAGTTAAAAGGTGGAGGATAAGGTAACCCAGATGGGAAGAAAATGTTCTATTAAATAGGCGAAGCACAAATTGATAGAATGAGAATTATTTTTAAGATGACGGGGAGTTAATCAGCTTATAACCTTTTTGTAAGAGGGTGCCATCAAATAGGGTTTCAGAGGGCATGAATCGTTTTTAAACATAAGAATCAAGTCTGCAGGTATTTTTCTTTGTGGAACTCTTAATGAGTTAATAATCGAATGATTAAAAGTTGATGTTAAGGAAGAGAATTATAGGTACTCTATTTTTTAGGGTGATTTGAAAGCTCAAGTTGAGAATTAGTAAGAATTATTCATTTTTTTTTATAATGAAAGCCGTTTTTCAGCTGTTTACATGAGTGAAACATTTTAATACTTTTGGTATTGTTTGTTAAAGCAAGATGCTTTAATTTGAAGTGACATTGTGCACACAGTAGAAGCAACCTGGAAATGCATTTACCATTTTATTAAATTGAATGCTTGGATAATTACTAACACCAAAATTTCAAATAAATTTAAGCGTCAAAGTAGGTTTGCAGCACAAAATTAAAGCTCAAGTTGTTTTCTGTCGAGATATTCGACAATTTAAACCAATTAAGTGGTATATTATGTAAGTTTTTATTTTTGTGTTTAAAAAACTGTTTTTTTTCCAAATGATTCGTCAATTTAAAAAAAAAATGCAATACGTTCGAAGTCATCATCTCTGTTCTCAATATAGTTACTTACTTACTTAAGGGGGTATTCTGGTCTAGAGACATGAATTTTAGGTAATTTTTGAAGTGCTGTAGAAAAAAGCAAGCAACAATTTTACTATCAATTTTTTTTATACATTGTTTATTTACATTAGAAGCATACAAAAAAAAATAAAAAAGTAAAAAAAAATCAAAATTCCGTTAGTTATCAGCTGATGGAGTGGTGCGTCTCAAAAATTTGGTGCGTGACCATGCCCACGATTTTAACTCTCCTAGAAATCTGAAATCAAAAACTAAAAAAAATATTAATCTACAATAATGTCGCAATGTCTGGAACTACGGAAAAGTTACAAACATTTTTTTTTACAAAATGGCGACTGTCCAAAGTAAAATAAAAAAAATTTACCATTTTTTTGAACATTCTTCGATTTGTTAAAAATAGTAAAAATGAAAATTGGGGAATGGCCGTAGTTCCGGACGTAGACAAGTCCCTAAAGAAGACTCTCTTAAAATATCAAGTAAATCGGTTCGGCAAAACCTGAGAAATCGTGGGTATCAGATTCAAAAAGACAGTTCTGAGAAAAACGCGTTTAGAGTACCCCATTATGTCTTTTGTTCTATTAGTTGCAGCCCAACCGATTTGGATGGCTGCTCAGCATAATACTTATTTCTCCGAAAATAATTTGAATTTGGGAAAATCCTCTCGTAGACATATTCTTAAATAGTTAAACTATGAAAATATGAAAAGAAAAAAAATCGATTTTTTTTTAATTTTTACACCAGAATACCCCCTTAAGGTGGCGCTACAGTCCGGGGTGGACCTGGGCCTCAACCAACATGCGTCTCCAGCCAGCTCGGTCCCTAGCTGTCTCCAGTTTCGCACGCCAAGTCGGTGGAGGTCCTCTCCCACCTGGGTGCGCCACCTGAGTCGCGGTCTTCCTCTAATGCGCCGCGCCGCCGTCCCTCGGGATTGGATTCGAAGACCTTTCGGGCAGGAGCTTTGATGTCCATCCGCTCTACATGACCTAGCCATCTAAGCCATTGGACTTTGATTCTGCTAACTAGGTCAGTGTCGCTGTACAACCCGTACAGTTCGTCGTTTTATCTTCTCCTCCATTTTTCATGCGGGACCAAAAATCACCAAAAGAATTTTTCTCTCGAAGCATCCTAAGACGTTCTCATCTTTCTTTGACAGGGTCCATGCCTCAGCGCCATAAATGAGAAACAGGATGATGAGTGTCTTATAGATGGTGATTTTAGATGCTCGAGAGAGGACTTTACTTCTCAATTGCCTTCTAAGTCCGAAGAAGCAGCGATTTGCAAGAGTTATTCTTCGTTTGATTTCAGCGCTGTTCTCAATATATTTGAGGCAAAACTCATGTTTTGACAATTTTATGTTACTTAGCTAACTATGCATGACATGACGATTAGTGTGTTGGGCTGTCGCGGGTTTTGCTTCTTGCGAGGGATTGGCAAATTCTCCAAAAGTAATTGTTGCCATGAAAAGTGCTTTCTCAAATTTTGGATCGGCTTAAAACTATAGGTCTACTCCATCCCTGACAACAGTCCTCGCACACAGGAATGGTTAGGAGTTATAAGTCACTAGGCCCTAATTCTCAAAGGACTGTTGCCCCACCCAACTTATTTATTTTATTATTTTTACTATACTATAAGAGGCCGGGATGCGAACCACACTAATAATTTCGCATCTTTGCAACTTTAACAAAATATTAACATTAATATTTTGTGTGAGATAAAAAAAAAATTAAGTTAATATCTTCTTTTCTGCTCATGATACTTAATTGGAAAAATATTTCTAAACAAAACAAATAGAATAGGACCAAGGTGACTACCCTGGGGGACACCAAAATTCACAACAAATGAACTTGAACACTTATTATGAAATTTAACAGTTTATGAAATAGTCGTTAAAACCTTGCTGCGATAGTTTTAAAAGTAATGTTTAATGACACAATTTGTTGAAGGCCTTGCTGAAATCAGTAAAGATACAATCTACTTGTTCATACGTTTTTCAAAGACATCTAAACAAAATGTCGTAAAGTGAAACAGATAAGTAACAGTTTTACGCTTTTTAACAAGACCGTGCTGGTTATCATAGATAATTGAACTACAGTGAAAAAAAGGACGCTACATACGATTGACTCGAACGGTTTAGGTATCACAGATAGTTTAGCAATAGGTCGATAGTTCATTATTTCGTTTGAAGACGTGTTAAAAAGAACACATAACGGATGTGTTCAATACGCAGCACATTTCTTTAAAATGGATGATGGTACACTGTCGACAGTGGGGCAGCTCCATACATGGTGATGATAAAAAAGTCACCTTGTAAAATTAAAGCAACGGGATTATAAAGTTTGCTCTCTTAAAGTTAACGGAAAATCTGATATGAAGAGTGTGATTTTTTTTTCATGTCTCGTAGTCAAGGTAGAATTTTAATGTCCAAAAATCGTTTATTTAAAAAGATTAACTTTAGTTATCCATAAAATCAAAATTAAGATCGGAAAAAAGTTGCAAAAAGTGTCACACCTAGATGAAGGTATGTAGATTATGATTAAAGTTTAAAAATATAAAACAAATAAATCTTTGTGTTGAAATAATTGAAATGAAAAGAAGAAAAATTGTTCACTTCTTTTATAAATTTACGTTTTCAAAATTTTAGGAACAATATTCAATTTCTGAAAGATAAATTGTATTATACATTTTTTTTTTCCAAAAAATTATCTCAAAATTGTTATACCAATAGTCCTTCTTTTTAATACAATTTCTCTGCTCCTTTTCTAACTTCTAAATTGCAAGTTAACAATATTTCTGAACTTTTCAAACAATTATTTAAATAAAAAAAGGTTGTGAAAAATTTGTACTTTACCCAAAAATATTATGCTTTCCATTTTATTTACAATTTTGAGTCTTAAATAAAAAAAAGATCAAAAGTTTTCAGATGTTGAATCCTACATAAAAAATAAAAGTTTTTGTAGCCCAAGTCACATCACTAATTTAAAGGTAGCTTTAAAACATTTTAAATCCCAGTTCATAATTAAATGGGATCGCTCACACCGAATGAAAAAACGTTTTTTTCGTCTGAAAAAAATTGGCTCAGTAAAAACTTCTCGTTCAAAAAATATCTCCCATCCGTTGGACGTCGTGCACTTGATTTTGCCAACAGTAGTGAGCAGACAAAACGAAAGCGCACCGCAGAGTTACAAAATACTGTTCCAACACCTGAACTTGTTTTTGCAGCTCAAATGAGCTTACGAGCATCTGGTCAAAAACAAGAAGCTGATTTGGTCAAAGAAGCAACATCATCCCCAAATTTTTTAAACAAATTGCAAAACTGTAATAAGTTAAAAAAAAATGTCTACTTTAGAAGCTTTGTCAATGATGATGGAAACTAAACTGTCTCGACATCAATACAATGTCATAAGAAGTTATGCAAAAGATGTTTTTTCTTCTTACAAAGAGGTTCAAAAAGAGAAACAGAATTGCTACCCACAAACCTTAGAAGTCACTGAAATTGAAGCTCAAGTTCCTATACAAAATCTCCTGGACCATACAACTGTAAAAATTGTGAATAACCATTCTAACACTTTTAATTCCCTGACCCTTAACCTGAATACCGTTGAACTGACTTTTACATCTAAATGGGCATAGCCAGTATCATCAAACATTTCTAGAGCCTCGTGAAAGTGGTGATAAATTTGTATTTATGAAGTGTCTTGTGCCCTTGCAACTTTCTGGCAATCGGCCACTGAAAATTATTTTTGAAAAAGAAAGTGACGAATTAGTAAAAAACGAAGAGATTATCACAGACAAATTCAAAATCTCCAAGACACCAGCATTACCATGAACAATAAGAACTTCGTTGTTAAACATAGTTCCATTTTTTCAATGCTTGACGGCAAGCTTTGCAATAACTTAAGCAATACCAAATCTGCTATTGGATTTTACTTGTGATTAGCCTGCCCACATAGGAGGAATATCTATCATTCGGTTTGTCTACTTTCCATGCATGGATTCGGTTATTTAATTGTCTTTTGCATTTAGCAAGAATGGAGAACTACTGAAACAACGGACAATATTGTTAAATAAAATAAAATGCGGATTCAAAAAGAATTCAAAGAAAAAACTAGACTAATTGTAGATAAGCCTAAGCCTGGACATGGAAATACAAACACAGGAAATGTTTCTAGACGGTTTTTTGAAAAAAGTAGTCTGTCTGCATCTATCACCGGAATCGACGAAAAACTTATTGAAAAATTTCATGTAATCTTACAATGCATTTCTAGTGGTTTAAGACTAAATGATAAACAATTTAAAACTACTGCATATCAATTTAAAGATACTGCATATCAATTTGTGAGATTTTACCTATGGTATTATATGAGTACAACGGTTCACAAAATTTTTATTCATGGACATGTAATTGCTTCCAATTGCCTTCTACCTATAGGTCAACTAAGCAAGGAAGCTTCGGAGTCTAGAAACCGATATTTTAAAGTCTTCCGAGAACAGTTCAGTCGAAAAACTTCTAGAAAAGACATCCTCACCGATATTTTCAACAGAATCTCAAAAGAATTTAAAAATATTTTTTGTTGACATTTTTAATATTGTTATTTCTCAAAAACGTGAAGAGATTGTTTTAGAATATCTCAGAAACGCGCTGTGCTAGAATTTTTAAGCTTCGGATTCTAATTCAGAATACTAAAATTCTTCAAAAAAGTGATCATAGGTTAGAAAAAATTATTTTTTAAACAAGTAGAATTCGTCAATTAAAACTTTTTAAATAAGCGATTCCAGGTTAATTAATACCATATTCCCGAAATTTAAAACTGTACCAGAGGTTTCAATAAACTACTACCTTTGTCATAAAAACACAAACAGCCATCATAATAGCATTTTTACCTTAAAAAATAATTGATATCATAAAATGGCCATTTCTGTCCCACTGTGGCGTCGGGACCAGGATTAAAACATTCGTCAAGTTGTAGGATACTATTAAAGACAGTTTCTTTACTTATAACGAAATAGACTGAGCTAACGAATTTCCAAAAACAATCAGGATTATTTTTAAGGTTTAATTCAATTTTCCGAATGAAGTCATTATATAGGATGTTAGAGTAGTCAGTGAAAAGTTGTTTTATTATAATGAAAGTCCTATAATCATCATCAGTTCCTGTTTGATTATACTTTATCCAAGTTTGTTCCTTTTGTTTTTTAAGTTTTTAACATGAGAATCAAAATTGGACTAAGAGTTAGTAACACAATTTTCAACATAAAAACATAAACTTGATTTCAATATCTGATTTGCCCTGAACATTTTTAGTCGAAAAACAATTTTTATGAATTGTGTCAGCGTTTTTTTTAAAGTTTTTATTTGTTATAAAAAAAAATATCGATTGGATTTTTGTAAGAAAATAATTCTTCTTTTTTATTAAAAAAAAAAATTGATTGGATTTTTCTAAGAATATAATTCTATTTAAATAACAAAATTTTGCATAAAATGAAATATATTTTCAAAATATTGAAATGAAATATTAGTTTATATTAATTTTGGAAGTTGATTCATATTTAAAAAAAAAAAATTGACAATTCGATTTACCATAGTAATAATATATTTATATAAAATTAGTTAAGTTATCTTAAATTAAACTTACACTAGTTTATTTTTAGGTTTTTAGTTTTTGTAAAACAACATTTACTTCAATTTTATTTAAAATTGTACAAAATATCAAAAATGTATTCGTTGCATAAAATCAGATATTAATCGATAATTTAAAATTGATAGCCTCTATTTTTTTCAAAAATCTTACAAGATTCTGTATTGCAAGTCATTAAATTGAAAAAGACTTTAGGTTTAGGTAATCTTTTATGTTTTAAATCATCCAAAATTACAATATGTTATGTTGCAAATCGTCAAATTTATAAATAAGTAAAAAAATTTGTTATTTATACTTTTTATTTAATTATATTTTCTTTTTTTGAAATGTCATATTCGACAAACTGCAAATTTTTGTCATGTGTGTATTCTTAACATAAAATATTGCTTTACTTTTTTGAGAAAAAAATATTATTTGATATTTTTTTTGATAATTTTCCAAAATTATTTAATGACACATATTATTCAAAAATAATATAACTTCCTCTTAGAAATTCGAGCAATAAATAGAGAATGGGCAAAATAGAAATAATGTTTACCTACTGTGGAGTTTTCGAATGCACGAGTTTCTTATGTGCTTAAATAAGCGACGAAAAATCAATAAGAATATTTTGTAAAGTCAAATAAACAAATGTTCTTATTAACAACGTATATACTACACGGATCTTTTTGATGAAATAATTAAAAGCTTATAGATAGATAGATAATTTCTTTATTCTTATCAATGAATTCATATATTACAATGCGCTCGAATACATATTTAACAATAACATTTTATAATAAGAATAGTTGATGACAACAATTATTTTTTTTAAAATAGTGGTGATCAAACATCGATTTTATTTTGTGTGGGGTTACAAAAATATAATGGAAGAAATTAATATAAATTATACATTAAAAATTATAAATTAGAAAAAATAAAAATAGTATTAGCAAGTATTAGTGATTTACACAAGTTTAATTTTAGACAGTGTAACGTAGAAAAGTTTCTATTTCTTGGTGGTCAACGGCAAGAAGCCATAACTTTATTTCTTTTAAAAACGCGCCAATATTTCTTATTTTACGAACTTCTATAGGAAGCGTGTTAAAAAGTTTGCAGGAAGCAATGGAATAGGAGTTCATGTAGCTTGTCGTACGAAAATATGGGATATTTATTGTATATAGGAGGAATTACTTCTAAGACTTCGTGTGTCGGAAATTGGACTTTCCAAATATCCAGCTCTTTTGAAAAAAAAACTTTTAAAACTTTAAAAAAATATAAATGTCTAACGGGAAGAATTTTTAAATACCTAAAAAGTTCCATTGATGGTGTAAACGATGGGTTTTACAAACGTTACGTATAGCTGATTTTTGAATAACGGTGAGTTGTTGTAGTTTGTTAACATATGCATCGCCCCAACAGGGTATTCCATATTGCAACTTGGAATAAAAAATGCCAAAATAAACCATCTTCAACAAATTTGAAGAGCAATGTTTTTTTCAGGTGGTAGAAACAACGGGTGGATGAGGGAAGATAATCTTTTAAAATAGAAATGTGCTTGTCCCAGTTAAGGTTCTGATCAATATAGATGCCGAGGTACTTAAAGTCTTCAACTATTTCAATTTCAAAACAGCTACCACTGCATTTAACGTTGGGATGGTATGATTGACTATGATGACCATTACACTCACCATAAAGTAACTTATGACTGAGGCAATCGTGAGAATGCAAAGTTATTGGTATGTCGGGAGAGAAATTACCTCTTAGGCTGAAAAACATTAACTTTGTTTTGCTGCTCACAATTAACTCGTGTTAAGCAAACCAGCCATTTCCAGATGAATCTACGAAAACCAATTTTATACAGTTTATCCAAGAGTATGTTATGGTTCACCATGTCAAAGGCTTTAGTAATATCCACGAATAGTCCAGCACACTTTTTCTTAGCATCTAAACCTTCTTGTAAAATGCAGCAAAATTCTAGAAGAGCCTCCTCAGTAGAAAGCCCAGCACTGAATCCAAATTGGAATGCACTCAAAAAGTTTATTCTATTAAGGTAAAACAAAATTCTTCTTTTAATTACCTTCTCAAACAATTTCGATATTGAAGAGAATTAAGTTATTGGTCTATAATTTTCTTTATCTGTTTTACTTCCTTTTTTGAACAATGGAACTATCATACCTTTTTTTAAATCATCAGGAAACTTTCCAGAGTACATGTTTAAGTTAAAAATGTGTGGCAATATATCTACCAAATTTGGTCCAACCTTTTTAAGCATTATATTAGATATTTGATCTTTCCCATGAGAAGTTGAATTATTTAACGAGTTTATTGTTTTAAGTATTTCAAGTCCTGTAATTGGCTTAAAAAAGAAACTGTTCGAACTGGTTTCTTGAGGAACAATCTCATAGCAACATGTACACTTTCAGAAAAAGAACTATGCCCAACAGACGCAAAAAAGGAACTAAATTCATCCGCTACATCTTTTGGATTCGATAAAACAACTAAACCATTTTTAGTACAATTGGATTGCTGCTATTCGATATGTTCCGCCCTAAAATACTACTACTCGTAATAATGACTTCCGATTCCTTTTTGATGATGCCCTTTGCCGTATGGATCTAAGATTGATAAAATGAATATTTTGTTGTTCTTATTTCTTCGTTTACTTTTTTACACAGCCTCTTATACCTGGTTTTCAGACTTAAATTCATCGGATGTTTCAGACATTTTTTGCTTGATTTATTTTTCTGATTAATTTTGTTGATCAGCGATGAGTTTATCCATGGCTTGATGTTCCTATTTGAATTGTTCTGCATTAAAGTACAAACTTATGTGTTCTTTAAAAATTTTAAGAAATAAATCATAGGCAATGGATACTTCACTTTCAAACATGACGCTATTCCAATTTTCATAAAGTAATCGACTATTTAAAAGTTGATAGTTGTACACAACTCTCTGGGGGTTGGGTAAAACATTCATTGTTTTCACATCTAACACTTTCAAAGAGAATTCCTGCCATACAGTGGTCAGTTATATTAAGTTCAAGGTTAATTCCAGCAATAAAATTGCAGGGAATCTTATCAAAACGACCAAGAACATGGTCAAGGCACGTACCAGAACAAGGCCTAGTCACTTCGTTTACGAAAGATGTAAGTCCATTTTCGGCTATGAGAACTTTACAAAGAACAGAAACAGAGTTACTTACTAGAACATCTATGTTTAAATCACCTATAATAATAAGATTCTTCGATCGTTTAAGACTAAAAAAAAATTGACATTTCATTTATAAAATAGAGGGCAGATGAAGCGTGTAATCTATAAACGCAAACAAAAGTAAATAATTCATTATATATGTTACAACACACTTCGACAATATCTGCACTTTTTAGATTGAAAACTTTGTGGAGCAACAGTAAATGCAGAACTGGGGCCTAGTGACTTAGTGACTTACAACTCTCAACCATTCCTGTGTGCGAGTAATGTTGTCAGGAATGGAGGGGACCTTCAGTTTATATGCCGAATCCGAACGGCTAATTTGAGAAAGCACTTTTCATGACAAGAATTACTCTTGAAGGATTTTCCAATTCCTCGCAAGAGGCAGTACCCGCGAAAACTTTAAAACAAGTGGAATTTTATATATTCAAAAAGAAGAATCGGTTTTATATGGCTGATGTATCCATATTCAAAAATGATGCCCTTGAACCAAGCTTTCCAATGTTCCATATCTGAATTGTGGAAAGTTGACACACCACGTATTTATTTAATTCACCAAATCGAGTTAAATATAAACAAAATTAACTAGAACTAGAACAATATTATGTTAGAAAAATTAAAGTATTTATTAAAATAAGGATTTTTTTAAAACTTTAAGATTACATTCAAAAATACAAAAGTCTAGATTGAAATAAAAGTGTACTATCAACGATTAAGAGTTTGTGTCGCAATTTGTTGAAATTTTTGTATAAGCCTCACATGGTCAAGTGTCAATGATTGATGCAAAGTACCACTTTTGAGAACACTATCCTTTTTTTTAGGAAATTCTATATTTGCGATTAACCCCTTTGTACTTACTCCCTAAAGATTTACTCATCAGAGCACTACAAATAAGCGAAATACAATATAAAAAAGAGTCTGGGATGCGACCTAGACTGATACGAGTACCTTTCTATCCTGTATGCCGATTTATCTTGCTTAAGACCTAAGCGAAACATTTATAACAATTTTTTGTAAATAATTTGAAGTCAATATCTTTCTCTGTTCTCCAACAGTTTAGTAGAAAACCGTTTTTTATCAGGTTATATAGGTTTTTTTGTTTTGTTTAAAAAGACGTCAGTTATAAACAATTAACTAAAAATGACCACCAATATTTTGCATACGATGAAATATTTTTTTGTCCAAAGCCAATTTTTACCAATTTTAGTGGAAATATTTCTTAAGTGCTTTTATTTATTGTATAAACAAATACAGATTGGATTTTCTAGGAAAATTTAGCACTATATAAAATCATTTTGAAGTCAATACACTCATTTGTTTACGAGTTATCGAGAATCGAGCATCAATTTTTACCAATTTTGCGTACTATTTTTTGTAGATTTTAATTTTTATGATCCTATATAAATTTTACCGAATGTCCAAAACTATATTTTCTGTAAAAAGTAATTAGATTGAAGAAAATTTCTTAAATTTTTAAAAAGACGTTTGAGTCGAAAATCAAATTTTATCAATTTTTAGTAATGTTTTTTTTTGTTTTTTATTCATTGTAAAAAAAAAATTCGATTCGATTTGTCTCAAAATTTCATCAGGGGCCCTACTATGTTACACGAATCTACTTTTAATTCTTTTCCAAACTCATTTCCGATTCTACTTTCAAAACGTACTGCGTATGAAAGTATAATCGGATGCCGGTTATACCAAAATGCTGTACTTTCGAAAGAGTATCGAGTTATTTGATAGTTTTAAAAACAAAACAAAACAAAAGAGCCAGGGATGCGACCCACACTGTTAACTTCCCATCTCGTCTGTCGATTTGGCTTGCTTAATAGGTTTGTAGGTTTTTGGGTTTTGTTAAAAAAGTTATTAGTTGAATTATTCTTACAAAGGGGTATGCTTATTTTCGACCCGGAGTGTACACCAATGAATTTGGTATCAAATTAAAAGTTGTTCTAAGCCGGATATATCTGCAAAAATATTTTGTCGATAACTCATGGGAGATCATAGATATTTGAGATTGAAGTTCCTTCCTTCTTAAAACCTTGGAAAGATTGATTGAAATTTATATCAGACATAATTTAAAACCATGTCTCATTCCCACAGCTCAACATGCTTACTCTAAGGGAAAATCAGTAGAATCAGCACTTCACTCACTGGTACGTACTATTGAACATTCCCTCGAATACAAAGAATATAACCTGGTAGCGTTCCTAGATATTGAAGGAGCTTTCAACAACGTCAGTTACCAGGCGATCACAACAGCAATGGATAAGCTGAAATTAGAGAAGTCAATCATAGATCTTATAAGTCTCATGCTCAAAAGCAGGACAATAATTTCTAACATGAGAAGTTTTACTACCACCAGTTCGGTGAATCGAGGCACTCCCCAAGGTGGAGTCCTTTCGCCTCTTTTATGGAACATGGTAGTAAACGACCTACTTACAGCATTGAACGCAGAGGGTTTTAAGGTGATTGCCTATGCTGACGACGTTGCGATATCCGTATCTGGGAAGCACCCTCAAGTTCTCTCGGAACTCCTACAAAATGCCCTAAACAGGCTAACTAAATGGGTTAAGCAATGTGGATTGGACGTCAACCCACACAAAACAGAATTAAAACTCTTTTCGAGAAGATATAAAATTCCTCAGATTAGCCCACCCAAGATAAGAGGAATACCATTAAGCTTTTCCGATCAAGCTAAATATATTTGGGCCTAATTTTAGACAAAAAACTAAATTGGAAGGCAAATATTGATGAAAGAGTTAAAAAGGCTACTGTAGCGCTTTTTACTTGTAAAAAGGCCATAGGATCAAAATGGGGCTTCTCCCCAAAAATAACCCACTGGCTATACACTTCGGTAATCAGGCCGATACTCATTTATGGAGCCGTCGTATGGTATACCGCACTGGACAAGATGGTAAATCTTAATAAGCTCATCAAAGTCCAGCGGACAGCAGGTATGTGCATCACAGGAGCACTTCGCACAACACCAACCGCAGCACTGGAAGTGCTTTTAAACCTAACACCACTTGACATCTTCTCTAAAAAGGTGGCTGCCAACTCATGTGTAAGGCTTAGAGCCATCTCTCAATGGACCAGTAACACTACTGGACAAACTACTATTCTAGACAATTTCAGATCTATCCCAGATCGCTTAGACTATACCACCCCAAAAATGGTATTTGGTAAAAGATTCCATGTGTCCACCCCTTCAAGATCCTCCTGGAAGAAGAGAGACCCCTGGAAGACGATGCGGTACACTTCTATACTGACGGTTCAAAGACCGATCACGGAGTTGGAAGTGGTATCTTTTCAGAACAACTGAATCTCAGTCTATCCTATAGACTTCCGGATCAATGTAGTGTATTCCAGGCAGAAGTAATGGCGATTAAAGAAGCACTATCCTGGCTCAAAGAAAACGTTACATCTTGTAAGAATATACGAATCTTCGCAAACACCCAAGCCGCTCTTAAATCTCTCGCGTCTGTCTCCACAAACTCTCAAACAGTAAACGATTGTCAATCATCTCTGAATGAGATGACGGAACAGTTTAACATTCACCTCATTTGGGTGCCGGGCCACAGAGACATTCCGGGAAATTGCAAAGCCGATGAGCTCGCCAAAAACGGAACACTTCTGCCTATCTATCTTCTCAAGCAATATGCTCTAGAAACAAAAAATGCTAGATGGTCAAAAAGTACAACCTGCCTAGCAACCAAGCAAATATGGCCAAGTATTGACTTAAAACGGTCAAAAAGCTTGCTATCACTGAGCAGACAAAGTATAAACTCTATATGCTCTGAGGCTAGGGGTCTACACAAATGACTTCTGTAGAAGCTGCATGGACGAGGATTAAGAAGAAAGAGTCCAACACCTTCTATGTACATGTCCAGCACTCTCCATTAGAAGGAATTACTTTCTCGGTACTCCCTTCTTCGATAACACCAGTGAACTGGCAACGATTGACACAAAACGTCTCTCTAACTTTATTAAAAGTACAAAATTGTTTGTTTAAATTCATTACTCTCCCATGAGTAACCTCATTAGTGGTATCACAATATACCCTTGAGGTCTACGTGTGTCAATGACATCTGGACAGCCACTCCAACCTAACCTAACCTATTACAATAGCATCCTATGGGAATTTAATATTTTGTACTTTAAGCACATAGTAAAGTTTTTTAAATATCTCAAATAGTTTGCGTTTTATGTACAAAACAATTTTGTCAACTTGGAAAACACTTTATATAATTCTTTTCATTTCAGAAGAATGCTCAAAATAAAACATAAATTGTTTAAAAACAAACCCAAGTATTTCAATAGACTTGGAAAGATGATAATCATGCAGGGTTAAAACATTAAGTTATATAATCTAAGAATGTTTATATTCGTGTTTTGAAGCAAAATATCATTTATTGGATATCAAAAATTATTTTATTTTATAACTCGCTAAATATAAAGAGTTAGGGGTCATAAAGTCAGATTTGCGATTTACCAAACCAAAGATATGTTCATAAACATTATAAATGACATCAACGTCACACAAATTGTGCATCCATATTTTTTCGACTGCGGTAGCACAGGAGTTTAAAGTAAAATATGAAGTGGGAAAAATGTAGGTTTTATTTGAAAAAAGAAGCTGCTGCTTGAATTTAGCTTCTAATCGAAAGAAGAACTATCGTAAAAAAAGAAGTTAGGTCTGGAAAAATTTCATTATGGAGGATAGTGTTTTTTAAAACAATAAAAGTTGAAAAATGATATCTTGGCTATGAAAAAAATCTCTCGGTGAAAATTTCCGATAATGCAATAAAGAAGAAAGACGATTGTACCTACGCAGATTTTCGACTTTTATAAAAACATCCTTATTTCATCGCAAAAACGAAATGCTCTTTTTATTTCTTCAAAGTTAAAGTTCAAAACTTTTAGTTTTCCCATGATACATTTTGAAAATGTTGCTAATTATATTTGAAGTTCAGCATCACCTTTCATTTGATACCCAACTTAACCTTGTGCACTGTTGTTAAAGGCTCCAAAAAGTAAAATGGCACGAACTTACTTTAGTTAAAATAATTTTCTTAAAATCTTTTCTACGAAAAAAAAACAAAAACCTAAGCCTTTCAATATTTAAACAAAATATTCCCCACAAAATCCTATTTTTTTTTTTTTGAAAAACATTCCTACTCAACGACCACCAATATCCCAATCTGAGAGGTATACGACTTGCTTTTTTGTTCAGCCTTTTATCAGAGCTTATATACTCAAAAACCACTTCACCCACACAATCTCTCTTTTTTTCACACCAAAAATTCCCACATTAGATTGGCTATTCGCTTTGTTGGAAGGGTGGGGTCTTAACACGCATGTACATAATGCGATATACACCATATACCGTAATATACTTCCCTTCAATATATGAAATGAACGAGCACACAAATAAAGAATATCTGTGGGATACAGCTCGACATATAGATACAAATAGGAATCGACCGATATGCACTTTCAGTGACATTGTATCTGCTTCGTCAATTAAAACGATATCAAAGTTGTGGACAAATGGAAAATTCTCGGCGACAGAAATTGGTGACAGTGAAATAAGTAAAAATGGGAAGAGTTTAATCTGTCAAGAGTGAGTGCTTAGCTGGTCAAACCCACGAGGGATTTGCCTTCACGGAAAGTAACCAAAGCTGGCAAATTATTCATGTACCCATTTATGGACCTTGGTCAAGCGAGTGACATTTGCAACCCTTTTCAACCAAATTTAGGAAAGGAATTCGTATCGGTTTAGAGTATGATGTATAGAGTCTGGATTTCCGGTGAAAAGAATTGAAACCAAAAACAAAAAACTTCAAGAACTCCCTCATGAATTATATCAGATTTAAGAGAACCCAATGCATAAACGACTATAATAACTGCGCGTAGCCCATATTATTGTATTCCTTCTGCGTCTTCAAGGAACAACTTTATTTTCTCAAAATAAAAAAGAGGTCCTGATTTATTTTCTTTGAATTGAAATTTTTTAAATAGATTTGTGTAAACTGATATGATAGAATCTCACATAAAATGTGATCCCAGTCTTGGTCCCGTTGCCCCTATGAGTATGAGACGTGAGACTCTATAAAAATACGCGTCAATTCATTAAATCGGCATGAAGACAAGGCGGTCTGTTGTTTATTCCGAACAATCAAGCAATCTTTAAAGTTCCTCAAGCTGTCCTCCTATTTTTCTTCAACGTCGTTGTCGTATAATAATGAGTAGTGTATATCTTTTTTCATCAATCAAGAGCAAAACAATAAAGAAGTTATGTAGGACCCTAAAAAACAAACCACCGAGTGGCATTATTTGGAAAGGCAGCGGCGGAGGCCGCTCAACTTGGCTTTGGCTCGAACGTATCCCAGACCTTGTGTTATGGAATTCCTGTACACCATCACTAAACATCATCATCATCATACATCGCACAACAATTAACATCCTCTTTTTATTAGTGAAGCCATCTCACATATCCCATAGGATCACATCGCCATCGCATCGCCTTCGCCACCAACAACCAGCTTCAATGAGAGCGAGCAACAATCTTCTCGTTCTGTATTTTCGCAGCAGCAGGAGCAGGAGCAGCAGCAGGAGCAGGAGCAGCATCAGCCAGCATAGCACATCGACATCATCATATTATTATTATATCAACATCAGGGAACAGCAATAATATTACCTATGTCAAGCTTCTCCTTTTTGGAACATTACACAATGGCTTCACCTTATCTTGGATAAAAGATCATATTTCATATTGTAGTCCAAGAAAAAAGATCTTCGCGCATATACACCACAATTTGCCTTCAATTTAAAACAACTACAAGAAAAAAACAAACTAAGAAATGCTGGCAGGGGATCTTACATTGAGGTGATACATGGGACGGCCATGATGTTATGGAACACCATAACAGGAACTGACGACATCTATCATTCCTACAGAGAGTACCATAGGTACCAACCAACCTTAACCCATGCATGCGTCTATCTCCATCGTAATGCAAATCGTTCCTCATTCAGCTAACAAGAGGGAGCAAGAGTGTCAATGGCCCACAATTACATTTCATGCTTTTTGGTTGTTATTAAAATTTCTTAAAAAAAAAACAGTCAACACTATGTAATGAGATAACTCACACGTAACGTCTTGATTATTACAGAATGAAAACATAGTTTCAAAACTTTAAGGCAACAAGTTGTCGCATTCAATGGCTTAGAAATAATGAACAATTGTAATTTAGTTTATTTAAGAGTCCAATGTTCCAAAGTGTAATAAGTTCTATGAAGTTTTTTTGGGTCCTATAAATTTAGAGAGTTTGACGTATCAGGTCATTTCTATGGACTACCAAAAAGTTGCAATGAGAAACATTTTGTAAATGTTTATCTTTTTTTATGTTATGCAAACAATAATTTAATTTTGAATTTTGAATTTATTTATTTAGCTTAATAGAAGCTAGAACTTAACATAACTTAACTAAACTTAACAATTTTTTAAGTTCTTGTAATCAGTTTTCAACATTAATTCATGTGGGCCCTAAGGCCCACACAAAAGCTCTTTAATGTACAACAACTAACAATTTTGATTTTATTAGACTTAAAATTAAAAAGGAAGAGCAATTTGGACTCAAAAAGGGAAAAAGTAAAGGGTATCTTTCAGATGGGATTTGGAAATGTTAAAGTCGAAGACCAGCATAGCAGCGTTGCAGTGGTGAAGAATTCTTGACATTGGTTCAAAGTGCCGTAATTAGTGCGGTGATGGAGAATATAGAAAAGGGAGACAGATCGCAGATTTCGAGGGTTGGTGTTAAGATGAATATCACTCAGGAATGCCGGGGAAGCTATATTACCCATTAACAATTGGTGAACAAATAATATATCAGCTTCTAATATATAAGGGTTGCAAACCTATCAATTTTAGTCGAACGGCATAAGGATGAGGACGGACTAGGGAAATGTAAAGCGCTTTAGTTACATAGGAGTTGGAAAATTCTTTTGACCATCTCTTAATAAAACTGAGAGATCTATTAGGTTAGGTTAGGTTGGAGTGGCTGTCCAGATGTCATTGACACACGTAGACCTCAAGGGTCCATTGTGATACCACTAATGAGGTTACTCATGGGAGAGTAATGAATTTAAACAAACCATTTTGTACTTTTAATAAAGTTAGAGAGACGTTTTGTGTCAATCGTTGCCAGTTCACTGGTGTTATCGAAGAAGGGAGTACCGAGAAAGTTATTCCTTCTAATGGAGAGTGCTGGACATGTACACAGAAGGTGTTGGACTGTTTCCTCTTCCTCCTCGTCCATGCAGCTTCTACAGAAGTCATTTGTGTAGACCCCTAGCCTCAGAGCATATCTTCCTATGAGGCAGTGTCCCGTTATTACTCCAATTGTAGAGTTTATACTTTGTCTGCTCAGTGATAGCAAGCTTTTTGACCGTTTTAAGTCAATACTTGGCCATATTTGCTTGGTTGCTAGGCAGGTTGTACTTTGTGACCATCTAGCATTTGTTGTTTCTAGAGCATATTGCTTGAGAAGATAGATAGGCAGAAGTGTTCCGTTTTTGGCGAGCTCATCGGCTTTGCAATTTCCCGGAATGTCTCTGTGGCACGGCACCCAAATGAGGTGAATATTAAACTGTCCCGTCATCTCATTCAGAGATGATTGACAATCGTGGACTGTTTGAGAGTTTGTGGAGACAGACGCGAGAGATTTAAGAGCGGCTTGGGTGTTTGAGAAGATTCGTATATTCTTACAAGATATAACGTTTTCTTTGAGCCAGGCTTCTAGTGCTTCTTTAATCGCCATTACTTCTGCCTGGAATACACTACATTGATTGGGAAGTCTATAGGATAGACTGAGATTCAGTTGTTCTGAAAAGATACCACTTCCAACTCCGTGATCGGTCTTTGAACCGTCAGTATAGAAGTGTACCGCATCGTCTTCCAGGGGTCTCTCTTCTTCCAGGAGGATCTTAAAGGGATGGACACATGGAATCTTTTACCAAATACCATTTTTGGGGTGGTATAGACTAAGCGATCTGGGATAGATCTGAAATTGTCTAGAATAGTAGTTTGTCCAGTAGTGTTACTGGTCCATTGAGAGATGGCTCTAAGCCTTACACATGAGTTGGCAGCCACCTTTTTAGAGAAGATGTCAAGTGGTGTTAGGTTTAAAAGCACTTCCAGTGCTGCGGTAGGTGTTGTGCGAAGTGCTCCTGTGATGCACATACCTGCTGACCGCTGGACTTTCATGAGCTTATTTAGATTTACCATCTTGTCCAGTGCGGTCCACCATATGAGAATCGGCCTGATTACCGAAGTGTATAGCCAGTGGGTTATTTTTGGAGAGAAGCCCCATTTTGATCCTATGGCCTTTTTACAAGTAAAAAGCGCTACAGTAGCCTTTTTTACTCTTTCATCAATATTTGCCTTCCAATTTAGTTTTTTGTCTAAAATGAGGCCCAAATATTTAGCTTGATCGGAAAAGCTTAATGGTATTCCTCTAATCTTGGGTAAGCTAATCTGAGGAATTTTATATCTTCTCGAAAAGAGTATTAATTCTGTTTTGTGTGGGTTGACGTCCAATCCACATTGCTTAGCCCATTTAGTTAGCCTGTTTAGGGCATTTTGTAGGAGTTCCGAGAGAACTTGCGGGTGCTTCCCAGATACGGATATCGCAACGTCGTCAGCATAGGCAATCACCTTGAAACCCTCTGCTTCCAATGCTGTAAGTAGGTCGTTTACTACCATGTTCCATAAACCAAGATCTCTAATAGAATCGACTACGTTGACGGCGTCATTAAGGAAGTAGTAAACTCTATGAGATGGGATATGTTTGCGCGAAAAGGTCATTTGTTTACATTTACCTGAATTTAACTTTAGGAAATTATGCATGCACCAAACAAAAAAAATATTAAGATCATTTTGTAAAAGTAAGGAATCAGATGGAGTTGAGATAATCTTAAAAGTTTTCTTATCATCGGCAAACATTAGGATGTCTGAGTTTTTTGACTTAAGAGAGACATCGTTAACAGATAAGACAAGAAAAGGAGGCGAATGTGACTACCTTGTGGGACTCCAGAAGTTGCATGTATGGGGCTGGAGACTGAGTTACGGAAGAGGACTCTATAAGTTCTATTCTCAAGATAGGAGCTTATCCAGTTTATTAATATAGATGGAAAGCTTAGGGCTCTTAGTTTGAGATAGATTATCTTATGAAATATTTTATCAAGGGCTTTGCTGTAATCAGTGTATACAACATCAACTTCATTGCCATTCTCGAGGGCAGACAAAACTTTCGATATAAATTCAATTGAGTTAGTCGTAGTGGGTCTACCTTTACGAAAACCATGGCGGGGGAGAATAAGGTCTTCAATGGAAATAACCGAAATCATAAACTAAGCTTTCAAAAACTTTTGGAATGCATGAAAGTTTACAATAGGTCTATTATTGTTAATTTCAGTTTTATTGCCTTGTTTATGAGTCGGAAATATAAATGAACCTTTCCATATATGAGAAAACACACGTTGGGAAAGAAAGAGTTCAAAGAGGTCAGTTAGAGGCTTCGACAGAGAATGCATACATTTTTTTAGAACAACTGATGGAACGCCATCAGGAGCAGGGCTAAAGTTTTCTTTGAGGCTTACCATTTCTTCAGTTATTGTAAAAGATGAAAAAGAGGTTTGAGTGCAACTATTTAAATAACTAAAGTAGTTTTATTCAAGATCATGAAGATGTTAAGTAAACGGTGATTTTTTAAGAGCTTGAGAACTTAAAAAAAAAACGCATAAAATTTGCAAAATCTCATCGATTCTTTATTTTAAACGTAAGATTGACATGACATTTACTTTTTGAAGATAATTTCATTTAAATGTTGACCGCGGCTGCGTCTTAGGTGGTCCATTCGGAAAGTCCAATTTTGGGTAACTTTTTCGAGCATTTCGGCCGGAATAGCCCGAATTTCTTCGGAAATGTTGTCTTCCAAAGCTGGAATAGTTGCTGGCTTATTTGTGTAGATTTTAGACTTGACGTAGCCCCACAAAAAATAGTCTAAAGGCGTCAAATCGCATGATCTTGGTGGCCAACTTACCGGTCCATTCCTTGAGATGAATTGTTCTCCGAAGTTTTCCCTCAAAATGGCCATAGCATCGCGAGCTGTGTGGCATGTAGCGCCATCTTGTTGAAACCACATGTCAACCAAGTTCAGTTCTTTCATTTTTGGCAACAAAAAGTTTGTTAGCATTGAACGATATCGATCGCCATTCACCGTAACGTTGCGTCCAACAGCATCTTTGAAAAAATACGGTCCAATGATTCCACCAGCGTACAAACCACACCAAACAGTGCATTTTTCGGGATGCATGGGCAGTTCTTGAACGGCTTCTGGTTGCTCTTCACTCCAAATGCGGCAATTTTGCTTATTTACGTAGCCATTCAACCAGAAATGAGCCTCATCGCTGAACAAAATTTGTCGATAAAAAAGCGGATTTTCTGCCAACTTTTCTAGGGCCCATTCACTGAAAATTCGACGTTGTGGCAGATCGTTCGGCTTCAGTTCTTGCACGAGCTGTATTTTATACGGTTTTACACCAAGATCTTTGCGTAAAATCTTCCATGTGGTCGAATAACACAAACCCAATTGCTGCGAACGGCGACGAATCGACATTTCACGGTCTTCAGCAACACTCTCAGAAACAGACGCAATATTCTCTTCTGTACGCACTGTACGCATTCGTGTGGTTGGTTTAATGTCCAATAAAGTAAACTGAGTGCGAAACTTGGTCACAATCGCATTAATTGTTTGCTCACTTGGTCGATTATGTAGACCATAAATCGGACGTAAAGCGCGAAACACATTTCGAACTGAACACTGATTTTGGTAATAAAATTCAATGATTTGCAAGCGTTGCTCGTTAGTAAGTCTATTCATGATGAAATGTCAAAGCATATTGAGCATCTTTTTTTTTGACACCATGTCTGAAATCCCGCGTGATCTGTCAAATACTAATGCATGAAAATCCTAACCTCAATAAAATTACCCTTTATATGATTTGCTAAAGTATTTAGCAAATAGATTTCAGATGGTTGTTGAATCTGAGGTTATTTTCCATTTGATTGAGGCATTGGTTATAAAGGGATTCCCTTGATTCAGTGAAAGAATTATATTCGAGAAGATAGTTGTTGTGGTCAGTATCAGATTTGGACTGTAAAAAGATCTTCCTAAGCTTGTTATGGGTATTCCTTAGGCTACGGAGCTATCTGTTGTACTAAGGGGAAGCAGAATTGAAATCTTTTTTACGAGAGAACGGTACTGATTCTTCAATACAGTATATGAGAGAATCAAATAAAACCAATTTGTAAGGGACTCTACTGTTGAGTGGAGGGAACTTAATTCAAAGACGGCTGTGCTAAGAAGATTGTCGAGTTTGGAGAAATTTTACAACATTTTCAAATCAGTGGCTACTCTGAAAATATAGATTAAAGCCAAATACCTTTCAGTTGTCTTAGTGGCCGGTTTTAGCTATCGTTGATTTTCATAATTGAACATTTAGATTCGAGATTTAAAAACGAGCAAAAAAGTCAAGTTTGTTATGTATGGTCTGGGAATAGAACTGATAAGTTGTTTTATTATTGAACATTGTTTAAACTAGAACTTTTCTTGTAGTTCATTTTTAAGTTTTCAATTATGAAATCATTTTTTTGAACGGCTCGTTGTAGAATTCACATTTCGTACGACTTGTCAGTTTTACTTTTAATGGTCAAATCTAACTTATAGATAGGAATATATTTATTTTGAAGAGTGGAAGCGATATAAAATGAATTTAATGTCGAAATGAGCCATTTTAAAAAGGCGCAAATCTTAAAATCAACAGTGAATGATAATGACATTTCTGATACTATATTAAAAACTGACTTGAGACAGTTAATAATTCCTATTTCACGCATTTTTTTGAGAATGTGATCGAACAAGTGTAAGTAAAGTAATTTTTGGTCAGAATTATTTTTCGAAAAGTACTAAGCTCCTTAATTTTAAAGACGCAATCAAAAATACTATTTGGCAAAATTTCATTTTCTTCTGTTCCACAAACAAAAAGAATACTTTTTAATGGATTAAGTTGTCCTGAATTCGATTCTCAGGTTTTTAAAATATGCCTCTTTAAAAATGTTAAAGGGAACCAAAAACGGTGTTTTTAAAAATAAGATGAAACACAACAATAAATTGTATTGATGGTTTTGCAAGGTACAAATCTGTCTTCATTTGACTCTATATGAAGTTTTTAGAAACCTTGAATTTAATGCTTTCATGGTGTTGAAAACTACGTTTTGGAGATAATTTTTAGAGCTGATTTCGAATCCTTACTTTGATTTTAACAGACAACGGATTCGTTAACAGTTTTGACCTTTTCTCTTCTGCGTTTCCTTAACATTTTTAATCCTATGAAATACTTTGAATAAAAAATATTAAAAAATAGGTTAAGCTAGCACTACATTTTTCGAAATTTAAAAAACTGAGTATGCATTTAATTGTGGCTTTTTTGGTTCTAAATTAATTATGGAAAAAACAATTCCAAACATTTTTTGTAGTGCTTACTTGACACCATGAGTGCAGGCATAAAACAAGGATATTTGAAAATGTAACGATACAATTTTAAATTTTGTTTAATCTTTAAAAATTTTGGTCATAGATGTCCAAAAATTTGGAACAATGTTCAGAACAACGTGGAGAATTTTCAAAAAATCAAAAATCGATTTTCGAAAAACTGTTTTTCGGGTAAAGTAAAAACAATGTTTGGTATTTTTTCCTTTCCCCAAATAATTTTACACAAAAAAGCTACAATTAATTGCATCGTTGCATTTTCAAATATCCTTGTTTTATGCCTGGACTCACGGTGTCAAGTTAGCACTACATACCACTTTTTTGAAAAATCGTCGAGCTACAAATTTTTTTTCCACAACTAATCAGTTTTTTAAATTTAGAAAAATGTAGTGCTAGATTGACAGTCGAAGACGATTGTACTAACGCAGATTTTTGAGTTTTATAAAAAAAAAACCCTAGTGCCAAATTGAAATACTACTGTTGCTATTCAGACTTGTATGGTCAGGGTTTTTTGAAGTTTTCCAGGTAAAGTAAACACAATTTTTTTCTTTACGCAACTAATTTACAACGAATAATTGTCAACTAATTGCGTACTTAATTTTAACAAAATCAAAAAATGTATTGCTAACTTGTTATCAACCCAGCACTACATACCACTTTTTTTAAATGGTTAGCTACACCTTTTTTTCCACATATACTTTACAACAAAAAAATCCACAACTAACTGCATACTCAGTTTTTTTAATTTTGAAAAATGAACTGCTAACTTGACAGTCGTAAAAATAGGCATTGACAAAAAATTACTAAACAAGGCTTATAATTTTTTTGTTCTAATCTTAAAAAGTAATATCTTAAAAACCTGAAATTTCATTCACTATACTCTGTTCAAAGGAAATATGGCGAACAGGGAAGACTGGATATTTACCTTTTACCCATACAATTATGGAGTTCAATAAGCAAAATTTCAAAGCTCTCAAGGGGCTTTGAAAAGGTTACCTGTTTATTCATATTTTATGAACAAAAGCTTGTAGATCTTAAGCTAAATTGAATCAAATCTCCCTTTTTTTACACCACCAATAGCTAAGATAGTAGGCACTTTTTGAAAGAGTTCCCCTGGAGGCCTAATGTCTTTTAACCTTAGAACGATTTTGCCGATGGTGCACCTATCAAAATCGTAGACTTTGCTCTTATCATATTTTGTACTTTCTTTTTCAAAGGTGAGTTATGACCTCTGATTTTATTTTCCTTCAAACAGGTGAAGTACTGTCTGCTCTGCTGTAGCAAATACCTCCGCAGTTTTCTTACCAGCTTACGTCTTATTTCTTACAAGATTGTACAATTTTGGACTGCTTTATTTATACACGATTTTTTCTTTATTTTAATTTTCATGAGCAAAAAAACTATTTGACACTTAAAAATATTTAATGAATCTATTTAATCAAAAACTTGCTAATACCGGAAACGTTCCTTCATTTTAGAAATTCAGAAAGTTTCATTTTTAAAAAGACTTATTTTAAATTCAATTATTAAAATTTAATTGTATATTTTTGTCTTGCCCAATGAAATACATTTTCAATAAAAGCTATGACCAACCTGTCAAACCAATGATAGCTTTAACTGGACTTTATTCTTTTCTTTTTTTAAATGTGAAATGTTCCCTCAGGCTGACGCAGACATTTTCCATGTCCTTAATTTTAAGCACAAATTCATTGTGAATATGAAAAACTAAAACAATCATTTTAAAAATAAATAGAAGAAAGCTTAAGAAATTGTGACGGGTCATGGAAACTCCACGTACTACAGCAACATTTTAGTGTGATTCTGATTCAGCGTATCAAAAGTAAAATTTGGTTCTTGTCAAAACAATTATTTTATCCAAACAAATATTGAAATTTTCAACACTTATGCTTGCCTTTTAGAAAATGGTGTTCTTTAGCTTTTTGAAAAATGCTTCGCTTTTTATATAATTCCAAACAAAAACGTCCGAATTCAAATTTGCAGATTTGAAAGACCAGTCAATGTTACTATAGGATGATTTTTTTTAAATTAAAAAAAAACGCATAAAATGCATAAAATCTTTATTTGAATCGATAGTACAGTTCATATAATTTAATTAAAAAATAATTAAAATAATTTAATGTTTGAAGATAATGTCATGCAAATGTTGACCTTGACTGCGCCTAAAATGGTCCCTCCGCTTAGTCCAATTTTAGTCTACTCCTTCTAACATTTTGGCCGGTATCTCACGAATAAATGCTTCAATGTTGTCTTCCAGTGCGTCAATTGAATTGGACTTGTCTGTATAGACATGAGCTTTAACATTGCCCCACAAAAAATATTCTTAAGTCGTTAAATCGCACGACCTAGGTGGCCAATTGACCGGTCCCGAACGTGAAATAAAATGTTCACCAAACTCGCCTCTCAATAAGTCCATAGTTGGGCGTGCTGTGTGGCACCGTCTTGTTGAAACTAAATGTCATATAAGTCAAGGTCTTGCCCACGGTAGTGCATCATCTTTGAAGAAGTACGGTCCAATGATTCCACCCGTCCATAAACCGTACGAAACTGTGACTTCTAATGGATGCATTGGTAGCTCTTGCAATGTTTCTGGCTGATATTCACTCCAAAATCGACAATTCTGCTTATTTACGTAGAAATTGAGTCAAAAATTAGCTTCGTCGCTAAACACACATTTTTCGGTAAATAGCGCGCTTTGAACTTTTTTTAACAGAGCACGCATTTTGGTAATAAAATTTAATAATTAGCAAGCGTTGTTCGTTTGTAACACGATTCATGGTTAAATTATAGACCAAACTGAAGATGTTTGACAGTGAAACAAAACACGAAACGCGCGTCAGCTGTTTAAACCAGTGTTGCCAAAAAAATAATAGCTAAAAAATCACCCTTTATTATTGAAGGCACTCGGCTTGGCCGCCTTAGGTAAGGTGGAAACAATTAAAAATCATTCTCCAAAACATCCTTCAAGTTGATTTCAAAATGCTAAGCGCATTAGGACTGATGTGCAGATTTTAGTAACAATATCTCTTATCGGCTAAACCTTATTTTGTTCATAAGCTTACTTAGGAATATTGATAAAACGTAAATCGACTATCTGTTGACTTAAATTGTCGAAAGACTAACAAAAAATTTCAAGGACATAAACGTTAAGTTAATACAATTTTTCATTACTTAAACTATTTTTTTAATTTAAAGGGTTCAAGGATGTTTTCGATAGAAAGAAGTAAGACGATTTTCAATAAAAATTTTTAACTTTGATTCCATTTCTATGCGAAAAATTTGATTTTGGCGCTGTTGCCATTTTGTATGGTTTAAATTGAAAGAAGAAGCAGAATTTGTTTTTTGAAAATAAGTCAGAAATGTAAGGAATGAAAACAATAAAAAACAGTAAAAATGGTTTTTATAATTTTGTTTGCTTTCCACAAACAACTAAGACCAGGAATTTAATGTTTTGCTTTACTTCTGGCCTTTTTGCTGTTTTCGTAAATGAGAGAGAAAAAAGACGCTTAATAAGACATTTTGTCAGAAAAATGTAATCTGAAGTTAATAAATGGACAATTTTGGCTTTTTTTCTAAACAAATTTCTTCCAATTTTTGAGAGATAACACGAAATATTTCACCTCCTAAAGTAAGTCTTAAAAAAATTAAGTGTGCTGTTGAACTTTAAACAATTTTTCTAATTTTTTTTCAATATTTATTTAACGAATTTTATTACAAAAGAAAATTTTTTCCTAAACACAATATTATGGCCCTTGGGAAAAGTATGCATATTCCTACGAGTCAAGTAATAGGTACACTGGAAGAGAACGTAACAAAATTAGAGCGCAACCCGTCCGTCTTTTGTCGTCGTCGCGTTTGTCGTTGTGTCTTTAAGTCGAAACGGTAGCGCGTTGACGGAAGAAGGCAACTTGTTTCACGAATATTTTTTTTATTACAATTCCCTGTAGTTGGTGATGGTAATGAACGATAAAGTATCACCATCTCTATAAAAGGTACGAGTATATGATTATTCGTCAAGGCAAGAGCTGACCTTTTAGAGTGAACGTGCGCGGCCTCAAAGTACGACAATCTAGGCGGCAGCGGCACGGCACGGTGCGGTGGTGGAGGTCGCATGGTGTTAAGTCTGAGATATTTCTTAGTGTGATACTTTGTACGCTGTGTGTTGACATATGCGAAAAACACATAATATTTAGGCCAACATTACTGAAAACTTGTCCTATCATAAATCGTATCGCAATATGTATCGTCGGTTGTCGCATTATATGGACGGACATGGACAGGCCAGGCTAGCGCTTGCTTTATGTGCATCAGTTATAAGTCCCAGTCGTAAAAAGAAGTGCGTAACTATATCATAATTTGCGGTACTCAACTCTTATGTTCATAACTTGTAAGGTAACCCCACGCCTGGCCTGGCTCGTAGCACACAGTGTCGTCAGTCCAATTGCGAAGGTTCACTTTTACAAAATTAAGACCAGTGCGCGTGGTGCGCATTTATTTTGTACGTGCCCATGGGGCACAATGTGATTTTTTTGTTTACAGTTCTTACATAAAAATATGTTTCATTTATGTAAATAAATAAATGACATGGGAATACCGTACATACATACATACATATACATATATATCCCAGTACATGATACATGGATATTGTGAGTCTTACATCAAGAGCGAAATTTTATTGTTTTTTCATTAGGGTAGTTTGTTTATTAGATACTTTTATATCTCAAAGTAGAAAAGTAGGCCCATAATAGTTATTTTAGATATATTTTTTTGATGAATGATTAAATTATTAATAACTATGCGATAAAATAGCTTACTATGATCTTTATGTCGTAAAATGTAGGTTATTTCAATTTGACATTTTAGTTGTGTGCGCAAAGGTCAATCTTCCAGCTTGTATGTCATCTGATAACCACATTAATAACAAAGACATATATTTTAGGGATAAGTTATGATATGTAGTAACCTGAGTGCAATAAGTTTATCAAAAATTCATTTAGCAAGAATAACTATGGACTATTGATTTTGAAACTAGAGTAAATGGGGGAAGATTACGACATCTACGGTTGATACATTTTGAGTTTGAAAATTATTTTGTAAGGCCAAATAACAATGTTGAAATAAATGGTAAAAGAAGAATTTTTGGCTCTAAGAAATTTTGTCATTTTTATGAAAAGGGTCTTACTCAAGGAATTTTAAGTACCATCTTTCATGATAAAGAAAAAAATCTGAGCATTAACAATAAGAGAGAGGGTTTGGAAGAAGGTTTCAGTGCACATCGGTTTTGAATCCCTAAATTTTGCAATGACTGGGAAGGGCTGAGTGTCTTAAAGCTTTACACATTTGTAAGGCTATATAGGCTAAATAATCTCTGTAATTGACAATAAAAAAAAAACAGTGGAAAAAGGTGAAGACAAGAGACTTTTCGATGGTGTTCAAGTGACGAAAATAATTCACCAACAATGTTATCACCAGTAGATTTGAATGCTCTTCGTTTAGTACTCTCCAAGAGACTTAAGTAAGTTGCAAAAGCACCAGCTAAGAGATGAGAAATATCCTTAAGCTTTAGAGGTACATATTTAAATCTTATAGATAACATCCAGATCAGATACAAAGTACTTACATCATCTTAGGAAACCTTAACATCTTGTGGCTTTTCTAATGATGCGTATGTATTTATGCACAAAAGGTTGATGGAGATTTTCGAGATGTTCAGTATCCTTGATGGAAGTATCGCTCATGGATAGTAGCAAAGTTGTAAATTTTTCTCTAATGGCTTTAAAATTTGAGAATGCTGTCAAGGTAAAAATTCAATTAACTTATCATGCATTGCCATTAAAGGTCCAGATCCGAAGAGCGTTAAAAATAAATATGAAGAGATAAAAAAATTGTAGTCAGTGAAGCAGGAAAGGGGAATTGAATTTTTTAGATAGGAAGCCATTAATAAAAATAAATAAGAATGTCGGTGACAGAACAGAGTGCTGCGGCACACCAGAATTTTATTTGTGGTTTTAAAGCTTAACTTGACTTCTTTTCACTTGAACGTTTCGAAAGGTCATTTTTAATTCAACGATTGACAGATTCAGGGCACACATTATAGTTATAAGAGAGCTTGGCCAAACTCTATCAAATGCTTTTGAAATATCAAGCGCAATCATCTTACTTTTTTTTCCCGACATAACGCAGGGAAATGGGCCTTTTTTATTGTTGATTCTTATTGAATGAAACACCTCTACAAAAGAGCTTCATTAATTTGCAGTGCCGGCCGCCACCGCGCCGGCTGCTCACTCGTAGTTATCGTAGCAGTGCCAAACAATCATTTACATGGGAGCCATTGAATTACCATTGTGATCTTTTATTCTAGGGACGCTACTCTTAAACAACGGGCAAAAAGAGGATGAAAAACTGCGATATTTACTATGGTGACTGCTACCACGAAAACCAACGCTTATTTGGATGCGGCATCGTCATTGGAGCCAGACTTAGGCAAGAAGTCTTAAGCTATAGGTGCATCAATGAGCGCCTCATGACCATACTAAATTCGGCAAAATTAACCTGATATGCGCACACGCCCCCACAGAAGAGAAAGACGACAACACCAAAGATATGTTCTTCGAGACAAAACATATGAGCATTGCCATAGCTACGATATTAAAATTGTCCTGGGCGATTTTATTGCCAAGCTAGGAAGGGAAGACATCTTAGGTGGTACAATCGGGAAGAACAGCCTGCACGACAACACTTCCGAAAACGGATTCAGGCTCATAGATTTTGCTGCGGGGCGAAACGTCATGGTAGCCAGCACGCGTTTTCCACGCCTTAACATCCACAAAGGTACTTGGACTTCTCCAGATCAATCTACCGTCAACCAGATTGACCATTTTGCGATCGACGCCAGGCGCGCTTCCAGCATCATGGATGTACGAATTTTCCGCGGAACTAACATCGACTCGGACCACTACCTCGTTGTAGCCAAGGTAGCATTTCGGATTTCCAGACCCAAGGCAAAACAGGGAGGTGCTGGGAGAAGGTACAACGTCGAATGGCTACAATCGCCAGAAATCGCAAAAATCCTTTTCCGAACGAGTTACGAGTAACCTCTCTCGAAGTTCTCTGCCGCCAACACAATGTATCGAAAACCAGTGGCAACATTGCCAAGATGCAATCAGAGAAGCGACCTCTGATGTGCTTGGTTTTAAACAGCCACCAACAAGGAACCCCTGGTTTGATGAGGCAGGCAAATGCAGCCAAACAACAGGCACGCAAAGCGGCGCTGCATAAAAGGACGAGAGCTGCTCATGAGCTCTATGAGCAGAAAAGGCGAGAGGAACGCCGGCCGACTTCTCAGAGTGAAAAAGAGAGGGCATGAGAAGCGTGCGGTCGAAGATGCTGAGGGGTTTAAAAGCAGAAATGAAGTTCGAAAGTTTTTGAACAGGTAAAACTAAATTTACAGGTACATAAACCTAGAACCGAAGGCTGCAAAGACGAAAGAGGAAACATGATAGTGGAACCGCAGTCAATACTGAGGATATGGAAGGACCACTTCTGCAGACTGTATAACGGCGACGACGATTTTAATTCCGCTTTCAGGCAGGATGATCCATTCAACATAGACGACGAAAGCCAACAATCCCGTCCTCCCGACTTAGACGAAGTAAAGATTACCATATCTAAGCTGAAGTCTAATAAGGCCGCTGGAGCAGATGGCTTGAATGCCGAGCTCTTTAAAGCAGCTGGAGATAATTTGGTTAGGAGCATGCACCAACTTATCTGTAAGATGAATGGAACCTCAGTATTGTTTGCTCGATCCTGAAAAAAGGAGACCCTCTAAACTGCACCAACTATAGAGGAATAATTCTACTTAACATCGCCTATAAAATCTTCTCTGCCGTAATATGTGAACGTCTAAAGTCCATCGTCAACAACCTGATAGGTCCTTATCAGTGTGGTTTTAGACCAGGAAAGTCCACAGTTGATAAAATATTCACATTACGGCAGGTCCTGGAATAAACCTGAGAACACCAAATCGACACCCACCATCTTTTCATCGATTTCAAGGCCGCATATGACAGCATATACAGGGACGAGCTGTATAGAGCCATGTCTAGTTTTGGCATCCCTGCCAAACTCGTCCGTTTGTGCAGGATGACCATGGAGAATTCACGCTGCTCCATAAAGGTTGGAAACAACTTAACAGAACCTTTCGATGTCAAAAAAGGTTTTAGACAAGGTGATGCGCTATCATGCGATGTTTTTAACATCGTGCTTGAAAGAATGATGCAGAGCTCACACGTCAACACTAGAGGCACTATCTTTCAAAAGTCTGTCCAATTACTGGCATTTGCTGATGACATTGACATAATCGGAAGAACTCAGCGTGATGTCAATGGGGCTTCTGTGAGCATTGAGGCAGAGGCGGCAAAAATGGGTTTAACGGTTAATGAGGGCAAAACAAAGTACATGCTATCGTCTAGAAAGGACATACAACACCGACGTCTTGGTCAAAACGTCACCAACGACAGACTTAAATTTGAGGTAGTCAAGGACTTCGTCTACCTAGGCTCCGCTGTAAACGCAGAAAACAACACCAGGGCTAAGATCAAACGCAGAATAACTCTTGCTAACCGCTGTTTCTTTGGACTAGGAAATCAATTGAGTGGTAAAGTCCTCTCTCGAGGAACCAAGGTATTGCTATATAAGACCCTTATCATCCCCGTCCTGCTATACGTTGCAGAAGCATGGACCATGACAAAAGCGGATGAAAGCACCTTGGGTCGCTTCGAGAGAAAAGTTCTTCGTGCGTTTACGGTCCCGTATGCATCGAAGGGGAGTGGAGGAGAAGATGGAACAACGAGCTGTACAGCGACATAGACTTAGCCAGAACTAAAATGGCTGGGTAACGTAGAACGCATGAAACCCAATGCTCCGGCCCGGAAAGTCTTCGAATCCGCACCCAAAGGACAGCGCAGTAGAGGAAGACCACGGATCAGGTGGCGCGCACAAGTGGAACGTGACCTCACCCAACTTGGAGCGCGAAACTGGAGACATCTAGCTAGGGACCGAGCTAGATGGAGAAGTTTGTTGGGTGAGGCCCTAGTTCACACAAGACTGTAGCGCCACCTTAAGTAAATAAGTAAGACCCCTTTCACCATCTTAAAATGTTTCGCTTCACTCCAACTTAAAAAGGCTTTTGAAGGTGTACTCAAGACGCATAAATTAAGTTTTGTGGAAACATTTTAGAACTAATGCAATTTCTTTTAATTTTTTTCCAATACTAATATATGGACCAATAAGATGTATTGAAAATCTTCGAACTTTACTTTTATTTCTATTACCTACTTGAAAATCTCAATTGAAAAATTATATCTTACAAAATTTGAGGTACATCGCCAAAAATTAAAAATAAAACGTAATTTTAATTACCAACCCAGTTCTCAAGAAATTGTTTCAAACACAGTTAAAACAAAAGACCATCAAATAAACAACCTTTAACCTATTAAGACACGTTGTTTTACAAAAATTAATATTCTGTACTTGACACCCTTAAGGTGTCACATCTCACAAGTAATAAACTCAGTCGCAACTCTCAGCAAATCTATTTGAAACACCAATCATCATATAAAAAGTAGTTAAAACGTCTTTTCTATCGTCTTCTTCTCCTTAATCACGTCGTTATATCTTCATGGACACAAGGCCTTACCTACCCAAGTTCTACATCAAGTACTCTAAAATTGTTTTATCATCGCATTTTTATTGTCAATGATTTACAAGAAAACCCATTTTTGTTCCTTTGCTTTGATTTGTTTACTGTTCATAAAAAATGATTTTATTAGATTGATCTTCACCACCAGATTAGGGATTTCTCCTTAAAGTGACAAATAAGTACGGTGACGGTAATGAACGTCGCCACCGCCATCGCCATGATGGTGAATTCAGGTGAAAAATAACTATTTTTATAAGAGTACATCACCAAAAGTACATCGCAATACACATACGTTCAGAACATCGATGTGATTTTAGCTTAGAGCTCTAGCACAGCAAAGAGTATAGTAAATATAGGACTGGCGGAAGCTTTAATGTTTAATGTTTCTTTTTAAAACTCGACAATCAGAGAACGTGTTGTTTTTTTCATCAGCAAAGTCAAGACACATTTTTAATTTGCGGGTTTACTTGAATTGAATTAAAATTACTAGACACGTCTCTTGTGTGTTTAGCTTAGGACCGCCACACCATACATCCATTGCCATATCGCCACGCCATTTGTTCCTCCTCGTTGTTGTCTACCTCCCACGTTGGGGCACTCGCGTCAAAGTCATCCGCCATCATCGCAATCTCCATATGCCCGGGGTACGAAAGCGTGCGAGCATTTATGTAGTTGTTTTTTAATTTGGTTATAATTTGTATCTAAAAGCTCCCCCACAAAAAAGGGGGAACGAAGGAAGATAGGAAGGTATTAAATTAAAGTCGCTTTAAAGGTACGTAATGTACAGCAATAGACAGAACTTCTTAGTAATTTTTCTGCATTTGGGCCATAAAGTAGCCGAAACCAGATTTTTTAACTGCCACTCGGAAATGCAATAAAAACTTAACTTGACCAGATAATGTCTGACGAGTCTTGCCAAATCGCTCCAGGCCAGTTAGGCAAGGCATCCGTTTTGCAAAAGGTTCATCATCAGCAAAGATTTCTCGTTGATGTAAAACATTAACCATTATAACTGTGATGAGCGATGGTGGCTATGATGATGGTAAAGAAGAGGTTTTTGAAGTTCATTAGCCCGCTCTTTGAATGACAAAATGTTGGTCTTTTCTTTTTGACGAAAGAAATGGTCCGATGTAATTTATTTTAAGACCTATAACATTATGTCCAGTTTATTTATAATCGGATAAAAATCTGTAACAAAATATCAAACGGTAATGTGATGTGTTCATGTTCAGGATGTCCACATAAATTAATTCTCTTTGTTTCCTCACATAAGGTTATAATATTTTCTTTATGCCTTGAATTAATTATAAATTAGTTACACAGCAAAAATAAAATCTAAACCTTTCATAATAAAATGTCTGAAAATGTAAAAAAAGGCTTATTAAATATTTTTGGTTGTTTTGTTCTCTGAAACTCTCAATTTCATGTTACATTTTACCTACAAAGTCGGTTTCTATGATTTCTATTTTTACTCTAAAAAGGAGATACAGAGGTGTAAAGTGTAGGTAGTCGGTATTTTGCAGGTTTTAAAAATAGAACACCTTTTTTATTATTCATAATAATTTAAGAGGAAGTAGTATTCTAAAACTATGAAGATACCCAAAAGTCTGAAGGCTCTTTTTATGAGGAAAAGCAATTTTATTTTGAACAAAGAAATTGGTTATTTTAGACGAAAAAGTGTAAAGTACTCATTTATGAATTCAGAACGAAAAGCTGGAAGTGTTCTGATATGAATTTGAAAACCAAATCAGGAACAGCATAATATAATAATGTACTGTGCGAACTTCTTTGAAAAGGCTGATCATATCAAGGCAAGGAAACTATTTAAAATTGTCTATCTTCAAAGCATCTAATACAAGAATGATATTTCATTAAGGGGTTAGTTCGCCCTTGAGGTCGAATAAATGAGCTTATTGGGGTTTTTTTTCGAGAAATATTACCAGTGCATAACATATCGAGATTAAAAAAGTGTGAAGCAATTTATTTTAAAATGATGGTTGGTCAGAGTTTTTGAGATTAAGTCTTTTTTTAAGAGTCTACTGCCGGATTTACAGCTCTATTTTACTGAACATGAGGTAGTAACTTTTTAGTTATTATATGGAGCTCTTTTGGCCAATTTATTGTGTACCTAAGTTCCAAAATAAATTGTATCGTGAACGACAAATCAAAAGCTTTCTGCTGGCCCTTGAAATTACTTATAACCTAACTCAGTATTGAATATTGTTAACTATGCTTAAGCTAATAGCCTTCAAGGCTTCATGTATTACAAGCAAATTTGAATTAATAAGTTTTCTTTTTATTAAAAATGTGACTTACGATAGAATGGTGGAAACTGATATAGCAGTTTGTAAGCCGGATTTCTACGATTTATTGAAGTTTGTCCAAACGGCCTGCTTCTAAAATAGAAAGTGACAAACGTGCCTAAAAAATCATCAGATTATTGTTAATAACAAGTGAACTAAATAATATAAAAAATGTGTCATACTTCTAAAAGGAATTTATTTTCTAGTATTCAACATTTCAAGTCAATCGGTTGGAAAAAGTGTTGAAGTATTGGCAAATGAAGAGTAATTTTACCCTCAAAACGAATGATTATGTTAATTTTTTAACGAACTTAACATTTAGAACACTATTTTTGGGGTTTTAAGAAATTCGTTATATTAAAAAAAAACTAATGTTCTCCAGTATGACAAAGTACAATTCCTTGGTCTTTTTAACTTTTAAGAAGCTTGGGTACTTGTAAGTACTTCTTGAAAGCCGAGATACCGCCAATACCGTAAGCATAAATGCCTGAAAGTATCGGTTAATGATCCAACATTTTTTGATCTAGCGATTACGGATAATCCCGAGATGTCGTTTCAGTAGGATAGGAACTGCGCATACACTGTTCGCGACACGAGTTGGGTTCGATATCCCGGTTCTTATATTCCCTATTTTATAATCCCGATTTTTTTTTAAATTCCGCGGAATTTTTCAAAACGGCTAGTTTTGATTTTTTTTGATGTTCAAATAGTAGACATGTGCATTCAAGAGGACACAAGCGTCCACAGGTTTTTCTCAAAATCAACCTCTGTCTATCAACTCCTACTCTCACCTCCCCGTGGTGAACATCGGGTGCCTAGTACCTCAACTGGAGATTGGGTTCCAACCCCAGGTGAAAGTTGTTGGGGGCAGCAAACGAGATAGGTGGGGAGAGGTGTTTCCACTAAGGCACATCTCCTTATCCAGACGGCAGCGGACGAATTCCCGAGATGGAACCAACGGTGGCGTCTACAGTTCCAGTAAATTTGAACTTAGTGAACACCTTATAGGGCTTCTTCGACTTATTCGGAGCCCAGGCCTATAAGGAGCGGTTTTATCCGGCTCCCCATCCTTGGAGTTATACTAAGGATAGACTCAGGCAAAAAGTCTTGAGTTTCAACAGTGTGAGCGGCGCATCACGACAATCAATATGCGCGCATGCCTCAACAGAGAAGAAAGATGAAGACACCAAAGACATATTCTTCGAGCTCTTGGACAAGACATATGAGCAGTGCCCTGGCTATGACATTAAAATTGTCTTAGGAGATTTTAATGCCAAGCTAGGAAGAGAAGACATCTTTGGTGGCATAATCGGGAGATACAGCCTGCACGACACCACCTCCGACAAGGGATTCAGGCTGGTCTATTTCATTGCGGGGCGAGACGTTCTGGTAGCTAGTACGCAGTTCACATATCTTAATATCCACAAGGGGACATGCAAATCTCCTGATCAATCAACCATCAACCAGATAGACCCCATTGCGATCGACGCACGACACTTCTCCAGTATATAGGATATCCGAACATTCCGAGCTGCCAACATTGACTCGGACCACTACCTCTTTGTAGCCAAGGCACGGCTACGGATATCCCGATCCAAGCCAAAACAAGGAAGTACTGTGAGAAGATTTGACGTTAGACAGCTACAATCGCAGGAGACTGCCATGTCCTTTTCCGATCGAGTCTCTAATAACCTCTTAAGGAGTCCTATGCTTCCTGCATTAAGCATTGAAAACCAGTGGCAACATTGCCTTGCAGCCATCAGAGGCCACCACAGCGAAACCCCTGGTTTGATGACGAATGCCGGCAAGCGCACACAGCGAAACAAGAGGCATACAAAACGGCGCTGCACAAAAGGACTAGAGCTGCTCGCGAGCTCTACGAGCAGAAGAGGAGAGAAGAACACCGGCTTCTTGGACGAAAAAAAAGAGAGCATGAGAAGCGCGCGAACGAGGAGATAGAGGGATGCCACAAAAGGAATGAGGTTCGTAAATTTTACCAAAAGGTAAAAAAAAACCTCCCAAGTTTACCAGCCACGAACCGAAGCCTGTAAAGACGATCAGGGGAACATCGTAGTAGAACCGCTCTACGAGCAGAAGAGGAGAGAGGAACACCGGCTTCTTAGATGGAAAAAAGAGACCATGAGAAGCGCGCGAACGAGGAGATAGAGGGATGCCACAAAAGGAATGAGGTTCGTAAATTTTACCAAAAGGTAAAAAAAACCTCCCAAGTTTACCAGCCACGAACCGAAGCCTGTAAAGACGATCAGGGGAACATCGTAGTACAACCGCTCTACGAGCAGAAGAGGAGAGAGGAACACCGGCTTCTTACATGGAAAAAAAGAGACCATGAGAAGCGCGCGAACGAGGAGATAGAGGGATGCCACAAAAGGAATGAGGTTCGTAAATTTTACCAAAAGGTTAAAAAAACCTCCCAAGTTTACCAGCCACGAACCGAAGCCTGTAAAGACGATCAGGGGAACATCGTAGTAGAACCGCAGTCGATGTTGAGAATATGGAAAGACCACTTCTCCAATTTATATAACGGCGATGACGAACCGAACTCCGCTGCAAGGGAGATAGAACCACTCAACCTCGGCGACGCAGATCTACCATCCCTCCTACCCGATCTTGACGAAGTGAAGATAGCTATATCTAAACTGATGTCAAACAAAGCTGCTGGAGCTAACGCTATCGCTGCCGATCTATTCAAAGCAGCAGGCGATGACTTGGTACGGAGCATACACCAACTCATCTGCAAAATATGGTCGGAAGAAAGTATGCCCGATGTGTGGAATCTTAGCATAGTTTGCCCGATACATAAGAAGGGAGACCCTCTAAACTGCGCCAACTACAGAGGCATCAGTCTCCTTAACATTGCGTATAAGATCCTCTCTGCCGTATTATGTGAACGTCTGAAGCCGTTCGTCAACAACCTGATTGGTCCTTATCAGTGTGGCTTCAGACCAGAAAAGTCCACTATCGACCAAATATTCACACTGCGGCAGATCTTAAAAAGAAACCAGGAACCTCAAATCGATACCCACCAACTCTTTATTGACTTTAAAACCGCGTATGACAGCATCTATAGGGAAGAGCTCTACCGAGCAATGTCTAGTTTTGGCATCCCTGTCAAACTTATCCGTTTGTGCAGAATGACGATGGAGAATGCACGCTGCTCTATCAAGGTCGGAAAAGATCTTACCGATGCATTTGATGTCTAAAAAGGTTTTAGACAAAGGGATGCACTGTCATGCGACTTCTTCCATATCGTTTTGGAAAGAATTGTGCAAAACTCAACTGTCAACACTAGAGGCACAATCTTCCAAAGTCCATCCAATTACTCGAAAACGCAGATGATATTGACATAATTGGAAGATCAAAGCGCAATGTCAGTGGAGCGTTTTTGAGCATTGCCACGGAAGCGAAGAACATGGGTTTAGTGGTCCATGATGGCAAGACCAAGTATATGCTGTCATCAAAAAAGGACACTGAACAACGACGTCTTGGACAAAACGTCACCATGGACAGCCTAGGCTCCGCTATTAAAACAGACAACGACACCAGCGCTGAAATGAAACGAAGAATAACTCTTGCAAATCGCTGCTTCTTTAGACTTAGAAGGCAATTGAGTAGTAAAGTCCTCTCTCGAGCATCTAAAACCACCATCTATAAGACACTCATCATCCCGGTTCTCATTTATGGCGCTGAAATGTGGACCCTGTCAAAGAAAGATGAGAGCGTCTTAGTATGCTTCGAGAGAACAATTCTTAGGGTGATTTTTGGTCCCGTATGCATAGATGGAGAATGGAGGAGAAGATATAACGACGAACTGTACGGGCTGTACAGCGACACTGACCTAGTTAGCAGAATTAAAGTCCAACGGCTTAGATGGCTAGGTCATGTCGAGCGGATGGACATCAACACTCCAGCCCGGAAGGTCTTCGAATCTAATCCCGTGGAACGGCGCAGTAGAGGAAGATCGCGACTCAGGTTGCGCACCCCGGTGGGAGAGGACCTCAACCAACTTGGCGAGCGAAACTGGAGACAGCTAGCTAGGAATGGACCGTCTCTGTAAGTATGGAGTTAGAGCTCATTTCAGCGACATAATTTTTGATTCCTAGCCTAATCAATCATTGATTCTAAAACTAACTAACTATCACTTAAAACTAGAAATGCGTTCTTTACTCACCCTTCAAAATACAGAATTCTTAAAAATATAAAATGTCCAATAATTTATGTTTAAATCAAATATTGTCAAGGACTAATTAAAATACTGTAAAACATTTAAAAATAAGCCAATTAAACGTCCCCAAACAATATTTGACGAAATTTAAAGCCCTGTTACGAATTTAATTGTAGTGAGTTTCCATTACCGCAGCACTAATTTCCTTCTGATTTTTTTTTACAGTTAGTTAGGGGTGTCAATAGAACATGTTTTCAATATTAACGTGAGGAAACACCTTTAAGTCATAGAAAAAAATATTTTCTTTTTCGAGCATAACCCTAATTTTTTTGTATTTAATTATTTGGGTCTAAAACAAGTTTTTTAAATTGATAGCATGGCGCGACGTACTAAGAGTTAGGTATGTAAGGGGGCATGCTGTCCTCCTGCAACCCACCTGCGTGGGGTCACTATAGGATTTGGTATGGGTGCAAATTACTTTTTGCATTTTATCACTAAAATTAAGGAAATCCCCAACACACAAAAAATCAAGTATGGCAACACTGACTAAAAAACAATGAAGAAATGTCAAAATCAACCATTTTTGCGTGTTTTGTAGATGAAAAGTGAACTTTGAAAATGAATTTAAAATAGAAATAAATGATTCCTCGCTCTGAAATTGCTGTAGTTATTATTTATTTGCACATATCCATCAAATAAAAACAACCTAGAGTCGAAATTCGTGCTACGGTAATGGAAAGTTGAGCCCGATTACCTCCTGAGAAGTTAATAAGCTTTTTAAATGTCCACAAACAACATTTGACGAAAATGTAAGCAGTTTTACGAATTTAATTTAAAAAATAATTACGTATACACCCAGGTGAATCTTAATAGTTTAGGTAATTTTATTTTTCCGTTTAACGAAAAAGCATTTGTTTAATAATTTATTTTAAAAAAAAACACATTTATTGAAAATAATTTATTCAATTTTGTTATATCGAAATTCTAAAATATTTTTCATAAATTATTATTAGATTTAAGTATAAAAATACAAATCACGAATTAATCACAGACACACCCTATGCCAATGGAAACTTGTCCTTGTGGAACTTGGAACTTCCAACAACAAACGTCTAATTCCCAACTGTCAAATCAAGAGAAGGCAGACAGAAAGACAAACAGAGAGGAAGACAGAACAGAAAGAAAAACAAAAAAAGGTTGTTTTTTATCGTCTACTTATGTGCCCCGATTTGTTTGTTTGTTTTTATTCGTATTGTTATTGTTTTCTTCTTTGATATCGTAATCTCACACAAATGACAATCATTTTTGACACAAAAGATAGAAAATGAAAATAGATTTCAAGATTATGCGCAGTGGTCGAATATTCCAAACCAATAAGTTGTAGTTCTCGCATTCGCATCAGTTGACTAACAATTCCATTCTATATTGTGGAGTAAATTTTCCTGCTCCTCCAACATTCAATCTCAGTCTGGGTAAAGAAGTTCTATTGAAGCGAGCAAACACCATCCGAGCACTCAGCACATTCATTGTCATAGTCCCGAGTCGAAATCACAGAGACACGGAGAGTGGAATAGGAATTCCAAATCAGCTGCTTTGCCATTGCCAAATACAAAACATCACGTAATCGAATTAGTTTTCTTCACTTTCATTCACATTCACACAAAAATTCCAAATCCTTTGACCTTTGTTGGACAAAAACCACTATAATCATCCCGAATTCGGGAATCAAGTGTTCTTTCGATCCTACACTCACAAACGTCACATAAATATAGGTCGAAGGACAAGTAGATAGGATATTCTAATATTAATTAGATAGAAAAAAGAAAAGGAAACCCCCACGCATTGAAGAGGAGCTCTCCTGTCCCTGGGCAACGCAACAACTTAGCTCAACTCATCTCACCTCAGCTCATCACCAAAATGGACTCTTCGTATGTATTTAATGACTTGGAACCTAGCTACGCTGACCTTCCAATGGAGGTAAGTGCAAAAAAGTATAATAATGATTTCTCATTCAAATTGACTTTACAATGACTCGGGTTGTTTCTATTTAGTTTCTTTGCAATATTTTCTGAAAGTTGCGACGCAACGTCAATTAAAACAATAGCCCATGTGATCTGATTGATTATGATTACCTTTAGCCCTGAGTCATTGTGTGGAATTAACTGCTGAATGTTTACTACGAGATAACTATCCAAAGATAATTGTAATAATTTTGTTTTTTTCTCTGTCGCTCTCTCTCGCTGTTGTTAGATCATTGTGAGTATATTCCGATATTTGAACTACACGGACATCCAATCATGTTCTCTGGTGTGTCGTCGTTGGCTGGAGGCCTCCAAGTACAGTGAATTCCAATCGAATGTGATGATTAGGATAACCAAACTCTGTGTGTCGGATAAGCTGCCTCCAGGCAAGGTGTTCCTCAACAGTGATCGACCCTTTCCCCACATCTACATGGATGAAGCCACCTTTGGGACACTGGATCACTTCTTCGCACACATGGGCAAGACTGCTCAGTCAGTGACCTTCGAGTCCACCGACCTGACAGAGAAACAGTTCTGCGCTGTGCTTGCGGATCTCTGTGGCATCAACACTCTCTCCATAGTCAGATGCACGTCGTTGTTCATGACTGGGCAGTTCTTGGAATCACCCACGGATCGCAAAACCATCGCTGATACCATGTCTCGAGTTCGCTTCCTCTCCCTCAAATTCAACCAATACCTGTCCGATGCGATTCTCCTGAGGATAACCCAGCTGATATCCAGTCTTGAGATGCTCGATATGTCCGGCTGCCACATAGCCTACCACTGCGCCATACAGCGACGATTCTATCCCGAGGAGCTGGCCAATCATCCAAGTGAATCGATTTTGACATTTAAATTCATACTGCATGTGATCCGGGCCCATCAGAACTCATTGAAGGAGCTCAACTTCAGCAACACACTGATCGGAGGTGGTGCTATGACAGCACTGTGTGAAATTCCATTTTTGAATCTGGAAAAACTATTGCTACACTCCTGCCGCCAATTGAATACCTCAGGTATTCGTGGTTTCATTGCAGCACAAACAAATCTTCGTACTTTGGATTTGTCCGATACACTTTGTGTCACGGACGAGTGTCTCGAGACGATTGTCAATAATTTGCAACAAATTGAAGTACTTAATATCAAAGGTTGTACAAAAGTCACAAAGAAAGGAGCCTTGCTGTTGGCCAAGCTGTGCGGGAGTCTGAAGTCATTGAATATATCTCATTGTGATGGGATATCGGGAGATGCTATTGGTGAGGGCATAGCCAGCCAGCCAAATCCGATGTTGGAAAAATTATACATGTCACATTTGAACATCTGTGAGGATTGTGTTACGAAGTGTGGTGTGAATCTGTATAATTTGAGGGTGCTGGATATTAGTAATTGCATTAATGGAGTCACTGATCAATCCGTCCAGGTGCTGCTGAAGAATCTGGTGCTGCTGAGGGAGCTGAACATGGAGGAGTGCTTTCGGGTAAGTTGGATTTTTTTTTCTGCAAATTTGTATGGAAGTTCGAGTGCTCTTATCATTTTATTTACTTCGTCTTTTGTTTTGGTTTTAATCTTATTCAAATTGTCTTCTTCTTCTTGTCTTCTTATCGTGATTGGACTCTGGTCCTATTAGGAGTGTCGTTGTCTTTTAGTTAAATAGAAAGTGTGCTTCATTATCATTTATTCATTCACTATCCTAAACAACAAATTAGTGCAGTGTCAATAGTTTGACTTTGTTTTTTTTTTTTGCATCGCTTGTTCATTTGGGATACACACAAGTCCAGAGCTAATGGTGTCAAGCTGCTGAGATTTCTTTCTTTTTCGCATTAAGATCTACTTCTTCATTAAAAATGGCAGTTGATTGTCTCATCGGTAAGAGGAATATAGTTCTAGGTCAATAATTTCACACATCAGGTACCTACTTCCGTTGTCCTCAATTCCCCAATTTAATTCAATTATATTTATTGAAACTTTTTTTACATTAAATACATTTGTTAACTTAAGACTAAGAAGAAATAAAAGTAAAAATTTAGCTGACTTAGACTTGGTCTTTCTTAACTTAAATACTATATAATAAAAAAGAGGAAGTAAAACACGTTTCTTTTTGTACTGGTGATAAAAAGCGAGTTACTCAAGGTAGTAGTGTTGCTCAGGCACTTATTCATTTTGTACATTGAACTTAAAACTAGAAAACAAAAGGGAGTATCAGTCAAACCGATCAGAAAGGAATTGCTTCCACAACGGAACGATTCAACTGACACCACAAATCTTTATTCTTAGATTTCGATAAGATTTTAAGAATTAGATAGAGACTTAGTTTTTAATATTACATTTTTATATATTTACATATCATTTGTGTGTTTTTTTTTTACTTTTTACTTAAGGTGGCGCTACAGTCTTGTGTGTACTAGGGCCTCACCCAACAAACTTCTCCATCTAGCTCGGTCCCTAGCTAGATGTCTCCAGTTTCGCGCTCCAAGTTGGGTGAGGTCACCTTCCACTTGTGCGCGCCACCTGATCCGCGGTCTTCCTCTACTGCGCTGTCCTGTGGGTGTGGATTCGAAGACTTTCTGGGCCGGAGCGTTGGTTTCCATGCGCTCTACGTGACCCAGCCATTTCAGCCGTTGGACTTTTACCCTTCTGGCTAAGTCTACGTCGCTATACAGCCCGTAGAGTTTGATCTCAGCGCTGGTGTTGTTTTCTGCGTTTACAGCGGAGCCTAGGTAGACGAAGTCCTTGACTACCTCAAAGTTACGTCTGTCGATGGTGACGTTTTGACCAAGACGTCGGTGTTGTATGTCCTTTCTAGACGACAGCATGTACTTTGTTTTGCCTCATTAACCGTTAAACCCATTTTTGCCGCCTCTGCCTCAATACTCACAAAAGCCCCATTGACATCACGCTGAGTTCTTCCGATTATGTCAATGTCATCAGCATATGCCAGTAATTGGACACACTTTTGAAAGATAGTGCCTCTAGTATGGGCGCGTGAGCTTTGCACTACTCTTTCAAGCACCGTCGCATGACAGCGCATCACCTTGTCTAAAACTTTTTTGACATCGAAAGGTTCTGTTTAGTTGTTTCCAACCTTTATGGAGCAGCGTCAATTCTCCATTGTCATCCTGAACAATAGGATGAGTTTGGCAGGGATGCCAAAACTAGACGTGGCTTTATACAGCTCGTCCCTGTTGATGCTGGCATATGCGGCCTTGAAATCGATGAAATGATGGTGGGTGTCGATTTGGGGTTCTTGGGTTTATTCCAAGATCTGCCATAATGTGGATATTTAATCAACTGTGGGCTTTCCTGGTCTAAAACCACACTGATGGGGACCTATCAGGTTGTTGACGATGGGCTTTAGACGTTTATATATGACGGCAGAGAACATTTTTCAGATGTTAAGAAGACTGATTCCTCTATAGTTGGTGCAGTTTAGAGGGTCTCCTTTTTTCAGGATCGGGCAAACAATACTGAGGTTCCATTCATCTTACAGATAAGTTGGTGCATCTCCAGCTGCTTTAAAGAGCTCGGCATTCAAGCCACCCGCTCCAGCGGCTTTATTAGACTTCGGCTTAGATATGGCAATCTTTACTTCGTCTAAGTCGGGAGGACGGGATTGTTGGCTTTCGTCGTCTATGTTGAATGGATCATCCTGCCTCACAGCGGAATTCGGTTCTTCGTCGCCGTTATACAGTCTGCAGAAGTGGTCCTTCCATATTCTCAGCATTGACTGCGGTTCCACTATGATTTTTCCACTTTCGTCTTTGCAGCCTTCGGTTCGAGGTTTATGTAATTTGCTTTTAAACCTCTCAACATCTTCGACCACACAGCTTCTCAAGCCCTCTCTTTTCCTTCTGAGAAGTCGGCATTCCTCTCGCCTCTTATGCTCATAGAGCTCACGTGCAGCTCTCGTCCTACTATGCAGCTTCGCTATGCGTGCCTGTTGTTTGGCTGCATTTGCCTGCCGACATTCCTCATCAAACCAGGGGTTCCTTGTTGGTGGCGGGTTCTCTGATTGCATCTTGGCAATGTTGCCACTGGTTTTCGATACATTGTGTTGGCGGCAGAGAACTTCGAGAGAGGTTACTTGTAACTCGGTCGGAAAAGACTTTGGTGATCTCTGGCGATTGTAGCCGTTGTACCTTCTCCCAGCAGCTCCCTGTTTTGCCTTGGGTCTGGAAATCCGAAGTGCTACCTTGGCTACAACGAGGTAGTGGTCCGAGTCGATGTTAGCTCCTCGGAGAGTTCGTACATCCATAATGCTGGTAGCGTGTCTGGTCAATCTGGTTGACGGTAGATTGATCTGGAATAGTCCAAGTTCCTTTGTGGATGTTGAGGTGTGGAAAACTGGTACTGCCTACCATGACGTTTCGCTCCGCAGCAAAATCTATGAGCCTAAATTGTAGGTGTGCAGGCTGTTCTTCCCGATTATTCCACAAAAGATGTCTTCCCTTTCTAGCTTGGCATTAAAATCGCCCAGGCCTATTTTAATATCGTAGCTAAGGCATTGCTCATATGTTTTGTCTAGGAGCTCGGAGGAACATATCTTTGGTGTTGTCGTCTTTCTCTTCTGTGGGGTGTGCGGGCATATCAGGCTAATGTTGCCGAATTTAGCCTTGATGCGTATGGTCATGAGACGCTCATTGATGCACCTATAGCTCAAGACTTCTTGCCTAAGTCTGGGTCCAATGACGAAGCCGCATCCAAATAAGCACTGTTGGTTTTCGTGGTAGCAGTCACCATAGTAAATATCGTTGTTTTTCATCCTGTTTTTGCCCGGCCCATCCCATCGTATTTCCTGGATGGCGGTGATATCTGCTTTATAGCGGTCTAGGGCTTCCGCTAATTCTTCGGCCACACGTGGTCTGTTAAGGGACCTAACATTCCACGTGCATATCCGAAGTTCGTTGTCCTTAATTCGTTTGCGTTGGTTGTCAACAGTAAATCCGTCCGTATCCGAGGCTTGTTGGTGCTTCGCAACTATGAAAGCTTTTACGTGGCCAGGAAGTCACGCCGACGCACAACACCCAACCTGGAGGGCCAGATCCTAAGTATAACTCCAAGGATGGGGAGCCGGATAAAACCGCTCCTTATAGGCCTGGACTCCGAAAGAGTCGAAGAAGCCCAATAAGGTGTTCACAAAGTAGTTCAACCTTCCTGGAACTGTAGGTGCCACCGTTGATTCCATCTCGGGAATTCCTCCGTTGCTGTCTGGATAAGGAGAGGTGCCTTAGTGGAAACACCTCTCCCCACCTCTCTTGTTTGCTGCCCCCATCAACTTTCCATTGGGGTTGGAACCCAATCTCCAGTTGAGGAACTAGGCACCCGATATTCACCGCGGGGAGGTGAGAGTAGGAGTTGATAGACAGAGGTTGGTTTTGAGAAAAACCAGTGGACGCTTATGTTCTCTTGAATGCACATGTCTACCATTTGAACATCTATGGCACTCCTTAAAAATATAAATTGGGTGGCGCAACAGTCTGTTGTGAACCAGGGCCTAGTGACTTACAACTCGCAACCATTCCTGTGTGCGAGTAATGTTGTCAGGAATGGAATGGCCTACAATTTTATGCCGAATCCGAACGGGTAATTTGAGAAAGCACTTTTTCACGACAATAATTATTCTCGCAAGAGGCAGTACCCGCGAAAATTATTTTATTAAATTAAGGTGGCACAGGCAGGGATTGAACCCAAGACCCCTTGCATGACAGTCCAACGCACTAACCATCATGCCACGGGTACTACACTCCTTAAGGTCAATTAAAAAAAGCCAATTTTTTTGGAGCACAGTTTACTTTTAATTGGACTACACTATTTGAGGGAATAAACGTTTTTCCTTCAAACGATTCAGTCGTAATTCGCACTTTCAGGAATGACCAAGTTTGCACTTGAACTCACTTTTTGGTCGTTCTGTCAACTTTTGAGATTTTTTTTGTAAGCCCACATCAAGAATGTGAAATGCTATAAATGTTTTCTTTCTTTCATATTTAGATATCCTAAACACTGGCAATTTATAAAAACAAAAAAAAATACTTTTCCGTTCATATCCACCTCATTGTAATAATTCTTTACAGATAACAGATGCTGCCCTAACCGGAATCAGTGTCGAAGAAACCCAACCCTCCGAACGTCCACGTTCCCTCTCAATGGAATTCTTCCATCATTTACCCCAGGATAACGTTTCCGAAGGTGGTTCTTTGAAAATCTCCCTACGCAGCAAAGCCGAAGAGGAAATTGTTCGTGATGCCGAACGTAAAAAAGCAATGTTAGCCGTTTATGAGCTAAATTTAGACGAATCAAAAATCAATGGTGTACCAATAAAAAATCTCAGAGGCTTACGCAAATTAAATTTACGAGGATGTAATAAAATATCCGATGTCTCCCTAAAATACGGATTCATATTTTTAGAATTACGCAATCTACTACTATCGAACTGCCAACAAATTTCTGTAGTCGGTATGGAGGCTTTGGTACAAAATTGTCCATCCATTGAAGAGCTAGATCTCTCCGACTGTTATAATATCAACGATAAGACTATTGAAGTTGTTACAAAAAACCTTAAAAGACTTCGATCTTTACACATTAGCGGATGCACTCAATTAACCGATCATAGTTTGGATTCGATTGTTGTTAATTGTAAAGTTTTACATGTAAGTTTTCATTTTCAAAACAAATACCTAATAAAAAAATAAACAAAATTGAATTTGAAATCTATTTTGCAGACTTTATCAGTATTTAGATGTCGACGAATGTATTCGGACATCGAGGAACGTCTTATCAATATGTCCTCGGTGCGAATTTTAAATATGGATCATTCAGCAACAATGGACAATGGAGATATATTTCGGTTGAAAAAGCGATTAGATTACTGATATTTCGCCGCAATTTTCGTTGTATTTATTTTATATTATTTTCAATTGTATAATTTTCGTTAAATATTCTAAGAATCATCATCATCAGAGCTAAAGCTGTTTTAAAATTTAGAAAATACATAATATTTACTTTCTATTAATCAAAATTATCATTTTTATCTTATATCTCTCTCTCAGTATCTCTCGAAGGGAGAAAGGGAGAGAGGAATTTATATATATTGTTAATATGTATTTAAACAAAACAATTATCATAAAACATTTTATGTATATTTAATTTTTACAAACAAACAAAAACTTCACCCGTTATTTACACACAAAAAGATACACATTTCTATTTTCAAAAATAAGAAACAAAAAATCTAAAACTTTAGCAACGAATGTAATTTGAAACAAAAACAAAAAAAAAAGAATAACAACAAAACAAAATCTGAGCCGGAAGGTTTTATATTCTAGCCAAAAACAAATAAATTTGTTACATTAAATGTTTTTTGAAGAAGAAACAAAATCATCTATTTAGTAGAATGTAAGTCGCATGTTTGTAAATAGAGATTGGTCAATATCGACTCTAGTCGAGAGATTTGTTTTTGCGAGACAAAAGTGACGTCGCCAACGACGCCGATTACGAACGCCTAACGCCAAACGCCGAACGCCGAGAAAAGAAGTGATATATATTATATTATTATAAAAAAAAGTAAAAAATTGTAGAACAATTCTAAATTAAATTTAAAATCTAAATAAAATATACATTTTAACTAAAATATATATAAATAAAAATATATTAATGTATTATGTACGAATCTGTGAACACAAAAAGAAAAAAAAAACAAAAAATCATGACATACATAAGTGTATAAATTATATACAGCAAAAAATTCAGCAAAAGAAAAAAAGAAAAACAAATTATTAGCATTTTATTATTATGATATATATTCTGTGTATATTATAATAAATTTTAAATAAGTTACATTGTAAAAGTGTATCAGTACATTGTTAATATAATATTGTATAAACATTTAAAAGAAAAAGAACGAAAATATATAAATATATAGTAAAATAATATATTATGATGCATCGCTGTTCGCTGCTGGAACTTGGCTGATTTATTCAGGCGGAGCCTTATGGGCACCCCAGCCATGGAAACATTTCGTAAAACGTTTTGATTCTTTGTTCTTGAGGGTGAGGAAGAGTTTGCGCGGTCTTTCTGGTTGTTTGATCCTCATATGTTGAATGTATACCTGGAGTAAATGTTAATAATAAACAAATTAATTATAAAATCATTAAATGTATAAATATTAAGTTCTGAGTTTTGTTTTTACTTGTGCAGATTTATAAGCAAGTTTTATTTCAACTTCACTGCATCTTGAACCGGGCCATAGGAATACTTGTTCGCCATTATCCAAAATCATTATGTCATCGTCGGCGAGATCGTCTTGACAGAAATCGGAACATTTTTCAGCGACAGTGAAGTAACCTTTCTCATTGGAACAACGGAAGAGGCGAGTGAAATTCATGTAATCGGCATCTTTGTCGTAGGGCTTGCGGCCACCCAAAGCCACCCAGAAGAAGTTCTCTGGCTCTTCGCCTTCGTTCAGAATCTGCAAATTAAATTGATGAGTTTTTTTGGTTTTCCGTTTAATTATAAATTCTTCACCACCACAAAATCTTGTACGCTAACTTAAATTTACTTAAATGGCAGCGGGATGAAAGACGAATATAATGCGGAAGAGATCTTGTGTGTTAAGAGTTATGTATTTGTTCTTTTTAGTTGCATGTGATTTTCTACGCAAAATGAGGTTTCAAATTTTCTTGAATCTGGGAAGTATTTTAATAACTTCAAAAATTCTTCTAACAGGTTTCAGGGATAAATTCTTGATTTTTTGTTATCATTATGGTAGAGATGTAAATAAGATTCTTTCTTGAGTTCTTGAAAAAGTTGTGAAATAAATTCTTCATTCTTGAGGAAGCTTAAAATTGTCCTTGTTCTTTTCAAATAAACAGCAAGCTAACATTCTTTGCATAATTAATTGAGTTAGGTTATTTTTATAACAAAATTCTTTTATAGAAAGACGCAAAGCATCTTTGTACAAATAAAAATGATAACGGCTAAGATTTAAAACTTTTAAATTGCACTTCTTCACTTACAACTATTGTAATATTTAACAAAAAATATGGTTTATCGATTAAAAAATGTATAGTATGAATAAAAAACCGAACCTACTTACGACAAGCTTCTCCAAACGGTGTAGGGTTGCTCCTCAACAAATGAGTAGTTGTTTCCGTTTCATGTGTACACAATTTTAAGACAGACTATTAGAACATCAGCTGATTTCAAAACGACACTATTATTAAATAGTTCCATACCAGACAGAGAATTTTAGAGTAAGTTTTTTGTAGATATCTATTTGTCTAGTTCTACGATTGAAACTTGAACTGTTTAAACAATGGATATAATTTTCTTTTATTTAAAAACAATTTTCCTTCCAACCGTGTTTAACAACCAACTGAGCTAACTCGTCATAAGTAAAGAGAAGCTGCTTCTATTGATGAAGTACCTGCTTTGGTTTACTAATACGATTTAACGGGGAAGGTGTTCAGCTTGAGAAGATTTTGAGCCACTACCATTAAATTTCTTCAACATTTCGTTAAATAAATCGACATTTACCCTTTTCTATAGCGAGTGTTATAAAATGGGGTCTCGGAAATTTCACCAAACAAAATTACGCCAGAATATTGTTTGTTCGAAAACTCTAGACAAATTTTTTCTCTTGAAATGTATAGAAGGTTTGTTTCTGTGTATTTACAAAATGAAGGTCTTTCTCTAAAACCTCTTATTTGTACTTTTCGCTGTTTGTTCTTGACAAATTTCAATTCGGATTCACTAGCTGAGTTTTCTACGACAGCAAACAATAATAATAATAATAATAAATAATTGTTTTGCATACCCATGAAATGCTTGCAAGTTTCTTTTTTTTTCATAACAAGCGCACACTCAAGGGGATATATTACCCTTATTATGTAGACACAGTGTGAGCACTAGGAAAGGGAGAGAGGGGTTGAAAGGAGATGTCGGTGCACATTGGTTTTGAATTCCTGAATATTGCAATAGCTGGGAAAGACAGAGTGTGGCAAGGCATTCCGCATTCGCATAGTACGGCTAAAGAACGAATCTCTGTACTTGACAGTACGACCGAAGATGGGCTCGAGGGTATATTGATGAGCATTCCTAGAAGCGCGAGTATTACGGTTGAACTGTTTAAGGGGAGGAATGCAGCTGGCTATTTCTCTAGAGCATAAACCATTAAAATAACGGTAGAAAAGCATGAGACAAGAAACATTTGGACGATGTTCAAGTGACGTAAATGATCTTATGATGGTAATATCACCAATCAATCTAAATGCTCTACGTTCAATACTATCCAAGAGGCTTAAGTAAGTTGCAGGAGCACCAGCCCAGATATGGGAGTTATACTCAAGCTTTGGACGTATATAAGTCTTGTAAATAACAGCCAGATCAGAGGGGGAGAAAAACTTTTTGCATCGCCTTAGAAAACCCAAACATCTTGCGGCATTTTTGGCGACATCGCGTATGTGATCGTTCTACAAAAGGTGGTTGGTGATACACATACCAAGAATATCGAGATGTTCAGTTTCCTCGATGCAAGTGCCATTTATGGATAATGGCAGGGGGGGGGGGTATATTTCGTTTTAACGATACAAGACAGCATTGCGTTTTCGAAGCATTAAATTCCACACGGTTTCTTATTCCCCATTGAACAATGCTGTTTAGGTCGGAATTTAATGAGCTTATCATATTTTGTCGTTGCAGTTCCACATCCGAAGAAGAGGGGTGTGAATCTGAAAACGAATAAGAAAAGCTAAGAGTACTATCGTCAGCGAAACAATGTATTGGATTAGATGTTGCAGACAGGAGGACTCTCGCTACAGTACGAGTGTTAAAAAAGATTTGCCCCATAGAATCATTAACTCGCTCAAGTATAGGCGCAGTCATAACACTCACTGGCAGAGTTGAATTGGCGGCGAACTGATTAGCAAAGAGATTTGCTTTCTCTAAAGAGCTAACAAATGGCGTGTCATTCACAACGAGCGTAGGAACCGATGACGAGGAAGAATTCCTCATATTTTTAAAAATGACCAAACATTTTTACTGCCTTTGGCACATTGCAGTATTTTTTGTCGTAATTTTTGGTCATGTAAAAATTTGGTCCGTCGAATATGGGCGTTGCAGGCCTTCCTGGCTTGCTTAAACTTATTCCGGTTTTCCTAAGTTGGATTGGCTTTAAAACAACGGAAACTTACCTTCTAAACCCTAACAACCTTTTTACAGCTCGCATCGAACCATGCGTTTTCCTTAGGCCTGATGCTTTTAACCCTATTCGGGATAAAAGTTCTCATTCCCAGGAGAATCAAACTTGTGATCATATCAGCGCTGGCGTCAACGTCACTATCGAGGGAGCATAATGACCAGTTAAAGATCCTGAAGTAGTTATTGAGACCGTCCCAGTTGGCTTTCTCGTATTGCTAAACGGTTCTCTTAGGAGCTCTTTCTTTAACTGGAGAGTTTTTACACGAGAAATTTGCTGATATGACACAATGGTCAGATGTGCCTAGAGGAGATAGAAAACTAATAGTGTACTTACCAGGGTCAGAGGTAAGAAACAAGTCAAGAGTGTTTTCTGCTCGACCTACCACGTCCGATATTCGAGTGGGCTCGTTGACCAGCTGAGTTAGGTGGTTTAACTCAGCGAAGATCTCAGCACACACTCCTTCTAGTGTTGTCTGGCCCGAATGTTGAGGCCATGAAGAATTGTGTACATTGAAATCGCCCGTAACAACGATTCAATCCCTGCTTGTGCCACCTAACTTTTTTCACGGGTACTGCCTCTTTCGAGGAATTGACAAATTCTCCAAGAGTAATTCTTGTCATGAAAAAGTGCTTTCTCAAATTAATTAAAAGAATAGATTTGGACATTCCCGATGATATTTTAAATGAGTTTCATATCCACCTACTAGGTTTACTGGATAGCTTACTTACTTACTTACTTAAGGAAAACGTATGGGTAATAAACCCGTACTCTGTCGCGTTGGAAAAGCCACCTACCCTGATATCGCTGTAGTTTGAGTGCTTGATTGACCTGACCTAAGCGCTTGATACGAGTAACTGCGAAAAATGGCATAAATATGGGCAACGAAGTGCTCCGCGTTAAATTTCTCACACAAAAAATGCTCCGCGACTAAAAAAGTTTGAAACCGCTGCTCTATACATTACAGTACGACGGAAATTTCGTTCTTGGTTATAACTAATGAGCATTTCTGGAGTTTATTACTGTTGATTTGGCTATTTTATTAGAGAAAAATCCGTAATAATGAAATAAACATTTAAAAAAAATGTATTTAAGAAAGAAATTATTATTATTTATCTATTACCAACTCCTACTCTCACCCCCCCCCTCGCCTAGTACCTCAACTGGAGATTGGGTTCTGACCCCAGTGGAAAGTTGTTGGGGGCAGCAAACAAGATAGGGGGGGAGAGTAGTTTCCACTAAGGCACTTCTCCTTATCCAGACGAATTCTCGTGATGAAATCAACGGCGGCGTCTACAGTTCCAGGTTTAACTACTTAGTGAATACCTTATAGGGATTCTTCGACATATTCAGAGCCCAGGCCTGTTAGGAGCGGTTTTATGCGGCTCCCCATCCTTGGAGTTATACTAAGGACCTGGCACTCCAGGTTGGGGGTTGTGCCGTCGGGGTGACTTCCTGGCCACGTACAAAATACCTTACTTGCGAAGCACCAACAATCCTCGGATACGGACGGATTCACTGTTGACAACCCACGCAAACTAAATAAGGACAACGAACTTCGGATCTGTGCGTGGAATGTTAGGTCCCTTAACAAACCAGATATTACCGCCATCCAAGAAGTGCGATGGGATGGATCGGCCAAACGCAAACTAAAAGACTGCGATGTATACTACGGCGACTGCTACCGAGAACACAGACAGCGCATGCCCCAACAGAGGAGAAAGATGAAGACATCAAAGACATATTCTTCGAGCTCTAGACAAGACATATGAGCAGTGCCCTGGCTATGACATTAAAATTATCTTAGGAGATTTCAATGCCAAGCTAGGAAGAGAAGACATCTTTGGAGGGATAATCGGGAGATACAGCCTGCACGACACCACCTCCGACAACGGATTCAGGCTGGTCGATTTCGCTGCGGGCGAGACGTTGTGGTAGCTAGTACGCAGTTCACGCATCTTAATATCCACAAGGGGACATGGAAATCTCCTGATCAATCAACCGTCAACCAGATTGACCACATTGCGATCGACGCACGATACTTCTCCAGTATCCAGGATATACGAACATTCCGAGAGGCCAACATTGACTCGGACCACTACCTCGTTGTAGCCAAGGTACGGCTACGGATATCCCGATCCAAGCCAAAACAAGGAAGTACTGTGAGAAGATTCGACATTAGACGGCTACAGTCACAAGAGACTGCCATGTCCTTTTCCGATCGAGTCTCTAATAACCTCTTAAGGAGTCCTATGCTACCTGCATCAAGCATTGAAAAAAGTGGCAACATTGCCTTGAAGCCATCAGAGATGCCGCCTTTGAAGTGCTAGGTTTCGAACGGCCACCACAACGAAACCCCTAATTTGACGACGAATGCCGGTAAGCCAGCGAAACAGCAGGCATACAAAACGGCGCTGCACAAAGGGACCAGAGATACTCGCGAGCTCTACGAGCAGAAGAGGAGAGAGAAACACCGGCATCTTAGATGGAAAAAAAGAGAGCATGAGAAGCGCGAGATCGAGGAGATAGAGGGATGTCACAAAAAGAATGAGGTTCGTAAATTTTACCAAAAGGTAAAAAAAACCTCCCAAGTTTACCAGCCACGAACCGAAGCCTGTAAAGACGATCAGGGGAACATCGTAGTAGAACCGCAGTCGATGCTGAGAATACGGAAAGATCACTTCTTCAAGTTATATAACGGCGATGACGAACCGAATTCCGCTGTAAGGGAAATAGAACCACCCAACCTCGGCGACGCAGATCAACAATTCCGCCTACCCGACCTTGACGAAGTGAAGATAGCTGACGGCATCGCTGCCGAACTATTCAAAGCAGCAGGCGATGACTTGGTAGGGAGCATGCACCAACTCATCTGCAAAATATGGTCGGAAGAAAGGATGCCCGATGAGTGGAATCTCAGCATAGTTTGCCCAATACATAAAAAAGGAGACCCTTTTAATTGCGCCAACTACAGAGGCATTAGTCTCCTTAACATTACATATACCATCCTTTCTACCGTATTATGTGAACGTCTGAAGCCATTCGTCAACAACCTGATTGGTCCTTATCAGTGTGGCTTTAGACCAGGAAAGAATTGTGGAAAACTCAACCGTCAACACCAGACGCACAATCTTCCAAAGGTCCATCCAATTCCTCGGATACGCAGATGATATTGACATAATTGGAAGATCAAAGCGTGATGTCAGTGGAGCGTTTTTAAGCATTGCGAGGGAAGCGCAGAAGATGGGTTTAGTGGTCAATGAGGGCAAGACGAAGTATATGCTGTCATCAAAAAAGGACATTGAACAACGACGTCTTCTTCTCGGTTTCTTAGTATCTGCTGTTCTTGATCGAGCGCTCAGTTACAGACTTCAATAGCGCTCAAGCGCCTTGTTGAGGCAGATTACTTGAATAAATATTTAATAGATAAATTACTTACTTACTTACTTAAGGTGGCGCTACAGTCCTGTGTGAACTAGGGCCTCACCCAACAAACTTCTTCATCTAGCTCGGTCCCTAGCTAGATGTCTCCAGTTTTGCGCTCAAAGTTGGGTGAGGTCACATTCCACTTGTGCGCGCCACTTGATCCGCGGTCTTCCTGTACTGCGCTGTCCTGTGACTGTGGATTCGAAGACTTTCCGGGCTGGAGCATTGGTTTCCATGCGCTCTACGTAACCCAGCCATTTTAGTCGTTCTACTTTTACCCTTATGGGCTAAGTCTACGTCACTGTACAGCCCGAACAGCTCGTCGTTCCATCTTTTCCTCCACTCCCCTTCGATGCATACAGGACCGTAGATCACACGAAGAACTTTTCTCTCGAACCGACCCAAGGTGCTTTCATCCTCTTTTGTCATAGTCCATGCTTCTGCACCGTATAGCAGGACGGGGATGATAAGGGTCTTTTAAAGCAACACTTTGGTCCCTCGAGAGAGGACTTTAACTTAATTGCTTTCTTAGTGCAAAGAAACAGCGGTTAGCAAGAGTTATTCTGCGTTTGATCTCAGCGCTGGTGTTGTTTTCTGAGTTTACAGCGGAGCCTAGGTAGACGAAGTCCTTGACTACCTCAAAGTTACGTCTGTCGATTGTGACGTTTTGACCAAAACGTCGGTGTTGTATGTCCTTTCTAGACGACAGCATGTACTTTGTTTTGCCCTCATTAACCGTTAAACCCATTTTTGCCGCCTCTGCCTCAATACTCACAAAAGCCCCATTGACATCACGCTGAGTTCTTCCGATTATGTCAATGTCATCAGCATATGCCAGTAATTGGACAGACTTTTGAAAGATAGTGCCTCTAGTGTTGACGTGTGAGCTCTGCACTATTCTTTCAAGCACGATGTTAAAAAAATCGCATGACAGCGCATCACCTTGTCTAAAACCTTTTTTGACATCAAAAGGTTCTGTTAAGTTGTTTCCAACCTTTATGGAGCAGCGTGAATTCTCCATGGTCATCCTGCACAAACGGACGAGTTTGGCAGGGATGCCAAAACTAGACATGGCTCTATACAGCTCGTCCCTGTAGATGCTGTCATATGCGGCCTTGAAATCGATGAAAAGATGGTGGGTGTCGATTTGGTATTCTTGGGTGTTTTCCAGGATATGCCGTAATGTTAATATTTGATCAACTGTGGGCTTTTCTGGTCTAAAACCACACTGATAAGGACCTATCATGTTGTTGACGATGGGCTTTAGACGTTCACATATTACGGCAGAGAAGATTTTATAGGCGATGTTAAGTAGACTTCAAAAAATCAAATGGGGTGGCGCAACAGTCCGTTGTGAACCAGGGCCTAGTGACTTACAACTCTCAACCATTCCTGTGTGCGAATACTGTTGTCAGGAATGGAAGGGACCTACAATTTTGGGCCGAATCTGAACGGCTAGTTTTGAGAAAGCACTTTTTCATGACAAGAATTACTCTTGAAGGATTTGTCAATTCCTCGCAAGAGGCAGTACCCGCGAAAATTATTACAATTAAGGTGGCGCAGGCAGGGATTGAACCCAGACCCTTTGCATGACAGTCCAACGCACTAACCATCATGCTACGGGTACTACAAGTAGACTTATTCCTCTATAATTGGTGCAGTTTAGAGGGTCTCCTTTTTTCAGGATCGGGCAAACAATACTGAGGTTCCATTCATCGGGCATGCTTTCTTCCGACCATATGTTACAGATAACTTGGTGCATGCTCCTAACCAACTTATCTCCAGCTGCTTTAAAGACCTCGGCATTCAAGCTATCTGCTCCAGCGGCTTTATTAGACTTCAACTTAGATATGGCAATCTTTAATTCGTCTAAGTCGGGAGGACGGGGTTATTGGCTTTCGTCGTCTATGTTGAATGGATCATCTTGCCTGACAGCGGAATTCAGTTCGTCGTCGCCGTTATACAGTCTGCAGAAGTGGTCCTTCCATATCCTCAGTATTGACTGCGGTTCCACTATGATGTTTCCACTTTCGTCTTTGCAGTCTTCGGTTCTAGGTTTATGTACCTGTGAATTTCGTTTCACCTGTCCATAAAACTTTCGAACCTCATTCCTGCTTTTATACTCCTCAGCATCTTCGACCGCACGCTTCTCATGCCCTCTCTTTTTCCTTCAGAGAAGTCGGCGTTCCTCTCGCCTCTTCTGCTCATAGAGCTCACGAGCAGCTCTCATATTTTTATGCAGCGCTGCTTTGCGTGCCTGTTGTTTGGCTGCATTTGCCTGCCGACATTCCTCATCAAACCAGGGGTTCCTTGTTGGTGGCTGTTTGAAACCCAGCACATCAGAGGCGGCTTCTCTGATTGCATCTTGGCAATGTTGCCACTGGTTTTCAATACATTGTGTTGGCGGCAGAGACCTTCGAGAGAGGTTACTCGGTCGGAAAAGGATTTTGCGATTTCTGGCGATTGTAGCCATTCGACGTTGTACCTTCTCCCAGCACCTCCCTGTTTTGCCTTGGGTCTGGAAATCCGAAGTGCTACCTTGGCTACAACGAGGTAGTGGTCCGAGTCGATGTTAGCTCCTCGGAAAGTTCGTACATCCATGATGCTAGAAGCGTGTATGGCGTCGATCGCAATATGGTCAATCTGGTTGATTGTAGATTGATCTGAAGAAGTCCAAGCACCTGGCTGCGTTAACAAGCAAGATTGCCGTATATGCGACGACACAAACCCACGCGTGGTTCCCCAGGTGATAATGCATCTCCAAAAAGTTACCATTTGGTGTGGATTTTGGATCGGCGGGGTAATTGGTGCGTATTTTTTTTAAACGACGTTAATAAGGCGGTCACCGTCAACAGCGAGCGCTACAAAACGATGATACCTAATTTCTTATGGCCCAAATTGAACCATATGGACCCAAACGACATTTGGTTCCAGCAAACACAACATGACCTCGCCCTAATTAAAAAAACCCTATAGATACACATAAGTGAGATTAAAGATGGAAGTAAATACATATCGATAGTGGCAACGTTATTAAATTATGCATTGCTTTCTATTGAATTTTGTATTCCACTTTCAACGATGCTATCAAGGTCAGATAAGTAAGGCAATAGAAGTAATATGAAAGCTGGGTGTAATGTCATAAGCAAAGCTAGTAATGTAATAAGAAGTTCTAGTCAGGAGATTATTAAAACAACTTATAGAGTGAGAGGACACCATCATTTTTTGGTTTCAGATTTGTATCCAAAGCTACCTGCACTGAACGGCAATTTCATATCCAAAGAAAGAATAGTCTTCCAAACCGAAGACCCGCATATTTTCGTTTAAAAAGCGTGATACCAGATTCTATCAAATGGATTTGAAATGTCAAACTCAATCATTTTACTTTCTCCAAAACGGTGTAAGTATTTATCACACTGTTCGGTGAGATGAACCATAAAATCACCAGTGGACCTCTTCCTCTTAAAGACTTAATTTCGGTTTACCAGATATTTTCTGAGCTTATAATCAGCATTTTTATGGCCATGGAAAACAACATTGTTCAAATACCCCTGCCTACATTTTAATCGCTCTTTTAAAGACACTGATTACCTTCTTTAAATTCTATTTTTGTATTTTGATAAATGATGTTATGATTGATCACCATAGTCTTGTTCTTTTTAATGAAAAATTTTAACTTGAAAAATAAGACTCACCTGTAAGCTAACCCACGGGTTATTGAACATATTCTCAGCGATATCTTGAATAAGTTTAGCTTCTTCGGGAGCTGCTTTCGAACCAATCCAAACATAAACAATTCCCGATTGTGATTCATCTTCAGTTTCAAATGGAACATACAAAATATAACTGAAAGAATACAAAACTTAGAAGAACAAAACCACAAATAAGCTTCAAAAGCTTACCAAAAAGCCGAATTCAAATTAACTGCATCCGGTTGAATTTGTATCAACCTTGTGCATAATGCCCCACCATTCGAACGCAAGTGGAAGAATTCCACTGCCGCCTTACCATCGGGGGTCTTTTGCTTATCCTTTCGCTTGCCCGTGTGTATTATGAAGGTCCTCTTAAAGTGAGCCATAAATTTCAGATTCTCTTGCTGTTGATGGATGCGGATCACTTCGAGTTCCTCGCCAAACATCGCCTTAAATTTCTTCTGCAACGTGAAGGTAAATGTCAACCATCCCATATTGCCGGCGTTTCGTCCCTGCCAGAAGTAAACTACACACTGGATTTCCTCATCAGGCGGAGCTCGATTGTCGTCTTCGGGGGCATCGTCGCCCTCGTCCTCCAGAGGAATACAGTATCGACACAGGAATACATAACACTCGCCAGTGTAGAAGTGGCCCAGCTCCTCCTCCGGCAGACGGACGAACTTCTTGCCCTCCAAGACAAACGCTTCCATAGCCTCCAAGTCGTAGTTCCACTCCTCCTCCAGCTGTTCGGCCTCACTCAGAGCCATGGGATTCTGGCGCGGCATAAACAGAGCAGCCAAATCCGACTTAGTTTCCTGCTTCCTCGCCCAGATGGTTAAATCCGCTCCGGTCTTCGCCACTGATGTTGCTGTCCGGGTGAAATCTACCGCCATAACCTCGTCCCATCCGATGAACTTCGACTTGAAGATTTGAATCTCAGTTCCCTCCTGAACTCGAGTGACCAAAGCATACTCTGGCCTGTTGATCATGTTGAAGAGCTCTCGGGAGAGTTTGACGGCAGCTGCGCGCACCAAACGCGTCGATTTCTTGCCGAACCACACAAACAAATCGGCATAGCAGTCAAGGATATAGACATTCTTGCTGCTGAGCAACGTGTGGACGAGCTTCTGCTCGGGAATTTCGACCTGAGGCAGCTCCAAATAGCCCATACCCAGTTGAACTTGGTACAAACGCGGAATTGGCGGCACGAAGTTCTCCGACACATGTTGGGGAATCTTCGCGGCGGCAGCAATTTCAGGATCAGCTCCCAACTGGTCCCAAAATTCTGTACTTTCATCTCCTAAAAAGACACAAGAACAGGAACGATATAAAAGGCGACCTCGTTTGGAAGAGAATTCCCTCTCGGCTTACCTTGCATCTCAACGATGATATCACACTTGTTCTTGCGCTCGGTCTTGTTAATCTTCTCCGCCATCAGACGTGACTTTGAATTGAGGGTGTTCTTCGAACAGCGTCCATACCACAGGAACATCTTCTGTCCACAATCCAAGACGAATGCGTATCGTGGATCGAGGGAGTTGAAATCAACAGCCACGGGTTCCAAATGGATTGAGGCTCCTGCTGCATGGACGCGATACAATCGGATGGTGTAGAGCATGTCCTCGATTGTGTAGAAACCAGTAGCGGTGCGACCGCCTTCGATGTATGTCACATCGGTATCAAAAAGTGCCAGGAACTCCTCCGATTCGTCATCTGAAAATTTCACAAAAGCTAAATCAATATCAGAGGTGGAAAAGTCGTCTTTTGCTTACTTTGTTCTTCACGAATTGTCCGGCAGCGGGCACCTAAGAAGTTCCTCAGATTCACAGCATGAATAGCCGCACAAGCTCGCTTATCCAGAGTCGCGTTGTTTCCAATCCAAAAGAATATCTCCCAAGTCAATTGACCCAAATCGTCAAGGCTCGTCTTCAACACGATGTAACAATCTCCCTCGTAGAACTTGCCATGAGCCACTTCCTCGATTTTGTTGGGCAAGAAGTTCTCGATCTCCCAAATGGTGATGCCTGGCAATTGGCCATCGTCCTTCTCGAAGAACTTCGAATAGTCCAGTGGGGGTTTCTCCAGGGATTCATCCCATCGCTTGGGCTTCAAACTCTCGGGTTTGCCATCGTCGCCATTCCAGGAGGACGTGTTGTTTGTGGCATCGTCCTTCTCCTTGGCAATGTCTTTCATGCCTTTGAGGATTTTGGCGGAGTCCTGATCAGGTCCATCATTGCGGAGACCACGACGCAGACGAATCTTCCTGGCAATGGGATCCTTTCCGGTGCCATTTGCAGGAATCGAGGGAGGGACACTGGCTCCAGCCAATCGCAGCTGAGTCTGCAGGGAGAAGTCGATGTTGTAGAACTCGATGCCAGAGCCTTTGATGATCTCCGTCGGCTTGGGAGGCATTATCAGGTCTGGGTTGTTGCGTAGATCCAGCTGGTCGAGGTCTGATAGCAGATGGATGGCGTCTGGGAGGGTAATCAATCGATTCGAACTCAGATTCAGCTTCTTGAGTGACCCACAACGGCACAAGCCCTCAGGGACCATCTCCAGGCGGTTGTTTGAGGCAGAGAACACCTCCATGCTGCATAGCTTGCCCACTCCCGAAGGTATTCCTTCAAAGTCTAACTTATTGTCATTCAAATACAAGCGCCTTAAGTTCATAAGCTTGCAAATGGCCGATGGTAAGGCTGTCAGTTGGTTCCGGGACAGATTCAAAGTCTCCAGCTTCTGCCAGAACTCGACGCCCGATGATAGTTCAGTTATTTCGTTGTCACTCAGGTTGAGACGTTTCAAATTGGGCAGATTGTAGAGGCAATCGGGCACCTTGGGCAGGCAGTTCTGTGACAGATCCAACTCGGCCAGATTCGACAGGCTGTCCAGAGTTGTGGGGAAATTCAGAAGCGTCCTCTGTGTGTTCCTCATATTGAGGACTTCCAGATTCTGCAGCGAGGGTAATTGTCTCAGTTGAAAAAGCTCCAGGGGGTTATCTGCAAGGATTAAGGTTTGAAGATTCGCCAGACGTCTCGTCTGAGGAGGCAGTGTCTCGAGTTTGTTGTGCGACAGGTCGAGGAGCAACAAATCTGTGAGATGAATAAATAATGCTGTAGGAATGGTTTCGATTTGGTTGTGGCTTAAATTCAGAACCAATAAGTTCTTGGCGCGTTCTAATCCTTCAGGAACCTCTTTAAGTTTGTTGTGCGATAAATCGAGGGTCGTCAATTCGTCCAAACGAAATAGTTCCGGTGGAATTCCACTGCTCTTGATGTTGTTGTGACGGAGGTTCAATGACCTCAGGCATCCCAGCTCGGTGAGCTCGCCGAAAAGCTTCTCAAGTTCGTTGTTCTTCATCGAGAGATGCTCCAATTTGTGCAGATTTCCCATTTCCTCGGGAATCTCTTTGAGATGTGTGCGGTCGAGTTTGAGCCATTGCACTCGGGTCATCAAGCGCAGGGCATTTGGAAATTTATCACCCTGAATTAATAAACAAAATAAAATAAAACGACTTTGCAATCATTCAAAAAGTAAACAAAAACAAAAATACGAGGAATTTAATGTTTGTAAACAAAAATTCAGCACGAATTTCGAAAGAAAAGAGATGGCTCTATATTTGTATTTCTTCGGTTGTTTCTATTTTCGAATGCCATTGTCATGATGACATTGGGGCGAAATGAAAATGGTGACACATCCAATTTGCAAGGTGAACTTTTAAACACACATTTTTAGACTTTTAACACGTTTTTCAGGGCAAATTTATTATTTTAATTGTTGGGAAAATATTAAATATTGAAAATATGCTTATTTTACTATTTAAAACACTTACACTGAAGTCATTTGTTGTAAAATCAACACCGCGGACGAACGGCAGTACACCCGTGTTCGCCATCTTTTTTCAATTTAGTCAATTTGACATTTGGATGGGGTATTGCCAGTTATGAAAAATAAAAATGACATTTATGTTCGAAATTATTAATGGAAGTTACATGGTGAGATTGAACTGTTTTATTTATATAATTTAGTAATGAAGTAGATTAGTAATTAATATTTATAATAAGTTTGTAGAAGTAATTCAATTTAAAACCATATATTTCTTGAATTTCTGGGAATTTTGTATATAGGCTTGCAGGGTAGGACTGTTAAATATAAATCATAATTCACCGCTCAGATGTTAAATTAGTTTCATTTCTCTTTTTTTAAATTCGGTTTGCACGATAGAGAATAATTGAGACGTCGAACCATAGAGGAAATATAATATCTGTTTACACAAAAGCAGATTTCGAGATTTAACATAAACAAAATTAAAAATAAAGTTTTCAGCGAACATTTTTAATTATTTACTGAATTTTTTCCAAAAAAATTGTAATCAATTTTCAGACTTCTTAAAATTAATCTACATGTTAATAAACTTTTCTGTCAGATACCCAGCTGTTCTTTACCACGTAAAATACTATTTTGACACCTTCCCTAGATTTTTAAGCAGAAATTGTTTGTTTTTCAAATTTTGAAGAGCGGTATGGAATTCTCTCAGATTGAGAAAACTGCCAAAAAACTATGGAACACTTTCTTAAAATTAGTTTGCTGCCTCGTGAGCACTTTCTTCGGCCCACACCCAATTTTTTTTAGTTTGGAACAGCATTTGGTCAACAGTTGTTGACAAGGTTGGGAACAGACCTAACATTTTATTTTTACAAAAATTGTGCTTTAAATTCAAAAGGTGGAAATATTATGTATGCATTAAACAGATTAACAAAACAAAATCAATTATGTTGGTATAAGTTATATATATAAAAAAAAAACAAAGTAATATATGTATGTAGGTACATTAGAAATTATCTAAAAAGTTAAATTTACAATTCATCATCACAACGATCACCATCATCATCATCAACATCATCATCATCATCATCATCATCAACATCATCATCATCAACATCATCTTCATCATCATCAATTTTGGCCAATATTAAGCTTGTTTTCAAAGGAGTTACATGATGAGATGCCCAGAGCAGTCGAAGTCCTCCATATACCTTACCTATCGCTAGATTAATATGAGTGTTCCAACTTAGTGTTTTATTAAATGTAAGCCCAAGATTTTTGGCAGAATCGACGAACTCGATAGCACAGTTGTTTAAATAAACCTCTGGAAAATATGAGGTATCAGTTATAGTTCTAGAGATGACTAAGCATTTAGTTTTTTTTCGGATTTAAACAAAGATCGTTTTTGCGGGACCACATAACAATTGTATTTAAATCCTCGTTGACTTCATACAAGCCATTCTCAAGGATACCTAGTTGAAAATTGTTGTATAATTGAACGTCGTCTGCATACATGTGCACAGAAGAGCTCAGTGGATATGATCGATACACATCGAGAACAGTAAAGGGCCCAAAACAGAGCCCTGAGGGTCACCTATTTGCTGAGGAAGGAAAGTAGACATAACATTGTTAGAAAAAACTGCCTGAGATCTACGGTTAAATAGGAGAGAATAAGCTTAACAGATGCAAAAAAAAAGAGAAATTAAATTGACCTTTAAGATTTTCACAAAGTATAAAATAGTTGACGGTATCAAATGCCTTTGAAAGGTCAAGAAGCGTTAATATAGTCACATTATCATTATCTAATTCTTTTCTGATATTCTCAACAACGTCTATTAAAGCTGTAGTACAGCTGTGCTTAGGGCGGAAGCCTGACTGATTGATACACATCAATTTATTACTTATGAGAACAATTCTTACTTGGTTATTTATCAGTTTCTCTAAAACCTTCGAAGGAAAAGGTAATATAGCTATAGATCGATAATCATCTCCATCACGATTTTTGGGAATTGGTATTATCTTCGTTTGCTTCCAAATAGAAGTGAAAGTACTAGTCATAAATATATTATTAAAAATGTAGATTATGTATTTCACTATATATGGACGAACCGCTTTAAGAAAAACCGGATGGATGCCATCATTTTCAATAAAGTAAGATTTAACACCTAGAACACTATCCAAAACATCGTAGTCACTAACAGTCAAAAAGCAAAAATTGGTCAAAGATGCTAAAGAAGGGTTAAGTTTTGGAGCATAAAACTGTTGCTTCCCGAATAAGACATAATACTCTATTTCCTAAAATTTTGTATTCATTATGCAATGCTTCAAGCCTAAAGGCCCAACTATAATAGGCATAAGCAAACATAAGCTTATGTCAAAAACCTAACGAAAATTCACTTAAGTTTGTGAAATTACTGCATAGCCATTCAATTTTTTCTACATGTCAGATTTTACTTATGCGGCGAGCGACTGGGATCGCTCTTTCTTAAGTTTGCTTAAGTTAACGAAACTGAGAAAAATTCAACGAAACGGAGCTAGACTCCATTATGTTCACTCGTATTGAGATTCTTTGTATTCGAACCATTACTTATGTGCGCATATGCTAGCTGCCTATTATAGTTGGCCCTTAAGGATTTTCCATTGCTTGTATGCAAAATTTCGTTCCCTTATTTGATCCTTAATATAGTTGCTAAACCACGGCTGGCCTTTCTTACTAGTTTGCTTGGTTGCAAGTGGAACATGGAAGTTAAAGAGATAATCAATATTATTTTGAAGAAATATCACTTGGTCATCAACAGAAGCCATACTTTTGTAATGTGTATACACTCTTTATCTCTTTTAATATCGTGTTATAGTAGAATAAGGGCAACATCTAGTGATTAAAAGGAGAACTCGCTTCGTTAACCATCGAGAAACATCTAGTCACTTCGAGAACATTCAGCGCCTACAAGAACCTAGTAGTTTCTCGAACCAATTTGATTTATATAAATAGGCACTCGGAAGCGAAACGGTTTATTATTGGTTGTGATCTGCGATAAAGTAAAGACTGTGTTTAAAAAATAATAATTGAAAGTAAAGACTGTGTTTGAAAAGTAATAATTGAAAGTTTTTAATAATGTAATAAGTTTGGAGCGATTTTCTCTATTTTCCTTAAGGATGTTAAAAAGAAACTACAATCACTTTTAAGTTGCTGGCAACTTTGATTTGTTGCTTAGTTGGCATAGTGAAATAACAGGTATTTCTACAGATCTTTGAAATGTATAAAACAAGGATGATCTTTTTAAATTGAAGTAAATTTCAATTTATTCCATAGATAATCCTCTGGCATTTTAAATATGATATGACCATCATGGCTAGTTTAGAAAAATCTAAGCTAGAGGCAAAATTTTCAATGAATTTTTTAAACATCTGTGGCCGTATTTTTTTTTTTTTTATAATAAGCGCACACTCAAGGGGATATATTACCCTTATTATGTAGACACAGTGTGAGCACTAGGAAAGGGAGAGAGGGGTTGAAAGGAGATGTCGGTGTACATTGGTTTTGAATTCCTGAATATTGCAATAGCTGGGAAAGACAGAGTGTGGCAAGGCATTCCACATTCGCATAGTACGGCTAAAGAACGAATCTCTATACTTGACAGTACGACCGAAGATGGGCTCGAGGGTATATTGATGAGCATTCCTAGAAGCGCGAGTATTACGGTTGAACTGTTTAAGGGGAGGAATGCAGCTGGCTATTTCTCTAGAGCATAAACTATTAAAATAACGGTAAAACATTTCGACGATGTTCAAGTGACGTAAATGATCTTATGATGGTAATATCACCAATCAATCTAAATGCTCTACGTTCAATACTATCCAAGAGGCTTAAGTAAGTTGCAGGAGCACCAGCCCAGATATGGGAGTTATACTCAAGCTTTGGACGTATATAAGACTTGTAAATAACAGCCAGATCAGAGGGAGAGAAAAACTTCTTGCATCGCCTTAGAAAACCCAAACATCTTGCGGCATTTTTGGCGACATCGCGTATGTGATCGTTCCACAAAAGGTGGTTGGTGATACACATACCAAGAATATCCAGATGTTCAGTTTCCTCGATGCAAGTGCCATTTATGGATAATGGCAGCGGGGGTATATTTCGCTTTAACGATACAAGACAGCATTGGGTTTTCGAAGCATTAAATTCCACGCGGTTTCTTATTCCCCATTGTACAATGCTGTTTAGGTCGGAATTTAATGAGCTTATCATATTTTGTCGTTGCAGTTCCACATCCGAAGAAGAGGGGTGTGAATCTGAAAACGAATATGAAAAGCTAAGAGTACTATCGTCAGCGAAACAATGTATTGGATTAGATGTTGCAGACAGGAGATCATTAATAAAAATGAGAAAGAGTGTTGGAGATAGAACAGAGCCCTGGGGCACACCAGCATTTATTTTGTGGTTTTCAGACTTGAATCCATCCAATACAACTTGTATTGAACGATTCGAAAGGTAATTACTAATCCAATGAAGGAGGGATTCATGCAAACCGAAAGCACGCATTTTCGATAAGAGAGCCTGATGCCAAACCCTATCAAATGCTTTTGAAATATCAAGTGCAATAATCTTACTTTCTCCAAAGCTATGTAAAGATTTGTTCCACTGTTCGGTGAGATGAACCATGAGATCACCAGTGGACCTATTGCTACGAAAGCCATACTGTCGGTCATTAAGAAGCTTCCGTTCTTCAAGATATTTCTTGAGCTGATAATTAATCAGCGTTTCCATGACCTTGGAAAGAAGGGACGTAAGTGCAATTGGTCGATAATTAGACGGTGAGGAAGATTCGCCTTTTTTGGGAATAGGCTGGACAAATGCGGTTTTCCATCCGCTCGGAACGAGACCTGAGGAGTAGGACAGATGAAAAAGCTTACGCAGTGGTTTTGCCAGCGATGAAGAACACCTCTTCAGAACAATAGCGGGGATACCATCCGGACCAGCAGATTTGTGTATGTTAAGATCTTTTAGGACCCTCGCTACGGTACGAGTGCGAAAAAAGATTTGCCCCATAGAATCACTAAGTCGCTCAAGTACAGGCGGAGTCATAACACTCACTGGCAGAGTTGAATTGGGCAATAAGTCATAATTCATCCTCCAAATGGTCAATTGTTAGGGGATTAGCCGAGTGCAAAAGAGTAGTGGCTTCATTTATCCTTACAGAAAATAGTCAAAATGTATTAAAGCACACGACCTTGGAGCGGATTTGCTAGATCCAGAAGCAACTTAATTTGATTTGATATCGACAGGCCTTCTGTTAATTCCCCTTCAATATAGATATTCATCCGAATACATATTAAAATCCATATTTAAAGTTTCAATTCCAAACTATATGAATTTTACATTTTTGTATTAAAAAAAAAGTTTAAAATAGATCGGGGATCCAAATCTATGAAAGAAGCCGATTTTCGTGGTTGAAAAAAAAAACATTGAATTGACAGATTGAATATTTGAACTGTTTAAATGTCTAGTTTTACTCTAAAATAAATACAACACGGATCTTTTTTATTAATTTCTTCTTTTATTAGTAACAACACTTGTCTTTCTCGATCGGCATCCTTTATGCTAATAATGGCGGTGGCGCACAGAGGGACGATCCATAGTAATAAATAAAAAAAATCAACTGTTTTAAAGTTACTTTTGAGTGATTGGTATGTCATCTTAAATATATGTAAGGTATGTATAACTGCATTAAAATTAAAATCATATTTTGCTAAAAAATTGTTTATTTCGTGGTTTATTTAATATTAATTTTAAATTTAAAAAAAATTAATTTCGTGTTTAAGTAAGGTTTTCTAAAATACCCCAAAAAACCCTGTTGGGATCTTTTTTGTTTTATGATTATCTATATATCTATTCATTAAATCACGAAATAAGAGTTTGCGCAGATTTGCGTTTTTTTAATTATTGACGTTTTTGTAGGCTCAAATCCATCGATCAAAAATAGGGACCTATTTCAAACATGGATTGAAAGTGAGAAGTCAGTGGAATTAAGTGCTTTTCTGAAAAAATTAATGAACTACTTGGCCTTAGAGAGTCGTATAAAGATGTTGAAGTTCAAATTCGAAAGGCTTCTAAATATAACTGCCTTAAATTGAGGGAAAAATCACGGAGAAAACGGGATAAGTTCATGCAACTTAATGAACGATGGCTTAGCCTTAATTTGCCGTTACAAATAAATAATAATAAATAATAAATGAAAGTGAGACAAATGATCGCAGTCTACGAGGAACGAGCAAATGTAAGCCATCGAAAAATGTTGAAGAATGCAGCGAGCGTACGAAAAAACGTCGTGTACATGAACTTATTTCCCAACACACTACAGAGAAGATTAACTACGCTGCTAAAATGATTAGTCGCTTTTCGGATTCTCCTCAAAAATCGGATAAGACCTTAACTATGGAGCAAAGCCTAGCATTGTACTTAGAGTTGGATTTGTCTAAGAGGAAGTACGCTCTTCTACGTTCTGTTGTCAATGGTGTCCACAAAGACTGTTTTCCAAGTTACTCTAAACTACAAAGATATAAAGCTGAACTATGGCATGAAATTGCTGAGAAACAATAGCTGAAGTCAACCTTCAATCGCTATTAAACAAAACTTCTAAAAGCATTGTTGAGATTATCAAGGACAATCTGTCATCTGAATGGAATACGAGCACTTCATTCGATATAATATGCAAATGGGGCTTTGATGGTAGCTCTGGACATAGCAATTACAAACAAACATTTGTAAATAGTGATAGTTGGTACGGATAGCTTCTTATTTGTTAGTGCTTTCGTGCCATTAAAATTAGTGGATACTATAAACGGCACAGAAGTTTGGATAAATTCCAGACCAGGTTCCACTTATTTCTGTCGGCCTATGAAATTAATTTTTTAGAAAGAGAACAGTGCCCTGATTGCGTCCGAGTAAAGTCACATGGAGGAGATTATTGAACATCTTCAACATTGCCATATCCATATTGATGGCAGAGAAATTAATATTAAATACACAATGCTAATGACGATGCTTGAGTGCAATAAATACATTGAGCGGGACAAATGCAGCCCAAAATTGTTACATATGTGGAGCTAAGCCTTCGCAAATGAATTTACCCACTGTAGAAGATCGAACACCAACAACGAGTAATTACAGATTTGGCCTTTCATCTTTACATTCTTGGGTCAGATGTTTCGAGTGCTTTTTGCACATCTCTTACAGACTACCTTCTAAAACTTGGCAAATAAGCGGTCCAGAAAATAAAACAGCGTTTGGAGAAAGAAAAAAAAATTATCCAAGAAAATTTTAGATTAAAAATGGGTTTACTTGTCGACATCCCTAAACCATGGGGGTTCGTTTTCTTTTACAAAGCCATCTGCTCTTTTTGGTAGCTTTTGTATTACTTGAAGTTGGTTGTAATTCAAGACAGTGAGTTCGAGATGACGTTGGCAGTTATATGCAAACAAAACCAATCAAATAAATTACATTACATTGTTCAGTTTATTTTTTCATGGAATGGATTTTGTATCAAGTATTTCTATAATTTAAAATTACCGACATTGCAATGAGCCATGAGCAATGGAATAAAATTGGTTCATAATTAAAACGCTTTACTTCATGTTTTGGCTATAACTTTAAGAACTAGTTTTCTTCACTATGAATTAAGTGTTTAACGAAACTTCTAGAGGTTCTAGTTCAATTGCACTAAATTATTAAAACCGATCCATTATCTTAATCCATAATTAACATCTCTACGGTAGAATTCCATAATACACAATTTGTTTAACTTCCTTTTTAAGGATAAACGAACTTGACTAACATGAATTAAAGATGGTCCACTGGGAAGAAACTAGCCCATAGAGTCTCACCGATTACTAAAGTCTTAAATGTGAGGCTGTGGCTTGAGATTTAATAGATTAAGTTGTAGTCATCTCAGTTACGTTCACTATCGGAAGACATTAGAAAAAACTACGTTTTGTGTTGGAACAGTTCATTTTTTTTTCAATTTGCATTTAAAAAATTGTCTTAGTACAATTTGTTACGCAAAAGGATGTTTTCGTAAATAGTCTATTGTTTATCTTTTATTCAGGTCTTCAGCTTAAATTATACGAAATTTTGGCCGACTTTCAAGACTTTTAATACAATCCAAATAGGTAGCAATGGGCAGGTTCAGACGACATAATGGACTTGAAAGTATGTCACGGTAAAAATTACCGCGACAAGAACCATTCTCTCCGTCATCCAAATACTTGTTCCTCCCTCCTCCATTCCTACAGATGTTTCCTTCAATCTACTGAGAGAGAGAGGGGCAGCCATGGTCCATCAGCCATCGGTTCACTCTCTCAGTACTTTGGAAAGAAACATAATCATGGAGGTCGATTTTCCACTTTAACTAAGGTGACAGACGAGCGGTCTTGTCAAATACTAAGAACGGGTGAAAGCCAGTCCCCAGACGGATGGTCTGACTCCAGTTAACCAAAATTGGCACGGTCGACACTTGGTCTCCGAATGCCGAAGTTACCGAAGGGGAGAATGGCTTCAAGCCCAACTTTTACACCCTCATTATACTTAAATGTACAAGATGGAACGATAACGTAAGTCCCTATTTCCCCAAATCTTCGCGAAAGTCAAACGAAATAACTTTAAAACGCGTGTAGCAAACTTCTGCCACATTTCTCTTCCCACAATTGTTATTAATCGAAACTTACTAATTTCCATCAAGTTTCCACAATTATATTTGTTTTGCTGGGAAATATCGGTGGGGAATAATGCAAAGTGTGAACAATCAAATTTCTTGAGTTCCAAGGTTTCTCTTTCATTCAAAATTGAATCGGGGATGTTAGGTGGCTGAATGCACCCACTGCATTCCCGCACTCTACAAGTCAGAGTAAAGCGCGGCGAATTCAGGGATGACTTGCATTAAGCTGGGGAGATTAAAGTGCGAGTAAGAGAAGACTACTGGGTTTGCAACTGCGTTGGCACACTCACGCAAACAAGCTGAGCGTTGCTGAAAAAAACGACGCGACCGAAACCCAAGTCACTGAGTTGCTGAAAGCACTGGGTATTTGAAGAAAAAGGGTTCATCCAGGCATGGAAAAAGCCTGGGAACTCACTTTTTTGTAAGCTACGAAATCGAATAGATCGAAAGAAAAGTAATTTTGGAAGTTAGAAATTTGATTGGAAAAAAATTTAAGTTGAGGAAGTGTTTTGAAAATTTGAAAAAAAGGAGAATAATTTTGGAAATTTGTTGGAATATACTCTTTGAGATACAGGAGAGGAAAAGAAGGAAAATTGGTTAAGGAAGGAAGGGAAATCTGGCAGGAGAAATAAGCTAAGTATAATAGTTTGGTTTATCTGATTAAAAATTATTTTCGTTGTCGAGACATTGTTCAAAAAAAATTATCGTTTGGCTTTGGCTGTTCGCTTTATTTCTGAAAATTATGGAACTCGTGACCCGCTTAAAATAAAACCGTTAACATTTTTTTTTTCAGGACCGGTAAGTCCATCTTATCTTTTCGTGAATAACGATTTGTTTCTTTGTTTAAAAGATCCTGGGTTTTAGCCCTACTTAATTGCAAGGTTTCCCAGGCAATTTACTTAACAATAAATATTTTGAAAAGTTATTCCAAGACTTAATCTTTTATTGAAACTTCTTTCACCGTCGGTTTCGCTCCGAAGGTTTGCAATTTCCTCAATTATAAAAAAAATTGCTGGTGCCCTATTTCTCATTTTCAGGATAGACACCCCTGTGGTCACCGACATTTTTATATTCTGATCAATTCATCACCTACGATATCATCTCAAATAGGATATCAATTTATTCGCTATACCCCCCCTAAGCTAAGTGGCCGGAGATATCAGCATCATACGTGCTGAATGTGTTAAATTTTTCTACGACCTTCTTTACGTTCTAGGTTCTATTCTTCGTAGTGGTTTTGTTCGGGATTGTCGAAGTCATCGTCGTCGTCGCGTCGCGTAGAAAAATTATAGCAACAATTTGGCGCTCAACGTGGGGCTTTATAATCTAATAGTAAAACAAAAATACGGTGAAAGAATGAAGTTGCATTGAAAGAGTTTATTAACAAAAAAATATAAATAATAGCCTAAAATTGAATACCTATTAATAGTTGACAAAGAAAGGCAAGTTTATATGATCCGATTGGCCAGCTAACAAAAAATTGCTCTCCAGTTAATTGAAAAGACTGGAAAGTTAGTCAAAAAAAACTCCCTTACAATCATTACAAGTCTAATTATGTCAAAATATCAGCTGATTATGTATTGCCATTCAACTGAAACCTGAACTTTATTACTCTGTGATTTATTTATTTTCTGCACGAATCCATTTCATGTTTTGTGTAAACGGAACGGGTTCCTCGTCACTAAAAAAAGGAAAATTAACTAGCTACCTGGTCGAATTTTGCTTTCAAGGAATGCAGTTGACTGCAAAGGAAGTCCTTTTTGTTGTCTGAACCTGTCCATGTCCAGTTGCATAAATCATATTAAGTGTAAATTGTCTGCGGAATTCGGTTCGTCATCGTCGGTATATAATTTGGAGAAGTGTTATTCCCATATTCTCAAACTATTGCATCACTTAAATACTGATATTTTTAGTAACACAAATTTTTTCTATAAGTATTCGGTTTTATATTTTATATAGTTGTCAAATAATATTATTCTTTTTAAAAGCGTGAATATCGTGTTTTATTTTTCTATTTTTTTTTACAAGCGAATCTCCACAGATTATATTTTAAAAAACTTTCAAAATTATGATTTCGTCGAAGGGACCAATTTTAAAGAACTCTTACCACATTCATATACCTCTTTTTGTTTTGGATATTGTCAGAATGTTTCAAGATCATCCGAAATATAAAAGTGGATTAAAACTTCATGATCTTGTTGATATTCTAAAACAAGAGTAAGTCTATTAAGTTTTTGAGGAAAAAAACCGCCATTTTAAAATCTTATTTTAATATTAAAGACATTTTGCAAACGGTGACCTTGAATCCCAAGTAGAAACGGCAATAAGAAGTCTTCAACATTTGGGATATTTGCGATACATCGAAAATGGCTACAAAACAATGGGTCCTTATGCCAGAATTACCATGGCCAAAACACCAAAGCAGAGAATTAAAGCGTGGGATAAAATTCAAAGTATGTTATATTAGAAATGTACAACTTATATGATTTATGATAAGCGGATTAAATAAAAGAAAAAATGTAAGCTCCAAAAACTTCCCTCCCTCCAAGGACACAGAATATCCTGTAATGTTAAGGGATAATTCTGTGAAAATAAATTTAGTATCGAACCTACAGTGTTTTCAAATGCCATATAATTCAAATTGAACTTATGACGGTAGCAACGACAAAGTTCAACTTATGAAACGAAAACGAAATTCAATTTCCAGCCCACTCAAAAAATAAACGTAATAATAATGCTCCTTGTCATTTATTTTGCAAATCCGATTGAACATTATTTCATCAATATTCTAATCCTCTTCACAATCATCATAATTCCAAAGGAAATAAAAACTCAATTCACTTTAACTTCAGTTGAAAAAACATTTCAAAAAACAACTTTGAATAAACAACAAAATCTACAAAACCCAACTTTGAATATACCAATTTACCGATTTACAATCCAATAAAGAAAGAAAAATAACCATAAACCTTATTGAACTTTCAAGTGTCCATATTTCTCTACCAACGACCGACGACGAGAGCTCGCAATCGCATCTAACTCATAGCCTGGAGCCATAAATCATTAAATGAACCAATATCGCCTGGAACTTGAGAGTGTCAGTGTTGTTTTTGTTGTTGTTGTTATTACTTTTAACCTTTGGCAATAATGGCTAAAGCACTCACTGCCCTGCCCCTGACTCTCTGTGGCACGTGTTGTATAATGAAATAATAAACCGGGTCTATATGCTTTGACTTTGATGATAGAGTCATTCTAGGCAAACTAAACGCCACGATTGGTCCTGATGATGTTTATATGAATTTGGAATTCATGGTCTATAGGTTAAGTATGAAGGTCAAGGGTTAAAGTTTGGTGCTAGCATAAATATTTTTGATTATGCATTTTATGGAAAGGTTATATAAGGGCACCTCAATTTATGGAAAGTTTTAAATTCAAATATTAGGGCTCCTAAAAAGTAATACAACATAATTTAGGGTCATTCATTTCGTGGTTTCAGGTTAGAAGCGCTGGAATTTGATATCTGTCAAACTCAGTTGTCGTTTAAAGTGTCAAAATGTTGGTTGAGTGTTGACAATTGCGATTATCGTTCACTTAACAATCACTTTTCTTTAAATAAAAAACAAATCATTTGAGATATTTAAAAAACTTTACTTACCGGTTTGAAGTAGATAAAAAATGTTTTAACTCGACTTCGTTTATGTGGCCACTCTGGGCACGTTTACAGCGGTCAATTCGTTGTACCCAGTTGTCTATTCAGCGCTTAATTTTGGCTTTGAGCTCTTTTAATGACTTAACGTATACGCAAAGAAAATATCCGTTCGATCGTACGACGGAAGCACCCAGTTGACTGACTTGTTTCTTTTTATAACACGATCATCAAATTTACTCATAAGTAAATCAATTTTAAGATGTTCTGCGTCGTTTGTGGCACCATTATTTACCTTCCTATCGGGGCCAAAACTAATCATAGCGTAATAATGCTGGAATATCTCAGTAACGTGACGATCGTTATCGACGACAAAAAATATGGCCAACAGGATTCATGAAGAATATTGGGATTTTCACTCGACATATTTGCTCAATTAACAATATCGCCTAATAATTGAGAATTAAAGCCATCTCTAGAGCAACAGTAGTGTCGTTATGAAGGGTTTTTCTATTGGCACTGGTATTATTTTGCGCCCCGTGGCAGCCATTTTGTTTAGGTGATTTGTGTAAAATCTTTTGTTTATTATTCAGTTGTTTATGCCAGAACGTTGTGCGCTTTGCGCCAATTTTACGGTAGAAGTGGCCCTTTACGGTCGACTCTTCAACGTTTAAGGCCTAATTTGAGAAGGAACGAAGGTCGTGTAAAAGTGTACAGCAAAACCCGAAGCAGTAATAAGCAAAATTTACGTATATGGCACGACACCAACCCTCGCAACAATCATCAGGTGGTAATGCTTACTCAAAAAGATACCGTTTGGTGTGGATTTTGGGCCGGCGGCGTAATTTGGCCGAACTTTTTTGAAGACGGCGTTATTAAGGCGGTCACCATTAACAACGAGCGCTACATAACGATGATAACAAATTTCTTATGGCCCAAATTGAACCATAGGGACGATATGTGGTTCCAGCGGACGGCCGGCGGCGGCACTGCGTGTAACACAGCAAGGGCCATTCCATTCGATTTAAACATCTACCCGCCCTTATTGAAAGCTCTTTATAAGACCCTTATAAAACGGATGAAAGCACTCTGGGTAGTTTTGAGAGAAAAATGCTTCACTTGATCTACTGTCCCGTATGCATGGAAGGTGAGTAAAGAAAAAGATAGAAACTGATCAGTACGGCAGTGAACTCACCTAACTGGCGACATCTAAAGGGTGTCCCAAAATTAACGCAAGATTTGAATTAAATAGAAAACGCCGTTTTTAGTCTTTTGATATTTATATTTTTATTGACTCGTAAAGTACAGAGAATAGGGTTATGTATGGAATAACACATCGGACAAATGGCCTCCACGGCTTTGCATGCACATGCGCACTCTTTTGTTGAAATTTTCCATGACCATTCTGCATAAATGTGGCTGAATTTCGTTGATGCAGCGTTAAATCTCCTCCTTTAATGCACGGGTTGTTGTGGGCTTGTTGACATAGATTTGTGATTTCAAATAACCCCATAAAAAGAAGTCTAATGGTGTTAAATCACACGATCTAGGAGGCCAATTTTGATCACCGAAACGAGAGAGTACACGACCGGAAATGTCTCATGCAGTAATTGAATTTTTTCACGGGCTGTATGACATGTGGCACCGTCTTGTTGAAACCACATATTGGACACATCAATATCATCCAATTTTGGCAGAAAGAACTGTGTAATCATGTAGCGATATCGAGCAACAGTAACAGTCACTGCTTGACCAGCATCATTTTCAAAAAAATATGGCCCAATTATGCCTCCAGCCCAAAATCCACACCATACAGTCACACGTTGTGGATGCATTTGTTTTTCGACAATCACATGTTAGTTCTCCGAACCCCAAATGCGGCAATTTTGGCGATTGACAAAGCCATCAAGATGAAAATGTGCTTCATCGCTTAGGATGATTTTGCTCGAACTGCAGCCGCCAAGCTTTCACTATTTTTGAAATATTCTTTAATAATGAAGACACGTTGTTCTATCGTGTAACGCTCCATTTTTAATAACCCTATACTGTTAGCTGTCAAAATGCTTTTTTTCAAGGTTGCCAACACTTCACTGCACAAATGGCGGCAAATTCAAATCTTGCGTTAATTTTGGGACACCCTTTACCTAGAGAAAGGGTTCGATTTAAAAGTTGCTATTTACATATCACGGTACTACTCGTGGCATGATGGTTAGTGCGTTAGACTGTCATGCCAGAGGTCTTGGTTTCGATCTCTGTCTATGCCATCTAAAGTTTTTGTTCTCGAGAACTACTTCTTGCGAGGAATTGACAAATTCTCCAAGAGTAATTCTTGTATTGAAAAGTGCTTTCTCAAATTAGCCGTTCGGACTCGGCTTTAAAAACTGTAGGTCCCCTCCATCCCTGATAACAGTACTCGCACAGAGGAATGGTTGACAGTTGTAAGTCACTAGGCTCTGGTTCAAAATGGACTGTTGTACCCAATTTAATTTTAATTCTCACAGCACTGAAGTGCCATCTTTATTATGGCTGAGTCAAAAACACGCTTTAACTTCAGCTTCGTTCTTTGAATGACATTTCTATTTTTTCATCCCTCCAAATAGCAAATATTTTGTTTGAAGACATTTTTTTACAGCTGTTGAGCTGTCAGACAAAGCAAATATTCAGATAATTGAACTAGAGCTTCCGTTTGGAGTCACATTACGTTTTTTTCCTTCCGATTGTCAAACGAAACGTGAGGTCGAAGCTTCATTGTGATAGCACGCATTGAATTCCTACGGCTGAACTCGTAAACGTCAGGTGAAGCTGAAGCGCGTGTGTGAGTTAGCCATTAAGCTCTCACATTTGCAGTCACATACAAATGTTAAGTTATTTTGGCAGGCTTCTTACCGATGCGACGTTGCAATGTTTTACTATATAATGTGTCATAAAGGGCGACCTAAGAATATGCAAACTGTAATGAAGCGTTAAGAAGAAAGTTTACTTACACTTTTTTGATTTGTATATTTCTTTTAATATTTTTATAAATTTGACAACAAAAAGGAAGACACTTCTGCAGCACATAGATTCTGAAATAAAACAAACAAAATTGCAATGACAACTCAGTTGTCAGCTGTAAACTATTTAGGATCTGAAGCAGAGACCAGGCCTGAAGTAACATTGCAGATTGGCTGCGTTCAATCTCAGACAGATAGGGTATCCGGATACCTTTTTGTCAGTGTTTTACGTGAAAAATAACAGCTGATCAAAAACAGCTGAGATGTCAAAAAAGGAATCCAAACAGCTGATTCTACACATGTTTGAATTCCAAGAAACTTGAAAATTGATTTCGGCTTTTTCTATTTGTTGGTAAACAAAAGGTACAAAATGTAAGTTGAAGTTATATTTGAGGATGTTCTGTACATAATAGAAGATGAAGAAGCTATTTGCCTCCGAATTTTAGAAGGTAATTATGATTGATTTTGACTTCGAAGCTTAAATGTTTCTCTGCTTTTTGTGAACAGCTGAAAGTTGTTTTTATTTTTTGACAGCTATCTAAAAACAGCTATCCAACTCGTTCAACAATGTATCTAAAAATCCACCTATCTAAGATACCCTATCCAACACCAGATTGAACGCAGCCATTGCATCTTAAGAATCTATTGTGTCTATTCGATTTTTCAAAGTTGAGGCAACCGAAAGTGTAGTTGTGGTTTAGCTATTATGCTTCAAAGTGAACATTTTCTTTTTAACCGGTAACTCAAGATAGTGATTTGGAAGATAGAGGGGTGAGATACCACTAAAGATGAATTCTGTAATTCTTCCATTTTAATAATATTCCATTCTTAATTTCAAAGTCCAAACCTGATTATGAAAAACAATCTTTATCGCAATGAATCACCGAGTGATTTATTTAGCTTCACTTTCGAAACCGAAAAATGAATGAGCCTCTTACAATGAATGTACCTAATTTTAAACACCAAACAGGGTAATTTCAGCGTTTCTTTCCGCGGTACAGTCCTTGACATTTCAACTTACAAAAAAACACGTTCTTCTTTAGGTAGTTTTTCTATCGTTTTTAGTTCAAAAATTAATTATCGGTGATAACGTACAATCCATCCGTCATTCGATAACCCCTTAACGTCAACGTAATGGTATGCATTGCCGTAACGTAATCGACAAAGTTTGTACAGGAGTTGGTGCAGTATAATCCCTTCTGTTTCCTCATTTAAAAACAATGCTATTTTTTCCCAACTGCTTTGTTTTCAAAATTTCACTTCACCTTCAAACTTTTTTTTTGAAATATTTTATTAATTAAAGATTTATTAATGCATATTAACCCTCAGCGTATATATTTCGCATTTCCGCATTCCGCCTTCATTGAATGTTTATTTCCATTTTTGACAGCCATTCGTCAAGATATTAAAACTTTGTCCTCCAAGGAACAAGGGAGCAATTTTTCATGTTCATTATGTATAGTATGGCGTTTTTGCTTATATTTTCAGTTGGAATGTAAGGCAAAAGCTGGGAGTATCATAAAACCTGACCTTTTATTTATGCATTCCGTTTTCCATCCGTGTCGTCGCGTCGCGTTGCTTACGGTATGATTCGCCTTTGCGTCCGTATCCTTATTATACTTCGGTTCAGTTACTGAAATTTATTTCTTTCGAGTTTCTTTCCAACTCTTGGTTTGTTTTGAAACAAAAAAAAATTAAATAAAAAACGTTTTCTGATGAAAATGTTGGGTGAGTTGAGAGTGAAGGCAGAGTGAGAATGAAAACACTGAGCCGTGAGGGAGTGGTTTTTTGTTTATTTATGACTTTCTCGTGCAATGTGAAATTATTGTTTCGTAAAATGAAGGACATGAGTTCGTTCAATTAACGAACGAGGGTATATACTTTACTTACGTTACGTACTTTGAGAAGGTTTAATTTTTTAATGGAAATTATATCCAAATTGAGCTTCATGGCTTGATTTATTGGCAGCTCCAGGGCAGCGGCGACGAACGTTCGGTGGCCGGTGAAAGGAAATATGAGTTCCTTGAAAGTGAAAAGTAAACCTTGTAGGAAAATATTCAAAGTGATGTTGATGTTGGGCGAGTTCGAAGGTTTTTCTTTTTTTTGTTGTTGTTTATAGTAAGTGAATCGAAAGTTATTCAAAAATAAAAAATATGTGCTATTTATATGAAGTAGGTAATTGAGTCATTAAAATTACTATAGTCCCTATACATGAGAGTAGGGATTTAATTTTTTTAAATGAAATAATGATTTTTACTCTTTACTTTGTACAACTAGTTTTTTTCGATAGTCTTGATATCGATGAATGAAAAAATTAACGGATCTGTCAACGAAAATTTACAATTATCAGGGAGAGACGTTCCAAAAACATACTGAAATTTCTTTAAAATCAAGGGTTTGACATTTTTTAAGCCCTATTTAATATATTAACAATATTTGCTTGACACCTTTGTATATAAAACCTATATTCACCTAGGCGTCACCTAGTGGCTACGGCGACATTAGGTACTGCAGTTTCTTACTTCACCTTTTGTATACAAAATTCCCAACGCCACCTTGTGGACAATTGGTCGATGATAATATACAACAGTTTTTATAAACAAAGATGACACTTTCAAGGTTCTGTAAAAAGTGACAACCAACACATATTTGGGATTCATTATTAGATTCTTGTGTCATGTGCAACGAAATAAAATATAAATCATTTTAGTTTCATGAAGAGTATACGGGACACTACGCTACTCATTTGAATTGAATTTAATGGTGCCAAGCTAATAATTTTTTTTGTGAGAAGCACTGAGCCACCAAATAATAATTAATTTCGGAAACTTTATTCTTTGTAATTTAAAAAAAAAATAAAAGCAACACTAAACATAATTCTACAATTGGCTTGACATCTGTCATAACTTTTCGATGTGACGTTTGGAACATTGGCTGCGTTCAATCTCAGACAGATAGGGTTTCCGGATACCTTTTTGTTAGTGTTTTCCGTGTAAAATAACAGCTGATCAAAAACAGCTGAGATGTCAAACAAGGAATTTAAAGGTATAACAGCTGATTCAACACATGGTTGAATTTCAAGAAACTTGAACATTTATTTCAGCTTTTTTGTATTTGTTGGTAAACAAAAAGATACAAAATGTTAGTTGACGTTGTATTTGAGGATGTTCTGTACATAATAGACGATGATGGTTCAAATGGGATTCGAAATACGCCGTTCTAAACATATCACTATTAATACAAAAGGTAAGAAGTTTTTGGAGTGTTGCAACGACAACGGGCTCATTATTCTTAATGGCAGAACAAAAGGAGACGAAGAAGGGAATCTAACTTGCGTTAGTAATAGAGAATGATATTTGTGCGGTTTCACAGGATATGCTGAAAAAAAAACTTACCAATAAAATTGAGCTTTCAGAAAAACAACACTGATGGCGGAACCTGCCCCAACAATCTTTTGCCGAAACTCAAATGGAATAAGACCAAAAAGCAGGCTACCAAATAAATCTAAATTTAAATCTTCAGCAAGTCAAGATCGAAAAAGAAACAAATTATACCAACAACAAATAGAATTAAAAATTAATACAGTTCGATAATAAACCAAGACCAACATGTGATGGCTGACATAACTGCTCTGGAATTTTAAGTATTTTTCAGAGACCTTCTAAATCCAAGGCGAGAAATGAGCAGCACACTTTATGTTGCGAACTACGTCGAGGACTGCCATTTTGTGTTGGTGAATTAAGGAATATGCTGAGAAACGTTAAGCTCAATAAGGCGCCAGGAGAAGATAGGATTCCATATGAGTTCATAATAAATGCTACAGATACTTTTTTGGAACAACTCGCAACGACATATTAGAAGAATGCAGGATAGAAGAAACTTTCATTAAATCTGTGAATTTTCCAATTTCCAAAAAGGGCGACACATATGATCCAAGCAATTACAGGAGACTTTCGTTCATGAATTGTGTAGCAAAAATCATGATGGGAGTCCTTAATGAAAGTTTGAATAATTGGGTGGAACAAAATAATATATTAACAGAACATCATGCTGGCTTTAGAAAGAAATATTTTATAGTGGATAATATACATAACATGGCGTCTATGGCGTCATTAAGCTGGCCGAAAAAAAGAAAGTCTAAGCTTTTTTCGTGGATTTAAAAGCGGCTTTTGATAAAATCTCCAGACAACTATTAATGCTCAAGTTACGTGAAATGGGAGTCTCAACTAAAATTGGAAACCTGCTAGAGTGCATATACTCTAATATCCAATCAGCAGTGTGGACAGGAAGGGAGTTATCGGAGTACTTCGAAACACTATATGGGTTGAAACAAGGATGCCTTGTATCACCTTTACTTTTTGCTTTATATATAAATGATCTACATGCGATTATTGAAGGAGGTCTTAATATCGACAGTTTGAATATAAGGTCGTTGCTGTATGCTGACGACATGCTGATCTTAGCAGAATATGTGGAGGTTTTGCAACGCATTGTAGAACGTTTTGAAGAGTACTGCGCCAATTGGTATATCGAAGTGAATCTTTCAAAATCGGCAGGCTATCAAATAGGGAAAAGTGGATTTTCAACCACAGTACCGTATCTTCGTGTTCTGTTCACTATAAATACGAACTTTTTTAAGCATGTAGAAAAGAAATGCAGCAGCAAAGAACAGTATTAAAGCGACATGGCGTTGTTTTTTGAGTAAGCAGAATATCAACCTCAGTTCAAAATGGAAACTCTTTTTGGCAGTATGCAGAGCTATTCAAACTTATAGTGCTAAAGTCTGGGGTTTTTGAACTTTTGATGAAGTGGATAAGCTACTACGATACTTTCTGAAAAGCATTACCGATTGAAACCACAGCTGAAGACGGGCTCTACTACACACTGAACTTACACCTTAGATGTGTACAAAAGACTATATTTGAATACAGTGAAACGAGACTACTTAAGCAACTTACCAAAATCTTCTTAGCAAAACAACTTTTTTGGGTTAAGGAGATTAATATGATCGGAAACGGGTTCGGCTTGCACTGGGATGAAAACATGACAAATGACAGAGATTGGACTGTCAATAACCCACAAATTCTTGATCAAGTTGTTTTTATTTTTTGACAGCTCTTTCAATACAGCTATCCAAACCGTTCAACAATGTATCTAAAAATCCACCTATCCAAGAAACCCTATCCATCGCGAGATTGAACGCAGCCATTGAGTCTGCTTTTCAATGTGACGTTTAGAACAATGAGTCGCTTTTCAATCTTTTCAATGTGACATTTGGAACATTTAGTCTGTTTGCTTATACATGTTACATCGTTTGACCTATTAGTTCTTTTAACTCGCTTACTAATTAATTTTGCTATCGGAAATATTCAAAGATGAAAATGTGTTTGTTCTGGCTAATGAAGATGTCAAAATGGGTTTTCCACTAAATATTGTGAAATATTTTATATTTCATAGATTGTCGATTCTTTCTTTCATTTTTGACAGGAGTAAGCTTACAATACACAAAAAATAAAATTTCCAAAAAATCACTCAAAGTTGCTTAGTGCTGAATGGAAAACTGGAAAAAAGTTGCTGGCAACTACGTTGTTCAGTTGGCACTATGGCCTTAAGCTGATCAAACACGGTTGAAACAATTTTACAATAATTGTGGTGGAGTGATTGGTCGCGGAGGTACTGCGTATTTCCAATTGGAAATTCATTTGGACGACCTTAATCATTAAATGGCTCCATCAATTCATTTGGATGCCTAGAAAATAGGAAAACCAACGGGCTAAATTAAATATGGCCAGCTTTGTCAGTCCCTACCTTTGAAAATTTGACAGCTAGACACAGAACAACAAATTATTGAAATTTGACAAATGAATTGTCATTAGGTCCGCTATTTATTTAAAACATGCAAAAATTGAACAGAAGTTATAATGCTGCTATGATATTTTCTACGTATTATCTTATGCGTACTGAAAGATTTAATCCTATATTTGACATTTGGCGCCATCTTTTTTGTGTTTTTCCATTTGGAAAAGTAAATTATTTGCCATGTGTCAGAGAAAAAATATAAGACTTAAAATTCTGCTACTGTCAAATCAGTATGGACCCATGAACTGTCAAAATCAAAATAGCTCTATTTACATATATTCTATAATGGGAAGATATGTATGATATTGACATATGTAAGTCACGGGAAAAGAATGTGTGAAGTGCTCTAATTGACACAAATTAAAGTGAACATGATTCCCTTATGAGCATGAAAAAGTTCCCTTCAAAGTAAAAAACAATCTTAATCTTTAAAAAAATCCACCCGATCTACTACCACAGGGAATGCATATAGCTTGTTAAGTCTTCCACCATCAGATTCCCCGTACTAATGCTGTGTCTTTCAAGAACGGATATGAGTTCTTTTTCTTGTTGTTGTTGTTAGTCTAACATATGTAGGTTGGTATGTAAGAACTTTTGTCATTTTCTTGTTGAAGTGAAAGTATATATCAAGTCTCCAAAGGAATTCGCCAAGATATATGTATACATTTTTTGAATAAATGCAACCATCAGAGCGTGTAAAGTTGAAACGAGCGCTTTGCGAGTTGCGCGAATATTATTCTCTCATTCGAAAGTTCTTTAAGTTAAACGGAAAATGCACAACCGTGGTGTTGCCTTTGGGTTAAAGTGTATAGTTGCTGGATGATGCAGCATCATCTTAAGAATATGCTACACAAAAATGCAAGAACAACAACAACAACAACGACCATCTTCACCATGCAACTAACTGTGAAGATTTAAATGACATTAAACACGTTCAAGTTTATACATACCCTTATATGCTGCACATATATAGTTAGGTTAGGTTAGGAATAAGGACTGCTCCTTTCTTAACACTTTAGGGACAGAGATAGAGATTTTCTTTATGGATGTAAAATAGTGCCATTGGCATGGTGATGGATGATGGTGTAGAACAAATGAGATTACCAACCAAACAAAACTAAATAATGGGTTTTAAGTTTATCCCTTAGTTTAATATATGGATTTTAAGAAGTTAGTTACTTTTAGGATTCACAAATTAGCTACAATAATATGTTGTTCAATTTGATTTAATTGAGATGCATAAAGTTGAAACAGCTGTGCAAACATATTGGGAAGCGGAATTAGGAGTTGAACGATGATAACTATAGTTTTGAGTGCGCTCGTGAAATAATTCCACATTTTTGTGAAGTGTCATTACGCGTCTTATCTTAAGTTTGATTAAAAGTTTCAAAGTTGATTTAGATTGATTTGAACATATGAGTGTGAAAAAAGTGCTGGTAACCCTAAGAATTAAAAAACTCACAATTTGACAGCTGACAGTTAAGGGTAAGTTAAAGTGGAGCACTATACATGAGTGAGCAAACGTGTTTGCACTGTTGAACAATACTTAAACATCTTTTAAAATTCTCTTAAATTTCTGACACCTTTTATAAACATATTAGCTCAGCATGTCAGTCCTCCCTATCTTCGCAAGTTTTGTTCTGCTAAAAATTGAGTTTTTGTGAGCAACACAACATGAACAGCTTTGGACTCTAATGTATACTCTCACGGTGTTTTAGGATGGGTACTCTTGGCCTTGGCCCAGATGGTATGCTAACACTTTCTTGCTATCCACGATAAACGGGGGTTGGTTGATAATTTTCTGTAAATGGATTATCCATTTTAGGAAAACCATTTGAATGAATGACATTTAATTTGACAAATAGTGCTTCACCAATATGGCCGCTATCAACTGTCAAAGTTAAGAAGTCTAATGGCTGCGTTCAATCTCGTATTGGATAGGGTATCTTGGATAGGTGGATTTTTAGATACCTTGTTGAACGAGTTGGATAGCTGTATTGAAAGAGCTGTCAAAAAATAAAAACTAACTTTCAGCTGTTCACAAAAATCAGAGAAACATTGTAAGATAAATTTTTTAATGGATAATAAGACCTAGCAAATTGGTCATCTACAAAATGAGAACAAAATAAGTCAATTTTTAAGTTTATAAAACTAGATCTTAATTACCTTCTAAAATTCGGAGGCATATTAATAGTTTCTTTATCCTCTATTATGTAGAGAACATTCTCGAATACAACTTTAACTAACATTTTGTATCTTTTTGTTCACAAAGCGGAAATCAATTTTCAAGTTTCTTGAAGTTTCCACGAGTTTAATCAGCTGTTCTGTCAGATACCTACATAATGCAGACATTTCTGGATACCTTTGGATTAATTTTTTGACATCTCAGCTGTTTCGGATGAGCTGTTATTTTACACGTAAAACGCTAAAAAATCGTATCCGGATACCTTATCTGTCGGGGATTGAACGCAGCCAATGAAAGACATTTTCGATAACATGTTTAATGAAAATGAACGAACCTTTTGCGTTTCAGGCTAAAGAAAATGAAAATAAGTTTTCATAAACAAAATTGTGATGTTTTATTCGTCTTAATTTAATCCTTTTGACATGTAAAATGTTATTACGGATAATACTTTTATAACAATTATCTTTAAATGCACATCTCAAATTCCCGTATAGCTTAAAAAAACACTAAAGTAAATCTTTTCTCAAAAATTTAATGATCAAACATCAAAGGAATTCATAAAGTGTTCGCATAATTTTTATCCTTAATCACTTTCATTATGAGTTTTCCATCGAACCCACCACAGCAGTTCACATAGCATAACTCTTGTATGAAATTCAAATTCTTTTCCAAATAAACTTTGCTTTAAAAATTAACCTAGTTGTTTTTTATTCTGAACTTAAGGAAGAATAATTTCAAAGAAAATGTAAAATTAAGCAATCACTTAAAATATTTTCTGAGGCAGACGAAAAAGGAAAGGAAACGGGATTGTCGTTGGGCAACGAACGCATCGAAAAGGTAAACTTTGTCTAATTAAGTTAGTGTGCCATCGGATTTAAGAAAGTTTGAGTTTTGGGTTGGCGTATGGAAACGTCACAAAAAAGAATGTTATAAGGAAATACATAAGGAAGACGTCAAAAACAAAATATGACGATAAAACAAGTTGATTAAAAAGTTTTAGCGTGTAAATATGTGTTTAGCGTTTGCTTAAAAGGATCCACAAAGTTTATGTATGTCCTTAAACCTGAACTCCATAACTACCTTCGTGTATATATAGAAAAACATAAATCCTCAATCCTTAACCATTAAACACACCACGCACAAATAATGTATGGTGCAGTAAAAGTCCTTATTTCAAATGGAGGGTTAACTTCTAAATCAAGATTAATCTTCGGGCCAAAACACGCTCCAGCATTGATAAAATTAATCGTTTTGTTTTGTTTATTTTTTGGGGGGTTAACGATACACATGGTGTTTTATGATTTTTTTATTGCTAAACCTTCATGTATTGCACAAAACTCATTTGCGCTTAATTAAGGTTCTTTTCCACAACAGGAGTGAAGCGTATTAATCTCTTAAACTTTCATCCTGTTTAAGAATTAGGACACAGCACCAAAATATAGGTTAGGTGAACTTTTCCTGAGATGTAACCAACCAAAAACAAATTGAGAGATTTTTGGTTAACCTTTAACGACAGTAACAAAAAAACGACCGTTTGTGACCCTTGTTTTTGCGAAAACAAATAAACAGACAAAAATGATTTTTGAAGAAAGGGGCATCTTCCTATAGGGCAAAGTATTTCGAGTTGCCTTGGTTGTTTTGGGCTTATACCTTATAACGAACCTAACCTACATTATTGTGTTAATGTAGCAGCAAGATAAATTGTATTTACTCGTAAATTTAATTATTTAAAAGAATCAACTAATGTAAATTCATGATGAAACTTTGCTATATACAGAAATATGTATATATGTTAGGTATAAATATGTAACAACTCCCCTTTGCATGGTTTTTAATTGTGTGTAATTAGTTCTTCTTTTTGAAAAGGGACATTTTTGTGTAATTTCTTTACCTGATGGCTGTCCTGGTGAAAGGTTGTACCTTGATTGTTATGTCATCATTAGGAATATTTTAATCTTTAGAGAATTTAGCTACCCACCTTGGATTTCTATTCTAGGTTGTTTATAAGATTAGGAGCTTTAAATTGAGGCCGTATAAAAGGATTTAATATTTGGGCTTATAAAGCCAAACTGAGTTTAAAATTTAAAGGGTAAAGAGACAAAAATTTGCAAAACTTGACCTGTTTAACTTGTTGTTTGAAGTAATGAAATAATTATGACTTTTAGAGAATTCTTTGGGCTAAATTTTCGAACTAATCAAACAGGTCTCTTCATTGAGCAATTCTCATTTAAATGAAACAAAGTTTGGCTTTGCCATCACCATGTAAAAGTTTTTTTCAATGTGGACGGGTTGATTTTGACAGTTCATGGCGACCATATTGTTTCTTCTACTTTCTGTCAAAATAACTTATTTCGATCAGATACTAAAGACAACCCGTGCAAATGATACCACTTTATTTTCAAAAGGGTGTTCATTAGTACATCAACGAAACTGCCTAAAACATCGCAGCTGTTCATGAAAGTGTGCAGCAGAATACGAGGCAGTCAACTCCGCGTCGCACACAAGAATTTGGACTTCACACACCACAACATGTGAATATGTGATGTGACCCCATTAGACTTTTTTGTAAGGCATTCTTGAGTCGCAGGTCCTTGCGAATAAGCCGAAAACTACCGAAGAGATTAAAAACGACATAATTTTTAGCAAAAGACATCGAATCATCGAATGCATGCATCACAGTCCTCTTGTGAGCGCATTGCACCAACAAGTGACTGAAAAATAGAACTGTTTGGTTACTTTTGTATCACGAAGTGTAAAACTTGTAAAATGTTTGAAAGCAGGTACAAATTCTCTCCGAGAGAGTACAACTTCCTACGAAGTAAACAAAGGCTTTTATTTCACTTTGTGTAGAACGTCAGTATGACAGTGTCTCTTTTGCGAAATTTTAATTGATAAGTAAACAAAAAATGTTTTTTGAAACTTTGTTCTTATATGTCAACCGTGGTTTCAAAAATGTTGAATTGATTGAAAACCAGTGAATCAAACAATTATTCAATAATAACTCACAGAATTTTGGAAATTGGAAAAGAATGATTGGACTCTTGCAATAGACGAGGCAGTGCAAGTCGTGCGACTTTGTACGAATTTTGAGTAACCAAACAGACCTAATTTCTTCGAATCCAACCTCAAATGTCAAACATCGCAATTGTGTTGCCAAACGGAAAGTATAAAGATTTTAGAAAATAACGTTAAATATTTTAAAGTAATATAAAATACATAAATACATACATATGTATGTATTTGTTTCTAACAACAATTTTTTATCAAGGCCTCTGATGGAAGCTTATATTGGAAGTTCATATTGTAACGTACTAAAGGTCTTCAAAATACTTCCAGATTGTAAAAAAATTACTGTTTGTGTATTATGTATGTTAATAATATTTCAGTTGATTTTTGAAAGAATAAATCCTGCTTTTAAGACAGAAATTGACATCCAGTTTCGTAAATGAAGTTTTAAAATTATAGACGCTTTCGGCTGTCAAAGATCGGAAGTGATTTTGGCATTCTTGAAGCATAGTTTTAGTGTTTTAGTTTTCTTTTTAAATAATAATTTAAATACAAAATTAATTTTGTCTCGGAGCAATTTCTTGCTCGAAATTTTAACAGAAGGCCAGCATCATACCTCCGCAAAAAGAAGTGGTTCGCTTTAGTCTCGAATAACATTGAAATATTAAAAGCTTATTTAAGAAATTAAATGAAATCCAGAAACGCATTTTTATCTCGTTAACCATTTAAATTTGTACATCTGGTGCTCGAAAAACAGAGTTATTTTCGGTGTGGATTTTGGAGTATTGGAATAATTGTACCACTTTTTCCCGAAAATGAGACTGTGAAAAACAACAACGCTTCGATGAACGTTTGAAATTTAGAAATAGAATATATGAATTTGGACGGTATTTAAAATTGATCTTTGGCGTATCAAATTTCACAAATTCTGTTATCAGACGCTTCGACGATGATAACTGACCTTGGAGCCTTGGAGCAGTGATTTGACCCTTTTTAATTTTTTTTCTTGGGAACCGAAAAGGAACGATCTTATGCTTACAACACGAAAATCATTTTGGAAAATCAGAGTGATACGGTACTAAAAAGTCAACCAAAGAAAATAATTCTGCACTGGTCGACAAAATTAAGTTTCTTTTCTCGTCCCACAAATAAAAGAAAACTTTTCAAGGGACTGAGTTATCCAAAATTTAAATCTAACCTTAAAATTTGTCTATCAGATCAGGTTTTTTTTAAATATTGTTAAACAAAACAGAAAATAGATGTTTTTAAGGCTAAGGCATAAAACAAAAATCGATCAATAGCAATAAGACACTCCTCTAGCATACTTGGCGTTCGTACGTACAGATCAGCTAACATCCATGCTATCCATGGATGCGTACAACAACCACGAGGAGAAGATTCAACGCTGGTATTTCTAAAGCTTGCGAGAAAACCTTCAAAGGACGAAATGTGCCTAGAGACCCGTTTTGCAAACAATCCATCAGGAATGCTGCAAAATAGGTGCTAGGTTTCTCACAGCTGCCACCAATGAACTCCTGGTTTGACTCCGAATGTGCTCAGGGAAACAAAGCCCAAACGGAGGCATATAGATTGTGGCAGCATGTACACGATCTTAACGCCAGCTCTATATCGACAAGAAAAGGGATGAGAACCGCTTGCTGAGAAGAAAGAAAAAGCCCATTAGCAGCGTGAAATTGAGGAGATCCAGTGATGTTTAACAGGAAACAGGTGCGGAGCTTTTATAGAAGAGTCAAAAAGAAAACAAACATGATTCCAGAGTCGCTGGAGCCTGCAAAGATTATAAGAGGAATACCGTAGTCGAAACGCAGTCAATGTTAAAAATCTAAAGAGATCATTTAAACCAGCTGCTTAATGGTGATGAAGTCAACGATTCCGCCAGCGAGCAGCCACGTCAAATCCATTTGGTTGACGATCTCGAGTTCCACCCATCCGACCAGAGTGAGTTCAAACCAGCGTTGCCGCCAAAAAATAAATTTTCGTGCCTCGGTTTTTGAAAAAACGTGCCATTTATGAAATTTTCGTGCCATACGAAAATTAAACTCAAGTTGTTCTTTAAAAATAAATATTAATTGAATACTATTACTATTTAAAAAAAATCACTTCCTCGATTCATGCATGAGTAGGTATTATTATTAAAAATATGTATAAATAATATAAAAATATAAGGACGTAATAAAGCTTTGTTATAATAAGTTAAATAAATATATTATCTGAAGGTTAATATTTTGACAATTATTAGGCCTAATAATTTCATTTTATGACATAGTATTAATTGTTTTGTATGACAATTTGTTTTCGTTGTTTGTTTTAATATTATTTAGCCTTAAAAACATTCGTTTTGCTGATGCACTTCCGTGAGGCAAACATAAATTTGGAAATATTAATGAACATTGCTTCATCAATTATATTTTTTTAATTTATACAACTTAAGCCTAATCGTGTTTGAATCTTCAAGAAAAACGCTAGCCCAAACATTTTTCTTATAACCTCTTTCTCGCACTATAGTAGATGAGATAATTCTGATATCAAAATATTGAAGTGTGGCAAAATACTTTTTATGTTTGAATTGTTTTTTAAACGCATTTATAACATTAACATTAAATTAAGTTTTCTTTCAAATTCTCGTAAAAGTTTTTTATAGAATATTTGACAATCTTTTAAAACATTGAATTTTTCGTTAGCTTCTAAATTTCGAACCTCTTCTGTGCATTCAAATCCCAAAAAAATATCATCTATTGGCTTACAGATTTCGGTTTCATAGCAAATATCATCTTTGTTTTTTGAAGAATTAACATAATCTTCTTTTAAAAAATTTTTTTAGGAAAAATTGGTGAAAAATAGTTATATCTGAAATTAATAAATTAATAAATAAGTTTGTCTGTAGAAGGTAGAACGTAATCCAAAAATTTGAAATATGATTTTATTCTGTTATCATTTAGTAGGTCAGGAGTCTTTTTGACTTTTCACTGTTTTCTTCTTTTGCAGCAAGTAGAAAAAAATGAGACAAAACCATCCAATTTTTTAACAAAAATTTAATGCCACAAATCAAAACCAGAGAGTTGAAATCATTTTTGGAATTTTCCTTTGTTTGATATTGAAATATTCTTTAAAAACTGCCATTTTACTTTGCCGTTTAGGACTGTTTTAAAAAAACTATATACACATTTGGCTAATTCATGTATTTCTTTCGGAAGAGTAGAGCACGCATTTGAAATACGTATTTGCAACAAATGTGAAGTGCAACTGCTTGAGCAAATATTGAACTCCCCCTTTTTTACAAATTAAGTTTGATATGGGAATATTATAGTAGTACCCGTGGCATGTATGGTTCTTGATAAAGTGATCTTTTGATGAATATTGACACTGCGTTTGCACTATGATGTATGTAAAAAGATTGACATAATAAAACGTGCCATATTTAAACTTTTCGTGTCACCGTGCCACGAGAAAATTTCCGTGTCAAAATGGCACGATTGTGCCACATCGGCAACGCTGGTTCAAACTAGCCATCACCAGGCTGACGGTCTGCAGTCGGAGTTTTTTAAGTACGCTGGAGCATATCTAGTAAGGAGCAAGCATCAGTTACTAATATTTGGTCGAAAGAAAGCATGCCCGACGAGTAGAAGTTAAGCACCATAAAAGGTGCTACGCCATACTATAGGGGCATTATTCTTTTAAATATCTTTTAAATTCTTTTAAATATCCTTAAATATTAGGAAGGAACTATACCGTGCCATGTTGAGTTTTGGTACCCCTACCAAACTGATACGACTTATCAGGTACCTTCTCTAATATCGAGTCTGAGGCGAGGAAAATGGGTCTTGACAAAACGAAGTATTTACTGTCGTCAAATAGAGTCGATTCACACCGTAAACTTGGTCAAAAAGTGACAATTGACAGGTATATCTTCGAGGTGGTAAACGAATTTGTTTATCTGGGCATTGCTGTTAATTCCGCAAATGACATCAGGCGAATGAAGGATCTCTTAGCATCTTCGAGAGGGAGGCTTGTGTCGACAGGCAAAGTAACATCTGGCAGAGAAGATATAATCATGAGTTATACGAGCCGTGACTTGACACTAGTCAAAAAATTTCGTGTTCAACGCTTAAGATGGCTATTGCATATCGAGCGAATGAACGTCGAAGCTGTGCCCGTAAGTTATTTAACGCCAAGCCTGTGGGAACATGAAACAGAGGCAGGCCACATCTCCGGTGGAGTGATCAAGTTGAGAACGAAGCAAGTCAACTTGGTATTCGAAACTGGAGGCAGCAAGCTAGAGATCGAGTAAGCTGGCGAAAGTTATAACTTGGGGTGAAGAAGCACAATGCTCTGTAGCGCCAACTTAAATAAAGTGAAGTAAGTTTTTCTACTGCATAGAACATGAAGTTGGCAACATTATGTTAACTGGCGGACATTTAGTGCGTTGTCAAATAAATTATTATAAGCTTGTTTTGGCAAATATACGCCTGGACAAAGCTTCCGAAATTCAGTGAATGGTCTCAAAAAAAGATTGCCCTTGGTCCCAATTTTCACAAACGGATGATATTTAGCGATGGAGCTCACTTTTGGTTGAATGGATACATCAGTAAACAAAACTGCCGCATTTGGAGTCATGGTAATTCCGTGTATGTTAAGACACTGTTAAATCCACAAAACCTGAGTGTTTCGTGTGCTTCTGGATTCGCTGAATAATTGACGCTTACTTCTTTAAAAACAATGCTGGCCAGGACGTTATAATCAATGGTGAGCACTATAGAGCCATGAATACTGACTTTTTCGTTCATGAATTGAAGAACTTTGATGTGCAGGAGTTGTGTTTCAACAAGACAAGTATTCAGTATTTCATACAACTCGTGCCACAACTGATTTATTGAAGGAAACGCTTCATAGCTGCCACTATGGCGATAATGTCAAAACGATTGACAACTTAAAAGAAATAATTTGACACTTTATTGCCGATTGACACAAGTATTTGAAAAAGTTATTAAAAATTAAACCTCCAAATTACACCACGTCCGATCCAGTATTGGCGGTCGTCATATGCCAAGATTATATTTTAAATATAATGCCAGAAGCCAGAAGTTTATCTTTCAAATAAAGTAAATTTGTTGTTAATTTAAAAAAACAACATTATTTATTTCCATTTTTCCAAATTTATAAACATGCATCCCTTTAAAAAAACACCCATCGTCATCGTTATCCAAAAACATGATAAGTCAGTCATAAAACCTTCAACTCATGTTTGCGACCAAAATATTAAGAGCAACTTAAAATTGAAATACTATTGTACAACTTTCCAGTTGCGTGACAAATAGTGAGTAATTACTCACCTGAACCCATTGAAATGTCCTCATAAAGCTCCTGCTTTCGATGTGGATGATTGAATTGAGGTGTTTTGCAAATAAAATGTTCTCTTAACTTTATTAGATATCAGTTATTTACCTAACTTGCCTGAGTTTCCAAAAGAATTCTTTCAGTAAAAATTATAATTTTATACTTTGTTATTGCCTGTATTAATTTTTTGTTGTTTTTACTCAACTGAGAATTTCGATTTGAAGATATTTACAACAGCTACAAAATTAATAACCTTTCGTTTTACCTTTAAGAATTCCACCAACCATAAATTCAAAAATAATCGTTCTTTGTTTTATTGGTTTCCGGTTTGCTTGAGTAAATTGCAAAATAAAATAAAAAAGAACACTAAAACCAACATTTCACATTATTTCACTTCGTGAGCAAAAAAGTTTGTCATAAAAAGTATATGAAACCTTGCAGATTTTCCACGGGAGTAAGAGTTCAACAAAGAATTTAAAGCAACTCAACCGAAGGTAAATTGCGAAAAAATAAGGACATTTCTTAAAACAATGGAATTTCAAAAAAACACACTATATACATAGCTATGTACTGTACATGAACTCAAAGAATTTATGACATAAAATTGTACGTTAAATGTATCCTTATGTACATACACAATATACATAGGGTATCGCTTAATGTGAACAAGAACAACAAAAATGTGTACAAGAAAATTATATTATGGCGATATGGGAATTTTAATTTGTGACAAATGGATAAATCGGGGAAAAATATGATATATCCAGTTGAAAGATTTCATTAAATACAGAACAAATAATTATAGAATAATTGGTGTGGAAGGTGACATACAATATTATTTAAGGTTAATTTAATTTTTATTAATGTATTTTTCTTCAAAAAGTATTACTAGATGAATAAATACGTATAGGGTGTTTTTTTAGCTACAGGTGAAGTTGGTTGTTGTCTATGGTTTGACAGTTGAGAATGTGCCAAACTGTGTTGACATAACTTTTCAGTTGGGTATGGGAATTCATTATGAATCGTTTTATACCAGAACAACGCTTCTATATATTAAGGAACAAAACAATCTGTTCATAGAGCTCATCATCTATTTCACACTTTTTCAATTTGTTTAGCGATGAAGCTCATTTGTGGTTTAATACTTACTTAAGGTGGCGCTACAGTCCGGGGCGGACCTGGGCCTCAACCAACAAGCGTCTCCAGCCAGCTCGGTCCCTAGCTAGCTGTCTCCAGTTTCGCACGCCAAGTTGGTTGAGGTCCTCTCCCACCTGCGTTCGCCACCTAAGTCGCGGTCTTCCTCTACTGCGCCGTCCCTCGGGATTGGATTCGAAGACCTTCCGGGCTGGAGCGTTGATGTCCATCCGCTCTACATGACCTAGCCATCTAAGCCGTTGGACTTTAATTCTGCTAACTAGGTCAGTGTCGCTGTATAGCCCGTACAGTTCGTCGTTATATCTTCTCTTCCATTCTCCATCTATGCGTACGTTACCAAAAATCACCCGAAGAATTTTTCTCGAAGCATCCTAAGACGCTCTCATCTTTCTTTGACAGGGTCCAGGCCTCAGCACCATAAATGAGAACCGGGATGATGAGTGTCTTATAGATGGTGATTTTACATGCTCGAGAGAGGACTTTACTTCTCAATTGCCTTTTAAGTCCAAAGAAGCAGCGATTTGCAAGAGTTATTCTTCGTTTGATTTCAGCGCTGGTGTCGTTGTCTGCATTAACAGCGGTGCCTAGGTAGACAAAGTCCTTAACTACCTCAAAGTTATAGTTGTCCATGGTGACGTTTTGTCCAAAATTGTGGTTTAATGACATTGTTAATAAGGAAAATTGTTGTATTGCGTCAATTCATTAAAGAATCGACATAACATACATTCAAATTGACTGTTTAATGGGGTTTACACACTGACGGAAAAATCAATTAAAAAAAAAAAGATATTAAGAACCGAACATCGATTTTTAGTATTTATTTATTTTCTTAATTAGCTTACACTTTAAGATACAATATCTTATTTATAGTGCAGCTTGTACAGTAGCTGCATACATAATTGATTTTAATTCAAGTTTTACATATTTTTACAAATTTGCGAATATAACTTAATCTATGCATTATTAAAGTAAAGTTTAAGTTCCTTTCCCATTTGTTTCGTGTTATTAATACTTTTTATTTCTAGCGGCAATGACTTGACAAAGAACTGACGTTCAGATGTTAGACACTGAAAACTCGGAATTACTAGATCACGACATCTCTTACTCGTAGAGTTGAAAAAGTTTAATTCATTGTAAAGATCCTCAGGTTGACGGGTTAGAAGTGTGTCAGAGAACAAGGATATTGTGCCGAATTTTATAAAATTCTCAAACGACATCCCAAGAAGTTGGGATGTATACTGCGAAACTCTATCGTAACGTCGCAGTCCGTGAATATATCTTATTGCGCTATTAAATGCAACCGTTAATTTCCTTTTACTCTCGAAGTCTAACTTACAAAAAATTTCACAGCCGTAAGTAAGAAGAGGTAAAATCCGCGTTTTCACTAGAAGAATTCTAATTGTTAAAGGAATAAAGTGCTGTGTTGACCATAGCATGCGTAGGACAATATACGATTTCCCAATTGTGTTGTTTATATGATGTGTCGAGGTAAGGCTGCGGTTAAAAACTACACCTATATTTTTAGCTGAGTCGACGTAAGCAATAGGACAGTTATTCAAAAGGATTGCTGGAAAGTAAGACACATCAATTTTGTTTTTTGAAACCACGAGACACTTTGATTTCTTTGGGTTAGGAAGTAAGCAGTTATTAACCGACCAACACTCAATCAAGCTTAAGTCCTCATTTATTTATTTATTTATTTATTTATTAACGTCTATAAGTATTATGACTCTCTTAGACTAAGTACAATATTTCTTAAAAATAATAAAATAAAATATAATATATATACATACAAGATAAAAATTTATACAAACAAGAAAAAAGATTGACATACATAACTTTAGACAATGCTTTCCATAATAATAGCTTTAAAACTATTTCTATTTTGATTAAGATCGAAAACATTTGCATACTTGTTGAAATTTATGCAAGCATTAGTAACTGGTTCATTTTGACCATAATTTGTAACATGCCGAGGAATATGCAAAAAATCATTACTTCTTGGTCTTAAGAATCTAGAAGGAGCATATATACCGAACAAGGCCAAAAGAGGGGGACAGTCAATATGTCCCGTGATTACATCTCTTGCGAATATTACCGAATAATAAGTTCTTCTACAAGATAAAGGTTTTAAACCAATTAGTAAGCACCTACTATTATAAGATGGCATTGAATTAGACCAGTTCAGTTTTCGAATCGCATATTTAGAGAATCGTTTTTGAATTTTTTCGATACGTATAAAATCTTTTTTAAAAAGAGGAGACCATACAATACTACAATATTCCAAAATGGGACGAACTAAAGCTACGTATAAGGATTTCAGTGTGTAAGGATCTCGAAATTCTTGAGAGTTCCTGAACACAAATCCAGACATAGCGTTAGCTCTCGATATGACATAATCAATATGAACATTGAAAGATAAGTGTGGATCAAAAATGACCCCTAAATCCTTTTGGCTTACAACCCTTTGCAATGAAACGTTAGCAATATTATATTCGAACATTATAGGCACGACGGACCTTGAAAAAGACATAAGTGCACATTTATTTGTATTTAAGCACAAGGAGTTAATAGTACACCATTCGTTCAATTTATCAATATCTCTTTGTAAATCCAAACAATCAGCAACTGTCTTGATTGACTTGAAAATTTTTACATCATCTGCGAACATCAGAGATTGTGAACAATTAATCACTACAGGAAGATCATTAATAAAGAGTAGGAATAACAAGGGTCCAAGGTGACTGCCCTGAGGCACACCAGAATAATTATGAATTTTAAAAGATAATTTAGATCCAATTTTTACAAACTGTGAGCGATTGCATAAGTAATTACTGAACCATTTAAGGAGTGTTGAGTGAAATCCCAAGAAGGAAAGTTTTTTTAATAAAATTTTATGGCTTACCCTATCAAATGCTTTTGAAAAATCTGTGAAAACTACATCGGTTTGACGTTTGTTTTCCATGTTATTCAAGCAAAAGTTTACAAAAATAGTCAAATTAGTTGCAGTAGATCGCCCGTGAACAAAACCATGTTGGTAAACCGATATATGATTTTTCACTACTTCATAGATTTTCTTCTTCACAATCGATTCAAAAATCTTTGGAATCAGTTGCAACTTTGCAATGGGTCTATAATTTTCCACAGATTGCTTAGAGCCAGATTTATATATGGGAAAATTTCCATGTATCCAAAAACTCACCACTTCGAAGAGATAGGTTGAATATGTAACACAAGGGCTTCGACAGATTACATGAGCACTCTTTCAAAAACTTTGCGGGTATATTGTCGGGTCCTATGCTTAAACTACAATCTAAGCTAGAAAATTCAGCATATACCTCTTTCTCAGATATGAACATAGAACCCATATCAATTATTTGCGAATAAGTTGGCAAAACATCATGATTAGAGGCATCAGCCACAAAATTCGATTGAAAAAAAGTTGCAAACATGTCACAGATTTCAGATATATCACTGCTTACGTTACCCATGTAATTCATATTTGAGGGAATCCCCACCGATTTCCTTTTTACATTATAAAAATGCCAAAACGATTTAGAATCATTTTTGATCTTCGATTCAATGGACCATAAATACTTATTATGTAAAAACTTCTTTAAATAATTATATTCCTTAAGCAGACGACAATAATTGTCTCGAAAATTTGAATTGATTTTGCTTCTTTTTTGAGCCTTAAGTAATGCATTTTTTAAGCGTAATAAGCCTTTTGAAAACCAAACTGGTTTATTCGATCCCCGTCTCAAAGCCTTCTTAGGTATAAACTTATCAAACAAATCATGGACTATATTTATGAAAGTAGAAAAGCACAAAGACAATTCATATTGAGGCAAAAGAGAATTCCAATCTAAACTTTGAATATAATTTTTAATGCAATTGTAATCGGCCTTATTAAAGTCTAATTTAACTCCATTAATAGATAGTGAATCAGATAAAGATCGAAAAACTGATAAATTAAATACTATATTTAAGGCTTTATGATGAACACTATTACTTAATAATGGATTCTCATCTTCAATAATTAAAACATCAAACTCATTATGAATATAAACTAAATCTAAAATTCTACCTATATCATTTACAACATTGTTAACTTGAGATAAATTTAAAGCAGAAAAAGTATCAGTTACAACAACTTCAAAATCTTTTAAAACATGAATCGGAAATAAACATTTATCATCTTGAGAATACAGCCATTTAATACTACAAAGGTTAAAATCTCCTAATACTACAGCAAAGCAATAATCATCAAATTTAGAAACAATATTTTTTATATTATTAACATGTGCATTATAAACAATAAATTCCGAATTAGGAGGTATATATGAAACAAAAACATAAATTTTAATTTTATTTAAAGTTGTATCATGAGATCTAATAGACAGTTCAATGCAAACACATATTTGTTCGATCATACCCGAGCAGTCTGACAACTCAATTTCCATACTATTAAATTCAGAGTTCACCGCAACCAGCACTCCACCCCCTCTATTGAATCCAGTACATATTGGATTACGGTCTCTTCTGAAGACGACAAAACTTGAATCAAATAATTCTGTTGAAAGTAAGCCATCATAGAGCCATGTTTCCGTGAGTGCAATCAAATCATGTGTGCAATCCACTACGGATGTATAGAATTGATTTGTTTTCGTGCGTATGCCACCCACATTCTGATAATAGAGAGAAAATTTGTCTAAAGCAGTAACAGCAGCAGCATGCCTGGCCGCAACATCAGCAGCAGGAACAACAACAACATCAGCAGGTGAAACGTCAAATATAGGAGATCTCTCAACTGAGTTGAAATCATCAACGGCATGGACGACATTAGCAACAGCAACATCAACAACATCAGCAACAGCAACAACATCAGCAGCAAGAACATCAACAGCGAAAACAGGTTTTGTTGTTGAACTTTTTATGAAGAGATTATTGGTTTCGCTCGCTCGTCGTTTTTTGGGAATTGAATAAATTCTCTCACACGAACACCAGTAGGCCAAATCGAAGCATCCATAATCTTATCAATGCAGTTCTCCGGAACTGCAGCTTTAAAGTTGATGAAAGAGAAATCAGATGTGTCAGCACCTTTCTTTACAAGCAAAGTACACTTAATAAGATTTGGTGAGATGTCAAGCACACCGGCAATAAATGAAGTAAGAGAATCTGGCGATGTATTTGTGCCAAGGTAAGACAAATGTAACCATTTAGATTTGGGAACAGAAACACCTTCAAGCAGTGTGGAGGTACTGTTTCCAATGATATGCTTGCGAGTAGGTCGACTTTTCTGGTGGTCAAGAGCAATCTCCGGGGAAAGGGTAACCTTACTCTCGTTGGTTGCGTTCTCTTCATTTATTCCAGAAGAAAGGCTGGTTTTCTCTTCTGAACCGTCACGAGCACTATTCGATGATGATTGCATAAAAGTACCCTGAGTGCATTGGGCTGATGGAATATTCGTATCATTTTTTATATTTTTTGAGGAACTTTTTGTAGAATGTTTTTTTGAAGAATTATTCACTGGAGAGGTATTAAGCGATTTATTTAAGAAATTCATTTGGTCTTTGAGCTCTAAGATTTCTGCGGAGAGTTTATCGAGCTTGTTAAATAAATCGTTTGCAATTTGCCGCGACACAATACAAGAATTACATCGCCACATCATATTTGCATCGGTGACTAGAATTTTAAAACTGGCCTCTGAGATGCAAGCACATTTTTTGTGATATTTATTTTTGCAAAAATGTTCACACTGAATGTAGTTAGAATCAGAAATTTCCAAATTACAAGAACCACACAGAGTTGATGACATTTTATTAGTAAGTAGCAATGCAAACAAATTAACAATGCAAAACAATGAAATAAAACAAAGGAGCTTTTAAAAAACACGTCCGATCACTACAAAGGGTAGGAAGTTAAAAAAAAGTTGCAGAGTGTTCAGTACGTTTCAATGGGCAGCTCAAATAGAGTTGATTGTCATCAGCATACAGGCGTATTGCACATTGTTTTATAATTGAAGGAAGTTCGTTAACATAGATTGAAAACAGCAACGGGCCAAGAATCGAACCTTGCGGAACACCTCTAACGACAGGTTAGAACTTGGAAAGAGTTCTGTTAACCTCTACTGCTTGCACTCGATCAGTAAGGTATGAAAATAAGAGCCTGACTGCGGAGGAAGAAAAGTGAAAATGACTTAAGAGCTTTTTCGCAAAGTACCATGTGATTTACCATGTCAAATGCTTTTGAGAAATCGAGGAGTATTAAAAATGTGACTTTATCTTCGTCTATAGCTTTCCTTATATCTTCCGAGACACTTAAAAAAGCTGTAACGAAGCTGTTTTTCTTTCGGAAACATGATTGCTTGGGGGTTAATAGACTGAACAGATTAAGAAACTCATTTATTTGTTTTTGTATAATTTGCTCAAAAACTTTTGATAAAAATGGCGATATTGAGATTGGCTTAAATTCGTCTTCTTTTGAAGTTTTTGGAATGGGTAAAATTTTTGCCCTTTTCTATTGTGTTGGGAATTCATTTTGTATCAAGATGGAATTAAAAACATGGGTAATAACGGGCAAGAGCCTTGGTAAAATGATTTTTAAAAACGAAGGGTGCATATTATCAAGGCCTATAGCATTGGACTTAATAGAGAGGAGTGCTTCTATAACATCATCCGAAGTTATTGCAAAAAACATAAATGAATTTGAGTTTGAGGTACGCGATGAAAAAATCTCTTCAAAATATTGTAGGGGATCTAACGATTGGTGGTTAATAATTGGGTTAGAAACGAAAGATTTATTGAGAGCGTTGATGTCTATGTCTTCAGCCAAAACCACAAGATACTTTTCCAACACCGATATTCTTCAAATTTTTCCAAATTTGCTTACTTCCTAAGGACGCGTTAATGCGATTTGCACGTAAAAAGGATTTTGCCTTACGAATTTTTTGAACAGTTTTGTTGTGCAAAGAGGTAAATTTTTGGTGAAAGCCGTCTATAGGCTAGGTCATGCTGTCTCATTTAAGAACGTATGTCACTTGTGAACCATGGTTTGTTGTGAGGAGCGCAGCTTTTGGTTTTTAAGGGTACATGGCTGCCAAATAATCTATTCACCCTGCTATTCAGAAAATCTACCTGCTCGCTGGGGGATCAGATTTCCAAGATATTATTCCAGTTTATGCTTCTAAGATCCATATCAAGTGAAGCATAGTTGATTTGTTTGAAATCACGGTATTCGATGGAACGAATATGAATCTCTACTTGAAAGTCGAAAGTTAAAAAAATTTACCAAATTTGCGTATACTATTTGTAGATTTTATTTTCTTTATGAAAAAAAGTGATGGATGGATTTATATAAAAATATTATTGAAAATCGAAAACAATATTTTTCTGTGAAATAAAAAAGTTTGAAGACAATATTTTTAATTTTTGAAAAGCTGGTTGAAAGTAAATTTGCACCAAGTTTTAGTATTGTATTTTTTATGTTTTTATTTTTTATAAAACGTTATTTTTCGTTGTACAAAATTGATGTGGAGATTTTATTCGTAAAATATACTGGTTTGATATCACGTTACAATATGTAATATAAACTTGGGGACTTTCTATTAATACGACAAAATCCAAAATAATGGCATTTGCCCGTACACAAAGCGCTTATAATGAAAGAAGCTGGAAATATAATGGTACGCAATTGGAGGTAGCAAAAGAGATCAAATATCTAGGCCTGAAATTGAATCCAATATTAAATTTCAAATTCATTTATCGGAGAAAGCCCAAAGCTCACAAAGTTTGATAAATTTAAAACGAAAAAAAAACTTCTCTAAATATCTTCTTGAAAGATATTTAAAAGTATGTATTATTATTAATAACAGAATTCTATTAAATTCAAAACCTACACAAATTTAAATATTCTCAATTTTTTGTCAACCTGGTTGACGGAATAGCCATAGCATCTATGTAAATTCAAAAAATTGTATAAAATTTTGTAAATTAATATAAATAGATAAATTACTTATTTACTTACTTAAACTGGTAAAAAAACCACCCACGCAATTTTTTTGAGAGTCTTTGTGCATCTTTCTGCACTATTTTCTGTATACACAAATTTATTTGAAGTCGATATCTCTTGTGGTTCTTGAGCTATGGACGACGAAAAAAACGTCGCGAACGTATGGACGTACAAACGTAGGTACACACACACCTTAAAACGTCGTTGTCTTTAACTATTTTTAATAGTTCTTAAGCTCTTTTAAAAATACAGAGAAACATTGCTTTGGAAACAATTAAAATAACGAATTTAAAACCATAATTTTATACAAGAGTATTAAAGCATTTATTTGACGGGAAATAAAAACGAAGTAAACAAAAAACACCAAGAACAAGTCTAATTCCAAGGACCTTCAACGACACAAAATAAACCCAATCGAGATACATTGCATTCTGATGAATATAGAATGTTATGTTTTATGTTCTTTTGAAAATAAAATAAAAGTCAATGATTAATCGAATAAATCCCAAAAGTCTTGTGAATACGATTCTTAATGGTGTCATGACATCTGTCATTTATAAGAACATGGGTGACATTTTGGTTTAATGGAGAATTAAATTGGAGAATTTTAGATCTTGTGGTTTTATGTACAATTTGGAATGTACATGGGTGTAGCTAAATGAAAAAGCTTGTTAATTGTCAAAAATAGAAGTTAGAAGTTCTCCGAACCTTTACATACATATCAGATCTTTCAATATAGACCGAGGTAAACTTAAAAGAACGCTGAGGTGTTTAAGTTCAAATGGTTCTGAACTTCTGAATAAAAAAGAAGAGTATATTAATAAAAACGTGACCTAATAGAGAAATTGTCAAATTCGTATTCAGGACTTTGAAAAAGTATTTTTTGGTTTGTGTGGCAGAAATCAAAAACTAAGTTTTGTTGACATGTGTAACTAATTCATTAAATTGTATGATTGCAATCGAAGCAGCGGTAAGCCCCAAACAATGTGTTCAAAACCCCACAAAACTTCGTGTTGGTTTTTTTCCCCAACACATTTTAAAAGGGTGGGAGTAAGGCACTATACAAATAAGGTCTGTCAAAATATCTGATTTGAAAGGGTGTTTTTTTTTAGCGGTAGGGAAAGTTGTTAAATTACTATTATTAATATTTCAATATCATAAATTAATTATTTGGACCTTAAAGTATCATCAATAGATATTCACTTTGAATTTGGCACAGATTTTTATTTGTATTACGCCCTAAACAATTTCTAAAAATAATTATTAAAGTGGAGTGGGAAGACGTATTTAAAAGGGGCGGGGTGTTTAAATCCAAGTCTGAATAATATCAACCAGTTCTTACAAACTACAAAACCTCTACAAAGTTTTGTGGTAGGAAAAATCCTTAAACGGGTTTGGACCGTTTTTGTGGCAATAATTGTTTTTTTTTTTCAAAAAGAAGTGTCATGTTGAATCATCCCATTAAGGCAGCTTTCACTTTTAAGAATTGCACTTTTGACAGTTGATAAGTTGAAACGCTATTAGATAACCGCTTTCAAAACGTACAGTTAGCAGTTTTAAATGAAAAGTTTTCTGACCGTGTTATTCCTTGAAGGAGTTACCGCAATTTGTTTCCGCGGCCCTTAGGTCTTGTCGTCCAAAACCATATCGCCCATATTAAAAATGTAATAACGGCCAAAATAATTGTATTAAAATTTTATTCCTGTACGATTTTGGCAATATTACTAAACCTTTACGCCTCCAACGTTTTGTTGGGTTTTATAAAATTTCAAATAAAAAGAAGTCTACTGCCTTTTCGAGCAATAAAATAATAATGCCAAGATATTTAAAATTTCATATCGTCAAAAAATTTCTTTACGGAAAAAAATGGCACAAAGCATATTGCCTAAATTAATTTTAAAATATCATAACTCCCACACTACTGTTGCAAATTTTTCCACCTTAATACCGACCCGACGGACTGAATATAATTACGATTATTTTTAAACAATATTGGAATCCAATATTGTCGAAGATCGAACGCGAATTAAATTCCTTTTTTTTAATTATTTAAAATTAAACAAAATCGAAATTGCACACCGCCGATGTGCCGCGAGAGTTATTATGACGCTTTACGAGAAACGTCAGTCGATATGACAAACAGGTAAAAGAATTCAGGGGTTTCGATGAGGTGAATATTTTATTAATCAAGTTGATCAATCAAATTGAAATAAAATTGATATCGAAATACGACGTATTGATTATAGTGGGCGCCAGGAAACTTTTTACTGGAAGTTTACCAAAACCAGCATCTGAAAAATTAGTCTTCAAATGAACTTACGAAAAAAAAGAAAGGTTTTATTTTTCAGAAAGGAAATATAAATTATGTTTTATTGCCTGGAAAACCTTGGCCGAAGCCGGGTTTATAAACCAATATCTTTTATAAAAGAGAAAGATACAAATTGAATTATTGAGATTAACGGAAGGTCAATTCTCGATAAATGTTTTGCAAAAGAAAATGATGGATATAATGATAAAACCGATAAAAGAAATCACTCGAAGAAAATTATTTCGATAAGAAAAAAAATCAAAAAGCGGTAAATGCGTCCCGTAATATCAGGAAATTAATACTTTGACTCGAAGTTCAAAAGAAGGAATTTGAAACAAATGAAGAACACCAGGAAAAGCAATATTCTTAGAAACAACAGAAAACACTATACTTATACGATCACCCAGTAGCTTAATGAGTAAGTTCAGCTCTTCACTTTCGAACCCATTCCAGCCAAGACTTTCTGGAAAAATTGTGTGGAATTCCTCGCATTACCGAGTACCTACACACGTTAGATTTTGGTTGAGGAAAAACTACTTATGTCGTGTTGAAGGAAGACGGTAGCCAAGTCTAAAATGAAAATAAAAGTTATTAAGATATTCTTGGAGTGATTTTCTATCGTTAATACTTTATTATGGGCTCTCGGCCATACTAAGTTACAGATGGTGAGACTTTCCTGCACACATTGTTGGGCATGGGTGTCGTCTTCATGCCTTGATGATCTTATTCAACCAATACGTGGGCCAACCGTCGCACAGTTCGTTATTGTGGAAACCTTTCGCGCACTTTGGTGAGACCTGTTAAATTTGCTTTCCCAAAATGCTAGGAGAACAGATCACTGACAGATAGTCCAGGTTTCTACTAAACTGTTCTAGAATTTTTTGGCCGCAGTAAGAATACGTTAAGGGTGGTTAGCAACAAGGGAGGTGAAACTTGTTGTGGTAAAATTTACCGCAACACTACTTGTTCTAATATCGCCGTAAACATTAAATCATAAAAATGTCAGAACTCCCAAAAACTCGGAACGTCAAGAAAGCGTAACAAATGTTTTTGGCTTTATTTCACTTTCAGAAAGCGAAGTAAATCTATAGATTCTTAAAATGCAAAGATTCGAGGTTGGATGTATAGGTAATCCAACCTCGAATCTACCTCAAATTATATAGTGAGTCAAAGCAGGGGGGTTAGGGGGGAAGCATGCCCCATATGTACATACCACACTGTTAATATGCGTCTCAAAGCCCAACAAGAAATATTTGGGCGTAATGTCATTTTTAAATTTGGGATTTATAACATTGAAAAAAAAAACATCACAATTCAGAAAAATGCATGAAATCTTTATTTTAATATATTGTACGGTCCATATAACTTAATGTTTAAAGATAATTTTATGCAAATGTTGACCTTGACTGCGCCTAAAATGCTTCATCCACTTAGTCCAATTTTAGCATACTCTTTCCAACATTTCGGCCGGTATCTCACGAATAAATGCTTAATGTCTGTATAGATATGAGCTTTAACATAGCCCCACAAAAATAGTCTAAAGCCGTTAAATCGCCGATTGATGCCACCAACCCATAAACCGCAACAAACTGTGACTTTTTCTGGATGCATTGGTAGTTCTTGCAATGTTTCTCGTTGATATTCACTCCGACAATTCTGATTATTTACGTACCCAATGAGACAAAAATGAGCTTCCTCGCTGAAAAAAACTTTTCGGTAAAAAAGTGGATCTTCAGCATACTTTCCAAAAGCCCAATCATCAAAAATTTTACGTTGCAGTAGGTCGTTCGGCATCACACCTAAATCCTTCCGCAAAATTTTCCACGTTGTTAAGTAACAGAGGTCATCATTAACACTGGCCGATACAGCTGCGTTATTTTCATCTGTTCGCACTCTACGTAAGCGTGTTGGTGGTTTAATGTCGAACAATGTAAATTTGGTGCGAAATTTAGTCACAATATAGCCCGAATAGCCGATTCTGTGGGTCGATTAAACTGACCATAAAATGGTCACACGGTATGGGGTAGCTCTGATATAAATGAGAGAGGTGAGTACTTATTTGATTATTTACTAAGCACTAACCTACTCATAAGTAATATTGGTAATGAACCCACTTTTGTAACCAAGAATAGGAAAGAGGTACTTGATATTACACTTACCTCTGACTCGATCCACAATCTGATTTCAAACTGGCATGTCTCAAAAGAGAATTCCTTCTCTGACCACAAATACATTCAGTTTGAGCTCAAAGATGTGGCATACACATCTACGGGTTTTCGAAATCACCGTAATACTAACTGGGAGCGATATAGAGAGGTACTAGTTCAACTGCTTGATCACAACCTTCTTAAAAGCTCCTCCAGTAAAGATGAACTAGACCTTTCTGTAAATCATCTCACCGAAGCCTTAAATGAATCAATGAGATCTTCATGCCCGTTAACCATTTTAAAGGGTACAAAGAAACCTCATTGGTGGTGTAAAGAACTAGAACCATTCAGAAAGAGCTGTCGCAAACTCTTCAACAGATCTAAGTACACTAGATCACCTTCTGACTGGGACTTATACAAACAATCTCTAAAGCAATATAAAAAAGAATTAAGAAACAGTAAGACGTCTTCTTGGAGAAATTTTTGTGGTAAAATAGAAAATTCTTCAGAAGCCTCAAGACTTAGGAAAATTCTCTCAAAGTGCTTTAAAGACAGAAGCAGGCACGTGGACTATCACAGATGAAGAATCTCTTAATCTGTTATTAGACACCCACTTTCCAGGTAGCTCTAACATAATCAATGACTTAACATCAGAGTCTTTAGCTTATACAAGCGATTTAGTTGATCTAATAACGCGGGAAAAACTGCAATGGGCCATAGACAGCTTTGATCCATATAAATCTCCAGGACCAGACGGAATCATTCCAGCCGAACTACAAAAATGCTCAGACATGATCATTCCACCATTGGAAATCATTCTGACAAGCTGTGTAAGGTTGAGATATATTTCCAAAGCCTGGAGAACGGCAAAAGTAGTCTTCATTCCCAAAGCAGGGAAACCCTCACACGTTAACCCTAAAGATCTACGACCAGTCAGCCTATCATCCTTTCTTCTTAAAACCTTGGAAAGATTGATTGAAATTTACATCAAACATAATTTAAAACCATGTCTCATTCCCACAGCTCAACATGCTTACTCTAAGGGAAAATCAGTAGAATCAGCACTTCACTCACTGGTACGTACTATTGAACATTCCCTCGAATACAAAGAATATAACCTGGTAGCGTTCCTAGATATTGAAGGAGCTTTCAACAACGTCAGTTACCAGGCGATCACAACAGCAATGAATAAGCTGAAATTAGAGAAGTCACTCATAGATCTTATAAGTCTCATGCTCAAAAGCAGGACAATAATGTCTAATATGAGAAGTTTTACTACCACCAGATCGGTGAATCCAGGCACTCCCCAAGGTGGAGTCCTTTCGCCTCTTTTATGGATCATGGTAGTAAACGACTAACTAACAGCATTAGAAGCAGAGGGTTTTAAGGTGATTGCCTATGCTGACGACCCTTGAGGTCTACGTGCGTCAATGACATCTCGACAGCCATTCCCACCGAACCTAACTTTGTTTGTAAAAAAATTAATGGTTACATTATACACTAAACTTAAGATGTTTGACAGTGAAACAAAACACGAAACATGCGTCCGTTGCTAAGACCAGTGTCGCCAAAAAGATAATAGCTAAAAAATCACCCTTTATAAACTTAACTTAGCCTTTCTCGCCAAGTAAAGTGGCTCCACGCTTGACGCTCTTTCTTTCAAGAATCAGCCTTAAACCAACCCAAATTTAAATAATACAAATAAAACAGCATTAAAATCTCAAAAATCCTTTCTATCTTGAATAAATAAAAATTTAAGATCGATTAAATTTTAACAGCATTCCCACTTCCAAAAACGAAAGAAACGACATCAATTACCTGTCACCCCAGTTTGCCTCTGCTGATTTAGTTTTTGGTAATGTCCTTAAATAAATAAATATTCCAACAACTTTTCAAACTCCTTTCAGTTTTGTTTTCAAACTTCAATCATAACTTTGCTCTTGGGCTAATTAAAATGAAAAAGTAGCTTGGTATACCTTATTCCTTTTTAAAACAACAGCAATTAACTGGAATTTATATAAATTTTCAACTTACATTATATTTAAAAGTCTCCCAATAAACCTTATCGTAAATAATAATATTTTTGAAGGGGTTATTCCTCATTCCATTTCACCGACCGCCTGCCCGACACCATGACTGCTTTAATTTTATATATTTTTCAACTGAAAACAAAATATGATTTAAATTCAAGGAAACACAATTTAAAGAATTTATAACTCTCATTTGGGTATATTAATGATTTTTTGGTCCAGGAATAAATTTTATTTTATTTCATGAACTTTTATTTTGGTTTAGGGAACTTTTTTTAAAAAAACCACATATTTTTAACAAACCACAAATAAAGGTACAAAAATTGTCAATTAACAAATGCTTAAGTTTTAAATCACCTTTAGATGGATTCATTTTGTATCTGTTCTTAAATAATCGCAAATCTACAAAAGAAGGAAACAGAAAATATTCGTTCGTATGAATATCTGTCAATTTAATCTGTTTGTTATGAACTTGACATCTTGACAGTTCTTTGTACTAAGTAGCATTAAGAAAGGGAACAAACCTACAATTCGCAGTGAATTCAACTTCATTGCCGATGTACACATCGAACTCTTTTAAGGCAAATACATTAAGAGCAAGATAAAAAATAAAACTTCAAAATAAGCAAACCATAACTGTCAAATAATTATGGTATGTGCTCAATTTGACAGTTGTCAATTTAGTGTAATGTGGGTTTTTCAATAAAGGCTGGTAGATGTTAAGTGTCGATGTAGTCGTTTTCAAAAAAGTACGGTCCAATTACGCCGCCGGCCAAAAATCAACACTAAATGGTAGCTTTTTGAGTCAGTTGGTCCGTTGGATCTTATACGGGTGAAGGCCCAAGTTCCGACGCAAAATTCGCCAAGTTGGAGCCTGCGAACGGACGAGTGCACGGAGAGAAATAGACAGCCTCGGGTTCTGCTGTGCACCTTCACGGACCGCGGCGATGTTCTCGGCCGATCTTGCGTAATGATTTGGCACAAACAACTGAATTATAAACAAAAGATTTGACAGATGCCACTAAAACAAAATGGCCGCCAAGGGGAGCCAAAATCTACCCGCGCCAAAAAAATCTATATTTAAACGATATTCTAATTGTAAAGATTTACAAAACTTTTAAATAAATTAAATTAAATGCATTTTGCTCAAGTTTCAAACCAAATACATTTCAACTCGACCGAACGCCTTATACACTGATAAATCGATTCTGTTTCAAACCTGATTCACCCAGTTTTACTTAACCTCTCATTTTCATAAAATAAAAATTAACAAACTTGATTCGTGTAGGTAGAAATAATAATGTGTTGTCTGTCAACTGGGATGACTTAACGTTACGTGTGAACGCAAACATCAATTTATTTGACAGCTAAGTTGACAGCCAAATTGAATAGTATAATGGTTTATTTAACCTTACTTAACATATTTAGGTGTAAGTTTCTCTGAAATTCTTATTTTTTCCCATCTAATAAATGAAATGTCAATCATAGTCAAAACAACCCTTGAGGTATTGAGTGGTAACGAGTAAATATTTATGTAAATTACCTTAAATTTCCTAAAACACCCACAACTATAGTAAAGAACCTTGAAAGTCTTATAATACCACCCTGAAATAAATCAACCAACAATCTTATCATCATTTTCGGTTGAATTTCAAGGACTTTTTGTTTGTTTGCTTTGTTGTTGTTGTTTGTACAACCTTCGTAATCGAAAAAAGGACAAAATTGAAATGAAACTCACGCCCACTTATTATGAAGTATATACCGTTACTTGCAAATTGAGTCAATATCCTGAGTAAAGTAAACAGAAAAAATGAACTTAAATTTGAAATGCTTTCAATAAAAACCTTTTTGGCACTCCAAAACGCGCAATATCAATTACTTCAGCTAAAAGTTTACTCATTTTTTGACTTTTTTTTTAGTATTTTACTTCATCACTTTTGCTTTCGTGTACATTTTTAAATACAGTGAAAATAAAAAAAAACTAATAAAAGGTGTGGAAATAATAAAAACAATATTTTCCACGCAGATGTTTTTAATATTTCGTCTTTTTTGTCACTGAAGAAGAGAGCATGGAGGAAAGTAGGAAATCTAATCGACTGATTTTCCTTTGTTGACTTTTTTTTTTTTAAATATTTCTTATAATGAACAAATTGACCTTAAAAATTAATGAAAGAATTTAATGACATGGAAAGAACCAGGTTTTAGGAAAGTAGGAGAAGAAACTTCAGTTTTCAAAATGAGAGTTTTTTTTAAAATATTTATGGTTTTCGAACAAGAGTTATTTTTTAATATTATTCCATTTGGTCAGATGCCACTTTTAAAGTTGTCGCCTTTTTGACATATGACTAGTATTTACTATAGCTAATTTTTTTTTTAAACAATATAGCTCAAAAAAACTTCGATTTCATCGAAATCAAGAAGCCACAGAGTTGGTAGGTTGCGTAGGCTAGCTGGAAGGCAATTATACAATTTGTAGGACACAACATTATACGAGTTTCTAAAGCTTGTAGTACGAAAAGATTGAATGACAACTAAGGATTATTAATTACTGCGTAAGATATAGCCTTCACATATTGAACTCTGCAAGTACCCGCCTCTAATAAAGAAAACCATGAGAACCTTGTAACAAAATAAATGTCTGACCAGCTAAATTTTTATACGCCTAAAAAGGTTCATGGAATGCGAGAGACGGGGTAAGTTACACACTTTTCTTATAGCGCATTTTTGCAGCACAATAAGCGGCTTCATTTTGTTTTGATAAGCACCTCCCCAACAGCTTATACCGTATTGCATTCGAGAATGAAAAATTCCATAGGAAACAGTTTTCATGGTGTTATTAGAAAAATACTTTCTAAGGCGATAAAAAAACGGATTGTTGAAAGGAAATATTGTTTAAGCCCTTAAATATGTTCAGACCAGCTCAAATTTCTATCGATGAGAACACCCAAGTATTTAAAACAGTTAACGTTTTCAATTTGAAAGCAGTTGGTGTCGTAAGAAACATTAGTATTAAAATAGTGATACGAATTTTGAAAGGAACTCAAGTGTAAATTAAACTTTGCACAGTTTGATGAGTGGAATATAACATTAATGTCTGGAGTCACGTTAGAGCTAAGAAAAAAAACCTAAGTGTGGTTTTGTTGCTTACCAAAAGTTTATGTCCATCAAACCAAACTCTCAATAAGTGCACATCATGATTGAAATCAGCCACTAGGTTCAATAAACTAATTGCCAAATCATCTGCAAACGCCCTTACTTCACCAACAAATGGTTGATCAAAAATAGAATTATTATGTATTAGAAAAAAGATGGGACCAAGAACAGATCCTTGAGGAACTCCAAGATTTATAACCTTGGAGTTACTCAGACAGCTGCCGAGTTTGATCTTTTCTTTCCTTTTTTTCAGATAAGATGCAAACCACTCATATATAAATCTACGGAAGCCTGCATAATATAATTTGTTCAAAAGAATATTGTGGTCTACCCTATCAAGGCTTTCGTAATATCCAAAAAAGTCCACTACAAAACCTTCCTAAGCCCAAACTGTTATGAATTAAGAAAATTAAGAATTTTTGAGAAAGTTCAAAACCCTTCATTAAATCACTTTTTCAAATATTTTTGAAATAGAAGGCAACAACGAAATTGGCCTATAATTTTTACTCGCTTTTTTTAAAATAGGGTATCAGTAAAGATTCCAGAGAAAATACTCAAATTAAAAATATATGTCAAAATATCCACAATATTTAAAGCCATTTTCTTTAACACAATGTTAGAAATACCATCATTACCAAAAGATTTGGAGTTATTCAGACAGTTAATGGCTTTTAATGTCTCAAGACCAGATATTGATTTGAAGTAAAAACTATTTATTTGAAAAGACGAAACTAGAGAGCTGGAACCAGTACAAGAATATCGTAGAAAAGAGGTGCCCCTCGAAAATTATTCCTGACCAACCGAAACAAAGAACTCATTGAATGCCTTAGGTACAGCTGTAGGGTCTGAAATTATTTCATCCCAGTTTTGATTTCATCATTAATTTCATGTCTCATTCGATTGTAGCGATTTTTTAAACATACATTTTGTGGGTGTTTATTACATTTTTTGTGCAGTCTATGTTTCTGTTTTATTTTTTTCAGGAGAAGCCAAGGCTTAAGCTTTCTTTCAGATTTTCGTAACGTAAATATAAATGGCAATGGAATTCTTAAGAATGTCAAGAAACAAATCATAAGTCTTGGAGCCTTTTTCTTCTTCATAAATTACCTCCCCATTATAGAAGCGCAACGCATTCAACTCTTTGAAGTTGATCTTGGTTTCGCTATATAGTGAATCCAGAGTAAAGAATAAAATACCAGTCATACAATGGTCAGTAATTTGAAGATAACAATTAATGCCAGCACATTGAATGGATTGAATATTAATAAAACGGCCTAATACGTGATCAAGACAGGTATCTGATGTCGGTCTTGTTACATCATTAAAAAATGAAGCTAACCCATAATCGGAAATTAATGAAAGATATGAAACCAAATTAGGACAGGAGTTAAGCAAGTCCAAGTTAAAGTCACCTACAATTACCAGAATACCAAGCCCCAATTTACATTTTGGTCAAGCATAAATAAAGTTTTCTTATTCTCTAAACCGTCAAGAAAAATTTTATAATTACAATTACTAATGGTACTTAAGGTAAGACTGTTGAAAAAAAGATCTTCTGGATATGTATCAGTGTTTATATTATTCATTTCGAAGCAAAGCTAAATGATTAAAAGACCTTATTACAATAACCTTACCTCTTTCCACTTTCCTTAGCATAATTTGAGAATTATTATTTCACAAATACTTATAATTTTTATCTGTTTTAAGTTTTTTAGCTGCCATAAAAAGAGTACGAGTATATTTCGTTAAGCAATAGTTGATATAAATGTTGGAACTATTTATGCTGTTATCGGCAAATAATGATGTGGTTAATTTGTTCTTTCCATTCCTCTTGCTCCTCATTATTTTTTGTTTAACATCAGAAGATGCTAGTTATACGAAAAGTATGCTTGAATTATTCTTAGCGAAACTTTAAACATAACATCTCTTAATGTCAACCGATGAGACAGGCACATTTAATGCCTACACAAATGATACAAATGTTGCATACCTTTCTATTTACAATGAAATCAATATCCATTGATTTCTTTTCAAAATTTGTATCTTTTTCCTTAAATTTCAAAATGAAGCCTTTTATTGGAAAACCCTTAGGTCATCTTGAATTCATCTACATATTTGAATTCCAGTTGAAAGAAATTTTATTTCAATACGACCGACGCACCCTGGCAGCAATCAAACAAATTTGGCGGACACGAACAACATTTTTTGACTTTAAAATTTATGTCATGGATGAAAATATTTTGGAGCAAGTAAAGTAATAAAGTAAAAACACATTTTTAGTAACTTATATAAAACTTATGTGTCTTATTGATTACATCGTTACATTTTGTTGCGACAATTCATTTTTTGTTTCGGTGTTCTATAGGACACGTCTTGGTAAATTGGAGTGACAGAATACGCTATTGCAGAGCTAGTCGAATCAGCCACTTGAATGACGTTTTGTGCCTGAATTAATAAAAATGGTTCCTTACTTACTTAAGGTGGTAATAAAGTCCTGTGTGAATAAGGGACGCACCCATTAAACTTCTTCATCTAGATCGGTTCCTAGATCAAAGAAACAGAGATTAAAAGAGTATTTTTTTGTTTGAGCTCAGCGCTTGTGCTTCTTTCAAATTAATAGCGGAGGCTAGGTAGACAAATTCCTTAACTACCTCAAAGTGACGTCTGTCGATGGTGACGTTTTGACTGAGATGTCAGTGTTGCAGATCTTTCTTGAAGATGGCATGTACTTTGTTTTGCCGTCACTAACCGTTAAACCCAATTTTGCTCCCACAGCCTCAATACACCCACAAAAACCCCACTGACACTACTCTGAATTCTTCCGATTATGTCAATGTCATCAGCAAATGCTAATAAGTGGACAGACTTTTGAAAGGTAATGTCTTTAGTGTTGAGGTGAAAGCTGTGTACCATGCTTTCAAGTACGATGCTAAAGAAATCACATGATAGCGCATCACGGTGTCTAAAGCCATTCTTGACATTGTTGTTTCCAACCATTTTGTTGCAGCGCCGCTTTACATGTTGTTTGGCAGCATTTGCCTGCCGATATTCCTCATCAAACCAGGGGTTCCTTGTTGGTGGTTGCTTGAAACCCAGCACGGCAGAGGCGGCTTCTATATATTGTGTTGGCGGCAGAGAACTTTGAGCGATGTTATTTGTAACTCGGTTATAGAAGGATTTGTCGGTCTGTTGCTGATTGAAGCCTTTCGACGTTGTATCTTCTCCTAGCTTCTCTCTATTTTGCCTTGAGTCTGGAAACCTTTAGTGCTACCTTGGCTACAACGAGGTATTGGTCCGAATCGATATTAGTTCCTCTGAAAGTTTGGACACCCACGATGCTGGAAGCGTGTCTGGCGTCGTACGCAATATGGTCAATCTGGTTGACGGTAGATTGATCTGGAGAACTCAAAGTTCCTTTTCGGATGTTCAGGTGTGAAAAACGCGTACTGGGCTATCATGACTTCTCGCCCCGCAGCAAAATCGATGAGATTGAATCCGTAATCGAAAGTGTTGTCGTGCAGGCTTTTTTTCCCGATTATTCCACCAAAGATGTCTTCCATTCCTATTTAATATCGTAACTAGGGCACTGCGCATATGCTCTGTTCAGAAACTCTAAGAACACGTCCTTGGTATTGTTGTCCAAATAAGCGTTGTTGGTTTTACCGGTAGGAATCACCATAGTGAGTATAGCAGTTTTGTATCCCCTTTTCTCTGTCCATCCATCCTATCGCATATCCTGATTTGCAATGATGTTTGCTTTATAGCAGTCTTAAGCCTCCGCTAATACTTTGGCTGCACGTGGTCTATTAAGGGACCTAGTATTCCACGCGCATATCAGAGGTTTTTTGTCCTAAAATTATTTGCAAGAGTTGTCAATAGTAAATCTGTCCGTATCCGAGGCTTGAAGGTGCTTCGCATCTGGTTTTATTTTGCGTTGTCAGGAAGTCACCCTAACGCACGACTTGCAACTTGAAGGACAAAGGGCAAGAGCCTGCATAACTGCGGCTTACAGGCCTAAGCTCCGAATGTGTCGTAATGACCCTAAAAATTGTTCACTAATTTCCACCTAATTGAAACTGTAGACGCCACCGTTGATAACATCTTGGGAATTTAATCTCCAATTGAGGTACTAGGCACCGCGGGGAGGTGAAAGTACGAGTTGATATAGACCACTTTCACACGAGACGGTTTCGTCCGTATGGTTAAAATTCGTACTATTTTTTTCCGTACAGACTTTGTTTTCACACATAACGTATTTTTCCTGTGAATCGTCTACGTTTGGTTACATTTTAGATATTTTTCTTTAGTACAAGTGACCACAAAAACGATGGCGTAGTCACGTACGTCACTGATAAGACGGTGACGGCACGGTCGCCGTATATTTCAGTCGTTGAGACGGCTGTTTTAAATCATCCGTACGGAAACAACCCGTCTCCGTCCAGTGTGATTTAGTTAATTTTATTAGTTTATTAGTTTATTAGTTTTTTTAACCTTACGGACGAAACCGTCTTGTGTGAAAGAGGCCATTGACAGAGGAGGGTTTTGAGAAAAACCTGTTGACGCTTGTGTCCTCTTGAATGCCCATGTCTACCATTTTACCATATTAAATCCTTTTTAATGTCAAAAATGCAAATCCATTTTTTTTGTATCAACTACTAATAGACTTGATGCCAATCATTTTGATAAGAGTTATCTAACTTTTATATTATACCTATGTATTGAACCTGTAGTCTCCCTGCATCCAACGAATGAATTTTAACCATCTAAACTGCTAGTTTATATCACGTCAGTTCATATCTCTAAGGCCAGTTTACATCATTTTCCAAGAATTTCCAACGTATCTTAAGAAAGTTAGCCGTGGCACGTAACGTCAGCCTGTTGTAGCTTCAACAAAATGGCTATCAACTGTCAAATTTCAATGAAGTTTCTAATGAACGTTTTTAACCCTTAATTAATGTTTCAGCTGGCTTCTAAATGTCTTGTTCGTTGAAATCAAAGTGGCAGTTCCTAACTCAATCACACGATGCAACTAAGTTCGATGATTCGTAAGCGTGTTCGTGTAAGCCAGCTCTATGTTTCCACGGAATTTATCATTTGACATTCACAATTTTATTCGTAACATTTTTCCAAAGTTTCAGATTAAAAAGAACATAGAATTTTGTATTTAAATTTTACCTTAAGAAAATAAATGTACTGAAATTGTTTGATAATTACAAACTCTTTAATCTCCACCTCCATTTTATATAAAGTTTAAAACTAAAATAAATGTAGGTAGATAAGATAATGCTCCAAATACCTTTTTGCTAATCATCATACATGAACAAGCATTTATTCATCTTAAAGGAGTTTTTTGTCTTTTCTTTGCGTATGCTCTACTTTCATCTTCTATCCTAAGGTATTTAGTTTATACAGGGTGGTTCAAAAGTGACTTCCTAAAATGAAGTGACATACGAACTTTTATTAATTTAAACTCACTAATTTGGTCTTCTCTAAGGTACTGTAGGTCATTTTAGTAAATTTCATAAAGTTTTAAAAGTTCCTTAAAAAAGAGAAGAACGAAAAGAAAACACAAAAGATTTATGAGCTCTTTAAATTAGGGAGAATCCTTTAACCCACCCTGTAATTGAAATTCAAAAGACAAGAAAAGAAGAAAAACCTTGTTAATGCAACTCATCGTACATAGAAAGACAGAAAAAATAAACTAAAAAGAAAGAGTTTTCATAGCTTCAGGGATTATTCGTACGTAACGTTCGTTGAAACATCACCGAAGAACAGAACTCTTTTTTCTTCCCAATATGGATTTCCTTCACTATACTGAAAGCTGAACTGATGGAACTTTTTTCCTGGTTCTCCAGTATAAGAGTTAAGAGAAAAATAAAGACAGAGTTTTTATTGCAAAAATGTCCTTTGGGTTGTCATCGTGACGGAAATGAAAAGATGTTTAACTTAAAAGACGCTATTGGATGTTATGGTATGGCATGGCATAGTGATGGTATGTTGACTTTGAGGTGAATTATAGTTGTTTTCCGGTTGAAATGAGATTGTTATCCTCTTAGCAAAAATAAAAAAAAAATAGAAAACTGGAAGAAAACAATAAGGGAAAAAGAATAAACTATGATGACTAGACTATGTCAAGAGGGATATACTACATACTTATATATAAAACAGATAGAAAGCAATTAAAAAGAAATAGTCTGTTTATTTTGGGAAATAATAGTCTTATAAATATAAGAAAAAAGAGGATTAATGAGCAACAAATTAAGACAAAAGGAAGACAGGCAGGGATTAGTAAGTTTGGTTATACATAAGCTTAATTATTGTCTCAAGTTTTATCATAGTTGGAATACTTCTTTTCTTTTGGAGTTTGCTTGTTTGGCAATGCACCATAATGACTGGAGAGAATCTATTATCTCAGGACACATCAAGATCAAAGAACTTTTTTAAGGTTACGTAGTAAAATTCATTAAGTTTCGATATAAATATGTTTTATGTTTTTGAACATTTTGACTCCACAATTCAAAAACCACCTGCCAGTACTCATTACGGAATTATGTAGGTGTACCTCAATTTAGTGATAAAACTTGTATGCTATCGAATTCCTCCGCTCCAATTTTCCAAAACCTTGGTGATATTTCGCTGTTGTTTGCGGATTACTTGGATGATATTGTCTCATCAGTTTATTCTTGAGCCTAACTCCAGACATACTGTTAAGTATAGGGATTCTTTCTTAAGCCGCACTACAGGAATGTGGAACGCTTTACCAGGCTAAATATTTTCCACTCAATGCAATGTGCAGACATTTAAAAGTAATGTGCATCGACATCTGTTTTTTAATCCTGTCCTCCCTTCCAAATTACTCGCACTGTGTTTATTCATTATAATGGTATTTATTTAAAACCCCTTTAGGGTGCGCTCAATAAATATAAAAAAATGTGCTTGAATCATTCCGAACTGTTGGTATAAAATTGAGGATCTTACACAAGCATATCAGTACAGCTGTCACAGTGGATTCTTCTATTCGTCCAAAAACCAAGTTACAAAAAAGTAAAATAGACTTTCAATATTTAATTTCGTTCTACGTAGGTATGTTAATGGATAGGTTCAGATAGCATAACGGACTTCATTTGCAGTCGACTGAATTCTTTGAACGTAAATTTAGACGAAGGCAATAAGTTTGTTCTTCAGATGTCGATATAATTCCAAGCTTGGAACCCTCCTTCACTAACCCTTACTTGAGTCTATCATGAGATGTATTTTGTATTTAAAACAATTACAGAGTAATAGCGTTTTGCATTCAGTTGAATGAAAAACATGAACAGCTCTCAATTTGATATCTATAAGAAGATTTTTCTGGACTTACCATCAATAAAGTTGCTTGTCAATATTTTGCGAGCTTTACAATCAGATAAAGTTTGAACCAATGCAGTTGGCCATTCTACTTTACAGGTCTCTTTTAATTTCTCTAATTTGCTCTTTAATTCTGAAAGAGACCGAAAAATTGCTGAAAGATGAACTTGCTGGCGTTGTTGCCAATGACGCTACTGCGATCATACTGAAGCTCTAAGGAGCAGCGTTACCACCAATTTAAAAAACACCTTAAATTATTCATGCCTTTATATCATATAATTTAATATATTAATGTAACTTTTCTTAAATTTATTTTCAAAAGGTCAATTGAAATGACCTCATCAAGATGTTTTGATTGCAAAGGCCGAGTTCATATTGAAAACAAAAAATCAAATCCAAAATAACAGTAGAGCCCAACTTAACACAAATAACATTAACAACCAGAAAAGAAATAAAATGCACGACTGATTTGCATGATTTCGCGTGTATCCAAAAAAGACTGTTTAAAACTATTTCCTGTATTTTAAGAACTAAAATGTATCTGCAAAAAAGTTTGTTTTCAAAAATGTAAATGCCATTTGATTTGTCAAGAAAACCATAATTTTTTAATTTTTTATTTGAAAATCGTTTTTGAATATAAGTTTAGAAATATTTTGGTATGTAGTTTTGAACTTATTATTAGACGTCTTGCATTTCAATTTTGTAAAAAAGTTATTACCCATTTTCACGATATCAAATTTCGAAAAAAAAAATATTTGTTTTTAAACTAAAAATAAAATCAATGACATTTTTGCAAAAAAAAAAATTGTTTAGTTCTTGACAAAACTTTAAATCAAAACAACTATCCTATCTGAGGAACCCTTCTGGAGCAATACAAATACTACAAATTTAAGCAAGAATTAAAAAAAAAAAATCTATTGGTTTGCCTTTGAAAAAATTCGAATTATCGATTTTTGACCGTACAAAATTTGTATTGCAATTTGTAGTTTAAAAAAAAAAACAAGAAAGACATAAGGACAAAACGACAAAAATGGGCGACCCACTTTTTTCGACTTCTCTACCATCGTAATGTCAGGCTAGATGAAAATCTCGAATTCGAATTTGTTCACGAATTCAAAACTTGCCATAAGGGCAAGGAAAGTAAAATGACAAAAGGGTTAAACTAGAATACGTTACATAAAACCGGCCTTACCGCAAATGCAAATACTCAAGTGATTTGTAATTCTAGAAAGTTTTAAGACCACATACAAGAGTGATAAGGAGAAAAAAGGATTCAGTCTTTTTTATTAAAATTGTAGTAGGTAAAGACACAGATTTTAAAAATGAAGTAGATTTGAATATTTTGATGATGGTGCGAACGCGAAGTAAAAAGTAGATTTTTAATTTATTTGAAAAAAAAGATCATTTAAAATAAAGTGGTAACGCGAGCTGCTAAGGCGAGTGAGTTTTGTGTATAGATTCGCTCACAGTAAAATCAAAATTAATTTCCAGCGATGGACTTTCTTTGAATATGATATGATCATGGTTTATTTTTCTTTTAAAGCTTGATGTTTGGTAAAATCTATTCCATATCTGGTGAAACAAAAGGACAACATTTGTAGGTGTCAACTTTACTTGGAAAAAATAAAAATTAATAATTTTGTTTATTATTGGAAAAAATTTCAGTGCACCTATAATAAAAAAATAGGAGTATTGCAATTGAGTTAGACCAAAAAAATAAATGCGAGCTGCAATATAGGATTAATTGAGAAAAAAGGGATTATTGTTTACTTCTATGTTTTATCGTTTGTGGCTAAGCAACAGAAAGGTTCCAACGGCGTTGTGTTTATATTTATTTTATGGCGTTAGTGTATATTTAATTTATTTTTTTTCTTAAAGGTGGGGTTGGAATTAATTGTAGATTAGTGTTTACGAGTTTAAATAATTTGTATCTACGATCTAAAAATGAATATTTTCATCAGAGGGTATTAAGATATTTAAATTATATTTGGTTTGGTTTTCATTTCAATTTAAAAAAAAACAACCAAGAATTATACATCGAAATACATTTTAAAGACATTGAAGAATGGCTCCATTCAGAAAAGCAAAAAAGATAGTTGTTAAGATATAAGTGAATGACAAACTGGAAGAAGCAAAGACTTCGTTTCTTGAAAATCATGTGAGTTACGCAGCTACGCAAATTGTGAAAACTACTGGAATTTCTGAACGTTCAATCAGAAGGATTATAAAAGAATACGAAGAGACAGGAGTTGTGCAATCACCAAATAAAAAAGTACAGCATACGAATTGGTAAACTGGAATAGAAGAATTTGACATCGCAGCTATCTAGCGTATAATGCAAAAATTCCACCAGGAGTACAAAATTATGATATCCCTAAAAATGTTGAGAGAAAGAGTCCAGGAAGATCTGGAGCTTAACTTAAGTATTACTTCCCTCAACAGGATTCTAAGAAGAAACGGTTTTACGAGTAGTTACAAAAAAAAAAGCAACCGGAAAATTTTCTGTTAAAGAAATGATATAAAACTCATGCGAGTGAAGTATCTGAGAAAAATCCGGGAATTTAGAACAAAAGGATCATCATTTATTGGATGAAAGCTATACTCAAAGCTAACATAGATGACAGTAGCAGTGGGGTGAAGACTCCAATTTCAAATTGACAGAGGCTAATAACGGTGTATGCAGGGCAGGTGGTGAAAAAGGTTACATGAAAAACTCCTTATTTTTATTCAAATCTGGAACAAAAACGGGAGACTATCACGACGACATAAAATTCGAAAATTTCTGAAAATGGATCCAAGAACATGTTTTGAATAACTTGGATTAACTTTCAGTTATTGAAATGGACAACGCCTCGTACCCTAATAAATTAGAAGAAAAACAAATTACTTCTGCTAGCAAAAAATCCGAGATTATACACAGGTTAACCGAAAAAAAATATTGCGCATACCGTTAAGATGTTGAAACTTGAACTGTTAACGTAACAAAACGAAACCGAGCTACACACAACCCATAGGATACGATTGACGATTGCATTCACGGCATGTGAAAACATATCATGCAGATCTCAATCCCATTGGAAATATTTGAGCAACTGTCATGGCACAACATTCAAGATATTAGATGTTCAAAATTTAGCAAATGAAGATTTTTCAAAATAACGGCTGAATATTGTCGAAAAATGTTTGAAAAAGCCGTAAGAACTGAGAAAGAATACTTTTACCACGACCTGATGTGGGATACAATTTCGGAATCAATTATAATCAATTCTTGATGACGATTCCTCAACGGAATATGAAAGCGACATTAGTTCTGAAAACTAAGTATATGTAAATACACATTTATTAATTAAATTGTATTTTGTTATTTATTTTATTTTTATTTTATTTCTTATATTTCTTTATTTTTTGTTACAAGTTCGCTGAAATTAATAAATAAGTCTCATTTTAATTTTAAAGAAAAACAAAGTTGAGTTAAGCATTATAAGCACTAAGGAAAAATCCTCGCTCTGCTTAGCCGACCGTTTGGGCCAACTGAATTAGTTCGAGCTATACTAGAAACTTACAACAATGAGCTTCTGTCGAGATGTCACATATCTCTACATACAATTATCAAGTGGCGTGATGTCTAGTTTTGACTGAAATGTTTTGGTGACCATCGTTTTTAAAGAAGTACGGACCAATTTATCCGCGAACCTATAAAGCACACCAAAAAGCATGTTTTTGTGAATGTCTCGACTTACTCTTGAGAATTATCATCTCTCCAGATAATGTAATTTTTTTATCTAGTCAACCAAAAGTGTGCGTTATTGCAAATTAAAATTTGCTTATGAAAATTTCGTGCAGAACCATGATTTTCAAAATAAATTTGCATACTTTGAAAGGGTAGTCGTCTGTCTATTATGTTGAAACGAACATCAACATTTGAGACTTCACTTTTGACAGCGAATTAAATTGAGACATTGAGTTTATAAAAAATTATATATACAGGCCCGATTCATCTCATAACATTTAGAAGCTCTCAAGACTCCCAACGCAGGGTTTAAAGTGGAACTTCAAAAATAATCCAACGGAAGAAGTGACCGTAAGACTTGGTGGCCTGGTTCTTAACATCAAAAAATTAATCGTTGTTGTTTTGAAAGTGTTTCGTATTAAGTTGACCAACAAACTTTGAGACCCAATTTAGTAACTTGCGAAAAAAAAAAACTCATTTAACATCTGCGTGTAACGTTCACCAGGTTCCTTCGACTTTCTCTCTGCTAAAGCTATACAGTAAAGTTTAGTATAGATGCAAAAAGTTCTTCATGTTCATGTCCCAGATATACAAACTTTGCTTGATAACATCAATCCCTAAGTTGAATTACCCTTCAAGACGTGATCAAAAATCAGGTAACAGACCTAATAGAGATACCAAATAGAGACTGAGTTAGCCGGAAGACTCTCGTAAATTATGGCCCTATAGTCCACACCACCATTAACAGGTAATTAGGTTTCTTATCACAAACACCCAACCAAAAAAAAGAACTATTAATCGATGCAATCTAAATTACAATAAAAATTTGTAAGAGCCAATTTAATTCTTCTCCAACAAAAGTCTCCTCCACTTAAGAAGATTCTAAAGTTCTTGATATCGAAGCTCACATGGACTACTACTAGAACTATAACTATTATTTTTAGTTTGAAGCTTATTGTCGTTGGTCGTTGCTTAAGAGAACTTTTCAAGTCACGTAATAATTCCTATTAAAATGTACTTTCAGATAAAAATAAAAACCATTCAACAAGTTGTGCCAAAAAACCCCTTTTTCCTTAATACACTTTCGTTATAGGTATAGAAATTCCTTGTACTCCTAACCCAGTGCCAGTATAATACAAAAACCTAACCTACCCCTACACAAACCCAGATCATGAAAGTTCCTTTTATTTTTAAGTTTATTAGTCTTTCAACATAAATTGTGGCATTTCATTTCCAAGGAATCCGAAATCCGAAAAACGAAAAACCAAAAACCACATCGCATGAACCCGGATTCAGAAGTTTGTTCTAAGTGCCACCCTTACCCTATCTATCTATAGATATCTTTATGTATTTCTGTTTTTACTCAGCATCAGACTTCTCTCGGAATTATTCTTCAGACAGAAATGTCATGATTCCATTAGGGATTCCACTTAAGATTTTCGGGGATTTCCTAAATCAGATGTTTTATTGATTTAGACTCGATGTTCTGAATTCTAAATAGCCACAAGAGTAAAATAAATTGTCCAGCAAGTGTGTTAAGTCGGGTTTTTCATCTGAAATAGTGATGTATAGGAGTATAAGCTATAAATTGAGTTATTTCGCCCATATACTCGCAGTGATGAAAGATATGGTTAAACATATCCAGGTTCAGGACTTGACCTTTATTTTCCTCTCTCTTGATTTCAGAAAAAAGTCAGACAAAGGACTGCGACTGACTGGTTTTGGAATCGATATAAACTTTTTCCTACTAAAAAAAACAACTTCTCAATTCTCGTACTGTTTTAATAAATCAAATAAATTATTGATCTAAATTGGCATTCAAGGAGTTCCATACATGTGGAGCTAGTCCTTTGCTCGAAGAAGATATAAATTCCATATCTTTGTGGCTAAGTTTATTTTATTTGAGCGCCAGGCAACATGTTGTACTGAAATATTTATACACACTCGACTCATATTTATAAATATAGTATTTTCTGACCAACAAAATAACGTCGAATGTTTATTATTTGGGCTTTAGTTTCAGTCTTATTGTGGTATAGTTCTAGGGGCTATATCCGTGTGTATGATGATAGTTGATAGTAAATGCACTCTTGTCTGCCATTCATCTGCAACTTTTCCCATGTTCCGGATCCGGACATTGCTGACTGAAAAGTTTTGTACGTGGCGAAAAGCAGAAGCAGCAGCAGGACAGGATATTAAATGTTTCTTTCAGGTTGTTCTCTTTTTTCAGGACCGAAAAATAAATATATTATGTATCAGTTCAGCACACGAAAACTGTTTACCAGTTTGCTTGCACTTTTATTTTTGGCTGGGAAATGGAAAATTGGAGAAGAACGAGAAAAATGGAAATTGAAATGTGATATGTGTGTTTTGGGTGAGTTTGAATATTTTAAACTTTAGAATCTTTGCATGATTCATGCGAAAATACATTTCGATTTCTATCAAGTTCAACAATACTTTTTTTTTTAAGGCAAATTTATTTGTTTGTAATATCTGCACTGAAAGTTAACTTGACTTGACCACAAAGTTTATTTTTTATCGTTCTTCGCTGCAAGTTTTTCTGATATACAAAAACTTTTTTGAAAACAATTTTTTTGCTATATTGTTGAAAGAACTGACGCATCGATTTTTGAAGGAAAAATTACAAATCGAACAACAATCCTGCAATGTCTGCTCTTGTATCGCAAGTCCAATGTGACTTTTTTTAAGGTTGTTGTTTTTAGGGTTTTAATGGCTTGATAGTTATGTTATTGCGTATGACAGATATGACATAAGGAATATACCAACAAAATTCAAATAAGGGAATTTTCAGAAAGTTGCTTAGGTATTTATCTAAGGTATTTCATTTAAATTTGGGGAACTGTATTGTTTCTTATTTTAATCTTCTTAACTTTCCATAGGAAGTTATCGTAATCGGTCCGATTTGTTGAATTGAAAATTTTAAAATTTCTCGACGTTTCAAGGTCCCTAGAGTCGAAATAAAAGAAGTCCGTACGTTCACGACGTTTTCATCGTCCATAGCTCAAGTAGCTCAAGAACCAGAAGAGGTATTGATTTCAAATAAATTTTGTTATACAGATAATAAGGCAGAAAGATGCAGAAAGGGCTCTCAAGAAAAGTGCCTTGGTGGTTTTTTTACCATAGCAGTTTAAAAAAAGCGAACATTTAGGTTAACCCTAAATAACTCACGAACCAGTGACTTGATACCAAATAAACATATTTTGTGGAAAAAAAAAATGAAATTAACGGTTTTTTTATAAATCAAAAAACTGACAAAAGAATTTGTCACCTCTTAAATTTAACGAATAAAATATGATTTATCTCCAAAACAATTTTGTGCGACGAAAAATAAGGTTTTTAACATTTGGTAAAATTTTGAGAAAAATCAATCAGCTTTTTTTATAAGAAATAAAAACCTAACAAAAATATTACTCAAAGTTGGTAAAAATTGATTTTCGACTCAATATCTTTTTAAAACTTTGAAATATTGGCTTTAAACTACTATTATCTTTTAAAAATGCCGTTGTTAATATTCAGTAAAATTTTGAGAAAAATAAAAAAAAAACTAAAAAAAAAAATTAACAAAAATTGGTAAAAATTGATTTTCGACTCAAATAACTTTTCAATAATTAAAACTATATCCTACAAACTTTTTATTTCACAGAAAATATTGTTTTTGATATTCAGTAGTTTTTTTATAAAAATCCAAGAGTCCGTTTTTTTTTATAAATATTGATGTTGGGTTCTTGATATCTCTGCAAAGTTTACGAAATGCTACTAAAATTGGTAAAAATTTGTTTTCTACTAAAAATCTATTCAACAAAACAAGATTTACAAACTAAAATACTTCTTTATATGAAAAATTTTGTTGGTAATTTTAATTTTTTTAAGAATAATTCAACTGACAACTTTTTTAACCCAACACAAAAACCTACAAACTTTTAAGCAGAACAAATCGACAGACAGGATGGGAAGTTATCAGTGTGGGCCGCATCCTAGCCTCTTTATCTTTATTTAATTTAAGGGCGTTTTCTTAGTCGTGGGGTTTTAAATCTGGCAATACTTTTTCAGAATTGGTCTTTTTGTCAGCTGTCACTTGATTTATGCTCAGTTTGGCTTGCCAATTCTTAATGAATAAACCCGCTCCTGATCAACGTTAGCAAATCCTGCAAATTTATTACCAAAATAATGATTCTGTTTGCGTGACGTAACGAAACATTTTTATGTAAAGTCGCTTGTAACAGCAGATGAGACCGAGAAGGTTGGCGTTATTGCTGAAATAAGAAAATAGGGACCTTGTACGAACCAGTGGTGTCCGTCGGCTACTTTCCAAAAATCATATTTAAAACATTATAGCAAACACTTATCTTCACCACACGTTTAAAAACACGCATAATTAAAAACCGACGTTCGTATTTCACAGCCCTTCTGAACCGAAGGAGCTCTGTTCCGCCTTGTGCCATGACGTCCTGATTGTACAGGAGTCGCCTATCCACGGTTCGTCGTCTGACGTGGTAGATTAACGGAACTGCCAATCTATCCTGTATCAGACCGCATCTACCTAAAAAGATGAATTCCTCTGGTGGAATGAAGCCGCTCAAACGTGCACTTTGAAAATAAGCTTTCAAAAGCTCTTGCAACGTGACCTCGAACGAGTTTTATCACGAAATTGTCAATTCTGCTGATTTGAGTAATGCACATAAGAAGATTCGGCTGTTCGATATAAGTCGTAAACACTGCCGTTTGAATACCCGAAACTTCTCCATCTGGGAAGGGGCAACGTTGAACCACACAGGACAACCATAAACGATCATTGGCCGTATGAGGGCCATGTAGCAAATTACCTTCACTCTGTCGCAAAGCCGGCTGCTAAAAAACAGCCGTTTTGTCAGAGCGAAGGCTCCTCTGGCCTTAGTCAGAGCAGCATTTATATGTCTGTCTAAATATAAATACTGATCTAACCAGATACCGACGTACTTCACTACACTTTTGCTCGCTAACGGCTGCCCGTGAAGATCAACGATGACCATCTTGTGTCAATTCTTGCACGTATCCCTAGTTTCCCTAGCCAAGGGAGTCCGGAACAGAATTGTCTAGGACTTTTGGACATTTATTTTCAGTTTCCAGTCGTCACAATATCGCTGAATCTTGTCGAAATCACACTGCAAGAGAATTCTAATAACTTCAACCTTTCGGGCCGTTCTGTACGCAATTAGATCGTCGGCTTAAGCAATTGCCTTTGTAAGACTGCCTATCAGATCGCTGGTGTAAATGCTGAAGAGAATCGGCGAATTCGTCGCTCCCTGATGAAGACCATTTTTAATTGAGAATGTTGTGGTAGAGGTTGCATTGCCACTTTAACAACAAACTTTATACCGTTAAGCATATCATAAAGTATATACAACAATGGCTGGCTTATGCCAAGCCTGCTGAGTTTTAACCATACGGTGTCAAAGACCTTTTCCAAATCAACCAGAACAGCACCTGCGCATTGTTGTTTTGATTTATTCCATTGGATATCAGAAACGAGTTTAGACGCAGCATGGATTGTGTCATGACCCGCCTTGAACCCGAACTGTTTACCCGGAACTATTTTGCTGTCCGCAGCCCACTTAATCAGAGCCCTATTAATGATTTTTTTCGAAAACTTTGCTGATGCTCGGAAGAAGACTTATCCACCGAAGATTTGACGGGTTAGAGGATGAACCACAGCGGTTCATCCTTTGAAGAGTGTGGTGTAAATGTCGATTGCCTCCATCGGTACATGTCTTAGTACAACGTTGGATATACCATCGACACCTGCTGACTTTTTATTTTTTATTGAGTTGAAGATGAGCTGAAGCTCAACCTTCATCACTAACAAGGGACTTGGTCCCGTTTGCTCGGCGATTATGGAATTTGCCAAGGAATCGTCATTGAACCGCATGAAACCGCGGTTCTCAGATCGCCATTGTGTCATATCATTTCGAAGGTAAAAGTGATTAAGAAGGGCTCTGTTTTCCAGGTCGTGGTTGGGGCAGTTGTAGCTTCACCAATGTGGTTGTTAACAACTGTCAAACTCTAGACTTTTATTTGAAGATTCTTTATTATTTATTTATTTATTTATAACGGTACAATGAGAATGCAGCTTTTAACTAATGATATACACAAATATTTACTTTTTCGGTTTGATTAAAAAACTTAATAAAGCCGGATAAAATAAAGCAAAAAAGGTTTTAACCCTAGAATGACAGACAGTAAGTCCGGAGAAGTTGGGTATCTCCTACAACACCTTTTGCCGTAGTTGTAGTTGTAGTGACCAAAGAGAAAGTGAAACGATAATCCATTTCCTCTGCAAATGTCCTGCTTTGGGAAACACTAGAATGAAATACTTTGGTAATGCATTCTTTCACGAACTTTATGAGCAATCTGAGGCAAAGATTAGAGACCTAATCTTTTATCTCAATGCGACAAAATGGCTCTAACATAATCGCTATGAAGCTTCATTATAAATCTGTCCCTTTCAATCACATGTCAAACGAGTTTTTGGTATAAAAACGGCGCACTACAGCGCTAATTGGATCTCAGGATTGCCATTTCTACCTACCAAAGTACATTTCATGCATATTTATAAAAACTTTTCTCTATTTTATTCCATTTCAAAGTTTTTTTAAAAAACACCCTTTATTAAGCAATTTTAACCATAAAAAATGCCTTAGCTTTATGCGATTTTTTTTTCGAAATATATTTAAGACATTCCATTTCAATAAATATCCGGTAAATAATAATTTTGGCTCCAAAAAGAAAACGATCTTGCCAAATTGTCAACACTGTTTTATAAGTTTATCTAAAAAATATTTAATTTCTAAAAGGCCCAAGGGTAAATAAATTTCTATACAAACTCAAATTCTTTTTGTCGTTGATGAAAACTCCAACTTAATTGCATTTTCGTACAACCCCCCAACTAAGGCACACATCACCATGCAATTATCAAGCATTAAGTTTAGTTTGTTTTCTCTTTTCCAAAATTCAACACAAGTTCCATCACAATTGATGAATTTTGGAACATCCTTTTGAATTTAAGTGTAGTGTGCATACGCAGTACCTCTTTCCTATACTCTAACGTAACGACCCCTTTTTCCGCTTTTTTCACTATAATCCATTAAACGAAAGTGTGTTGGAAACTTCAAACCATCCAACTCGTAGTTTTTACGGTCTAACAAATTCTCCTCCAAGTTTGAATTGAAAAACAAAAAATATACAAAAATGTTAGAAAACAAAACAAAATAAAAGCGTTTCGTTTTTGGTTAAAAAGCTGGGTAAACCTAAAATAGCGTGAATTCTCAAACTTTATACAGCATCAGATGTGTTGTGTGTCAACAGAGTGACGATGACGATGATGATGACGACGAGGACGTTTGTTGCTGAATAGTCCTTTGAAAACATCAACACTAAAAAACACCATCATCAGTGATGGAAAGGACTCACGACTATCTCCGATACGAAGGATACGATGACGACAACGTCGACGGATTGAAATAGTGTTGACAAATGCACGTTAGTTTTTGTTGACTTTCCTCATCGTCCTCATCGTCCTCATCACCGTCGTCTGTTGATTATATTTTTCAAAAGCTCTTAAAGTGTTTTCTTGTTAACATTTTCAACAAAATTTAGTATTTTAAAAAAAGGACCTAGTTTCTTAACATTGCAAAACTTGCTACTTAGTTTTACTACTCTACGCTCTCACTCAAAACAGCTTAATTTTGGCCTCCATAATTTTTCTTCTGAAGTGAATAAAGGACATCAGCCACGTCCTTTGTATCATATTTCAAAAACGTATGTAAATATATAGTTTTTAAGTTCATTCAGTGAGGTAACCTTAAACTCCAAAGAGTTCATAAAAATATCACGTATGAGAGAAAAACATAAAATTGATGTTTCAAGACAAAAAGAAAGTTTGTGTTAAGTGATCCTTCTCTGGGTATCGTATTTTTATATATAGAAGACGACCAAAGCTGAGATGCAGAACTATGTGTTTATGTTTATTTCCTCGTTTTTCAAAGCTCATCTATTTTGCATGATATTTCGTGATATAAATGATGAAGTTGAATAAAAATTCCAAGTAGAATGTATCTTCAACGTTTTCTTTTTTCTTAAGAATTTTTATTACCAAAGTTTTTAGATTTTTCTTGTTCTTGATTTTGTTTTTGTTTTTATTTTTGTTTTGAGAAAAACTTTTCCCTTAATCTCTGCCTCTCGTCTCGCATCGCACCTTGTTGATGTTGGAACGCAAGGTCGACCACAAAAATATTGAAGGAATATACTAATAAAATTCAAGTGAAAACATTTTGAGCTTGGATGAATATGGTTGAAAAGTAGTACAAGAAACTTTTGTAAGGTTAAAAGAGGAGGAGCACATGTGCTGCAAAAAGTGAAGTACTTTTTAGAATTTTGTTTTTATTTATTTTAAGACTAAAAGAGGATAAAATTGTATATTGTGGGTTTTGTCCTAGTTTTTGGAACTATTTATAAGTGTGTAGAAAGTTGAAGAAGCGAAAGTGTAATGCATTTAATATGGAATGAAATTGAACTTAGCGAAGAATTATTGCCAATTTGTGGATATTGGAATATAAAGGGAAATGGTTGGGGAGACTTCAATGCGTTACGCTTTAGTTAAAGGAGGGCTTGATAGACGAAGGTTGAACAGAATGGAAACAATAGAACTCTGTCGTTAATAGAAAGTCTAACAATAAGGATGTGTTGATATTAAAATTTTGTAGGGTATTTCCATTAACAGTTTGTAAGGTATTTAGAACGTTTTATTTGTTTCGAAGAGATCCAATAATACCTAAGCCACATTCTTTGAATGTGGCTTTTTACATCGATAAGGTTATAAAAGGTTAATTTTTTGAGGGTAATAGAACTTAGATACTACGCATTTTTAACAATGACTTGGCTTTGATACTATCGCCAATTAAGTTTGATATTCAAGGACCATATCCACAATATAGTGAAAATATATGGAATGATACTATTTTATTGACCAGTTATCCCATTGAAACGGTTTGTGCAAGATATCCAACCTAGCGATTATGTATAGGGCCTTAATGCGAAAATCTCTTGGAATGCTTTTTGAACAAAAGTTAGATAAGAACACCTGCCGATCAGATATTCCTATGATGCTAATACTCCTAATCGTAGCTTAAAGTTCATCCTCAAAATTAACGGATTCAATAGAGTGTGTGATGTTAAAGCCGTCCATAAAAATGAAAACATGTTATAAAGAAACAAACGCTGATAACTTTCCATTTTTTGTGGTAAAAACTTTGTCAGTTAGATTTTTCTTATAAGTAACTCAAAGTTAACACCAATATTTTTAATATTATATAATATTAAAAATATTTCTTAGATTTTAAGAAAAAGTCAGAGACGATAATCCGAATAATGCATATAAGGATTAAGAGAGACCCTTTCAAGAAATACGAATGAGTTTGATATCGTTTTGTTTGGGGTATATCCAGGGCCGTCTTTACCCTTTTGGGGGCCCTGGGCACTTTTCGAAAATGAGGCCCCTTTATGATTATATAAAAATGTTATGTTATGTAATAAAGGTATACAGAAAAAATCACATAGCTTTGAATTGATATTTATTCTTTTTGTTTTTGGAATAAATACATTTTTTTTTAATTCATTAAAAAAATAATTACTTATTGCAGCATTTAAAACATAAACATAAACAAAGTAAAAATAAAAACAAAAAATAAATATTTCATATAAAAATTACAAATAAAATCAACAAAATGTAATGAATAGGTCTTTTTCTTGATTTGTGAATAGCAAAATCATTGATTACATCTCTATAATCTATGCCTCTGAGTATGTTCCTTTCTTGACATCAGCGACAAACATGTCAATATTTCTTGAATCATTGCAGCTCAAAGTTCGTTTTTGATTCTTTTTAACTTAGAGAAGGAACGTTCCACACTGCAATTGGTCAACATCATACTGAAGAAAATTCTAAGTGTAATTTCAACATTTGAAAATTCATATTCAATTTCATTAATTTTTGAAAAAATTATAAAACTCTACCATGTTGTCAGTATTTTCATTTTCATGTCAACTAATTTTCAAGTAGTCTTTTAATTACAGGCATTCAGCATGCAGTTCATCTCCATTCACATCTCCGGTGTAAAATTTAGTAAAAGATTTGCAGTTCTCTTTTAAGTCTTCTGAATTCAGATTTTTTAATCGAAAAAAAAGTATGGCGTGAGCTTCTGCACCACATCCTTTCAGAAAGGTCCTGATGTTCGGAATCCGGGGTTTTTGTCTGGCTGATGAATCAAAGTTATCAAAATTGTCCTTGAGTCCAATTATAAATTCATCTTTTGCACTCAGCAAATTTATTGCAACATCCCGAGTAATATTTTGGTTTTGAAGTAAAGCACTTGTTTTATTAATTCTTTGCAATACAGAGTTCCGAAGTTCTTTAAGTATTGTAAATTCAAGCTTGGACATTTTTTTGCAAAGACTAAATGCTTCCTCTCTGGCCTCTCGTGCCTGTCCTAAATCGTTAGCTATAGACATCATCGACCTAAATGAGCAGTCATCACACTCCATCGATGAGAAGATATCGAAAAGAAGTTGTACAATTTTTGAATAATGTCGAAGAATTTGGTTGCTTCTAAGACACATCCAGCCGCATGCGCTCCTACCAATTTTAATGAGAGCCCTGAATATGCTACAAAAGTGGCAAATTTACATTTATTCTTGCCTGCACACCAGAGAACCTTCCTGACATATTTGCCGCGTTGTCGTAGCTTTGGCCTCTGAAATCTGTTATCAAAATGTCATGATCTTCCAAAAACTTCAGTATGGTTTCCGCTAAATAATCAGATCTATAAAATATTTTGCCATTTTGACTTCTTTTACAATAATTTTCAAAACCTGTCTTCCCATGAGATGAATAACTTCATTACAGATATTTGCTGAAAAACGCATGACCACTTCCTAGATTTCAAAATTTCCTGAAATGATCTGCGAGAAACCGATCAAACTCGCTAAGCAACTCAATGCATCCCAAATTATTCCAGTTATTGGGAGATCCGAGGATGGAAATGGAAGCCTTCTCGAAGCTAAAAACTTTACAACAGCTACAATCCGAGTTGTTGCAGTTTCATGATTAGGGCCCTGCCCCTGGATTTTTAATTCATCTCCGGAATTTTTAGAAGATGTGGCAGACAAAATTTCTTCAACTTGGGAAAATGACTACTTATTGTCATGCAGCTCGCCCTTTATAATTAATGCGGGTAAAGAGGGGTCTGCGTATATCTAAAAACTTGGACAACATTATTTTGGATAAAAATCATTTTTGTTCGTAAATTTTCGAGGTACCAAATATATATTTTTTAATTTGTTTTGATTTATAAAAAATTTTTAATTGGATTTTTTCCAAAAATATATTTGTTTGGTATCACGGTATAGTAAATAATTTAAAATTTAATTGAAGTCTCTTGCATAATTGGTTCGTGAGATATTTAGGTTTAACCAAAATTTGCTATTGTAAAAAAACTACCAACGCAATTCTTTTGAAAGTCCTATCTGCATCTGTCTGCATTATTATCTTTATAAAAAATGTGTTTGAAGTCGATGTCTCTACTGGTTGTTTGAGCTATGGACGACGAAAAAAACTAAGCGAACCAACGTACACACACACTTACAGAAATCGATCTAAGAATCTTTTATTTAGACTCTGGGGACCTTGAAACGTCGAGAAATGTCAAGATTTTCAATTCGAAAAATCGGACCGATTACAATAACTTCCTTTCGGAAATTAAATTAAATACTGCGGCTTTATTATTATTTTAAAGCGATCTTATAGTGTATTCAATTTTCTACTTTTATCTATTTTGTACAGCTTATAGAAGAGTACTTCACGTTTAAGAGAATCGAATGCTGACTTGAAGTTTACAAACATGGCGTTAAGCTATTTTGTCGTTGCTTGTACTTTTAATCAATATTTATAACTATGTTTAGATTTGATCAACAGTTGAATAATATACTCTAAAGTCATGCAAGGCATTCATTAAATCCAATTTGAAACTCATGCTAAATTTTCTTACTTTAAACCTAACTTGCAAGTCGTCTGTAAATTAGAGGTGCAATAATTTACAGTCCGTTGTGATAAATTAGATCCCTCTGTAGTTTGCTGGAATCGAAAAATTATCTTCTTTATAAAGTGATTATAGGCTTTTGAAAGTTTTGTGGAAAGTCATACCTCTCGATAAGTGGATTGAATTACTTTAAAACAGCTACAGCGAGTTCAGTGGTACAGTTTTTAAAGTATCCAAAAGTAATTCCATTTTCTTCTGGTGCTTTGTTGTTCTTGGAATTCGCCATTACTTTTTACAATTCAGAAAGTTTACAGATCATCAATTATTTGTGGTTCTGAGCAATAAATTTTAAGGTACATGTGTCGGTTCAATATTTAACATCGTTCAAAAGTGGGATCGTAACTCCTGTTCCCAAAGACCTCTTGTGATGCCAGTTTTTCTTTCATTGACAAGTTTAACTGTTTTTCAAAATTCAAATGAGGACCTTCAACTATTTATTTCTGAGATACGAGTATTTTAAAGTTCATATTCCAGCGTTTTGAAATGAAATATTCTCTTGTTTTCAGTATGATTTAGATATAAAGGGTGTCCCAAAATTAACGCAAGATTTGAATTTGCCGCCATTTGTGCAGTGAAGTGTTGGCAACCCTGAAAAAAGCAATTTGACAGCTAACAGTTATTAAAAATGGAGCGTTACACGATAGAACAACGTGTCTTCATTATTAAAGATTATTTCAAAAATTGTGAAAGTTTGGCGGCTGCAGTTCGAAAATTTCATACAAAAATATGGTCGAAATAGTGTTTTAACTTCGTCAACTGTGAAGAGATTAATTGAAAAATTCATGGAGACTGGATCCGTTGGAGACGCCAAACACACTGGTCGTCCAAAAACAAGCATCCACAACGCGTGACTGTATGGTGTGGATTTTGGGCTAGAGGAATAATTGGGCCATATTTTTTTGAAAATGATGCTGGTCAAGCAGTGACTGTTACTGGTGCTCGATATCGCGACATGATTACACAGTTCTTTTTGCCAAAATTGGATAATATTGATGTGTCCAATATGTGGTTTCAACAAGACGGTGCCACATGTCATACAGCCCGTGAAACAATTCAAGTACTGCATGAGACATTTCCAGGTCGTGTACTCTCTCGTTTCGGTGATCGAAATTGGCCTCCTAGATCGTGTGATTTAACACCATTAGACTTCTTTTTATGGGGTTATTTAAAATCACAAGTCTATGTCAACAAGCCTACAACCACCCGTGCATTAAAGGAGGAGATTCAACGCTGCATCAACGAAATTCAGCCACATTTATGCAGAATGATCATGGAAAATTTCAACAAAAGAGTGCGCATGTGCATGCAAAGCCGTGGAGGCCATTTGTCCGATGTGTTATTCCATACATAACCCTATCTTATGTACTTTACGAGTCAATAAAAATATAACTATCAAAAGACTAAAAACGGCGTTTTCTATTTAATTCAAATCGGTGTAGAATCGTGTCCTTAAAGATTACTTAGTTTAATATTTAAATAGGTTCTATAAAAACTTGAGATTTGCTCGTTCCAATACAGTTTTGGTATTGAATTTAGCTTATTATTTATTGAAGTTTCATTAACTATTCAAGAGAAAAGGAACCCTCAAACGATTTGAACTGACCATAGCTAATCCCATCATGACATCACAAAGGGAAACTGTTGTGGTTTAAATGACCGTCCTGCAACCATTTTGATAATAAGGTTAAATTTCCTTACAATATCTACTTGGAGGGATATATTGTTTATAGATGCTAATAAAAGCGTCTTTGGTATAATTTCTTCGCATATACTTTGCCAACAGTGTTATTGTTAAGCTTTTTTATTTTTATGTCAAAAGACCCCTTAAAGTGAATGAGGCAAATACATTAGTTTTGATTCTTTATGTGGTTATCGGCAGGATAATTAATAATGGTAAGGTTCGGGTTCTATGCCTGCTTTCAACAAAGAATCTATTTTATAAAGCCCTAACTTTCTAAGAATGTACGGTGTTCAAATTTAACCAGATCCAAGTGCAGCAATTTCAATAAGAGTAGGAAAAAAATAGATTGGTGTACCTTGGCGTATCCACGTTTTGAAATTGTATTTAACATAAGAAAATACTTCTTGCATTAATATTTAAAAATGGTTTTGAAAGAGAATAAGATAATGTTCTTGATAATAAGAACTGGAATAATATACTTTATATATGTAACTGATGTTTCAACTAAATTTTCTCTTTTTAATAATTTACAGACTGATTTATATAATGAATATATACCACAAGTGCAAAAAGAAATTAAAAGTAAAAATTGTGCTCGGTATAACTACGAAATTGCAATGCTTATTCTTGAAAGGGATCAGTTTTACAGGAGATATAAAAGAAACCCTTCTTCATATAATAAGAACCAATATATCTTCTCTCGCACCCGAGTTACAAGTCTTATTCGTTATAGTAAAAGATCGTACTTTTCTCAAAACCTCAATCAAACCTAAAAGAAATTGGTGTAAATAGGGACAAAAACTGATCTAAATGCTCCTAAGATCCACAAGTACTGAAGTCGGTATTTGTTCAACATTTGCCTAGCTCCACAAGTTATTTGCATGTCAGTGAAAATGATAATGCTTTAGAATTTAATTGTGTTGAGTCTCGTGAATTAATTACTGCTAACAGGTCGATTCACTTTAATGCTGCAGGTTAGGATAACATCTCCCCAAAGTTTATTAAATTAATTTTACCTGTCATTATAGCCCCACTACAACATATAATTAATTCATCAATTTATAATAGTGAGATCCCAGAGCAATGGAAAAGTGCAATAGTTTTACCTATTCTAAAAAAAAGAATAATGCAATTGAACCATCTGACTTTAGTTCAATAAGTTTACTTCAATTTTTCAGCAAAGTTGCAGAAAAAACATTGGCTGACTAAATAATAAATTGCTTGGAACTTCATTACCCTTTAATTAAATGGTAATCAAGCTTTCGTGCTAAATATAGCTGTGAATCTGCTGTTTTGAAGTTCACAACAGATTTTCGAGAATTTCTGGATCGTGGACAAATTGGTATAATGGTTATGCTTGATTTTTAAAGGCGTTTGATAGCATAGACCACTTTCAATTTTAAAGGACGGCCATTCAATTCTTTCAGAGCTGTTTATTTAATAGAAGTCAATCAATAAAAACTGACATCGGAAACCAGTCCCTATAATATGAACAGCGGAGTTCCTCAGGGTTCAGTTCTTGGACCACAGTTGTTCTCTATGCTCATCAATGGCTTACCTGAATGTTGTTCAACATTCTTTTGTACATATGTATGCAGATGATGGTATTATCTACAACTTTTGTGACCAGAGTTACTTGGGTTGCTGTGTTAGTCAAATAAATAATGCCTTAGTTAATATTTAGAAATGGGCCAATCGAATTGCAGAGAATAACATCATCAATTTTGTTCAGGGAAAGGGTATTGTTTTTCTCAGCTTCTTTAAAGTAATTCTATATATTCTTTTAATTCTAACTTTATGTACATATGAATTAAAATTAAATTTGTGTGTACAATTTATATTTTAAGTATTCGTCAAACATGTAAACCTGGTAACTATAAATGTTCATGCATCTAAAAGATTCATTATCTTGTTGCAATTAGTAAATTTAATAAATAAACACAAATACAAAAAAATGCCTTTTTTCAAATGCTCAAATTTGTCACAACTTGTATCAAATTTGTTGGCTTTTATGATTTCCGAAGGTTACACCCTCTGTATTTTTGCTGTTGTTTTATGTATTGGGATTACCCTACAAATTCCAGTTTGATAAAAAAAAAAAACACATACATAATTTTGACACCTTAAACTGACATGAGCTTAGCTAAAAATTGCGTTCTTTTTAAAAAATATGAAAAGGGGATGGTAAATATGTAAATTACTTTCTTTTTATAGGCATCAGGAACAAGAGCACATACGTTTTTCAGTCCCAATCAGTCAAAAATATGCCCTTGTCATAAAAATCCAGCTGGGTTTCTGCTGCGGTCGCGTCGGTGGTGTTCCACGAAAATATGATTTATAACCAAATGTAATTACAACGTACCCACATCGTTCATAAAACAGCCCATCACACCAATTAATATTCTTGCATTATTAATTTATCCTCCATCTAACAAGCTTCCTATATACATAAATAATTGAAGTCCTCGTACTCCAAAAAAAAACCTCATCAAGCCAATATTTCACACCATTCTCTGCTCTGACCAAACCAGTAACACTGTTGGCCCTTAAAGCTTCTAACAACACAAAAATGTACATCATAAGCTTTGTGTGTAATCTTTCATCGTCGATGTTTCTAACGAAAATATGGCATCATACAATACCAAAGAAGGACATTTTAAGGATAAAATTGAATGAACAAAAAATATGAGAAATCATACAAATTAAATTTCAGTTCAACCAAAGGAAACTTTTGAGCTCTTCATTGCAACCAAAAAAAAGCAAAAAGCTTCTATAAAAATAATATAAAATGCTGTCATTTATTTTGGCTTTTAATTTTGGATAACATCCAAAAAGGATAAATATACAAAAAACAGGAAAGTATAAGAATAAATTTTCAAATAATACAAAAATGTAAAAATAATAATAACCAACCAAACATTAAAATACATATTTTTATTTTGAATGGCATTGAATTTGCGATGCGGTTAAATGAATGTGGCTTTTGTTTTCTATACAAAATATTATGAGCCATAACAATTTTTGACCTTGACTGCAAAATATTTTTTGGCACTATTTTGGTATTTAAAGGGAGACAGAGAAAAAAATAAGATTATTGAGTGACTTTCGCTTAAGATTATTGTTATTTTGTATATTTTGGTTTGACCTAGAAATGTAAATGAAAGACGTAGTAAGGTATTTTTGATTTGTCAATATAAGTGGGCTGCGGAAAAACTGGGATTGCACGCTTTATTACTTTTAGAATATTTTGCACTTCTCAATATTTTGTATGCCAATACTCAAAAGATCCACCAATTAGGGCTTCCGAACTTTGACAGTTGATAGCGACCGTATCTGTCAAATTTAATATCAGGATTTAATGAATAGCTGAATATGATAAAATTCATTTACTTAATTTAAGGAATCAAATGTTACCATAATCGTAATACGGAAGTATTACTTGCAATTTGAGTACACTAGTTTATCGAAGAAATGTATCATCGACAAACAAAATCGTTGCTGTTTGTGAAAGTCAGGCTTGTAAAAGAATACAATCTATTGGGAACGCAATCATTATAAATCATTTATTGAATTTAACTTAAAAATTATTTCACCTAACGATTGGGAAAGTTGCAATCACCAATAATTTGACTCTAAAAAGACAGGCATCATTTTTTCTTCAATAATTTGACAGCAACCAATCGAGGCTTCATGCATTCTTTGCATTCACTTAAAGTCTTTTTATTCGTTTGCATTCTGAAGTGAAATTTTACTATTCAAAATATTGGTGTCAGACACCAAGGCAAGGGATCAATATCAAAATTTCAAAATTGCGTAGTCAAATTTCATTTAAGATTGCAACGAATTCAAGGGCCTTCAAAGATTTCAAGTGAATGAAAGGACAAGTGAATGCGAAGACTTTAAGTGAAATCAAATGCTTCAAGTGAATACAAAGAATGAAAATGATTGCAATCAATTGATTGCAGGCCAAATGATTGGTGATTTCAATATTTTAAGTCCCATTTTTTAGGTTAGTTCAATAAATGCAATCTTTATACTGAAGTCATAAAAGATTGCGTTCCCAAAGAATTTGTACATGCCTGAAGAACGTACAAAAGACTGAATTCGAAGTATTTGATTTTTCGTCACTACAAAACCACAAGTTTTCGTAGACAATTACATTGAGAACTTTGCGTTTGTCTTGGGGTAAATTTAAATAATCCAAAAGTTAAAGTAAAACTTCCCTAAACAACGACTTTTCTTTGGTGCATATTAACTTCCCATAGGAAGTTATTGTAATGGGTCCGATTTGTCAAATTGAAAATTTTGACATTTCTCGACGTTTCAAGGTCCCTAGAGTCGAAATAAAAGATTTTTAGAAAGATGTCTGTACGTCCGTACGTTCGCGACGTTTTTTTCGTCGTCCATAGCTCAAGAACCAGAAGAGATATCGACTTCAAATAAATTTTGTTATACAGATAATAAGGCAGAAAGATGCAGAAAGGGCTCTCAAAAAAATTGCGTGGGTGGTTTTTTTACCATAGCAGTTTGAAAAAAAGGTGAAAATTTTGGTTAACCCTAAATATCTTACGAACTAAAAACGCTAGAGACTTGAATTAAATTTTATATAAAAGACTGTAACGTAATACCAAACAGGTATATTTTTTGAAAAAAAAATCAATATAACGTTTTTTTTAAAAATCAATAAAACTGAAAAAAAAATTTGTCACCTCCAAAATTTTACGACTGAAATATGATTTGATTTCATCTCTAAAACAATTTTTTGCAACGAAGAATAATGTTTTTGACATCTGATAAAATTTTAAGAAAAATCTAATTGACAGTTCTTTTTATAAAAAATAAAAATCTAAAAAAAACATTACTCAAAGTTCGTAAAAATTGAATATCGATTCAAATATCTTTTTAAAAACTTGAAATTTAGGCTTCAAGCTTATCTTATCTTATAAGAAATATTGTTTTCAACATTTTGAAAAATGTTGAGAAAAATCGAATTGACAGTTTTTTTACAAAAAATAAAAACCTAAAAAAAAATTTATAAAAGTTGGTAAAAATTGATTTTCGACTCAAATATCTTTTCAAAAATTTTAAATATTCTCTTCAAAGTAATTTTATCTCATAAGAAATATTGTTTTCAAGTAACAGTTTTTTTACAAAAAATTAAAATTAAAAAAAAAACAATACTAAAACTTCGTAAAAATTTACTTTCGACTCAAATAGCTTTTCAAAACTTAAAAATATTGGCTTGAAACTTATTTTATTTCACACAAAATATTGTTTTCGATATTCAGTAATCTTTATATAAAAATCCAAGAGTCCGTTTTTCCATAAAAAATAAAATCTACAAAAAATAGTACGCAAATTTATTAAAAATTGATACCAGTACATATAGACAAACTTTTAAGCAAGACAAATCGACAGACGGGATGGGAAGTTATCAGTGTGGGTCGCATCCCAGCCTCTTTTTCTCTAGAGTAGTTGGAACTGAACTAAGTTTCAATAAAAAAGGAATATAATTTCTTGAAGAAAAGTTTTAAAGATAAACAAAGTAGTCCAGTTTTGGATTTTACCAATTCCAATGCATCCTAAATGCAATTGGTTGGTCTGGATACATGGGCTGGAAGAGTCACCGGTCCATTTTTGTTTGAGAATGACGTTAACCCAAACCTTCAAATTCAAGGACAAGTACTGAAGGTGGATGATAATATGGACAATGGACATGAAACAAATTTGGAGTTCTGCTCAAGCATTTCTATCTTACATTGTGCATATTTTACGGTAGACGTGGTGGCCCTTCGCAGTCGACCCTTCAACGTTTGGTGGCCAAATTTGAGACAACCGATTCAGTAAACAATCAGCCAATAAAGATCGGCCGTAAACATTGCCGCGGTTCGTGAAATTGTACAGCAAACCCCGAGGGAGTCTGTTCCTCGCCGTACACAAGAACCCGGACCTTCGCAGACTTCAACCTGGTGAATTTTGCGTCGGGACCTGGGCCTACGCCAGTACAAGATCCAACTGACGCCGTTTTTTGGGTGACTGGTCTTCGAATCGTCGGTACGTCAATACGTCTGTACGTCCGTACGTTCGCGACGTTTTTTTCGTGATACCAAACAAGTTTATTTTTTGAAAAGAATCCAATTAACGGTTTTTTTATAAATAAAAAAAAAACTGAAAAATAATGTCTCGTCGAAAATTTTACGAATACAAAATGATTTTTTCTCCAAAACAATTTTGTGCAACGAAAAATAATGTTTTTAACATACGGTTAAATTGTGGGAAAAATCCATTGACAGTTTTTTTTACAAAAAAATAAAAACCTATAAACAAACAAAATTAATAGAAGTTGGTAAAAATTCATTTTCGACTCAAATATCTTTTCAAAAATTTGAGATTATGGCTTCCAACTAATTTTAACTTATAAGAAATATTGTTTTCAACATTCGGAAAAATTTTGAGAAAAATCTCATTGACAGTTTTTTTACAAAAAATAAAAATTTTAAAGAAAAAACAATACTAAAACTCGAATTTACTTTCGATAGCTTTTCAAAAGTTAAAAATATTGTATTCAAACTTTTTTTATTTCACAGAAAATATTGTTTTCGATATTAAGTAGTTTTTTTTGAAGTTTTAAAATTTTTGAGAATAATTCAACTGACAACTTTATTAACCCAACACGAAAACCTACAGACTTTTAAGCAAGGCAAATCGACAGACGGGATATGAAGTTACCAGTATGGGTCGCTTCCCAGCCTTTTTTTTAATGATTTGGGGCTCAATTTCAGACCTCTTTTTGCTGTGTGGAGCCTTGCAAATATTCTTTTTAATGCGTCCATCGTTTTGGCGTAAACAAACAACTTGAAATAACCCTACAACAAAAAAACTATCTGTTGGAATTGCAATACATTGGACGCCACACTAAAGGTCCCCGTACCAAAAGGTTTCTTGAATAAGTAAATGGGTTACGCGGAACGAACCATTATTTTGTTAATAAATTGCATGATTTACAATCGTTGCAACGTTGTTAATCTTTTTAATGTTTATTATAAAATGGCGAACCAATCTAATCATAAAGTGACAGCTGTGAAAATGACAAACTTCGAAAAAAAGTATTGGTTAAAGGTTATATCACAGAATCTTAGTGTTCAATTGTGATCAATAATAAATTCCTCGACTAATTAAACAGAATCATAAACATTTTCTTTCAAAATTGAAAGAAAATTTTTATGACTGAAAAATGTTCATGTCTTTTTAAAGTGTATATTTTGTGTCCGTTTAAGTAATGGTGTAGTTTTTTGTCAAATTTTAAAAACAACTGCTTCAAAGGTGACAGCTGTCAAAATTGGGAGCTATTCAAAATAAAACTTCTTCCATGGTGTGGAAGAATGCGGTTGTTTCTCAACATTATTTTCTTAATGTTTTTCAAAAGGACAATAAAATTATCACTGATTTTGTATCCTCGCTGCGAAAAAACATTCTTGAATGTGAATTCAACGTGACATGTGAATGCCAAAAATCTGTTTCCGTATCTAAAATATTTCTACGTGCTCAATTTATTTGTGGTCTGAGAGATGATTGGCTACGCGAAAATGGTTTTACAGACTGAAAAGATTACATTCGATGAAATTCTACTCAAAGCAACGGCTCTTTAAGCTTCAAAAATGGAAAGCAAGGAACTGCGACAAAATTCAAGAATTTCCAGCTCACACAGTGACATCAATAAAATTTCAAACGCAAGAAGCAAGACGACTGCAAAGAATCATACGAATTCCACACTTATCTATAAATAGAAATTCCAGCAAACATTCTACGAATATTTCCAAGAATGTGCCGACGATTCAAATGAGCATTATGGACTCTACAAGTTAGAATTAATTGAAGACGTAATAGTGGATTTATTAGAAATCAACAATTTCGAAAAATACCTCATTAATGTGACTCTCAACGATAAGACTAAAAAATTCGAAGTAGATTCAGGTGCAAAATACTCACTTCTAGCTGAAAATGATTTTCGTCATCTTAATTTTAAAAATACCTTTGACCAAATCCCGAGTTGCTTTTCGATCATGCTCAGAGAAAGAAACGTGCCCTATGCTCTCCAAGAACGAGTCGACAAAGAACTCAATTCACTTGAAGAAGATGGAAGTAATACGTTAGTTTCTGCAAGTGACTGGGGTTCCCCACTTGTGGTGATACCGAAACCTAATGGTGGAGTACGTCTCTGTGTAGACTACAAGTGTGGCGTTAATGAAAGACTAGTACAAGCTAACTATCCAATTCGACGAATTGATGAAGTTCAAATCAAATGGGGTGGCGCAACAGTCCGTTGTGAACCAGGGCCTAGTGAGTTACAACTCTCAACCATTCCTGTGTGCGAGTACTGTTGTCAGGAATGGAAGGGACCTACAATTTTAGGCCGAATCCGAACGGCTAGTTTTTTTTTGAGAAAGCACTTTTTCATGACAAGAATTACTCTTGAAGGATTTGTCAATTCCTCGCAAGAGGCAGTACCCGTGAAAATTATTTTCTTAAATTAAGGTGGCAAAGGCAGGGATTGAACCCAGACCCCTTGCATGACAGTCCAACGCACTAACCATCATGCCACGGGTACTACATTTTGATGAAGTTTACTACATTTTTAAGTCGACGAAGAAAGTAGAAAAATTCAAACCATATCAAGACATCAAGACCGCACCTTCAGATTTCAACCGAATACTATGTCAAATTCTCGAAGGACTTCAAGTAGTTGGAGCTTATTTCAATGACATAATTGTCTTCGGTCCATCACGAAGGGAATGTCTTCAAAACCTTGTTGCATGTCTACACAAGCTCACTAAATACGACCTCCACATCAATATGAAAAAATGTTTATTCTTACAACAAAATATAAGTTTTTTTTTGACATGTAGTTGAATTCAATAAAATAAGAAGATCTCCCAAAAAAAGTACGTGCTAAACAAGATATGCATTCTCTTTCGAATCCTGATGATGTAAAAAGTTTGTTGGAGTTGTTACATATTACTCTCGATTTATCCAAGATTTCTCAACTTTAAAACATCCTCTGCGCTGTCTTCTCCAGAAAGGACAAAAATGGTACTGGTCTTCAAAATGCGAGTCAGCGTTCATGAAACTAAAAACTGAACTATACAGCGACCAAGTCCTCATGCCTTTTGATCCTACCTTGTCTGTCGTTCTAACAACTGATGTCCGTCCTCATGGATTAGTTGCCGTATTGAGTCATACCTTAAATGGAATTGAAAAAACCCATAGCTTACCCTTCACGTTCTCTGACGAAATCCGAACAAAATTATAGCCAGCTGGACCGCGAAACCCTTGCTATTATTGTTGGTCTTACTCATTTTTACAAATATATATTCGGCAGACATTTTCCATTTGTGACAGACAATCAGCCCTTGTCAAAAATTCTTCATCCACGTAAAGAATTGCCTCAGATGACTTCAGCTCAACTTCTCAGATACGCTTCATTTCTATCACATTCAATTATTCAGTTCAATTCAAACCAGGCGAAAGTAACCAAAATGCCGATTGCTTATCTCGAGCTCCAGTACAATACCTTAAATTTACAGCTGATCAATTGGCGAAGAATTGGATGTGTTACACAATGAAACGATTTAACAGATTTCAAGCAAAGAAGTTATTGCTCAAATCATCAAAGAAAAGACTAAAGAGAATTCTGAATTTCGGAAAATGATCATCGACCTGAAAGCAAATTAACCCGAATCCGAGTTTATACTGAAAGATGGTATCATTTTTCGGAAAGATCCACATTCTTTGCGCTGAAAAATTCTGACAGAATTACACGAAATGCACTTGGGTATCACTTAGATGAAATAACTTGCCCGACGTTATGTATATTGGAACAATATTGGTAAGGACATCGAGCGGAAGCTCCAGTGCATCCTTGGGATACACCTCAAGAAAATTGGGAACGAGTGAACATCGATTACGCTGGACCTTTCCAAAATTTCTATTTCCTCGTTTGTATTGATGCAAAATCAAAATGGGCAGAAATCAGAGTAATAAAACATGTTGCAACTAGCATCCTGCAATAAATGATCTTGCCGAAAGAAATATACAAACGCTAAAACACCGATATTATCTAAAACTTTCCCAATTGCAATGCAAACAATCCCGTTCATTGCAAATGGGGGAGAAAATTCAAGTCAAAATTCTTAGTAAACGGCAATTTGGAGAAATCAAAACTAAATTGGTAAAGCGTCATTACCTCGTTACTCTTGACTCTGGTCGCACAATCAAACGACATATCAACCAACTTCTAACAACTTTGGTCGAAAAGAAATCCGTTTAATGTGGTCCAAGTCAAAGTTTCAACATTCCAAGACCTAGCAATCTAAACCTGGATCCATTATCTCCGTTCATCCTCAAGATAATCCAGCTCAAGAAATGCCAGCTAGTTATATAGCCTTAATCGGTCATAAACCTCAAGTTCAACAAGAAGTTAGAAGATCAACCAGAGAAAGACACCCTCCAGTCCGTTTTGGTGATAGTGTTCTTCTTCCCCACACTCTCATTATTGAAAATTTTTCTTTAAACCCTAATTAAAATGATCTAAAACTAATAACAAAACTCCTTCAAAGACCGTTTATAGCAAAGATGAGACCAAATATGGTTGGTTCACCTAATATTGTTTTTCAAATCTCAAAACTTTCCCATCAACTTTTGAATTAAAAATCAATTTAGCTTTATCTTCGCCTTGCTACTTCCCTTTCAAGCGTCAATACTACATTATTCAAAGTACTCATAAATTTTATATAAAAATTAAGTACTCAATCTTAGACTTGGAAGATCCAAAACCACTATTCGTAGAAAATTCAATTTATAAATTTCCAAAAGTTTGGTGAAATATATCAAAATTATCTCATTAGATGACTAAGACAGGGAGGGGGGGGGGTATATAAGTACTCAAACGACCAAGTAGGCAATTTTGTTCTAATTTGATTGACTTGAGCAAACTCATCACCAAGAGAGGAAGAGCAATTACTTCCGCCTCAATTCTTCTGTTTTGTAGGGTCTTCTATCAATAAATTTCCATTCCAAAAGAAGAAGACAGCTTTCATCATTGATTATAAACATATTTCAAACCTCATCATAATTTATAACCAAAGTATTGATTTCATGTTCAACTTATCCTGTGAACAAAAACAAAAATTTTCTTCTTCTATCCTTATTTGAAATTATTATTTCCATCATTGGAAAAACTTTTTCGTGGAATTTCTCGAAAATGCCTCTTGGACTTAAAAAGAACGAACAAACAGACAAAAATATTCCTTTTTAACCCAAAATATATGAATTTTTAATTTATTTTTTCCTGCATGAATATTTCAGTATAAGAAAAGTCAATATTCACGCTCAATTGGACTTAAAAGGAGAACTTTTCTAAGAAATAAAAAATATCATCATAGAGCCCTTATTACCTTACTCACATATTTTTATAATGATTCTGGGCGAACTGAAAAAAAGGACTATTTTCCCATCAGTTTTTGCTGATGATGATGATGTTTCCTTTCCTCATCAAAAAACCCATCATCGCAAAAATATTAAAATAAAAAATTTAACAAAATCTTTAACAACAACAACAACGACAACAGCTGAAGGAAAGTTTGAAAACACGTCAAAAGAACCCAAAATTTTTAATCTTAAATTAATAGACTTCACTTAATTGAGGAAAATATTTATCATCAAGTCCCAGATATGGGCAGGCAAACACTGCAAGGAGAGCAACAAGAAATACCCTTCCACTTGAGAGGTCCTTAATAAATAATTGTCTTCCTTCATTTGGGTTACAAATAATAATATAATGGAAAGGAATTAAATATTAGTTTCTGCTTCGAATGATTTTGTTTGTTTTTCTTTTCATTTCATTAAACTTTTATCCAGTTCTATCTGTACAGGGTGGGTCAAAAGTGACTTTCCAATTTTATGTAACTTGAAATTTTTTTTGTTTAAGATGGCACGATAATTCTTTTAAACTAGAGCCTAACACAACAAACTTCTCCAACTAGCTTGGTTCTTAGCTAGGTGTCTCAATTAACACAATCCAAGTTGGGTGTAGTCATTTTGCATTTGTGCGCTCCATCTTCCTCTACTGCGCTGTCCGGTGGGCCGTAACATTAGTTTTAATGTGCTCTACGTTAATCAAACATTTTAGTCGTTGGACTTTTATCCTTCTGGCTAAGTCTACGTCGCTATTAGTTTAGTCTCAGCGCTGGCCTTGTTTTCTGCATTCATAGCGGAGCGGAGCCTAGGTATAAAAGTCCTTAACTACCTGAAAGTAAAGTTTTGACAGAGTTGTTTTCGGTGTTGTCGGTCTTGTATTGGTGATACCTTGAATTTTTTTTGGTGTTATCAGCCCATAAACCCGTTTTCCCGCCATTCTCTCAGCACTCACAAAAGCCCTATTGAAATTACACTGAGTTCTTCCAAATATATCAATGCCATTAGCATATATGCATATATGCGATACTTAGCGGAAGTAAAGATTGCTGAAGTCTAATAAAGCCGCTGGAGCAGATGGCTTGAATGCCGAGGTCTTTAAAGCAGCTTACTTATTTGTAAGATATGGTCGGAAGAAAGCATGCTCAATGAATAGTGCAGAGCTCACATCTCAATACTAGAGGCCCTATCTTTGAAAAGTCTGTTCAATTACTAGCATATGCTGATGACATTGACATAATCGGAAGAACTCAGCGTGATGACAATTGGGCTTTTATGAGTATTGAGGCAGAGGCGGCAAAAATGGGTTTAACGGTTAATGAGGGCAAAACAAAGTACATGCTGTCGTCTAGAAAGGACATACAACACCGACGTTTTGGTCAAAACGTCAAAATCGACAGACGTAACTTTGAGGTAGTCAAGGACAAGGCTCCGTCGTAAACGCAGAAAACAACACCAGCGCTGAGATCAAACGCAGGATAACACTTGCTAAACGCTGTTTCTTTGGACTAAGAAAGCAATTGAGTGGTGAAGTCCTCTCTCGAGGGACCAACGTGTTGCTATATAAGACCCTTATCATCCCCGTCCTGCTATACGGTGCAGAAGCATGGACTATGACAAAAGCGGATGAAAGCACCTTGGGTCGGTTCGAGAGAAAAGTTCTTCGTGTGATCTATGGTCTCGTATGCATCGAAGAGGAGTGGAGGAGAAGATGGAACAACGAGCTGTACGGGCTGTACAGCGACGTAGACTTAGCCAGAAGGGTAATATGGCTGGGTCACGTAGTGCGCATGGAAACCAATTCTCCGGCCCGGAAAGTCTTCTAATCCACACTCACAGGACAGCGCCGTAGAGGAAGACCGCGGATCAGGTGGCGCTCACAAGTGGAAGGTCACCTCACCCAACTTGGAGCGCGAAACTGGAAACATCTAGCTAGGGACCGAGCTAGATGTAGAAGTTTGTTGAGAGAGGCCTTAGTTCACTCAGGACTGTAGGGCTACCTTAAGTAAGTAAGTAAGCATATGCGAGCAATTGGACACACTTTTGACTCTGCGCTATTGCTTAAAAAACGATGTTCAAGAAATCACAGGGAAGGACAGGGTATCACCTTTTCTAAAGCCTTTTTTATGTAGGTGCCAACCTTTATGGAGCATCATGAATTCTACATGGCCATCCTGCACAAACGGGCGAGTTTCGCAGTGATACCAAAATAATGACTTTATACAGTTCTTCTATGTAGATGCTGCCATATGCGGCCTTGAAATAGACGAAACGATGGATGTGGCGTAATGTTAATATTCGATCGACTGTGGACTGTGGATATGGACCTATCAAGTTGTTGAAGATGGGAGTTACACGTTCATATGAAACAGCAGAGAATATTTTGTAAGCGATGTTAAGGGGACTGATTCCTCTTTAGTTGGTGCAATGTAGAGAGCTTACTTTTATCAGTAAGTTGTATTGATTTAAAATGTTATTTATAAATAAAGAATCACAGACTCTTTACACCTCCATGTTTACAGAGAAGTTTTCTTTATATAACGTTTTCCATATCACTTCTTGGGACATCTGGGCTTAAGCCTGTATTCCAGCATGAATGTTTTTGTGGATTCTTTAATATAGATATAATTTAACCTTTAAATTCAGAGAATTTTTGCAATTATTCGTTCTCCCAGCAGCTTCAATCTGCTGAAACCATATCTCAGGAATGTCAGTAATCGCTGAAACCTTCATCCGAGTTCAGGGTTGATGCATTCTATTAGTTCGTTCAAATAGCAAACCACTTAATTGAATGTAAAGGATCTTGCAACAGGTATGAGTTGATGTTGACAGCTTGTGGTGGCCATATTGTTTTTTTTTTTACTTTCTGTCAAAATATCTCCTTCAATCTTCACCAATCATTAAGGGATTATAAAGCATTTTGTTGCCTTGTAATTTCTATGAAACGAATCGCATAACAACGATTTAGTATGGAAATAGCTGCAATTCAGTTCTTAGAACTCTTCGCAGTGATCTGCTAGACACAGTGAGTTTACCAGAGCGTCATTGTTTTGATGTTTATAGACTCTCCTCAAGACCACAACACTTGTTAACATGTGTTTCATATTCACTTCTATTCGGCTAATTCGTTTTTAGGATCAAAGAAGATCAACTACAGCTCTTCGTTAGTAAATCATGCCAAAAATGCCACTATCATGGGCACAGAGGGTGGATTTTTCACATGTAAATGACTCCGATAAACTCTTTCAATTAGTTGGATCCTCTTTTTTAAGCACTGTAGTTCACTTAATTTAAATTTCCAAGATTGTTTAAATGACCAGTTTTAGCTATCAATGGTTTTTATCATTGACGTCAATTATTGGAACAATTTTGATAGGTAGTTTCTATATACCAATACATTTTTCCATTATTGAATAACAATTTTTCTATTAAAAATCTATCATTTAAGGTTTGAGCTGGTCATTGAAAGCAAGACTGACTTGTAGAAAAACAAAAGAATGGAACGGCTTCAGTGATGGAATGATTTTGTACCTCCTTATAGAAAATTTAAATTTAAAAGCGATTAAGAGGATCAAATTCAGTTTTTGAGGCAATAGATCCACTGGTGATCTCATGTTTCATTAAGATTATGGCACTTGATGTTGCAAAAGTATTTGATAGGGTTTGGCATCGGGCTCCCTACCTTTGGATTAGTTATTACCTTCCGAATCGTTCAATACAAGTTGTATTGGACTGGTTTCAAGTCTCAAAACCACAAAATAAATGCTGGTTTGCCTCAGGGCTCTGTTCTATATCCAACACTCTTTCTCATTTTTATTAATATTCTCCTGTTTGCAAATTCTAATCCAATACATTGTTTCGCTGACGATAGTACTCTTAGCTTTTCATATTCGTTTTCAGATTTACATTCCTCTTCTTCGGATGTGGAACAACATTAAACAGCATTGTACAATAGGGAATACAAAACCACTTGGAATTGATATTTCGAAAACCGAATGATGTCTTGTATCGTTAAAGCGAGATATCCCCTGACCATTATCCATGGATGGCACTTGCATCGAGGCGACTGAACATCTCTTTATTCTCGGTATCACCAACCATCTTTTGTGGAACGATCACATACGTGATGTCGCTATAAATGCCGCAAGATGCTTAGGTTTTCTAAGGCTATGAAAGAAGTTTTTCTCCCCCTCTGAACTGGCTGTTATATAAGTCAAACGCTTGAGTATAACTCCCATATCTAGTTTGGTGCTCCTGCAACTTACCTAAGCCTCTTGGACAGCATTAAACGTAGAGCATTTAGATTGATTGAACCTAATATCGTAGGATCATTTACGTATCTCTAACATTCTCGATAACTTTCTTGTCTCACCCTCTTTTACCTGCTGCATTACTCCTCTTAAACAGTTCAGCCGTAATACTCGCGCTTCAGGAATTCAAAATCAGTGTTCACCGACACCTCCTCACACTGTGTCTTTACATAATAAGGGTAGTATTATCCCCTTGAGTGTCCGCTTATTATAACAAATAAAACATTTGTGTCAAAATAAAGCTGATAAGTTGTGGATTTGTCTTCCTAAAAATGCTTTATTTAATTCGGAACTTTTTTCTAAGTTCAATTTTAATTTTTCAATGATGAAATTGTTTTCAATGAACAACTGATTTCTTATTTCACAACTCCGAGCCTTATAGTTTCATTTAAGGCGTTTTATTTTCTTTATATTCAAACCTACATGGGCATTGGTTTCAATGAACAACTCTAACCTTAAATGAAAGATTTCAATGAAGGCGTTTTGTTTCGATGGCAGACATTTTCAATGATAGCTATAACCAAACTATCAAAAAAATCCAACAATTATCTATTATGATGAAAACGAATGATAACTATAACAAGCTTCCTTCCTTCCAAAAATAAAAACAAAAACTTGAAAACAGAACTGTTATATTTCTTTAAAAATTAGGATGAAACTTTTGAACCACCCTGTACTAGATATATTTTATACCTCTAACTCGCTTTGTGTAAATTTTCAATTCGTTTTTTCTTTGTTTTGTTTCGTCCTTCATTTTATCTTTTAATTCTTGAAGTGGAATTGTCTGTTCATTAGTTATATTTTTTTTGTGTTTGAATTTTAAGTCCTAATGACAGGATTTGCCACTACTGGCCCGTTTTCAATTACACTGTGTTGTTAATGCTTCGGAAGAAGGAACTTATTAATTTGACTCAACTCAACATAAATGATTGCTAAGAGTATGAGTATAAAGAGGGAAGAAATCTAAGGATTTTTCTTTGCTTTCCTGAATTTCCAATTTTTTTGTTGTTGCGGAAAATGATTTGAAAAAGACAATTAAAACCGAAAAAATATACCAAATTGGATGGCGAAAATATGACAAGTCCTTTTTTTATTTCGGTTTTTCTGTCTTTGCCATTTTTATCAATTCATAGTGATTAAAAAGAAGAAATAAGTATCTATTGAGAAAAAAAAATTACATTGGATTTGATTTACTGTCTTGAACAGTCATTTGAGACAAAAGAACTGCTTCCTTTTTTTTTTTTTAAAAATAAATTTGTATACCAAATTCATCAGACATTTAGAATTTAAGTGGGCAGTGTTTATCGTGAAATTGTTTATCAAAGGCTATGTTTAAGTTCTTATGTTCAAGGCAAGAACTGATAGTACCCAATATGCACATTTTTGGATTAGTGATTAACTTGGAGCATTTTCAACCTATTTTTTACTTTAGTTTGGGATTTGATTTAGTTTTTCACTTGAACGTGGAGATGGAGTTAACTATGGTGGAAATTTCCAGGATGAAATTTCTAATTATGTTGGAACGGACTAATTTGTAATTCTTGCAGAAGTGTAATCCATGGCCACTGGTCAATTCGTCGAAATGGTATTTTGTGTTATTAAAAACTACTTTTATGTAACCAGGATGTAACAATTCGGGAAGGTTTTTCTCCTGTCAATCAAATTGAACTTTTTCCATGGGTTTTGATTGCCTTAATATAAATTCATCAGGTTTTTGATTTTTTTTTGTATTGCAACAAAAATCACATGGATAAGGCTTTTTGAGGTTATCTACATATATTTATTAAGTTGATATTTTGTCCAAATCTTTTATTTATAGTATTTCATAAAGTTTTCGAAAAACTGTTTGAAAGTAGTTTTTGTTTTTATAACGAATAGAAATATAATGTTGAGTGTTTTTAAAATTAATGCATAAAGTCAAAACCAATTTTTGGATTTGATTCAACACTAAAAATGAATAATAATAATTGGTTTGTTCGTGTGACAGACAAAATATATCGTCGCTTGAAAACCAAACTGACATAAGCCAAAATTCTTGAATTTTCAGAAAAGCTATTTGAATTTTTTGTTACTTAAAAAAATCATTTTAGTTATGAATTTCAATGAAAACCAAAAAGTTGTAGAGCAAAAAAGTATTGTTTTTTTTCTTCTTTCAAGTGGTATATTGAAGTTTCGTAATGTATTGGTCAGGAATGTAAATCGATCCAGATTTTAAAGTTGTTTTTACAGCACGCTCAATGACAGAATGGGCTGAATTGCCCTCGTTTTGGGTATGTCCTTTAATCAAATTTATATGGCGTATGCTGTTCAAATATTTTGCATACAATGCAATCATAAACTTGTTTTTTTGCTGTCCACAGCAATTGTCGGAGTAAAACACGACATCAAACGATTGGGTTGAGTTTTCTTGGAGGCTTTTGAGGTACATGAAAACACAAGAACCGATTTCATTTGCTCCCCTTCCGGCTTCTTCCTCGTGCCATACGAAGCAGTTAACTTATTTGCTCTTCAGCTGATAGATGGTAAAGTTGAAAATGTTAAGCTTCGATACGTAATAAAAATTACTTGACTCTTCTTTGGGACACTGGAGAACAGCCTGCAGGTCATAAACAGTAACGATATTGGTTTCATTTGCAGATTCCTTGTCCCTTTCTTTTTCCTCCCTAGAAAGTATTTTCTCTGCCAAGTGTTCATCATACTTTTCTTGCAGATGTTCTTTATTTTCGCTATTTTCAAAACCAATGCAACCCCCACATTGGTCTTTCTTAGGATGGTGAAAAGCTATATTGTAGTTATTCACGAACACTTGGTGGAATATTTTAAACTTTGCAAAAGGGACTTTTTCAGCTCTGCACTGTTCAACGTAGTTTCGGTGTATCTCCGCAACACTCATACTTCTATTAACGTACTCTTTATTTGAGTTTGCTCTGCAATAATGATCTCTGCAAATATGATCCTTAATTCCTTTAAGGATACTGTCATTAGTTTTATTCGAAGGGGTGTGCTTACCCCTTAAATCAGATTCGACCATATTTGTGACATATTGGTGTTTTTTAACATTAATTCCCAACGTTAATTCCCAGAGTTGATTTAAAGAAAGTTTTGCAGATTCTAATTCTTGAGTTTTCAACGTTGAAATAAAATGCATTGTTGTTTTGTCGAGGCTTTCTGGTATTGGAAGTAGAACCTTCCTTAACTCGTACTCGGGTATACCTGTATTTAGGTTTTATTGCAATCATTGAAGCTGCAATAAAGTTTCGTTGTTTTTCTAAACATCGATATTCCCAGTATATTGCTGAATAATTTTAATCTGTTCTCTTCATTTATTTTCGATGAACACTCAAGACAGCACTTACACGCAGGACCCATCTTTCTTTCTTCAATTATTCTCTGAGTTTTGGAACTAGAAACATACGATTTTCCAAAGTTTCTTGCAATCTTTGCTTTAGTTTTTGTCCATTCGTTTTTACGATTTTTCCTTTTTCGGGAGCTGGGCTTTTCTTTTTCGGTGGAATCTATTTCAACTGGTGTTGGTGTCGGACTTGATGGTTGCAAATCATCAAGTTCCCGATGATCCACTTGTACAGTAATTTGGATCTTTGCAGTCATCATCTGTTACTTTGAGGATTACTGGTTATTAAACGAGAGCCACTGGTGATGGTGCTACTACATCCTGGAACAGAAGTTTTTTCATCGAAATTTGGGGTATGTAAATTCAACTGAAGGCTTCCAGAAGCTGTATTGTGCTCCATAGCTGTACAGGCTAATTTTGTAGATAAGTCACAGTCGCAGCCAAGAGATGGTACAGTTTTTTTGACGGTTATACTCGTATTGTAAAAATGTTGCGGGACATTTTGATATGATGGGTTTTCATGACTAGAAATTTTCCATTCTTGTGCACTGTTCTTATTTTTACTGCGTGCCAGCTTAACAAGCAATTCTGATCGAGTAGACAATCTAAAAAAACATACAAATTGTTGACGATAAAATGATAGTCTGTAAGGTAAAATAATTCCTAGGATATTGGTTAAGTGACACTTCTCAAAGTAATAAAAAGATATTTGCGTTTCATCAACTAGTTTCCTTCCAAGGTAAAATGACTTAACACAAATTGAAACTTTTAACTACAAAAATAATTGACTGAAATTTGGCAGCAAAATGACACAAAACAAAAAGTGTCGCTTTTCCAGAAGTGCAGTGTTACAAATAAAAAAGGGTCAAAAAAAAAAAAACAAAACTTACCGCTTTGTTTCGGTGCAGTCTGACATTTTTTAGTTATGACTTAACTCCAGAAACAAACACAACCACTCACAGTGAAGACTGAGACAAAACTAAGAAAAAGTCATTTTGCTGGAAAAACGATCAGGGATGTTACCATAAATACAAAACGACACTTACGCCCTCTTGATGTCAGTTTCATAGTTAAACTTCGTTCGTTTGTTCTGTATACTCAACTCAAAATCGACAAATTTTGACTTATGTCAGTTTGCTTTTCAAGCGACGATATATAGGACCATTCTTTCTGTGGTTTTAAATTATTAAAACTTCATTTGACACCTGTCAAACAAAGATGTAATATTCAAAATACTTTTCTATTAAACTTCAAATCAAGAATAGTTTATAGAGCTGTACGATATTTTCAAAAACATCATACATGTCTAAGTTTCACTTAAAACCAATGCAAATACGAGTTAGGTCCTGGTTTGATGAAGAGCCCATCAAATTGCCCAAAAAGAAGGAACAGGCTTTTCTTTAAAGACCTTAGATGCTTGCAAGCTTTACCTTTAAGGTTATTTTTTGTTAAGAAAGAAGTTAACACGGACTTCTCAGAAAGGGATTAATAAAACATAGAATTCAAAGCTTTTTAGAAATTAGAGGTTTGTTATATGCGTTTATGAAGACCACAAGTTATAAGTAAGCCTACAAAAAGTATAAGAGTCGCAGTGAGTTCTATTTTTGTGTAAAATCTGTTGTATAATATGACTATGGATGATGAACTGTTTGCAGGCGATAATGCAAATGCCTGTACCTTAAGTGGCCAGTTTAAGCTCTCATTGGATTGGATCGTTTATCGGTGGGTATTTCGATTATAGAAAACATTTGTTAGTGAAAAAAGTGTTCCTGAATAATTTAGGTTATCATTGAAAGCAAAACTTATAGGTTTGCATACAAAGAAAAAGCAACGCCTTTAGTGAAATGATTCTGTTGTGAATCATCAAAAATTAGTTTTTTATTGAAAGCAACTTCATCATTTAAAAAAATTGAACTCGCACAAAAGTCGAGGGTTATAAACGTATTTTGAACGACTTCCATAGAATCATTTTAGAAGGAGTAACACCAAACTTCTTTTTCCATATAAAGAGCACAATCTTTCAAAGGAGGCTTTCCTCCTTAACTTATTAAAGAATTATATTGGACGTCTTAAATTAATTGCGGTAAAGTGAAGAAGCTTTACCAAACTGTGGATTATAGTACAAAACAAAGGGACGATGACACAATTTCTTTAATATAACGTTGGACATCATCATGGACATACAACAGGTAAAACTTCGAGCTATCAAAACATGTCTTTTCAGTTACTTAAAGAAGAGAAGAATTACTCATGTCAATCACTGTTTCCATAAGCGAAAAATCAATAATATTCAAGTTCAAAATGGATTACGTCAAGCCGGTTTAAAAAAAAATGGTTATTTACTTGAGTATTGAAAACCAATTAAATCGATGAAACTAGAATTGGAAAGGTTACTGCAGTAACTTTCATAATATTAAAAGTGCTATTAAATTAGTTGAAACAATACAATATAAGGTAACATTACACAGTTTTTTTTTTACAGAGATACACGATTTGACAGAGTTATAACCAGGGATAGAATTTTACTTACTTTGCCTTTTTTTGGAAGACAAAATCGAGATTTAACAAACATGTTTCAGAACCTGGTGATTGCAAATATCTGTATTTTAATTTGCCTTTTTATACCATAAAGGCCTTTTTTGTCTTTCTTCACCATTGTTGCCCTTTTCCGCCTTTTTTGCTTTTTATTAAATTTTGTTGAGAGATATCTAAAAATTGGTTTAGCATTAAAAGAAATGCGAACATTTTCGCATTCCGTTGATAAACTTTATTTAAAAACCCAGTTTTAAGACGATTCCATTCGATTGTTGTGCCCGATGAGCTTAAGTGAGAAAAGGTTTTGTTGTTCGTAACAGACGCTGCGCCATATATGAAGAAGAGTGGCAAAACTCTGAAAGGGTTGTACTCGAAAATGGTTCACGTAACTTCCGTCGCTCACAGTGTAAACAAAGTCAAAAGTCGATGCCTTCGTTTCGAACTTGAAAAAATTATTTCTGAAGAGTCCATCTCAAATTGATATTTTTAAGGAACCCGAATTGCCACTGCCACCTCAACCTGTAAGTTTGTTTGAAACTGAATTTGATATCACATTTTTAAATTTACATTTAAACTAGGTTTAAACTCTATTAGTTACTTGGTAAGAGGCAGCAGCATATTATGCGGACTATTTTACTCGGATCGAAAAAAAACTTCAGCACTCTAGAAAATGATGCAAGCTGTGTTGCATTTGCAAAAAAATGTATCGAAGATGAAGAACTGCAGCGCAGCGCAGCGTAGAGTCAATTTTGGGGTTTTAGTCGATCCGAAAAAACATATTTTCAAAGACCTACAAAAACAGGCATATTTGAGAGTCCGTACCTACTTATAATTTAAGCTAACAATATTCTCATCATAGAGCATCAATTGGCGAAGTGCTGCCTATTTTAAAAGACATTGAAGAAAATTAAAACAAGAGCAAAAGGACCTATAACAGAGGGAGCTTTGAAGAAGTTTACTGCAGTTTTCAATGGAAACACAGGGCTTAAAACAATTGAGCAGACAAATTCTGTAATAAACGGCAACTTGGATTTCAAACTTTTAGGAAAAATTGGAGTGAACAATTTTTGAAAGTTTAAGATGGGCTTCACTAGTTTTAACTGAAGTTGAGAGATCATTTAGCTCCTTCAAGAAGTTTGAAAAAAAAACTCTTGGTATTCCAATGCTACCATAATTAAATAGACTTTTGTTCATTTTCCTTTTTAACTTCCCATAGGAAGTTATTGTAATAGGTCCGATTTGTCAAATTGAAAATATTAACATTTCATGACGTTTCAAGGTCCCTAGAGTCGAAATAAAAGATTTGTAGAAAGATGTCTGTGCGTCCGTGTGTACGTACGTTCGTAAGTCCGTACATTTGCAACGTTTTTTTCGTTGTCCATAGCTCAAGAACCAGAAAAGATATCGACTTCAAATCAATTTTGTTGTACAGATAATAGTGCAGAAAGATGCAGAAAGGTTATAGCGTTCAACTAATTTTAACTTATATAAAATATTGTTTTCAACATTCTGAAAAATTTTGAGAAAAATGAAATTGACAGTTTTTTTACAAAAAATAAAAACTAAATAAAAGTTGGTAAAAATTGATTTTCGACACAAATATCTTTTCCAAACTTTGAGATATTGGCTTTTAACTACTTTTATCTATTAAAAAATATTGTTGTCAACACTCGTCAAATTTAGAGGAAAATCTAATTGACAGTATTTCTTACAAAAAAAAAATAACAAAAAAAAAATACTAAAACTTGGTAAAAATTTATTACGACTCAAAAAGCTTATAAAAATTGGAAATATTGTTTTCAAACTCTTTAAATATAGCAGCAAATATTGTTTTCGATATTCAGTAGTTTTTTTTATAAAAATTCAACAATCCGTTTTTTCATAAAAAAAATAGTATGCAAATTTGTTTAAAATTGATGTTCGGTTCTTGATGTCTCTCAAATTAATTTCATTCATCCAAATTGTAAAACAAAATTGGTAAAAATTTTTTTCGACTAAAAATCTGTTTAACAAAACTGGATTTTCAAACTAAACTTTTACTTTTAGATGGGATGGGAAGTTATCAGAGTGGATCGCATCCCATCATCTTTTATTTTTTATTAAATGCCTTTTTAAGTGTGTAGTTTTGCCTTTTTTTTTAATTTTGTAGGTCAACAAAATCCTCTGGTTATAACTTTCATTTTTGCTCCATTTTTAACTTTTAAAATTGAAAAATTCAGGTAATTTAGGTAGAAACGAGCTTAAATTCTATTCAATATCCTATTTTTCTCAACTTTTACACCAGCCAATGCGTTAAATCCGGTACATCTCATTTCTTGGTAACTTGTTAATTATCCATTATTTTTAAGCTGACATTTTCTTCATCCTGAGCCCTATCGAACCTTTGCTATATACTTTCCGTTATACAACACAAATGACAACAAAATGTAATTTCTTTAAATAATTTGTCTGTTGTTTTAAGCTTAAGTCAAAAATCAATTTTTACCAACTTTTGTTAATTTTTTTTGCAGGTTTTTAATTTTTTGTAAAAACACTGTCTTTTTTTCAAAATTTTACCAGATGTTGAAAAAGTTATTTTCGTTGGTCAAAATTGTTTAAGAGATAAAATTATTTTTGTTGGTAAAATTTTCGAGGTGACAAATATTTTTTTTCAGTTTTTTTTTTATATATAAAAAACCATTATTTGGATTTTTTCTAAAAATATATTTGTCTGGTATATCACGTTCCAATATATAAAAAGAGGCTGGGATGCGACCCACACTGATAACTTCCCATCCCATCTGTCGATTTGTCTTGCTTAAAAGTTTGTCTATATGTGCTTGTATCAATTTTAACCAAATTTGCGTACTTTTTTTGTAGATTTTATTTTGTATGAAAAAACGGACTGTTGGATTTTTATATAAAAATTATTGAATATTGAAAACAATATTTTCTGTGAAATAAAATGAATTTGAAGCCAATATTTTTAATTTTGGAAAAGCTATTTAAGCCGAGAGTAAATGTTTACCAAGTTTTAGTATTATTTTTTTTTAGAGTTTTATATTATGTAAAAAACTGACAATTCGATTTTTTTTAAAATCTTACCAAATGTTGAAAACAATATTTCTTATAAGATAAAATTAGTTTGAAGCCAATATTTAAAATTTTTGAAGAGATATTTGAGTCGAAAATCAATTTATACCAATTTTTTTACATTTTTTTTTAGGTTTTTATTTTTTGTAAAAAAGCTGTCAGTTCGATTTTTCTCAAAATATGTCCTAATGTTGAAAACAATATTTTTTATAAGAAAAAATTAACTACAAGCTATTATCTCAAAGTTTTTAAAAGATATTTCAGTCGAAAATCATTTTTTACCAACTTTTGTTAATTTTTTTTCGGTTTTTATTTTTTTATAAAAAAAAACTGTGAGTTCGATTTTTTTCAAACTTTAACTGAATGTTGGCAACAATATTTTTTGAAAGAAAAAGTAAATTAAAGCCAATTTCTTAAAGTTTTGAAAAGATATTTGAGTCGAAAATAAATTTTTACCAACTTTTATATATTTTTTTTTTAGGTTTTTTATTGTTTGTAAAAAAAACTGTCAATTCGATTTTTCCCAACATTTTTCAAAATGTTAAAAACAATATTTCTTATAAGATAAAATAATATTGAAGCCCAAATTTTATGTTTTTGAAAAGATATTTGAATCGATATTCAATTTTTACGAACTTTAAGTAATGTTTTTTTTTTAGATTTTTATTTTTTATAAAAAAAACTGTCAATTAGATTTTTCTCAAAATTTTATCAGATGTCAAAAACATTATTCTTCGTTGCACAAAATTGTTTTACAGATGAAAGCATATTTCAGTCGAAAAATTTTAGAGGTGACACATTTTTTTTTTCAGTTTTATTGATTTATAAAAAACCCTAATATTGATTTTTTTCAAAAAATATACCTGTTTGGTATCACGTTACAATATAATATATAAAATTTAATTCAAGTCTCTAGCGTTTTTGGTTCGCAAGATATTTAGGGTTAACCAAAATTTTCATCTTTTTTTCAAACTGCTATGGTAAAAAAACCACCCACGCAATTTTCTTGAAAGCCCTTTCTGCATCTTCTGCATTATAATTTGTCCAAAAAAAAATTTGAAGTGGATATCTCTACTGGCTCTTTGTAGCGAACGTATGTATGTACATTGTACATTCGAACGTAAGTACACACGCACTCTCAGAAATATCTCTAAAAATCTTTTATTTCGACTCTAGATACCTTGAAACGTCGAGAAATGTCAAAAAATTCAATTCGACAAATCGGAACAAAATTTTCGCTGTTTTCCTAATTTTTAAACATATTGTGTTCGGTCCTCGAGGTCGAAAACTTGGATTATTAATAAGTCCAACATAAAAAATAAGTAACCAAAAAAACCTGAATTAATCGCAAGATCTCTTTCTATTCAAATGACAAAGTTACTGGATTATTATACATGTAACACCTTTACTTATAATTGAAATAATTTTCTCGATTTCAGGATCCTTATTATTCTTTTTTATTTACTCAACAAATTTGAGCAGTCTTGAAAAATGAGAAAACAAAATAAATTATCAAAAACCTGTAAGACATAAATAGTAAGATATTTAATACGGGGTGTACTTAAATTCGTCTTCTATAAAAAGTTGTCCAAATCCAAAAAATCAGGACGGCAAAGAACATCAATCAGATGACCTGGACCAACTTGACTTGACAAACAAGAACTCTTAAGTAAAAATTAATTAAGTTAACTTTAAAATTTTTCTGAAACTAAATGGCTAAGGATGACAAATGTTTTTGTATAACTCCAAAATATCTTAGAAAAATTGACATCTTCGAAGATGCTTCTAGATTTTAAATTGATCCCCAGACCTCGTCTTTATCGTAGAAATGTCCGGAGGAGTAATTTTGTATTGCTTACTGTATTTGTTTGTAAATAAGCCATCAAAGACCAAACAAATGTCAAATTGAATTTCAACTAATACTTAAGAATGGTGTAAACAACTTGTAGATCTCTCAGTTTAAAAATGTATCTATTATATTTTACAAACAGTTGAACTTTCAATTTCAAGACAATGATCAATGAACTTGTCATTGTCAGATGACAAAATTGAATCTGGCAGTTGCTCTTGTTAAAAAATCTTACAGTTCATGAAAATTTCTGTCAACATTTTATGGGACAATCGAATGCTTTTCTTATCAGAGCTCTGATTAATCTCAAAGATATTACAAGATCAGGCAATCGTTTAAACTTCTTTGATTTAGAATTAACGTTGATAGGTATTTTTTTACATTTCATTTCCTCAGTTTTCACAAAAAAAGCGCAAAAGCCAAAAAATCCAAATGTACATAACCTCACATTATTAGCTACCTGTCAAATTAGCTATCACAAAAAAAAACAGTGCTGCCAACATAGAAACTTATACACATATGGATGTAGATAACAGCCATTACATAAAGTGGTATTATTTTTCCTAATTAATTTTTGTTGTGAAAACTTGAAAAAATAGTGAACATAAAACTGTAATATACATAATTAATTTAATGAACAAAACCCCCGGCTAATTCACCTTCATTTTTAATGCTGAAAATAACTTAAAACGATTAAAATAATACCCAGACACATTATACGACCTATTATCTATAATTTCTCATTGTTATTTTCAATTTATAATTTGCAAATTACAAAACAAACTCAAACATTTTAATTAAATTTACTTTGCATAATTAAAAGTGCTGCACAAAATATTTTCTACGAGTAGATAATATACGAAAGAAACAAATACAAATACAAAAAAGGATAAAACTAAAACTAAAAAATAAAAGTAAAAATATTTAGCTATTCCCGCAGAGCCTGATGTTTGTGTTTGCATTTTTGCCACGAACTGCTGAATGCTGCGTGCATATCTGCATCTGCATGCATATATGCACAACATAGTTCAGAGAGTATAAAATTGCAATTGCATGACATGATGTCTACTCCCATGGCGCGGCTCAGCTCGGCGTGGCGTTCCTACTCTATAATAATGTAGTATGATACCATTAACGCTTATCATAGCACTGGTTCTGATTGCCCCCGTTTGGTGTGCTCCACCAGAGATTTGCATCCTCTGCGAAGTCCTATGGATATGTTTGCACCATGTATAAGTGGGTTGGTTATATGCAATGCATGGAAGAAAGGTAAAAATTGTCTGCATGCCGTGCTTAGTTAAAAATTCGATACGGCTACATCACTAAGGGTATAGGGGTTGGTGAAGAGGAAAGCGGAGAAGCATATCCCAAAGGATGAAATTGCACAGGAAAAAGGATATTCGCACCATGCGATACGGATGTAATCTATAACTCTAGAGATATGGCCGTCGTTGTTAAGTTATCTTCTCATCTCTGATGCCACTCTTGCTTCTCGCTTTTCTGTCTCTCTGAAGCCCAAGCCCAAGCCCAAGCCATGGCGAGGCTATGGCGATGGCGTGCCATCCAGGCGCGATGTATGTCAAGTGCTTAAACTTTAACGCGTTATAAAATATCCAACCTAGGCTAGGCTAGGCAAGGCAAAGCAAGGCTGATGGCTGGCCTGGTCTGATGGTGGCACCACAGTGTTTAAGCCCTTCGTTTGTTTTTCCCTTTCTTTTTTCTTTTTGTTATTATTTTGTTGGCGTCTGCTGTAAGGACATTCGTTTGAGTTTGGGGTTTGGCTCAGGCGGCCAACACGATGCAATACCCGAACCAAGCCAGCACGTCATCCCATCAGCCCATCAGGCCGTCAACCCCAAACCCGGCCATAGACCAGGCGGTATAGCAACATTGCACAATTTCCGCCTTCCGTTATACATTCTCAAGAGCTGCCGGATGAGCAAGAAGAATTTGCTTACAGCATGCTTGGGTTACACGCCCAAGTGCCTTAACAAATTCAGACATTTTGAAAATTCACAAAATAAAACAAAAACAAAAACGAAATCCCTGGCAGGTTGCTGTTTCTGTTGCTGGTGGTGTTGCTGCTGCTGAATCTTCCATGAAATGTACCAAAAGTAGGTTTACTGTATATATGGGAGTACATTTTGATACTGCATGCAAAAATGGTCGACCGTAAAAAAGTAGAGGAATCGGACGTACCGTATAAATGTAGGTACCCAAATTTCTGTAGCTTCTTGTGGCCTATATTTTAGGGCGATGGAGGCAGTTATTTAATTTAGTTCAAAGATCAAGTCGGAGAAAGAATTGTTTTAATATAAAACTTTATAAGAGTGAGAGTTTAACGGAACAACATTAACTTAGTTATTCAGCCTTAAGATTTGTTCGTGTCTTATTAAATTTGTCGGATTTTTAAGATTCTTGTGCAAGTTGCCACGCTCTTCAATTGTCTTAAGAAATTTATGGTGTAATCTTGACATTGAAGAAGATTACTTATTAACGGCCTTGAGAAGTTTTTAAGGCATTGCGAAGCTCTGATTGACCTAAAAAGACCTTACGGTATTGAAGAGCCTTTAAGATCCTGAAGATTCTTCAAACTTTTAAGGTTTTATTAAGAGGTCTTTTTTTAATTGAGACATTTTTAAGGTCCTGAGAAGCCTGTCTCTTTCTGTCTCGATAATCTTTGGGAATATTGATGCTTTTGAAAAGTTTTAGGAGTTTTAAGAGACATCAAAGCGTGATATAAGTGGAACGTTTTTGAGCATTGCGACGGAAGGGAAGAAGATGGGTTTAGTGGTCAATGAGGGCAAGAGCAAGTATATGCTGTCATAAAAAAAGGACATTGAACAACGACGTCTTGGAAAAAACGTCACCATGGACAAGTATAGCTTTGAGGTAGTAAAGCACTTTGTCTAGCCAAGCAACTTTATCAACACAGTCAACGACACCAGCGCTGAAATCAAACGAAGAATAACTTTTGCAAATCGCTGCTTCTTTAGACTTAGAAGGGAATTGGGAAGTAAAGTCCTCTCTCGAGCATGTAAAATCACCATCTATAAGACACTCATCATCCCGGTTCTCATTTATGGCGCTGAGGCCTGGATCCTGTCAAAGAAAGATGAGAGCGTATTAGGATGCTTCGAGAAAAAAAATTCTTCGGATGATTTTTAGTCCCGTACGCATAGATGGAGAATGGAGGAGAAGATATAACGGCAAACTGTACGGGGTGTACAGCGACACTGACCTAATTAGCAGTATTAAAGTCCAACGGCTTAAATGGCTAGGTCATGTAGAGCGAATGGACATCAACGCTCCAGCCCGGAAGGTCTTCGAATCCAATCCCTAGGGACGGCACAGTAGAGGAAGACCGCGGCTCAGCTGGCGCACTCAGGTGGATGAAGACCTCAACCAACTTGGCGAGCGAAACTGGGGACAGCTAGCTAGGGACCGAACTGGCTGGAGACGCATATAAGTTGAGGCCTTGGTCCGTCCCGGACTGTAGCGCCACCTTAAGTACATATAAGAATTTTAGTAAGTCCTTAAGAGGCTTTTGCGGAGTCCTTAGGGTTTTGTGGAATACTTAAATACTTAAAAGGAAACTATGTTCTTAAGGAGCCTTGACGGGCCTGATGAGTTTGACGGGCCTCGTGAATTTTTTCCGTCTTGAAAAGCCTAAACAATTTTTTAAAGACTTTACGATAATGAATGGTTTTGCAGAATTTTTAATGTGTGAGGATCTTTGACGTTGCTGAAAAGTCTTGACATTAACAAGTAAAGTATGGATAGTTACACTCACACTTTTCAATAGCCCTTTCTATGTTAAGAAGCCATGGCGGTCTTTGGGAGTCTTGACTCTTGTGAATAGTCTTGGAGAGTTTGAAATTCATTGAAGTGTCTTGGCAATCCTCTATTGTAAACCATTGGAGAGAATTAATTGAAGGTCCTGATTAGTTTTTCCCATCTTGAAAAGTCTTGACAGTCTTGGAAAGACTTGATAATCTTTAATAGTCTTGATGAGTCTTTAATGTATTGACGAGTCTTGGTTTTTCAAAGAAATCTTTATCGTATTGAGGAGTCCTAAATTACAAAACCTTCTTGAAGTTTATAAGGTTTCTTAAAGTTACTTTTAAGCGGTCTGGATGGTCTTGAGGAGTCATAACAGAATTGAAGAATCTTCAAAGTTTCGAGAAGCCTTGAAATGTTTAAAATTATTTTTTTTTTTTTAATTTCATGATAGTTATGGGATGTCTTAACAATTTTGAATAAATTTTAAGAGTTTTAAATCTATTAAAGAAAAATAATTGTTGTCAGGAGTTTTAAAGCCTTTAAGAGTCAAGGTATTCACGATTTCAAGAGTCTAAAAAGAAGTCTTGTAGGTGCTTTAGAGTCTTTGTGGAGTTTGGATAATTTTGAGGAGAATTACCAGTCTTCAGGAGTATTGATTGGAGTGTTTCCACTCTTGAACAATTTGTAAGATTTTGAAGGTGCTAAATAGTTCTTAAGCTCTTACTAACTTACTTAGGACCTCAGACCTGGTAAGTCTGTTGGGAACCCCATAGAGGGCATAGGACCTCTGTTACGCTTACGCGTCATCGTGTACGGATTCCAGAGATGTGTTTCAGCTACATCCAACTTTTTCCTAGTGACGCTGATTCCGCCTCGACTGGACTGCGCCATGTGCTTCTCAGTCGTCTAGCTATTCTTCCTTCTTGTGTGAGTGGATTCCACTGCCTTGCTTGGCCTGCAATGCAGTCGTTACTTTTTAGAAGCCGCTTTTGCTTTGTCGATGCGGCAGATGACGTCTTGTTCAGTTCCGCCGTCGATGGAGACAATACTTCCAAGGTACTGAAAGCTCTCCTTTTTTCCACTGGTTGCGAGGAAATATTTATTTAAGGGGATGGTTGGGTTCCGAGGCCTGAATTCATTCTTCTGCTTCTCTCACCACACTTATTGTCATTTGATGAATCCATGATCCTATGAGAAAGTAAGCAATCATCGTCCTCGTAATTCAAGTGCTTTAAATAGGATGTCAAAGCCCATTTGATTCATCGCTTATTACCAACAAAAACAATATTGGCGACAGAATACAGCCCTGTCTGACTCCGCTTCGGATTTCAAAATCAGCTGGCAACCAACATATGTTGTTTTAATAATGCAATTCGTTTTTCTGGAATGCTTCCTCCTTAAGCCTAGTACATACTTCCTCGTGAAGTGAACGTTCGCCAGTGGAGAAAGTGAACTTTTGACATTGCTCACTGGTACACACTTGTGAGTACACGTTGTGAACATTTGACTTCAGCTTCACCAACAGTTCCCGTACATTTTGCACGTGAATTGCCCGTGAACGAAAACTCTCCACTTTGTTCTCCACTCAGCTTCACGAGCAAGTTCACGGGTGAACCAAAAACTGAAATTTGTATGGGTTCACGAGATGGTTCACAAGTATGTACTAGGCTTTAAAGCTAACCAGATATACTCCCTGTTAACGCTATCAAAGGCCTTCTTGAAGTCGATGAAGAGCAGGTGTAGTGGAGCTAGATATTCAACGCATTGTTCAATAACGAATAGTCTTAAAAGTCTTGAACGATCCTTAGAATCTGGAGGAATTTTAAGAAAAGTTTACGGCCCTGAATTATCTTTATGTTATCAAGCAATTTTATAGACTTGATGGTTCAAAATGCTTTTTGCAGTCTTCAGAAGATTTAAAAATCTAAAAGAGTTTTTAGGTTCTGGAAGAGTTTTGACGTTCTTCAGAGTTTCAAAGTTTCTTTCCGCAGTCCTACATTCTTAAGGAGTCTTGAAAGTTTTGAACAATATCTAAGATCTTGGGGAGTATTTGTGATCCTTAGGAGTCTGGAAGATCTGGAGGAGTCTTAAGTTCCTGAATAGTCTTTATTTTCTTCAGATATGCTGAGAGTCTTAAGTATTTTGAATAGTGTCTAAGCATGTCAAAGATATTGAGGAGAATTAACGTTCCTTAAAAGACTTGCAGGTCCTTAAGAGCCCTTCTTAGGTATTAATGGTCCTGAGTCATATTAACAGTCTTGATGAGTATTGCCGGTTGTTGAGTGTACAACTGTAACCAAATAAAAAAGTTAAAGCAAGAAGGATAAAGTTTGATATATTTATTCAATTCACTTATTTTTTTTTTGGAGAAAATCCTGAAACTAATGCCAACAGCTCCCTAAACAAAAAAGAAGGTTGATGGAAGTTTAGGTTCAGTTGTTTGATATATTTTGTGTAAAAGTACAAGTACATTGTAGTCGTCAGGTTGGTCGGTTGAGTATCGTTGGATTTTGTGGTTTTTGTGGAATTCAGATTTAAGAACACCTTAAAGAACTTCTTAATTTTTGTTTTACAATAAATTTTACTTTGAAAATAAATCGACAGAAACTAATGAAATTCATAACTTTCAAAACTATTGGCAACGACTTCAGGGTTTCACCTTCATTTAATCTCAATGAAACTTTACAATTTAGAGGAAACCCATCAATACCTTTGGGTACTTCATTCAAGGACTTAACTTTGTCCTTAATCTTTCCTTGTTATAAATTCGATAAGAACTAAAAGAAGAATAAGTGTAAGAGTTTCATTTTTATTTCCTGACAATATAATGATTGAAGTCTTGTATAAATAAACTGATCTGATTATGCGAGGGAATTTCTAACCAATTTTTTTTTGTCAAATTCGACTATAAATATACATATTTCATCAAAAACCGAATGTCCTTATCCTGAAGGACCATTAATATTGTTTAGTGTGATGTTATACAAATTTCTCATGGAATAAACAGACTTTTTTTTCCGTTATTTGTCGAAGCAATTTATGAAGATAACAATCAATGAAAGTCCGTGATGTTGACAAAACAATGCCTGAGGTCCTTATAGCACAATGTCTATGTCGATATCGATGTCTTTCGTCCTTGCCGTGCGTCGTCGTCGTCTTATAGTCGTATATAGTCCTACAGTCATCGTCGTCGTTGTCGCTAAGATAATAATTTGCTTACAAATTCATTGCTTGTCAAAGCAAAGAGATAAAAGACCTTGCGAATAATAAATTCTTCGGCACTGACAACGAAAATCGGTTCTTGTTTTGGGGGATAATTTAGATATTATGCAACATGAAATTGACACACAAGGAAATGTAATCAATATTGTTAATAAATCACCGGAATTTCAATCTTCTACGTGAGATAGTCTTGATTACTCGTATATGGCTTTATGGCTACGAGCCGCGGTATATAGAAGCAACAATAACCTGCCGCTAAACATATCATCACAAAATATCAATAAATTACATTCGCTGATATTAATTGTCGCTATGGAATTAACCATGTGTTTGATATGGTTATAAATATTTCATATGTTAATTTTATATTTGTATCATTATCACACGGGTACTAATAAATAATGTGTTTAAGTGCTTCAGCAATCGTGTAAAATTAAAATACCCCAGAAAGATAAATTGTGTTTTAATTAGATGGAGGTAAGGTGGCGCAAAAGTTCTTACGACTAATTGACAATAGGTTCATCACGATGCCAACTTTAAATAGCTTTGGTCCTTAAGCAAACTTCTAAGATTTTACTTACAAGAATAAAGAAAAACTTAAAATGCTAAAACAAATAGTTTCAAAAACTGACGTCTTTCAGTTTTTTGGTATAAAATCTACCGATCTATTACTACTTTACTTAAGGTGGCGCAACAGTCCAGCCGGACCTGGGCCTCAACCAATATGCGTCTCCAGCTAGCTCGATCCCTAGCTAGCTGTCTCCAGTTTCGCACTCCAAGTTGGGTTGAGGTCCTCTCCCACCTGGGTGCGCCACCTGAGTCGCGGTCTTCCTCTACTGCGCCGTCCCTTGGTATTGGATGCGAAGATCTTCCGGGCTGGAGCGTTGATGTCCATCCGCTCTACATGACCTAGCCATCTAAGCCGTTGGACTTTAATTCTGCTAACTAGGTCAGTGTCGCTGTACAGCCTGTACAGTTCGTCGTTATATCTTCTCCTCCATTCTGCATCTATGCGTACGGGACCAAAAACACCCGAAGAATTTTTCTCTCAAAGCATCCTAAGACGCTCTCATCTTTCTTTGACAGGGTCTAGCCCTCAGCGCCATAGATGAGAACCACGATGATGAGAGTCTTATAGATGGTGCTCTTACGATTTGCAAGAGTTATTCTTCGTTTGATTTCAGCGCTGGTGTCGTTGTCTGTGTTTATAGCTCCACTCCACTGATATCACGCTTCGATCTTCCAATTATGTCAATATCATCTGCGTATCCAAGTAATTGGATGGACCTTTGGAAGACTGTGCCTCTAGTGCTGACGGTTGAGTTTTGCACAGTTCTTTCCAGAACGATGTTGAAGAAGTCACATGACAGTGCATCGCCTTGTCTAAAACCTTTTTTTGACATCAAATGCATCGGTAGGATATTTTCCGACCTTGATAGATCAGCGTGCATTCTCCATCGTCATTTTGCCCAAATGGATAAATTTGACAGGGATGCCAAAACTAGACATTGTTCTGTAGAGGTCTGCCCTATAGATGCTGTCATACGCGACTTTAAAATCAATAAAGAGATGGTGCGTACCGATTTGGAGTTCCTGGGTTTTTCCCAAGATCTGCGGTTGTGTGAATATTTGGTCGATAGTGGACTTTCCTGTTTCTGAAGCCACACTGATAAGGACCTATCAGGTTGTTGACGAATGGCTTTAGACGTTCACATAATACGTCAGAGAGGATCTTATACGCAATGTTTACGAGACTGATGGCTCTGTAGTTGGCGCAGTTAAGAGGGTCTCCTTCCTTATGTATCGGGCACACTGTGCTGAGATTCCACTCATCGGGCATGCTTTCTTCCGACCATATTTTGCAGATGAGTTGGTGCATGCTCCGTACCAAGTCACCGCCTGCTGCTTTGAATAGTTCGGCAGCGATGCCGTTAGCTCTAGCAGCTTTGTTTGACTTAAGTTTAGATGTAGCTATCTTCACTTCGTCAAGGTCGGGTAGGGGGAATTGTTGATCTGCGTCGCCGAGGTTGAGTGGTTCTATCTCCCTTACAGCGGAATTCGGTTCGTCATCTCGCTGTTATATAATTTGGAGAAGTGGTCTTTCCATATTCTCAGCATCGACTGCGGTTCTACTACGATATTCCCCTGATCGTCTTTACAGGCTTCCGTTCGTGGCTGGTACCCTTAGGAGGTTTTTTTACCTTTTGATAAAATTTGGGAACTTCATTCCTGTTGTGACATCCCTCTATCTCCTCGATCGCTCGCTTCTCATGCTCTCTTTTTTTCCATCTAAGAAGCCGGTGTTCCTCTCTCCCCTTCTGCTCTTAAAGCTCGCGAGCAGCTCTAGTCCTTTTGTGCAGCGCCGCGCGCGCCGCCGTTTTGTATGCCTGCTGTTTCGCTGCGTGCGCTTGCCGGCATTCGTCGCCAAACCAGGGATTACGCTGTGGTGGCCATGTGAAACCTAGCACTTTAGAGGCGGCATCTCTGATGGCTGCAAGACAATGTTGCCACTGGTTTTCAATGCTTAATGCAGGCAGCATAGGACTCCTTAAGAGGTTAGTATAAACTTGATCTGAAAAGGACATGGCAGTCTCATGTGATTTTAGCCGCCTAAGGTCGAAATTCTCACAATACTTCCTTGTTTTGGCTTGGATCGGGATATCCGTAGACGTACCTTCGCTACAAAGAGGTAGTGGTGCGAGTCAATGTTGGCCTCTCGGAGTAGTCGGTTGATTGATATCTTCTCTTCCTAGCTTGGCATTACAATCTCCTAAGATAATTTTTATGTCGTACCCAGGGCACTGCTCATATGTCTTGTCCAAGAACTCGAAGAATATGTCATTGGTGTCTTCATCTTTCTCCTCTGTTGGGGCATGTGCGCATATTAGGCTAATGTTGGGGAAGTTAGCCTTGATGCGGATTGTCGTGATGCGCTCGCTCACACGGTTGAAACTGAAGACTTTTAGTTTGAGTCTAGTTCCAACAACAAATCCACACCCAAATAGACGCTGTATTTGTTCGCGGTACCCGTCGCCGTAGTATATATCGCAGTCTTTTAGTTTGCGTTTGCCCGGTCCATCGCATCACACTTCTTTGATGGCGGTAATATCTGGCTTGCAGCAGTTTAGGGCTTCCGCTGTTGTTCTGCTGCACGTGGTCTGTTAAGGGACCTTACATTCCACGCACAGATCCGAAGTTCGTTGTCCTTATTTCGTTTGCGTGGGTTGTGAATCCGTTCGCATCCGAGGCTTGTTGGTGTCGAGTCACCCCGACGGCACAACCCCCAACCTTCAGGGCCAGATCCCTAGTATAACTCCAAGGAAGGGGAGCCCGATAAACCGCTCCTTACGAGGCTGGGCTCCGAATAACCTTGCTGGAACTGTAGACGCCACCGTTGATTCTATCTCGAGAATTCGTCCGCTGCCACCTGGATAAGGAAAGGTGCCTTAGTGGAAACACCTCTCTCCCCCTCTCTCGTTTGCTGCCCCCAACAACTTTCCACTGGGGTTGGAACCCAATCTCCAATTGAGGTACTAGGTACCCGATGTTCACCGCGGGGAGGTGAGAGTAGGAGTTGATAGACAGAGGTGGGTTTTGCAAAAAACATGTGGACGCTTGTGTTCTCTTGAATGCACATGTCTACCATTTGAACATCACCGATCTATTAGAATTTGCAATTAACTGTCAGAAAATAGATAGATAGATTTTTATTTACTTGCAATTGTTTGTAGAATTTCATTAACCATCTTTAAGGCATGGCTTTGCCGTCTGCGCCTGATTGACAAAGTTTTAACTGTATTAAAGTTTTGTAATTAATTAAGTTGCAGTTGTGTTAACTAAAAGTTTTCATCTCTAATTCTGCTTCTATAAATAAGTGGTCTTTTACAATATATAAGCATTTTAGGCACAGCTATTTCATTTAAGAGAGCTAAAGTTTCATTTTCTGATAAAAAGTGTCTACCAAATACATTTATTCTAGTTTCTATCTGGACTGGGCACCTTCCGAAAAAATGAAAAATATCCTCTCGTTCAGCTAAGTTGCAGTGGAAGATCTTCGAGATGTGGAACGTAATTTATGTTAAGCAGTTCACCTCTAAGCCGAAACATTTTGGAGATTTGCTCAACATTATTTATGTCCTGGAAGTAGTTTCTTTTATTAAGATTATAATTCAGCCTGCTATAGATCATCTGATGAAGTGAGCTGGATGCCTGTTCTGTGAACAGATTTCTAAAATGTTCATCCAGACGACTAATAACCTGGTACAGTGACGATTTCCACTTACTCTATTTACTGAGATTCTAAGTTACACCTGTATTTTCGCTAGCTTTATCCACTCTTTAACCCATCTTGTTTTGCTTTGTATCGCTTGTAAAGCTGCTTTTTTTGGTAAGCGATTGTTGGGAATATTCATTCCTTTCAGAATGTAATCGCCTTGCAGCTTCAACGTTTTTTATGAACAGTGGGGATAAGACTGTTTCTAACATTATCATGTAGTTTGAGGTGCATGAGAGGAAGGCGGAATGTTCGTTTTAAATAAAATCTCAGGAATTTTTTCACAGTCTCAATTTTCTTTGCTTCCCACACTTGGGCTGTGTAAAACAGGATTGATTGGGATACTGCTTCCAAAATTTTATATTTAATGCTATGCGCAATGTTTTTGTTGTTGAAACATTCTTTCCATGCCAGGTTAATTGCTTTAGCCTTACGTAGTTTTTCGCTGAGGTGTTTTTCCATACTTAAGTTTTGGGTAAAATATACTCTTTAGTATTTGTATTCTTTCACTCTTTCTATGTTCTAATTGTTGAAGTACCATTGTTCACTTGACCTTTCTCCACCTTTCTTGTTCAGGCTCACCACCATCTCCATAGTCTACGGTATTCCGAAAGTCGATTTATCATTAGCTGTAAGGATTGCTGTGAGTTTGCCAAAAAGACTATATCATCTGCGAAGAGTAAGGCTTTAATGACCTCTCCAGCATATCTAACACTTCCTGGTAATGCGTCAGTGATGAAGCTAGGACTGAGAGCACAGCCTTGTCTTACTCCCGACTGTGTCTGAAACCATTCAGATATACCTGATTTCCATTCCACACCTCTGCTCCCGTGTCTACGTACAAGTTCTGAATAACTCTTCCAAACTTAAACGATATCCCAGATCCAAACAATGCGTTTCGATCAACTGAGTCAAATGCAGCTTTAAGATCCACAAAAAAAGTGTATAGCTTTTTATTTTTTTCCAAAAAAGACTCAGCAATGCTCCTTAGAACGAATATATGATCGATGGTCAAGTAACCCGACCTGAATCCGGCTTAAGACTCACATAACAGATTATCCGAGTCAATTCTCGTATTCAGCCGCTTTAATAGAATCACAGTGAGGATTTTATAGGAAGCGTTCAAAAACGAGATTCCTCTATAGATGACTGGATCTTCGATGTTGCCTTTTTTGTGTATCAGAAAAATCAAAGCATCTTTAAACTGCTGAGGGATGATTCCAGTTTCAAAAATTTGATTATATATGTTTGCCAGGTTTTTAATCAGTTCGTCAGTGCCATATCCGTAGAATTCCGCTGGAATCCTGTCTGCACCTGTCACTTTTCCATCTGCTAGTACGTTGACCGATACGCGAACCTCATGCTGGGAAGTTGCACTGTCAAAAATCTCGTCATGAATGTCGGGTTGGGCATAGTAGATCATGACTGGGTCCAATATTTCCGGGTTCAGCAGTTGATTGAAACGATTTCGTAGAGTAGAAGTATCCAATCCACGACTGATAATATACTTCGATCCATTTAGTTTTCGGGCCAAGTTCCAAAATTCAGAGGGATTACTACATCTAGCTAGCTTTTCTGCCTCAGCTTCATAATAGTTTACTCTTTTTTCCTTACAAAGCGCATAGCATTCGTTACTACTAAAATATATGTAACAATCATTTGTTAGACGGTAAATTTTCAGGTATGTAATGAGCGTGTACACCCACAATTTTTCTTGGCAATCAAACTACATTTACCTTTGGAATTTAATTAAATCGAACCCAACTAGATTCATAATATTCTGTTCACGAAAATTCGTGATGGTTTTCCAAATCTTCAATCCCTTCAATAGTCAGTGATTTTCAATCTGGCAAAAATGGTTGTTGGTATTTTTGACAGCTGTCACTCGATTATGTTCAGTTACATTTCATGAGAGCCAAAATTGACCCACGAATAAATGAAAAAATGAGATTTTACACAATTCAAAAAACCTAAATTCTTTGGAAATTGGAAACAAAATATTAGAAATATATTTTAAGGTAATAAAATTAGTCTTTTCATTACCAAATAAATTGAGGCTACGAAAACAAACTGTTCGTTTCGAATTACAATCTGTTTGTACCGAACTGTCAAATTCACTTCACGTTCTACAAACGATCCACATTTCAAGAACTTAAGCATCTTGCACATGAGCTACGAACTGCGGATGCTCGCATATTTTGACATTTCTTTCACATGAGCTTTATTTCTATTCGCAGAGAGCGACGAATTGTCAATTTATAATTACTCTTTTCTGCATATATTTTTCTCAGCCATGATCTTTCACCCAAAAAACAAAACAAGAGTGGTAGAATTTTGAGGTTAAGTTGCGCGCTAACAATTTAATAGTTGCAGTGTGGATAGTAGGTGGAACGCGAATAGAGTATGACAGTTCATAGAAACCACACTGCAATTCGCTTCTACCAAATTGTTTTTACAAGGTTTTCTTGTTTTAGATAATAAAATGAAAATTTTATTGTATAATTGTATCGTAACATAAGTGTCAATTGGGTTCTTATAATCTAAATGTGTTTTTGTTTGGAATTGACTTTTTGAAATGTGTCAAATCAAGTTTGTTCGTCTATTCGTTGTTCGATCATGTGTAAGGCCCTTAAAATGTTAGTGTATGCCTAACCTAAATATTTGTTGTGAATTTGTAATGTCGAAAAAAACAAAGCATGTGTAAGAAATGTCAGTGAGCGGAGATTCGTTAAATCATGGTTCGCTGGTTGCTCTTCTAAATAACGTTTTCAAATCGTGCTGCCAATATTCCGTCCACATAATCACCCAGCATTATCTTTTGTCGTGAGCCTGTGACGTTGCCTCCAAGATGATGGGTTTTAATACTGCCGGACTTTTTTTGTGGGGTTATGTGAAGTCGCTTGTCTACGCATATAAGTCCGAAACGATTGACGCCTTGAAAAGTAAATTGAGCCTCTCGGCTGGTATTAATTCAAACCAGCCGCTGATGCCACTTGTCCAAAACAATTTCAAAAACACATCAGTAAACCTTTATGTTTATACTTACTTACTTAAAGTGGTGCTACAATTCAGTGTGAACTAGAGCCTCACCTAACAAATTTCTCCGTCTAGCACGGCCCCTAGCTAGATGTCTCCAGTTTCGCGCTCCAAGTTGGGTTAGGTCACTTTCAACTTTTGCGCGCCACCTGATCCGCGGTCTTCCTCTACTGCACTGTCCTGTGGGTGTCGAAGACTTTCCGAGTCGGAGCATTGGTTTCCAAGAGCTCTACGTGACCCAGCCATCTTAGTCCTTGGACTTTTAATATTCTGGCTAAATCTACTATGTCGCTGTACAGCCCGTACAGCTCATCGTTCCATTTTCTCCTCCACTCCCCTTTGATGCTTGATGAACTTTTCTCTCAAAACGACCCAAGGTGCTTTCATCCGCTTTTGTCATAGTCCATGCTTCTGCACCGTATAGCAGGACGGGATGATAAGGGTCTTATAAAACGACACTTTGGTCTTTCAGGACTTTACCACTCAATTATTTTCTAAGCCCAAAGAAACAGCGGTTAGCAAGAGCTATTCTTTGTTTGATCGCAGTGAATCCTAGGTAGACAAAGTACCCAACTACCTCAAAGGTAAGTCTGTAAGTCCTTTCTTGACGAACCCATGCTCTTTCTTTTGCCTCATTAACCGTTAAACCCATTTTTGCCGCCTTTGCCTCGATAATCACAAAAGCCCCATTGGCATTACGCTGATTTCTTCCGATTATGTCAACGTTATCAGAATATGCTAGTAAGTGCACAGACTTTTGAAAGATAGTGCCTCTAGTTTTGACGTATGACCTGTGCACTATTCCCGCAAGTACGATGTTTAAAAAATAGCATGACACCGCATCACCCTGCCTACAACATTTTTTGACATCGAAAGGTTCAATTAAGTTGGTTCCAACTTTTATGGAGCTGCGTGAATTCTCCATGGTCATCCTGCACAAACGGACGAGTTTGGCAGGGATGCCAAAACTAGTCATGGCTCTATACAGCTCGTCCCTGTAGATGTTGTCATATGCGGCCTTGAAATCGATGAAAAGATGTTGTGCTTGGGTTTTTTCCAGGATCTGCGATATTTGATCAACTGTGGACTTTCCTGGTCTAAAACGGCACTGATAAGGACCTATCAGGTTGTTGACGATGGGCTTTAGACGTTCACATATTACGGCAGAGAAGATTTTATAGGCGATGTTAAGTAGACTGATTTCTCTATAGTTGGTGCAGTTTAGAGGTTCTCCTGTTTTTCAGGATCGGGCAAACAATACTGAGGCTCCATTCATCGGGCATGCTTTCTTCCGACCATTTCTTACAGATAAGTTGGTGCATGCTCCTAACCAACTTATCTCTAGCTGCTTTGAAGAGCTCTGCATTCAAGTCATCCGCTCCAGCGGCTTTATCAGACCTCAGCTTAGATATGGCAATCTTTACTTCGTCTAAGTCGGGAGGACGGGATTGTTGGCTTTCTTCGTCTATGTTGAATGGATCATCCTGCCTGACAGTGGAATTCGGTTCGTTGTCGCCGTTACAGTCTGCAAAAGTGGTAATTCCATTCCTCAGCATTGACTGCGGTTCCACTATGATGTTTCTACTTTCGTCTTTGCAGCCTTTGGTTCTAGGTTTATGTACATACTTGTGAATTTCATTTCATCTGTTCATAAAACATCCGAACTTCATTCCTCGTTTTAAACCTCTCAACAGCTTCAACCGCATGCTTCTCATGCTCTCTCTTTTTCCTTCTAAAAAGCCGATGTTCAATTGTTCATCTCGCCTCTTCTCCTATACAGCGTCGCTTTACGTGCCTGTGGTTTGGCTGCATTTGCCTGCCGACATTCCTAATCAAACCAGTGGTTCCTTGTTGGTGGTTGCTTGAAACCCAGGACGTCAGAGGCGGCTTATCTGATTGCATCTTGGCAATGTTGCCATTGGATCTCGATAAATTATGTTGACGGCAGAGAACTTTGAGAGAGGTTACTTGTAACTCGGTCGGAGAAGAATTTGGCGATCTATTGCGATTGTGGCTGTTCGAAGTTGTATCTTCTCCTAGCTTCTCTCTATTTTGCCTTGAGTCTGGAAACCTTAAGTGCTACCTTGGCTACAACGAGATATTGGTCCGAATCGATATTAGTGATGAAGCGTGTCTGGCGTCGATGGCAATATGGTCAATCTAGTTGACGGTAGATTGATCTGGAGAACTCAAAGTTCCTTTTCGGAAGTTCAGGTGGGAAAAACGCGTACTGACTTTTCACCCGCAGCAAAATCGATGAGATTGAATTCGTAATCGGAAGTGTTGTCGTGCAGGCTATTTTCCTGATTGTTCCACTAAAGATGTCTTCCTTTCCTAGTTTGGCATTAAAATCGTCCAGAACAATCTTAAAATCTTAGCTCATATGTTTTGTCTAAGAGCTCGAAGAACTTATCCTTGGTGTTGTCATCTTTTTTTTTCTCTGGGGGCATGTGCGTATATTAGCCTAATCTTACCGAATTAGCCTTGATGTAAATGGTTATGAGGGGCTAGCGAATTCACCTATAGCTCAAGAATTGCTGTTAAACTGTGGCTCCAATGACAAAGCCGCATCCAAATAAGCGCTGTTGGTTTTCGCTATAGCGGTCTTTTAAGTTGTTCTTAAAATGTACAGTGTTTCAAAAAATCTTAATAAATTGTTTCTGGTGAAACGGTTTTTAACAGAAAAAGGCAAAACATTTTGAAAGTAATTTTCAATAGAAAAAAAATTATGTTTAAAACGGGTATTTTAAGAATTTGACCAGATAGTTCAAGTTGGTTTCCAGATTCCAAACCATATTTTTCAAAACCATTAAAGAACATATTTAATTCAAGCTATAGCAAAGTTTCATTTACACTTTACAGTCAAATTAACATCAATAAATTTTTGAATATCTAAAAGCCAAAAAAGATACTGTAATAATGTAAACTCTTTCTAGAATGCAAGCATTTGAGAGGCATATTTTGAAAAAATATTGTTATAGAAAAAATTTAAGGAAAGATTCGAAGTCATGAAATATGTCAAAACAAACACATTTGATTTTATATTGATTTTATATATTTCCTGTAATTGACAGTTAAGCAAATTTTCTGACAATTAATTGTAAGACAGCAATAGAAAGATTGCAATAGTTTCAAGCCTTCAAAATCATGTTTATCACTGACAGATTGACAATATAGTAAGATTTACTAATCGTGTACACATAGCTTATGGTTGCACATTAATATAATAATGGCAAACTTATAGAACTAGGAAATATATAAAATGTTTTTTTATAAAATTTAAGCATTGTTACATTCTTAAATATGTTTGACAAATGATTTGTCAAATATGTTGAACAAATATCAAAATATTTTCAATTTTCGCTGCTTTGACAAGCAAGTATTCTGTCGACTTAGCAAATAATGAATTAATTTCTTCATTTTTTAAAACTTCATTGATATTGCAAGTAGGTCTTCATCGGTCAAAGCTTGACAGAATGTTTGAAGAATGTGAACTCTAATAGTTTCAATCCGTCAATTATTCATCAAACCATTATTCTGGCTTCCTGTTGCGTGAGTTTGAGTAAAGCCGACCAATGATTGCGATGCGCAAATGTAAACCCTTTAAGTTCATTCATTAATATGTAAACATGCCTTAAAACCCATTTATTAATTTATAATGGTTTTGATTGAAGTTCAACTGATGGAACCAAGTGGAACCTTGGTATATAAAACCTAGAGTTATAAACGGTGACATTAGGTATGGCAGTTTTTTATTTAAAACGTTCAACGCCACCTTGAGGCTACGTCGAACGTAACAAAAACCGCTCCGTGAGAATACATAATATATACAAAGGTGGAGCTAAACTTTTCTCTCGAACTTGACATTTGACAATGACATGAGTTATTCATTTATTTTCTTTCGTCATGTCGGTAAGTTTTAATCTGTCTATCAGTTTAACCTTTAATTCAATTTTGGACTTACTCTCAGATAATAAAATTCTTACTTCAGTAACACATCCAGAATGTAGAATGCCTTACCCAGCTCTATTTTCCCTCTCTTTATCTTTGAAACCAATAGGCATATCGGTATCAACTTTTAATTCTTTCCTATTTTCCATTTTATGGTGTTTATGAAATCAAAAAAGATGAAGTGGTACTTCTAGAATTCTAGATACTCAAACATTAAGGACATAATCTGAAAAAATTTAGTAGACTTTTTATATGTTCAAATGTTAAGACATTCATTCTGTTCTCAAACGAACGAGCTTTGACAGATTTGATTCTCTGCTTGTGTTACTTGTTTGTAAACAAGCCCCAGCTCTGAAGTTCTCCAGTTTTTAGCTAGTGATGGTCTTTGACTGCAATTGTTTTATCGATATCGATTAAGATGCTTAAATGAATCGTCAGCATAAGGACACTGGTTCTTAATATAATTTAAAAAATTGTCATTTTCATAGCTCTAGACATCTTTCTCAGAAATGTGTAGGCGCACATAAAATCAAATATGACATGTATCTAATTACCTCAACAGAACTTACACATGCAATTTATTTTTGGTTTGTTTTTCGATTACTTGTCATATTGAATTAATTTTTAATTCAGTATCCTATTATAATATTTTTGCTTGTTAATGAAATCAGACCCTTTATATAAGTACACACAGAGCATCAGAGCATTGATGATTATAATTTATTTAGAAGACCCATCATAGAACGGAATGAAATCCAATAAACTTAATGGTTTTGCATTTGAAAATCAGGAAAACAAACCACAAACACCACCCTCAATCGTAAATGAAATGCTGCACAGCAGAAGTTACGTACGCTATTCGTAATTCGTTCATATACCGTTTGTAGACCTACAAACCCACAAAGCCCATTGACTGACTTTATATAGGCAGGTTAAGTTAAGATAGGTGGATTGTGGATAGGATATGGTTGGATATTAAAACCAAAAACAAAATTTCATTATTCAAATGTCAATATTTCTCAAAGAAGAAGAAGAGAGTGAAGTCTCTTTCATATGCATGCGAATGCCAAGCGAATAACATTTTAATAATCTTAAAGATCTGAAAATAGCATAAAAACAAACTGAAAGCCCTTTACTTGGATTTTCCTTTCCTCTTTCTGAAGTCAAACACAAATATTTGCGGATAAACAGATAGACCGATAGATGGATGGATGCGGATGACGGTTGAAAGGTATTATAGCATCGTTGTAAGGAACGACCGATGAGGGCGCTTAGAACAGTGTATATGGAAATGGACATAAAACGAGTAAGAGGAATTTTCAAGGCTTTGTAAATTATTATGTATTATTTCAACAAGGAAATCTCATTAAGTAGAGTGTTGATTAACAGAATTTTAAATTAATATTAAGACTTGATTGAATTGCAAACAACCAGCAGTGTGTAGCCTGTTTCTGTGCGGTTTCTGTGGGTGATGTAGTTTAGTTTGTTGTGGATGTTAGGATGAATTTTGCTTACGTAAATTTCATAATAATATTCAAGAAATCCATAATCAAATTTCAAGATTAAATAATTGAGTACTTGGTTCTGATCCAATGATGAATTTATAACTAACTTAATCTCAATGAATTTTGATTGGAGGGATATGGCTATGATATTATATACTTTAGACACAATATATAATTTTGTGGTGTAAGGAAGTTGTTTTGGATAACTTAGATATCGACCTTAAATTTATTTTGTTTAACAGATAATACCATTGAAACGTGCAAACAGGACTTTCAAAGAAAATCAAGTAAAATCTGGTTGAACTCATATACCTCATAAACCAATATTGCTTTCGACATCTTATGTCGTCATATACAATGAACAAATAACTTTTGTATGAAGCAAACAAACACCAGAGATATAATTTTGAATTTGGGAAGCTGGTCACTTTTGGAGATGTCATCTTTTGATATTAAACAAGTAAAAATTGCCACATCTCAAAATTTAATGATACCCGCTTTAATAACTCATTTGAATTGCTCCAAATGGTGAACATTTTTAAAACACATTTTTTAGAACAGCTTATTTTCACTTCAGAGGCTCCGTTTATAAGCAAAATTGTTGCCTTTGGAGAGAAAAAAAAACAAAAAAAGTTAATTGAAAAGACTCTCAAGTCTCAACCCTTAACGTTTACTGCATTTTTACCAATACGAAAATGAGTTTGGTGCAACTGTTATATAGTAACAAGCTTTCATTAATGATTTTTATGGCCGGAGTTAGGACTTATTGATGTAGTGATGTAGACGACGACATGTATTTTGAAAGGACTGGACAACGTGCAACAAAAGCCTTAAAAAGATTGAAATTTTACAATAAAAAATTTATGGAAGCAATATTTCTCTTGTAGATAATCACAATATGAAACCGAAAAATTTGGATTTAACACGGTAGGCTTTATTTCTTTCGAACTACGTAAAAGACTAGGCCTGCTAAAGATCTTAAAGATAAAAATTGTGAAGCTATCCAGCCCCAAATTGAATTGGTCTTTAAAAATTTCATAACTGCCTGGCATTTGATGAAATAATCACCAGTTGTTGTTTATCTGAAAAAATTGATAATATCGAAATGAAACTTCGTAAAACAAATATAATTTACCATCAAATAAATTGTATACTACATAAAACTATGTTTTTGACGTTTGGTTGACAGTTTATTTTAAAATTCAATACCATAACATAAATTGCCATTTACAAGTAACCTCTCTCGAAGTTCTCTGCCGCCAACACAATGTATCGAAAACCAGTGTGGCAACATTGCCAAGAAACAATCAGAGAAGCCGCCTCTGCTGGGTTTCAAGCAACCACCAGCAAGGAACCCCTGGTTTGATGAGGAATGTCGAAAGGCAAATACAGGCAAAAAAAAGGCACGCAAAGCGGCGCTGCATAGAAGAACGAGAGCTGCTCATGAGCTCTATGAGCAGAAGAAGCGAGAGGAACGCTGACTTCTCAGAAGGAAAAAGAGAGGGCATGAGAAGCGTGCGGTCGAAGATGTTGAGAGGTATAAAAGCAGGAATGAGGTTCGAAAGTTTTATGAACAGGTGAAACAAAATTCACAAGTACATAAACCTTGAACCGAAGGCTGCAAAGACGAAAGTGGAAACATCATAGTGGAACCGCAGTCAATGCTGAGGATATGGAAGGACCATTTCTGCAGACTGTATAACGGCAACGAGTGTATAACGACGAAAGCGAACAATCCCGTCCGCCCGACTTAGACGAAGTAAAGATTGCTATAACTAAGCTGAAGTTTAATAAATTAATGGCTAAAATGCCGAGCTCTTTAAAGCAGCTGGAGATAATTTGGTTAGGAGCATTGACCAACTTATCTGTAAGATATGGTCGGAAGAAAGCATGCCCGATAAATGGAACCTCAGTATTGTTTGCCCGATCCTGAAAAAAGGAGACCCTCTAAACTGCACCAACTATAGAGGCATCAGTCTACTAAACATCGCCTATAACATCTTCTCTGCGTAATATGTGAACGTTTAAAGCCCATCGTCAAGAACCTGAGAGGTCCTTATCAGTGTGGTTTTAGACCAGGAAAGTCCACAGTTGATCAAATATTCACATTACGGCAGATCCTGGAAAAAACCCAAGAACACCAAAACCCAAGAACACCCACCATCTTTTCATCGATTTCAAGGCCGCATATGACAGCATCTACAGGGACGAGCTGTATAGAGCCATGTCTAATTTTGGCATCCCTGCCAAACTGGTCCGTTTGTGCAGGATGAACATGCAGAGAATTCACGCTGTTTCATAAAGGTAGGAAACCAATTAACAGAACCTTTCGATGTCAAAAAAGGTTTTAGACAGAATGATGCGCTGTCATGTGATTTTTTTAACATCGAGCTTGAAAGAATAGTGGAGAACTCACACGTCAAAACTAGAGGCACTATCTTTCAAAAATCTGTCCAATTACTAGCATACGCTGATGACATTGACATAATCGGACGAACTCAGCGTGATGTCAATGAGGCTTTTGTGAGTATTGAGGCAGAGGCTCAAAAATGGGTCTAACGGGCAAAACAAAGTACATGCTGTCGTCAAGAAAGGACATACAACACCGACGTCTGGGTCAAAACGTCACTATCGACAGACGTAATTTTGAGGTAGTCAAGGACTTCGTCTACCTAGGCTGCGCTGTAAACGCAGAAAACAACACCGGCGCTGAGATCAAACGCAGAACAACTCTTGCTAACCGCTGTTTCTTTGGACTAAGAAAGCAATTGAGTGGTAAAGTCCTCTCTCGAGGGACCAAAGTGTTGCTATTCCCTTTCTGTTATACAGTGCAGAAGCATGGACTTTGACAAAAGCGGGTGAAATCACCTTGGGCCGTTTCGAGAGAGAATTTCTGCATGTGATCTACGGTAACGTAGATGGATCGCGATGGCTGTACAGCGACGTAGACTTAGCCAGATGGGTAAAAGTCCAACGACTAAGATGGCTGGGTCACGTAGAGTGCATGGAAACTAATGCATCGTTTTGGAAAGTCTTCGAATCCACACCCACAGGACAGCGCAGTAGAGGAAGAACGTGGATCATGTGAAGCACACAAGTGGAAAGTGACCTCACCCAACTTGGAGCGCGAAACTGGAGACATCTAATTAGGGACCGAGCTAGATGAAGAAGTTTGTTGAGTGAGGCCTTAGTTCACACAGGACTGTAGCGCCACCTTAAGTAAGTAAGTGAGTCTCGAGAGAATTACTCTTGTTTTCGAGAGACAAAAGATTTACACTATATTTTTATTAGGGTTCCTTAAAACAAACATTTAGTTAATTAGAACAAAAGATTACAGTCTTTAACTGTCTGCAGTTACTAAAGTCAAAATTAATTAACTAAAACTTTTGAATATAAGTTAAAACTCATAATTAAAGTTTTTAAAAAAAAGTTTTTTATGACTAACTAACTTATTTAAATACTTGTGTAGAAATTTAAAAAAATCAGCCTTATTACAAAATACATCGCCACCAGAATCTGATTTTTAAAATAATCTCAAAACACTTAAATACAAATAAATAGTTTTGTAGAAAAGAAAGGAAAAGTATTTAAGTCAAAAGAATGCGTTACTTAATTTAAAAATTCTAAAGAAAGAAAAAATGTGCGTGTCTTTAAAATTGACTTTTAACTGACTTTAAAAAATCAAAAGAAATTACATTTCAATTGAATATAAATCAATTGACTTCTTAAATTAACTTCTAGTCATAACTTTTCAAAATAACTTAACATTTTTGTAAAATTTCACTTATTTTGAATGTCAAAAGACTTTAAAAAAGTGAAAGTAATGTCTTAAGAGCAGTCTTTTGAAGACTTTAGTTTTTAAAACTCTGCTAACAGTGCGGAAATCCCGTATACCGATTCAAATCGGCCAATCTGGTAAGCTTATAATTATCCTAGCTTTGGTTTCTTTATTCACAGCATTTAAAGAAGTTGTCGAGCATTTCAAAACATTCATTGACCAAGTGTATGGTTTTTGTTTAGCTTATAATTCGTATAGGACCCGTGGATTGATGGTTTATGGGTTTTGCACTGTCATGCAAAAGGTTTTGGGTTCAATTCCCGCCAGTGCCACCTAAATTTTTGTTCACGGGTACTGCGTCTTGCGAGGAATTGTTAAATTCTCCAAGAGTAATTCTTGTCATGAAAATTGCTTTCTCAAATTCGCCGTTCGGAATCTGCTTAAAACTGTAGGTCCCCTCAATCCCTAGCAACAGTCTTCGCACACGGAGTTGTAAGTTCACTAGCCACCTAATTTATTATAATTCGTATATAAAAAATGAGTCTTGATGAAGATATATCATAAACTATTATGAATGGGATCCCCATTCGTTATTTTTTTTCTTCGTAATTTTATTGCAGTTCTCTTATTAATGAAATCGAGTTCAGTATCACGTTGTTAAACAGACCTCCATTGCTATATTATCAGCAATTTACAAAATCTTAACCACAAAAGGATCCACCCGAGTTGCTACACTATATATCCATTTCAGTCCACCCACAATAAACCATCCAACGACTAAATCAAATAAATAAAATGGCGGCCAAAGGAAAGAGTCAAAGAGCAGTGTATTTTCGTTTCAATTGCTATCATCATTCAAAATGTCAGTCTGCATTCAGTCTCTCTCTTATTTCAGTGTACAAGTACAACAGCAACAAACGAACAAACGAGCGGAGCAGTCGTCTACCATTGTCTTCTTTCTCATTGCAATTTTCATTTTAGTATACAAATTTTATTGTTCTCAAATTCTCAACATGTTCGGTCGCGATCGCGTATAAAGGGTTTTTTTTGTTTTTTAAAGACATTTTTAATTTTCAGATAAATGTAAATTCGTTAAATAATTATGTGCTTTTAATTGTGCGTAGATCATTTTCTTAAAAAATATTTATTTTCCTATTTTAAACAAGTGTATATTTTGCAAAAGTGAATTTAATTTCGGGTTCCCAATTTCTTTTTATTTTACCGTTGTTGCTCGTTTCCGTTTGCGTGCGTGTTCGTCGTCGTCGTCGGTGTTGTTGCTTTTATTTGGCTGGCTTCGGTTAAAAAAAGTTCGTTAAATTCAAATTCGAAATAGAAATCAATTCCTTATGAAGAGTAGAATTGTTTGGTCTTGAAATATGTATGTGCATGTAAGTACCTAATTAAGATACCTAGATTTTAAGATAGAAAATTATATTTGAATAGAATAACAGTTAGGGCTCGGTTTTGAAAAGTAATGTTAAGCTAAGTTATTTATTTTAATTATAATTGAAACTAATAGTTTTTGTACTTATTTTTTAGCAAATATCAAGACAAGGATCAACGAAGAAAATGATAGTTCGAGTCATTTGCGGGTTGACTAAAGGATTTTTCAAAAATGAATGTTTTGTGTGCGGTAAGTTTTGTTTTATTCAACTTAACATATTTTAAGTACCTTTTTTAAATAAACAGAAGTCAATAAATAATTTGTTTTACCTACAATAACTTTTGATTTTTCTAAAAGTTTAACAAAACATTAATAACAACATTTTGTCTAAGATAAAAACATTTTCATTTTAAGTTGTTTCTTCTCTTAATACTCGTTAACTCGAAAACGATTTCTTATCAGGTTTTTTGTTGGTTTTGAAGGTTTTATTGTCACTTTGATTGCCATGAAGCCGCGTCACACGTTTTCGTGCTACACCTATAGTATAGTTCAAGCCACGTCGTACGTTTTTGTGCGACAGTATATAGGATTTTGTATGGGTTTGGGAGTGTGTGGCTTCTGGCGAACATTTTGGTCTAAATTTCGTGGCTGCAGGATAACTTTTGAGGAAAGTAAAAAGAGTGAAATTTCTTCTTCCTGTTTGTTGGTATACTTAATTTTTAAAACAATTATTATTATTATTCAGAAAAAATAGAAAAAAAAAAATAATATGATTTCATTCAACAAATTAAGTTAAAATTAGTTCAATATTACTTATTCTTAAATTAGTTTTTAACAAAGGGCAAAATTTCCAAAGATTCAGGTTTGCTGTTAAAAAAGAAATCAGTTGGAATTAACTTATTTGAAGAGATATTTTATGTAAATTACCTTTTTTAATGTTAATATTTTGGAAAGCAAAGTAACGCATAGCTGGGGTTTCACTCACTCTAGACAGAACGTTGTTGTTCTTTTTATGCTATTTCTAGCAATGTTTCTATCGGAGGTTTTTTTTGTTTGGGCATAACACAAAACGCAAGCCCGTTTTAAGATTTTCTTTGTATCCTTTCTTTTTTCTATAAAATGTTTCTTTGAAGCAACGGGTTGTGGAGAAAGAAGGTCCAATAATCCTTCAACAACCTGCTCTCTAAATAAAACAAAAAGGACTTCAATATCAACGTTATAATATATTTCATTAAACTTCTAGTAACAAACTAAAATATTTTATTCATAATAACAGAAAATAAGCATTATCGATTTTTTACCGTTAGCTTGGTCACAGTAAAAACCATTTTTTAAATATATGGCTGTTCATAAAAATAGCAGTGCATGACAAAGTACTGGATCTATTACGTAAGAAGTAAGAAAAACTGTAATAAGTTATATGAAAGTATACAAATAATGTGGTACCCGTGGCATGATGGTTAGTGCGTCGGACTGTCATGCAAGGGGTCTTGGGTTTAATCCCTGCCTGTGCCACCTTAATTTAAAAAATTAATTTTCGCGGGTACTGCCTCTTGCGAGGAATTGACAATTCCTTCAAGAGTAATTCTTGTCATGAAAAAGTGCTTTCTCAAACTAGCCGTTCGGATTCGGCCTAAAATTGTAGGTCCCTTCCATTCCTGACAACAGTACTCGCACACAGGAATGGTTGAGAGTTGTAAGTCACTAGGCCCTGGTTCACAACGGACTGTTGCGCCACCCCATTTGATTTGATTTTTGATACAAATAATGTTAGCTTAAAATTAGTACTTTGTTGCATAACCATTGTTTTTTATGACTGCTTCGCATCTACGTGGCATCGAGTCCACTAAAACTTGACACCTCTCGACTGGTATTGCGTTCCACGAATCACGCACTGCGTCCCACAATTCGAATTCTTGGGTTTTGCTTTATGAACTTCATTCTTAACATCCCCCCACGATGGGGTTAAGGTCGGAGGATTAAGCGGGCCACTCTATAACGGACAACTTCTTCTGCGCAAATCATGATTTTGCCTCTTTTGACGTATGCTTTGGGTCATAGTCTTGTTGGTATACCCAAACCTACGGCATTTCCTCTTCATAGGGTAACATAACCTCCTCGAGAATTTTCACATACTCGGCTGCATTGCTTATACCCCCCATGAGATAGATAGGTCCAACCCAGTCATATATGAAAAGCAAGCCCGTATCATAATTTTTCCTACACCATGCTTCACTGTTTTTATATAGTGTACCGTGGATCGTAAGCTACATTTAAGGGTCTTCTCACATATTCTCGAGGACCCTTCGACCCAAAAAGGACGACTTTGCTTTCATAGCTCCAACGAACATTCCTCCATTTCTTTTTTTCCCAATCTCTATGCACTTTAACAAACTACATTCTCTATGCCACATGCCTTTTCGTCAAGAATGGTACCTTCCTTGGACTTCGGGATGGTAACTTCTCTTATAAAAGACGTCTTCGTATTGTGACAGCGCTAGCAGACAGTTGAAGTCCATTTTCTTATTTTTCTAGAGCCTATGGAAGGGTTCTGTTTTGCTAACTGAACAATTTTTTTGTCAGTTCTTTCAGAAGCCATCCTTTTTGGGCATCGCGGTTTCGGTTTATTTTGCTTTACTGACCATTTTTGTTAAGCAGCCTATGATTTCTGGAATATTTTGTGCAGTCTCTTGACCGTTAATTTTGTATATGATAGTATGTTAGGTTAGGTTAGGTTATAGTGGCTGTCCAAGATGGAAACGGACACACTTAGGCCAGTTAAATGGCCCATAGTGATACCACATGAAACTTGAGGCTTCCTTCTAAGCTGAATGGAACCAGCTTAAGTCTTTTGAGCCAGCACAAGACTTCCTTTACCGCCAAAAGTCCCGCCTGGAACACGCTACAATGATTGGGAAGGCGGAATGAGAGACTTAATTTCAGTCGTTCAGAGTATACACACCTCCACCCAACCCCTTCTTTTTTTTTTGACCCATCTGTGTAAAAATGGATTGATTCATAGTCCAAGAATGTCCTATCCTCCCAAAAAGATCTTGGAGGTATAGAAATCTGGAAGTTTCTGTCGAATTACAATTGCGAGATGGTGTAGTCTGTTTGCTTTGGAATTGATTCTAAATACATTTGAATTACAGAGTGCCCAATGTTGTTGTTAGTCCACTGAGACGAAGCTTTGAAGCGAATAACAGAGCTTGCAGCTATTTGTTTGCTAAATATTTTAAGAGGTGTAAGGTAGAGCAAGGTATCCAGTGCTGTAGACGGGCTCATGCAAAGCGATCCGCTTATACATAGGCAAGCAAACGTTGGACTTTATTTATTTTGTGGCGGTTTATAGCTTTCTCTATAGCAGTCTACAGTCCACTGCCGTACCGTAAATTGAAATCGGCCTGATTACTTATATGTATAGCCAATGCGTGATTATGGGTTGTAAGCCCCATTTATTACAAATAGCTTTTTTGCAAGTAAAGAGAGCTACAGTACCTTTTTTGACTCTTTCCTGTAAGTTGCGTTTCCAATTTAGTTTTTTGTTTAAGACAAAACCCAGGTATTAAGCCTCGTCTGAGAATTTTAATTGAATTCCTTTGATATAGGGAGAGTTGATAAATGGAATTTTGTATATCCTCAAAAATAAGACCAGATCGGTTTTGTGTGGGTTAACAGTGTTAACACCCAGTCCACACCGATCAGCCCAGAGTATTAGTCTGTCCAAGGCATTTTGTAAGAGTTCTTTTAGGATATTAAGATGCTTTCCTGAAACTGCTATAGCAACGCGTCGTCCGCATAGGCTATCACTCTGAAACCCTCCGCACCCAGACTAGTTAGGATTTCATTCACCACTGGGTTCCTGAGGAGAGGGGATAGAACACCACCTTGCGGTGTCCCGCTACTAACGAATCGTCTGCTAGAAGTGTTTTTCAGTTTCGAGTTGATTATTCTGCTAGTAAGCATTAAATGAATTAACTCCCGAAGCGAAATCTCTACATTTAGAGATGTCAGTGCAGATGTGTCTACGTTGTTAAATGCATCTTTGATGTCAAGGAAAGCAACCATAGTAAACTCTTTATGATGAAGGGAATATTCGATGGTGCGTACTAAAGTGTGTAACGATTTACCATGTTGAGACGAAGACAGAAGTCTTGTATCGATACGTGCCCTTAAATGGATATCAATCAATTTTTCCAAGGTCTTATGAAGAAATAATGATAGATATATGATAGGTCGTAGATCTTTAGGATTGACTTGCGAGCATTTACCTGCTTTAGGTATAAAAACAACTTTAACTTCTCCCCATGCCGAGGGAAACATGGACCAGAAGCCTTTTGTAATTCGGCTGTTATTATTCCATCTGGTCCTGCAGATTTAAATGGTTTGAAGCTATTGAGAGCCCATTGTAGCTTATCCCTTGTGATCAGACCTTGTGGATATGTTGTATTTGAACTTGAACGTGCAAAGCTGTTGCAAGTTTCGGTAAGAGAACTACCAGGAAAGTGAGTGTCCAATAGTAAATTCAGCGATTCATTACTTAAATTTGTGCAGGATTAGTTGCAAGAATTTTTCGTAACCTAGAGGCTTCATAAGTTTCTTCTATCGTGCCACAGAAACATCGCCAAGAAGATCGCTTGGATTTCTTAGGGATTATTTGTGAGAGTCCCAATGAGAGGCTAGTCTTGCCCGGTTGAAAAGTTTCCTGCATTCCTTTCGGAGGAATAAAGCTCTGAAGCCCACCATTGTGGTTTCCTCTTTCCTCTTATGTGTATAAGTGGACAAGCAATTTCTAGCGATCTAGGACTAGATAGTCCAGGTTCTAGTAAACTCTGTAATGAGTTCCTGTATGAAGCCCAGTCAGTTTTCTGATCGTTTCGAAAAGTCAATGGACTCGGGTTATCATCCACATTTATATTGAACTGGATATATCTATGATCAGAGAACGAGTGTTCTTTGGATACTTTCCAGTCCAAGATCATATGGTGTATATTATCTGAGACAAGAGTTATGTCTAAGACTTCTTGTCGAGTTTTATTTGTGAAGGTTTGTTCATTTCCAACATTACTTACTAAGAGGTTAGTACCAAGAATATAATCAAAAAGAGACTCACCTTTGTCGTTGATATTCGTGCTGCCCCATACAGTATGATGAGCGTTAGCATCGCTCCCAAAAATTAGGCAGATCCTTTGCCTTTCCGCCTCATCGACGACTTTCTCCAGGGTTTTTCCAGGGAGAGGGCCAAGGTGGTCATGGCCAAGATACGCCGACACTAGCCAGAAACTTCCTTTGGTTGTTTCCAGCCTAGCTACGGTGGTATCTTTGTCACTGAAACGATGGAGTAAAAATACATTTATGCTACGTTTCACTAGTATGCAAGATCTAGGTTCACCTTTACCTATCACATAAAGTGTGTAGTACCCAGGAGTCCTGAGTCTTTGAACAACAGATCCCACAATCCATGGCTCTTGGATCAGGATAATGTCTTCCCCGTTTCTTGCTAGACGGAGAAGAAGTGAGTCCAAGGCTTTTATGGAGTGTTGAAGATTAATCTGTACTAACTGAAGCATTTTGACTACAATTAGGCAGATCAAACTCAACCCCGGTTTTGTTCTGATGCTTGTATGTTAAATAAAAAAAAAAAATAAATTGGGTGGCGCGACAGTCCGTTGAGAACCAAGGCCTAGTGACTTACAACTCTCAACCATTCCTGTGTGCGAGTAATGTTGTCAGGAATGGAGGGGACCTACAGTTTATATGCCGACTCCGAACGGCTAATTTTGAGAAAGCACTTTTTCATGACAATAGTTACTCTTGGAGAATTTGTCAATTCCTCGAAAGAGGCAGTACCCGTGAAAAGACTTTAGATGGCATAGGCAGGGATCGAACCCAAGACCTCTAGCATGACAGTCCAACGCACTAACCATCATGCCACGGGTACCACAAATATATGTTACAAATACTTAAAACTTTACATAGTAAAATATTTACTTTTCGAAAAATAAAAAAATGAATTTTTAACACTTTTTAATTATAAAATCAAAAGCACTGCTATTTTTATGAACACCCTTTATCCAGAGAGTTTGAAATGATACGTGGTGACCGGGAAATGTAGAGCATAACTTCAAGCTAAAAGTCTTTAATAAAACGAAAGACCGTTAGATGCAAGTAACATGTTATGTTTTGTGTAAGAATTTTCGTTATTTAAATAATTGACAATCTAATAAAATGTGTTTTTTAAACACAACTGTATAAGCCATTTGATCCAAAAGATCAATGCCCGACTTGCCTTTGTTATATTCAATAATAGAAAGAGGCTTTTCACGATTTCCCTGACGTGCGTAGGTTTATTCTCCTGCCTCTACTGGAGGATGGAATATTTAGGTCAGGAATCGATTGGTGAGATATGGCAGCCATAACAGGAGCATGTTTTGTCGATAGCATCTGGACATCCCGGGTGTCCTTCCACTTTAGAACAACAAAGCCGTTTTCTTCCTCACGTGCTACCATTTCTCCTCCCTTTAGCTGTGCATTTATAACCTCTTTTGGGCAGAATTTATTGCCCGCTCGAAGTGTCCCAACTACGTTTTTTGTTCAAGCATGGATCATGAAACTTCGTTGCTCATATAAATATTGTTAACAAATAAAGTGCGACCTTCTCCTTTCAATAAAGAACTTAGTTCTTTACAAACATTTTTTGCCAAACCAACTTCTCGAACACCTGTTGAGCTTTTGCGGGAGTAAATTTTAATAGACCAAGTGAAAGCTTCTGTCGAGCAAAGTTTGAATAACTTAACACTATAATGATGAGCTCTGTTTGGTATACATTCTTGGAAAACTAACCTGCCCCTGAAACTCCTCCCTCTGAAACTTCGTCTGCAGCATGTCCAGAAGAGGTTTTAGTTTTCCAATTCTATCTCCTGCCGCTATAGACGTGTTGTCAGTAAAATAAATGAAGTTTAGAAGAAGTTGGAAACGATTTCTGAAAATAGTTTTAGCTGGAATGCCAAAATTGTAAATATTTTTCTTCAACCAATATTCTTCCAACAATCCTACCTTTACGAGGCCCATCCATAGTAAAAGCCTGATGAATTTTCTTATCTCTGTGGCGTTTGTGGGAACCCATTTCTTTTTCCTTGATGCACGAGTTATTGGAACTCGATGTACCTATTTGTTTCCAAAGCTATAAGTTGTATAACCTCCTCATCAACAAAAAGTTAAAAGGCTTCAATACTTCGAGGTAGAAGGCACGTCTATTAGGAAACCGGACTTTCCAGTGAAAATAAAGATTTTTTGGCGGGAAGAAGACTCCATCCTTGTCATTTGTATCAATCCTCATCACTTTCTAGAATTTCCGCATCAACCGCGTTCATTCGGAATCTGAGTTAGGTTCATCGTTTGGTAGCCAATTATCATTAAAGTCCAAATCGTCGCTTGAAAAATCTTCGTCACTTCCTTCCATTTCCGGTTCTTTTTGCCTCATTTTATAAATAGCTTGTAGCTTTCCGAAATTAATGAAATGATGAGGCGCTGAAATCTCTGCGATGCGTTTCTTAACTCAGGTGTCATGAACATTAATTCATAAAGGCCAAACGGGTGACTATCGCCGTCTTGTGAATGTCGCTCGGATTTACTGGCACCTGGTTGTAAGATCTTTTAAGGTCGATAGTACTAAAATTCTTGCGAACGTGAACGATGCGTCCTGTACGTTGAGCATACAACTGTTATTGCATTCAACCGCCTGTAATCACCGCTAGCTCGACAGGCCCCTGAAGGTTTAGGTACCATATGAAGCGGTGTTGCCCAGTTGCTTTTCGAAGGTCTGCAAATACCTAGCTCCATCAGTTCCTGGAACTCGGATTTGGCGGTAGCTAACTTGTCTGGTGGTGGTCAACGGCGCTTTGCAGTGATTGGTTGGCCTTTGGTTTCAATACAGTGTGTAACCTTGTTGGATAGATGTTGGCACTTCGTAAGTTGGTCTTCAAAAAGTGTTTTGAATTTCTTCAAAAGAAAAGCAAGCGGAGATTAACGGAAAGATTATAAAAATTGAAGAAATCTACGCCGATGATGGGAGTTTGCAAGTTTGCGACAATGAAGTATCAAGAAAAACTGCGTCTTAGACCTGTAATCGCTGCTGGCCATAAGATTTTATCTCCGTACCGTTCGCTGCATATATCTTGGTTTTACTTGCTGTTGGAGAAATACATTTGTGTTTAGTTGAAAAAATAATAATTACGTCGGGTCGGTGCCTGTGTCGATTAAAAATTTCTCGCAGAAAGACTATCGTAGACGAGAAGACGGTATGAAGGTGTGCCAAACTCTTTCGTCTCAACATGAGTTCGGCTCTTTAATTTCCCGCTAAGTTGTAAGCACGTGGCTGGCGACATTTTGTAGCTTTTTCTCCGAACCTGTGGTGAAACCAACAAAAACCTTTAAGATTGTCTAGTGTAGAACTATCTCGCCTTCGTCCAGAAGATGCACGTTTTTGATCTCAGCCTGATCTTTTCTCAATTTGCTCAAAGCGTTGGCTCAAATTTGACATTCGATCTGCAAGCCTCTCTAACTGAGATTCACTACGGGGAGCTCGAACTGTTGCTGCGGCTACGTTCGGCAAAACATGCGTTGTCTCGAGAATTCCATTAGCCATTTTAGCGAGCTTTTCCTCCGACTCTTCGCTCCATGGTGAAAGAATTTGCGGCAAGGTAACTAGCAAGCATCCCAGCCAGAGAGTAGACAGAAACTTGTCTTCGACGGAATCATTTGCAAGATTACGCATTTCTCCAAGTAAAACCTAGATGGCTTTCGGTCTCCCAATTCCATTTGAGCCAAAAGTTTCTTTTGGTTTTGCCTGTTCGCTTGGCATAAATACTTTAATTAAGCGTTGCTTAATAGCTTCATACTTACTAGAAGTGGGAGGATTGCGAAAAAATGTCGTGTTTGATGTAATTGCCCGCAGATATATAAAGAAAAGAATGAAGTACATAACAGATGTGGCTTTCGATGAGTTGGCAAGTTTTGCCGCTGCGGTTGGAAATCACCTTAAGCTAGAAGTAATCCTGGAAGCTCTCTCAAAATGCTTAAAAAGCGAACGAGAGGTTTACTTTCACCAACTTGCAAAGATCAGTCGAAATTGTGCCATCAGAATCATTTCTGTCAATGACCCCACGACTTTGCCCATTGTAAGCCCACTGAAACTTGTATTGTTAATGGTATTAAGGGGATTGCTGGTGTTGTGCACACGAGGACGCTTTGGTGTCGGTCTGGGCCCCTTCAGATACCTTTTCCGATTATACGTAAAGTCTTTCATGGTCATTGCTGCATCAAGAACACATTTTGCCCGTTCATCGTGAGCGGTTCGATGCGGTATTTTTCCAGCCTCCAATGATACACCCGAGGCCTTCAGAATTTTTGCTTTTGTTTATACAGGCTTTTTTAGAGTCTCTCCTTTCCATTTCTGGAGTTTTGTGATAGAGGTGTACTTTCAGTAGTAATGGTAGGGCCATCACAATTCTGATACAACTGGAGTTAGGTATCGCTACCTTCCTACTCTCGTTGCTTCCAATAACAGAAGATTGTCCATGGATAGCCACGGTTCCCCCCTCTGTGTTGGCAGCTGGAAAAACAGCAAACAGGCTTAAGCGCCATTCTACCGTGCGGTCTGGAAGAGAGACCGTTTAATTAGGTTCATATTGGTCCCAGGAGTTGCGAAGAAAGAAAAATCCGTCTGTACAGAGATTAGCATTATGCAGATAAGACTAGTTAATCCTAAGGTCGCCAGGTATTGGGATACTCCTGACCTATTTTTTGAATTGGGCCCCATCCAGGCTGATCATCGGCACGGTTCGTTTAACACCTTAGATCTAGCCCAATAGTGATAAAAGGCAGTTAGAAGGAAGAGATAGGGTGAGAAGTCAGTTGATGTTAAGAACATTATGCTGATATGTACGGGAATATGGTTAGGATCAGTAAACAGCAGTTGAGCTATGTTACCTAGGGTGAGAAGGAATACCGAAAAGAGGAGCGCGGGATAGTTTTTTTTTCCATTAAAGCGTAGAGGTGGGATGGAAATTGGTAAAATCAGCGCAGGATTGTATGCCTTGCTTATGAGGGAGGGGGTAATGATTGTGGAAAGATAAGAGGATATGAACATCCTTTGGTTTCTGGTTCTTCTCGAGAATCTTTGATTTTACTTCGATTCTACTTTTCGACAAGTTCGACGTTCCAGTGGAAGAAAATTTATCTCCCACAAAAAATTGACATGAACATTTTGTTAAAGTTTTAAGTAAGACGAATCGACAAACGGGATGGGAAGTTATCAGTGTAGGTCGCATACCAGCCTCATTTTTTTATGAAATCAACCCCATATTTAAACAAAAAACCTTATTCTTTCTTCCTCAGTTTCAATTCAATTAACCTTCGTTTTCGAGATACAAAATTTTGAAAAAGAAATTGTTTATTAAAAATCTAACATAAAATTGAATTGAATGATTCTAAAATTCAATCAAAAGAGTTTTAAATCGCTCAGGAAGTTTCATTCCTTCCACATGAATTTATCGAGTTGCATATCAATTTGTATCTTTTTGTTTTAACTTTTCTGACTTTGTTGTCCAAATTCCAATTTTCGTCTTAGATTCCAACAAGAATTGCATTAAGGACTCTTATTTCTTTTTTCTGCCTCTTACCCTTTAAATCCCATACCAAAAGTTTTTTGTTGTACTTTGATGGTTCAAAAATCTTTAATTTTTTGACAGATTCTAGAATGTCTAAAAGTTTATATTTAAAGAACAAACCTTTTTGGAAGATCCTAGGTTTTTTTCGTTTTTTCAGCTTACTGCACAGGAATCTGCTTTTTAAATTAAAACTTTAAATTAAATCTTCTTGCATATGTTTTAAACTGCATATAGTCTGAAGTTATATGAGTATTTTTCGAAATCTAAAAACACCTAAAGTTCAAGGTTTAATATATTTGAATGGCTTTAATTTTTAAAGTCTTTCGTTCTTTTTATTTTTCCCACTCTATAGATTAAATTACAGCCTTTAAAGCAATTTCCATTTCATAACTTCCTTTCAGTAGGTATATATGTACTTTGTCGTTCTTAAGGCGGGCGTTAAGCATTTTTTGTTGTTGTTTGCTTAAGATCTTTATACTCATCCTTCCGCCTTAAGCACAATACAAGCTTCTGATGCCTATTTTAGCCTGGAAACATACTGCGACTTATTTTTTTTGTCGTCGTCGTCGTTGTCAGAGAGATTATTAAATAACACCATCATAGGTTACAATTCTCTCAGCTGACTCTGGTTCTGGCAGCGGAACTATGGCAATGTATTCCAGTGCCAGTACGAGTACCAGTACCTCATCCCATTCTGTACCTTACCTACATAACATATAATCCAGCCTCTTATCCAAGCGAAAATGTTCACATTGTTTTAGGGGGGTTGACAATTTAAGTGGTTGTAAATTATGTTGATGGCATTTAAGGACTTGATGGTTTTGGCTGGTTGTCGGAATCGGGCTTGGGCTGGGTATTATGATGGTGTCTTCCTTTCGACAAATTGCCACATTTAGTGTCCTTTATTCAGGTGGGCTTATAATATATAGAGATGGTGGTTTTTGAGGTATTTTAAGTATATATCTATGTATGTACCTATGTATACCTTGTATGGTCGTTCCTTTTGGCTATAAAAGGACTTTTAGACTATATAGAACATGAATCGAGTATGAGAAACAGGCATTCAATAATATGTGACAAATTGCTTGGAAAATTAACTTAATTGTTTCCTTTACACAATTTACATGCATCCAAGTCTAATTTATTGTTATTGCTCTTACGGTTTCGCTTTATTAAATTGATAAAGCTTATATCATAAGCATAAGAGGGCTTTTCTTCTTGTGGAATATACCTAACGTATAAAGTCATAAAACGATTTCATATTATATTGAAATTATATCAAAAGGCTTGGTTAAGTTTGTGATTTATTAAAACATAAGTGTGTGGGTTGAATTTAATATGAAAATGACCAGAACAAATTATTTTAATTACAAAACTTTGGGATGTGAATTTGTTATAAGGCAATGATTATTCTTTAGAAGGCAGGTACTTATTACAGGCGTTAGTGGGGTGCCTTATGAAATTGATTGTTTATGTTCACTGATTTTATGGTTTAATTAATCATAAGCTCTTAATTGTTGTTAAGGATTGTCTCTCATTAGTTAAGAAGTTAACCAAGGTCTTTGTCTGAAATCACGTATTTTATTGAAATCAATTCCTTTTGTCGAAGGATCTACCATTGATAGCTTATAGAGAAACGTTTTAGAAAATAATAGTAAATGTTTAATTACCATCAAAGTATGAACATTTTAAAGATGGTCTGAATAAAAAACTTACTTTGTCAAACTTCTTAAAAATAACTAAAAAAAACTAGTCATTAAAAAAATACGATAAGTTGTCAATTCAAACAAAATTGGCGTGGCTAGAGCTCACAAGGATCTAGAACGTAGTTATTAACAGTTCTCCTGCACCGATTATGAGTAACGTCAGAAATAGAGGGGTCCTACAATTGTGTGCTGGATTCCAACTCAACGTCTAATTTAAGAAACAAGAGTCATGACAATAATTAATTTTTGAGGATTTGCCAAGAGGCAAGACGCGAAAAAATCTTCTTTGTTGACACATGCAGGAACTAAACTTAGGATCCTGGAATGACTGGCTGTAAAACACCCATCACTTTCAATATTTAAACAGCTTTTTAAAGTTTTTTTTTCATTAAAATCGCACATCATGAACTTGAGCTATGATAACTTAATTGTTTTTGAAATGTTTAATCACTCCAATCTTTTCTAAATTATCATTTTGTTTTATTATGCTTGTTCGGAAATACTTACATTTTGTTTAATGAAGAAACATTTGTTTTTTTCTCAATATCAAAATAGGAAGAAAGAATAAAGTACGATAAAGCATTCAACATTCGCGCTGTGCGGCTAAAAAAAGAATTTCTATATTTTACAGTAGAATTGTTAATGGGAGGAATACCATCACATGAAATGTTTAGCTTACACATATTAAAAAAGAAGCATGGATGCGACCCACACTGATAACTTCCTTTTGTGTTGTGTTAAAAAAGTTGTCACTTTAATCATTCTTAATTTTTTTTAAATTACTAGCAATATTTTGCACATAATGAAATTTAGTCAAAAACCAATTTTAGAAGCATTTCATAAAAGTTTATACGTATATATAAAAAAATCAAACCCAATTTTTGTTGTTATGTTATAAATCAACAATGCCTTTACCGATTTGGCTAACTTTGGTATTGAATTATTCGTGAAAGTCCAGAGAAGGTTTGTGCGTAGGGGAAATTTGAAAAAAAATCTTGAAAATTTTTAAAATCAACATCTTTCTATACTCCCATAATATACAAACAATTTGAACTAATACTTGAAGAAATTACCATTTGTTGATTATATTGGAAATGTACAACGGAGCTGTAATAATAATTTAACATATGTGTCTAAAGATTGTAAATAAAGCGTTAGCACAATTGGGTGTGATCGCACCAAATCGTGAGATACATGATTTTTTTCATCGTGAATTGCAACGTCAGAAGGAGTTCAATTCTAATGATTTACATGCGTTTATTTGTAAAATCGAATATAATGATAACTTTCGTTGTATCATTGATTTTAGCGGCTATTCGATCGGAACAGAAAATTGCATTGTCGCTTGTATCTTCGGGGATCGCTGCTACATTATTAGAAGGTGGTGGTTATTCAAACTCCAACTTGCAATATTTCGAGAAATTCTGCTATGGCAATAGTTCTGCGATTAACATTAATTATTTTATGGGATGAATAAAAAATGGCGAATAAAAAATCAATAGAAGCATTTAATCAAACAATACAAGATTTACGCGGTAATCAACAGCTTTTTGGTGGTGCTCTGATATTGCTATCAGGGGACTTTCGTCAAACATTGCCTGTCATTCTTCGATCAACTCCTGCTGATGAAATAAACGCCTATTTGAAGTCATCAGTTCCTTGGAGATATGTACGAAAATTGACACTGAACATTAATATTCGTATTCACCGACATAATGAAGCAACTTCCCATGAGTTATCAAAACAATTGTTAGAAATTGGTGATGGCAAAATACCAATCGACGGTACCAACGGATTGATCACTTTACCGAACAATTTTTGTACAATTGCGCAATCTATAGATGAGTTGATTGAATGCGTTTTTCTGAATATTCTTCAGAATTACAGAAATCATTATTGGTTGAGAGAAGGCACCATTTTAGCACCGAAAAACATTCATATTAATGTCATTTATTTTCGAATTCAAGCGAAACTGACACCTGTAGTCACGGCATATAAATCAATTGACAGTGTTATGAATCAAGATGAGGCAATGAATTATCCAATTGCATAGCATAGCTTGAATCTGAAAATTGGTTCTTTGATTATATTATTGCGAAATATTAATCCACCAAAACTGTGCAATGGCACCAGATTGGCAGTGAAAAAGTTATTGCCAAATTTGATTGAAGATACAATCTTAACTGGTAAATCAAAAGAAGAAGTGTGGTTGATACCGAGTATCCCTATGATTCCAACTGATATGATATTGGAATTCAAAAGATTACAAAATCCTATGCCTTTATCATTTGCGATGTTCATTAATAGCTAGCAATTTAAAATATTGTTTTGTTTGAATAAATAAACTTAGTAATCATTTTTTTTGTTTTTTTTTTTTTTTTAATTCATTTTTATTAATTCATTCTTAAACCTATCTTAAAGCTAGACAAAAATTCATAAAACTAGCCTAATTATCCATAACTTACAACTAACTTACTGGCCCCATACGGACACTCTAAGTTAAACTATAACTAATTAGAAAATTTAAAAAAAAAACTAATATCAATATCCTTTTTATTTTTGCTTAAAAACTACTTAAATAATGTCCCTAATATAAAACTTAAAACTTACTTAAACTACCTATTCTACCTATAAACTACTTAAAACTAGAAAAACCACAGCAGCAAATCTACCTTTTTTTGTTTTTATATTTTACTGTCTTTTTTGTGTATGTTTTTTTTTTAAATTTTGTTTGCTTTTAAATTCCATGTTTTTTTTTGTTTTTTTTTTTTTAATTTTTTTTTTGTTTTTTTTTATTTTTTTTGTATTTTTTTTTTGTGCCACCATGCCTATTCTACTTAAAACTAAACCCTAAAACTATAAAACAAGTATGTAAGCCGGCCAAGGCTTAAACCCCGTCCCGACTATCCACTATCAAGTGCCGATTGAAGCCACCAAAACTGGTTCTCCTGCTTCACCCTATCAGATCGGTCCCGTTCGGACACAGCCCTACTGAACCGAAGGAGCTCCTCTCCACCTTGTGCCATGACGTCCCGATTGTACGGGAGTCGCCTATCCACGGTTCTTCGTCTGACGTGGTAGATTAACGGGACTGCCAATTTATCCTGTATCAGACCGCATTTGTCTAAAAAGAGGAATGCCTCTGGTGGAATAAAGCCGCTCAAGCGTGCACTTTCAAAATACTCGTCGTTCGGATAGAACGCCCCGAAAATTAAATTGTTGGTCGAAGACATAGCTTTTGCAATTTGACCTCGAACGAGTTTTATCACGAAATTGTCAATTCTGTTGATTCGAGCCCTGTTGTATAGAACCTCGTTGGAATAGTAATGCACATAAGAAGATTCGGCTGTTCGATATAAGCCGGTACAGCGTCGTAAACACTGCCGCTCGAATACCCGAAACTTCTCCATCTGGGAAGGGGCAACGTTGAAAAACACAGGAAAACCATAAACGATCATTGGCCGTATGAGGGCCATGTAGCAAATTACCTTCACTATGGGGTCAAGCCGACTGCCAATTCATACACGTATCCCCCGTGGCCCCAGCCAACGGAGTCCGGAACAGAATTGTCTCCGATTTCTGGACATTTATTTTCTGTTTCCAGTCGTCGCAATATCGCTGAATCTTGTCGAAATCACGCTGCAAGAGAATTATAATAACCTTAACCTTTCGGGCCGTTCTGTACGCAATTAGATCGTCGGCGTACTCAATTGCTTTTGTAAGACTACCTATCAGATCGCTGGTGTAAATGCTGAAGAAAATCGGCGAATTCACCGCTCCCTGTTGAATGCCATTTTTAATTAAGAATGTTGTGGTAGAAGTTACATTGCCACTTTTGACAACAAACAAGCATATCATAAAGTATATACAACAATGGCTTGCTAATGCCAAGCCTGCTCAATTTTAGGTAAAGACCCTCTAACCATACGGTGTCAAAGGCCTTTTCCAAATCAACCAGGACAGCACCTGTGCATTGTTGTTTTGATTTATTCCATCGGATATCAGAAACGAGTAGTAGTACCCGTGGCATGATGGTTAGTGCGTTGGACTGTACAAAATAACTGAGTCGAAAATCAGTTCTTACCAACTTTTGTTAAATTTGTATTAAGGTTTTTATTTTTTGTAAGAAAACTATCCATACTATTGTTCGAAAAATTTGTCCGAATTTCAGCTTAAATAGTTCTTCATAATGTCAAATTTTTGAAAAGATATTTGAAGCCAAAATCAATTTGTACCAAATGTTGTTAATTTTTTTTAGGTTTTCAATTTTTTGTATAAAAAGTCAATTCGATTTTCGAAAAATTTTACCAGATGTTGGAAACGTTTTAATTTTCCTAAGAACCCAACGCACGTTGCGAACGTACGTACCTACGAACGTACGTACACACGCACGCACGCACGCACAGTCATGTCTCTAAAAATCTTTTATTTCGACTCTAGGGACCTTGAAACGTCGAGAAATGTCAAAAAAAATGTCGGCAGCTGTTATTTTTGAAGCAGCGTATTTTGGCATTTGACAAGAACAGAAAGAACTTATGTCTTCAAACAAAAATGGAATATGAAAACCTACTCACTTACGATACAAACGAAGGACCCAAAAAGAATTCTAGAAAGTCACGAAAAAGATAAATCATTCAAATTTTGCATTAGGTCTAGGTTTAAAAACTGAGGATCTAACAGTGCACTTTAAAAATATATTGTATGCTGAATCAGAAGTTGAATTTACGTACCTTGAACCTTTTCTATCGGATGAAGTTCTCGATTTGGAAAACACATTCACCGAAATATATGCTGTTATTCTTAAAGCGTGGCATGATGGTTAGTGCGTTGGACTGTCTTGGGTTCAATCCCTGCCTGTGCCACCTTAATTTAAAAAAAATAATTCGCTGGTACTGCCTCTTGCGAGGAATTGACAAATCCTTCAAGAGTAATTCTTGTCATGAAAAAGTGCTTTCTCAAAATTGTAGGTCCCTTCCATTCCTGACAACAGTACTCGCACACAGGAATGGTTGAGAGTTGTAAGTCACTAGGCCCTGGTTCACAACGGTCTGTTGCGCCACCCTCTTTATTTATTTTATTTAATTCTTAAAGCGAGAAATTAAAAGACCCCAGGAGAACATTTCTCGTCACTTATGAATTTTTTAAAAACGGTACAAAAGGACTTAGAACCCGGCTTAAAGCTTTATTCAATTACGTTCTAAACGTTTTTTCAAGAAAGCCACATTTTACATTATTAGCATCGATAATAACATAAACCAGAACCAAGAGGACATATGCGTTCTTTATGGATTTTAAACCTGCATCGCAAAATGCTCTATTTTACAAGATTTTCATTCATGTTATCATAGAAATGTATTTCCAATCAAAAGCAATTGTGTAGTATGGATCAACACTCTTAAATTGGTTTGAAATGGACATTGGAGTTAAAAAGGGTTGACTTTTGAGTGCTCTTTTTTTCGAACTTTTCATCAATGATGTTGAAACTTATCTACCTTGAGCTGTTCGAATCTGAAAATTAATGTTCTTTTGTATGCCGATGATTTAGTAATTCTGTGAAAAACAGTTGAGAACCTTCAACTGATGATAAATCGACTACGAGCCAATTGTATCAAAGTGTAAAATAGTGATGCTACCAGAAATAAAATGCACGACTGGGTCGCACGAACTTGCTCCTGTATGCTAAGAGTATGTTTAAAAAAGTACTTTTTATATAAGATTTAAAAATATACCTGTAAAATAAGTTTGTCTTCAAAGATATAAATGCCAATATGTACAATTGTACATAATGAAAACCATAGTACTCTCATGAGCATAAACTTTTAGGGCGACCAGATGCAGAGTCGTTGGCGTGGCGTTAGTATCGAAAGTGGAGAAATTCAGCGGGAGCGAGAGAAAAATATTATTCCCATTCCCATAAGCAGCCAGCAGAATAAGGGAGATAATTAATTTTCGACCCAAAAAGTCAACACAATTTCCTTCATTTTATTTGAGTCTATCCTCGTATATGTTTTCACATAAAGAGCTACCATATGAAGGTTGATGAATTTGTTTTTGTTTTATTTATATCAATGCACTTTATATAACAAACAAAATGGCTTAATATTGTATCTAATAAGGGTATGAAACAAACTTTTGCATGCTTACGTCAGCTGTTTAGGATCTTTTACCGATATTTGTTTGTATTTACTTTCATAAGTCTGCTTTTACTTGGGTACGATCTTTGTATATGAAAAATGGTTTGTATTATGTATAAAGCTACGATGCGATTCATATAGATTCAACTTGTTCCTTCAAAGCTTTTTTCCTTTAGATAGCTTTATTGTAATTTTATATTAGAAGAACAAGGATGGAAAATAAATAAGATAAGAAAGAGGCAGACCATGAATGTTTAAATTGTAAGGCGATCGCCTATTGGTTGTGTAGTTAGGTAGCAGGTAGATGTCTTAAACGACCATAGAATAGTTCACTTGGCGTGTTTAGCTTTATGCAGATAGATAGATAAGGACATGTTCATGATGATAATGAAGGAATGTTATTGGTAGCTAAAAGGTATATACTACATTCCTTATTTACTACAAGTTTTCAGGGCAAACATGGAATTTGTACATTCAGTTTATTTATTTTGTTAAAGTTTAAAAAAAATAACCAGCATACGAACAAAAAGGTACAAGAAATTGCTATTCATGTGTTGTTTACAGCCAGGCTTTTGAGCGTTTTGGATTTTAGTTATGAAGTGAAACGTAAGCAGTAGTTGTAGAACTTGTACGTAATACCTTTATAAGTAGTTATAATGTGTATACGTTGAAAAAGCGATTCTAATAGAAATTACATATACTCTTTCTGGCCCGTTTCATTAAATTGTACTAAGTATTTATTCTTTTATATAGGCAAGTAAATCATGTGTGAAACAACCTTATTCGTAAATAATAATATTTTAAAATCACATATACAAAGGCACCAAGATAATACTTCTTGATAGACACTTTTAAATAGATTGTTGATTAAATATATCATATCCGATACAGTTGCGCTACATGGGCGGCCATATCGTTGGTATTTACAAGAATTTTAGTTATAAAAATACATAAATATGTACCAAATGCACTAATTTAGATAAAAGCTAGGAATGTAATTGCAATTTTGTCAAAATAATGCGCTATTTCGGGCTCATGCAGTTAAAATCTAAAAAAAAAAACTATTTTAAGATTCAAAATTTCGCCCGAAAAATAAGTTTGTCTTCAAAAATTTAAATGCCATTATATAAATAAAAAAACATTTTATTTTTCAAATTTTTTTTATGAAAATCGTTAGAGCGGTTTTTTTTTAAATTAATTTTTTATATATAAAATTTTTCAATTTTGTTCTAAAAATATTTTTGATACGCAGTTGTTTAGAAATTGTTAATATACGCTATACATTTGAATTTCGTAAAAAAATGTTGACCCGTTTTTGAGATATCGAATTTTGAAAAAATAAAATTCAATATTTTTTTAAAAATCCAAACAATAAAAAATTGCACTTTTGATAATCAAATATTGTTAAAGCAATATAAGAGCTTATTCAGAAAAAAAATTATTGAAATCGGTGTATAAATTGCTGAGAAAATTAAAAAACAAAATAATGGTTCTATGAGCGGTACCTTTCTTGAGCAATAAAAAAATTTGTTTTTCTTATTAAAAGAAGCCAAGTTAAAAAATAAAATTTTAGAAAAAATTTAAAGAAAATCTATCGGTTTGTTTTTGAGAAAATTCGAATTTTCGTTTTTTGACCAAAAAAATTGTATGGTGGCCACTGTTAGTTTTGATCTTAAAAAAAAAATGAAAAAAACGCCTAACGCGAATCTGCTCAAAACCTTAACTTCCAAGTTTGAACTCAATCGACCCAATGGTTTAGGCTGTAGGAGCGTGGACAGACAGACAAAACCGACCGGACGGAATCGCGGGACCCACTTTTTTCGACTTGTCTACCATCGTAATATCATGTTTGATTAAAATCTCGAGTTCGAAATTTTGCACGAATGCAAAACTTGCCATATAGTTCCTATATGTCGCAAGTAAAAATCATGGTGCATATGTATGGATTCTCAATGGAAATGCAGAAAATTATTACGATGTTGCGAAGACATCTTTTCACGAAGGTTTTCAGTTTTTTTTTGTAATGGCTGAAGTAACCTTCCAAATGTTGCACCCAAAAAGGAGCACATATTCGACATTTGTGCGAAACAGTCGTAGCTTTCTACTTGAGCTTAAAAAAACCTAAAAAAAACTTTCAACAGCATACTGAATGCTCCTTTTGCTCTGCAGATGCTGCAGATGACTTCTTGTTCGGTTCCGCCTTTGATACAGACGATACTTCCAAGGTACTGAAAGCTCTCTACTTTTTTCACCGGTTGCGAGGAAATATTTATTTGAGAAGGTGGTCGAGTTCCGAGGCTGATAATTTTTGTTTTGCCGGAATTAATTATCAGATCCAAGACTTCTGCTTCTCTCTCCACACTTGTTGTCATTTGATATAGATTCATAATCCTATGAAATAGTAAGCAAACATCGTCCGCGTAATCCAAGTGCTTTAAATAGGATGTCAAAGTCCATTGGATCCCTCCGCTAACTGACAAAGCTGTGCTCAATACATCGCTTATCACCAACAAAAACAATATTGGCGACAGAATACAGCCTTTTCTAATTCCGAAACGGATTTCAAAATCCTCAGACAACCTACCAACGTGCAGAACGTGACACTTGGATCAATCATATTATGTTGTTTTAATAATAACAATTAGTTTTTCTGGGATGCCTCTTCTCCGTAAAGCTAACCAGATATACTCCCTGTTAACGCTATTAAAGGCATTCTTGAAGTCGATGAACAGCAGGTATAGTGGTGCTCGATATTCAACGCACTGTGCAATAATGATCCGTAGGGTGTTAACATGATCAATACAGGAGGATCCAGCAGGGAATCCTGCCTGTTCGGCATCTAGTGTGGCCTCAAGGTGTTCTCTGATGCGTTCCAGTAAGATTTCTGCAGGGCAGGTAGAACGCCTCTTTAGTTTTCTCACTCTTGTTACGGCGTACTTTGCAGTGAACCTCCTTCTTTTTCATGTGGTACAAGGACTCCAGCTCATTTATTTCTTCCCCTTGTGCAGCAGATATTCGAGCCCTTAACTGTTAGCGTTCCTTGATCTTTGCCTAAGATTCTTCTGAAAGCCAAGTGTTGTTGCTTCCTTCTTTTCGATTGACTATTCTATCAGCAACTGAAATGTAAACATTTTTCACAGCATTCCAATGGTGTTTGATGTACTGTGTTGCTGATTGTTCTCATTTCGTTAGACAGGTGGTCCCTGAATTGTCAACGGGTAATGGGATCCTTTAGTCTACCGATGTTTAATTTGGGGGGTTGTGTTATTCCGTCTGATCCTCGAACTGTAGCTGAACGCAATCTTAATGTAGCTATCATTAAATGGTGGTCACGGGCAAGTCCCGTGTAGGCGCCTCTTCTGCTTGTGACATCCATGACATTGCTTCTAAAGCGTCGATTAATCGCGAAGTGGTCAATTTGGTTGCAAGACGCTTGCCTGTCCGTCGACACCCAGCCAATTTTATGACACTGTTTGTGCTCAAACACAGTGCCACCAATCTCAAGTCCATTGGCGTTGCAAAAGTCAATGAACCTCTCACCATTGTCATTGCAATTGCCGACTCCATAAACACCCATCACACGCCTTAGCCCGTCGTATTATAAATAAACATGTAACAATGAAATCTTTCCCATCGCAAAGTCTACTTATTTATGATGGAGAAATATCTCTTCAATTAACACAATGCACAGTCTAAAAAAACCATTCAATGCTGTTGTAAATCTTCCGTTAAAAACTCTGACATAACTCGTTCATCTCGAGATTGGTGAGACGGCTCTAGTTTAAAATCCGAAGGTAAAAGACTTAGAAAATTCTTCTCGAGAAGCTAAGGAACTGGATCATATTACTTTGAGGGGCTTTAAAAAACGCTTTGCAAAATAATTCAATAATACCAAGACTCTGTAAGGGTTGTATTTATCAAAGAAGCTCAGCAACTACAAAGCAGAATCCTTTATTCTTAATTGAAACTTAATTTAATGGAAGCAATGTATTCTTACGATGCGGACACCTACAGGGAAATATCTCTGATTTTCAAGAAAAATTAAGAAGTCTTTGGACATTTTTGTCTAATAACTGTATGTGGAGTTTTGGCTTGTAAGACCTCCCAAGTGAAAGTAATCAACGAGGATTATAACGATATTTATTTGTTTTTCCCATAAATTCAGATTAATTATTGAAATAAGATGTTTTTGTGTTTGACTTAACACAATTTTGTACAATATCTAAAGCGGGATAGATGTAAACCTTAAAGGGGTTAATATTGGAAAATTCGGATAAAGTCCTTTAAAAAGTATCAAACCTTTTTTTCAACCTCAAAAACTAATTTCTTATAACCGATATAAAATATTAAAAAGGAAATTCTAAAAAAATTCACCCACTATACTATATTTTTTGATTTACAAATAATTTACATGTTTTCGAAATTTATTATTCAACATTTCTCGGAAATAGATAAAATATACACCGAAATTGTTAGAGCTACATAAATCTATATTTGTATAAATGTAGAGGGGGGTTAGGGGCAGGGTTGTGTACTCTCATACATAATTTTGCCTTTATTAATTTTATTGAATAAATTTATTCGTTTTCCAAAAAGCCCCTGTAGATATTATGTTGTAGGTGTTAGAATGTATTTTGTGTATACCTTCATTTGAATTCCCTTTTGGTATTTTCAAGCAAATAACACTAAAATATTCTCTATCATTGTTAAAGCTTCAATCGAATCAAGAAATAGGTTAGGAAGGTTATATTATAACATTTTCAAGGATTTAATGCTACAAATTGCGTCCAACCACATGAATCCTTTTGGGCGGCAACGCGACGGGCAAGAGCTAAGAATACCAAAACCTAAAGTTCAATCCTATGTTAAACTGCTTGACAGATGTCACGTGTTTAGATCCTAGAAACACAAAATGGAACATAAACTACTTCTCAACACAACACGGATGTTTGAATATTTTTTGTATTTGTGTGATTTGTTTTTTACCTTTGTCCCTTTGGTTGTTGAAATATTCAAACCCAGAGGCACAAAGGTTACGTACAATGTTGACCTAAATTAGGCGTTAGAAATTGAACACCTACCTAAAACCTTAACACGAGTACATATGCTATGCTAAAGAATATGAATAATGATTAAAAAATAACAAGACACACGTGCAACACATGTACTAAAAATAACAAACCAACGACAATGAAATTGTTAAATTATGTTTTCCAAAATAAAGATAACAATTATGTTAACAATAAAATTATAGTGACAAATATTGTATAAGGAACTGTTAATGTCATCAGCTGTCTATGACAATTTTGATCAGGATCAGAATAGCGATAACGATAACAATAACAATACAAAAATGAAAACGATAACAATGATATTAACGATGATTAAAGCAATGACACAATTTTCGAGAGAAGTCGTTCAGTATTACTTTCAAAATCCTTAAGCAAACAGCCAAGTTGTCATGTACGAACTACGAATTCGACAAACTTAAAAAACTTCCTTTTGATGTCCTTAAGAACTAGCACTTAATGATTTTTGTAATAGACCAAATTCACATTAAAAGAATTTTGACATAAGTGTTAATGTAATAATACCTAAATATTACTGATGTTGAAGCTATTATTAAAAATTAGTAAATATTGATTTTTAACTCGAATATGTTGAGAATAAAGGTATTGGCGCTATGTCCTGAGACATTAGAGAAAATTTCTTTTTTGTTATGGTTTAAGAAAAATATAAATTTTCTCGTAAGGTAAAGGCAGCGCTTCTTCCAGAGGTATGAGATTAGTCGTACTGATTTTTATAAATAAAGCGTAACACTCCCCTAATGCCACTATCTATGAGAGGCACTTGCATCCAGGAAATTAATTAAATGTCAGTACTCGGTATGTGTATCACAGATCACCTTTTATGGAATGATCATATATTTGATATTGCCAAAAATGCTGCTGGGTGCTTAGGATTTCTCCGACGGACGGTGCAAGAAATTGTTTACCCCTTCTGATCTGGCTATAATTTACAAAGCCTTCATCCGTCCAAGACTTGAATATAATTCGAAAGTATTGAGATTCTTTCTTTAATCGCCCATTGAGAATGTGGAGTGCTTTTGCCAACTCTGTTTTTCCCTCCGATTTTGATGTTTAGAACTTTAAGATCAATGTGCACCGTTATCTCCCTTTAAATTCTTCCCTATTTTTTGTATGCTCGTACTGTATTTAAATATAAACACATTATAAAGGGTACTAATAGCCCCTTGAGTGACTGTAAATTATAATAAAAGGCAGCTGATACTTGCTCGTAATAGAGTAAATTCCACTAGTCGCCAATCTCAACGTGCATAGTTGTTTTTGAAAGTGTAGCAGTTTTTAGTAAAAATCTCATTTGCGAACAGCAACATGGTTTCGTGAGAAAAGATCAACCGTTACAAATTTCCTCACATTCTCAAACATATGTTCAAACGCTTTACAACAAGGTTGTGAAGTTGACTGTGTATACACTGAATTTTTTAAAGCTTTTGACCAACTTAGCCATGGAATTATTTTATTTATAATTTAAGTTCTTGGTTTACCACTATTTTTCTTAGCTTGGATCAAATCATACCTTGAAAACAGATCCTATGAGGCAAAATTTAGAATTTGTCATTCTGAACCTTTTGTTGCACAATTTTGGTGTTCTCCAGGGGAGCTATCTTTGCCCTTTTCTATTCATCCTGCCTATTTACGACGTATCGTCGTATCCACGCTCAATTGAAGTTCTTATTTTTGCTGATGACATGAACATTTTTAAGATAAAAAGAAGCTGGGATGCTACCCGCACTGATAACTTCCCATCCCGTCTGTCTTGTAGATTTTATTTTTTTATGAAAAAACGGATTATTGGATTTTTATATTAAATTTACTGAATATCTAAAACAATATTTTCTGTGAAATAAAATAAGTTTGAAGCCAATATTTCAAATTTTTAAAAAGATATTTGAGTCGAAAATAAATTTTTACAAACTTCTGTCAATTTTTTTAGGTTTTTAATTTTTTGTACAAAAACTGTAAATTCAATTTTTTTCAAAATTTTACTGAATTTTGATAACAATATTTCTTATAAGATAAAATTAGTTTGAAGCCAATACCTACAATTTTTGAAAAGATATTTGAGTCGAAAATCAATTTTTACCAACTGTTGTACATTTTTTTCTTAGGTTTTTATTTTTTGTAAAAAACTATCAATTTGATTTTTCTCAAACTTTGTTCTAATGTTGAAAACAGTATTTCTTATAAGTGAAAATTAATAAGAAGCTATTATCTCAAATTAAAAAAAAAAATTTTAGTCGAAAATCATTTTTTACCAACTTTTATTAATTATTTTTTTAGGTTTTTATTTTTTGTAAAAAAAACTGTCAATTTGATTTTTCTCTAAATTGTATCGGATGTAAAAAACATTAATCTTCGTGACACAAAATTGTTTTGGAGATGAAATCATATTTTAGTCTTAAAATTTTGGAGGTGACAAATTTTTTTTTTCAGTTTTTTCGATTTATAAAAAAACCGTTAAATGGAAAAGTTAAAGTTAAAGTTAAATCGGTTACACTTTGCTTAAGTTCTGGAAATTGTTGCACTTGTGCCCTTAGCTTTTTCGAAACCATTTGATTGCATAAATAATTTTATTAACTTAAACGAAACTTTAACTTCAGCTTTTGTGTAACTTTCAAGTTCATAGCATACAGCGTATAAAAACAGGGTTTGATGTTTCGAACCCTATTGGTGCAGATACAATTGAATTCATCTCAAACTGCCAAATTCACTTGTATGCTGACGACGACGTAATCCTCACAATGTTCGTTCAATCGCTTTGTTAGTGAACTTTAAGTCTATGAAGAATGAGGACTTAAGACATACCCTTGCATGGGTATATAAATAATCCTAACCTTCTGTAGTACCCGTGGCATGATGAACTGTCATTTCAGAGGTCTTGGGTTCAATCTCTGTCTGTGCCATCTAAAGTTCTTTTTTCACGGAAAGACCTCTTGCGAGAAATTAACAAATCCTCCAAGAGTAATTATTGTCATGAAAAGTGCTTTTTTAAATAAGCCGTTCGGATTCGGCTTAGGTCCCCTCCATCCCTGATAATAATACTTGTACACAGGAATGTATAAGAGTTGTAAGTCACTAGACCCTAGTTCTCAAAGGACTGTTGAGTCCCCTAATTTATTTATTTTTAACCTCCTAAATAAGAGAATAATAAGTGGAATAAATTCAGAGACAAACTTGAAAGTTTTATAAACCTTAGATATCCCATAGAAAACAATTGAACAAGCTGATAACGAAGAGGAATTAATTTATTACTAATGTGCAACCAGCTGTGAAGAAAAATATACAAATAATTCGAAATCGAAAGAAAAAAAATATCGAAATATAGAGCTCGAATTAAATGGAAAGCTCCGCGATTTCCAGATGACAATCAAACAACCTTCTTAACAACGAACTTAAAACAAAATCAGTGAGTTCAAAAGATGATTCCGTAAGTAGATTTTTGAAAAGTCTGATGACAGGTTAGATCATTATGAAAAACACTAAAGTGTCTACAAAAGTCTCGAACCCCAAAACCACCAATAAAATATCAACGTAGTAAACAGATTGGAAACTCGAAAAATAACTGATCTTTTTATTGAACATCTTGCAAATGTTTTTAAAATATTCCCAGCAAAAACGGTTACAGATTCCTCATAATTTATTAATATTAACGACGAATGTAAAATACCTTTTTTATTTTATCACTGCTAAGGTTTTTAAAAAAATAATGAAAAAACTCCAATATATAATAAACACATGTTTTAAGTTTATTTACTACCTACACATGTACATCATTGGAAAATTGTAGTCATTATTATACCTAAACTAGGTAAGCCACTAACGGAAGTAACATCTTAAAGACCAATATCGTTTATACTAATCATGGCAACAGTTTTTAAACAACTTCTACTGAAAAGGGTTAGCAAATAAATAAAAGAAAGAAGTCTCATTCCAAACCATCAGTTTGTATTAAGAAATAAACATTCTACAATAGACCAAATACGCTGAATTATAGATGTCTTAAAAAAAAGCACTTGAAGAAAAAGATAAATCATGTTGCTGAAGCCTTTGACAAAATTTGGCATTTAATGCTTGGGTATTTACGGCAGTACTCAAAATATTTAAATTCTATGTTACGAATCGACTTTTTAGAGTACGTTTCGACCAAAATTACTCGGAACTAAAGAAAATTGAAACTGGTGTACCGCAAGGAAGTATAATAAGACCAACCTTGTTTCTATACAAGGGATATTCCAGTGCATATCAACGATATCATAGCTACCTTAATGATGATACTGCAATACTGGTGGCAGATAAATCTTTTGCAAAGATTTTAAATACAATTGAAAAAGTTTGTGTCCCTACGAACAATGGACTATGCAAATACTGACGTATAAGATTTTACAAACAAAAGGGCAATACTGCCAATTATCTTGGAATTATTTTAGTTATAACGCTTTCACGAAAAGAACACGGTAAAAAGTAAATAAAAGAACTAAACTTAAAAGACAGAACAATCTACTGGTTAAGAAAAGAACTTTGACTTATCTTACTTACTTACTTACTTAAGGTGGCGCTACAGTCCTGTGTGAACTAAGGCCTCACCCAACAAACTTCTTCATCTAGCTCAGTCCCTAGCTAGATGTCTCCAGTTTCACGCTCCAAGTTGGGTAAGGTCACTTTCCACTTGTACGCGCCACTTTGGGTGTGGATTCGAAGACTTTCCGGGCCGGAGCATTGGTTTCCATGCACTCTACGTGACTAAGCCATCTTAGTCGTTGGACTTTTACCCTTCTGGCTAAGTCCACGTACAGCCCGTACAGCTCGTCGTTTCATCTTCTCCTCCACTCCCCTTCGATGCATATACGGGACCGTAGATCACACGAAGAACTTTTCTCTCGAAGCGACCCAAGGTGCTTTCATCCGCTTTTTTCATAGTTAATGCTTCTGTACCGTATAGCAGGACGGGGATGATAAGGGTCTTATATAGCAAAACTTTGGTCCCTCGAGAGAGGACTTTACCACTCAATTGCATTTCTTATTACAAAGAAACAGCGATTAGCAAGAGTTATTCTTCGTTTGATCTCGGCGCTGGTGTTTTTTTCTGCGTTTACAGCGGAGGACGAAGTCCTTGACTACCTCAAAGTTACGTCTGTCGATGTTGACTTATCTACATATGTTATAAAGGGTTTTTCAATAAGGGCGGATTGATGTTGAAATGGAATAAAACGAATGAAAAGCGAAATTATTCTATTATAAGCGTGAAATTTGCCGGCCCGAAATCTACACCAAACGGTAACTTTTTGAGGATGCATTACCACCTGAAGAACTTCCTGTGGGTTGGTGTCCTATATACTGCAATTTGGCTTGTTAACACAGCCAATCATCCAAAAATGCTCCTCGTCACGAAAGAACCTTTTTCGGCCAAAATTGGGATCCTTTCCAAACGATTCGAAGCTCAGCTAGTGGACAAACGGGTGTTGTCTATATTCATTACTTTGCTTTCCTGTGTTACTTGGATTTTGTACGTGTGTAGGCCCGAGTCCCGAAGTAAAATTCGCCAAGTAAAAATCTGTGAAAGACCGTGTTCTTGAGTACAGCGAGGAATAGACTTCCTCGGGTTCTACTGTACACTTTTACGGATCGCGGCAATGTTTTCGGCCGATCTTAAGTTTCTTTAATAAACGGGTGTTGGCTGATTGTTTGTTTGACAGATAAAAGCAAAACAAAATATCTGCCATGGGGCGCCGAAATCTTCCCGCGCCAATTGAAAAACTTATAAGGAGATACTTAAGCTCGCGTGGACATATACCATTCAACTATGGGGCTGTACAAAAAAAAAAACAACTGCTGAGCCTTTCCGAATTCCTTTGTGTAATTTTAAATGTCCCTCAGTACATAAGAAATAGGGATCTACATTGTTACCTGCTAATTTAAATGATTACAAAAGTGGTTAAAAAAAACGATGTATCACACATCAGCGATTGCAAAGTCTTATCAACTCCGAAATGGGGACCATCGTAAATGGACGAGATAATGTTCCAAAATTAAAAAGAACCGAGCCTCATGAGCCGATCGTCTAAAAGCTATGGGATTACAACTTTAAATTACCAGAAAGTGATTTATAATTAAAGACGTCTTGTGGAATGGTTTCTTCACTTTATATCAAACATTTTTAATAGAAACTAAAAGCTGTTGAAAACTCATCAAGAAACGACTCAGCAACTTAAAGTTAATATTTTTCTTCCTCAACTGATTTATTCCACGACAAATTTTCGCTAACATGTGACATGTGGAATTTCCTATCTCAACTATTATAATAAAATATCACAATATTTTCCTTCCCTCATAACCTCGTTATGTTTTGCATCGTTCTTGAAAAGAGCCTATCTATCTATCTGGGGTGTTAAGTGTTGTTGCCAATTGTCACGTTCATGCACTTAAGTCGTTATGCGTTGATGTTCCGGGTCTTGTTTTCATTTATGTATATAAGAGAGTGAAGTATGTCTCTCCCATGACATGACTGATTAGTTTGACGTGGTATGAAAGTTAATATTATGTTCTATATTTTAAAGTTATATATGAAAGAAACTCCTTAAAAAGATGCCTTAGACGAACACTTTCTCATCTTGAAATTATGAAGGGGAACTCTAGATTCCCTAAAAGAAAACAATAACTAAAAGAACATCCTTTAGCTGACTTAGAAAGTTCTTCAACAAAATCGATTCTCTAAACAAAGCTTAAGCAAACTTCGTCCATTATGTTCAAAAACCTACAAAACAATCCCTATAGAAGTCGTAATAGTGAGGTTCCTATAAATTTTATGTAAGGAACTTCGATTTCGATAACATTTACACTATGTTTGAAATTGATGCAAACTACATAATAAAACCCATCGGCACAAACCGTAATCGAAAACTTTTAAACCACCATCAAGCGATGAATTTCTTAGCTTAAAGGACTACATATTTACCTTTTGCATTCTTGAAACTTGAAGATCTACCCCAAAAATGTTTCTACCTTCACATGTTCTTATGTATAGTGCAATTCAGTCTTCAGTCTTCAGTTACCCATGAATACAAAAGACTACCGATATATGAGGTTTTGAGAACTAAACCAGCTGAGAATTTCCAACACACAAAACCAACATACACAACATAAGGAAAATAGGATCCTTGAGACTTGGTAGATTGGGAGTCGACTTAATGTGTAATCATTATGCAGTTACGATTTAGAGAGAGAGTAGCAAGGTATACCTTAAGTAGATTTGTGTTTTTTGGCGAGGAAGAATCCCCATAATACAAATCCCGTGAAAATGAAAACTACTCGTGCACTACACACACGAAATCTACATTTAACGATTTAAACAAATGGTTTCCTTCTGGATGAGGTGCAAAGGAGTTTGGAACGCGTGGAGGAGGTTCAAAATGTGTGCTTGGGTGTTCTGAGAAAATGGTATCAAAATTTGAAGAGAAAGCTCTTGGTTCAAGTTGAAACCAAATACCATACATCTTTAGAAAATATTCAGCTTTCACGGTTTCGGTCTAATATCCGTCTTCGGGAGAAAATATTCCCGTTCGCGCACCAACTTAGATAATAGTATTTGAAAAATGAGTCTAAAGTTGCATTCCCATAATATTTTGCTATGCAGAAACTATACAGAACAAAATTCCACTTGTAAGAAATGCGAACGGTGGAGGACCGATGGAAACGAAGAGAGATACGGGGGAGGAGCGGGAGAAAAATAATTAAGTTTTGTTAGTAATTAAAAGTGAGAAGTTAATTTTGTTCAAAGGCATTCGCTGGAATAAATTAAGTTACTGCACACAAATTGAAAAGTTCTTTTTAATTTATGAGATGACATGATGATTGAGAGCTCGTTAATTAAGGGAAAAATTGCGATAGAAAACATAGCATCTTCTTGAAGTATCAGGCGCCCTCTGACGTCGCGACGCACAAGTAACAGATCATAAAAAGAAAACTGTTAAGTGATGCATTTTTCTTGCGGTTTTGTGCCTGCGTAAATTATTGTACTTAAGGTTGAATTTTTTTTAAAATGAATTGAGTGCTGTTATTGTGGCTTTAGCCACGCTCGCACTATAGTGGTTTAAATGCTTTGTTCCTTGCAATTAAAATAGACTTTTTCAACACTCTTTGACGTCAGGTTTTTAAGATATTATTTTTTTTAAATTCGAAATCTTAAAAAGTAGTTTTATACAAATACAATTCTTTTTATTTTTCAAAATTACCATACACATAATTGCTAAGAACTGTTGGTGTTTTATTTTGGTTTAAAAACAACGTTTTCAGCTGTCAAAAAATTAAAGAAGCGTATTTAAAAAACCTGATATGGTTGAAACATTAAAAGGCGGTCAGCAATCAGTCCGATAGATGCACTCAGGTTTCTATGACGGACTGTAGGAAGTGCCATTAGAACTTTATCGAACCAGATGCTAGGCAGGTTCTTTGAAAATAGTGAATATGTGCGGCTATTCTTTCAAGGTTTGGGCTACGGCCTAGTGACCATCAGGAAACCCAATTCAAAACATGCCTCAGGAACAAAACTAAACAAAGACAAACATAATCAACGATTTAAGCAAGAACATTCTACAGGACTTGAGCTACACCACATCTATAATCGATGTCTTTGCCACGTTTTAAGGCAGATTACACAGCACTAGAAAAGATTAGGAAGTTGTGTGACACCACTTTCTTGGGGTAGGCCGAGTCATAAAACCTACCCTCATCGGCTTTAATCAATAAATAAAAGACTTTTCAGTCTTCGCGTGGTAGGCAAATTTAAGAATATTAGCCTCATTGACGTCCACGGATTTACTGAGGAGTCCCCAGATGGTGAAAAAGATGCCTACTACAAACTCTTAGAAAGGTGCTTCTATAGAGTAACCAAATACCCAAAAAAGCTCGAGAGCCAGCATTTAGACAATATATCAACTGCCTAAGTCGAGTTATGACGAAAATAAGTTTTGTTCATAACCCTGTTCAAAATATCAAGAAATATACCTTCTCAATTTTGTACGTTTGTATCTCTTTTCAAATAGAAGTTATAATCAAAAAACCTACAAACATAAGTCTCTTTTCAAGAATTTTGAATTGCCAAACAACTTAACTCAAGAAAAAATAATTGTTTAATAACGTCGGTTTCACAATTCAAGCTTAGTTCTTTAAGTGTCTTAAGTTTTCTTTGTCATACAAGCTTATCTTTAGATAGGTTGATTATTGGCTCAGAAAGCTTTCATGAGAACTTTTATGACAATGAACTTACAGCCATAGAAATTGCTGCATCCCAGAGCTCGGTTGTTAGGAGTACTAGGTTTTCGCGGAGAGAAAAAGACCGCCTCAGTACGGGTCTGATGGCGGTACATTCGTATCGAGGGGCCAACATCACTCAAGTTCCGACGGTACCACTTAACCTTGAAGAATCCTAGCGGAGAATAAAACAGTCCTGACTCCAGTGTGTAATCAGAGAAGCCGCCTCTGACGTGCTACGTTTCAAGCTGCCACCAAGAAGGCACCCCTGGTTTGATAAGGAATATCAGCAGGCAAATGCAGCCAATCAACAGACACGCAAAGCGGAGCTGCATAGAAGGACGAGAGCTACTCATGAGCCCTATGAGCGGAAGAGGCGAGAGGAACAACGACTTCTCAGATGGTAAGAGAGAGAGCATGAGAAGCGTGGTGTCGAAGATGTTGAGAGGTTTAAAAGCAGGAATGAAGTTCGAAAGTCTTATGAGCAGGTGAAACGGAATTCAAAAGTCCATAAACCTTGAACCGAAGGCTGCAAAGATAAAAGTGAAAACATCATAGTGGAACCGTAGTAAATACTGAGGGTATTTAAGCAGGAAGGACCACTTCTGCAGAATGTATAACGGTGACGACGAACCGAATTCCGTTGTCAGGCAGGACGATAAAAACCAACAATCCCGTCTCCCGACTTAGACGAAATAAAGATTGCCATATCTAAGCTGAAGTCTAACAAATCCGCTGGAGCAGATGGCTTGAATGCCGAGCTCTTCAAAGCAGGCGGAGTAAGGAGCATGCACCAACTTATCTGTATTATATGATCGGAAGAAAACATGCCCAAATAATGGAACCTCAGTATTGTTTGCCCGATCCTGAAAAAAGGAGACCCTCTAAACTGCACCAACTATAAAGGAATCACTCTACTTAACATCGCCTATAAAATCTTCTCTGCCGTAATATCCGAACGTCTAAGGCCCATCGTCAAAAACCTGATAGGTCCTTATGAGTGTGTTTTAGACCAGGAAAGTCCACAGTCGATTAAATGTTCACAATACGGCAGATTCTGGGAAAATCCCAAGAACCTTAAATCAACACCCACCATCTTTTCATCGATTTCAAGGCCGCAAATGACAGCATCTACAGGGACAAGCTGTATAGATCAATGCCTAGTTTTTGCATCCCTGTCAAACTCATCCGTCTGAGCAGAACGAAAACTAAGAATTCACACTGCTACATAAAGGTTGGACACAACTTAACAGAACCTTTTGATGTCAAAAAAGGTTTTAGACAAGGTGGTCCAGCAATTTTTTTTAACATCGTACTTGAAATAATAGTGCAAAGCCACGTCAACACTTGAGGCACTATCTTTCAAAAGTCTGTCCAATTACTAGGATATGCCGATGACATTGACATAATCAGAAGAACTCAGCGTGATGTCATGGGGCTTTAGTGTGTATTGCGGCAGAGGCGGCAGCAATGGGGTTAACGGTTAATGAAAGCAAAACAAAGTACATGCTGTTGCCAAGAAAGGATCTACAATACTGACGTCTTTTTCAAAACATCACTATCGACAGACGTAACTTTGAGGTAGTCAAGGACTTCGCCTACCTAGGCTCCGCTATAAACGCATAAAACAACACCATCGCTGATATCAAACGAAGAATAACTCTTGCTAACTGCTGTTTTTTTGGGCTTCGAAAGCAATTGAGTAGAAAAAAAAAAAACGGATTAAAGCACTTTGGATCGTTTCGAGAGAAAAGTTCTTCGTGTGATCTACGGTCCCATATGCATAGAAGGGGAGGGGAGGAGAAGATGGAACGACGGGCTGTACGGGCTTTACAGCGACGTAGACTTACCCAGAAGGGTAAAAGTCCAACGACTAAGCTCATTTAAACCAATGCTCCGGCACGGAAAGTCTTCGAATCCACACTCGCAAGACAACGCTGTAGAGGAAGACCGCGAATCAGGTGGCGCACACAAGTGGAAAGTGACATCTACCTAGGGACCGATCTAGATAGAGAAGTTTGTTGGGTGAGGCCTTAATTGGCACAACACTGTAGTGTCACCTTAGGTAATTATGTAAGACTCCAGTTTTTCGGGTGTAAAAAAGAAGTGGACATGTTTTAAGACTACAATTATTAGTACTGCCAACTCTATTTTAGGCAACAGTCGCAGAGCTTGGAGAGACTGGTTTGATGATGAATGCAAGCTTAATATGTGAAAGCTGCTTTAAATCAATACAGCAATCTTGTGGAAAAAGAGCAAAAACTTCATAGACAAAAGAAGACTGAATGGGAAGATATGATCGACTGCAAAACAGAAAGAGAAAAGTTCTACAAACCTGTCCAAAACATATAGGCGAATCATTACATCAAGTAATTTAGTGTACAAGCAAGTCGACAAATGGTCAAATTTCTACCCTTTGTCGGTCTACGATAAAAGAATGTCTAGAATCTAGCACCCCAACATACAATCTGTTTATAAAGTTCAAAATCAAGTATAGAAGTATTAGCCAGGGTAGAACTTTATAAAGTCATGATGAAAATTTTTAAGCCAAGTAAATGTATTCGGTATGTTATACAGACCCTTAAACAACTTTAATGGGCTCCTTCAAAACTTACAATAACTGTGGATTTTGAAAGAAATATTTAATTTTTGCGTTTAAACATTTTGACAGCTGTTTAAATTGAATTTTGTTTAAGTCTACTTATTTTGGCAGTTTATCTGATATATTTAATTGTGGCGTTAAATCAAGCTTGAAGATCAATTCTACTCCTTAGAAACCTGCGCCTATAAATTTAAAGCCAATAACATTTTTCAATACTTTGAATTCAAATCTGACTCTCTATTTCAACTCGAGTCCTTAATTCACACGTCAAAAAGAGTTATTTCTGAAGTATGTTAGTGCAATGTAAAAAACTGATTTGACTGAAATAAGAGGGAAAGTAACATCAAAAGAAGACTGTTACGGAAATCTCTGTCAATTTTGTTCTTCCATTTTAAAGGTTTAAAGAAAACTTACAAAACTTCCGCCAACTCGTTTATAAGTTTCCCCATGTAACTGGACCCAATGCAACTGCCATTCATGTTAAAAATGTCCACTTAAAGCTCAATCCAACTAAACTTCTGTCTACTTGACATTAGAACACCCTTTCCAACCTAGTTCAGCGATCGTCTCTTCCCACCCTGCAAAAAAAAAACTCCAACCGGAAATGGCTGTTTTTCATCTCTGTTTCCTCAGCAAGGTTTCGTGCATTTACACCATAATTTGAAATTGTAATTTTATGTAACTGGATTGGATGCCATGGCACTGTAGAGACTGGTAGAGTGGTAAAAATAAATATATACACTTTGCATACATGTTTTCAAAAAGGTTGAAACCTTTGCTGTTCACTGTTCACTGCTCAGTGTTCTGTTCATTGCCGTTGACGTTGCTGTTGCTGTTACCGTTGTCGTTACGTTGTTGGTTGGTAGAATTGTGAAATTGGAGTAAAAGGACCCTTGCCTTGCCTTGGCTTGCCTTTCCTCGCCTCGCCTTGCCAGGAAAGTGTCGTTTAATTACGACAGTCTGTTGCGTTGATAATAAACTGCTCTGCAACCAGAATACTGAGCGTTTTCCCACTTTACTCGTATATATACATACGTACAAAAATATACAGACTCTGTATATATGTTGAGTTTATGTCTGGTGCGGATTGTAATTGGATACAGTTTCAACCCAGGAAGAGAGATACATTTTTGCAGGTTATTAATTTTGATTAAGGTTCTTTTTTTTACACAAACTCATACTCTTCGTCTCTTTTCCTGTTGGCCTTTCTCTGCCTCTGTCTCTCGTCCTCTTGTGCTGAATTACATTTTAATTGGCGGGGTCATGGAAACTGTCATTTTATTTACCAACGTATGTAACGAGTGTAGGGCAGGAGGTTTATTGCATATGAATGGTTGAAGAATTCAATTGGAATTATAATAAAAGACTGTCGGAAGTGTAAAAAACTTGATAAAATAAATAATTTTTTAATATACATTCATACGTCTTTATAATAAATAAAATGGAAGAGTTAATGGCACGTTTCTTGTACTTTTATTAAGTTGCTTTCAACTTTAATGAGAAAATTGTTACAAAAAAAGTAAAAAAAAAAACAGTTTATATAGAGTTTTTCAATAAAAGGTTTCATTTTACATAGGCTGCTTCTTTATGCTGCTGTCATCTTCTGACATTTGACCTGGTTTTGGGCAGCTGTCACATTTGAAACTGTCTTTTGACATTTGCTAAAACATGTTACGTAACACACTTCAACAAAAAATTAATTGTGTATAGATTCACTACCAAAATTTTACAAATATTACAATTTTACACCAAAATAACAAGAACTTCATGTCTGATATAAAAAGTCCTCTAAAAGAACAGCGACAAGAAGTTGCAGGAACTCCCGCACGAGAAACTCCTATCATGGCCCATACAAATATGGTCCTCCAGTCTTCATGAGGCCAACTTAATAATAGTTATGCAAAAACAATTTAAAGCCTAAAAAACAATATTTACCAAACTATCAAACAAATTAGCCAACACTGAAATATCAAATCATCACCGTCCCTACTTTTCAAGTTCATGAAAACGCTGATTATTTATCAGCTTAAGAAATATCTTGGGGAACGGAAGCTACTTAATGACCGGCAATACGACTTTTGTAGCAATAGGTCCACTGTTTATTCTACCGAATAGTGGAACGAATCTTTCCATTGTTTTGGAGAAAGTAAGATTATTGCATCTGATATTTTAAAGGCATTTGATAAAGTCTCTCATCTTGCTCTCTTATCGAAAATGCGTGCTTTCCGTCTCAACGAATCTCTTCTTCGTTGGATTAGAAATTTTCTTTCGAACCGTTCAATACAAGTTGTTTTGGACGGATCCAAGTCTGAAACCCATAATATAAATGCAGGTGTGCCCCAGGGCTCCGTTTTGTCTCCGACACTTTTCCTTATTTTTATAAATGATCTCCTGTCTCTTACTTCTAATCCAATAAATTGTTTCGCTGATGATAGCACTCTCAGCCTTTCGTATTCGTTTCCAGACTCACAACCCTACTCTTCAGATGTTAAACTGCAATGGCAAAATATGATAAGCTCATTAAATTCTGACATACACAGCATTGTACAATGGGTAATATAAAACCGCGTGGAATTTAATGCTTCGAAAACGCAATGCTGTCCTATATTATTAAAGCAAGATATACCCTGCTTGCCACTATCCATGAGTGGCACTTCCATCATCGAAACTGAAAATTTGACATCCTCGGAATGTGCATCAGCAACCACCTTTTGTGGAGCTGTCACAAACGCGATGTAGCAAAAATGCCGCAAGATGTCTAGGCTTTTTGAGAAGATGCAAGAAATTTGTCTCCCCGTCTGATCTGGCTACAATCTACAAAACCTATATACGTCCGAAACTTGTATATAACTCTCATCTCTGGGCAGGTGCTCCAGTAATTTATTTAAACCTCTTGGACACTATTCAAAGAAGATCTTTTAAAATGATTGGTGACATTTCTTGTCTCACAGTCTTTTACCGGTATTTAAATGGACTATGTTCTATCGAAATAAGGGGAGGAATACATCCTTCCCTTAAACAGACCAACCATAATACTCGCGCTTCTAAGAATGCTCATCAATATACCCGCGAGCCCAACTTCAGTCGTACCGTCAAGTAGAGAGATTCGTTTTTTAGCCGTACTACGCGAATGTGGAATTTCTTACCACGCTCTGTCTTTCCCAGCCATTGCAATATTCAGGAATTCAAAACCAATGTGAACCGACACCTCCTTTCAACCTCTCTTTCCCTTTCCTAGTGCTCACACTGTGTCTGCATAATAAGGGTAGTAATATCTTCTTAAGCGTGTGCTTATTATAGAAAAAAAAAATATTGGTGACAAAATACAGCCCTGTCTGACATCGCTACGGATTTTTAAATCATCTGACAACCTACCATCGTGCAGGAAGTGACACTTGGATCCATCATATTATGTTGCTTTAATAATAGCAACCGTTCAGGAATTCAAAATCAATATATACCGACACCTCCTATCCAACCCTTTCCTCTTTTTCCTCTAATGTGCAGAAAAACACATATCAAAGCTCTTCAATTTTCTAATGGAGCAGTATTTGTCTTACCTTTTGGGAAAATCAATAATTGGTATTCTAATTTTGTAAGTATTGGGCAAAGAATACTGAGGTTTTATTTATCGGGCATTCTTTATTTCGGCTATTTTAACAGAAAACTTCGTATATGCTTCTAACCAATAAGCTCGGCATTTAGGCCTTCTGCTTCAGCAGCTATGTTAGACTTCAGTTACGTATTTTTAAAATGTTAATGGTCAAATTTTAGCAAACATATTAATACTTCTGTGTTTGAACACAAACTGTGTCATAAAATTAGCTGTGTGTCGACGGACAGGCAAGCGTCTTCCAACCAAATTGACCACTTCGCGATTAGTCGACGCTTTAGAAGCAGTCTCTTGAATGATCGAAACAGAAAAGGCGCCGACATGGGACTCCCCCGTGACCAACGGAATAACACGAGCCCCCAAATTCAACATCGCCAGTCAACAATTCAGGGACCACTTGTCTCACAAAAAGAGAACAATCAGCAGCACAATACATGACGACATCGAAGACCATTGGAATGCTGTGAAAAATGTTTTCATTTCAGGTGGTAATGGAATAGTTGTTCGGAAAGAAGGAAGAAACAACACTGGGTTTCAGAAGAATCTTAGGCAAGGATCAACGAACGCAAACAGTAAACGGACTCTAATAACTGCTGCACAAAGGCAAGAAAGAAAGGAGCTGGAGTTCGCGTACCACTTGAAAAAGAGAGAGATTCACGGCAGTGTGCACGCCCCGTGACAATTGTTATTTCATCAACACATTGGTGCAAGAAGCAGAAGATGCTGCACACAGGTGCAACAGCAGGACCGTTTGCAGAATAATCAAAGAGCTGACCGGTGCACATAGATCAAAGCAACACCTGGCGAACGAAGTAGACGGTACTGGGAAAAGTTCAGTGGCAAGTCAGAATGTGGAAAGAACACTTTTCCTCGTTTAAACCGAGTGCAACGTGCAGCCGGTGCATACTGAAGCGCCTGAACAAACTAACCCCGAAAAGCACACGAACAACGAAGCGGTAGGACTTGATAGAACTCCCACAGAGCTTTTACAAGCAACGCATACGTTATCAAGCAAACTGCTACATCCGCTCATAAAAGAAGCCTATACCACCGAAAGCTTCCCCAACGAGTGAAAGAAAGTAATTATAGTCAAGCTTCAAAAAACATTCAACAAAGTGCGAAAACTGGAGATGAACTTGCGTTTTACCTGTTGTTGCCAAAATAGTAGCAAAAATCATACTGGAACGCATCAGAGAACACCTTGAGGCCACACTAGATACCGAACAAGCAGGATTCCGCGCTGGATCCTCCTGTATTGATCATATCAACACCACTACACCTGCTGTTCATTGACTTCGAGAAGGCCTTCGATAGCGTCAACAGGGTGTATATCTGGTTAGCTTTGCGGAGGAGAGTCATTCCAGAAAAACTAATAACTATTATAAAGGCAAGATATGATGGATCCATGTGTCACGTTCTGCACGATGGTAGGTTGTCTGAGTATTTTGAAATCCGTACCGGAGTCAGGCAGGGCTGTATTCTGTCCCTTATATTGTTTTTGTTGGTGATAATCGATGTACTGCACTCAGCTTTGTCAGGTAGGGGAGGGATCCAATGGACTTTGACATCCTATTTAAAGCACTTGGATTACGCGCACGATGTTTGCTTACTATTTCATAGGATCATGGATAATGACAACAAGTGTGTAGAGAAAAGCAGAAGTTGTGGGGCTGAAAATTAATTCGGGCAAAACAAAAATAATCACCCTCGGAACTCAACCATCCTCTCAAATAAATATTTCCTCGCAACCAATGAAAAAAGTAGAGAGCTTTCAATACCTTGGAAATATCGTCTGCATCAAAGGCGGAAGCGAACAAGGAGTGATCTGTCGCATTGGCAAAGGAAAAGTGGCATTCGGTATGCTATCAAGAATAACTCTATCAGCTTAAGTACAAAGCTTCGACGGTTTCGCACAAATGTCGAATCTGTGCTTCTTTATGGGTGCAGCACCTGGAAGGTTGCTTGAGCTATTACAATAAAGCCGCAAACCTTGGTGAATAGATGTCTTCGCAACATCCTTAAGATTTTCTGGCAAAACTGTATATCAAATGAGGTCTAATCCTAGAAGGACATGTCAGAAACTTAAAGACTTTGTTATACAAGGGCATAAGTGGCAATGGATTGGACAAACGCTTCGAAAAATTGCAGGCCAAGCAATGCAGTGGAATTCGCTTACACTAAAAAGAAGAAAAGCTGGACTACCGAGAAGCACATGACGCTGGACAGTCGTTCGGAATCAGCGTCACAAGGCAAAAGTTGGAGGGAGCTGAAACCATGTCCGGAAACCATACACGATAGCGCTTAGGTGCAGTAAAGGCCTTATGCCCCATTAGGGGTTCCCAAAGGACTTAACAAATCTGAGGCCCTAAATAAGTAAGTAAGTAAATTTATAGATAAATATTATAAATTTGCCGTAATTTGTTAAGAAGAGTGATGAAGACTCTTTAAAACGGTAACACTTTGACAGTTCGAGATTATAAATTTACCTATATAACATAAATGTATTGTTCAACTCCAGTAATAAATGTTCAGATATCACACATTAGTGTCGAAGGTAATTATGACCTGTCATTAGTGAATCGGAAGTACTAGAAAAAAGTAATCCAAAGCTTGTAAATAAGAAAACAAACTGGAATGATTTTAGAGAAAGGCTTTTAAGTTTTATAAATTTAAGATCTCCCATGGATACAATCGAGTAAATTGACCATGAAGTGGAACAATTCAATTTATTGCTGATGTGAAACAGGCCGCTGAAGAAAGTATTCCAACATTTTCTAAGAGAAGACAAAATAAAATAAAATATCCTTTAGAGATAAGAGAGTTGATAATAGAGAAAAGAAGAGCTCAAAGAAAATGGCAAAATACTAGATTTCCAGATGATAAAACAACGTTTAACATACGGTTAAGCAACAATCTTAAAAAACAAATTTACAAATTCAAAAATGATTCACTAAATACATTCCTAAGGAATTTAACGACTGATGCTTGAACCGATTTTTTGCTATGGAAAGCAGCGAAGCGCCTGAAAAGACCGCAGTTACAAAACTCGCCCTTGAAATCTCAAGATGGGAAATAGATCGGTAACCCGAAAGAAAAAGCTAACCTTTTCGCTGAACATCTTGCGAATGTGTTTAAGCCATACTCATCGAACAAGGCTGAAAATAACTTACAGTTTGTTAAAGACTTAAAGAAATAAAAAGTATGTGTTTACATCAACTATCAAATAAAAAATCACCAGGTTATGATCTAATTACTGCTCATGTTATGAAAGAAATTCCAATGAAAGCCTTCATAAAACTCCAATATATAATAAATGCTTGCCTTAAGCACCGGTATGTCCCACACCATTGGAAAATTGCTGAAGTAATTGTCATACCAAAGCAAGGTAAACCACTAACAGAAGTGACGGGTTACATACCAATATCGCTTATACCAATTATGGCAAAAGTTTTTGAAAAACTGCTTCTGAAGAGACTTAGCAAAATAATAGAAGAAAGAAGGTTAATCCCAAACCATCAGTTTGGCTTTAGAAATAAACATTCCACTATCGACCAAGTTCTTAGAATATGGGATGAAATAGAAAAAGCATTAGAAGAAAAACAAGTATGTTCAGCTATTTTCTTAGATGTTGCTCAAGCTTTTGGCAAGGTTTGACATGAGGGACAGGCAGTACTTTGAAATATTAAAATCTCAGACCGATTGTTCAGAGTAAGGTTCGATAAAGAACACTCGGAATTGAAGAAAATAGAAGCCGGTGTACCACAAGGAAGTGTCTTAGGTCCTACCTGGCATATGAAATTCAATGAAACAAAACCTTCATTATATAAACTTTACAAATAAAAAGATAAACAATATTCCAATAATCATTAATAATCAAGCTGTACCTTACGCCAATACGGCCAAATACCTTGGAATGACTTTGGATGCAAAGCTTAAGTGGAAAGAGCACATCAAAAAGAAAAGAGAAGATCTAAACTTGAAATATAGAAAAATGTACTGGTTGCTTGGTAAAAACTCTGATTTATCAATCCAAAACAAAATAATGCTGTATAAGTACTAAAGCCTGTTGGGACCTATGGAATCCAATTATGGGGCTGTACAAGGAACACAAATACCGAAATCATCCAAAAATTCCAAAACAAAGTCCTTCGTGGAATAGTTAATGCACCTTGTAACATAAGAAATACCGATCTACATTGTGACTTACAAATAGAAATGGTTACAGAAGTTGTTAAAAAATACGCTGTATTGCACAACCAGAGACTGCAAAGTCATACTAATTCTGAAATGGAGTCCGTCTTGAATATAAGAAACCATGTTCGGATATTAAGAAGAACCAAGGCTCATGAGCTTATGGTCAAAAAAAACATGGGAAAGTATTAAAAGTTTAAACTTCCCCCAAAGTGACTGTAGAAAGTTAAGAATGAAAAATCGGAAGTCGATCCTTCATGATTGGTCCTGATGTTTTTAGTGGTTAAGTGGTTAAGAGTCCCACACTACTTAGTGTCGAATACCACCAAGTGTCTTTTGAAGATTTCCTCCTGTAAAAAAAAACACAGTTAAAGGTTTGATTAAAGTCGTCACAACGCTGCTGTCTGTTTTAACCACAAAACCATGTCAGGGAAAAAAAAAATAGAAGAGCTTTTCTAAAATCTTTAATATGCTTACTGTTTCTTAGGTTCGGTATGATATTATCATTGAGCTGATCTTTAGATAGGACAGCAAACTGCTTTCCCATTTCAAAACAAAAAAGCTACTAAGAAAATTAGTATAAGAATTTTAATTATAAATGAGCTCTAAGAGATTTTGTTTCATTTCAAAATTTGTATTGTATACAAAAAACGACAAGCATTTATTGCCATCCTAGAAATGAAAGAATCCCTTTCTTATTTCTGTTTTATTTTGATTATCTCTTAACTTGTATTTCCCGTCAAATTCAACTTCAAAAACCTTAAACCTAAAAATCCCTTTTTCCATGTCAAATTGGCAAGCAATTAAATATTTATAATCCTTTTAATGCCAAAGATATTAAAATATAAATATCTGCACTTAAATAACTTTTCTTCATTGTTTTGCCCCCGAAATAAAAAGAAAAAGCACTTCTTAAGAAAAAAAAAACGGAAAAAAAGAAGATCAACTAATTTTCCGCACCAAATAATTTCCATTTTAACTACAAATTCATTTCTTTTCATTTCAAAATATATTCTATAGAAAAAAAAAATAAAAATTACAAAATAAAATAAAGAAACAAAAACAATATAAAAGAAAAAAAAAATATAACATTTCCTTTATACTCAATACACTGTGTTTAAAGTTAAATATCCTTTCATTTATTTAATCCCTTTTCGTAAAATAAAAATACCAAAAGAGAAAATTCTGTTCCTTTTGAATTATCGTAAAAGCGCGGAAACAAAAATTAATTAATCCTCAATCCTCTTATAGCGAACCAAGAACAGTAACATCAACAACAACAACCAAAGTACACAACCCAGGATCCTTTTAAGCTTGATTTGTAAGAAATTGACAGTGAAATAAGGAATAAACGGAAACAAAAGAGGGATCAGAAGAATATTGGTGTCGGTGATGTTGTTGTTGTTGTTGCTGTATTCTTCAATGTTTTTCAATTCAATTTATTTCATTAGTTTCCTTTTTTTATCGCTTCCAACTATCTATCTTCTTTCGCCCCTGTCATGGAACTACAAATAACCTAAATACTCCGAGGGCAGAAGGAAACCCCATAAGGAAGCATTACACTCTACTTGCAGCTTTATACAAGAAACAAGGAACAAGGAAGTTGGGATTTAATACTGCTTCGTTGTCCTCCTCACCTCACACTTCTTATGGGTTGTAGGTTTTTTTTGTGTCTTGTATATTTCGTTTTGTATTTAAAGAAATAAAATTTAGCTTGAACTCTGTTTTTAAGGCGTTCGCCGCCCCTTGCTCCTTCGCTCGTCCTTGTTCCTCGTCGAGTGAAGAAGTAGAAGAAGTGGAGTAGGGCTATCGTTAATGTGAAGGAAAATTGATTTTCCCTCCTTGGGGTGTGGATAGAGCATGTTCTCTTGTAAATGGCTTCAATTTTAAATCTTGTGGGAAAGTGTCTGTATAAATAGAAACAGCAACACGTTCACATACTGACACTTAATTTAAGCTCTTCGAGTGCCTAAAATTGTTCTTCGGGTCCTGAACTTTTCTCAAACAAACTCTCACCAGGTGTTGGTTTATAGTTTAAGCTCTTAAATGTTTTTTTTTTGTTTGTGGAAAATAAACTTCACTTTATAGAAAAATGTTTTGAAAACAAAAATATGCTTCGTGTAGAAAATGCATTTTACATTTTTTCCGTTTGTGGAAACCTGGGCAGTATATTAATCTGTTATTGGCAGCCCTTTGTGTGTCAGATTTAGAAGAAAGAAAATATTATTTTTAAAAAAGCTTGGCAGCTTTTTAATTTTCTTTTATTTATTACTGGCAACATAAGTTTTGTGAAAATCGTCTGAAAAATTTAACATGAAAATCCGACTTTTGTTCTCATAACGTTGAAATACCTTCAATGCAAATTCTGGATAAAGTAATCAAGTCGAGGGCAAATGTATTTCGTTTTCGTAGAAAAAAATGTTCACTACTTGTATTTTTATTTGAAACCTTTCAAACTCAGCTGTCACTTGAAATAACATTATAATCGAACAAAAGTTATGATTTTAAAATAAGCACATTTTACGTAAAATTGTTCAAATATTTTAAGAATTAAGTAATCCTAAAATATTACTTTTGCAAGACCATGTTTTGCTGATGATCTAAATTTATATTTTTCCTTGGGAAACAATCTATTATTACTTAGACGATATGTAGTCTTAAAAATATAAGACAACATATCTCATAAATGTAAAATGTAGGAACCGAGCCAAAGCCACAAGACATGTTTTTTAAATTCTGGGATTCTTACAAAGAAATTAGAAGGAGACGCTAAGGAAATCTAAGTGATCTTTCTGGAGATCCTTCTGTGGCACGATAGAAAAAAACTTCTAAGACATAAAGGCGACGGAAAAATTTGTCAACTAATGTCTGAAAAATGCAGATGGGTTCTAGACAACTTCAAGTGAAGAATCGCTGAACTTACTACTGGATTCTGACTTTCCTGGTAGTTCTCTAACCACGACTTGCAACAATCATATTCGTTCATGTTTCAATATAACATATCTTCAAAGTCTGAACACAAGGGATGAGCAGAAACAGATGGGATAATACCAGCTGAACTACAAAAGACTTCTGACATAATTGCACCAATTTTTAACAGCTGTCTATATCTGTTCCATATTTCCTTGGAATGGAGAGAAGTTAAAGTTGTTTTTATACCCAAAGCAGGTAAATGCTGGCAAGTCAATCCTAAAGATCTACGACCTATAGGTCTTTCATCATTCCTACTTAAGACCTTGGAAAGATTGATTGATATCCATTTAAGTTCAAGTATCGATACAAGACTTCTGTCTTCGTCTCAACTTGCCTACAGTAAAGGTAAATCGGTATAAACAGCGTTACACACTTAATTTCGCACTGTCCAATATTCCCTCCATCATAAGGAGTTCACTATGGTTGCTTTCCTTGACATCGAAGGTGCCTTTAACAACGTGGACACATCTGCAATCACATCTGCACTGACATTTCTAAATGTGGAGAGTTCGCTTCGGGAATTAATTCATTTAATGCTTACTAGCAGAATAATTAACTCAAAACTGGGCAACTCTTCTGTTAGACGATTCGTTAGTAGAGGGACACCGCAAGGTGATGTTCTATTCCCTCTCCTCTGGAACTTAGTGGTAAATGAAATCCTAACTAGTCTGGATGAGGAGGGTTTCAGAGTGATTGTTTATGCGGATAAAGTTGCTATAGCGGTTTTAGGAAAGCATCTTAACACCTCAAATTAACTCTTTCAAAATGCCTTAGACGGACTAATACTTTGGACTGATCGGTATGGACTCGGTATTAAACCCACACAAAACCGAATTAGTCTTATTTTAGAGGAAATACAAAATTCCATTTGTTAACTCTCCCTATATTAAAGGAATCCAATTTAAGTTCTCAGACGAGGCTTAGTATCTGGGTGTTTTAGACAAAAAACGCAATGTACAAGAAATAGTCAAAAAAGCTACTGTAGCTCTCTTATCTTGCAAAAAAGCTATTGGTAATAAATGGGGCTTACAACCCAGAATCACGCATTGGCTATACATAAAGGTAACCAGACCGAATTTAATGTACGGTGTTGCAGTATGGTAGAGAAAACTATAAACCGCGAAAAAGTAAAAAAGTCCAAAGTTTAGCTTGTCTATGTATAAGCGGATCACTTCGCACAACTCCATCTTATTCCGCCTTCCCAATTATTGTCGGGTGTTCCAGGCAGAACTTTTGGGGATAAAAGTAGTCTTGTCCTTTCTTAAAGAAAAGGTGATATCGACATCTGATATCCATATTTTCTCAGATAGCCAGGCCACTATCAAATCTCTGGACTCTGTCTCCACACACTCTATAACAGTCCATAACTGTTGATAATCTCTCAGGCTATTTTTACCAGCTGTCTTGATAAAAGAAGTCTTGTCTTGGCTCAAAGAAAACGTGGTATCGACATCTGATATCCGTATTTTCTCTGATAGCCAGGCCGCTATCAAATCTCTGGACTCTGTCTCTACAAACTCTGTAACAGTCCATAACTGTCGATCATCTTCAATGGAGATGGCGCAATAGTTTAATATTCACCTTTGCTGGGTGCCGGGCCATAGAGACATTCCAGGTAACTGTAAGGCAGATGAACTCGCCAGGAATCGTACAGTACAGCCCATGCTACCACGTTTGGCAAGTACTGGCATACCAATCGCTACTTGTAGACTGCTGCTAATGCAAGACGCTGTGAGGAGGGCAGGCACCAGGTGGAACAACATCTCCACGTGTCAAGCCACAAAAAACATCTGGCCAACACTGGATATAAACGTTCAAGGTGCTTGCTCTCTCTAAGCAGATCGCATATAAGCTCGATAATAGGTGTCATAACCGGACGCTGTCTAATAGGAAATCACGCCACGAGACTAGGCGTATTCTCAAATAACTTTTGCAGAAGCTGTATGGACGAGGAAGAAGAAGAAACGGTTCTTCATCTTCTCTGCACATGCCCTGCTCTAGCTCGAAAAGACAAGAATTACCTAGGAGAATTCTTTAACGATCTAAATCATATCGGTATAATCAGCCTCTCACGTTTCGTAAGGGACTCAACCTGGTTCCATTGATCTTAGTAGAAAGCCTCAAGATTCATGTGATTTCAAAATGGCATATTAATCAACCTCTCACGTTTCGTAAGGGACTCAAGCTGGTTCCATTGAGCTTAGGAGAAAGCCTTAAGATTCATGTGTTAT